>NC_139571.1:14248021-16827358 GCF_965112155.1 Podarcis liolepis | reverse complement strand
TCATTCAAAAATGGTGCCAGAAGCTTGCAATTTCACAATTTCAGCAAAAATCTGACTTTTGGCAATTCACTCAAAAATGGTGCCAGAAGGTTGCAAATGATCCCCTGAAAGCTTTGGCGATGGAAACAGAAGGCTTTTTATCACAGGACAAGAAATCAGCCCTCAAAAACTTAACCGGCAGAAAATATTTTTTTGAAAAAATCCCTAAGCCCCGGGGTCACAATTTCAGTAAAAATCTGACTTTTGGCAATTCATTCAAAAATGGTGCCAGAAGCTTGCAATTTCACAATTTCAGCAAAAATCTGACTTTAGGCAATTCACTCAAAAATGGTGCCAGAAGCTTACAAATGATCCCCTGAAAGCTTTGGCGATGGAAACAGAAGGCTTTTTATCACAGGACAAGAAATCAGCCCTCAGAAACTTAACCGGGAGAAAATATTTTTTTGAAAAAATCCCTAAGCCCTCAGAAATCAGCCCTCAAAAACTTAACCGGCAGAAAATAGTTTTTTGAAAAAATCCCTAAGCCCCGGGGTCACAATTTCAGCAAAAATCTGACTTTTGGCAGTTCACTCAAAAATGGTTCCAAGAGCTTATAAATGCTCCCCTGAAAGGTTTGGCACTCGAAACAGAAGGCTTTTTATCACAGGACAAGAAATCAGCCCTCAAAAACTTAACCGGCAGAAAATATTTTTTTGAAAAAATCCCTAAGCCCCGGGGTCACAATTTCAGCAAAAATCTGACTTTTCGCAATTCACTCAAAAATGGTGCCAGAAGCTTGTAATTTCACAATTTCAGCAAAAATCTGACTTTTGGCAATTCACTCAAAAATGGTGCCAGAAGGTTGCAAATGATCCCCTGAAAGCTTTGGCGATGGAAACAGAAGGCTTTTTATCACAGGACAAGAAATCATCCCTCAAAAACTTAACCGGCAGAAAATATTTTTTTGAAAAAATCCCTAAGCCCCGGGGTCACAATTTCAGCAAAAATCTGACTTTTGGCAATTCATTCAAAAATGGTGCCAGAAGCTTGCAATTTCACAATTTCAGCAAAAATCTGACTTTTGGCAATTCACTCAAAAATGGTGCCAGAAGGTTGCAAATGATCCCCTGAAAGCTTTGGCGATGGAAACAGAAGGCTTTTTATCACAGGACAAGAAATCAGCCCTCAAAAACTTAACCGGCAGAAAATATTTTTTTGAAAAAATCCCTAAGCCCCGGGGTCACAATTTCAGCAAAAATCTGACTTTTGGCAATTCATTCAAAAATGGTGCCAGAAGCTTGCAATTTCACAATTTCAGCAAAAATCTGACTTTTGACAATTCACTCAAAAATAGTGCCAGAAGGTTGCAAATGATCCCCTGAAAGCTTTGGCGATGGAAACAGAAGGCTTTTTATCACAGGACAAGAAATCAGCCCTCAAAAACTTAACCGGCAGAAAATATTTTTTTTAAAAAAATCCCTAAGCCCCGGGGTCACAATTTCAGCAAAAATCTGACTTTTGGCAATTCACTCAAAAATGGTGCCAGAAGCTTACAAATGATCCCCTGAAAGCTTTGGCGATGGAAACAGAAGGCTTTTTATCACAGGACAAGAAATCAGCCCTCAGAAACTTAACCGGCAGAAAATATTTTTTTGAAAAAATCCCTAAGCCCTCAGAAATCAGCCCTCAAAAACTTAACCGGCAGAAAATAGTTTTTTGAAAAAATCCCTAAGCCCCGGGGTCACAATTTCAGCAAAAATCTGACTTTTGGCAGTTCACTCAAAAATGGTTCCAAGAGCTTAAAAATGCTCCCCTGAAAGGTTTGGCACTCGAAACAGAAGGCTTTTTATCACAGGACAAGAAATCAGCCCTCAAAAACTTAACCGGCAGAAAATATTTTTTTGAAAAAATCCCTAAGCCCCGGGGTCACAATTTCAGCAAAAATCTGACTTTTGGCAATTCACTCAAAAATGGTGCCAGAAGCTTGCAAATGATCCCCTGAAAGCTTTGGCGATGGAAACAGAAGGCTTTTTATCACAGGACAAGAAATCAGCCCTCAAAAACTTAACCGGCAGAAAATATTTTTTTGAAAAAATCCCTAAGCCCCGGGGTCACAATTTCAGCAAAAATCTGACTTTTGGCAATTCATTCAAAAATGGTGCCAGAAGCTTGCAATTTCACAATTTCAGCAAAAATCTGACTTTTGGCAATTCACTCAAAAATGGTGCCAGAAGGTTGCAAATGATCCCCTAAAAGCTTTGGCGATGGAAACAGAAGGCTTTTTATCACAGGACAAGAAATCAGCCCTCAAAAACTTAACCGGCAGAAAATATTTTTTTTAAAAAAATCCCTAAGCCCCGTGGTCACAATTTCAGCAAAAATCTGACTTTTGGCAATTCACTCAAAAATGGTGCCAGAAGCTTACAAATGATCCCCTGAAAGCTTTGGCGATGGAAACAGAAGGCTTTTTATCACAGGACAAGAAATCAGCCCTCAAAAACTTAACCGGCAGAAAATATTTTTTTTGAAAAAATCCCTAAGCCCTCAGAAATCAGCCCTCAAAAACTTAACCGGCAGAAAATAGTTTTTTGAAAAAATCCCTAAGCCCCGGGGTCACAATTTCAGCAAAAATCTGACTTTTGGCAATTCACTCAAAAATGGTGCCAGAAGCTTGCAAATGATCCCCTGAAAGGTTTGGCACTCGAAACAGAAGGCTTTTTATCACAGGACAAGAAATCAGCCCTCAAAAACTTAACCGGCAGAAAATATTTTTTTGAAAAAATCCCTAAGCCCCGGAGTCACAATTTCAGCAAAGATCTGACTTTTGGCAGTTCACTCAAAAATGGTTCCAAGAGCTTAAAAATGCTCCCCTGAAAGGTTTGGCACTCGAAACAAGGCTTTTTATCACAGGACAAGAAATCAGCCCTCAAAAACTTAACCGGCAGAAAATATTTTTTTGAAAAAATCCCTAAGCCCCGGGGTCACAATTTCAGCAAAAATCTGACTTTTGGCAATTCACTCAAAAATGGTGCCAGAAGCTTGCAAATGATCCCCTGAAAGCTTTGGCGATGGAAACAGAAGGCTTTTGATCACAGGACAAGAAATCAGCCCTCAAAAACCTAACCGGCAGAAAATATTTTTTTGAAAAAATCCCTAAGCCCCGGGGTCACAATTTCAGCAAAAATCTGACTTTTGGCAGTTCACTCAAAAATGGTTCCAAGAGCTTAAAAATGCTCCCCTGAAAGCTTTGGCACTCGAAACAGAAGGCTTTTTATCACAGGACAAGAAATCAGCCCTCAAAAACCTAACCGGCAGAAAATATTTTTTTGAAAAAATCCCTAAGCCCCGGGGTCACAAATTCAGCAAAAATCTGACTTTTGGCAGTTCACTGAAAAATGGTGCCAGAAGCTTGTAAATGATCCCCTGAAAGCTTTGGCGATGGAAACAGAAGGCTTTTTATCACAGGACAAGAAATCAGCCCTCAAAAACTTAACCGGCAGAAAATATTTTTTTGAAAAAATCCCTAAGCCCTCAGAAATCAGCCCTCAAAAAATTTAACCGGCAGAAAATATTTTTTTGAAAAAATCCCTAAGCCCCGGGGTCACAATTTCAGCAAAAATCTGACTTTTGGCAGTTCACTCAAAAATGGTTCCAAGAGCTTAAAAATGCTCCCCTGAAAGGTTTGGCACTCGAAACAGAAGGCTTTTTATCACAGGACAAGAAATCAGCCCTCAAAAACTTAACCGGCAGAAAATATTTTTTTGAAAAAATCCCTAAGTCCCGGGGTCACAATTTCAGCAAAAATCTGACTTTTGGCAATTCATTCAAAAATGGTGCCAGAAGCTTGCAATTTCACAATTTCAGCAAAAATCAGACTTTTGGCAATTCACTCAAAAATGGTGCCAGAAGGTTGCAAATGATCCCCTGAAAGCTTTGGCGATGGAAACAGAAGGCTTTTTATCACAGGACAAGAAATCAGCCCTCAAAAACTTAACCGGCAGAAAATATTTTTTTGAAAAAATCCCTAAGCCCCGGGGTCACAATTTCAGCAAAAATCTGACTTTTGGCAATTCACTCAAAAATGGTGCCAGAAGCTTGCAATTTCACAATTTCAGCAAAAATCTGACTTTTGGCAATTCACTCAAAAATGGTGCCAGAAGCTTACAAATGATCCCCTGAAAGCTTTGGCGATGGAAACAGAAGGCTTTTTATCACAGGACAAGAAATCAGCCCTCAGAAACTTAACCGGCAGAAAATATTTTTTTGAAAATATCCCTAAGCCCTCAGAAATCAGCCCTCAAAAACTTAACCGGCAGAAAATAGTTTTTTGAAAAAATCCCTAAGCCCCGGGGTCACAATTTCAGCAAAAATCTGACTTTTGGCAGTTCACTCAAAAATGGTTCCAAGAGCTGAAAGGTTTGGCACTCGAAACAGAAGGCTTTTTATCACAGGACAAGAAATCAGCCCTCAAAAACTTAACCGGCAGAAAATATTTTTTTGAAAAAATCCCTAAGCCCCGGGGTCACAATTTCAGCAAAAATCTGACTTTTCGCAATTCACTCAAAAATGGTGCCAGAAGCTTGTAATTTCACAATTTCAGCAAAAATCTGACTTTTGGCAATTCACTCAAAAATGGTGCCAGAAGGTTGCAAATGATCCCCTGAAAGCTTTGGCGATGGAAACAGAAGGCTTTTTATCACAGGACAAGAAATCAGCCCTCAAAAACTTAACCGGCAGAAAATATTTTTTTGAAAAAATCCCTAAGCCCCGGGGTCACAATTTCAGCAAAAATCTGACTTTTGGCAATTCATTCAAAAATGGTGCCAGAAGCTTGCAATTTCACAATTTCAGCAAAAATCTGACTTTTGGCAATTCACTCAAAAATGGTGCCAGAAGGTTGCAAATGATCCCCTGAAAGCTTTGGCGATGGAAACAGAAGGCTTTTTATCACAGGACAAGAAATCAGCCCTCAAAAACTTAACCGGCAGAAAATATTTTTTTGAAAAAATCCCTAAGCCCCGGGGTCACAATTTCAGCAAAAATCTGACTTTTGGCAATTCATTCAAAAATGGTGCCAGAAGCTTGCAATTTCACAATTTCAGCAAAAATCTGACTTTTGACAATTCACTCAAAAATAGTGCCAGAAGGTTGCAAATGATCCCCTGAAAGCTTTGGCGATGGAAACAGAAGGCTTTTTATCACAGGACAAGAAATCAGCCCTCAAAAACTTAACCGGCAGAAAATATTTTTTTTAAAAAAATCCCTAAGCCCCGGGGTCACAATTTCAGCAAAAATCTGACTTTTGGCAATTCACTCAAAAATGGTGCCAGAAGCTTACAAATGATCCCCTGAAAGCTTTGGCGATGGAAACAGAAGGCTTTTTATCACAGGACAAGAAATCAGCCCTCAGAAACTTAACCGGCAGAAAATATTTTTTTGAAAAAATCCCTAAGCCCTCAGAAATCAGCCCTCAAAAACTTAACCGGCAGAAAATAGTTTTTTGAAAAAATCCCTAAGCCCCGGGGTCACAATTTCAGCAAAAATCTGACTTTTGGCAGTTCACTCAAAAATGGTTCCAAGAGCTTAAAAATGCTCCCCTGAAAGGTTTGGCACTCGAAACAGAAGGCTTTTTATCACAGGACAAGAAATCAGCCCTCAAAAACTTAACCGGCAGAAAATATTTTTTTGAAAAAATCCCTAAGCCCCGGGGTCACAATTTCAGCAAAAATCTGACTTTTGGCAATTCACTCAAAAATGGTGCCAGAAGCTTGCAAATGATCCCCTGAAAGCTTTGGCGATGGAAACAGAAGGCTTTTTATCACAGGACAAGAAATCAGCCCTCAAAAACTTAACCGGCAGAAAATATTTTTTTGAAAAAATCCCTAAGCCCCGGGGTCACAATTTCAGCAAAAATCTGACTTTTGGCAATTCATTCAAAAATGGTGCCAGAAGCTTGCAATTTCACAATTTCAGCAAAAATCTGACTTTTGGCAATTCACTCAAAAATGGTGCCAGAAGGTTGCAAATGATCCCCTAAAAGCTTTGGCGATGGAAACAGAAGGCTTTTTATCACAGGACAAGAAATCAGCCCTCAAAAACTTAACCGGCAGAAAATATTTTTTTGAAAAAATCCCTAAGTCCCGGGGTCACAATTTCAGCAAAAATCTGACTTTTGGCAATTCATTCAAAAATGGTGCCAGAAGCTTGCAATTTCACAATTTCAGCAAAAATCTGACTTTTGGCAATTCACTCAAAAATGGTGCCAGAAGGTTGCAAATGATCCCCTGAAAGCTTTGGCGATGGAAACAGAAGGCTTTTTATCACAGGACAAGAAATCAGCCCTCAAAAACTTAACCGGCAGAAAATATTTTTTTGAAAAAATCCCTAAGCCCCGGGGTCACAATTTCAGCAAAAATCTGACTTTTGGCAATTCACTCAAAAATGGTGCCAGAAGCTTGCAATTTCACAATTTCAGCAAAAATCTGACTTTTGGCAATTCACTCAAAAATGGTGCCAGAAGCTTACAAATGATCCCCTGAAAGCTTTGGCGATGGAAACAGAAGGCTTTTTATCACAGGACAAGAAATCAGCCCTCAGAAACTTAACCGGCAGAAAATATTTTTTTGAAAAAATCCCTAAGCCCTCAGAAATCAGCCCTCAAAAACTTAACCGGCAGAAAATAGTTTTTTGAAAAAATCCCTAAGCCCCGGGGTCACAATTTCAGCAAAAATCTGACTTTTGGCAGTTCACTCAAAAATGGTTCCAAGAGCTTAAAAATGCTCCCCTGAAAGGTTTGGCACTCGAAACAGAAGGCTTTTTATCACAGGACAAGAAATCAGCCCTCAAAAACTTAACCGGCAGAAAATATTTTTTTGAAAAAATCCCTAAGCCCCGGGGTCACAATTTCAGCAAAAATCTGACTTTTCGCAATTCACTCAAAAATGGTGCCAGAAGCTTGTAATTTCACAATTTCAGCAAAAATCTGACTTTTGGCAATTCACTCAAAAATGGTGCCAGAAGGTTGCAAATGATCCCCTGAAAGCTTTGGCGATGGAAACAGAAGGCTTTTTATCACAGGACAAGAAATCAGCCCTCAAAAACTTAACCGGCAGAAAATATTTTTTTGAAAAAATCCCTAAGCCCCGGGGTCACAATTTCAGCAAAAATCTGACTTTTGGCAATTCATTCAAAAATGGTGCCAGAAGCTTGCAATTTCACAATTTCAGCAAAAATCTGACTTTTGGCAATTCACTCAAAAATGGTGCCAGAAGGTTGCAAATGATCCCCTGAAAGCTTTGGCGATGGAAACAGAAGGCTTTTTATCACAGGACAAGAAATCAGCCCTCAAAAACTTAACCGGCAGAAAATATTTTTTTGAAAAAATCCCTAAGCCCCGGGGTCACAATTTCAGCAAAAATCTGACTTTTGGCAATTCATTCAAAAATGGTGCCAGAAGCTTGCAATTTCACAATTTCAGCAAAAATCTGACTTTTGACAATTCACTCAAAAATAGTGCCAGAAGGTTGCAAATGATCCCCTGAAAGCTTTGGCGATGGAAACAGAAGGCTTTTTATCACAGGACAAGAAATCAGCCCTCAAAAACTTAACCGGCAGAAAATATTTTTTTTAAAAAAATCCCTAAGCCCCGGGGTCACAATTTCAGCAAAAATCTGACTTTTGGCAATTCACTCAAAAATGGTGCCAGAAGCTTACAAATGATCCCCTGAAAGCTTTGGCGATGGAAACAGAAGGCTTTTTATCACAGGACAAGAAATCAGCCCTCAGAAACTTAACCGGCAGAAAATATTTTTTTGAAAAAATCCCTAAGCCCTCAGAAATCAGCCCTCAAAAACTTAACCGGCAGAAAATAGTTTTTTGAAAAAATCCCTAAGCCCCGGGGTCACAATTTCAGCAAAAATCTGACTTTTGGCAGTTCACTCAAAAATGGTTCCAAGAGCTTAAAAATGCTCCCCTGAAAGGTTTGGCACTCGAAACAGAAGGCTTTTTATCACAGGACAAGAAATCAGCCCTCAAAAACTTAACCGGCAGAAAATATTTTTTTGAAAAAATCCCTAAGCCCCGGGGTCACAATTTCAGCAAAAATCGGACTTTTGGCAATTCACTCAAAAATGGTGCCAGAAGCTTGCAAATGATCCTCTGAAAGCTTTGGCGATGGAAACAGAAGGCTTTTTATCACAGGACAAGAAATCAGCCCTCAAAAACTTAACCGGCAGAAAATATTTTTTTGAAAAAATCCCTAAGCCCCGGGGTCACAATTTCAGCAAAAATCTGACTTTTGGCAATTCATTCAAAAATGGTGCCAGAAGCTTGCAATTTCACAATTTCAGCAAAAATCTGACTTTTGGCAATTCACTCAAAAATGGTGCCAGAAGGTTGCAAATGATCCCCTAAAAGCTTTGGCGATGGAAACAGAAGGCTTTTTATCACAGGACAAGAAATCAGCCCTCAAAAACTTAACCGGCAGAAAATATTTTTTTAAAAAAAATCCCTAAGCCCCGTGGTCACAATTTCAGCAAAAATCTGACTTTTGGCAATTCACTCAAAAATGGTGCCAGAAGCTTACAAATGATCCCCTGAAAGCTTTGGCGATGGAAACAGAAGGCTTTTTATCACAGGACAAGAAATGAGCCCTCAAAAACTTAACCGGCAGAAAATATTTTTTTGAAAAAATCCCTAAGCCCTCAGAAATCAGCCCTCAAAAACTTAACCGGCAGAAAATAGTTTTTTGAAAAAATCCCTAAGCCCCGGGGTCACAATTTCAGCAAAAATCTGACTTTTGGCAATTCACTCAAAAATTGTGCCAGAAGCTTGCAAATGATCCCCTGAAAGGTTTGGCACTCGAAACAGAAGGCTTTTTATCACAGGACAAGAAATCAGCCCTCAAAAACTTAACCGGCAGAAAATATTTTTTTGAAAAAATCCCTAAGCCCCGGAGTCATAATTTCAGCAAAGATCTGACTTTTGGCAGTTCACTCAAAAATGGTTCCAAGAGCTTAAAAATGCTCCCCTGAAAGGTTTGGCACTCGAAACAAGGCTTTTTATCACAGGACAAGAAATCAGCCCTCAAAAACTTAACCGGCAGAAAATATTTTTTTGAAAAAATCCCTAATCCCCGGGGTCACAATTTCAGCAAAAATCTGACTTTTGGCAATTCACTCAAAAATGGTGCCAGAAGCTTGCAAATGATCCCCTGAAAGCTTTGGCGATGGAAACAGAAGGCTTTTGATCACAGGACAAGAAATCAGCCCTCGAAAACCTAACCGGCAGAAAATATTTTTTTGAAAAAATCCCTAAGCCCCGGGGTCACAATTTCAGCAAAGATCTGACTTTTGGCAGTTCACTCAAAAATGGTTCCAAGAGCTTAAAAATGCTCCCCTGAAAGCTTTGGCACTCGAAACAGAAGGCTTTTTATCACAGGACAAGAAATCAGCCCTCAGAAACTTAACCGGCAGAAAATATTTTTTTGAAAAAATCCCTAAGCCCTCAGAAATCAGCCCTCAAAAACTTAACCGGCAGAAAATAGTTTTTTGAAAAAATCCCTAAGCCCCGGGGTCACAATTTCAGCAAAAATCTGACTTTTGGCAGTTCACTCAAAAATGGTTCCAAGAGCTTAAAAATGCTCCCCTGAAAGGTTTGGCACTCGAAACAGAAGGCTTTTTATCACAGGACAAGAAATCAGCCCTCAAAAACTTAACCGGCAGAAAATATTTTTTTGAAAAAATCCCTAAGCCCCGGGGTCACAATTTCAGCAAAAATCTGACTTTTCGCAATTCACTCAAAAATGGTGCCAGAAGCTTGTAATTTCACAATTTCAGCAAAAATCTGACTTTTGGCAATTCACTCAAAAATGGTGCAAGAAGGTTGCAAATGATCCGCTGAAAGCTTTGGCGATGGAAACAGAAGGCTTTTTATCACAGGACAAGAAATCAGCCCTCAAAAACTTAACCGGCAGAAAATATTTTTTTGAAAAAATCCCTAAGCCCTCAGAAATCAGCCCTCAAAAACTTAACCGGCAGAAAATAGTTTTTTGAAAAAATCCCTAAGCCCCGGGGTCACAATTTCAGCAAAAATCTGACTTTTGGCAATTCACTCAAAAATGGTGCCAGAAGCTTGCAAATGATCCCCTGAAAGGTTTGGCACTCGAAACAGAAGGCTTTTTATCACAGGACAAGAAATCCGCCCTCAAAAACTTAACCGGCAGAAAATATTTTTTTGAAAAAATCCCTAAGCCCCGGGGTCACAATTTCAGCAAAAATCTGACTTTTGGCAATTCATTCAAAAATGGTGCCAGAAGCTTGCAATTTCACAATTTCTGCAAAAATCTGACTTTTGGCAATTCACTCAAAAATGGTGCCAGAAGCTTGCAAATGATCCCCTGAAAGCTTTGGCGATGGAAACAGAAGGCTTTTGATCACAGGACAAGAAATCAGCCCTCGAAAACCTAACCGGCAGAAAATATTTTTTTGAAAAAATCCCTAAGCCCCGGGGTCACAATTTCAGCAAAGATCTGACTTTTGGCAGTTCACTCAAAAATGGTTCCAAGAGCTTAAAAATGCTCCCCTGAAAGCTTTGGCACTCGAAACAGAAGGCTTTTTATCACAGGACAAGAAATCAGCCCTCAGAAACTTAACCGGCAGAAAATATTTTTTTGAAAAAATCCCTAAGCCCTCAGAAATCAGCCCTCAAAAACTTAACCGGCAGAAAATAGTTTTTTGAAAAAATCCCTAAGCCCCGGGGTCACAATTTCAGCAAAAATCTGACTTTTGGCAGTTCACTCAAAAATGGTTCCAAGAGCTTAAAAATGCTCCCCTGAAAGGTTTGGCACTCGAAACAGAAGGCTTTTTATCACAGGACAAGAAATCAGCCCTCAAAAACTTAACCGGCAGAAAATATTTTTTTGAAAAAATCCCTAAGCCCCGGGGTCACAATTTCAGCAAAAATCTGACTTTTCGCAATTCACTCAAAAATGGTGCCAGAAGCTTGTAATTTCACAATTTCAGCAAAAATCTGACTTTTGGCAATTCACTCAAAAATGGTGCAAGAAGGTTGCAAATGATCCGCTGAAAGCTTTGGCGATGGAAACAGAAGGCTTTTTATCACAGGACAAGAAATCAGCCCTCAAAAACTTAACCGGCAGAAAATATTTTTTTGAAAAAATCCCTAAGCCCTCAGAAATCAGCCCTCAAAAACTTAACCGGCAGAAAATAGTTTTTTGAAAAAATCCCTAAGCCCCGGGGTCACAATTTCAGCAAAAATCTGACTTTTGGCAATTCACTCAAAAATGGTGCCAGAAGCTTGTAAATGATCCCCTAAAAGCTTTGGCGATGGAAACAGAAGGCTTTTTGTCACAGGACAAGAAATCAGCCCTCAAAAACTTAACCGGCAGAAAATATTTTTTTGAAAAAATCCCTAAGCCCTCAGAAATCAGCCCTCAAAAACTTAACCGGCAGAAAATATTTTTTTGAAAAAATCCCTAAGCCCCGGGGTCACAATTTCAGCAAAAATCTGACTTTTGGCAATTCATTCAAAAATGGTGCCAGAAGCTTGCAATTTCACAATTTCAGTAAAAATCTGACTTTTGGCAATTCACTCAAAAATGGTGCCAGAAGGTTGCACATGATCCCCTGAAAGCTTTGGCGATGGAAACAGAAGGCATTTTATCACAGGACAAGAAATCAGCCCTCAAAAACTTAACCGGCAGAAAATATTTTTTTGAAAAAATCCCTAAGCCCTCAGAAATCAGCCCTCAAAAACTTAACCGGCAGAAAATATTTTTTTGAAAAAATCCCTAAGCCCCGGGGTCACAATTTCAGCAAAAATCTGACTTTTGGCAGTTCACTCAAAAATGGTTCCAAGAGCTTAAAAATGCTCCCCTGAAAGGTTTGGCACTCGAAACAGAAGGCTTTTTATCACAGGACAAGAAATCAGCCCTCAAAAACTTAACCGGCAGAAAATATTTTTTTGAAAAAGTCCCTAAGCCCCGGGGTCACAATTTCAGCAAAAATTTGACTTTTGGCAATTCACTCAAAAATGGTGCCAGAAGCTTGCAAATGATCCCCTGAATGCTTTGGCGATGGAAACAGAAGGCTTTTTATCACAGGACAAGAAATCAGCCCTCAAAAACTTAACCGGCAGAAAATATTTTTTTGAAAAAATCCCTAAGCCCCGGGGTCACAATTTTAGCAAAAATCTGACTTTTGGCAATTCACTCAAAAATGGTGCCAGAAGCTTGTAAATGATCCCCTAAAAGCTTTGGCGATGGAAACAGAAGGCTTTTTGTCACAGGACAAGAAATCAGCCCTCAAAAACTTAACCGGCAGAAAATATTTTTTTGAAAAAATCCCTAAGCCCTCAGAAATCAGCCCTCAAAAACTTAACCGGCAGAAAATATTTTTTTGAAAAAATCCCTAAGCCCCGGGGTCACAATTTCAGCAAAAATCTGACTTTTGGCAATTCATTCAAAAATGGTGCCAGAAGCTTGCAATTTCACAATTTCAGTAAAAATCTGACTTTTGGCAATTCACTCAAAAATGGTGCCAGAAGGTTGCACATGATCCCCTGAAAGCTTTGGCGATGGAAACAGAAGGCATTTTATCACAGGACAAGAAATCAGCCCTCAAAAACTTAACCGGCAGAAAATATTTTTTTGAAAAAATCCCTAAGCCCTCAGAAATCAGCCCTCAAAAACTTAACCGGCAGAAAATATTTTTTTGAAAAAATCCCTAAGCCCCGGGGTCACAATTTCAGCAAAAATCTGACTTTTGGCAGTTCACTCAAAAATGGTTCCAAGAGCTTAAAAATGCTCCCCTGAAAGGTTTGGCACTCGAAACAGAAGGCTTTTTATCACAGGACAAGAAATCAGCCCTCAAAAACTTAACCGGCAGAAAATATTTTTTTGAAAAAGTCCCTAAGCCCCGGGGTCACAATTTCAGCAAAAATTTGACTTTTGGCAATTCACTCAAAAATGGTGCCAGAAGCTTGCAAATGATCCCCTGAAAGCTTTGGCGGTGGAAACAGAAGGCTTTTTATCACAGGACAAGAAATCAGCCCTCAAAAACTTAACCGGCAGAAAATATTTTTTTGAAAAAATCCCTAAGCCCCGGGGTCACAATTTTAGCAAAAATCTGACTTTTGGCAATTCACTCAAAAATGGTGCCAGAAGCTTGTAAATGATCCCCTAAAAGCTTTGGCGATGGAAACAGAAGGCTTTTTGTCACAGGACAAGAAATCAGCCCTCAAAAACTTAACCGGCAGAAAATATTTTTTTGAAAAAATCCCTAAGCCCTCAGAAATCAGCCCTCAAAAACTTAACCGGCAGAAAATATTTTTTTGAAAAAATCCCTAAGCCCCGGGGTCACAATTTCAGCAAAAATCTGACTTTTGGCAATTCATTCAAAAATGGTGCCAGAAGCTTGCAATTTCACAATTTCAGTAAAAATCTGACTTTTGGCAATTCACTCAAAAATGGTGCCAGAAGGTTGCACATGATCCCCTGAAAGCTTTGGCGATGGAAACAGAAGGCATTTTATCACAGGACAAGAAATCAGCCCTCAAAAACTTAACCGGCAGAAAATATTTTTTTGAAAAAATCCCTAAGCCCTCAGAAATCAGCCCTCAAAAACTTAACCGGCAGAAAATATTTTTTTGAAAAAATCCCTAAGCCCCGGGGTCACAATTTCAGCAAAAATCTGACTTTTGGCAGTTCACTCAAAAATGGTTCCAAGAGCTTAAAAATGCTCCCCTGAAAGGTTTGGCACTCGAAACAGAAGGCTTTTTATCACAGGACAAGAAATCAGCCCTCAAAAACTTAACCGGCAGAAAATATTTTTTTGAAAAAGTCCCTAAGCCCCGGGGTCACAATTTCAGCAAAAATTTGACTTTTGGCAATTCACTCAAAAATGGTGCCAGAAGCTTGCAAATGATCCCCTGAAAGCTTTGGCGGTGGAAACAGAAGGCTTTTTATCACAGGACAAGAAATCAGCCCTCAAAAACTTAACCGGCAGAAAATATTTTTTTGAAAAAATCCCTAAGCCCTCAGAGATCAGCCCTCAAAAACTTAACCGGCAGAAAATATTTTTTTGAAAAAATCCCTAAGCCCCGGGGTCACAATTTCAGCAAAAATCTGACTTTTGGCAATTCATTCAAAAATGGTGCCAGAAGCTTGCAATTTCACAATTTCAGTAAAAATCTGACTTTTGGCAATTCACTCAAAAATGGTGCCAGAAGGTTGCACATGATCCCCTGAAAGCTTTGGCGATGGAAACAGAAGGCATTTTATCACAGGACAAGAAATCAGCCCTCAAAAACTTAACCGGCAGAAAATATTTTTTTGAAAAAATCCCTAAGCCCTCAGAAATCAGCCCTCAAAAACTTAACCGGCAGAAAATATTTTTTTGAAAAAATCCCTAAGCCCCGGGGTCACAATTTCAGCAAAAATCTGACTTTTGGCAGTTCACTCAAAAATGGTTCCAAGAGCTTAAAAATGCTCCCCTGAAAGGTTTGGCACTCGAAACAGAAGGCTTTTTATCACAGGACAAGAAATCAGCCCTCAAAAACTTAACCGGCAGAAAATATTTTTTTGAAAAAGTCCCTAAGCCCCGGGGTCACAATTTCAGCAAAAATTTGACTTTTGGCAACTCACTCAAAAATGGTGCCAGAAGCTTGCAAATGATCCCTGAAAGCTTTGGCGGTGGAAACAGAAGGCTTTTTATCACAGGACAAGAAATCAGCCCTCAAAAACTTAACCGGCAGAAAATATTTTTTTGAAAAAATCCCTAAGCCCCGGGGTCACAATTTCAGCAAAAATCTGACTTTTGGCAATTCACTCAAAAATGGTGCCAGAAGCTTGCAAATGATCCCCTGAAAGCTTTGGCGATGGAAACAGAAGGCTTTTTATCACAGGACAAGAAATCAGCCCTCAAAAACCTAACCGGCAGAAAATATTTTTTTGAAAAAATCCCTAAGCCCCGGGGTCACAATTTCAGCAAAAATCTGACTTTTGGCAGTTCACTCAAAAATGGTTCCAAGAGCTTAAAAATGCTCCCCTGAAAGGTTTGGCACTCGAAACAGAAGGCTTTTTATCACAGGACAAGAAATCAGCCCTCAAAAACCTAACCGGCAGAAAATATTTTTTTGAAAAAATCCCTAAGCCCCGGGGTCACAATTTCAGCAAAAATCTGACTTTTGGCAATTCACTCAAAAATGGTGCCAGAAGCTTACAAATGATCCCCTGAAAGCTTTGGCGATGGAAACAGAAGGCTTTTTATCACAGGACAAGAAATCAGCCCTCAAAAACTTAACCGGCAGAAAATATTTTTTTGAAAAAATCTCTAAGTCCCGGGGTCACAATTTCAGCAAAAATCTGACTTTTGGCAGTTCACTCAAAAATGGTGCCAGAAGCTTGCAAATGATCCGCTGAAAGCTTTGGCGATGGAAACAGAAGGCTTTTTATCACAGGACAAGAAATCAGCCCTCAAAAACTTAACCGGCAGAAAATATTTTTTTGAAAAAATCTCTAAGCCCCGGGGTCACAATTTCAGCAAAAATCTGACTTTTGGCAGTTCACTCAAAAATGGTTCCAAGAGCTTAAAAATGCTCCCCTGAAAGGTTTGGCACTCGAAACAGAAGGCTTTTTATCACAGGACAAGAAATCAGCCCTCAAAAACTTAACCGGCAGAAAATATTTTTTTGAAAAAATCCCTAAGCCCCGGGGTCACAATTTCAGCAAAAATCTGACTTTTGGCAATTCACTCAAAAATGGTGCCAGAAGCTTACAAATGATCCCCTGAAAGCTTTGGCGATGGAAACAGAGGGCTTTTTATCACAGGACAAGAAATCAGCCCTCAAAAACTTAACCGGCAGAAAATATTTTTTTGAAAAAATCTCTAAGCCCCGGGGTCACAATTTCAGCAAAAATTTGACTTTTGGCAACTCACTCAAAAATGGTGCCAGAAGCTTGCAAATGATCCCTGAAAGCTTTGGCGGTGGAAACAGAAGGCTTTTTATCACAGGACAAGAAATCAGCCCTCAAAAACTTAACCGGCAGAAAATATTTTTTTGAAAAAATCCCTAAGCCCCGGGGTCACAATTTCAGCAAAAATCTGACTTTTGGCAATTCACTCAAAAATGGTGCTAGAAGCTTGCAAATGATCCCCTGAAAGCTTTGGCGATGGAAACAGAAGGCTTTTGATCACAGGACAAGAAATCAGCCCTCGAAAACCTAACCGGCAGAAAATATTTTTTTGAAAAAATCCCTAAGCCCCGGGGTCACAATTTCAGCAAAAATCTGACTTTTGGCAGTTCACTCAAAAATGGTTCCAAGAGCTTAAAAATGCTCCCCTGAAAGGTTTGGCACTCGAAACAGAAGGCTTTTTATCACAGGACAAGAAATCAGCCCTCAAAAACCTAACCGGCAGAAAATATTTTTTTGAAAAAATCCCTAAGCCCCGGGGTCACAATTTCAGCAAAAATCTGACTTTTGGCAATTCACTCAAAAATGGTGCCAGAAGCTTACAAATGATCCCCTGAAAGCTTTGGCGATGGAAACAGAAGGCTTTTTATCACAGGACAAGAAATCAGCCCTCAAAAACTTAACCGGCAGAAAATATTTTTTTGAAAAAATCTCTAAGTCCCGGGGTCACAATTTCAGCAAAAATCTGACTTTTGGCAGTTCACTCAAAAATGGTGCCAGAAGCTTGCAAATGATCCCCTGAAAGCTTTGGCGATGGAAACAGAAGGCTTTTTATCACAGGACAAGAAATCAGCCCTCAAAAACTTAACCGGCAGAAAATATTTTTTTGAAAAAATCTCTAAGTCCCGGGGTCACAATTTCAGCAAAAATCTGACTTTTGGCAGTTCACTCAAAAATGGTTCCAAGAGCTTAAAAATGCTCCGCTGAAAGCTTTGGCGATGGAAACAGAAGGCTTTTTATCACAGGACAAGAAATCAGCCCTCAAAAACTTAACCGGCAGAAAATATTTTTTTGAAAAAATCCCTAAGCCCCGGGGTCACAATTTCAGCAAAAATCTGACTTTTGGCAATTCACTCAAAAATGGTGCCAGAAGCTTGCAAATGATCCCCTGAAAGCTTTGGCGATGGAAACAGAAGGCTTTTGATCACAGGACAAGAAATCAGCCCTCGAAAACCTAACCGGCAGAAAATATTTTTTTGAAAAAATCCCTAAGCCCCGGGGTCACAATTTCAGCAAAAATCTGACTTTTGGCAGTTCACTCAAAAATGGTTCCAAGTGCTTAAAAATGCTCCCCTGAAAGGTTTGGCACTCGAAACAGAAGGATTTTTATCACAGGACAAGAAATCAGCCCTCAAAAACCTAACCGGCAGAAAATATTTTTTTGAAAAAATCCCTAAGCCCCGGGGTCACAATTTCAGCAAAAATCTGACTTTTGGCAATTCACTCAAAAATGGTGCCAGAAGCTTACAAATGATCCCCTGAAAGCTTTGGCGATGGAAACAGAAGGCTTTTTATCACAGGACAAGAAATCAGCCCTCAAAAACTTAACCGGCAGAAAATATTTTTTTGAAAAAATCTCTAAGTCCCGGGGTCACAATTTCAGCAAAAATCTGACTTTTGGCAGTTCACTCAAAAATGGTGCCAGAAGCTTGCAAATGATCCGCTGAAAGCTTTGGCGATGGAAACAGAAGGCTTTTTATCACAGGACAAGAAATCAGCCCTCAAAAACTTAACCGGCAGAAAATATTTTTTTGAAAAAATCTCTAAGCCCCGGGGTCACAATTTCAGCAAAAATCTGACTTTTGGCAGTTCACTCAAAAATGGTTCCAAGAGCTTAAAAATGCTCCCCTGAAAGGTTTGGCACTCGAAACAGAAGGCTTTTTATCACAGGACAAGAAATCAGCCCTCAAAAACTTAACCGGCAGAAAATATTTTTTTGAAAAAATCCCTAAGCCCCGGGGTCACAATTTCAGCAAAAATCTGACTTTTGGCAATTCACTCAAAAATGGTGCCAGAAGCTTACAAATGATCCCCTGAAAGCTTTGGCGATGGAAACAGAAGGCTTTTTATCACAGGACAAGAAATCAGCCCTCAAAAACTTAACCGGCAGAAAATATTTTTTTGAAAAAATCTCTAAGCCCCGGGGTCACAATTTCAGCAAAAATCTGACTTTTGGCAGTACACTCAAAAATGGTGCCAGAAGCTTGCAAATGATCCGCTGAAAGCTTTGGCGATGAAAACAGAAGGCTTTTTATCACAGGACAAGAAATCAGCCCTCAAAAACTTAACCGGCAGAAAATATTTTTTTGAAAAAATCTCTAAGCCCTGGGGTCACAATTTCAGCAAAAATCTGACTTTTGGCAGTTCACCCAAAAATGGTTCCAAGAGCTTAAAAATGCTCCCCTGAAAGGTTTGGCACTCGAAACAGAAGGCTTTTTATCACAGGACAAGAAATCAGCCCTCAAAAACTTAACCGGCAGAAAATATTTTTTTGAAAAAATCCCTAAGCCCCGGGGTCACAATTTCAGCAAAAATCTGACTTTTGGCAATTCACTCAAAAATGGTGCCAGAAGCTTGCAAATGATTCCCTTAAAGCTTTGGCGATGGAAACAGAAGGCTTTTGATCACAGGACAAGAAATCAGCCCTCGAAAACCTAACCGGCAGAAAATATTTTTTTGAAAAAATCCCTAAGCCCCGGGGTCACAATTTCAGCAAAAATCTGACTTTTGGCAGTTCACTCAAAAATGGTTCCAAGAGCTTAAAAATGCTCCCCTGAAAGCTTTGGCACTCAAAACAGAAGGCTTTTTATCACAGGACAAGAAATCAGCCCTCAAAAACCTAACCGGCAGAAAATATTTTTTTGAAAAAATCCCTAAGTCCCGGGGTCACAAATTCAGCAAAAATCTGACTTTTGGCAGTTCACTCAAAAATGGTGCCAGAAGCTTGCAAATGATCCCCTGAATGCTTTGGCGATGGAAACAGAAGGCTTTTTATCACAGGACAAGAAATCAGCCCTCAAAAACTTAACCGGCAGAAAATATTTTTTTGAAAAAATACCTAAGCCCCGGGGTCACAATTTCAGCAAAAATCTGACTTTTGGCAGTTCACCCAAAAATGGTTCCAAGAGCTTAAAAATGCTCCCCTGAAAGGTTTGGCACTCGAAACAGAAGGCTTTTTATCACAGGACAAGAAATCCGCCCTCAAAAACTTAACCGGCAGAAAATATTTTTTTGAAAAAATCCCTAAGCCCCGGGGTCACAATTTCAGCAAAAATCTGACTTTTGGCAATTCATTCAAAAATGGTGCCAGAAGCTTGCAATTTCACAATTTCAGTAAAAATCTGACTTTTGGAAATTCACTCAAAAATGGTGCCAGAAGGTTGCAAATGATCCCCTGAAAGCTTTGGCGATGGAAACAGAAGGCTTTTTATCACAGGACAAGAAATCAGCCCTCAAAAACTTAACCGGCAGAAAATATTCTTTTGAAAAAATCCCTAAGCCCTCAGAAATCAGCCCTCAAAAACTTAACCGGCAGAAAATATTTTTTTGAAAAAATCCCTAAGCCCCGGGGTCACAATTTCAGCAAAAATCTGACTTTTGGCAGTTCACTCAAAAATGGTTCCAAGAGCTTAAAAATGCTCCCCTGAAAGGTTTGGCACTCGAAACAGAAGGCTTTTTATCACAGGACAAGAAATCAGCCCTCAAAAACTTAACCGGCAGAAAATATTTTTTTGAAAAAATCCCTAAGCCCCGGGGTCACAATTTCAGCAAAAATCTGACTTTTGGCAATTCACTCAAAAATGGTGCCAGAAGCTTGCAAATGATCCCCTGAAAGCTTTGGCGATGGAAACAGAAGGCTTTTTATTACAGGACAAGAAATCAGCCCTCAAAAACCTAACCGGCAGAAAATAGTTTTTTGAAAAAATCCCTAAGCCCCGGGGTCACAATTTCAGCAAAAATCTGACTTTTGGCAGTTCACTCAAAAATGGTTCCAAGAGCTTAAAAATGCTCCCCTGAAAGGTTTGGCACTCGAAACAGAAGGCTTTTTATCACAGGACAAGAAATCAGCCCTCAAAAACCTAACCGGCAGAAAATATTTTTTTGAAAAAATTCCTAAGCCCCGGGGTCACAATTTCAGCAAAAATCTGACTTTTGGCAATTCACTCAAAAATGGTGCCAGAAGGTTGCAAATGATTCCCTGAAAGCTTTGGCGATGGAAACAGAAGGCTTTTTATCACAGGACAAGAAATCAGCCCTCAAAAACTTAACCGGCAGAAAATATTTTTTTGAAAAAATCCCTAAGCACCGGGGTCACAATTTCAGCAAAAAACTGACTTTTGGCAATTCACTCAAAAATGGTGCCAGAAGCTTGCAAATGATCCCCTGAAAGCTTTGGCGATGGAAACAGAAGGCTTTTGATCACAGGACAAGAAATCAGCCCTCGAAAACCTAACCGGCAGAAAATATTTTTTTGAAAAAATCCCTAAGCCCCGGGGTCACAATTTCAGCAAAAATCTGACTTTTGGCAGTTCACTCAAAAATGGTTCCAAGAGCTTAAAAATGCTCCCCTGAAAGCTTTGGCACTCGAAACAGAAGGCTTTTTATCACAGGACAAGAAATCAGCCCTCAAAAACCTAACCGGCAGAAAATATTTTTTTGAAAAAATCCCTAAGCCCCGGGGTCACAAATTCAGCAAAAATCTGACTTTTGGCAGTTCACTCAAAAATGGTGCCAGAAGCTTGCAAATGATCCCCTGAATGCTTTGGCGATGGAAACAGAAGGCTTTTTATCACAGGACAAGAAATCAGCCCTCAAAAACTTAACCGGCAGAAAATATTTTTTTGAAAAAATCTCTAAGTCCCGGGGTCACAATTTCAGCAAAAATCTGACTTTTGGCAGTTTACTCAAAAATGGTGCCAGAAGCTTGCAAATGATCCGCTAAAAGCTTTGGCGATGGAAACAGAAGGCTTTTTATCACAGGACAAGAAATCAGCCCTCAAAAACTTAACCGGCAGAAAATTTTTTTTTGAAAAAATCTCTAAGCCCTGGGGTCACAATTTCAGCAAAAATCTGACTTTTGGCAGTTCACTCAAAAATGGTTCCAAGAGCTTAAAAATGCTCCCCTGAAAGGTTTGGCACTCGAAACAGAAGGCTTTTTATCACAGGACAAGAAATCAGCCCTCAAAAACCTAACCGGCAGAAAATATTTTTTTGAAAAAATCCCTAAGCCCCGGGGTCACAAATTCAGCAAAAATCTGACTTTTGGCAGTTCACTCAAAAATGGTGCCAGAAGCTTGCAAATGATCCCCTGAATGCTTTGGCGATGGAAACAGAAGGCTTTTTATCACAGGACAAGAAATCAGCCCTCAAAAACTTAACCGGCAGAAAATATTTTTTTGAAAAAATCCCTAAGCCCCGGGGTCACAATTTCAGCAAAAATCTGACTTTTGGCAATTCACTCAAAAATGGTGCCAGAAGCTTGTAAATGATCCCCTGAAAGCTTTGGCGATGGAAACAGAAGGCTTTTTGTCACAGGACAAGAAATCAGCCCTCAAAAACTTAACCGGCAGAAAATATTTTTTTGAAAAAATCCCTAAGCCCTCAGAAATCAGCCCTCAAAAACTTAACCGGCAGAAAATATTTTTTTGAAAAAATCCCTAAGCCCCGGGGTCACAATTTCAGCAAAAATCTGACTTTTGGCAATTCATTCAAAAATGGTGCCAGAAGCTTGCAATTTCACAATTTCAGTAAAAATCTGACTTTTGGCAATTCACTCAAAAATGGTGCCAGAAGTTTGCACATGATCCCCTGAAAGCTTTGGCGATGGAAACAGAAGGCATTTTATCACAGGACAAGAAATCAGCCCTCAAAAACTTAACCGGCAGAAAATATTTTTTGAAAAAATCCCTAAGCCCTCAGAAATCAGCCCTCAAAAACTTAACCGGCAGAAAATATTTTTTTGAAAAAATCCCTAAGCCCCGGGGTCACAATTTCAGCAAAAATCTGACTTTTGGCAGTTTACTCAAAAATGGTTCCAAGAGCTTAAAAATGCTCCCCTGAAAGGTTTGGCACTCGAAACAGAAGGCTTTTTATCACAGGACAAGAAATCAGCCCTCAAAAACTTAACCGGCAGAAAATATTTTTTTGAAAAAGTCCCTAAGCCCCGGGGTCACAATTTCAGCAAAAATTTGACTTTTGGCAACTCACTCAAAAATGGTGCCAGAAGCTTGCAAATGATCCCCTGAAAGCTTTGGCGGTGGAAACAGAAGGCTTTTTATCACAGGACAAGAAATCAGCCCTCAAAAACTTAACCGGCAGAAAATATTTTTTTGAAAAAATCCCTAAGCCCCGGGGTCACAATTTCAGCAAAAATCTGACTTTTGGCAATTCACTCAAAAATGGTGCCAGAAGCTTGCAAATGATCCCCTGAAAGCTTTGGCGATGGAAACAGAAGGCTTTTTATCACAGGACAAGAAATCAGCCCTCAAAAACCTAACCGGCAGAAAATATTTTTTTGAAAAAATCCCTAAGCCCCGGGGTCACAATTTCAGCAAAAATCTGACTTTTGGCAATTCACTCAAAAATGGTGCCAGAAGCTTGTAAATGATCCCCTGAAAGCTTTGGCGATGGAAACAGAAGGCTTTTTATCACAGGACAAGAAATCAGCCCTCAAAAACTTAACCAGCAGAAAATATTTTTTTGAAAAAATCCCTAAGCCCTCAGAAATCAGCCCTCAAAAACTTAACCGGCAGAAAATATTTTTTTGAAAAAATCCCTAAGCCCCGGGGTCACAATTTCAGCAAAAATCTGACTTTTGGCAATTCATTCAAAAATGGTGCCAGAAGCTTGCAATTTCACAATTTCAGTAAAAATCTGACTTTTGGCAATTCACTCAAAAATGGTGCCAGAAGGTTGCACATGATCCCCTGAAAGCTTTGGCGATGGAAACAGAAGGCATTTTATCACAGGACAAGAAATCAGCCCTCAAAAACTTAACCGGCAGAAAATATTTTTTTGAAAAAATCCCTAAGCCCTCAGAAATCAGCCCTCAAAAACTTAACCGGCAGAAAATATTTTTTTGAAAAAATCCCTAAGCCCCGGGGTCACAATTTCAGCAAAAATCTGACTTTTGGCAGTTCACTCAAAAATGGTTCCAAGAGCTTAAAAATGCTCCCCTGAAAGGTTTGGCACTCGAAACAGAAGGCTTTTTATCACAGGACAAGAAATCAGCCCTCAAAAACCTAACCGGCAGAAAATATTTTTTTGAAAAAATCCCTAAGCCCCGGGGTCACAAATTCAGCAAAAATCTGACTTTTGGCAGTTCACTCAAAAATGGTGCCAGACGCTTGCAAATGATCCCCTGAATGCTTTGGCGATGGAAACAGAAGGCTTTTTATCACAGGACAAGAAATCAGCCCTCAAAAACTTAACCGGCAGAAAATATTTTTTTGAAAAAATCCCTAAGCCCCGGGGTTACAATTTCAGCAAAAATCTGACTTTTGGCAATTCACTCAAAAATGGTGCCAGAAGCTTGTAAATGATCCCCTGAAAGCTTTGGCGATGGAAACAGAAGGCTTTTTGTCACAGGACAAGAAATCAGCCCTCAAAAACTTAACCGGCAGAAAATATTTTTTTGAAAAAATCCCTAAGCCCTCAGAAATCAGCCCTCAAAAACTTAACCGGCAGAAAATATTTTTTTGAAAAAATCCCTAAGCCCCGGGGTCACAATTTCAGCAAAAATCTGACTTTTGGCAATTCATTCAAAAATGGTGCCAGAAGCTTGCAATTTCACAATTTCAGTAAAAATCTGACTTTTGGCAATTCACTCAAAAATGGTGCCAGAAGGTTGCACATGATCCCCTGAAAGCTTTGGCGATGGAAACAGAAGGCATTTTATCACAGGACAAGAAATCAGCCCTCAAAAACTTAACCGGCAGAAAATATTTTTTGAAAAAATCCCTAAGCCCTCAGAAATCAGCCCTCAAAAACTTAACCGGCAGAAAATATTTTTTTGAAAAAATCCCTAAGCCCCGGGGTCACAATTTCAGCAAAAATCTGACTTTTAGCAGTTCACTCAAAAATGGTTCCAAGAGCTTAAAAATGCTCCCCTGAAAGGTTTGGCACTCGAAACAGAAGGCTTTTTATCACAGGACAAGAAATCAGCCCTCAAAAACTTAACCGGCAGAAAATATTTTTTTGAAAAAGTCCCTAAGCCCCGGGGTCACAATTTCAGCAAAAATTTGACTTTTGGCAACTCACTCAAAAATGGTGCCAGAAGCTTGCAAATGATCCCCTGAAAGCTTTGGCGGTGGAAACAGAAGGCTTTTTATCACAGGACAAGAAATCAGCCCTCAAAAACTTAACCGGCAGAAAATATTTTTTTGAAAAAAATCCCTAAGCCCCGGGGTCACAATTTCAGCAAAAATCTGACTTTTGGCAATTCACTCAAAAATGGTGCCAGAAGCTTGCAAATGATCCCCTGAAAGCTTTGGCGATGGAAACAGAAGGCTTTTTATCACAGGACAAGAAATCAGCCCTCAAAAACCTAACCGGCAGAAAATATTTTTTTGAAAAAATCCCTAAGCCCCGGGGTCACAATTTCAGCAAAAATCTGACTTTTGGCAGTTCACTCAAAAATGGTTCCAAGAGCTTAAAAATGCTCCCCTGAAAGCTTTGGCACTCAAAACAGAAGGCTTTTTATCACAGGACAAGAAATCAGCCCTCAAAAACCTAACCGGCAGAAAATATTTTTTTGAAAAAATCCCTAAGCCCCGGGGTCACAAATTCAGCAAAAATCTGACTTTTGGCAGTTCACTCAAAAATGGTGCCAGAAGCTTGCAAATGATCCCCTGAATGCTTTGGCGATGGAAACAGAAGGCTTTTTATCACAGGACAAGAAATCAGCCCTCAAAAACTTAACCGGCAGAAAATATTTTTTTGAAAAAATACCTAAGCCCCGGGGTCACAATTTCAGCAAAAATCTGACTTTTGGCAATTCACTCAAAAATGGTGCCAGAAGCTTGTAAATGATCCCCTGAAAGCTTTGGCGATGGAAACAGAAGGCTTTTTGTCACAGGACAAGAAATCAGCCCTCAAAAACTTAACCAGCAGAAAATATTTTTTTGAAAAAATCCCTAAGCCCTCAGAAATCAGCCCTCAAAAACTTAACCGGCAGAAAATATTTTTTTGAAAAAATCCCTAAGCCCCGGGGTCACAATTTCAGCAAAAATCTGACTTTTGGCAATTCATTCAAAAATGGTGCCAGAAGCTTGCAATTTCACAATTTCAGTAAAAATCTGACTTTTGGCAATTCACTCAAAAATGGTGCCAGAAGGTTGCACATGATCCCCTGAAAGCTTTGGCGATGGAAACAGAAGGCATTTTATCACAGGACAAGAAATCAGCCCTCAAAAACTTAACCGGCAGAAAATATTTTTTTGAAAAAATCCCTAAGCCCCGGGGTCACAATTTCAGCAAAAATCTGACTTTTGGCAGTTCACTCAAAAATGGTTCCAAGAGCTTAAAAATGCTCCCCTGAAAGGTTTGGCACTCGAAACAGAAGGCTTTTTATCACAGGACAAGAAATCAGCCCTCAAAAACTTAACCGGCAGAAAATATTTTTTTGAAAAAGTCCCTAAGCCCCGGGGTCACAATTTCAGCAAAAATTTGACTTTTGGCAACTCACTCAAAAATGGTGCCAGAAGCTTGCAAATGATCCCCTGAAAGCTTTGGCGGTGGAAACAGAAGGCTTTTTATCACAGGACAAGAAATCAGCCCTCAAAAACTTAACCGGCAGAAAATATTTTTTTGAAAAAATCCCTAAGCCCCGGGGTCACAATTTCAGCAAAAATCTGACTTTTGGCAATTCACTCAAAAATGGTGCCAGAAGCTTGCAAATGATCCCCTTAAAGCTTTGGCGATGGAAACAGAAGGCTTTTGATCACAGGACAAGAAATCAGCCCTCGAAAACCTAACCGGCAGAAAATATTTTTTTGAAAAAATCCCTAAGCCCCGGGGTCACAATTTCAGCAAAAATCTGACTTTTGGCAGTTCACTCAAAAATGGTTCCTAGAGCTTAAAAATGCTCCCCTGAAAGCTTTGGCACTCAAAACAGAAGGCTTTTTATCACAGGACAAGAAATCAGCCCTCAAAAACCTAACCGGCAGAAAATATTTTTTTGAAAAAATCCCTAAGCCCCGGGGTCACAAATTCAGCAAAAATCTGACTTTTGGCAGTTCACTCAAAAATGGTGCCAGAAGCTTGCAAATGATCCCCTGAATGCTTTGGCGATGGAAACAGAAGGCTTTTTATCACAGGACAAGAAATCAGCCCTCAAAAACTTAACCGGCAGAAAATATTTTTTTGAAAAAATACCTAAGCCCCGGGGTCACAATTTCAGCAAAAATCTGACTTTTGGCAATTCACTCAAAAATGGTGCCAGAAGCTTGTAAATGATCCCCTGAAAGCTTTGGCGATGGAAACAGAAGGCTTTTTGTCACAGGACAAGAAATCAGCCCTCAAAAACTTAACCAGCAGAAAATATTTTTTTGAAAAAATCCCTAAGCCCTCAGAAATCAGCCCTCAAAAACTTAACCGGCAGAAAATATTTTTTTGAAAAAATCCCTAAGCCCCGGGGTCACAATTTCAGCAAAAATCTGACTTTTGGCAGTTCACTCAAAAATGGTTCCAAGAGCTTAAAAATGCTCCCCTGAAAGGTTTGGCACTCGAAACAGAAGGCTTTTTATCACAGGACAAGAAATCAGCCCTCAAAAACTTAACCGGCAGAAAATATTTTTTTGAAAAAATCCCTAAGCCCCGGGGTCACAATTTCAGCAAAAATCTGACTTTTGGCAATTCACTCAAAAATGGTGCCAGAAGCTTACAAATGATCCCCTGAAAGCTTTGGCGATGGAAACAGAAGGCTTTTTATCACAGGACAAGAAATCAGCCCTCAAAAACTTAACCAGCAGAAAATATTTTTTTGAAAAAATCCCTAAGCCCTCAGAAATCAGCCCTCAAAAACTTAACCGGCAGAAAATATTTTTTTGAAAAAATCCCTAAGCCCCGGGGTCACAATTTCAGCAAAAATCTGACTTTTGGCAGTCCACTCAAAAATGGTTCCAAGAGCTTAAAAATGCTCCCCTGAAAGGTTTGGCACTCGAAACAGAAGGCTTTTTATCACAGGACAAGAAATCCGCCCTCAAAAACTTAACCGGCAGAAAATATTTTTTTGAAAAAATCCCTAAGCCCCGGGGTCACAATTTCAGCAGAAATCTGACTTTTGGCAATTCATTCAAAAATGGTGCCAGAAGCTTGCAATTTCACAATTTCAGTAAAAATCTGACTTTTGGCAATTCACTCAAAAATGGTGCCAGAAGGTTGCAAATGATCCCCTGAAAGCTTTGGCGATGGAAACAGAAGGCTTTTTATCACAGGACAAGAAATCAGCCCTCAAAAACTTAACCGGCAGAAAATATTCTTTTGAAAAAATCCCTAAGCCCTCAGAAATCAGCCCTCAAAAACTTAACCGGCAGAAAATAGTTTTTTGAAAAAATCCCTAAGCCCCGGGGTCACAATTTCAGCAAAAATCTGACTTTTGGCAGTTCACTCAAAAATGGTTCCAAGAGCTTAAAAATGCTCCCCTGAAAGGTTTGGCACTCGAAACAGAAGGCTTTTTATCACAGGACAAGAAATCAGCCCTCAAAAACTTAACCGGCAGAAAATATTTTTTTGAAAAAGTCCCTAAGCCCCGGGGTCACAATTTCAGCAAAAATTTGACTTTTGGCAACTCACTCAAAAATGGTGCCAGAAGCTTGCAAATGATCCCCTGAAAGCTTTGGCGGTGGAAACAGAAGGCTTTTTATCACAGGACAAGAAATCAGCCCTCAAAAACTTAACCGGCAGAAAATATTTTTTTGAAAAAATCCCTAAGCCCCGGGGTCACAATTTCAGCAAAAATCTGACTTTTGGCAATTCACTCAAAAATGGTGCCAGAAGCTTGCAAATGATCCCCTGAAAGGTTTGGCACTCGAAACAGAAGGCTTTTTATCACAGGACAAGAAATCAGCCCTCAAAAACCTAACCGGCAGAAAATATTTTTTTGAAAAAATCCCTAAGCCCCGGGGTCACAATTTCAGCAAAAATCTGACTTTTGGCAGTTCACTCAAAAATGGTTCCTAGAGCTTAAAAATGCTCCCCTGAAAGCTTTGGCACTCAAAACAGAAGGCTTTTTATCACAGGACAAGAAATCAGCCCTCGAAAACCTAACCGGCAGAAAATATTTTTTTGAAAAAATCCCTAAGCCCCGGGGTCACAATTTCAGCAAAAATCTGACTTTTGGCAGTTCACTCAAAAATGGTTCCTAGAGCTTAAAAATGCTCCCCTGAAAGCTTTGGCACTCAAAACAGAAGGCTTTTTATCACAGGACAAGAAATCAGCCCTCAAAAACCTAACCGGCAGAAAATATTTTTTTGAAAAAATCCCTAAGCCCCGGGGTCACAAATTCAGCAAAAATCTGACTTTTGGCAGTTCACTCAAAAATGGTGCCAGAAGCTTGCAAATGATCCCCTGAATGCTTTGGCGATGGAAACAGAAGGCTTTTTATCACAGGACAAGAAATCAGCCCTCAAAAACTTAACCGGCAGAAAATATTTTTTTGAAAAAATACCTAAGCCCCGGGGTCACAATTTCAGCAAAAATCTGACTTTTGGCAATTCACTCAAAAATGGTGCCAGAAGCTTGTAAATGATCCCCTGAAAGCTTTGGCGATGGAAACAGAAGGCTTTTTGTCACAGGACAAGAAATCAGCCCTCAAAAACTTAACCAGCAGAAAATATTTTTTTGAAAAAATCCCTAAGCCCTCAGAAATCAGCCCTCAAAAACTTAACCGGCAGAAAATATTTTTTTGAAAAAATCCCTAAGCCCCGGGGTCACAATTTCAGCAAAAATCTGACTTTTGGCAGTTCACTCAAAAATGGTTCCAAGAGCTTAAAAATGCTCCCCTGAAAGGTTTGGCACTCGAAACAGAAGGCTTTTTATCACAGGACAAGAAATCAGCCCTCAAAAACTTAACCGGCAGAAAATATTTTTTTGAAAAAATCCCTAAGCCCCGGGGTCACAATTTCAGCAAAAATCTGACTTTTGGCAATTCACTCAAAAAT
The DNA here is from genome assembly GCF_965112155.1 of Podarcis liolepis. Taxonomy (NCBI): domain Eukaryota; kingdom Metazoa; phylum Chordata; class Lepidosauria; order Squamata; family Lacertidae; genus Podarcis; species Podarcis liolepis. The sequence continues at coordinate 16,798,228 of NC_139571.1, read as the reverse complement.
GGTGCCAGAAGCTTACAAATGATCCCCTGAAAGCTTTGGCGATGGAAACAGAAGGCTTTTTATCACAGGACAAGAAATCAGCCCTCAAAAACTTAACCAGCAGAAAATATTTTTTTGAAAAAATCCCTAAGCCCTCAGAAATCAGCCCTCAAAAACTTAACCGGCAGAAAATATTTTTTTGAAAAAATCCCTAAGCCCCGGGGTCACAATTTCAGCAAAAATCTGACTTTTGGCAGTCCACTCAAAAATGGTTCCAAGAGCTTAAAAATGCTCCCCTGAAAGGTTTGGCACTCGAAACAGAAGGCTTTTTATCACAGGACAAGAAATCCGCCCTCAAAAACTTAACCGGCAGAAAATATTTTTTTGAAAAAATCCCTAAGCCCCGGGGTCACAATTTCAGCAAAAATCTGACTTTTGGCAATTCATTCAAAAATGGTGCCAGAAGCTTGCAATTTCACAATTTCAGTAAAAATCTGACTTTTGGCAATTCACTCAAAAATGGTGCCAGAAGGTTGCAAATGATCCCCTGAAAGCTTTGGCGATGGAAACAGAAGGCTTTTTATCACAGGACAAGAAATCAGCCCTCAAAAACTTAACCGGCAGAAAATATTCTTTTGAAAAAATCCCTAAGCCCTCAGAAATCAGCCCTCAAAAACTTAACCGGCAGAAAATATTTTTTTGAAAAAATCCCTAAGCCCCGGGGTCACAATTTCAGCAAAAATCTGACTTTTGGCAGTTCACTCAAAAATGGTTCCAAGAGCTTAAAAATGCTCCCCTGAAAGGTTTGGCACTCGAAACAGAAGGCTTTTTATCACAGGACAAGAAATCAGCCCTCAAAAACTTAACCGGCAGAAAATATTTTTTTGAAAAAGTCCCTAAGCCCCGGGGTCACAATTTCAGCAAAAATCTGACTTTTGGCAATTCACTCAAAAATGGTGCCAGAAGGTTGCAAATGATCCCCTGAAAGCTTTGGCGATGGAAACAGAAGGCTTTTTATCACAGGACAAGAAATCAGCCCTCAAAAACTTAACCGGCAGAAAATATTTTTTTGAAAAAATCCCTAAGCCCCGGGGTCACAATTTCAGCAAAAATCTGACTTTTGGCAATTCACTCAAAAATGGTGCCAGAAGCTTGCAAATGATCCCCTGAAAGCTTTGGCGATGGAAACAGAAGGCTTTTGATCACAGGACAAGAAATCAGCCCTCGAAAACCTAACCGGCAGAAAATATTTTTTTGAAAAAATCCCTAAGCCCCGGGGTCACAATTTCAGCAAAAATCTGACTTTTGGCAGTTCACTCAAAAATGGTTCCAAGAGCTTAAAAATGCTCCCCTGAAAGCTTTGGCACTCGAAACAGAAGGCTTTTTATCACAGGACAAGAAATCAGCCCTCAAAAACCTAACCGGCAGAAAATATTTTTTTGAAAAAATCTCTAAGCCCTGGGGTCACAATTTCAGCAAAAATCTGACTTTTGGCAGTTCACTCAAAAATGGTTCCAATAGCTTAAAAATGCTCCCCTGAAAGCTTTGGCGATGGAAACAGAAGGCTTTTTATCACAGGACAAGAAATCAGCCCTCAAAAACCTAACCGGCAGAAAATATTTTTTTGAAAAAATCTCTAAGCCCTGGGGTCACAATTTCAGCAAAAATCTGACTTTTGGCAGTTCACTCAAAAATGGTTCCAATAGCTTAAAAATGCTCCCCTGAAAGCTTTGGCGATGGAAACAGAAGGCTTTTTATCACAGGACAAGAAATCAGCCCTCAAAAACTTAACCGGCAGAAAATATTTTTTTGAAAAAATCCCTAAGTCCCGGGGTCACAATTTCAGCAAAAATCTGACTTTTGGCAGTTCACTCAAAAATGGTGCCAGAAGCTTGCAAATGATCCGCTGAAAGCTTTGGCGATGGAAACAGAAGGCTTTTTATCACAGGACAAGAAATCAGCCCTCAAAAACTTAACCGGCAGAAAAATTTTTTTTGAAAAAATCTCTAAGCCCTGGGGTCACAATTTCAGCAAAAATCTGACTTTTGGCAGTTCACTCAAAAATGGTTCCAAGAGCTTAAAAATGCTCCCCTGAAAGGTTTGGCACTCGAAACAGAAGGCTTTTTATCACAGGACAAGAAATCAGCCCTCAAAAACTTAACCGGCAGAAAATATTTTTTTGAAAAAATCCCTAAGCCCCGGGGTCACAATTTCAGCAAAAATCTGACTTTTGGCAATTCACTCAAAAATGGTGCCAGAAGCTTGCAAATGATCCCCTGAAAGCTTTGGCGATGGAAACAGAAGGCTTTTGATCACAGGACAAGAAATCAGCCCTCGAAAACCTAACCGGCAGAAAATATTTTTTTGAAAAAATCCCTAAGCCCCGGGGTCACAATTTCAGCAAAAATCTGACTTTTGGCAGTTCACTCAAAAATGGTTCCAAGAGCTTAAAAATGCTCCCCTGAAAGCTTTGGCACTCGAAACAGAAGGCTTTTTATCACAGGACAAGAAATCAGCCCTCAAAAACCTAACCGGCAGAAAATATTTTTTTGAAAAAATCCCTAAGCCCCGGGGTCACAAATTCAGCAAAAATCTGACTTTTGGCAGTTCACTCAAAAATGGTGCCAGAAGCTTGCAAATGATCCCCTGAATGCTTTGGCGATGGAAACAGAAGGCTTTTTATCACAGGACAAGAAATCAGCCCTCAAAAACTTAACTGGCAGAAAATATTTTTTTGAAAAAATCCCTAAGCCCCGGGGTCACAATTTCAGCAAAAATCTGACTTTTGGCAGTCCACTCAAAAATGGTTCCAAGAGCTTAAAAATGCTCCCCTGAAAGGTTTGGCACTCGAAACAGAAGGCTTTTTATCACAGGACAAGAAATCCGCCCTCAAAAACTTAACCGGCAGAAAATATTTTTTTGAAAAAATCCCTAAGCCCCGGGGTCACAATTTCAGCAGAAATCTGACTTTTGGCAATTCATTCAAAAATGGTGCCAGAAGCTTGCAATTTCACAATTTCAGTAAAAATCTGACTTTTGGCAATTCACTCAAAAATGGTGCCAGAAGGTTGCAAATGATCCCCTGAAAGCTTTGGCGATGGAAACAGAAGGCTTTTTATCACAGGACAAGAAATCAGCCCTCAAAAACTTAACCGGCAGAAAATATTCTTTTGAAAAAATCCCTAAGCCCTCAGAAATCAGCCCTCAAAAACTTAACCGGCAGAAAATAGTTTTTTGAAAAAATCCCTAAGCCCCGGGGTCACAATTTCAGCAAAAATCTGACTTTTGGCAGTTCACTCAAAAATGGTTCCAAGAGCTTAAAAATGCTCCCCTGAAAGGTTTGGCACTCGAAACAGAAGGCTTTTTATCACAGGACAAGAAATCAGCCCTCAAAAACTTAACCGGCAGAAAATATTTTTTTGAAAAAGTCCCTAAGCCCCGGGGTCACAATTTCAGCAAAAATTTGACTTTTGGCAACTCACTCAAAAATGGTGCCAGAAGCTTGCAAATGATCCCCTGAAAGCTTTGGCGGTGGAAACAGAAGGCTTTTTATCACAGGACAAGAAATCAGCCCTCAAAAACTTAACCGGCAGAAAATATTTTTTTGAAAAAATCCCTAAGCCCCGGGGTCACAATTTCAGCAAAAATCTGACTTTTGGCAATTCACTCAAAAATGGTGCCAGAAGCTTGCAAATGATCCCCTTAAAGCTTTGGCGATGGAAACAGAAGGCTTTTGATCACAGGACAAGAAATCAGCCCTCGAAAACCTAACCGGCAGAAAATATTTTTTTGAAAAAATCCCTAAGCCCCGGGGTCACAATTTCAGCAAAAATCTGACTTTTGGCAGTTCACTCAAAAATGGTTCCTAGAGCTTAAAAATGCTCCCCTGAAAGCTTTGGCACTCAAAACAGAAGGCTTTTTATCACAGGACAAGAAATCAGCCCTCGAAAACCTAACCGGCAGAAAATATTTTTTTGAAAAAATCCCTAAGCCCCGGGGTCACAATTTCAGCAAAAATCTGACTTTTGGCAGTTCACTCAAAAATGGTTCCTAGAGCTTAAAAATGCTCCCCTGAAAGCTTTGGCACTCAAAACAGAAGGCTTTTTATCACAGGACAAGAAATCAGCCCTCAAAAACCTAACCGGCAGAAAATATTTTTTTGAAAAAATCCCTAAGCCCCGGGGTCACAAATTCAGCAAAAATCTGACTTTTGGCAGTTCACTCAAAAATGGTGCCAGAAGCTTGCAAATGATCCCCTGAATGCTTTGGCGATGGAAACAGAAGGCTTTTTATCACAGGACAAGAAATCAGCCCTCAAAAACTTAACCGGCAGAAAATATTTTTTTGAAAAAATACCTAAGCCCCGGGGTCACAATTTCAGCAAAAATCTGACTTTTGGCAATTCACTCAAAAATGGTGCCAGAAGCTTGTAAATGATCCCCTGAAAGCTTTGGCGATGGAAACAGAAGGCTTTTTGTCACAGGACAAGAAATCAGCCCTCAAAAACTTAACCAGCAGAAAATATTTTTTTGAAAAAATCCCTAAGCCCTCAGAAATCAGCCCTCAAAAACTTAACCGGCAGAAAATATTTTTTTGAAAAAATCCCTAAGCCCCGGGGTCACAATTTCAGCAAAAATCTGACTTTTGGCAGTTCACTCAAAAATGGTTCCAAGAGCTTAAAAATGCTCCCCTGAAAGGTTTGGCACTCGAAACAGAAGGCTTTTTATCACAGGACAAGAAATCAGCCCTCAAAAACTTAACCGGCAGAAAATATTTTTTTGAAAAAATCCCTAAGCCCCGGGGTCACAATTTCAGCAAAAATCTGACTTTTGGCAATTCACTCAAAAATGGTGCCAGAAGCTTACAAATGATCCCCTGAAAGCTTTGGCGATGGAAACAGAAGGCTTTTTATCACAGGACAAGAAATCAGCCCTCAAAAACTTAACCAGCAGAAAATATTTTTTTGAAAAAATCCCTAAGCCCTCAGAAATCAGCCCTCAAAAACTTAACCGGCAGAAAATATTTTTTTGAAAAAATCCCTAAGCCCCGGGGTCACAATTTCAGCAAAAATCTGACTTTTGGCAATTCATTCAAAAATGGTGCCAGAAGCTTGCAATTTCACAATTTCAGTAAAAATCTGACTTTTGGCAATTCACTCAAAAATGGTGCCAGAAGGTTGCAAATGATCCCCTGAAAGCTTTGGCGATGGAAACAGAAGGCTTTTTATCACAGGACAAGAAATCAGCCCTCAAAAACTTAACCGGCAGAAAATATTCTTTTGAAAAAATCCCTAAGCCCTCAGAAATCAGCCCTCAAAAACTTAACCGGCAGAAAATATTTTTTTGAAAAAATCCCTAAGCCCCGGGGTCACAATTTCAGCAAAAATCTGACTTTTGGCAGTTCACTCAAAAATGGTTCCAAGAGCTTAAAAATGCTCCCCTGAAAGGTTTGGCACTCGAAACAGAAGGCTTTTTATCACAGGACAAGAAATCAGCCCTCAAAAACTTAACCGGCAGAAAATATTTTTTTGAAAAAGTCCCTAAGCCCCGGGGTCACAATTTCAGCAAAAATCTGACTTTTGGCAATTCACTCAAAAATGGTGCCAGAAGGTTGCAAATGATCCCCTGAAAGCTTTGGCGATGGAAACAGAAGGCTTTTTATCACAGGACAAGAAATCAGCCCTCAAAAACTTAACCGGCAGAAAATATTTTTTTGAAAAAATCCCTAAGCCCCGGGGTCACAATTTCAGCAAAAATCTGACTTTTGGCAATTCACTCAAAAATGGTGCCAGAAGCTTGCAAATGATCCCCTGAAAGCTTTGGCGATGGAAACAGAAGGCTTTTGATCACAGGACAAGAAATCAGCCCTCGAAAACCTAACCGGCAGAAAATATTTTTTTGAAAAAATCCCTAAGCCCCGGGGTCACAATTTCAGCAAAAATCTGACTTTTGGCAGTTCACTCAAAAATGGTTCCAAGAGCTTAAAAATGCTCCCCTGAAAGCTTTGGCACTCGAAACAGAAGGCTTTTTATCACAGGACAAGAAATCAGCCCTCAAAAACCTAACCGGCAGAAAATATTTTTTTGAAAAAATCTCTAAGCCCTGGGGTCACAATTTCAGCAAAAATCTGACTTTTGGCAGTTCACTCAAAAATGGTTCCAATAGCTTAAAAATGCTCCCCTGAAAGCTTTGGCGATGGAAACAGAAGGCTTTTTATCACAGGACAAGAAATCAGCCCTCAAAAACCTAACCGGCAGAAAATATTTTTTTGAAAAAATCTCTAAGCCCTGGGGTCACAATTTCAGCAAAAATCTGACTTTTGGCAGTTCACTCAAAAATGGTTCCAATAGCTTAAAAATGCTCCCCTGAAAGCTTTGGCGATGGAAACAGAAGGCTTTTTATCACAGGACAAGAAATCAGCCCTCAAAAACTTAACCGGCAGAAAATATTTTTTTGAAAAAATCCCTAAGTCCCGGGGTCACAATTTCAGCAAAAATCTGACTTTTGGCAGTTCACTCAAAAATGGTGCCAGAAGCTTGCAAATGATCCGCTGAAAGCTTTGGCGATGGAAACAGAAGGCTTTTTATCACAGGACAAGAAATCAGCCCTCAAAAACTTAACCGGCAGAAAATTTTTTTTTGAAAAAATCTCTAAGCCCTGGGGTCACAATTTCAGCAAAAATCTGACTTTTGGCAGTTCACTCAAAAATGGTTCCAAGAGCTTAAAAATGCTCCCCTGAAAGGTTTGGCACTCGAAACAGAAGGCTTTTTATCACAGGACAAGAAATCAGCCCTCAAAAACTTAACCGGCAGAAAATATTTTTTTGAAAAAATCCCTAAGCCCCGGGGTCACAATTTCAGCAAAAATCTGACTTTTGGCAATTCACTCAAAAATGGTGCCAGAAGCTTGCAAATGATCCCCTGAAAGCTTTGGCGATGGAAACAGAAGGCTTTTGATCACAGGACAAGAAATCAGCCCTCGAAAACCTAACCGGCAGAAAATATTTTTTTGAAAAAATCCCTAAGCCCCGGGGTCACAATTTCAGCAAAAATCTGACTTTTGGCAGTTCACTCAAAAATGGTTCCAAGAGCTTAAAAATGCTCCCCTGAAAGCTTTGGCACTCGAAACAGAAGGCTTTTTATCACAGGACAAGAAATCAGCCCTCAAAAACCTAACCGGCAGAAAATATTTTTTTGAAAAAATCCCTAAGCCCCGGGGTCACAAATTCAGCAAAAATCTGACTTTTGGCAGTTCACTCAAAAATGGTGCCAGAAGCTTGCAAATGATCCCCTGAATGCTTTGGCGATGGAAACAGAAGGCTTTTTATCACAGGACAAGAAATCAGCCCTCAAAAACTTAACTGGCAGAAAATATTTTTTTGAAAAAATCCCTAAGCCCCGGGGTCACAATTTCAGCAAAAATCTGACTTTTGGCAATTCACTCAAAAATGGTGCCAGAAGCTTGTAAATGATCCCCTGAAAGCTTTGGCGATGGAAACAGAAGGCTTTTTATCACAGGACAAGAAATCAGCCCTCAAAAACTTAACCAGCAGAAAATATTTTTTTGAAAAAATCCCTAAGCCCTCAGAAATCAGCCCTCAAAAACTTAACCGGCAGAAAATATTTTTTTGAAAAAATCCCTAAGCCCCGGGGTCACAATTTCAGCAAAAATCTGACTTTTGGCAGTTCACTCAAAAATGGTTCCAAGAGCTTAAAAATGCTCCCCTGAAAGGTTTGGCACTCGAAACAGAAGGCTTTTTATCACAGGACAAGAAATCAGCCCTCAAAAACTTAACCGGCAGAAAATATTTTTTTGAAAAAATCCCTAAGCCCCGGGGTCACAATTTCAGCAAAAATCTGACTTTTGGCAATTCACTCAAAAATGGTGCCAGAAGGTTGCAAATGATCCCCTGAAAGCTTTGGCGATGGAAACAGAAGGCTTTTTATCACAGGACAAGAAATCAGCCCTCAAAAACTTAACCGGCAGAAAATATTTTTTTGAAAAAATCTCTAAGCCCCGGGGTCACAATTTCAGCAAAAATCTGACTTTTGGCAGTACACTCAAAAATGGTGCCAGAAGCTTGCAAATGATCCGCTGAAAGCTTTGGCGATGGAAACAGAAGGCTTTTTATCACAGGACAAGAAATCAGCCCTCAAAAACTTAACCGGCAGAAAATATTTTTTTGAAAAAATCTCTAAGCCCTGGGGTCACAATTTCAGCAAAAATCTGACTTTTGGCAGTTCACTCAAAAATGGTTCCAATAGCTTAAAAATGCTCCCCTGAAAGGTTTGGCACTCGAAACAGAAGGCTTTTTATCACAGGACAAGAAATCAGCCCTCAAAAACTTAACCGGCAGAAAATATTTTTTTGAAAAAATCCCTAAGCCCCGGGGTCACAATTTCAGCAAAAATCTGACTTTTGGCAATTCACTCAAAAATGGTGCCAGAAGCTTGCAAATGATCCCCTGAAAGCTTTGGCGATGGAAACAGAAGGCTTTTGATCACAGGACAAGAAATCAGCCCTCGAAAACCTAACCGGCAGAAAATATTTTTTTGAAAAAATCCCTAAGCCCCGGGGTCACAATTTCAGCAAAAATCTGACTTTTGGCAGTTCACTCAAAAATGGTTCCAAGAGCTTAAAAATGCTCCCCTGAAAGCTTTGGCACTCGAAACAGAAGGCTTTTTATCACAGGACAAGAAATCAGCCCTCAAAAACCTAACCGGCAGAAAATATTTTTTTGAAAAAATCCCTAAGCCCCGGGGTCACAATTTCAGCAAAAATCTGACTTTTGGCAGTTCACTCAAAAATGGTGCCAGAAGCTTGCAAATGATCCCCTGAATGCTTTGGCGATGGAAACAGAAGGCTTTTTATCACAGGACAAGAAATCAGCCCTCAAAAACCTAACCGGCAGAAAATATTTTTTTGAAAAAATCCCTAAGCCCCGGGGTCACAATTTCAGCAAAAATCTGACTTTTGGCAGTTCACTCAAAAATGGTGCCAGAAGCTTGCAAATGATCCCCTGAATGCTTTGGCGATGGAAACAGAAGGCTTTTTATCACAGGACAAGAAATCAGCCCTCAAAAACCTAACCGGCAGAAAATATTTTTTTGAAAAAATCCCTAAGCCCCGGGGTCACAATTTCAGCAAAAATCTGACTTTTGGCAGTTCACTCAAAAATGGTGCCAGAAGCTTGCAAATGATCCCCTGAATGCTTTGGCGATGGAAACAGAAGGCTTTTTATCACAGGACAAGAAATCAGCCCTCAAAAACTTAACCAGCAGAAAATATTTTTTTGAAAAAATCCCTAAGCCCTCAGAAATCAGCCCTCAAAAACTTAACCGGCAGAAAATATTTTTTTGAAAAAATCCCTAAGCCCCGGGGTCACAATTTCAGCAAAAATCTGACTTTTGGCAGTTCACTCAAAAATGGTTCCAAGAGCTTAAAAATGCTCCCCTGAAAGGTTTGGCACTCGAAACAGAAGGCTTTTTATCACAGGACAAGAAATCAGCCCTCAAAAACTTAACCGGCAGAAAATATTTTTTTGAAAAAATCCCTAAGCCCCGGGGTCACGATTTCAGCAAAAATCTGACTTTTGGCAATTCACTCAAAAATGGTGCCAGAAGCTTGCAAATGATCCCCTGAAAGCTTTGGCGATGGAAACAGAAGGCTTTTTATCACAGGACAAGAAATCAGCCCTCAAAAACTTAACCGGCAGAAAATATTTTTTTGAAAAAATCTCTAAGCCCCGGGGTCACAATTTCAGCAAAAATCTGACTTTTGGCAGTACACTCAAAAATGGTGCCAGAAGCTTGCAAATGATCCGCTGAAAGCTTTGGCGATGGAAACAGAAGGCTTTTTATCACAGGACAAGAAATCAGCCCTCAAAAACCTAACCGGCAGAAAATATTTTTTTGAAAAAATCTCTAAGCCCTGGGGTCACAATTTCAGCAAAAATCTGACTTTTGGCAGTTCACTCAAAAATGGTTCCAATAGCTTAAAAATGCTCCCCTGAAAGCTTTGGCGATGGAAACAGAAGGCTTTTTATCACAGGACAAGAAATCAGCCCTCAAAAACTTAACCGGCAGAAAATATTTTTTTGAAAAAATCCCTAAGTCCCGGGGTCACAATTTCAGCAAAAATCTGACTTTTGGCAGTTCACTCAAAAATGGTGCCAGAAGCTTGCAAATGATCCGCTGAAAGCTTTGGCGATGGAAACAGAAGGCTTTTTATCACAGGACAAGAAATCAGCCCTCAAAAACTTAACCGGCAGAAAAATTTTTTTTGAAAAAATCTCTAAGCCTTGGGGTCACAATTTCAGCAAAAATCTGACTTTTGGCAGTTCACTCAAAAATGGTTCCAAGAGCTTAAAAATGCTCCCCTGAAAGGTTTGGCACTCGAAACAGAAGGCTTTTTATCACAGGACAAGAAATCAGCCCTCAAAAACTTAACCGGCAGAAAATATTTTTTTGAAAAAATCCCTAAGCCCCGGGGTCACAATTTCAGCAAAAATCTGACTTTTGGCAATTCACTCAAAAATGGTGCCAGAAGCTTGCAAATGATCCCCTGAAAGCTTTGGCGATGGAAACAGAAGGCTTTTGATCACAGGACAAGAAATCAGCCCTCGAAAACCTAACCGGCAGAAAATATTTTTTTGAAAAAATCCCTAAGCCCCGGGGTCACAATTTCAGCAAAAATCTGACTTTTGGCAGTTCACTCAAAAATGGTTCCAAGAGCTTAAAAATGCTCCCCTGAAAGCTTTGGCGATGGAAACAGAAGGCTTTTTATCACAGGACAAGAAATCAGCCCTCAAAAACTTAACCGGCAGAAAATATTTTTTTGAAAAAATCCCTAAGCCCCGGGGTCACAATTTCAGCAAAAATCTGACTTTTGGCAGTACACTCAAAAATGGTGCCAGAAGCTTGCAAATGATCCGCTGAAAGCTTTGGCGATGGAAACAGAAGGCTTTTTATCACAGGACAAGAAATCAGCCCTCAAAAACTTAACCGGCAGAAAATATTTTTTTGAAAAAATCTCTAAGCCCTGGGGTCACAATTTCAGCAAAAATCTGACTTTTGGCAGTTCACTCAAAAATGGTTCCAATAGCTTAAAAATGCTCCCCTGAAAGGTTTGGCACTCGAAACAGAAGGCTTTTTATCACAGGACAAGAAATCAGCCCTCAAAAACTTAACCGGCAGAAAATATTTTTTTGAAAAAATCCCTAAGCCCCGGGGTCACAATTTCAGCAAAAATCTGACTTTTGGCAATTCACTCAAAAATGGTGCCAGAAGCTTGCAAATGATCCCCTGAAAGCTTTGGCGATGGAAACAGAAGGCTTTTGATCACAGGACAAGAAATCAGCCCTCGAAAACCTAACCGGCAGAAAATATTTTTTTGAAAAAATCCCTAAGCCCCGGGGTCACAATTTCAGCAAAAATCTGACTTTTGGCAGTTCACTCAAAAATGGTTCCAAGAGCTTAAAAATGCTCCCCTGAAAGCTTTGGCACTCGAAACAGAAGGCTTTTTATCACAGGACAAGAAATCAGCCCTCAAAAACCTAACCGGCAGAAAATATTTTTTTGAAAAAATCCCTAAGCCCCGGGGTCACAATTTCAGCAAAAATCTGACTTTTGGCAGTTCACTCAAAAATGGTGCCAGAAGCTTGCAAATGATCCCCTGAATGCTTTGGCGATGGAAACAGAAGGCTTTTTATCACAGGACAAGAAATCAGCCCTCAAAAACTTAACTGGCAGAAAATATTTTTTTGAAAAAATCCCTAAGCCCCGGGGTCACAATTTCAGCAAAAATCTGACTTTTGGCAATTCACTCAAAAATGGTGCCAGAAGCTTGCAAATGATCCCCTGAAAGCTTTGGCGATGGAAACAGAAGGCTTTTGATCACAGGACAAGAAATCAGCCCTCGAAAACCTAACCGGCAGAAAATATTTTTTTGAAAAAATCCCTAAGCCCCGGGGTCACAATTTCAGCAAAAATCTGACTTTTGGCAGTTCACTCAAAAATGGTTCCAAGAGCTTAAAAATGCTCCCCTGAAAGCTTTGGCACTCGAAACAGAAGGCTTTTTATCACAGGACAAGAAATCAGCCCTCAAAAACCTAACCGGCAGAAAATATTTTTTTGAAAAAATCCCTAAGCCCCGGGGTCACAAATTCAGCAAAAATCTGACTTTTGGCAGTTCACTCAAAAATGGTGCCAGAAGCTTGCAAATGATCCCCTGAATGCTTTGGCGATGGAAACAGAAGGCTTTTTATCACAGGACAAGAAATCAGCCCTCAAAAACTTAACTGGCAGAAAATATTTTTTTGAAAAAATCCCTAAGCCCCGAGGTCACAATTTCAGCAAAAATCTGACTTTTGGCAATTCACTCAAAAATGGTGCCAGAAGCTTGTAAATGATCCCCTGAAAGCTTTGGCGATGGAAACAGAAGGCTTTTTATCACAGGACAAGAAATCAGCCCTCAAAAACTTAACCAGCAGAAAATATTTTTTTGAAAAAATCCCTAAGCCCTCAGAAATCAGCCCTCAAAAACTTAACCGGCAGAAAATATTTTTTTGAAAAAATCCCTAAGCCCCGGGGTCACAATTTCAGCAAAAATCTGACTTTTGGCAGTTCACTCAAAAATGGTTCCAAGAGCTTAAAAATGCTCCCCTGAAAGGTTTGGCACTCGAAACAGAAGGCTTTTTATCACAGGACAAGAAATCAGCCCTCAAAAACTTAACCGGCAGAAAATATTTTTTTGAAAAAATCCCTAAGCCCCGGGGTCACAATTTCAGCAAAAATCTGACTTTTGGCAATTCACTCAAAAATGGTGCCAGAAGCTTGCAAATGATCCCCTGAAAGCTTTGGCGATGGAAACAGAAGGCTTTTGATCACAGGACAAGAAATCAGCCCTCGAAAACCTAACCGGCATAAAATATTTTTTTGAAAAAATCCCTAAGCCCCGGGGTCACAATTTCAGCAAAAATCTGACTTTTGGCAGTTCACTCAAAAATGGTTCCAAGAGCTTAAAAATGCTCCCCTGAAAGCTTTGGCACTCGAAACAGAAGGCTTTTTATCACAGGACAAGAAATCAGCCCTCAAAAACCTAACCGGCAGAAAATATTTTTTTGAAAAAATCCCTAAGCCCCGGGGTCACAATTTCAGCAAAAATCTGACTTTTGGCAGTTCACTCAAAAATGGTGCCAGAAGCTTGCAAATGATCCCCTGAATGCTTTGGCGATGGAAACAGAAGGCTTTTTATCACAGGACAAGAAATCAGCCCTCAAAAACTTAACTGGCAGAAAATATTTTTTTGAAAAAATCCCTAAGCCCCGGGGTCACAATTTCAGCAAAAATCTGACTTTTGGCAATTCACTCAAAAATGGTGCCAGAAGCTTGTAAATGATCCCCTGAAAGCTTTGGCGATGGAAACAGAAGGCTTTTTTTCACAGGACAAGAAATCAGCCCTCAAAAACTTAACCAGCAGAAAATATTTTTTTGAAAAAATCCCTAAGCCCTCAGAAATCAGCCCTCAAAAACTTAACCGGCAGAAAATATTTTTTTGAAAAAATCCCTAAGCCCCGGGGTCACAATTTCAGCAAAAATCTGACTTTTGGCAGTTCACTCAAAAATGGTTCCAAGAGCTTAAAAATGCTCCCCTGAAAGGTTTGGCACTCGAAACAGAAGGCTTTTTATCACAGGACAAGAAATCAGCCCTCAAAAACTTAACCGGCAGAAAATATTTTTTTGAAAAAATCCCTAAGCCCCGGGGTCACAATTTCAGCAAAAATCTGACTTTTGGCGATTCACTCAAAAATGGTGCCAGAAGGTTGCAAATGATCCCCTGAAAGCTTTGGCGATGGAAACAGAAGGCTTTTTATCACAGGACAAGAAATCAGCCCTCAAAAACTTAACCGGCAGAAAATATTTTTTTGAAAAAATCTCTAAGCCCTGGGGTCACAATTTCAGCAAAAATCTGACTTTTGGCAGTTCACTCAAAAATGGTTCCAATAGCTTAAAAATGCTCCCCTGAAAGGTTTGGCACTCGAAACAGAAGGCTTTTTATCACAGGACAAGAAATCAGCCCTCAAAAACTTAACCGGCAGAAAATATTTTTTTGAAAAAATCCCTAAGCCCCGGGGTCACAATTTCAGCAAAAATCTGACTTTTGGCAATTCACTCAAAAATGGTGCCAGAAGCTTGCAAATGATCCCCTGAAAGCTTTGGCGATGGAAACAGAAGGCTTTTGATCACAGGACAAGAAATCAGCCCTCGAAAACCTAACCGGCAGAAAATATTTTTTTGAAAAAATCCCTAAGCCCCGGGGTCACAATTTCAGCAAAAATCTGACTTTTGGCAGTTCACTCAAAAATGGTTCCAAGAGCTTAAAAATGCTCCCCTGAAAGGTTTGGCACTCGAAACAGAAGGCTTTTTATCACAGGACAAGAAATCAGCCCTCAAAAACCTAACCGGCAGAAAATATTTTTTTGAAAAAATCCCTAAGCCCCGGGGTGACAAATTCAGCAAAAATCTGACTTTTGGCAGTTCACTCAAAAATGGTGCCAGAAGCTTGCAAATGATCCCCTGAATGCTTTGGCGATGGAAACAGAAGGCTTTTTATCACAGGACAAGAAATCAGCCCTCAAAAACTTAACTGGCAGAAAATATTTTTTTGAAAAAATCCCTAAGCCCCGGGGTCACAATTTCAGCAAAAATCTGACTTTTGGCAATTCACTCAAAAATGGTGCCAGAAGCTTGTAAATGATCCCCTGAAAGCTTTGGCGATGGAAACAGAAGGCTTTTTATCACAGGACAAGAAATCAGCCCTCAAAAACTTAACCATCAGAAAATATTTTTTTGAAAAAATCCCTAAGCCCTCAGAAATCAGCCCTCAAAAACTTAACCGGCAGAAAATATTTTTTTGAAAAAATCCCTAAGCCCCGGGGTCACAATTTCAGCAAAAATCTGACTTTTGGCAGTTCACTCAAAAATGGTTCCAAGAGCTTAAAAATGCTCCCCTGAAAGGTTTGGCACTCGAAACAGAAGGCTTTTTATCACAGGACAAGAAATCAGCCCTCAAAAACTTAACCGGCAGAAAATATTTTTTTGAAAAAATCCCTAAGCCCCGGGGTCACAATTTCAGCAAAAATCTGACTTTTGGCAATTCACTCAAAAATGGTGCCAGAAGCTTGCAAATGATCCCCTGAAAGCTTTGGCGATGGAAACAGAAGGCTTTTTATCACAGGACAAGAAATCAGCCCTCAAAAACTTAACCGGCAGAAAATATTTTTTTGAAAAAATCTCTAAGCCCCGGGGTCACAATTTCAGCAAAAATCTGACTTTTGGCAGTTCACTCAAAAATGGTTCCAATAGGTTAAAAATGCTCCCCTGAAAGGTTTGGCACTCGAAACAGAAGGCTTTTTATCACAGGACAAGAAATCAGCCCTCAAAAACTTAACCGGCAGAAAATATTTTTTTGAAAAAATCCCTAAGCCCCGGGGTCACAATTTCAGCAAAAATCTGACTTTTGGCAATTCACTCAAAAATGGTGCCAGAAGCTTGCAAATGATCCCCTGAAAGCTTTGGCGATGGAAACAGAAGGCTTTTGATCACAGGACAAGAAATCAGCCCTCGAAAACCTAACCGGCAGAAAATATTTTTTTGAAAAAATCCCTAAGCCCCGGGGTCACAATTTCAGCAAAAATCTGACTTTTGGCAGTTCACTCAAAAATGGTTCCAAGAGCTTAAAAATGCTCCCCTGAAAGCTTTGGCACTCAAAACAGAAGTCTTTTTATCACAGGACAAGAAATCAGCCCTCAAAAACCTAACCGGCAGAAAATATTTTTTTGAAAAAATCCCTAAGCCCCGGGGTCACAAATTCAGCAAAAATCTGACTTTTGGCAGTTCACTCAAAAATGGTGCCAGAAGCTTGCAAATGATCCCCTGAATGCTTTGGCGATGGAAACAGAAGGCTTTTTATCACAGGACAAGAAATCAGCCCTCAAAAACTTAACTGGCAGAAAATATTTTTTTGAAAAAATCCCTAAGCCCCGGGGTCACAATTTCAGCAAAAATCTGACTTTTGGCAATTCACTCAAAAATGGTGCCAGAAGCTTGCAAATGATCCCCTGAAAGCTTTGGCGATGGAAACAGAAGGCTTTTTATCACAGGACAAGAAATCAGCCCTCAAAAACTTAACCAGCAGAAAATATTTTTTTGAAAAAATCCCTAAGCCCTCAGAAATCAGCCCTCAAAAACTTAACCGGCAGAAAATATTTTTTTGAAAAAATCCCTAAGCCCCGGGGTCACAATTTCAGCAAAAATCTGACTTTTGGCAGTTCACTCAAAAATGGTTCCAAGAGCTTAAAAATGCTCCCCTGAAAGGTTTGGCACTCGAAACAGAAGGCTTTTTATCACAGGACAAGAAATCAGCCCTCAAAAACTTAACCGGCAGAAAATATTTTTTTGAAAAAATCCCTAAGCCCCGGGGTCACAATTTCAGCAAAAATCTGACTTTTGGCAATTCACTCAAAAATGGTGCCAGAAGCTTGCAAATGATCCCCTGAAAGCTTTGGCGATGGAAACAGAAGGCTTTTTATCACAGGACAAGAAATCAGCCCTCAAAAACTTAACCGGCAGAAAATATTTTTTTGAAAAAATCTCTAAGCCCCGGGGTCACAATTTCAGCAAAAATCTGACTTTTGGCAGTTCACTCAAAAATGGTTCCAATAGGTTAAAAATGCTCCCCTGAAAGGTTTGGCACTCGAAACAGAAGGCTTTTTATCACAGGACAAGAAATCAGCCCTCAAAAACTTAACCGGCAGAAAATATTTTTTTGAAAAAATCCCTAAGCCCCGGGGTCACAATTTCAGCAAAAATCTGACTTTTGGCAATTCACTCAAAAATGGTGCCAGAAGCTTGCAAATGATCCCCTGAAAGCTTTGGCGATGGAAACAGAAGGCTTTTGATCACAGGACAAGAAATCAGCCCTCGAAAACCTAACCGGCAGAAAATATTTTTTTGAAAAAATCCCTAAGCCCCGGGGTCACAATTTCAGCAAAAATCTGACTTTTGGCAGTTCACTCAAAAATGGTTCCAAGAGCTTAAAAATGCTCCCCTGAAAGCTTTGGCACTCAAAACAGAAGTCTTTTTATCACAGGACAAGAAATCAGCCCTCAAAAACCTAACCGGCAGAAAATATTTTTTTGAAAAAATCCCTAAGCCCCGGGGTCACAAATTCAGCAAAAATCTGACTTTTGGCAGTTCACTCAAAAATGGTGCCAGAAGCTTGCAAATGATCCCCTGAATGCTTTGGCGATGGAAACAGAAGGCTTTTTATCACAGGACAAGAAATCAGCCCTCAAAAACTTAACTGGCAGAAAATATTTTTTTGAAAAAATCCCTAAGCCCCGGGGTCACAATTTCAGCAAAAATCTGACTTTTGGCAATTCACTCAAAAATGGTGCCAGAAGCTTGCAAATGATCCCCTGAAAGCTTTGGCGATGGAAACAGAAGGCTTTTTATCACAGGACAAGAAATCAGCCCTCAAAAACTTAACCAGCAGAAAATATTTTTTTGAAAAAATCCCTAAGCCCTCAGAAATCAGCCCTCAAAAACTTAACCGGCAGAAAATATTTTTTTGAAAAAATCCCTAAGCCCCGGGGTCACAATTTCAGCAAAAATCTGACTTTTGGCAGTTCACTCAAAAATGGTTCCAAGAGCTTAAAAATGCTCCCCTGAAAGGTTTGGCACTCGAAACAGAAGGCTTTTTATCACAGGACAAGAAATCAGCCCTCAAAAACTTAACCGGCAGAAAATATTTTTTTGAAAAAATCCCTAAGCCCCGGGGTCACAAATTCAGCAAAAATCTGACTTTTGGCAGTTCACTCAAAAATGGTGCCAGAAGCTTGCAAATGATCCCCTGAATGCTTTGGCGATGGAAACAGAAGGCTTTTTATCACAGGACAAGAAATCAGCCCTCAAAAACTTAACTGGCAGAAAATATTTTTTTGAAAAAATCCCTAAGCCCCGGGGTCACAATTTCAGCAAAAATCTGACTTTTGGCAATTCACTCAAAAATGGTGCCAGAAGCTTGCAAATGATCCCCTGAAAGCTTTGGCGATGGAAACAGAAGGCTTTTTATCACAGGACAAGAAATCAGCCCTCAAAAACTTAACCAGCAGAAAATATTTTTTTGAAAAAATCCCTAAGCCCTCAGAAATCAGCCCTCAAAAACTTAACCGGCAGAAAATATTTTTTTGAAAAAATCCCTAAGCCCCGGGGTCACAATTTCAGCAAAAATCTGACTTTTGGCAGTTCACTCAAAAATGGTTCCAAGAGCTTAAAAATGCTCCCCTGAAAGGTTTGGCACTCGAAACAGAAGGCTTTTTATCACAGGACAAGAAATCAGCCCTCAAAAACTTAACCGGCAGAAAATATTTTTTTGAAAAAATCCCTAAGCCCCGGGGTCACAATTTCAGCAAAAATCTGACTTTTGGCAATTCACTCAAAAATGGTGCCAGAAGCTTACAAATGATCCCCTGAAAGCTTTGGCGATGGAAACAGAAGGCTTTTTATCACAGGACAAGAAATCAGCCCTCAAAAACTTAACCGGCAGAAAATATTTTTTTGAAAAAATCTCTAAGTCCCGGGGTCACAATTTCAGCAAAAATCTGACTTTTGGCAGTTCACTCAAAAATGGTGCCAGAAGCTTGCAAATGATCCGCTGAAAGCTTTGGCGATGGAAACAGAAGGCTTTTTATCACAGGACAAGAAATCAGCGCTCAAAAACTTAACCGGCAGAAAATATTTTTTTGAAAAAATCTCTAAGCCCTGGGGTCACAATTTCAGCAAAAATCTGACTTTTGGCAGTTCACTCAAAAATGGTTCCAAGAGCTTAAAAATGCTCCCCTGAAAGCTTTGGCACTCAAAACAGAAGGCTTTTTATCACAGGACAAGAAATCAGCCCTCAAAAACCTAACCGGCAGAAAATATTTTTTTGAAAAAATCCCTAAGCCCCGGGGTCACAAATTCAGCAAAAATCTGACTTTTGGCAGTTCACTCAAAAATGGTGCCAGAAGCTTGCAAATGATCCCCTGAATGCTTTGGCGATGGAAACAGAAGGCTTTTTATCACAGGACAAGAAATCAGCCCTCAAAAACTTAACTGGCAGAAAATATTTTTTTGAAAAAATCCCTAAGCCCCGGGGTCACAATTTCAGCAAAAATCTGACTTTTGGCAATTCACTCAAAAATGGTGCCAGAAGCTTGCAAATGATCCCCTGAAAGCTTTGGCGATGGAAACAGAAGGCTTTTTATCACAGGACAAGAAATCAGCCCTCAAAAACTTAACCAGCAGAAAATATTTTTTTGAAAAAATCCCTAAGCCCTCAGAAATCAGCCCTCAAAAACTTAACCGGCAGAAAATATTTTTTTGAAAAAATCCCTAAGCCCCGGGGTCACAATTTCAGCAAAAATCTGACTTTTGGCAGTTCACTCAAAAATGGTTCCAAGAGCTTAAAAATGCTCCCCTGAAAGGTTTGGCACTCGAAACAGAAGGCTTTTTATCACAGGACAAGAAATCAGCCCTCAAAAACTTAACCGGCAGAAAATATTTTTTTGAAAAAATCCCTAAGCCCCGGGGTCACAATTTCAGCAAAAATCTGACTTTTGGCAATTCACTCAAAAATGGTGCCAGAAGCTTACAAATGATCCCCTGAAAGCTTTGGCGATGGAAACAGAAGGCTTTTTATCACAGGACAAGAAATCAGCCCTCAAAAACTTAACCGGCAGAAAATATTTTTTTGAAAAAATCTCTAAGTCCCGGGGTCACAATTTCAGCAAAAATCTGACTTTTGGCAGTTCACTCAAAAATGGTGCCAGAAGCTTGCAAATGATCCGCTGAAAGCTTTGGCGATGGAAACAGAAGGCTTTTTATCACAGGACAAGAAATCAGCGCTCAAAAACTTAACCGGCAGAAAATATTTTTTTGAAAAAATCTCTAAGCCCTGGGGTCACAATTTCAGCAAAAATCTGACTTTTGGCAGTTCACTCAAAAATGGTTCCAAGAGCTTAAAAATGCTCCCCTGAAAGGTTTGGCACTCGAAACAGAAGGCTTTTTATCACAGGACAAGAAATCAGCCCTCAAAAACTTAACCGGCAGAAAATATTTTTTTGAAAAAATCCCTAAGCCCCGGGGTCACAATTTCAGCAAAAATCTGACTTTTGGCAATTCACTCAAAAATGGTGCCAGAAGCTTGCAAATGATCCCCTGAAAGCTTTGGCGATGGAAACAGAAGGCTTTTTATCACAGGACAAGAAATCAGCCCTCAAAAACCTAACCGGCAGAAAATATTTTTTTGAAAAAATCCCTAAGCCCCGGGGTCACAATTTCAGCAAAAATCTGACTTTTGGCAATTCACTCAAAAATGGTGCCAGAAGCTTACAAATGATCCCCTGAAAGCTTTGGCGATGGAAACAGAAGGCTTTTTATCACAGGACAAGAAATCAGCCCTCAAAAACTTAACCGGCAGAAAATATTTTTTTGAAAAAATCTCTAAGTCCCGGGGTCACAATTTCAGCAAAAATCTGACTTTTGGCAGTTCACTCAAAAATGGTGCCAGAAGCTTGCAAATGATCCGCTGAAAGCTTTGGCGATGGAAACAGAAGGCTTTTTATCACAGGACAAGAAATCAGCGCTCAAAAACTTAACCGGCAGAAAATATTTTTTTGAAAAAATCTCTAAGCCCCGGGGTCACAATTTCAGCAAAAAACTGACTTTTGGCAGTACACTCAAAAATGGTGCCAGAAGCTTGCAAATGATCCGCTGAAAGCTTTGGCGATGGAAACAGAAGGCTTTTTATCACAGGACAAGAAATCAGCCCTCAAAAACTTAACCGGCAGAAAATATTTTTTTGAAAAAATCTCTAAGTCCCGGGGTCACAATTTCAGCAAAAATCTGACTTTTGGCAATTCACTCAAAAATGGTGCCAGAAGCTTACAAATGATCCGCTGAAAGCTTTGGCGATGGAAACAGAAGGCTTTTTATCACAGGACAAGAAATCAGCCCTCAAAAACTTAACCGGCAGAAAATATTTTTTTGAAAAAATCTCTAAGTCCCGGGGTCACAATTTCAGCAAAAATCTGACTTTTGGCAGTTCACTCAAAAATGGTGCCAGAAGCTTGCAAATGATCCGCTGAAAGCTTTGGCGATGGAAACAGAAGGCTTTTTATCACAGGACAAGAAATCAGCGCTCAAAAACTTAACCGGCAGAAAATATTTTTTTGAAAAAATCTCTAAGCCCTGGGGTCACAATTTCAGCAAAAATCTGACTTTTGGCAGTTCACTCAAAAATGGTTCCAAGAGCTTAAAAATGCTCCCCTGAAAGGTTTGGCACTCGAAACAGAAGGCTTTTTATCACAGGACAAGAAATCAGCCCTCAAAAACTTAACCGGCAGAAAATATTTTTTTGAAAAAATCCCTAAGCCCCGGGGTCACAATTTCAGCAAAAATCTGACTTTTGGCAATTCACTCAAAAATGGTGCCAGAAGCTTGCAAATGATCCCCTGAAAGCTTTGGCGATGGAAACAGAAGGCTTTTTATCACAGGACAAGAAATCAGCCCTCAAAAACCTAACCGGCAGAAAATATTTTTTTGAAAAAATCCCTAAGCCCCGGGGTCACAATTTCAGCAAAAATCTGACTTTTGGCAATTCACTCAAAAATGGTGCCAGAAGCTTACAAATGATCCCCTGAAAGCTTTGGCGATGGAAACAGAAGGCTTTTTATCACAGGACAAGAAATCAGCCCTCAAAAACTTAACCGGCAGAAAATATTTTTTTGAAAAAATCTCTAAGTCCCGGGGTCACAATTTCAGCAAAAATCTGACTTTTGGCAGTTCACTCAAAAATGGTGCCAGAAGCTTGCAAATGATCCGCTGAAAGCTTTGGCGATGGAAACAGAAGGCTTTTTATCACAGGACAAGAAATCAGCGCTCAAAAACTTAACCGGCAGAAAATATTTTTTTGAAAAAATCTCTAAGCCCCGGGGTCACAATTTCAGCAAAAAACTGACTTTTGGCAGTACACTCAAAAATGGTGCCAGAAGCTTGCAAATGATCCGCTGAAAGCTTTGGCGATGGAAACAGAAGGCTTTTTATCACAGGACAAGAAATCAGCCCTCAAAAACTTAACCGGCAGAAAATATTTTTTTGAAAAAATCTCTAAGTCCCGGGGTCACAATTTCAGCAAAAATCTGACTTTTGGCAGTTCACTCAAAAATGGTGCCAGAAGCTTGCAAATGATCCGCTGAAAGCTTTGGCGATGGAAACAGAAGGCTTTTTATCACAGGACAAGAAATCAGCGCTCAAAAACTTAACCGGCAGAAAATATTTTTTTGAAAAAATCTCTAAGCCCTGGGGTCACAATTTCAGCAAAAATCTGACTTTTGGCAGTTCACTCAAAAATGGTTCCAAGAGCTTAAAAATGCTCCCCTGAAAGGTTTGGCACTCGAAACAGAAGGCTTTTTATCACAGGACAAGAAATCAGCCCTCAAAAACTTAACCGGCAGAAAATATTTTTTTGAAAAAATCCCTAAGCCTCGGGGTCACAATTTCAGCAAAAATCTGACTTTTGGCAATTCACTCAAAAATGGTGCCAGAAGCTTGCAAATGATCCCCTGAAAGCTTTGGCGATGGAAACAGAAGGCTTTTTATCACAGGACAAGAAATCAGCCCTCAAAAACCTAACCGGCAGAAAATATTTTTTTGAAAAAATCCCTAAGCCCCGGGGTCACAAATTCAGCAAAAATCTGACTTTTGGCAGTTCACTCAAAAATGGTTCCAAGAGCTTAAAAATGCTCCCCTGAAAGGTTTGGCACTCGAAACAGAAGGCTTTTTATCACAGGACAAGAAATCAGCCCTCAAAAACCTAACCGGCAGAAAATATTTTTTTGAAAAAATCCCTAAGCCCCGGGGTCACAATTTCAGTAAAAATCTGACTTTTGGCAATTCACTCAAAAATGGTGCCAGAAGCTTACAAATGATCCCCTGAAAGCTTTGGCGATGGAAACAGAAGGCTTTTTATCACAGGACAAGAAATCAGCCCTCAAAAACTTAACCGGCAGAAAATATTTTTTTGAAAAAATCTCTAAGCCCCGGGGTCACAATTTCAGCAAAAAACTGACTTTTGGCAGTACACTCAAAAATGGTGCCAGAAGCTTGCAAATGATCCGCTGAAAGCTTTGGCGATGGAAACAGAAGGCTTTTTATCACAGGACAAGAAATCAGCCCTCAAAAACTTAACCGGCAGAAAATATTTTTTTGAAAAAATCTCTAAGCCCTGGGGTCACAATTTCAGCAAAAATCTGACTTTTGGCAGTTCACTCAAAAATGGTGCCAGAAGCTTGTAAATGATCCCCTGAAAGCTTTGGCGATGGAAACAGAAGGCTTTTTATCACAGGACAAGAAATCAGCCCTCAAAAACTTAACCAGCAGAAAATATTTTTTTGAAAAAATCCCTAAGCCCTCAGAAATCAGCCCTCAAAAACTTAACCGGCAGAAAATATTTTTTTGAAAAAATCCCTAAGCCCCGGGGTCACAATTTCAGCAAAAATCTGACTTTTGGCAGTTCACTCAAAAATGGTTCCAAGAGCTTAAAAATGCTCCCCTGAAAGGTTTGGCACTCGAAACAGAAGGCTTTTTATCACAGGACAAGAAATCAGCCCTCAAAAACTTAACCGGCAGAAAATATTTTTTTGAAAAAATCCCTAAGCCCCGGGGTCACAATTTCAGCAAAAATCTGACTTTTGGCAATTCACTCAAAAATGGTGCCAGAAGCTTGCAAATGATCCCCTGAAAGCTTTGGCGATGGAAACAGAAGGCTTTTGATCACAGGACAAGAAATCAGCCCTCAAAAACCTAACCGGCAGAAAATATTTTTTTGAAAAAATCTCTAAGTCCCGGGGTCACAATTTCAGCAAAAATCTGACTTTTGGCAGTTCACTCAAAAATGGTGCCAGAAGCTTGCAAATGATCCGCTGAAAGCTTTGGCGATGGAAACAGAAGGCTTTTTATCACAGGACAAGAAATCAGCGCTCAAAAACTTAACCGGCAGAAAATATTTTTTTGAAAAAATCTCTAAGCCCCGGGGTCACAATTTCAGCAAAAATCTGACTTTTGGCAGTACACTCAAAAATGGTGCCAGAAGCTTGCAAATGATCCGCTGAAAGCTTTGGCGATGGAAACAGAAGGCTTTTTATCACAGGACAAGAAATCAGCGCTCAAAAACTTAACCGGCAGAAAATATTTTTTTGAAAAAATCTCTAAGCCCTGGGGTCACAATTTCAGCAAAAATCTGACTTTTGGCAGTTCACTCAAAAATGGTTCCAAGAGCTTAAAAATGCTCCCCTGAAAGGTTTGGCACTCGAAACAGAAGGCTTTTTATCACAGGACAAGAAATCAGCCCTCAAAAACTTAACCGGCAGAAAATATTTTTTTGAAAAAATCCCTAAGCCTCGGGGTCACAATTTCAGCAAAAATCTGACT
Organism: Podarcis liolepis; assembly: GCF_965112155.1. Taxonomy (NCBI): domain Eukaryota; kingdom Metazoa; phylum Chordata; class Lepidosauria; order Squamata; family Lacertidae; genus Podarcis; species Podarcis liolepis. The sequence goes on along the minus strand of NC_139571.1, from coordinate 16,773,717 downwards.
TTTGGCAATTCACTCAAAAATGGTGCCAGAAGCTTGCAAATGATCCCCTGAAAGCTTTGGCGATGGAAACAGAAGGCTTTTTATCACAGGACAAGAAATCAGCCCTCAAAAACCTAACCGGCAGAAAATATTTTTTTGAAAAAATCCCTAAGCCCCGGGGTCACAAATTCAGCAAAAATCTGACTTTTGGCAGTTCACTCAAAAATGGTTCCAAGAGCTTAAAAATGCTCCCCTGAAAGGTTTGGCACTCGAAACAGAAGGCTTTTTATCACAGGACAAGAAATCAGCCCTCAAAAACCTAACCGGCAGAAAATATTTTTTTGAAAAAATCCCTAAGCCCCGGGGTCACAATTTCAGTAAAAATCTGACTTTTGGCAATTCACTCAAAAATGGTGCCAGAAGCTTACAAATGATCCCCTGAAAGCTTTGGCGGTGGAAACAGAAGGCTTTTTATCACAGGACAAGAAATCAGCCCTCAAAAACTTAACCGGCAGAAAATATTTTTTTGAAAAAATCTCTAAGCCCCGGGGTCACAATTTCAGCAAAAAACTGACTTTTGGCAGTACACTCAAAAATGGTGCCAGAAGCTTGCAAATGATCCGCTGAAAGCTTTGGCGATGGAAACAGAAGGCTTTTTATCACAGGACAAGAAATCAGCCCTCAAAAACTTAACCGGCAGAAAATATTTTTTTGAAAAAATCTCTAAGCCCTGGGGTCACAATTTCAGCAAAAATCTGACTTTTGGCAGTTCACTCAAAAATGGTGCCAGAAGCTTGTAAATGATCCCCTGAAAGCTTTGGCGATGGAAACAGAAGGCTTTTTATCACAGGACAAGAAATCAGCCCTCAAAAACTTAACCAGCAGAAAATATTTTTTTGAAAAAATCCCTAAGCCCTCAGAAATCAGCCCTCAAAAACTTAACCGGCAGAAAATATTTTTTTGAAAAAATCCCTAAGCCCCGGGGTCACAATTTCAGCAAAAATCTGACTTTTGGCAGTTCACTCAAAAATGGTTCCAAGAGCTTAAAAATGCTCCCCTGAAAGGTTTGGCACTCGAAACAGAAGGCTTTTTATCACAGGACAAGAAATCAGCCCTCAAAAACTTAACCGGCAGAAAATATTTTTTTGAAAAAATCCCTAAGCCCCGGGGTCACAATTTCAGCAAAAATCTGACTTTTGGCAATTCACTCAAAAATGGTGCCAGAAGCTTGCAAATGATCCCCTGAAAGCTTTGGCGATGGAAACAGAAGGCTTTTGATCACAGGACAAGAAATCAGCCCTCGAAAACCTAACCGGCAGAAAATATTTTTTTGAAAAAATCCCTAAGCCCCGGGGTCACAATTTCAGCAAAAATCTGACTTTTGGCAGTTCACTCAAAAATGGTTCCAAGAGCTTAAAAATGCTCCCCTGAAAGCTTTGGCACTCGAAACAGAAGGCTTTTTATCACAGGACAAGAAATCAGCCCTCAAAAACCTAACCGGCAGAAAATATTTTTTTGAAAAAATCCCTAAGCCCCGGGGTCACAATTTCAGCAAAAATCTGACTTTTGGCAGTTCACTCAAAAATGGTGCCAGAAGCTTGCAAATGATCCCCTGAATGCTTTGGCGATGGAAACAGAAGGCTTTTTATCACAGGACAAGAAATCAGCCCTCAAAAACTTAACTGGCAGAAAATATTTTTTTGAAAAAATCCCTAAGCCCCGGGGTCACAATTTCAGCAAAAATCTGACTTTTGGCAATTCACTCAAAAATGGTGCCAGAAGCTTGTAAATGATCCCCTGAAAGCTTTGGCGATGGAAACAGAAGGCTTTTTATCACAGGACAAGAAATCAGCCCTCAAAAACTTAACCAGCAGAAAATATTTTTTTGAAAAAATCCCTAAGCCCTCAGAAATCAGCCCTCAAAAACTTAACCGGCAGAAAATATTTTTTTGAAAAAATCCCTAAGCCCCGGGGTCACAATTTCAGCAAAAATCTGACTTTTGGCAATTCACTCAAAAATGGTGCCAGAAGCTTACAAATGATCCCCTGAAAGCTTTGGCGATGGAAACAGAAGGCTTTTTATCACAGGACAAGAAATCAGCCCTCAAAAACTTAACCGGCAGAAAATATTTTTTTGAAAAAATCTCTAAGTCCCGGGGTCACAATTTCAGCAAAAATCTGACTTTTGGCAGTACACTCAAAAATGGTGCCAGAAGGTTGCAAATGATCCGCTGAAAGCTTTGGCGATGGAAACAGAAGGCTTTTTATCACAGGACAAGAAATCAGCCCTCAAAAACTTAACCGGCAGAAAATATTTTTTTGAAAAAATCCCTAAGTCCCGGGGTCACAATTTCAGCAAAAATCTGACTTTTGGCAATTCACTCAAAAATGGTGCCAGAAGCTTGTAAATGATCCCCTGAAAGCTTTGGCGATGGAAACAGAAGGCTTTTTGTCACAGGACAAGAAATCAGCCCTCAAAAACTTAACCGGCAGAAAATATTTTTTTGAAAAAATCCCTAAGCCCTCAGAAATCAGCTCTCAAAAACTTAACCGGCAGAAAATATTTTTTTGAAAAAATCCCTAAACCCCGGGGTCACAATTTCAGCAAAAATCTGACTTTTGGCAGTTCACTCAAAAATGGTTCCAAGAGCTTAAAAATGCTCCCCTGAAAGGTTTGGCACTCGAAACAGAAGGCTTTTTATCACAGGACAAGAAATCAGCCCTCAAAAACTTAACCGGCAGAAAATATTTTTTTGAAAAAATCCCTAAGCCCCGGGGTCACAATTTCAGCAAAAATCTGACTTTTGGCAATTCATTCAAAAATGGTGCCAGAAGCTTGCAATTTCACAATTTCAGTAAAAATCTGACTTTTGGCAATTCACTCAAAAATGGTGCCAGAAGGTTGCAAATGATCCCCTGAAAGCTTTGGCGATGGAAACAGAAGGCTTTTTATCACAGGACAAGAAATCAGCCCTCAAAAACTTAACCGGCAGAAAATATTTTTTTGAAAAAATCCCTAAGCCCTCAGAAATCAGCCCTCAAAAACTTAACCGGCAGAAAATATTTTTTTGAAAAAATCCCTAAGCCCCGGGGTCACAATTTCATCAAAAATCTGACTTTTGGCAGTTCACTCAAAAATGGTTCCAAGAGCTTAAAAATGCTCCCCTGAAAGGTTTGGCACTCGAAACAGAAGGCTTTTTATCACAGGACAAGAAATCAGCCCTCAAAAACTTAACCGGCAGAAAATATTTTTTTGAAAAAGTCCCTAACCCCCGGGGTCACAATTTCAGCAAAAATTTGACTTTTGGCAATTCACTCAAAAATGGTGCCAGAAGCTTGCAAATGATCCCCTGAAAGGTTTGGCACTCGAAACAGAAGGCTTTTTATCACAGGACAAGAAATCAGCCCTCAAAAACTTAACCGGCAGAAAATATTTTTTTGAAAAAATCCCTAAGCCCCGGGGTCACAATTTCAGCAAAAATCTGACTTTTGGCAATTCATTCAAAAATGGTGCCAGAAGCTTGCAATTTCACAATTTCAGTAAAAATCTGACTTTTGGCAATTCACTCAAAAATGGTGCCAGAAGGTTGCAAATGATCCCCTGAAAGCTTTGGCGATGGAAACAGAAGGCTTTTTATCACAGGACAAGAAATCAGCCCTCAAAAACTTAACCGGCAGAAAATATTTTTTTGAAAAAATCCCTAAGCCCTCAGAAATCAGCCCTCAAAAACTTAACCGGCAGAAAATATTTTTTTGAAAAAATCCCTAAGCCCCGGGGTCACAATTTCATCAAAAATCTGATTTTTGGCAGTTCACTCAAAAATGGTTCCAAGAGCTTAAAAATGCTCCCCTGAAAGGTTTGGCACTCGAAACAGAAGGCTTTTTATCACAGGACAAGAAATCAGCCCTCAAAAACTTAACCGGCAGAAAATATTTTTTTGAAAAAGTCCCTAAGCCCCGGGGTCACAATTTCAGCAAAAATTTGACTTTAGGCAATTCACTCAAAAATGGTGCCAGAAGCTTGCAAATGATCCCCTGAAAGCTTTGGCGGTGGAAACAGAAGGCTTTTTATCACAGGACAAGAAATCAGCCCTCAAAAACTTAACCGGCAGAAAATATTTTTTTGAAAATATCCCTAAGCCCCGGGGTCACAATTTCAGCAAAAATCTGACTTTTGGCAGTTCACTCAAAAATGGTTCCAAGAGCTTAAAAATGCTCCCCTGAAAGCTTTGGCACTCGAAACAGAAGGCTTTTTATCACAGGACAAGAAATCAGCCCTCAAAAACCTAACCGGCAGAAAATATTTTTTTGAAAAAATCCCTAAGCCCCGGGGTCACAAATTCAGCAAAAATCTGACTTTTGGCAGTTCACTCAAAAATGGTGCCAGAAGCTTGCAAATGATCCCCTGAATGCTTTGGCGATGGAAACAGAAGGCTTTTTATCACAGGACAAGAAATCAGCCCTCAAAAACTTAACCGGCAGAAAATATTTTTTTGAAAAAATCCCTAAGTCCCGGGGTCACAATTTCAGCAAAAATCTGACTTTTGGCAATTCACTGAAAAATGGTGCCAGAAGCTTGTAAATGATCCCCTGAAAGCTTTGGCGATGGAAACAGAAGGCTTTTTGTCACAGGACAAGAAATCAGCCCTCAAAAACTTAACCGGCAGAAAATATTTTTTTGAAAAAATCCCTAAGCCCTCAGAAATCAGCTCTCAAAAACTTAACCGGCAGAAAATATTTTTTTGAAAAAATCCCTAAGCCCCGGGGTCACAATTTCAGCAAAAATCTGACTTTTGGCAGTTCACTCAAAAATGGTTCCAAGAGCTTAAAAATGCTCCCCTGAAAGGTTTGGCACTCGAAACAGAAGGCTTTTTATCACAGGACAAGAAATCAGCCCTCAAAAACTTAACCGGCAGAAAATATTTTTTTGAAAAAATCCCTAAGCCCCGGGGTCACAATTTCAGCAAAAATTTGACTTTTGGCAATTCACTCAAAAATGGTGCCAGAAGCTTGCAAATGATCCCCTGAAAGCTTTGGCGGTGGAAACAGAAGGCTTTTTATCACAGGACAAGAAATCAGCCCTCAAAAACTTAACCGGCAGCAAATATTTTTTTGAAAAAATCTCTAAGTCCCGGGGTCACAATTTCAGCAAAAATCTGACTTTTGGCAGTTCACTCAAAAATGGTGCCAGAAGCTTGCAAATGATCCGCTGAAAGCTTTGGCGATGGAAACAGAAGGCTTTTTATCACAGGACAAGAAATCAGCCCTCAAAAACTTAACCGGCAGCAAATATTTTTTTGAAAAAATCTCTAAGCCCTGGGGTCACAATTTCAGCAAAAATCTGACTTTTGGCAGTTCACTCAAAAATGGTTCCAAGAGCTTAAAAATGCTCCCCTGAAAGGTTTGGCACTCGAAACAGAAGGCTTTTTATCACAGGACAAGAAATCAGCCCTCAAAAACTTAACCGGCAGAAAATATTTTTTTGAAAAAATCCCTAAGCCCCGGGGTCACAATTTCAGCAAAAATCTGACTTTTGGCAATTCACTCAAAAATGGTGCCAGAAGCTTGCAAATGATCCCCTGAAAGCTTTGGCGATGGAAACAGAAGGCTTTTTATCACAGGACAAGAAATCAGCCCTCAAAAACCTAACCGGCAGAAAATATTTTTTTGAAAAAATCCCCAAGCCCCGGGGTCACAAATTCAGCAAAAATCTGACTTTTGGCAGTTCACTCAAAAATGGTTCCAAGAGCTTAAAAATGCTCCCCTGAAAGGTTTGGCACTCGAAACAGAAGGCTTTTTATCACAGGACAAGAAATCAGCCCTCAAAAACCTAACCGGCAGAAAATATTTTTTTGAAAAAATCCCTAAGCCCCGGGGTCACAATTTCAGCAAAAATCTGACTTTTGGCAATTCACTCAAAAATGGTGCCAGAAGCTTACAAATGATCCCCTGAAAGCTTTGGCGATGGAAACAGAAGGCTTTTTATCACAGGACAAGAAATCAGCCCTCAAAAACTTAACCGGCAGAAAATATTTTTTTGAAAAAATCTCTAAGCCCTGGGGTCACAATTTCAGCAAAAATCTGACTTTTGGCAGTTCACTCAAAAATGGTTCCAAGAGCTTAAAAATGCTCCCCTGAAAGGTTTGGCACTCGAAACAGAAGGCTTTTTATCACAGGACAAGAAATCAGCCCTCAAAAACCTAACCGGCAGAAAATATTTTTTTGAAAAAATCCCTAAGCCCCGGGGTCACAATTTCAGCAAAAATCTGACTTTTGGCAATTCATTCAAAAATGGTGCCAGAAGCTTGCAAATGATCCCCTGAAAGCTTTGGCGATGGAAACAGAAGGCTTTTGATCACAGGACAAGAAATCAGCCCTCGAAAACCTAACCGGCAGAAAATATTTTTTTGAAAAAATCCCTAAGCCCCGGGGTCACAATTTCAGCAAAAATCTGACTTTTGGCAGTTCACTCAAAAATGGTTCCAAGAGCTTAAAAATGCTCCCCTTAAAGCTTTGGCACTCGAAACAGAAGGCTTTTTATCACAGGACAATAAATCAGCCCTCAAAAACCTAACCGGCAGAAAATATTTTTTTGAAAAAATCCCTAAGCCCCGGGGTCACAAATTCAGCAAAAATCTGACTTTTGGCAGTTCACTCAAAAATGGTGCCAGAAGCTTGCAAATGATCCCCTGAATGCTTTGGCGATGGAAACAGAAGGCTTTTTATCACAGGAGAAGAAATCAGCCCTCAAAAACTTAACCGGCAGAAAATATTTTTTTGAAAAAATCCCTAAGTCCCGGGGTCACAATTTCAGCAAAAATCTGACTTTTGGCAATTCACTCAAAAATGGTGCCAGAAGCTTGTAAATGATCCCCTGAAAGCTTTGGCGATGGAAACAGAAGGCTTTTTGTCACAGGACAAGAAATCAGCCCTCAAAAACTTAACCGGCAGAAAATATTTTTTTGAAAAAATCCCTAAGCCCTCAGAAATCAGCTCTCAAAAACTTAACCGGCAGAAAATATTTTTTTGAAAAAATCCCTAAGCCCCGGGGTCACAATTTCAGCAAAAATCTGACTTTTGGCAGTTCACTCAAAAATGGTTCCAAGAGCTTAAAAATGCTCCCCTGAAAGGTTTGGCACTCGAAACAGAAGGCTTTTTATCACAGGACAAGAAATCAGCCCTCAAAAACTTAACCGGCAGAAAATATTTTTTTGAAAAAATCTCTAAGTCCCGGGGTCACAATTTCAGCAAAAATCTGACTTTTGGCAGTTCACTCAAAAATGGTGCCAGAAGCTTGCAAATGATCCGCTGAATGCTTTGGCGATGGAAACAGAAGGCTTTTTATCACAGGACAAGAAATCAGCCCTCAAAAACTTAAACGGCAGAAAATATTTTTTTGAAAAAATCCCTAAGCCCCGGGGTCACAATTTCAGCAAAAATCTGACTTTTGGCAATTCGCTCAAAAATGGTGCCAGAAGCTTGCAAATGATCCCCTGAAAGCTTTGGCGATGGAAACAGAAGGCTTTTGATCACAGGACAAGAAATCAGCCCTCGAAAACCTAACCGGCAGAAAATATTTTTTTGAAAAAATCCCTAAGCCCCGGGGTCACAATTTCAGCAAAAATCTGACTTTTGGCAGTTCACTCAAAAATGGTTCCAAGAGCTTAAAAATGCTCCCCTGAAAGCTTTGGCACTCGAAACAGAAGGCTTTTTATCACAGGACAAGAAATCAGCCCTCAAAAACCTAACCGGCAGAAAATATTTTTTTGAAAAAATCCCTAAGCCCCGGGGTCACAAATTCAGCAAAAATCTGACTTTTGGCAGTTCACTCAAAAATGGTGTCAGAAGCTTGCAAATGATCCCCTGAATGCTTTGGCGATGGAAACAGAAGGCTTTTTATCACAGGACAAGAAATCAGCCCTCAAAAATTTAACCGGCAGAAAATATTTTTTTGAAAAAATCCCTAATTCCCGGGGTCACAATTTCAGCAAAAATCTGACTTTTGGCAATTCACTCAAAAATGGTGCCAGAAGCTTGTAAATGATCCCCTGAAAGCTTTGGCGATGGAAACAGAAGGCTTTTTATCACAGGACAAGAAATCAGCCCTCAAAAACTTAACCGGCAGAAAATATTTTTTTGAAAAAATCCCTAAGCCCTCAGAAATCAGCCCTCAAAAACTTAACCGGCAGAAAATATTTTTTTGAAAAAATCCCTAAGCCCCGGGGTCACAATTTCAGCAAAAAACTGACTTTTGGCAGTTCACTCAAAAATGGTTCCAAGAGCTTAAAAATGCTCCCATGAAAGGTTTGGAACTCGAAACAGAAGGCTTTTTATCACAGGACAAGAAATCAGCCCTCAAAAACTTAACAGGCAGAAAATATTTTTTTGAAAAAATCCCTAAGCCCCGGGGTCACAATTTCAGCAAAAATCTGCCTTTTGGCAATTCATTCAAAAATGGTGCCAGAAGCTTGCAATTTCACAATTTCAGTAAAAATCTGACTTTTGGCAATTCACTCAAAAATGGTGCCAGAAGGTTGCAAATGATCCCCTGAAAGCTTTGGCGATGGAAACAGAAGGCTTTTTATCACAGGACAAGAAATCAGCCCTCAAAAACTTAACCGGCAGAAAATATTTTTTTGAAAAAATCCCTAAGCCCTCAGAAATCAGCCCTCAAAAACTTAACCGGCAGAAAATATTTTTTTGAAAAAATCCCTAAGCCCCGGGGTCACAATTTCAGCAAAAATCTGACTTTTGGCAGTTCACTCAAAAATGGTTCCAAGAGCTTAAAAATGCTCCCCTGAAAGGTTTGGCACTCGAAACAGAAGGCTTTTTATCACAGGACAAGAAATCAGCCCTCAAAAACTTAACCGGCAGAAAATATTTTTTTGAAAAAATCCCTAAGCCCCGGGGTCACAATTTCAGCAAAAATCTGACTTTTGGCAATTCACTCAAAAATGGTGCCAGAAGCTTGCAAATGATCCCCTGAAATCTTTGGCGATGGAAACAGAAGGCTTTTTATCACAGGACAAGAAATCAGCCCTCAAAAACCTAACCGGCAGAAAATATTTTTTTGAAAAAATCCCTAAGCCCCGGGGTCACAATTTCAGCAAAAATCTGACTTTTGGCAGTTCACTCAAAAATGGTTCCAAGAGCTTAAAAATGCTCCCCTGAAAGGTTTGGCACTCGAAAGAGAATGCTTTTTATCACAGGACAAGAAATCAGCCCTCAAAAACCTAACCGGCAGAAAATATTTTTTTGAAAAAATCCCTAAGCCCCGGGGTCACAATTTCAGCAAAAATCTGACTTTTGGCAATTCACTCAAAAATGGTGCCAGAAGCTTGCAAATGATCCCCTGAAAGCTTTGGCGATGGAAACAGAAGGCTTTTGATCACAGGACAAGAAATCAGCCCTCGAAAACCTAACCGGCAGAAAATATTTTTTTGAAAAAATCCCTAAGCCCCGGGGTCACAATTTCAGCAAAAATCTGACTTTTGGCAGTTCACTCAAAAATGGTTCCAAGAGCTTAAAAATGCTCCCCTGAAAGCTTTGGCACTCGAAACAGAAGGCTTTTTATCACAGGACAAGAAATCACCCCTCAAAAACCTAACCGGCAGAAAATATTTTTTTGAAAAAATCCTTAAGCCCCGGGGTCACAAATTCAGCAAAAATCTGACTTTTGGCAGTTCACTCAAAAATGGTGCCAGAAGCTTGCAAATGATCCCCTGAATGCTTTGGCGATGGAAACAGAAGGCTTTTTATCACAGGACAAGAAATCAGCCCTCAAAAATTTAACCGGCAGAAAATATTTTTTTGAAAAAATCCCTAATTCCCGGGGTCACAATTTCAGCAAAAATCTGACTTTTGGCAATTCACTCAAAAATGGTGCCAGAAGCTTGTAAATGATCCCCTGAAAGCTTTGGCGATGGAAACAGAAGGCTTTTTATCACAGGACAAGAAATCAGCCCTCAAAAACTTAACCGGCAGAAAATATTTTTTTGAAAAAATCCCTAAGCCCTCAGAAATCAGCCCTCAAAAACTTAACCGGCAGAAAATATTTTTTTGAAAAAATCCCTAAGCCCCGGGGTCACAATTTCAGCAAAAATCTGACTTTTGGCAGTTCACTCAAAAATGGTTCCAAGAGCTTAAAAATGCTCCCCTGAAAGGTTTGGCACTCGAAACAGAAGGCTTTTTATCACAGGACAAGAAATCAGCCCTCAAAAACTGAACAGGCAGAAAATATTTTTTTGAAAAAATCCCTAAGCCCCGGGGTCACAATTTCAGCAAAAATCTGACTTTTGGCAATTCATTCAAAAATGGTGCCAGAAGCTTGCAATTTCACAATTTCAGTAAAAATCTGACTTTTGGCAATTCACTCAAAAATGGTGCCAGAAGGTTGCAAATGATCCCCTGAAAGCTTTGGCGATGGAAACAGAAGGCTTTTTATCACAGGACAAGAAATCAGCCCTCAAAAACTTAACCGGCAGAAAATATTTTTTTGAAAAAATCCCTAAGCCCTCAGAAATCAGCCCTCAAAAACTTAACCGGCAGAAAATATTTTTTTGAAAAAATCCCTAAGCCCCGGGGTCAGAATTTCAGCAAAAATCTGACTTTTGGCAATTCACTCAAAAATGGTGCCAGAAGGTTGCAAATGATCCCCTGAAAGCTTTGGCGATGGAAACAGAAGGCTTTTTATCACAGGACAAGAAATCAGCCCTCAAAAACTTAACCGGCAGAAAATATTTGTTTGAAAAAATCTCTAAGCCCCGGGGTCACAATTTCAGCAAAAATCTGACTTTTGGCAGTTCACTCAAAAATGGTTCCAAGAGCTTAAAAATGCTCCCCTGAAAGGTTTGGCACTCGAAACAGAAGGCTTTTTATCACAGGACAAGAAATCAGCCCTCAAAAACTTAACAGGCAGAAAATATTTTTTTGAAAAAATCCCTAAGCCCCGGGGTCACAATTTCAGCAAAAATCTGACTTTTGGCAATTCATTCAAAAATGGTGCCAGAAGCTTGCAATTTCACAATTTCACTAAAAATCTGACTTTTGGCAATTCACTCAAAAATGGTGCCAGAAGGTTGCAAATGATCCCCTGAAAGCTTTGGCGATGGAAACAGAAGGCTTTTTATCACAGGACAAGAAATCAGCCCTCAAAAACTTAACCGGCAGAAAATATTTTTTTGAAAAAATCCCTAAGCCCTCAGAAATCAGCCCTCAAAAACTTAACCGGCAGAAAATATTTTTTTGAAAAAATCCCTAAGTCCCGGGGTCACAATTTCAGCAAAAATCTGACTTTTGGCAGTTCACTCAAAAATGGTTCCAAGAGCTTAAAAATGCTCCCCTGAAAGGTTTGGCACTCGAAACAGAAGCCTTTTTATCACAGGACAAGAAATCAGCCCTCAAAAACTTAACCGGCAGAAAATATTTTTTTGAAAAAGTCCCTAAGCCCCGGGGTCACAATTTCAGCAAAAATCTGACTTTTGGCAGTTCACTCAAAAATGGTTCCAAGAGCTTAAAAATGCTCCCCTGAAAGCTTTGGCACTCGAAACAGAAGGCTTTTTATCACAGGACAAGAAATCACCCCTCAAAAACCTAACCGGCAGAAAATATTTTTTTGAAAAAATCCCTAAGCCCCGGGGTCACAATTTCAGCAAAAATCTGACTTTTGGCAATTCACTCAAAAATGGTGCCAGAAGGTTGCAAATGATCCCCTGAAAGCTTTGGCGATGGAAACAGAAGGCTTTTTATCACAGGACAAGAAATCAGCCCTCAAAAACTTAACCGGCAGAAAATATTTTTTTGAAAAAATCCCTAAGCCCTCAGAAATCAGCCCTCAAAAACTTAACCGGCAGAAAATATTTTTTTGAAAAAATCCCTAAGTCCCGGGGTCACAATTTCAGCAAAAATCTGACTTTTGGCAGTTCACTCAAAAATGGTTCCAAGAGCTTAAAAATGCTCCCCTGAAAGCTTTGGCACTCGAAACAGAAGGCTTTTTATCACAGGACAAGAAATCAGCCCTCAAAAACTTAACCGGCAGAAAATATTTTTTTGAAAAAGTCCCTAAGCCCCGGGGTCACAATTTCAGCAAAAATTTGACTTTTGGCAATTCACTCAAAAATGGTGCCAGAAGCTTGCAAATGATCCCCTGAAAGCTTTGGCGGTGGAAACAGAAGGCTTTTTATCACAGGACAAGAAATCAGCCCTCAAAAACTTAACCGGCAGAAAATATTTTTTTGAAAAAATCCCTAAGCCCCGGGGTCACAATTTCAGCAAAAATCTGACTTTTGGCAATTCACTCAAAAATGGTGCCAGAAGCTTGCAAATGATCCCCTGAAATCTTTGGCGATGGAAACAGAAGGCTTTTTATCACAGGACAAGAAATCAGCCCTCAAAAACCTAACCGGCAGAAAATATTTTTTTGAAAAAATCCCTAAGCCCCGGGGTCACAATTTCAGCAAAAATCTGACTTTTGGCAGTTCACTCAAAAATGGTTCCAAGAGCTTAAAAATGCTCCCCTGAAAGGTTTGGCACTCGAAACAGAAGGCTTTTTATCACAGGACAAGAAATCAGCCCTCAAAAACCTAACCGGCAGAAAATATTTTTTTGAAAAAATCCCTAAGCCCCGGGGTCACAATTTCAGCAAAAATCTGACTTTTGGCAATTCACTCAAAAATGGTGCCAGAAGCTTGCAAATGATCCCCTGAAAGCTTTGGCGATGGAAACAGAAGGCTTTTTATCACAGGACAAGAAATCAGCCCTCAAAAACCTAACCGGCAGAAAATATTTTTTTGAAAAAATCCCTAAGCCCCGGGGTCACAATTTCAGCAAAAATCTGACTTTTGGCAGTTCACTCAAAAATGGTTCCAAGAGCTTAAAAATGCTCCCCTGAAAGCTTTGGCACTCGAAACAGAAGGCTTTTTATCACAGGACAAGAAATCACCCCTCAAAAACCTAACCGGCAGAAAATATTTTTTTGAAAAAATCCCTAAGCCCCGGGGTCACAAATTCAGCAAAAATCTGACTTTTGGCAGTTCACTCAAAAATGGTGCCAGAATCTTGCAAATGATCCCCTGAATGCTTTGGCGATGGAAACAGAAGGCTTTTTATCACAGGACAAGAAATCAGCCCTCAAAAATTTAACCGGCAGAAAATATTTTTTTGAAAAAATCCCTAATTCCCGGGGTCACAATTTCAGCAAAAATCTGACTTTTGGCAATTCACTCAAAAATGGTGCCAGAAGCTTGTAAATGATCCCCTGAAAGCTTTGGCGATGGAAACAGAAGGCTTTTTATCACAGGACAAGAAATCAGCCCTCAAAAACTTAACCGGCAGAAAATATTTTTTTGAAAAAATCCCTAAGCCCTCAGAAATCAGCCCTCAAAAACTTAACCGGCAGAAAATATTTTTTTGAAAAAATCCCTAAGCCCCGGGGTCACAATTTCAGCAAAAATCTGACTTTTGGCAGTTCACTCAAAAATGGTTCCAAGAGCTTAAAAATGCTCCCCTGAAAGGTTTGGCACTCGAAACAGAAGGCTTTTTATCACAGGACAAGAAATCAGCCCTCAAAAACTTAACCGGCAGAAAATATTTTTTTGAAAAAGTCCCTAAGCCCCGGGGTCACAATTTCAGCAAAAATTTGACTTTTGGCAATTCACTCAAAAATGGTGCCAGAAGCTTGCATATGATCCCCTGAAAGCTTTGGCGGTGGAAACAGAAGGCTTTTTATCACAGGACAAGAAATCAGCCCTCAAAAACTTAACCGGCAGAAAATATTTTTTTGAAAAAATCCCTAAGCCCCGGGGTCACAATTTCAGCAAAAATCTGACTTTTGGCAATTCACTCAAAAATGGTGCCAGAAGCTTGCAAATGATCCCCTGAAATCTTTGGCGATGGAAACAGAAGGCTTTTTATCACAGGACAAGAAATCAGCCCTCAAAAACCTAACCGGCAGAAAATATTTTTTTGAAAAAATCCCTAAGCCCCGGGGTCACAATTTCAGCAAAAATCTGACTTTTGGCAGTTCACTCAAAAATGGTTCCAAGAGCTTAAAAATGCTCCCCTGAAAGGTTTGGCACTCGAAAGAGAAGGCTTTTTATCACAGGACAAGAAATCAGCCCTCAAAAACCTAACCGGCAGAAAATATTTTTTTGAAAAAATCCCTAAGCCCCGGGGTCACAATTTCAGCAAAAATCTGACTTTTGGCAATTCACTCAAAAATGGTGCCAGAAGCTTACAAATGATCCCCTGAAAGCTTTGGCGATGGAAACAGAAGGCTTTTTATCACAGGACAAGAAATCAGCCCTCAAAAACCTAACCGGCAGAAAATATTTTTTTGAAAAAATCCCTAAGCCCCGGGGTCACAATTTCAGCAAAAATCTGACTTTTGGCAGTTCACTCAAAAATGGTGCCAGAAGCTTACAAATGATCCCCTGAATGCTTTGGCGATGGAAACAGAAGGCTTTTTATCACAGGACAAGAAATCAGCCCTCAAAAACTTAACCGGCAGAAAATATTTTTTTGAAAAAATCCCTAAGCCCCGGGGTCACAATTTCAGCAAAAATCTGACTTTTGGCAATTCACTCAAAAATGGTGCCAGAAGCTTGTAAATGATCCCCTGAAAGCTTTGGCGATGGAAACAGAAGGCTTTTTATCACAGGACAAGAAATCAGCCCTCAAAAACTTAACCGGCAGAAAATATTTTTTTGAAAAAATCCCTAAGCCCTCAGAAATCAGCCCTCAAAAACTTAACCGGCAGAAAATATTTTTTTGAAAAAATCCCTAAGCCCTCAGAAATCAGCCCTCAAAAACTTAACCGGCAGAAAATATTTTTTTGAAAAAATCCCTAAGTCCCGGGGTCACAATTTCAGCAAAAATCTGACTTTTGGCAGTTCACTCAAAAATGGTTCCAAGAGCTTAAAAATGCTCCCCTGAAAGGTTTGGCACTCGAAACAGAAGGCTTTTTATCACAGGACAAGAAATCAGCCCTCAAAAACTTAACCGGCAGAAAATATTTTTTTGAAAAAGTCCCTAAGCCCCGGGGTCACAATTTCAGCAAAAATCTGACTTTTGGCAGTTCACTCAAAAATGGTTCCAAGAGCTTAAAAATGCTCCCCTGAAAGCTTTGGCACTCGAAACAGAAGGCTTTTTATCACAGGACAAGAAATCACCCCTCAAAAACCTAACCGGCAGAAAATATTTTTTTGAAAAAATCCCTAAGCCCCGGGGTCACAATTTCAGCAAAAATCTGACTTTTGGCAATTCACTCAAAAATGGTGCCAGAAGGTTGCAAATGATCCCCTGAAAGCTTTGGCGATGGAAACAGAAGGCTTTTTATCACAGGACAAGAAATCAGCCCTCAAAAACTTAACCGGCAGAAAATATTTTTTTGAAAAAATCCCTAAGCCCTCAGAAATCAGCCCTCAAAAACTTAACCGGCAGAAAATATTTTTTTGAAAAAATCCCTAAGTCCCGGGGTCACAATTTCAGCAAAAATCTGACTTTTGGCAGTTCACTCAAAAATGGTTCCAAGAGCTTAAAAATGCTCCCCTGAAAGGTTTGGCACTCGAAACAGAAGGCTTTTTATCACAGGACAAGAAATCAGCCCTCAAAAACTTAACCGGCAGAAAATATTTTTTTGAAAAAGTCCCTAAGCCCCGGGGTCACAATTTCAGCAAAAATTTGACTTTTGGCAATTCACTCAAAAATGGTGCCAGAAGCTTGCAAATGATCCCCTGAAAGCTTTGGCGGTGGAAACAGAAGGCTTTTTATCACAGGACAAGAAATCAGCCCTCAAAAACTTAACCGGCAGAAAATATTTTTTTGAAAAAATCCCTAAGCCCCGGGGTCACAATTTCAGCAAAAATCTGACTTTTGGCAATTCACTCAAAAATGGTGCCAGAAGCTTGCAAATGATCCCCTGAAATCTTTGGCGATGGAAACAGAAGGCTTTTTATCACAGGACAAGAAATCAGCCCTCAAAAACCTAACCGGCAGAAAATATTTTTTTGAAAAAATCCCTAAGCCCCGGGGTCACAATTTCAGCAAAAATCTGACTTTTGGCAGTTCACTCAAAAATGGTTCCAAGAGCTTAAAAATGCTCCCCTGAAAGGTTTGGCACTCGAAACAGAAGGCTTTTTATCACAGGACAAGAAATCAGCCCTCAAAAACCTAACCGGCAGAAAATATTTTTTTGAAAAAATCCCTAAGCCCCGGGGTCACAATTTCAGCAAAAATCTGACTTTTGGCAATTCACTCAAAAATGGTGCCAGAAGCTTGCAAATGATCCCCTGAAAGCTTTGGCGATGGAAACAGAAGGCTTTTTATCACAGGACAAGAAATCAGCCCTCAAAAACCTAACCGGCAGAAAATATTTTTTTGAAAAAATCCCTAAGCCCCGGGGTCACAATTTCAGCAAAAATCTGACTTTTGGCAGTTCACTCAAAAATGGTTCCAAGAGCTTAAAAATGCTCCCCTGAAAGCTTTGGCACTCGAAACAGAAGGCTTTTTATCACAGGACAAGAAATCACCCCTCAAAAACCTAACCGGCAGAAAATATTTTTTTGAAAAAATCCCTAAGCCCCGGGGTCACAAATTCAGCAAAAATCTGACTTTTGGCAGTTCACTCAAAAATGGTGCCAGAATCTTGCAAATGATCCCCTGAATGCTTTGGCGATGGAAACAGAAGGCTTTTTATCACAGGACAAGAAATCAGCCCTCAAAAATTTAACCGGCAGAAAATATTTTTTTGAAAAAATCCCTAATTCCCGGGGTCACAATTTCAGCAAAAATCTGACTTTTGGCAATTCACTCAAAAATGGTGCCAGAAGCTTGTAAATGATCCCCTGAAAGCTTTGGCGATGGAAACAGAAGGCTTTTTATCACAGGACAAGAAATCAGCCCTCAAAAACTTAACCGGCAGAAAATATTTTTTTGAAAAAATCCCTAAGCCCTCAGAAATCAGCCCTCAAAAACTTAACCGGCAGAAAATATTTTTTTGAAAAAATCCCTAAGCCCCGGGGTCACAATTTCAGCAAAAATCTGACTTTTGGCAGTTCACTCAAAAATGGTTCCAAGAGCTTAAAAATGCTCCCCTGAAAGGTTTGGCACTCGAAACAGAAGGCTTTTTATCACAGGACAAGAAATCAGCCCTCAAAAACTTAACCGGCAGAAAATATTTTTTTGAAAAAGTCCCTAAGCCCCGGGGTCACAATTTCAGCAAAAATTTGACTTTTGGCAATTCACTCAAAAATGGTGCCAGAAGCTTGCATATGATCCCCTGAAAGCTTTGGCGGTGGAAACAGAAGGCTTTTTATCACAGGACAAGAAATCAGCCCTCAAAAACTTAACCGGCAGAAAATATTTTTTTGAAAAAATCCCTAAGCCCCGGGGTCACAATTTCAGCAAAAATCTGACTTTTGGCAATTCACTCAAAAATGGTGCCAGAAGCTTGCAAATGATCCCCTGAAATCTTTGGCGATGGAAACAGAAGGCTTTTTATCACAGGACAAGAAATCAGCCCTCAAAAACCTAACCGGCAGAAAATATTTTTTTGAAAAAATCCCTAAGCCCCGGGGTCACAATTTCAGCAAAAATCTGACTTTTGGCAGTTCACTCAAAAATGGTTCCAAGAGCTTAAAAATGCTCCCCTGAAAGCTTTGGCACTCGAAACAGAAGGCTTTTTATCACAGGACAAGAAATCACCCCTCAAAAACCTAACCGGCAGAAAATATTTTTTTGAAAAAATCCCTAAGCCCCGGGGTCACAAATTCAGCAAAAATCTGACTTTTGGCAGTTCACTCAAAAATGGTGCCAGAATCTTGCAAATGATCCCCTGAATGCTTTGGCGATGGAAACAGAAGGCTTTTTATCACAGGACAAGAAATCAGCCCTCAAAAATTTAACCGGCAGAAAATATTTTTTTGAAAAAATCCCTAATTCCCGGGGTCACAATTTCAGCAAAAATCTGACTTTTGGCAATTCACTCAAAAATGGTGCCAGAAGCTTGTAAATGATCCCCTGAAAGCTTTGGCGATGGAAACAGAAGGCTTTTTATCACAGGACAAGAAATCAGCCCTCAAAAACTTAACCGGCAGAAAATATTTTTTTGAAAAAATCCCTAAGCCCTCAGAAATCAGCCCTCAAAAACTTAACCGGCAGAAAATATTTTTTTGAAAAAATCCCTAAGCCCCGGGGTCACAATTTCAGCAAAAATCTGACTTTTGGCAGTTCACTCAAAAATGGTTCCAAGAGCTTAAAAATGCTCCCCTGAAAGGTTTGGCACTCGAAACAGAAGGCTTTTTATCACAGGACAAGAAATCAGCCCTCAAAAACTTAACCGGCAGAAAATATTTTTTTGAAAAAGTCCCTAAGCCCCGGGGTCACAATTTCAGCAAAAATTTGACTTTTGGCAATTCACTCAAAAATGGTGCCAGAAGCTTGCATATGATCCCCTGAAAGCTTTGGCGGTGGAAACAGAAGGTTTTTTATCACAGGACAAGAAATCAGCCCTCAAAAACTTAACCGGCAGAAAATATTTTTTTGAAAAAATCCCTAAGCCCCGGGGTCACAATTTCAGCAAAAATCTGACTTTTGGCAATTCACTCAAAAATGGTGCCAGAAGCTTGCAAATGATCCCCTGAAATCTTTGGCGATGGAAACAGAAGGCTTTTTATCACAGGACAAGAAATCAGCCCTCAAAAACCTAACCGGCAGAAAATATTTTTTTGAAAAAATCCCTAAGCCCCGGGGTCACAATTTCAGCAAAAATCTGACTTTTGGCAGTTCACTCAAAAATGGTTCCAAGAGCTTAAAAATGCTCCCCTGAAAGGTTTGGCACTCGAAAGAGAAGGCTTTTTATCACAGGACAAGAAATCAGCCCTCAAAAACCTAACCGGCAGAAAATATTTTTTTGAAAAAATCCCTAAGCCCCGGGGTCACAATTTCAGCAAAAATCTGACTTTTGGCAATTCACTCAAAAATGGTGCCAGAAGCTTACAAATGATCCCCTGAAAGCTTTGGCGATGGAAACAGAAGGCTTTTTATCACAGGACAAGAAATCAGCCCTCAAAAACCTAACCGGCAGAAAATATTTTTTTGAAAAAATCCCTAAGCCCCGGGGTCACAATTTCAGCAAAAATCTGACTTTTGGCAGTTCACTCAAAAATGGTGCCAGCAGCTTACAAATGATCCCCTGAATGCTTTGGCGATGGAAACAGAAGGCTTTTTATCACAGGACAAGAAATCAGCCCTCAAAAACTTAACCGGCAGAAAATATTTTTTTGAAAAAATCCCTAAGCCCCGGGGTCACAATTTCAGCAAAAATCTGACTTTTGGCAATTCACTCAAAAATGGTGCCAGAAGCTTGTAAATGATCCCCTGAAAGCTTTGGCGATGGAAACAGAAGGCTTTTTATCACAGGACAAGAAATCAGCCCTCAAAAACTTAACCGGCAGAAAATATTTTTTTGAAAAAATCCCTAAGCCCTCAGAAATCAGCCCTCAAAAACTTAACCGGCAGAAAATATTTTTTTGAAAAAATCCCTAAGCCCCGGGGTCACAATTTCAGCAAAAATCTGACTTTTGGCAGTTCACTCAAAAATGGTTCCAAGAGCTTAAAAATGCTCCCCTGAAAGGTTTGGCACTCGAAACAGAAGGCTTTTTATCACAGGACAAGAAATCAGCCCTCAAAAACTTAACCGGCAGAAAATATTTTTTTGAAAAAATCCCTAAGCCCCGGGGTCACAATTTCAGCAAAAATCTGACTTTTGGCAATTCATTCAAAAATGGTGACATAAGCTTGCAATTTCACAATTTCAGTAAAAATCTGACTTTTGGCAATTCACTCAAAAATGGTGCCAGAAGGTTGCAAATGATCCCCTGAAAGCTTTGGCGATGGAAACAGAAGGCTTTTTATCACAGGAGAAGAAATCAGCCCTCAAGAACTTAACCGGCAGAAAATATTTTTTTGAAAAAATCTCTAAGCCTCGGGGTCACAATTTCAGCAAAAATCTGACTTTTGGCAGTTCACTCAAAAATGGTTCAAAGAGCTTAAAAATGCTCCCCTGAAAGGTTTGGCACTCGAAACAGAAGGCTTTTTATCACAGGACAAGAAATCAGCCCTCAAAAACTTAACCGGCAGAAAATATTTTTTTGAAAAAATTCCTAAGCCCCGGGGTCACAATTTCAGCAAAAATCTGACTTTTGGCAATTCACTCAAAAATGGTGCCAGAAGGTTGCAAATGATCCCCTGAAAGCTTTGGCGATGGAAACAGAAGGCTTTTTATCACAGGACAAGAAATCAGCCCTCAAAAACTTAACCGGCAGAAAATATTTTTTTGAAAAAATCCCTAAGCCCCGGGGTCACAATTTCAGCAAAAATCTGACTTTTGGCAATTAACTCAAAAATGGTGCCAGAAGCTTACAAATGATCCCCTGAAAGCTTTGGCGATGGAAACAGAAGGCTTTTTATCACAGGACAAGAAATCAGCCCTCAAAAACTTAACCGGCAGAAAATATTTTTTTGAAAAAATCCCTAAGCCCCGGGGTCACAATTTCAGCAAAAATCTGACTTTTGGCAATTCACTCAGAAATGGTGCCAGAAGCTGGCAAATGATCCCCTGAAAGCTTTGGCGATGGAAACAGAAGGCTTCTTATCACAGGACAAGAAATCAGCGCTCAAAAACTTAACCGGCAGAAAATATTTTTTTGAAAAAATCCCTAAGCCCTCAGAAATCAGCCCTCAAAAACTTAACCGGCAGAAAATATTTTTTTGAAAAAATCCCAAAGCCCCGGGGTCACAATTTCAGCAAAAATCTGACTTTTGGCAGTTCACTCAAAAATGGTTCCAAGAGCTTAAAAATGCTCCCCTGAAAGGTTTGGCACTCGAAACAGAAGGCTTTTTATCACAGGACAAGAAATCAGCCCTCAAAAACTTAACCGGCAGAAAATATTTTTTTGAAAAAATCCCTAAGCCCCGGGGTCACAATTTCAGCAAAAATCTGACTTTTGGCAATTCACTCAAAAATGGTGCCAGAAGCTTGCAATTTCACAATTTCAGCAAAAATCTGACTTTTGGCAATTCACTCAAAAATGGTGCCAGAAGCTTACAAATGATCCCCTGAAAGCTTTGGCGATGGAAACAGAAGGCTTTTATCACAGGACAAGAAATCAGCCCTCAAAAACTTAACAGGCAGAAAATATTTTTTTGAAAAAATCTCTAAGCCCCGGGGTCACAATTTCAGCAAAGATCTGACTTTTGGCAGTTCACTCAAAAATGGTTCCAAGAGCTTAAAAATGCTCCCCTGAAAGCTTTGGCACTCGAAACAGAAGGCTTTTTATCACAGGACAAGAAATCAGCCCTCAAAAACTTAACCGGCAGAAAATATTTTTTTGAAAAAATCCCTAAGCCCCGGGGTCACAATTTCAGCAAAAATCTGACTTTTGGCAATTCATTCAAAAATGGTGCCAGAAGCTTGCAATTTCACAATTTCAGTAAAAATCTGACTTTTGGGAATTCACTCAAAAATGGTGCCAGAAGGTTGCAAATGATCCCCTGAAAGCTTTGGCGATGGAAACAGAAGGCTTTTTATCACAGGACAAGAAATCAGCCCTCAAAAACTTAACCGGCAGAAAATATTTTTAAAAAAAAAATCCCTAAGCCCCGGGGTCACAATTAGAGCAAAAATCTGACTTTTGGCAATTAACTCAAAAATGGTGCCAGAAGCTTACAAATGATCTGCTGAAAGCTTTGGCGATGGAAACAGAAGGCTTTTTATCACAGGACAAGAAATCAGCCCTCAAAAACTTAACCGGCAGAAAATATTTTTTTGAAAAAATCCCTAAGCCCTCAGAAATCAGCCCTCAAAAACTTAACTGGCAGAAAATAGTTTTTTGAAAAAATCCCTAAGCCCCGGGGTCACAATTTCAGCAAAAATCTGACTTTTGGCAGTTCACTCAAAAATGGTTCCAAGAGCTTAAAAATGCTCCCCTGAAAGGTTTGGCACTCGAAACAGAAGGCTTTTTATCACAGGACAAGAAATCAGCCCTCAAAAACTTAACCGGCAGAAAATATTTTTTTGAAAAAATCCCTAAGCACCGGGGTCACAATTTCAGCAAAAATCTGACTTTTGGCAATTAACTCAAAAATGGTGCCAGAAGCTTACAAATGATCTGCTGAAAGCTTTGGCGATGGAAACAGAAGGCTTTTTATCACAGGACAAGAAATCAGCCCTCAAAAACTTAACCGGCAGAAAATATTTTTTTGAAAAAATCCCTAAGCCCCGGGGTCACAATTTCAGCAAAAATCTGACTTTTGGCAATTCACTCAAAAATGGTGCCAGAAGCTGGCAAATGATCCCCTGAAAGCTTTGGCGATGGAAACAGAAGGCTTCTTATCACAGGACAAGAAATCAGCCCTCAAAAACTTAACCGGCAGAAAATATTTTTTTGAAAAAATCCCTAAGCCCTCAGAAATCAGCCCTCAAAAACTTAACCGGCAGAAAATATTTTTTTGAAAAAATCCCTAAGCCCCGGGGTCACAATTTCAGCAAAAATCTGACTTTTGGCAGTTCACTCAAAAATGGTTCCAAGAGCTTAAAAATGCTCCCCTGAAAGGTTTGGCACTCGAAACAGAAGGCTTTTTATCACAGGACAAGAAATCAGCCCTCAAAAACTTAACCGGCAGAAAATATTTTTTTGAAAAAATCCCTAAGCCCCAGGGTCACAATTTCAGCAAAAATCTGACTTTTGGCAATTCACTCAGAAATGGTGCCAGAAGCTTGCAATTTCACAATTTCAGCAAAAATCTGACTTTTGGCAATTCACTCAAAAATGGTGCCAGAAGGTTGCAAATTCTCCCCTGAAAGCTTTGGCGATGGAAACAGAAGGCTTTTTATCACAGGACAAGAAATCAGCCCTCAAAAACTTAACCGGCAGAAAATATTTTTTTTAAAAAAATCCCTAAGCCCCGGGGTCACAATTTCAGCAAAAATCTGACTTTTGGCAATTCACTCAGAAATGGTGCCAGAAGCTTACAAATGATCCCCTGAAAGCTTTGGCGATGGAAACAGAAGGCTTTTTATCACAGGACAAGAAATCAGCCCTCAAAAACTTAACCGGCAGAAAATATTTTTTTGAAAAAATCCCTAAGCCCCGGGGTCACAATTTCAGCAAAAATCTGACTTTTGGCAATTCACTCAAAAATGGTGCCAGAAGCTTGCAAATGATCCCCTGAAACTTTGGCGATGGAAACAGAAGGCTTCTTATCACAGGACAAGAAATCAGCCCTCAAAAACTTAACCGGCAGAAAATATTTTTTTGAATAAATCCCTAAGCCCTCAGAAATCAGCCCTCAAAAACTAAACCGGCAGAAAATATTTTTTTGAAAAAATCCCTAAGCCCCGGGGTCACAATTTCAGCAAAAATCTGACTTTTGGCAGTTCACTCAAAAATGGTTCCAAGAGCTTAAAAATGCTCCCCTGAAAGGTTTGGCACTCGAAACAGAAGGCTTTTTATCACAGGACAAGAAATCAGCCCTCAAAAACTTAACCGGCAGAAAATATTTTTTTGAAAAAATCCCTAAGCCCCGGGGTCACAATTTCAGCAAAAATCTGACTTTTGGCAATTCACTCAAAAATGGTGCCAGAAGCTTGCAATTTCACAATTTCAGCAAAAATCTGACTTTTGGCAATTCACTCAAAAATGGTGCCAGAAGGTTGCAAATTATCCCCTGAAAGCTTTGGCGATGGAAACAGAAGGCTTTTTATCACAGGACAAGAAATCAGCCCTCGAAAACCTAACCGGCAGAAAATATTTTTTTGAAAAAATCCCTAAGCCCCGGGGTCACAATTTCAGCAAAGATCTGACTTTTGGCAGTTCACTCAAAAATGGTTCGAAGAGCTTAAAAATGCTCCCCTGAAAGCTTTGGCACTCGAAACAGAAGGCTTTTTATCACAGGACAAGAAATCAGCCCTCAAAAACTTAACCGGCAGAAAATATTTTTTTGAAAAAATCCCTAAGCCCCGGGGTCACAATTTCAGCAAAAATCTGACTTTTGGCAATTCATTCAAAAATGGTGCCAGAAGCTTGCAATTTCACAATTTCAGCAAAAATCTGACTTTTGGCAATTCACTCAAAAATGGTGCCAGAAGGTTGCAAATTCTCCCCTGAAAGCTTTGGCGATGGAAACAGAAGGCTTTTTATCACAGGACAAGAAATCAGCCCTCAAAAACTTAACCGGCAGAAAATATTTTTTTTAAAAAAATCCCTAAGCCCCGGGGTCACAATTTCAGCAAAAATCTGACTTTTGGCAATTCACTCAGAAATGGTGCCAGAAGCTTACAAATGATCCCCTGAAAGCTTTGGCGATGGAAACAGAAGGCTTTTTATCACAGGACAAGAAATCAGCCCTCAAAAACTTAACCGGCAGAAAATATTTTTTTGAAAAAATCCCTAAGCCCCGGGGTCACAATTTCAGCAAAAATCTGACTTTTGGCAATTCACTCAAAAATGGTGCCAGAAGCTTGCAAATGATCCCCTGAAACTTTGGCGATGGAAACAGAAGGCTTCTTATCACAGGACAAGAAATCAGCCCTCAAAAACTTAACCGGCAGAAAATATTTTTTTGAATAAATCCCTAAGCCCTCAGAAATCAGCCCTCAAAAACTAAACCGGCAGAAAATATTTTTTTGAAAAAATCCCTAAGCCCCGGGGTCACAATTTCAGCAAAAATCTGACTTTTGGCAGTTCACTCAAAAATGGTTCCAAGAGCTTAAAAATGCTCCCCTGAAAGGTTTGGCACTCGAAACAGAAGGCTTTTTATCACAGGACAAGAAATCAGCCCTCAAAAACTTAACCGGCAGAAAATATTTTTTTGAAAAAATCCCTAAGCCCCGGGGTCACAATTTCAGCAAAAATCTGACTTTTGGCAATTCACTCAAAAATGGTGCCAGAAGCTTGCAATTTCACAATTTCAGCAAAAATCTGACTTTTGGCAATTCACTCAAAAATGGTGCCAGAAGGTTGCAAATTATCCCCTGAAAGCTTTGGCGATGGAAACAGAAGGCTTTTTATCACAGGACAAGAAATCAGCCCTCGAAAACCTAACCGGCAGAAAATATTTTTTTGAAAAAATCCCTAAGCCCCGGGGTCACAATTTCAGCAAAGATCTGACTTTTGGCAGTTCACTCAAAAATGGTTCGAAGAGCTTAAAAATGCTCCCCTGAAAGCTTTGGCACTCGAAACAGAAGGCTTTTTATCACAGGACAAGAAATCAGCCCTCAAAAACTTAACCGGCAGAAAATATTTTTTTGAAAAAATCCCTAAGCCCCGGGGTCACAATTTCAGCAAAAATCTGACTTTTGGCAATTCATTCAAAAATGGTGCCAGAAGCTTGCAATTTCACAATTTCATTAAAAATCTGACTTTTGGCAATTCACTCAAAAATGGTGCCAGAAGGTTGCAAATGATCCCCTGAAAGCTTTGGCGATGGAAACAGAAGGCTTTTTATCACAGGACAAGAAATCAGCCCTCAAAAACTAAACCGGCAGAAAATATTTTTTTTAAAAAAATCCCTAAGCCCCGGGGTCACAATTATAGCAAAAATCTGACTTTTGGCAATTCACTCAAAAATGGTGCCAGAAGCTTACAAATGATCCCCTGAAAGCTTTGGCGATGGAAACAGAAGGCTTTTTATCACAGGACAAGAAATCAGCCCTCAAAAACTTAACCGGCAGAAAATATTTTTTTGAAAAAATCCCTAAGCCCTCAGAAATCAGCCCTCAAAAACTTAACTGGCAGAAAATAGTTTTTTGAAAAAATCCCTAAGCCCCGGGGTCACAATTTCATCAAAAATCTGACTTTTGGCAGTTCACTCAAAAATGGTTCCAAGAGCTTAAAATGCTCCCCTGAAAGGTTTGGCACTCGAAACAGAATTCTTTTTATCACAGGACAAGAAATCAGCCCTCAAAAACTTAACCGGCAGAAAATATTTTTTTGAAAAAATTCCTAAGCCCCGGGGTCACAATTTCAGCAAAAATCTGACTTTTGGCAATTCACTCAAAAATGGTGCCAGAAGGTTGCAAATGATCCCCTGAAAGCTTTGGCGATGGAAACAGAAGGCTTTTTATCACAGGACAAGAAATCAGCCCTCAAAAACTTAACCGGCAGAAAATATTTTTTTGAAAAAATCCCTAAGCCCCGGGGTCACAATTTCAGCAAAAATCTGACTTTTGGCAATTAACTCAAAAATGGTGCCAGAAGCTTACAAATGATCCCCTGAAAGCTTTGGCGATGGAAACAGAAGGCTTTTTATCACAGGACAAGAAATCAGCCCTCAAAAACTTAACCGGCAGAAAATATTTTTTTGAAAAAATCCCTAAGCCCCGGGGTCACAATTTCAGCAAAAATCTGACTTTTGGAAATTCACTCAGAAATGGTGCCAGAAGCTTGCAAATGATCCCCTGAAAGCTTTGGCGATGGAAACAGAAGGCTTCTTATCACAGGACAAGAAATCAGCGCTCAAAAACTTAACCGGCAGAAAATATTTTTTTGAAAAAATCCCTAAGCCCTCAGAAATCAGCCCTCAAAAACTTAACCGGCAGAAAATATTTTTTTGAAAAAATCCCTAAGCCCCGGGGTCACAATTTCAGCAAAAATCTGACTTTTGGCAGTTCACTCAAAAATGGTTCCAAGAGCTTAAAAATGCTCCCCTGAAAGGTTTGGCACTCGAAACAGAAGGCTTTTTATCACAGGACAAGAAATCAGCCCTCAAAAACTTAACCGGCAGAAAATATTTTTTTGAAAAAATCCCTAAGCCCCGGGGTCACAATTTCAGCAAAAATCTGACTTTTGGCAATTCACTCAAAAATGGTGCCAGAAGCTTGCAATTTCACAATTTCAGCAAAAATCTGACTTTTGGGAATTCACTCAAAAATGGTGCCAGAAGCTTACAAATGATCCCCTGAAAGCTTTGGCGATGGAAACAGAAGGCTTTTTATCACAGGACAAGAAATCAGCCCTCAAAAACTTAACCGGCAGAAAATATTTTTTTGAAAAAATCTCTAAGCCCCGGGGTCACAATTTCAGCAAAAATCTGACTTTTGGCAGTTCACTCAAAAATGGTTCCAAGAGCTTAAAAATGCTCCCCTGAAAGGTTTGGCACTCGAAACAGAAGGCTTTTTATCACAGGACAAGAAATCAGCCCTCAAAAACTTAACCGGCAGAAAATATTTTTTTGAAAAAATCCCTAAGCCCCGGGGTCACAATTTCAGCAAAAATCTGACTTTTGGCAATTCACTCAAAAATGGTGCCAGAAGCTTGCAAATGATCCCCTGAAAGCTTTGGCGATGGAAACAGAAGGCTTTTGATCACAGGACAAGAAATCAGCCCTCGAAAACCTAACCGGCAGAAAATATTTTTTTGAAAAAATCCCTAAGCCCAGGGGTCACAATTTCAGCAAAGATCTGACTTTTGGCAGTTTACTCAAAAATGGTTCCAAGAGCTTAAAAATGCTCCCCTGAAAGGTTTGGCACTCGAAACAGAAGGCTTTTTATCACAGGACAAGAAATCAGCCCTCAAAAACTTAACCGGCAGAAAATATTTTTTTGAAAAAATCCCTAAGCCCCGGGGTCACAATTTCAGCAAAAATCTGACTTTTGGCAATTCACTCAAAAATGGTGCCAGAAGCTTGCAAATGATCCCCTGAAAGCTTTGGCGATGGAAACAGAAGGCTTCTTATCACAGGACAAGAAATCAGCCCTCAAAAACTTAACCGGCAGAAAATATTTTTTTGAAAAAATCCCTAAGCCCTCAGAAATCAGCCCTCAAAAACTAAACCGGCAGAAAATATTTTTTTGAAAAAATCCCTAAGCCCCGGGGTCACAATTTCAGCAAAAATCTGACTTTTGGCAGTTCACTCAAAAATGGTTCCAAGAGCTTAAAATTGCTCCCCTGAAAGGTTTGGCACTCGAAACAGAAGGCTTTTTATCACAGGACAAGAAATCAGCCCTCAAAAACTTAACCGGCAGAAAATATTTTTTTGAAAAAATCCCTAAGCCCCGGGGTCACAATTTCAGCAAAAATCTGACTTTTGGCAATTCACTCAAAAATGGTGCCAGAAGCTTGCAATTTCACAATTTCAGCAAAAATCTGACTTTTGGCAATTCACTCAAAAATGGTGCCAGAAGGTTGCAAATTATCCCCTGAAAGCTTTGGCGATGGAAACAGAAGGCTTTTTATCACAGGACAAGAAATCAGCCCTCAAAAACTTAACCGGCAGAAAATATTTTTTTTAAAAAAATCCCTAAGCCCCGGGGTCACAATTTCAGCAAAAATCTGACTTTTGGCAATTCACTCAAAAATGGTGCCAGAAGCTTACAAATTATCCCCTGAAATCTTTGGCGATGGAAACAGAAGGCTTTTTATCACAGGACAAGAAATCAGCCCTCAAAAACTTAACCGGCAGAACATATTTTTTTGAAAAAATCCCTAAGCCCTCAGAAATCAGCCCTCAAAAACTTAACTGGCAGAAAATAGTTTTTTGAAAAAATCCCTAAGCCCCGGGGTCACAATTACAGCAAAAATCTGACTTTTGGCAGTTCACTCAAAAATGGTTCCAAGAGCTAAAAAATGCTCCCCTGAAAGGTTTGGCACTCGAAACAGAAGGCTTTGTATCACAGGACAAGAAATCAGCCCTCAAAAACTTAACCGGCAGAAAATATTTTTTTGAAAAAATCCCTAAGGCCCGGGGTCACAATTTCAGCAAAAATCTGACTTTTGGCAATTCACTCAAAAATGGTGCCAGAAGCTTGCAATTTCACAATTTCAGCAAAAATCTGACTTTTGGCAATTCACTCAAAAATGGTGCCAGAAGCTTACAAATGATCCCCTGAAAGCTTTCGCGATGGAAACAGAAGGCTTTTTATCACAGGACAAGAAATCAGCCCTCAAAAACTTAACCGGCAGAAAATATTTTTTTGAAAAAATCCCTAAGCCCCGGGGTCACAATTTCAGCAAAAATCTGACTTTTGGCAATTCACTCAAAAATGGTGCCAGAAGCTTGCAATTTCACAATTTCAGCAAAAATCTGACTTTTGGCAATTCACTCAAAAATGGTGCCAGAAGGTTGCAAATTATCCCCTGAAAGCTTTGGCGATGGAAACAGAAGGCTTTTTATCACAGGACAAGAAATCAGCCCTCAAAAACTTAACCGGCAGAAAATATTTTTTTTAAAAAAATCCCTAAGCCCCGGGGTCACAATTTCAGCAAAAATCTGACTTTTGGCAATTCACTCAAAAATGGTGCCAGAAGCTTACAAATTATCCCCTGAAAGCTTTGGCGATGGAAACAGAAGGCTTTTTATCACAGGACAAGAAATCAGCCCTCAAAAACTTAACCGGCAGAAAATATTTTTTTGAAAAAATCCCTAAGCCCTCAGAAATCAGCCCTCAAAAACTTAACTGGCAGAAAATAGTTTTTTGAAAAAATCCCTAAGCCCCGGGGTCACAATTACAGCAAAAATCTGACTTTTGGCAGTTCACTCAAAAATGGTTCCAAGAGCTAAAAAATGCTCCCCTGAAAGGTTTGGCACTCGAAACAGAAGGCTTTTTATCACAGGACAAGAAATCAGCCCTCAAAAACTTAACCGGCAGAAAATATTTTTTTGAAAAAATCCCTAAGCCCCGGGGTCACAATTTCAGCAAAAATCTGACTTTTGGCAATTCACTCAAAAATGGTGCCAGAAGCTTGCAATTTCACAATTTCAGCAAAAATCTGACTTTTGGCAATTCACTCAAAAATGGTGCCAGAAGCTTACAAATGATCCCCTGAAAGCTTTCGCGATGGAAACAGAAGGCTTTTTATCACAGGACAAGAAATCAGCCCTCAAAAACTTAACCGGCAGAAAATATTTTTTTGAAAAAATCCCTAAGCCCCGGGGTCACAATTTCAGCAAAAATCTGACTTTTGGCAATTCATTCAAAAATGGTGCCAGAAGCTTGCAAATGATCCCCTGAAAGGTTTGGCACACGAAACAGAAGGCTTTTTATCACAGGACAAGAAATCAGCCCTCAAAAACTTAACCGGCAGAAAATATTTTTTTGAAAAAATCCCTAAGCCCCGGGGTCACAATTTCAGCAAAAATCTGACTTTTGGCAATTCACTCAAAAATGGTTCCAAGAGCTTAAAAATGCTCCACTGAAAGGTTTGGCACTCGAAACAGAAGGCTTTTTATCACAGGACAAGAAATCAGCCCTCAAAAACTTAACCGGCAGAAAATATTTTTTTGAAAAAATCCCTAAGCCCCGGGGTCACAATTTCAGCAAAAATCTGACTTTTGGCAATTCACTCAAAAATGGTGCCAGAAGCTTACAAATGATCCCCTGAAAGCTTTGGCTATGGAAACAGAAGGCTTTTTATCACAGGACAAGAAATCATCCCTCAAAAACTTAACCGGTAGAAAATATTTTTTTGAAAAAATCCCTAAGCCCTCAGAAATCAGCCCTCAAAAACTTAACTGGCAGAAAATAGTTTTTTGAAAAAATCCCTAAGCCCCGGGGTCACAATTTCAGCAAAAATCTGACTTTTGGCAGTTCACTCAAAAATGGTTCAAAGAGCTTAAAAATGCTCCCCTGAAAGGTTTGGCACTCGAAACAGAAGGCTTTTTATCACAGGACAAGAAATCAGCCCTCAAAAACTTAACCGGCAGAAAATATATTTTTGAAAAAATCCCTAAGCCCCGGGGTCACAATTTCAGCAAAAATCTGACTTTTGGCAATTCACTCAAAAATGGTGCCAGAAGGTTGCAAATGATCCCCTGAAAGCTTTGGCGATGGAAACAGAAGGCTTTTTATCACAGGACAAGAAATCAGCCCTCAAAAACTTAACCGGCAGAAAATATTTTTTTGAAAAAATCCCTAAGCCCCGGGGTCACAATTTCAGCAAAAATCTGACTTTTGGCAATTCCCTCAAAAATGGTGCCAGAAGCTTGCAATTTCACAATTTCAGCAAAAATCTGACTTTTGGCAATTCACTCAAAAATGGTGCCAGAAGGTTGCAAATTATCCCCTGAAAGCTTTGGCGATGGAAACAGAAGGCTTTTTATCACAGGACAAGAAATCAGCCCTCAAAAACTTAACCGGCAGAAAATATTTTTTTTAAAAAAATCCCTAAGCCCCGGGGTCACAATTTCAGCAAAAATCTGACTTTTGGCAATTCACTCAAAAATGGTGCCA
Source organism: Podarcis liolepis (assembly GCF_965112155.1). Taxonomy (NCBI): domain Eukaryota; kingdom Metazoa; phylum Chordata; class Lepidosauria; order Squamata; family Lacertidae; genus Podarcis; species Podarcis liolepis. The sequence continues at coordinate 16,742,513 of NC_139571.1, read as the reverse complement.
GAAGCTTACAAATTATCCCCTGAAAGCTTTGGCGATGGAAACAGAAGGCTTTTTATCACAGGACAAGAAATCAGCCCTCAAAAACTTAACCGGCAGAAAATATTTTTTTGAAAAAATCCCTAAGCCCTCAGAAATCAGCCCTCAAAAACTTAACTGGCAGAAAATAGTTTTTTGAAAAAATCCCTAAGCCCCGGGGTCACAATTACAGCAAAAATCTGACTTTTGGCAGTTCACTCAAAAATGGTTCCAAGAGCTAAAAAATGCTCCCCTGAAAGGTTTGGCACTCGAAACAGAAGGCTTTTTATCACAGGACAAGAAATCAGCCCTCAAAAACTTAACCGGCAGAAAATATTTTTTTGAAAAAATCCCTAAGCCCCGGGGTCACAATTTCAGCAAAAATCTGACTTTTGGCAATTCACTCAAAAATGGTGCCAGAAGCTTGCAATTTCACAATTTCAGCAAAAATCTGACTTTTGGCAATTCACTCAAAAATGGTGCCAGAAGCTTACAAATGATCCCCTGAAAGCTTTTGCGATGGAAACAGAAGGCTTTTTATCACAGGACAAGAAATCAGCCCTCAAAAACTTAACCGGCAGAAAATATTTTTTTGAAAAAATCCCTAAGCCCCGGGGTCACAATTTCAGCAAAAATCTGACTTTTGGCAATTCATTCAAAAATGGTGCCAGAAGCTTGCAAATGATCCCCTGAAAGGTTTGGCACACGAAACAGAAGGCTTTTTATCACAGGACAAGAAATCAGCCCTCAAAAACTTAACCGGCAGAAAATATTTTTTTGAAAAAATCCCTAAGCCCCGGGGTCACAATTTCAGCAAAAATCTGACTTTTGGCAATTCACTCAAAAATGGTTCCAAGAGCTTAAAAATGCTCCACTGAAAGGTTTGGCACTCGAAACAGAAGGCTTTTTATCACAGGACAAGAAATCAGCCCTCAAAAACTTAACCGGCAGAAAATATTTTTTTGAAAAAATCCCTAAGCCCCGGGGTCACAATTTCAGCAAAAATCTGACTTTTGGCAATTCACTCAAAAATGGTGCCAGAAGCTTACAAATGATCCCCTGAAAGCTTTGGCTATGGAAACAGAAGGCTTTTTATCACAGGACAAGAAATCATCCCTCAAAAACTTAACCGGTAGAAAATATTTTTTTGAAAAAATCCCTAAGCCCTCAGAAATCAGCCCTCAAAAACTTAACTGGCAGAAAATAGTTTTTTGAAAAAATCCCTAAGCCCCGGGGTCACAATTTCAGCAAAAATCTGACTTTTGGCAGTTCACTCAAAAATGGTTCCAAGAGCTTAAAAATGCTCCCCTGAAAGGTTTGGCACTCGAAACAGAAGGCTTTTTATCACAGGACAAGAAATCAGCCCTCAAAAACTTAACCGGCAGAAAATATATTTTTGAAAAAATCCCTAAGCCCCGGGGTCACAATTTCAGCAAAAATCTGACTTTTGGCAATTCACTCAAAAATGGTGCCAGAAGGTTGCAAATGATCCCCTGAAAGCTTTGGCGATGGAAACAGAAGGCTTTTTATCACAGGACAAGAAATCAGCCCTCAAAAACTTAACCGGCAGAAAATATTTTTTTGAAAAAATCCCTAAGCCCCGGGGTCACAATTTCAGCAAAAATCTGACTTTTGGCAATTCACTCAAAAATGGTGCCAGAAGCTTGCAATTTCACAATTTCAGCAAAAATCTGACTTTTGGCAATTCACTCAAAAATGGTGCCAGAAGCTTACAAATGATCCCCTGAAAGCTTTGGCGATGGAAACAGAAGGCTTTTTATCACAGGACAAGAAATCAGCCCTCAAAAACTTAACCGGCAGAAAATATTTTTTTGAAAAAATCCCTAAGCCCCGGGGTCACAATTTCAGCAAAAATCTGACTTTTGGCAATTCATTCAAAAATGGTGCCAGAAGCTTACAAATGATCCCCTGAAAGGTTTGGCACACGAAACAGAAGGCTTTTTATCACAGGACAAGAAATCAGCCCTCAAAAACTTAACCGGCAGAAAATATTTTTTTGAAAAAATCCCTAAGCCCCGGGGTCACAATTTCAGCAAAAATCTGACTTTTGGCAATTCACTCAAAAATGGTGCCAGAAGCTTGCAAATGATCCCCTGAAAGCTTTGGCGATGGAAACAGAAGGCTTCTTATCACAGGACAAGAAATCAGCCCTCAAAAACTTAACCGGCAGAAAATATTTTTTTGAAAAAATCCCTAAGCCCCGGGGTCACAATTTCAGCAAAAATCTGACTTTTGGCAATTCACTCAAAAATGGTGCCAGAAGCTTGCAAATGATCCCGTGAAAGGTTTGGCACTCGAAACAGAAGGCTTTTTATCACAGGACAAGAAATCAGCCCTCAAAAACTTAACCGGCAGAAAATATTTTTTTGAAAAAAATCCCTAAGCCCCGGGGTCACAACTTCAGCAAAAATCTGACTTTTGGCAATTCACTCAAAAATGGTGCCAGAAGCTTACAAATGATCCCCTGAAAGCTTTGGCTATGGAAACAGAAGGCTTTTTTATCACAGGACAAGAAATCATCCCTCAAAAACTTAACCGGCAGAAAATATTTTTTTGAAAAAATCCCTAAGCCCTCAGAAATCAGCCCTCAAAAACTTAACTGGCAGAAAATAGTTTTTTGAAAAAATCCCTAAGCCCCGGGGTCACAATTTCAGCAAAAATCTGACTTTTGGCAGTTCACTCAAAAATGGTTCCAAGAGCTTAAAAATGCTCCCCTGAAAGGTTTGGCACTCGAAACAGAAGGCTTTTTATCACAGGACAAGAAATCAGCCCTCAAAAACTTAACCGGCAGAAAATATATTTTTGAAAAAATCCCTAAGCCCCGGGGTCACAATTTCAGCAAAAATCTGACTTTTGGCAATTCACTCAAAAATGGTGCCAGAAGGTTGCAAATGATCCCCTGAAAGCTTTGGCGATGGAAACAGAAGGCTTTTTATCACAGGACAAGAAATCAACCCTCAAAAACTTAACCGGCAGAAAATATTTTTTTGAAAAAATCCCTAAGCCCCGGGGTCACAATTTCAGCAAAAATCTGACTTTTGGCAATTCACTCAAAAATGGTGCCAGAAGCTTGCAATTTCACAATTTCAGCAAAAATCTGACTTTTGGCAATTCACTCAAAAATGGTGCCAGAAGCTTACAAATGATCCCCTGAAAGCTTTCGCGATGGAAACAGAAGGCTTTTTATCACAGGACAAGAAATCAGCCCTCAAAAACTTAACCGGCAGAAAATATTTTTTTGAAAAAATCCCTAAGCCCCGGGGTCACAATTTCAGCAAAAATCTGACTTTTGGCAATTCATTCAAAAATGGTGCCAGAAGCTTGCAAATGATCCCCTGAAAGGTTTGGCACACGAAACAGAAGGCTTTTTATCACAGGACAAGAAATCAGCCCTCAAAAACTTAACCGGCAGAAAATATTTTTTTGAAAAAATCCCTAAGCCCCGGGGTCACAATTTCAGCAAAAATCTGACTTTTGGCAATTCACTCAAAAATGGTTCCAAGAGCTTAAAAATGCTCCACTGAAAGGTTTGGCACTCGAAACAGAAGGCTTTTTATCACAGGACAAGAAATCAGCCCTCAAAAACTTAACCGGCAGAAAATATTTTTTTGAAAAAATCCCTAAGCCCCGGGGTCACAATTTCAGCAAAAATCTGACTTTTGGCAATTCACTCAAAAATGGTGCCAGAAGCTTACAAATGATCCCCTGAAAGCTTTGGCTATGGAAACAGAAGGCTTTTTATCACAGGACAAGAAATCATCCCTCAAAAACTTAACCGGTAGAAAATATTTTTTTGAAAAAATCCCTAAGCCCTCAGAAATCAGCCCTCAAAAACTTAACTGGCAGAAAATAGTTTTTTGAAAAAATCCCTAAGCCCCGGGGTCACAATTTCAGCAAAAATCTGACTTTTGGCAGTTCACTCAAAAATGGTTCCAAGAGCTTAAAAATGCTCCCCTGAAAGGTTTGGCACTCGAAACAGAAGGCTTTTTATCACAGGACAAGAAATCAGCCCTCAAAAACTTAACCGGCAGAAAATATATTTTTGAAAAAATCCCTAAGCCCCGGGGTCACAATTTCAGCAAAAATCTGACTTTTGGCAATTCACTCAAAAATGGTGCCAGAAGGTTGCAAATGATCCCCTGAAAGCTTTGGCGATGGAAACAGAAGGCTTTTTATCACAGGACAAGAAATCAGCCCTCAAAAACTTAACCGGCAGAAAATATTTTTTTGAAAAAATCCCTAAGCCCCGGGGTCACAATTTCAGCAAAAATCTGACTTTTGGCAATTCACTCAAAAATGGTGCCAGAAGCTTGCAATTTCACAATTTCAGCAAAAATCTGACTTTTGGCAATTCACTCAAAAATGGTGCCAGAAGCTTACAAATGATCCCCTGAAAGCTTTGGCGATGGAAACAGAAGGCTTTTTATCACAGGACAAGAAATCAGCCCTCAAAAACTTAACCGGCAGAAAATATTTTTTTGAAAAAATCCCTAAGCCCCGGGGTCACAATTTCAGCAAAAATCTGACTTTTGGCAATTCATTCAAAAATGGTGCCAGAAGCTTGCAAATGATCCCCTGAAAGGTTTGGCACACGAAACAGAAGGCTTTTTATCACAGGACAAGAAATCAGCCCTCAAAAACTTAACCGGCAGAAAATATTTTTTTGAAAAAATCCCTAAGCCCCGGGGTCACAATTTCAGCAAAAATCTGACTTTTGGCAATTCACTCAAAAATGGTGCCAGAAGCTTGCAAATGATCCCCTGAAAGCTTTGGCGATGGAAACAGAAGGCTTCTTATCACAGGACAAGAAATCAGCCCTCAAAAACTTAACCGGCAGAAAATATTTTTTTGAAAAAATCCCTAAGCCCCGGGGTCACAATTTCAGCAAAAATCTGACTTTTGGCAATTCACTCAAAAATGGTGCCAGAAGCTTGCAAATGATCCCGTGAAAGGTTTGGCACTCGAAACAGAAGGCTTTTTATCACAGGACAAGAAATCAGCCCTCAAAAACTTAACCGGCAGAAAATATTTTTTTGAAAAAAATCCCTAAGCCCCGGGGTCACAACTTCAGCAAAAATCTGACTTTTGGCAATTCACTCAAAAATGGTGCCAGAAGCTTACAAATGATCCCCTGAAAGCTTTGGCTATGGAAACAGAAGGCTTTTTTATCACAGGACAAGAAATCATCCCTCAAAAACTTAACCGGCAGAAAATATTTTTTTGAAAAAATCCCTAAGCCCTCAGAAATCAGCCCTCAAAAACTTAACTGGCAGAAAATAGTTTTTTGAAAAAATCCCTAAGCCCCGGGGTCACAATTTCAGCAAAAATCTGACTTTTGGCAATTCACTCAAAAATGGTTCCAAGAGCTTAAAAATGCTCCCCTGAAAGGTTTGGCACTCGAAACAGAAGGCTTTTTATCACAGGACAAGAAATCAGCCCTCAAAAACTTAACCGGCAGAAAATATTTTTTTGAAAAAATCCCTAAGCCCCGGGGTCACAATTTCAGCAAAAATCTGACTTTTGGCAATTCACTCAAAAATGGTGCCAGAAGGTTGCAAATGATCCCCTGAAAGCTTTGGCGATGGAAACAGAAGGCTTTTTATCACAGGACAAGAAATCAGCCCTCAAAAACTTAACCGGCAGAAAATATTTTTTTGAAAAAATCCCTAAGCCCCGGGGTCACAATTTCAGCAAAAATCTGACTTTTGGCAGTTCACTCAAAAATGGTTCCAAGAGCTTAAAAATGCTCCCCTGAAAGGTTTGGCACTTGAAACAGAAGGCTTTTTATCACAGGACAAGAAATCAGCCCTGAAAAACTTAACCGGCAGAAAATATTTTTTTGAAAAAATCCCTAAGCCCCGGGGTCACAATTTCAGCAAAAATCTGACTTTTGGCAATTCACTCAAAAATGGTGCCAGAAGCTTGCAAATGATCCCCTGAAAGCTTTGGCGATGGAAACAGAAGGCTTTTTATCACAGGACAAGAAATCAGCCCTCAAAAACTTAACCGGCAGAAAATATTTTTTTGAAAAAATCCCTAAGCCCCGGGGTCACAATTTCAGCAAAAATCTGACTTTTGGCAGTTCACTCAAAAATGGTTCCAAGAGCTTAAAAATGCTCCCCTGAAAGGTTTGGCACTTGAAACAGAAGGCTTTTTATCACAGGACAAGAAATCAGCCCTGAAAAACTTAACCAGCAGAAAATATTTTTTTGAAAAAATCCCTAAGCCCCGGGGTCACAATTTCAGCAAAAATCTGACTTTTGGCAATTCACTCAAAAATGGTGCCAGAAGCTTGCAAATGATCCCCTGAAAGCTTTGGCGATGGAAACAGAAGGCTTTTGATCACAGGACAAGAAATCAGCCCTCAAAAACCTAACCGGCAGAAAATATTTTTTTGAAAAAATCCCTAAGCCCCGGGGTCACAATTTCAGCAAAAATCTGACTTTTGGCAATTCATTCAAAAATGGTGCCAGAAGCTTAAAAATGCTCCCCTGAAAGGTTTGGCACTCGAAACAGAAGGCTTTTTATCACAGGACAAGAAATCAGCCCTCAAAAAACTAACCGGCAGAAAATATTTTTTTGAAAAAATCCCTAAGCCCCGGGGTCACAATTTCAGCACAAATCTGACTTTTGGCAATTCACTCAAAAATGGTTCCAAGAGCTTAAAAATACTCCCCTGAAAGCTTTGGCGATGGAAACCGAAGGCTTTTTATCACAGGACAAGAAATCAGCCCTCAAAAACTTAACCGGCAGAAAATATTTTTTTGAAAAAATCCCTAAGCCCCGGGGTCACAATTTCAGCAAAAATCTGACTTTTGGCAGTTCACTCAAAAATGGTTCCAAGAGCTTAAAAATGCTCCCCTGAAAGGTTTGGCACTCGAAACAGAAGGCTTTTATCACAGGACAAGAAATCAGCCCTCAAAAACTTAACCGGCAGAAAATATTTTTTTGAAAAAATCCCTAAGCCCCGGGGTCACAATTTCAGCAAAAATCTGACTTTTGGCAGTTCACTCAAAAATGGTTCCAAGAGCTTAAAAATGCTCCCCTGAAAGGTTTGGCACTTGAAACAGAAGGCTTTTTATCACAGGACAAGAAATCAGCCCTGAAAAACTTAACCAGCAGAAAATATTTTTTTGAAAAAATCCCTAAGCCCCGGGGTCACAATTTCAGCAAAAATCTGACTTTTGGCAATTCACTCAAAAATGGTGCCAGAAGCTTGCAAATGATCCCCTGAAAGCTTTGGCGATGGAAACAGAAGGCTTTTTATCACAGGACAAGAAATCAGCCCTCAAAAACGTAACCGGCAGAAAATATTTTTTTGAAAAAATCCCTAAGCCCCAGGGTCACAATTTCAGCAAAAATCTGACTTTTGGCAATTCACTCAAAAATGGTGCCAGAAGCTTGCAAATGATCCCCTGAAAGCTTTGGCGATGGAAACAGAAGGCTTTTTATCACAGGACAAGAAATCAGCCCTCAAAAACTTAACCGGCAGAAAATATTTTTTTGAAAAAATCCCTAAGCCCCGGGGATCACAATTTCAGCAAAAATCTGACTTTTGGCAATTCACTCAAAAATGGTGCCAGAAGCTTGCAAATGATCCCCTGAAAGGTTTGGCACTCGAAACAGAAGGCTTTTTATCACAGGACAAGAAATCAGCCCTCAAAAACTTAACCGGCAGAAAATATTTTTTGAAAAAATCTCTAAGCCCTGGGGTCACAATTTCAGCAAAAATCTGACTTTTGGCAGTTCACTCAAAAATGGTTCCAAGAGCTTAAAAATGCTCCCCTGAAAGGTTTGGCACTCGAAACAGAAGGCTTTTTATAACAGGACAAGAAATCAGCCCTCAAAAACTTAACCGGCAGAAAATATTTTTTTGAAAAAATCCCTAAGCCCCGGCGTCACAATTTCAGCAAAAATCTGACTTTTGGCAATTCACTCAAAAATGGTGCCAGAAGCTTGCAAATGATCCCCTGAAAGCTTTGGCGATGGAAACAGAAGGCTTTTTATCACAGGACAAGAAATCAGCCCTCAAAAACTTAACCGGCAGAAAATATTTTTTTGAAAAAATCCCTAAGCCCCGGGGTCACAATTTCAGCAAAAATCTGACTTTTGGCAGTTCACTCAAAAATGGTTCCAAGAGCTTAAAAATGCTCCCCTGAAAGGTTTGGCACTTGAAACAGAAGGCTTTTTATCACAGGACAAGAAATCAGCCCTGAAAAACTTAACCAGCAGAAAATATTTTTTTGAAAAAATCCCTAAGCCCCGGGGTCACAATTTCAGCAAAAATCTGACTTTTGGCAATTCACTCAAAAATGGTGCCAGAAGCTTGCAAATGATCCCCTGAAAGGTTTGGCACTCGAAACAGAAGGCTTTTTATCACAGGACAAGAAATCAGCCCTCAAAAACTTAACCGGCAGAAAATATTTTTTGAAAAAATCTCTAAGCCCTGGGGTCACAATTTCAGCAAAAATCTGACTTTTGGCAGTTCACTCAAAAATGGTTCCAAGAGCTTAAAAATGCTCCCCTGAAAGGTTTGGCACTCGAAACAGAAGGCTTTTTATCACAGGACAAGAAATCAGCCCTCAAAAACTTAACCGGCAGAAAATATTTTTTTGAAAAAATCCCTAAGCCCCGGGGTCACAATTTCAGCAAAAATCTGACTTTTGGCAATTCACTCAAAAATGGTGCCAGAAGCTTGCAATTTCACAATTTCAGCAAAAATCTGACTATTGGCAATTCACTCAAAAATGGTGCCAGAAGCTTGCAAATGATCCCCTGAAAGCTTTGGCGATGGAAACAGAAGGCTTTTGATCACAGGACAAGAAATCAGCCCTCAAAAACCTAACCGGCAGAAAATATTTCTTTGAAAAAATCCCTAAGCCCCGGGGTCACAATTTCAGCAAAAATCTGACTTTTGGCAATTCACTCAAAAATGGTGCCAGAAGCTTGGAAATGATCCCCTGAAAGCTTTGGCGATGGAAACAGAAGGCTTTTTATCACAGGACAAGAAATCAGCCCTTAAAAACTTAACCGGCAGAAAATATTTTTTTGAAAAAATCCCTAAGCCCCGGGGTCACAATTTCAGCAAAAATCTGACTTTTGGCAATTCACTCAAAAATGGTGCCAGAAGCTTGCAAATGATCCCCTGAAAGCTTTGGCGATGGAAACAGAAGGCTTTTTATCACAGGACAAGAAATCAGCCCTCAAAAACGTAACCGGCAGAAAATATTTTTTTGAAAAAATCCCTAAGCCCCGGGGTCACAATTTCAGCAAAAATCTGACTTTTGGCAATTCACTCAAAAATGGTGCCAGAAGCTTGCAAATGATCCCCTGAAAGCTTTGGCGATGGAAACAGAAGGCTTTTGATCACAGGACAAGAAATCAGCCCTCAAAAACCTAACCGGCAGAAAATATTTTTTTGAAAAAATCCCTAACCCCCGGGGTCACAATTTCAGCAAAAATCTGACTTTTGGCAGTTCACTCAAAAATGGTTCCAAGAGCTTAAAAATGCTCCCCTGAAAGGTTTGGCACTCGAAACAGAAGGCTTTTTATCACAGGACAAGAAATCAGCCCTCAAAAACCTAACCGGCAGAAAATATTTTTTTGAAAAAATCCCTAAGCCCCGGGGTCACAATTTCAGCACAAATCTGACTTTTGGCAATTCACTCAAAAATGGTTCCAAGAGCTTAAAAATACTCCCCTGAAAGCTTTGGCGATGGAAACAGAAGGCTTTTTATCACAGGAGAAGAAATCAGCCCTTAAAAACTTAACCGGCAGAAAATATTTTTTTGAAAAAATCCCTAAGCCCCGGGGTCACAATTTCAGCAAAAATCTGACTTTTGGCAGTTCACTCAAAAATGGTTCCAAGAGCTTAAAAATGCTCCCCTGAAAGGTTTGGCACTCGAAACAGAAGGCTTTTATCACAGGACAAGAAATCAGCCCTCAAAAACTTAACCGGCAGAAAATATTTTTTTGAAAAAATCCCTAAGCCCCGGGGTCACAATTTCAGCAAAAATCTGACTTTTGGCAGTTCACTCAAAAATGGTTCCAAGAGCTTAAAAATGCTCCCCTGAAAGGTTTGGCACTTGAAACAGAAGGCTTTTTATCACAGGACAAGAAATCAGCCCTGAAAAACTTAACCAGCAGAAAATATTTTTTTGAAAAAATCCCTAAGCCCCGGGGTCACAATTTCAGCAAAAATCTGACTTTTGGCAATTCACTCAAAAATGGTGCCAGAAGCTTGCAAATGATCCCCTGAAAGCTTTGGCGATGGAAACAGAAGGCTTTTTATCACAGGACAAGAAATCAGCCCTCAAAAACGTAACCGGCAGAAAATATTTTTTTGAAAAAATCCCTAAGCCCCAGGGTCACAATTTCAGCAAAAATCTGACTTTTGGCAATTCACTCAAAAATGGTGCCAGAAGCTTGCAAATGATCCCCTGAAAGCTTTGGCGATGGAAACAGAAGGCTTTTTATCACAGGACAAGAAATCAGCCCTCAAAAAGTTAACCGGCAGAAAATATTTTTTTGAAAAAATCCCTAAGCCCCGGGGATCACAATTTCAGCAAAAATCTGACTATTGGCAATTCACTCAAAAATGGTGCCAGAAGCTTGCAAATGATCCCCTGAAAGCTTTGGCGATGGAAACAGAAGGCTTTTGATCACAGGACAAGAAATCAGCCCTCAAAAACCTAACCGGCAGAAAATATTTCTTTGAAAAAATCCCTAAGCCCCGGGGTCACAATTTCAGCAAAAATCTGACTTTTGGCAATTCACTCAAAAATGGTGCCAGAAGCTTGGAAATGATCCCCTGAAAGCTTTGGCGATGGAAACAGAAGGCTTTTTATCACAGGACAAGAAATCAGCCCTTAAAAACTTAACCGGCAGAAAATATTTTTTTGAAAAAATCCCTAAGCCCCGGGGTCACAATTTCAGCAAAAATCTGACTTTTGGCAGTTCACTCAAAAATGGTTCCAAGAGCTTAAAAATGCTCCCCTGAAAGGTTTGGCACTCGAAACAGAAGGCTTTTTATCACAGGACAAGAAATCAGCCCTCAAAAACTTAACCGGCAGAAAATATTTTTTTGAAAAAATCCCTAAGCCCCGGGGTCACAATTTCAGCAAAAATCTGACTTTTGGCAATTCACTCAAAAATGGTGCCAGAAGCTTGCAAATGATCCCCTGAAAGCTTTGGCGATGGAAACAGAAGGCTTTTTATCACAGGACAAGAAATCAGCCCTCAAAAACTTAACCGGCAGAAAATATTTTTTTGAAAAAATCTCTAAGCCCTGGGGTCACAATTTCAGCAAAAATCTGACTTTTGGCAGTTCACTCAAAAATGGTTCCAAGAGCTTAAAAATGCTCCCCTGAAAGGTTTGGCACTCGAAACAGAAGGCTTTTTATCACAGGACAAGAAATCAGCCCTCAAAAACCTAACCGGCAGAAAATATTTTTTTGAAAAAATCCCTAAGCCCCGGGGTCACAATTTCAGCAAAAATCTGACTTTTGGCAATTCACTCAAAAATGGTGCCAGAAGCTTGCAAATGATCCCCTGAAAGCTTTGGAGATGGAAACAGAAGGCTTTTTATCACAGGACAAGAAATCAGCCCTCAAAAACTTAACCGGCAGAAAATATTTTTTTGAAAAAATCCCTAAGCCCCGGGGTCACAATTTCAGCAAAAATCTGACTTTTGGCAATTCACTCAAAAATGGTGCCAGAAGCTTGCAAATGATCCCCTGAAAGCTTTGGCGATGGAAACAGAAGGCTTTTTATCACAGGACAAGAAATCAGCCCTCAAAAACTTAACCGGCAGAAAATATTTTTTTGAAAAAATCCCTAAGCCCCGGGGTCACAATTTCAGCAAAAATCTGACTTTTGGCAGTTCACTCAAAAATGGTGCCAGAAGCTTGCAAATGATCCGCTGAAAGCTTTGGCGATGGAAACAGAAGGCTTTTTATCACAGGACAAGAAATCAGCCCTCAAAAACCTAACCGGCAGAAAATATTTTTTTGAAAAAATCCCTAAGCCCCGGGGTCACAATTTCAGCAAAAATCTGACTTTTGGCAGTTCACTCAAAAATGGTTCCAAGAGCTTAAAAATGCTCCCCTGAAAGGTTTGGCACTCGAAACAGAAGGCTTTTTATCACAGGACAAGAAATCAGCCCTCAAAAACCTAACCGGCAGAAAATATTTATTTGAAAAAATCCCTAAGCCCCGGGGTCACAATTTCAGCACAAATCTGACTTTTGGCAATTCACTCAAAAATGGTTCCAAGAGCTTAAAAATACTCCCCTGAAAGCTTTGGCGATGGAAACAGAAGGCTTTTTATCACAGGAGAAGAAATCAGCCCTTAAAAACTTAACCGGCAGAAAATATTTTTTTGAAAAAATCCCTAAGCCCCGGGGTCACAATTTCAGCAAAAATCTGACTTTTGGCAGTTCACTCAAAAATGGTTCCAAGAGCTTAAAAATGCTCCCCTGAAAGGTTTGGCACTCGAAACAGAAGGCTTTTATCACAGGACAAGAAATCAGCCCTCAAAAACTTAACCGGCAGAAAATATTTTTTTGAAAAAATCCCTAAGCCCCGGGGTCACAATTTCAGCAAAAATCTGACTTTTGGCAGTTCACTCAAAAATGGTTCCAAGAGCTTAAAAATGCTCCCCTGAAGGGTTTGGCACTTGAAACAGAAGGCTTTTTATCACAGGACAAGAAATCAGCCCTGAAAAACTTAACCAGCAGAAAATATTTTTTTGAAAAAATCCCTAAGCCCCGGGGTCACAATTTCAGCAAAAATCTGACTTTTGGCAATTCACTCAAAAATGGTGCCAGAAGCTTGCAAATGATCCCCTGAAAGCTTTGGCGATGGAAACAGAAGGCTTTTTATCACAGGACAAGAAATCAGCCCTCAAAAACGTAACCGGCAGAAAATATTTTTTTGAAAAAATCCCTAAGCCCCAGGGTCACAATTTCAGCAAAAATCTGACTTTTGGCAATTCACTCAAAAATGGTGCCAGAAGCTTGCAAATGATCCCCTGAAAGCTTTGGCGATGGAAACAGAAGGCTTTTTATCACAGGACAAGAAATCAGCCCTCAAAAACTTAACCGGCAGAAAATATTTTTTTGAAAAAATCCCTAAGCCCCGGGGATCACAATTTCAGCAAAAATCTGACTTTTGGCAATTCACTCAAAAATGGTGCCAGAAGCTTGCAAATGATCCCCTGAAAGGTTTGGCACTCGAAACAGAAGGCTTTTTATCACAGGACAAGAAATCAGCCCTCAAAAACTTAACCGGCAGAAAATATTTTTTGAAAAAATCTCTAAGCCCTGGGGTCACAATTTCAGCAAAAATCTGACTTTTGGCAGTTCACTCAAAAATGGTTCCAAGAGCTTAAAAATGCTCCCCTGAAAGGTTTGGCACTCGAAACAGAAGGCTTTTTATCACAGGACAAGAAATCAGCCCTCAAAAACTTAACCGGCAGAAAATATTTTTTTGAAAAAATCCCTAAGCCCCGGGGTCACAATTTCAGCAAAAATCTGACTTTTGGCAATTCACTCAAAAATGGTGCCAGAAGCTTGCAATTTCACAATTTCAGCAAAAATCTGACTATTGGCAATTCACTCAAAAATGGTGCCAGAAGCTTGCAAATGATCCCCTGAAAGCTTTGGCGATGGAAACAGAAGGCTTTTGATCACAGGACAAGAAATCAGCCCTCAAAAACCTAACCGGCAGAAAATATTTCTTTGAAAAAATCCCTAAGCCCCGGGGTCACAATTTCAGCAAAAATCTGACTTTTGGCAATTCACTCAAAAATGGTGCCAGAAGCTTGGAAATGATCCCCTGAAAGCTTTGGCGATGGAAACAGAAGGCTTTTTATCACAGGACAAGAAATCAGCCCTTAAAAACTTAACCGGCAGAAAATATTTTTTTGAAAAAATCCCTAAGCCCCGGGGTCACAATTTCAGCAAAAATCTGACTTTTGGCAGTTCACTCAAAAATGGTTCCAAGAGCTTAAAAATGCTCCCCTGAAAGGTTTGGCACTCGAAACAGAAGGCTTTTTATCACAGGACAAGAAATCAGCCCTCAAAAACTTAACCGGCAGAAAATATTTTTTTGAAAAAATCCCTAAGCCCCGGGGTCACAATTTCAGCAAAAATCTGACTTTTGGCAATTCACTCAAAAATGGTGCCAGAAGCTTGCAATTTCACAATTTCAGCAAAAATCTGACTTTTGGCAATTCACTCAAAAATGGTGCCAGAAGGTTGCAAATGATCCCCTGAAAGCTTTGGCGATGGAAACAGAAGGCTTTTGATCACAGGACAAGAAATCAGCCCTCAAAAACTTAACCGGCAGAAAATATTTTTTTGAAAAAATCCTTAAGCCCCGGGGTCACAATTTCAGCAAAAATCTGACTTTTGGCAATTCACTCAAAAATGGTGCCAGAAGCTTACAAATGATCCGCTGAAAGCTTTGGCGATGGAAACAGAAGGCTTTTTATCACAGGACAAGAAATCAGCCCTCAAAAACTTAACCGGCAGAAAATATTTTTTTGAAAAAATCTCTAAGCCCTGGGGTCACAATTTCAGCAAAAATCTGACTTTTGGCAGTTCACTCAAAAATGGTTCCAAGAGCTTAAAAATGCTCCCCTGAAAGGTTTGGCACTCGAAACAGAAGGCTTTTTATCACAGGACAAGAAACCAGCCCTCAAAAACCTAACCGGCAGAAAATATTTTTTTGAAAAAATCCCTAAGCCCCGGGGTCACAATTTCAGCAAAAATCTGACTTTTGGCAATTCACTCAAAAATGGTGCCAGAAGCTTGCAAATGATCCCCTGAAAGCTTTGGCGATGGAAACAGAAGGCTTTTTATCACAGGACAAGAAATCAGCCCTCAAAAACTTAACCGGCAGAAAATATTTTTTTGAAAAAATCTCTAAGCCCTGGGGTCACAATTTCAGCAAAAATCTGACTTTTGGCAGTTCACTCAAAAATGGTTCCAAGAGCTTAAAAATGCTCCCCTGAAAGGTTTGGCACTCGAAACAGAAGGCTTTTTATCACAGGACAAGAAATCAGCCCTCAAAAACCTAACCGGCAGAAAATATTTTTTTGAAAAAATCCCTAAGCCCCGGGGTCACAATTTCAGCAAAAATCTGACTTTTGGCAATTCACTCAAAAATGGTGCCAGAAGCTTGCAAATGATCCCCTGAAAGCTTTGGAGATGGAAACAGAAGGCTTTTTATCACAGGACAAGAAATCAGCCCTCAAAAACTTAACCGGCAGAAAATATTTTTTTGAAAAAATCCCTAAGCCCCGGGGTCACAATTTCAGCAAAAATCTGACTTTTGGCAATTCACTCAAAAATGGTGCCAGAAGCTTGCAAATGATCCCCTGAAAGCTTTGGCGATGGAAACAGAAGGCTTTTTATCACAGGACAAGAAATCAGCCCTCAAAAACTTAACCGGCAGAAAATATTTTTTTGAAAAAATCCCTAAGCCCCGGGGTCACAATTTCAGCAAAAATCTGACTTTTGGCAGTTCACTCAAAAATGGTGCCAGAAGCTTGCAAATGATCCGCTGAAAGCTTTGGCGATGGAAACAGAAGGCTTTTTATCACAGGACAAGAAATCAGCCCTCAAAAACCTAACCGGCAGAAAATATTTTTTTGAAAAAATCCCTAAGCCCCGGGGTCACAATTTCAGCAAAAATCTGACTTTTGGCAGTTCACTCAAAAATGGTTCCAAGAGCTTAAAAATGCTCCCCTGAAAGGTTTGGCACTCGAAACAGAAGGCTTTTTATCACAGGACAAGAAATCAGCCCTCAAAAACCTAACCGGCAGAAAATATTTATTTGAAAAAATCCCTAAGCCCCGGGGTCACAATTTCAGCACAAATCTGACTTTTGGCAATTCACTCAAAAATGGTTCCAAGAGCTTAAAAATACTCCCCTGAAAGCTTTGGCGATGGAAACAGAAGGCTTTTTATCACAGGAGAAGAAATCAGCCCTTAAAAACTTAACCGGCAGAAAATATTTTTTTGAAAAAATCCCTAAGCCCCGGGGTCACAATTTCAGCAAAAATCTGACTTTTGGCAGTTCACTCAAAAATGGTTCCAAGAGCTTAAAAATGCTCCCCTGAAAGGTTTGGCACTCGAAACAGAAGGCTTTTATCACAGGACAAGAAATCAGCCCTCAAAAACTTAACCGGCAGAAAATATTTTTTTGAAAAAATCCCTAAGCCCCGGGGTCACAATTTCAGCAAAAATCTGACTTTTGGCAGTTCACTCAAAAATGGTTCCAAGAGCTTAAAAATGCTCCCCTGAAAGGTTTGGCACTTGAAACAGAAGGCTTTTTATCACAGGACAAGAAATCAGCCCTGAAAAACTTAACCAGCAGAAAATATTTTTTTGAAAAAATCCCTAAGCCCCGGGGTCACAATTTCAGCAAAAATCTGACTTTTGGCAATTCACTCAAAAATGGTGCCAGAAGCTTGCAAATGATCCCCTGAAAGCTTTGGCGATGGAAACAGAAGGCTTTTTATCACAGGACAAGAAATCAGCCCTCAAAAACGTAACCGGCAGAAAATATTTTTTTGAAAAAATCCCTAAGCCCCAGGGTCACAATTTCAGCAAAAATCTGACTTTTGGCAATTCACTCAAAAATGGTGCCAGAAGCTTGCAAATGATCCCCTGAAAGCTTTGGCGATGGAAACAGAAGGCTTTTTATCACAGGACAAGAAATCAGCCCTCAAAAACTTAACCGGCAGAAAATATTTTTTTGAAAAAATCCCTAAGCCCCGGGGATCACAATTTCAGCAAAAATCTGACTTTTGGCAATTCACTCAAAAATGGTGCCAGAAGCTTGCAAATGATCCCCTGAAAGGTTTGGCACTCGAAACAGAAGGCTTTTTATCACAGGACAAGAAATCAGCCCTCAAAAACTTAACCGGCAGAAAATATTTTTTGAAAAAATCTCTAAGCCCTGGGGTCACAATTTCAGCAAAAATCTGACTTTTGGCAGTTCACTCAAAAATGGTTCCAAGAGCTTAAAAATGCTCCCCTGAAAGGTTTGGCACTCGAAACAGAAGGCTTTTTATCACAGGACAAGAAATCAGCCCTCAAAAACTTAACCGGCAGAAAATATTTTTTTGAAAAAATCCCTAAGCCCCGGGGTCACAATTTCAGCAAAAATCTGACTTTTGGCAATTCACTCAAAAATGGTGCCAGAAGCTTGCAATTTCACAATTTCAGCAAAAATCTGACTATTGGCAATTCACTCAAAAATGGTGCCAGAAGCTTGCAAATGATCCCCTGAAAGCTTTGGCGATGGAAACAGAAGGCTTTTGATCACAGGACAAGAAATCAGCCCTCAAAAACCTAACCGGCAGAAAATATTTCTTTGAAAAAATCCCTAAGCCCCGGGGTCACAATTTCAGCAAAAATCTGACTTTTGGCAATTCACTCAAAAATGGTGCCAGAAGCTTGGAAATGATCCCCTGAAAGCTTTGGCGATGGAAACAGAAGGCTTTTTATCACAGGACAAGAAATCAGCCCTTAAAAACTTAACCGGCAGAAAATATTTTTTTGAAAAAATCCCTAAGCCCCGGGGACACAATTTCAGCAAAAATCTGACTTTTGGCAGTTCACTCAAAAATGGTTCCAAGAGCTTAAAAATGCTCCCCTGAAAGGTTTGGCACTCGAAACAGAAGGCTTTTTATCACAGGACAAGAAATCAGCCCTCAAAAACTTAACCGGCAGAAAATATTTTTTTGAAAAAATCCCTAAGCCCCGGGGTCACAATTTCAGCAAAAATCTGACTTTTGGCAATTCACTCAAAAATGGTGCCAGAAGCTTGCAATTTCACAATTTCAGCAAAAATCTGACTTTTGGCAATTCACTCAAAAATGGTGCCAGAAGGTTGCAAATGATCCCCTGAAAGCTTTGGTGATGGAAACAGAAGGCTTTTGATCACAGGACAAGAAATCAGCCCTCAAAAACTTAACCGGCAGAAAATATTTTTTTGAAAAAATCCTTAAGCCCCGGGGTCACAATTTCAGCAAAAATCTGACTTTTGGCAATTCACTCAAAAATGGTGCCAGAAGCTTACAAATGATCCGCTGAAAGCTTTGGCGATGGAAACAGAAGGCTTTTTATCACAGGACAAGAAATCAGCCCTCAAAAACTTAACCGGCAGAAAATATTTTTTTGAAAAAATCTCTAAGCCCTGGGGTCACAATTTCAGCAAAAATCTGACTTTTGGCAGTTCACTCAAAAATGGTTCCAAGAGCTTAAAAATGCTCCCCTGAAAGGTTTGGCACTCGAAACAGAAGGCTTTTTATCACAGGACAAGAAACCAGCCCTCAAAAACCTAACCGGCAGAAAATATTTTTTTGAAAAAATCCCTAAGCCCCGGGGTCACAATTTCAGCAAAAATCTGACTTTTGGCAATTCACTCAAAAATGGTGCCAGAAGCTTGCAAATGATCCCCTGAAAGCTTTGGAGATGGAAACAGAAGGCTTTTTATCACAGGACAAGAAATCAGCCCTCAAAAACTTAACCGGCAGAAAATATTTTTTTGAAAAAATCCCTAAGCCCCGGGGTCACAATTTCAGCAAAAATCTGACTTTTGGCAATTCACTCAAAAATGGTGCCAGAAGCTTGCAAATGATCCCCTGAAAGCTTTGGCGATGGAAACAGAAGGCTTTTTATCACAGGACAAGAAATCAGCCCTCAAAAACTTAACCGGCAGAAAATATTTTTTTGAAAAAATCTCTAAGCCCTGGGGTCACAATTTCAGCAAAAATCTGACTTTTGGCAGTTCACTCAAAAATGGTTCCAAGAGCTTAAAAATGCTCCCCTGAAAGGTTTGGCACTCGAAACAGAAGGCTTTTTATCACAGGACAAGAAATCAGCCCTCAAAAACCTAACCGGCAGAAAATATTTTTTTGAAAAAATCCCTAAGCCCCGGGGTCACAATTTCAGCAAAAATCTGACTTTTGGCAATTCACTCAAAAATGGTGCCAGAAGCTTGCAAATGATCCCCTGAAAGCTTTGGCGATGGAAACAGAAGGCTTTTTATCACAGGACAAGAAATCAGCCCTCAAAAACTTAACCGGCAGAAAATATTTTTTTGAAAAAATCCCTAAGCCCCGGGGTCACAATTTCAGCAAAAATCTGACTTTTGGCAATTCACTCAAAAATGGTGCCAGAAGCTTGCAAATGATCCCCTGAAAGCTTTGGCGATGGAAACAGAAGGCTTTTTATCACAGGACAAGAAATCAGCCCTCAAAAACTTAACCGGCAGAAAATATTTTTTTGAAAAAATCCCTAAGCCCCGGGGTCACAATTTCAGCAAAAATCTGACTTTTGGCAGTTCACTCAAAAATGGTGCCAGAAGCTTGCAAATGATCCGCTGAAAGCTTTGGCGATGGAAACAGAAGGCTTTTTATCACAGGACAAGAAATCAGCCCTCAAAAACTTAACCGGCAGAAAATATTTTTTTGAAAAAATCTCTAAGCCCTGGGGTCACAATTTAAGCAAAAATCTGACTTTTGGCAGTTCACTCAAAAATGGTTCCAAGAGCTTAAAAATGCTCCCCTGAAAGGTTTGGCACTCGAAACAGAAGGCTTTTTATCACAGGACAAGAAATCAGCCCTCAAAAACTTAACCGGCAGAAAATATTTTTTTGAAAAAATCCCTAAGCCCCGGGGTCACAATTTCAGCAAAAATCTGACTTTTGGCAATTCACTCAAAAATGGTGCCAGAAGCTTGCAATTTCACAATTTCAGCAAAAATCTGACTTTTGGCAATTCACTCAAAAATGGTGCCAGAAGGTTGCAAATGATCCCCTGAAAGCTTTGGCGATGGAAACAGAAGGCTTTTGATCACAGGACAAGAAATCAGCCCTCAAAAACTTAACCGGCAGAAAATATTTTTTTGAAAAAATCCTTAAGCCCCGGGGTCACAATTTCAGCAAAAATCTGACTTTTGGCAATTCACTCAAAAATGGTGCCAGAAGCTTACAAATGATCCGCTGAAAGCTTTGGCGATGGAAACAGAAGGCTTTTTATCACAGGACAAGAAATCAGCCCTCAAAAACTTAACCGGCAGAAAATATTTTTTTGAAAAAATCTCTAAGCCCTGGGGTCACAATTTCAGCAAAAATCTGACTTTTGGCAGTTCACTCAAAAATGGTTCCAAGAGCTTAAAAATGCTCCCCTGAAAGGTTTGGCACTCGAAACAGAAGGCTTTTTATCACAGGACAAGAAATCAGCCCTCAAAAACCTAACCGGCAGAAAATATTTTTTTGAAAAAATCCCTAAGCCCCGGGGTCACAATTTCAGCAAAAATCTGACTTTTGGCAATTCACTCAAAAATGGTGCCAGAAGCTTGCAAATGATCCCCTGAAAGCTTTGGAGATGGAAACAGAAGGCTTTTTATCACAGGACAAGAAATCAGCCCTCAAAAACTTAACCGGCAGAAAATATTTTTTTGAAAAAATCCCTAACCCGCGGGGTCACAATTTCAGCAAAAATCTGACTTTTGGCAATTCACTCAAAAATGGTGCCAGAAGCTTGCAAATGATCCCCTGAAAGCTTTGGCGATGGAAACAGAAGGCTTTTTATCACAGGACAAGAAATCAGCCCTCAAAAACTTAACCGGCAGAAAATATTTTTTTGAAAAAATCTCTAAGCCCTGGGGTCACAATTTCAGCAAAAATCTGACTTTTGGCAGTTCACTCAAAAATGGTTCCAAGAGCTTAAAAATGCTCCCCTGAAAGGTTTGGCACTCGAAACAGAAGGCTTTTTATCACAGGACAAGAAATCAGCCCTCAAAAACCTAACCGGCAGAAAATATTTTTTTGAAAAAATCCCTAAGCCCCGGGGTCACAATTTCAGCAAAAATCTGACTTTTGGCAATTCACTCAAAAATGGTGCCAGAAGCTTGCAAATGATCCCCTGAAAGCTTTGGAGATGGAAACAGAAGGCTTTTTATCACAGGACAAGAAATCAGCCCTCAAAAACTTAACCGGCAGAAAATATTTTTTTGAAAAAATCCCTAAGCCCCGGGGTCACAATTTCAGCAAAAATCTGACTTTTGGCAATTCACTCAAAAATGGTGCCAGAAGCTTGCAAATGATCCCCTGAAAGCTTTGGAGATGGAAACAGAAGGCTTTTTATCACAGGACAAGAAATCAGCCCTCAAAAACTTAACCGGCAGAAAATATTTTTTTGAAAAAATCTCTAAGCCCTGGGGTCACAATTTAAGCAAAAATCTGACTTTTGGCAGTTCACTCAAAAATGGTTCCAAGAGCTTAAAAATGCTCCCCTGAAAGGTTTGGCACTCGAAACAGAAGGCTTTTTATCACAGGACAAGAAATCAGCCCTCAAAAACCTAACCGGCAGAAAATATTTTTTTGAAAAAATCCCTAAGCCCCGGGGTCACAATTTCAGCAAAAATCTGACTTTTGGCAATTCACTCAAAAATGGTGCCAGAAGCTTGCAAATGATCCCGTGAAAGCTTTGGAGATGGAAACAGAAGGCTTTTTATCACAGGACAAGAAATCAGCCCTCAAAAACTTAACCGGCAGAAAATATTTTTTTGAAAAAATCCCTAAGCCCCGGGGTCACAATTTCAGCAAAAATCTGACTTTTGGCAATTCACTCAAAAATGGTGCCAGAAGCTTGCAAATGATCCCCTGAAAGCTTTGGAGATGGAAACAGAAGGCTTTTTATCACAGGACAAGAAATCAGCCCTCAAAAACTTAACCGGCAGAAAATATTTTTTTGAAAAAATCTCTAAGCCCTGGGGTCACAATTTAAGCAAAAATCTGACTTTTGGCAGTTCACTCAAAAATGGTTCCAAGAGCTTAAAAATGCTCCCCTGAAAGGTTTGGCACTCGAAACAGAAGGCTTTTTATCACAGGACAAGAAATCAGCCCTCAAAAACTTAACCGGCAGAAAATATTTTTTTGAAAAAATCCCTAAGGCCCGGGGTCACAATTTCAGCAAAAATCTGACTTTTGGCAATTCACTCAAAAATGGTGCCAGAAGCTTGCAATTTCACAATTTCAGCAAAAATCTGACTATTGGCAATTCACTCAAAAATGGTGCCAGAAGCTTGCAAATGATCCCCTGAAAGCTTTGGCGATGGAAACAGAAGGCTTTTGATCACAGGACAAGAAATCAGCCCTCAAAAACCTAACCGGCAGAAAATATTTTTTTGAAAAAATCCCTAAGCCCCGGGGTCACAATTTCAGCAAAAATCTGACTTTTGGCAGTTCACTCAAAAATGGTTCCAAGAGCTTAAAAATGCTCCCCTGAAAGGTTTGGCACTCGAAATAGAAGGCTTTTTATCACAGGACAAGAAATCAGCCCTCAAAAACCTAACCGGCAGAAAATATTTTTTTGAAAAAATCCCTAAGCCCCGGGGTCACAATTTCAGCAAAAATCTGACTTTTGGCAGTTCACTCAAAAATGGTTCCAAGAGCTTAAAAATGCTCCCCTGAAAGGTTTGGCACTCGAAACAGAAGGCTTTTTATCACAGGACAAGAAATCAGCCCTCAAAAACCTAACCGGCAGAAAATATTTTTTTGAAAATATCCCTAAGCCCCGGGGTCACAATTTCAGCAAAAATCTGACTTTTGGCAGTTCACTCAAAAATGGTGCCAGAAGCTTGCAAATGATCTCCTGAAAGCTTTGGCGATGGAAACAGAAGGGTTTTTATCACAGGACAAGAAATCAGCCCTCAAAAACTTAACCGGCAGAAAATATTTTTTTGAAAAAATCCCTAAGCCCCGGGGTCACAATTTCAGCAAAAATCTGACTTTTGGCAATTCACTCAAAAATGGTTCCAAGAGCTTAAAAATGCTCCCCTGAAAGGTTTGGCACTCGAAACAGAAGGCTTTTTATCACAGGACAAGAAATCAGCCCTCAAAAACTTAACCGGCAGAAAATATTTTTTTGAAAAAATCCCTAAGCCCCGGGGTCACAATTTCAGCAAAAATCTGACTTTTGGCAATTCACTCAAAAATGGTGCCAGAAGCTTGCAAATGATCCCCTGAAAGCTTTGGCGATGGAAACAGAAGGCTTTTTATCACAGGACAAGAAATCAGCCCGCAAAAACTTAACCGGCAGAAAATATTTTTTTGAAAAAATCCCTAAGCCCCGGGGTCACAATTTCAGCAAAAATCTGACTTTTGGCAGTTCACTCAAAAATGGTTCCAAGAGCTTAAAAATGCTCCCCTGAAAGGTTTGGCACTCGAAACAGAAGGCTTTTTATCACAGGACAAGAAATCAGCCCTCAAAAACTTAACCGGCAGAAAATATTTTTTTGAAAAAATCCCTAAGCCCCGGGGTCACAATTTCAGCAAAAATCTGACTTTTGGCAATTCACTCAAAAATGGTGCCAGAAGCTTGCAAATGATCCCCTGAAAGCTTTGGCGATGGAAACAGAAGGCTTTTTATCACAGGACAAGAAATCAGCCCGCAAAAACTTAACCGGCAGAAAATATTTTTTTGAAAAAATCCCTAAGCCCCGGGGTCACAATTTCAGCAAAAATCTGACTTTTGGCAATTCACTCAAAAATGGTGCCAGAAGCTTGCAATTTCACAATTTCAGCAAAAATCTGACTATTGGCAATTCACTCAAAAATGGTGCCAGAAGCTTGCAAATGATCCCCTGAAAGCTTTGGCGATGGAAACAGAAGGCTTTTGATCACAGGACAAGATATCAGCCCTCAAAAACCTAACCGGCAGAAAATATTTTTTTGAAAAAATCCCTAAGCCCCGGGGTCACAATTTCAGCAAAACTCTGACTTTTGGCAATTCACTCAAAAATGGTGCCAGAAGCTTGCAAATGATCCCCTGAAAGCTTTGGCGATGGAAACAGAAGGCTTTTTATCACAGGACAAGAAATCAGCCCTCAAAAACTTAACCGGCAGAAATTTTTTTTTTTGAAAAAATCCCTAAGCCCCGGGGTCACAATTTCAGCAAAAATCTGACTTTTGGCAATTCACTCAAAAATGGTGCCAGAAGCTTGCAAATGATCCCCTGAAAGGTTTGGCACTCGAAACAGAAGGCTTTTTATCACAGGACAAGAAATCAGCCCTCAAAAACTTAACCGGCAGAAAATATTTTTTTGAAAAAGTCCCTAAGCCCCGGGGTCACAATTTCAGCAAAAATTTGACTTATGGCAATTCACTCAAAAATGGTGCCAGAAGCTTGCAAATGATCCCCTGAAAGCTTTGGCGATGGAAACAGAAGGCTTTTTATCACAGGACAAGAAATCAGCCCTCAAAAACTTAACCGGCAGAAAATATTTTTTTGAAAAAATCCCTAAGCCCCGGGGTCACAATTTCAGCAAAAATCTGACTTTTGGCAGTTCAGTCAAAAATGGTTCCAAGAGCTTAAAAATGCTCCCCTGAAAGGTTTTGTCACTCGAAACAGAAGGCTTTTTATCACAGGACAAGAAATCAGCCCTCAAAAACTTAACCGGCAGAAAACATTTTTTTGAAAAAATCCCTAAGCCCCGGGGTCACAATTTCAGCAAAAATCTGACTTTTGGCAATTCACTCAAAAATGCTGCCAGAAGCTTGCAATTTCACAATTTCAGCAAAAATCTGACTTTTGGCAATTCACTCAAAAATGGTGCCAGAAGGTTGCAAATGATCCCCTGAAAGCTTTGGCGATGGAAACAGAAGGCTTTTTATCACAGGACAAGAAATCAGCCCTCAAAAACTTAACCGGCAGAAAATATTTTTTTGAAAAAATCCTTAAGCCCCGGGGTCACAATTTCAGCAAAAATCTGACTTTTGGCAATTCACTCAAAAATGGTGCCAGAAGCTTACAAATGATCCCCTGAAAGCTTTGGCGATGGAAACAGAAGGCTTTTTATCACAGGACAAGAAATCAGCCCTCAAAAACTTAACCGGCAGAAAATATTTTTTTGAAAAAATCCCTAAGCCCCGGGGTCACAATTTCAGCAAAAATCTGACTTTTGGCAGTTCACTCAAAAATGGTGCCAGAAGCTTGCAAATGATCCGCTGAAAGCTTTGGCGATGGAAACAGAAGGCTTTTTATCACAGGACAAGAAATCAGCCCTCAAAAACTTAACCGGCAGAAAATATTTTTTTGAAAAAATCTCTAAGCCCTGGGGTCACAATTTCAGCAAAAATCTGACTTTTGGCAGGTCACTCAAAAATGGTTCCAAGAGCTTAAAAATGCTCCCCTGAAAGGTTTGGCACTCGAAACCGAAGGCTTTTTATCACAGGACAAGAAATCAGCCCTCAAAAACTTAACCGGCAGAAAATATTTTTTTGAAAAAATCCCTAAGCCCCGGGGTCACAATTTCAGCAAAAATCTGACTTTTGGCAATTCACTCAAAAATGGTGCCAGAAGCTTGCAAATGATCCCCTGAAAGCTTTGGCGATGGAAACAGAAGGCTTTTGATCACAGGACAAGAAATCAGCCCTCAAAAACCTAACCGGCAGAAAATATTTTTTTGAAAAAATCCCTAAGCCCCGGGGTCACAATTTCAGCAAAAATCTGACTTTTGGCAATTCACTCAAAAATGGTGCCAGAAGCTTGCAAATGATCCCCTGAAAGCTTTGGCGATGGAAACAGAAGGCTTTTTATTACAGGACAAGAAATCAGCCCTCAAAAACCTAACCGGCAGAAAATATTTTTTTGAAAAAATCCCTAAGCCCCGGGGTCACAATTTCAGCAAAAATCTGACTTTTGGCAGTTCACTCAAAAATGGTTCCAAGAGCTTAAAAATGCTCCCCTGAAAGGTTTGGCACTCGAAACAGAAGGCTTTTTATCACAGGACAAGAAATCAGCCCTCAAAAACCTAACCGGCAGAAAATATTTTTTTGAAAAAATTCCTAAGCCCCGGGGTCACAATTTCAGCAAAAATCTGACTTTTGGCAATTCACTCAAAAATGGTGCCAGAAGGTTGCAAATGATTCCCTGAAAGCTTTGGCGATGGAAACAGAAGGCTTTTTATCACAGGACAAGAAATCAGCCCTCAAAAACTTAACCGGCAGAAATTTTTTTTTTGAAAAAATCCCTAAGCCCCGGGGTCACAATTTTAGCAAAAATCTGACTTTTGGCAATTCACTCAAAAATGGTGCCAGAAGCTTGCAAATGATCCCCTGAAAGCTTTGGCGATGGAAACAGAAGGCTTTTTATCACAGGACAAGAAATCAGCCCTCAAAAACTTAACCGGCAGAAAATATTTTTTTGAAAAAATCCCTAAGCCCCGGGGTCACAATTTCAGCAAAAATCTGACTTTTGGCAATTCACTCAAAAATGGTGCCAGAAGCTTACAAATGATCCCCTGAAAGCTTTGGCGATGGAAACAGAAGGCTTTTTATCACAGTACAAGAAATCAGCCCTCAAAAACTTAACCGGCAGAAAATATTTTTTTGAAAAAATCCCTAAGCCCTGGAGTCACAATTTCAGCAAAAATTTGACTTTTGGCAGTTCACTCAAAAATGGTTCCAAGAGCTTAAAAATGCTCCCCTGAAAGGTTTGGCACTCGAAACAGAAGGCTTTTTATCACAGGACAAGAAATCAGCCCTCAAAAACTTAACCGGCAGAAAATATTTTTTTGAAAAAATCCCTAAGCCCCGGGGTCACAATTTCAGCAAAAATCTGACTTTTGGCAATTCACTCAAAAATGGTGCCAGAAGCTTGCAAATGATCCCCTGAAAGCTTTGGCGATGGAAACAGAAGGCTTTTTATCACAGGACAAGAAATCAGCCCTCAAAAACTTAACCGGCAGAAAATATTTTTTTGAAAAAATCCCTAAACCCCGGGGTCACAATTTCAGCAAAAATCTGACTTTTGGCAATTCACTCAAAAATGGTGCCAGAAGCTTACAAATGATCCCCTGAAAGCTTTGGCGATGGAAACAGAAGGCTTTTTATCACAGGACAAGAAATCAGCCCTCAAAAACTTAACCGGCAGAAATTTTTTTTTTGAAAAAATCCCTAAGCCCCGGGGTCACAATTTCAGCAAAAATCTGACTTTTGGCAATTCACTCAAAAATGGTGCCAGAAGCTTACAAATGATCCCCTGAAAGCTTTGGCGATGGAAACAGAAGGCTTTTTATCACAGTACAAGAAATCAGCCCTCAAAAACTTAACCGGCAGAAAATATTTTTTTGAAAAAATCCCTAAGCCCCGGAGTCACAATTTCAGCAAAAATCTGACTTTTGGCCGTTCACTCAAAAATGGTTCCAAGAGCTTAAAAATGCTCCCCTGAAAGGTTTGGCACTCGAAACAGAAGGCTTTTTATCACAGGACAAGAAATCAGCCCTCAAAAACTTAACCGGCAGAAAATATTTTTTTGAAAAAATCCCTAAGCCCCGGGGTCACAATTTCAGCAAAAATCTGACTTTTGGCAATTCACTCAAAAATAGTGCCAGAAGCTTGCAAATGATCCCCTGAAAGCTTTGGCGATGGAAACAGAAGGCTTTTTATCACAGGACAAGAAATCAGCCCTCAAAAACTTAACCGGCAGAAAATATTTTTTTGAAAAAATCCCTAAGCCCCGGGGTCACAATTTCAGCAAAAATCTGACTTTTGGCAATTCACTCAAAAATGGTGCCAGAAGCTTGCAAATGATCCCCTGAAAGGTTTGGCACTCGAAACAGAAGGCTTTTTATCACAGGACAAGAAATCAGCCCTCAAAAACTTAACCAGCAGAAAATATTTTTTTGAAAAAATCCCTAAGCCCCGGCCGGGGTCACAATTTCAGCAAAAATCTGACTTTTGGCAATTC
Source organism: Podarcis liolepis (assembly GCF_965112155.1). Taxonomy (NCBI): domain Eukaryota; kingdom Metazoa; phylum Chordata; class Lepidosauria; order Squamata; family Lacertidae; genus Podarcis; species Podarcis liolepis. The sequence goes on along the minus strand of NC_139571.1, from coordinate 16,714,706 downwards.
ACTCAAAAATGGTGCCAGAAGCTTACAAATGATCCCCTGAAAGCTTTGGCGATGGAAACAGAAGGCTTTTTATCACAGTACAAGAAATCAGCCCTCAAAAACTTAACCGGCAGAAAATATTTTTTTGAAAAAATCCCTAAGCCCCGGGGTCACAATTTCAGCAAAAATCTGACTTTTGGCAGTTCACTCAAAAATGGTTCCAAGAGCTTAAAAATGCTCCCCTGAAAGGTTTGGCACTCGAAACAGAAGGCTTTTTATCACAGGACAAGAAATCAGCCCTCAAAAACTTAACCGGCAGAAAATATTTTTTTGAAAAAATCCCTAAGCCCCGGGGTCACAATTTCAGCAAAAATCTGACTTTTGGCAATTCACTCAAAAATGGTGCCAGAAGCTTGCAAATGATCCCCTGAAAGCTTTGGCGATGGAAACAGAAGGCTTTTTATCACAGGACAAGAAATCAACCCTCAAAAACTTAACCGGCAGAAAATATTTTTTTGAAAAAATCCCTAAGCCCCGGGGTCACAATTTCAGCAAAAATCTGACTTTTGGCAATTCACTCAAAAATGGTGCCAGAAGCTTGCAATTTCACAATTTCAGCAAAAATCTGACTTTTGGCAATTCACTCAAAAATGGTGCCAGAAGGTTGCAAATGATTCCCTGAAAGCTTTGGCGATGGAAACAGAAGGCTTTTTATCACAGGACAAGAAATCAGCCCTCAAAAACTTAACCGGCAGAAATTTTTTTTTTGAAAAAATCCCTAAGCCCCGGGGTCACAATTTTAGCAAAAATCTGACTTTTGGCAATTCACTCAAAAATGGTGCCAGAAGCTTGCAAATGATCCCCTGAAAGCTTTGGCGATGGAAACAGAAGGCTTTTTATCACAGGACAAGAAATCAGCCCTCAAAAACTTAACCGGCAGAAAATATTTTTTTGAAAAAATCCCTAAGCCCCGGGGTCACAATTTCAGCAAAAATCTGACTTTTGGCAATTCACTCAAAAATGGTGCCAGAAGCTTACAAATGATCCCCTGAAAGCTTTGGCGATGGAAACAGAAGGCTTTTTATCACAGTACAAGAAATCAGCCCTCAAAAACTTAACCGGCAGAAAATATTTTTTTGAAAAAATCCCTAAGCCCTGGAGTCACAATTTCAGCAAAAATTTGACTTTTGGCAGTTCACTCAAAAATGGTTCCAAGAGCTTAAAAATGCTCCCCTGAAAGGTTTGGCACTCGAAACAGAAGGCTTTTTATCACAGGACAAGAAATCAGCCCTCAAAAACTTAACCGGCAGAAAATATTTTTTTGAAAAAATCCCTAAGCCCCGGGGTCACAATTTCAGCAAAAATCTGACTTTTGGCAATTCACTCAAAAATGGTGCCAGAAGCTTGCAAATGATCCCCTGAAAGCTTTGGCGATGGAAACAGAAGGCTTTTTATCACAGGACAAGAAATCAGCCCTCAAAAACTTAACCGGCAGAAAATATTTTTTTGAAAAAATCCCTAAACCCCGGGGTCACAATTTCAGCAAAAATCTGACTTTTGGCAATTCACTCAAAAATGGTGCCAGAAGCTTACAAATGATCCCCTGAAAGCTTTGGCGATGGAAACAGAAGGCTTTTTATCACAGGACAAGAAATCAGCCCTCAAAAACTTAACCGGCAGAAATTTTTTTTTTGAAAAAATCCCTAAGCCCCGGGGTCACAATTTCAGCAAAAATCTGACTTTTGGCAATTCACTCAAAAATGGTGCCAGAAGCTTACAAATGATCCCCTGAAAGCTTTGGCGATGGAAACAGAAGGCTTTTTATCACAGTACAAGAAATCAGCCCTCAAAAACTTAACCGGCAGAAAATATTTTTTTGAAAAAATCCCTAAGCCCCGGAGTCACAATTTCAGCAAAAATCTGACTTTTGGCCGTTCACTCAAAAATGGTTCCAAGAGCTTAAAAATGCTCCCCTGAAAGGTTTGGCACTCGAAACAGAAGGCTTTTTATCACAGGACAAGAAATCAGCCCTCAAAAACTTAACCGGCAGAAAATATTTTTTTGAAAAAATCCCTAAGCCCCGGGGTCACAATTTCAGCAAAAATCTGACTTTTGGCAATTCACTCAAAAATAGTGCCAGAAGCTTGCAAATGATCCCCTGAAAGCTTTGGCGATGGAAACAGAAGGCTTTTTATCACAGGACAAGAAATCAGCCCTCAAAAACTTAACCGGCAGAAAATATTTTTTTGAAAAAATCCCTAAGCCCCGGGGTCACAATTTCAGCAAAAATCTGACTTTTGGCAATTCACTCAAAAATGGTGCCAGAAGCTTGCAAATGATCCCCTGAAAGGTTTGGCACTCGAAACAGAAGGCTTTTTATCACAGGACAAGAAATCAGCCCTCAAAAACTTAACCAGCAGAAAATATTTTTTTGAAAAAATCCCTAAGCCCCGGCCGGGGTCACAATTTCAGCAAAAATCTGACTTTTGGCAATTCACTCAAAAATGGTGCCAGAAGCTTACAAATGATCCCCTGAAAGCTTTGGCGATGGAAACAGAAGGCTTTTTATCACAGTACAAGAAATCAGCCCTCAAAAACTTAACCGGCAGAAAATATTTTTTTGAAAAAATCCCTAAGCCCCGGGGTCACAATTTCAGCAAAAATCTGACTTTTGGCAGTTCACTCAAAAATGGTTCCAAGAGCTTAAAAATGCTCCCCTGAAAGGTTTGGCACTCGAAACAGAAGGCTTTTTATCACAGGACAAGAAATCAGCCCTCAAAAACTTAACCGGCAGAAAATATTTTTTTGAAAAAATCCCTAAGCCCCGGGGTCACAATTTCAGCAAAAATCTGACTTTTGGCAATTCACTCAAAAATGGTGCCAGAAGCTTGCAAATGATCCCCTGAAAGCTTTGGCGATGGAAACAGAAGGCTTTTTATCACAGGACAAGAAATCAGCCCTCAAAAACTTACCCGGCAGAAAATATTTTTTTGAAAAAATCCCTAAACCCCGGGGTCACAATTTCAGCAAAAATCTGACTTTTGGCAATTCACTCAAAAATGGTGCCAGAAGCTTACAAATGATCCCCTGAAAGCTTTGGCGATGGAAACAGAAGGCTTTTTATCACAGGACAAGAAATCAGCCCTCAAAAACTTAACCGGCAGAATTTTTTTTTTTGAAAAAATCCCTAAGCCCCGGGGTCACAATTTCAGCAAAAATCTGACTTTTGGCAATTCACTCAAAAATGGTGCCAGAAGCTTACAAATGATCCCCTGAAAGCTTTGGCGATGGAAACAGAAGGCTTTTTATCACAGTACAAGAAATCAGCCCTCAAAAACTTAACCGGCAGAAAATATTTTTTTGAAAAAATCCCTAAGCCCCGGAGTCACAATTTCAGCAAAAATCTGACTTTTGGCCGTTCACTCAAAAATGGTGCCAGAAGCTTACAAATGATCCCCTGAAAGCTTTGGCGATGGAAACAGAAGGCTTTTTATCACAGTACAAGAAATCAGCCCTCAAAAACTTAACCGGCAGAAAATATTTTTTTGAAAAAATCCCTAAGCCCCGGGGTCACAATTTCAGCAAAAATCTGACTTTTGGCCGTTCACTCAAAAATGGTGCCAGAAGCTTACAAATGATCCCCTGAAAGCTTTGGCGATGGAAACAGAAGGCTTTTTATCACAGTACAAGAAATCAGCCCTCAAAAACTTAACCGGCAGAAAATATTTTTTTGAAAAAATCCCTAAGCCCCGGAGTCACAATTTCAGCAAAAATCTGACTTTTGGCCGTTCACTCAAAAATGGTTCCAAGAGCTTAAAAATGCACCCCTGAAAGGTTTGGCACTCGAAACAGAAGGCTTTTTATCACAGGACAAGAAATCAGCCCTCAAAAACTTAACCGGCAGAAAATATTTTTTTGAAAAAATCCCTAAGCCCCGGGGTCACAATTTCAGCAAAAATCTGACTTTTGGCAATTCACTCAAAAATAGTGCCAGAAGCTTGCAAATGATCCCCTGAAAGCTTTGGCGATGGAAACAGAAGGCTTTTTATCACAGGACAAGAAATCAGCCCTCAAAAACTTAACCGGCAGAAAATATTTTTTTGAAAAAATCCCTAAGCCCCGGGGTCACAATTTCAGCAAAAATCTGACTTTTGGCAATTCACTCAAAAATGGTGCCAGAAGCTTGCAAATGATCCCCTGAAAGGTTTGGCACTCGAAACAGAAGGCTTTTTATCACAGGACAAGAAATCAGCCCTCAAAAACTTAACCGGCAGAAAATATTTTTTTGAAAAAATCCCTAAGCCCCGGCCGGGGTCACAATTTCAGCAAAAATCTGACTTTTGGCAATTCACTCAAAAATGGTTCCAGAAGCTTACAAATGATCCCCTGAAAGCTTTGGCGATGGAAACAGAAGGCTTTTTATCACAGTACAAGAAATCAGCCCTCAAAAACTTAACCGGCAGAAAATATTTTTTTGAAAAAATCCCTAAGCCCCGGAGTCACAATTTCAGCAAAAATCTGACTTTTGGCAGTTCACTCAAAAATGGTTCCAAGAGCTTAAAAATGCTCCCCTGAAAGGTTTGGCACTCGAAACAGAAGGATTTTTATCACAGGACAAGAAATCAGCCCTCAAAAACTTAACCGGCAGAAAATATTTTTTTGAAAAAATCCCTAAGCCCCGGGGTCACAATTTCAGCAAAAATCTGACTTTTGGCAATTCACTCAAAAATGGTGCCAGAAGCTTGCAAATGATCCCCTGAAAGCTTTGGCGATGGAAACAGAAGGCTTTTTATCACAGGACAAGAAATCAGCCCTCAAAAACTTAACCGGCAGAAAATGTTTTTTTGAAAAATCCCTAAGCCCCGGGGTCACAATTTCAGCAAAAATCTGACTTTTGGCAATTCACTCAAAAATGGTGCCAGAAGCTTGCAAATGATCCCCTGAAAGGTTTGGCACGCGAAACAGAAGGCTTTTTATCACAGGACAAGAAATCAGCCCTCAAACACTTAACCGGCAGAAAATATTTTTTTGAAAAAATCCCTAAGCCCCGGGGTCACAATTTCAGCAAAAATCTGACTTTTGGCAATTCACTCAAAAATGGTGCCAGAAGCTTGCAAATGATCCCCTGAAAGCTTTGGCGATGGAAACAGAAGGCTTTTGATCACAGGACAAGAAATCAGCCCTCAAAAACCTAACCGGCAGAAAATATTTTTTTGAAAAAATCCCTAAGCCCCGGGGTCACAATTTCAGCAAAAATCTGACTTTTGGCAATTCACTCAAAAATGGTTCCAAGAGCTTAAAAATGCTCCCCTGAAAGGTTTGGCACTCGAAACAGAAGGCTTTTTATCACAGGACAAGAAATCAGCCCTCAAAAACTTAACCGGCAGAAAATATTTTTTTGAAAAAATCCCTAAGCCCCGGGGTCACAATTTCAGCAAAAATCTGACTTTTGGCAATTCACTCAAAAATGGTGCCAGAAGCTTGCAAATGATCCCCTGAAAGCTTTGGCGATGGAAACAGAAGGCTTTTTATCACAGGACAAGAAATCAGCCCTCAAAAACTTAACCGGCAGAAAATATTTTTTTGAAAAAATCCCTAAACCCCGGGGTCACAATTTCAGCAAAAATCTGACTTTTGGCAATTCACTCAAAAATGGTGCCAGAAGCTTACAAATGATCCCCTGAAAGCTTTGGCGATGGAAACAGAAGGCTTTTTATCACAGGACAAGAAATCAGCCCTCAAAAACTTAACCGGCAGAATTTTTTTTTTTGAAAAAATCCCTAAGCCCCGGGGTCACAATTTCAGCAAAAATCTGACTTTTGGCAATTCACTCAAAAATGGTGCCAGAAGCTTGCAAATGATCCCCTGAAAGCTTTGGCGATGGAAACAGAAGGCTTTTTATCACAGGACAAGAAATCAGCCCTCAAAAACTTAACCGGCAGAAAATATTTTTTTGAAAAAATCCCTAAGCCCCGGGGTCACAATTTCAGCAAAAATCTGACTTTTGGCAATTCACTCAAAAATGGTGCCAGAAGCTTACAAATGATCCCCTGAAAGCTTTGGCGATGGAAACAGACGGCTTTTTATCACAGGACAAGAAATCAGCCCTCAAAAACTTAACCGGCAGAAAATATTTTTTTGAAAAAATCCCTAAGCCCCGGAGTCACAATTTCAGCAAAAATTTGACTTTTGGCAGTTCACTCAAAAATGGTTCCAAGAGCTTAAAAATGCTCCCCTGAAAGGTTTGGCACTCGAAACAGAAGGCTTTTTATCACAGGACAAGAAATCAGCCCTCAAAAACTTAACCGGCAGAAAATATTTTTTTGAAAAAATCCCTAAGCCCCGGGGTCACAATTTCAGCAAAAATCTGACTTTTGGCAATTCACTCAAAAATGGTGCCAGAAGCTTGCAAATGATCCCCTGAAAGCTTTGGCGATGGAAACAGAAGGCTTTTTATCACAGGACAAGAAATCAGCCCTCAAAAACTTAACCGGCAGAAAATATTTTTTTGAAAAAATCCCTAAACCCCGGGGTCACAATTTCAGCAAAAATCTGACTTTTGGCAGTTCACTCAAAAATGGTTCCAAGAGCTTAAAAATGCTCCCCTGAAAGGTTTGGCACTCGAAACAGAAGGCTTTTTATCACAGGACAAGAAATCAGCCCTCAAAAACTTAACCGGCAGAAAATATTTTTTTGAAAAAATCCCTAAGCCCCGGCCGGGGTCACAATTTCAGCAAAAATCTGACTTTTGGCAATTCACTCAAAAATGGTGCCAGAAGCTTGCAAATGATCCCCTGAAAGCTTTGGCGATGGAAACAGAAGGCTTTTGATCACAGGACAAGAAATCAGCCCTCAAAAACCTAACCGGCAGAAAATATTTTTTTGAAAAAATCCCTAAGCCCCGGGGTCACAATTTCAGCAAAACTCTGACTTTTGGCAATTCACTCAAAAATGGTGCCAGAAGCTTGCAAATGATCCCCTGAAAGCTTTGGCGATGGAAACAGAAGGCTTTTTATCACAGGACAAGAAATCAGCCCTCAAAAACTTAACCGGTAGAAATTTTTTTTTTGAAAAAATCCCTAAGCCCCGGGGTCACAATTTCAGCAAAAATCTGACTTTTGGCAATTCACTCAAAAATGGTGCCAGAAGCTTGCAAATGATCCCCTGAAAGGTTTGGCACTCGAAACAGAAGGCTTTTTATCACAGGACAAGAAATCAGCCCTCAAAAACTTAACCGGCAGAAAATATTTTTTTGAAAAAATCCCTAAGCCCCGGGGTCACAATTTCAGCAAAAATCTGACTTTTGGCAAATCACTCAAAAATGGTGCCAGAAGCTTGCAAATGATCCCCTGAAAGCTTTGGCGATGGAAACAGAAGGCTTTTGATCACAGGACAAGAAGTCAGCCCTCAAAAACCTAACCGGCAGAAAAAATTTTTTTAAAAAAATCCCTAAGCCCCGGGGTCACAATTTCAGCAAAACTCTGACTTTTGGCAATTCACTCAAAAATGGTGCCAGAAGCTTGCAAATGATCCCCTGAAAGCTTTGGCGATGGAAACAGAAGGCTTTTGATCACAGGACAAGAAATCAGCCCTCAAAAACTTAACCGGCAGAAATTTTTTTTTTGAAAAAATCCCTAAGCCCCGGGGTCACAATTTCAGCAAAAATCTGACTTTTGGCAATTCACTCAAAAATGGTGCCAGAAGCTTGCAAATGATCCCCTGAAAGGTTTGGCACTCGAAACAGAAGGCTTTTTATCACAGGACAAGAAATCAGCCCTCAAAAACTTAACCGGCAGAAAATATTTTTTTGAAAAAGTCCCTAAGCCCCGGGGTCACAATTTCAGCAAAAATTTGACTTTTGGCAATTCACTCAAAAATGGTGCCAGAAGCTTGCAAATGATCCCCTGAAAGCTTTGGCGATGGAAACAGAAGGCTTTTTATCACAGGACAAGAAATCAGCCCTCAAAAACTTAACCGGCAGAAAATATTTTTTTGAAAAAATCCCTAAGCCCCGGGGTCACAATTTCAGCAAAAATCTGACTTTTGGCAGTTCACTCAAAAATGGTTCCAAGAGCTTAAAAATGCTCCCCTGAAAGGTTTGGCACTCGAAACAGAAGGCTTTTTATCACAGGACAAGAAATCAGCCCTCAAAAACTTAACCGGCAGAAAATATTTTTTTGAAAAAATCCCTAAGCCCCGGGGTCACAATTTCAGCAAAAATCTGACTTTTGGCAATTCACTCAAAAATGGTGCCAGAAGCTTGCAAATGATCCCCTGAAAGCTTTCGCGATGGAAACAGAAGGCTTTTGATCACAGGACAAGAAATCAGCCCTCAAAAACCTAACCGGCAGAAAATATTTTTTTGAAAAAATCCCTAAGCCCCGGGGTCACAATTTCAGCAAAAATCTGACTTTTGGCAGTTCACTCAAAAATGGTTCCAAGAGCTTAAAAATGCTCCCCTGAAAGGTTTGGCACTCGAAACAGAAGGCTTTTTATCACAGGACAAGAAATCAGCCCTCAAAAACTTAACCGGCAGAAAATATTTTTTTGAAAAAATCCCTAAGCCCCGGGGTCACAATTTCAGCAAAAATCTGACTTTTGGCAATTCACTCAAAAATGGTGCCAGAAGCTTGCAAATGATCCCCTGAAAGCTTTGGCGATGGAAACAGAAGGCTTTTTATCACAGGACAAGAAATCAGCCCTCAAAAACTTAACCGGCAGAAAATATTTTTTTGAAAAAATCCCTAAACCCCGGGGTCACAATTTCAGCAAAAATCTGACTTTTGGCAATTCACTCAAAAATGGTGCCAGAAGCTTACAAATGATCCCCTGAAAGCTTTGGCGATGGAAACAGAAGGCTTTTTATCACAGGACAAGAAATCAGCCCTCAAAAACTTAACCGGCAGAATTTTTTTTTTTGAAAAAATCCCTAAGCCTCGGGGTCACAATTTTAGCAAAAATCTGACTTTTGGCAATTCACTCAAAAATGGTGCCAGAAGCTTGCAAATGATCCCCTGAAAGCTTTGGCGATGGAAACAGAAGGCTTTTTATCACAGGACAAGAAATCAGCCCTCAAAAACTTAACCGGCAGAAAATATTTTTTTGAAAAAATCCCTAAGCCCCGGAGTCACAATTTCAGCAAAAATTTGACTTTTGGCAGTTCACTCAAAAATGGTTCCAAGAGCTTAAAAATGCTCCCCTGAAAGGTTTGGCACTCGAAACAGAAGGCTTTTTATCACAGGACAAGAAATCAGCCCTCAAAAACTTAACCGGCAGAAAATATTTTTTTGAAAAAATCCCTAAGCCCCGGGGTCACAATTTCAGCAAAAATCTGACTTTTGGCAATTCACTCAAAAATGGTGCCAGAAGCTTGCAAATGATCCCCTGAAAGCTTTGGCGATGGAAACAGAAGGCTTTTTATCACAGGACAAGAAATCAGCCCTCAAAAACTTAACCGGCAGAAAATATTTTTTTGAAAAAATCCCTAAACCCCGGGGTCACAATTTCAGCAAAAATCTGACTTTTGGCAATTCACTCAAAAATGGTGCCAGAAGCTTACAAATGATCCCCTGAAAGCTTTGGCGATGGAAACAGAAGGCTTTTTATCACAGGACAAGAAATCAGCCCTCAAAAACTTAACCGGCAGAAATTTTTTTTTTGAAAAAATCCCTAAGCCCCGGGGTCCCAATTTCAGCAAAAATCTGACTTTTGGCAATTCACTCAAAAATGGTGCCAGAAGCTTACAAATGATACACTGAAAGCTTTGGCGAGGGAAACAGAAGGCTTTTTATCACAGTACAAGAAATCAGCCCTCAAAAACTTAACCGGCAGAAAATATTTTTTTGAAAAAATCCCTAAGCCCCGGAGTCACAATTTCAGCAAAAATCTGACTTTTGGCCGTTCACTCAAAAATGGTTCCAAGAGCTTAAAAATGCTCCCCTGAAAGGTTTGGCACTCAAAACAGAAGGCTTTTTATCACAGGACAAGAAATCAGCCCTCAAAAACTTAACCGGCAGAAAATATTTTTTTGAAAAAATCCCTAAGCCCCGGGGTCACAATTTCAGCAAAAATCTGACTTTTGGCAATTCACTCAAAAATAGTGCCAGAAGCTTGCAAATGATCCCCTGAAAGCTTTGGCGATGGAAACAGAAGGCTTTTTATCACAGGACAAGAAATCAGCCCTCAAAAACTTAACCGGCAGAAAATATTTTTTTGAAAAAATCCCTAAGCCCCGGGGTCACAATTTCAGCAAAAATCTGACTTTTGGCAATTCACTCAAAAATGGTGCCAGAAGCTTGCAAATGATCCCCTGAAAGGTTTGGCACTCGAAACAGAAGGCTTTTTATCACAGGACAAGAAATCAGCCCTCAAAAACTTAACCGGCAGAAAATATTTTTTTGAAAAAATCCCTAAGCCCCGGCCGGGGTCACAATTTCAGCAAAAATCTGACTTTTGGCAATTCACTCAAAAATGGTTCCAGAAGCTTACAAATGATCCCCTGAAAGCTTTGGCGATGGAAACAGAAGGCTTTTTATCACAGTACAAGAAATCAGCCCTCAAAAACTTAACCGGCAGAAAATATTTTTTTGAAAAAATCCCTAAGCCCCGGAGTCACAATTTCAGCAAAAATCTGACTTTTGGCAGTTCACTCAAAAATGGTTCCAAGAGCTTAAAAATGCTCCCCTGAAAGGTTTGGCACTCGAAACAGAAGGATTTTTATCACAGGACAAGAAATCAGCCCTCAAAAACTTAACCGGCAGAAAATATTTTTTTGAAAAAATCCCTAAGCCCCGGGGTCACAATTTTAGCAAAAATCTGACTTTTGGCAATTCACTCAAAAATGGTGCCAGAAGCTTGCAAATGATCCCCTGAAAGCTTTGGCGATGGAAACAGAAGGCTTTTTATCACAGGACAAGAAATCAGCCCTCAAAAACTTAACCGGCAGAAAATATTTTTTTTAAAAAATCCCTAAGCCCCGGGGTCACAATTTCAGCAAAAATCTGACTTTTGGCAATTCACTCAAAAATGGTGCCAGAAGCTTGCAAATGATCCCCTGAAAGGTTTGGCACTCGAAACAGAAGGCTTTTTATCACAGGACAAGAAATCAGCCCTCAAAAACTTAACCAGCAGAAAATATTTTTTTGAAAAAATCCCTAAGCCCCGGCCGGGGTCACAATTTCAGCAAAAATCTGACTTTTGGCAATTCACTCAAAAATGGTGCCAGAAGCTTACAAATGATCCCCTGAAAGCTTTGGCGATGGAAACAGAAGGCTTTTTATCACAGTACAAGAAATCAGCCCTCAAAAACTTAACCGGCAGAAAATATTTTTTTGAAAAAATCCCTAAGCCCCGGGGTCACAATTTCAGCAAAAATCTGACTTTTGGCAGTTCACTCAAAAATGGTTCCAAGAGCTTAAAAATGCTCCCCTGAAAGGTTTGGCACTCGAAACAGAAGGCTTTTTATCACAGGACAAGAAATCAGCCCTCAAAAACTTAACCGGCAGAAAATATTTTTTTGAAAAAATCCCTAAGCCCCGGGGTCACAATTTCAGCAAAAATCTGACTTTTGGCAATTCACTCAAAAATGGTGCCAGAAGCTTGCAAATGATCCCCTGAAAGCTTTGGCGATGGAAACAGAAGGCTTTTTATCACAGGACAAGAAATCAGCCCTCAAAAACTTAACCGGCAGAAAATATTTTTTTGAAAAAATCCCTAAACCCCGGGGTCACAATTTCAGCAAAAATCTGACTTTTGGCAATTCACTCAAAAATGGTGCCAGAAGCTTACAAATGATCCCCTGAAAGCTTTGGCGATGGAAACAGAAGGCTTTTTATCACAGGACAAGAAATCAGCCCTCAAAAACTTAACCGGCAGAATTTTTTTTTTTGAAAAAATCCCTAAGCCCCGGGGTCACAATTTTAGCAAAAATCTGACTTTTGGCAATTCACTCAAAAATGGTGCCAGAAGCTTGCAAATGATCCCCTGAAAGCTTTGGCGATGGAAACAGAAGGCTTTTTATCACAGGACAAGAAATCAGCCCTCAAAAACTTAACCGGCAGAAAATATTTTCTTGAAAAAATCCCTAAGCCCCGGAGTCACAATTTCAGCAAAAATTTGACTTTTGGCAGTTCACTCAAAAATGGTTCCAAGAGCTTAAAAATGCTCCCCTGAAAGGTTTGGCACTCGAAACAGAAGGCTTTTTATCACAGGAGAAGAAATCAGCCCTCAAAAACTTAACCGGCAGAAAATATTTTTTTGAAAAAATCCCTAAGCCCCGGGGTCACAATTTCAGCAAAAATCTGACTTTTTTGCAGTTCACTCAAAAATGGTTCCAAGAGCTTAAAAATGCTCCCCTGAAAGCTTTGGCTTTGGAAACAGAAGGCTTTTTATCACAGGACAAGAAATCAGCCCTCAAAAACTTAACCGGCAGAAAATATTTTTTTGAAAAAATCCCTAAGCCCCGGGGTCACAATTTCAGCAAAAATCTGACTTTTGGCAATTCACTCAAAAATGGTGCCAGAAGCTTGCAAATGATCCCCTGAAAGGTTTGGCACTCGAAACAGAAGGCTTTTTATCACAGGACAAGAAATCAGCCCTCAAAAACTTAACCAGCAGAAAATATTTTTTTGAAAAAATCCCTAAGCCCCGGCCGGGGTCACAATTTCAGCAAAAATCTGACTTTTGGCAATTCACTCAAAAATGGTGCCAGAAGCTTACAAATGATCCCCTGAAAGCTTTGGCGATGGAAACAGAAGGCTTTTTATCACAGTACAAGAAATCAGCCCTCAAAAACTTAACCGGCAGAAAATATTTTTTTGAAAAAATCCCTAAGCCCCGGGGTCACAATTTCAGCAAAAATCTGACTTTTGGCAGTTCACTCAAAAATGGTTCCAAGAGCTTAAAAATGCTCCCCTGAAAGGTTTGGCACTCGAAACAGAAGGCTTTTTATCACAGGACAAGAAATCAGCCCTCAAAAACTTAACCGGCAGAAAATATTTTTTTGAAAAAATCCCTAAGCCCCGGGGTCACAATTTCAGCAAAAATCTGACTTTTGGCAATTCACTCAAAAATGCTGCCAGAAGCTTGCAATTTCACAATTTCAGCAAAAATCTGACTTTTGGCAATTCACTCAAAAATGGTGCCAGAAGGTTGCAAATGATCCCCTGAAAGCTTTGGCGATGGAAACAGAAGGCTTTTTATCACAGGACAAGAAATCAGCCCTCAAAAACTTAACCGGCAGAAAATATTTTTTTGAAAAAATCCCTAAGCCCCGGGGTCACAATTTCAGCAAAAATCTGACTTTTGGCAATTCACTCAAAAATGGTGCCAGAAGCTTGCAAATGATCCCCTGAAAGGTTTGGCACTCGAAACAGAAGGCTTTTTATCACAGGACAAGAAATCAGCCCTCAAAAACTTAACCGGCAGAAAATATTTTTTTGAAAAAATCCCTAAGCCCCGGCCGGGGTCACAATTTCAGCAAAAATCTGACTTTTGGCAATTCACTCAAAAATGGTGCCAGAAGCTTACAAATGATCCCCTGAAAGCTTTGGCGATGGAAACAGAAGGCTTTTTATCACAGTACAAGAAATCAGCCCTCAAAAACTTAACCGGCAGAAAATATTTTTTTGAAAAAATCCCTAAGCCCCGGAGTCACAATTTCAGCAAAAATCTGACTTTTGGCCGTTCACTCAAAAATGGTTCCAAGAGCTTAAAAATGCTCCCCTGAAAGGTTTGGCACTCGAAACAGAAGGCTTTTTATCACAGGACAAGAAATCAGCCCTCAAAAACTTAACCGGCAGAAAATATTTTTTTGAAAAAATCCCTAAGCCCCGGGGTCACAATTTCAGCAAAAATCTGACTTTTGGCAATTCACTCAAAAATAGTGCCAGAAGCTTGCAAATGATCCCCTGAAAGCTTTGGCGATGGAAACAGAAGGCTTTTTATCACAGGACAAGAAATCAGCCCTCAAAAACTTAACCGGCAGAAAATATTTTTTTGAAAAAATCCCTAAGCCCCGGGGTCACAATTTCAGCAAAAATCTGACTTTTGGCAATTCACTCAAAAATGGTGCCAGAAGCTTGCAAATGATCCCCTGAAAGGTTTGGCACTCGAAACAGAAGGCTTTTTATCACAGGACAAGAAATCAGCCCTCAAAAACTTAACCGGCAGAAAATATTTTTTTGAAAAAATCCCTAAGCCCCGGCCGGGGTCACAATTTCAGCAAAAATCTGACTTTTGGCAATTCACTCAAAAATGGTTCCAGAAGCTTACAAATGATCCCCTGAAAGCTTTGGCGATGGAAACAGAAGGCTTTTTATCACAGTACAAGAAATCAGCCCTCAAAAACTTAACCGGCAGAAAATATTTTTTTGAAAAAATCCCTAAGCCCCGGAGTCACAATTTCAGCAAAAATCTGACTTTTGGCAGTTCACTCAAAAATGGTTCCAAGAGCTTAAAAATGCTCCCCTGAAAGGTTTGGCACTCGAAACAGAAGGATTTTTATCACAGGACAAGAAATCAGCCCTCAAAAACTTAACCGGCAGAAAATATTTTTTTGAAAAAATCCCTAAGCCCCGGGGTCACAATTTTAGCAAAAATCTGACTTTTGGCAATTCACTCAAAAATGGTGCCAGAAGCTTGCAAATGATCCCCTGAAAGCTTTGGCGATGGAAACAGAAGGCTTTTTATCACAGGACAAGAAATCAGCCCTCAAAAACTTAACCGGCAGAAAATATTTTTTTGAAAAAATCCCTAAGCCCCGGGGTCACAATTTCAGCAAAAATCTGACTTTTGGCAATTCACTCAAAAATGGTGCCAGAAGCTTGCAAATGATCCCCTGAAAGGTTTGGCACTCGAAACAGAAGGCTTTTTATCACAGGACAAGAAATCAGCCCTCAAAAACTTAACCAGCAGAAAATATTTTTTTGAAAAAATCCCTAAGCCCCGGCCGGGGTCACAATTTCAGCAAAAATCTGACTTTTGGCAATTCACTCAAAAATGGTGCCAGAAGCTTACAAATGATCCCCTGAAAGCTTTGGCGATGGAAACAGAAGGCTTTTTATCACAGTACAAGAAATCAGCCCTCAAAAACTTAACCGGCAGAAAATATTTTTTTGAAAAAATCCCTAAGCCCCGGGGTCACAATTTCAGCAAAAATCTGACTTTTGGCAGTTCACTCAAAAATGGTTCCAAGAGCTTAAAAATGCTCCCCTGAAAGGTTTGGCACTCGAAACAGAAGGCTTTTTATCACAGGACAAGAAATCAGCCCTCAAAAACTTAACCGGCAGAAAATATTTTTTTGAAAAAATCCCTAAGCCCCGGGGTCACAATTTCAGCAAAAATCTGACTTTTGGCAATTCACTCAAAAATGGTGCCAGAAGCTTGCAAATGATCCCCTGAAAGCTTTGGCGATGGAAACAGAAGGCTTTTTATCACAGGACAAGAAATCAGCCCTCAAAAACTTAACCGGCAGAAAATATTTTTTTGAAAAAATCCCTAAACCCCGGGGTCACAATTTCAGCAAAAATCTGACTTTTGGCAATTCACTCAAAAATGGTGCCAGAAGCTTACAAATGATCCCCTGAAAGCTTTGGCGATGGAAACAGAAGGCTTTTTATCACAGGACAAGAAATCAGCCCTCAAAAACTTAACCGGCAGAAATTTTTTTTTTGAAAAAATCCCTAAGCCCCGGGGTCACAATTTTAGCAAAAATCTGACTTTTGGCAATTCACTCAAAAATGGTGCCAGAAGCTTGCAAATGATCCCCTGAAAGCTTTGGCGATGGAAACAGAAGGCTTTTTATCACAGGACAAGAAATCAGCCCTCAAAAACTTAACCGGCAGAAAATATTTTTTTGAAAAAATCCCTAAGCCCCGGAGTCACAATTTCAGCAAAAATTTGACTTTTGGCAGTTCACTCAAAAATGGTTCCAAGAGCTTAAAAATGCTCCCCTGAAAGGTTTGGCACTCGAAACAGAAGGCTTTTTATCACAGGACAAGAAATCAGCCCTCAAAAACTTAACCGGCAGAAAATATTTTTTTGAAAAAATCCCTAAGCCCCGGGGTCACAATTTCAGCAAAAATCTGACTTTTGGCAGTTCACTCAAAAATGGTTCCAAGAGCTTAAAAATGCTCCCCTGAAAGCTTTGGCTTTGGAAACAGAAGGCTTTTTATCACAGGACAAGAAATCAGCCCTCAAAAACTTAACCGGCAGAAAATATTTTTTTGAAAAAATCCCTAAGCCCCGGGGTCACAATTTCAGCAAAAATCTGACTTTTGGCAATTCACTCAAAAATGGTGCCAGAAGCTTGCAAATGATCCCCTGAAAGGTTTGGCACTCGAAACAGAAGGCTTTTTATCACAGGACAAGAAATCAGCCCTCAAAAACTTAACCAGCAGAAAATATTTTTTTGAAAAAATCCCTAAGCCCCGGCCGGGGTCACAATTTCAGCAAAAATCTGACTTTTGGCAATTCACTCAAAAATGGTGCCAGAAGCTTACAAATGATCCCCTGAAAGCTTTGGCGATGGAAACAGAAGGCTTTTTATCACAGTACAAGAAATCAGCCCTCAAAAACTTAACCGGCAGAAAATATTTTTTTGAAAAAATCCCTAAGCCCCGGGGTCACAATTTCAGCAAAAATCTGACTTTTGGCAGTTCACTCAAAAATGGTTCCAAGAGCTTTAAAATGCTCCCCTGAAAGGTTTGGCACTCGAAACAGAAGGCTTTTTATCACAGGACAAGAAATCAGCCCTCAAAAACTTAACCGGCAGAAAATATTTTTTTGAAAAAATCCCTAAGCCCCGGGGTCACAATTTCAGCAAAAATCTGACTTTTGGCAATTCACTCAAAAATAGTGCCAGAAGCTTGCAAATGATCCCCTGAAAGCTTTGGCGATGGAAACAGAAGGCTTTTTATCACAGGACAAGAAATCAGCCCTCAAAAACTTAACCGGCAGAAAATATTTTTTTGAAAAAATCCCTAAGCCCCGGGGTCACAATTTCAGCAAAAATCTGACTTTTGGCAATTCACTCAAAAATGGTGCCAGAAGCTTGCAAATGATCCCCTGAAAGGTTTGGCACTCGAAACAGAAGGCTTTTTATCACAGGACAAGAAATCAGCCCTCAAAAACTTAACCGGCAGAAAATATTTTTTTGAAAAAATCCCTAAGCCCCGGCCGGGGTCACAATTTCAGCAAAAATCTGACTTTTGGCAATTCACTCAAAAATGGTTCCAGAAGCTTACAAATGATCCCCTGAAAGCTTTGGCGATGGAAACAGAAGGCTTTTTATCACAGTACAAGAAATCAGCCCTCAAAAACTTAACCGGCAGAAAATATTTTTTTGAAAAAATCCCTAAGCCCCGGAGTCACAATTTCAGCAAAAATCTGACTTTTGGCAGTTCACTCAAAAATGGTTCCAAGAGCTTAAAAATGCTCCCCTGAAAGGTTTGGCACTCGAAACAGAAGGATTTTTATCACAGGACAAGAAATCAGCCCTCAAAAACTTAACCGGCAGAAAATATTTTTTTGAAAAAATCCCTAAGCCCCGGGGTCACAATTTTAGCAAAAATCTGACTTTTGGCAATTCACTCAAAAATGGTGCCAGAAGCTTGCAAATGATCCCCTGAAAGCTTTGGCGATGGAAACAGAAGGCTTTTTATCACAGGACAAGAAATCAGCCCTCAAAAACTTAACCGGCAGAAAATATTTTTTTTAAAAAATCCCTAAGCCCCGGGGTCACAATTTCAGCAAAAATCTGACTTTTGGCAATTCACTCAAAAATGGTGCCAGAAGCTTGCAAATGATCCCCTGAAAGGTTTGGCACTCGAAACAGAAGGCTTTTTATCACAGGACAAGAAATCAGCCCTCAAAAACTTAACCAGCAGAAAATATTTTTTTGAAAAAATCCCTAAGCCCCGGCCGGGGTCACAATTTCAGCAAAAATCTGACTTTTGGCAATTCACTCAAAAATGGTGCCAGAAGCTTACAAATGATCCCCTGAAAGCTTTGGCGATGGAAACAGAAGGCTTTTTATCACAGTACAAGAAATCAGCCCTCAAAAACTTAACCGGCAGAAAATATTTTTTTGAAAAAATCCCTAAGCCCCGGGGTCACAATTTCAGCAAAAATCTGACTTTTGGCAGTTCACTCAAAAATGGTTCCAAGAGCTTAAAAATGCTCCCCTGAAAGGTTTGGCACTCGAAACAGAAGGCTTTTTATCACAGGACAAGAAATCAGCCCTCAAAAACTTAACCGGCAGAAAATATTTTTTTGAAAAAATCCCTAAGCCCCGGGGTCACAATTTCAGCAAAAATCTGACTTTTGGCAATTCACTCAAAAATGGTGCCAGAAGCTTGCAAATGATCCCCTGAAAGCTTTGGCGATGGAAACAGAAGGCTTTTTATCACAGGACAAGAAATCAGCCCTCAAAAACTTAACCGGCAGAAAATATTTTTTTGAAAAAATCCCTAAACCCCGGGGTCACAATTTCAGCAAAAATCTGACTTTTGGCAATTCACTCAAAAATGGTGCCAGAAGCTTACAAATGATCCCCTGAAAGCTTTGGCGATGGAAACAGAAGGCTTTTTATCACAGGACAAGAAATCAGCCCTCAAAAACTTAACCGGCAGAATTTTTTTTTTTGAAAAAATCCCTAAGCCCCGGGGTCACAATTTTAGCAAAAATCTGACTTTTGGCAATTCACTCAAAAATGGTGCCAGAAGCTTGCAAATGATCCCCTGAAAGCTTTGGCGATGGAAACAGAAGGCTTTTTATCACAGGACAAGAAATCAGCCCTCAAAAACTTAACCGGCAGAAAATATTTTCTTGAAAAAATCCCTAAGCCCCGGAGTCACAATTTCAGCAAAAATTTGACTTTTGGCAGTTCACTCAAAAATGGTTCCAAGAGCTTAAAAATGCTCCCCTGAAAGGTTTGGCACTCGAAACAGAAGGCTTTTTATCACAGGAGAAGAAATCAGCCCTCAAAAACTTAACCGGCAGAAAATATTTTTTTGAAAAAATCCCTAAGCCCCGGGGTCACAATTTCAGCAAAAATCTGACTTTTTTGCAGTTCACTCAAAAATGGTTCCAAGAGCTTAAAAATGCTCCCCTGAAAGCTTTGGCTTTGGAAACAGAAGGCTTTTTATCACAGGACAAGAAATCAGCCCTCAAAAACTTAACCGGCAGAAAATATTTTTTTGAAAAAATCCCTAAGCCCCGGGGTCACAATTTCAGCAAAAATCTGACTTTTGGCAATTCACTCAAAAATGGTGCCAGAAGCTTGCAAATGATCCCCTGAAAGGTTTGGCACTCGAAACAGAAGGCTTTTTATCACAGGACAAGAAATCAGCCCTCAAAAACTTAACCAGCAGAAAATATTTTTTTGAAAAAATCCCTAAGCCCCGGCCGGGGTCACAATTTCAGCAAAAATCTGACTTTTGGCAATTCACTCAAAAATGGTGCCAGAAGCTTACAAATGATCCCCTGAAAGCTTTGGCGATGGAAACAGAAGGCTTTTTATCACAGTACAAGAAATCAGCCCTCAAAAACTTAACCGGCAGAAAATATTTTTTTGAAAAAATCCCTAAGCCCCGGGGTCACAATTTCAGCAAAAATCTGACTTTTGGCAGTTCACTCAAAAATGGTTCCAAGAGCTTAAAAATGCTCCCCTGAAAGGTTTGGCACTCGAAACAGAAGGCTTTTTATCACAGGACAAGAAATCAGCCCTCAAAAACTTAACCGGCAGAAAATATTTTTTTGAAAAAATCCCTAAGCCCCGGGGTCACAATTTCAGCAAAAATCTGACTTTTGGCAATTCACTCAAAAATGCTGCCAGAAGCTTGCAATTTCACAATTTCAGCAAAAATCTGACTTTTGGCAATTCACTCAAAAATGGTGCCAGAAGGTTGCAAATGATCCCCTGAAAGCTTTGGCGATGGAAACAGAAGGCTTTTTATCACAGGACAAGAAATCAGCCCTCAAAAACTTAACCGGCAGAAAATATTTTTTTGAAAAAATCCCTAAGCCCCGGGGTCACAATTTCAGCAAAAATCTGACTTTTGGCAATTCACTCAAAAATGGTGCCAGAAGCTTGCAAATGATCCCCTGAAAGGTTTGGCACTCGAAACAGAAGGCTTTTTATCACAGGACAAGAAATCAGCCCTCAAAAACTTAACCGGCAGAAAATATTTTTTTGAAAAAATCCCTAAGCCCCGGCCGGGGTCACAATTTCAGCAAAAATCTGACTTTTGGCAATTCACTCAAAAATGGTGCCAGAAGCTTACAAATGATCCCCTGAAAGCTTTGGCGATGGAAACAGAAGGCTTTTTATCACAGTACAAGAAATCAGCCCTCAAAAACTTAACCGGCAGAAAATATTTTTTTGAAAAAATCCCTAAGCCCCGGAGTCACAATTTCAGCAAAAATCTGACTTTTGGCCGTTCACTCAAAAATGGTTCCAAGAGCTTAAAAATGCTCCCCTGAAAGGTTTGGCACTCGAAACAGAAGGCTTTTTATCACAGGACAAGAAATCAGCCCTCAAAAACTTAACCGGCAGAAAATATTTTTTTGAAAAAATCCCTAAGCCCCGGGGTCACAATTTCAGCAAAAATCTGACTTTTGGCAATTCACTCAAAAATAGTGCCAGAAGCTTGCAAATGATCCCCTGAAAGCTTTGGCGATGGAAACAGAAGGCTTTTTATCACAGGACAAGAAATCAGCCCTCAAAAACTTAACCGGCAGAAAATATTTTTTTGAAAAAATCCCTAAGCCCCGGGGTCACAATTTCAGCAAAAATCTGACTTTTGGCAATTCACTCAAAAATGGTGCCAGAAGCTTGCAAATGATCCCCTGAAAGGTTTGGCACTCGAAACAGAAGGCTTTTTATCACAGGACAAGAAATCAGCCCTCAAAAACTTAACCGGCAGAAAATATTTTTTTGAAAAAATCCCTAAGCCCCGGCCGGGGTCACAATTTCAGCAAAAATCTGACTTTTGGCAATTCACTCAAAAATGGTTCCAGAAGCTTACAAATGATCCCCTGAAAGCTTTGGCGATGGAAACAGAAGGCTTTTTATCACAGTACAAGAAATCAGCCCTCAAAAACTTAACCGGCAGAAAATATTTTTTTGAAAAAATCCCTAAGCCCCGGAGTCACAATTTCAGCAAAAATCTGACTTTTGGCAGTTCACTCAAAAATGGTTCCAAGAGCTTAAAAATGCTCCCCTGAAAGGTTTGGCACTCGAAACAGAAGGATTTTTATCACAGGACAAGAAATCAGCCCTCAAAAACTTAACCGGCAGAAAATATTTTTTTGAAAAAATCCCTAAGCCCCGGGGTCACAATTTTAGCAAAAATCTGACTTTTGGCAATTCACTCAAAAATGGTGCCAGAAGCTTGCAAATGATCCCCTGAAAGCTTTGGCGATGGAAACAGAAGGCTTTTTATCACAGGACAAGAAATCAGCCCTCAAAAACTTAACCGGCAGAAAATATTTTTTTGAAAAAATCCCTAAGCCCCGGGGTCACAATTTCAGCAAAAATCTGACTTTTGGCAATTCACTCAAAAATGGTGCCAGAAGCTTGCAAATGATCCCCTGAAAGGTTTGGCACTCGAAACAGAAGGCTTTTTATCACAGGACAAGAAATCAGCCCTCAAAAACTTAACCAGCAGAAAATATTTTTTTGAAAAAATCCCTAAGCCCCGGCCGGGGTCACAATTTCAGCAAAAATCTGACTTTTGGCAATTCACTCAAAAATGGTGCCAGAAGCTTACAAATGATCCCCTGAAAGCTTTGGCGATGGAAACAGAAGGCTTTTTATCACAGTACATGAAATCAGCCCTCAAAAACTTAACCGGCAGAAAATATTTTTTTGAAAAAATCCCTAAGCCCCGGGGTCACAATTTCAGCAAAAATCTGACTTTTGGCAGTTCACTCAAAAATGGTTCCAAGAGCTTAAAAATGCTCCCCTGAAAGGTTTGGCACTCGAAACAGAAGGCTTTTTATCACAGGACAAGAAATCAGCCCTCAAAAACTTAACCGGCAGAAAATATTTTTTTGAAAAAATCCCTAAGCCCCGGGGTCACAATTTCAGCAAAAATCTGACTTTTGGCAATTCACTCAAAAATGGTGCCAGAAGCTTGCAAATGATCCCCTGAAAGCTTTGGCGATGGAAACAGAAGGCTTTTTATCACAGGACAAGAAATCAGCCCTCAAAAACTTAACCGGCAGAAAATATTTTTTTGAAAAAATCCCTAAACCCCGGGGTCACAATTTCAGCAAAAATCTGACTTTTGGCAATTCACTCAAAAATGGTGCCAGAAGCTTACAAATGATCCCCTGAAAGCTTTGGCGATGGAAACAGAAGGCTTTTTATCACAGGACAAGAAATCAGCCCTCAAAAACTTAACCGGCAGAAATTTTTTTTTTGAAAAAATCCCTAAGCCCCGGGGTCACAATTTTAGCAAAAATCTGACTTTTGGCAATTCACTCAAAAATGGTGCCAGAAGCTTGCAAATGATCCCCTGAAAGCTTTGGCGATGGAAACAGAAGGCTTTTTATCACAGGACAAGAAATCAGCCCTCAAAAACTTAACCGGCAGAAAATATTTTTTTGAAAAAATCCCTAAGCCCCGGAGTCACAATTTCAGCAAAAATTTGACTTTTGGCAGTTCACTCAAAAATGGTTCCAAGAGCTTAAAAATGCTCCCCTGAAAGGTTTGGCACTCGAAACAGAAGGCTTTTTATCACAGGACAAGAAATCAGCCCTCAAAAACTTAACCGGCAGAAAATATTTTTTTGAAAAAATCCCTAAGCCCCGGGGTCACAATTTCAGCAAAAATCTGACTTTTGGCAGTTCACTCAAAAATGGTTCCAAGAGCTTAAAAATGCTCCCCTGAAAGCTTTGGCTTTGGAAACAGAAGGCTTTTTATCACAGGACAAGAAATCAGCCCTCAAAAACTTAACCGGCAGAAAATATTTTTTTGAAAAAATCCCTAAGCCCCGGGGTCACAATTTCAGCAAAAATCTGACTTTTGGCAATTCACTCAAAAATGGTGCCAGAAGCTTGCAAATGATCCCCTGAAAGGTTTGGCACTCGAAACAGAAGGCTTTTTATCACAGGACAAGAAATCAGCCCTCAAAAACTTAACCAGCAGAAAATATTTTTTTGAAAAAATCCCTAAGCCCCGGCCGGGGTCACAATTTCAGCAAAAATCTGACTTTTGGCAATTCACTCAAAAATGGTGCCAGAAGCTTACAAATGATCCCCTGAAAGCTTTGGCGATGGAAACAGAAGGCTTTTTATCACAGTACAAGAAATCAGCCCTCAAAAACTTAACCGGCAGAAAATATTTTTTTGAAAAAATCCCTAAGCCCCGGGGTCACAATTTCAGCAAAAATCTGACTTTTGGCAGTTCACTCAAAAATGGTTCCAAGAGCTTTAAAATGCTCCCCTGAAAGGTTTGGCACTCGAAACAGAAGGCTTTTTATCACAGGACAAGAAATCAGCCCTCAAAAACTTAACCGGCAGAAAATATTTTTTTGAAAAAATCCCTAAGCCCCGGGGTCACAATTTCAGCAAAAATCTGACTTTTGGCAATTCACTCAAAAATGCTGCCAGAAGCTTGCAATTTCACAATTTCAGCAAAAATCTGACTTTTGGCAATTCACTCAAAAATGGTGCCAGAAGGTTGCAAATGATCCCCTGAAAGCTTTGGCGATGGAAACAGAAGGCTTTTTATCACAGGACAAGAAATCAGCCCTCAAAAACTTAACCGGCAGAAAATATTTTTTTGAAAAAATCCCTAAGCCCCGGGGTCACAATTTCAGCAAAAATCTGACTTTTGGCAATTCACTCAAAAATGGTGCCAGAAGCTTGCAAATGATCCCCTGAAAGGTTTGGCACTCGAAACAGAAGGCTTTTTATCACAGGACAAGAAATCAGCCCTCAAAAACTTAACCGGCAGAAAATATTTTTTTGAAAAAATCCCTAAGCCCCGGCCGGGGTCACAATTTCAGCAAAAATCTGACTTTTGGCAATTCACTCAAAAATGGTTCCAGAAGCTTACAAATGATCCCCTGAAAGCTTTGGCGATGGAAACAGAAGGCTTTTTATCACAGTACAAGAAATCAGCCCTCAAAAACTTAACCGGCAGAAAATATTTTTTTGAAAAAATCCCTAAGCCCCGGAGTCACAATTTCAGCAAAAATCTGACTTTTGGCAGTTCACTCAAAAATGGTTCCAAGAGCTTAAAAATGCTCCCCTGAAAGGTTTGGCACTCGAAACAGAAGGATTTTTATCACAGGACAAGAAATCAGCCCTCAAAAACTTAACCGGCAGAAAATATTTTTTTGAAAAAATCCCTAAGCCCCGGGGTCACAATTTCAGCAAAAATCTGACTTTTGGCAATTCACTCAAAAATGGTGCCAGAAGCTTGCAAATGATCCCCTGAAAGCTTTGGCGATGGAAACAGAAGGCTTTTTATCACAGGACAAGAAATCAGCCCTCAAAAACTTAACCGGCAGAAAATATTTTTTTGAAAAAATCCCTAAGCCCCGGGGTCACAATTTCAGCAAAAATCTGACTTTTGGCAATTCACTCAAAAATGGTGCCAGAAGCTTGCAAATGATCCCCTGAAAGCTTTGGCGATGGAAACAGAAGGCTTTTTATCACAGGACAAGAAATCAGCCCTCAAAAACTTAACCGGCAGAAAATATTTTTTTGAAAAAATCCCTAAGCCCCGGCCGGGGTCACAATTTCAGCAAAAATCTGACTTTTGGCAATTCACTCAAAAATGGTGCCAGAAGCTTGCAAATGATCCCCTGAAAGCTTTGGCTTTGGAAACAGAAGGCTTTTTATCACAGGACAAGAAATCAGCCCTCAAAAACTTAACCGGCAGAAAATATTTTTTTGAAAAAATCCCTAAGCCCCGGGGTCACAATTTCAGCAAAAATCTGACTTTTGGCAATTCACTCAAAAATGGTGCCAGAAGCTTACAAATGATCCCCTGAAAGCTTTGGCGATGGAAACAGAAGGCTTTTTATCACAGTACAAGAAATCAGCCCTCAAAAACTTAACCGGCAGAAAATATTTTTTTGAAAAAATCCCTAAGCCCCGGGGTCACAATTTCAGCAAAAATCTGACTTTTGGCAGTTCACTCAAAAATGGTTCCAAGAGCTTAAAAATGCTCCCCTGAAAGGTTTGGCACTCGAAACAGAAGGCTTTTTATCACAGGACAAGAAATCAGCCCTCAAAAACTTAACCGGCAGAAAATATTTTTTTGAAAAAATCCCTAAGCCCCGGGGTCACAATTTCAGCAAAAATCTGACTTTTGGCAATTCACTCAAAAATGGTGCCAGAAGCTTGCAAATGATCCCCTGAAAGCTTTGGCGATGGAAACAGAAGGCTTTTTATCACAGGACAAGAAATCAGCCCTCAAAAACTTAACCGGCAGAAAATATTTTTTTGAAAAAATCCCTAAACCCCGGGGTCACAATTTCAGCAAAAATCTGACTTTTGGCAATTCACTCAAAAATGGTGCCAGAAGCTTACAAATGATCCCCTGAAAGCTTTGGCGATGGAAACAGAAGGCTTTTTATCACAGGACAAGAAATCAGCCCTCAAAAACTTAACCGGCAGAATTTTTTTTTTTGAAAAAATCCCTAAGCCCCGGGGTCACAATTTCAGCAAAAATCTGACTTTTGGCAATTCACTCAAAAATGGTGCCAGAAGCTTACAAATGATCCCCTGAAAGCTTTGGCGATGGAAACAGAAGGCTTTTTATCACAGTACAAGAAATCAGCCCTCAAAAACTTAACCGGCAGAAAATATTTTTTTGAAAAAATCCCTAAGCCCCGGAGTCACAATTTCAGCAAAAATTTGACTTTTGGCAGTTCACTCAAAAATGGTTCCAAGAGCTTAAAAATGCTCCCCTGAAAGGTTTGGCACTCGAAACAGAAGGCTTTTTATCACAGGACAAGAAATCAGCCCTCAAAAACTTAACCGGCAGAAAATATTTTTTTGAAAAAATCCATAAGCCCCGGGGTCACAATTTCAGCAAAAATCTGACTTTTGGCAATTCACTCAAAAATGCTGCCAGAAGCTTGCAATTTCACAATTTCAGCAAAAATCTGACTTTTGGCAATTCACTCAAAAATGGTGCCAGAAGCTTGCAAATGATCCCCTGAAAGCTTTGGCGATGGAAACAGAAGGCTTTTTATCACAGGACAAGAAATCAGCCCTCAAAAACTTAACCGGCAGAAAATATTTTTTTGAAAAAATCCCTAAGCCCCGGGGTCACAATTTCAGCAAAAATCTGACTTTTGGCAATTCACTCAAAAATGGTGCCAGAAGCTTGCAAATGATCCCCTGAAAGGTTTGGCACTCGAAACAGAAGGCTTTTTATCACAGGACAAGAAATCAGCCCTCAAAAACTTAACCGGCAGAAAATATTTTTTTGAAAAAATCCCTAAGCCCCGGCCGGGGTCACAATTTCAGCAAAAATCTGACTTTTGGCAATTCACTCAAAAATGGTTCCAGAAGCTTACAAATGATCCCCTGAAAGCTTTGGCGATGGAAACAGAAGGCTTTTTATCACAGTACAAGAAATCAGCCCTCAAAAACTTAACCGGCAGAAAATATTTTTTTGAAAAAATCCCTAAGCCCCGGAGTCACAATTTCAGCAAAAATCTGACTTTTGGCAGTTCACTCAAAAATGGTTCCAAGAGCTTAAAAATGCTCCCCTGAAAGGTTTGGCACTCGAAACAGAAGGATTTTTATCACAGGACAAGAAATCAGCCCTCAAAAACTTAACCGGCAGAAAATATTTTTTTGAAAAAATCCCTAAGCCCCGGGGTCACAATTTCAGCAAAAATCTGACTTTTGGCAATTCACTCAAAAATGGTGCCAGAAGCTTGCAAATGATCCCCTGAAAGCTTTGGCGATGGAAACAGAAGGCTTTTTATCACAGGACAAGAAATCAGCCCTCAAAAACTTAACCGGCAGAAAATATTTTTTTGAAAAAATCCCTAAACCCCGGGGTCACAATTTCAGCAAAAATCTGACTTTTGGCAATTCACTCAAAAATGGTGCCAGAAGCTTGCAAATGATCCCCTGAAAGCTTTGGCGATGGAAACAGAAGGCTTTTTATCACAGGACAAGAAATCAGCCCTCAAAAACTTAACCGGCAGAAAATATTTTTTTGAAAAAATCCCTAAGCCCCGGGGTCACAATTTCAGCAAAAATCTGACTTTTGGCAATTCACTCAAAAATGGTGCCAGAAGCTTGCAAATGATCCCCTGAAAGCTTTGGCGATGGAAACAGAAGGCTTTTGATCACAGGACAAGAAATCAGCCCTCAAAAACCTAACCGGCAGAAAATATTTTTTTGAAAAAATCCCTAAGCCCCGGGGTCACAATTTCAGCAAAAATCTGACTTTTGGCAATTCACTCAAAAATGGTTCCAAGAGCTTAAAAATGCTCCCCTGAAAGGTTTGGCACTCGAAACAGAAGGCTTTTTATCACAGGACAAGAAATCAGCCCTCAAAAACTTAACCGGCAGAAAATATTTTTTTGAAAAAATCCCTAAGCCCCGGGGTCACAATTTCAGCAAAAATCTGACTTTTGGCAATTCACTCAAAATTGGTGCCAGAAGCTTGCAAATGATCCCCTGAAAGCTTTGGTGATGGAAACAGAAGGCTTTTTATCACAGGACAAGAAATCAGCCCTCAAAAACTTAACCGGCAGAAAATATTTTTTTGAAAAAATCCCTAAACCCCGGGGTCACAATTTCAGCAAAAATCTGACTTTTGGTAATTCACTCAAAAATGGTGCCAGAAGCTTACAAATGATCCCCTGAAAGCTTTGGCGATGGAAACAGAAGGCTTTTTATCACAGGACAAGAAATCAGCCCTCAAAAACTTAACCGGCAGAAATTTTTTTTTTGAAAAATTCCCTAAGCCCCGGGGTCACAATTTCAGCAAAAATCTGACTTTTGGCAATTCACTCAAAAATGGTGCCAGAAGCTTGCAAATGATCCCCTGAAAGCTTTGGCGATGGAAACAGAAGGCTTTTTATCACAGGACAAGAAATCAGCCCTCAAAAACTTAACCGGCAGAAAATATTTTTTTGAAAAAATCCCTAAGCCCCGGGGTCACAATTTCAGCAAAAATCTGACTTTTGGCAATTCACTCAAAAATGGTGCCAGAAGCTTACAAATGATCCCCTGAAAGCTTTGGCGATGGAAACAGAAGGCTTTTTATCACAGGACAAGAAATCAGCCCTCAAAAACTTAACCGGCAGAAAATATTTTTTTGAAAAAATCCCTAAGCCCCGGAGTCACAATTTCAGCAAAAATTTGACTTTTGGCAGTTCACTCAAAAATGGTTCCAAGAGCTTAAAAATGCTCCCCTGAAAGGTTTGGCACTCGAAACAGAAGGCTTTTTATCACAGGACAAGAAATCAGCCCTCAAAAACTTAACCGGCAGAAAATATTTTTTTGAAAAAATCCCTAAGCCCCGGGGTCACAATTTCAGCAAAAATCTGACTTTTGGCAATTCACTCAAAAATGGTGCCAGAAGCTTGCAAATGATCCCCTGAAAGCTTTGGCGATGGAAACAGAAGGCTTTTTATCACAGGACAAGAAATCAGCCCTCAAAAACTTAACCGGCAGAAAATATTTTTTTGAAAAAATCCCTAAGCCCCGGGGTCACAATTTCAGCAAAAATCTGACTTTTGGCAATTCACTCAAAAATGGTGCCAGAAGCTTGCAAATGATCCCCTGAAAGCTTTGGCGATGGAAACAGAAGGCTTTTTATCACAGGACAAGAAATCAGCCCTCAAAAACTTAACCGGCAGAAAATATTTTTTTGAAAAAATCCCTAAACCCCGGGGTCACAATTTCAGCAAAAATCTGACTTTTGGCAATTCACTCAAAAATGGTGCCAGAAGCTTACAAATGATCCCCTGAAAGCTTTGGCGATGGAAACAGAAGGCTTTTTATCACAGGACAAGAAATCAGCCCTCAAAAACTTAACCGGCAGAAATTTTTTTTTTGAAAAAATCCCTAAGCCCCGGCCGGGGTCACAATTTCAGCAAAAATCTGACTTTTGGCAATTCACTCAAAAATGGTGCCAGAAGCTTGCAAATGATCCCCTGAAAGCTTTGGCTTTGGAAACAGAAGGCTTTTTATCACAGGACAAGAAATCAGCCCTCAAAAACTTAACCGGCAGAAAATATTTTTTTGAAAAAATCCCTAAGCCCCGGGGTCACAATTTCAGCAAAAATCTGACTTTTGGCAATTCACTCAAAAATGGTGCCAGAAGCTTGCAAATGATCCCCTGAAAGGTTTGGCACTCGAAACAGAAGGCTTTTTATCACAGGACAAGAAATCAGCCCTCAAAAACTTAACCGGCAGAAAATATTTTTTTGAAAAAATCCCTAAGCCCCGGGGTCACAATTTCAGCAAAAATCTGACTTTTGGCAATTCACTCAAAAATGGTGCCAGAAGCTTGCAAATGATCCCCTGAAAGCTTTGGCGATGGAAACAGAAGGCTTTTGATCACAGGACAAGAAATCAGCCCTCAAAAACCTAACCGGCAGAAAATATTTTTTTGAAAAAATCCCTAAGCCCCGGGGTCACAATTTCAGCAAAACTCTGACTTTTGGCAATTCACTCAAAAATGGTGCCAGAAGCTTGCAAATGATCCACTGAAAGCTTTGGCGATGGAAACAGAAGGCTTTTTATCACAGGACAAGAAATCAGCCCTCAAAAACTTAACCGGCAGAAATTTTTTTTTTGAAAAAATCCCTAAGCCCCGGGGTCACAATTTCAGCAAAAATCTGACTTTTGGCAATTCACTCAAAAATGGTGCCAGAAGCTTGCAAATGATCCCCTGAAAGGTTTGGCACTCGAAACAGAAGGCTTTTTATCACAGGACAAGAAATCAGCCCTCAAAAACTTAACCGGCAGAAAATATTTTTTTGAAAAAATCCCTAAGCCCCGGCCGGGGTCACAATTTCAGCAAAAATTTGACTTTTGGCAATTCACTCAAAAATGGTGCCAGAAGCTTGCAAATGATCCCCTGAAAGCTTTGGCGATGGAAACAGAAGGCTTTTGATCACAGGACAAGAAATCAGCCCTCAAAAACCTAACCGGCAGAAAATATTTTTTTGAAAAAATCCCTAAGCCCCGGGGTCACAATTTCAGCAAAACTCTGACTTTTGGCAATTCACTCAAAAATGGTGCCAGAAGCTTGCAAATGATCCCCTGAAAGCTTTGGCAATGGAAACAGAAGGCTTTTTATCACAGGACAAGAAATCAGCCCTCAAAAACTTAACCGGCAGAAATTTTTTTTTTGAAAAAATCCCTAAGCCCCGGGGTCACAATTTCAGCAAAAATCTGACTTTTGGCAATTCACTCAAAAATGGTGCCAGAAGCTTGCAAATGATACCCTGAAAGGTTTGGCACTCGAAACAGAAGGCTTTTTATCACAGGACAAGAAATCAGCCCTCAAAAACTTAACCGGCAGAAAATATTTTTTTGAAAAAGTCCCTAAGCCCCGGGGTCACAATTTCAGCAAAAATTTGACTTTTGGCAATTCACTCAAAAATGGTGCCAGAAGCTTGCAAATGATCCCCTGAAAGCTTTGGCGATGGAAACAGAAGGCTTTTTATCACAGGACAAGAAATCAGCCCTCAAAAACTTAACCGGCAGAAAATATTTTTTTGAAAAAATCCCTAAGCCCCGGGGTCACAATTTCAGCAAAAATCTGACTTTTGGCAGTTCAGTCAAAAATGGTTCCAAGAGCTTAAAAATGCTCCCCTGAAAGGTTTTGTCACTCGAAACAGAAGGCTTTTTATCACAGGACAAGAAATCAGCCCTCAAAAACTTAACCGGCAGAAAATATTTTTTTGAAAAAATCCCTAAGCCCCGGGGTCACAATTTCAGCAAAAATCTGACTTTTGGCAATTCACTCAAAAATGCTGCCAGAAGCTTGCAATTTCACAATTTCAGCAAAAATCTGACTTTTGGCAATTCACTCAAAAATGGTGCCAGAAGGTTGCAAATGATCCCCTGAAAGCTTTGGCGATGGAAACAGAAGGCTTTTTATCACAGGACAAGAAATCAGCCCTCAAAAACTTAACCGGCAGAAAATATTTTTTTGAAAAAATCCTTAAGCCCCGGGGTCACAATTTCAGCAAAAATCTGACTTTTGGCAATTCACTCAAAAATG
The DNA here is from genome assembly GCF_965112155.1 of Podarcis liolepis. Classification (NCBI taxonomy): domain Eukaryota; kingdom Metazoa; phylum Chordata; class Lepidosauria; order Squamata; family Lacertidae; genus Podarcis; species Podarcis liolepis. The sequence goes on along the minus strand of NC_139571.1, from coordinate 16,683,499 downwards.
GTGCCAGAAGCTTACAAATGATCCCCTGAAAGCTTTGGCGATGGAAACAGAAGGCTTTTTATCACAGGACAAGAAATCAGCCCTCAAAAACTTAACCGGCAGAAAATATTTTTTTGAAAAAATCCCTAAGCCCCGGGGTCACAATTTCAGCAAAAATCTGACTTTTGGCAGTTCACTCAAAAATGGTGCCAGAAGCTTGCAAATGATCCGCTGAAAGCTTTGGCGATGGAAACAGAAGGCTTTTTATCACAGGACAAGAAATCAGCCCTCAAAAACTTAACCGGCAGAAAATATTTTTTTGAAAAAATCTCTAAGCCCTGGGGTCACAATTTCAGCAAAAATCTGACTTTTGGCAGTTCACTCAAAAATGGTTCCAAGAGCTTAAAAATGCTCCCCTGAAAGGTTTGGCACTCGAAACAGAAGGCTTTTTATCACAGGACAAGAAATCAGCCCTCAAAAACTTAACCGGCAGAAAATATTTTTTTGAAAAAATCCCTAAGCCCCGGGGTCACAATTTCAGCAAAAATCTGACTTTTGGCAATTCACTCAAAAATGGTGCCAAAAGCTTGCAAATGATCCCCTGAAAGCTTTGGCGATGGAAACAGAAGGCTTTTTATCACAGGACAAGAAATCAGCCCTCAAAAACCTAACCGGCAGAAAATATTTTTTTGAAAAAATCCCTAAGCCCCGGGGTCACAATTTCAGCAAAAATCTGACTTTTGGCAGTTCACTCAAAAATGGTTCCAAGAGCTTAAAAATGCTCCCCTGAAAGGTTTGGCACTCGAAACAGAAGGCTTTTTATCACAGGACAAGAAATCAGCCCTCAAAAACTTAACCGGCAGAAAATATTTTTTTGAAAAAATCCCTAAGCCCCGGGGTCACAATTTCAGCAAAAATCTGACTTTTGGCAATTCACTCAAAAATGGTGCCAGAAGCTTGCAAATGATCCCCTGAAAGCTTTGGCGATGGAAACAGAAGGCTTTTTATCACAGGACAAGAAATCAGCCCTCAAAAACTTAACCGGCAGAAAATATTTTTTTGAAAAAATCCCTAAACCCCGGGGTCACAATTTCAGCAAAAATCTGACTTTTGGCAATTCACTCAAAAATGGTGCCAGAAGCTTACAAATGATCCCCTGAAAGCTTTGGCGATGGAAACAGAAGGCTTTTTATCACAGGACAAGAAATCAGCCCTCAATAACTTAACCGGCAGAAATTTTTTTTTTGAAAAAATCCCTAAGCCCCGGGGTCACAATTTCAGCAAAAATCTGACTTTTGGCAATTCACTCAAAAATGGTGCCAGAAGCTTGCAAATGATCCCCTGAAAGCTTTGGCGATGGAAACAGAAGGCTTTTTATCACAGTACAAGAAATCAGCCCTCAAAAACTTAACCGGCAGAAAATATTTTTTTGAAAAAATCCCTAAGCCCCGGGGTCACAATTTCAGCAAAAAACTGACTTTTGGCAATTCACTCAAAAATGGTGCCAGAAGCTTGCAAATGATCCCCTGAAAGCTTTGGCGATGGAAACAGAAGGCTTTTTATCACAGGACAAGAAATCAGCCCTCAAAAACTTAACCGGCAGAAAATATTTTTTTGAAAAAATCCCTAAACCCCGGGGTCACAATTTCAGCAAAAATCTGACTTTTGGCAATTCACTCAAAAATGGTGCCAGAAGCTTACAAATGATCCCCTGAAAGCTTTGGCGATGGAAACAGAAGGCTTTTTATCACAGGACAAGAAATCAGCCCTCAAAAACTTAACCGGCAGAAATTTTTTTTTTGAAAAAATCCCTAAGCCCCGGGGTCACAATTTCAGCAAAAATCTGACTTTTGGCAATTCACTCAAAAATGGAGCCAGAAGCTTGCAAATGATCCCCTGAAAGCTTTGGCGATGGAAACAGAAGGCTTTTTATCACAGGACAAGAAATCAGCCCTCAAAAACTTAACCGGCAGAAAATATTTTTTTGAAAAAATCCCTAAGCCCCGGGGTCACAATTTCAGCAAAAATCTGACTTTTGTCAATTCACTCAAAAATGGTTCCAGAAGTTTACAAATGATCCGCTGAAAGCTTTGGCGATGGAAACAGAAGGCTTTTTATCACAGTACAAGAAATCAGCCCTCAAAAACTTAACCGGCAGAAAATATTTTTTTGAAAAAATCCCTAAGCCCCGGAGTCACAATTTCAGCAAAAATCTGACTTTTGGCAGTTCACTCAAAAATGGTTCCAAGAGCTTAAAAATGCTCCCCTGAAAGGTTTGGCACTCGAAACAGAAGGCTTTTTATCACAGGACAAGAAATCAGCCCTCAAAAACTTAACCGGCAGAAAATATTTTTTGAAAAAATCCCTAAGCCCCGGCCGGGGTCACAATTTCAGCAAAAATCTGACTTTTGGCAATTCACTCAAAAATGGTGCCAGAAGCTTGCAAATGATCCCCTGAAAGCTTTGGCTTTGGAAACAGAAGGCTTTTTATCACAGGACAAGAAATCAGCCCTCAAAAACTTAACCGGCAGAAAATATTTTTTTGAAAAAATCCCTAAGCCCCGGGGTCACAATTTCAGCAAAAATCTGACTTTTGGCAATTCACTCAAAAATGGTGCCAGAAGCTTGCAAATGATCCCCTGAAAGGTTTGGCACTCGAAACAGAAGGCTTTTTATCACAGGACAAGAAATCAGCCCTCAAAAACTTAACCGGCAGAAAATATTTTTTTGAAAAAATCCCTAAGCCCCGGGGTCACAATTTCAGCAAAAATCTGACTTTTGGCAATTCACTCAAAAATGGTGCCAGAAGCTTGCAAATGATCCCCTGAAAGCTTTGGCGATGGAAACAGAAGGCTTTTTATCACAGGACAGGAAATCAGCCCTCAAAAACTTAACCGGCAGAAAATATTTTTTTGAAAAAATCCCTAAGCCCCGGCCGGGGTCACAATTTCAGCAAAAATCTGACTTTTGGCAATTCACTCAAAAATGGTGCCAGAAGCTTGCAAATGATCCCTTGAAAGCTTTGGCGATGGAAACAGAAGGCTTTTTATCACAGGACAAGAAATCAGCCCTCAAAAACTTAACCGGCAGAAAATATTTTTTTGAAAAAATCCCTAAGCCCCGGCCGGGGTCACAATTTCAGCAAAAATCTGACTTTTGGCAATTCACTCAAAAATGGTGCCAGAAGCTTGCAAATGATCCCCTGAAATCTTTGGCGATGGAAACAGAAAGCTTTTTATCACAGGACAAGAAATCAGCCCTCAAAAACTTAACCGGCAGAAAATATTTTTTTGAAAAAATCCCTAAGCCCCGGCCGGGGTCACAATTTCAGCAAAAATCTGACTTTTGGCAATTCACTCAAAAATGGTGCCAGAAGCTTACAAATGATCCCCTGAAAGCTTTGGCGATGGAAACAGAAGGCTTTTTATCACAGGACAAGAAATCAGCCCTCAAAAACTTAACCGGCAGAAATTTTTTTTTTGAAAAAATCCCTAAGCCCCGGGGTCACAATTTCAGCAAAAATCTGACTTTTGGCAATTCACTCAAAAATGGAGCCAGAAGCTTGCAAATGATCCCCTGAAAGCTTTGGCGATGGAAACAGAAGGCTTTTTATCACAGGACAAGAAATCAGCCCTCAAAAACTTAACCGGCAGAAAATATTTTTTTGAAAAAATCCCTAAGCCCCGGGGTCACAATTTCAGCAAAAATCTGACTTTTGGCAATTCACTCAAAAATGGTTCCAGAAGTTTACAAATGATCCGCTGAAAGCTTTGGCGATGGAAACAGAAGGCTTTTTATCACAGTACAAGAAATCAGCCCTCAAAAACTTAACCGGCAGAAAATATTTTTTTGAAAAAATCCCTAAGCCCCGGAGTCACAATTTCAGCAAAAATCTGACTTTTGGCAGTTCACTCAAAAATGGTTCCAAGAGCTTAAAAATGCTCCCCTGAAAGGTTTGGCACTCGAAACAGAAGGCTTTTTATCACAGGACAAGAAATCAGCCCTCAAAAACTTAACCGGCAGAAAATATTTTTTGAAAAAATCCCTAAGCCCCGGCCGGGGTCACAATTTCAGCAAAAATCTGACTTTTGGCAATTCACTCAAAAATGGTGCCAGAAGCTTGCAAATGATCCCCTGAAAGCTTTGGCTTTGGAAACAGAAGGCTTTTTATCACAGGACAAGAAATCAGCCCTCAAAAACTTAACCGGCAGAAAATATTTTTTTGAAAAAATCCCTAAGCCCCGGGGTCACAATTTCAGCAAAAATCTGACTTTTGGCAATTCACTCAAAAATGGTGCCAGAAGCTTGCAAATGATCCCCTGAAAGGTTTGGCACTCGAAACAGAAGGCTTTTTATCACAGGACAAGAAATCAGCCCTCAAAAACTTAACCGGCAGAAAATATTTTTTTGAAAAAATCCCTAAGCCCCGGGGTCACAATTTCAGCAAAAATCTGACTTTTGGCAATTCACTCAAAAATGGTGCCAGAAGCTTGCAAATGATCCCCTGAAAGCTTTGGCGATGGAAACAGAAGGCTTTTTATCACAGGACAGGAAATCAGCCCTCAAAAACTTAACCGGCAGAAAATATTTTTTTGAAAAAATCCCTAAGCCCCGGCCGGGGTCACAATTTCAGCAAAAATCTGACTTTTGGCAATTCACTCAAAAATGGTGCCAGAAGCTTGCAAATGATCCCCTGAAAGCTTTGGCGATGGAAACAGAAGGCTTTTTATCACAGGACAAGAAATCAGCCCTCAAAAACTTAACCGGCAGAAAATATTTTTTTGAAAAAATCCCTAAGCCCCGGCCGGGGTCACAATTTCAGCAAAAATCTGACTTTTGGCAATTCACTCAAAAATGGTGCCAGAAGCTTGCAAATGATCCCCTGAAATCTTTGGCGATGGAAACAGAAGGCTTTTTATAACAGGACAAGAAATCAGCCCTCAAAAACGTAACCGGCAGAAAATATTTTTTTGAAAAAATCCCTAAGCCCCGGGGTCACAATTTCAGCAAAAATCTGACTTTTGGCAATTCACTCAAAAATGGTGCCAGAAGCTTGCAAATGCTCCCCTGAAAGCTTTGGCGATGGAAACAGAAGGCTTTTTATCACAGTACAAGAAATCAGCCCTCAAAAACTTAACCGGCAGAAAATATTTTTTTGAAAAAATCCCTAAGCCCCGGAGTCACAATTTCAGCAAAAATTTGACTTTTGGCAGTTCACTCAAAAATGGTTCCAAGAGCTTAAAAATGCTCCCCTGAAAGGTTTGGCACTCGAAACAGAAGGCTTTTTATCACAGGACAAGAAATCAGCCCTCAAAAACTTAACCGGCAGAAAATATTTTTTTGAAAAAATCCCTAAGCCCCGGGGTCACAATTTCAGCAAAAATCTGACTTTTGGCAATTCACTCAAAAATGCTGCCAGAAGCTTGCAATTTCACAATTTCAGCAAAAATCTGACTTTTGGCAATTCACTCAAAAATGGTGCCAGAAGCTTGCAAATGATCCCCTGAAAGCTTTGGCGATGGAAACAGAAGGCTTTTTATCACAGGACAAGAAATCAGCCCTCAAAAACTTAACCGGCAGAAAATATTTTTTTGAAAAAATCCCTAAGCCCCGGGGTCACAATTTCAGCAAAAATCTGACTTTTGGCAATTCACTCAAAAATGGTGCCAGAAGCTTGCAAATGATCCCCTGAAAGGTTTGGCACTCGAAACAGAAGGCTTTTTATCACAGGACAAGAAATCAGCCCTCAAAAACTTAACCGGCAGAAAATATTTTTTTGAAAAAATCCCTTAGCCCCGGCCGGGGTCACAATTTCAGCAAAAATCTGACTTTTGGCAATTCACTCAAAAATGGTTCCAGAAGCTTACAAATGATCCCCTGAAAGCTTTGGCGATGGAAACAGAAGGCTTTTTATCACAGTACAAGAAATCAGCCCTCAAAAACTTAACCGGCAGAAAATATTTTTTTGAAAAAATCCCTAAGCCCCGGAGTCACAATTTCAGCAAAAATCTGACTTTTGGCAGTTCACTCAAAAATGGTTCCAAGAGCTTAAAAATGCTCCCCTGAAAGGTTTGGCACTCGAAACAGAAGGATTTTTATCACAGGACAAGAAATCAGCCCTCAAAAACTTAACCGGCAGAAAATATTTTTTTGAAAAAATCCCTAAGCCCCGGGGTCACAATTTCAGCAAAAATCTGACTTTTGGCAATTCACTCAAAAATGGTGCCAGAAGCTTGCAAATGATCCCCTGAAAGCTTTGGCGATGGAAACAGAAGGCTTTTTATCACAGGACAAGAAATCAGCCCTCAAAAACTTAACCGGCAGAAAATATTTTTTTGAAAAAATCCCTAAGCCCCGGGGTCACAATTTCAGCAAAAATCTGACTTTTGGCAATTCACTCAAAAATGGTTCCAAGAGCTTAAAAATGCTCCCCTGAAAGGTTTGGCACTCGAAACAGAAGGCTTTTTATCACAGGACAAGAAATCAGCCCTCAAAAACTTAACCGGCAGAAAATATTTTTTTGAAAAAATCCCTAAGCCCCGGGGTCACAATTTCAGCAAAAATCTGACTTTTGGCAATTCACTCAAAAATGGTGCCAGAAGCTTGCAAATGATCCCCTGAAAGCTTTGGCGATGGAAACAGAAGGCTTTTTATCACAGGACAAGAAATCAGCCCTCAAAAACTTAACCGGCAGAAAATATTTTTTTGAAAAAATCCCTAAACCCCGGGGTCACAATTTCAGCAAAAATCTGACTTTTGGTAATTCACTCAAAAATGGTGCCAGAAGCTTACAAATGATCCCCTGAAAGCTTTGGCGATGGAAACAGAAGGCTTTTTATCACAGGACAAGAAATCAGCCCTCAAAAACTTAACCGGCAGAAATTTTTTTTTTGAAAAATTCCCTAAGCCCCGGGGTCACAATTTCAGCAAAAATCTGACTTTTGGCAATTCACTCAAAAATGGTGCCAGAAGCTTGCAAATGATCCCCTGAAAGCTTTGGCGATGGAAACAGAAGGCTTTTTATCACAGGACAAGAAATCAGCCCTCAAAAACTTAACCGGCAGAAAATATTTTTTTGAAAAAATCCCTAAGCCCCGGGGTCACAATTTCAGCAAAAATCTGACTTTTGGCAATTCACTCAAAAATGGTGCCAGAAGCTTACAAATGATCCCCTGAAAGCTTTGGCGATGGAAACAGAAGGCTTTTTATCACAGGACAAGAAATCAGCCCTCAAAAACTTAACCGGCAGAAAATATTTTTTTGAAAAAATCCCTAAGCCCCGGAGTCACAATTTCAGCAAAAATTTGACTTTTGGCAGTTCACTCAAAAATGGTTCCAAGAGCTTAAAAATGCTCCCCTGAAAGGTTTGGCACTCGAAACAGAAGGCTTTTTATCACAGGACAAGAAATCAGCCCTCAAAAACTTAACCGGCAGAAAATATTTTTTTGAAAAAATCCCTAAGCCCCGGGGTCACAATTTCAGCAAAAATCTGACTTTTGGCAATTCACTCAAAAATGGTGCCAGAAGCTTGCAAATGATCCCCTGAAAGCTTTGGCGATGGAAACAGAAGGCTTTTTATCACAGGACAAGAAATCAGCCCTCAAAAACTTAACCGGCAGAAAATATTTTTTTGAAAAAATCCCTAAACCCCGGGGTCACAATTTCAGCAAAAATCTGACTTTTGGCAATTCACTCAAAAATGGTGCCAGAAGCTTACAAATGATCCCCTGAAAGCTTTGGCGATGGAAACAGAAGGCTTTTTATCACAGGACAAGAAATCAGCCCTCAAAAACTTAACCGGCAGAAATTTTTTTTTTGAAAAAATCCCTAAGCCCCGGGGTCACAATTTCAGCAAAAATCTGACTTTTGGCAATTCACTCAAAAATGGTGCCAGAAGCTTGCAAATGATCCCCTGAAAGCTTTGGCGATGGAAACAGAAGGCTTTTTATCACAGGACAAGAAATCAGCCCTCAAAAACTTAACCGGCAGAAAATATTTTTTTGAAAAAATCCCTAAGCCCCGGGGTCACAATTTCAGCAAAAATCTGACTTTTGGCAATTCACTCAAAAATGGTGCCAGAAGCTTACAAATGATCCCCTGAAAGCTTTGGCGATGGAAACAGAAGGCTTTTTATCACAGGACAAGAAATCAGCCCTCAAAAACTTAACCGGCAGAAATTTTTTTTTTGAAAAAATCCTTAAGCCCCGGGGTCACAATTTCAGCAAAAATCTGACTTTTGGCAATTCACTCAAAAATGGTGCCAGAAGCTTGCAAATGATCCCCTGAAAGCTTTGGCGATGGAAACAGAAGGCTTTTTATCACAGGACAAGAAATCAGCCCTCAAAAACTTAACCGGCAGAAAATATTTTTTTGAAAAAATCCCTAAACCCCGGGGTCACAATTTCAGCAAAAATCTGACTTTTGGCAATTCACTCAAAAATGGTGCCAGAAGCTTACAAATGATCCCCTGAAAGCTTTGGCGATGGAAACAGAAGGCTTTTTATCACAGGACAAGAAATCAGCCCTCAAAAACTTAACCGGCAGAAATTTTTTTTTTGAAAAAATCCCTAAGCCCCGGCCGGGGTCACAATTTCAGCAAAAATCTGACTTTTGGCAATTCACTCAAAAATGGTGCCAGAAGCTTGCAAATGATCCCCTGAAAGCTTTGGCTTTGGAAACAGAAGGCTTTTTATCACAGGACAAGAAATCAGCCCTCAAAAACTTAACCGGCAGAAAATATTTTTTTGAAAAAATCCCTAAACCCCGGGGTCACAATTTCAGCAAAAATCTGACTTTTGGCAATTCACTCAAAAATGGTGCCAGAAGCTTGCAAATGATCCCCTGAAAGGTTTGGCACTCGAAACAGAAGGCTTTTTATCACAGGACAAGAAATCAGCCCTCAAAAACTTAACCGGCAGAAAATATTTTTTTGAAAAAATCCCTAAGCCCCGGGGTCACAATTTCAGCAAAAATCTGACTTTTGGCAATTCACTCAAAAATGGTGCCAGAAGCTTGCAAATGATCCCCTGAAAGCTTTGGCGATGGAAACAGAAGGCTTTTGATCACAGGACAAGAAATCAGCCCTCAAAAACCTAACCGGCAGAAAATATTTTTTTGAAAAAATCCCTAAGCCCCGGGGTCACAATTTCAGCAAAACTCTGACTTTTGGCAATTCACTCAAAAATGGTGCCAGAAGCTTGCAAATGATCCACTGAAAGCTTTGGCGATGGAAACAGAAGGCTTTTTATCACAGGACAAGAAATCAGCCCTCAAAAACTTAACCGGCAGAAATTTTTTTTTTGAAAAAATCCCTAAGCCCCGGGGTCACAATTTCAGCAAAAATCTGACTTTTGGCAATTCACTCAAAAATGGTGCCAGAAGCTTGCAAATGATCCCCTGAAAGGTTTGGCACTCGAAACAGAAGGCTTTTTATCACAGGACAAGAAATCAGCCCTCAAAAACTTAACCGGCAGAAAATATTTTTTTGAAAAAATCCCTAAGCCCCGGCCGGGGTCACAATTTCAGCAAAAATTTGACTTTTGGCAATTCACTCAAAAATGGTGCCAGAAGCTTGCAAATGATCCCCTGAAAGCTTTGGCGATGGAAACAGAAGGCTTTTGATCACAGGACAAGAAATCAGCCCTCAAAAACCTAACCGGCAGAAAATATTTTTTTGAAAAAATCCCTAAGCCCCGGGGTCACAATTTCAGCAAAACTCTGACTTTTGGCAATTCACTCAAAAATGGTGCCAGAAGCTTGCAAATGATCCCCTGAAAGCTTTGGCAATGGAAACAGAAGGCTTTTTATCACAGGACAAGAAATCAGCCCTCAAAAACTTAACCGGCAGAAATTTTTTTTTTGAAAAAATCCCTAAGCCCCGGGGTCACAATTTCAGGAAAAATCTGACTTTTGGCAATTCACTCAAAAATGGTGCCAGAAGCTTGCAAATGATACCCTGAAAGGTTTGGCACTCGAAACAGAAGGCTTTTTATCACAGGACAAGAAATCAGCCCTCAAAAACTTAACCGGCAGAAAATATTTTTTTGAAAAAGTCCCTAAGCCCCGGGGTCACAATTTCAGCAAAAATTTGACTTTTGGCAATTCACTCAAAAATGGTGCCAGAAGCTTGCAAATGATCCCCTGAAAGCTTTGGCGATGGAAACAGAAGGCTTTTTATCACAGGACAAGAAATCAGCCTTCAAAAACTTAACCGGCAGAAAATATTTTTTTGAAAAAATCCCTAAGCCCCGGGGTCACAATTTCAGCAAAAATCTGACTTTTGGCAATTCACTCAAAAATGCTGCCAGAAGCTTGCAATTTCACAATTTCAGCAAAAATCTGACTTTTGGCAATTCACTCAAAAATGGTGCCAGAAGGTTGCAAATGATCCCCTGAAAGCTTTGGCGATGGAAACAGAAGGCTTTTTATCACAGGACAAGAAATCAGCCCTCAAAAACTTAACCGGCAGAAAATATTTTTTTGAAAAAATCCTTAAGCCCCGGGGTCACAATTTCAGCAAAAATCTGACTTTTGGCAATTCACTCAAAAATGGTGCCAGAAGCTTACAAATGATCCCCTGAAAGCTTTGGCGATGGAAACAGAAGGCTTTTTATCACAGGACAAGAAATCAGCCCTCAAAAACTTAACCGGCAGAAAATATTTTTTTGAAAAAATCCCTAAGCCCCGGGGTCACAATTTCAGCAAAAATCTGACTTTTGGCAGTTCACTCCAAAATGGTGCCAGAAGCTTGCAAATGATCCGCTGAAAGCTTTGGCGATGGAAACAGAAGGCTTTTTATCACAGGACAAGAAATCAGCCCTCAAAAACTTAACCGGCAGAAAATATTTTTTTGAAAAAATCTCTAAGCCCTGGGGTCACAATTTCAGCAAAAATCTGACTTTTGGCAGTTCACTCAAAAATGGTTCCAAGAGCTTAAAAATGCTCCCCTGAAAGGTTTGGCACTCGAAACAGAAGGCTTTTTATCACAGGACAAGAAATCAGCCCTCAAAAACTTAACCGGCAGAAAATATTTTTTTGAAAAAATCCCTAAGCCCCGGGGTCACAATTTCAGCAAAAATCTGACTTTTGGCAATTCACTCAAAAATGGTGCCAAAAGCTTGCAAATGATCCCCTGAAAGCTTTGGCGATGGAAACAGAAGGCTTTTTATCACAGGACAAGAAATCAGCCCTCAAAAACCTAACCGGCAGAAAATATTTTTTTGAAAAAATCCCTAAGCCCCGGGGTCACAATTTCAGCAAAAATCTGACTTTTGGCAGTTCACTCAAAAATGGTTCCAAGAGCTTAAAAATGCTCCCCTGAAAGGTTTGGCACTCGAAACAGAAGGCTTTTTATCACAGGACAAGAAATCAGCCCTCAAAAACTTAACCGGCAGAAAATATTTTTTTGAAAAAATCCCTAAGCCCCGGGGTCACAATTTCAGCAAAAATCTGACTTTTGGCAATTCACTCAAAAATGGTGCCAGAAGCTTGCAAATGATCCCCTGAAAGCTTTGGCGATGGAAACAGAAGGCTTTTTATCACAGGACAAGAAATCAGCCCTCAAAAACTTAACCGGCAGAAAATATTTTTTTGAAAAAATCCCTAAACCCCGGGGTCACAATTTCAGCAAAAATCTGACTTTTGGCAATTCACTCAAAAATGGTGCCAGAAGCTTACAAATGATCCCCTGAAAGCTTTGGCGATGGAAACAGAAGGCTTTTTATCACAGGACAAGAAATCAGCCCTCAATAACTTAACCGGCAGAAATTTTTTTTTTGAAAAAATCCCTAAGCCCCGGGGTCACAATTTCAGCAAAAATCTGACTTTTGGCAATTCACTCAAAAATGGTGCCAGAAGCTTGCAAATGATCCCCTGAAAGCTTTGGCGATGGAAACAGAAGGCTTTTTATCACAGGACAAGAAATCAGCCCTCAAAAACTTAACCGGCAGAAAATATTTTTTTGAAAAAATCCCTAAGCCCCGGGGTCACAATTTCAGCAAAAATCTGACTTTTGGCAATTCACTCAAAAATGGTGCCAGAAGCTTACAAATGATCCCCTGAAAGCTTTGGCGATGGAAACAGAAGGCTTTTTATCACAGGACAAGAAATCAGCCCTCAAAAACTTAACCGGCAGAAAATATTTTTTTGAAAAAATCCCTAAGCCCCGGAGTCACAATTTCAGCAAAAATTTGACTTTTGGCAGTTCACTCAAAAATGGTTCCAAGAGCTTAAAAATGCTCCCCTGAAAGGTTTGGCACTCGAAACAGAAGGCTTTTTATCACAGGACAAGAAATCAGCCCTCAAAAACTTAACCGGCAGAAAATATTTTTTTGAAAAAATCCCTAAGCCCCGGGGTCACAATTTCAGCAAAAATCTGACTTTTGGCAATTCACTCAAAAATGGTGCCAAAAGCTTGCAAATGATCCCCTGAAAGCTTTGGCGATGGAAACAGAAGGCTTTTTATCACAGGACAAGAAATCAGCCCTCAAAAACCTAACCGGCAGAAAATATTTTTTTGAAAAAATCCCTAAGCCCCGGGGTCACAATTTCAGCAAAAATCTGACTTTTGGCAGTTCACTCAAAAATGGTTCCAAGAGCTTAAAAATGCTCCCCTGAAAGGTTTGGCACTCGAAACAGAAGGCTTTTTATCACAGGACAAGAAATCAGCCCTCAAAAACTTAACCGGCAGAAAATATTTTTTTGAAAAAATCCCTAAGCCCCGGGGTCACAATTTCAGCAAAAATCTGACTTTTGGCAATTCACTCAAAAATGGTGCCAGAAGCTTGCAAATGATCCCCTGAAAGCTTTGGCGATGGAAACAGAAGGCTTTTTATCACAGGACAAGAAATCAGCCCTCAAAAACTTAACCGGCAGAAAATATTTTTTTGAAAAAATCCCTAAACCCCGGGGTCACAATTTCAGCAAAAATCTGACTTTTGGCAATTCACTCAAAAATGGTGCCAGAAGCTTACAAATGATCCCCTGAAAGCTTTGGCGATGGAAACAGAAGGCTTTTTATCACAGGACAAGAAATCAGCCCTCAATAACTTAACCGGCAGAAATTTTTTTTTTGAAAAAATCCCTAAGCCCCGGGGTCACAATTTCAGCAAAAATCTGACTTTTGGCAATTCACTCAAAAATGGTGCCAGAAGCTTGCAAATGATCCCCTGAAAGCTTTGGCGATGGAAACAGAAGGCTTTTTATCACAGGACAAGAAATCAGCCCTCAAAAACTTAACCGGCAGAAAATATTTTTTTGAAAAAATCCCTAAGCCCCGGGGTCACAATTTCAGCAAAAATCTGACTTTTGGCAATTCACTCAAAAATGGTGCCAGAAGCTTACAAATGATCCCCTGAAAGCTTTGGCGATGGAAACAGAAGGCTTTTTATCACAGGACAAGAAATCAGCCCTCAAAAACTTAACCGGCAGAAAATATTTTTTTGAAAAAATCCCTAAGCCCCGGAGTCACAATTTCAGCAAAAATTTGACTTTTGGCAGTTCACTCAAAAATGGTTCCAAGAGCTTAAAAATGCTCCCCTGAAAGGTTTGGCACTCGAAACAGAAGGCTTTTTATCACAGGACAAGAAATCAGCCCTCAAAAACTTAACCGGCAGAAAATATTTTTTTGAAAAAATCCCTAAGCCCCGGGGTCACAATTTCAGCAAAAATCTGACTTTTGGCAATTCACTCAAAAATGGTGCCAGAAGCTTGCAAATGATCCCCTGAAAGCTTTGGCGATGGAAACAGAAGGCTTTTTATCACAGGACAAGAAATCAGCCCTCAAAAACTTAACCGGCAGAAAATATTTTTTTGAAAAAATCCCTAAACCCCGGGGTCACAATTTCAGCAAAAATCTGACTTTTGGCAATGCACTCAAAAATGGTGCCAGAAGCTTACAAATGATCCCCTGAAAGCTTTGGCGATGGAAACAGAAGGCTTTTTATCACAGGACAAGAAATCAGCCCTCAAAAACTTAACCGGCAGAATTTTTTTTTTTGAAAAAATCCCTAAGCCCCGGGGTCACAATTTCAGCAAAAATCTGACTTTTGGCAATTCACTCAAAAATGGAGCCAGAAGCTTGCAAATGATCCCCTGAAAGCTTTGGCGATGGAAACAGAAGGCTTTTTATCACAGGACAAGAAATCAGCCCTCAAAAACTTAACCGGCAGAAAATATTTTTTTGAAAAAATCCCTAAGCCCCGGGGTCACAATTTCAGCAAAAATCTGACTTTTGGCAATTCACTCAAAAATGGTTCCAGAAGTTTACAAATGATCCGCTGAAAGCTTTGGCGATGGAAACAGAAGGCTTTTTATCACAGTACAAGAAATCAGCCCTCAAAAACTTAACCGGCAGAAAATATTTTTTTGAAAAAATCCCTAAGCCCCGGAGTCACAATTTCAGCAAAAATCTGACTTTTGGCAGTTCACTCAAAAATGGTTCCAAGAGCTTAAAAATGCTCCCCTGAAAGGTTTGGCACTCGAAACAGAAGGCTTTTTATCACAGGACAAGAAATCAGCCCTCAAAAACTTAACCGGCAGAAAATATTTTTTTGAAAAAATCCCTAAGCCCCGGGGTCACAATTTCAGCAAAAATCTGACTTTTGGCAATTCACTCAAAAATGGTGCCAGAAGCTTGCAAATGATCCCCTGAAAGCTTTGGCGATGGAAACAGAAGGCTTTTTATCACAGGACAAGAAATCAGCCCTCAAAAACTTAACCGGCAGAAAATATTTTTTTGAAAAAATCCCTAAACCCCGGTGTCACAATTTCAGGAAAAATCTGACTTTTGGCAATGCACTCAAAAATGGTGCCAGAAGCTTACAAATGATCCCCTGAAAGCTTTGGCGATGGAAACAGAAGGCTTTTTATCACAGGACAAGAAATCAGCCCTCAAAAACTTAACCGGCAGAAATTTTTTTTTTGAAAAAATCCCTAAGCCCCGGGGTCACAATTTCAGCAAAAATCTGACTTTTGGCAATTCACTCAAAAATGGAGCCAGAAGCTTGCAAATGATCCCCTGAAAGCTTTGGCGATGGAAACAGAAGGCTTTTTATCACAGGACAAGAAATCAGCCCTCAAAAACTTAACCGGCAGAAAATATTTTTTTGAAAAAATCCCTAAGCCCCGGGGTCACAATTTCAGCAAAAATCTGACTTTTGGCAATTCACTCAAAAATGGTTCCAGAAGTTTACAAATGATCCGCTGAAAGCTTTGGCGATGGAAACAGAAGGCTTTTTATCACAGTACAAGAAATCAGCCCTCAAAAACTTAACCGGCAGAAAATATTTTTTTGAAAAAATCCCTAAGCCCCGGAGTCACAATTTCAGCAAAAATCTGACTTTTGGCAGTTCACTCAAAAATGGTTCCAAGAGCTTAAAAATGCTCCCCTGAAAGGTTTGGCACTCGAAACAGAAGGCTTTTTATCACAGGACAAGAAATCAGCCCTCAAAAACTTAACCGGCAGAAAATATTTTTTGAAAAAATCCCTAAGCCCCGGCCGGGGTCACAATTTCAGCAAAAATCTGACTTTTGGCAATTCACTCAAAAATGGTGCCAGAAGCTTGCAAATGATCCCCTGAAAGCTTTGGCTTTGGAAACAGAAGGCTTTTTATCACAGGACAAGAAATCAGCCCTCAAAAACTTAACCGGCAGAAAATATTTTTTTGAAAAAATCCCTAAGCCCCGGGGTCACAATTTCAGCAAAAATCTGACTTTTGGCAATTCACTCAAAAATGGTGCCAGAAGCTTGCAAATGATCCCCTGAAAGGTTTGGCACTCGAAACAGAAGGCTTTTTATCACAGGACAAGAAATCAGCCCTCAAAAACTTAACCGGCAGAAAATATTTTTTTGAAAAAATCCCTAAGCCCCGGGGTCACAATTTCAGCAAAAATCTGACTTTTGGCAATTCACTCAAAAATGGTGCCAGAAGCTTGCAAATGATCCCCTGAAAGCTTTGGCGATGGAAACAGAAGGCTTTTTATCACAGGACAGGAAATCAGCCCTCAAAAACTTAACCGGCAGAAAATATTTTTTTGAAAAAATCCCTAAGCCCCGGCCGGGGTCACAATTTCAGCAAAAATCTGACTTTTGGCAATTCACTCAAAAATGGTGCCAGAAGCTTGCAAATGATCCCCTGAAAGCTTTGGCGATGGAAACAGAAGGCTTTTTATCACAGGACAAGAAATCAGCCCTCAAAAACTTAACCGGAAGAAAATATTTTTTTGAAAAAATCCCTAAGCCCCGGCCGGGGTCACAATTTCAGCAAAAATCTGACTTTTGGCAATTCACTCAAAAATGGTGCCAGAAGCTTGCAAATGATCCCCTGAAATCTTTGGCGATGGAAACAGAAGGCTTTTTATAACAGGACAAGAAATCAGCCCTCAAAAACGTAACCGGCAGAAAATATTTTTTTGAAAAAATCCCTAAGCCCCGGGGTCACAATTTCAGCAAAAATCTGACTTTTGGCAATTCACTCAAAAATGGTGCCAGAAGCTTGCAAATGCTCCCCTGAAAGGTTTGGCACTCAAAACAGAAGGCTTTTTATCACAGGAAAAGAAATCAGCCCTCAAAAACTTAACCGGCAGAAAATATTTTTTTGAAAAAATCCCTAAGCCCCGGGGTCACAATTTCAGCAAAAATCTGACTTTTGGCAGTTCACTCAAAAATGGTTCCAAGAGCTTAAAAATGCTCCCCTGAAAGGTTTGGCACTCGAAACAGAAGGCTTTTTATCACAGGACAAGAAATCAGCCCTCAAAAACTTAACCGGCAGAAAATATTTTTTTGAAAAAATCCCTAAGCCCCGGGGTCACAATTTCAGCAAAAATCTGACTTTTGGCAATTCACTCAAAAATGGTGCCAGAAGCTTGCAAATGATCCCCTGAAAGGTTTGGCACTCGAAACAGAAGGCTTTTTATCACAGGACAAGAAATCAGCCCTCAAAAACTTAACCGGCAGAAAATATTTTTTTGAAAAAATCCCTAAGCCCCGAGGTCACAATTTCAGCAAAAATCTGACTTTTGGCAGTTCACTCAAACATGGTGCCAGAAGCTTGCAAATGATCCCCTGAAACATTTGGAACTCGAAACAGAAGGCTTTTTATCACAGGACAAGAAATCAGCCCTCAAAAACTTAACCGGCAGAAAATATTTTTTTGAAAAAATCCCTAAGCCCCGGGGTCACAATTTCAGCAAAAATCTGACTTTTGGCAATTCACTCAAAAATGGTGCCAGAAGCTTGCAAATGATCCCCTGAAAGCTTTGGCGATGGAAACAGAAGGCTTTTTATCACAGGACAAGAAATCAGCCCTCAAAAACTTAACCGGCAGAAAATATTTTTTTGAAAAAATCCCTAAACCCCGGGGTCACAATTTCAGCAAAAATCTGACTTTTGGCAATTCACTCAAAAATGGTGCCAGAAGCTTACAAATGATCCCCTGAAAGCTTTGGCGATGGAAACAGAAGGCTTTTTATCACAGGACAAGAAATCAGCCCTCAAAAACTTAACCGGCAGAAATTTTTTTTTTGAAAAAATCCCTAAGCCCCGGGGTCACAATTTCAGCAAAAATCTGACTTTTGGCAATTCACTCAAAAATGGTGCCAGAAGCTTGCAAATGATCCCCTGAAAGCTTTGGCGATGGAAACAGAAGGCTTTTTATCACAGGACAGGAAATCAGCCCTCAAAAACTTAACCGGCAGAAAATATTTTTTTGAAAAAATCCCTAAGCCCCGGCCGGGGTCACAATTTCAGCAAAAATCTGACTTTTGGCAATTCACTCAAAAATGGTGCCAGAAGCTTGCAAATGATCCCCTGAAAGCTTTGGCGATGGAAACAGAAGGCTTTTTATCACAGGACAAGAAATCAGCCCTCAAAAACTTAACCGGCAGAAAATATTTTTTTGAAAAAATCCCTAAGCCCCGGCCGGGGTCACAATTTCAGCAAAAATCTGACTTTTGGCAATTCACTCAAAAATGGTGCCA
Source organism: Podarcis liolepis (assembly GCF_965112155.1). Taxonomy (NCBI): domain Eukaryota; kingdom Metazoa; phylum Chordata; class Lepidosauria; order Squamata; family Lacertidae; genus Podarcis; species Podarcis liolepis. The sequence goes on along the minus strand of NC_139571.1, from coordinate 16,665,544 downwards.
GAAGCTTGCAAATGATCCCCTGAAATCTTTGGCGATGGAAACAGAAGGCTTTTTATAACAGGACAAGAAATCAGCCCTCAAAAACGTAACCGGCAGAAAATATTTTTTTGAAAAAATCCCTAAGCCCCGGGGTCACAATTTCAGCAAAAATCTGACTTTTGGCAATTCACTCAAAAATGGTGCCAGAAGCTTGCAAATGCTCCCCTGAAAGGTTTGGCACTCAAAACAGAAGGCTTTTTATCACAGGAAAAGAAATCAGCCCTCAAAAACTTAACCGGCAGAAAATATTTTTTTGAAAAAATCCCTAAGCCCCGGGGTCACAATTTCAGCAAAAATCTGACTTTTGGCAGTTCACTCAAAAATGGTTCCAAGAGCTTAAAAATGCTCCCCTGAAAGGTTTGGCACTCGAAACAGAAGGCTTTTTATCACAGGACAAGAAATCAGCCCTCAAAAACTTAACCGGCAGAAAATATTTTTTTGAAAAAATCCCTAAGCCCCGGGGTCACAATTTCAGCAAAAATCTGACTTTTGGCAATTCACTCAAAAATGGTGCCAGAAGCTTGCAAATGATCCCCTGAAAGGTTTGGCACTCGAAACAGAAGGCTTTTTATCACAGGACAAGAAATCAGCCCTCAAAAACTTAACCGGCAGAAAATATTTTTTTGAAAAAATCCCTAAGCCCCGAGGTCACAATTTCAGCAAAAATCTGACTTTTGGCAGTTCACTCAAACATGGTGCCAGAAGCTTGCAAATGATCCCCTGAAACATTTGGAACTCGAAACAGAAGGCTTTTTATCACAGGACAAGAAATCAGCCCTCAAAAACTTAACCGGCAGAAAATATTTTTTTGAAAAAATCCCTAAGCCCCGGGGTCACAATTTCAGCAAAAATCTGACTTTTGGCAATTCACTCAAAAATGGTGCCAGAAGCTTGCAAATGATCCCCTGAAAGCTTTGGCGATGGAAACAGAAGGCTTTTTATCACAGGACAAGAAATCAGCCCTCAAAAACTTAACCAGCAGAAAATATTTTTTTGAAAAAATCCCTAAACCCCGGGGTCACAATTTCAGCAAAAATCTGACTTTTGGCAATTCACTCAAAAATGGTGCCAGAAGCTTACAAATGATCCCCTGAAAGCTTTGGCGATGGAAACAGAAGGCTTTTTATCACAGGACAAGAAATCAGCCCTCAAAAACTTAACCGGCAGAAAATATTTTTTTGAAAAAATCCCTAAGCCCCGGGGTCACAATTTCAGCAAAAATCTGACTTTTGGCAATTCACTCAAAAATGGTGCCAGAAGCTTACAAATGATCCCCTGAAAGCTTTGGCGATGGAAACAGAAGGCTTTTTATCACAGGACAAGAAATCAGCCCTCAAAAACTTAACCGGCAGAAAATATTTTTTTGAAAAAATCCCTAAGCCCCGGAGTCACAATTTCAGCAAAAATTTGACTTTTGGCAGTTCACTCAAAAATGGTTCCAAGAGCTTAAAAATGCTCCCCTGAAAGGTTTGGCACTCGAAACAGAAGGCTTTTTATCACAGGACAAGAAATCAGCCCTCAAAAACTTAACCGGCAGAAAATATTTTTTTGAAAAAATCCCTAAGCCCCGGGTTCACAATTTCAGCAAAAATCTGACTTTTGGCAATTCACTCAAAAATGGTGCCAGAAGCTTGCAAATGATCCCCTGAAAGCTTTGGCGATGGAAACAGAAGGCTTTTTATCACAGGACAAGAAATCAGCCCTCAAAAACTTAACCGGCAGAAAATATTTTTTTGAAAAAATCCCTAAACCCCGGGGTCACAATTTCAGCAAAAATCTGACTTTTGGCAATTCACTCAAAAATGGTGCCAGAAGCTTACAAATGATCCCCTGAAAGCTTTGGCGATGGAAACAGAAGGCTTTTTATCACAGGACAAGAAATCAGCCCTCAAAAACTTAACCGGCAGAAAATATTTTTTTGAAAAAATCCCTAAGCCCCGGGGTCACAATTTCAGCAAAAATCTGACTTTTGGCAATTCACTCAAAAATGGTGCCAGAAGCTTACAAATGATCCCCTGAAAGCTTTGGCGATGGAAACAGAAGGCTTTTTATCACAGGACAAGAAATCAGCCCTCAAAAACTTAACCGGCAGAAAATATTTTTTTGAAAAAATCCCTAAGCCCCGGGGTCACAATTTCAGCAAAAATCTGACTTTTGGCAATTCACTCAAAAATGGTGCCAGAAGCTTACAAATGATCCCCTGAAAGCTTTGGCGATGGAAACAGAAGGCTTTTTATCACAGTACAAGAAATCAGCCCTCAAAAACTTAACCGGCAGAAAATATTTTTTTGAAAAAATCCCTAAGCCCCGGAGTCACAATTTCAGCAAAAATCTGACTTTTGGCAGTTCACTCAAAAATGGTTCCAAGAGCTTAAAAATGCTCCCCTGAAAGGTTTGGCACTCGAAACAGAAGGCTTTTTATCACAGGACAAGAAATCAGCCCTCAAAAACTTAACCGGCAGAAAATATTTTTTTGAAAAAATCCCTAAGCCCCGGGGTCACAATTTCAGCAAAAATCTGACTTTTGGCAATTCACTCAAAAATGGTGCCAGAAGCTTGCAAATGATCCCCTGAAAGCTTTGGCTTTGGAAACAGAAGGTTTTTTTTCACAGGACAAGAAATCAGCCCTCAAAAACTTAACCGGCAGAAAATATTTTTTTGAAAAAATCCCTAAGCCCCGGGGTCACAATTTCAGCAAAAATCTGACTTTTGGCAATTCACTCAAAAATGGTGCCAGAAGCTTGCAAATGATCCCCTGAAAGGTTTGGCACTCGAAACAGAAGGCTTTTTATCACAGGACAAGAAATCAGCCCTCAAAAACTTAACCGGCAGAAAATATTTTTTTGAAAAAATCCCTAAGCCCCGGGGTCACAATTTCAGCAAAAATCTGACTTTTGGCAATTCACTCAAAAATGGTGCCAGAAGCTTGCAAATGATCCCCTGAAAGCTTTGGCGATGGAAACAGAAGGCTTTTTATCACAGGACAAGAAATCAGCCCTCAAAAACTTAACCGGCAGAAAATATTTTTTTGAAAAAATCCCTAAGCCCCGGCCGGGGTCGATATTTCAGCAAAAATCTGACTTTTGGCAATTCACTCAAAAATGGTGCCAGAAGCTTGCAAATGATCCCCTGAAAGCTTTGGCGATGGAAACAGAAGGCTTTTTATCACAGGACAAGAAATCAGCCCTCAAAAACTTAACCGGCAGAAAATATTTTTTTGAAAAAATCCCTAAGCCCCGGGGTCACAATTTCAGCAAAACTCTGACTTTTGGCAATTCACTCAAAAATGGTGCCAGAAGCTTGCAAATGATCCCCTGAAATCTTTGGCGATGGAAACAGAAGGCTTTTTATAACAGGACAAGAAATCAGCCCTCAAAAATGTAACCGGCAGAAAATATTTTTTTGAAAAAATCCCTAAGCCCCGGGGTCACAATTTCAGCAAAAATCTGACTTTTGGCAATTCACTCAAAAATGGTGCCAGAAGCTTACAAATGATCCCCTGAAAGCTTTGGCGATGGAAACAGAAGGCTTTTTATCACAGGACAAGAAATCAGCCCTCAAAAACTTAACCGGCAGAAAATATTTTTTTGAAAAAATCACTGAGCCCCGGAGTCACAATTTCAGCAAAAATCTGACTTTTGGCAGTTCACTCAAAAATGGTTCCAAGAGCTTAAAAATGCTCCACTGAAAGGTTTGGCACTCGAAACAGAAGGCTTTTTATCACAGGACAAGAAATCAGCCCTCAAAAACTTAACCGGCAGAAAATATTTTTTTGAAAAAATCCCTAAGCCCCGGGGTCACAATTTCAGCAAAAATCTGACTTTTGGCAATTCACTCAAAAATGGTGCCAGAAGCTTGCAAATGATCCCCTGAAAGCTTTGGCGATGGAAACAGAAGGCTTTTTATCACAGGACAAGAAATCAGCCCTCAAAAACTTAACCGGCAGAAAATATTTTTTTGAAAAAATCCCTAAGCCCCGGGGTCACAATTTCAGCAAAAATCTGACTTTTGGCAATTCACTCAAAAATGGTGCCAGAAGCTTGCAAATGATCCCCTGAAAGGTTTGGCACTCGAAACAGAAGGCTTTTTATCACAGGACAAGAAATCAGCCCTCAAAAACTTAACCGGCAGAAAATATTTTTTTGAAAAAATCCCTAAGCCCCGGGGTCACAATTTCAGCAAAAATCTGACTTTTGGCAGTTCACTCAAACATGGTGCCAGAAGCTGGCAAATGATCCCCTGAAACATTTGGAACTCGAAACAGAAGGCTTTTTATCACAGGACAAGAAATCAGCTCTCAAAAACTTAACCGGCAGAAAATATTTTTTTGAAAAAATCCCTAAGCCCCGGCCGGGGTCACAATTTCAGCAAAAATCTGACTTTTGGCAATTCACTCAAAAATGGTGCCAGAAGCTTGCAAATGATCCCCTGAAAGCTTTGGCGATGGAAACAGAAGGCTTTTTATCACAGGACAAGAAATCAGCCCTCAAAAACTTAACCGGCAGAAAATATTTTTTTGAAAAGATCCCTAAGGCCCGGGGTCACAATTTCAGCAAAACTCTGACCTTTGGCAATTCACTCAAAAATGGTGCCAGAAGCTTGCAAATGATCCCCTGAAAGCTTTGGCACTCGAAACAGAAGGCTTTTTATCACAGGACAAGAAATCAGCCCTCAAAAACTTAACCGGCAGAAAATATTTTTTTGAAAAAATCCCTAAGCCCCGGCCGGGGTCACAATTTCAGCAAAAATCTGACTTTTGGCAATTCACTCAAAAATGGTGCCAGAAGCTTGCAAATGATCCCCTGAAAGCTTTGGCGATGGAAACAGAAGGCTTTTTATCACAGGACAAGAAATCAGCCCTCAAAAACTTAACCGGCAGAAAATATTTTTTTGAAAAAATCCCTAAGGCCCGGGGTCACAATTTCAGCAAAACTCTGACTTTTGGCAATTCACTCAAAAATGGTGCCAGAAGCTTGCAAATGATCCCCTGAAAGCTTTGGCGATGGAAACAGAAGGCTTTTTATCACAGGACAAGAAATCAGAACTCAAAAACTTAACCAGCAGAAAATATTTTTTTGAAAAAATCCCTAAGCCCCGGGGTCACAATTTCAGCAAAAATCTGACTTTTGGCAGTTCACTCAAAAATGGTTCCAAGAGCTTAAAAATGCTCCCCTGAAAGGTTTGGCACTCGAAACAGAAGGCTTTTTATCACAGGACAAGAAATCAGCCCTCAAAAACTTAACCGGCAGAAAATATTTTTTTGAAAAAATCCCTAAGCCCCGGGGTCACAATTTCAGCAAAAATCTGACTTTTGGCAATTCACTCAAAAATGGTGCCAGAAGCTTGCAAATGATCCCCTGAAAGGTTTGGCACTCGAAACAGAAGGCTTTTTATCACAGGACAAGAAATCAGCCCTCAAAAACTTAACCGGCAGAAAATATTTTTTTGAAAAAATCCCTAAGCCCCGGGGTCACAATTTCAGCAAAAATCTGACTTTTGGCAGTTCACTCAAACATGGTGCCAGAAGCTTGCAAATGATCCCCTGAAACATTTGGAACTCGAAACAGAAGGCTTTTTATCACAGGACAAGAAATCAGCTCTCAAAAACTTAACCGGCAGAAAATATTTTTTTGAAAAAATCCCTAAGCCCCGGCCGGGGTCACAATTTCAGCAAAAATCTGACTTTTGGCAATTCACTCAAAAATGGTGCCAGAAGCTTGCAAATGATCCCCTGAAAGCTTTGGCGATGGAAACAGAAGGCTTTTTCTCACAGGACAAGAAATCAGCCCTCAAAAACTTAACCGGCAGAAAATATTTTTTTGAAAAAATCCCTAAGCCCCGGGGTCACAATTTCAGCAAAAATCTGACTTTTGGCAATTCACTCAAAAATGGTGCCAGAAGCTTGCAATTTCACAATTTCAGCAAAAATCTGACTATTGGCAATTCACTCAGAAATGGTGCCAGAAGCTTGAAAATGATCCCCTGAAAGCTTTGGCGATGGAAACAGAAGGCTTTTTATCACAGGACAAGAAATCAGCCCTCAAAAACTTAACCAGCAGAAAATATTTTTTTGAAAAAATCCCTAAGCCCCGGAGTCACAATTTCAGCAAAAATTTGACTTTTGGCAGTTCACTCAAAAATGGTTCCAAGAGCTTAAAAATGCTCCCCTGAATGGTTTGGCACTCGAAACAGAGGGCTTTTTATCACAGGACAAGAAATCAGCCCTCAAAAACTTAACCGGCAGAAAATATTTTTTTGAAAAAATCCCTAAGCCCCGGGGTCACAATTTCAGCAAAAATCTGACTTTTGGCAATTCACTCAAAAATGGTGCCAGAAGCTTGCAAATGATCCCGTGAAAGGTTTGGCACTCGAAACAGAAGGCTTTTTATCACAGGACAAGAAATCAGCCCTCAAAAACTTAACCGGCAGAAAATATTTTTTTGAAAAAATCCCTAAGCCCCTGAGTCACAATTTCAGCAAAAATCTGACTTTTGGCAATTCACTCAAAAATGGTGCCAGAAGCTTGCAAATGATCCCCTGAAAGCTTTGGCGATGGAAACAGAAGGCTTTTTATCACAGGACAAGAAATCAGCCCTCAAAAACTTAACCGGCAGAAAATATTTTTTTGAAAAAATCCCTAAGCCCCGGGGTCACAATTTCAGCAAAAATCTGACTTTTGGCAATTCACTCAAAAATGGTGCCAGAAGCTTGCAATTTCACAATTTCAGCAAAAATCTGACTATTGGCAATTCACTCAGAAATGGTGCCAGAAGCTTGAAAATGATCCCCTGAAAGCTTTGGCGATGGAAACAGAAGGCTTTTTATCACAGGACAAGAAATCAGCCCTCAAAAACTTAACCAGCAGAAAATATTTTTTTGAAAAAATCCCTAAGCCCCGGAGTCACAATTTCAGCAAAAATTTGACTTTTGGCAGTTCACTCAAAAATGGTTCCAAGAGCTTAAAAATGCTCCCCTGAATGGTTTGGCACTCGAAACAGAGGGCTTTTTATCACAGGACAAGAAATCAGCCCTCAAAAACTTAACCGGCAGAAAATATTTTTTTGAAAAAATCCCTAAGCCCCGGGGTCACAATTTCAGCAAAAATCTGACTTTTGGCAATTCACTCAAAAATGGTGCCAGAAGCTTGCAAATGATCCCCTGAAAGCTTTGGCGATGGAAACAGAAGGCTTTTTATCACAGGACAAGAAATCAGCCCTCAAAAACTTAACCGGCAGAAAATATTTTTTTGAAAAAATCCCTAAGCCCCGGGGTCACAATTTCAGCAAAAATCTGACTTTTGGCAGTTCACTCAAAAATGGTGCCAGAAGCTTGCAAATGATCCCCTGAAAGCTTTGGCGATGGAAACAGAAGGCTTTTTATCACAGGACAAGAAATCAGCCCTCAAAAACTTAACCGGCAGAAAATATTTTTTTGAAAAAATCCCTAAGCCCCGGGGTCACAATTTCAGCAAAAATCTGACTTTTGGCAATTCACTCAAAAATGGTGCCAGAAGCTTGCAATTTCACAATTTCAGCAAAAATCTGACTATTGGCAATTCACTCAGAAATGGTGCCAGAAGCTTGAAAATGATCCCCTGAAAGCTTTGGCGATGGAAACAGAAGGCTTTTTATCACAGGACAAGAAATCAGCCCTCAAAAACTTAACCGGCAGAAAATATTTTTTTGAAAAAATCCCTAAGCCCCGGAGTCACAATTTCAGCAAAAATTTGACTTTTGGCAGTTCACTCAAAAATGGTTCCAAGAGCTTAAAAATGCTCCCCTGAAAGGTTTGGCACTCGAAACAGAAGGCTTTTTATCACAGGACAAGAAATCAGCCCTCAAAAACTTAACCGGCAGAAAATATTTTTTTGAAAAAATCCCTAAGCCCCGGGGTCACAATTTCAGCAAAAATCTGACTTTTGGCAATTCACTCAAAAATGGTGCCAGAAGCTTGCAAATGATCCCCTGAAAGCTTTGGCGATGGAAACAGAAGGCTTTTTATCACAGGACAAGAAATCAGCCCTCAAAAACTTAACCGGCAGAAAATATTTTTTTGAAAAAATCCCTAAACCCCGGGGTCACAATTTCAGCAAAAATCTGACTTTTGGCAATTCACTCAAAAATGGTGCCAGAAGCTTACAAATGATCCCCTGAAAGCTTTGGCGATGGAAACAGAAGGCTTTTTATCACAGGACAAGAAATCAGCCCTCAAAAACTTAACCGGCAGAAAATATTTTTTTGAAAAAATCCCTAAGCCCCGGGGTCACAATTTCAGCAAAAATCTGACTTTTGGCAATTCACTCAAAAATGGTGCCAGAAGCTTACAAATGATCCCCTGAAAGCTTTGGCGGTGGAAACAGAAGGCTTTTTATCACAGGACAAGAAATCAGCCCTCAAAAACTTAACCGGCAGAAAATATTTTTTTGAAAAAATCCCTAAGCCCCGGGGTCACAATTTCAGCAAAAATCTGACTTTTGGCAATTCACTCAAAAATGGTGCCAGAAGCTTACAAATGATCCCCTGAAAGCTTTGGCGATGGAAACAGAAGGCTTTTTATCACAGTACAAGAAATCAGCCCTCAAAAACTTAACCGGCAGAAAATATTTTTTTGAAAAAATCCCTAAGCCCCGGAGTCACAATTTCAGCAAAAATCTGACTTTTGGCAGTTCACTCAAAAATGGTTCCAAGAGCTTAAAAATGCTCCCCTGAAAGGTTTGGCACTCGAAACAGAAGGCTTTTTATCACAGGACAAGAAATCAGCCCTCAAAAACTTAACCGGCAGAAAATATTTTTTTGAAAAAATCCCTAAGCCCCGGGGTCACAATTTCAGCAAAAATCTGACTTTTGGCAATTCACTCAAAAATGGTGCCAGAAGCTTGCAAATGATCCCCTGAAAGCTTTGGCTTTGGAAACAGAAGGGTTTTTTTCACAGGACAAGAAATCAGCCCTCAAAAACTTAACCGGCAGAAAATATTTTTTTGAAAAAATCCCTAAGCCCCGGGGTCACAATTTCAGCAAAAATCTGACTTTTGGCAATTCACTCAAAAATGGTGCCAGAAGCTTGCAAATGATCCCCTGAAAGGTTTGGCACTCGAAACAGAAGGCTTTTTATCACAGGACAAGAAATCAGCCCTCAAAAACTTAACCGGCAGAAAATATTTTTTTGAAAAAATCCCTAAGCCCCGGGGTCACAATTTCAGCAAAAATCTGACTTTTGGCAATTCACTCAAAAATGGTGCCAGAAGCTTGCAAATGATCCCCTGAAAGCTTTGGCGATGGAAACAGAAGGCTTTTTATCACAGGACAAGAAATCAGCCCTCAAAAACTTAACCGGCAGAAAATATATTTTTGAAAAAATCCCTAAGCCCCGGCCGGGGTCGCAATTTCAGCAAAAATCTGACTTTTGGCAATTCACTCAAAAATGGTGCCAGAAGCTTGCAAATGATCCCCTGAAAGCTTTGGCGATGGAAACAGAAGGCTTTTTATCACAGGACAAGAAATCAGCCCTCAAAAACTTAACCGGCAGAAAATATTTTTTTGAAAAAATCCCTAAGCCCCGGGGTCACAATTTCAGCAAAACTCTGACTTTTGGCAATTCACTCAAAAATGGTGCCAGAAGCTTGCAAATGATCCCCTGAAATCTTTGGCGATGGAAACAGAAGGCTTTTTATAACAGGACAAGAAATCAGCCCTCAAAAATGTAACCGGCAGAAAATATTTTTTTGAAAAAATCCCTAAGCCCCGGGGTCACAATTTCAGCAAAAATCTGACTTTTGGCAATTCACTCAAAAATGGTGCCAGAAGCTTACAAATGATCCCCTGAAAGCTTTGGCGATGGAAACAGAAGGCTTTTTATCACAGGACAAGAAATCAGCCCTCAAAAACTTAACCGGCAGAAAATATTTTTTTGAAAAAATCCCTAAGCCCCGGGGTCACAATTTCAGCAAAAATCTGACTTTTGGCAGTTCACTCAAAAATGGTGCCAGAAGCTTGCAATTTCACAATTTCAGCAAAAATCTGACTATTGGCAATTCACTCAGAAATGGTGCCAGAAGCTTGAAAATGATCCCCTGAAAGCTTTGGCGATGGAAACAGAAGGCTTTTTATCACAGGACAAGAAATCAGCCCTCAAAAACTTAACCAGCAGAAAATATTTTTTTGAAAAAATCCCTAAGCCCCGGAGTCACAATTTCAGCAAAAATTTGACTTTTGGCAGTTCACTCAAAAATGGTTCCAAGAGCTTAAAAATGCTCCCCTGAATGGTTTGGCACTCGAAACAGAGGGCTTTTTATCACAGGACAAGAAATCAGCCCTCAAAAACTTAACCGGCAGAAAATATTTTTTTGAAAAAATCCCTAAGCCCCGGGGTCACAATTTCAGCAAAAATCTGACTTTTGGCAATTCACTCAAAAATGGTGCCAGAAGCTTGCAAATGATCCCCTGAAAGCTTTGGCGATGGAAACAGAAGGCTTTTTATCACAGGACAAGAAATCAGCCCTCAAAAACTTAACCGGCAGAAAATATTTTTTTGAAAAAATCCCTAAGCCCCGGGGTCACAATTTCAGCAAAAATCTGACTTTTGGCAGTTCACTCAAAAATGGTGCCAGAAGCTTGCAAATGATCCCCTGAAAGCTTTGGCGATGGAAACAGAAGGCTTTTTATCACAGGACAAGAAATCAGCCCTCAAAAACTTAACCGGCAGAAAATATTTTTTTGAAAAAATCCCTAAGCCCCGGGGTCACAATTTCAGCAAAAATCTGACTTTTGGCAATTCACTCAAAAATGGTGCCAGAAGCTTGCAATTTCACAATTTCAGCAAAAATCTGACTATTGGCAATTCACTCAGAAATGGTGCCAGAAGCTTGAAAATGATCCCCTGAAAGCTTTGGCGATGGAAACAGAAGGCTTTTTATCACAGGACAAGAAATCAGCCCTCAAAAACTTAACCGGCAGAAAATATTTTTTTGAAAAAATCCCTAAGCCCCGGAGTCACAATTTCAGCAAAAATTTGACTTTTGGCAGTTCACTCAAAAATGGTTCCAAGAGCTTAAAAATGCTCCCCTGAAAGGTTTGGCACTCGAAACAGAAGGCTTTTTATCACAGGACAAGAAATCAGCCCTCAAAAACTTAACCGGCAGAAAATATTTTTTTGAAAAAATCCCTAAGCCCCGGGGTCACAATTTCAGCAAAAATCTGACTTTTGGCAATTCACTCAAAAATGGTGCCAGAAGCTTGCAAATGATCCCCTGAAAGCTTTGGCGATGGAAACAGAAGGCTTTTTATCACAGGACAAGAAATCAGCCCTCAAAAACTTAACCGGCAGAAAATATTTTTTTGAAAAAATCCCTAAACCCCGGGGTCACAATTTCAGCAAAAATCTGACTTTTGGCAATTCACTCAAAAATGGTGCCAGAAGCTTACAAATGATCCCCTGAAAGCTTTGGCGATGGAAACAGAAGGCTTTTTATCACAGGACAAGAAATCAGCCCTCAAAAACTTAACCGGCAGAAAATATTTTTTTGAAAAAATCCCTAAGCCCCGGGGTCACAATTTCAGCAAAAATCTGACTTTTGGCAATTCACTCAAAAATGGTGCCAGAAGCTTACAAATGATCCCCTGAAAGCTTTGGCGGTGGAAACAGAAGGCTTTTTATCACAGGACAAGAAATCAGCCCTCAAAAACTTAACCGGCAGAAAATATTTTTTTGAAAAAATCCCTAAGCCCCGGGGTCACAATTTCAGCAAAAATCTGACTTTTGGCAATTCACTCAAAAATGGTGCCAGAAGCTTACAAATGATCCCCTGAAAGCTTTGGCGATGGAAACAGAAGGCTTTTTATCACAGTACAAGAAATCAGCCCTCAAAAACTTAACCGGCAGAAAATATTTTTTTGAAAAAATCCCTAAGCCCCGGAGTCACAATTTCAGCAAAAATCTGACTTTTGGCAGTTCACTCAAAAATGGTTCCAAGAGCTTAAAAATGCTCCCCTGAAAGGTTTGGCACTCGAAACAGAAGGCTTTTTATCACAGGACAAGAAATCAGCCCTCAAAAACTTAACCGGCAGAAAATATTTTTTTGAAAAAATCCCTAAGCCCCGGGGTCACAATTTCAGCAAAAATCTGACTTTTGGCAATTCACTCAAAAATGGTGCCAGAAGCTTGCAAATGATCCCCTGAAAGCTTTGGCTTTGGAAACAGAAGGGTTTTTTTCACAGGACAAGAAATCAGCCCTCAAAAACTTAACCGGCAGAAAATATTTTTTTGAAAAAATCCCTAAGCCCCGGGGTCACAATTTCAGCAAAAATCTGACTTTTGGCAATTCACTCAAAAATGGTGCCAGAAGCTTGCAAATGATCCCCTGAAAGGTTTGGCACTCGAAACAGAAGGCTTTTTATCACAGGACAAGAAATCAGCCCTCAAAAACTTAACCGGCAGAAAATATTTTTTTGAAAAAATCCCTAAGCCCCGGGGTCACAATTTCAGCAAAAATCTGACTTTTGGCAATTCACTCAAAAATGGTGCCAGAAGCTTGCAAATGATCCCCTGAAAGCTTTGGCGATGGAAACAGAAGGCTTTTTATCACAGGACAAGAAATCAGCCCTCAAAAACTTAACCGGCAGAAAATATATTTTTGAAAAAATCCCTAAGCCCCGGCCGGGGTCGCAATTTCAGCAAAAATCTGACTTTTGGCAATTCACTCAAAAATGGTGCCAGAAGCTTGCAAATGATCCCCTGAAAGCTTTGGCGATGGAAACAGAAGGCTTTTTATCACAGGACAAGAAATCAGCCCTCAAAAACTTAACCGGCAGAAAATATTTTTTTGAAAAAATCCCTAAGCCCCGGGGTCACAATTTCAGCAAAACTCTGACTTTTGGCAATTCACTCAAAAATGGTGCCAGAAGCTTGCAAATGATCCCCTGAAATCTTTGGCGATGGAAACAGAAGGCTTTTTATAACAGGACAAGAAATCAGCCCTCAAAAATGTAACCGGCAGAAAATATTTTTTTGAAAAAATCCCTAAGCCCCGGGGTCACAATTTCAGCAAAAATCTGACTTTTGGCAATTCACTCAAAAATGGTGCCAGAAGCTTACAAATGATCCCCTGAAAGCTTTGGCGATGGAAACAGAAGGCTTTTTATCACAGGACAAGAAATCAGCCCTCAAAAACTTAACCGGCAGAAAATATTTTTTTGAAAAAATCCCTAAGCCCCGGGGTCACAATTTCAGCAAAAATCTGACTTTTGGCAGTTCACTCAAAAATGGTTCCAAGAGCTTAAAAATGCTCCCCTGAAAGGTTTGGCACTCGAAACAGAAGGCTTTTTATCACAGGACAAGAAATCAGCCCTCAAAAACTTAACCGGCAGAAAATATTTTTTTGAAAAAATCCCTAAGCCCCGGGGTCACAATTTCAGCAAAAATCTGACTTTTGGCAATTCACTCAAAAATGGTGCCAGAAGCTTGCAAATGATCCCCTGAAAGGTTTGGCACTCGAAACAGAAGGCTTTTTATCACAGGACAAGAAATCAGCCCTCAAAAACTTAACCGGCAGAAAATATTTTTTTGAAAAAATCCCTAAGCCCCGAGGTCACAATTTCAGCAAAAATCTGACTTTTGGCAGTTCACTCAAACATGGTGCCAGAAGCTTGCAAATGATCCCCTGAAACATTTGGAACTCGAAACAGAAGGCTTTTTATCACAGGACAAGAAATCAGCCCTCAAAAACTTAACCGGCAGAAAATATTTTTTTGAAAAAATCCCTAAGCCCCGGGGTCACAATTTCAGCAAAAATCTGACTTTTGGCAATTCACTCAAAAATGGTGCCAGAAGCTTGCAAATGATCCCCTGAAAGCTTTGGCGATGGAAACAGAAGGCTTTTTATCACAGGACAAGAAATCAGCCCTCAAAAACTTAACCAGCAGAAAATATTTTTTTGAAAAAATCCCTAAACCCCGGGGTCACAATTTCAGCAAAAATCTGACTTTTGGCAATTCACTCAAAAATGGTGCCAGAAGCTTACAAATGATCCCCTGAAAGCTTTGGCGATGGAAACAGAAGGCTTTTTATCACAGGACAAGAAATCAGCCCTCAAAAACTTAACCGGCAGAAAATATTTTTTTGAAAAAATCCCTAAGCCCCGGGGTCACAATTTCAGCAAAAATCTGACTTTTGGCAATTCACTCAAAAATGGTGCCAGAAGCTTACAAATGATCCCCTGAAAGCTTTGGCGATGGAAACAGAAGGCTTTTTATCACAGGACAAGAAATCAGCCCTCAAAAACTTAACCGGCAGAAAATATTTTTTTGAAAAAATCCCTAAGCCCCGGAGTCACAATTTCAGCAAAAATTTGACTTTTGGCAGTTCACTCAAAAATGGTTCCAAGAGCTTAAAAATGCTCCCCTGAAAGGTTTGGCACTCGAAACAGAAGGCTTTTTATCACAGGACAAGAAATCAGCCCTCAAAAACTTAACCGGCAGAAAATATTTTTTTGAAAAAATCCCTAAGCCCCGGGTTCACAATTTCAGCAAAAATCTGACTTTTGGCAATTCACTCAAAAATGGTGCCAGAAGCTTGCAAATGATCCCCTGAAAGCTTTGGCGATGGAAACAGAAGGCTTTTTATCACAGGACAAGAAATCAGCCCTCAAAAACTTAACCGGCAGAAAATATTTTTTTGAAAAAATCCCTAAACCCCGGGGTCACAATTTCAGCAAAAATCTGACTTTTGGCAATTCACTCAAAAATGGTGCCAGAAGCTTACAAATGATCCCCTGAAAGCTTTGGCGATGGAAACAGAAGGCTTTTTATCACAGGACAAGAAATCAGCCCTCAAAAACTTAACCGGCAGAAAATATTTTTTTGAAAAAATCCCTAAGCCCCGGGGTCACAATTTCAGCAAAAATCTGACTTTTGGCAATTCACTCAAAAATGGTGCCAGAAGCTTACAAATGATCCCCTGAAAGCTTTGGCGATGGAAACAGAAGGCTTTTTATCACAGGACAAGAAATCAGCCCTCAAAAACTTAACCGGCAGAAAATATTTTTTTGAAAAAATCCCTAAGCCCCGGGGTCACAATTTCAGCAAAAATCTGACTTTTGGCAATTCACTCAAAAATGGTGCCAGAAGCTTACAAATGATCCCCTGAAAGCTTTGGCGATGGAAACAGAAGGCTTTTTATCACAGTACAAGAAATCAGCCCTCAAAAACTTAACCGGCAGAAAATATTTTTTTGAAAAAATCCCTAAGCCCCGGAGTCACAATTTCAGCAAAAATCTGACTTTTGGCAGTTCACTCAAAAATGGTTCCAAGAGCTTAAAAATGCTCCCCTGAAAGGTTTGGCACTCGAAACAGAAGGCTTTTTATCACAGGACAAGAAATCAGCCCTCAAAAACTTAACCGGCAGAAAATATTTTTTTGAAAAAATCCCTAAGCCCCGGGGTCACAATTTCAGCAAAAATCTGACTTTTGGCAATTCACTCAAAAATGGTGCCAGAAGCTTGCAAATGATCCCCTGAAAGCTTTGGCTTTGGAAACAGAAGGTTTTTTTTCACAGGACAAGAAATCAGCCCTCAAAAACTTAACCGGCAGAAAATATTTTTTTGAAAAAATCCCTAAGCCCCGGGGTCACAATTTCAGCAAAAATCTGACTTTTGGCAATTCACTCAAAAATGGTGCCAGAAGCTTGCAAATGATCCCCTGAAAGGTTTGGCACTCGAAACAGAAGGCTTTTTATCACAGGACAAGAAATCAGCCCTCAAAAACTTAACCGGCAGAAAATATTTTTTTGAAAAAATCCCTAAGCCCCGGGGTCACAATTTCAGCAAAAATCTGACTTTTGGCAATTCACTCAAAAATGGTGCCAGAAGCTTGCAAATGATCCCCTGAAAGCTTTGGCGATGGAAACAGAAGGCTTTTTATCACAGGACAAGAAATCAGCCCTCAAAAACTTAACCGGCAGAAAATATTTTTTTGAAAAAATCCCTAAGCCCCGGGGTCACAATTTCAGCAAAACTCTGACTTTTGGCAATTCACTCAAAAATGGTGCCAGAAGCTTGCAAATGATCCCCTGAAATCTTTGGCGATGGAAACAGAAGGCTTTTTATAACAGGACAAGAAATCAGCCCTCAAAAATGTAACCGGCAGAAAATATTTTTTTGAAAAAATCCCTAAGCCCCGGGGTCACAATTTCAGCAAAAATCTGACTTTTGGCAATTCACTCAAAAATGGTGCCAGAAGCTTACAAATGATCCCCTGAAAGCTTTGGCGATGGAAACAGAAGGCTTTTTATCACAGGACAAGAAATCAGCCCTCAAAAACTTAACCGGCAGAAAATATTTTTTTGAAAAAATCACTGAGCCCCGGAGTCACAATTTCAGCAAAAATCTGACTTTTGGCAGTTCACTCAAAAATGGTTCCAAGAGCTTAAAAATGCTCCACTGAAAGGTTTGGCACTCGAAACAGAAGGCTTTTTATCACAGGACAAGAAATCAGCCCTCAAAAACTTAACCGGCAGAAAATATTTTTTTGAAAAAATCCCTAAGCCCCGGGGTCACAATTTCAGCAAAAATCTGACTTTTGGCAATTCACTCAAAAATGGTGCCAGAAGCTTGCAAATGATCCCCTGAAAGCTTTGGCGATGGAAACAGAAGGCTTTTTATCACAGGACAAGAAATCAGCCCTCAAAAACTTAACCGGCAGAAAATATTTTTTTGAAAAAATCCCTAAGCCCCGGGGTCACAATTTCAGCAAAAATCTGACTTTTGGCAATTCACTCAAAAATGGTGCCAGAAGCTTGCAAATGATCCCCTGAAAGGTTTGGCACTCGAAACAGAAGGCTTTTTATCACAGGACAAGAAATCAGCCCTCAAAAACTTAACCGGCAGAAAATATTTTTTTGAAAAAATCCCTAAGCCCCGGGGTCACAATTTCAGCAAAAATCTGACTTTTGGCAGTTCACTCAAACATGGTGCCAGAAGCTGGCAAATGATCCCCTGAAACATTTGGAACTCGAAACAGAAGGCTTTTTATCACAGGACAAGAAATCAGCTCTCAAAAACTTAACCGGCAGAAAATATTTTTTTGAAAAAATCCCTAAGCCCCGGCCGGGGTCACAATTTCAGCAAAAATCTGACTTTTGGCAATTCACTCAAAAATGGTGCCAGAAGCTTGCAAATGATCCCCTGAAAGCTTTGGCGATGGAAACAGAAGGCTTTTTATCACAGGACAAGAAATCAGCCCTCAAAAACTTAACCGGCAGAAAATATTTTTTTGAAAAGATCCCTAAGGCCCGGGGTCACAATTTCAGCAAAACTCTGACCTTTGGCAATTCACTCAAAAATGGTGCCAGAAGCTTGCAAATGATCCCCTGAAAGCTTTGGCACTCGAAACAGAAGGCTTTTTATCACAGGACAAGAAATCAGCCCTCAAAAACTTAACCGGCAGAAAATATTTTTTTGAAAAAATCCCTAAGCCCCGGCCGGGGTCACAATTTCAGCAAAAATCTGACTTTTGGCAATTCACTCAAAAATGGTGCCAGAAGCTTGCAAATGATCCCCTGAAAGCTTTGGCGATGGAAACAGAAGGCTTTTTATCACAGGACAAGAAATCAGCCCTCAAAAACTTAACCGGCAGAAAACATTTTTTTGAAAAAATCCCTAAGGCCCGGGGTCACAATTTCAGCAAAACTCTGACTTTTGGCAATTCACTCAAAAATGGTGCCAGAAGCTTGCAAATGATCCCCTGAAAGCTTTGGCGATGGAAACAGAAGGCTTTTTATCACAGGACAAGAAATCAGAACTCAAAAACTTAACCAGCAGAAAATATTTTTTTGAAAAAATCCCTAAGCCCCGGGGTCACAATTTCAGCAAAAATCTGACTTTTGGCAGTTCACTCAAAAATGGTTCCAAGAGCTTAAAAATGCTCCCCTGAAAGGTTTGGCACTCGAAACAGAAGGCTTTTTATCACAGGACAAGAAATCAGCCCTCAAAAACTTAACCGGCAGAAAATATTTTTTTGAAAAAATCCCTAAGCCCCGGGGTCACAATTTCAGCAAAAATCTGACTTTTGGCAGTTCACTCAAAAATGGTGCCAGAAGCTTGCAAATGATCCCCTGAAAGCTTTTTGCGATGGAAACAGAAGGCTTTTTATCACAGGACAAGAAATCAGCCCTCAAAAACTTAACCGGCAGAAAATATTTTTTTGAAAAAATCCCTAAGCCCCGAGGTCACAATTTCAGCAAAAATCTGACTTTTGGCAGTTCACTCAAACATGGTGCCAGAAGCTTGCAAATGATCCCCTGAAACATTTGGAACTCGAAACAGAAGGCTTTTTATCACAGGACAAGAAATCAGCCCTCAAAAACTTAA
The DNA here is from genome assembly GCF_965112155.1 of Podarcis liolepis. NCBI lineage: Eukaryota > Metazoa > Chordata > Lepidosauria > Squamata > Lacertidae > Podarcis > Podarcis liolepis. Next base: position 16,647,147 of record NC_139571.1, on the reverse strand, counting down.
CCGGCAGAAAATATTTTTTTGAAAAAATCCCTAAGCCCCGGGGTCACAATTTCAGCAAAAATCTGACTTTTGGCAATTCACTCAAAAATGGTGCCAGAAGCTTGCAAATGATCCCCTGAAAGCTTTGGCGATGGAAACAGAAGGCTTTTTATCACAGGACAAGAAATCAGCCCTCAAAAACTTAACCAGCAGAAAATATTTTTTTGAAAAAATCCCTAAACCCCGGGGTCACAATTTCAGCAAAAATCTGACTTTTGGCAATTCACTCAAAAATGGTGCCAGAAGCTTACAAATGATCCCCTGAAAGCTTTGGCGATGGAAACAGAAGGCTTTTTATCACAGGACAAGAAATCAGCCCTCAAAAACTTAACCGGCAGAAAATATTTTTTTGAAAAAATCCCTAAGCCCCGGGGTCACAATTTCAGCAAAAATCTGACTTTTGGCAATTCACTCAAAAATGGTGCCAGAAGCTTACAAATGATCCCCTGAAAGCTTTGGCGATGGAAACAGAAGGCTTTTTATCACAGGACAAGAAATCAGCCCTCAAAAACTTAACCGGCAGAAAATATTTTTTTGAAAAAATCCCTAAGCCCCGGTGTCACAATTTCAGCAAAAATTTGACTTTTGGCAGTTCACTCAAAAATGGTTCCAAGAGCTTAAAAATGCTCCCCTGAAAGGTTTGGCACTCGAAACAGAAGGCTTTTTATCACAGGACAAGAAATCAGCCCTCAAAAACTTAACCGGCAGAAAATATTTTTTTGAAAAAATCCCTAAGCCCCGGGTTCACAATTTCAGCAAAAATCTGACTTTTGGCAATTCACTCAAAAATGGTGCCAGAAGCTTGCAAATGATCCCCTGAAAGCTTTGGCGATGGAAACAGAAGGCTTTTTATCACAGGACAAGAAATCAGCCCTCAAAAACTTAACCGGCAGAAAATATTTTTTTGAAAAAATCCCTAAACCCCGGGGTCACAATTTCAGCAAAAATCTGACTTTTGGCAATTCACTCAAAAATGGTGCCAGAAGCTTACAAATGATCCCCTGAAAGCTTTGGCGATGGAAACAGAAGGCTTTTTATCACAGGACAAGAAATCAGCCCTCAAAAACTTAACCGGCAGAAAATATTTTTTTGAAAAAATCCCTAAGCCCCGGGGTCACAATTTCAGCAAAAATCTGACTTTTGGCAATTCACTCAAAAATGGTGCCAGAAGCTTACAAATGATCCCCTGAAAGCTTTGGCGATGGAAACAGAAGGCTTTTTATCACAGGACAAGAAATCAGCCCTCAAAAACTTAACCGGCAGAAAATATTTTTTTGAAAAAATCCCTAAGCCCCGGGGTCACAATTTCAGCAAAAATCTGACTTTTGGCAATTCACTCAAAAATGGTGCCAGAAGCTTACAAATGATCCCCTGAAAGCTTTGGCGATGGAAACAGAAGGCTTTTTATCACAGTACAAGAAATCAGCCCTCAAAAACTTAACCGGCAGAAAATATTTTTTTGAAAAAATCCCTAAGCCCCGGAGTCACAATTTCAGCAAAAATCTGACTTTTGGCAGTTCACTCAAAAATGGTTCCAAGAGCTTAAAAATGCTCCCCTGAAAGGTTTGGCACTCGAAACAGAAGGCTTTTTATCACAGGACAAGAAATCAGCCCTCAAAAACTTAACCGGCAGAAAATATTTTTTTGAAAAAATCCCTAAGCCCCGGGGTCACAATTTCAGCAAAAATCTGACTTTTGGCAATTCACTCAAAAATGGTGCCAGAAGCTTGCAAATGATCCCCTGAAAGCTTTGGCTTTGGAAACAGAAGGTTTTTTTTCACAGGACAAGAAATCAGCCCTCAAAAACTTAACCGGCAGAAAATATTTTTTTGAAAAAATCCCTAAGCCCCGGGGTCACAATTTCAGCAAAAATCTGACTTTTGGCAATTCACTCAAAAATGGTGCCAGAAGCTTGCAAATGATCCCCTGAAAGGTTTGGCACTCGAAACAGAAGGCTTTTTATCACAGGACAAGAAATCAGCCCTCAAAAACTTAACCGGCAGAAAATATTTTTTTGAAAAAATCCCTAAGCCCCGGGGTCACAATTTCAGCAAAAATCTGACTTTTGGCAATTCACTCAAAAATGGTGCCAGAAGCTTGCAAATGATCCCCTGAAAGCTTTGGCGATGGAAACAGAAGGCTTTTTATCACAGGACAAGAAATCAGCCCTCAAAAACTTAACCGGCAGAAAATATTTTTTTGAAAAAATCCCTAAGCCCCGGCCGGGGTCGATATTTCAGCAAAAATCTGACTTTTGGCAATTCACTCAAAAATGGTGCCAGAAGCTTGCAAATGATCCCCTGAAAGCTTTGGCGATGGAAACAGAAGGCTTTTTATCACAGGACAAGAAATCAGCCCTCAAAAACTTAACCGGCAGAAAATATTTTTTTGAAAAAATCCCTAAGCCCCGGGGTCACAATTTCAGCAAAACTCTGACTTTTGGCAATTCACTCAAAAATGGTGCCAGAAGCTTGCAAATGATCCCCTGAAATCTTTGGCGATGGAAACAGAAGGCTTTTTATAACAGGACAAGAAATCAGCCCTCAAAAATGTAACCGGCAGAAAATATTTTTTTGAAAAAATCCCTAAGCCCCGGGGTCACAATTTCAGCAAAAATCTGACTTTTGGCAATTCACTCAAAAATGGTGCCAGAAGCTTACAAATGATCCCCTGAAAGCTTTGGCGATGGAAACAGAAGGCTTTTTATCACAGGACAAGAAATCAGCCCTCAAAAACTTAACCGGCAGAAAATATTTTTTTGAAAAAATCACTGAGCCCCGGAGTCACAATTTCAGCAAAAATCTGACTTTTGGCAGTTCACTCAAAAATGGTTCCAAGAGCTTAAAAATGCTCCACTGAAAGGTTTGGCACTCGAAACAGAAGGCTTTTTATCACAGGACAAGAAATCAGCCCTCAAAAACTTAACCGGCAGAAAATATTTTTTTGAAAAAATCCCTAAGCCCCGGGGTCACAATTTCAGCAAAAATCTGACTTTTGGCAATTCACTCAAAAATGGTGCCAGAAGCTTGCAAATGATCCCCTGAAAGCTTTGGCGATGGAAACAGAAGGCTTTTTATCACAGGACAAGAAATCAGCCCTCAAAAACTTAACCGGCAGAAAATATTTTTTTGAAAAAATCCCTAAGCCCCGGGGTCACAATTTCAGCAAAAATCTGACTTTTGGCAATTCACTCAAAAATGGTGCCAGAAGCTTGCAAATGATCCCCTGAAAGGTTTGGCACTCGAAACAGAAGGCTTTTTATCACAGGACAAGAAATCAGCCCTCAAAAACTTAACCGGCAGAAAATATTTTTTTGAAAAAATCCCTAAGCCCCGGGGTCACAATTTCAGCAAAAATCTGACTTTTGGCAGTTCACTCAAACATGGTGCCAGAAGCTGGCAAATGATCCCCTGAAACATTTGGAACTCGAAACAGAAGGCTTTTTATCACAGGACAAGAAATCAGCTCTCAAAAACTTAACCGGCAGAAAATATTTTTTTGAAAAAATCCCTAAGCCCCGGCCGGGGTCACAATTTCAGCAAAAATCTGACTTTTGGCAATTCACTCAAAAATGGTGCCAGAAGCTTGCAAATGATCCCCTGAAAGCTTTGGCGATGGAAACAGAAGGCTTTTTATCACAGGACAAGAAATCAGCCCTCAAAAACTTAACCGGCAGAAAATATTTTTTTGAAAAGATCCCTAAGGCCCGGGGTCACAATTTCAGCAAAACTCTGACCTTTGGCAATTCACTCAAAAATGGTGCCAGAAGCTTGCAAATGATCCCCTGAAAGCTTTGGCACTCGAAACAGAAGGCTTTTTATCACAGGACAAGAAATCAGCCCTCAAAAACTTAACCGGCAGAAAATATTTTTTTGAAAAAATCCCTAAGCCCCGGCCGGGGTCACAATTTCAGCAAAAATCTGACTTTTGGCAATTCACTCAAAAATGGTGCCAGAAGCTTGCAAATGATCCCCTGAAAGCTTTGGCGATGGAAACAGAAGGCTTTTTATCACAGGACAAGAAATCAGCCCTCAAAAACTTAACCGGCAGAAAACATTTTTTTGAAAAAATCCCTAAGGCCCGGGGTCACAATTTCAGCAAAACTCTGACTTTTGGCAATTCACTCAAAAATGGTGCCAGAAGCTTGCAAATGATCCCCTGAAAGCTTTGGCGATGGAAACAGAAGGCTTTTTATCACAGGACAAGAAATCAGAACTCAAAAACTTAACCAGCAGAAAATATTTTTTTGAAAAAATCCCTAAGCCCCGGGGTCACAATTTCAGCAAAAATCTGACTTTTGGCAGTTCACTCAAAAATGGTTCCAAGAGCTTAAAAATGCTCCCCTGAAAGGTTTGGCACTCGAAACAGAAGGCTTTTTATCACAGGACAAGAAATCAGCCCTCAAAAACTTAACCGGCAGAAAATATTTTTTTGAAAAAATCCCTAAGCCCCGGGGTCACAATTTCAGCAAAAATCTGACTTTTGGCAGTTCACTCAAACATGGTGCCAGAAGCTTGCAAATGATCCCCTGAAACATTTGGAACTCGAAACAGAAGGCTTTTTATCACAGGACAAGAAATCAGCTCTCAAAAACTTAACCGGCAGAAAATATTTTTTTGAAAAAATCCCTAAGCCCCGGCCGGGGTCACAATTTCAGCAAAAATCTGACTTTTGGCAATTCACTCAAAAATGGTGCCAGAAGCTTGCAAATGATCCCCTGAAAGCTTTGGCGATGGAAACAGAAGGCTTTTTCTCACAGGACAAGAAATCAGCCCTCAAAAACTTAACCGGCAGAAAATATTTTTTTGAAAAAATCCCTAAGCCCCGGGGTCACAATTTCAGCAAAAATCTGACTTTTGGCAATTCACTCAAAAATGGTGCCAGAAGCTTGCAATTTCACAATTTCAGCAAAAATCTGACTATTGGCAATTCACTCAGAAATGGTGCCAGAAGCTTGAAAATGATCCCCTGAAAGCTTTGGCGATGGAAACAGAAGGCTTTTTATCACAGGACAAGAAATCAGCCCTCAAAAACTTAACCAGCAGAAAATATTTTTTTGAAAAAATCCCTAAGCCCCGGAGTCACAATTTCAGCAAAAATTTGACTTTTGGCAGTTCACTCAAAAATGGTTCCAAGAGCTTAAAAATGCTCCCCTGAATGGTTTGGCACTCGAAACAGAGGGCTTTTTATCACAGGACAAGAAATCAGCCCTCAAAAACTTAACCGGCAGAAAATATTTTTTTGAAAAAATCCCTAAGCCCCGGGGTCACAATTTCAGCAAAAATCTGACTTTTGGCAATTCACTCAAAAATGGTGCCAGAAGCTTGCAAATGATCCCGTGAAAGGTTTGGCACTCGAAACAGAAGGCTTTTTATCACAGGACAAGAAATCAGCCCTCAAAAACTTAACCAGCAGAAAATATTTTTTTGAAAAAATCCCTAAGCCCCGGAGTCACAATTTCAGCAAAAATTTGACTTTTGGCAGTTCACTCAAAAATGGTTCCAAGAGCTTAAAAATGCTCCCCTGAATGGTTTGGCACTCGAAACAGAGGGCTTTTTATCACAGGACAAGAAATCAGCCCTCAAAAACTTAACCGGCAGAAAATATTTTTTTGAAAAAATCCCTAAGCCCCGGGGTCACAATTTCAGCAAAAATCTGACTTTTGGCAATTCACTCAAAAATGGTGCCAGAAGCTTGCAAATGATCCCCTGAAAGCTTTGGCGATGGAAACAGAAGGCTTTTTATCACAGGACAAGAAATCAGCCCTCAAAAACTTAACCGGCAGAAAATATTTTTTTGAAAAAATCCCTAAGCCCCGGGGTCACAATTTCAGCAAAAATCTGACTTTTGGCAGTTCACTCAAAAATGGTGCCAGAAGCTTGCAAATGATCCCCTGAAAGCTTTGGCGATGGAAACAGAAGGCTTTTTATCACAGGACAAGAAATCAGCCCTCAAAAACTTAACCGGCAGAAAATATTTTTTTGAAAAAATCCCTAAGCCCCGGGGTCACAATTTCAGCAAAAATCTGACTTTTGGCAATTCACTCAAAAATGGTGCCAGAAGCTTGCAATTTCACAATTTCAGCAAAAATCTGACTATTGGCAATTCACTCAGAAATGGTGCCAGAAGCTTGAAAATGATCCCCTGAAAGCTTTGGCGATGGAAACAGAAGGCTTTTTATCACAGGACAAGAAATCAGCCCTCAAAAACTTAACCGGCAGAAAATATTTTTTTGAAAAAATCCCTAAGCCCCGGAGTCACAATTTCAGCAAAAATTTGACTTTTGGCAGTTCACTCAAAAATGGTTCCAAGAGCTTAAAAATGCTCCCCTGAAAGGTTTGGCACTCGAAACAGAAGGCTTTTTATCACAGGACAAGAAATCAGCCCTCAAAAACTTAACCGGCAGAAAATATTTTTTTGAAAAAATCCCTAAGCCCCGGGGTCACAATTTCAGCAAAAATCTGACTTTTGGCAATTCACTCAAAAATGGTGCCAGAAGCTTGCAAATGATCCCCTGAAAGCTTTGGCGATGGAAACAGAAGGCTTTTTATCACAGGACAAGAAATCAGCCCTCAAAAACTTAACCGGCAGAAAATATTTTTTTGAAAAAATCCCTAAACCCCGGGGTCACAATTTCAGCAAAAATCTGACTTTTGGCAATTCACTCAAAAATGGTGCCAGAAGCTTACAAATGATCCCCTGAAAGCTTTGGCGATGGAAACAGAAGGCTTTTTATCACAGGACAAGAAATCAGCCCTCAAAAACTTAACCGGCAGAAAATATTTTTTTGAAAAAATCCCTAAGCCCCGGGGTCACAATTTCAGCAAAAATCTGACTTTTGGCAATTCACTCAAAAATGGTGCCAGAAGCTTACAAATGATCCCCTGAAAGCTTTGGCGATGGAAACAGAAGGCTTTTTATCACAGGACAAGAAATCAGCCCTCAAAAACTTAACCGGCAGAAAATATTTTTTTGAAAAAATCCCTAAGCCCCGGGGTCACAATTTCAGCAAAAATCTGACTTTTGGCAATTCACTCAAAAATGGTGCCAGAAGCTTACAAATGATCCCCTGAAAGCTTTGGCGATGGAAACAGAAGGCTTTTTATCACAGTACAAGAAATCAGCCCTCAAAAACTTAACCGGCAGAAAATATTTTTTTGAAAAAATCCCTAAGCCCCGGAGTCACAATTTCAGCAAAAATCTGACTTTTGGCAGTTCACTCAAAAATGGTTCCAAGAGCTTAAAAATGCTCCCCTGAAAGGTTTGGCACTCGAAACAGAAGGCTTTTTATCACAGGACAAGAAATCAGCCCTCAAAAACTTAACCGGCAGAAAATATTTTTTTGAAAAAATCCCTAAGCCCCGGGGTCACAATTTCAGCAAAAATCTGACTTTTGGCAATTCACTCAAAAATGGTGCCAGAAGCTTGCAAATGATCCCCTGAAAGCTTTGGCTTTGGAAACAGAAGGTTTTTTTTCACAGGACAAGAAATCAGCCCTCAAAAACTTAACCGGCAGAAAATATTTTTTTGAAAAAATCCCTAAGCCCCGGGGTCACAATTTCAGCAAAAATCTGACTTTTGGCAATTCACTCAAAAATGGTGCCAGAAGCTTGCAAATGATCCCCTGAAAGGTTTGGCACTCGAAACAGAAGGCTTTTTATCACAGGACAAGAAATCAGCCCTCAAAAACTTAACCGGCAGAAAATATTTTTTTGAAAAAATCCCTAAGCCCCGGGGTCACAATTTCAGCAAAAATCTGACTTTTGGCAATTCACTCAAAAATGGTGCCAGAAGCTTGCAAATGATCCCCTGAAAGCTTTGGCGATGGAAACAGAAGGCTTTTTATCACAGGACAAGAAATCAGCCCTCAAAAACTTAACCGGCAGAAAATATATTTTTGAAAAAATCCCTAAGCCCCGGCCGGGGTCGCAATTTCAGCAAAAATCTGACTTTTGGCAATTCACTCAAAAATGGTGCCAGAAGCTTGCAAATGATCCCCTGAAAGCTTTGGCGATGGAAACAGAAGGCTTTTTATCACAGGACAAGAAATCAGCCCTCAAAAACTTAACCGGCAGAAAATATTTTTTTGAAAAAATCCCTAAGCCCCGGGGTCACAATTTCAGCAAAACTCTGACTTTTGGCAATTCACTCAAAAATGGTGCCAGAAGCTTGCAAATGATCCCCTGAAATCTTTGGCGATGGAAACAGAAGGCTTTTTATAACAGGACAAGAAATCAGCCCTCAAAAATGTAACCGGCAGAAAATATTTTTTTGAAAAAATCCCTAAGCCCCGGGGTCACAATTTCAGCAAAAATCTGACTTTTGGCAATTCACTCAAAAATGGTGCCAGAAGCTTACAAATGATCCCCTGAAAGCTTTGGCGATGGAAACAGAAGGCTTTTTATCACAGGACAAGAAATCAGCCCTCAAAAACTTAACCGGCAGAAAATATTTTTTTGAAAAAATCCCTGAGCCCCGGAGTCACAATTTCAGCAAAAATCTGACTTTTGGCAGTTCACTCAAAAATGGTTCCAAGAGCTTAAAAATGCTCCACTGAAAGGTTTGGCACTCGAAACAGAAGGCTTTTTATCACAGGACAAGAAATCAGCCCTCAAAAACTTAACCGGCAGAAAATATTTTTTTGAAAAAATCCCTAAGCCCCGGGGTCACAATTTCAGCAAAAATCTGACTTTTGGCAATTCACTCAAAAATGGTGCCAGAAGCTTGCAAATGATCCCCTGAAAGCTTTGGCGATGGAAACAGAAGGCTTTTTATCACAGGACAAGAAATCAGCCCTCAAAAACTTAACCGGCAGAAAATAATTTTTTTGAAAAAATCCCTAAGCCCCGGGGTCACAATTTCAGCAAAAATCTGACTTTTGGCAATTCACTCAAAAATGGTGCCAGAAGCTTGCAAATGATCCCCTGAAAGGTTTGGCACTCGAAACAGAAGGCTTTTTATCACAGGACAAGAAATCAGCCCTCAAAAACTTAACCGGCAGAAAATATTTTTTTGAAAAAATCCCTAAGCCCCGGGGTCACAATTTCAGCAAAAATCTGACTTTTGGCAGTTCACTCAAACATGGTGCCAGAAGCTTGCAAATGATCCCCTGAAACATTTGGAACTCGAAACAGAAGGCTTTTTATCACAGGACAAGAAATCAGCTCTCAAAAACTTAACCGGCAGAAAATATTTTTTTGAAAAAATCCCTAAGCCCCGGCCGGGGTCACAATTTCAGCAAAAATCTGACTTTTGGCAATTCACTCAAAAATGGTGCCAGAAGCTTGCAAATGATCCCCTGAAAGCTTTGGCGATGGAAACAGAAGGCTTTTTATCACAGGACAAGAAATCAGCCCTCAAAAACTTAACCGGCAGAAAATATTTTTTTGAAAAGATCCCTAAGGCCCGGGGTCACAATTTCAGCAAAACTCTGACCTTTGGCAATTCACTCAAAAATGGTGCCAGAAGCTTGCAAATGATCCCCTGAAAGCTTTGGCACTCGAAACAGAAGGCTTTTTATCACAGGACAAGAAATCAGCCCTCAAAAACTTAACCGGCAGAAAATATTTTTTTGAAAAAATCCCTAAGCCCCGGGGTCACAATTTCAGCAAAAATCTGACTTTTGGCAATTCACTCAAAAATGGTGCCAGAAGCTTGCAAATGATCCCCTGAAAGCTTTGGCGATGGAAACAGAAGGCTTTTTATCACAGGACAAGAAATCAGCCCTCAAAAACTTAACCGGCAGAAAATATTTTTTTGAAAAAATCCCTAAGCCCCGGGGTCACAATTTCAGCAAAAATCTGACTTTTGGCAATTCACTCAAAAATGGTGCCAGAAGCTTGCAAATGATCCCCTGAAAGGTTTGGCACTCGAAACAGAAGGCTTTTTATCACAGGACAAGAAATCAGCCCTCAAAAACTTAACCGGCAGAAAATATTTTTTTGAAAAAATCCCTAAGCCCCGGGGTCACAATTTCAGCAAAAACCTGACTTTTGGCAGTTCACTCAAACATGGTGCCAGAAGCTTGCAAATGATCCCCTGAAACATTTGGAACTCGAAACAGAAGGCTTTTTATCACAGGACAAGAAATCAGCTCTCAAAAACTTAACCGGCAGAAAATATTTTTTTGAAAAAATCCCTAAGCCCCGGCCGGGGTCACAATTTCAGCAAAAATCTGACTTTTGGCAATTCACTCAGAAATGGTGCCAGAAGCTTGAAAATGATCCCCTGAAAGCTTTGGCGATGGAAACAGAAGGCTTTTTATCACAGGACAAGAAATCAGCCCTCAAAAACTTAACCAGCAGAAAATATTTTTTTGAAAAAATCCCTAAGCCCCGGAGTCACAATTTCAGCAAAAATTTGACTTTTGGCAGTTCACTCAAAAATGGTTCCAAGAGCTTAAAAATGCTCCCCTGAAAGGTTTGGCACTCGAAACAGAAGGCTTTTTATCACAGGACAAGAAATCAGCCCTCAAAAACTTAACCGGCAGAAAATATTTTTTTGAAAAAATCCCTAAGCCCCGGGGTCACAATTTCAGCAAAAATCTGACTTTTGGCAATTCACTCAAAAATGGTGCCAGAAGCTTGCAAATGATCCCCTGAAAGCTTTGGCGATGGAAACAGAAGGCTTTTTATCACAGGACAAGAAATCAGCCCTCAAAAACTTAACCGGCAGAAAATATTTTTTTGAAAAAATCCCTAAGCCCCGGGGTCACAATTTCAGCAAAAATCTGACTTTTGGCAGTTCACTCAAAAATGGTGCCAGAAGCTTGCAAATGATACCCTGAAAGCTTTGGCGATGGAAACAGAAGGCTTTTTATCACAGGACAAGAAATCAGCCCTCAAAAACTTAACCGGCAGAAAATATTTTTTTGAAAAAATCCCTAAGCCCCGGGGTCACAATTTCAGCAAAAATCTGACTTTTGGCAATTCACTCAAAAATGGTGCCAGAAGCTTGCAATTTCACAATTTCAGCAAAAATCTGACTATTGGCAATTCACTCAGAAATGGTGCCAGAAGCTTGAAAATGATCCCCTGAAAGCTTTGGCGATGGAAACAGAAGGCTTTTTATCACAGGACAAGAAATCAGCCCTCAAAAACTTAACCGGCAGAAAATATTTTTTTGAAAAAATCCCTAAGCCCCGGAGTCACAATTTCAGTAAAAATTTGACTTTTGGCAGTTCACTCAAAAATGGTTCCAAGAGCTTAAAAATGCTCCCCTGAAAGGTTTGGCACTCGAAACAGAAGGCTTTTTATCACAGGACAAGAAATCAGCCCTCAAAAACTTAACCGGCAGAAAATATTTTTTTGAAAAAATCCCTAAGCCCCGGGGTCACAATTTCAGCAAAAATCTGACTTTTGGCAATTCACTCAAAAATGGTGCCAGAAGCTTGCAAATGATCCCCTGAAAGCTTTGGCGATGGAAACAGAAGGCTTTTTATCACAGGACAAGAAATCAGCCCTCAAAAACTTAACCGGCAGAAAATATTTTTTTGAAAAAATCCCTAAACCCCGGGGTCACAATTTCAGCAAAAATCTGACTTTTGGCAATTCACTCAAAAATGGTGCCAGAAGCTTACAAATGATCCCCTTAAAGCTTTGGCGATGGAAACAGAAGGCTTTTTATCACAGGACAAGAAATCAGCCCTCAAAAACTTAACCGGCAGAAAATATTTTTTTGAAAAAATCCCTAAGCCCCGGGGTCACAATTTCAGCAAAAATCTGACTTTTGGCAATTCACTCAAAAATGGTGCCAGAAGCTTGCAAATGATCCCCTGAAAGCTTTGGCGATGGAAACAGAAGGCTTTTTATCACAGGACAAGAAATCAGCCCTCAAAAACTTAACCGGCAGAAAATATTTTTTTGAAAAAATCCCTAAGCCCCGGGGTCACAATTTCAGCAAAAATCTGACTTTTGGCAATTCACTCAAAAATGGTGCCAGAAGCTTGCAAATGATCCCCTGAAAGGTTTGGCACTCGAAACAGAAGGCTTTTTATCACAGGACAAGAAATCAGCCCTCAAAAACTTAACCGGCAGAAAATATTTTTTTGAAAAAATCCCTAAGCCCCGGGGTCACAATTTCAGCAAAAACCTGACTTTTGGCAGTTCACTCAAACATGGTGCCAGAAGCTTGCAAATGATCCCCTGAAACATTTGGAACTCGAAACAGAAGGCTTTTTATCACAGGACAAGAAATCAGCTCTCAAAAACTTAACCGGCAGAAAATATTTTTTTGAAAAAATCCCTAAGCCCCGGCCGGGGTCACAATTTCAGCAAAAATCTGACTTTTGGCAATTCACTCAGAAATGGTGCCAGAAGCTTGAAAATGATCCCCTGAAAGCTTTGGCGATGGAAACAGAAGGCTTTTTATCACAGGACAAGAAATCAGCCCTCAAAAACTTAACCAGCAGAAAATATTTTTTTGAAAAAATCCCTAAGCCCCGGAGTCACAATTTCAGCAAAAATTTGACTTTTGGCAGTTCACTCAAAAATGGTTCCAAGAGCTTAAAAATGCTCCCCTGAAAGGTTTGGCACTCGAAACAGAAGGCTTTTTATCACAGGACAAGAAATCAGCCCTCAAAAACTTAACCGGCAGAAAATATTTTTTTGAAAAAATCCCTAAGCCCCGGGGTCACAATTTCAGCAAAAATCTGACTTTTGGCAATTCACTCAAAAATGGTGCCAGAAGCTTGCAAATGATCCCCTGAAAGCTTTGGCGATGGAAACAGAAGGCTTTTTATCACAGGACAAGAAATCAGCCCTCAAAAACTTAACCGGCAGAAAATATTTTTTTGAAAAAATCCCTAAGCCCCGGGGTCACAATTTCAGCAAAAATCTGACTTTTGGCAGTTCACTCAAAAATGGTGCCAGAAGCTTGCAAATGATACCCTGAAAGCTTTGGCGATGGAAACAGAAGGCTTTTTATCACAGGACAAGAAATCAGCCCTCAAAAACTTAACCGGCAGAAAATATTTTTTTGAAAAAATCCCTAAGCCCCGGGGTCACAATTTCAGCAAAAATCTGACTTTTGGCAATTCACTCAAAAATGGTGCCAGAAGCTTGCAATTTCACAATTTCAGCAAAAATCTGACTATTGGCAATTCACTCAGAAATGGTGCCAGAAGCTTGAAAATGATCCCCTGAAAGCTTTGGCGATGGAAACAGAAGGCTTTTTATCACAGGACAAGAAATCAGCCCTCAAAAACTTAACCGGCAGAAAATATTTTTTTGAAAAAATCCCTAAGCCCCGGAGTCACAATTTCAGCAAAAATTTGACTTTTGGCAGTTCACTCAAAAATGGTTCCAAGAGCTTAAAAATGCTCCCCTGAAAGGTTTGGCACTCGAAACAGAAGGCTTTTTATCACAGGACAAGAAATCAGCCCTCAAAAACTTAACCGGCAGAAAATATTTTTTTGAAAAAATCCCTAAGCCCCGGGGTCACAATTTCAGCAAAAATCTGACTTTTGGCAATTCACTCAAAAATGGTGCCAGAAGCTTGCAAATGATCCCCTGAAAGCTTTGGCGATGGAAACAGAAGGCTTTTTATCACAGGACAAGAAATCAGCCCTCAAAAACTTAACCGGCAGAAAATATTTTTTTGAAAAAATCCCTAAACCCCGGGGTCACAATTTCAGCAAAAATCTGACTTTTGGCAATTCACTCAAAAATGGTGCCAGAAGCTTACAAATGATCCCCTGAAAGCTTTGGCGATGGAAACAGAAGGCTTTTTATCACAGGACAAGAAATCAGCCCTCAAAAACTTAACCGGCAGAAAATATTTTTTTGAAAAAATCCCTAAGCCCCGGGGTCACAATTTCAGCAAAAATCTGACTTTTGGCAATTCACTCAAAAATGGTGCCAGAAGCTTACAAATGATCCCCTGAAAGCTTTGGCGATGGAAACAGAAGGCTTTTTATCACAGGACAAGAAATCAGCCCTCAAAAACTTAACCGGCAGAAAATATTTTTTTGAAAAAATCCCTAAGCCCCGGGGTCACAATTTCAGCAAAAATCTGACTTTTGGCAATTCACTCAAAAATGGTGCCAGAAGCTTACAAATGATCCCCTGAAAGCTTTGGCGATGGAAACAGAAGGCTTTTTATCACAGTACAAGAAATCAGCCCTCAAAAACTTAACCGGCAGAAAATATTTTTTTGAAAAAATCCCTAAGCCCCGGAGTCACAATTTCAGCAAAAATCTGACTTTTGGCAGTTCACTCAAAAATGGTTCCAAGAGCTTAAAAATGCTCCCCTGAAAGGTTTGGCACTCGAAACAGAAGGCTTTTTATCACAGGACAAGAAATCAGCCCTCAAAAACTTAACCGGCAGAAAATATTTTTTTGAAAAAATCCCTAAGCCCCGGGGTCACAATTTCAGCAAAAATCTGACTTTTGGCAATTCACTCAAAAATGGTGCCAGAAGCTTGCAAATGATCCCCTGAAAGGTTTGGCACTCGAAACAGAAGGCTTTTTATCACAGGACAAGAAATCAGCCCTCAAAAACTTAACCGGCAGAAAATATTTTTTTGAAAAAATCCCTAAGCCCCGGGGTCACAATTTCAGCAAAAATCTGACTTTTGGCAATTCACTCAAAAATGGTGCCAGAAGCTTGCAAATGATCCCCTGAAAGCTTTGGCGATGGAAACAGAAGGCTTTTTATCACAGGACAAGAAATCAGCCCTCAAAAACTTAACCGGCAGAAAATATTTTTTTGAAAAAATCCCTAAGCCCCGGCCGGGGTCGCAATTTCAGCAAAAATCTGACTTTTGGCAATTCACTCAAAAATGGTGCCAGAAGCTTGCAAATGATCCCCTGAAAGCTTTGGCGATGGAAACAGAAGGCTTTTTATCACAGGACAAGAAATCAGCCCTCAAAAACTTAACCGGCAGAAAATATTTTTTTGAAAAAATCCCTAAGCCCCGGGGTCACAATTTCAGCAAAACTCTGACTTTTGGCAATTCACTCAAAAATGGTGCCAGAAGCTTGCAAATGATCCCCTGAAATCTTTGGCGATGGAAACAGAAGGCTTTTTATAACAGGACAAGAAATCAGCCCTCAAAAATGTAACCGGCAGAAAATATTTTTTTGAAAAAATCCCTAAGCCCCGGGGTCACAATTTCAGCAAAAATCTGACTTTTGGCAATTCACTCAAAAATGGTGCCAGAAGCTTACAAATGATCCCCTGAAAGCTTTGGCGATGGAAACAGAAGGCTTTTTATCACAGGACAAGAAATCAGCCCTCAAAAACTTAACCGGCAGAAAATATTTTTTTGAAAAAATCCCTGAGCCCCGGAGTCACAATTTCAGCAAAAATCTGACTTTTGGCAGTTCACTCAAAAATGGTTCCAAGAGCTTAAAAATGCTCCACTGAAAGGTTTGGCACTCGAAACAGAAGGCTTTTTATCACAGGACAAGAAATCAGCCCTCAAAAACTTAACCGGCAGAAAATATTTTTTTGAAAAAATCCCTAAGCCCCGGGGTCACAATTTCAGCAAAAATCTGACTTTTGGCAATTCACTCAAAAATGGTGCCAGAAGCTTGCAAATGATCCCCTGAAAGCTTTGGCGATGGAAACAGAAGGCTTTTTATCACAGGACAAGAAATCAGCCCTCAAAAACTTAACCGGCAGAAAATATTTTTTTGAAAAAATCCCTAAGCCCAGGGGTCACAATTTCAGCAAAAATCTGACTTTTGGCAATTCACTCAAAAATGGTGCCAGAAGCTTGCAAATGATCCCCTGAAAGGTTTGGCACTCGAAACAGAAGGCTTTTTATCACAGGACAAGAAATCAGCCCTCAAAAACTTAACCGGCAGAAAATATTTTTTTGAAAAAATCCCTAAGCCCCGGGGTCACAATTTCAGCAAAAATCTGACTTTTGGCAGTTCACTCAAACATGGTGCCAGAAGCTTGCAAATGATCCCCTGAAACATTTGGAACTCGAAACAGAAGGCTTTTTATCACAGGACAAGAAATCAGCTCTCAAAAACTTAACCGGCAGAAAATATTTTTTTGAAAAAATCCCTAAGCCCCGGCCGGGGTCACAATTTCAGCAAAAATCTGACTTTTGGCAATTCACTCAAAAATGGTGCCAGAAGCTTGCAAATGATCCCCTGAAAGCTTTGGCGATGGAAACAGAAGGCTTTTTCTCACAGGACAAGAAATCAGCCCTCAAAAACTTAACCGGCAGAAAATATTTTTTTGAAAAGATCCCTAAGGCCCGGGGTCACAATTTCAGCAAAACTCTGACCTTTGGCAATTCACTCAAAAATGGTGCCAGAAGCTTGCAAATGATCCCCTGAAAGCTTTGGCACTCGAAACAGAAGGCTTTTTATCACAGGACAAGAAATCAGCCCTCAAAAACTTAACCGGCAGAAAATATTTTTTTGAAAAAATCCCTAAGCCCCGGGGTCACAATTTCAGCAAAAATCTGACTTTTGGCAATTCACTCAAAAATGGTGCCAGAAGCTTGCAAATGATCCCCTGAAAGCTTTGGCGATGGAAACAGAAGGCTTTTTATCACAGGACAAGAAATCAGCCCTCAAAAACTTAACCGGCAGAAAATATTTTTTTGAAAAAATCCCTAAGCCCCGGGGTCACAATTTCAGCAAAAATCTGACTTTTGGCAATTCACTCAAAAATGGTGCCAGAAGCTTGCAAATGATCCCCTGAAAGCTTTGGCGATGGAAACAGAAGGCTTTTTATCACAGGACAAGAAATCAGCCCTCAAAAACTTAACCAGCAGAAAATATTTTTTTGAAAAAATCCCTAAGCCCCGGGGTCACAATTTCAGCAAAAATCTGACTTTTGGCAGTTCACTCAAAAATGGTTCCAAGAGCTTAAAAATGCTCCCCTGAAAGGTTTGGCACTCGAAACAGAAGGCTTTTTATCACAGGACAAGAAATCAGCCCTCAAAAACTTAACCGGCAGAAAATATTTTTTTGAAAAAATCCCTAAGCCCCGGGGTCACAATTTCAGCAAAAATCTGACTTTTGGCAATTCACTCAAAAATGGTGCCAGAAGCTTGCAAATGATCCCCTGAAAGGTTTGGCACTCGAAACAGAAGGCTTTTTATCACAGGACAAGAAATCAGCCCTCAAAAACTTAACCGGCAGAAAATATTTTTTTGAAAAAATCCCTAAGCCCCGGGGTCACAATTTCAGCAAAAACCTGACTTTTGGCAGTTCACTCAAACATGGTGCCAGAAGCTTGCAAATGATCCCCTGAAACATTTGGAACTCGAAACAGAAGGCTTTTTATCACAGGACAAGAAATCAGCTCTCAAAAACTTAACCGGCAGAAAATATTTTTTTGAAAAAATCCCTAAGCCCCGGCCGGGGTCACAATTTCAGCAAAAATCTGACTTTTGGCAATTCACTCAAAAATGGTGCCAGAAGCTTGCAAATGATCCCCTGAAAGCTTTGGCGATGGAAACAGAAGGCTTTTTCTCACAGGACAAGAAATCAGCCCTCAAAAACTTAACCGGCAGAAAATATTTTTTTGAAAAGATCCCTAAGGCCCGGGGTCACAATTTCAGCAAAACTCTGACCTTTGGCAATTCACTCAAAAATGGTGCCAGAAGCTTGCAAATGATCCCCTGAAAGCTTTGGCACTCGAAACAGAAGGCTTTTTATCACAGGACAAGAAATCAGCCCTCAAAAACTTAACCGGCAGAAAATATTTTTTTGAAAAAATCCCTAAGCCCCGGGGTCACAATTTCAGCAAAAATCTGACTTTTGGCAATTCACTCAAAAATGGTGCCAGAAGCTTGCAAATGATCCCCTGAAAGCTTTGGCGATGGAAACAGAAGGCTTTTTATCACAGGACAAGAAATCAGCCCTCAAAAACTTAACCGGCAGAAAATATTTTTTTGAAAAAATCCCTAAGCCCCGGGGTCACAATTTCAGCAAAAATCTGACTTTTGGCAATTCACTCAAAAATGGTGCCAGAAGCTTGCAAATGATCCCCTGAAAGCTTTGGCGATGGAAACAGAAGGCTTTTTATCACAGGACAAGAAATCAGCCCTCAAAAACTTAACCAGCAGAAAATATTTTTTTGAAAAAATCCCTAAGCCCCGGGGTCACAATTTCAGCAAAAATCTGACTTTTGGCAGTTCACTCAAAAATGGTTCCAAGAGCTTAAAAATGCTCCCCTGAAAGGTTTGGCACTCGAAACAGAAGGCTTTTTATCACAGGACAAGAAATCAGCCCTCAAAAACTTAACCGGCAGAAAATATTTTTTTGAAAAAATCCCTAAGCCCCGGGGTCACAATTTCAGCAAAAATCTGACTTTTGGCAATTCACTCAAAAATGGTGCCAGAAGCTTGCAAATGATCCCCTGAAAGGTTTGGCACTCGAAACAGAAGGCTTTTTATCACAGGACAAGAAATCAGCCCTCAAAAACTTAACCGGCAGAAAATATTTTTTTGAAAAAATCCCTAAGCCCCGGGGTCACAATTTCAGCAAAAACCTGACTTTTGGCAGTTCACTCAAACATGGTGCCAGAAGCTTGCAAATGATCCCCTGAAACATTTGGAACTCGAAACAGAAGGCTTTTTATCACAGGACAAGAAATCAGCTCTCAAAAACTTAACCGGCAGAAAATATTTTTTTGAAAAAATCCCTAAGCCCCGGCCGGGGTCACAATTTCAGCAAAAATCTGACTTTTGGCAATTCACTCAAAAATGGTGCCAGAAGCTTGCAAATGATCCCCTGAAAGCTTTGGCGATGGAAACAGAAGGCTTTTTCTCACAGGACAAGAAATCAGCCCTCAAAAACTTAACCGGCAGAAAATATTTTTTTGAAAAAATCCCTAAGCCCCGGGGTCACAATTTCAGCAAAGATCTGACTTTTGGCAGTTCACTCAAAAATGGTTCCAAGAGCTTAAAAATGCTCCCCTGAAAGGTTTGGCACTCGAAACAGAAGGCTTTTTATCACAGGACAAGAAATCAGCCCTCAAAAACTTAACCGGCAGAAAATATTTTTTTGAAAAAATCTCTAAGTCCCGGGATCAAAATTTCAGCAAAAAACTGACTTTTGGCAATTCACTCAAAAATGGTGCCAGAAGGTTGCAAATGATCCCCTGAAAGCTTTGGCGATGGAAACAGAAGGCTTTTTATCACAGGACAAGAAATCAGCCCTCAAAAACTTAACCGGCAGAAAATATTTTTTTGAAAAAATCCCTAAGCCCCTGGGTCACAATTTCAGCAAAAATCTGACTTTTGGCAATTCACTCAAAAATGGTGCCAGAAGCTTGCAAATGATCCCCTGAAAGCTTTGGCGATGGAAACAGAAGGCTTTTTATCACAGGACAAGAAATCAGCCCTCAAAAACTTAACCAGCAGAAAATATTTTTTTGAAAAAATCCCTAAGCCCCGGGGTCACAATTTCAGCAAAAATCTGACTTTTGGCAATTCACTCAAAAATGGTGCCAGAAGCCCTCAAATGATCCCGTGACAGGTTTGGCACTCGAAACAGAAGGCTTTTTATCACAGGACAAGAAATCAGCCCTCAAAAACTTAACCGGCAGAAAATATTTTTTTGAAAAAATCCCTAAGCCCCGGGGTCACAATTTCAGCAAAAATCTGACTTTTGGCAAGTCACTCAAAAATGGTGCCAGAAGCTTGCAAATGATCCCCTGAAAGCTTTGGCGATGGAAACAGAAGGCTTTTTATCACAGGACAAGAAATCAGCCCTCAAAAACTTAACCGGCAGAAAATATTTTTTTGAAAAAATCCCTAAGCCCCGGGGTCACAATTTCAGCAAAGATCTGACTTTTGGCAGTTCACTCAAAAATGGTTCCAAGAGCTTAAAAATGCTCCCCTGAAAGGTTTGGCACTCGAAACAGAAGTCTTTTTATCACAGGACAAGAAATCAGCCCTCAAAAACTTAACCGGCAGAAAATATTTTTTTGAAAAAATCTCTAAGTCCCGGGATCAAAATTTCAGCAAAAAACTGACTTTTGGCAATTCACTCAAAAATGGTGCCAGAAGGTTGCAAATGATCCCCTGAAAGCTTTGGCGATGGAAACAGAAGGCTTTTTATCACAGGACAAGAAATCAGCCCTCAATAACTTAACCGGCAGAAAATATTTTTTTGAAAAAATCCCTAAGCCCCGGGGTCACAATTTCAGCAAAAATCTGACTTTTGGCAATTCACTCAAAAATGGTGCCAGAAGCTTGCAAATGATCCCGTGAAAGGTTTGGCACTCGAAACAGAAGGCTTTTTATCACAGGACAAGAAATCAGCCCTCAAAAACTTAACCGGCAGAAAATATTTTTTTGAAAAAATCCCTAAGCCCCGGGGTCACAATTTCAGCAAAAATCTGACTTTTGGCAATTCACTCAAAAATGGTGCCAGAAGCTTGCAAATGATCCCCTGAAAGCTTTGGCGATGGAAACAGAAGGCTTTTTATCACAGGACAAGAAATCAGCCCTCAAAAACTTAACCGGCAGAAAATATTTTTTTGAAAAAATCCCTAAGCCCCTGGGTCACAATTTCAGCAAAAATCTGACTTTTGGCAATTCACTCAAAAATGGTGCCAGAAGCTTGCAAATGATCCCCTGAAAGCTTTGGCGATGGAAACAGAAGGCTTTTTATCACAGGACAAGAAATCAGCCCTCAAAAACTTAACCAGCAGAAAATATTTTTTTGAAAAAATCCCTAAGCCCCGGGGTCACAATTTCAGCAAAAATCTGACTTTTGGCAATTCACTCAAAAATGGTGCCAGAAGCCCTCAAATGATCCCGTGACAGGTTTGGCACTCGAAACAGAAGGCTTTTTATCACAGGACAAGAAATCAGCCCTCAAAAACTTAACCGGCAGAAAATATTTTTTTGAAAAAATCCCTAAGCCCCGGGGTCACAATTTCAGCAAAAATCTGACTTTTGGCAAGTCACTCAAAAATGGTGCCAGAAGCTTGCAAATGATCCCCTGAAAGCTTTGGCGATGGAAACAGAAGGCTTTTTATCACAGGACAAGAAATCAGCCCTCAAAAACTTAACCGGCAGAAAATATTTTTTTGAAAAAATCCCTAAGCCCCGGGGTCACAATTTCAGCAAAGATCTGACTTTTGGCAGTTCACTCAAAAATGGTTCCAAGAGCTTAAAAATGCTCCCCTGAAAGGTTTGGCACTCGAAACAGAAGTCTTTTTATCACAGGACAAGAAATCAGCCCTCAAAAACTTAACCGGCAGAAAATATTTTTTTGAAAAAATCTCTAAGTCCCGGGATCAAAATTTCAGCAAAAAACTGACTTTTGGCAATTCACTCAAAAATGGTGCCAGAAGGTTGCAAATGATCCCCTGAAAGCTTTGGCGATGGAAACAGAAGGCTTTTTATCACAGGACAAGAAATCAGCCCTCAATAACTTAACCGGCAGAAAATATTTTTTTGAAAAAATCCCTAAGCCCCGGGGTCACAATTTCAGCAAAAATCTGACTTTTGGCAATTCACTCAAAAATGGTGCCAGAAGCTTGCAAATGATCCCGTGAAAGGTTTGGCACTCGAAACAGAAGGCTTTTTATCACAGGACAAGAAATCAGCCCTCAAAAACTTAACCGGCAGAAAATATTTTTTTGAAAAAATCCCTAAGCCCCGGGGTCACAATTTCAGCAAAAATCTGACTTTTGGCAATTCACTCAAAAATGGTGCCAGAAGCTTGCAAATGATCCCCTGAAAGCTTTGGCGATGGAAACAGAAGGCTTTTTATCACAGGACAAGAAATCAGCCCTCAAAAACTTAACCGGCAGAAAATATTTTTTTGAAAAAATCCCTAAGCCCCGGGGTCACAATTTCAGCAAAGATCTGACTTTTGGCAGTTCACTCAAAAATGGTGCCAAGAGCTTAAAAATGCTCCCCTGAAAGGTTTGGCACTCGAAACAGAAGGCTTTTTATCACAGGACAAGAAATCAGCCCTCAAAAACTTAACCGGCAGAAAATATTTTTTGAAAAAATCTCTTAGTCCCGGGATCAAAATTTCAGCAAAAAACTGACTTTTGGCAATTCACTCAAAAATGATGCCAGAAGCCCTCAAATGATCCCGTGACAGGTTTGGCACTCGAAACAGAAGGCTTTTTATCACAGGACAAGAAATCAGCCCTCAAAAACTTAACCGGCAGAAAATATTTTTTTGAAAAAATCCCTAAGCCCCGGGGTCACAATTTCAGCAAAAATCTGACTTTTGGCAGTTCACTCAAAAATGGTGCCAGAAGCTTGCAAATGATCCCCTGAAAGCTTTGGCGATGGAAACAGAAGGCTTTTTATCACAGGACAAGAAATCAGCCCTCAAAAACTTAACCGGCAGAAAATATTTTTTTGAAAAAATCCCTAAGCCCCGGGTTCACAATTTCAGCAAAAATCTGACTTTTGGCAATTCACTCAAAAATGGTGCCAGAAGCTTGCAATTTCACAATTTCAGCAAAAATCTGACTATTGGCAATTCACTCAGAAATGGTGCCAGAAGCTTGAAAATGATCCCCTGAAAGCTTTGGCGATGGAAACAGAAGGCTTTTTATCACAGGACAAGAAATCAGCCCTCAAAAACTTAACCAGCAGAAAATATTTTTTTGAAAAAATCCCTAAGCCCCGGGGTCACAATTTCAGCAAAAATCTGACTTTTGGCAATTCACTCAAAAATGGTGCCAGAAGCTTGCAAATGATCCCCTGAAAGCTTTGGCGATGGAAACAGAAGGCTTTTTATCACAGGACAAGAAATCAGCCCTCAAAAACTTAAGCGGCAGAAAATATTTTTTTGAAAAAATCCCTAAGCCCCGGGGTAACAATTTCAGCAAAAATCTGACTTTTGGCAATTCACTCAAAAATGGTGCCAGAAGCTTGCAAATGATCCCCTGAAAGCTTTGGCGATGGAAACAGAAGGCTTTTTATCACAGGACAAGAAATCAGCCCTCAAAAACTTAACCGGCAGAAAATATTTTTTTGAAAAAATCCCTAAGCCCCGGGGTCACAATTTCAGCAAAGATCTGACTTTTGGCAGTTCACTCAAAAATGGTGCCAGAAGCTTGCAAATGATCCCGTGAAAGGTTTGGCACTCGAAACAGAAGGCTTTTTATCACAGGACAAGAAATGAGCCCTCAAAAACTTAACCGGCCGAAAATATTTTTTTGAAAAAATCCCTAAACCCCGGGGTCACAATTTCCGCAAAAATCTGACTTTTGGCAATTCACTCAAAAATGGTGCCAGAAGCTTGCAAATGATCCCCTGAAAGGTTTGGCACTCGAAACAGAAGGCTTTTTATCACAGGACAAGAAATCAGCCCTCAAAAACTTAACCGGCAGAAAATATTTTTTTGAAAAAATCCCTAAGCCCCGGGGTCACAATTTCAGCAAAAATCTGACTTTTGGCAATTCACTCAAAAATGGTGCCAGAAGCTTGCAAATGATCCCCTGAAAGCTTTGGCGATGGAAACAGAAGGCTTTTTATCACAGGACAAGAAATCAGCCCTCAAAAACTTAACCGGCAGAAAATATTTTTTTGAAAAAATCCCTAAGCCCCGGGGTCACAATTTCAGCAAAAATCTGACTTTTGGCAATTCACTCAAAAATGGTGCCAGAAGCTTGCAAATGATCCCGTGAAAGGTTTGGCACTCGAAACAGAAGGCTTTTTATCACAGGACAAGAAATCAGCCCTCAAAAACTTAACCGGCAGAAAATATTTTTTTGAAAAAATCCCTAAGCCCCGGGGTCACAATTTCAGCAAAAATCTGACTTTTGGCAATTCACTCAAAAATGGTGCCAGAAGCTTGCAAATGATCCCCTGAAAGCTTTGGCGATGGAAACAGAAGGCTTTTTATCACAGGACAAGAAATCAGCCCTCAAAAACTTAACCGGCAGAAAATATTTTTTTGAAAAAATCCCTAAGCCCCGGGGTCACAATTTCAGCAAAGATCTGACTTTTGGCAGTTCACTCAAAAATGGTGCCAAGAGCTTAAAAATGCTCCCCTGAAAGGTTTGGCACTCGAAACAGAAGGCTTTTTATCACAGGACAAGAAATCAGCCCTCAAAAACTTAACCGGCAGAAAATATTTTTTGAAAAAATCTCTTAGTCCCGGGATCAAAATTTCAGCAAAAAACTGACTTTTGGCAATTCACTCAAAAATGATGCCAGAAGCCCTCAAATGATCCCGTGACAGGTTTGGCACTCGAAACAGAAGGCTTTTTATCACAGGACAAGAAATCAGCCCTCAAAAACTTAACCGGCAGAAAATATTTTTTTGAAAAAATCCCTAAGCCCCGGGGTCACAATTTCAGCAAAAATCTGACTTTTGGCAGTTCACTCAAAAATGGTGCCAGAAGCTTGCAAATGATCCCCTGAAAGCTTTGGCGATGGAAACAGAAGGCTTTTTATCACAGGACAAGAAATCAGCCCTCAAAAACTTAACCGGCAGAAAATATTTTTTTGAAAAAATCCCTAAGCCCCGGGTTCACAATTTCAGCAAAAATCTGACTTTTGGCAATTCACTCAAAAATGGTGCCAGAAGCTTGCAATTTCACAATTTCAGCAAAAATCTGACTATTGGCAATTCACTCAGAAATGGTGCCAGAAGCTTGAAAATGATCCCCTGAAAGCTTTGGCGATGGAAACAGAAGGCTTTTTATCACAGGACAAGAAATCAGCCCTCAAAAACTTAACCAGCAGAAAATATTTTTTTGAAAAAATCCCTAAGCCCCGGGGTCACAATTTCAGCAAAAATCTGACTTTTGGCAATTCACTCAAAAATGGTGCCAGAAGCTTGCAAATGATCCCCTGAAAGCTTTGGCGATGGAAACAGAAGGCTTTTTATCACAGGACAAGAAATCAGCCCTCAAAAACTTAAGCGGCAGAAAATATTTTTTTGAAAAAATCCCTAAGCCCCGGGGTAACAATTTCAGCAAAAATCTGACTTTTGGCAATTCACTCAAAAATGGTGCCAGAAGCTTGCAAATGATCCCCTGAAAGCTTTGGCGATGGAAACAGAAGGCTTTTTATCACAGGACAAGAAATCAGCCCTCAAAAACTTAACCGGCAGAAAATATTTTTTTGAAAAAATCCCTAAGCCCCGGGGTCACAATTTCAGCAAAGATCTGACTTTTGGCAGTTCACTCAAAAATGGTGCCAGAAGCTTGCAAATGATCCCGTGAAAGGTTTGGCACTCGAAACAGAAGGCTTTTTATCACAGGACAAGAAATGAGCCCTCAAAAACTTAACCGGCCGAAAATATTTTTTTGAAAAAATCCCTAAGCCCCGGGGTCACAATTTCAGCAAAAATCTGACTTTTGGCAATTCACTCAAAAATGGTGCCAGAAGCTTGCAAATGATCCCCTGAAAGGTTTGGCACTCGAAACAGAAGGCTTTTTATCACAGGACAAGAAATCAGCCCTCAAAAACTTAACCGGCAGAAAATATTTTTTTGAAAAAATCCCTAAGCCCCGGGGTCACAATTTCAGCAAAAATCTGACTTTTGGCAATTCACTCAAAAATGGTGCCAGAAGCTTGCAAATGATCCCCTGAAAGCTTTGGCGATGGAAACAGAAGGCTTTTTATCACAGGACAAGAAATCAGCCCTCAAAAACTTAACCGGCAGAAAATATTTTTTTGAAAAAATCCCTAAGCCCCGGGGTCACAATTTCAGCAAAACTCTGACTTTTGGCAATTCACTCAAAAATGGTGCCAGAAGCTTGAAAATGATCCCCTGAAAGCTTTGGCGATGGAAACAGAAGGCTTTTTATCACAGGACAAGAAATCAGCCCTCAAAAACTTAACCAGCAGAAAATATTTTTTTGAAAAAATCCCTAAGCCCCGGGGTCACAATTTCAGCAAAAATCTGACTTTTGGCAATTCACTCAAAAATGGTGCCAGAAGCTTGCAAATGATCCCCTGAAAGCTTTGGCGATGGAAACAGAAGGCTTTTTATCACAGGACAAGAAATCAGCCCTCAAAAACTTAAGCGGCAGAAAATATTTTTTTGAAAAAATCCCTAAGCCCCGGGGTAACAATTTCAGCAAAAATCTGACTTTTGGCAATTCACTCAAAAATGGTGCCAGAAGCTTGCAAATGATCCCCTGAAAGCTTTGGCGATGGAAACAGAAGGCTTTTTATCACAGGACAAGAAATCAGCCCTCAAAAACTTAACCGGCAGAAAATATTTTTTTGAAAAAATCCCTAAGCCCCGGGGTCACAATTTCAGCAAAGATCTGACTTTTGGCAGTTCACTCAAAAATGGTGCCAGAAGCTTGCAAATGATCCCGTGAAAGGTTTGGCACTCGAAACAGAAGGCTTTTTATCACAGGACAAGAAATGAGCCCTCAAAAACTTAACCGGCCGAAAATATTTTTTTGAAAAAATCCCTAAGCCCCGGGGTCACAATTTCCGCAAAAATCTGACTTTTGGCAATTCACTCAAAAATGGTGCCAGAAGCTTGCAAATGATCCCCTGAAAGGTTTGGCACTCGAAACAGAAGGCTTTTTATCACAGGACAAGAAATCAGCCCTCAAAAACTTAACCGGCAGAAAATATTTTTTTGAAAAAATCCCTAAGCCCCGGGGTCACAATTTCAGCAAAAATCTGACTTTTGGCAATTCACTCAAAAATGGTGCCAGAAGCTTGCAAATGATCCCCTGAAAGCTTTGGCGATGGAAACAGAAGGCTTTTTATCACAGGACAAGAAATCAGCCCTCAAAAACTTAACCGGCAGAAAATATTTTTTTGAAAAAATCCCTAAGCCCCGGGGTCACAATTTCAGCAAAACTCTGACTTTTGGCAATTCACTCAAAAATGGTGCCAGAAGCTTACAAATGATCCCCTGAAAGCTTTGGCGATGGAAACAGAAGGCTTTTTATCACAGGACAAGAAATCAGCCCTCAAAAACTTAACCGGCAGAAAATATTTTTTTGAAAAAATCCCTAAGCCCCGGGGTCACAATTTCAGCAAAAATCTGACTTTTGGCAATTCACTCAAAAATGGTGCCAGAAGCTTGCAAATGATCCCGTGAAAGGTTTGGCACTCGAAACAGAAGGCTTTTTATCACAGGACAAGAAATCAGCCCTCAAAAACTTAACCGGCAGAAAATATTTTTTTGAAAAAATCCCTAAGCCCCGGGGTCACAATTTCAGCAAAAATCTGACTTTTGGCAATTCACTCAAAAATGGTGCCAGAAGCTTGCAAATGATCCCCTGAAAGCTTTGGCGATGGAAACAGAAGGCTTTTTATCACAGGACAAGAAATCAGCCCTCAAAAACTTAACCGGCAGAAAATATTTTTTTGAAAAAATCCCTAAGCCCCGGGGTCACAATTTCAGCAAAGATCTGACTTTTGGCAGTTCACTCAAAAATGGTGCCAAGAGCTTAAAAATGCTCCCCTGAAAGGTTTGGCACTCGAAACAGAAGGCTTTTTATCACAGGACAAGAAATCAGCCCTCAAAAACTTAACCGGCAGAAAATATTTTTTGAAAAAATCTCTTAGTCCCGGGATCAAAATTTCAGCAAAAAACTGACTTTTGGCAATTCACTCAAAAATGATGCCAGAAGCCCTCAAATGATCCCGTGACAGGTTTGGCACTCGAAACAGAAGGCTTTTTATCACAGGACAAGAAATCAGCCCTCAAAAACTTAACCGGCAGAAAATATTTTTTTGAAAAAATCCCTAAGCCCCGGGGTCACAATTTCAGCAAAAATCTGACTTTTGGCAGTTCACTCAAAAATGGTGCCAGAAGCTTGCAAATGATCCCCTGAAAGCTTTGGCGATGGAAACAGAAGGCTTTTTATCACAGGACAAGAAATCAGCCCTCAAAAACTTAACCGGCAGAAAATATTTTTTTGAAAAAATCCCTAAGCCCCGGGTTCACAATTTCAGCAAAAATCTGACTTTTGGCAATTCACTCAAAAATGGTGCCAGAAGCTTGCAATTTCACAATTTCAGCAAAAATCTGACTATTGGCAATTCACTCAGAAATGGTGCCAGAAGCTTGAAAATGATCCCCTGAAAGCTTTGGCGATGGAAACAGAAGGCTTTTTATCACAGGACAAGAAATCAGCCCTCAAAAACTTAACCAGCAGAAAATATTTTTTTGAAAAAATCCCTAAGCCCCGGGGTCACAATTTCAGCAAAAATCTGACTTTTGGCAATTCACTCAAAAATGGTGCCAGAAGCTTGCAAATGATCCCCTGAAAGCTTTGGCGATGGAAACAGAAGGCTTTTTATCACAGGACAAGAAATCAGCCCTCAAAAACTTAAGCGGCAGAAAATATTTTTTTGAAAAAATCCCTAAGCCCCGGGGTAACAATTTCAGCAAAAATCTGACTTTTGGCAATTCACTCAAAAATGGTGCCAGAAGCTTGCAAATGATCCCCTGAAAGCTTTGGCGATGGAAACAGAAGGCTTTTTATCACAGGACAAGAAATCAGCCCTCAAAAACTTAACCGGCAGAAAATATTTTTTTGAAAAAATCCCTAAGCCCCGGGGTCACAATTTCAGCAAAGATCTGACTTTTGGCAGTTCACTCAAAAATGGTGCCAGAAGCTTGCAAATGATCCCGTGAAAGGTTTGGCACTCGAAACAGAAGGCTTTTTATCACAGGACAAGAAATGAGCCCTCAAAAACTTAACCGGCCGAAAATATTTTTTTGAAAAAATCCCTAAGCCCCGGGGTCACAATTTCAGCAAAAATCTGACTTTTGGCAATTCACTCAAAAATGGTGCCAGAAGCTTGCAAATGATCCCCTGAAAGGTTTGGCACTCGAAACAGAAGGCTTTTTATCACAGGACAAGAAATCAGCCCTCAAAAACTTAACCGGCAGAAAATATTTTTTTGAAAAAATCCCTAAGCCCCGGGGTCACAATTTCAGCAAAAATCTGACTTTTGGCAATTCACTCAAAAATGGTGCCAGAAGCTTGCAAATGATCCCCTGAAAGCTTTGGCGATGGAAACAGAAGGCTTTTTATCACAGGACAAGAAATCAGCCCTCAAAAACTTAACCGGCAGAAAATATTTTTTTGAAAAAATCCCTAAGCCCCGGGGTCACAATTTCAGCAAAACTCTGACTTTTGGCAATTCACTCAAAAATGGTGCCAGAAGCTTACAAATGATCCCCTGAAAGCTTTGGCGATGGAAACAGAAGGCTTTTTATCACAGGACAAGAAATCAGCCCTCAAAAACTTAACCGGCAGAAAATATTTTTTTGAAAAAATCCCTAAGCCCCGGGGTCACAATTTCAGCAAAAATCTGACTTTTCGCAATTCACTCAAAAATGGTGCCAGAAGCTTGCAAATGATCCCCTGAAAGCTTTGGCGATGGAAACAGAAGGCTTTTTATCACAGGACAAGAAATCAGCCCTCAAAAACTTAACCGGCAGAAAATATTTTTTTGAAAAAATCCCAAAGCCCCGGGGTCACAATTTCAGCAAAAATATGACTTTTGGCAATTCACTCAAAAATGGTGCCAGAAGGTTGCAAATGATCCCCTGAAAGGTTTGGCGATGGAAACAGAAGGCTTTTTATCACAGGACAAGAAATCAGCCCTCAAAAACTTAAGCGGCAGAAAATATTTTTTTGAAAAAATCCCTAAGCCCCGGGGTAACAATTTCAGCAAAAATCTGACTTTTGGCAATTCACTCAAAAATGGTGCCAGAAGCTTGCAAATGATCCCGTGAAAGGTTTGGCACTCGAAACAGAAGGCTTTTTATCACAGGACAAGAAATCAGCCCTCAAAAACTTAACCGGCAGAAAATATTTTTTTGAAAAAATCCCTAAGCCCCGGGGTCACAATTTCAGCAAAGATCTGACTTTTGGCAGTTCACTCAAAAATGGTTCCAAGAGCTTAAAAATGCTCCCCTGAAAGGTTTGGCACTCGAATCAGAAGGCTTTTTATCACAGGACAAGAAATCAGCCCTCAAAAACTTAACCGGCAGAAAATATTTTTTTGAAAAAATCCCTAAGCCCCGGGGTCACAATTTCAGCAAAACTCTGACTTTTGGCAATTCACTCAAAAATGGTGCCAGAAGCTTACAAATGATCCCCTGAAAGCTTTGGCGATGGAAACAGAAGGCTTTTTATCACAGGACAAGAAATCAGCCCTCAAAAACTTAACCGGCAGAAAATATTTTTTTGAAAAAATCCCTAAGCCCCGGGGTCACAATTTCAGCAAAAATCTGACTTTTGGCAATTCACTCAAAAATGGTGCCAGAAGCTTGCAAATGATCCCCTGAAAGGTTTGGCACTCGAAACAGAAGGCTTTTTATCACAGGACAAGAAATCAGCCCTCAAAAACTTAACCGGCAGAAAATATTTTTTTGAAAAAATCTCTAAGTCCCGGGATCAAAATTTCAGCAAAAAACTGACTTTTGGCAATTCACTCAAAAATGGTGCCAGAAGGTTGCAAATGATCCCCTGAAAGCTTTGGCGATGGAAACAGAAGGCTTTTTATCACAGGACAAGAAATCAGCCCTCAAAAACTTAACCGGCAGAAAATATTTTTTTGAAAAAATCCCTAAGCCCCTGGGTCACAATTTCAGCAAAAATCTGACTTTTGGCAATTCACTCAAAAATGGTGCCAGAAGCTTGCAAATGATCCCCTGAAAGCTTTGGCGATGGAAACAGAAGGCTTTTTATCACAGGACAAGAAATCAGCCCTCAAAAACTTAACCGGCAGAAAATATTTTTTTGAAAAAATCCCTAAGCCCTGGGGTTAAAATTTCAGCAAAAATCTGACTTTTGGCAATTCACTCAAAAATGGTGCCAGAAGCTTGCAAATGATCCCGTGAAAGGTTTGGCACTCGAAACAGAAGGCTTTTTATAACAGGACAAGAAATCAGCCCTCAAAAACTTAACCGGCAGAAAATATTTTTTTGAAAAAATCCCTAAGCCCCGGGGTCACAATTTCAGCAAAAATCTGACTTTTGGCAATTCACTCAAAAATGGTGCCAGAAGCTTGCAATTTCACAATGTCAGCAAAAATCTGACTATTGGCAATTCACTCAAAAATGGTGCCAGAAGCTTGCAAATGATCCCCTGAAAGCTTTGGCGATGGAAACAGAAGGCTTTTTATCACAGGACAAGAAATCAGCCCTCAAAAACTTAACCGGCAGAAAATATTTTTTTGAAAAAATCCCAAAGCCCCGGGGTCACAATTTCAGCAAAAATATGACTTTTGGCAATTCACTCAAAAATGGTGCCAGAAGGTTGCAAATGATCCCCTGAAAGGTTTGGCGATGGAAACAGAAGGCTTTTTATCACAGGACAAGAAATCAGCCCTCAAAAACTTAAGCGGCAGAAAATATTTTTTTGAAAAAATCCCTAAGCCCCGGGGTAACAATTTCAGCAAAAATCTGACTTTTGGCAATTCACTCAAAAATGGTGCCAGAAGCTTGCAAATGATCCCGTGAAAGGTTTGGCACTCGAAACAGAAGGCTTTTTATCACAGGACAAGAAATCAGCCCTCAAAAACTTAACCGGCAGAAAATATTTTTTTGAAAAAATCCCTAAGCCCCGGGGTCACAATTTCAGCAAAGATCTGACTTTTGGCAGTTCACTCAAAAATGGTTCCAAGAGCTTAAAAATGCTCCCCTGAAAGGTTTGGCACTCGAATCAGAAGGCTTTTTATCACAGGACAAGAAATCAGCCCTCAAAAACTTAACCGGCAGAAAATATTTTTTTGAAAAAATCCCTAAGCCCCGGGGTCACAATTTCAGCAAAACTCTGACTTTTGGCAATTCACTCAAAAATGGTGCCAGAAGCTTACAAATGATCCCCTGAAAGCTTTGGCGATGGAAACAGAAGGCTTTTTATCACAGGACAAGAAATCAGCCCTCAAAAACTTAACCGGCAGAAAATATTTTTTTGAAAAAATCCCTAAGCCCCGGGGTCACAATTTCAGCAAAAATCTGACTTTTGGCAATTCACTCAAAAATGGTGCCAGAAGCTTGCAAATGATCCCCTGAAAGGTTTGGCACTCGAAACAGAAGGCTTTTTATCACAGGACAAGAAATCAGCCCTCAAAAACTTAACCGGCAGAAAATATTTTTTTGAAAAAATCTCTAAGTCCCGGGATCAAAATTTCAGCAAAAAACTGACTTTTGGCAATTCACTCAAAAATGGTGCCAGAAGGTTGCAAATGATCCCCTGAAAGGTTTGGCGATGGAAACAGAAGGCTTTTTATCACAGGACAAGAAATCAGCCCTCAAAAACTTAAGCGGCAGAAAATATTTTTTTGAAAAAATCCCTAAGCCCCGGGGTAACAATTTCAGCAAAAATCTGACTTTTGGCAATTCACTCAAAAATGGTGCCAGAAGCTTGCAAATGATCCCGTGAAAGGTTTGGCACTCGAAACAGAAGGCTTTTTATCACAGGACAAGAAATCAGCCCTCAAAAACTTAACCGGCAGAAAATATTTTTTTGAAAAAATCCCTAAGCCCCGGGGTCACAATTTCAGCAAAGATCTGACTTTTGGCAGTTCACTCAAAAATGGTTCCAAGAGCTTAAAAATGCTCCCCTGAAAGGTTTGGCAATCGAATCAGAAGGCTTTTTATCACAGGACAAGAAATCAGCCCTCAAAAACTTAACCGGCAGAAAATATTTTTTTGAAAAAATCCCTAAGCGCCGGGGTCACAATTTCAGCAAAACTCTGACTTTTGGCAATTCACTCAAAAATGGTGCCAGAAGCTTACAAATGATCCCCTGAAAGCTTTGGCGATGGAAACAGAAGGCTTTTTATCACAGGACAAGAAATCAGCCCTCAAAAACTTAACCGGCAGAAAATATTTTTTTGAAAAAATCCCTAAGCCCCGGGGTCACAATTTCAGCAAAAATCTGACTTTTGGCAATTCACTCAAAAATGGTGCCAGAAGCTTGCAAATGATCCCCTGAAAGGTTTGGCACTCGAAACAGAAGGCTTTTTATCACAGGACAAGAAATCAGCCCTCAAAAACTTAACCGGCAGAAAATATTTTTTTGAAAAAATCTCTAAGTCCCGGGATCAAAATTTCAGCAAAAAACTGACTTTTGGCAATTCACTCAAAAATGGTGCCAGAAGGTTGCAAATGATCCCCTGAAAGCTTTGGCGATGGAAACAGAAGGCTTTTTATCACAGGACAAGAAATCAGCCCTCAAAAACTTAACCGGCAGAAAATATTTTTTTGAAAAAATCCCTAAGCCCCTGGGTCACAATTTCAGCAAAAATCTGACTTTTGGCAATTCACTCAAAAATGGTGCCAGAAGCTTGCAAATGATCCCCTGAAAGCTTTGGCGATGGAAACAGAAGGCTTTTTATCACAGGACAAGAAATCAGCCCTCAAAAACTTAACCAGCAGAAAATATTTTTTTGAAAAAATCCCTAAGCCCTGGGGTTAAAATTTCAGCAAAAATCTGACTTTTGGCAATTCACTCAAAAATGGTGCCAGAAGCTTGCAAATGATCCCGTGAAAGGTTTGGCACTCGAAACAGAAGGCTTTTTATCACAGGACAAGAAATCAGCCCTCAAAAACTTAACCGGCAGAAAATATTTTTTTGAAAAAATCCCTAAGCCCCGGGGTCACAATTTCAGCAAAGATCTGACATTTGGCAGTTCACTCAAAAATGGTTCCAAGAGCTTAAAAATGCTCCCCTGAAAGGTTTGGCACTCGAAACAGAAGGCTTTTTATCACAGGACAAGAAATCAGCCCTCAAAAACTTAACCGGCAGAAAATATTTTTTTGAAAAAATCCCTAAGCCCCGGGGTCACAATTTCAGCAAAAATCTGACTTTTGGCAATTCACTCAAAAATGGTGCCAGAAGCTTGCAATTTCACAATGTCAGCAAAAATCTGACTATTGGCAATTCACTCAAAAATGGTGCCAGAAGCTTGCAAATGATCCCCTGAAAGCTTTGGCGATGGAAACAGAAGGCTTTTTATCACAGGACAAGAAATCAGCCCTCAAAAACTTAACCAGCAGAAAATATTTTTTTGAAAAAATCCCTAAGCCCCGGGGTCACAATTTCAGCAAAAATCTGACTTTTGGCAATTCACTCAAAAATGGTGCCAGAAGCTTGCAAATGATCCCCTGAAAGCTTTGGCGATGGAAACAGAAGGCTTTTTATCACAGGACAAGAAATCAGCCCTCAAAAACTTAAGCGGCAGAAAATATTTTTTTGAAAAAATCCCTAAGCCCCGGGGTAACAATTTCAGCAAAAATCTGACTTTTGGCAATTCACTCAAAAATGGTGCCAGAAGCTTGCAGATGATCCCCTGAAAGCTTTGGCGATGGAAACAGAAGGCTTTTTATCACAGGACAAGAAATCAGCCCTCAAAAACTTAACCGGCAGAAAATATTTTTTTGAAAAAATCCCTAAGCCCCGGGGTCACAATTTCAGCAAAGATCTGACTTTTGGCAGTTCACTCAAAAATGGTTCCAAGAGCTTAAAAATGCTCCCCTGAAAGGTTTGGCACTAGAAACAGAAGGCTTTTTATCACAGGACAAGAAATCAGCCCTCAAAAACATAACCGGCAGAAAATATTTTTTTGAAAAAATCCCTAAGCCCCGGGGTCACAATTTCAGCAAAAATCTGACTTTTCGCAATTCACTCAAAAATGGTGCCAGAAGCTTGCAAATGATCCCCTGAAAGCTTTGGCGATGGAAACAGAAGGCTTTTTATCACAGGACAAGAAATCAGCCCTCAAAAACTTAACCGGCAGAAAATATTTTTTTGAAAAAATCCCAAAGCCCCGGGGTCACAATTTCAGCAAAAATCTGACTTTTGGCAATTCACTCAAAAATGGTGCCAGAATCTTGCAAATGATCCCCTGAAAGCTTTGGCGATGGAAACAGAAGGCTTTTTATCACAGGACAAGAAATCAGCCCTCAAAAACTTAACCGGCAGAAAATATTTTTTTGAAAAAATCCCTAAGCCCCGGGGTAACAATTTCAGCAAAAATCTGACTTTTGGCAATTCACTCAAAAATGGTGCCAGAAGCTTGCAAATGATCCCCTGAAAGCTTTGGCGAAGGAAACAGAAGGCTTTTTATCACAGGACAAGAAATCAGCCCTCAAAAACTTAACCGGCAGAAAATATTTTTTTGAAAAAATCCCTAAGCCCCGGGGTCACAATTTCAGCAAAGATCTGACTTTTGGCAGTTCACTCAAAAATGGTTCCAAGAGCTTAAAAATGCTCCCCTGAAAGTTTTGGCACTCGAATCAGAAGGCTTTTTATCACAGGAAAAGAAATCAGCCCTCAAAAACTTAACCGGCAGAAAATATTTTTTTGAAAAAATCCCTAAGCCCCGGGGTCACAATTTCAGCAAAAATCTGACTTTTGGCAATTCACTCAAAAATGGTGCCAGAAACTTGCAAATGATCCCCTGAAAGCTTTGGCGATGGAAACAGAAGGCTTTTTATCACAGGACAAGAAATCAGCCCTCAAAAACTTAACCGGCAGAAAATATTTTTTTGAAAAAATCCCTAAGCCCCGGGGTCACAATTTCAGCAAAGATCTGACTTTTGGCAGTTCACTCAAAAATGGTGCCAGAAGCTTGCAAATGATCCCGTGAAAGGTTTGGCACTCGAAACAGAAGGCTTTTTATCACAGGACAAGAAATGAGCCCTCAAAAACTTAACCGGCAGAAAATATTTTTTTGAAAAAATCCCTAAGCCCCGGGGTCACAATTTCAGCAAAAAACTGACTTTTGGCAATTCACTCAAAAATGGTGCCAGAAGCTTGCAAATGATCCCCTGAAAGCTTTGGCGATGGAAACAGAAGGCTTTTTATCACAGGACAAGAAATCAGCCCTCAAAAACTTAAGCGGCAGAAAATATTTTTTTGAAAAAATCCCTAAGCCCCGGGGTAACAATTTCAGCAAAAATCTGACTTTTGGCAATTCACTCAAAAATGGTGCCAGAAGCTTGCAGATGATCCCCTGAAAGCTTTGGCGATGGAAACAGAAGGCTTTTTATCACAGGACAAGAAATGAGCCCTCAAAAACTTAACCGGCAGAAAATATTTTTTTGAAAAAATCCCTAAGCCCCGGGGTCACAATTTCAGCAAAGATCTGACTTTTGGCAGTTCACTCAAAAATGGTTCCAAGAGCTTAAAAATGCTCCCCTGAAAGGTTTGGCACTCGAAACAGAAGGCTTTTTATCACAGGACAAGAAATCAGCCCTCAAAAACATAACCGGCAGAAAATATTTTTTTGAAAAAATCCCTAAGCCCCGGGGTCACAATTTCAGCAAAAATCTGACTTTTCGCAATTCACTCAAAAATGGTGCCAGAAGCTTGCAAATGATCCCCTGAAAGCTTTGGCGATGGAAACAGAAGGCTTTTTATCACAGGACAAGAAATCAGCCCTCAAAAACTTAACCGGCAGAAAATATTTTTTTGAAAAAATCCCAAAGCCCCGGGGTCACAATTTCAGCAAAAATATGACTTTTGGCAATTCACTCAAAAATGGTGCCAGAAGGTTGCAAATGATCCCCTGAAAGCTTTGGCGATGGAAACAGAAGGCTTTTTATCACAGGACAAGAAATCAGCCCTCAAAAACTTAACCGGCAGAAAATATTTTTTTGAAAAAATCCCTAAGCCCCGGGGTAACAATTTCAGCAAAAATCTGACTTTTGGCAATTCACTCAAAAATGGTGCCAGAAGCTTGCAAATGATCCCGTGAAAGGTTTGGCACTCGAAACAGAAGGCTTTTTATCACAGGACAAGAAATCAGCCCTCAAAAACTTAACCGGCAGAAAATATTTTTTTGAAAAAATCCCTAAGCCCCGGGGTCACAATTTCAGCAAAGATCTGACTTTTGGCAGTTCACTCAAAAATGGTTCCAAGAGCTTAAAAATGCTCCCCTGAAAGTTTTGGCACTCGAATCAGAAGGCTTTTTATCACAGGACAAGAAATCAGCCCTCAAAAACTTAACCGGCAGAAAATATTTTTTTGAAAAAATCCCTAAGCCCCGGGGTCACAATTTCAGCAAAAATCTGACTTTTGGCAATTCACTCAAAAATGGTGCCAGAAGCTTGCAAATGATCCCCTGTAAGCTTTGGCGATGGAAACAGAAGGCTTTTTATCACAGGACAAGAAATCAGCCCTCAAAAACTTAAGCGGCAGAAAATATTTTTTTGAAAAAATCCTTAAGCCCCAGGGTCACAATTTCAGCAAAACTCTGACTTTTGGCAATTCACTCAAAAATGGTGCCAGAAGCTTACAAATGATCCCCTGAAAGCTTTGGCGATGGAAACAGAAGGCTTTTTATCACAGGACAAGAAATCAGCCCTCAAAAACTTAACCGGCAGAAAATATTTTTTTGAAAAAATCCCTAAGCCCCGGGGTCACAATTTCAGCAAAAATCTGACTTTTGGCAATTCACTCAAAAATGGTGCCAGAAGCTTGCAAATGATCCCCTGAAAGCTTTGGCGATGGAAACAGAAGGCTTTTTATCACAGGACAAGAAATCAGCCCTCAAAAACGTAACCGGCAGAAAATATTTTTTTGAAAAAATCCCTAAGCCCCGGGGTCACAATTTCAACAAAGATCTGACTTTTGGCAGTTCACTCAAAAATGGTTCCAAGAGCTTAAAAATGCTCCCCTGAAAGGTTTGGCACTCGAAACAGAAGGCTTTTTATCACATGACAAGAAATCAGCCCTCAAAAACTTAACCGGCAGAAAATATTTTTTTGAAAAAATCTCTAAGCCCCGCGGTCACAATTTCAGCAAAAAACTGACTTTTGGCAATTCACTCAAAAATGGTGCCAGAAGGTTGCAAATGATCCCCTGAAAGCTTTGGCGATGGAAACAGAAGGCTTTTTATCACAGGACAAGAAATCAGCCCTCAAAAACTTAACCGGCAGAAAATATTTTTTTGAAAAAATCCCTAAGCCCCAGGGTCACAATTTCAGCAAAAATCTGACTTTTGGCAATTCACTCAAAAATGGTGCCAGAAGCTTGCAAATGATCCCCTGAAAGCTTTGGCGACGGAAACAGAAGGCTTTTTATCACAAGACAAGAAATCAGCCCTCAGAAACGTAACCGGCAGAAAATATTTTTTTGAAAAAATCCCTAAGCCCCGGGGTCACAATTTCAGCAAAAATCTGACTTTTGGCAATTCACTCAAAAATGGTGCCAGAAGCTTGCAAATGATCCCCTGAAAGGTTTGGCACTCGAAACAGAAGGCTTTTATCACAGGACAAGAAATCAGCCCTCAAAAACTTAACCGGCAGAAATTTTTTTTTGAAAAAATCCCTAAGCCCCGGGGTCACAATTTCAGCAAAGATCGGACTTTTGGCAGTTCACTCAAAAATGGTTCCAAGAGCTTAAAAATGCTCCCCTGAAAGGTTTGGCACTCGAAACAGAAGGCTTTTTATCACAGGACAAGAAATCAGCCCTCAAAAACTTAACCGGCAGAAAATATTTTTTTGAAAAAATCTCTAAGCCCCGGGATCACAATTTCAGCAAAAAACTGACTTTTGGCAGTTCACTCAAAAATGGTGCCAGAAGCTTGCAAATGATCCCCTGAAAGGTTTGGCACTCGAAACAGAAGGCTTTTTATCACAGGACAAGAAATCAGCCCTCAAAAACTTAACCGGCAGAAAATATTTTTTTGAAAAAATCCCTAAGCCCCGGGGTCACAATTTCAGCAAATATCTGACTTTTGGCAGTTCACTCAAAAATGGTTCCAAGAGCTTAAAAATGCTCCCCTGAAAGGTTTGGCACTTGAAACAGAAGGCTTTTTATCACAGGACAAGAAATCAGCCCTCAAAAACTTAACCGGCAGAAAATATTTTTTTGAAAAA
The DNA here is from genome assembly GCF_965112155.1 of Podarcis liolepis. Lineage (NCBI taxonomy): Eukaryota > Metazoa > Chordata > Lepidosauria > Squamata > Lacertidae > Podarcis > Podarcis liolepis. The sequence continues at coordinate 16,608,373 of NC_139571.1, read as the reverse complement.
ATCTCTAAGCCCCGGGATCACAATTTCAGCAAAAAACTGACTTTTGGCAATTCACTCAAAAATGGTGCCAGAAGGTTGCAAATGATCCCCTGAAAGCTTTGGCGATGGAAACAGAAGGCTTTTTATCACAGGACAAGAAATCAGCCCTCAAAAACTTAACCGGCAGAAAATATTTTTTTGAAAAAATCCCTAAGCCCCGGGGTCACAATTTCAGCAAAGATCTGACTTTTGGCAGTTCACTCAAAAATGGTTCCAAGAGCTTAAAAATAATCCCCTGAAAGGTTTGGCACTCGAAACAGAAGGCTTTTTATCACAGGACAAGAAATCAGCCCTCAAAAACTTAACCCGCAGAAAATATTTTTTTGAAAAAATCCCTAAGCCCCGGGGTCACAATTTCAGCAAAAATCTGACTTTTGGCAATTCACTCAAAAATGGTGCCAGAAGCTTGCAAATGATCCCCTGAAAGCTTTGGCGATGGAAACAGAAGGCTTTTTATCACAGGACAAGAAATCAGCCCTCAAAAACTTAAGCGGCAGAAAATATTTTTTTGAAAAAATCCCTAAGCCCCGGGGTCACAATTTCAGCAAAGATCGGACTTTTGGCAGTTCACTCAAAAATAGTTCCAAGAGCTTAAAAATGCTCCCCTGAAAGGTTTGGCACTCGAAACAGAAGGCTTTTTATCACAGGACAAGAAATCAGCCCTCAAAAACTTAACCGGCAGAAAATATTTTTTTGAAAAAATCTCTAAGCCCCGGGATCACAATTTCAGCAAAAAACTGACTTTTGGCAGTTCACTCAAAAATGGTGCCTGAAGCTTGCAAATGATCCCCTGAAAGGTTTGGCACTCGAAACAGAAGGCTTTTTATCACAGGACAAGAAATCAGCCCTCAAAAACTTAACCGGCAGAAAATATTTTTTTGAAAAAATCCCTAAGCCCCGGGGTCACAATTTCAGCAAATATCTGACTTTTGGCAGTTCACTCAAAAATGGTTCCAAGAGCTTAAAAATGCTCCCCTGAAAGGTTTGGCACTCGAAACAGAAGGCTTTTTATCACAGGACAAGAAATCAGCCCTCAAAAACTTAACCGGCAGAAAATATTTTTTTGAAAAAATCTCTAAGCCCCGGGATCACAATTTCAGCAAAAAACTGACTTTTGGCAATTCACTCAAAAATGGTGCCAGAAGCTTGCAAATGATCCCCTGAAAGCTTTGGCGATGGAAACAGAAGGCTTTTTATCACAGGACAAGAAATCAGCCCTCAAAAACTTAACCGGCAGAAAATATTTTTTTGAAAAAATCCCTAAGCCCTGGGGTCACAATTTCAGCAAAGATCGGACTTTTGGCAGTTCACTCAAAAATGGTTCCAAGAGCTTAAAAATGCTCCCCTGAAAGGTTTGGCACTCGAAACAGAAGGCTTTTTATCACAGGACAAGAAATCAGCCCTCAAAAACTTAACCGGCAGAAAATATTTTTTTGAAAAAATCTCTAAGCCCCGGGATCACAATTTCAGCAAAAAACTGACTTTTGGCAGTTCACTCAAAAATGGTGCCAGAAGCTTGCAAATGATCCCCTGAAAGGTTTGGCACTCGAAACAGAAGGCTTTTTATCACAGGACAAGAAATCAGCCCTCAAAAACTTAACCGGCAGAAAATATTTTTTTTGAAAAAATCCCTAAGCCCCGGGGTCACAATTTCAGCAAATATCTGACTTTTGGCAGTTCACTCAAAAATGGTTCCAATAGCTTAAAAATGCTCCCCTGAAAGGTTTGGCACTCGAAACAGAAGGCTTTTTATCACAGGACAAGAAATCAGCCCTCAAAAACTTAACCGGCAGAAAATATTTTTTTGAAAAAAATCTCTAAGCCCCGGGGTCACAATTTCAGCAAAAATCTCACTTTTGGCAATTCACTCAAAAATGGTGCCAGAAGCTTGCAAATGATCCCCTGAAAGCTTTTTGCGATGGAAACAGAAGGCTTTTTATCACAGGACAAGAAATCAGCCCTCAAAAACTTAACCAGCAGAAAATATTTTTTTGAAAAAATCCCTAAGCCCCGGGGTCACAATTTCAGCAAAAATCTGACTTTTGGCAGTTCACTCAAAAATGGTTCCAAGAGCTTAAAAATGCTCCCCTGAAAGGTTTGGCACTCGAAACAGAAGGCTTTTTATCACAGGACAAGAAATCAGCCCTCAAAAACTTAACCCGCAGAAAATATTTTTTTGAAAAAATCTCTAAGCCCCGGGATCACAATTTCAGCAAAAAACTGACTTTTGGCAGTTCACTCAAAAATGGTGCCAGAAGCTTGCAAATGATCCCCTGAAAGGTTTGGCACTCGAAACAGAAGGCTTTTTATCACAGGACAAGAAATCAGCCCTCAAAAACTTAACCAGCAGAAAATATTTTTTTGAAAAAATCCCTAAGCCCCGGGGTCACAATTTCAGCAAAAATCTGACTTTTGGCAATTCACTCAAAAATGGTGCCAGAAACTTGCAAATGATCCCGTGAAAGGTTTGGCACTCGAAACAGAAGGCTTTTTATCACAGGACAAGAAATCAGCCCTCCAAAACTTAACCGGCAGAAAATATTTTTTTGAAAAAATCCCTAAGCCCCGGGGTCACAATTTCAGCAAAAATCTGACTTTTGGCAATTCACTCAAAAATGGTGCCAGAAGCTTGTAAATGATCCCCTGAAAGCTTTGGCGATGGAAACAGAAGGCTTTTTATCACAGGACAAGAAATCAGCCCTCAAAAACTTAACCAGCAGAAAATATTTTTTTGAAAAAATCCCTAAGCCCCGGTGTCACAATTTCAGCAAAAATCTGACTTTTGGCAATTCACTCAAAAATGGTGCCAGAAGCTTGCAAATGATCCCCTGAAAGGTTTGGCACTCGAAACAGAAGGCTTTTTATCACAGGACAAGAAATCAGCCCTCAAAAACTTAACCGGCAGAAAATATTTTTTTGAAAAAATCCCTAAGCCCCGGGGTCACAATTTCAGCAAATATCTGACTTTTGGCAGTTCACTCAAAAATGGTTCCAAGAGCTTAAAAATGCTCCCCTGAAAGGTTTGGCACTCGAAACAGAAGGCTTTTTATCACAGGACAAGAAATCAGCCCTCAAAAACTTAACCGGCAGAAAATATTTTTTTGAAAAAATCTCTAAGCCCCGGGGTCACAATTTCAGCAAAAATCTGACTTTTGGCAGTTCACTCAAAAATGGTGCCAGAAGCTTGCAAATGATCCCCTGAAAGGTTTGGCACTCGAAACAGAAGGCTTTTTATCACAGGACAAGAAATCAGCCCTCAAAAACTTAACCAGCAGAAAATATTTTTTTGAAAAAATCTCTAAGCCCCGGGATCACAATTTCAGCAAAAAACTGACTTTTGGCAGTTCACTCAAAAATGGTGCCAGAAGCTTGCAAATGATCCCCTGAAAGGTTTGGCACTCGAAACAGAAGGCTTTTTATCACAGGACAAGAAATCAGCCCTCAAAAACTTAACCGGCAGAAAATATTTTTTTGAAAAAATCCCTAAGCCCCGGGGTCACAATTTCAGCAAATATCTGACTTTTGGCAGTTCACTCAAAAATGGTTCCAAGAGCTTAAAAATGCTCCCCTGAAAGGTTTGGCACTCGAAACAGAAGGCTTTTTATCACAGGACAAGAAATCAGCCCTCAAAAACTTAACCGGCAGAAAATATTTTTTTGAAAAAATCTCTAAGCCCCGGGATCACAATTTCAGCAAAAAACTGACTTTTGGCAATTCACTCAAAAATGGTGCCAGAAGGTTGCAAATGATCCCCTGAAAGCTTTGGCGATGGAAACAGAAGGCTTTTTATCACAGGACAAGAAATCAGCCCTCAAAAACTTAACCGGCAGAAAATATTTTTTTGAAAAAATCCCTAAGCCCCGGGGTCACAATTTCAGCAAAGATCGGACTTTTGGCAGTTCACTCAAAAATGGTGCCTGAAGCTTGCAAATGATCCCCTGAAAGGTTTGGCACTCGAAACAGAAGGCTTTTTATCACAGGACAAGAAATCAGCCCTCAAAAACTTAACCGGCAGAAAATATTTTTTTGAAAAAATCCCTAAGCCCCGGGGTCACAATTTCAGCAAATATCTGACTTTTGGCAGTTCACTCAAAAATGGTTCCAAGAGCTTAAAAATGCTCCCCTGAAAGGTTTGGCACTCGAAACAGAAGGCTTTTTATCACAGGACAAGAAATCAGCCCTCAAAAACTTAACCGGCAGAAAATATTTTTTTGAAAAAATCTCTAAGCCCCGGGATCACAATTTCAGCAAAAAACTGACTTTTGGCAATTCACTCAAAAATGGTGCCAGAAGCTTGCAAATGATCCCCTGAAAGCTTTGGCGATGGAAACAGAAGGCTTTTTATCACAGGACAAGAAATCAGCCCTCAAAAACTTAACCGGCAGAAAATATTTTTTTGAAAAAATCCCTAAGCCCCGGGGTCACAATTTCAGCAAAGATCGGACTTTTGGCAGTTCACTCAAAAATGGTTCCAATAGCTTAAAAATGCTCCCCTGAAAGGTTTGGCACTCGAAACAGAAGGCTTTTTATCACAGGACAAGAAATCAGCCCTCAAAAACTTAACCGGCAGAAAATATTTTTTTGAAAAAATCTCTAAGCCCCGGGATCACAATTTCAGCAAAAAACTGACTTTTGGCAGTTCACTCAAAAATGGTGCCAGAAGCTTGCAAATGATCCCCTGAAAGGTTTGGCACTCGAAACAGAAGGCTTTTTATCACAGGACAAGAAATCAGCCCTCAAAAACTTAACCGGCAGAAAATATTTTTTTGAAAAAATCCCTAAGCCCCGGGGTCACAATTTCAGCAAATATCTGACTTTTGGCAGTTCACTCAAAAATGGTTCCAAGAGCTTAAAAATGCTCCCCTGAAAGGTTTGGCACTCGAAACAGAAGGCTTTTTATCACAGGACAAGAAATCAGCCCTCAAAAACTTAACCCGCAGAAAATATTTTTTTGAAAAAATCTCTAAGCCCCGGGATCACAATTTCAGCAAAAAACTGACTTTTGGCAGTTCACTCAAAAATGGTGCCAGAAGCTTGCAAATGATCCCCTGAAAGGTTTGGCACTCGAAACAGAAGGCTTTTTATCACAGGACAAGAAATCAGCCCTCAAAAACTTAACCAGCAGAAAATATTTTTTTGAAAAAATCCCTAAGCCCCGGGGTCACAATTTCAGCAAAAATCTGACTTTTGGCAATTCACTCAAAAATGGTGCCAGAAACTTGCAAATGATCCCGTGAAAGGTTTGGCACTCGAAACAGAAGGCTTTTTATCACAGGACAAGAAATCAGCCCTCCAAAACTTAACCGGCAGAAAATATTTTTTTGAAAAAATCCCTAAGCCCCGGGGTCACAATTTCAGCAAAAATCTGACTTTTGGCAATTCACTCAAAAATGGTGCCAGAAGCTTGCAAATGATCCCCTGAAAGCTTTGGTGATGGAAACAGAAGGCTTTTTATCACAGGACAAGAAATCAGCCCTCAAAAACTTAACCCGCAGAAAATATTTTTTTGAAAAAATCTCTAAGCCCCGGGATCACAATTTCAGCAAAAAACTGACTTTTGGCAGTTCACTCAAAAATGGTGCCAGAAGCTTGCAAATGATCCCCTGAAAGGTTTGGCACTCGAAACAGAAGGCTTTTTATCACAGGACAAGAAATCAGCCCTCAAAAACTTAACCAGCAGAAAATATTTTTTTGAAAAAATCCCTAAGCCCTGGGGTCACAATTTCAGCAAAAATCTGACTTTTGGCAATTCACTCAAAAATGGTGCCAGAAACTTGCAAATGATCCCGTGAAAGGTTTGGCACTCGAAACAGAAGGCTTTTTATCACAGGACAAGAAATCAGCCCTCAAAAACTTAACCGGCAGAAAATATTTTTTTGAAAAAATCCCTAAGCCCCGGGATCACAATTTCAGCAAAAAACTGACTTTTGGCAATTCACTCAAAAATGGTGCCAGAAGCTTGCAAATGATCCCCTGAAAGCTTTGGCGATGGAAACAGAAGGCTTTTTATCACAGGACAAGAAATCAGCCCTCAAAAACTTAACCGGCAGAAAATATTTTTTTGAAAAAATCCCTAAGCCCCGGGGTCACAATTTCAGCAAATATCTGACTTTTGGCAGTTCACTCAAAAATGGTTCCAAGAGCTTAAAAATGCTCCCCTGAAAGGTTTGGCACTCGAAACAGAAGGCTTTTTATCACAGGACAAGAAATCAGCCCTCAAAAACTTAACCGGCAGAAAATATTTTTTTGAAAAAATCTCTAAGCCCCGGGGTCACAATTTCAGCAAAAATCTGACTTTTGGCAATTCACTCAAAAATGGTGCCAGAAGCTTGCAAATGATCCCCTGAAAGCTTTGGCGATGGAAACAGAAGGCTTTTTATCACAGGACAAGAAATCAGCCCTCAAAAACTTAACCAGCAGAAAATATTTTTTTGAAAAAATCCCTAAGCCCCGGGGTCACAATTTCAGCAAAAATCTGACTTTTGGCAGTTCACTCAAAAATGGTTCCAAGAGCTTAAAAATGCTCCCCTGAAAGGTTTGGCACTCGAAACAGAAGGCTTTTTATCACAGGACAAGAAATCAGCCCTTAAAAACTTAACCCGCAGAAAATATTTTTTTGAAAAAATCTCTAAGCCCCGGGATCACAATTTCAGCAAAAAACTGACTTTTGGCAGTTCACTCAAAAATGGTGCCAGAAGCTTGCAAATGATCCCCTGAAAGGTTTGGCACTCGAAACAGAAGGCTTTTTATCACAGGACAAGAAATCAGCCCTCAAAAACTTAACCAGCAGAAAATATTTTTTTGAAAAAATCCCTAAGCCCCGGGGTCACAATTTCAGCAAAAATCTGACTTTTGGCAATTCACTCAAAAATGGTGCCAGAAACTTGCAAATGATCCCTGAAAGGTTTGGCACTCGAAACAGAAGGCTTTTTATCACAGGAGAAGAAATCAGCCCTCCAAAACTTAACCGGCAGAAAATATTTTTTTGAAAAAATCCCTAAGCCCCGGGGTCACAATTTCAGCAAAAAACTGACTTTTGGCAACTCACTCAAAAATGGTGCCAGAAGGTTGCAAATGATCCCCTGAAAGCTTTGGCGATGGAAACAGAAGGCTTTTTATCACAGGACAAGAAATCAGCCCTCAAAAACTTAACCGGCAGAAAATATTTTTTTGAAAAAATCCCTAACCCCCGGGGTCACAATTTCAGCAAAGATCGGACTTTTGGCAGTTCACTCAAAAATGGTGCCTGAAGCTTGCAAATGATCCCCTGAAAGGTTTGGCACTCGAAACAGAAGGCTTTTTATCACAGGACAAGAAATCAGCCCTCAAAAACTTAACCGGCAGAAAATATTTTTTTGAAAAAATCCCTAAGCCCCGGGGTCACAATTTCAGCAAATATCTGACTTTTGGCAGTTCACTCAAAAATGGTTCCAAGAGCTTAAAAATGCTCCCCTGAAAGGTTTGGCACTCGAAACAGAAGGCTTTTTATCACAGGACAAGAAATCAGCCCTCAAAAACTTAACCGGCAGAAAATATTTTTTTGAAAAAATCTCTAAGCCCCGGGATCACAATTTCAGCAAAAAACTGACTTTTGGCAGTTCACTCAAAAATGGTGCCAGAAGCTTGCAAATGATCCCCTGAAAGGTTTGGCACTCGAAACAGAAGGCTTTTTATCACAGGACAAGAAATCAGCCCTCAAAAACTTAACCGGCAGAAAATATTTTTTTGAAAAAATCCCTAAGCCCCGGGGTCACAATTTCAGCAAAGATCGGACTTTTGGCAGTTCACTCAAAAATGGTTCCAATAGCTTAAAAATGCTCCCCTGAAAGGTTTGGCACTCGAAACAGAAGGCTTTTTATCACAGGACAAGAAATCAGCCCTCAAAAACTTAACCGGCAGAAAATATTTTTTTGAAAAAATCCCTAAGCCCCGGGGTCACAATTTCAGCAAAAATCTGACTTTTGGCAATTCACTCAAAAATGGTGCCAGAAGCTTGCAAATGATCCCCTGAAAGCTTTGGCGATGGAAACAGAAGGCTTTTTATCACAGGACAAGAAATCAGCCCTCAAAAACTTAACCAGCAGAAAATATTTTTTTGAAAAAATCCCTAAGCCCCGGGGTCACAATTTCAGCAAAAATCTGACTTTTGGCAGTTCACTCAAAAATGGTTCCAAGAGCTTAAAAATGCTCCCCTGAAAGGTTTGGCACTCGAAACAGAAGGCTTTTTATCACAGGACAAGAAATCAGCCCTCAAAAACTTAACCCGCAGAAAATATTTTTTTGAAAAAATCCCTAAGCCCCGGGATCACAATTTCAGCAAAAAACTGACTTTTGGCAGTTCACTCAAAAATGGTGCTAGAAGCTTGCAAATGATCCCCTGAAAGGTTTGGCACTCGAAACAGAAGGCTTTTTATCACAGGACAAGAAATCAGCCCTCAAAAACTTAACCAGCAGAAAATATTTTTTTGAAAAAATCCCTAAGCCCCGGGGTCACAATTTCAGCAAAAATCTGACTTTTGGCAATTCACTCAAAAATGGTGCCAGAAACTTGCAAATGATCCCTGAAAGGTTTGGCACTCGAAACAGAAGGCTTTTTATCACAGGACAAGAAATCAGCCCTCCAAAACTTAACCGGCAGAAAATATTTTTTTGAAAAAATCCCTAAGCCCCGGGGTCACAATTTCAGCAAAAATCTGACTTTTGGCAATTCACTCAAAAATGGTGCCAGAAGCTTGCAAATGATCCCCTGAAAGCTTTGGCGATGGAAACAGAAGGCTTTTTATCACAGGACAAGAAATCAGCCCTCAAAAACTTAACCAGCAGAAAATATTTTTTTGAAAAAATTCCTAAGCCCCGGTGTCACAATTTCAGCAAAAATCTGAGTTTTGGCAATTCACTCAAAAATGGTGCCAGAAGCTTGCAAATGATCCCCTGAAAGGTTTGGCACTCAAAACAGAAGGCTTTTTATCACAGGACAAGAAATCAGCCCTCAAAAACTTAACCGGCAGAAAATATTTTTTTGAAAAAATCCCTAAATCTGACTTTTGGCATTTCACTCAAAAATGGTGCCAGACGCTTACAAATGATCCCCTCAAAGCTTTGGCGATGGAAACAGAAGGCTTTTTATCACAGGACAAGAAATTAGCGCTCAAAAACTTAACCGGCAGAAAATATTTTTTTGAAAAAATCTCTAAGCCCCGGGGTCACAATTTCAGCAAATATCTGACTTTTGGCAGTTCACTCAAAAATGGTTCCAAGAGCTTAAAAATGCTCCCCTGAAAGGTTTGGCACTCGAAACAGAAGGCTTTTTATCACAGGACAAGAAATCAGCCCTCAAAAACTTAACCGGCAGAAAATATTTTTTTGAAAAAATCTCTAAGCCCCGGGGACACAATTTCAGCAAAAATCTGACTTTTGGCAGTTCACTCAAAAATGGTACCAGAAGCTTGCAAATGATCCCCTGAAAGGTTTGGCACTCGAAACAGAAGGCTTTTTATCACAGGACAAGAAATCAGCCCTCAAAAACTTAACCAGCAGAAAATATTTTTTTGAAAAAATCCCTAAGCCCCGGGGTCACAATTTCAGCAAAAATCTGACTTTTGGCAATTCACTCAAAAATGGTGCCAGAAACTTGCAAATGATCCCGTGAAAGGTTTGGCACTCGAAACAGAAGGCTTTTTATCACAGGACAAGAAATCAGCCCTCCAAAACTTAACCGGCAGAAAATATTTTTTTGAAAAAATCCCTAAGCCCCGGGGTCACAATTTCAGCAAAAATCTGACTTTTGGCAATTCACTCAAAAATGGTGCCAGAAGCTTGCAAATGATCCCCTGAAAGCTTTGGCGATGGAAACAGAAGGCTTTTTATCACAGGACAAGAAATCAGCCCTCAAAAACTTAACCAGCAGAAAATATTTTTTTGAAAAAATCCCTAAGCCCCGTGGTCACAATTTCAGCAAAAATCTGACTTTTGGCAATTCACTCAAAAATGGTGCCAGAAACTTGCAAATGATCCCGTGAAAGGTTTGGCACTCGAAACAGAAGGCTTTTTATCACAGGACAAGAAATCAGCCCTCCAAAACTTAACCGGCAGAAAATATTTTTTTGAAAAAATCCCTAAGCCCCGGGGTCACAATTTCAGCAAAAATCTGACTTTTGGCAATTCACTCAAAAATGGTGCCAGAAGCTTGCAAATGATCCCCTGAAAGCTTTGGCGATGGAAACAGAAGGCTTTTTATCACAGGACAAGAAATCAGCCCTCAAAAACTTAACCAGCAGAAAATATTTTTTTGAAAAAATCCCTAAGCCCCGGGGTCACAATTTCAGCAAAAATCTGACTTTTGGCAGTTCACTCAAAAATGGTTCCAAGAGCTTAAAAATGCTCCCCTGAAAGGTTTGGCACTCGAAACAGAAGGCTTTTTATCACAGGACAAGAAATCAGCCCTTAAAAACTTAACCCGCAGAAAATATTTTTTTGAAAAAATCTCTAAGCCCCGGGATCACAATTTCAGCAAAAAACTGACTTTTGGCAGTTCACTCAAAAATGGTGCCAGAAGCTTGCAAATGATCCCCTGAAAGGTTTGGCACTCGAAACAGAAGGCTTTTTATCACAGGACAAGAAATCAGCCCTCAAAAACTTAACCAGCAGAAAATATTTTTTTGAAAAAATCCCTAAGCCCCGGGGTCACAATTTCAGCAAAAATCTGACTTTTGGCAATTCACTCAAAAATGGTGCCAGAAACTTGCAAATGATCCCTGAAAGGTTTGGCACTCGAAACAGAAGGCTTTTTATCACAGGAGAAGAAATCAGCCCTCCAAAACTTAACCGGCAGAAAATATTTTTTTGAAAAAATCCCTAAGCCCCGGGGTCACAATTTCAGCAAAAAACTGACTTTTGGCAACTCACTCAAAAATGGTGCCAGAAGGTTGCAAATGATCCCCTGAAAGCTTTGGCGATGGAAACAGAAGGCTTTTTATCACAGGACAAGAAATCAGCCCTCAAAAACTTAACCGGCAGAAAATATTTTTTTGAAAAAATCCCTAACCCCCGGGGTCACAATTTCAGCAAAGATCGGACTTTTGGCAGTTCACTCAAAAATGGTGCCTGAAGCTTGCAAATGATCCCCTGAAAGGTTTGGCACTCGAAACAGAAGGCTTTTTATCACAGGACAAGAAATCAGCCCTCAAAAACTTAACCGGCAGAAAATATTTTTTTGAAAAAATCCCTAAGCCCCGGGGTCACAATTTCAGCAAATATCTGACTTTTGGCAGTTCACTCAAAAATGGTTCCAAGAGCTTAAAAATGCTCCCCTGAAAGGTTTGGCACTCGAAACAGAAGGCTTTTTATCACAGGACAAGAAATCAGCCCTCAAAAACTTAACCGGCAGAAAATATTTTTTTGAAAAAATCTCTAAGCCCCGGGATCACAATTTCAGCAAAAAACTGACTTTTGGCAGTTCACTCAAAAATGGTGCCAGAAGCTTGCAAATGATCCCCTGAAAGGTTTGGCACTCGAAACAGAAGGCTTTTTATCACAGGACAAGAAATGAGCCCTCAAAAACTTAACCGGCAGAAAATATTTTTTTGAAAAAATCCCTAAGCCCCGGGGTCACAATTTCAGCAAAGATCGGACTTTTGGCAGTTCACTCAAAAATGGTTCCAATAGCTTAAAAATGCTCCCCTGAAAGGTTTGGCACTCGAAACAGAAGGCTTTTTATCACAGGACAAGAAATCAGCCCTCAAAAACTTAACCGGCAGAAAATATTTTTTTGAAAAAATCCCTAAGCCCCGGGGTCACAATTTCAGCAAAAATCTGACTTTTGGCAATTCACTCAAAAATGGTGCCAGAAGCTTGCAAATGATCCCCTGAAAGCTTTGGCGATGGAAACAGAAGGCTTTTTATCACAGGACAAGAAATCAGCCCTCAAAAACTTAACCAGCAGAAAATATTTTTTTGAAAAAATCCCTAAGCCCCGGGGTCACAATTTCAGCAAAAATCTGACTTTTGGCAGTTCACTCAAAAATGGTTCCAAGAGCTTAAAAATGCTCCCCTGAAAGGTTTGGCACTCGAAACAGAAGGCTTTTTATCACAGGACAAGAAATCAGCCCTCAAAAACTTAACCCGCAGAAAATATTTTTTTGAAAAAATCTCTAAGCCCCGGGATCACAATTTCAGCAAAAAACTGACTTTTGGCAGTTCACTCAAAAATGGTGCCAGAAGCTTGCAAATGATCCCCTGAAAGGTTTGGCACTCGAAACAGAAGGCTTTTTATCACAGGACAAGAAATCAGCCCTCAAAAACTTAACCAGCAGAAAATATTTTTTTGAAAAAATCCCTAAGCCCCGGGGTCACAATTTCAGCAAAAATCTGACTTTTGGCAATTCACTCAAAAATGGTGCCAGAAACTTGCAAATGATCCCTGAAAGGTTTGGCACTCGAAACAGAAGGCTTTTTATCACAGGACAAGAAATCAGCCCTCCAAAACTTAACCGGCAGAAAATATTTTTTTGAAAAAATCCCTAAGCCCCGGGGTCACAATTTCAGCAAAAATCTGACTTTTGGCAATTCACTCAAAAATGGTGCCAGAAGCTTGCAAATGATCCCCTGAAAGCTTTGGCGATGGAAACAGAAGGCTTTTTATCACAGGACAAGAAATCAGCCCTCAAAAACTTAACCAGCAGAAAATATTTTTTTGAAAAAATTCCTAAGCCCCGGTGTCACAATTTCAGCAAAAATCTGAGTTTTGGCAATTCACTCAAAAATGGTGCCAGAAGCTTGCAAATGATCCCCTGAAAGGTTTGGCACTCAAAACAGAAGGCTTTTTATCACAGGACAAGAAATCAGCCCTCAAAAACTTAACCGGCAGAAAATATTTTTTTGAAAAAATCCCTAAATCTGACTTTTGGCATTTCACTCAAAAATGGTGCCAGACGCTTACAAATGATCCCCTCAAAGCTTTGGCGATGGAAACAGAAGGCTTTTTATCACAGGACAAGAAATTAGCGCTCAAAAACTTAACCGGCAGAAAATATTTTTTTGAAAAAATCTCTAAGCCCCGGGGTCACAATTTCAGCAAATATCTGACTTTTGGCAGTTCACTCAAAAATGGTTCCAAGAGCTTAAAAATGCTCCCCTGAAAGGTTTGGCACTCGAAACAGAAGGCTTTTTATCACAGGACAAGAAATCAGCCCTCAAAAACTTAACCGGCAGAAAATATTTTTTTGAAAAAATCTCTAAGCCCCGGGGACACAATTTCAGCAAAAATCTGACTTTTGGCAGTTCACTCAAAAATGGTACCAGAAGCTTGCAAATGATCCCCTGAAAGGTTTGGCACTCGAAACAGAAGGCTTTTTATCACAGGACAAGAAATCAGCCCTCAAAAACTTAACCAGCAGAAAATATTTTTTTGAAAAAATCCCTAAGCCCCGGGGTCACAATTTCAGCAAAAATCTGACTTTTGGCAATTCACTCAAAAATGGTGCCAGAAACTTGCAAATGATCCCGTGAAAGGTTTGGCACTCGAAACAGAAGGCTTTTTATCACAGGACAAGAAATCAGCCCTCCAAAACTTAACCGGCAGAAAATATTTTTTTGAAAAAATCCCTAAGCCCCGGGGTCACAATTTCAGCAAAAATCTGACTTTTGGCAATTCACTCAAAAATGGTGCCAGAAGCTTGCAAATGATCCCCTGAAAGCTTTGGCGATGGAAACAGAAGGCTTTTTATCACAGGACAAGAAATCAGCCCTCAAAAACTTAACCAGCAGAAAATATTTTTTTGAAAAAATCCCTAAGCCCCGTGGTCACAATTTCAGCAAAAATCTGACTTTTGGCAATTCACTCAAAAATGGTGCCAGAAACTTGCAAATGATCCCGTGAAAGGTTTGGCACTCGAAACAGAAGGCTTTTTATCACAGGACAAGAAATCAGCCCTCCAAAACTTAACCGGCAGAAAATATTTTTTTGAAAAAATCCCTAAGCCCCGGGGTCACAATTTCAGCAAAAATCTGACTTTTGGCAGTTCACTCAAAAATGGTGCCAGAAGCTTGCAAATGATCCCCTGAAAGCTTTGGCGATGGAAACAGAAGGCTTTTTATCACAGGACAAGAAATCAGCCCTCAAAAACTTAACCGGCAGAAAATATTTTTTTGAAAAAATCCCTAAGCCCCGGGGTCACAATTTCAGCAAATATCTGACTTTTGGCAGTTCACTCAAAAATGGTTCCAAGAGCTTAAAAATGCTCCCCTGAAAGGTTTGGCACTCGAAACAGAAGGCTTTTTATCACAGGACAAGAAATCAGCCCTCAAAAACTTAACCGGCAGAAAATATTTTTTTGAAAAAATCTCTAAGCCCCGGGGTCACAATTTCAGCAAAAATCTGACTTTTGGCAGTTCACTCAAAAATGGTGCCAGAAGCTTGCAAATGATCCCCTGAAAGGTTTGGCACTCGAAACAGAAGGCTTTTTATCACAGGACAAGAAATGAGCCCTCAAAAACTTAACCAGCAGAAAATATTTTTTTGAAAAAATCTCTAAGCCCCGGGATCACAATTTCAGCAAAAAACTGACTTTTGGCAGTTCACTCAAAAATGGTGCCAGAAGCTTGCAAATGATCCCCTGAAAGGTTTGGCACTCGAAACAGAAGGCTTTTTATCACAGGACAAGAAATCAGCCCTCAAAAACTTAACCGGCAGAAAATATTTTTTTGAAAAAATCCCTAAGCCCCGGGGTCACAATTTCAGCAAATATCTGACTTTTGGCAGTTCACTCAAAAATGGTTCCAAGAGCTTAAAAATGCTCCCCTGAAAGGTTTGGCACTCGAAACAGAAGGCTTTTTATCACAGGACAAGAAATCAGCCCTCAAAAACTTAACCGGCAGAAAATATTTTTTTGAAAAAATCTCTAAGCCCCGGGATCACAATTTCAGCAAAAAACTGACTTTTGGCAATTCACTCAAAAATGGTGCCAGAAGGTTGCAAATGATCCCCTGAAAGCTTTGGCGATGGAAACAGAAGGCTTTTTATCACAGGACAAGAAATCAGCCCTCAAAAACTTAACCGGCAGAAAATATTTTTTTGAAAAAATCCCTAACCCCCGGGGTCACAATTTCAGCAAAGATCGGACTTTTGGCAGTTCACTCAAAAATGGTGCCTGAAGCTTGCAAATGATCCCCTGAAAGGTTTGGCACTCGAAACAGAAGGCTTTTTATCACAGGACAAGAAATCAGCCCTCAAAAACTTAACCGGCAGAAAATATTTTTTTGAAAAAATCCCTAAGCCCCGGGGTCACAATTTCAGCAAATATCTGACTTTTGGCAGTTCACTCAAAAATGGTTCCAAGAGCTTAAAAATGCTCCCCTGAAAGGTTTGGCACTCGAAACAGAAGGCTTTTTATCACAGGACAAGAAATCAGCCCTCAAAAACTTAACCGGCAGAAAATATTTTTTTGAAAAAATCTCTAAGCCCCGGGATCACAATTTCAGCAAAAAACTGACTTTTGGCAATTCACTCAAAAATGGTGCCAGAAGGTTGCAAATGATCCCCTGAAAGCTTTGGCGATGGAAACAGAAGGCTTTTTATCACAGGACAAGAAATCAGCCCTCAAAAACTTAACCGGCAGAAAATATTTTTTTGAAAAAATCCCTAAGCCCTGGGGTCACAATTTCAGCAAAGATCGGACTTTTGGCAGTTCACTCAAAAATGGTTCCAATAGCTTAAAAATGCTCCCCTGAAAGGTTTGGCACTCGAAACAGAAGGCTTTTTATCACAGGACAAGAAATCAGCCCTCAAAAACTTAACCGGCAGAAAATATTTTTTTGAAAAAATCTCTAAGCCCCGGGATCACAATTTCAGCAAAAAACTGACTTTTGGCAGTTCACTCAAAAATGGTGCCAGAAGCTTGCAAATGATCCCCTGAAAGGTTTGGCACTCGAAACAGAAGGCTTTTTATCACAGGACAAGAAATCAGCCCTCAAAAACTTAACCGGCAGAAAATATTTTTTTGAAAAAATCCCTAAGCCCCGGGGTCACAATTTCAGCAAATATCTGACTTTTGGCAGTTCACTCAAAAATGGTTCCAAGAGCTTAAAAATGCTCCCCTGAAAGGTTTGGCACTCGAAACAGAAGGCTTTTTATCACAGGACAAGAAATCAGCCCTCAAAAACTTAACCGGCAGAAAATATTTTTTTGAAAAAATCCCTAAGCCCCGGGGTCACAATTTCAGCAAAAATCTGACTTTTGGCAATTCACTCAAAAATGGTGCCAGAATCTTGCAAATGATCCCCTGAAAGCTTTGGCGATGGAAACAGAAGGCTTTTTATCACAGGACAAGAAATCAGCCCTCAAAAACTTAACCAGCAGAAAATATTTTTTTGAAAAAATCCCTAAGACCCGGGGTCACAATTTCAGCAAAAATCTGACTTTTGGCAGTTCACTCAAAAATGGTTCCAAGAGCTTAAAAATGCTCCCCTGAAAGGTTTGGCACTCGAAACAGAAGGCTTTTTATCACAGGACAAGAAATCAGCCCTCAAAAACTTAACCCGCAGAAAATATTTTTTTGAAAAAATCTCTAAGCCCCGGGATCACAATTTCAGCAAAAAACTGACTTTTGGCAGTTCACTCAAAAATGGTGCCAGAAGCTTGCAAATGATCCCCTGAAAGGTTTGGCACTCGAAACAGAAGGCTTTTTATCACAGGACAAGAAATCAGCCCTCAAAAACTTAACCAGCAGAAAATATTTTTTTGAAAAAATCCCTAAGCCCCGGGGTCACAATTTCAGCAAAAATCTGACTTTTGGCAATTCACTCAAAAATGGTGCCAGAAACTTGCAAATGATCCCTGAAAGGTTTGGCACTCGAAACAGAAGGCTTTTTATCACAGGACAAGAAATCAGCCCTCCAAAACTTAACCGGCAGAAAATATTTTTTTGAAAAAATCCCTAAGCCCCGGGGTCACAATTTCAGCAAAAAACTGACTTTTGGCAACTCACTCAAAAATGGTGCCAGAAGGTTGCAAATGATCCCCTGAAAGCTTTGGCGATGGAAACAGAAGGCTTTTTATCACAGGACAAGAAATCAGCCCTCAAAAACTTAACCGGCAGAAAATATTTTTTTGAAAAAATCTCTAAGCCCCGGGATCACAATTTCAGCAAAAAACTGACTTTTGGCAGTTCACTCAAAAATGGTGCCAGAAGCTTGCAAATGATCCCCTGAAAGGTTTGGCACTCGAAACAGAAGGCTTTTTATCACAGGACAAGAAATCAGCCCTCAAAAACTTAACCGGCAGAAAATATTTTTTTGAAAAAATCCCTAAGCCCCGGGGTCACAATTTCAGCAAAAATCTGACTTTTGGCAGTTCACTCAAAAATGGTTCCAAGAGCTTAAAAATGCTCCCCTGAAAGGTTTGGCACTCGAAACAGAAGGCTTTTTATCACAGGACAAGAAATCAGCCCTCAAAAACTTAACCCGCAGAAAATATTTTTTTGAAAAAATCTCTAAGCCCCGGGATCACAATTTCAGCAAAAAACTGACTTTTGGCAGTTCACTCAAAAATGGTGCCAGAAGCTTGCAAATGATCCCCTGAAAGGTTTGGCACTCGAAACAGAAGGCTTTTTATCACAGGACAAGAAATCAGCCCTCAAAAACTTAACCAGCAGAAAATATTTTTTTGAAAAAATCCCTAAGCCCCGGGGTCACAATTTCAGCAAAAATCTGACTTTTGGCAATTCACTCAAAAATGGTGCCAGAAACTTGCAAATGATCCCTGAAAGGTTTGGCACTCGAAACAGAAGGCTTTTTATCACAGGACAAGAAATCAGCCCTCCAAAACTTAACCGGCAGAAAATATTTTTTTGAAAAAATCCCTAAGCCCCGGGGTCACAATTTCAGCAAAAATCTGACTTTTGGCAATTCACTCAAAAATGGTGCCAGAAGCTTGCAAATGATCCCCTGAAAGCTTTGGCGATGGAAACAGAAGGCTTTTTATCACAGGACAAGAAATCAGCCCTCAAAAACTTAACCAGCAGAAAATATTTTTTTGAAAAAATTCCTAAGCCCCGGTGTCACAATTTCAGCAAAAATCTGACTTTTGGCAATTCACTCAAAAATGGTGCCAGAAGCTTGCAAATGATCCCCTGAAAGGTTTGGCACTCGAAACAGAAGGCTTTTTATCACAGGACAAGAAATCAGCCCTCAAAAACTTAACCGGCAGAAAATATTTTTTTGAAAAAATCCCTAAATCTGACTTTTGGCATTTCACTCAAAAATGGTGCCAGACGCTTACAAATGATCCCCTCAAAGCTTTGGCGATGGAAACAGAAGGCTTTTTATCACAGGACAAGAAATTAGCGCTCAAAAACTTAACCGGCAGAAAATATTTTTTTGAAAAAATCTCTAAGCCCCGGGGTCACAATTTCAGCAAATATCTGACTTTTGGCAGTTCACTCAAAAATGGTTCCAAGAGCTTAAAAATGCTCCCCTGAAAGGTTTGGCACTCGAAACAGAAGGCTTTTTATCACAGGACAAGAAATCAGCCCTCAAAAACTTAACCGGCAGAAAATATTTTTTTGAAAAAATCTCTAAGCCCCGGGGACACAATTTCAGCAAAAATCTGACTTTTGGCAGTTCACTCAAAAATGGTGCCAGAAGCTTGCAAATGATCCCCTGAAAGGTTTGGCACTCGAAACAGAAGGCTTTTTATCACAGGACAAGAAATCAGCCCTCAAAAACTTAACCAGCAGAAAATATTTTTTTGAAAAAATCCCTAAGCCCCGGGGTCACAATTTCAGCAAAAATCTGACTTTTGGCAATTCACTCAAAAATGGTGCCAGAAACTTGCAAATGATCCCGTGAAAGGTTTGGCACTCGAAACAGAAGGCTTTTTATCACAGGACAAGAAATCAGCCCTCCAAAACTTAACCGGCAGAAAATATTTTTTTGAAAAAATCCCTAAGCCCCGGGGTCACAATTTCAGCAAAAATCTGACTTTTGGCAATTCACTCAAAAATGGTGCCAGAAGCTTGCAAATGATCCCCTGAAAGCTTTGGCGATGGAAACAGAAGGCTTTTTATCACAGGACAAGAAATCAGCCCTCAAAAACTTAACCAGCAGAAAATATTTTTTTGAAAAAATCCCTAAGCCCCGTGGTCACAATTTCAGCAAAAATCTGACTTTTGGCAATTCACTCAAAAATGGTGCCAGAAACTTGCAAATGATCCCGTGAAAGGTTTGGCACTCGAAACAGAAGGCTTTTTATCACAGGACAAGAAATCAGCCCTCCAAAACTTAACCGGCAGAAAATATTTTTTTGAAAAAATCCCTAAGCCCCGGGGTCACAATTTCAGCAAAAATCTGACTTTTGGCAGTTCACTCAAAAATGGTTCCAAGAGCTTAAAAATGCTCCCCTGAAAGGTTTGGCACTCGAAATAGAAGGCTTTTTATCACAGGACAAGAAATCAGCCCTCAAAAACTTAACCGGCAGAAAATATTTTTTTGAAAAAATCTCTAAGCCCCGGGGTCACAATTTCAGCAAAAATCTGACTTTTGGCAATTCACTCAAAAATGGTGCCAGAAGGTTGCAAATGATCCCCTGAAAGGTTTGGCACTCGAAACAGAAGGCATTTTATCTCAGGACAAGAAATCAGCCCTCAAAAACTTAACCGGCAGAAAATATTTTTTTGAAAAAATCCCTAAGCCCCGGGGTCACAATTTCAGCAAAAATCTGACTTTTGGCAATTCACTCAAAAATGGTGCCAGAAGCTTGCAAATGATCCCCTGAAAGGTTTGGCAATGGAAACAGAAGGCTTTTTATCACAGGACAAGAAATCAGCCCTCAAAAACTTAACCGGCAGAAAATATTTTTTTGAAAAAATCCCTAAGCCCCGGGGTCACAATTTCAGCAAAAATCTGACTTTTGGCAGTTCACTCAAAAATGGTTCCAAGAGCTTAAAAATGCTCCCCTGAAAGGTTTGGCACTCGAAACCGAAGGCTTTTTATCACAGGACAAGAAATCAGCCCTCAAAAACTTAACCCGCAGAAAATATTTTTTTGAAAAAATCTCTAAGCCCCGGGATCACAATTTCAGCAAAAAACTGACTTTTGGCAGTTCACTGAAAAATGGTGCCAGAAGCTTGCAAATGATCCCCTGAAAGGTTTGGCGATGGAAACAGAAGGTTTTTTATCACAGGACAAGAAATCAGCCCTCAAAAACTTAACCGGCAGAAAATATTTTTTTGAAAAAATCCCTAAGCCCCGGGGTCACAATTTCAGCAAAAATCTGACTTTTGGCAATTCACTCAAAAATGGTGCCAGAAGCTTGCAAATGATCCCGTGAAAGGTTTGGCACTCGAAACAGAAGGCTTTTTATCACAGGACAAGAAATCAGCCCTCAAAAACTTAACCGGCAGAAAATATTTTTTTGAAAAAATTCCTAAGCCCTGGGGTCACAATTTCAGCAAAAATCTGACTTTTGGCAATTCACTCAAAAATGGTGCCAGAAGCTTGCAATTGATCCCCTGAAATCTTTGGCGACGGAAACAGAAGGCTTTTTATCACAGGACAAGAAATCAGCCCTCAGAAACGTAACCGGCAGAAAATATTTTTTTGAAAAAATCTCTAAGCCACGGGGTCACAATTTCAGCAAAAATCTGACTTTTGGCAATTCACTCAAAAATGGTGCCAGAAGGTTGCAAATGATCCCCTGAAAGGTTTGGCACTCGAAACAGAAGGCTTTTTATCTCAGGACAAGAAGTCAGCCCTCAAAAACTTAACCGGCAGAAAATATTTTTTTGAAAAAATCCCTAAGCCCCGGGGTCACAGTTTCAGCAAAAATCTGACTTTTGGCAATTCACTCAAAAATGGTGCCAGAAGCTTACAAATGATCCCCTGAAAGCTTTGGCGATGGAAACAGAAGGCTTTTTATCACAGGACAAGAAATCAGCCCTCAAAAACTTAGCCAGCAGAAAATATTTTTTTGAAAAAATCACTAAGCCCCTGGGGTCACAATTTCAGCAAAAATCTGACTTTTGGCAATTCACTCAAAAATGGTGCCAGAAGCTTACAAATGATCCCCTGAAAGCTTTGGCGATGGAAACAGAAGGCTTTTTATCACAGGACAAGAAATCAGCCCTCCAAAACTTAACCGGCAGAAAATATTTTTTTGAAAAAATCCCTAAGCCCCGGGGTCACAATTTCAGCAAAAATCTGACTTTTGGCAATTCACTCAAAAATGGTGCCAGAAGCTTGCAAATGATCCCCTGAAAGCTTTGGCGATGGAAACAGAAGGGTTTTTATCACAGGACAAGAAATCAGCCCTCAAAAACTTAACCAGCAGAAAATATTTTTTTGAAAAAATCCCTAAGCCCCGGGGTCACAATTTCAGCAAAAATCTGACTTTTGGCAATTCACTCAAAAATGGTGCCAGAAGCTTGCAAATGATCCCGTGAAAGGTTTGGCACTCGAAACAGAAGGCTTTTTATCACAGGACAAGAAATCAGCCCTCAAAAACTTAACCGGCAGAAAATATTTTTTTGAAAAAATCCCTAAGCCCCGGGGTCACAATTTCAACAAAAATCTGACTTTTGGCAGTTCACTCAAAAATGGTTCCAAGAGCTTAAAAATGCTCCCCTGAAAGGTTTGGCACTCGAAATAGAAGGCTTTTTATCACAGGACAAGAAATCAGCCCTCAAAAACTTAACCGGCAGAAAATATTTTTTTGAAAAAATCTCTAAGCCCCGGGGTCACAATTTCAGCAAAAATCTGACTTTTGGCAATTCACTCAAAAATGGTGCCAGAAGGTTGCAAATGATCCCCTGAAAGGTTTGGCACTCGAAACAGAAGGCTTTTTATCTCAGGACAAGAAATCAGCCCTCAAAAACTTAACCGGCAGAAAATATTTTTTTGAAAAAATCCCTAAGCCCCGGGGTCACAATTTCAGCAAAAATCTGACTTTTGGCAATTCACTCAAAAATGGTGCCAGAAGCTTACAAATGATCCCCTGAAAGCTTTGGCGATGGAAACAGAAGGCTTTTTATCACAGGACAAGAAATCAGCCCTCAAAAACTTAACCGGCAGAAAATATTTTTTTGAAAAAATCCCTAAGCCCCGGGGTCACAATTTCAGCAAAAATCTGACTTTTGGCAATTCACTCAAAAATGGTGCCAGAAGCTTGCAAATGATCCCCTGAAAGCTTTGGCGATGGAAACAGAAGGGTTTTTATCACAGGACAAGAAATCAGCCCTCAAAAACTTAACCAGCAGAAAATATTTTTTTGAAAAAATCCCTAAGCCCCGGGGTCACAATTTCAGCAAAAATCTGACTTTTGGCAATTCACTCAAAAATGGTGCCAGAAGCTTGCAAATGATCCCGTGAAAGGTTTGGCACTCGAAACAGAAGGCTTTTTATCACAGGACAAGAAATCAGCCCTCAAAAACTTAACCGGCAGAAAATATTTTTTTGAAAAAATTCCTAAGCCCCGGGGTCACAATTTCAGCAAAAATCTGACTTTTGGCAATTCACTCAAAAATGGTGCCAGAAGCTTGCAATTGATCCCCTGAAATCTTTGGCGACGGAAACAGAAGGCTTTTTATCACAGGACAAGAAATCAGCCCTCAGAAACGTAACCGGCAGAAAATATTTTTTTGAAAAAATCTCTAAGCCACGGGGTCACAATTTCAGCAAAAATCTGACTTTTGGCAATTCACTCAAAAATGGTGCCAGAAGGTTGCAAATGATCCCCTGAAAGGTTTGGCACTCGAAACAGAAGGCTTTTTATCTCAGGACAAGAAGTCAGCCCTCAAAAACTTAACCGGCAGAAAATATTTTTTTGAAAAAATCCCTAAGCCCCGGGGTCACAGTTTCAGCAAAAATCTGACTTTTGGCAATTCACTCAAAAATGGTGCCAGAAGCTTACAAATGATCCCCTGAAAGCTTTGGCGATGGAAACAGAAGGCTTTTTATCACAGGACAAGAAATCAGCCCTCAAAAACTTAGCCAGCAGAAAATATTTTTTTGAAAAAATCACTAAGCCCCTGGGGTCACAATTTCAGCAAAAATCTGACTTTTGGCAATTCACTCAAAAATGGTGCCAGAAGCTTACAAATGATCCCCTGAAAGCTTTGGCGATGGAAACAGAAGGCTTTTTATCACAGGACAAGAAATCAGCCCTCCAAAACTTAACCGGCAGAAAATATTTTTTTGAAAAAATCCCTAAGCCCCGGGGTCACAATTTCAGCAAAAATCTGACTTTTGGCAATTCACTCAAAAATGGTGCCAGAAGCTTGCAAATGATCCCCTGAAAGCTTTGGCGATGGAAACAGAAGGGTTTTTATCACAGGACAAGAAATCAGCCCTCAAAAACTTAACCAGCAGAAAATATTTTTTTGAAAAAATCCCTAAGCCCCGGGGTCACAATTTCAGCAAAAATCTGACTTTTGGCAATTCACTCAAAAATGGTGCCAGAAGCTTGCAAATGATCCCGTGAAAGGTTTGGCACTCGAAACAGAAGGCTTTTTATCACAGGACAAGAAATCAGCCCTCAAAAACTTAACCGGCAGAAAATATTTTTTTGAAAAAATCCCTAAGCCCCGGGGTCACAATTTCAACAAAAATCTGACTTTTGGCAGTTCACTCAAAAATGGTTCCAAGAGCTTAAAAATGCTCCCCTGAAAGGTTTGGCACTCGAAATAGAAGGCTTTTTATCACAGGACAAGAAATCAGCCCTCAAAAACTTAACCGGCAGAAAATATTTTTTTGAAAAAATCTCTAAGCCCCGGGGTCACAATTTCAGCAAAAATCTGACTTTTGGCAATTCACTCAAAAATGGTGCCAGAAGGTTGCAAATGATCCCCTGAAAGGTTTGGCACTCGAAACAGAAGGCTTTTTATCTCAGGACAAGAAATCAGCCCTCAAAAACTTAACCGGCAGAAAATATTTTTTTGAAAAAATCCCTAAGCCCCGGGGTCACAATTTCAGCAAAAATCTGACTTTTGGCAATTCACTCAAAAATGGTGCCAGAAGCTTACAAATGATCCCCTGAAAGCTTTGGCGATGGAAACAGAAGGCTTTTTATCACAGGACAAGAAATCAGCCCTCAAAAACTTAACCGGCAGAAAATATTTTTTTGAAAAAATCCCTAAGCCCCGGGGTCACAATTTCAGCAAAAATCTGACTTTTGGCAATTCACTCAAAAATGGTGCCAGAAGCTTGCAAATGATCCCCTGAAAGCTTTGGCGATGGAAACAGAAGGGTTTTTATCACAGGACAAGAAATCAGCCCTCAAAAACTTAACCAGCAGAAAATATTTTTTTGAAAAAATCCCTAAGCCCCGGGGTCACAATTTCAGCAAAAATCTGACTTTTGGCAATTCACTCAAAAATGGTGCCAGAAGCTTGCAAATGATCCCGTGAAAGGTTTGGCACTCGAAACAGAAGGCTTTTTATCACAGGACAAGAAATCAGCCCTCAAAAACTTAACCGGCAGAAAATATTTTTTTGAAAAAATTCCTAAGCCCCGGGGTCACAATTTCAGCAAAAATCTGACTTTTGGCAATTCACTCAAAAATGGTGCCAGAAGCTTGCAATTGATCCCCTGAAATCTTTGGCGACGGAAACAGAAGGCTTTTTATCACAGGACAAGAAATCAGCCCTCAGAAACGTAACCGGCAGAAAATATTTTTTTGAAAAAATCTCTAAGCCACGGGGTCACAATTTCAGCAAAAATCTGACTTTTGGCAATTCACTCAAAAATGGTGCCAGAAGGTTGCAAATGATCCCCTGAAAGGTTTGGCACTCGAAACAGAAGGCTTTTTATCTCAGGACAAGAAGTCAGCCCTCAAAAACTTAACCGGCAGAAAATATTTTTTTGAAAAAATCCCTAAGCCCCGGGGTCACAGTTTCAGCAAAAATCTGACTTTTGGCAATTCACTCAAAAATGGTGCCAGAAGCTTACAAATGATCCCCTGAAAGCTTTGGCGATGGAAACAGAAGGCTTTTTATCACAGGACAAGAAATCAGCCCTCAAAAACTTAGCCAGCAGAAAATATTTTTTTGAAAAAATCACTAAGCCCCTGGGGTCACAATTTCAGCAAAAATCTGACTTTTGGCAATTCACTCAAAAATGGTGCCAGAAGCTTACAAATGATCCCCTGAAAGCTTTGGCGATGGAAACAGAAGGCTTTTTATCACAGGACAAGAAATCAGCCCTCCAAAACTTAACCGGCAGAAAATATTTTTTTGAAAAAATCCCTAAGCCCCGGGGTCACAATTTCAGCAAAAATCTGACTTTTGGCAATTCACTCAAAAATGGTGCCAGAAGCTTGCAAATGATCCCCTGAAAGCTTTGGCGATGGAAACAGAAGGGTTTTTATCACAGGACAAGAAATCAGCCCTCAAAAACTTAACCAGCAGAAAATATTTTTTTGAAAAAATCCCTAAGCCCCGGGGTCACAATTTCAGCAAAAATCTGACTTTTGGCAATTCACTCAAAAATGGTGCCAGAAGCTTGCAAATGATCCCGTGAAAGGTTTGGCACTCGAAACAGAAGGCTTTTTATCACAGGACAAGAAATCAGCCCTCAAAAACTTAACCGGCAGAAAATATTTTTTTGAAAAAATCCCTAAGCCCCGGGGTCACAATTTCAACAAAAATCTGACTTTTGGCAGTTCACTCAAAAATGGTTCCAAGAGCTTAAAAATGCTCCCCTGAAAGGTTTGGCACTCGAAATAGAAGGCTTTTTATCACAGGACAAGAAATCAGCCCTCAAAAACTTAACCGGCAGAAAATATTTTTTTGAAAAAATCTCTAAGCCCCGGGGTCACAATTTCAGCAAAAATCTGACTTTTGGCAATTCACTCAAAAATGGTGCCAGAAGGTTGCAAATGATCCCCTGAAAGGTTTGGCACTCGAAACAGAAGGCTTTTTATCTCAGGACAAGAAATCAGCCCTCAAAAACTTAACCGGCAGAAAATATTTTTTTGAAAAAATCCCTAAGCCCCGGGGTCACAATTTCAGCAAAAATCTGACTTTTGGCAATTCACTCAAAAATGGTGCCAGAAGCTTACAAATGATCCCCTGAAAGCTTTGGCGATGGAAACAGAAGGCTTTTTATCACAGGACAAGAAATCAGCCCTCAAAAACTTAACCGGCAGAAAATATTTTTTTGAAAAAATCCCTAAGCCCCGGGGTCACAATTTCAGCAAAAATCTGACTTTTGGCAATTCACTCAAAAATGGTGCCAGAAGCTTGCAAATGATCCCGTGAAAGGTTTGGCACTCGAAACAGAAGGCTTTTTATCACAGGACAAGAAATCAGCCCTCCAAAACTTAACCGGCAGAAAATATTTTTTTGAAAAAATCCCTAAGCCCCGGGGTCACAATTTCAGCAAAAATCTGACTTTTGGCAATTCACTCAAAAATGGTGCCAGAAGCTTGCAAATGATCCCGTGAAAGGTTTGGCACTCGAAACAGAAGGCTTTTTATCACAGGACAAGAAATCAGCCCTCCAAAACTTAACCGGCAGAAAATATTTTTTTGAAAAAATCCCTAAGCCCCGGGGTCACAATTTCAGCAAAAAATCTGACTTTTGGCAATTCACTCAAAAATGGTGCCAGAAGCTTGCAATTGATCCCCTGAAATCTTTGGCGACGGAAACAGAAGGCTTTTTATCACAGGACAAGAAATCAGCCCTCAGAAACGTAACCGGCAGAAAATATTTTTTTGAAAAAATCTCTAAGCCACGGGGTCACAATTTCAGCAAAAATCTGACTTTTGGCAATTCACTCAAAAATGGTGCCAGAAGGTTGCAAATGATCCCCTGAAAGGTTTGGCACTCGAAAGAGAAGGCTTTTTATCTCAGGACAAGAAGTCAGCCCTCAAAAACTTAACCGGCAGAAAATATTTTTTTGAAAAAATCCCTAAGCCCCGGGGTCACAATTTCAGCAAAAATCTGACTTTTGGCAATTCACTCAAAAATGGTGCCAGAAGCTTACAAATGATCCCCTGAAAGCTTTGGCGATGGAAACAGAAGGCTTTTTATCACAGGACAAGAAATCAGCCCTCAAAAACTTAGCCAGCAGAAAATATTTTTTTGAAAAAATCACTAAGCCCCTGGGGTCACAATTTCAGCAAAAATCTGACTTTTGGCAATTCACTCAAAAATGGTGCCAGAAGCTTACAAATGATCCCCTGAAAGCTTTGGCGATGGAAACAGAAGGCTTTTTATCACAGGACAAGAAATCAGCCCTCAAAAACTTAGCCAGCAGAAAATATTTTTTTGAAAAAATCCCTAAGCCCCGGGGTCACAATTTCAGCCAAAATCTGACTTTTGGCAATTCACTCAAAAATGGTGCCAGAAGCTTGCAAATGATCCCCTGAAAGCTTTGGCGATGGAAACAGAAGGCTTTTTATCACAGGACAAGAAATCAGCCCTCAAAAACTTAACCGGCAGAAAATATTTTTTTTGAAAAAATCCCTAAGCCCCGGGGTCACAATTTCAGCAAAAATCTGACTTTTGGCAATTCACTCAAAAATGGTGCCAGAAGCTTGCAAATGATCCCCTGAAACGTTTGGCACTCGGAACAGTAGGCTTTTTATCACAGGACAAGAAATCAGCCCTCAAAAACTTAACCGGCAGAAAATATTTTTTTGAAAAAATCCCTAAGCCCCGGGGTCACAATTTCAGCAAAAATCTGACTTTTGGCAATTCACTCAAAAATGGTGCCAGAAGCTTGCAAATGATCCCGTGAAAGGTTTGGCACTCGAAACAGAAGGCTTTTTATCACAGGACAAGAAATCAGCCCTCCAAAACTTAACCGGCAGAAAATATTTTTTTGAAAAAATCCCTAAGCCCCGGGGTCACAATTTCAGCAAAAATCTGACTTTTGGCAATTCACTCAAAAATGGTGCCAGAAGGTTGCAAATGATCCCCTGAAAGGTTTGGCACTCGAAACAGAAGGCTTTTTATCTCAGGACAAGAAATCAGCCCTCAAAAACTTAACCGGCAGAAAATATTTTTTTGAAAAAATTCCTAAGCCCCGGGGTCACAATTTCAGCAAAAATCTGACTTTTGGCAATTCACTCAAAAATGGTGCCAGAAGCTTGCAATTGATCCCCTGAAATCTTTGGCGACGGAAACAGAAGGCTTTTTATCACAGGACAAGAAATCAGCCCTCAGAAACGTAACCGGCAGAAAATATTTTTTTGAAAAAATCTCTAAGCCACGGGGTCACAATTTCAGCAAAAATCTGACTTTTGGCAATTCACTCAAAAATGGTGCCAGAAGGTTGCAAATGATCCCCTGAAAGGTTTGGCACTCGAAACAGAAGGCTTTTTATCTCAGGACAAGAAGTCAGCCCTCAAAAACTTAACCGGCAGAAAATATTTTTTTGAAAAAATCCCTAAGCCCCGGGGTCACAGTTTCAGCAAAAATCTGACTTTTGGCAATTCACTCAAAAATGGTGCCAGAAGCTTACAAATGATCCCCTGAAAGCTTTGGCGATGGAAACAGAAGGCTTTTTATCACAGGACAAGAAATCAGCCCTCAAAAACTTAGCCAGCAGAAAATATTTTTTTGAAAAAATCACTAAGCCCCTGGGGTCACAATTTCAGCAAAAATCTGACTTTTGGCAATTCACTCAAAAATGGTGCCAGAAGCTTACAAATGATCCCCTGAAAGCTTTGGCGATGGAAACAGAAGGCTTTTTATCACAGGACAAGAAATCAGCCCTCCAAAACTTAACCGGCAGAAAATATTTTTTTGAAAAAATCCCTAAGCCCCGGGGTCACAATTTCAGCAAAAATCTGACTTTTGGCAATTCACTCAAAAATGGTGCCAGAAGCTTGCAAATGATCCCCTGAAAGCTTTGGCGATGGAAACAGAAGGGTTTTTATCACAGGACAAGAAATCAGCCCTCAAAAACTTAACCAGCAGAAAATATTTTTTTGAAAAAATCCCTAAGCCCCGGGGTCACAATTTCAGCAAAAATCTGACTTTTGGCAATTCACTCAAAAATGGTGCCAGAAGCTTGCAAATGATCCCGTGAAAGGTTTGGCACTCGAAACAGAAGGCTTTTTATCACAGGACAAGAAATCAGCCCTCAAAAACTTAACCGGCAGAAAATATTTTTTTGAAAAAATCCCTAAGCCCCGGGGTCACAATTTCAACAAAAATCTGACTTTTGGCAGTTCACTCAAAAATGGTTCCAAGAGCTTAAAAATGCTCCCCTGAAAGGTTTGGCACTCGAAATAGAAGGCTTTTTATCACAGGACAAGAAATCAGCCCTCAAAAACTTAACCGGCAGAAAATATTTTTTTGAAAAAATCTCTAAGCCCCGGGGTCACAATTTCAGCAAAAATCTGACTTTTGGCAATTCACTCAAAAATGGTGCCAGAAGGTTGCAAATGATCCCCTGAAAGGTTTGGCACTCGAAACAGAAGGCTTTTTATCTCAGGACAAGAAATCAGCCCTCAAAAACTTAACCGGCAGAAAATATTTTTTTGAAAAAATCCCTAAGCCCCGGGGTCACAATTTCAGCAAAAATCTGACTTTTGGCAATTCACTCAAAAATGGTGCCAGAAGCTTACAAATGATCCCCTGAAAGCTTTGGCGATGGAAACAGAAGGCTTTTTATCACAGGACAAGAAATCAGCCCTCAAAAACTTAACCGGCAGAAAATATTTTTTTGAAAAAATCCCTAAGCCCCGGGGTCACAATTTCAGCAAAAATCTGACTTTTGGCAATTCACTCAAAAATGGTGCCAGAAGCTTGCAAATGATCCCGTGAAAGGTTTGGCACTCGAAACAGAAGGCTTTTTATCACAGGACAAGAAATCAGCCCTCCAAAACTTAACCGGCAGAAAATATTTTTTTGAAAAAATCCCTAAGCCCCGGGGTCACAATTTCAGCAAAAATCTGACTTTTGGCAATTCACTCAAAAATGGTGCCAGAAGCTTGCAAATGATCCCGTGAAAGGTTTGGCACTCGAAACAGAAGGCTTTTTATCACAGGACAAGAAATCAGCCCTCCAAAACTTAACCGGCAGAAAATATTTTTTTGAAAAAATCCCTAAGCCCCGGGGTCACAATTTCAGCAAAAAATCTGACTTTTGGCAATTCACTCAAAAATGGTGCCAGAAGCTTGCAATTGATCCCCTGAAATCTTTGGCGACGGAAACAGAAGGCTTTTTATCACAGGACAAGAAATCAGCCCTCAGAAACGTAACCGGCAGAAAATATTTTTTTGAAAAAATCTCTAAGCCACGGGGTCACAATTTCAGCAAAAATCTGACTTTTGGCAATTCACTCAAAAATGGTGCCAGAAGGTTGCAAATGATCCCCTGAAAGGTTTGGCACTCGAAAGAGAAGGCTTTTTATCTCAGGACAAGAAGTCAGCCCTCAAAAACTTAACCGGCAGAAAATATTTTTTTGAAAAAATCCCTAAGCCCCGGGGTCACAATTTCAGCAAAAATCTGACTTTTGGCAATTCACTCAAAAATGGTGCCAGAAGCTTACAAATGATCCCCTGAAAGCTTTGGCGATGGAAACAGAAGGCTTTTTATCACAGGACAAGAAATCAGCCCTCAAAAACTTAGCCAGCAGAAAATATTTTTTTGAAAAAATCACTAAGCCCCTGGGGTCACAATTTCAGCAAAAATCTGACTTTTGGCAATTCACTCAAAAATGGTGCCAGAAGCTTACAAATGATCCCCTGAAAGCTTTGGCGATGGAAACAGAAGGCTTTTTATCACAGGACAAGAAATCAGCCCTCAAAAACTTAGCCAGCAGAAAATATTTTTTTGAAAAAATCCCTAAGCCCCGGGGTCACAATTTCAGCAAAAATCTGACTTTTGGCAATTCACTCAAAAATGGTGCCAGAAGCTTGCAAATGATCCCCTGAAAGCTTTGGCGATGGAAACAGAAGGCTTTTTATCACAGGACAAGAAATCAGCCCTCAAAAACTTAACCGGCAGAAAATATTTTTTTTGAAAAAATCCCTAAGCCCCGGGGTCACAATTTCAGCAAAAATCTGACTTTTGGCAATTCACTCAAAAATGGTGCCAGAAGCTTGCAAATGATCCCCTGAAACGTTTGGCACTCGGAACAGTAGGCTTTTTATCACAGGACAAGAAATCAGCCCTCAAAAACTTAACCGGCAGAAAATATTTTTTTGAAAAAATCCCTAAGCCCCGGGGTCACAATTTCAGCAAAAATCTGACTTTTGGCAATTCACTCAAAAATGGTGCCAGAAGCTTGCAAATGATCCCGTGAAAGGTTTGGCACTCGAAACAGAAGGCTTTTTATCACAGGACAAGAAATCAGCCCTCCAAAACTTAACCGGCAGAAAATATTTTTTTGAAAAAATCCCTAAGCCCCGGGGTCACAATTTCAGCAAAAATCTGACTTTTGGCAATTCACTCAAAAATGGTGCCAGAAGGTTGCAAATGATCCCCTGAAAGGTTTGGCACTCGAAACAGAAGGCTTTTTATCTCAGGACAAGAAATCAGCCCTCAAAAACTTAACCGGCAGAAAATATTTTTTTGAAAAAATTCCTAAGCCCCGGGGTCACAATTTCAGCAAAAATCTGACTTTTGGCAATTCACTCAAAAATGGTGCCAGAAGCTTGCAATTGATCCCCTGAAATCTTTGGCGACGGAAACAGAAGGCTTTTTATCACAGGACAAGAAATCAGCCCTCAGAAACGTAACCGGCAGAAAATATTTTTTTGAAAAAATCTCTAAGCCACGGGGTCACAATTTCAGCAAAAATCTGACTTTTGGCAATTCACTCAAAAATGGTGCCAGAAGGTTGCAAATGATCCCCTGAAAGGTTTGGCACTCGAAAGAGAAGGCTTTTTATCTCAGGACAAGAAGTCAGCCCTCAAAAACTTAACCGGCAGAAAATATTTTTTTGAAAAAATCCCTAAGCCCCGGGGTCACAATTTCAGCAAAAATCTGACTTTTGGCAATTCACTCAAAAATGGTGCCAGAAGCTTACAAATGATCCCCTGAAAGCTTTGGCGATGGAAACAGAAGGCTTTTTATCACAGGACAAGAAATCAGCCCTCAAAAACTTAGCCAGCAGAAAATATTTTTTTGAAAAAATCACTAAGCCCCTGGGGTCACAATTTCAGCAAAAATCTGACTTTTGGCAATTCACTCAAAAATGGTGCCAGAAGCTTACAAATGATCCCCTGAAAGCTTTGGCGATGGAAACAGAAGGCTTTTTATCACAGGACAAGAAATCAGCCCTCAAAAACTTAGCCAGCAGAAAATATTTTTTTGAAAAAATCCCTAAGCCCCGGGGTCACAATTTCAGCCAAAATCTGACTTTTGGCAATTCACTCAAAAATGGTGCCAGAAGCTTGCAAATGATCCCCTGAAAGCTTTGGCGATGGAAACAGAAGGCTTTTTATCACAGGACAAGAAATCAGCCCTCAAAAACTTAACCGGCAGAAAATATTTTTTTTGAAAAAATCCCTAAGCCCCGGGGTCACAATTTCAGCAAAAATCTGACTTTTGGCAATTAACTCAAAAATGGTGCCAGAAGCTTGCAAATGATCCCCTGAAACGTTTGGCACTCGGAACAGTAGGCTTTTTATCACAGGACAAGAAATCAGCCCTCAAAAACTTAACCGGCAGAAAATATTTTTTTGAAAAAATCCCTAAGCCCCGGGGTCACAATTTCAGCAAAAATCTGACTTTTGGCAATTCACTCAAAAATGGTGCCAGAAGCTTGCAAATGATCCCGTGAAAGGTTTGGCACTCGAAACAGAAGGCTTTTTATCACAGGACAAGAAATCAGCCCTCCAAAACTTAACCGGCAGAAAATATTTTTTTGAAAAAATCCCTAAGCCCCGGGGTCACAATTTCAGCAAAAATCTGACTTTTGGCAATTCACTCAAAAATGGTGCCAGAAGGTTGCAAATGATCCCCTGAAAGGTTTGGCACTCGAAACAGAAGGCTTTTTATCTCAGGACAAGAAATCAGCCCTCAAAAACTTAACCGGCAGAAAATATTTTTTTGAAAAAATCCCTAAGCCCCGGGGTCACAATTTCAGCAAAAATCTGACTTTTGGCAATTCACTCAAAAATGGTGCCAGAATCTTGCAAATGATCCCCTGAAAGGTTTGGCGATGGAAACAGAAGGCTTTTTATCACAGGACAAGAAATCAGCCCTCAAAAACTTAACCGGCAGAAAATATTTTTTTGAAAATATCCCTAAGCCCCGGGGTCACAATTTCAGCAAAAATCTGACTTTTGGCAATTCACTCAAAAATGGTGCCAGAAGCTTGCAAATGATCCCGTGAAAGGTTTGGCACTCGAAACAGAAGGCTTTTTATCACAGGACAAGAAATCAGCCCTCAAAAACTTAACCGGCAGAAAATATTTTTTTGAAAAAATCCCTAAGCCCCGGGGTCACAATTTCAGCAAAAATCTGACTTTTGGCAATTCACGCAAAAATGGTGCCAGAAGCTTGCAAATGATCCCCTGAAAGCTTTGGCGATGGAAACAGAAGGCTTTTTATCACAGGACAAGAAATCAGCCCTCAGAAACGTAACCGGCAGAAAATATTTTTTTGAAAAAATCCCTAAGCCCCGGGGTCACAATTTCAGCAAAAATCTGACTTTTGGCAGTTCACTCAAAAATGGTGCCAGAAGCTTGCAAATGATCCCCTGAAAGCTTTGGCGATGGAAACAGAAGGCTTTTTATCACAGGACAAGAAATAAGCCCTCAAAAACTTAACCGGCAGAAAATATTTTTTTGAAAAAATCCGTAAGCCCCGGGGTCACAATTTCAGCAAAAATCTGACTTTTGGCAATTCACTCAAAAATGGTGCCAGAAGCTTGCAAATGATCCCCTGAAAGCTTTGGCGATGGAAACAGAAGGCTTTTTATCACAGGACAAGAAATCAGCCCTCAAAAACTTAACCGGCAGAAAATATTTTTTTGAAAAAATCCCTAAGCCCCGGGGTCACAATTTCAGCAAAAATCTGACTTTTGGCAATTCACTCAAAAATGGTGCCAGAAGCTTGCAAATGATCCCCTGAAAGCTTTGGCGACGGAAACAGAAGGCTTTTTATCACAGGACAAGAATCAGCCCTCAGAAACGTAACCTGCAGAAAATATTTTTTTGAAAAAATCTCTAAGTCCCGGGATCACAATTTCAGCAAAACTCTGACTTTTGGCAATTCACTCAAAAATGGTGCCAGAAGCTTACAAATGATCCCTTGAAAGCTTTGGCGATGGAAACAGAAGGCTTTTTATCACAGGACAAGAAATCAGCCCTCAAAAACTTAACCAGCAGAAAATATTTTTTTGAAAAAATCCCTAAGCCCCGGGGTCACAATTTCAGCAAAAATCTGACTTTTGGCAATTCACTCAAAAATGGTGCCAGAAGCTTGCAAATGATCCCCTGAAAGCTTTGGCGATGGAAACAGAAGGCTTTTTATCACAGGACAAGAAATCAGCCCTCAAAAACTTAACCGGCAGAAAATATTTTTTTGAAAAAATCCCTAAGCCCCGGGGTCACAATTTCAGCAAAAATCTGACTTTTGGCAGTTCACTCAAAAATGGTGCCAGAAGCTTGCAAATGATCCCCTGAAAGGTTTGGCGATGGAAACAGAAGGCTTTTTATAACAGGACAAGAAATCAGCCCTCAAAAACTTAACCGGCAGAAAATATTTTTTTGAAAAAATCCCTAAGCCCCGGGGTCACA
Organism: Podarcis liolepis; assembly: GCF_965112155.1. Classification (NCBI taxonomy): domain Eukaryota; kingdom Metazoa; phylum Chordata; class Lepidosauria; order Squamata; family Lacertidae; genus Podarcis; species Podarcis liolepis. Next base: position 16,573,641 of record NC_139571.1, on the reverse strand, counting down.
ATTTCAGCAAAAATCTGACTTTTGGCAATTCACTCAAAAATGGTGCCAGAAGCTTTCAAATGATCCCCTGAAAGCTTTGGCGATGGAAACAGAAGGCTTTTTATCACAGGACAAGAAATCAGCCCTCAAAAACTTAACCGGCAGAAAATATTTTTTTGAAAAAATCCCTAAGCCCCGGGGTCACAATTTCAGCAAAAATCTGACTTTTGGCAATTCACTCAAAAATGGTGCCAGAAGCATGCAAATGATCCCCTGAAAGCTTTGGCGATGGAAACAGAAAGGCTTTTTATCACAGGACAAGAAATCAGCCCTCAAAAACTTAACCGGCAGAAAATATTTTTTTGAAAAAATCCCTAAGCCCCGGGGTCACAATTTCAGCAAAGATCTGACTTTTGGCAGTTCACTCAAAAATGGTTCCAAGAGCTTAAAAATGCTCCCCTGAAAGGTTTGGCACTCGAAACAGAAGGCTTTTTATCACAGGACAAGAAATCAGCCCTCAAAAACTTAACCGGCAGAAAATATTTTTTTGAAAAAATCCCTAAGCCCCGGGGTCACAATTTCAGCAAAAATCTGACTTTTTGCAATTTACTCAAAAATGGTGCCAGAAGCTTGCAAATGATCCCCTGAAAGCTTTGGCGATGGAAACAGAAGGCTTTTTATCACAGGACAAGAAATCAGCCCTCAAAAACTTAACCAGCAGAAAATATTTTTTTGAAAAAATCCCTAAGCCCCGGGGTCACAATTTCAGCAAAAATCTGACTTTTGGCAATTCACTCAAAAATGGTGCCAGAAGCTTTCAAATGATCCCCTGAAAGCTTTGGCGATGGAAACAGAAGGCTTTTTATCACAGGACAAGAAATCAGCCCTCAAAAACTTAACCGGCAGAAAATATTTTTTTGAAAAAATCCCTAAGCCCCGGGGTCACAATTTCAGCAAAAATCTGACTTTTGGCAATTCACTCAAAAATGCTGCCAGAAGCATGCAAATGATCCCCTGAAAGCTTTGACGATGGAAACAGAAAGGCTTTTTATCACAGGACAAGAAATCAGCCCTCAAAAACTTAACCGGCAGAAAATATTTTTTTGAAAAAATCCCTAAGCCCCGGGGTCACAATTTCAGCAAAGATCTGACTTTTGGCAGTTCACTCAAAAATGGTTCCAAGAGCTTAAAAATGCTCCCCTGAAAGGTTTGGCACTCGAAACAGAAGGCTTTTTATCACAGGACAAGAAATCAGCCCTCAAAAACTTAACCGGCAGAAAATATTTTTTTGAAAAAATCCCTAAGCCCCGGGGTCACAATTTCAGCAAAGATCTGACTTTTGGCAGTTCACTCAAAAATGGTTCCAAGAGCTTAAAAATGCTCCCCTGAAAGGTTTGGCACTCGAAACAGAAGGCTTTTTATCACAGGACAAGAAATCAGCCCTCAAAAACTTAACCGGCAGAAAATATTTTTTTGAAAAAATCCCTAAGCCCCGGGGTCACAATTTCAGCAAAAATCTGACTTTTTGCAATTTACTCAAAAATGGTGCCAGAAGCTTGCAAATGATCCCCTGAAAGCTTTGGCGATGGAAACAGAAGGCTTTTTATCACAGGACAAGAAATCAGCCCTCAAAAACTTAACCAGCAGAAAATATTTTTTTGAAAAAATCCCTAAGCCCCGGGGTCACAATTTCAGCAAAAATCTGACTTTTGGCAATTCACTCAAAAATGGTGCCAGAAGCTTTCAAATGATCCCCTGAAAGCTTTGGCGATGGAAACAGAAGGCTTTTTATCACAGGACAAGAAATCAGCCCTCAAAAACTTAACCGGCAGAAAATATTTTTTTGAAAAAATCCCTAAGCCCCGGGGTCACAATTTCAGCAAAAATCTGACTTTTGGCAATTCACTCAAAAATGCTGCCAGAAGCATGCAAATGATCCCCTGAAAGCTTTGACGATGGAAACAGAAAGGCTTTTTATCACAGGACAAGAAATCAGCCCTCAAAAACTTAACCGGCAGAAAATATTTTTTTGAAAAAATCCCTAAGCCCCGGGGTCACAATTTCAGCAAAGATCTGACTTTTGGCAGTTCACTCAAAAATGGTTCCAAGAGCTTAAAAATGCTCCCCTGAAAGGTTTGGCACTCGAAACAGAAGGCTTTTTATCACAGGACAAGAAATCAGCCCTCAAAAACTTAACCGGCAGAAAATATTTTTTTGAAAAAATCCCTAAGCCCCGGGGTCACAATTTCAGCAAAAATCTGACTTTTGGCAATTCACTCAAAAATGGTGCCAGAAGGTTGCAAATGATCCCCTGAAAGGTTTGGCACTCGAAACAGAAGGCTTTTTATCTCAGGACAAGAAATCAGCCCTCAAAAACTTAACCGGCAGAAAATATTTTTTTGAAAAAATCCCTAAGCCCCGGGGTCACAATTTCAGCAAAAATCTGACTTTTGGCAATTCACTCAAAAATGGTGCCAGAAGCTTACAAATGATCCCCTGAAAGCTTTGGCGATGGAAACAGAAGGCTTTTTATCACAGGACAAGAAATCAGCCCTCAAAAACTTAACCGGCAGAAAATATTTTTTTGAAAAAATCCCTAAGCCCCGGGGTCACAATTTCAGCAAAAATCTGACTTTTGGCAATTCACTCAAAAATGGTGCCAGAAGCTTGCAAATGATCCCGTGAAAGGTTTGGCACTCGAAACAGAAGGCTTTTTATCACAGGACAAGAAATCAGCCCTCCAAAACTTAACCGGCAGAAAATATTTTTTTGAAAAAATCCCTAAGCCCCGGGGTCACAATTTCAGCAAAAATCTGACTTTTGGCAATTCACTCAAAAATGGTGCCAGAAGCTTGCAAATGATCCCGTGAAAGGTTTGGCACTCGAAACAGAAGGCTTTTTATCACAGGACAAGAAATCAGCCCTCCAAAACTTAACCGGCAGAAAATATTTTTTTGAAAAAATCCCTAAGCCCCGGGGTCACAATTTCAGCAAAAAATCTGACTTTTGGCAATTCACTCAAAAATGGTGCCAGAAGCTTGCAATTGATCCCCTGAAATCTTTGGCGACGGAAACAGAAGGCTTTTTATCACAGGACAAGAAATCAGCCCTCAGAAACGTAACCGGCAGAAAATATTTTTTTGAAAAAATCTCTAAGCCACGGGGTCACAATTTCAGCAAAAATCTGACTTTTGGCAATTCACTCAAAAATGGTGCCAGAAGGTTGCAAATGATCCCCTGAAAGGTTTGGCACTCGAAAGAGAAGGCTTTTTATCTCAGGACAAGAAGTCAGCCCTCAAAAACTTAACCGGCAGAAAATATTTTTTTGAAAAAATCCCTAAGCCCCGGGGTCACAATTTCAGCAAAAATCTGACTTTTGGCAATTCACTCAAAAATGGTGCCAGAAGCTTACAAATGATCCCCTGAAAGCTTTGGCGATGGAAACAGAAGGCTTTTTATCACAGGACAAGAAATCAGCCCTCAAAAACTTAGCCAGCAGAAAATATTTTTTTGAAAAAATCACTAAGCCCCTGGGGTCACAATTTCAGCAAAAATCTGACTTTTGGCAATTCACTCAAAAATGGTGCCAGAAGCTTACAAATGATCCCCTGAAAGCTTTGGCGATGGAAACAGAAGGCTTTTTATCACAGGACAAGAAATCAGCCCTCAAAAACTTAGCCAGCAGAAAATATTTTTTTGAAAAAATCCCTAAGCCCCGGGGTCACAATTTCAGCCAAAATCTGACTTTTGGCAATTCACTCAAAAATGGTGCCAGAAGCTTGCAAATGATCCCCTGAAAGCTTTGGCGATGGAAACAGAAGGCTTTTTATCACAGGACAAGAAATCAGCCCTCAAAAACTTAACCGGCAGAAAATATTTTTTTTGAAAAAATCCCTAAGCCCCGGGGTCACAATTTCAGCAAAAATCTGACTTTTGGCAATTCACTCAAAAATGGTGCCAGAAGCTTGCAAATGATCCCCTGAAACGTTTGGCACTCGGAACAGTAGGCTTTTTATCACAGGACAAGAAATCAGCCCTCAAAAACTTAACCGGCAGAAAATATTTTTTTGAAAAAATCCCTAAGCCCCGGGGTCACAATTTCAGCAAAAATCTGACTTTTGGCAATTCACTCAAAAATGGTGCCAGAAGCTTGCAAATGATCCCGTGAAAGGTTTGGCACTCGAAACAGAAGGCTTTTTATCACAGGACAAGAAATCAGCCCTCCAAAACTTAACCGGCAGAAAATATTTTTTTGAAAAAATCCCTAAGCCCCGGGGTCACAATTTCAGCAAAAATCTGACTTTTGGCAATTCACTCAAAAATGGTGCCAGAAGGTTGCAAATGATCCCCTGAAAGGTTTGGCACTCGAAACAGAAGGCTTTTTATCTCAGGACAAGAAATCAGCCCTCAAAAACTTAACCGGCAGAAAATATTTTTTTGAAAAAATCCCTAAGCCCCGGGGTCACAATTTCAGCAAAAATCTGACTTTTGGCAATTCACTCAAAAATGGTGCCAGAATCTTGCAAATGATCCCCTGAAAGGTTTGGCGATGGAAACAGAAGGCTTTTTATCACAGGACAAGAAATCAGCCCTCAAAAACTTAACCGGCAGAAAATATTTTTTTGAAAATATCCCTAAGCCCCGGGGTCACAATTTCAGCAAAAATCTGACTTTTGGCAATTCACTCAAAAATGGTGCCAGAAGCTTGCAAATGATCCCGTGAAAGGTTTGGCACTCGAAACAGAAGGCTTTTTATCACAGGACAAGAAATCAGCCCTCAAAAACTTAACCGGCAGAAAATATTTTTTTGAAAAAATCCCTAAGCCCCGGGGTCACAATTTCAGCAAAAATCTGACTTTTGGCAATTCACGCAAAAATGGTGCCAGAAGCTTGCAAATGATCCCCTGAAAGCTTTGGCGATGGAAACAGAAGGCTTTTTATCACAGGACAAGAAATCAGCCCTCAGAAACGTAACCGGCAGAAAATATTTTTTTGAAAAAATCCCTAAGCCCCGGGGTCACAATTTCAGCAAAAATCTGACTTTTGGCAGTTCACTCAAAAATGGTGCCAGAAGCTTGCAAATGATCCCCTGAAAGCTTTGGCGATGGAAACAGAAGGCTTTTTATCACAGGACAAGAAATAAGCCCTCAAAAACTTAACCGGCAGAAAATATTTTTTTGAAAAAATCCGTAAGCCCCGGGGTCACAATTTCAGCAAAAATCTGACTTTTGGCAATTCACTCAAAAATGGTGCCAGAAGCTTGCAAATGATCCCCTGAAAGCTTTGGCGATGGAAACAGAAGGCTTTTTATCACAGGACAAGAAATCAGCCCTCAAAAACTTAACCGGCAGAAAATATTTTTTTGAAAAAATCCCTAAGCCCCGGGGTCACAATTTCAGCAAAAATCTGACTTTTGGCAATTCACTCAAAAATGGTGCCAGAAGCTTGCAAATGATCCCCTGAAAGCTTTGGCGACGGAAACAGAAGGCTTTTTATCACAGGACAAGAATCAGCCCTCAGAAACGTAACCTGCAGAAAATATTTTTTTGAAAAAATCTCTAAGTCCCGGGATCACAATTTCAGCAAAACTCTGACTTTTGGCAATTCACTCAAAAATGGTGCCAGAAGCTTACAAATGATCCCTTGAAAGCTTTGGCGATGGAAACAGAAGGCTTTTTATCACAGGACAAGAAATCAGCCCTCAAAAACTTAACCAGCAGAAAATATTTTTTTGAAAAAATCCCTAAGCCCCGGGGTCACAATTTCAGCAAAAATCTGACTTTTGGCAATTCACTCAAAAATGGTGCCAGAAGCTTGCAAATGATCCCCTGAAAGCTTTGGCGATGGAAACAGAAGGCTTTTTATCACAGGACAAGAAATCAGCCCTCAAAAACTTAACCGGCAGAAAATATTTTTTTGAAAAAATCCCTAAGCCCCGGGGTCACAATTTCAGCAAAAATCTGACTTTTGGCAGTTCACTCAAAAATGGTGCCAGAAGCTTGCAAATGATCCCCTGAAAGGTTTGGCGATGGAAACAGAAGGCTTTTTATAACAGGACAAGAAATCAGCCCTCAAAAACTTAACCGGCAGAAAATATTTTTTTGAAAAAATCCCTAAGCCCCGGGGTCACAATTTCAGCAAAAATCTGACTTTTGGCAATTCACTCAAAAATGGTGCCAGAAGCTTTCAAATGATCCCCTGAAAGCTTTGGCGATGGAAACAGAAGGCTTTTTATCACAGGACAAGAAATCAGCCCTCAAAAACTTAACCGGCAGAAAATATTTTTTTGAAAAAATCCCTAAGCCCCGGGGTCACAATTTCAGCAAAAATCTGACTTTTGGCAATTCACTCAAAAATGGTGCCAGAAGCATGCAAATGATCCCCTGAAAGCTTTGGCGATGGAAACAGAAAGGCTTTTTATCACAGGACAAGAAATCAGCCCTCAAAAACTTAACCGGCAGAAAATATTTTTTTGAAAAAATCCCTAAGCCCCGGGGTCACAATTTCAGCAAAGATCTGACTTTTGGCAGTTCACTCAAAAATGGTTCCAAGAGCTTAAAAATGCTCCCCTGAAAGGTTTGGCACTCGAAACAGAAGGCTTTTTATCACAGGACAAGAAATCAGCCCTCAAAAACTTAACCGGCAGAAAATATTTTTTTGAAAAAATCCCTAAGCCCCGGGGTCACAATTTCAGCAAAAATCTGACTTTTTGCAATTTACTCAAAAATGGTGCCAGAAGCTTGCAAATGATCCCCTGAAAGCTTTGGCGATGGAAACAGAAGGCTTTTTATCACAGGACAAGAAATCAGCCCTCAAAAACTTAACCAGCAGAAAATATTTTTTTGAAAAAATCCCTAAGCCCCGGGGTCACAATTTCAGCAAAAATCTGACTTTTGGCAATTCACTCAAAAATGGTGCCAGAAGCTTTCAAATGATCCCCTGAAAGCTTTGGCGATGGAAACAGAAGGCTTTTTATCACAGGACAAGAAATCAGCCCTCAAAAACTTAACCGGCAGAAAATATTTTTTTGAAAAAATCCCTAAGCCCCGGGGTCACAATTTCAGCAAAAATCTGACTTTTGGCAATTCACTCAAAAATGCTGCCAGAAGCATGCAAATGATCCCCTGAAAGCTTTGACGATGGAAACAGAAAGGCTTTTTATCACAGGACAAGAAATCAGCCCTCAAAAACTTAACCGGCAGAAAATATTTTTTTGAAAAAATCCCTAAGCCCCGGGGTCACAATTTCAGCAAAGATCTGACTTTTGGCAGTTCACTCAAAAATGGTTCCAAGAGCTTAAAAATGCTCCCCTGAAAGGTTTGGCACTCGAAACAGAAGGCTTTTTATCACAGGACAAGAAATCAGCCCTCAAAAACTTAACCGGCAGAAAATATTTTTTTGAAAAAATCCCTAAGCCCCGGGGTCACAATTTCAGCAAAAATCTGACTTTTTGCAATTTACTCAAAAATGGTGCCAGAAGCTTGCAAATGATCCCCTGAAAGCTTTGGCGATGGAAACAGAAGGCTTTTTATCACAGGACAAGAAATCAGCCCTCAAAAACTTAACCAGCAGAAAATATTTTTTTGAAAAAATCCCTAAGCCCCGGGGTCACAATTTCAGCAAAAATCTGACTTTTGGCAGTTCACTCAAAAATGGTTCCAAGAGCTTAAAAATGCTCCCCTGAAAGGTTTGGCACTCGAAACAGAAGGCTTTTTATCACAGGACAAGAAATCAGCCCTCAAAAACTTAACCGGCAGAAAATATTTTTTTGAAAAAATCCCTAAGCCCCGGGGTCACAATTTCAGCAAAAATCTGACTTTTGGCAATTCACTCAAAAATGGTGCCAGAAGCTTGCAATTGATCCCCTGAAATCTTTGGCGACGGAAACAGAAGGCTTTTTATCACAGGACAAGAAATCAGCCCTCAGAAACGTAACCGGCAGAAAATATTTTTTTGAAAAAATCCCTAAGCCCCGGGGTCACAATTTCAGCAAAAATCTGACTTTTGGCAATTCACTCAAAAATGGTGCCAGAAGCTTGCAAATGATCCCCTGAAAGCTTTGGCGACGGAAACAGAAGGCTTTTTATCACAGGACAAGAAATCAGCCCTCAGAAACGTAACCGGCAGAAAATATTTTTTTGAAAAAATCCCTAAGCCCCGGGGTCACAATTTCAGCAAAAATCTGACTTTTGGCAATTCACTCAAAAATGGTGCCACAAGCTTGCAAATGATCCCCTGAAAGCTTTGGCGATGGAAACAGAAGGCTTTTTATCACAGGACAAGAAATCAGCCCTCAAAAACTTAACCGGCAGAAAATATTTTTTTGAAAAAATCCCTAAGCCCCGGGGTCACAATTTCAGCAAAAATCTGACTTTTGGCAATTCACTCAAAAATGGTGCCAGAAGCTTGCAAATGATCCCCTGAAAGCTTTGGCGATGGAAACAGAAGGCTTTTTATCACAGGACAAGAAATCAGCCCTCAAAAACTTAACCGGCAGAAATTATTTTTTTGAAAAAATCCCTAAGCCCCGGGGTCACAATTTCAGCAAAGATCTGACTTTTGGCAGTTCACTCAAAAATGGTTCCAAGAGCTTAAAAATGCTCCCCTGAAAGGTTTGGCACTCGAAACAGAAGGCTTTTTATCCCAGGACAAGAAATCAGCCCTCAAAAACTTAACCGGCAGAAAATATTTTTTTTGAAAAAATCCCTAAGCCCCGGGGTCACAATTTCAGCAAAAATCTGACTTTTGGCAGTTCACTCAAAAATGGTGCCAGAAGCTTGCAAATGATCCCCTGAAAGCTTTGGCGATGGAAACAGAAGGCTTTTTATCACAGGACAAGAAATCAGCCCTCAAAAACGAAACCGGCAGAAAATATTTTTTTGAAAAAATCCGTAAGCCCCGGGGTCACAATTTCAGCAAAAATCTGACTTTTGGCAACTCACTCAAAAATGGTGCCAGAAGCTTGCAAATGATCCCCTGAAAGCTTTGGCGATGGAAACAGAAGGCTTTTTATCACAGGACAAGAAATCAGCCCTCAAAAACTTAACCGGCAGAAAATATTTTTTTGAAAAAATCCTTAAGGCCCGGGGTCACAATTTCAGCAAAACTCTGACTTTTGGCAATTCACTCAAAAATGGTGCCAGAAGCTTACAAATGATCCCCTGAAAGCTTTGGCGATGGAAACAGAAGGCTTTTTATCACAGGACAAGAAATCAGCCCTCAAAAACTTAACCGGCAGAAAATATTTTTTTGAAAAAATCCCTAAGCCCCGGGGTCACAATTTCAGCAAGATCTGACTTTTGGCAATTCACTCAAAAATGGTGCTAGAAGCTTGCAAATGATCCCGTGAAAGGATTGGAACTCGAAACAGAAGGCTTTTTATCACAGGACAAGAAATCAGCCCTCAAAAACTTAACCGGCAGAAAATATTTTTTTGAAAAAATCCCTAAGCCCCGGGGTCACAATTTCAGCAAAAATCTGACTTTTGGCAATTCACTCAAAAATGGTGCCAGAAGCTTGCAAATGATCCCGTGAAAGGTTTGGCACTCGAAACAGAAGGCTTTTTATCACAGTACAAGAAATCAGCCCTCAAAAACTTAACCGGCAGAAAATATTTTTTTGAAAAAATCCCTAAGCCCCGGGGTCACAATTTCAGCAAAAATCTGACTTTTGGCAATTCACTCAAAAATGGTGCCAGAAGCTTGCAAATGATCAATTGAAAGGTTTGGCACACGAAACAGAAGGCTTTTTATCACAGGACAAGAAATCAGCCCTCAAAAACTTAACCGGCAGAAAATATTTTTTTGAAAAAATCCCTAAGCCCCGGGGTCACAATTTCAGCAAAAATCTGACTTTTGGCAAGTCACTCAAAAATGGTGCCAGAAGCTTGCAAATGATCCCCTGAAAGCTTTGGCGATGGAAACAGAAGGCTTCTTATCACAGGACAAGAAATCAGCCCTCAAAAACTTAACCGGCAGAAAATATTTTTTTGAAAAAATCCCTAAGCCCCGGGGTCACAATTTCAGCAAAAATCTGACTTTTGGCAGTTCACTCAAAAATGGTTCCAAGAGCTTAAAAATGCTCCCCTGAAAGGTTTGGCACTCGAAACAGAAGGCTTTTTATCACAGGACATGAAATCAGCCCTCAAAAAGTTAACCGGCAGAAAATATTTTTTTGAAAAAATCCCTAAGCCCCGGGGTCACAATTTCAGCAAAGATCTGAGTTTTGGCATTTCACTCTAAAATGGTTCCAAGAGCTTAAAAATGCTCCCCTGAAAGGTTTGGCACTCGAAACAGAAGGCTTTTTATCACAGGACAAGAAATCAGCCCTCAAAAACTTAACCGGCAGAAAATATTTTTTTGAAAAAATCCCTAAGCCCCGGGGTCACAATTTCAGCAAAAATCTGACTTTTGGCAATTCACTCAAAAATGGTGCCAGAAGCTTGCAAATGATCCCCTGAAAGCTTTGGCGATGGAAACAGAAGGCTTTTTATCACAGGACAAGAAATCAGCCCTCAAAAACTTAACCGGCAGAAAATATTCTTTTGAAAAAATCCCTAAGCCCCGGGGTCACAATTTCAGCAAAAATCTGACTTTTGGCAATTCACTCAAAAATGGTGCCAGAAGCTTGCAAATGATCCCCTGAAAGCTTTGGCGATGGAAACAGAAGGCTTTTTATCACAGGACAAGAAATCAGCCCTCAAAAACTTAACCGGCAGAAAATATTTTTTTGAAAAAATCCTTAAGGCCCGGGGTCACAATTTCAGCAAAACTCTGACTTTTGGCAATTCACTCAAAAATGGTGCCAGAAGCTTACAAATGATCCCCTGAAAGCTTTGGCAATGGAAACAGAAGGCTTTTTATCACAGGACAAGAAATCAGCCCTCAAAAACTTAACCGGCAGAAAATATTTTTTTGAAAAAATCCTTAAGGCCCGGGGTCACAATTTCAGCAAAACTCTGACTTTTGGCAATTCACTCAAAAATGGTGCCAGAAGCTTACAAATGATCCCCTGAAAGCTTTGGCAATGGAAACAGAAGGCTTTTTATCACAGGACAAGAAATCAGCCCTCAAAAACTTAACCGGCAGAAAATATTTTTTTGAAAAAATCCCTAAGCCCCGGGGTCACAATTTCAGCAAAAATCTGACTTTTGGCAATTCACTCAAAAATGGTGCCAGAAGCTTGCAAATGATCCCCTGAAAGCTTTGGCAATGGAAACAGAAGGCTTTTTATCACAGGACAAGAAATCAGCCCTCAAAAACTTAACCGGCAGAAAATATTCTTTTGAAAAAATCCCTAAGCCCCGGGGTCACAATTTCAGCAAAAATCTGACTTTTGGCAATTCACTCAAAAATGGTGCCAGAAGCTTGCAAATGATCCCCTGAAAGCTTTGGCGATGGAAACAGAAGGCTTTTTATCACAGGACAAGAAATCAGCCCTCAAAAACTTAACCGGCAGAAAATATTTTTTTGAAAAAATCCTTAAGGCCCGGGGTCACAATTTCAGCAAAACTCTGACTTTTGGCAATTCACTCAAAAATGGTGCCAGAAGCTTACAAATGATCCCCTGAAAGCTTTGGCAATGGAAACAGAAGGCTTTTTATCACAGGACAAGAAATCAGCCCTCAAAAACTTAACCGGCAGAAAATATTTTTTTGAAAAAATCCTTAAGGCCCGGGGTCACAATTTCAGCAAAACTCTGACTTTTGGCAATTCACTCAAAAATGGTGCCAGAAGCTTACAAATGATCCCCTGAAAGCTTTGGCAATGGAAACAGAAGGCTTTTTATCACAGGACAAGAAATCAGCCCTCAAAAACTTAACCAGCAGAAAATATTTTTTTGAAAAAATCCCTAAGCCCCGGGGTCACAATTTCAGCAAAAATCTGACTTTTGGCAATTCACTCAAAAATGGTGCCAGAAGCTTGCAAATGATCCCGTGAAAGGTTTGGCACTCGAAACAGAAGGCTTTTTATCACAGGACAAGAAATCAGCCCTCAAAAACTTGACCGGCAGAAAATATTTTTTTGAAAAAATCCCTAAGCCCCGGGGTCACAATTTCAGCAAAAATCTGACTTTTGGCAATTCACTCAAAAATGGTGCCAGAAGCTTGCAAATGATCCCGTGAAAGCTTTGGCACTCGAAACAGAAGGCTTTTTATCACAGGACAAGAAATCAGCCCTCAAAAACTTAACCGGCAGAAAATATTTTTTTGAAAAAATCCCTAAGCCCCGGGGTCACAATTTCAGCAAAGATCTGACTTTTGGCAGTTCACTCAAAAATGGTTCCAAGAGCTTAAAAATGCTCCCCTGAAAGGTTTGGCACTCGAAACAGAAGGCTTTTTATCACAGGACAAGAAATCAGCCCTCAAAAACTTAACCGGCAGAAAATATTTTTTTGAAAAAATCCTTAAGGCCCGGGGTCACAATTTCAGCAAAACTCTGACTTTTGGCAATTCACTCAAAAATGGTGCCAGAAGCTTACAAATGATCCCATGAAAGCTTTGGCGATGGAAACAGAAGGCTTTTTATCACAGGACAAGAAATCAGCCCTCAAAAACTTAACCAGCAGAAAATATTTTTTTGAAAAAATCCCTAAGCCCCGGGGTCACAATTTCAGGAAAAATCTGACTTTTGGCAATTCACTCAAAAATGGTGCCAGAAGCTTGCAAATGATCCCGTGAAAGGTTTGGCACTCGAAACAGAAGGCTTTTTATCACAGGACAAGAAATCAGCCCTCAAAAACTTAACTGGCAGAAAATATTTTTTTGAAAAAATCCCTAAGCCCCGGGGTCACAATTTCAGGAAAAATCTGACTTTTGGCAATTCACTCAAAAATGGTGCCAGAAGCTTGCAAATGATCCCGTGAAAGGTTTGGCACTCGAAACAGAAGGCTTTTTTGTGACCTTTGGTGATTAGCCGTGACCCCCGCTAATTGATTTACGAACCTCGATTAGCGTTTTATTACTGACCGGTCCGGCGCGCTTCCATCAGCTGTGCCACTCAGTCACGGCTCAACAGAGCTTCACACAGCGGTGTAAACTGTCACGTTCCAGACAAAAAAACACACATAGAGTCCAAGTTTGTCTATTTACAGCATTTATTCCAGCATTTCTCAGGATTTTCCAGGTATGGCCCCACCCAGACTCTCAGACCTCTTGGGCTCTCTCTTGCTGGCACCTGGCACGTACACCAGCCTCAGAAGGACTGAGGCTCAAATCACAGGGGGAGGTGGCGCAACTGATCCAGGATTGGGTTGCGGAGGTGGAACGAAGGTTCTCCACCAGGGTGCAAGGGTTCAAGAGCGACCGAGGGTCACAATTTACTGGGTCTGCTCTGGAGAAACTTTTCAAGGAAAAGGAAATACGTCACCAGGTGACGGGTGCAAAGTCTTCTCAAGGGAGAAGGGAGGCTGTGGCTGAACCCAGTGATGGGGATAAGGTCCAGAATCAGGGTTCAGATCCCGGTGATGGGGACCAGATCCAGTCTCAGGGTTCAGGGCAGGTTTGGGCATCTCCAAGGGTTGTGACAGGAGTGTCCAGGTGTGAGGCTTCATCTCCGGTAATGGAGAAAGCTCACGGAAGGGTTGTCAAGTCAGAGGGGGAAGATTCTGACGGAGAAGACACAACTGCTGGCCCTAATGGGTCAGTAGGGTATCAGGTCACTGGTGCGTGGAAAAGTGTCGCACAGTGTGATTCTGGGAGTGTTGAAGGGGTTCAACAGGTGCCTGGGAAAGATGCTGGGAAGGAGCTCAAGGCAAAGGGGAAGGTGTTGAACTCAAGAAGGTGTGGTCAGAAGGTGATGCAAGAGGGGGTGTTGGAGTTGGAACTCCAACATTTTTATCACAGGACAAGAAATCAGCCCTCAAAAACTTAACCGGCAGAAAATATTTTTTTGAAAAAATCCCTAAGCCCCGGGGTCACAATTTCAGCAAAAATCTGACTTTTGGCAATTCATTCAAAAATGGTGCCAGAAGCTTGCAAATGATCCCCTGAAAGGTTTGGCACACGAAACAGAAGGCTTTTTATCACAGGACAAGAAATCAGCCCTCAAAAACTTAACCGGCAGAAAATATTTTTTTGAAAAAATCCCTAAGCCCCGGGGTCACAATTTCAGCAAAAATCTGACTTTTGGCAATTCACTCAAAAATGGTGCCAGAAGCTTGCAAATGATCCCCTGAAAGGTTTGGCACACGAAACAGAAGGCTTTTTATCACAGGACAAGAAATCAGCCCTCAAAAACTTAACCGGCAGAAAATATTTTTTTGAAAAAATCCCTAAGCCCCGGGGTCACAATTTCAGCAAAAATCTGACTTTTGGCAATTCACTCAAAAATGGTGCCAGAAGGTTGCAAATGATCCCCTGAAAGGTTTGGCACTCGAAACAGAAGGCTTTTTATCACAGGAAAAGAAATCAACCCTCAAAAACTTAACCGGCAGAAAATATTTTTTTGAAAAAATCCCTAAGCCCCGGGGTCACAATTTCCGCAAAAATCTGACTTTTGGTATTTCACTCAAAAATGGTGCCAGAAGCTTGCAAATGATCCCCTGAAAGCTTTGGCGATGGAAACAGAAGGCTTTTTATCACAGGACAAGAAATCAGCCCTCAAAAACTTAACCGGCAGAAAATATTTTTTTGAAAAAATCCCTAAGCCCTCAGAAATCAGCCCTCAAAAACTTAACCGGTAGAAAATATTTTTTTGAAAAAATCCCTAAGCCCCGGGGTCACAATTTCAGCAAAAATCTGACTTTTGGCAGTTCACTCAAAAATGGTTCCAAGAGCTTAAAAATGCTCCCCTGAAAGGTTTGGCACTCGAAACAGAAGGCTTTTTATCACAGGACATGAAATCAGCCCTCAAAAACTTAACCGGCAGAAAATATTTTTTTGAAAAAATCCCTAAGCCCCGGGGTCACAATTTCAGCAAAGATCTGACTTTTGGCATTTCACTCTAAAATGGTTCCAAGAGCTTAAAAATGCTCCCCTGAAAGGTTTGGCACTCGAAACAGAAGGCTTTTTATCACAGGACAAGAAATCAGCCCTCAAAAACTTAACCGGCAGAAAATATTTTTTTGAAAAAATCTCTAAGCCCGGGGTCACAATTTCAGCAAAAATCTGACTTTTGGCAATTCACTCAAAAATGTTGCCAGAAGGTTGCAAATGATCCCCTGAAAGGTTTGGCACTCGAAACAGAAGGCTTTTTATCACAGGACAAGAAATCAGCCCTCAAAAACTTAACCGGCAGAAAATATTTTTTTGAAAAAATCCCTAAGCCCCGGGGTCACAATTTCAGCAAAAATCTGACTTTTGGCAGTTCACTCAAAAATGGTGCCAGAAGCTTGCAAATGCTCCCCAGAAAGGTTTGGCACTCGAAACAGAAGGCTTTTTATCACAGGACAAGAAATCAGCCCTCAAAAACTTAACCGGCAGAAAATATTTTTTTGAAAAAATCCCTAAGCCCCGGGGTCACAATTTCAGCAAAAATCTGACTTTTGGCAATTCACTCAAAAATGGTGCCAGAAGCTTGCAATTTCACAATTTCAGCAAAAATCTGACTTTTGGCAATTCACTCAAAAATGGTGCCAGAAGCTTGCAAATGATCCCCTGAAAGCTGTGGCGATGGAAACAGAAGGCTTTTTATCACAGGACAAGAAATCAGCCCTCAAAAACTTAACCGGCAGAAAATATTTTTTTGAAAAAATCCCTAAGCCCCGGGGTCACAATTTCAGCAAAAATCTGACTTTTGGCAATTCACTCAAAAATGGTGCCAGAAGCTTACAAATGATCCCCTGAAAGCTTTGGCGATGGAAACAGAAGGCTTTTTATCACAGGACAAGAAATCAGCCCTCAAAAACTTAACCGGCAGAAAATATTTTTTTGAAAAAATCCCTAAGCCCTCAGAAATCAGCCCTCAAAAACTTAACCGGTAGAAAATATTTTTTTGAAAAAATCCCTAAGCCCCGGGGTCACAATTTCAGCAAAAATCTGACTTTTGGCAGTTCACTCAAAAATGGTTCCAAGAGCTTAAAAATGCTCCCCTGAAAGGTTTGGCACTCGAAACAGAAGGCTTTTTATCACAGGACATGAAATCAGCCCTCAAAAACTTAACCGGCAGAAAATATTTTTTTGAAAAAATCCCTAAGCCCCGGGGTCACAATTTCAGCAAAGATCTGACTTTTGGCATTTCACTCTAAAATGGTTCCAAGAGCTTAAAAATGCTCCCCTGAAAGGTTTGGCACTCGAAACAGAAGGCTTTTTATCACAGGACAAGAAATCAGCCCTCAAAAACTTAACCGGCAGAAAATATTTTTTTGAAAAAATCTCTAAGCCCCGGGGTCACAATTTCAGCAAAAATCTGACTTTTGGCAGTTCACTCAAAAATGGTGCCAGAAGGTTGCAAATGATCCCCTGAAAGGTTTGGCACTCGAAACAGAAGGCTTTTTATCACAGGACAAGAAATCATCCCTCAAAAACTTAACCGGCAGAAAATATTTTTTTGAAAAAATCCCTAAGCCCCGGGGTCACAATTTCAGCAAAAATCTGACTTTTGGCAATTCACTCAAAAATGGTGCCAGAAGGTTGCAAATGATCCCCTGAAAGGTTTGGCACTCGAAAGAGAAGGCTTTTTATCACAGGACAAGAAATCAGCCCTCAAATACTTAACCGGCAGAAAATATTTTTTTGAAAAAATCCCTAAGCCCCGGGGTCACAATTTCAGCAAAAATCTGACTTTTGGCAGTTCACTCAAAAATGGTGCCAGAAGCTTGCAAATGCTCCCCAGAAAGGTTTGGCACTCGAAACAGAAGGCTTTTTATCACAGGACAAGAAATCAGCCCTCAAAAACTTAACCGGCAGAAAATATTTTTTTGAAAAAATCCCTAAGCCCCGGGGTCACAATTTCAGCAAAAATCTGACATTTGGCAATTCACTCAAAAATGGTGCCAGAAGCTTACAAATGATCCCCTGAAAGCTTTGGCGATGGAAACAGAAGGCTTTTTATCACAGGACAAGAAATCAGCCCTCAAAAACTTAACCGGCAGAAAATATTTTTTTGAAAAAATCCCTAAGCCCTCAGAAATCAGCCCTCAAAAACTTAACCGGTAGAAAATATTTTTTTGAAAAAATCCCTAAGCCCCGGGGTCACAATTTCAGCAAAAATCTGACTTTTGGCAGTTCACTCAAAAATGGTTCCAAGAGCTTAAAAATGCTCCCCTGAAAGGTTTGGCACTCGAAACAGAAGGCTTTTTATCACAGGACAAGAAATCAGCCCTCAAAAACTTAACCGGCAGAAAATATTTTTTTGAAAAAATCTCTAAGCCCCGGGGTCACAATTTCAGCAAAAATCTGACTTTTGGCAGTTCACTCAAAAATGGTGCCAGAAGGTTGCAAATGATCCCCTGAAAGGTTTGGCACTCGAAACAGAAGGCTTTTTATCACAGGACAAGAAATCATCCCTCAAAAACTTAACCGGCAGAAAATCCGGTTAAAAAAAAATCCCTAAGCCCCGGGGTCACAATTTCAGCAAAAATCTGACTTTTGGCAGTTCACTCAAAAATGGTGCCAGAAGCTTGCAATTTCACAATTTCAGCAAAAATCTGACTTTTGGCAATTCACTCAAAAATGGTGCCAGAAGCTTGCAAATGATCCCCTGAAAGGTTTGGTACTCGAAACAGAAGGCTTTTTATCACAGGACATGAAATCAGCCCTCAAAAACTTAACCGGCAGAAAATATTTTTTTGAAAAAATCCCTAAGCCCCGGGGTCACAATTTCAGCAAAGATCTGACTTTTGGCATTTCACTCTAAAATGGTTCCAAGAACTTAAAAATGCTCCCCTGAAAGGTTTGGCACTCGAAACAGAAGGCTTTTTATCACAGGACAAGAAATCAGCCCTCAAAAACTTAACCGGCAGAAAATATTATTTGGAAAAAATCCCTAAGCCCCGGGGTCACAATTTCAGCAAAAATCTGACTTTTGGCAGTTCACTCAAAAATGGTGCCAGAAGCTTGCAAATGCTCCCCAGAAAGGTTTGGCACTCGAAACAGAAGGCTTTTTATCACAGGACAAGAAATCAGCCCTCAAAAACGTAAGCGGCAGAAAATATTTTTTTGAAAAAATCCCTAAGCCCCGGGGTCACAATTTCAGCAAAAATCTGACTTTTGGCAATTCACTCAAAAATGGTGCCAGAAGCTTGCAATTTCACAATTTCAGCAAAAATCTGACTTTTGGCAATTCACTCAAAAATGGTGCCAGAAGCTTGCAAATGATCCCCTGAAAGCTTTGGCGATGGAAACAGAAGGCTTTTTATCACAGGACATGAAATCAGCCCTCAAAAACTTAACCGGCAGAAAATATTTTTTTGAAAAAATCCCTAAGCCCCGGGGTCACAATTTCAGCAAAGATCTGACTTTTGGCATTTCACTCTAAAATGGTTCCAAGAGCTTAAAAATGCTCCCCTGAAAGGTTTGGCACTCGAAACAGAAGGCTTTTTATCACAGGACAAGAAATCAGCCCTCAAAAACTTAACCGGCAGAAAATATTTTTTTGAAAAAATCTCTAAGCCCCGGGGTCACAATTTCAGCAAAAATCTGACTTTTGGCAGTTCACTCAAAAATGGTGCCAGAAGGTTGCAAATGATCCCCTGAAAGGTTTGGCACTCGAAACAGAAGGCTTTTTATCACAGGACAAGAAATCATCCCTCAAAAACTTAACCGGCAGAAAATATTTTTTTGAAAAAATCCCTAAGCCCCGGGGTCACAATTTCAGCAAAAATCTGACTTTTGGCAATTCACTCAAAAATGGTGCCAGAAGCTTGCAATTTCACAATTTCAGCAAAAATCTGACTTTTGGCAATTCACTCAAAAATGGTGCCAGAAGCTTGCAAATGATCCCCTGAAAGGTTTGGTACTCGAAACAGAAGGCTTTTTATCACAGGACATGAATTCAGCCCTCAAAAACTTAACCGGCAGAAAATATTTTTTTGAAAAAATCCCTAAGCTCCGGGGTCACAATTTCAGCAAAGATCTGACTTTTGGCATTTCACTCTAAAATGGTTCCAAGAACTTAAAAATGCTCCCCTGAAAGGTTTGGCACTCGAAAGAGAAGACTTTTTATCACAGGACAAGGAATCAGCCCTCAAAAACTTAACCGGCAGAAAATATTTTTTTGAAAAAATCCCTAAGCCCCGGGGTCACAATTTCAGCAAAAATCTGACTTTTGGCAATTCACTCAAAAATGGTGCCAGAAGCTTGCAAATGATCCCCTGAAAGCTTTGGCGATGGAAACAGAAGGCTTTTTATCACAGGACAAGAAGTCAGCCCTCAAAAACTTAACCGGCAGAAAATATTTTTTTGAAAAAATCCCTAAGCCCCGGGGTCACAATTTCAGCAAAAATCTGACTTTTGGCAGTTCACTCAAAAATGGTGCCAGAAGCTTGCAAATGCTCCACAGAAAGGTTTGGAACTCGAAACAGAAGGCTTTTTATCACAGGACAAGAAATCAGCCCTCAAAAACTTAACAGGCAGAAAATATTTTTTTGAAAAAATCCCTAAGCCCCGGGGTCACAATTTCAGCAAAAATCTGACTTTTGGCAATTCACTCAAAAATGGTGCCAGAAGCTTGCAAATGATCCCCTGAAAGCTTTGGCGATGGAAACAGAAGGCTTTTTATCACAGGACAAGAAGTCAGCCCTCAAAAACTTAACCGGCAGAAAATATTTTTTTGAAAAAATCCCTAAGCCCCGGGGTCACAATTTCAGCAAAAATCTGACTTTTGGCAGTTCACTCAAAAATGGTGCCAGAAGCTTGCAAATGCTCCCCAGAAAGGTTTGGCACTCGAAACAGAAGGCTTTTTATCACAGGACAAGAAATCAGCCCTCAAAAACTTAACCGGCAGAAAATATTTTTTTGAAAAAATCCCTAAGCCCCGGGGTCACAATTTCAGCAAAAATCTGACTTTTGGCAATTCACTCAAAAATGGTGCCAGAAGCTTGCAATTTCACAATTTCAGCAAAAATCTGACTTTTGGCAATTCACTCAAAAATGGTGCCAGAAGCTTGCAAATGATCCCCTGAAAGGTTTGGTACTCGAAACAGAAGGCTTTTTATCACAGGACAAGAAATCAGCCCTCAAAAACTTAACCGGCAGAAAATATTTTTTTGAAAAAATCCCTAAGCTCTCAGAAATCAGCCCTCAAAAACTTAACCGGTAGAAAATATTTTTTTGAAAAAAATCCCTAAGCCCCGGGGTCACAATTTCAGCAAAAATCTGACTTTTGGCAATTCACTCAAAAATGGTGCCAGAAGCTTGCAATTTCACAATTTCAGCAAAAATCTGACTTTTGGCAATTCACTCAAAAATGGTGCCAGAAGCTTGCAAATGATCCCCTGAAAGGTTTGGTACTCGAAACAGAAGGCTTTTTATCACAGGACAAGAAATCAGCCCTCAAAAACTTAACCGGCAGAAAATATTTTTTTGAAAAAATCCCTAAGCTCTCAGAAATCAGCCCTCAAAAACTTAACCGGTAGAAAATATTTTTTTGAAAAAATCCCTAAGCCCCGGGGTCACAATTTCAGCAAAAATCTGACTTTTGGCAGTTCACTCAAAAATTGTGCCAGAAGCTTGCAAATGCTCCACAGAAAGGTTTGGAACTCGAAACAGAAGGCTTTTTATCACAGGACAAGAAATCAGCCCTCAAAAACTTAACAGGCAGAAAATATTTTTTTGAAAAAATCCCTAAGCCCCGGGGTCACAATTTCAGCAAAAATCTGACTTTTGGCAATTCACTCAAAAATGGTGCCAGAAGCTTGCAAATGATCCCCTGAAAGCTTTGGCGATGGAAACAGAAGGCTTTTTATCACAGGACAAGAAGTCAGCCCTCAAAAACTTAACCGGCAGAAAATATTTTTTTGAAAAAATCCCTAAGCCCCGGGGTCACAATTTCAGCAAAAATCTGACTTTTGGCAGTTCACTCAAAAATGGTGCCAGAAGCTTGCAAATGCTCCCCAGAAAGGTTTGGCACTCGAAACAGAAGGCTTTTTATCACAGGACAAGAAATCAGCCCTCAAAAACTTAACCGGCAGAATATATTTTTTGGAAAAAATCCCTAAGCCCCGGGGTCACAATTTCAGCAAAAATCTGACTTTTGGCAATTCACTCAAAAATGGTGCCAGAAGCTTGCAATTTCACAATTTCAGCAAAAATCTGACTTTTGGCAATTCACTCAAAAATGGTGCCAGAAGCTTGCAAATGATCCCCTGAAAGGTTTGGTACTCGAAACAGAAGGCTTTTTATCACAGGACAAGAAATCAGCCCTCAAAAACTTAACCGGCAGAAAATATTTTTTTGAAAAAATCCCTAAGCTCTCAGAAATCAGCCCTCAAAAACTTAACCGGTAGAAAATATTTTTTTGAAAAAATCCCTAAGCCCCGGGGTCACAATTTCAGCAAAAATCTGACTTTTGGCAATTCACTCAAAAATGGTGCCAGAAGCTTGCAATTTCACAATTTCAGCAAAAATCTGACTTTTGGCAATTCACTCAAAAATGGTGCCAGAAGCTTGCAAATGATCCCCTGAAAGGTTTGGTACTCGAAACAGAAGGCTTTTTATCACAGGACAAGAAATCAGCCCTCAAAAACTTAACCGGCAGAAAATATTTTTTTGAAAAAATCCCTAAGCTCTCAGAAATCAGCCCTCAAAAACTTAACCGGTAGAAAATATTTTTTTGAAAAAATCCCTAAGCCCCGGGGTCACAATTTCAGCAAAAATCTGACTTTTGGCAGTTCACTCAAAAATGGTTCCAAGAGCTTAAAAATGCTCCCCTGAAAGGTTTGGCACTCGAAACAGAAGGCTTTTTATCACAGGACATGAAATCAGCCCTCAAAAACTTAACCGGCAGAAAATATTTTTTTGAAAAAATCCCTAAGCCCCGGGGTCACAATTTCAGCAAAGATCTGACTTTTGGCATTTCACTCTAAAATGGTTCCAAGAGCTTAAAAATGCTCCCCTGAAAGGTTTGGCACTCGAAACAGAAGGCTTTTTATCACAGGACAAGAAATCAGCCCTCAAAAACTTAACCGGCAGAAAATATTTTTTTGAAAAAATCTCTAAGCCCCGGGGTCACAATTTCAGCAAAAATCTGACTTTTGGCAGTTCACTCAAAAATGGTGCCAGAAGGTTGCAAATGATCCCCTGAAAGGTTTGGCACTCGAAACAGAAGGCTTTTTATCACAGGACAAGAAATCATCCCTCAAAAACTTAACCGGCAGAAAATATTTTTTTGAAAAAATCCCTAAGCCCCGGGGTCACAATTTCAGCAAAAATCTGACTTTTGGCAATTCACTCAAAAATGGTGCCAGAAGCTTGCAATTTCACAATTTCAGCAAAAATCTGACTTTTGGCAATTCACTCAAAAATGGTGCCAGAAGCTTGCAAATGATCCCCTGAAAGGTTTGGTACTCGAAACAGAAGGCTTTTTATCACAGGACATGAATTCAGCCCTCAAAAACTTAACCGGCAGAAAATATTTTTTTGAAAAAATCCCTAAGCCCCGGGGTCACAATTTCAGCAAAGATCTGACTTTTGGCATTTCACTCTAAAATGGTTCCAAGAACTTAAAAATGCTCCCCTGAAAGGTTTGGCACTCGAAAGAGAAGACTTTTTATCACAGGACAAGGAATCAGCCCTCAAAAACTTAACCGGCAGAAAATATTTTTTTGAAAAAATCCCTAAGCCCCGGGGTCACAATTTCAGCAAAAATCTGACTTTTGGCAATTCACTCAAAAATGGTGCCAGAAGCTTGCAAATGATCCCCTGAAAGCTTTGGCGATGGAAACAGAAGGCTTTTTATCACAGGACAAGAAGTCAGCCCTCAAAAACTTAACCGGCAGAAAATATTTTTTTGAAAAAATCCCTAAGCCCCAGGGTCACAATTTCAGCAAAAATCTGACTTTTGGCAGTTCACTCAAAAATGGTGCCAGAAGCTTGCAAATGCTCCACAGAAAGGTTTGGAACTCGAAACAGAAGGCTTTTTATCACAGGACAAGAAATCAGCCCTCAAAAACTTAACAGGCAGAAAATATTTTTTTGAAAAAATCCCTAAGCCCCGGGGTCACAATTTCAGCAAAAATCTGACTTTTGGCAATTCACTCAAAAATGGTGCCAGAAGCTTGCAAATGATCCCCTGAAAGCTTTGGCGATGGAAACAGAAGGCTTTTTATCACAGGACAAGAAGTCAGCCCTCAAAAACTTAACCGGCAGAAAATATTTTTTTGAAAAAATCCCTAAGCCCCGGGGTCACAATTTCAGCAAAAATCTGACTTTTGGCAGTTCACTCAAAAATGGTGCCAGAAGCTTGCAAATGCTCCCCAGAAAGGTTTGGCACTCGAAACAGAAGGCTTTTTATCACAGGACAAGAAATCAGCCCTCAAAAACTTAACCGGCAGAAAATATTTTTTTGAAAAAATCCCTAAGCCCCGGGGACACAATTTCAGCAAAAATCTGACTTTTGGCAATTCACTCAAAAATGGTGCCAGAAGCTTGCAATTTCACAATTTCAGCAAAAATCTGACTTTTGGCAATTCACTCAAAAATGGTGCCAGAAGCTTGCAAATGATCCCCTGAAAGGTTTGGTACTCGAAACAGAAGGCTTTTTATCACAGGACATGAATTCAGCCCTCAAAAACTTAACCGGCAGAAAATATTTTTTTGAAAAAATCCCTAAGCCCCGGGGTCACAATTTCAGCAAAGATCTGACTTTTGGCATTTCACTCTAAAATGGTTCCAAGAACTTAAAAATGCTCCCCTGAAAGGTTTGGCACTCGAAACAGAAGGCTTTTTATCACAGGACAAGAAATCAGCCCTCAAAAACTTAACCGGCAGAAAATATTTTTTTGAAAAAATCCCTAAGCCCCGGGGTCACAATTTCAGCAAAAATCTGACTTTTGGCAATTCACTCAAAAATGGTGCCAGAAGCTTGCAAATGATCCCCTGAAAGCTTTGGCGATGGAAACAGAAGGCTTTTTATCACAGGACAAGAAGTCAGCCCTCAAAAACTTAACCGGCAGAAAATATTTTTTTGAAAAAATCCCTAAGCCCCGGGGTCACAATTTCAGCAAAAATCTGACTTTTGGCAGTTCACTCAAAAATGGTGCCAGAAGCTTGCAAATGCTCCCCAGAAAGGTTTGGCACTCGAAACAGAAGGCTTTTTATCACAGGACAAGAAATCAGCCCTCAAAAACTTAACCGGCAGAAAATATTTTTTTGAAAAAATCCCTAAGCCCCGGGGTCACAATTTCAGCAAAAATCTGACTTTTGGCAATTCACTCAAAAATGGTGCCAGAAGCTTGCAATTTCACAATTTCAGCAAAAATCTGACTTTTGGCAATTCACTCAAAAATGGTGCCAGAAGCTTGCAAATGATCCCCTGAAAGCTTTGGCGATGGAAACAGAAGGCTTTTTATCACAGGACAAGAAATCAGCCCTCAAAAACTTAACCGGCAGAAAATATTTTTTTGAAAAAATCCCTAAGCCCCGGGGTCACAATTTCAGCAAAAATCTGACTTTTGGCAATTCACTCAAAAATGGTGCCAGAAGCTTACAAATGATCCCCTGAAAGCTTTGGCGATGGAAACAGAAGGCTTTTTATCACAGGACAAGAAATCCGCCCTCAAAAACTTAACCGGCAGAAAATATTTTTTTGAAAAAATCCCTAAGCCCTCAGAAATCAGCCCTCAAAAACTTAACCGGTAGAAAATATTTTTTTGAAAAAATCCCTAAGCCCCGGGGTCACAATTTCAGCAAGAATCTGACTTTTGGCAGTTCACTCAAAAATGGTTCCAAGAGCTTAAAAATGCTCCCCTGAAAGGTTTGGCACTCGAAACAGAAGGCTTTTTATCACAGGACAAGAAATCAGCCCTCAAAAACTTAACCGGCAGAAAATATTTTTTTGTAAAAATCTCTAAGCCCCGGGGTCACAATTTCAGCAAAAATCTGACTTTTGGCAGTTCACTCAAAAATGGTGCCAGAAGGTTGCAAATGATCCCCTGAAAGGTTTGGCACTCGAAACAGAAAGCTTTTTATCACAGGACAAGAAATCATCCCTCAAAAACTTAACCGGCAGAAAATATTTTTTTGAAAAAATCCCTAAGCCCCGGGGTCACAATTTCAGCAAAAATCTGACTTTTGGCAGTTCACTCAAAAATGGTGCCAGAAGCTTGCAATTTCACAATTTCAGCAAAAATCTGACTTTTGGCAATTCACTCAAAAATGGTGCCAGAAGCTTGCAAATGATCCCCTGAAAGGTTTGGTACTCGAAACAGAAGGCTTTTTATCACAGGACATGAAATCAGCCCTCAAAAACTTAACCGGCAGAAAATATTTTTTTGAAAAAATCCCTAAGCCCCGGGGTCACAATTTCAGCAAAGATCTGACTTTTGGCATTTCACTCTAAAATGGTTCCAAGAACTTAAAAATGCTCCCCTGAAAGGTTTGGCACTCGAAACAGAAGGCTTTTTATCACAGGACAAGAAATCAGCCCTCAAAAACTTAACCGGCAGAAAATATTTTTTTGAAAAAATCCCTAAGCCCCGGGGTCACAATTTCAGCAAAAATCTGACTTTGGCAGTTCACTCAAAAATGGTGCCAGAAGCTTGCAAATGCTCCCCAGAAAGGTTTGGCACTCGAAAAAGAAGGCTTTTTATCACAGGACAAGAAATCAGCCCTCAAAAACTTAACCGGCAGAAAATATTTTTTTGAAAAAATCCCTAAGCCCCGGGGTCACAATTTCAGCAAAAATCTGACTTTTGGCAATTCACTCAAAAATGGTGCCAGAAGCTTGCAATTTCACAATTTCAGCAAAAATCTGACTTTTGGCAATTCACTCAAAAATGGTGCCAGAAGCTTGCAAATGATCCCCTGAAAGCTTTGGCGATGGAAACAGAAGGCTTTTTATCACAGGACAAGAAATCAGCCCTCAAAAACTTAACCGGCAGAAAATATTTTTTTGAAAAAATCCCTAAGCCCCGGGGTCACAATTTCAGCAAAAATCTGACTTTTGGCAATTCACTCAAAAATGGTGCCAGAAGCTTACAAATGATCCCCTGAAAGCTTTGGCGATGGAAACAGAAGGCTTTTTATCACAGGACAAGAAATCAGCCCTCAAAAACTTAACCGGCAGAAAATATTTTTTTGAAAAAATCCCTAAGCTCTCAGAAATCAGCCCTCAAAAACTTAACCGGTAGAAAATATTTTTTTGAAAAAATCCCTAAGCCCCGGGGTCACAATTTCAGTAAAAATCTGACTTTTGGCAGTTCACTCAAAAATGGTTCCAAGAGCTTAAAAATGCTCCCCTGAAAGGTTTGGCACTCGAAACAGAAGGCTTTTTATCACAGGACATGAAATCAGCCCTCAAAAACTTAACCGGCAGAAAATATTTTTTTGAAAAAATCCCTAAGCCCCGGGGTCACAATTTCAGCAAAGATCTGACTTTTGGCATTTCACTCTAAAATGGTTCCAAGAGCTTAAAAATGCTCCCCTGAAAGGTTTGGCACTCGAAACAGAAGGCTTTTTATCACAGGACAAGAAATCAGCCCTCAAAAACTTAACCGGCAGAAAATATTTTTTTGAAAAAATCTCTAAGCCCCGGGGTCACAATTTCAGCAAAAATCTGACTTTTGGCAGTTCACTCAAAAATGGTGCCAGAAGGTTGCAAATGATCCCCTGAAAGGTTTGGCACTCGAAACAGAAGGCTTTTTATCACAGGACAAGAAATCATCCCTCAAAAACTTAACCGGCAGAAAATATTTTTTTGAAAAAATCCCTAAGCCCCGGGGTCACAATTTCAGCAAAAATCTGACTTTTGGCAATTCACTCAAAAATGGTGCCAGAAGCTTGCAATTTCACAATTTCAGCAAAAATCTGACTTTTGGCAATTCACTCAAAAATGGTGCCAGAAGCTTGCAAATGATCCCGTGAAAGGTTTGGTACTCGAAACAGAAGGCTTTTTATCACAGGACATGAAATCAGCCCTCAAAAACTTAACCGGCAGAAAATATTTTTTTGAAAAAATCCCTAAGCCCCGGGGTCACAATTTCAGCAAAAATCTGACTTTTGGCAATTCACTCAAAAATGGTGCCAGAAGCTTGCAAATGATCCCCTGAAAGCTTTGGCGATGGAAACAGAAGGCTTTTTATCACAGGACAAGAAGTCAGCCCTCAAAAACTTAACCGGCAGAAAATATTTTTTTGAAAAAATCCCTAAGCCCCGGGGTCACAATTTCAGCAAAAATCTGACTTTTGGCAGTTCACTCAAAAATGGTGCCAGAAGCTTGCAAATGCTCCCCAGAAAGGTTTGGCACTCGAAACAGAAGGCTTTTTATCACAGGACAAGAAATCAGCCCTCAAAAACTTAACCGGCAGAAAATATTTTTTTGAAAAAATCCCTAAGCCCCGGGGTCACAATTTCAGCAAAAATCTGACTTTTGGCAGTTCACTCAAAAATGGTGCCAGAAGCTTGCAAATGCTCCCCAGAAAGGTTTGGCACTCGAAACAGAAGGCTTTTTATCACAGGACAAGAAATCAGCCCTCAAAAACTTAACCGGCAGAAAATATTTTTTTGAAAAAATCCCTAAGCCCCGGGGTCACAATTTCAGCAAAAATCTGACTTTTGGCAATTCACTCAAAAATGGTGCCAGAAGCTTGCAATTTCACAATTTCAGCAAAAATCTGACTTTTGGCAATTCACTCAAAAATGGTGCCAGAAGCTTGCAAATGATCCCCTGAAAGCTTTGGCGATGGAAACAGAAGGCTTTTTATCACAGGACAAGAAATCAGCCCTCAAAAACTTAACCGGCAGAAAATATTTTTTTGAAAAAATCCCTAAGCCCCGGGGTCACAATTTCAGCAAAAATCTGACTTTTGGCAATTCACTCAAAAATGGTGCCAGAAGCTTACAAATGATCCCCTGAAAGCTTTGGCGATGGAAACAGAAGGCTTTTTATCACAGGACAAGAAATCCGCCCTCAAAAACTTAACCGGCAGAAAATATTTTTTTGAAAAAATCCCTAAGCCCTCAGAAATCAGCCCTCAAAAACTTAACCGGTAGAAAATATTTTTTTGAAAAAATCCCTAAGCCCCGGGGTCACAATTTCAGCAAGAATCTGACTTTTGGCAGTTCACTCAAAAATGGTTCCAAGAGCTTAAAAATGCTCCCCTGAAAGGTTTGGCACTCGAAACAGAAGGCTTTTTATCACAGGACAAGAAATCAGCCCTCAAAAACTTAACCGGCAGAAAATATTTTTTTGTAAAAATCTCTAAGCCCCGGGGTCACAATTTCAGCAAAAATCTGACTTTTGGCAGTTCACTCAAAAATGGTGCCAGAAGGTTGCAAATGATCCCCTGAAAGGTTTGGCACTCGAAACAGAAGGCTTTTTATCACAGGACAAGAAATCATCCCTCAAAAACTTAACCGGCAGAAAATATTTTTTTGAAAAAATCCCTAAGCCCCGGGGTCACAATTTCAGCAAAAATCTGACTTTTGGCAGTTCACTCAAAAATGGTGCCAGAAGCTTGCAATTTCACAATTTCAGCAAAAATCTGACTTTTGGCAATTCACTCAAAAATGGTGCCAGAAGCTTGCAAATGATCCCCTGAAAGGTTTGGTACTCGAAACAAAAGGCTTTTTATCACAGGACATGAAATCAGCCCTCAAAAACTTAACCGGCAGAAAATATTTTTTTGAAAAAATCCCTAAGCCCCGGGGTCACAATTTCAGCAAAGATCTGACTTTTGGCATTTCACTCTAAAATGGTTCCAAGAACTTAAAAATGCTCCCCTGAAAGGTTTGGCACTCGAAACAGAAGGCTTTTTATCACAGGACAAGAAATCAGCCCTCAAAAACTTAACCGGCAGAAAATATTTTTTTGAAAAAATCCCTAAGCCCCGGGGTCACAATTTCAGCAAAAATCTGACTTTTGGCAGTTCACTCAAAAATGGTGCCAGAAGCTTGCAAATGCTCCCCAGAAAGGTTTGGCACTCGAAAAAGAAGGCTTTTTATCACAGGACAAGAAATCAGCCCTCAAAAACTTAACCGGCAGAAAATATTTTTTTGAAAAAATCCCTAAGCCCCGGGGTCACAATTTCAGCAAAAATCTGACTTTTGGCAATTCACTCAAAAATGGTGCCAGAAGCTTGCAATTTCACAATTTCAGCAAAAATCTGACTTTTGGCAGTTCACTCAAAAATGGTGCCAGAAGCTTGCAAATGATCCCCTGAAAGCTTTGGCGATGGAAACAGAAGGCTTTTTATCACAGGACAAGAAATCAGCCCTCAAAAACTTAACCGGCAGAAAATATTTTTTTGAAAAAATCCCTAAGCCCCGGGGTCACAATTTCAGCAAAAATCTGACTTTTGGCAATTCACTCAAAAATGGTGCCAGAAGCTTACAAATGATCCCCTGAAAGCTTTGGCGATGGAAACAGAAGGCTTTTTATCACAGGACAAGAAATCAGCCCTCAAAAACTTAACCGGCAGAAAATATTTTTTTGAAAAAATCCCTAAGCTCTCAGAAATCAGCCCTCAAAAACTTAACCGGTAGAAAATATTTTTTTGAAAAAATCCCTAAGCCCCGGGGTCACAATTTCAGTAAAAATCTGACTTTTGGCAGTTCACTCAAAAATGGTTCCAAGAGCTTAAAAATGCTCCCCTGAAAGGTTTGGCACTCGAAACAGAAGGCTTTTTATCACAGGACATGAAATCAGCCCTCAAAAACTTAACCGGCAGAAAATATTTTTTTGAAAAAATCCCTAAGCCCCGGGGTCACAATTTCAGCAAAGATCTGACTTTTGGCATTTCACTCTAAAATGGTTCCAAGAGCTTAAAAATGCTCCCCTGAAAGGTTTGGCACTCGAAACAGAAGGCTTTTTATCACAGTGTTGCAAGGGATAAGGATCAGCCAGACGCAGCAATGGAGAATAAGAAGGTGAAGTTTATTGCCAGGCAATAAGGACCCAGTTGGAATCTCTTCCAAAGAACTGGGACCCCGATTGACAGAAATACAGGGGTCTTTATACCTGAGCAAATCACAGCAAATCATAGATCATAAGACAATCATGAAGGACTCATAACTTGGTCAGCAAAATATCAGCCAATCAGCAAGCAGTTGTCACGCTCCTAGCTACTGGTATAGCACTGGTCCAGCACAGGGTTCAAGTTCCGCTTTCCAATGCTCCCAGTGACGCTCAGTCTAACCTTTCCCCTAGTTATGACAGGACAGGGAGCTTGGACATTTTGTGGTTTTGCTCTTCCTGTTCTGTGGATTAATTTAGCCTGTTCCTGATGGGGAATTTGTACCAGAATCTCTGATTCATGTCTTGTCCGGGGTTCACAGATGTTTCTAGGGGAAAGGTCGGTTCCTACTTGCTGTTCCAAGCAGTTTGCATTTTTAGCTAAGGCACAGCTTCCCTTTTGATTCAAGTGGATTTATAAAATACTGTAATCCTTGATTCGTGTAAGCATATATATTGAATATATTGATTATTGATAACTGGTTATATGAATAGTATAGGGGTAGCCCTTCCTTCCTTGCCTCATTCCCCCCTTTTCAAGCTCAGAGAGAAGATTCATCTGACTCCTGAGCTTGAACACCACTCAGGACATCAGAGTAAACCGTTGCTTCCTGCAATGGGGCTTGTTCCTGCACTGGGACTTGTTCCTGCACTGGGACCTGTTCCCCAGGCATTGGGACGCGTTCCCTATGCATTCGCTCGTAACCATCGTCTTCCTCTGGCTCATCTGGCACTGGGGGCAAAGCTCTGTATATTGCCATAATGTGAGGGTCAGTGAAATGCTTAACATTGCGGGCTATCATTCCCCTAAGCAAAGACAGACAACAAGGAATTACAGAAAGAAACAACAGAAACACAATTCCTCCTATGGCTAAGACGGTCAGAATGCCATGCACCCACCCCTCACCTGGTATCCACGACCATACCTTTTCCCAGGGATTCTGGGTGGGTGTGTTGTCAGCTACCAGAGACTGCAGTTTTTGCAATTGGTCCTCAATTGTTTTGTTGAGGTCATGGAATTTAACCTGGCACCGACCTTTTGGGACAATTTTACAAAACCCGCCTGCTCGTGCCAGGAGGTAGTCCAAAACCATTCTATGGGTCATTGTCAGCTGGTTCAAATCCTCAACCTCTGACTGCAAGGAGCGCAAGACATGGGTGGTGGCATTGATAGTTTTCTCCAGCCTGCATGTGAGAGCAAACAGTGCCTTTCTATTTTGCTCAGCAACTACTCCTGGGTAAATTCCCATTGAGAGGAATCCTATAAATCCACCCCCAACGCTCCCTACAGAATTTGCCAGATAAATTTCATCCACACAGTGGTCGCCTAGGGCCTCCCTTTTCCGTCTGCTTGCAAGATGAGGTACCTTATGATTGATTTCCACTGCAACCGGAAAGGTAAATGCCCCTACGCCAACACACTGGTATTTTCCTGGGTGGAAATTTGTTGCCAATCCATCATATAAAAACCAGAGGTTAGGATCTTTAATCATCCAACCAGAACAAATGGACCCTTGTCCGGTGAAATTAACCGAATATTGAGGAAAGTATGGGTACAGATCTGAAGAGGTAGTATTGCCCTGGTAGGAGGCATTGTGGGATCCCCAAAGCCAAAACTTATCTGAGCATTGGGTATAATTTCCCAGCCATCCTTTGTCCATGTGGTACTTAACTTGGGGCCAATACTTCCATTTAGAATTCCATACTCCAGTGGCATGACAGCAAAAACATAGACCTTTGGTGGTTCTGGTATATCTGAGATATCTATAGGGGATGTCATTCATTTCAATAGGTGGGGCTGCAAAGAGACCACTCTGATTGTAAAGTAGGCCTGCCAACACGACATCAGGATCCTTGATTAATCCTGGTATAAGGGACATGTCTGCTACCTTCCTTGGGTGTTCGTAATATAGGGTAGCATTTTCCCCATATATCTGGAACATGTGTTCAGCATGGTTTATAAAGACATTACCTACTACCATTGGGCCTCTCTGGAGCCACAAGCACATCAAACTCAACAGGAGCTTCATTTTCATTTTCATCTTCCCCACGTATACCTTCAAGGTTGAATCTTATTAGTTCTGGCTCTAGGTTGATGTTTATACGGTGATCCTTCTTATATACACAATATACAATGATTAGGACCAGAAGGAGTGAAATTGCAACAATTATATAAGGTAGCAGATACCAGAACATACCCTTCAGTGAGATATAGCCTCCCGCTCGGCCGCACCCAGTGGACTTATTAGTGGTCCCCAGGTTCTGGTCGAACTGGTGAGGTCAACTCACACCGTATACACTCTGCAACTGCTACCTTGAAGGGACCTGTGGGTGGTGGAGGAAAAACAACTACAGTGACCAGTATGGCAGCGGGAAATGCTCCTTGGGGAGGTGGGCAGGAAAAGCAACGTATGGTTCTCCTAGGTTCCCCTGGCATATACTTTCCCCTGTATGTGAACTATTGTCGTGGACCTGCTTGTGCCCAATCTGGTATGTAGAATTCCCAAAGAAAGAAAGGAATGTAACAACCGTATGTAGTTACCCAATCCACCCACTTGTCAATAAGGACCCCCCTCTTGTTCACCCTTGTTATTGTTATTTGTACTAAGGGTTTATGAGCAAAGTCTGGCTGGAATCTGGGATTGACTGAAATTTTTACTGGTAGGGGTCCTCCCATACGCTGGTGCAGCTCCTCAATCTTCCGGTGTGCGTAGACTCACTGGCTTCCGGGGTGCAGTGAGAGCAGACCTGTAGTCCCGTTGCCCGTGCTCCTGCCCGCTTCCGGTGGGGCTAGGTGCAGGGGTCCTGGTGAGCTTCAACTTCAGAGGGTTAGATGGGTTCAGCTCACAGTTCCAATGACCCTCCGACCGCTTCAGACGAGAATGATGAATCCACGGGGTAACTTCCGCAACTTTCACCGCAGTTGGTGTGGCCAGCAGAACCGTGTAGGGACCTTTCCACCGAGCTGTCAGCGGTTCGTCTTTCCAATCTCGAACCCAAACTCGGTCTCCCGGCCGAAAAGGATGTACTGGTTCGGATAGGCAGATGGGAATACGTTGGAGACACCACCTGTTTAAATCAAGAAAAATACGAGAAAGAGCCTGGATTTGATCTGCAGTTATTCGCCCCCCCACTTGAGTCAAGTCTGCTGTTTTCCCCCTTGCTATTGGAGGTGGTCTCCCATACAAAAGTTCAAACGGAGAAAGTTTCAGTCTCTTTGTTGGTGAACATCTGATTCTAAACAAAGCAATAGGCAACATGTCTACCCATTTACAATGAGTTTCCTGGCACAATTTTGCTAACTGCGCTTTAAGAGTCCGATTCATCCTTTCTGTTTTCCCTGAGCTTTGAGGTCTATAGGCCGCATGTAGTTTCCATTGTATTTGCAAGGCTTTGCATACACCATCCACTATTGATGCAATGAAAGCTGGACCATTGTCACTGCCTATACACCTTGGTAGACCAAACCTTGGAATGATTTCCGTTAAGAGGCGTTTTATAACCTCCTGTGCTTTTTCTGTTCTGGTAGGATAGACTTCAGGCCAACCTGTAAGAGAACATGTGAATACCAAGAGAGCCTTGTACCCCTTTGCCTTTGGCATTTCTGTAAAATCCACTATTAAATTCTCCATTGGCATTAAGCCTGTTTGCTGTATTCCTGGTGGAGGAACTGGGCCTTGCTTGGGGTTGTTTTTTGCGCACAGAAGGCATGCACGTGATACTGCTTCTGCCAGCTGGGAAATCCTTGTTATGTAGAATTGCCTATTTAGGCTTTCCCGCAATGCTGTGGCCCCATAGTGAGTGGACTCAGGATATTGTTTCACTATGTTCCTGCCTAAGGCTTCTGGAACAAATACTCGTTGGTCTGGGAGGATAAACCATCCATCCTGTGGTGGCATTCTGTATCCCCCTTCCTGCTGTGCCCATTCCTGTTCTGCCTCCGTGTAGATGGGCTTTATTTGCTCTAAATCAACTGCTGTAGGAAGAAGAGATGCTGTTATAGAGGCAGGTGGCGGTGGCAGTAAAGCTGCCCGTTTTGCAGCCAGATCCGCCAATTGATTTCCCTTTGCTGCTTTTGTGGTTCCCTTGCTGTGGCCTCGGCAATGTATGACTGCAACCTTTCTCGGAGCCCACACAGCTTCCAAAAGCGTTTCCAATTCTGGGCCATATTTCAGTGCTTTCCCTTCTGCCCCTATGAGCCCCCTCTCTTTCCACAAAGCTCCGTGGGCATGTAGAGTTAAAAAAGCAAACTTTGAGTCTGTGTAGATATTTACACTGCAGCCAGCTGCTAGCTGAAGGGCTCTGGTTAAAGCCACAAGTTCCGCTTTCTGCGCTGAGGACGAAATTGGCAGAGGCTGTGCTTCAATGACATCAGTCAGTGTAACCACAGAATATCCAGCCCTCCTTTGCCCCTCCCTCACAAAGCTGCTCCCGTCCGTATAATATTCTATATCTGGGTTTTTCAACGGTTCATCCTGCAAATCTGGACGGCTAGAGTAAATTGAGTCCATTACTTGAATGCAATCATGAGGTTCATGATCCACTGACTCAGGAAGGGGTAACAAGGAAGCGGGGTTCAAGGTGTTTACAACTTGCAAATGTACTTGTGGGTTACCACACAAAAGCCCTTGGTAATTTGCCATGCGCTCGTTGGAAAGCCAATAACTTCCTTTGTATTCCATTAATGTCAACACAGCATGAGGCACATTCACATAAATCTCCTGTCCAAAGGTGAATTTAAATGCCTTTTTGACCAATAAGGCTGTTGCAGCTACTGATCGCATACAAGGTGGCCATCCTTTTGCCACTGCATCCAGTTGTTCTGACAAATAAGCTACAGGTCTTTTCCAACTTCCCAACACTTGAGTCAAGACCCCTGCTGCAATCCCAGATTTCTCATGAACGAAAAGAAAAAAAGCTCTTTCTGGGTTTGGCAAAGCCAAGGCTGGAGCCTGCATCAGTTTAGACTTTAATGTATTGAAAGCTTTCCTTTGCTCTGCATGCCATTCAAAATGAGCATTTTCTCTGCCTTTTGTGCTTTCATATAGAGGCTTTGCTAGGGTGCTAAAATCTGGGATCCAAATTCAACAAAAGCTTGCAGCCCCCCAAAACCCCCGCAATTGCCTGCGGCTTGTGGGTTCCTTAATGACACAAATGGCTTCCTTCCTTTCGGATCCCAACGCCCTCTGCTGGTGAGAAATGTGAAAACCCAAATATTTCACCGTCTCTCGGCAAATTTGTGCCTTTTTCCGAGACACCTTGTATCCTGCCTCCCAAAGAAGATGAAGCAAATCCTCTGTGGCCTTTTTACAAGTCTCATAGGTATCACAACTAATCAATAAGTCATCCAGAAATTGAAGCAAAATTGTTTTCCCAGGTACTGAAGGGAATTTAGACAAATCCTGGGCAAGGGCTGTTCCAAAAAGTGTTGGCGAATTCTTGTAGCCCTGGGGCAATCTTGTCCACGTTAATTGGGTTTTTGTCCCCTTGTAAGGATCTTCCCATTGAAATGCAAATATTGGCTGACTCTGGGAGGCAATCCGGCAACAGAAAAATGCATCTTTTAAGTCCAATACTGTAAACACCCTTGCCTCCGATGGAATTAATCCTAGGAGATTGTAAGGATTGGGCAAACATGGATGCACCGTCTGAATTAAATTGTTAATCCTTTTCAGATCCTGGACTGGGCGAAATTGATCTGAATTGGGCTTGCGCACAGGAAAAAGTGGAGAATTCCAGCTGGACTGGCACTTTACCAAAAGCCCATATTGCAAAAACTTGTCTATATGCTTCTGCATTCCCTCTGCTGCTTGTCTTGGAATAGGGTATTGCCTGGTTGCTATTGGCTTTGCCCCTGGCTTTAGGTTTATTATGAATGGGGCTATGTTCTTTGCCATGCCTGGTGGGTTGTCCTCTGCCCATACTCCAGGTGGGGCTTTCAAATTTTTAGGAATCTGTGAAACGTCTTTTTGGGAGTCTGTTTTTGATAAAGCCCCCATCATTTTCCATGCCTGTTCCCTGGGCACCTCTACTGTGACAATCCCTGATGCAGCCTGGGGTAATTTCATTTCTGCCCCTTTTGGTGTGAAGGTGATCTGTGCTTGAACCTTTGACAGAAAGTCACGTCCCAGCAAGGGGATTGGGCATTCAGGCACATACAGAAATTGATGTGTAAGGGTTTTCCCCCCAATCTGGCATTCTTGAGGTTGCAAAAACGGTGTGAGGACCCTGTTGCCTGTGGCCCCCACAATTGTCACTGCTTGGTTGCTTTTTGCTTTTAACGGCTTCGTGAGCACCGAAAATTGCGCTCCAGTGTCAATCATAAAATTTACTAAGCGGCTCCCCAGTTTAACCGAGACCATGGGCTCTTGGGAGCCTAAAGAAAGAGTTGAGCCCGGTCTGTCCTATGCATTCTCATTCTCATATTCCTCCAGTTGCGCTAATCCAACAAAATCTCTGCTACTTCCTCTGTTCCTCACATATCTTCCAGCTTGCATCCTTCCTCTCTGCGATTTCCATCCACGTCCACGCTCCCTCTGTTCCCTGTATTCACCTTCTCCCTCTGTGTCCCTTGCTTCAGGGCACTCCTGTTTCCAATGACCTTCCTTTCTGCAAATTGCACACTGATTCCTTCCCAATGGCAATCCCCTTCCTCTTCCTCTTCCTCTTCCTCGTGCCCTACTGGAACCTCTCCCTTGGGCACCCGTATCAAATGCTGAGCTCTGGCTGATGGCTGCAGCCAAAAACACTGCCTTTTGTTTCATTTCCCGAACTCTGTCCTTCTTAACCTCATTCTCTCTGTTCAAATAAACCTTTTGAGCGATTGCTAGGAGCTGATCCATCTGCAATGTTTCAAAAGCGTCTAACTTTTGCAATTTCCTCTTAATGTCCGTGGCACTTTGAGCCACAAATGCCGCATTCACCATTTGCTTGCTTTCTGGGGCTTCTGGATCAAAGGGGGTGTAAATTCTATATGCCTCCATTAAGCGTTCCAAATAATTAGAAGGAGATTCATCCGGGAGTTGAAGAACCTCAGCAACCCTAGAAATGTTTGTGGGCTTTCTAGCAGCACCTTTTATAGCCTTTATAACTTCCTGCCGATAACTGTCCAAGGCGTCCTTATCCCTTTCTGGGTCCCACCCTGGATCTGTGAGTGGATATCTGGCACGGACCCAAGCATCTGGATTGTTTTCTGAGTTTGGCACCTGAGCTTTAAGATTGTTGTCTGCAGTTGTATCTATCCTTCTCCTTTCCTCAGAGGTGAAAAGAGTCATCAAAAGATGCCTGCAATCTTGCCATGTAGGCAGATGAGTTACCATAATGGAAGCAACCAAATCCAACATAGCCTGAGGTTTTTCTGAAAAGGGTATTGTATGCGTTTTCCAATTCAATAAATCCGTGGTTGTAAAGGGCACATATTGAAGTGTAACTGCCCTGGAAGGCCAAGGACCCGTTGGTCTCCCATTTCCATCCACTGGCCGTGGCTCTTGGGCCCCAAAACAGCCCTTAGGGGAAGCATTGGCGCTGGTGCCCCTTTGTTATTACGTAAGTAATAGCCTCCTTTTGAAAGCTTAGGCGAGGCTGGGCTTTGAGAGGTACTAGGCAAATCACTTTCTCTCATTTTAAGGACCAACTTTTGTCCAGAATCTGTAATTGCATCCATCAATTTCCATAATTTTGAACTGTCATGGCTTTCTGGGGTTCTGAATGAATTAATTTGTTCCCCCCATGCTCCAGACATTTGAAATGCGCTGGTTCCCCCTTCCGCTCCCTCCGTCTGTGTTTGCAAGGCTGACATGTCCTGGTTGTATTTTTCCTCGGGAGGGGAGGGTAACGTGCTTTGATCTAGAGCTGCTGTTTGTTTTGGCTGGGAAGACAATTCTGGAAGGCTAGGCACATCCAGTGATGCTTGAGAAGGTGGGGCTGCCTGCGAAGCACCATTTGTGGCTTGCGGGGCTTTATTCAATTCTGGCTGAGATTGGCTGGGCATAGGGTTCCGTTGGGTTTGGGGTTGGGTTTGTCCTGCCACTGCATTTTGATCTGGCAATGCTTGCCTTGAAGGCGGCTGTATTGCTTGATTACTGCTGCTATAATTGTATGGCGGGGGAGGGATTCCATCCTCCTCTGAAGGACCAACATAAATTTTCCTGTCAGCTGCAGAAACTGTTAAGGGTTTTCTGGCTTCCTGCCTTACAGCGAAAATCTCGCAGCTCTCACTTCCTCTTTTCATCCAATCTGGATTTTTTAAACAAATAGCAGTCCACTTCGAAATGTAATAGTACTGCTCCCTAAACAAATCCGGATTTCTCATTATTGAGTCCATAACTGCCTGACATTTCTCAATCCTGAAGGAGCCAAGTTGTGGCCAGGATTTGACCTGTTGGGGCCACACCTGTTGACAATATTTCTTTAAAACTTCCTTACTTGGTTTGACCTCCCCTGCTTCTTCTGGAAAGACCATTTTAAAATTTTCTAACATGCAATCTAGGGGTGTACAGGCTTGAATTGGTTTTGAGCATTTCCCCCCCATAGTTCTGCAAAAAACCTTCCCTCTTCGCCAGACAAACACTTTCAGCTAGGCAGTTTCAAAAATAGAACAAGAGAAAAACCACAGCACACTTCCTTTTTCAACTCAGATCTTACACATTCACTCGGCGTCCCGGGACTTTCACACAGACAACACAGCCCTTTCTCCCCCCTTTGCCTGCGGCAAACAACTTGGCAGGAAAACACACACTTTCATACAGCGTTTTACCCCTTTTTTTTCTTCTTTCCCCCCCCACAGCTGTTTTTCCCCAACTTTTCCCTGCAGAACCTCTCCTTTCCTTTGTCCTTGGTTGACCCAGCTTCTCCTCCCTCACCCTTTTGGTGATCTCCCTTTAACGGGAGGTTACTGGTGGGTCACCCTGAGTGTTGATCAGCACTCCTTTTATCTCAACTCACCATGAGTTCCTGTCGTGGCGCGCCTTTCCTTTTGGCTCCCCTTCAAATTCTCCTTGTTCGGTCCTTGCCTCCGTCTCGCCGGGAGTCCGCGCCGAAGGCGATTGCCTTCCTCCTTCGGAAATGATGTCCGATTGGCGCCTGGAACGAAGCCAAAACCCTCGGGACGCCCTCCCCCCGAGAACCGGAGGCCGGCTCTTTTTTTTGGGCAAAAAAAAACCCACTGGCCTGTGTGATCCGATCGCGGCACCAAATGTTGCAAGGGATAAGGATCAGCCAGACGCAGCAATGGAGAATAAGAAGGTGAAGTTTATTGCCAGGCAATAAGGACCCAGTTGGAATCTCTTCCAAAGAACTGGGACCCCGATTGACAGAAATACAGGGGTCTTTATACCTGAGCAAATCACAGCAAATCATAGATCATAAGACAATCATGAAGGACTCATAACTTGGTCAGCAAAATATCAGCCAATCAGCAAGCAGTTGTCACGCTCCTAGCTACTGGTATAGCACTGGTCCAGCACAGGGTTCAAGTTCCGCTTTCCAATGCTCCCAGTGACGCTCAGTCTAACCTTTCCCCTAGTTATGACAGGACAGGGAGCTTGGACATTTTGTGGTTTTGCTCTTCCTGTTCTGTGGATTAATTTAGCCTGTTCCTGATGGGGAATTTGTACCAGAATCTCTGATTCATGTCTTGTCCGGGGTTCACAGATGTTTCTAGGGGAAAGGTCGGTTCCTACTTGCTGTTCCAAGCAGTTTGCATTTTTAGCTAAGGCACAGCTTCCCTTTTGATTCAAGTGGATTTATAAAATACTGTAATCCTTGATTCGTGTAAGCATATATATTGAATATATTGATTATTGATAACTGGTTATATGAATAGTATAGGGGTAGCCCTTCCTTCCTTGCCTCAACAGGACAAGAAATCAGCCCTCAAAAACTTAACCGGCAGAAAATATTTTTTTGAAAAAATCTCTAAGCCCCGGGGTCACAATTTCAGCAAAAATCTGACTTTTGGCAGTTCACTCAAAAATGGTGCCAGAAGGTTGCAAATGATCCCCTGAAAGGTTTGGCACTCGAAACAGAAGGCTTTTTATCACAGGACAAGAAATCATCCCTCAAAAACTTAACCGGCAGAAAATATTTTTTTGAAAAAATCCCTAAGCCCCGGGGTCACAATTTCAGCAAAAATCTGACTTTTGGCAATTCACTCAAAAATGGTGCCAGAAGCTTGCAATTTCACAATTTCAGCAAAAATCTGACTTTTGGCAATTCACTCAAAAATGGTGCCAGAAGCTTGCAAATGATCCCCTGAAAGGTTTGGTACTCGAAACAGAAGGCTTTTTATCACAGGACATGAATTCAGCCCTCAAAAACTTAACCGGCAGAAAATATTTTTTTGAAAAAATCCCTAAGCCCCGGGGTCACAATTTCAGCAAAGATCTGACTTTTGGCATTTCACTCTAAAATGGTTCCAAGAACTTAAAAATGCTCCCCTGAAAGGTTTGGCACTCGAAACAGAAGGCTTTTATCACAGGACAAGAAATCAGCCCTCAAAAACTTAACCGGCAGAAAATATTTTTTTGAAAAAATCCCTAAGCCCCGGGGTCGCAATTTCAGCAAAAATCTGACTTTTGGCAATTCACTCAAAAATGGTGCCAGAAGCTTGCAAATGATCCCCTGAACGCTTTGGCGATGGAAACAGAAGGCTTTTTATCACAGGACAAGAAGTCAGCCCTCAAAAACTTAACCGGCAGAAAATATTTTTTTGAAAAAATCCCTAAGCCCCGGGGTCACAATTTCAGCAAAAATCTGACTTTTGGCAGTTCACTCAAAAATGGTGCCAGAAGCTTGCAAATGCTCCCCAGAAAGGTTTGGCACTCGAAACAGAAGGCTTTTTATCACAGGACAAGAAATCAGCCCTCAAAAACTTAACCGGCAGAAAATATTTTTTTGAAAAAATCCCTAAGCCCCGGGGTCACAATTTCAGCAAAAATCTGACTTTTGGCAATTCACTCAAAAATGGTGCCAGAAGCTTGCAATTTCACAATTTCAGCAAAAATCTGACTTTTGGCAATTCACTCAAAAATGGTGCCAGAAGCTTGCAAATGATCCCCTGAAAGCTTTGGCGATGGAAACAGAAGGCTTTTTATCACAGGACAAGAAATCAGCCCTCAAAAACTTAACCGGCAGAAAATATTTTTTTGAAAAAATCCCTAAGCCCCGGGGTCACAATTTCAGCAAAAATCTGACTTTTGGCAATTCACTCAAAAATGGTGCCAGAAGCTTACAAATGATCCCCTGAAAGCTTTGGCGATGGAAACAGAAGGCTTTTTATCACAGGACAAGAAATCAGCCCTCAAAAACTTAACCGGCAGAAAATATTTTTTTGAAAAAATCCCTAAGCCCTCAGAAATCAGCCCTCAAAAACTTAACCGGTAGAAAATATTTTTTTGAAAAAATCCCTAAGCC
This sequence comes from Podarcis liolepis, assembly GCF_965112155.1. Taxonomy (NCBI): domain Eukaryota; kingdom Metazoa; phylum Chordata; class Lepidosauria; order Squamata; family Lacertidae; genus Podarcis; species Podarcis liolepis. The sequence goes on along the minus strand of NC_139571.1, from coordinate 16,532,203 downwards.
CCGGGGTCACAATTTCAGCAAAAATCTGACTTTTGGCAGTTCACTCAAAAATGGTTCCAAGAGCTTAAAAATGCTCCCCTGAAAGGTTTGGCACTCGAAACAGAAGGCTTTTTATCACAGGACATGAAATCAGCCCTCAAAAACTTAACCGGCAGAAAATATTTTTTTGAAAAAATCCCTAAGCCCCGGAATCACAATTTCAGCAAAAATCTGACTTTTGGCAATTCACTCAAAAATGTTGCCAGAAGGTTGCAAATGATCCCCTGAAAGGTTTGGCACTCGAAACAGAAGGCTTTTTATCACAGGACAAGAAATCAGCCCTCAAAAACTTAACCGGCAGAAAATATTGTTTTGAAAAAATCCCTAAGCCCCGGGGTCACAATTTCAGCAAAAATCTGACTTTTGGCAATTCACTCAAAAATGGTGCCAGAAGCTTGCAAATGATCCCCTGAAAGCTTTGGCGATGGAAACAGAAGGCTTTTTATCACAGGACAAGAAGTCAGCCCTCAAAAACTTAACCGGCAGAAAATATTTTTTTGAAAAAATCCCTAAGCCCCGGGGTCACAATTTCAGCAAAAATCTGACTTTTGGCAGTTCACTCAAAAATGGTGCCAGAAGCTTGCAAATGCTCCCCAGAAAGGTTTGGCACTCGAAACAGAAGGCTTTTTATCACAGGACAAGAAATCAGCCCTCAAAAACTTAACCGGCAGAAAATATTTTTTTGAAAAAATCCCTAAGCCCCGGGGTCACAATTTCAGCAAAAATCTGACTTTTGGCAATTCACTCAAAAATGGTGCCAGAAGCTTGCAATTTCACAATTTCAGCAAAAATCTGACTTTTGGCAATTCACTCAAAAATGGTGCCAGAAGCTTGCAAATGATCCCCTGAAAGCTTTGGCGATGGAAACAGAAGGCTTTTTATCACAGGACAAGAAATCAGCCCTCAAAAACTTAACCGGCAGAAAATATTTTTTTGAAAAAATCCCTAAGCCCCGGGGTCACAATTTCAGCAAAAATCTGACTTTTGGCAATTCACTCAAAAATGGTGCCAGAAGCTTACAAATGATCCCCTGAAAGCTTTGGCGATGGAAACAGAAGGCTTTTTATCACAGGACAAGAAATCAGCCCTCAAAAACTTAACCGGCAGAAAATATTTTTTTGAAAAAATCCCTAAGCCCTCAGAAATCAGCCCTCAAAAACTTAACCGGTAGAAAATATTTTTTTGAAAAAATCCCTAAGCCCCGGGGTCACAATTTCAGCAAAAATCTGACTTTTGGCAGTTCACTCAAAAATGGTTCCAAGAGCTTAAAAATGCTCCCCTGAAAGATTTGGCACTCGAAACAGAAGGCTTTTTATCACAGGACAAGAAATCAGCCCTCAAAAACTTAACCGGCAGAAAATATTTTTTTGAAAAAATCCCTAAGCCCCGGGGTCACAATTTCAGCAAAGATCTGACTTTTGGCAGTTCACTCAAAAATGGTTCCAAGAGCTTAAAAATGCTCCCCTGAAAGGTTTGGCACTCGAAACAGAAGGCTTTTTATCACAGGACAAGAAATCAGCCCTCAAAAACTTAACCGGCAGAAAATATTTTTTTGAAAAAATCTCTAAGCCCTGGGATCACAATTTCAGCAAAAAACTGACTTTTGGCAATTCACTCAAAAATGGTGCCAGAAGGTTGCAAATGATCCCCTGAAAGGTTTGGCACTCAAAACAGAAGGGTTTTTATCACAGGACAAGAAATCAACCCTCAAAAACTTAACCGGCAGAAAATATTTTTTTGAAAAAATCCCTAAGCCCCGGGGTCACAATTTCCGCCAAAATCTGACTTTTGGCAATTCACTCAAAAATGGTGCCAGAAGCTTGCAAATGATCCCATGAAAGCTTTGGCGATGGAAACAGAAGGCTTTTTATCACAGGACAAGAAATCAGCCCTCAAAAACTTAACCGGCAGAAAATATTTTTTTGAAAAAATCCCTAAGCCGTCAGAAATCAGCCCTCAAAAACTAAACCAGTAGAAAATATTTTTTTGAAAAAATCCCTAAGCCCCGGGGTCACAATTTCAGCAAAAATCTGACTTTTGGCAGTTCACTCAAAAATGGTTCCAAGAGCTTAAAAATGCTCCCCTGAAAGTTTTGGCAGTCGAAACAGAAGGCTTTTTATCACAGGACATGAAATCAGCCCTCAAAAACTTAACCGGCAGAAAATATTTTTTTGAAAAAATCCCTAAGCCCCGGGGTCACAATTTCAGCAAAGATCTGACTTTTGGCATATCACTCTAAAATGGTTCCAGAAGCTTGCAAATGATCCCCTGAAAGCTTTGGCGATGGAAACAGAAGGCTTTTTATCACAGGACAAGAAGTCAGCCCTCAAAAACTTAACCGGCAGAAAATATTTTTTTGAAAAAATCCCTAAGCCCCGGGGTCACAATTTCAGCAAAAATCTGACTTTTGGCAGTTCACTCAAAAATGGTGCCAGAAGCTTGCAAATGCTCCCCAGAAAGGTTTGGCACTCGAAACAGAAGGCTTTTTATCACAGGAAAAGAAATCAGCCCTAAAAAATTAACCGGTAGAAAATGTTTTTTGGAAAAAATCCCTAAGCCCCGGGGTCACAATTTCAGCAAAAATCTGACTTTTGGCAGTTCACTCAAAAATGGTGCCAGAAGCTTGCAAATGCTCCCCAGAAAGGTTTGGCACTCGAAACAGAAGGCTTTTTATCACAGGACAATAAATCAGCCCTCAAAAACTTAACCGGCAGAAAATATTTTTTTGAAAAAATCCCTAAGCCCCGGGGTCACAATTTCAGCAAAAATCTGACTTTTGGCAATTCACTCAAAAATGGTGCCAGAAGCTTGCAAATGATCCCCTGAAAGCTTTGGCGATGGAAACAGAAGGCTTTTTATCACAGGACAAGAAATCAGCCCTCAAAAACTTAACCAGCAGAAAATATTTTTTTGAAAAAATCCCTAAGCCCCGGGGTCACAATTTCAGCAAAAATCTGACTTTTGGCAATTCACTCAAAAATGGTGCCAGAAGGTTACAAATGATCCCCTGAAAGCTTTGGCGATGGAAACAGAAGGCTTTTTATCACAGGACAAGAAATCAGCCCTCAAAAACTTAACCGGCAGAAAATATTTTTTTGAAAAAATCCCTAAGCCCTCAGAAATCAGCCCTCAAAAACTTAACCGGTAGAAAATATTTTTTTGAAAAAATCCCTAAGCCCCGGGGTCACAATTTCAGCAAAGATCTGACTTTTGGCATTTCACTCTAAAATGGTTCCAAGAGCTTAAAAATGCTCCCCTGAAAGGTTTGGCACTCGAAACAGAAGGCTTTTTATCACAGGACAAGAAATCAGCCCTCAAAAACTTAACCGGCAGAAAATATTTTTTTGAAAAAATCCCTAAGCCCCGGGGTCACAATTTCAGCAAAAATCTGACTTTTGGCAGTTCACTCTAAAATGGTTCCAAGAGCTTAAAAATGCTCCCCTGAAAGTTTTGGCAGTCGAAACAGAAGGCTTTTTATCACAGGACATGAAATCAGCCCTCAAAAACTTAACCGGCAGAAAATATTTTTTTGAAAAAATCCCTAAGCCCCGGGGTCACAATTTCAGCAAAGATCTGACTTTTGGCAGTTCACTCAAAAATGGTGCCAGAATGTTGCAAATGATCCCCTGAAAGGTTTGGCACTCGAAACAGAAGGCTTTTTATCACAGGACAAGAAATCATCCCTCAAAAACTTAACCGGCAGAAAATATTTTTTTGAAAAAATCCCTAAGCCCAGGGGTCACAATTTCAGCAAAAATCTGACTTTTGGCAATTCACTCAAAAATGGTGCCAGAAGCTTGCAATTTCACAATTTCAGCAAAAATCTGACTTTTGGCAATTCACTCAAAAATGGTGCCAGAAGCTTGCAAATGATCCCCTGAAAGGTTTGGTACTCGAAACAGAAGGCTTTTTATCACAGGACATGAAATCAGCCCTCAAAAACTTAACCGGCAGAAAATATTTTTTTGAAAAAATCCCTAAGCCCCGGGGTCACAATTTCAGCAAAAATCTGACTTTTGGCAATTCACTCAAAAATGGTGCCAGAAGCTTGCAAATGATCCCCTGAAAGCTTTGGCGATGGAAACAGAAGGCTTTTTATCACAGGACAAGAAATCAGCCCTCAAAAACTTAACCGGCAGAAAATATTTTTTTGAAAAAATCCCTAAGCCCCGGGGTCACAATTTCAGCAAAAATCTGACTTTTGGCAATTCACTCAAAAATGGTGCCAGAAGCTTACAAATGATCCCCTGAAAGCTTTGGCGATGGAAACAGAAGGCTTTTTATCACAGGACAAGAAATCAGCCCTCAAAAACTTAACCGGCAGAGAAATATTTTTTTGAAAAAATCCCTAAGCCCTCAGAAATCAGCCCTCAAAAACTTAACCGGTAGAAAATATTTTTTTGAAAAAATCCCTAAGCCCCGGGGTCACAATTTCAGCAAAAATCTGACTTTTGGCAGTTCACTCAAAAATGGTTCCAAGAGCTTAAAAATGCTCCCCTGAAAGGTTTGGCACTCGAAACAGAAGGCTTTTTATCACAGGACATGAAATCAGCCCTCAAAAACTTAACCGGCAGAAAATATTTTTTTGAAAAAATCCCTAAGCCCCGGGGTCACAATTTCAGCAAAGATCTGACTTTTGGCATTTCACTCTAAAATGGTTCCAAGAGCTTAAAAATGCTCCCCTGAAAGGTTTGGCACTCGAAACAGAAGGCTTTTTATCACAGGACAAGAAATCAGCCCTCAAAAACTTAACCGGCAGAAAATATTTTTTTGAAAAAATCCCTAAGCCCCGGAGTCACAATTTCAGCAAAAATCTGACTTTTGGCAATTCACTCAAAAATGGTGCCAGAAGCTTGCAAATGATCCCCTGAAAGCTTTGGCGATGGAAACAGAAGGCTTTTTATCACAGGACAAGAAATCAGCCCTCAAAAACTTAACCAGCAGAAAATATTTTTTTGAAAAAATCCCTAAGCCCCGGGGTCACAATTTCAGCAAAAATCTGACTTTTGGCAATTCACTCAAAAATGGTGCCAGAAGGTTACAAATGATCCCCTGAAAGCTTTGGCGATGGAAACAGAAGGCTTTTTATCACAGGACAAGAAATCAGCCCTCAAAAACTTAACCGGCAGAAAATATTTTTTTGAAAAAATCCCTAAGCCCTCAGAAATCAGCCCTCAAAAACTTAACCGGTAGAAAATATTTTTTTGAAAAAATCCCTAAGCCCCGGGGTCACAATTTCAGCAAAGATCTGACTTTTGGCATTTCACTCTAAAATGGTTCCAAGAGCTTAAAAATGCTCCCCTGAAAGGTTTGGCACTCGAAACAGAAGGCTTTTTATCACAGGACAAGAAATCAGCCCTCAAAAACTTAACCGGCAGAAAATATTTTTTTGAAAAAATCCCTAAGCCCCGGGGTCACAATTTCAGCAAAAATCTGACTTTTGGCAGTTCACTCTAAAATGGTTCCAAGAGCTTAAAAATGCTCCCCTGAAAGTTTTGGCAGTCGAAACAGAAGGCTTTTTATCACAGGACATGAAATCAGCCCTCAAAAACTTAACCGGCAGAAAATATTTTTTTGAAAAAATCCCTAAGCCCCGGGGTCACAATTTCAGCAAAGATCTGACTTTTGGCAGTTCACTCAAAAATGGTGCCAGAAGGTTGCAAATGATCCCCTGAAAGGTTTGGCACTCGAAACAGAAGGCTTTTTATCACAGGACAAGAAATCATCCCTCAAAAACTTAACCGGCAGAAAATATTTTTTTGAAAAAATCCCTAAGCCCAGGGGTCACAATTTCAGCAAAAATCTGACTTTTGGCAATTCACTCAAAAATGGTGCCAGAAGCTTGCAATTTCACAATTTCAGCAAAAATCTGACTTTTGGCAATTCACTCAAAAATGGTGCCAGAAGCTTGCAAATGATCCCCTGAAAGGTTTGGTACTCGAAACAGAAGGCTTTTTATCACAGGACATGAAATCAGCCCTCAAAAACTTAACCGGCAGAAAATATTTTTTTGAAAAAATCCCTAAGCCCCGGGGTCACAATTTCAGCAAAAATCTGACTTTTGGCAATTCACTCAAAAATGGTGCCAGAAGCTTGCAAATGATCCCCTGAAAGCTTTGGCGATGGAAACAGAAGGCTTTTTATCACAGGACAAGAAATCAGCCCTCAAAAACTTAACCGGCAGAAAATATTTTTTTGAAAAAATCCCTAAGCCCCGGGGTCACAATTTCAGCAAAAATCTGACTTTTGGCAATTCACTCAAAAATGGTGCCAGAAGCTTACAAATGATCCCCTGAAAGCTTTGGCGATGGAAACAGAAGGCTTTTTATCACAGGACAAGAAATCAGCCCTCAAAAACTTAACCGGCAGAGAAATATTTTTTTGAAAAAATCCCTAAGCCCTCAGAAATCAGCCCTCAAAAACTTAACCGGTAGAAAATATTTTTTTGAAAAAATCCCTAAGCCCCGGGGTCACAATTTCAGCAAAAATCTGACTTTTGGCAGTTCACTCAAAAATGGTTCCAAGAGCTTAAAAATGCTCCCCTGAAAGGTTTGGCACTCGAAACAGAAGGCTTTTTATCACAGGACATGAAATCAGCCCTCAAAAACTTAACCGGCAGAAAATATTTTTTTGAAAAAATCCCTAAGCCCCGGGGTCACAATTTCAGCAAAGATCTGACTTTTGGCATTTCACTCTAAAATGGTTCCAAGAGCTTAAAAATGCTCCCCTGAAAGGTTTGGCACTCGAAACAGAAGGCTTTTTATCACAGGACAAGAAATCAGCCCTCAAAAACTTAACCGGCAGAAAATATTTTTTTGAAAAAATCCCTAAGCCCCGGAGTCACAATTTCAGCAAAAATCTGACTTTTGGCAATTCACTCAAAAATGGTGCCAGAAGCTTGCAAATGATCCCCTGAAAGCTTTGGCGATGGAAACAGAAGGCTTTTTATCACAGGACAAGAAATCAGCCCTCAAAAACTTAACCGGCAGAAAATATTTTTTTGAAAAAATCCCTAAGCCCCGGGGTCACAATTTCAGCAAAAATCTGACTTTTGGCAATTCACTCAAAAATGGTGCCAGAAGGTTACAAATGATCCCCTGAAAGCTTTGGCGATGGAAACAGAAGGCTTTTTATCACAGGACAAGAAATCAGCCCTCAAAAACTTAACCGGCAGAAAATATTTTTTTGAAAAAATCCCTAAGCCCTCAGAAATCAGCCCTCAAAAACTTAACCGGTAGAAAATATTTTTTTGAAAAAATCCCTAAGCCCCGGGGTCACAATTTCAGCAAGAATCTGACTTTTGGCAGTTCACTCAAAAATGGTCCAAGAGCTTAAAAATGCTCCCCTGAAAGGTTTGGCACTCGAAACAGAAGGCTTTTTATCACAGGACAAGAAATCAGCCCTCAAAAACTTAACCGGCAGAAAATATTTTTTTGAAAAAATCTCTAAGCCCCGGGGTCACAATTTCAGCAAAAATCTGACTTTTGGCAGTTCACTCAAAAATGGTGCCAGAAGGTTGCAAATGATCCCCTGAAAGGTTTGGCGATGGAAACAGAAGGCTTTTTATCACAGGACAAGAAATCAGCCCTCAAAAACTTAACCGGCAGAAAATATTTTTTTGAAAAAATCCCTAAGCCCTCAGAAATCAGCCCTCAAAAACTTAACCGGCAGAAAATATTTTTTTGAAAAAATCTCTAAGCCCCGGGGTCACAATTTCAGCAAAAATCTGACTTTTGGCAGTTCACTCAAAAATGGTGCCAGAAGGTTGCAAATGATCCCCTGAAAGGTTTGGCACTCGAAACAGAAGGCTTTTTATCACAGGACAAGAAATCATCCCTCAAAAACTTAACCGGCAGAAAATATTTTTTTGAAAAAATCCCTAAGCCCCGGGGTCACAATTTCAGCAAAAATCTGACTTTTGGCAATTCACTCAAAAATGGTGCCAGAAGCTTGCAATTTCACAATTTCAGCAAAAATCTGACTTTTGGCAATTCAGTCAAAAATGGTGCCAGAAGCTTGCAAATGATCCCCTGAAAGGTTTGGTACTCGAAACAGAAGGCTTTTTATCACAGGACATGAAATCAGCCCTCAAAAACTTAACCGGCAGAAAATATTTTTTTGAAAAAATCCCTAAGCCCCGGGGTCACAATTTCAGCAAAGATCTGACTTTTGGCATTTCACTCTAAAATGGTTCCAAGAACTTAAAAATGCTCCCCTGAAAGGTTTGGCACTCGAAACAGAAGGCTTTTTATCACAGGACAAGAAATCAGCCCTCAAAAACTTAACCGGCAGAAAATATTTTTTTGAAAAAATCCCTAAGCCCCGGGGTCACAATTTCAGCAAAAATCTGACTTTTGGCAATTCACTCAAAAATGGTGCCAGAAGCTTGCAAATGATCCCCTGAAAGCTTTGGCAATGGAAACAGAAGGCTTTTTATCACAGGACAAGAAATCAGCCCTCAAAAACTTAACCGGCAGAAAATATTTTTTTGAAAAAATCCCTAAGCCCCGGGGTCACAATTTCAGCAAAAATCTGACTTTTGGCAATTCACTCAAAAATGGTGCCAGAAGCTTACAAATGATCCCCTGAAAGCTTTGGCGATGGAAACAGAAGGCTTTTTATCACAGGACAAGAAATCAGCCCTCAAAAACTTAACCGGCAGAGCAATATTTTTTTGAAAAAATCCCTAAGCCCTCAGAAATCAGCCCTCAAAAACTTAACCGGTAGAAAATATTTTTTTGAAAAAATCCCTAAGCCCCGGGGTCACAATTTCAGCAAAAATCTGACTTTTGGCAGTTCACTCAAAAATGGTTCCAAGAGCTTAAAAATGCTCCCCTGAAAGGTTTGGCACTCGAAACAGAAGGCTTTTTATCACAGGACATGAAATCAGCCCTCAAAAACTTAACCGGCAGAAAATATTTTTTTGAAAAAATCCCTAAGCCCCGGGGTCACAATTTCAGCAAAGATCTGACTTTTGGCATTTCACTCTAAAATGGTTCCAAGAGCTTAAAAATGCTCCCCTGAAAGGTTTGGCACTCGAAACAGAAGGCTTTTTATCACAGGACAAGAAATCAGCCCTCTAAAACTTAACCGGCTGAAAATATTTTTTTGAAAAAATCTCTAAGCCCGGGGTCACAATTTCAGCAAAAATCTGACTTTTCGCAATTCACTCAAAAATGTTGCCAGAAGGTTGCAAATGATCCCCTGAAAGGTTTGGCACTCGAAACAGAAGGCTTTTTATCACAGGACAAGAAATCAGCCCTCAAAAACTTAACCGGCAGAAAATATTTTTTTGAAAAAATCCCTAAGCCCCGGGGTCACAATTTCAGCAAAAATCTGACTTTTGGCAGTTCACTCAAAAATGGTGCCAGAAGCTTGCAAATGCTCCCCAGAAAGGTTTGGCACTCGAAACAGAAGGCTTTTTATCACAGGACAAGAAATCAGCCCTCAAAAACTTAACCGGCAGAAAATATTTTTTTGAAAAAATCCCTAAGCCCCGGGGTCACAATTTCAGCAAAAATCTGACTTTTGGCAATTCACTCAAAAATGGTGCCAGAAGCTTGCAATTTCACAATTTCAGCAAAAATCTGACTTTTGGCAATTCACTCAAAAATGGTGCCAGAAGCTTGCAAATGATCCCCTGAAAGCTTTGGCGATGGAAACAGAAGGCTTTTTATCACAGGACAAGAAATCAGCCCTCAAAAACTTAACCGGCAGAAAATATTTTTTTGAAAAAATCCCTAAGCCCCGGGGTCACAATTTCAGCAAAAATCTGACTTTTGGCAATTCACTCAAAAATGGTGCCAGAAGCTTACAAATGATCCCCTGAAAGCTTTGGCGATGGAAACAGAAGGCTTTTTATCACAGGACAAGAAATCAGCCCTCAAAAACTTAACCGGCAGAAAATATTTTTTTGAAAAAATCCCTAAGCCCTCAGAAATCAGCCCTCAAAAACTTAACCGGTAGAAAATATTTTTTTGAAAAAATCCCTAAGCCCCGGGGTCACAATTTCAGCAAAAATCTGACTTTTGGCAGTTCACTCAAAAATGCTTCCAAGAGCTTAAAAATGCTCCCCTGAAAGGTTTGGCACTCGAAACAGAAGGCTTTTTATCACAGGACATGAAATCAGCCCTCAAAAACTTAACCGGCAGAAAATATTTTTTTGAAAAAATCCCTAAGCCCCGGGGTCACAATTTCAGCAAAAATCTGACTTTTGGCAATTCACTCAAAAATGTTGCCAGAAGGTTGCAAATGATCCCCTGAAAGGTTTGGCACTCGAAACAGAAGGCTTTTTATCACAGGACAAGAAATCAGCCCTCAAAAACTTAACCGGCAGAAAATATTTTTTTGAAAAAATCCCTAAGCCCCGGGGTCACAATTTCAGCAAAAATCTGACTTTTGGCAATTCACTCAAAAATGGTGCCAGAAGCTTGCAAATGATCCCCTGAAAGCTTTGGCGATGGAAACAGAAGGCTTTTTATCACAGGACAAGAAGTCAGCCCTCAAAAACTTAACCGGCAGAAAATATTTTTTTGAAAAAATCCCTAAGCCCCGGGGTCACAATTTCAGCAAAAATCTGACTTTTGGCAGTTCACTCAAAAATGGTGCCAGAAGCTTGCAAATGCTCCCCAGAAAGGTTTGGCACTCGAAACAGAAGGCTTTTTATCACAGGACAAGAAATCAGCCCTCAAAAACTTAACCGGCAGAAAATATTTTTTTGAAAAAATCCCTAAGCCCCGGGGTCACAATTTCAGCAAAAATCTGACTTTTGCAATTCACTCAAAAATGGTGCCAGAAGCTTGCAATTTCACAATTTCAGCAAAAATCTGACTTTTGGCAATTCACTCAAAAATGGTGCCAGAAGCTTGCAAATGATCCCCTGAAAGCTTTGGCGATGGAAACAGAAGGCTTTTTATCACAGGACAAGAAATCAGCCCTCAAAAACTTAACCGGCAGAAAATATTTTTTTGAAAAAATCCCTAAGCCCCGGGGTCACAATTTCAGCAAAAATCTGACTTTTGGCAATTCACTCAAAAATGGTGCCAGAAGCTTACAAATGATCCCCTGAAAGCTTTGGCGATGGAAACAGAAGGCTTTTTATCACAGGACAAGAAATCAGCCCTCAAAAACTTAACCGGCAGAAAATATTTTTTTGAAAAAATCCCTAAGCCCTCAGAAATCAGCCCTCAAAAACTTAACCGGTAGAAAATATTTTTTTGAAAAAATCCCTAAGCCCCGGGGTCACAATTTCAGCAAAAATCTGACTTTTGGCAGTTCACTCAAAAATGGTTCCAAGAGCTTAAAAATGCTCCCCTGAAAGATTTGGCACTCGAAACAGAAGGCTTTTTATCACAGGACAAGAAATCAGCCCTCAAAAACTTAACCGGCAGAAAATATTTTTTTGAAAAAATCCCTAAGCCCCGGAGTCACAATTTCAGCAAAAATCTGACTTTTGGCAATTCACTCAAAAATGGTGCCAGAAGGTTACAAATGATCCCCTGAAAGCTTTGGCGATGGAAACAGAAGGCTTTTTATCACAGGACAAGAAATCAGCCCTCAAAAACTTAACCGGCAGAAAATATTTTTTTGAAAAAATCCCTAAGCCCCGGGGTCACAATTTCAGCAAAAATCTGACTTTTGGCAATTCACTCAAAAATGGTGCCAGAAGGTTACAAATGATCCCCTGAAAGCTTTGGCGATGGAAACAGAAGGCTTTTTATCACAGGACAAGAAATCAGCCCTCAAAAACTTAACCGGCAGAAAATATTTTTTTGAAAAAATCCCTAAGCCCTCAGAAATCAGCCCTCAAAAACTTAACCGGTAGAAAATATTTTTTTGAAAAAATCCCTAAGCCCCGGGGTCACAATTTCAGCAAGAATCTGACTTTTGGCAGTTCACTCAAAAATGGTTCCAAGAGCTTAAAAATGCTCCCCTGAAAGGTTTGGCACTCGAAACAGAAGGCTTTTTATCACAGGACATGAAATCAGCCCTCAAAAACTTAACCGGCAGAAAATATTTTTTTGAAAAAATCCCTAAGCCCCGGGGTCACAATTTCAGCAAAGATCTGACTTTTGGCATTTCACTCTAAAATGGTTCCAAGAGCTTAAAAATGCTCCCCTGAAAGGTTTGGCACTAGAAACAGAAGGCTTTTTATCACAGGACAAGAAATCAGCCCTCAAAAACTTAACCGGCAGAAAATATTTTTTTGAAAAAATCTCTAAGCCCCGGGGTCACAATTTCAGCAAAAATCTGACTTTTGGCAGTTCACTCAAAAATGGTGCCAGAAGGTTGCAAATGATCCCCTGAAAGGTTTGGCACTCGAAACAGAAGGCTTTTTATCACAGGACAAGAAATCATCCCTCAAAAACTTAACCGGCAGAAAATATTTTTTTGAAAAAATCCCTAAGCCCCGGGGTCACAATTTCAGCAAAAATCTGACTTTTGGCAATTCACTCAAAAATGGTGCCAGAAGCTTGCAATTTCACAATTTCAGCAAAAATCTGACTTTTGGCAATTCACTCAAAAATGGTGCCAGAAGCTTGCAAATGATCCCCTGAAAGGTTTGGTACTCGAAACAGAAGGCTTTTTATCACAGGACATGAAATCAGCCCTCAAAAACGTAACCGGCAGAAAATATTTTTTTGAAAAAATCCCTAAGCCCCGGGGTCACAATTTCAGCAAAGATCTGACTTTTGGCATTTCACTCTAAAATGGTTCCAAGAACTTAAAAATGCTCCCCTGAAAGGTTTGGCACTCGAAACAGAAGGCTTTTTATCACAGGACAAGAAATCAGCCCTCAAAAACTTAACCGGCAGAAAATATTTTTTTGAAAAAATCCCTAAGCCCCGGGGTCACAATTTCAGCAAAAATCTGACTTTTGGCAATTCACTCAAAAATGGTGCCAGAAGCTTACAAATGATCCCCTGAAAGCTTTGGCGATGGAAACAGAAGGCTTTTTATCACAGGACAAGAAATCAGCCCTCAAAAACTTAACCGGCAGAGCAATATTTTTTTGAAAAAATCCCTAAGCCCTCAGAAATCAGCCCTCAGAAACTTAACCGGTAGAAAATATTTTTTTGAAAAAATCCCTAAGCCCCGGGGTCACAATTTCAGCAAAAATCTGACTTTTGGCAGTTCACTCAAAAATGGTTCCAAGAGCTTAAAAATGCTCCCCTGAAAGGTTTGGCACTCGAAACAGAAGGCTTTTTATCACAGGACATGAAATCAGCCCTCAAAAACTTAACCGGCAGAAAATATTTTTTTGAAAAAATCCCTAAGCCCCGGGGTCACAATTTCAGCAAAGATCTGACTTTTGGCATTTCACTCTAAAATGGTTCCAAGAGCTTAAAAATGCTCCCCTGAAAGGTTTGGCACTCGAAACAGAAGGCTTTTTATCACAGGACAAGAAATCAGCCCTCTAAAACTTAACCGGCTGAAAATATTTTTTTGAAAAAATCTCTAAGCCCGGGGTCACAATTTCAGCAAAAATCTGACTTTTGGCAATTCACTCAAAAATGTTGCCAGAAGGTTGCAAATGATCCCCTGAAAGGTTTGGCACTCGAAACAGAAGGCTTTTTATCACAGGACAAGAAATCAGCCCTCAAAAACTTAACCGGCAGAAAATATTTTTTTGAAAAAATCCCTAAGCCCCGGGGTCACAATTTCAGCAAAAATCTGACTTTTGGCAATTCACTCAAAAATGGTGCCAGAAGCTTGCAAATGATCCCCTGAAAGCTTTGGCGATGGAAACAGAAGGCTTTTTATCACAGGACAAGAAGTCAGCCCTCAAAAACTTAACCGGCAGAAAATATTTTTTTGAAAAAATCCCTAAGCCCCGGGGTCACAATTTCAGCAAAAATCTGACTTTTGGCAGTTCACTCAAAAATGGTGCCAGAAGCTTGCAAATGCTCCCCAGAAAGGTTTGGCACTCGAAACAGAAGGCTTTTTATCACAGGACAAGAAATCAGCCCTCAAAAACTTAACCGGCAGAAAATATTTTTTTGAAAAAATCCCTAAGCCCCGGGGTCACAATTTCAGCAAAAATCTGACTTTTGGCAATTCACTCAAAAATGGTGCCAGAAGCTTGCAATTTCACAATTTCAGCAAAAATCTGACTTTTGGCAATTCACTCAAAAATGGTGCCAGAAGCTTGCAAATGATCCCCTGAAAGCTTTGGCGATGGAAACAGAAGGCTTTTTATCACAGGACAAGAAATCAGCCCTCAAAAACTTAACCGGCAGAAAATATTTTTTTGAAAAAATCCCTAAGCCCCGGGGTCACAATTTCAGCAAAAATCTGACTTTTGGCAATTCACTCAAAAATGGTGCCAGAAGCTTACAAATGATCCCCTGAAAGCTTTGGCGATGGAAACAGAAGGCTTTTTATCACAGGACAAGAAATCAGCCCTCAAAAACTTAACCGGCAGAAAATATTTTTTTGAAAAAATCCCTAAGCCCTCAGAAATCAGCCCTGAAAAAACTTAACCGGTAGAAAATATTTTTTTGAAAAAATCCCTAAGCCCCGGGGTCACAATTTCAGCAAAAATCTGACTTTTGGCAGTTCACTCAAAAATGGTTCCAAGAGCTTAAAAATGCTCCCCTGAAAGGTTTGGCACTCGAAACAGAAGGCTTTTTATCACAGGACATGAAATCAGCCCTCAAAAACTTAACCGGCAGAAAATATTTTTTTGAAAAAATCCCTAAGCCCCGGGGTCACAATTTCAGCAAAAATCTGACTTTTGGCAATTCACTCAAAAATGTTGCCAGAAGGTTGCAAATGATCCCCTGAAAGGTTTGGCACTCGAAACAGAAGGCTTTTTATCACAGGACAAGAAATCAGCCCTCAAAAACTTAACCGGCAGAAAATATTTTTTTGAAAAAATCCCTAAGCCCCGGGGTCACAATTTCAGCAAAAATCTGACTTTTGGCAATTCACTCAAAAATGGTGCCAGAAGCTTGCAAATGATCCCCTGAAAGCTTTGGCGATGGAAACAGAAGGCTTTTTATCACAGGACAAGAAGTCAGCCCTCAAAAACTTAACCGGCAGAAAATATTTTTTTGAAAAAATCCCTAAGCCCCGGGGTCACAATTTCAGCAAAAATCTGACTTTTGGCAGTTCACTCAAAAATGGTGCCAGAAGCTTGCAAATGCTCCCCAGAAAGGTTTGGCACTCGAAACAGAAGGCTTTTTATCACAGGACAAGAAATCAGCCCTCAAAAACTTAACCGGCAGAAAATATTTTTTTGAAAAAATCCCTAAGCCCCGGGGTCACAATTTCAGCAAAAATCTGACTTTTGGCAATTCACTCAAAAATGGTGCCAGAAGCTTGCAATTTCACAATTTCAGCAAAAATCTGACTTTTGGCAATTCACTCAAAAATGGTGCCAGAAGCTTGCAAATGATCCCCTGAAAGCTTTGGCGATGGAAACAGAAGGCTTTTTATCACAGGACAAGAAATCAGCCCTCAAAAACTTAACCGGCAGAAAATATTTTTTTGAAAAAATCCCTAAGCCCCGGGGTCACAATTTCAGCAAAAATCTGACTTTTGGCAATTCACTCAAAAATGGTGCCAGAAGCTTACAAATGATCCCCTGAAAGCTTTGGCGATGGAAACAGAAGGCTTTTTATCACAGGACAAGAAATCAGCCCTCAAAAACTTAACCGGCAGAAAATATTTTTTTGAAAAAATCCCTAAGCCCCGGGGTCACAATTTCAGCAAAAATCTGACTTTTGGCAATTCACTCAAAAATGGTGCCAGAAGCTTGCAATTTCACAATTTCAGCAAAAATCTGACTTTTGGCAATTCACTCAAAAATGGTGCCAGAAGGTTGCAAATGATCCCCTGAAAGGTTTGGCACTCAAAACAGAAGGGTTTTTATCACAGGACAAGAAATCAACCCTCAAAAACTTAACCGGCAGAAAATATTTTTTTGAAAAAATCCCTAAGCCCCGGGGTCACAATTTCCGCAAAAATCTGACTTTTGGCAATTCACTCAAAAATGGTGCCAGAAGCTTGCAAATGATCCCATGAAAGCTTTGGCGATGGAAACAGAAGGCTTTTTATCACAGGACAAGAAATCAGCCCTCAAAAACTTAACCGGCAGAAAATATTTTTTTGAAAAAATCCCTAAGCCGTCAGAAATCAGCCCTCAAAAACTAAACCAGTAGAAAATATTTTTTTGAAAAAATCCCTAAGCCCCGGGGTCACAATTTCAGCAAAAATCTGACTTTTGGCAGTTCACTCAAAAATGGTTCCAAGAGCTTAAAAATGCTCCCCTGAAAGTTTTGGCAGTCGAAACAGAAGGCTTTTTATCACAGGACATGAAATCAGCCCTCAAAAACTTAACCGGCAGAAAATATTTTTTTGAAAAAATCCCTAAGCCCCGGGGTCACAATTTCAGCAAAGATCTGACTTTTGGCATATCACTCTAAAATGGTTCCAGAAGCTTGCAAATGATCCCCTGAAAGCTTTGGCGATGGAAACAGAAGGCTTTTTATCACAGGACAAGAAGTCAGCCCTCAAAAACTTAACCGGCAGAAAATATTTTTTTGAAAAAATCCCTAAGCCCCGGGGTCACAATTTCAGCAAAAATCTGACTTTTGGCAGTTCACTCAAAAATGGTGCCAGAAGCTTGCAAATGCTCCCCAGAAAGGTTTGGCACTCGAAACAGAAGGCTTTTTATCACAGGACAAGAAATCAGCCCTAAAAAATTAACCGGTAGAAAATGTTTTTTTGAAAAAATCCCTAAGCCCCGGGGTCACAATTTCAGCAAAAATCTGACTTTTGGCAGTTCACTCAAAAATGGTGCCAGACTTGCAAATGCTCCCCAGAAAGGTTTGGCACTCGAAACAGAAGGCTTTTTATCACAGGACAATAAATCAGCCCTCAAAAACTTAACCGGCAGAAAATATTTTTTTGAAAAAATCCCTAAGCCCCGGGGTCACAATTTCAGCAAAAATCTGACTTTTGGCAATTCACTCAAAAATGGTGCCAGAAGCTTGCAAATGATCCCCTGAAAGCTTTGGCGATGGAAACAGAAGGCTTTTTATCACAGGACAAGAAATCAGCCCTCAAAAACTTAACCAGCAGAAAATATTTTTTTGAAAAAATCCCTAAGCCCCGGGGTCACAATTTCAGCAAAAATCTGACTTTTGGCAATTCACTCAAAAATGGTGCCAGAAGCTTGCAAATGCTCCCTTAAAGCTTTGGCGATGGAAACAGAAGGCTTTTTATCACAGGACAAGAAATCAGCCCTCAAAAACTTAACCGGCATAAAATATTTTTTTGAAAAAATCCCTAAGCCCCGGGGTCACAATTTCAGCAAAAATCTGACTTTTGGCAATTCACTCAAAACTGGTGCCTGAAGCTTGCAATTTCACAATTTCAGCAAAAATCTGACTTTTGGCAATTCACTCAAAAATGGTGCCAGAAGCTTGCAAATGATCCCCTGAAAGCTTTGGCGATGGAAACAGAAGGCTTTTTATCACAGGACAAGAAATCAGCCCTCAAAAACTTAACCGGCAGAAAATATTTTTTTGAAAAAATCCCTAAGCCCCGGGGTCACAATTTCAGCAAAAATCTGACTTTTGGCAATTCACTCAAAAATGGTGCCAGAAGCTTGCAAATGATTCCCTGAAAGCTTTGGCGATGGAAACAGAAGGCTTTTTATCACAGGACAAGAAATCAGCCCTCAAAAACTTAACCAGCAGAAAATATTTTTTTGAAAAAATCCCTAAGCCCCGGGGTCACAATTTCAGCAAAAATCTGACTTTTGGCAATTCACTCAAAAATGGTGCCAGAAGCTTGCAAATGATCCCCTGAAAGCTTTGGCGATGGAAACAGAAGGCTTTTTATCACAGGACAAGAAATCAGCCCTCAAAAACTTAACCGGCAGAAAATATTTTTTTGAAAAAATCCCTAAGCCCCGGGGTCACAATTTCAGCAAAAATCTGACTTTTGGCAATTCACTCAAAAATGGTGCCAGAAGCTTACAAATGATCCCCTGAAAGCTTTGGCGATGGAAACAGAAGGCTTTTTATCACAGGACAAGAAATCAGCCCTCAAAAACTTAACCAGCAGAAAATATTTTTTTGAAAAAATCCCTAAGCCCCGGGGTCACAATTTCAGCAAAAATCTGACTTTTGGCAATTCACTCAAAAATGGTGCCAGAAGCTTGCAAATGATCCCGTGAAAGGTTTGGCACTCGAAACAGAAGGCTTTTTATCACAGGACAAGAAATCAGCCCTCAAAAACTTAACCGGTAGAAAATATTTTTTTGAAAAAATCCCTAAGCCCCGGGGTCACAATTTCAGCAAAAATCTGACTTTTGGCAATTCACTCAAAAATGGTGCCAGAAGCTTGCAGATGATCCCCTGAAAGCTTTGGCGATGGAAACAGAAGGCTTTTTATCACAGGACAAGAAATCAGCCCTCAAAAACTTAACCGGCAGAAAATATTTTTTTGAAAAAATCCTTAAGGCCCGGGGTCACAATTTCAGCAAAACTCTGACTTTTGGCAATTCACTCAAAAATGGTGCCAGAAGCTTACAAATGATCCCCTGAAAGCTTTGGCGATGGAAACAGAAGGCTTTTTATCACAGGACAAGAAATCAGCCCTCAAAAACTTAACCAGCAGAAAATATTTTTTTGAAAAAATCCCTAAGCCCCGGGGTCACAATTTCAGCAAAAATCTGACTTTTGGCAATTCACTCAAAAATGGTGCCAGAAGCTTGCAAATGATCCCGTGAAAGGTTTGGCACTCGAAACAGAAGGCTTTTTATCACAGGACAAGAAATCAGCCCTCAAAAACTTAACCGGCAGAAAATATTTTTTTCAAAAAAATCCCTAACCCCCGGGGTCACAATTTCAGCAAAAATCTGACTTTTGGCAATTCACTCAAAAATGGTGCCAGAAGCTTGCAAATGATCCCGTGAAAGGTTTGGCACTCGAAACAGAAGGCTTTTTATCACAGGACAAGAAATCAGCCCTCAAAAACTTAACCGGCAGAAAATATTTTTTTGAAAAAATCCCTAAGCCACGGGGTCACAATTTCAGCAAAAATCTGACTTTTGGCAATTCACTCAAAAATGGTGCCAGAAGCTTGCAGATGATCCCCTGAAAGCTTTGGCGATGGAAACAGAAGGCTTTTTATCACAGGACAAGAAATCAGCCCTCAAAAACTTAACCGGCAGAAAATATTTTTTTGAAAAAATCCCTAAGCCCCGGGGTCACAATTTCAGCAAAAATCTGACTTTTGGCAATTCACTCAAAAATGGTGCCAGAAGGTTGCAAATGATCCCGTGAAAGGTTTGGCACTCGAAACAGAAGGCTTTTTATCACAGGACAAGAAATCAGCCCTCAAAAACTTAACCAGCAGAAAATATTTTTTTGAAAAAATCCCTAACCCCCGGGGTCACAATTTCAGCAAAAATCTGACTTTTGGCAATTCACTCAAAAATGGTGCCAGAAGCTTGCAAATGATCCCGTGAAAGGTTTGGCACTCGAAACAGAAGGCTTTTTATCACAGGACAAGAAATCAGCCCTCAAAAACTTAACCGGCAGAAAATATTTTTTTGAAAAAATCCCTAAGCCCCGGGGTCACAATTTCAGCAAAAATCTGACTTTTGGCAGTTCACTCAAAAATGGTGCCAGAAGCTTGCAGATGATCCCCTGAAAGCTTTGGCGATGGAAACAGAAGGCTTTTTATCACAGGACAAGAAATCAGCCCTCAAAAACTTAACCGGCAGAAAATATTTTTTTGAAAAAATCCCTAAGCCCCGGGGTCACAATTTCAGCAAAAATCTGACTTTTGGCAATTCACTCAAAAATGGTGCCAGAAGCTTGCAAATGATCCCCTGAAAGCTTTGGCGATGGAAACAGAAGGCTTTTTATCACAGGACAAGAAATCAGCCCTCAAAAACTTAACCGGCAGAAAATATTTTTTTGAAAAAAACCTTAAGGCCCGGGGTCACAATTTCAGCAAAAATCTGACTTTTGGCAATTCACTCAAAAATGGTGCCAGAAGCTTACAAATGATCCCCTGAAAGCTTTGGCGATGGAAACAGAAGGCTTTTTATCACAAGACAAGAAATCAGCCCTCAAAAACTTAACCAGCAGAAAATATTTTTTTGAAAAAATCCCTAAGCCCCGGGGTCACAATTTCAGCAAAAATCTGACTTTTGGCAATTCACTCAAAAATGGTGCCAGAAGGTTGCAAATGATCCCCTGAAAGGTTTGGCACTCGAAACAGAAGGCTTTTTATCACAGGACAAGAAATCAGCCCTCAAAAACTTAACCGGCAGAAAATATTTTTTTGAAAAAATCCCTAAGCCCCGGGGTCACAATTTCAGCAAAAATCTGACTTTTGGCAATTCACTCAAAAATGGTGCCAGAAGCTTGCAAATGATCCCCTGAAAGCTTTGGCGATGGAAACAGAAGGCTTTTTATCACAGGACAAGAAGTCAGCCCTCAAAAACTTAACCGGCAGAAAATATTTTTTTGAAAAAATCCCTAAGCCCCGGGGTCACAATTTCAGCAAAAATCTGACTTTTGGCAATTCACTCAAAAATGGTGCCAGAAGCTTGCAAATGATCCCGTGAAAGGTTTGGCACTCGAAACAGAAGGCTTTTTATCACAGGACAAGAAATCAGCCCTCAAAAACTTAACCGGCAGAAAATATTTTTTTGAAAAAATCCCTAAGCCACGGGGTCACAATTTCAGCAAAAATCTGACTTTTGGCAATTCACTCAAAAATGGTGCCAGAAGCTTGCAGATGATCCCCTGAAAGCTTTGGCGATGGAAACAGAAGGCTTTTTATCACAGGACAAGAAATCAGCCCTCAAAAACTTAACCGGCAGAAAATATTTTTTTGAAAAAATCCCTAAGCCCCGGGGTCACAATTTCAGCAAAAATCTGACTTTTGGCAATTCACTCAAAAATGGTGCCAGAAGGTTGCAAATGATCCCCTGAAAGGTTTGGCACTCGAAACAGAAGGCTTTTTATCACAGGACAAGAAATCAGCCCTCAAAAACTTAACCAGCAGAAAATATTTTTTTGAAAAAATCCCTAACCCCCGGGGTCACAATTTCAGCAAAAATCTGACTTTTGGCAATTCACTCAAAAATGGTGCCAGAAGCTTGCAAATGATCCCGTGAAAGGTTTGGCACTCGAAACAGAAGGCTTTTTATCACAGGACAAGAAATCAGCCCTCAAAAACTTAACCGGCAGAAAATATTTTTTTGAAAAAATCCCTAAGCCCCGGGGTCACAATTTCAGCAAAAATCTGACTTTTGGCAGTTCACTCAAAAATGGTGCCAGAAGCTTGCAAATGATCCCGTGAAAGGTTTGGCACTCGAAACAGAAGGCTTTTTATCACAGGACAAGAAATCAGCCCTCAAAAACTTAACCGGCAGAAAATATTTTTTTGAAAAAATCCCTAAGCCCCGGGGTCACAATTTCAGCAAAAATCTGACTTTTGGCAATTCACTCAAAAATGGTGCCAGAAGCTTGCAGATGATCCCCTGAAAGCTTTGGCGATGGAAACAGAAGGCTTTTTATCACAGGACAAGAAATCAGCCCTCAAAAACTTAACCGGCAGAAAATATTTTTTTGAAAAAATCCCAAAGCCACGGGGTCACAATTTCAGCAAAAATCTGACTTTTGGCAATTCACTCAAAAATGGTGCCAGAAGCTTGCAGATGATCCCCTGAAAGCTTTGGCGATGGAAACAGAAGGCTTTTTATCACAGGACAAGAAATCAGCCCTCAAAAACTTAACCGGCAGAAAATATTTTTTTGAAAAAATCCCTAAGCCCCGGGGTCACAATTTCAGCAAAAATCTGACTTTTGGCAATTCACTCAAAAATGGTGCCAGAAGCTTGCAAATGATCCCCTGAAAGCTTTGGCGATGGAAACAGAAGGCTTTTTATCACAGGACAAGAAATCAGCCCTCAAAAACTTAACCGGCAGAAAATATTTTTTTGAAAAAAACCTTAAGGCCCGGGGTCACAATTTCAGCAAAAATCTGACTTTTGGCAATTCACTCAAAAATGGTGCCAGAAGCTTACAAATGATCCCCTGAAAGCTTTGGCGATGGAAACAGAAGGCTTTTTATCACAAGACAAGAAATCAGCCCTCAAAAACTTAACCAGCAGAAAATATTTTTTTGAAAAAATCCCTAAGCCCCGGGGTCACAATTTCAGCAAAAATCTGACTTTTGGCAATTCACTCAAAAATGGTGCCAGAAGGTTGCAAATGATCCCCTGAAAGGTTTGGCACTCGAAACAGAAGGCTTTTTATCACAGGACAAGAAATCAGCCCTCAAAAACTTAACCGGCAGAAAATATTTTTTTGAAAAAATCCCTAAGCCCCGGGGTCACAATTTCAGCAAAAATCTGACTTTTGGCAATTCACCCAAAAATGGTGCCAGAAGCTTGCAAATGATCCCCTGAAAGCTTTGGCGATGGAAACAGAAGGCTTTTTATCACAGGACAAGAAGTCAGCCCTCAAAAACTTAACCGGCAGAAAATATTTTTTTGAAAAAATCCCTAAGCCCCGGGGTCACAATTTCAGCAAAAATCTGACTTTTGGCAATTCACTCAAAAATGGTGCCAGAAGCTTGCAATTTCACAATTTCAGCAAAAATCTGACGTTTGGCAATTCACTCAAAAATGGTGCCAGAAGCTTGCAAATGATCCCCTGAAAGGTTTGACACTCGAAACAGAAGGCTTTTTATCACAGGACAAGAAATCAGCCCTCAAAAACTTAACCAGCAGAAAATGTTTTTTTGAAAAAATCCCTAAGCCCCGGGGTCACAATTTCAGCAAAAATCTGACTTTTGGCAATTCACTCAAAAATGGTGCCAGAAGCTTGCAATTTCACAATTTCAGCAAAAATCTGACGTTTGGCAATTCACTCAAAAATGGTGCCAGAAGCTTGCAAATGATCCCCTGAAAGGTTTGGCACTCGAAACAGAAGGCTTTTTATCACAGGACAAGAAATCAGCCCTCAAAAACTTAACCAGCAGAAAATATTTTTTTGAAAAAATCCCTAAGCCCCGGGGTCACAATTTCAGCAAAAATCTGACTTTTGGCAATTCACTCAAAAATGGTGCCAGAAGCTTGCAAATGATCCCCTGAAAGCTTTGGCGATGGAAACAGAAGGCTTTTTATCACAGGACAAGAAATCAGCCCTCAAAAACTTAACCGGCAGAAAATATTTTTTTGAAAAAAACCTTAAGGCCCGGGGTCACAATTTCAGCAAAAATCTGACTTTTGGCAATTCACTCAAAAATGGTGCCAGAAGCTTACAAATGATCCCCTGAAAGCTTTGGCGATGGAAACAGAAGGCTTTTTATCACAAGACAAGAAATCAGCCCTCAAAAACTTAACCAGCAGAAAATATTTTTTTGAAAAAATCCCTAAGCCCCGGGGTCACAATTTCAGCAAAAATCTGACTTTTGGCAATTCACTCAAAAATGGTGCCAGAAGGTTGCAAATGATCCCCTGAAAGGTTTGGCACTCGAAACAGAAGGCTTTTTATCACAGGACAAGAAATCAGCCCTCAAAAACTTAACCGGCAGAAAATATTTTTTTGAAAAAATTCCTAAGCCCCGGGGTCACAATTTCAGCAAAAATCTGACTTTTGGCAATTCACTCAAAAATGGTGCCAGAAGCTTGCAATTTCACAATTTCAGCAAAAATCTGACGTTTGGCAATTCACTCAAAAATGGTGCCAGAAGCTTGCAAATGATCCCCTGAAAGGTTTTGGCACTCGAAACAGAAGGCTTTTTATCACAGGACAAGAAATCAGCCCTCAAAAACTTAACCAGCAGAAAATATTTTTTTGAAAAAATCCCTAAGCCCCGGGGTCACAATTTCAGCAAAAATCTGACTTTTGGCAATTCACTCAAAAATGGTGCCAGAAGCTTGCAATTTCACAATTTCAGCAAAAATCTGACGTTTGGCAATTCACTCAAAAATGGTGCCAGAAGCTTGCAAATGATCCCCTGAAAGGTTTGGCACTCGAAACAGAAGGCTTTTTATCACAGGACAAGAAATCAGCCCTCAAAAACTTAACCGGCAGAAAATATTTTTTTGAAAAAATCCTTAAGGCCCGGGGTCACAATTTCAGCAAAAATCTGACTTTTGGCAATTCACTCAAAAATGATGCCAGAAGCTTGCAAATGATCCCGTGAAAGGTTTGGCACTCGAAACAGAAGGCTTTTTATCACAGGACAAGAAATCAGCCCTCAAAAACTTAACCGGCAGAAAATATTTTTTTGAAAAAATCCCTAACCCCCGGGGTCACAATTTCAGCAAAAATCTGACTTTTGGCAATTCACTCAAAAATGGTGCCAGAAGCTTGCAAATGATCCCGTGAAAGGTTTGGCACTCGAAACAGAAGGCTTTTTATCACAGGACAAGAAATCAGCCCTCAAAAACTTAACCGGCAGAAAATATTTTTTTGAAAAAATCCCTAAGCCCCGGGGTCACAATTTCAGCAAAAATCTGACTTTTGGCAATTCACTCAAAAATGGTGCCAGAAGCTTGCAAATGATCCCGTGAAAGGTTTGGCACTCGAAACAGAAGGCTTTTTATCACAGGACAAGAAATCAGCCCTCAAAAACTTAACCGGCAGAAAATATTTTTTTGAAAAAATCCCTAAGCCCCGGGGTCACAATTTCAGCAAAAATCTGACTTTTGGCAATTCACTCAAAAATGGTGCCAGAAGCTTGCAGATGATCCCCTGAAAGCTTTGGCGATGGAAACAGAAGGCTTTTTATCACAGGACAAGAAATCAGCCCTCAAAAACTTAACCGGCAGAAAATATTTTTTTGAAAAAATCCCTAAGCCCCGGGGTCACAATTTCAGCAAAAATCTGACTTTTGGCAATTCACTCAAAAATGTTGCCAGAAGCTTGCAAATGATCCCCTGAAAGCTTTGGCGATGGAAACAGAAGGCTTTTTATCACACGACAAGAAATCAGCCCTCAAAAACTTAACCGGCAGAAAATATTTTTTTGAAAAAATCCTTAAGGCCCGGGGTCACAATTTCAGCAAAAATCTGACTTTTGGCAATTCACTCAAAAATGGTGCCAGAAGCTTACAAATGATGCCCTGAAAGCTTTGGCGATGGAAACAGAAGGCTTTTTATCACAAGACAAGAAATCAGCCCTCAAAAACTTAACCAGCAGAAAATATTTTTTTGAAAAAATCCCTAAGCCCCGGGGTCACAATTTCAGCAAAAATCTGACTTTTGGCAATTCACTCAAAAATGGTGCCAGAAGGTTGCAAATGATCCCCTGAAAGGTTTGGCACTCGAAACAGAAGGCTTTTTATCACAGGACAAGAAATCAGCCCTCAAAAACTTAACCGGCAGAAAATATTTTTTTGAAAAAATCCCTAAGCCCCGGGGTCACAATTTCAGCAAAAATCTGACTTTTGGCAATTCACTCAAAAATGGTGCCAGAAGCTTGCAAATGATCCCCTGAAAGCTTTGGCGATGGAAACAGAAGGCTTTTTATCACAGGACAAGAAGTCAGCCCTCAAAAACTTAACCGGCAGAAAATATTTTTTTGAAAAAATCCCTAAGCCCCGGGGTCACAATTTCAGCAAAAATCTGACTTTTGGCAATTCACTCAAAAATGGTGCCAGAAGCTTGCAATTTCACAATTTCAGCAAAAATCTGACTTTTGGCAATTCACTCAAAAATGGTGCCAGAAGGTTGCAAATGATCCCGTGAAAGGTTTGGCACTCGAAACAGAAGGCTTTTTATCACAGGACAAGAAATCAGCCCTCAAAAACTTAACCGGCAGAAAATATTTTTTTGAAAAAATCCCTAAGCCCCGGGGTCACAATTTCAGCAAAAATCTGACTTTTGGCAATTCACTCAAAAATGGTGCCAGAAGCTTGCAAATGATCCCCTGAAAGCTTTGGCGATGGAAACAGAAGGCTTTTTATCACAGGACAAGAAATCAGCCCTCAAAAACTTAACCGGCAGAAAATATTTTTTTGAAAAAATCCCTAAGCCCCGGGGTCACAATTTCAGCAAAAATCTGACTTTTGGCAGTTCACTCAAAAATGGTGCCAGAAGCTTGCAAATGCTCCCCAGAAAGGTTTGGCACTCGAAACAGAAGGCTTTTTATCACAGGACAAGAAATCAGCCCTCAAAAACTTAACCGGCAGAAAATATTTTTTTGAAAAAATCCTTAAGGCCCGGGGTCACAATTTCAGCAAAAATCTGACTTTTGGCAATTCACTCAAAAATGGTGCCAGAAGCTTACAAATGATGCCCTGAAAGCTTTGGCGATGGAAACAGAAGGCTTTTTATCACAAGACAAGAAATCAGCCCTCAAAAACTTAACCAGCAGAAAATATTTTTTTGAAAAAATCCCTAAGCCCCGGGGTCACAATTTCAGCAAAAATCTGACTTTTGGCAATTCACTCAAAAATGGTGCCAGAAGGTTGCAAATGATCCCCTGAAAGGTTTGGCACTCGAAACAGAAGGCTTTTTATCACAGGACAAGAAATCAGCCCTCAAAAACTTAACCGGCAGAAAATATTTTTTTGAAAAAATCCCTAAGCCCCGGGGTCACAATTTCAGCAAAAATCTGACTTTTGGCAATTCACTCAAAAATGGTGCCAGAAGCTTGCAATTTCACAATTTCAGCAATAATCTGACGTTTGGCAATTCACTCAAAAATGGTGCCAGAAGCTTGCAAATGATCCCCTGAAAGGTTTGGCACTCGAAACAGAAGGCTTTTTATCACAGGAC
Organism: Podarcis liolepis; assembly: GCF_965112155.1. Classification (NCBI taxonomy): domain Eukaryota; kingdom Metazoa; phylum Chordata; class Lepidosauria; order Squamata; family Lacertidae; genus Podarcis; species Podarcis liolepis. Next base: position 16,505,395 of record NC_139571.1, on the reverse strand, counting down.
AAGAAATCAGCCCTCAAAAACTTAACCAGCAGAAAATATTTTTTTGAAAAAATCCCTAAGCCCCGGGGTCACAATTTCAGCAAAAATCTGACTTTTGGCAATTCACTCAAAAATGGTGCCAGAAGCTTGCAAATGATCCCCTGAAAGCTTTGGCGATGGAAACAGAAGGCTTTTTATCACAGGACAAGAAATCAGCCCTCAAAAACTTAACCGGCAGAAAATATTTTTTTGAAAAAAACCTTAAGGCCCGGGGTCACAATTTCAGCAAAAATCTGACTTTTGGCAATTCACTCAAAAATGGTGCCAGAAGCTTACAAATGATCCCCTGAAAGCTTTGGCGATGGAAACAGAAGGCTTTTTATCACAAGACAAGAAATCAGCCCTCAAAAACTTAACCAGCAGAAAATATTTTTTTGAAAAAATCCCTAAGCCCCGGGGTCACAATTTCAGCAAAAATCTGACTTTTGGCAATTCACTCAAAAATGGTGCCAGAAGGTTGCAAATGATCCCCTGAAAGGTTTGGCACTCGAAACAGAAGGCTTTTTATCACAGGACAAGAAATCAGCCCTCAAAAACTTAACCGGCAGAAAATATTTTTTTGAAAAAATTCCTAAGCCCCGGGGTCACAATTTCAGCAAAAATCTGACTTTTGGCAATTCACTCAAAAATGGTGCCAGAAGCTTGCAATTTCACAATTTCAGCAAAAATCTGACGTTTGGCAATTCACTCAAAAATGGTGCCAGAAGCTTGCAAATGATCCCCTGAAAGCTTTGGCGATGGAAACAGAAGGCTTTTTATCACAGGACAAGAAATCAGCCCTCAAAAACTTAACCAGCAGAAAATATTTTTTTGAAAAAATCCCTAAGCCCCGGGGTCACAATTTCAGCAAAAATCTGACTTTTGGCAATTCACTCAAAAATGGTGCCAGCAGCTTGCAATTTCACAATTTCAGCAAAAATCTGACGTTTGGCAATTCACTCAAAAATGGTGCCAGAAGCTTGCAAATGATCCCCTGAAAGGTTTGGCACTCGAAACAGAAGGCTTTTTATCACAGGACAAGAAATCAGCCCTCAAAAACTTAACCAGCAGAAAATATTTTTTTGAAAAAATCCTTAAGGCCCGGGGTCACAATTTCAGCAAAAATCTGACTTTTGGCAATTCACTCAAAAATGATGCCAGAAGCTTGCAAATGATCCCGTGAAAGGTTTGGCACTCGAAACAGAAGGCTTTTTATCACAGGACAAGAAATCAGCCCTCAAAAACTTAACCGGCAGAAAATATTTTTTTGAAAAAATCCCTAACCCCCGGGGTCACAATTTCAGCAAAAATCTGACTTTTGGCAATTCACTCAAAAATGGTGCCAGAAGCTTGCAAATGATCCCGTGAAAGGTTTGGCACTCGAAACAGAAGGCTTTTTATCACAGGACAAGAAATCAGCCCTCAAAAACTTAACCGGCAGAAAATATTTTTTTGAAAAAATCCCTAAGCCCCGGGGTCACAATTTCAGCAAAAATCTGACTTTTGGCAATTCACTCAAAAATGGTGCCAGAAGCTTGCAAATGATCCCGTGAAAGGTTTGGCACTCGAAACAGAAGGCTTTTTATCACAGGACAAGAAATCAGCCCTCAAAAACTTAACCGGCAGAAAATATTTTTTTGAAAAAATCCCTAAGCCCCGGGGTCACAATTTCAGCAAAAATCTGACTTTTGGCAATTCACTCAAAAATGGTGCCAGAAGCTTGCAGATGATCCCCTGAAAGCTTTGGCGATGGAAACAGAAGGCTTTTTATCACAGGACAAGAAATCAGCCCTCAAAAACTTAACCGGCAGAAAATATTTTTTTGAAAAAATCCCTAAGCCCCGGGGTCACAATTTCAGCAAAAATCTGACTTTTGGCAATTCACTCAAAAATGTTGCCAGAAGCTTGCAAATGATCCCCTGAAAGCTTTGGCGATGGAAACAGAAGGCTTTTTATCACACGACAAGAAATCAGCCCTCAAAAACTTAACCGGCAGAAAATATTTTTTTGAAAAAATCCTTAAGGCCCGGGGTCACAATTTCAGCAAAAATCTGACTTTTGGCAATTCACTCAAAAATGGTGCCAGAAGCTTACAAATGATGCCCTGAAAGCTTTGGCGATGGAAACAGAAGGCTTTTTATCACAAGACAAGAAATCAGCCCTCAAAAACTTAACCAGCAGAAAATATTTTTTTGAAAAAATCCCTAAGCCCCGGGGTCACAATTTCAGCAAAAATCTGACTTTTGGCAATTCACTCAAAAATGGTGCCAGAAGGTTGCAAATGATCCCCTGAAAGGTTTGGCACTCGAAACAGAAGGCTTTTTATCACAGGACAAGAAATCAGCCCTCAAAAACTTAACCGGCAGAAAATATTTTTTTGAAAAAATCCCTAAGCCCCGGGGTCACAATTTCAGCAAAAATCTGACTTTTGGCAATTCACTCAAAAATGGTGCCAGAAGCTTGCAAATGATCCCCTGAAAGCTTTGGCGATGGAAACAGAAGGCTTTTTATCACAGGACAAGAAGTCAGCCCTCAAAAACTTAACCGGCAGAAAATATTTTTTTGAAAAAATCCCTAAGCCCCGGGGTCACAATTTCAGCAAAAATCTGACTTTTGGCAATTCACTCAAAAATGGTGCCAGAAGCTTGCAATTTCACAATTTCAGCAAAAATCTGACTTTTGGCAATTCACTCAAAAATGGTGCCAGAAGGTTGCAAATGATCCCCTGAAAGGTTTGGCACTCGAAACAGAAGGCTTTTTATCACAGGACAAGAAATCAGCCCTCAAAAACTTAACCAGCAGAAAATATTTTTTTGAAAAAATCCCTAAGCCCCGGGGTCACAATTTCAGCAAAAATCTGACTTTTGGCAATTCACTCAAAAATGGTGCCAGAAGCTTGCAAATGATCCCGTGAAAGGTTTGGCACTCGAAACAGAAGGCTTTTTATCACAGGACAAGAAATCAGCCCTCAAAAACTTAACCGGCAGAAAATATTTTTTTGAAAAAATCCCTAAGCCCCGGGGTCACAATTTCAGCAAAAATCTGACTTTTGGCAATTCACTCAAAAATGGTGCCAGAAGCTTGCAAATGATCCCGTGAAAGGTTTGGCACTCGAAACAGAAGGCTTTTTATCACAGGACAAGAAATCAGCCCTCAAAAACTTAACCGGCAGAAAATATTTTTTTGAAAAAATCCCTAAGCCCCGGGGTCACAATTTCAGCAAAAATCTGACTTTTGGCAATTCACTCAAAAATGGTGCCAGAAGCTTGCAAATGATCCCCTGAAAGGTTTGGCACTCGAAACAGAAGGCTTTTTATCACAGGACAAGAAATCAGCCCTCAAAAACTTAACCGGCAGAAAATATTTTTTTGAAAAAATCCCTAACCCCCGGGGTCACAATTTCAGCAAAAATCTGACTTTTGGCAATTCACTCAAAAATGGTGCCAGAAGCTTGCAAATGATCCCGTGAAAGGTTTGGCACTCGAAACAGAAGGCTTTTCATCACAGGACAAGAAATCAGCCCTCAAAAACTTAACCGGCAGAAAATATTTTTTTGAAAAAATCCCTAAGCCCCGGGGTCACAATTTCAGCAAAAATCTGACTTTTGGCAATTCACTCAAAAATGGTGCCAGAAGCTTGCAAATGATCCCGTGAAAGGTTTGGCACTCGAAACAGAAGGCTTTTTATCACAGGACAAGAAATCAGCCCTCAAAAACTTAACCGGCAGAAAATATTTTTTTGAAAAAATCCCTAAGCCCCGGGGTCACAATTTCAGCAAAAATCTGACTTTTGGCAATTCACTCAAAAATGGTGCCAGAAGCTTGCAGATGATCCCCTGAAAGCTTTGGCGATGGAAACAGAAGGCTTTTTATCACAGGACAAGAAATCAGCCCTCAAAAACTTAACCGGCAGAAAATATTTTTTTGAAAAAATCCCTAAGCCACGGGGTCACAATTTCAGCAAAAATCTGACTTTTGGCAATTCACTCAAAAATGGTGCCAGAAGCTTGCAGATGATCCCCTGAAAGCTTTGGCGATGGAAACAGAAGGCTTTTTATCACAGGACAAGAAATCAGCCCTCAAAAACTTAACCAGCAGAAAATATTTTTTTGAAAAAATCCCTAAGCCCCGGGGTCACAATTTCAGCAAAAATCTGACTTTTGGCAATTCACTCAAAAATGGTGCCAGAAGCTTGCAAATGATCCCGTGAAAGGTTTGGCACTCGAAACAGAAGGCTTTTTATCACAGGACAAGAAATCAGCCCTCAAAAACTTAACCGGCAGAAAATATTTTTTTGAAAAAATCCCTAAGCCCCGGGGTCACAATTTCAGCAAAAATCTGACTTTTGGCAATTCACTCAAAAATGGTGCCAGAAGCTTGCAAATGATCCCGTGAAAGGTTTGGCACTCGAAACAGAAGGCTTTTTATCACAGGACAAGAAATCAGCCCTCAAAAACTTAACCGGCAGAAAATATTTTTTTGAAAAAATCCCTAAGCCCCGGGGTCACAATTTCAGCAAAAATCTGACTTTTGGCAATTCACTCAAAAATGGTGCCAGAAGCTTGCAAATGATCCCCTGAAAGCTTTGGCGATGGAAACAGAAGGCTTTTTATCACAGGACAAGAAATCAGCCCTCAAAAACTTAACCGGCAGAAAATATTTTTTTGAAAAAATCCCTAAGCCCCGGGGTCACAATTTCAGCAAAAATCTGACTTTTGGCAGTTCACTCAAAAATGGTGCCAGAAGCTTGCAAATGCTCCCCAGAAAGGTTTGGCACTCGAAACAGAAGGCTTTTTATCACAGGACAAGAAATCAGCCCTCAAAAACTTAACCGGCAGAAAATATTTTTTTGAAAAAATCCTTAAGGCCCGGGGTCACAATTTCAGCAAAAATCTGACTTTTGGCAATTCACTCAAAAATGGTGCCAGAAGCTTACAAATGATCCCCTGAAAGCTTTGGCGATGGAAACAGAAGGCTTTTTATCACAGGACAAGAAATCAGCCCTCAAAAACTTAACCAGCAGAAAATATTTTTTTGAAAAAATCCCTAAGCCCCGGGGTCACAATTTCAGCAAAAATCTGACTTTTGGCAATTCACTCAAAAATGGTGCCAGAAGCTTGCAAATGATCCCGTGAAAGGTTTGGCACTCGAAACAGAAGGCTTTTTATCACAGGACAAGAAATCAGCCCTCAAAAACTTAACCGGCAGAAAATATTTTTTTGAAAAAATCCCTAACCCCCGGGGTCACAATTTCAGCAAAAATCTGACTTTTGGCAATTCACTCAAAAATGGTGCCAGAAGCTTGCAAATGATCCCGTGAAAGGTTTGGCACTCGAAACAGAAGGCTTTTCATCACAGGACAAGAAATCAGCCCTCAAAAACTTAACCGGCAGAAAATATTTTTTTGAAAAAATCCCTAAGCCCCGGGGTCACAATTTCAGCAAAAATCTGACTTTTGGCAATTCACTCAAAAATGGTGCCAGAAGCTTGCAAATGATCCCGTGAAAGGTTTGGCACTCGAAACAGAAGGCTTTTTATCACAGGACAAGAAATCAGCCCTCAAAAACTTAACCGGCAGAAAATATTTTTTTGAAAAAATCCCTAAGCCCCGGGGTCACAATTTCAGCAAAAATCTGACTTTTGGCAATTCACTCAAAAATGGTGCCAGAAGCTTGCAGATGATCCCCTGAAAGCTTTGGCGATGGAAACAGAAGGCTTTTTATCACAGGACAAGAAATCAGCCCTCAAAAACTTAACCGGCAGAAAATATTTTTTTGAAAAAATCCCTAAGCCACGGGGTCACAATTTCAGCAAAAATCTGACTTTTGGCAATTCACTCAAAAATGGTGCCAGAAGCTTGCAGATGATCCCCTGAAAGCTTTGGCGATGGAAACAGAAGGCTTTTTATCACAGGACAAGAAATCAGCCCTCAAAAACTTAACCGGCAGAAAATATTTTTTTGAAAAAATCCCTAAGCCCCGGGGTCACAATTTCAGCAAAAATCTGACTTTTGGCAATTCACTCAAAAATGTTGCCAGAAGCTTGCAAATGATCCCCTGAAAGCTTTGGCGATGGAAACAGAAGGCTTTTTATCACACGACAAGAAATCAGCCCTCAAAAACTTAACCGGCAGAAAATATTTTTTTGAAAAAATCCTTAAGGCCCGGGGTCACAATTTCAGCAAAAATCTGACTTTTGGCAATTCACTCAAAAATGGTGCCAGAAGCTTACAAATGATGCCCTGAAAGCATTGGCGATGGAAACAGAAGGCTTTTTATCACAAGACAAGAAATCAGCCCTCAAAAACTTAACCAGCAGAAAATATTTTTTTGAAAAAATCCCTAAGCCCCGGGGTCACAATTTCAGCAAAAATCTGACTTTTGGCAATTCACTCAAAAATGGTGCCAGAAGGTTGCAAATGATCCCCTGAAAGGTTTGGCACTCGAAACAGAAGGCTTTTTATCACAGGACAAGCAATCAGCCCTCAAAAACTTAACCGGCAGAAAATATTTTTTTGAAAAAATCCCTAAGCCCCGGGGTCACAATTTCAGCAAAAATCTGACTTTTGGCAATTCACTCAAAAATGGTGCCAGAAGCTTGCAAATGATCCCCTGAAAGCTTTGGCGATGGAAACAGAAGGCTTTTTATCACAGGACAAGAAGTCAGCCCTCAAAAACTTAACCGGCAGAAAATATTTTTTTGAAAAAATCCCTAAGCCCCGGGGTCACAATTTCAGCAAAAATCTGACTTTTGGCAATTCACTCAAAAATGGTGCCAGAAGCTTGCAATTTCACAATTTCAGCAAAAATCTGACTTTTGGCAATTCACTCAAAAATGGTGCCAGAAGGTTGCAAATGATCCCCTGAAAGGTTTGGCACTCGAAACAGAAGGCTTTTTATCACAGGACAAGAAATCAGCCCTCAAAAACTTAACCAGCAGAAAATATTTTTTTGAAAAAATCCCTAAGCCCCGGGGTCACAATTTCAGCAAAAATCTGACTTTTGGCAATTCACTCAAAAATGGTGCCAGAAGCTTGCAAATGATCCCGTGAAAGGTTTGGCACTCGAAACAGAAGGCTTTTTATCACAGGACAAGAAATCAGCCCTCAAAAACTTAACCGGCAGAAAATATTTTTTTGAAAAAATCCCTAAGCCCCGGGGTCACAATTTCAGCAAAAATCTGACTTTTGGCAATTCACTCAAAAATGGTGCCAGAAGCTTGCAAATGATCCCCTGAAAGCTTTGGCGATGGAAACAGAAGGCTTTTTATCACAGGACAAGAAATCAGCCCTCAAAAACTTAACCGGCAGAAAATATTTTTTTGAAAAAATCCCTAAGCCCCGGGGTCACAATTTCAGCAAAAATCTGACTTTTGGCAGTTCACTCAAAAATGGTGCCAGAAGCTTGCAAATGCTCCCCAGAAAGGTTTGGCACTCGAAACAGAAGGCTTTTTATCACAGGACAAGAAATCAGCCCTCAAAAACTTAACCGGCAGAAAATATTTTTTTGAAAAAATCCTTAAGGCCCGGGGTCACAATTTCAGCAAAAATCTGACTTTTGGCAATTCACTCAAAAATGGTGCCAGAAGCTTACAAATGCTCCCCTGAAAGCTTTGGCGATGGAAACAGAAGGCTTTTTATCACAGGACAAGAAATCAGCCCTCAAAAACTTAACCAGCAGAAAATATTTTTTTGAAAAAATCCCTAAGCCCCGGGGTCACAATTTCAGCAAAGATCGGACTTTTGGCAATTCACTCAAAAATGGTGCCAGAAGCTTGTAAATGATCCCCTGAAAGCTTTGGCGATGGAAACAGAAGGCTTTTTATCACAGGACAAGAAGTCACCCCTCAAAAACTTAACCGGCAGAAAATATTTTTTTGAAAAAATCCCTAAGCCCCGGGGTCACAATTTCAGCAAAAATCTGACTTTTGGCAATTCACTCAAAAATGGTGCCAGAAGCTTGCAATTTCACAATTTCAGCAAAAATCTGACTTTTGGCAATTCACTCAAAAATGGTGCCAGAAGGTTGCAAATGATCCCCTGAAAGGTTTGGCACTCGAAACAGAAGGCTTTTTATCACAGGACAAGAAATCAGCCCTCAAAAACTTAACCAGCAGAAAATATTTTTTTGAAAAAATCCCTAAGCCCCGGGGTCACAATTTCAGCAAAAATCTGACTTTTGGCAATTCACTCAAAAATGGTGCCAGAAGCTTGCAAATGATCCCGTGAAAGGTTTGGCACTCGAAACAGAAGGCTTTTTATCACAGGACAAGAAATCAGCCCTCAAAAACTTAACCGGCAGAAAATATTTTTTTGAAAAAATCCCTAAGCCCCGGGGTCACAATTTCAGCAAAAATCTGACTTTTGGCAATTCACTCAAAAATGGTGCCAGAAGCTTGCAAATGATCCCCTGAAAGCTTTGGCGATGGAAACAGAAGGCTTTTTATCACAGGACAAGAAATCAGCCCTCAAAAACTTAACCGGCAGAAAATATTTTTTTGAAAAAATCCCTAAGCCCCGGGGTCACAATTTCAGCAAAAATCTGACTTTTGGCAGTTCACTCAAAAATGGTGCCAGAAGCTTGCAAATGCTCCCCAGAAAGGTTTGGCACTCGAAACAGAAGGCTTTTTATCACAGGACAAGAAATCAGCCCTCAAAAACTTAACCGGCAGAAAATATTTTTTTGAAAAAATCCCTAAGCCCCGGGGTCACAATTTCAGCAAAAATCTGACTTTTGGCAATTCACTCAAAAATGGTGCCAGAAGCTTTCAAATGATCCCCTGAAAGCTTTGGCGATGGAAACAGAAGGCTTTTTATCACAGGACAAGAAATCAGCCCTCAAAAACTTAACCGGCAGAAAATATTCTTTTGAAAAAATCCCTAAGCCCCGGGGTCACAATTTGAGCAAAAATCTGACTTTTGGCAGTTCACTCAAAAATGGTGCCAGAAGCTTGCAAATGCTCCCCAGAAAGGTTTGGCACTCGAAACAGAAGGCTTTTTATCACAGGACAAGAAATCAGCCCTCAAAAACTTAACCGGCAGAAAATATTTTTATGAAAAAATCCCTAAGCCCTGGGGTCACAATTTCAGCAAAAATCTGACTTTTGGCAATTCACTCAAAAATGGTGCCAGAAGCTTGCAATTTCACAATTTCAGCAAAAATCTGACTTTTGGCAATTCACTCAAAAATGGTGCCAGAAGCTTGCAAATGATCCCCTGAAAGCTTTGGCGATGGAAACAGAAGGCTTTTTATCACAGGACAAGAAATCAGCCCTCAAAAACTTAACCGGCAGAAAATATTTTTTTGAAAAAATCCCTAAGCCCCGGGGTCACAATTTCAGCAAAAATCTGACTTTTGGCAATTCACTCAAAAATCGTGCCAGAAGCTTGCAAATGATCCCCTGAAAGCTTTGGCGATGGAAACAGAAGGCTTTTTATCACAGGACAAGAAATCAGCCCTCAAAAACTTAACTGGCAGAAAATATTTTTTTGAAAAAATCCCTAAGCCACGGGGTCACAATTTCAGCAAAAATCTGACTTTTGGCAATTCACTCAAAAATGGTGCCAGAAGCTTGCAAATGATCCCCTGAAAGCTTTGGCGATGGAAACAGAAGGCTTTTTATCACAGGACAAGAAATCAGCCCTCAAAAACTTAACCGGCAGAAAATATTTTTTTGAAAAAATCCCTAAGCCCCGGGGTCACAATTTCAGCAAAATTCTGACTTTTGGCAATTCACTCGAAAATGGTGCCAGAAGCTTGTAAATGATCCCGTGAAAGGTTTGGCACTCGAAACAGAAGGCTTTTTACCACAGGACAAGAAATCAGCCCTCAAAAACTTAACCGGCAGAAAATATTTTTTTGAAAAAATCCCTAAGCCCCGGGGTCACAATTTCAGCAAAGATCTGACTTTTGGCAGTTCACTCAGAAATGGTTCCAAGAGCTTAAAAATGCTCCCCTGAAAGGTTTGGCACTCGAAACAGAAGGATTTTTATCACAGGACAAGAAATCAGCCCTCAAAAACTTAACCGGCAGAAAATATTTTTTTGAAAAAATCCCTAAGCCCCGGGGTCACAATTTCAGCAAAAATCTGACTTTTGGCAATTCACTCAAAAATGGTGCCAGAAGCTTGCAAATGATCCCCTGAAAGCTTTGGCGATGGAAACAGAAGGCTTTTTATCACAGGACAAGAAATCAGCCCTCAAAAACTTAACCGGCAGAAAATATTTTTTTGAAAAAATCCCTAAGCCCCGGGGTCACAATTTCAGCAAAAATCTGACTTTTGGCAATTCACTCAAAAATGGTGCCAGAAGCTTGCAAATGATCCCCTGAAAGCTTTGGCGATGGAAACAGAAGGCTTTTGATCACAGGACAAGAAATCAGCCCTCAAAAACTTAACCAGCAGAAAATATTTTTTTGAAAAAATCCCTAAGCCCCGGGGTCACAATTTCAGCAAAAATCTGACTTTTGGCAATTCACTCAAAAATGGTGCCAGAAGCTTGCAAATGATCCCGTGAAAGGTTTGGCACTCGAAACAGAAGGCTTTTTATGACAGGACAAGAAATCAGCCCTAGAAAATATTTTTTTGAAAAAATCGCTAAGCCCCGGGGTCACAATTTCAGCAAAGATCTGACTTTTGGCAGTTCCCTCAAAAATGGTTCCAAGAGCTTAAAAATGCTCCCCTGAAAGGTTTGGCACTCGAAACAGAAGGCTTTTTATCACAGGACAAGAAATCAGCCCTCAAAAACTTAACCGGCAGAAAATATTATTTTGAAAAAATCCCTGAGCCCTCAGAAATCAGCCCTCAAAAACTTAACCGGTAGAAAATATTTTTTTGAAAAAATCCCTAAGCCCCGGGGTCACAATTTCAGCAAAAATCTGACTTTTGGCAGTTCACTCTAAAATGGTTCCAAGAGCTTAAAAATGCTCCCCTGAAAGGTTTGGCACTCGAAACAGAAGGCTTTTTATCACAGGACAAGAAATCAGCCCTCAAAAACTTAACCGGCAGAAAACATTATTTTGAAAAAATCCCTAAGCCCCGAGGTCACAATTTCAGCAAAAATCTGACTTTTGGCAGTTCACTCAAAAATAGTTCCAAGAGCTTAAAAATGCTCCCCTGAATGGTTTGGCACTCGAAACAGAAGGCTTTTTATCACAGGAAAAGAAATCAGCCCTCAAAAACTTAACCGGCAGAAAATATTTCTTTGAAAAAATCCCTAAGCCCAGGGGTCACAATCTCAACAAAAATCTGACTTTTGGCAGTTCACTCAAAAATGGTTCCAAGAGCTTAAAAATGCTCCCCTGAAAGGTTTGGCGATGGAAACAGAAGGCTTTTTATCACAGGACAAGAAATCAGCCCTCAAAAACGTAACCGGCAGAAAATATTTTTTTGAAAAAATCCTTAAGGCATGGGGTCACAATTTCAGCAAAAATCTGACTTTTGGCAATTCACTCAAAAATGGTGCCAGAAGCTTACAAATGATCCCCTGAAAGCTTTGGCGATGGAAACAGAAGGCTTTTTATCACAGGACAAGAAATCAGCCCTCAAAAACTTAACCGGCAGAAAATATTTTTTTGAAAAAATCCCTAAGCCCTCAGAAATCAGCCCTCAAAAACTTAACCGGTAGAAAATATTTTTTTGAAAAAATCCCTAAGCCCCGGGGTCACAATTTCAGCAAAAATCTGACTTTTGGCAATTCACTCAAAAATGGTGCCAGAAGCTTACAAATGATCCCCTGAAAGCTTTGGCGATGGAAACAGAAGGCTTTTTATCACAGGACAAGAAATCAGCCCTCAAAAACTTAACCGGCAGAAAATATTTTTTTGAAAAAATCCCTAAGCCCTCAGAAATCAGCCCTCAAAAACTTAACCGGTAGAAAATATTTTTTTGAAAAAATCCCTAAGCCCCGGGGTCACAATTTCAGCAAAGATCTGACTTTTGGTATTTCACTCTAAAATGGTTCCAAGAGCTTAAAAATGCTCCCCTGAAAGGTTTGGCACTCGAAACAGAAGGCTTTTTATCACAGGACAAGAAATCAGCCCTCAAAAACTTAACCGGCAGAAAATATTTTTTTGAAAAAATCTCTAAGCCCCGGGGTCACAATTTCAGAAAAAGTCTGACTTTTGGCAGTTCACTCAAAAATGGTGCCAGAAGGTTGCAAATGATCCCCTGAAAGGTTTGGCACTCGAAACAGAAGGCTTTTTATCACAGGACAAGAAGTCAGCCCTCAAAAACTTAACCGGCAGAAAATATTTTTTTGAAAAAATCCCTAAGCCCCGGGGTCACAATTTCAGCAAAAATCTGACTTTTGGCAATTCACTCAAAAATGGTGCCAGAAGCTTGCAATTTCACAATTTCAGCAAAAATCTGACTTTTGGCAATTCACTCAAAAATGGTGCCAGAAGGTTGCAAATGATCCCCTGAAAGGTTTGGCATTCGAAACAGAAGGCTTTTTATCACAGGACAAGAAATCAGCCCTCAAAAACTTAACCAGCAGAAAATATTTTTTTGAAAAAATCCCTAAGCCCCGGGGTCACAATTTCAGCAAAAATCTGACTTTTGGCAATTCACTCAAAAATGGTGCCAGAAGCTTGCAAATGATCCCGTGAAAGGTTTGGCACTCGAAACAGAAGGCTTTTTATCACAGGACAAGAAATCAGCCCTCAAAAACTTAACCGGCAGAAAATATTTTTTTGAAAAAATCCCTAAGCCCCGGGGTCACAATTTCAGCAAAAATCTGACTTTTGGCAATTCACTCAAAAATGGTGCCAGAAGCTTGCAAATGATCCCCTGAAAGCTTTGGCGATGGAAACAGAAGGCTTTTTATCACAGGACAAGAAATCAGCCCTCAAAAACTTAACCGGCAGAAAATATTTTTTTGAAAAAATCCCTAAGCCCCGGGGTCACAATTTCAGCAAAAATCTGACTTTTGGCAGTTCACTCAAAAATGGTGCCAGAAGCTTGCAAATGCTCCCCAGAAAGGTTTGGCACTCGAAACAGAAGGCTTTTTATCACAGGACAAGAAATCAGCCCTCAAAAACTTAACCGGCAGAAAATATTTTTTTGAAAAAATCCTTAAGGCACGGGGTCACAATTTCAGCAAAAATCTGACTTTTGGCAATTCACTCAAAAATGGTGCCAGAAGCTTACAAATGCTCCCCTGAAAGCTTTGGCGATGGAAACAGAAGGCTTTTTATCACAGGACAAGAAATCAGCCCTCAAAAACTTAACCAGCAGAAAATATTTTTTTGAAAAAATCCCTAAGCCCCGGGGTCACAATTTCAGCAAAGATCGGACTTTTGGCAATTCACTCAAAAATGGGGCCAGAAGCTTGTAAATGATCCCCTGAAAGCTTTGGCGATGGAAACAGAAGGCTTTTTATCACAGGACAAGAAGTCAGCCCTCAAAAACTTAACCGGCAGAAAATATTTTTTTGAAAAAATCCCTAAGCCCCGGGGTCACAATTTCAGCAAAAATCTGACTTTTGGCAATTCACTCAAAAATGGTGCCAGAAGCTTGCAATTTCACAATTTCAGCAAAAATCTGACTTTTGGCAATTCACTCAAAAATGGTGCCAGAAGGTTGCAAATGATCCCCTGAAAGGTTTGGCACTCGAAACAGAAGGCTTTTTATCACAGGACAAGAAATCAGCCCTCAAAAACTTAACCAGCAGAAAATATTTTTTTGAAAAAATCCCTAAGCCCCGGGGTCACAATTTCAGCAAAAATCTGACTTTTGGCAATTCACTCAAAAATGGTGCCAGAAGCTTGCAAATGATCCCGTGAAAGGTTTGGCACTCGAAACAGAAGGCTTTTTATCACAGGACAAGAAATCAGCCCTCAAAAACTTAACCGGCAGAAAATATTTTTTTGAAAAAATCCCTAAGCCCCGGGGTCACAATTTCAGCAAAAATCTGACTTTTGGCAATTCACTCAAAAATGGTGCCAGAAGCTTGCAAATGATCCCCTGAAAGCTTTGGCGATGGAAACAGAAGGCTTTTTATCACAGGACAAGAAATCAGCCCTCAAAAACTTAACCGGCAGAAAATATTTTTTTGAAAAAATCCCTAAGCCCCGGGGTCACAATTTCAGCAAAAATCTGACTTTTGGCAGTTCACTCAAAAATGGTGCCAGAAGCTTGCAAATGCTCCCCAGAAAGGTTTGGCACTCGAAACAGAAGGCTTTTTATCACAGGACAAGAAATCAGCCCTCAAAAACTTAACCGGCAGAAAATATTTTTTTGAAAAAATCCCTAAGCCCCGGGGTCACAATTTCAGCAAAAATCTGACTTTTGGCAATTCACTCAAAAATGGTGCCAGAAGCTTGCAAATGATCCCCTGAAAGCTTTGGCGATGGAAACAGAAGGCTTTTTATCACAGGACAAGAAATCAGCCCTCAAAAACTTAACCGGCAGAAAATATTTTTTTGAAAAAATCCCTAAGCCCCGGGGTCACAATTTCAGCAAAAATCTGACTTTTGGCAATTCACTCAAAAATGGTGCCAGAAGCTTGCAAATGATCCCCTGAAAGCTTTGGCGATGGAAACAGAAGGCTTTTTATCACAGGACAAGAAATCAGCCCTCAAAAACTTAACCGGCAGAAAATATTTTTTTGAAAAAATCCCTAAGCCCCGGGGTCACAATTTCAGCAAAAATCTGACTTTTGGCAGTTCACTCAAAAATGGTGCCAGAAGCTTGCAAATGCTCCCCAGAAAGGTTTGGCACTCGAAACAGAAGGCTTTTTATCACAGGACAAGAAATCAGCCCTCAAAAACTTAACCGGCAGAAAATATTTTTTTGAAAAAATCCCTAAGCCCCGGGGTCACAATTTCAGCAAAAATCTGACTTTTGGCAATTCACTCAAAAATGGTGCCAGAAGCTTGCAAATGATCCCCTGAAAGCTTTGGCGATGGAAACAGAAGGCTTTTTATCACAGGACAAGAAATCAGCCCTCAAAAACTTAACCGGCAGAAAATATTCTTTTGAAAAAATCCCTAAGCCCCGGGGTCACAATTTGAGCAAAAATCTGACTTTTGGCAGTTCACTCAAAAATGGTGCCAGAAGCTTGCAAATGCTCCCCAGAAAGGTTTGGCACTCGAAACAGAAGGCTTTTTATCACAGGACAAGAAATCAGCCCTCAAAAACTTAACCGGCAGAAAATATTTTTATGAAAAAATCCCTAAGCCCTGGGGTCACAATTTCAGCAAAAATCTGACTTTTGGCAATTCACTCAAAAATGGTGCCAGAAGCTTGCAAATGATCCCCTGAAAGCTTTGGCGATGGAAACAGAAAGCTTTTTATCACAGGACAAGAAATCAGCCCTCAAAAACTTAACCGGCAGAAAATATTTTTTTGAAAAAATCCCTAAGCCCCGGGGTCACAATTTCAGCAAAAATCTGACTTTTGGCAATTCACTCAAAAATCGTGCCAGAAGCTTGCAAATGATCCCCTGAAAGCTTTGGCGATGGAAACAGAAGGCTTTTTATCACAGGACAAGAAATCAGCCCTCAAAAACTTAACTGGCAGAAAATATTTTTTTGAAAAAATCCCTAAGCCACGGGGTCACAATTTCAGCAAAAATCTGACTTTTGGCAATTCACTCAAAAATGGTGCCAGAAGCTTGCAAATGATCCCCTGAAAGCTTTGGCGATGGAAACAGAAGGCTTTTTATCACAGGACAAGAAATCAGCCCTCAAAAACTTAACCGGCAGAAAATATTTTTTTGAAAAAATCCCTAAGCCCCGGGGTCACAATTTCAGCAAAATTCTGACTTTTGGCAATTCACTCGAAAATGGTGCCAGAAGCTTGTAAATGATCCCGTGAAAGGTTTGGCACTCGAAACAGAAGGCTTTTTACCACAGGACAAGAAATCAGCCCTCAAAAACTTAACCGGCAGAAAATATTTTTTTGAAAAAATCCCTAAGCCCCGGGGTCACAATTTCAGCAAAGATCTGACTTTTGGCAGTTCACTCAGAAATGGTTCCAAGAGCTTAAAAATGCTCCCCTGAAAGGTTTGGCACTCGAAACAGAAGGATTTTTATCACAGGACAAGAAATCAGCCCTCAAAAACTTAACCGGCAGAAAATATTTTTTTGAAAAAATCCCTAAGCCCCGGGGTCACAATTTCAGCAAAAATCTGACTTTTGGCAATTCACTCAAAAATGGTGCCAGAAGCTTGCAAATGATCCCCTGAAAGCTTTGGCGATGGAAACAGAAGGCTTTTTATCACAGGACAAGAAATCAGCCCTCAAAAACTTAACCGGCAGAAAATATTTTTTTGAAAAAATCCCTAAGCCCCGGGGTCACAATTTCAGCAAAAATCTGACTTTTGGCAATTCACTCAAAAATGGTGCCAGAAGCTTGCAAATGATCCCCTGAAAGCTTTGGCGATGGAAACAGAAGGCTTTTGATCACAGGACAAGAAATCAGCCCTCAAAAACTTAACCAGCAGAAAATATTTTTTTGAAAAAATCCCTAAGCCCCGGGGTCACAATTTCAGCAAAAATCTGACTTTTGGCAATTCACTCAAAAATGGTGCCAGAAGCTTGCAAATGATCCCGTGAAAGGTTTGGCACTCGAAACAGAAGGCTTTTTATGACAGGACAAGAAATCAGCCCTAGAAAATATTTTTTTGAAAAAATCGCTAAGCCCCGGGGTCACAATTTCAGCAAAGATCTGACTTTTGGCAGTTCCCTCAAAAATGGTTCCAAGAGCTTAAAAATGCTCCCCTGAAAGGTTTGGCACTCGAAACAGAAGGCTTTTTATCACAGGACAAGAAATCAGCCCTCAAAAACTTAACCGGCAGAAAATATTATTTTGAAAAAATCCCTGAGCCCTCAGAAATCAGCCCTCAAAAACTTAACCGGTAGAAAATATTTTTTTGAAAAAATCCCTAAGCCCCGGGGTCACAATTTCAGCAAAAATCTGACTTTTGGCAGTTCACTCTAAAATGGTTCCAAGAGCTTAAAAATGCTCCCCTGAAAGGTTTGGCACTCGAAACAGAAGGCTTTTTATCACAGGACAAGAAATCAGCCCTCAAAAACTTAACCAGCAGAAAATATTTTTTTGAAAAAATCCCTAAGCCCCGGGGTCACAATTTCAGCAAAAATCTGACTTTTGGCAATTCACTCAAAAATGGTGCCAGAAGCTTGCAAATGATCCCGTGAAAGGTTTGGCACTCGAAACAGAAGGCTTTTTATGACAGGACAAGAAATCAGCCCTAGAAAATATTTTTTTGAAAAAATCGCTAAGCCCAGGGGTCACAATCTCAACAAAAATCTGACTTTTGGCAGTTCACTCAAAAATGGTTCCAAGAGCTTAAAAATGCTCCCCTGAAAGGTTTGGCGATGGAAACAGAAGGCTTTTTATCACAGGACAAGAAATCAGCCCTCAAAAACGTAACCGGCAGAAAATATTTTTTTGAAAAAATCCTTAAGGCATGGGGTCACAATTTCAGCAAAAATCTGACTTTTGGCAATTCACTCAAAAATGGTGCCAGAAGCTTACAAATGATCCCCTGAAAGCTTTGGCGATGGAAACAGAAGGCTTTTTATCACAGGACAAGAAATCAGCCCTCAAAAACTTAACCAGCAGAAAATATTTTTTTGAAAAAATCCCTAACCCCCGGGGTCACAATTTCAGCAAAAATCTGACTTTTGGCAATTCACTCAAAAATGGTGCCAGAAGCTTGCAAATGATCCCGTGAAAGGTTTGGCACTCGAAACAGAAGGCTTTTTATCACAGGACAAGAAATCAGCCCTCAAAAACTTAACCGGCAGAAAATATTTTTTTGAAAAAATCCCTAAGCCACGGGGTCACAATTTCAGCAAAAATCTGACTTTTGGCAATTCACTCAAAAATGGTGCCAGAAGCTTACAAATGATCCCCTGAAAGCTTTGGCGATGGAAACAGAAGGCTTTTTATCACAGGACAAGAAATCAGCCCTCAAAAACTTAACCGGCAGAAAATATTTTTTTGAAAAAATCCCTAAGCCCTCAGAAATCAGCCCTCAAAAACTTAACCGGTAGAAAATATTTTTTTGAAAAAATCCCTAAGCCCCGGGGTCACAATTTCAGCAAAGATCTGACTTTTGGTATTTCACTCTAAAATGGTTCCAAGAGCTTAAAAATGCTCCCCTGAAAGGTTTGGCACTCGAAACAGAAGGCTTTTTATCACAGGACAAGAAATCAGCCCTCAAAAACTTAACCGGCAGAAAATATTTTTTTGAAAAAATCTCTAAGCCCCGGGGTCACAATTTCAGAAAAAGTCTGACTTTTGGCAGTTCACTCAAAAATGGTGCCAGAAGGTTGCAAATGATCCCCTGAAAGGTTTGGCACTCGAAACAGAAGGCTTTTTATCACAGGACAAGAAATCAGCCCTCAAAAACTTAACCGGCAAAAAATATTTTTTTGAAAAAATCCCTAAGCCCCGGGGTCACAATTTCAGCAAAAATCTGACTTTTGGCAATTCACTCAAAAATGGTGCCAGAAGCTTTCAAATGATCCCCTGAAAGCTTTGGCGATGGAAACAGAAGGCTTTTTATCACAGGACAAGAAGTCAGCCCTCAAAAACTTAACCGGCAGAAAATATTTTTTTGAAAAAATCGCTAAGCCCCGGGGTCACAATTTCAGCAAAGATCTGACTTTTGGCAGTTCCCTCAAAAATGGTTCCAAGAGCTTAAAAATGCTCCCCTGAAAGGTTTGGCACTCGAAACAGAAGGCTTTTTATCACAGGACATGAAATCAGCCCTGAAAAACTTAACCGGCAGAAAATATTTTTTTGAAAAAATCCCTAAGCCCCGGGGTCACAATTTCAGCAAAAATCTGACTTTTGGCAATTCACTCAAAAATGGTGCCAGAAGGTTGCAAATGATCCCCTGAAAGCTTTGGCGATGGAAACGGAGGCTTTTTATCACAGGACAAGAAATCAGCCCTCAAAAACGTAACCGGCAGAAAATATTTTTTTGAAAAAAATCCCTATGCCCCGGGGTCACAATTTCAGCAAAAATCTGACTTTTGGCAATTCACTCAGAAATGGTGCCAGAAGCTTGCAAATGATCCCCTGAAAGCTTTGGCGATGGAAACAGAAGGCTTTTTATCACAGGACAAGAAATCAGCCCTCAAAAACGTAACCGGCAGAAAATATTTTTGGTCACAATTTCAGCAAAAATCTGACTTTTGGCAATTCACTCAAAAATGGTGCCAGAAGCTTGCAAATGATCCCCTGAAAGCTTTGGCGATGGAAACAGAAGGCTTTTTATCACAGGACAAGAAATCAGCCCTCAAAAACGTAACCGGCAGAAAATATTTTTTTGAAAAAATCCCTAAGCCCCGGGGTCACAATTTCAGCAAAAATCTGACTTTTGGCAATTCACTCAAAAATGGTGCCAGAAGCTAGCAAATGATCCCCTGAAAGCTTTGGCGATGGAAACAGAAGGCTTTTTATCACAGGACAAGAAATCAGCCCTCAAAAACGTAACCGGCAGAAAATATTTTTTTGAAAAAATCCCTAAGCCCCGGGGTCACAATTTCAGGAAAAATCTGACTTTTGGCAATTCACTCAAAAATGATGCCAGAAGCTTGCAAATGATCCCCTGAAACTTTGGCGATGGAAACAGAAGGCTTTTTATCACAGGACAAGAAATCAGTCCTCAAAAACTTAACCGGCAGAAAATATTTTTGGTCACAATTTCAGCAAAAATCTGACTTTTGGCAATTCACTCAAAAATGGTGCCAGAAGCTTGCAATTTCACAATTTCAGCAAAAATCTGACTTTTGGCAATTCACTCAAAAATGGTGCCAGAAGGTTGCAAATGATCCCCTGAAAGCTTTGGCGATGGAAACAGAAGGCTTTTTATCACAGGACAAGAAATCAGCCCTCAAAAACTTAACCGGCAGAAAATATTTTTTTGAAAAAATCCCTAAGCCCTCAGAAATCAGCCCTCAAAAACTTAACCGGTAGAAAATATTTTTTTGAAAAAATCCCTAAGCCCCGGGGTCACAATTTCAGCAAAAATCTGACTTTTGGCAGTTCACTCAAAAATGGTTCCAAGAGCTTAAAAATGCTCCCCTGAAAGGTTTGGCACTCGAAACAGAAGGCTTTTTATCACAGGACATGAAATCAGCCCTCAAAAACTTAACCGGCAGAAAATATTTTTTTGAAAAAATCCCTAAGCCCCGGGGTCACAATTTCAGCAAAGATCTGACTTTTGGTATTTCACTCTAAAATGGTTCCAAGAGCTTAAAAATGCTCCCCTGAAATGTTTGGCACTCGAAACAGAAGGCTTTTTATCACAGGACAAGAAATCAGCCCTCAAAAACTTAACCGGCAGAAAATATTTTTGGTCACAATTTCAGCAAAAATCTGACTTTTGGCAGTTCACTCAAAAATGGTGCCAGAAGGTTGCAAATGATCCCCTGAAAGGTTTGGCACTGGAAACAGAAGGCTTTTTATCACAGGACAAGAAATCAGCCCTCAAAAACTTAACCGGCAGAAAATATTTTTTTGAAAAAATCCCTAAGCCCCGGGGTCACAATTTCAGCAAAGATCTGATTTTTGGCAGTTCCCTCAAAAATGGTTCCAAGAGCTTAAAAATGCTCCCCTGAAAGGTTTGGCACTCGAAACAGAAGGCTTTTTATCACAGGACAAGAAATCAGCCCTCAAAAACTTAACCGGCAGAAAATATTATTTTGACAAAATCCCTAAGCCCTCAGAAATCAGCCCTCAAAAACTTAACCGGTAGAAAATATTTTTTTGAAAAAAATCCCTAAGCCCCGGGGTCACAATTTCAGCAAAAATCTGACTTTTGGCAGTTCACTCAAAAATGGTTCCAAGAGCTTAAAAATGCTCCCCTGAAAGGTTTGGCACTCGAAACAGAAGGCTTTTTATCACAGGACAAGAAATCAGCCCTCAAAAACTTAACCGGCAGAAAATATTTTTTTGAAAAAATCCCTAAGCCCCGGGGTCACAATTTCAGCAAAGATCTGACTTTTGGCAATTCACTCAAAAATGGTGCCAGAAGCTTGCAAATGATCCCCTGAAAGCTTTGGCGATGGAAACGGAGGCTTTTTATCACAGGACAAGAAATCAGCCCTCAAAAACGTAACCGGCAGAAAATAGTTTTTTGGAAAAAATTCCTATGCCCCGGGGTCACAATTTCAGCAAAAATCTGACTTTTGGCAATTCACTCAGAAATGGTGCCAGAAGCTTGCAAATGATCCCCTGAAAGCTTTGGCGATGGAAACAGAAGGCTTTTTATCACAGGACAAGAAATCAGCCCTCAAAAACGTAACCGGCAGAAAATATTTTTGGTCACAATTTCAGCAAAAATCTGACTTTTGGCAATTCACTCAAAAATGGTGCCAGAAGCTTGCAAATGATCCCCTGAAAGCTTTGGCGATGGAAACAGAAGGCTTTTTATCACAGGACAAGAAATCAGCCCTCAAAAACGTAACCGGCAGAAAATATTTTTTTGAAAAAATCCCTAAGCCCCGGGGTCACAATTTCAGCAAAAATCTGACTTTTGGCAATTCACTCAAAAATGGTGCCAGAAGCTTGCAAATGATCCCCTGAAAGCTTTGGCGATGGAAACAGAAGGCTTTTTATCACAGGACAAGAAATCAGCCCTCAAAAACTTAACCGGCAGAAAATATTTTTTTGAAAAAATCCCTAAGCCCCGGGGTCACAATTTCAGCAAAATTCTGACTTTTGGCAATTCACTCGAAAATGGTGCCAGAAGCTTGTAAATGATCCCGTGAAAGGTTTGGCACTCGAAACAGAAGGCTTTTTACCACAGGACAAGAAATCAGCCCTCAAAAACTTAACCGGCAGAAAATATTTTTTTGAAAAAATCCCTAAGCCCCGGGGTCACAATTTCAGCAAAGATCTGACTTTTGGCAGTTCACTCAGAAATGGTTCCAAGAGCTTAAAAATGCTCCCCTGAAAGGTTTGGCACTCGAAACAGAAGGATTTTTATCACAGGACAAGAAATCAGCCCTCAAAAACTTAACCGGCAGAAAATATTTTTTTGAAAAAATCCCTAAGCCCCGGGGTCACAATTTCAGCAAAAATCTGACTTTTGGCAATTCACTCAAAAATGGTGCCAGAAGCTTGCAAATGATCCCCTGAAAGCTTTGGCGATGGAAACAGAAGGCTTTTTATCACAGGACAAGAAATCAGCCCTCAAAAACTTAACCGGCAGAAAATATTTTTTTGAAAAAATCCCTAAGCCCCGGGGTCACAATTTCAGCAAAAATCTGACTTTTGGCAATTCACTCAAAAATGGTGCCAGAAGCTTGCAAATGATCCCCTGAAAGCTTTGGCGATGGAAACAGAAGGCTTTTGATCACAGGACAAGAAATCAGCCCTCAAAAACTTAACCAGCAGAAAATATTTTTTTGAAAAAATCCCTAAGCCCCGGGGTCACAATTTCAGCAAAAATCTGACTTTTGGCAATTCACTCAAAAATGGTGCCAGAAGCTTGCAAGTGATCCCGTGAAAGGTTTGGCACTCGAAACAGAAGGCTTTTTATGACAGGACAAGAAATCAGCCCTAGAAAATATTTTTTTGAAAAAATCGCTAAGCCCCGGGGTCACAATTTCAGCAAAGATCTGACTTTTGGCAGTTCCCTCAAAAATGGTTCCAAGAGCTTAAAAATGCTCCCCTGAAAGGTTTGGCACTCGAAACAGAAGGCTTTTTATCACAGGACAAGAAATCAGCCCTCAAAAACTTAACCGGCAGAAAATATTATTTTGAAAAAATCCCTGAGCCCTCAGAAATCAGCCCTCAAAAACTTAACCGGTAGAAAATATTTTTTTGAAAAAATCCCTAAGCCCCGGGGTCACAATTTCAGCAAAAATCTGACTTTTGGCAGTTCACTCTAAAATGGTTCCAAGAGCTTAAAAATGCTCCCCTGAAAGGTTTGGCACTCGAAACAGAAGGCTTTTTATCACAGGACAAGAAATCAGCCCTCAAAAACTTAACCGGCAGAAAACATTATTTTGAAAAAATCCCTAAGCCCCGAGGTCACAATTTCAGCAAAAATCTGACTTTTGGCAGTTCACTCAAAAATAGTTCCAAGAGCTTAAAAATGCTCCCCTGAATGGTTTGGCACTCGAAACAGAAGGCTTTTTATCACAGGACAAGAAATCAGCCCTCAAAAACTTAACCGGCAGAAAATATTTCTTTGAAAAAATCCCTAAGCCCAGGGGTCACAATCTCAACAAAAATCTGACTTTTGGCAGTTCACTCAAAAATGGTTCCAAGAGCTTAAAAATGCTCCCCTGAAAGGTTTGGCGATGGAAACAGAAGGCTTTTTATCACAGGACAAGAAATCAGCCCTCAAAAACGTAACCGGCAGAAAATATTTTTTTGAAAAAATCCTTAAGGCATGGGGTCACAATTTCAGCAAAAATCTGACTTTTGGCAATTCACTCAAAAATGGTGCCAGAAGCTTACAAATGATCCCCTGAAAGCTTTGGCGATGGAAACAGAAGGCTTTTTATCACAGGACAAGAAATCAGCCCTCAAAAACTTAACCGGCAGAAAATATTTTTTTGAAAAAATCTCTAAGCCCCGGGGTCACAATTTCAGAAAAAGTCTGACTTTTGGCAGTTCACTCAAAAATGGTGCCAGAAGGTTGCAAATGATCCCCTGAAAGGTTTGGCACTCGAAACAGAAGGCTTTTTATCACAGGACAAGAAATCAGCCCTCAAAAACTTAACCGGCAAAAAATATTTTTTTGAAAAAATCCCTAAGCCCCGGGGTCACAATTTCAGCAAAAATCTGACTTTTGGCAATTCACTCAAAAATGGTGCCAGAAGCTTTCAAATGATCCCCTGAAAGCTTTGGCGATGGAAACAGAAGGCTTTTTATCACAGGACAAGAAGTCAGCCCTCAAAAACTTAACCGGCAGAAAATATTTTTTTGAAAAAATCGCTAAGCCCCGGGGTCACAATTTCAGCAAAGATCTGACTTTTGGCAGTTCCCTCAAAAATGGTTCCAAGAGCTTAAAAATGCTCCCCTGAAAGGTTTGGCACTCGAAACAGAAGGCTTTTTATCACAGGACATGAAATCAGCCCTGAAAAACTTAACCGGCAGAAAATATTTTTTTGAAAAAATCCCTAAGCCCCGGGGTCACAATTTCAGCAAAAATCTGACTTTTGGCAATTCACTCAAAAATGGTGCCAGAAGGTTGCAAATGATCCCCTGAAAGCTTTGGCGATGGAAACGGAGGCTTTTTATCACAGGACAAGAAATCAGCCCTCAAAAACGTAACCGGCAGAAAATATTTTTTTGAAAAAAATCCCTATGCCCCGGGGTCACAATTTCAGCAAAAATCTGACTTTTGGCAATTCACTCAGAAATGGTGCCAGAAGCTTGCAAATGATCCCCTGAAAGCTTTGGCGATGGAAACAGAAGGCTTTTTATCACAGGACAAGAAATCAGCCCTCAAAAACGTAACCGGCAGAAAATATTTTTGGTCACAATTTCAGCAAAAATCTGACTTTTGGCAATTCACTCAAAAATGGTGCCAGAAGCTTGCAAATGATCCCCTGAAAGCTTTGGCGATGGAAACAGAAGGCTTTTTATCACAGGACAAGAAATCAGCCCTCAAAAACGTAACCGGCAGAAAATATTTTTTTGAAAAAATCCCTAAGCCCCGGGGTCACAATTTCAGCAAAAATCTGACTTTTGGCAATTCACTCAAAAATGGTGCCAGAAGCTAGCAAATGATCCCCTGAAAGCTTTGGCGATGGAAACAGAAGGCTTTTTATCACAGGACAAGAAATCAGCCCTCAAAAACGTAACCGGCAGAAAATATTTTTTTGAAAAAATCCCTAAGCCCCGGGGTCACAATTTCAGCAAAAATCTGACTTTTGGCAATTCACTCAAAAATGATGCCAGAAGCTTGCAAATGATCCCCTGAAACTTTGGCGATGGAAACAGAAGGCTTTTTATCACAGGACAAGAAATCAGTCCTCAAAAACTTAACCGGCAGAAAATATTTTTGGTCACAATTTCAGCAAAAATCTGACTTTTGGCAATTCACTCAAAAATGGTGCCAGAAGCTTGCAATTTCACAATTTCAGCAAAAATCTGACTTTTGGCAATTCACTCAAAAATGGTGCCAGAAGGTTGCAAATGATCCCCTGAAAGCTTTGGCGATGGAAACAGAAGGCTTTTTATCACAGGACAAGAAATCAGCCCTCAAAAACTTAACCGGCAGAAAATATTTTTTTGAAAAAATCCCTAAGCCCTCAGAAATCAGCCCTCAAAAACTTAACCGGTAGAAAATATTTTTTTGAAAAAATCCCTAAGCCCCGGGGTCACAATTTCAGCAAAAATCTGACTTTTGGCAGTTCACTCAAAAATGGTTCCAAGAGCTTAAAAATGCTCCCCTGAAAGTTTTGGCACTCGAAACAGAAGGCTTTTTATCACAGGACATGAAATCAGCCCTCAAAAACTTAACCGGCAGAAAATATTTTTTTGAAAAAATCCCTAAGCCCCGGGGTCACAATTTCAGCAAAGATCTGACTTTTGGTATTTCACTCTAAAATGGTTCCAAGAGCTTAAAAATGCTCCCCTGAAATGTTTGGCACTCGAAACAGAAGGCTTTTTATCACAGGACAAGAAATCAGCCCTCAAAAACTTAACCGGCAGAAAATATTTTTGGTCACAATTTCAGCAAAAATCTGACTTTTGGCAGTTCACTCAAAAATGGTGCCAGAAGGTTGCAAATGATCCCCTGAAAGGTTTGGCACTGGAAACAGAAGGCTTTTTATCACAGGACAAGAAATCAGCCCTCAAAAACTTAACCGGCAGAAAATATTTTTTTGAAAAAATCCCTAAGCCCCGGGGTCACAATTTCAGCAAAGATCTGACTTTTGGCAGTTCCCTCAAAAATGGTTCCAAGAGCTTAAAAATGCTCCCCTGAAAGGTTTGGCACTCGAAACAGAAGGCTTTTTATCACAGGACAAGAAATCAGCCCTCAAAAACTTAACCGGCAGAAAATATTATTTTGAAAAAATCCCTAAGCCCTCAGAAATCAGCCCTCAAAAACTTAACCGGTAGAAAATATTTTTTTGAAAAAAATCCCTAAGCCCCGGGGTCACAATTTCAGCAAAAATCTGACTTTTGGCAGTTCACTCAAAAATGGTTCCAAGAGCTTAAAAATGCTCCCCTGAAAGGTTTGGCACTCGAAACAGAAGGCTTTTTATCACAGGACAAGAAATCAGCCCTCAAAAACTTAACCGGCAGAAAATATTTTTTTGAAAAGATCCCTAAGCCCCGGGGTCACAATTTCAGCAAAGATCTGACTTTTGGCAATTCACTCAAAAATGGTGCCAGAAGCTTGCAAATGATCCCCTGAAAGCTTTGGCGATGGAAACGGAGGCTTTTTATCACAGGACAAGAAATCAGCCCTCAAAAACGTAACCGGCAGAAAATATTTTTTTGAAAAAAATCCCTATGCCCCGGGGTCACAATTTCAGCAAAAATCTGACTTTTGGCAATTCACTCAGAAATGGTGCCAGAAGCTTGCAAATGATCCCCTGAAAGCTTTGGCGATGGAAACAGAAGGCTTTTTATCACAGGACAAGAAATCAGCCCTCAAAAACGTAACCGGCAGAAAATATTTTTGGTCACAATTTCAGCAAAAATCTGACTTTTGGCAATTCACTCAAAAATGGTGCCAGAAGCTTGCAAATGATCCCCTGAAAGCTTTGGCGATGGAAACAGAAGGCTTTTTATCACAGGACAAGAAATCAGCCCTCAAAAACGTAACCGGCAGAAAATATTTTTTTGAAAAAATCCCTAAGCCCCGGGGTCACAATTTCAGCAAAAATCTGACTTTTGGCAATTCACTCAAAAATGGTGCCAGAAGCTTGCAAATGATCCCCTGAAAGCTTTGGCGATGGAAACAGAAGGCTTTTTATCACAGGACAAGAAATCAGCCCTCAAAAACTTAACCGGCAGAAAATATTCTTTTGAAAAAATCCCTAAGCCCCGGGGTCACAATTTGAGCAAAAATCTGACTTTTGGCAGTTCACTCAAAAATGGTGCCAGAAGCTTGCAAATGCTCCCCAGAAAGGTTTGGCACTCGAAACAGAAGGCTTTTTATCACAGGACAAGAAATCAGCCCTCAAAAACTTAACCGGCAGAAAATATTTTTATGAAAAAATCCCTAAGCCCTGGGGTCACAATTTCAGCAAAAATCTGACTTTTGGCAATTCACTCAAAAATGGTGCCAGAAGCTTGCAATTTCACAATTTCAGCAAAAATCTGACTTTTGGCAATTCACTCAAAAATGGTGCCAGAAGCTTGCAAATGATCCCCTGAAAGCTTTGGCGATGGAAACAGAAGGCTTTTTATCACAGGACAAGAAATCAGCCCTCAAAAACTTAACCGGCAGAAAATATTTTTTTGAAAAAATCCCTAAGCCCTCAGAAATCAGCCCTCAAAAACTTAACCGGTAGAAAATATTTTTTTGAAAAAATCCCTAAGCCCCGGGGTCACAATTTCAGCAAAAATCTGACTTTTGGCAGTTCACTCAAAAATGGTTCCAAGAGCTTAAAAATGCTCCCCTGAAAGTTTTGGCACTCGAAACAGAAGGCTTTTTATCACAGGACATGAAATCAGCCCTCAAAAGCTTAACCGGCAGAAAATATTTTTTTGAAAAAATCCCTAAGCCCCGGGGTCACAATTTCAGCAAAGATCTGACTTTTGGTATTTCACTCTAAAATGGTTCCAAGAGCTTAAAAATGCTCCCCTGAAATGTTTGGCACTCGAAACAGAAGGCTTTTTATCACAGGACAAGAAATCAGCCCTCAAAAACTTAACCGGCAGAAAATATTTTTGGTCACAATTTCA
Organism: Podarcis liolepis; assembly: GCF_965112155.1. Taxonomy (NCBI): domain Eukaryota; kingdom Metazoa; phylum Chordata; class Lepidosauria; order Squamata; family Lacertidae; genus Podarcis; species Podarcis liolepis. Next base: position 16,477,517 of record NC_139571.1, on the reverse strand, counting down.
GCAAAAATCTGACTTTTGGCAGTTCACTCAAAAATGGTGCCAGAAGGTTGCAAATGATCCCCTGAAAGGTTTGGCACTGGAAACAGAAGGCTTTTTATCACAGGACAAGAAATCAGCCCTCAAAAACTTAACCGGCAGAAAATATTTTTTTGAAAAAATCCCTAAGCCCCGGGGTCACAATTTCAGCAAAGATCTGACTTTTGGCAGTTCCCTCAAAAATGGTTCCAAGAGCTTAAAAATGCTCCCCTGAAAGGTTTGGCACTCGAAACAGAAGGCTTTTTATCACAGGACAAGAAATCAGCCCTCAAAAACTTAACCGGCAGAAAATATTATTTTGAAAAAATCCCTAAGCCCTCAGAAATCAGCCCTCAAAAACTTAACCGGTAGAAAATATTTTTTTGAAAAAAATCCCTAAGCCCCGGGGTCACAATTTCAGCAAAAATCTGACTTTTGGCAGTTCACTCAAAAATGGTTCCAAGAGCTTAAAAATGCTCCCCTGAAAGGTTTGGCACTCGAAACAGAAGGCTTTTTATCACAGGACAAGAAATCAGCCCTCAAAAACTTAACCGGCAGAAAATATTTTTTTGAAAAAATCCCTAAGCCCCGGGGTCACAATTTCAGCAAAAATCTGACTTTTGGCAATTCACTCAAAAATGGTGCCAGAAGCTTGCAAATGATCCCCTGAAAGCTTTGGCGATGGAAACGGAGGCTTTTTATCACAGGACAAGAAATCAGCCCTCAAAAACGTAACCGGCAGAAAATATTTTTTTGAAAAAAATCCCTATGCCCCGGGGTCACAATTTCAGCAAAAATCTGACTTTTGGCAATTCACTCAGAAATGGTGCCAGAAGCTTGCAAATGATCCCCTGAAAGCTTTGGCGATGGAAACAGAAGGCTTTTTATCACAGGACAAGAAATCAGCCCTCAAAAACGTAACCGGCAGAAAATATTTTTGGTCACAATTTCAGCAAAAATCTGACTTTTGGCAATTCACTCAAAAATGGTGCCAGAAGCTTGCAAATGATCCCCTGAAAGCTTTGGCGATGGAAACAGAAGGCTTTTTATCACAGGACAAGAAATCAGCCCTCAAAAACGTAACCGGCAGAAAATATTTTTTTGAAAAAATCCCTAAGCCCCGGGGTCACAATTTCAGCAAAAATCTGACTTTTGGCAATTCACTCAAAAATGGTGCCAGAAGCTTGCAAATGATCCCCTGAAAGCTTTGGCGATGGAAACAGAAGGCTTTTTATCACAGGACAAGAAATCAGCCCTCAAAAACGTAACCGGCAGAAAATATTTTTTTGAAAAAATCCCTAAGCCCCGGGGTCACAATTTCAGCAAAAATCTGACTTTTGGCAGTTCACTCAAAAATGGTTCCAAGAGCTTAAAAATGCTCCCCTGAAAGTTTTGGCACTCGAAACAGAAGGCTTTTTATCACAGGACATGAAATCAGCCCTCAAAAACTTAACCGGCAGAAAATATTTTTTTGAAAAAATCCCTAAGCCCCGGGGTCACAATTTGAGCAAAAATCTGACTTTTGGCAGTTCACTCAAAAATGGTGCCAGAAGCTTGCAAATGATCCCCTGAAAGCTTTGGCGATGGAAACAGAAGGCTTTTTATCACAGGACAAGAAATCAGCCCTCAAAAACGTAACCGGCAGAAAATATTTTTTTGAAAAAATCCCTAAGCCCCGGGGTCACAATTTCAGCAAAAATCTGACTTTTGGCAATTCACTCAAAAATGGTGCCAGAAGCTTGCAAATGATCCCCTGAAAGCTTTGGCGATGGAAACAGAAGGCTTTTTATCACAGGACAAGAAATCAGCCCTCAAAAACTTAACCGGCAGAAAATATTCTTTTGAAAAAATCCCTAAGCCCCGGGGTCACAATTTGAGCAAAAATCTGACTTTTGGCAGTTCACTCAAAAATGGTGCCAGAAGCTTGCAAATGCTCCCCAGAAAGGTTTGGCACTCGAAACAGAAGGCTTTTTATCACAGGACAAGAAATCAGCCCTCAAAAACTTAACCGGCAGAAAATATTTTTATGAAAAAATCCCTAAGCCCTGGGGTCACAATTTCAGCAAAAATCTGACTTTTGGCAATTCACTCAAAAATGGTGCCAGAAGCTTGCAATTTCACAATTTCAGCAAAAATCTGACTTTTGGCAATTCACTCAAAAATGGTGCCAGAAGCTTGCAAATGATCCCCTGAAAGCTTTGGCGATGGAAACAGAAGGCTTTTTATCACAGGACAAGAAATCAGCCCTCAAAAACTTAACCGGCAGAAAATATTTTTTTGAAAAAATCCCTAAGCCCTCAGAAATCAGCCCTCAAAAACTTAACCGGTAGAAAATATTTTTTTGAAAAAATCCCTAAGCCCCGGGGTCACAATTTCAGCAAAAATCTGACTTTTGGCAGTTCACTCAAAAATGGTTCCAAGAGCTTAAAAATGCTCCCCTGAAAGTTTTGGCACTCGAAACAGAAGGCTTTTTATCACAGGACATGAAATCAGCCCTCAAAAGCTTAACCGGCAGAAAATATTTTTTTGAAAAAATCCCTAAGCCCCGGGGTCACAATTTCAGCAAAGATCTGACTTTTGGTATTTCACTCTAAAATGGTTCCAAGAGCTTAAAAATGCTCCCCTGAAATGTTTGGCACTCGAAACAGAAGGCTTTTTATCACAGGACAAGAAATCAGCCCTCAAAAACTTAACCGGCAGAAAATATTTTTGGTCACAATTTCAGCAAAAATCTGACTTTTGGCAGTTCACTCAAAAATGGTGCCAGAAGGTTGCAAATGATCCCCTGAAAGGTTTGGCACTGGAAACAGAAGGCTTTTTATCACAGGACAAGAAATCAGCCCTCAAAAACTTAACCGGCAGAAAATATTTTTTTGAAAAAATCCCTAAGCCCCGGGGTCACAATTTCAGCAAAGATCTGACTTTTGGCAGTTCCCTCAAAAATGGTTCCAAGAGCTTAAAAATGCTCCCCTGAAAGGTTTGGCACTCGAAACAGAAGGCTTTTTATCACAGGACAAGAAATCAGCCCTCAAAAACTTAACCGGCAGAAAATATTATTTTGAAAAAATCCCTAAGCCCTCAGAAATCAGCCCTCAAAAACTTAACCGGTAGAAAATATTTTTTTGAAAAAAATCCCTAAGCCCCGGGGTCACAATTTCAGCAAAAATCTGACTTTTGGCAGTTCACTCAAAAATGGTTCCAAGAGCTTAAAAATGCTCCCCTGAAAGGTTTGGCACTCGAAACAGAAGGCTTTTTATCACAGGACAAGAAATCAGCCCTCAAAAACTTAACCGGCAGAAAATATTTTTTTGAAAAAATCCCTAAGCCCCGGGGTCACAATTTCAGCAAAAATCTGACTTTTGGCAATTCACTCAAAAATGGTGCCAGAAGCTTGCAAATGATCCCCTGAAAGCTTTGGCGATGGAAACGGAGGCTTTTTATCACAGGACAAGAAATCAGCCCTCAAAAACGTAACCGGCAGAAAATATTTTTTTGAAAAAAATCCCTATGCCCCGGGGTCACAATTTCAGCAAAAATCTGACTTTTGGCAATTCACTCAGAAATGGTGCCAGAAGCTTGCAAATGATCCCCTGAAAGCTTTGGCGATGGAAACAGAAGGCTTTTTATCACAGGACAAGAAATCAGCCCTCAAAAACGTAACCGGCAGAAAATATTTTTGGTCACAATTTCAGCAAAAATCTGACTTTTGGCAATTCACTCAAAAATGGTGCCAGAAGCTTGCAAATGATCCCCTGAAAGCTTTGGCGATGGAAACAGAAGGCTTTTTATCACAGGACAAGAAATCAGCCCTCAAAAACGTAACCGGCAGAAAATATTTTTTTGAAAAAATCCCTAAGCCCCGGGGTCACAATTTCAGCAAAAATCTGACTTTTGGCAATTCACTCAAAAATGGTGCCAGAAGCTTGCAAATGATCCCCTGAAAGCTTTGGCGATGGAAACAGAAGGCTTTTTATCACAGGACAAGAAATCAGCCCTCAAAAACGTAACCGGCAGAAAATATTTTTTTGAAAAAATCCCTAAGCCCCGGGGTCACAATTTCAGCAAAAATCTGACTTTTGGCAGTTCACTCAAAAATGGTTCCAAGAGCTTAAAAATGCTCCCCTGAAAGTTTTGGCACTCGAAACAGAAGGCTTTTTATCACAGGACATGAAATCAGCCCTCAAAAACTTAACCGGCAGAAAATATTTTTTTGAAAAAATCCCTAAGCCCCGGGGTCACAATTTCAGCAAAGATCTGACTTTTGGTATTTCACTCTAAAATGGTTCCAAGAGCTTAAAAATGCTCCCCTGAAAGGTTTGGCACTCGAAACAGAAGGCTTTTTATCACAGGACAAGAAATCAGCCCTCAAAAACTTAACCGGCAGAAAATATTTTTTTGAAAAAATCCCTAAGCCCCGGGGTCACAATTTCAGCAAAAATCTGACTTTTGGCAGTTCACTCAAAAATGGTGCCAGAAGGTTGCAAATGATCCCCTGAAAGGTTTGGCACTGGAAACAGAAGGCTTTTTATCACAGGACAAGAAATCAGCCCTCAAAAACTTAACCGGCAGAAAATATTTTTTTGAAAAAATCCCTAAGCCCCGGGGTCACAATTTCAGCAAAAATCTGACTTTTGGCAATTCACTCAAAAATGGTGCCAGAAGCTTTCAAATGATCCCCTGAAAGCTTTGGCGATGGAAACAGAAGGCTTTTTATCACAGGACAAGAAGTCAGCCCTCAAAAACTTAACCGGCAGAAAATATTTTTTTGAAAAAATCCCTAAGCCCCGGGGTCACAATTTCAGCAAAAATCTGACTTTTGGCAGTTCACTTAAAAATGGTGCCAGAAGCTTGCAAATGCTCCCCAGAAAGGTTTGGCACTCGAAACAGAAGGCTTTTTATCACAGGACAAGAAATCAGCCCTCAAAAACTTAACCGGCAGAAAATATTTTTTTGAAAAAATCCCTAAGCCCCGGGGTCACAATTTCAGCAAAAATCTGACTTTTGGCAATTCACTCAAAAATGGTGCCAGAAGCTTGCAATTTCATAATTTCAGCAAAAATCTGACTTTTGGCAATTCACTCAAAAATGGTGCCAGAAGCTTGCAAATGATCCCCTGAAAGCTTTGGCGATGGAAACAGAAGGCTTTTTATCACAGGACAAGAAATCAGCCCTCAAAAACTTAACCGGCAGAAAATATTTTTTTGAAAAAATCCCTAAGCCCCAGTATCACAATTTCAGCAAAAATCTGACTTTTGGCAATTCACTCAAAAATGGTGCCAGAAGCTTGCAAATGATCCCCTGAAAGCTTTGGTGATGGAAACAGAAGGCTTTTTATCACAGGACAAGAAATCAGCCCTCAAAAACTTAACCGGCAGAAAATATTTTTGGTCACAATTTCAGCAAAAATCTGACTTTTGGCAATTCACTCAAAAATGGTGCCAGAAGCTTGCAATTTCACAATTTCAGCAAAAATCTGACTTTTGGCAATTCACTCAAAAATGGTGCCAGAAGGTTGCAAATGATCCCCTGAAAGCTTTGGCGATGGAAACAGAAGGCTTTTTATCACAGGACAAGAAATCAGCCCTCAAAAACTTAACCGGCAGAAAATATTTTTTTGAAAAAATCCCGAAGCCCCGGGGTCACAATTTCAGCAAAAATCTGACTTTTGGCAGTTCACTCAAAAATGGTTCCAAGAGCTTAAAAATGCTCCCCTGAAAGTTTTGGCACTCGAAACAGAAGGCTTTTTATCACAGGACATGAAATCAGCCCTCAAAAACTTAACCGGCAGAAAATATTTTTTTGAAAAAATCCCTAAGCCCCGGGGTCACAATTTCAGCAAAGATCTGACTTTTGGTATTTCACTCTAAAATGGTTCCAAGAGCTTAAAAATGCTCCCCTGAAAGGTTTGGCACTCGAAACAGAAGGCTTTTTATCACAGGACAAGAAATCAGCCCTCAAAAACTTAACCGGCAGAAAATATTTTTGGTCACAATTTCAGCAAAAATCTGACTTTTGGCAATTCACTCAAAAATGGTGCCAGAAGCTTGCAATTTCATAATTTCAGCAAAAATCTGACTTTTGGCAATTCACTCAAAAATGGTGCCAGAAGCTTGCAAATGATCCCCTGAAAGCTTTGGCGATGGAAACAGAAGGCTTTTTATCACAGGACAAGAAATCAGCCCTCAAAAACTTAACCGGCAGAAAATATTTTTTTGAAAAAATCCCGAAGCCCCGGGGTCACAATTTCAGCAAAAATCTGACTTTTGGCAGTTCACTCAAAAATGGTTCCAAGAGCTTAAAAATGCTCCCCTAAAAGTTTTGGCACTCGAAACAGAAGGCTTTTTATCACAGGACATGAAATCAGCCCTCAAAAACTTAACCGGCAGAAAATATTTTTTTGAAAAAATCCCTAAGCCCCGGGGTCACAATTTCAGCAAAGATCTGACTTTTGGTATTTCACTCTAAAATGGTTCCAAGAGCTTAAAAATGCTCCCCTGAAAGGTTTGGCACTCGAAACAGAAGGCTTTTTATCACAGGACAAGAAATCAGCCCTCAAAAACTTAACCGGCAGAAAATATTTTTGGTCACAATTTCAGCAAAAATCTGACTTTTGGCAATTCACTCAAAAATGGTGCCAGAAGCTTGCAATTTCATAATTTCAGCAAAAATCTGACTTTTGGCAATTCACTCAAAAATGGTGCCAGAAGCTTGCAAATGATCCCCTGAAAGCTTTGGCGATGGAAACAGAAGGCTTTTTATCACAGGACAAGAAATCAGCCCTCAAAAACTTAACCGGCAGAAAATATTTTTGGTCACAATTTCAGCAAAAATCTGACTTTTGGCAATTCACTCAAAAATGGTGCCAGAAGCTTGCAATTTCACAATTTCAGCAAAAATCTGACTTTTGGCAATTCACTCAAAAATGGTGCCAGAAGGTTGCAAATGATCCCCTGAAAGCTTTGGCGATGGAAACAGAAGGCTTTTTATCACAGGACAAGAAATCAGCATTCAAAAACTTAACCGGCAGAAAATATTTTTTTGAAAAAATCCCGAAGCCCTCAGAAATCAGCCCTCAAAAACTTAACCGGTAGAAAATATTTTTTTGAAAAAATCCCCAAGCCCCGGGGTCACAATTTCAGCAAAAATCTGACTTTTGGCAGTTCACTCAAAAATGGTTCCAAGAGCTTAAAAATGCTCCCCTGAAAGTTTTGGCACTCGAAACAGAAGGCTTTTTATCACAGGACATGAAATCAGCCCTCAAAAACTTAACCGGCAGAAAATATTTTTTTGAAAAAATCCCTAAGCCCCGGGGTCACAATTTCAGCAAAGATCTGACTTTTGGTATTTCACTCTAAAATGGTTCCAAGAGCTTAAAAATGCTCCCCGGAAAGGTTTGGCACTCGAAACAGAAGGCTTTTTATCACAGGACAAGAAATCAGCCCTCAAAAACTTAACCGGCAGAGAATATTTTTTTGAAAAAATCTCTAAGCCCCGGGGTCACAATTTCAGCAAAAATCTGACTTTTGGCAGTTCACTCAAAAATGGTGCCAGAAGGTTGCAAATGATCCCCTGAAAGGTTTGGCACTGGAAACAGAAGGCTTTTTATCACAGGACAAGAAATCAGCCCTCAAAAACTTAACCGGCAGAAAATATTTTTTTGAAAAAATCCCTAAGCCCCGGGGTCACAATTTCAGAAAAATCTGACTTTTGGCAGTTCACTCAAAAATGGTGCCAGAAGCTTTCAAATGATCCCCTGAAAGCTTTGGCGATGGAAACAGAAGGCTTTTTATCACAGGACAAGAAGTCAGCCCTCAAAAACTTAACCGGCAGAAAATATTTTTTTGAAAAAATCCCTAAGCCCCGGGGTCACAATTTCAGCAAAAATCTGACTTTTGGCAGTTCACTCAAAAATGGTGCCAGAAGCTTGCAAATGCTCCCCAGAAAGGTTTGGCACTCGAAACAGAAGGCTTTTTATCACAGGACAAGAAATCAGCCCTCAAAAACTTAACCGGCAGAAAATATTTTTTTGAAAAAATCCCTAAGCCCCGGGGTCACAATTTCAGCAAAAATCTGACTTTTGGCAATTCACTCAAAAATGGTGCCAGAAGCTTGCAATTTCATAATTTCAGCAAAAATCTGACTTTTGGCAATTCACTCAAAAATGGTGCCAGAAGCTTGCAAATGATCCCCTGAAAGCTTTGGCGATGGAAACAGAAGGCTTTTTATCACAGGACAAGAAATCAGCCCTCAAAAACTTAACCGGCAGAAAATATTTTTTTGAAAAAATCCCTAAGCCCCAGTATCAGCATTTCAGCAAAAATCTGACTTTTGGCAATTCACTCAAAAATGGTGCCAGAAGCTTGCAAATGATCCCCTGAAAGCTTTGGTGATGGAAACAGAAGGCTTTTTATCACAGGACAAGAAATCAGCCCTCAAAAACTTAACCGGCAGAAAATATTTTTTTGAAAAAATCCCTAAGCCCCGGGGTCACAATTTCAGCAAAAATCTGACTTTTGGCAATTCACTCAAAAATGGTGCCAGAAGCTTGCAAATGATCCCCTGAAAGCTTTGGCGATGGAAACAGAAGGCTTTTTATCACAGGACAAGAAATCAGCCCTCAAAAACTTAACCGGCAGAAAATATTTTTTTAAAAAAATCCCTAAGCCCCGGGGTCACAATTTCAGCAAAAATCTGACTTTTCGCAATTCACTCAAAAATGGTGCCAGAAGCTTGCAAATGATCCACTGAAAGCTTTGGCATTCGAAACAGAAGGCTTTTTATCACAGGACAAGAAATCAGCCCTCAAAAACTTAACCAGCAGAAAATATTTTTTTGAAAAAATCCCTAAGCCCCGGGGTCACAATTTCAGCAAAAATCTGACTTTTGGCAATTCACTCAAAAATGGTTCCAAGAGCTTAAAAATGCTCCCCTGAAAGGTTTGGCGATGGAAACAGAAGGCTTTTTATCACAGGACAAGAAATCAGCCCTCAAAAACGTAACCGGCAGAAAATATTTTTTTGAAAAAAATCCCTATGCCCCGGGGTCACAATTTCAGCAAAAATCTGACTTTTGGCAATTCACTCAGAAATGGTGCCAGAAGCTTGCAAATGATCCCCTGAAAGCTTTGGCGATGGAAACAGAAGGCTTTTTATCACAGGACAAGAAATCAGCCCTCAAAAACGTACCGGCAGAAAATATTTTTGGTCACAATTTCAGCAAAAATCTGACTTTTGGCAATTCACTCAAAAATGGTGCCAGAAGCTTGCAAATGATCCCCTGAAAGCTTTGGCGATGGAAACAGAAGGCTTTTTATCACAGGACAAGAAATCAGCCCTCAAAAACGTAACCGGCAGAAAATATTTTTTTGAAAAAATCCCTAAGCCCCGGGGTCACAATTTCAGCAAAAATCTGACTTTTGGCAATTCACTCAAAAATGGTGCCAGAAGCTTGCAAATGATCCCCTGAAAGCTTTGGCGATGGAAACAGAAGGCTTTTTATCACAGGACAAGAAATCAGCCCTCAAAAACGTAACCGGCAGAAAATATTTTTTTGAAAAAATCCCTAAGCCCCGGGGTCACAATTTCAGCAGAAATCTGACTTTTGGCAATTCACTCAAAAATGATGCCAGAAGCTTGCAAATGATCCCCTGAAACTTTGGCGATGGAAACAGAAGGCTTTTTATCACAGGACAAGAAATCAGCCCTCAAAAACTTAACCGGCAGAAAATATTTTTGGTCACAATTTCAGCAAAAATCTGACTTTTGGCAATTCACTCAAAAATGGTGCCAGAAGCTTGCAATTTCACAATTTCAGCAAAAATCTGACTTTTGGCAATTCACTCAAAAATGGTGCCAGAAGCTTGCAAATGATCCCCTGAAAGCTTTGGCGATGGAAACAGAAGGCTTTTTATCACAGGACAAGAAATCAGCCCTCAAAAACTTAACCGGCAGAAAATATTTTTTTGAAAAAATCCCTAAGCCCCGGGGTCACAATTTCAGCAAAAATCTGACTTTTGGCAATTCACTCAAAAATGGTGCCAGAAGCTTTCAAATGATCCCCTGAAAGCTTTGGCGATGGAAACAGAAGGCTTTTTATCACAGGACAAGAAGTCAGCCCTCAAAAACTTAACCGGCAGAAAATATTTTTTTGAAAAAATCCCTAAGCCCCGGGGTCACAATTTCAGCAAAAATCTGACTTTTGGCAGTTCACTCAAAAATGGTGCCAGAAGCTTGCAAATGCTCCCCAGAAAGGTTTGGCACTCGAAACAGAAGGCTTTTTATCACAGGACAAGAAATCAGCCCTCAAAAACTTAACCGGCAGAAAATATTTTTTTGAAAAAATCCCTAAGCCCCGGGGTCACAATTTCAGCAAAAATCTGACTTTTGGCAATTCACTCAAAAATGGTGCCAGAAGCTTGCAAATGATCCCCTGAAAGCTTTGGCGATGGAAACAGAAGGCTTTTTATCACAGGACAAGAAATCAGCCCTCAAAAACTTAACCGGCAGAAAATATTTTTTTGAAAAAATCCCCAAGCCCCAGTATCACAATTTCAGCAAAAATCTGACTTTTGGCAATTCACTCAAAAATGGTGCCAGAAGCTTGCAAATGATCCCCTGAAAGCTTTGGTGATGGAAACAGAAGGCTTTTTATCACAGGACAAGAAATCAGCCCTCAAAAACTTAACCGGCAGAAAATATTTTTTTGAAAAAATCCCTAAGCCCCGGGGTCACAATTTCAGCAAAAATCTGACTTTTGGCAATTCACTCAAAAATGGTGCCAGAAGCTTGCAAATGATCCCCTGAAAGCTTTGGCGATGGAAACAGAAGGCTTTTTATCACAGGACAAGAAATCAGCCCTCAAAAACTTAACCGGCAGAAAATATTTTTTTGAAAAAATCCCTAAGCCCCGGGGTCACAATTTCAGCAAAAATCTGACTTTTCGCAATTCACTCAAAAATCGTGCCAGAAGCTTGCAAATGATCCCCTGAAAGCTTTGGCGATGGAAACAGAAGGCTTTTTATCACAGGACAAGAAATCAGCCCTCAAAAACTTAACTGGCAGAAAATATTTTTTTGAAAAAATCCCTAAGCCACGGGGTCACAATTTCAGCAAAAATCTGACTTTTGGCAATTCACTCAAAAATGGTGCCAGAAGCTTGCAAATGCTCCCCAGAAAGGTTTGGCACTCGAAACAGAAGGCTTTTTATCACAGGACAAGAAATCAGCCCTCAAAAACTTAACCGGCAGAAAATATTTTTTTGAAAAAATCCCTAAGCCCCGGGGTCACAATTTCAGCAAAAATCTGACTTTTGGCAATTCACTCAAAAATGGTGCCAGAAGCTTGCAAATGATCCGCTGAAAGCTTTGGCGATGGAAACAGAAGGCTTTTTATCACAGGACAAGAAATCAGCCCTCAAAAACTTAACCGGCAGAAAATATTTTTTTGAAAAAATCCCTAAGCCCCGGGGTCACAATTTCAGCAAAAATCTGACTTTTGGCAATTCACTCAAAAATGGTGCCAGAAGCTTGCAAATGATCCCCTGAAAGCTTTGGCGATGGAAACAGAAGGCTTTTTATCACAGGACAAAAATCAGCTCTCAAAAACTTAACCGGCAGAAAATATTTTTTTGAAAAAATCCCTAAGCCCCGGGGTCACAATTTCAGCAAAAATCTGACTTTTGGCAATTCACTCAAAAATGGTGCCAGAAGCTTGCAGATGATCCCCTGAAAGCTTTGGCGATGGAAACAGAAGGCTTTTTATCACAGGACAAGAAATCAGCCCTCAAAAACTTAACCGGCAGAAAATATTTTTTTGAAAAAATCCCTAAGCCCCGGGGTCACAATTTCAGCAAAAATCTGACTTTTGGCAATTCACTCAAAAATGGTGCCAGAAGCTTGCAAATGATCCCCTGAAAGCTTTGGCGATGGAAACAGAAGGCTTTTTATCACAGGACAAAAATCAGCCCTCAAAAACTTAACCGGCAGAAAATATTTTTTTGAAAAAATCCCTAAGCCCCGGGGTCACAATTTCAGCAAAAATCTGACTTTTGGCAATTCACTCAAAAATGGTGCCAGAAGCTTGCAAATGATCCCCTGAAAGCTTTGGCGATGGAAACAGAAGGCTTTTTATCACAGGACAAGAAATCAGCCCTCAAAAACTTAACCGGCAGAAAATATTTTTTTGAAAAAATCCCTAAGCCCCGGGGTCACAATTTCAGCAAAAATCTGACTTTTGGCAATTCACTCAAAAATGGTGCCAGAAGCTTACAAATGATCCCCTGAAAGCTTTGGCGATGGAAACAGAAGGCTTTTTATCACAGGACAAGAAATCAGCCCTCAAAAACTTAACCGGCAGAAAATATTTTTTTGAAAAAATCCCTAAGCCCTCAGAAATCAGCCCTCAAAAACTTAACCGGTAGAAAATATTTTTTTGAAAAAATCCCTAAGCCCCGGGGTCACAATTTCAGCAAAGATCTGACTTTTGGTATTTCACTCTAAAATGGTTCCAAGAGCTTAAAAATGCTCCCCTGAAAGGTTTGGCACTCGAAACAGAAGGCTTTTTATCACAGGACAAGAAATCAGCCCTCAAAAACTTAACCGGCAGAAAATATTTTTTTGAAAATATCTCTAAGCCCCGGGGCCACAATTTCAGCAAAAATCTGACTTTTGGCAGTTCACTCAAAAATGGTGCCAGAAGGTTGCAAATGATCCCCTGAAAGGTTTGGCACTCGAAACAGAAGGCTTTTTATCACAGGACAAGAAATCAGCCCTCAAAAACTTAACCGGCAGAAAATATTTTTTTGAAAAAATCCTTAAGCCCCGGGGTCACAATTTCAGCAAAAATCTGACTTTTGGCAATTCACTCAAAAATGGTGCCAGAAGCTTTCAAATGATCCCCTGAAAGCTTTGGCGATGGAAACAGAAGGCTTTTTATCACAGGACAAGAAGTCAGCCCTCAAAAACTTAACCGGCAGAAAATATTTTTTTGAAAAAATCCCTAAGCCCCGGGGTCACAATTTCAGCAAAAATCTGACTTTTGGCAGTTCACTCAAAAATGGTGCCAGAAGCTTGCAAATGCTCCCCAGAAAGGTTTGGCACTCGAAACAGAAGGCTTTTTATCACAGGACAAGAAATCAGCCCTCAAAAACTTAACCGGCAGAAAATATTTTTTTGAAAAAATCCCTAAGCCCCGGGGTCACAATTTCAGCAAAAATCTGACTTTTGGCAATTCACTCAAAAATGGTGCCAGAAGCTTGCAAATGATCCGCTGAAAGCTTTGGCGATGGAAACAGAAGGCTTTTTATCACAGGACAAGAAATCAGCCCTCAAAAACTTAACCGGGAGAAAATATTTTTTTGAAAAAATCCCTAAGCCCCGGGGTCACAATTTCAGCAAAAATCTGACTTTTGGCAATTCACTCAAAAATGGTGCCAGAAGCTTGCAAATGATCCCCTGAAAGCTTTGGCGATGGAAACAGAAGGCTTTTTATCACAGGACAAAAATCAGCCCTCAAAAACTTAACCGGCAGAAAATATTTTTTTGAAAAAATCCCTAAGCCCCGGGGTCACAATTTCAGCAAAAATCTGACTTTTGGCAATTCACTCAAAAATGGTGCCAGAAGCTTGCAAATGATCCCCTGAAAGCTTTGGCGATGGAAACAGAAGGCTTTTTATCACAGGACAAGAAATCAGCCCTCAAAAACTTAACCGGCAGAAAATATTTTTTTGAAAAAATCCCTAAGCCCCGGGGTCACAATTTGAGCAAAAATCTGACTTTTGGCAATTCACTCAAAAATGGTGCCAGAAGCTTACAAATGATCCCCTGAAAGCTTTGGCGATGGAAACAGAAGGCTTTTTATCACAGGACAAGAAATCAGCCCTCAAAAACTTAACCGGCAGAAAATATTTTTTTGAAAAAATCCCTAAGCCCTCAGAAATCAGCCCTCAAAAACTTAACCGGTAGAAAATATTTTTTTGAAAAAATCCCTAAGCCCCGGGGTCACAATTTCAGCAAAAATCTGACTTTTGGCAGTTCACTCAAAAATGGTTCCAAGAGCTTAAAAATGCTCCCCTGAAAGTTTTGGCACTCGAAACAGAAGGCTTTTTATCACAGGATGAGAATCAGCCCTCAAAAACTTAAGCGGCAGAAAATATTTTTTTGAAAAAATCCCTAAGCCCCGGGGTCACAATTTCAGCAAAGATCTGACTTTTGGTATTTCACTCTAAAATGGTTCCAAGAGCTTAAAAATGCTCCCCTGAAAGGTTTGGCACTCGAAACAGAAGGCTTTTTATCACAGGACAAGAAATCAGCCCTCAAAAACTTAACCGGCAAAAAATATTTTTTTGAAAAAATCTCTAAGCCCCGGGGTCACAATTTCAGCAAAAATCTGACTTTTGGCAGTTCACTCAAAAATGGTGCCAGAAGGTTGCAAATGATCCCCTGAAAGGTTTGGCACTCGAAACAGAAGGCTTTTTATCACAGGACAAGAAATCAGCCCTCAAAAACTTAACCGGCAGAAAATATTTTTTTGAAAAAATCCCTAAGCCCCGGGCTCACAATTTCAGCAAAAATCTGACTTTTGGCAATTCACTCAAAAATGGTGCCAGAAGCTTTCAAATGATCCCCTGAAAGCTTTGGCGATGGAAACAGAAGGCTTTTTATCACAGGACAAGAAGTCAGCCCTCAAAAACTTAACCGGCAGAAAATATTTTTTTGAAAAAATCCCTAAGCCCCGGGGTCACAATTTCAGCAAAAATCTGACTTTTGGCAATTCACTCAAAAATGGTGCCAGAAGCTTGCAAATGATCCCCTGAAAGCTTTGGCGATGGAAACAGAAGGCTTTTTATCACAGGACAAGAAATCAGCCCTCAAAAACTTAACCGGCAGAAAATATTTTTTTGAAAAAATCTCTAAGCCCTGGGCTCACAATTTCAGCAAAAATCTGACTTTTGGCAGTTCACTCAAAAATGGTGACTGAAGGTTGCAAATGATCCCCTGAAAGGTTTGGCACTCGAAACAGAAGGCTTTTTATCACAGGACAAGAAATCAGCCCTCAAAAACTTAACCGGCAGAAAATATTTTTTTGAAAAAATCCCTAAGCCCTCAGAAATCAGCGCTCAAAAACTTAACCGGTAGAAAATATTTTTTTGAAAAAATCCCTAAGCCCCGGGGTCACAATTTCAGCAAAGATCTGACTTTTGGTATTTCACTCTAAAATGGTTCCAAGAGCTTAAAAATGCTCCCCTGAAAGGTTTGGCACTCGAAACAGAAGGCTTTTTATCACAGGACAAGAAATCAGCCTTCAAAAACTTAACCGGCAGAAAATATTTTTTTGAAAAAATCTCTAAGCCCCGGGGTCACAATTTCAGCAAAAATCTGACTTTTGGCAGTTCACTCAAAAATGGTGCCAGAAGGTTGCAAATGATCCCCTGAAAGGTTTGGCACTCGAAACAGAAGGCTTTTTATCACAGGACAAGAAATCAGCCCTCAAAAACTTAACCGGCAGAAAATATTTTTTTGAAAAAATCTTTAAGCCCCGGGGTCACAATTTCAGCAAAAATCTGACTTTTGGCAATTCACTCAAAAATGGTGCCAGAAGCTTTCAAATGATCCCCTGAAAGCTTTGGCGATGGAGAACAGAAGGCTTTTTATCACAGGACAAGAAGTCAGCCCTCAAAAACTTAACCGGCAGAAAATATTTTTTTGAAAAAATCCCTAAGCCCCGGGGTCACAATTTCAGCAAAAATCTGACTTTTGGCAGTTCACTCAAAAATGGTGCCAGAAGCTTGCAAATGCTCCCCAGAAAGGTTTGGCACTCGAAACAGAAGGCTTTTTATCACAGGACAAGAAATCAGCCCTCAAAAACTTAACCGGCAGAAAATATTTTTTTGAAAAAATCCCTAAGCCCCGGGGTCACAATTTCAGCAAAAATCTGACTTTTGGCAACTCACTCAAAAATGGTGCCAGAAGCTTGCAATTTCATAATTTCAGCAAAAATCTGACTTTTGGCAATTCACTCAAAAATGGTGCCAGAAGCTTGCAAATGATCCCCTGAAAGCTTTGGCGATGGAAACAGAAGGCTTTTTATCACAGGACAAGAAATCAGCCCTCAAAAACTTAACCGGCAGAAAATATTTTTTTGAAAAAATCCCTAAGCCCCAGTATCACAATTTCAGCAAAAATCTGACTTTTGGCAATTCACTCAAAAATGGTGCCAGAAGCTTGCAAATAATCCCCTGAAAGGTTTGGCACTCGAAACAGAAGGCTTTTTATCACAGGACAAGAAATCAGCCCTCAAAAACTTAACCGGCAGAAAATATTTTTTTGAAAAAATCCCTAAGCCCCGGGGTCACAATTTCGGCAAAAATCTGACTTTTGGCAATTCATTCAAAAATGGTGCCAGAAGGTTGCAAATGATCCCCTGAAAGCTTTGGCGATGGAAACAGAAGGCTTTTTATCACAGGACAAGAAATCAGCCCTCAAAAACTTAACCGGCAGAAAATATTTTTTTGAAAAAATCCCTAAGCCCTCAGAAATCAGCCCTCAAAAACTTAACCGGTAGAAAATATTTTTTTGAAAAAATCCCTAAGCCCCGGGGTCACAATTTCAGCAAAAATCTGACTTTTGGCAGTTCACTCAAAAATGGTTCCAAGAGCTTAAAAATGCTCCCCTGAAAGTTTTGGCACTCGAAACAGAAGGCTTTTTATCACAGGATGAGAATCAGCCCTCAAAAACTTAACCGGCAGAAAATATTTTTTTGAAAAAATCCCTAAGCCCCGGGGTCACAATTTCAGCAAAGATCTGACTTTTGGTATTTCACTCTAAAATGGTTCCAAGAGCTTAAAAATGCTCCCCTGAAAGGTTTGGCACTCGAAACAGAAGGCTTTTTATCACAGGACAAGAAATCAGCCCTCAAAAACTTAACCGGCAGAAAATATTTTTTTGAAAAAATCTCTAAGCCCTGGGCTCACAATTTCAGCAAAAATCTGACTTTTGGCAGTTCACTCAAAAATGGTGCCAGAAGGTTGCAAATGATCCCCTGAAAGGTTTGGCACTCGAAACAGAAGGCTTTTTATCACAGGACAAGAAATCAGCCCTCAAAAACTTAACCGGCAGAAAATATTTTTTTGAAAAAATCCCTAAGCCCCGGGGTCACAATTTCAGCAAAAATCTGACTTTTGGCAATTCACTCAAAAATGGTGCCAGAAGCTTGCAAATGATGCCCTGAAAGCTTTGGCGATGGAAACAGAAGGCTTTTTATCACAGGACAAGAAATCAGCCCTCAAAAACTTAACCGGCAGAAAATATTTTTTTGAAAAAAATCCCTAAGCCCCGGGGTCACAATTTCAGCAAAAATCTGACTTTTGGCAGTTCACTCAAAAATGGTGCCAGAAGGTAGCAAATGATCCCCTGAAAGGTTTGGCACTCGAAACAGAAGGCTTTTTATCACAGGACAAGAAATCAGCCCTCAAAAACTTAACCGGCAGAAAATATTTTTTTGAAAAAATCCCTAAGCCCCGGGGTCACAATTTCAGCAAAAATCTGACTTTTGGCAATTCACTCAAAAATGGTGCCAGAAGCTTTCAAATGATCCCCTGAAAGCTTTGGCGATGGAAACAGAAGGCTTTTTATCACAGGACAAGAAGTCAGCCCTCAAAAACTTAACCGGCAGAAAATATTTTTTTGAAAAAATCCCTAAGCCCCGGGGTCACAATTTCAGCAAAAATCTGACTTTTGGCAGTTCACTCAAAAATGGTGCCAGAAGCTTGCAAATGCTCCCCAGAAAGGTTTGGCACTCGAAACAGAAGGCTTTTTATCACAGGACAAGAAATCAGCCCTCAAAAACTTAACCGGCAGAAAATATTTTTTTGAAAAAATCCCTAAGCCCCGGGGTCACAATTTCAGCTGACTTTTGGCAATTCACTCAAAAATGGTGCCAGAAGCTTGCAATTTCATAATTTCAGCAAAAATCTGACTTTTGGCAATTCACTCAAAAATGGTGCCAGAAGCTTGCAAATGATCCCCTGAAAGCTTTGGCGATGGAAACAGAAGGCTTTTTATCACAGGACAAGAAATCAGCCCTCAAAAACTTAACCGGCAGAAAATATTTTTTTGAAAAAATCCCTAAGCCCCGGGGTCACAATTTCAGCAAAAATCTGACTTTTGGCAATTCACTCAAAAATGGTGCCAGAAGCTTGCAAATGATCCCCTGAAAGCTTTGGTGATGGAAACAGAAGGCTTTTTATCACAGGACAAGAAATCAGCCCTCAAAAACTTAACCGGCAGAAAATATTTTTTTGAAAAAATCCCTAAGCCCCGGGGTCACAATTTCAGCAAAAATCTGACTTTTGGCAATTCACTCAAAAATGGTGCCAGAAGCTTGCAAATGATCCCCTGAAAGCTTTGGCACTCGAAACAGAAGGCTTTTTATCACAGGACAAGAAATCAGCCCTCAAAAACTTAACCGGCAGAAAATATTTTTTTGAAAAAATCCCTAAGCCCCGGGGTCACAATTTCAGCAAAACTCTGACTTTTGGCAATTCACTCAAAAATGGTGCCAGAAGCTTGCAAATGATCCCCTGAAAGGTTTGGCACTCGAAACAGAAGGCTTTTTATCACAGGACAAGAAATCAGCCCTCAAAAACTTAACCGGCAGAAAACATTTTTTTGAAAAAATCCCTAAGCCCCGGGGTCACAATTTCAGCAAAGATCTGACTTTTGGCAGTTCCCTCAAAAATGGTTCCAAGAGCTTAAAAATGCTCCCCTGAAAGGTTTGGCACTCGAAACAGAAGGCTTTTTATCACAGGACAAGAAGTCAGCCCTCAAAAACTTAACCGGCAGAAAATATTTTTTTTAAAAAAATTCCTAAGCCCCGAGGTCACAATTTCAGCAAAAATCTAACTTTTGGCAGTTCACTCAAAAATGGTGCCAGAAGCTTGCAAATGATCCCCTGAAAGGTTTGGCACTCGAAACAGAAGGCTTTTTATCACAGGACAAGAAATCAGCCCTCAAAAACTTAACCGGCAGAAAATATTTTTTTGAAAAAATCTCTAAGCCCAGGGGTCACAATTTCAGCAAAAATCTGACTTTTGGCAATTCACTCAAAAATGGTGCCAGAAGCTTGCAAATGATCCCCTGAAAGCTTTGGCGATGGAAACAGAAGGCTTTTTATCACAAGACAAGAAATCAGCCCTCAAAAACGTAACCGGCAGAAAATATTTTTTTGAAAAAATCCCTAAGCCCCGGGGTCGCAATTTCAGCAAAAATCTGACTTTTGGCAATTCACTCAAAAATGGTGCCAGAAGCTTGCAAATGATCCCCTGAAAGCTTTGGCGATGGAAACAGAAGGCTTTTTATCACAGGACAAGAAATCAGCCCTCAAAAACTTAACCGGCAGAAAATATTTTTTTGAAAAAATCCCTAAGCCCCGGGGTCACAATTTCAGCAAAAATCTGACTTTTGGCAATTCACTCAAAAATGGTGCCAGAAGCTTACAAATGATCCCCGGAAAGCTTTGGCGATGGAAACAGAAGGCTTTTTATCACAGGACAAGAAATCAGCCCTCAAAAACTTAACCGGCAGAAAATATTTTTTTGAAAAAATCCCTAAGCCCCGGGGTCACAATTTCAGCAAAAATCTGACTTTTGGCAGTTCACTCAAAAATGGTGCCAGAAGCTTGCAAATGCTCCCCTGAAAGCTTTGGCGATGGAAACAGAAGGCTTTTTATCACAGGACAAGAAATCAGCCCTCAAAAACTTAACCGGCAGAAAATATTTTTTTGAAAAAATCCCTAAGCCCCGGGGTCACAATTTCAGCAAAAATCTGACTTTTGGCAGTTCACTCAAAAATGGTGCCAGAAGGTTGCAAATGATCCCCTGAAAGGTTTGGCACTCGAAACAGAAGGCTTTTTATCACAGGACAAGAAATCAGCCCTCAAAAACTTAACCGGCAGAAAATATTTTTTTGAAAAAATCCCTAAGCCCCGGGGTCACAATTTCAGCAAAAATCTGACTTTTGGCAATTCACTCAAAAATGGTGCCAGAAGCTTGCAATTTCATAATTTCAGCAAAAATCTGACTTTTGGCAATTCAGTCAAAAATGGTGCCAGAAGCTTTCAAATGATCCCCTGAAAGCTTTGGCGATGGAAACAGAAGGCTTTTTATCACAGGACAAGAAGTCAGCCCTCAAAAACTTAACCGGCAGAAAATATTTTTTTGAAAAAATCCCAAAGCCCCGGGGTCACAATTTCAGCAAAAATCTGACTTTTGGCAATTCACTCAAAAATGGTGCCAGAAGCTTGCAAATGATCCCCTGAAAGCTTTGGTGATGGAAACAGAAGGCTTTTTATCACAGGACAAGAAATCAGCCCTCAAAAACTTAACCGGCAGAAAATATTTTTTTGAAAATATCCCTAAGCCCCGGGGTCACAATTTCAGCAAAAATCTGACTTTTGGCAATTCACTCAAAAATGGTGCCAGAAGCTTGCAAATGATCCCCTGAAAGCTTTGGCGAAGGAAACAGAAGGCTTTTTATCACAGGACAAGAAATCAGCCCTCAAAAACTTAACCGGCAGAAAATATTATTTTGAAAAAATCCCTAAGCCCCGGGGTCACAATTTCAGCAAAAATCTGACTTTTCGCAATTCACTCAAAAATGGTGCCAGAAGCTTGCAAATGATCCCCTGAAAGCTTTGGCGATGGAAACAGAAGGCTTTTTATCACAGGACAAGAAATCAGCCCTCAAAAACTTAACCAGCAGAAAATATTTTTTTGAAAAAATCCCTAAGCCCCGGGGTCACAATTTCAGCAAAAATCTGACTTTTGGCAATTCACTCAAAAATGGTGCCAGAAGCTTGCAAATGATCCCCTGAAAGCTTTGGCGATGGAAACAGAAGGCTTTTTATCACAGGACAAGAAATCAGCCCTCAAAAACGTAACCGGCAGAAAATATTTTTTTGAAAAAATCTCTAAGCCCCGGGGTCACAATTTCAGCAAAAATCTGACTTTTGGCAATTCACTCAAAAATGGTGCCAGAAGGTTGCAAATGATCTCCTGAAAGCTTTGGCAATGGAAATAGAAGGCTTTTTATCACAGGACAAGAAATCAGCCCTCAAAAACTTAACCGGAAGAAAATATTTTTTTGAAAAAATCCCTAAGCCCCGGGGTCACAATTTCAGCAAAAATCTGACTTTTGGCAATTCACTCAAAAATGGTGCCAGAAGCTTGCAAATGATCCCGTGAAAGCTTTGGCGATGGTAACAGAAGGCTTTTTATCACAGGACAAGAAATCAGCCCTCAAAAACTTAACCGGCAGAAAATATTTTTTTGAAAAAATCCCTAATCCCCGGGGTCACAATTTCAGCAAAAATCTGACTTTTGGCAACTCACTAAAAAATGGTGCCAGAAGCTTGCAAATGATCCCCTGAAAGCTTTGGCGATGGAAACAGAAGGCTTTTTATCACAGGACAAGAAATCAGCCCTCAAAAACTTAAACGGCAGAAAATATTTTTTTGAAAAAATCCCTAAGCCCCGGGGTCACAATTTCAGCAAAAATCTGACTTTTGGCAGTTCACTCAAAAATGGTTCCAAGAGCTTAAAAATGCTCCCCTGAAAGGTTTGGCACTCGAAACAGAAGGCTTTTTATCACAGGACAAGAAATCAGCCCTCAAAAACTTAACCGGCAGAAAATATTTTTTTGAAAAAATCTCTAAGCCCAGGGGTCACAATTTCAGCAAAAATCTGACTTTTGGCAATTCACTCAAAAATGGTGCCAGAAGCTTGCAAATGATCCCCTGAAAGCTTTGGCGATGGAAACAGAAGGCTTTTTATCACAAGACAAGAAATCAGCCCTCAAAAACGTAACCGGCAGAAAATATTTTTTTGAAAAAATCCCTAAGCCCCGGGGTCACAATTTCAGGAAAAATCTGACTTTTGGCAATTCACTCAAAAATGGTGCCAGAAGGTTACAAATGATCCCGTGAAAGCTTTGGCGATGGAAACAGAAGGCTTTTTATCACAGGACAAGAAATCAGCCCTCAAAAACTTAACCGGCAGAAAATATTTTTTTGAAAAAATCCCTAAGCCCCGGGGTCACAATTTCAGCAAAAATCTGACTTTTGGCAGTTCACTCAAAAATGGTGCCAGAAGCTTGAAAATGCTCCCCTGAAAGCTTTGGCGATGGAAACAGAAGGCTTTTTATCACAGGACAAGAAATCAGCCCTCAAAAACTTAACCGGCAGAAAATATTTTTTTGAAAAAATCCCTAAGCCCCGGGGTCACAATTTCAGCAAAAATCTGACTTTTCGCAATTCACTCAAAAATGGTGCCAGAAGCTTGCAAATGATCCCCTGAAAGCTTTGGCGATGGAAACAGAAGGCTTTTTATCACAGGACAAGAAATCAGCCCTCAAAAACGTAACCGGCAGAAAATATTTTTGTGAAAAAATCTCTAAGCCCCGGGGTCACAATTTCAGCAAAAATCTGAGTTTTGGCAATTCACTCAAAAATGGTGCCAGAAGCTTGAAAATGATCCCCTGAAAGGTTTGGCACTCGAAACTTAAGGCTTTTTATCACAGGACAAGAAATCAGCCCTCAAAAACTTAACCGGCAGAAAATATTTTTTTTGAAAAAATCTCTAAGCCCCGGGGTCACAATTTCAGCAAAAATCTGACTTTTGGAAATTCACTCAAAAATGGTGCCAGAAGGTTACAAATGATCCCCTGAAAGCTTTGGCGATGGAAACAGAAGGCTTTTTATCACAGGACAAGAAATCAGCCCTCAAAAACTTAACCGGCAGAAAATATTTTTTTGAAAAAATCCCTAAGCCCCGGGGTCACAATTTCAGCAAAAATCTGACTTTTGGCAGTTCACTCAAAAATGGTGCCAGAAGCTTGCAAATGATCCCCTGAAAGCTTTGGCGATGGAAACAGAAGGCTTTTTATCACAGGACAAGAAATCAGCCCTCAAAAACTTAACCAGCAGAAAATATTTTTTTGAAAAAATCTCTAAGCCCCGTGGTCACAATTTCAGCAAAAATCTGACTTTTGGCAATTCACTCAAAAATGGTGGCAGAAGCTTTCAAATGATCCCGTGAAAGCTTTGGCGATGGAAACAGAAGGCTTTTTATCACAGGACAAGAAATCAGCCCTCAAAAACTTAACCGGCAGAAAATATTTTTTTGAAAAAATCTCTAAGCCCCGTGGTCACAATTTCAGCAAAAATCTGACTTTTGGCAATTCACTCAAAAATGGTGGCAGAAGCTTTCAAATGATCCCGTGAAAGCTTTGGCGATGGAAACAGAAGGCTTTTTATCACAGGACAAGAAATCAGCCCTCAAAAACTTAACCAGCAGAAAATATTTTTTTGAAAAAATCCCTAAGCCCCGGGGTCACAATTTCAGCAAAAATCTGACTTTTGGCAGTTCACTCAAAAATGGTTCCAAGAGCTTAAAAATGCTCCCCTGAAAGGTTTGGCACTCGAAACAGAAGGCTTTTTATCACAGGACAAGAAATCAGCCCTCAAAAACTTAACCGGCAGAAAATATTTTTTTGAAAAAATCTCTAAGCCCAGGGGTCACAATTTCAGCAAAAATCTGACTTTTGGCAATTCACTCAAAAATGGTGCCAGAAGCTTGCAAATGATCCCCTGAAAGCTTTGGCGATGGAAACAGAAGGCTTTTTATCACAAGACAAGAAATCAGCCCTCAAAAACGTAACCGGCAGAAAATATTTTTTTGAAAAAATCCCTAAGCCCCGGGGTCACAATTTCAGCAAAAATCTGACTTTTGGCAGTTCACTCAAAAATGGTGCCAGAAGCTTGCAAATGCTCCCCTGAAAGCTTTGGCGATGGAAACAGAAGGCTTTTTATCACAGGACAAGAAATCAGCCCTCAAAAACTTAACCGGCAGAAAATATTTTTTTGAAAAAATCCCTAAGCCCCGGGGTCACAATTTCAGCAAAAAACTGACTTTTGGCAGTTCACTCAAAAATGGTGCCAGAAGCTTGCAAATGCTCCCCTGAAAGCTTTGGCGATGGAAACAGAAGGCTTTTTATCACAGGACAAGAAATCAGCCCTCAAAAACTTAACCGGCAGAAAATATTATTTTGAAAAAATCCCTAAGCCCCGGGGTCACAATTTCAGCAAAAATCTGACTTTTGGCAATTCACTCAAAAATGGTGCCAGAAGCTTGCAAATGATCCCCTGAAAGCTTTGGCGATGGAAACAGAAGGCTTTTTATCACAGGACAAGAAATCAGCCCTCAAAAACTTAACCAGCAGAAAATATTTTTTTGAAAAAATCCCTAAGCCCCGGGGTCACAATTTCAGCAAAAATCTGACTTTTGGCAATTCACTCAAAAATGGTGCCAGAAGCTTGCAAATGATCCCCTGAAAGCTTTGGCGATGGAAACAGAAGGCTTTTTATCACAGGACAAGAAATCAGCCCTCAAAAACGTAACCGGCAGAAAATATTTTTTTGAAAACATCTCTAAGCCCCGGAGTCACAATTTCAGCAAAAATCTGACTTTTGGCAATTCACTCAAAAATGGTGCAAGAAGGTTGCAAATGATCTCCTGAAAGCTTTGGCGATGGAAATAGAAGGCTTTTTATCACAGGACAAGAAATCAGCCCTCAAAAACTTAACCGGCAGAAAATATTTTTTTGAAAAAATCCCTAAGCCCCGGGGTCACAATTTCAGCAAAAATCTGACTTTTGGCAGTTCACTCAAAAATGGTGCCAGAAGCTTGCAAATGCTCCCCTGAAAGCTTTGGCGATGGAAACAGAAGGCTTTTTATCACAGGACAAGAAATCAGCCCTCAAAAACTTAACCGGCAGAAAATATTTTTTTGAAAAAATCCCTAAGCCCCGGGGTCACAATTTCAGCAAAAATCTGACTTTTGGCAGTTCACTCAAAAATGGTGCCAGAAGCTTGCAAATGATCCCCTGAAAGCTTTGGCGATGGAAACAGAAGGCTTTTTATCACAGGACAAGAAATCAGCCCTCAAAAACTTAACCGGCAGAAAATATTTTTTTGAAAAAATCCCTAAGCCCCGGGGTCACAATTTCAGCAAAAATCTGAGTTTTGGCAATTCACTCAAAAATGGTGCCAGAAGCTTGAAAATGATCCCCTGAAAGGTTTGGCACTCGAAACTTAAGGCTTTTTATCACAGGACAAGAAATCAGCCCTCAAAAACTTAACCGGCAGAAAATATTTTTTTTGAAAAAATCTCTAAGCCCCGGGGTCACAATTTCAGCAAAAATCTGACTTTTGGCAGTTCACTCAAAAATGGTTCCAAGAGCTTAAAAATGCTCCCCTGAAAGGTTTGGCACTCGAAACAGAAGGCTTTTTATCACAGGACAAGAAATCAGCCCTCAAAAACTTAACCGGCAGAAAATATTTTTTTGAAAAAATCCCTAAGCCCCGGGGTCACAATTTCAGCCAAGATCTGACTTTTGGCAGTTCACTCAAAAATGGTTCCAAGAGCTTAAAAATGCTCCCCTGAAATGTTTGGCACTCGAAACAGAAGGCTTTTTATCACAGGACAAGAAATCAGCCCTCAAAAACTTAACCGGCAGAAAATATTTTTTTGAAAAAATCCCTAAGCCCCGGGGTCACGATTTCAGCAAAAATCTGACTTTTGGCAATTCACTCAAAAATGGTGCCAGAAGCTTGCAAATGATCCCCTGAAAGCTTTGGCGATGGAAACAGAAGGCTTTTTATCACAGGACAAGAAATCAGCCCTCAAAAACTTAACCGGCAGAAAATATTTTTTTGAAAAAATCTCTAAGCCCCGGGGTCACAATTTCAGCAAAAAACTGACTTTTGGCAATTCACTCAAAAATGGTGCCAGAAACTTGCAAATGATCCCGTGAAAGCTTTGGCGATGGAAACAGAAGGCTTTTTATCACAGGACAAGAAATCAGCCCTCAAAAACGTAACCGGCAGAAAATATTTTTTTGAAAAAATCCCTAAGCCCCGGGGTCACAATTTCAGCAAAAATCTGACTTTTGGCAGTTCACTCAAAAATGGTGCCAGAAGCTTGCAAATGATCCCCTGAAAGCTTTGGCGATGGAAACAGAAGGCTTTTTATCACAGGACAAGAAATCAGCCCTCAAAAACTTAACCGGCAGAAAATATTTTTTTGAAAAAATCCCTAAGCCCCGGGGTCACAATTTCAGCAAAAATCTGACTTTTGGCAATTCACTCAAAAATGTTTCCAAGAGCTTAAAAATGCTCCCCTGAAAGGTTTGGCACTCAAAACAGAAGGCTTTTTATCACAGGACAAGAAATCAGCCCTCAAAAACTTAACCGGCAGAAAATATTTTTTTGAAAAAATCCCTAAGCCCCGGGGTCACAATTTCAGCAAAAATCTGACTTTTGGCAATTCACTCAAAAATGTTTCCAAGAGCTTAAAAATGCTCCCCTGAAAGGTTTGGCACTCAAAACAGAAGGCTTTTTATCACAGGACAAGAAATCAGCCCTCAAAAACGTAAGCGGCAGAAAATATTTTTTTGAAAAAATCCCTAAGCCCCGGGGTCACAATTTCAGCAAAAATCTGACTTTTGGCAATTCACTCAAAAATGGTGCCAGAAGCTTGCAAATGATCCCCTGAAAGCTTTGGCGATGGAAACAAAAGGCTTTTTATCACAGGACAAGAAATCAGCCCTCAAAAACTTAACCGGCAGAAAATATTTTTTTGAAAAAATCCCTAAGCCCCGGGGTCACAATTTCAGCAAAAATCTGACTTTTGGCAATTCACTCAAAAATGGTGCCAGAAGCTTGCAAATGATCCCCTGAAAGCTTTGGCGATGGAAACAGAAGGCTTTTTATCACAGGACAAGAAATCAGCCCTCAAAAACTTAACCGGCAGAAAATATTTTTTTGAAAAAATCCCTAAGCCCCGGGGTCACAATTTCAGCAAAAATCTGACTTTTGGCAATTCACTCAAAAATGGTGCCAGAAGGTTACAAATGATCCCCTGAAAGCTTTGGCGATGGAAACAGAAGGCTTTTTATCACAGGACAAGAAATCAGCCCTCAAAAACTTAACCGGCAGAAAATATTTTTTTGAAAAAATCCCTAAGCCCCGGGGTCACGATTTCAGCAAAAATCTGACTTTTGGCAGTTCACTCAAAAATGGTGCCAGAAGCTTGCAAATGATCCCCTGAAAGCTTTGGTGATGGAAACAGAAGGCTTTTTATCACAGGACAAGAAATCAGCCCTCAAAAACTTAACCAGCAGAAAATATTTTTTTGAAAAAATCTCTAAGCCCCGGGGTCACAATTTCAGCAAAAAACTGACTTTTGGCAATTCACTCAAAAATGGTGCCAGAAGCTTGCAAATGATCCCCTGAAAGCTTTGGCGATGGAAACAGAAGGCTTTTTATCACAGGACAAGAAATCAGCCCTCAAAAACGTAAGCGGCAGAAAATATTTTTTTGAAAAAATCTCTAAGCCCCGGGGCCACAATTTCAGCAAAAAACTGACTTTTGGCAATTCACTCAAAAATGGTGCCAGAAGCTTGCAAATGATCCCCTGAAAGCTTTGGCGATGGAAACAGAAGGCTTTTTATCACAGGACAAGAAATCAGCCCTCAAAAACGTAACCGGCAGAAAATATTTTTTTGAAAAAATCCCTAAGCCCCGGGGTCACAATTTCAGCAAAAATCTGACTTTTGGCAGTTCACTCAAAAATTGTGCCAGAAGCTTGCAAATGATCCCCTGAAAGCTTTGGCGATGGAAACAGAAGGCTTTTTATCACAGGACAAGAAATCAGCCCTCAAAAACTTAACCGGCAGAAAATATTTTTTTGAAAAAATCCCTAAGCCCCGGGGTCACAATTTCACCAAAAATCTGAGTTTTCGCAATTCACTCAAAAATGGTGCCAGAAGCTTGAAAATGATCCCCTGAAAGGTTTGGCACTCGAAACAGAAGGCTTTTTATCACAGGACAAGAAATCAGCCCTCAAAAACGTAACCGGCAGAAAATATTTTTTTTGAAAAAATCTCTAAGCCCCGGGGTCACAATTTCAGCAAAAAACTGACTTTTGGCAATTCACTCAAAAATGGTGCCAGAAGCTTGCAAATGATCCCCTGAAAGCTTTGGCGATGGAAACAGAAGGCTTTTTATCACAGGACAAGAAATCAGCCCTCAAAAACGTAAGCGGCAGAAAATATTTTTTTGAAAAAATCTCTAAGCCCCGGGGCCACAATTTCAGCAAAAAACTGACTTTTGGCAATTCACTCAAAAATGGTGCCAGAAGCTTGCAAATGATCCCCTGAAAGCTTTGGCGATGGAAACAGAAGGCTTTTTATCACAGGACAAGAAATCAGCCCTCAAAAACGTAACCGGCAGAAAATATTTTTTTGAAAAAATCCCTAAGCCCCGGGGTCACAATTTCAGCAAAAATCTGACTTTTGGCAGTTCACTCAAAAATTGTGCCAGAAGCTTGCAAATGATCCCCTGAAAGCTTTGGCGATGGAAACAGAAGGCTTTTTATCACAGGACAAGAAATCAGCCCTCAAAAACTTAACCGGCAGAAAATATTTTTTTGAAAAAATCCCTAAGCCCCGGGGTCACAATTTCAGCAAAAATCTGACTTTTGGCAATTCACTCAAAAATGGTGCCAGAAGCTTGCAAATGATCCCCTGAAAGCTTTGGCGATGGAAACAGAAGGCTTTTTATCACAGGACAAGAAATCAGCCCTCAAAAACTTAACCGGCAGAAAATATTTTTTTGAAAACATCCCTAAGCCCCGGGGTCACAATTTCAGCAAAAATCTGACTTTTGGCAATTCACTCAAAAATGGTGCCAGAAGCTTGCAAATGATCCCCTGAAAGCTTTGGCGATGGAAACAGAAGCCTTTTTATCACAGGACAAGAAATCAGCCCTCAAAAACTTAACCGGCAGAAAATATTTTTTTGAAAAAATCCCTAAGCCCCGGGGTCACAATTTCAGCAAAAATCTGACTTTTGGCAATTCACTCAAAAATGGTGCCAGAAGCTTGCAAATGATCCCCTGAAAGCTTTGGCGATGGAAACAGAAGGCTTTTTATCACAGGACAAGAAGTCAGCCCTCAAAAACTTAACCGGCAGAAAATATTTTTTTGAAAAAATCCCTAAGCCCGGGGTCACAATTTCAGCAAAAATCTGACTTTTGGCAGTTCACTCAAAAATGGTGCCAGCAGCTTGCAAATGCTCCCCAGAAAGGTTTGGCACTCGAAACAGAAGGCTTTTTATCACAGGACAAGAAATCAGCCCTCAAAAACTTAACCGGCAGAAAATATTTTTTTGAAAAAATCCCTAAGCCCCGGGGTCACAATTTCAGCAAAAATCTGACTTTTGGCAATTCACTCAAAAATGGTGCCAGAAGCTTGCAATTTCACAATTTCAGCAAAAATCTGACTTTTGGCAATTCACTCAAAAATGGTGCCAGAAGCTTGCAAATGATCCCCTGAAAGCTTTGGCGATGGAAACAGAAGGCTTTTTATCACAGGACAAGAAATCAGCCCTCAAAAACTTAACCGGCAGAAAATATTTTTTTGAAAAAATCCCTAAGCCCCGGGGTCACAATTTCAGCAAAAATCTGTCTTTTGGCAATTCACTCAAAAATGGTGCCAGAAGCTTACAAATGATCCCCTGAAAGCTTTGGCGATGGAAACAGAAGGCTTTTTATCATAGGACAAGAAATCAGCCCTCAAAAACTTAACCGGTAGAAAATATTTTTTTGAAAAAATCCCTAAGCCCCGGGGTCACAATTTCAGCAAAAATCTGACTTTTGGCAGTTCACTCAAAAATGGTTCCAAGAGCTTAAAAATGCTCCCCTGAAAGGTTTGGTACTCGAAACAGAAGGCTTTTTATCACAGGACATGAAATCAGCCCTCAAAAACTTAACCGGCAGAAAATATTTTTTTGAAAAAATCCCTAAGCCCCGGGGTCACAATTTCAGCAAAGATCTGACTTTTGGCATTTCACTCTAAAATGGTTCCAAGAACTTAAAAATGCTCCCCTGAAAGGTTTGGCACTCGAAACAGAAGGCTTTTTATCACAGGACAAGAAATCAGCCCTCAAAAACTTAACCGGCAGAAAATATTTTTTTGAAAAAATCTCTACGCCCCGGGGTCACAATTTCAGCAAAAATCTGACTTTTGGCAATTCACTCAAAAATGGTGCCAGAAGCTTGCAAATGATCCCCTGAAAGCTTTGGCGATGGAAACAGAAGGCTTTTTATCACAGGACAAGAAGTCAGCCCTCAAAAACTTAACCGGCAGAAAATATTTTTTTGAAAAAATCCCTAAGCCGCGGGGTCACAATTTCAGCAAAAATCTGACTTTTGGCAGTTCACTCAAAAATGGTGCCAGAAGCTTGCAAATGATCCCCTGAAAGCTTTGGCGATGGAAACAGAAGGCTTTTTATCACAGGACAAGAAATCAGCCCTCAAAAACTTAACCGGCAGAAAATATTTTTTTGAAAAAATCCCTAAGCCCCGGAGTCACAATTTCAGCAAAAATCTGACTTTTGGCAATTCACTCAAAAATGGTGCCAGAAGCTTGCAAATGATCCCCTGAAAGCTTTGGCGATGGAAACAGAAGGCTTTTTATCACAGGACAAGAAATCAGCCCTCAAAAACTTAACCGGCAGAAAATATTTTTTTGAAAAAATCCCTAATCCCCGGGGTCACAATTTCAGCAAAAATCTGACTTTTGGCAATTCACTCAAAAATGGTGCCAGAAGCTTGCAAATGATCCCCTGAAAGCTTTGGCGATGGAAACAGAAGGCTTTTTATCACAGGACAAGAAATCAGCCCTCAAAAACTTAACCGGCAGAAAATATTTTTTTGAAAAAATCCCTAAGCCCCGGGGTCACAATTTCAGCAAAGATCTGACTTTTGGCAGTTCACTCAAAAATGGTTCCAAGAGCTTAAAAATGCTCCCCTGAAAGGTTTGGCACTCGAAACAGAAGGCTTTTTATCACAGGACAAGAAATCAGCCCTCAAAAACTTAACCGGCAGAAAATATTTTTTTGAAAAAATCTCTAAGCCCCGGGATCACAATTTCAGCAAAAAACTGACTTTTGGCAATT
Source organism: Podarcis liolepis (assembly GCF_965112155.1). Taxonomy (NCBI): domain Eukaryota; kingdom Metazoa; phylum Chordata; class Lepidosauria; order Squamata; family Lacertidae; genus Podarcis; species Podarcis liolepis. The sequence continues at coordinate 16,446,433 of NC_139571.1, read as the reverse complement.
CACTCAAAAATGGTGCCAGAAGCTTGCAAATGATCCCCTGAAAGCTTTGGCGATGGAAACAGAAGGCTTTTTATCACAGGACAAGAAATCAGCCCTCAAAAACTTAACCGGCAGAAAATATTTTTTTGAAAAAATCCCTAAGCCCCGGGGTCACAATTTCAGCAAAAATCTGACTTTTGGCAATTCACTCAAAAATGGTGCCAGGAGCTTGCAAATGCTCCCCAGAAAGCTTTGGTGATGGAAACAGAAGGCTTTTTATCACAGGACAAGAAATCAGCCCTCAAAAACTTAACCGGCAGAAAATATTTTTTTGAAAAAATCTCTAAGCCCCGGGGTCACAATTTCAGCAAAAAACTGACTTTTGGCAATTCACTCAAAAATGGTGCCAGAAGCTTGCAAATGATCCCCTGAAAGCTTTGGCGATGGAAACAGAAGGCTTTTTATCACAGGACAAGAAATCAGCCCTCAAAAACTTAACCGGCAGAAAATATTTTTTTGAAAAAATCCCTAAGCCCCGGGGTCACAATTTCAGCAAAAATCTGACTTTTGGCAGTTCACTCAAAAATGGTTCCAAGAGCTTAAAAATGCTCCCCTGAAAGGTTTGGCACTCGAAACAGAAGGCTTTTTATCACAGGACAAGAAATCAGCCCTCAAAAACGTAACCGGCAGAAAATATTTTTTTGAAAAAATCCCTAAGCCCCGGGGTCACAATTTCAGCAAAAATCTGACTTTTGGCAGTTTACTCAAAAATTGTGCCAGAAGCTTGCAAATGATCCCCTGAAAGCTTTGGCGATGGAAACAGAAGGCTTTTTATCACAGGACAAGAAATCAGCCCTCAAAAACTTAACCGGCAGAAAATATTTTTTTGAAAAAATCCCTAAGCCCCGGGGTCACAATTTCACCAAAAATCTGAGTTTTCGCAATTCACTCAAAAATGGTGCCAGAAGCTTGAAAATGATCCCCTGAAAGGTTTGGCACTCGAAACAGAAGGCTTTTTATCACAGGACAAGAAATCAGCCCTCAAAAACGTAACCGGCAGAAAATATTTTTTTTGAAAAAATCTCTAAGCCCCGGGGTCACAATTTCAGCAAAAAACTGACTTTTGGCAATTCACTCAAAAATGGTGCCAGAAGCTTGCAAATGATCCCCTGAAAGCTTTGGCGATGGAAACAGAAGGCTTTTTATCACAGGACAAGAAATCAGCCCTCAAAAACGTAAGCGGCAGAAAATATTTTTTTGAAAAAATCTCTAAGCCCCGGGGCCACAATTTCAGCAAAAAACTGACTTTTGGCAATTCACTCAAAAATGGTGCCAGAAGCTTGCAAATGATCCCCTGAAAGCTTTGGCGATGGAAACAGAAGGCTTTTTATCACAGGACAAGAAATCAGCCCTCAAAAACGTAACCGGCAGAAAATATTTTTTTGAAAAAATCCCTAAGCCCCGGGGTCACAATTTCAGCAAAAATCTGACTTTTGGCAGTTCACTCAAAAATTGTGCCAGAAGCTTGCAAATGATCCCCTGAAAGCTTTGGCGATGGAAACAGAAGGCTTTTTATCACAGGACAAGAAATCAGCCCTCAAAAACTTAACCGGCAGAAAATATTTTTTTGAAAAAATCCCTAAGCCCCGGGGTCACAATTTCACCAAAAATCTGAGTTTTCGCAATTCACTCAAAAATGGTGCCAGAAGCTTGAAAATGATCCCCTGAAAGGTTTGGCACTCGAAACAGAAGGCTTTTTATCACAGGACAAGAAATCAGCCCTCAAAAACGTAACCGGCAGAAAATATTTTTTTTGAAAAAATCTCTAAGCCCCGGGGTCACAATTTCAGCAAAAATCTGACTTTTGGCAATTCACTCAAAAATGGTGCCAGAAGGTTACAAATGATCCCCTGAAAGCTTTGGCGATGGAAACAGAAGGCTTTTTATCACAGGACAAGAAATCAGCCCTCAAAAACTTAACCGGCAGAAAATATTTTTTTGAAAAAATCCCTAAGCCCCGGGGTCACAATTTCAGCAAAAATCTGACTTTTGGCAATTCACTCAAAAATGGTGCCAGAAGCTTGCAAATGATCCCCTGAAAGCTTTGGCGATGGAAACAGAAGGCTTTTTATCACAGGACAAGAAATCAGCCCACAAAAACTTAACCGGCAGAAAATATTTTTTTGAAAAAATCCCTAAGCCCCGGGGTCACAATTTCAGCAAAAATCTGACTTTTGGCAATTCACTCAAAAATGGTGTCAGAAGCTTGCAAATGATCCCCTGAAAGCTTTGGCGATGGAAACAGAAGGCTTTTTATCACAGGACAAGAAATCAGCCCTCAAAAACTTAACCGGCAGAAAATATTTTTTTGAAAAAATCCCTAAGCCCCGGGGTCACAATTTCAGCAAAAATCTGACTTTTGGCAATTCACTCAAAAATGGTGCCAGAAGCTTGCAAATGATCCCCTGAAAGCTTTGGCGATGGAAACAGAAGCCTTTTTATCACAGGACAAGAAATCAGCCCTCAAAAACTTAACCGGCAGAAAATATTTTTTTGAAAAAATCCCTAAGCCCCGGGGTCACAATTTCAGCAAAAATCTGACTTTTGGCAATTCACTCAAAAATGGTGCCAGAAGCTTGCAAATGATCCCCTGAAAGCTTTGGCGATGGAAACAGAAGGCTTTTTATCACAGGACAAGAAGTCAGCCCTCAAAAACTTAACCGGCAGAAAATATTTTTTTGAAAAAATCCCTAAGCCCGGGGTCACAATTTCAGCAAAAATCTGACTTTTGGCAGTTCACTCAAAAATGGTGCCAGCAGCTTGCAAATGCTCCCCAGAAAGGTTTGGCACTCGAAACAGAAGGCTTTTTATCACAGGACAAGAAATCAGCCCTCAAAAACTTAACCGGCAGAAAATATTTTTTTGAAAAAATCCCTAAGCCCCGGGGTCACAATTTCAGCAAAAATCTGACTTTTGGCAATTCACTCAAAAATGGTGCCAGAAGCTTGCAATTTCACAATTTCAGCAAAAATCTGACTTTTGGCAATTCACTCAAAAATGGTGCCAGAAGCTTGCAAATGATCCCCTGAAAGCTTTGGCGATGGAAACAGAAGGCTTTTTATCACAGGACAAGAAATCAGCCCTCAAAAACTTAACCGGCAGAAAATATTTTTTTGAAAAAATCCCTAAGCCCCGGGGTCACAATTTCAGCAAAAATCTGTCTTTTGGCAATTCACTCAAAAATGGTGCCAGAAGCTTACAAATGATCCCCTGAAAGCTTTGGCGATGGAAACAGAAGGCTTTTTATCATAGGACAAGAAATCAGCCCTCAAAAACTTAACCGGTAGAAAATATTTTTTTGAAAAAATCCCTAAGCCCCGGGGTCACAATTTCAGCAAAAATCTGACTTTTGGCAGTTCACTCAAAAATGGTTCCAAGAGCTTAAAAATGCTCCCCTGAAAGGTTTGGTACTCGAAACAGAAGGCTTTTTATCACAGGACATGAAATCAGCCCTCAAAAACTTAACCGGCAGAAAATATTTTTTTGAAAAAATCCCTAAGCCCCGGGGTCACAATTTCAGCAAAGATCTGACTTTTGGCATTTCACTCTAAAATGGTTCCAAGAACTTAAAAATGCTCCCCTGAAAGGTTTGGCACTCGAAACAGAAGGCTTTTTATCACAGGACAAGAAATCAGCCCTCAAAAACTTAACCGGCAGAAAATATTTTTTTGAAAAAATCTCTACGCCCCGGGGTCACAATTTCAGCAAAAATCTGACTTTTGGCAATTCACTCAAAAATGGTGCCAGAAGCTTGCAAATGATCCCCTGAAAGCATTGGCGATGGAAACAGAAGGCTTTTTATCACAGGACAAGAAGTCAGCCCTCAAAAACTTAACCGGCAGAAAATATTTTTTTGAAAAAATCCCTAAGCCGCGGGGTCACAATTTCAGCAAAAATCTGACTTTTGGCAGTTCACTCAAAAATGGTGCCAGAAGCTTGCAAATGATCCCCTGAAAGCTTTGGCGATGGAAACAGAAGGCTTTTTATCACAGGACAAGAAATCAGCCCTCAAAAACTTAACCGGCAGAAAATATTTTTTTGAAAAAATCCCTAAGCCCCGGAGTCACAATTTCAGCAAAAATCTGACTTTTGGCAATTCACTCAAAAATGGTGCCAGAAGCTTGCAAATGATCCCCTGAAAGCTTTGGCGATGGAAACAGAAGGCTTTTTATCACAGGACAAGAAATCAGCCCTCAAAAACTTAACCGGCAGAAAATATTTTTTTGAAAAAATCCCTAATCCCCGGGGTCACAATTTCAGCAAAAATCTGACTTTTGGCAATTCACTCAAAAATGGTGCCAGAAGCTTGCAAATGATCCCCTGAAAGCTTTGGCGATGGAAACAGAAGGCTTTTTATCACAGGACAAGAAATCAGCCCTCAAAAACTTAACCGGCAGAAAATATTTTTTTGAAAAAATCCCTAAGCCCCGGGGTCACAATTTCAGCAAAGATCTGACTTTTGGCAGTTCACTCAAAAATGTTTCCAAGAGCTTAAAAATGCTCCCCTGAAAGGTTTGGCACTCGAAACAGAAGGCTTTTTATCACAGGACAAGAAATCAGCCCTCAAAAACTTAACCGGCAGAAAATATTTTTTTGAAAAAATCTCTAAGCCCCGGGATCACAATTTCAGCAAAAAACTGACTTTTGGCAATTCACTCAAAAATGGTGCCAGAAGGTTGCAAATGATCCCCTGAAAGGTTTGGCACTCAAAACAGAAGGGTTTTTATCACAGGACAAGAAATCAACCCTCAAAAACTTAACCGGCAGAAAATATTTTTTTGAAAAAATCCCTAAGCCCCGGGGTCACAATTTCCGCAAAAATCTGACTTTTGGCAATTCACTCAAAAATGGTTCCAAGAGCTTAAAAATGCTCCCCTGAAAGGTTTGGTACTCGAAACAGAAGGCTTTTTATCACAGGACATGAAATCAGCCCTCAAAAACTTAACCGGCAGAAAATATTTTTTTGAAAAAATCCCTAAGCCCCGGGGTCACAATTTCAGCAAAGATCTGACTTTTGGCATTTCACTCTAAAATGGTTCCAAGAACTTAAAAATGCTCCCCTGAAAGGTTTGGCACTCGAAACAGAAGGCTTTTTATCACAGGACAAGAAATCAGCCCTCAAAAACTTAACCGGCAGAAAATATTTTTTTGAAAAAATCTCTACGCCCCGGGGTCACAATTTCAGCAAAAATCTGACTTTTGGCAATTCACTCAAAAATGGTGCCAGAAGCTTGCAAATGATCCCCTGAAAGCTTTGGCGATGGAAACAGAAGGCTTTTTATCACAGGACAAGAAGTCAGCCCTCAAAAACTTAACCGGCAGAAAATATTTTTTTGAAAAAATCCCTAAGCCGCGGGGTCACAATTTCAGCAAAAATCTGACTTTTGGCAGTTCACTCAAAAATGGTGCCAGAAGCTTGCAAATGATCCCCTGAAAGCTTTGGCGATGGAAACAGAAGGCTTTTTATCACAGGACAAGAAATCAGCCCTCAAAAACTTAACCGGCAGAAAATATTTTTTTGAAAAAATCCCTAAGCCCCGGAGTCACAATTTCAGCAAAAATCTGACTTTTGGCAATTCACTCAAAAATGGTGCCAGAAGCTTGCAAATGATCCCCTGAAAGCTTTGGCGATGGAAACAGAAGGCTTTTTATCACAGGACAAGAAATCAGCCCTCAAAAACTTAACCGGCAGAAAATATTTTTTTGAAAAAATCCCTAATCCCCGGGGTCACAATTTCAGCAAAAATCTGACTTTTGGCAATTCACTCAAAAATGGTGCCAGAAGCTTGCAAATGATCCCCTGAAAGCTTTGGCGATGGAAACAGAAGGCTTTTTATCACAGGACAAGAAATCAGCCCTCAAAAACTTAACCGGCAGAAAATATTTTTTTGAAAAAATCCCTAAGCCCCGGGGTCACAATTTCAGCAAAGATCTGACTTTTGGCAGTTCACTCAAAAATGTTTCCAAGAGCTTAAAAATGCTCCCCTGAAAGGTTTGGCACTCGAAACAGAAGGCTTTTTATCACAGGACAAGAAATCAGCCCTCAAAAACTTAACCGGCAGAAAATATTTTTTTGAAAAAATCTCTAAGCCCCGGGATCACAATTTCAGCAAAAAACTGACTTTTGGCAATTCACTCAAAAATGGTGCCAGAAGGTTGCAAATGATCCCCTGAAAGGTTTGGCACTCAAAACAGAAGGGTTTTTATCACAGGACAAGAAATCAACCCTCAAAAACTTAACCGGCAGAAAATATTTTTTTGAAAAAATCCCTAAGCCCCGGGGTCACAATTTCCGCAAAAATCTGACTTTTGGCAATTCACTCAAAAATGGTGCCAGAAGCTTGCAAATGATCCCCTGAAAGCTTTGGCGATGGAAATAGAAGGCTTTTTATCACAGGACAAGAAATCAGCCCTCAAAAACTTAACCGGCAGAAAATATTTTTTTGAAAAAATCCCTAAGCCGTCAGAAATCAGCCCTCAAAAACTAAACCGGTAGAAAATATTTTTTTGAAAAAATCCCTAAGCCCCGGGGTCACAATTTCCGCAAAAATCTGACTTTTGGCATATCACTCTAAAATGGTTCCAGAAGGTTGCAAATGATCCCCTGAAAGCTTTGGCGATGGAAACAGAAGGCTTTTTATCACAGGACAAGAAGTCAGCCCTCAAAAACTTAACCGGCAGAAAATATTTTTTTGAAAAAATCCCTAAGCCCCGGGGTCACAATTTCAGCAAAAATCTGACTTTTGGCAGTTCACTCAAAAATGGTGCCAGAAGCTTGCAAATGCTCCCCAGAAAGGTTTGGCACTCGAAACAGAAGGCTTTTTATCACAGGACAAGAAATCAGCCCTAAAAAATTAACCGGCAGAAAATGTTTTTTTGAAAAAATCCCTACGCCCCGGGGTCACAATTTCAGCAAAAATCTGACTTTTGGCAGTTCACTCAAAAATGGTGCCAGAAGCTTGCAAATGCTCCCCAGAAAGGTTTGGCACTCGAAACAGAAGGCTTTTTATCACAGGACAATAAATCAGCCCTCAAAAACTTAACCGGCAGAAAATATTTTTTTGAAAAAATCCCTAAGCCCCGGGGTCACAATTTCAGCAAAAATCTGACTTTTGGCAATTCACTCAAAAATGGTGCCAGAAGCTTGCAAATGCTCCCCTGAAAGCTTTGGCGATGGAAACAGAAGGCTTTTTATCACAGGACAAGAAATCAGCCCTCAAAAACTTAACCGGCAGAAAATATTTTTTTGAAAAAATCCCTAAGCCCCGGGGTCACAATTTCAGCAAAAATCTGACTTTTGGCAATTCACTCAAAACTGGTGCCTGAAGCTTGCAATTTCACAATTTCAGCAAAAATCTGACTTTTGGCAATTCACTCAAAAATGGTGCCAGAAGCTTGCAAATGATCCCCTGAAAGCTTTGGCGATGGAAACAGAAGGCTTTTTATCACAGGACAAGAAATCAGCCCTCAAAAACTTAACCGGCAGAAAATATTTATTTGAAAAAATCCCTAAGCCCCGGGGTCACAATTTCAGCAAAAATCTGACTTTTGGCAATTCACTCAAAAATGGTGCCAGAAGCTTGCAAATGATCCCCTGAAAGCTTTGGCGATGGAAACAGAAGGCTTTTTATCACAGGACAAGAAATCAGCCCTCAAAAACTTAACCGGCAGAAAATATTTTTTTGAAAAAATCCCTAAGCCCCGGGGTCACAATTTCAGCAAAAATCTGACTTTTCGCAATTCACTCAAAAATGGTGCCAGAAGCTTGCAAATGATCCCCTGAAAGCTTTGGCGATGGAAACAGAAGGCTTTTTATCACAGGACAAGAAATCAGCCCTCAAAAACTTAACCGGCAGAAAATATTTTTTTGAAAAAATCCCTAAGCCCCGGGGTCACAATTTCAGCAAAGATCTGACTTTTGGCAGTTCACTCAAAAATGGTTCCAAGAGCTTAAAAATGCTCCCCTGAAAGGTTTGGCACTCGAAACAGAAGGCTTTTTATCACAGGACAAGAAATCAGCCCTCAAAAACTTAACCGGCAGAAAATATTTTTTTGAAAAAATCTCTAAGCCCCGGGATCACAATTTCAGCAAAAAACTGACTTTTGGCAATTCACTCAAAAATGGTGCCAGAAGGTTGCAAATGATCCCCTGAAAGGTTTGGCACTCAAAACAGAAGGGTTTTTATCACAGGACAAGAAATCAACCCTCAAAAACTTAACTGGCAGAAAATATTTTTTTGAAAAAATCCCTAAGCCCCGGGGTCACAATTTCCGCAAAAATCTGACTTTTGGCAATTCACTCAAAAATGGTGCCAGAAGCTTGCAAATGATCCCCTGAAAGCTTTGGCGATGGAAACAGAAGGCTTTTTATCACAGGACAAGAAATCAGCCCTCAAAAACTTAACCGGCAGAAAATATTTTTTTGAAAAAATCCCTAAGCCGTCAGAAATCAGCCCTCAAAAACTAAACCGGTAGAAAATATTTTTTTGAAAAAATCCCTAAGCCCCGGGGTCACAATTTCAGCAAAAATCTGACTTTTGGCAGTTCACTCAAAAATGGTTCCAAGAGCTTAAAAATGCTCCCCTGAAAGTTTTGGCAGTCGAAACAGAAGGCTTTTTATCACAGGACAAGAAATCAGCCCTCAAAAACTTAACCGGCAGAAAATATTTTTTTGAAAAAATCCCTAAGCCCCGGGGTCACAATTTCAGCAAAGATCTGACTTTTGGCATATCACTCTAAAATGGTTCCAGAAGCTTGCAAATGATCCCCTGAAAGCTTTGGTGATGGAAACAGAAGGCTTTTTATCACAGGACAAGAAGTCAGCCCTCAAAAACTTAACCGGCAGAAAATATTTTTTTGAAAAAATCCCTAAGCCCCGGGGTCACAATTTCAGCAAAAATCTGACTTTTGGCAGTTCACTCAAAAATGGTGCCAGAAGCTTGCAAATGCTCCCCAGAAATGTTTGGCACTCGAAACAGAAGGCTTTTTATCACAGGACAAGAAATCAGCCCTAAAAAATTAACCGGCAGAAAATGTTTTTTTGAAAAAATCCCTAAGCCTCGGGGTCACAATTTCAGCAAAAATCTGACTTTTGGCAGTTCACTCAAAAATGGTGCCAGAAGCTTGCAAAAGCTCCCCAGAAAGGTTTGGCACTCGAAACAGAAGGCTTTTTATCACAGGACAAAAAATCAGCCCTCAAAAACTTAACCGGCAGAAAATATTTTTTTGAAAAAATCCCTAAGCCCCGGGGTCACAATTTCAGCAAAAATCTGACTTTTGGCAATTCACTCAAAAATGGTGCCAGAAGCTTGCAAATGATCCCCTGAAAGCTTTGGCGATGGAAACAGAAGGCTTTTTATCACAGGACAAGAAATCAGCCCTCAAAAACTTAACCGGCAGAAAATATTTTTTTGAAAAAATCCCTAAGCCCCGGGGTCACAATTTCAGCAAAAATCTGACTTTTGGCAATTCACTCAAAAATGGTGCCAGAAGCTTGCAAATGCTCCCCTGAAAGCTTTGGCGATGGAAACAGAAGGCTTTTTATCACAGGACAAGAAATCAGCCCTCAAAAACTTAACCGGCAGAAAATATTTTTTTGAAAAAATCCCTAAGCCCCGGGGTCACAATTTCAGCAAAAATCTGACTTTTGGCAATTCACTCAAAACTGGTGCCTGAAGCTTGCAATTTCACAATTTCAGCAAAAATCTGACTTTTGGCAATTCACTCAAAAATGGTGCCAGAAGCTTGCAAATGATCCCCTGAAAGCTTTAGCGATGGAAACAGAAGGCTTTTTATCACAGGACAAGAAATCAGCCCTCAAAAACTTAACCGGCAGAAAATATTTTTTTGAAAAAATCCCTAAGCCCCGGGGTCACAATTTCAGCAAAAATCTGACTTTTGGCAATTCACTCAAAAATGGTGCCAGAAGCTTGCAAATGATTCCCTGAAAGCTTTGGCGATGGAAACAGAAGGCTTTTTATCACAGGACAAGAAATCAGCCCTCAAAAACTTAACCGGCAGAAAATATTTTTTTGAAAAAATCCCTAAGCCCCGGGGTCACAATTTCAGCAAAAATCTGACTTTTGGCAATTCACTCAAAAATGGTGCCAGAAGCTTGCAAATGATCCCGTGAAAGGTTTGGCACTCGAAACAGAAGGCTTTTTATCACAGGACAAGAAATCAGCCCTCAAAAACTTAACCGGCAGAAAATATTTTTTTGAAAAAATCCCTAACCCCCGGGGTCACAATTTCAGCAAAAATCTGACTTTTGGCAATTCACTCAAAAATGGTGCCAGAAGCTTGCAAATGATACCGTGAAAGGTTTGGCACTCGAAACAGAAGGCTTTTTATCACAGGACAAGAAATCAGCCCTCAAAAACTTAACCGGCAGAAAATATTTTTTTGAAAAAATCCCTAAGCCCCGGGGTCACAATTTCAGCAAAAATCTGACTTTTGGCAATTCACTCAAAAATGGTGCCAGAAGCTTGCAGATGATCCCCTGAAAGCTTTGGCGATGGAAACAGAAGGCTTTTTATCACAGGACAAGAAATCAGCCCTCAAAAACTTAACCGGCAGAAAATATTTTTTTGAAAAAATCCCTAAGCCCCGGGGTCACAATTTCAGCAAAAATCTGACTTTTGGCAATTCACTCAAAAATGGTGCCAGAATCTTGCAAATGATCCCGTGAAAGGTTTGGCACTCGAAACAGAAGGCTTTTTATCACAGGACAAGAAATCAGCCCTCAAAAACTTAACCGGCAGAAAATATTTTTTTGAAAAAATCCCTAACCCCCGGGGTCACAATTTCAGCAAAAATCTGACTTTTGGCAATTCACTCAAAAATGGTGCCAGAAGCTTGCAAATGATCCCGTGAAAGGTTTGGCACTCGAAACAGAAGGCTTTTTATCACAGGACAAGAAATCAGCCCTCAAAAACTTAACCGGCAGAAAATATTTTTTTGAAAAAATCCTTAAGGCCCGGGGTCACAATTTCAGCAAAACTCTGACTTTTGGCAATTCACTCAAAAATGGTGCCAGAAGCTAACAAATGACCCCCTGAAAGCTTTGGCGATGGAAACAGAAGGCTTTTTATCACAGGACAAGAAATCAGCCCTCAAAAACTTAACCAGCAGAAAATATTTTTTTGAAAAAAATCCCTAAGCCCCGGGGTCACAATTTCAGCAAAAATCTGACTTTTGGCAATTCACTCAAAAATGGTGCCAGAAGCTTGCAGATGATCCCCTGAAAGCTTTGGCGATGGAAACAGAAGGCTTTTTATCACAGGACAAGAAATCAGCCCTCAAAAACTTAACCAGCAGAAAATATTTTTTTGAAAAAATCCCTAAGCCCCGGGGTCACAATTTCAGCAAAAATCTGACTTTTGGCAATTCACTCAAAAATGGTGCCAGAAGGTTGCAAATGATCCCCTGAAAGGTTTGGCACTCGAAACAGAAGGCTTTTTATCACAGGACAAGAAATCAGCCCTCAAAAACTTAACCAGCAGAAAATATTTTTTTGAAAAAATCCCTAACCCCCGGGGTCACAATTTCAGCAAAAATCTGACTTTTGGCAATTCACTCAAAAATGGTGCCAGAAGCTTGCAAAAGCTCCCCAGAAAGGTTTGGCACTCGAAACAGAAGGCTTTTTATCACAGGACAAGAAATCAGCCCTCAAAAACTTAACCGGCAGAAAATATTTTTTTGAAAAAATCCCTAAGCCCCGGGGTCACAATTTCAGCAAAAATCTGACTTTTGGCAGTTCACTCAAAAATGGTGCCAGAAGCTTGCAAATGATCCCGTGAAAGGTTTGGCACTCGAAACAGAAGGCTTTTTATCACAGGACAAGAAATCAGCCCTCAAAAACTTAACCGGCAGAAAATATTTTTTTGAAAAAATCCCTAAGCCCCGGGGTCACAATTTCAGCAAAAATCTGACTTTTGGCAATTCACTCAAAAATGGTGCCAGAAGCTTACAAATGATCCCCTGAAAGCTTTGGCGATGGAAACAGAAGGCTTTTTATCACAGGACAAGAAATCAGCCCTCAAAAACTTAACCGGCAGAAAATATTTTTTTGAAAAAATCCCTAAGCCCCGGGGTCACAATTTCAGCAAAAATCTGACTTTTGGCAATTCACTCAAAAATGGTGCCAGAAGCTTGCAGATGATCCCCTGAAAGCTTTGGCGATGGAAACAGAAGGCTTTTTATCACAGGACAAGAAATCAGCCCTCAAAAACTTAACCGGCAGAAAATATTTTTTTGAAAAAATCCCTAAGCCACGGGGTCACAATTTCAGCAAAAATCTGACTTTTGGCAATTCACTCAAAAATGGTGCCAGAAGTTTGCAAATGATCCCCTGAAAGCTTTGGCGATGGAAACAGAAGGCTTTTTATCACAGGACAAGAAATCAGCCCTCAAAAACTTAACAGGCCGAAAATATTTTTTTGAAAAAAACCTTAAGGCCCGGGGTCACAATTTCAGCAAAAATCTGACTTTTGGCAATTCACGCAAAAATGGTGCCAGAAGCTTACAAATGATCCCCTGAAAGCTTTGGCGATGGAAACAGAAGGCTTTTTATCACAAGACAAGAAATCAGCCCTCAAAAACTTAACCAGCAGAAAATATTTTTTTGAAAAAATCCCTAAGCCCCGGGGTCACAATTTCAGCAAAAATCTGACTTTTGGCAATTCACTCAAAAATGGTGCCAGAAGCTTGCAAATGCTCCCCTGAAAGCTTTGGCGATGGAAACAGAAGGCTTTTTATCACAGGACAAGAAATCAGCCCTCAAAAACTTAACCGGCAGAAAATATTTTTTTGAAAAAATCCCTAAGCCCCGGGGTCACAATTTCAGCAAAAATCTGACTTTTGGCAATTCACTCAAAAATGGTGCCAGAAGCTTGCAAATGATCCCCTGAAAGCTTTGGCGATGGAAACAGAAGGCTTTTTATCACAGGACAAGAAGTCATCCCTCAAAAACTTAACCGGCAGAAAATATTTTTTTGAAAAAATCCCTAAGCCCCGGGGTCACAATTTCAGCAAAAATCTGACTTTTGGCAATTCACTCAAAAATGGTGCCAGAAGCTTGCAATTTCACAATTTCAGCAAAAATCTGACGTTTGGCAATTCACTCAAAAATGGTGCCAGAAGCTTGCAAATGATCCCCTGAAAGGTTTGGCACTCGAAACAGAAGGCTTTTTATCACAGGACAAGAAATCAGCCCTCAAAAACTTAACCAGCAGAAAATATTTTTTTGAAAAAATCCCTAAGCCCCGGGGTCACAATTTCAGCAAAAATCTGACTTTTGGCAATTCACTCAAAAATGGTGCCAGAAGCTTGCAATTTCACAATTTCAGCAAAAATCTGACGTTTGGCAATTCACTCAAAAATGGTGCCAGAAGCTTGCAAATGATCCCCTGAAAGGTTTGGCACTCGAAACAGAAGGCTTTTTATCACAGGACAAGAAATCAGCCCTCAAAAACTTAACCAGCAGAAAATATTTTTTTGAAAAAATCCCTAAGCCCCGGGGTCACAATTTCAGCAAAAATCTGACTTTTGGCAATTCACTCAAAAATGGTGCCAGAAGCTTGCAAATGATCCCCTGAAAGCTTTGGCACTCGAAACAGAAGGCTTTTTATCACAGGACAAGAAATCAGCCCTCAAAAACTTAACCGGCAGAAAATATTTTTTTGAAAAAATCCTTAAGGCCCGGGGTCACAATTTCAGCAAAAATCTGACTTTTGGCAATTCACTCAAAAATGGTGCCAGAAGCTTGCAAATGATCCCGTGAAAGGTTTGGCACTCGAAACAGAAGGCTTTTTATCACAGGACAAGAAATCAGCCCTCAAAAACTTAACCGGCAGAAAATATTTTTTTGAAAAAATCCCTAAGCCCCGGGGTCACAATTTCAGCAAAAATCTGACTTTTGGCAATTCACTCAAAAATGGTGCCAGAAGCTTGCAAATGATCCCGTGAAAGGTTTGGCACTCGAAACAGAAGGCTTTTTATCACAGGACAAGAAATCAGCCCTCAAAAACTTAACCGGCAGAAAATATTTTTTTGAAAAAATCCCTAAGCCACGGGGTCACAATTTCAGCAAAAATCTGACTTTTGGCAATTCACTCAAAAATGGTGCCAGAAGCTTGCAGATGATCCCCTGAAAGCTTTGGCGATGGAAACAGAAGGCTTTTTATCACAGGACAAGAAATCAGCCCTCAAAAACTTAACCGGCAGAAAATATTTTTTTGAAAAAATCCCTAAGCCCCGGGGTCACAATTTCAGCAAAAATCTGACTTTTGGCAATTCACTCAAAAATGGTGCCAGAAGCTTGCAAATGATCCCCTGAAAGCTTTGGCGATGGAAACAGAAGGCTTTTTATCACACGACAAGAAATCAGCCCTCAAAAACTTAACCGGCAGAAAATATTTTTTTGAAAAAATCCTTAAGGCCCGGGGTCACAATTTCAGCAAAAATCTGACTTTTGGCAATTCACTCAAAAATGGTGCCAGAAGCTTACAAATGATCCCCTGAAAGCTTTGGCGATAGAAACAGAAGGCTTTTTATCACAAGACAAGAAATCAGCCCTCAAAAACTTAACCGGCAGAAAATATTTTTTTGAAAAAATCCCTAAGCCCCGGGGTCACAATTTCAGCAAAAATCTGACTTTTGGCAATTCACTCAAAAATGGTGCCAGAAGCTTGCAAATGATCCCGTGAAAGGTTTGGCACTCGAAACAGAAGGCTTTTTATCACAGGACAAGAAATCAGCCCTCAAAAACTTAACCGGCAGAAAATATTTTTTTGAAAAAATCCCTAAGACCCGGGGGTCACAATTTCAGCAAAAATCTGACTTTTGGCAATTCACTCAAAAATGGTGCCAGAAGCTTGCAGATGATCCCCTGAAAGCTTTGGCGATGGAAACAGAAGGCTTTTTATCACAGGACAAGAAATCAGCCCTCAAAAACTTAACCGGCAGAAAATATTTTTTTGAAAAAATCCCTAAGCCACGGGGTCACAATTTCAGCAAAAATCTGACTTTTGGCAATTCACTCAAAAATGGTGCCAGAAGCTTGCAGATGATCCCCTGAAAGCTTTGGCGATGGAAACAGAAGGCTTTTTATCACAGGACAAGAAGTCAGCCCTCAAAAACTTAACCGGCAGAAAATATTTTTTTGAAAAAATCCCTAAGCCCCGGGGTCACAATTTCAGCAAAAATCTGACTTTTGGCAATTCACTCAAAAATGGTGCCAGAAGCTTGCAAATGATCCCCTGAAAGCTTTGGCGATGGAAACAGAAGGCTTTTTATCACACGACAAGAAATCAGCCCTCAAAAACTTAACCGGCAGAAAATATTTTTTTGAAAAAATCCTTAAGGCCCGGGGTCACAATTTCAGCAAAAATCTGACTTTTGGCAATTCACTCAAAAATGGTGCCAGAAGGTTGCAAATGATCCCCTGAAAGGTTTGGCACTCGAAACAGAAGGCTTTTTATCACAGGACAAGAAATCAGCCCTCAAAAACTTAACCGGCAGAAAATATTTTTTTGAAAAAATCCCTAAGCCCCGGGGTCACAATTTCAGCAAAAATCTGACTTTTGGCAATTCACTCAAAAATGGTGCCAGAAGCTTGCAAATGATCCCCTGAAAGCTTTGGCGATGGAAACAGAAGGCTTTTTATCACAGGACAAGAAGTCAGCCCTCAAAAACTTAACCGGCAGAAAATATTTTTTTGAAAAAATCCCTAAGCCCCGGGGTCACAATTTCAGCAAAAATCTGACTTTTGGCAATTCACTCAAAAATGGTGCCAGAAGCTTGCAATTTCACAATTTCAGCAAAAATCTGACTTTTGGCAATTCACTCAAAAATGGTGCCAGAAGGTTGCAAATGATCCCCTGAAAGGTTTGGCACTCGAAACAGAAGGCTTTTTATCACAGGACAAGAAATCAGCCCTCAAAAACTTAACCAGCAGAAAATATTTTTTTGAAAAAATCCCTAAGCCCCGGGGTCACAATTTCAGCAAAAATCTGACTTTTGGCAATTCACTCAAAAATGGTGCCAGAAGCTTGCAAATGATCCCGTGAAAGGTTTGGCACTCGAAACAGAAGGCTTTTTATCACAGGACAAGAAATCAGCCCTCAAAAACTTAACCGGCAGAAAATATTTTTTTGAAAAAATCCCTAAGCCCCGGGGTCACAATTTCAGCAAAAATCTGACTTTTGGCAATTCACTCAGAAATGGTGCCAGAAGCTTGCAAATGATCCCCTGAAAGCTTTGGCGATGGAAACAGAAGGCTTTTTATCACAGGACAAGAAATCAGCCCTCAAAAACTTAACCGGCAGAAAATATTTTTTTGAAAAAATCCCTAAGCCCCGGGGTCACAATTTCAGCAAAAATCTGACTTTTGGCAGTTCACTCAAAAATGGTGCCAGAAGCTTGCAAATGCTCCCCAGAAAGGTTTGGCACTCGAAACAGAAGGCTTTTTATCACAGGACAAGAAATCAGCCCTCAAAAACTTAACCGGCAGAAAATATTTTTTTGAAAAAATCCCTAAGCCCCGGGGTCACAATTTCAGCAAAAATCTGACTTTTGGCAATTCACTCAAAAATGGTGCCAGAAGCTTGCAAATGATCCCCTGAAAGCTTTGGCGATGGAAACAAGGCTTTTTATCACAGGACAAGAAATCAGCCCTCAAAAACTTAACCAGCAGAAAATATTTCTTTGAAAAAATCCCTAAGCCCCGGGGTCACAATTTCAGCAAAGATCTGACTTTTGGCAATTCACTCAAAAATGGTGCCAGAAGCTTGCAAATGATCCCCTGAAAGCTTTGGCGATGGAAACAGAAGGCTTTTTATCACAGGACAAGAAGTCAGCCCTCAAAAACTTAACCGGCAGAAAATATTTTTTTGAAAAAATCCCTAAGCCCCGGGGTCACAATTTCAGCAAAAATCTGACTTTTGGCAATTCACTCAAAAATGGTGCCAGAAGCTTGCAATTTCACAATTTCAGCAAAAATCTGACTTTTGGCAATTCACTCAAAAATGGTGCAAGAAGGTTGCAAATGATCCCCTGAAAGGTTTGGCACTCGAAACAGAAGGCTTTTTATCACAGGACAAGAAATCAGCCCTCAAAAACTTAACCAGCAGAAAATATTTTTTTGAAAAAATCCCTAAGCCCCGGGGTCACAATTTCAGCAAAAATCTGACTTTTGGCAATTCACTCAAAAATGGTGCCAGAAGCTTGCAAATGATCCCGTGAAAGGTTTGGCACTCGAAACAGAAGGCTTTTAATCACAGGACAAGAAATCAGCCCTCAAAAACTTAACCGGCAGAAAATATTTTTTTGAAAAAATCCCTAATCCCCGGGGTCACAATTTCAGCAAAAATCTGACTTTTGGCAATTCACTCAAAAATGGTTCCAAGAGCTTAAAAATGCTCCCCTGAAAGGTTTGGCACTCGAAACAGAAGGCTTTTTATCACAGGACAAGAAATCAGCCCTCAAAAACTTAACCGGCAGAAAATATTTTTTTGAAAAAATCCCTAAGCCCCGGGGTCACAATTTCAGCAAAAATCTGACTTTTGGCAATTCACTCAAAAATGGTGCCAGAAGCTTGCAAATGATCCCCTGAAAGCTTTGGCGATGGAAACAGAAGGCTTTTTATCACAGGACAAGAAATCAGCCCTCAAAAACTTAACCGGCAGAAAATATTTTTTTGAAAAAATCCCTAAGCCCCGGGGTCACAATTTCAGCAAAAATCTGACTTTTGGCAATTCACTCAAAAATGGTGCCAGAAGCTTGCAAATGATCCCCTGAAAGCTTTGGCGATGGAAACAGAAGGCTTTTTATCACAGGACAAGAAATCAGCCCTCAAAAACTTAACCGGCAGAAAATATTTTTTTGAAAAAATCCCTAAGCCCCGGGGTCACAATTTCAGCAAAAATCTGACTTTTGGCAGTTCACTCAAAAATGGTGCCAGAAGCTTGCAAATGCTCCCCAGAAAGGTTTGGCACTCGAAACAGAAGGCTTTTTATCACAGGACAAGAAATCAGCCCTCAAAAACTTAACCGGCAGAAAATATTTTTTTGAAAAAATCCCTAAGCCCCGGGGTCACAATTTCAGCAAAAATCTGACTTTTGGCAATTCACTCAAAAATGGTGCCAGAAACTTGCAAATGATCCCCTGAAAGCTTTGGCGATGGAAACAGAAGGCTTTTTATCACAGGACAAGAAATCAGCCCTCAAAAACTTAACCGGCAGAAAATATTTTTTTGAAAAAATCCCTAAGCCCCGGGGTCACAATTTGAGCAAAAATCTGACTTTTGGCAGTTCACTCAAAAATGGTGCCAGAAGCTTGCAAATGCTCCCCAGAAAGGTTTGGCACTCGAAACAGAAGGCTTTTTATCACAGGACAAGAAATCAGCCCTCAAAAACTTAACCGGCAGAAAATATTTTTTTGAAAAAATCCCTAAGCCCCGGGGTCACAATTTCAGCAAAAATCTGACTTTTGGCAATTCACTCAAAAATGGTGCCAGAAGCTTGCAATTTCACAATTTCAGCAAAAATCTGACTTTTGGCAATTCACTCAAAAATGGTGCCAGAAGCTTGCAAATGATCCCCTGAAAGCTTTGGCAATGGATACAGAAGGCTTTTTATCACAGGACAAGAAATCAGCCCTCAAAAACTTAACCGGCAGAAAATATTTTTTTGAAAAAATCCCTAAGCCCCGGGGTCACAATTTCAGCAAAAATCTGACTTTTGGCAATTCACTCAAAAATCGTGCCAGAAGCTTGCGAATGATCCCCTGAAAGCTTTGGCGATGGAAACAGAAGGCTTTTTATCAAAGGACAAGAAATCAGCCCTCAAAAACTTAACTGGCAGAAAATATTTTTTTGAAAAAATCCCTAAGCCACGGGGTCACAATTTCAGCAAAAATCTGACTTTTGGCAATTCACTCAAAAATGGTGCCAGAAGCTTGCAAATGATCCCCTGAAAGCTTTGGCGATGGAAACAGAAGGCTTTTTATCACAGGACAAGAAATCAGCCCTCAAAAACTTAACCGGCAGAAAATATTTTTTTGAAAAAATCCCTAAGCCACAATTTCAGCAAAAATCTGACTTTTGGCAAATCACCTAAAAATGGTGCCAGAAGCTTGTAAATGATCCCGTGAAAGGTTTGGCACTCGAAACAGAAGGCTTTTTACCACAGGACAAGAAATCAGCCCTCAAAAACTTAACCGGCAGAAAATATTTTTTTGAAAAAATCCCTAAGCCCCGGGGTCACAATTTCAGCAAAGATCTGACTTTTGGCAGTTCACTCAGAAATGGTTCCAAGAGCTTAAAAATGCTCCCCTGAAAGGTTTGGCACTCGAAACAGAAGGATTTTTATCACAGGACAAGAAATCAGCCCTCAAAAACTTAACCGGCAGAAATTTTTTTTTTGAAAAAATCCCTAAGCCCCGGGGTCACAATTTCAGCAAAAATCTGACTTTTGGCAATTCACTCAAAAATGGTGCCAGAAGCTTGCAAATGATCCCCTGAAAGCTTTGGCGATGGAAACAGAAGGCTTTTTATCACAGGACAAGAAATCAGCCCTCAAAAACTTAACCGGCAGAAAATATTTTTTTGAAAAAATCCCTAAGCCACAATTTCAGCAAAAATCTGACTTTTGGCAAATCACCTAAAAATGGTGCCAGAAGCTTGTAAATGATCCCGTGAAAGGTTTGGCACTCGAAACAGAAGGCTTTTTACCACAGGACAAGAAATCAGCCCTCAAAAACTTAACCGGCAGAAAATATTTTTTTGAAAAAATCCCTAAGCCCCGGGGTCACAATTTCAGCAAAGATCTGACTTTTGGCAGTTCACTCAGAAATGGTTCCAAGAGCTTAAAAATGCTCCCCTGAAAGGTTTGGCACTCGAAACAGAAGGATTTTTATCACAGGACAAGAAATCAGCCCTCAAAAACTTAACCGGCAGAAAATATTTTTTTGAAAAAATCCCTAAGCCCCGGGGTCACAATTTCAGCAAAAATCTGACTTTTGGCAATTTACTCAAAAATGGTGCCAGAAGCTTGCAAATGATCCCCTGAAAGCTTTGGCGATGGAAACAGAAGGCTTTTTATCACAGGACAAGAAATCAGCCCTCAAAAACTTAACCGGCAGAAAATATTTTTTTGAAAAAATCCCTAAGCCCCGGGGTCACAATTTCAGCAAAAATCTGACTTTTGGCAATTCACTCAAAAATGGTGCCAGAAGCTTGCAAATGATCCCCTGAAAGCTTTGGCGATGGAAACAGAAGGCTTTTTATCACAGGACAAGAAATCAGCCCTCAAAAACTTAACCGGCAGAAAATATTTTTTTGAAAAAATCCCTAAGCCCCAGGGTCACAATTTCAGCAAAAATCTGACTTTTGGCAATTCACTCAAAAATGGTGCCAGAAGCTTGCAAATGATCCCCTGAAAGCTTTGGCGATGGAAACAGAAGGCTTTTGATCACAGGAGAAGAAATCAGCCCTCAAAAACTTAACCAGCAGAAAATATTTTTTTGAAAAAATCCCTAAGCCCCGGGGTCACAATTTCAGCAAAAATCTGACTTTTGGCAATTCACTCAAAAATGGTGCCAGAAGCTTGCAAATGATCCCGTGAAAGGTTTGGCACTCGAAACAGAAGGCTTTTTATGACAGGACAAGAAATCAGCCCTAGAAAATATTTTTTTGAAAAAATCGCTAAGCCCCGGGGTCACAATTTCAGCAAAGATCTGACTTTTGGCAGTTCCCTCAAAAATGGTTCCAAGAGCTTAAAAATGCTCCCCTGAAAGGTTTGGCACTCGAAACAGAAGGCTTTTTATCACAGGACAAGAAATCAGCCCTCAAAAACTTAACCGGCAGAAAATATTATTTTGAAAAAATCCCTGAGCCCTCAGAAATCAGCCCTCAAAAACTTAACCGGTAGAAAATATTTTTTTGAAAAAATCCCTAAGCCCCGGGGTCACAATTTCAGCAAAAATCTGACTTTTGGCAGTTCACTCAAAAATGGTTCCAAGAGCTTAAAAATGCTCCCCTGAATGGTTTGGCACTCGAAACAGAAGGCTTTTTATCACAGGACAAGAAATCAGCCCTCAAAAACTTAACCGGCAGAAAATATTTCTTTGAAAAAATCCCTAAGCCCAGGGGTCACAATCTCAACAAAAATCTGACTTTTGGCAGTTCACTCAAAAATGGTTCCAAGAGCTTAAAAATGCTCCCCTGAAAGGTTTGGCGATGGAAACAGAAAGCTTCTTATCACAGGACAAGAAATCAGCCCTCAAAAACTTAACCGGCAGAAAATATATTTTTGAAAAAATCCCTAAGCCCTCAGAAATCAGCCCTCAAAAACTTAACCGGTAGAAAATATTTTTTTGAAAAAATCCCTAAGCCCCGGGGTCACAATTTCAGCAAAAATCTGACTTTTGGCAATTCACTCAAAAATGGTGCCAGAAGCTTACAAATGATCCCCTGAAAGCTTTGGCGATGGAAACAGAAGGCTTTTTATCACAGGACAAGAAATCAGCCCTCAAAAACTTAACCGGCAGAAAATATTTTTTTGAAAAAATCCCTAAGCCCTCAGAAATCAGCGCTCAAAAACTTAACCGGTAGAAAATATTTTTTTGAAAAAATCCCTAAGCCCCGGGGTCACAATTTCAGCAAAGATCTGACTTTTGGTATTTCACTCTAAAATGGTTCCAAGAGCTTAAAAATGCTCCCCTGAAAGGTTTGGCACTCGAAACAGAAGGCTTTTTATCACAGGACAAGAAATCAGCCCTCAAAAACTTAACCGGCAGAAAATATTTTTTTGAAAAAATCTCTAAGCCCCGGGGTCACAATTTCAGAAAAAGTCTGACTTTTGGCAGTTCACTCAAAAATGGTGCCAGAAGGTTGCAAATGATCCCCTGAAAGGTTTGGCACTCGAAACAGAAGGCTTTTTATCACAGGACAAGAAATCAGCCCTCAAAAACTTAACCGGCAGAAAATATTTTTTTGAAAAAATCCCTAAGCCCCGGGGTCACAATTTCAGCAAAAATCTGACTTTTGGCAATTCACTCAAAAATGGTGCCAGAAGCTTTCAAATGATCCCCTGAAAGCTTTGGCGATGGAAACAGAAGGCTTTTTATCACAGGACAAGAAGTCAGCCCTCAAAAACTTAACCGGCAGAAAATATTTTTTTGAAAAAATCGCTAAGCCCCGGGGTCACAATTTCAGCAAAGATCTGACTTTTGGCAGTTCCCTCAAAAATGGTTCCAAGAGCTTAAAAATGCTCCCCTGAAAGGTTTGGCACTCGAAACAGAAAGCTTTTTATCATAGGACATGAAATCAGCCCTGAAAAACTTAACCGGCAGAAAATATTTTTTTGAAAAAATCCCTAAGCCCCGGGGTCACAATTTCAGCAAAAATCTGACTTTTGGCAATTCACTCAAAAATGGTGCCAGAAGGTTGCAAATGATCCCCTGAAAGCTTTGGCGATGGAAACGGAGGCTTTTTATCACAGGACAAGAAATCAGCCCTCAAAAACGTAACCGGCAGAAAATATTTTTTTGAAAAAAATCCCTATGCCCCGGGGTCACAATTTCAGCAAAAATCTGACTTTTGGCAATTCACTCAGAAATGGTGCCAGAAGCTTGCAAATGATCCCCTGAAAGCTTTGGCGATGGAAACAGAAGGCTTTTTATCACAGGACAAGAAATCAGCCCTCAAAAACGTAACCGGCAGAAAATATTTTTGGTCACAATTTCAGCAAAAATCTGACTTTTGGCAATTCACTCAAAAATGGTGGCAGAAGCTTTCAAATGATCCCGTGAAAGCTTTGGCGATGGAAACAGAAGGCTTTTTATCACAGGACAAGAAATCAGCCCTCAAAAACGTAACCGGCAGAAAATATTTTTTTGAAAAAATCCCTAAGCCCCGGGGTCACAATTTCAGCAAAAATCTGACTTTTGGCAATTCACTCAAAAATGGTGCCAGAAGCTGGCAAATGATCCCCTGAAAGCTTTGGCGATGGAAACAGAAGGCTTTTTATCACAGGACAAGAAATCAGCCCTCAAAAACGTAACCGGCAGAAAATATTTTTTTGAAAAAATCCCTAAGCCCCGGGGTCACAATTTCAGCAAAAATCTGACTTTTGGCAATTCACTCAAAAATGATGCCAGAAGCTTGCAAATGATCCCCTGAAACTTTGGCGATGGAAACAGAAGGCTTTTTATCACAGGACAAGAAATCAGCCCTCAAAAACTTAACCGGCAGAAAATATTTTTGGTCACAATTTCAGCAAAAATCTGACTTTTGGCAATTCACTCAAAAATGGTGCCAGAAGCTTGCAATTTCACAATTTCAGCAAAAATCTGACTTTTGGCAATTCACTCAAAAATGGTGCCAGAAGGTTGCAAATGATCCCCTGAAAGCTTTGGCGATGGAAACAGAAGGCTTTTTATCACAGGACAAGAAATCAGCCCTCAAAAACTTAACCGGCAGAAAATATTTTTTTGAAAAAATCCCTAAGCCCTCAGAAATCAGCCCTCAAAAACTTAACCGGTAGAAAATATTTTTTTGAAAAAATCCCTAAGCCCCGGGGTCACAATTTCAGCAAAAATCTGACTTTTGGCAGTTCACTCAAAAATGGTTCCAAGAGCTTAAAAATGCTCCCCTGAAAGTTTTGGCACTCGAAACAGAAGGCTTTTTATCACAGGACATGAAATCAGCCCTCAAAAACTTAACCGGCAGAAAATATTTTTTTGAAAAAATCCCTAAGCCCCGGGGTCACAATTTCAGCAAAGATCTGACTTTTGGTATTTCACTCTAAAATGGTTCCAAGAGCTTAAAAATGCTCCCCTGAAATGTTTGGCACTCGAAACAGAAGGCTTTTTATCACAGGACAAGAAATCAGCCCTCAAAAACTTAACCGGCAGAAAATATTTTTGGTCACAATTTCAGCAAAAATCTGACTTTTGGCAGTTCACTCAAAAATGGTGCCAGAAGGTTGCAAATGATCCCCTGAAAGGTTTGGCACTGGAAACAGAAGGCTTTTTATCACAGGACAAGAAATCAGCCCTCAAAAACTTAACCGGCAGAAAATATTTTTTTGAAAAAATCCCTAAGCCCCGGGGTCACAATTTCAGCAAAGATCTGACTTTTGGCAGTTCCCTCAAAAATGGTTCCAAGAGCTTAAAAATGCTCCCCTGAAAGGTTTGGCACTCGAAACAGAAGGCTTTTTATCACAGGACAAGAAATCAGCCCTCAAAAACTTAACCGGCAGAAAATATTATTTTGAAAAAATCCCTAAGCCCTCAGAAATCAGCCCTCAAAAACTTAACCGGCAGAAAATATTTTTTTGAAAAAATCCCTAAGCCCCGGGGTCACAATTTCAGCAAAAATCTGACTTTTGGCAATTCACTCAAAAATGGTGCCAGAAGCTTGCAAATGATCCCCTGAAAGCTTTGGCGATGTAAACGGAGGCTTTTTATCACAGGACAAGAAATCAGCCCTCAAAAACGTAACCGGCAGAAAATATTTTTTTGAAAAAAATCCCTATGCCCCGGGGTCACAATTTCAGCAAAAATCTGACTTTTGGCAATTCACTCAGAAATGGTGCCAGAAGCGTGCAAATGATCCCCTGAAAGCTTTGGCGATGGAAACAGAAGGCTTTTTATCACAGGACAAGAAATCAGCCCTCAAAAACGTAACCGGCAGAAAATATTTTTGGTCACAATTTCAGCAAAAATCTGACTTTTGGCAATTCACTCAAAAATGGTGCCAGAAGCTTGCAAATGATCCCCTGAAAGCTTTGGCGATGGAAACAGAAGGCTTTTTATCACAGGACAAGAAATCAGCCCTCAAAAACGTAACCGGCAGAAAATATTTTTTTGAAAAAATCCCTAAGCCCCGGGGTCACAATTTCAGCAGAAATCTGACTTTTGGCAATTCACTCAAAAATGATGCCAGAAGCTTGCAAATGATCCCCTGAAACTTTGGCGATGGAAACAGAAGGCTTTTTATCACAGGACAAGAAATCAGCCCTCAAAAACTTAACCGGCAGAAAATATTTTTGGTCACAATTTCAGCAAAAATCTGACTTTTGGCAATTCACTCAAAAATGGTGCCAGAAGCTTGCAATTTCACAATTTCAGCAAAAATCTGACTTTTGGCAATTCACTCAAAAATGGTGCCAGAAGGTTGCAAATGATCCCCTGAAAGCTTTGGCGATGGAAACAGAAGGCTTTTTATCACAGGACAAGAAATCAGCCCTCAAAAACTTAACCGGCAGAAAATATTTTTTTGAAAAAATCCCTAAGCCCTCAGAAATCAGCCCTCAAAAACTTAACCGGTAGAAAATATTTTTTTGAAAAAATCCCTAAGCCCCGGGGTCACAATTTCAGCAAAAATCTGACTTTTGGCAGTTCACTCAAAAATGGTTCCAAGAGCTTAAAAATGCTCCCCTGAAAGTTTTGGCACTCGAAACAGAAGGCTTTTTATCACAGGACATGAAATCAGCCCTCAAAAACTTAACCGGCAGAAAATATTTTTTTGAAAAAATCCCTAAGCCCCGGGGTCACAATTTCAGCAAAGATCTGACTTTTGGTATTTCACTTTAAAATGGTTCCAAGAGCTTAAAAATGCTCCCCTGAAAGGTTTGGCACTCGAAACAGAAGGCTTTTTATCACAGGACAAGAAATCAGCCCTCAAAAACTTAACCGGCAGAAAATATTTTTTTGAAAAAATCCCTAAGCCCCGGGGTCACAATTTCAGCAAAAATCTGACTTTTGGCAGTTCACTCAAAAATGGTGCCAGAAGGTTGCAAATGATCCCCTGAAAGGTTTGGCACTGGAAACAGAAGGCTTTTTATCACAGGACAAGAAATCAGCCCTCAAAAACTTAACCGGCAGAAAATATTTTTTTGAAAAAATCCCTAAGCCCCGGGGTCACAATTTCAGCAAAAATCTGACTTTTGGCAATTCACTCAAAAATGGTGCCAGAAGCTTTCAAATGATCCCCTGAAAGCTTTGGCGATGGAAACAGAAGGCTTTTTATCACAGGACAAGAAGTCAGCCCTCAAAAACTTAACCGGCAGAAAATATTTTTTTGAAAAAATCCCTAAGCCCCGGGGTCACAATTTCAGAAAAAATCTGACTTTTGGCAGTTCACTCAAAAATGGTGCCAGAAGCTTGCAAATGCTCCCCAGAAAGGTTTGGCACTCGAAACAGAAGGCTTTTTATCACAGGACAAGAAATCAGCCCTCAAAAACTTAACCGGCAGAAAATATTTTTTTGAAAAAATCCCTAAGCCCCGGGGTCACAATTTCAGCAAAAATCTGACTTTTGGCAATTCACTCAAAAATGGTGCCAGAAGCTTGCAATTTCATAATTTCAGCAAAAATCTGACTTTTGGCAATTCACTCAAAAATGGTGCCAGAAGCTTGCAAATGATCCCCTGAAAGCTTTGGCGATGGAAACAGAAGGCTTTTTATCACAGGACAAGAAATCAGCCCTCAAAAACTTAACCGGCAGAAAATATTTTTTTGAAAAAATCCCTAAGCCCCAGTATCACAATTTCAGCAAAAATCTGACTTTTGGCAATTCACTCAAAAATGGTGCCAGAAGCTTGCAAATGATCCCCTGAAAGCTTTGGTGATGGAAACAGAAGGCTTTTTATCACAGGACAAGAAATCAGCCCTCAAAAACTTAACCGGCAGAAAATATTTTTGGTCACAATTTCAGCAAAAATCTGACTTTTGGCAATTCACTCAAAAATGGTGCCAGAAGCTTGCAATTTCACAATTTCAGCAAAAATCTGACTTTTGGCAATTCACTCAAAAATGGTGCCAGAAGCTTGCAAATGATCCCCTGAAAGCTTTGGTGATGGAAACAGAAGGCTTTTTATCACAGGACAAGAAATCAGCCCTCAAAAACTTAACCGGCAGAAAATATTTTTGGTCACAATTTCAGCAAAAATCTGACTTTTGGCAATTCACTCAAAAATGGTGCCAGAAGCTTGCAATTTCACAATTTCAGCAAAAATCTGACTTTTGGCAATTCACTCAAAAATGGTGCCAGAAGCTTGCAAATGATCCCCTGAAAGCTTTGGCGATGGAAACAGAAGGCTTTTTATCACAGGACAAGAAATCAGCCCTCAAAAACTTAACCGGCAGAAAATAATTTTTTGAAAAGATCCCGAAGCCCTCAGAAATCAGCCCTCAAAAACTTAACCGGTAGAAAATATTTTTTTGAAAAAATCCCTAAGCCCCGGGGTCACAATTTCAGCAAAAATCTGACTTTTGGCAGTTCACTCAAAAATGGTTCCAAGAGCTTAAAAATGCTCCCCTGAAAGTTTTGGCACTCGAAACAGAAGGCTTTTTATCACAGGACATGAAATCAGCCCTCAAAAACTTAACCGGCAGAAAATATTTTTTTGAAAAAATCCCTAAGCCCCGGGGTCACAATTTCAGCAAAGATCTGACTTTTGGTATTTCACTCAAAAATGGTTCCAAGAGCTTAAAAATGCTCCCCGGAAATGTTTGGCACTCGAAACAGAAGGCTTTTTATCACAGGACAAGAAATCAGCCCTCAAAAACTTAACCGGCAGAAAATATTTTTTTGAAAAAATCCCTAAGCCCCGGGGTCACAATTTCAGCAAAAATCTGACTTTTGGCAATTCACTCAAAAATGGTGCCAGAAGCTTGCAAATGATCCCCTGAAAGCTTTGGCGATGGAAACAGAAGGCTTTTTATCACAGGACAAGAAATCAGCCCTCAAAAACTTAACCGGCAGAGAATATTTTTTTGAAAAAATCTCTAAGCCCCGGGGTCACAATTTCAGCAAAAATATGACTTTTGGCAGTTCACTCAAAAATGGTGCCAGAAGGTTGCAAATGATCCCCTGAAAGGTTTGGCACTGGAAACAGAAGGCTTTTTATCACAGGACAAGAAATCAGCCCTCAAAAACTTAACCGGCAGAAAATATTTTTTTGAAAAAATCCCTAAGCCCCGGGGTCACAATTTCAGAAAAATCTGACTTTTGGCAATTCACTCAAAAATGGTGCCAGAAGCTTTCAAATGATCCCCTGAAAGCTTTGGCGATGGAAACAGAAGGCTTTTTATCACAGGACAAGAAGTCAGCCCTCAAAAACTTAACCGGCAGAAAATATTTTTTTGAAAAAATCCCTAAGCCCCGGGGTCACAATTTCAGCAAAAATCTGACTTTTGGCAGTTCACTCAAAAATGGTGCCAGAAGCTTGCAAATGCTCCCCAGAAAGGTTTGGCACTCGAAACAGAAGGCTTTTTATCACAGGACAAGAAATCAGCCCTCAAAAACTTAACCGGCAGAAAATATTTTTTTGAAAAAATCCCTAAGCCCCGGGGTCACAATTTCAGCAAAAATCTGACTTTTGGCAATTCACTCAAAAATGGTGCCAGAAGCTTGCAATTTCATAATTTCAGCAAAAATCTGACTTTTTGCAATTCACTCAAAAATGGTGCCAGAAGCTTGCAAATGATCCCCTGAAAGCTTTGGCGATGGAAACAGAAGGCTTTTTATCACAGGACAAGAAATCAGCCCTCAAAAACTTAACCGGCAGAAAATATTTTTTTGAAAAAATCCCTAAGCCCCAGTATCACAATTTCAGCAAAAATCTGACTTTTGGCAATTCACTCAAAAATGGTGCCAGAAGCTTGCAAATGATCCCCTGAAAGCTTTGGTGATGGAAACAGAAGGCTTTTTATCACAGGACAAGAAATCAGCCCTCAAAAACTTAACCGGCAGAAAATATTTTTTTGAAAAAATCCCTAAGCCCCGGGGTCACAATTTCAGCAAAAATCTGACTTTTGGCAGTTCACTCAAAAATGGTTCCAAGAGCTTAAAAATGATCCCCTGAAAGTTTTGGCACTCAAAACAGAAGGCTTTTTATCACAGGACAAGAAATCAGCCCTCAAAAACTTAACCGGCAGAAAATATTTTTGGTCACAATTTCAGCAAAAATCTGACTTTTGGCAATTCACTCAAAAATGGTGCCAGAAGCTTGCAATTTCACAATTTCAGCAAAAATCTGACTTTTGGCAATTCACTCAAAAATGGTGCCAGAAGCTTGCAAATGATCCCCTGAAAGCTTTGGCGATGGAAACAGAAGGCTTTTTATCACAGGACAAGAAATCAGCCCTCAAAAACTTAACCGGCAGAAAATAATTTTTTGAAAAGATCCCGAAGCCCTCAGAAATCAGCCCTCAAAAACTTAACCGGTAGAAAATATTTTTTTGAAAAAATCCCTAAGCCCCGGGGTCACAATTTCAGCAAAAATCTGACTTTTGGCAGTTCACTCAAAAATGGTTCCAAGATCTTAAAAATGCTCCCCTGAAAGTTTTGGCACTCGAAACAGAAGGCTTTTTATCACAGGACAAGAAATCAGCCCTCAAAAACTTAACCGGCAGAAAATATTTTTGGTCACAATTTCAGCAAAAATCTGACTTTTGGCAATTCACTCAAAAATGGTGCCAGAAGCTTGCAATTTCACAATTTCAGCAAAAATCTGACTTTTGGCAATTCACTCAAAAATGGTGCCAGAAGCTTGCAAATGATCCCCTGAAAGCTTTGGCGATGGAAACAGAAGGCTTTTTATCACAGGACAAGAAATCAGCCCTCAAAAACTTAACCGGCAGAAAATAATTTTTTGAAAAGATCCCGAAGCCCTCAGAAATCAGCCCTCAAAAACTTAACCGGTAGAAAATATTTTTTTGAAAAAATCCCTAAGCCCCGGGGTCACAATTTCAGCAAAAATCTGACTTTTGGCAGTTCACTCAAAAATGGTTCCAAGAGCTTAAAAATGCTCCCCTGAAAGTTTTGGCACTCGAAACAGAAGGCTTTTTATCACAGGACATGAAATCAGCCCTCAAAAACTTAACCGGCAGAAAATATTTTTTTGAAAAAATCCCTAAGCCCCGGGGTCACAATTTCAGCAAAGATCTGACTTTTGGTATTTCACTCAAAAATGGTTCCAAGAGCTTAAAAATGCTCCCCGGAAATGTTTGGCACTCGAAACAGAAGGCTTTTTATCACAGGACAAGAAATCAGCCCTCAAAAACTTAACCGGCAGAAAATATTTTTTTGAAAAAATCCCTAAGCCCCGGGGTCACAATTTCAGCAAAAATCTGACTTTTGCCAATTCACTCAAAAATGGTGCCAGAAGCTTGCAAATGATCCCCTGAAAGCTTTGGTGATGGAAACAGAAGGCTTTTTATCACAGGACAAGAAATCAGCCCTCAAAAACTTAACCGGCAGAGAATATTTTTTTGAAAAAATCTCTAAGCCCCGGGGTCACAATTTCAGCAAAAATCTGACTTTTGGCAGTTCACTCAAAAATGGTGCCAGAAGGTTGCAAATGATCCCCTGAAAGGTTTGGCACTGGAAACAGAAGGCTTTTTATCACAGGACAAGAAATCAGCCCTCAAAAACTTAACCGGCAGAAAATATTTTTTTGAAAAAATCCCTAAGCCCCGGGGTCACAATTTCAGAAAAATCTGACTTTTGGCAATTCACTCAAAAATGGTGCCAGAAGCTTTCAAATGATCCCCTGAAAGCTTTGGCGATGGAAACAGAAGGCTTTTTATCACAGGACAAGAAGTCAGCCCTCAAAAACTTAACCGGCAGAAAATATTTTTTTGAAAAAATCCCTAAGCCCCGGGGTCACAATTTCAGCAAAAATCTGACTTTTGGCAGTTCACTCAAAAATGGTGCCAGAAGCTTGCAAATGCTCCCCAGAAAGGTTTGGCACTCGAAACAGAAGGCTTTTTATCACAGGACAAGAAATCAGCCCTCAAAAACTTAACCGGCAGAAAATATTTTTTTGAAAAAATCCCTAAGCCCCGGGGTCACAATTTCAGCAAAAATCTGACTTTTGGCAATTCACTCAAAAATGGTGCCAGAAGCTTGCAATTTCATAATTTCAGCAAAAATCTGACTTTTTGCAATTCACTCAAAAATGGTGCCAGAAGGTTGCAAATGATCCCCTGAAAGCTTTGGCGATGGAAACAGAAGGCTTTTTATCACAGGACAAGAAATCAGCCCTCAAAAACTTAACCGGCAGAAAATATTTTTTTGAAAAAATCCCTAAGCCCTCAGAAATCAGCCCTCAAAAACTTAACCGGTAGAAAATATTTTTTTGAAAAAATCCCTAAGCCCCGGGGTCACAATTTCAGCAAAAATCTGACTTTTGGCAGTTCACTCAAAAATGGTTCCAAGAGCTTAAAAATGCTCCCCTGAAAGTTTTGGCACTCGAAACAGAAGGCTTTTTATCACAGGACATGAAATCAGCCCTCAAAAACTTAACCGGCAGAAAATATTTTTTTGAAAAAATCCCTAAGCCCCGGGGTCACAATTTCAGCAAAGATCTGACTTTTGGTATTTCACTCTAAAATGGTTCCAAGAGCTTAAAAATGCTCCCCTGAAATGTTTGGCACTCGAAACAGAAGGCTTTTTATCACAGGACAAGAAATCAGCCCTCAAAAACTTAACCGGCAGAAAATATTTTTGGTCACAATTTCAGCAAAAATCTGACTTTTGGCAGTTCACTCAAAAATGGTGCCAGAAGGTTGCAAATGATCCCCTGAAGGGTTTGGCACTGGAAACAGAAGGCTTTTTATCACAGGACAAGAAATCAGCCCTCAAAAACTTAACCGGCAGAAAATATTTTTTTGAAAAAATCCCTAAGCCCCGGGGTCACAATTTCAGCAAAGATCTGACTTTTGGCAGTTCCCTCAAAAATGGTTCCAAGAGCTTAAAAATGCTCCCCTGAAAGGTTTGGCACTCGAAACAGAAGGCTTTTTATCACAGGACAAGAAATCAGCCCTCAAAAACTTAACCGGCAGAAAATATTATTTTGAAAAAATCCCTAAGCCCTCAGAAATCAGCCCTCAAAAACTTAACCGGCAGAAAATATTTTTTTGAAAAAATCCCTAAGCCCCGGGGTCACAATTTCAGCAAAAATCTGACTTTTGGCAATTCACTCAAAAATGGTGCCAGAAGCTTGCAAATGATCCCCTGAAAGCTTTGGCGATGTAAACGGAGGCTTTTTATCACAGGACAAGAAATCAGCCCTCAAAAACGTAACCGGCAGAAAATATTTTTTTGAAAAAAATCCCTATGCCCCGGGGTCACAATTTCAGCAAAAATCTGACTTTTGGCAATTCACTCAGAAATGGTGCCAGAAGCTTGCAAATGATCCCCTGAAAGCTTTGGCGATGGAAACAGAAGGCTTTTTATCACAGGACAAGAAATCAGCCCTCAAAAACGTAACCGGCAGAAAATATTTTTGGTCACAATTTCAGCAAAAATCTGACTTTTGGCAATTCACTCAAAAATGGTGCCAGAAGCTTGCAAATGATCCCCTGAAAGCTTTGGCGATGGAAACAGAAGGCTTTTTATCACAGGACAAGAAATCAGCCCTCAAAAACGTAACTGGCAGAAAATATTTTTTTGAAAAAATCCCTAAGCCCCGGGGTCACAATTTCAGCAGAAATCTGACTTTTGGCAATTCACTCAAAAATGATGCCAGAAGCTTGCAAATGATCCCCTGAAACTTTGGCGATGGAAACAGAAGGCTTTTTATCACAGGACAAGAAATCAGCCCTCAAAAACTTAACCGGCAGAAAATATTTTTGGTCACAATTTCAGCAAAAATCTGACTTTTGGCAATTCACTCAAAAATGGTGCCAGAAGCTTGCAATTTCACAATTTCAGCAAAAATCTGACTTTTGGCAATTCACTCAAAAATGGTGCCAGAAGGTTGCAAATGATCCCCTGAAAGCTTTGGCGATGGAAACAGAAGGCTTTTTATCACAGGACAAGAAATCAGCCCTCAAAAACTTAACCGGCAGAAAATATTTTTTTGAAAAAATCCCTAAGCCCTCAGAAATCAGCCCTCAAAAACTTAACCGGTAGAAAATATTTTTTTGAAAAAATCCCTAAGCCCCGGGGTCACAATTTCAGCAAAAATCTGACTTTTGGCAGTTCACTCAAAAATGGTTCCAAGAGCTTAAAAATGCTCCCCTGAAAGTTTTGGCACTCGAAACAGAAGGCTTTTTATCACAGGACATGAAATCAGCCCTCAAAAACTTAACCGGCAGAAAATATTTTTTTGAAAAAATCCCTAAGCCCCGGGGTCACAATTTCAGCAAAGATCTGACTTTTGGTATTTCACTCTAAAATGGTTCCAAGAGCTTAAAAATGCTCCCCTGAAAGGTTTGGCACTCGAAACAGAAGGCTTTTTATCACAGGACAAGAAATCAGCCCTCAAAAACTTAACCGGCAGAAAATATTTTTTTGAAAAAATCCCTAAGCCCCGGGGTCACAATTTCAGCAAAAATCTGACTTTTGGCAGTTCACTCAAAAATGGTGCCAGAAGGTTGCAAATGATCCCCTGAAAGGTTTGGCACTGGAAACAGAAGGCTTTTTATCACAGGACAAGAAATCAGCCCTCAAAAACTTAACCGGCAGAAAATATTTTTTTGAAAAAATCCCTAAGCCCCGGGGTCACAATTTCAGCAAAAATCTGACTTTTGGCAATTCACTCAAAAATGGTGCCAGAAGCTTTCAAATGATCCCCTGAAAGCTTTGGCGATGGAAACAGAAGGCTTTTTATCACAGGACAAGAAGTCAGCCCTCAAAAACTTAACCGGCAGAAAATATTTTTTTGAAAAAATCCCTAATCCCCGGGGTCACAATTTCAGAAAAAATCTGACTTTTGGCAGTTCACTCAAAAATGGTGCCAGAAGCTTGCAAATGCTCCCCAGAAAGGTTTGGCACTCGAAACAGAAGGCTTTTTATCACAGGACAAGAAATCAGCCCTCAAAAACTTAACCGGCAGAAAATATTTTTTTGAAAAAATCCCTAAGCCCCGGGGTCACAATTTCAGCAAAAATCTGACTTTTGGCAATTCACTCAAAAATGGTGCCAGAAGCTTGCAATTTCATAATTTCAGCAAAAATCTGACTTTTGGCAATTCACTCAAAAATGGTGCCAGAAGCTTGCAAATGATCCCCTGAAAGCTTTGGCGATGGAAACAGAAGGCTTTTTATCACAGGACAAGAAATCAGCCCTCAAAAACTTAACCGGCAGAAAATATTTTTTTGAAAAAATCCCTAAGCCCCAGTATCACAATTTCAGCAAAAATCTGACTTTTGGCAATTCACTCAAAAATGGTGCCAGAAGCTTGCAAATGATCCCCTGAAAGCTTTGGTGATGGAAACAGAAGGCTTTTTATCACAGGACAAGAAATCAGCCCTCAAAAACTTAACCGGCAGAAAATATTTTTGGTCACAATTTCAGCAAAAATCTGACTTTTGGCAATTCACTCAAAAATGGTGCCAGAAGCTTGCAATTTCACAATTTCAGCAAAAATCTGACTTTTGGCAATTCACTCAAAAATGGTGCCAGAAGCTTGCAAATGATCCCCTGAAAGCTTTGGTGATGGAAACAGAAGGCTTTTTATCACAGGACAAGAAATCAGCCCTCAAAAACTTAACCGGCAGAAAATATTTTTGGTCACAATTTCAGCAAAAATCTGACTTTTGGCAATTCACTCAAAAATGGTGCCAGAAGCTTGCAATTTCACAATTTCAGCAAAAATCTGACTTTTGGCAATTCACTCAAAAATGGTGCCAGAAGCTTGCAAATGATCCCCTGAAAGCTTTGGCGATGGAAACAGAAGGCTTTTTATCACAGGACAAGAAATCAGCCCTCAAAAACTTAACCGGCAGAAAATAATTTTTTGAAAAGATCCCGAAGCCCTCAGAAATCAGCCCTCAAAAACTTAACCGGTAGAAAATATTTTTTTGAAAAAATCCCTAAGCCCCGGGGTCACAATTTCAGCAAAAATCTGACTTTTGGCAGTTCACTCAAAAATGGTTCCAAGAGCTTAAAAATGCTCCCCTGAAAGTTTTGGCACTCGAAACAGAAGGCTTTTTATCACAGGACATGAAATCAGCCCTCAAAAACTTAACCGGCAGAAAATATTTTTTTGAAAAAATCCCTAAGCCCCGGGGTCACAATTTCAGCAAAGATCTGACTTTTGGTATTTCACTCAAAAATGGTTCCAAGAGCTTAAAAATGCTCCCCGGAAATGTTTGGCACTCGAAACAGAAGGCTTTTTATCACAGGACAAGAAATCAGCCCTCAAAAACTTAACCGGCAGAAAATATTTTTTTGAAAAAATCCCTAAGCCCCGGGGTCACAATTTCAGCAAAAATCTGACTTTTGGCAATTCACTCAAAAATGGTGCCAGAAGCTTGCAAATGATCCCCTGAAAGCTTTGGCGATGGAAACAGAAGGCTTTTTATCACAGGACAAGAAATCAGCCCTCAAAAACTTAACCGGCAGAGAATATTTTTTTGAAAAAATCTCTAAGCCCCGGGGTCACAATTTCAGCAAAAATCTGACTTTTGGCAGTTCACTCAAAAATGGTGCCAGAAGGTTGCAAATGATCCCCTGAAAGGTTTGGCACTGGAAACAGAAGGCTTTTTATCACAGGACAAGAAATCAGCCCTCAAAAACTTAACCGGCAGAAAATATTTTTTTGAAAAAATCCCTAAGCCCCGGGGTCACAATTTCAGAAAAATCTGACTTTTGGCAATTCACTCAAAAATGGTGCCAGAAGCTTTCAAATGATCCCCTGAAAGCTTTGGCGATGGAAACAGAAGGCTTTTTATCACAGGACAAGAAGTCAGCCCTCAAAAATTTAACCGGCAGAAAATATTTTTTTGAAAAAATCCCTAAGCCCCGGGGTCACAATTTCAGCAAAAATCTGACTTTTGGCAGTTCACTCAAAAATGGTGCCAGAAGCTTGCAAATGCTCCCAAGAAAGGTTTGGCACTCGAAACAGAAGGCTTTTTATCACAGGACAAGAAATCAGCCCTCAAAAACTTAACCGGCAGAAAATATTTTTTTGAAAAAATCCCTAAGCCCCGGGGTCACAATTTCAGCAAAAATCTGACTTTTGGCAATTCACTCAAAAATGGTGCCAGAAGCTTGCAATTTCATAATTTCAGCAAAAATCTGACTTTTTGCAATTCACTCAAAAATGGTGCCAGAAGCTTGCAAATGATCCCCTGAAAGCTTTGGCGATGGAAACAGAAGGCTTTTTATCACAGGACAAGAAATCAGCCCTCAAAAACTTAACCGGCAGAAAATATTTTTTTGAAAAAATCCCTAAGCCCCAGTATCACAATTTCAGCAAAAATCTGACTTTTGGCAATTCACTCAAAAATGGTGCCAGAAGCTTGCAAATGATCCCCTGAAAGCTTTGGTGATGGAAACAGAAGGCTTTTTATCACAGGACAAGAAATCAGCCCTCAAAAACTTAACCGGCAGAAAATATTTTTTTGAAAAAATCCCTAAGCCCCGGGGTCACAATTTCAGCAAAAATCTGACTTTTGGCAGTTCACTCAAAAATGGTTCCAAGAGCTTAAAAATGATCCCCTGAAAGTTTTGGCACTCGAAACAGAAGGCTTTTTATCACAGGACAAGAAATCAGCCCTCAAAAACTTAACCGGCAGAAAATATTTTTGGTCACAATTTCAGCAAAAATCTGACTTTTGGCAATTCACTCAAAAATGGTGCCAGAAGCTTGCAATTTCACAATTTCAGCAAAAATCTGACTTTTGGCAATTCACTCAAAAATGGTGCCAGAAGCTTGCAAATGATCCCCTGAAAGCTTTGGCGATGGAAACAGAAGGCTTTTTATCACAGGACAAGAAATCAGCCCTCAAAAACTTAACCGGCAGAAAATAATTTTTTGAAAAGATCCCGAAGCCCTCAGAAATCAGCCCTCAAAAACTTAACCGGTAGAAAATATTTTTTTGAAAAAATCCCTAAGCCCCGGGGTCACAATTTCAGCAAAAATCTGACTTTTGGCAGTTCACTCAAAAATGGTTCCAAGAGCTTAAAAATGCTCCCCTGAAAGTTTTGGCACTCGAAACAGAAGGCTTTTTATCACAGGACAAGAAATCAGCCCTCAAAAACTTAACCGGCAAAAAATATTTTTGGTCACAATTTCAGCAAAAATCTGACTTTTGGCAATTCACTCAAAAATGGTGCCAGAAGCTTGCAATTTCACAATTTCAGCAAAAATCTGACTTTTGGCAATTCACTCAAAAATGGTGCCAGAAGCTTGCAAATGATCCCCTGAAAGCTTTGGCGATGGAAACAGAAGGCTTTTTATCACAGGACAAGAAATCAGCCCTCAAAAACTTAACCGGCAGAAAATAATTTTTTGAAAAGATCCCGAAGCCCTCAGAAATCAGCCCTCAAAAACTTAACCGGTAGAAAATATTTTTTTGAAAAAATCCCTAAGCCCCGGGGTCACAATTTCAGCAAAGATCTGACTTTTGGTATTTCACTCAAAAATGGTTCCAAGAGCTTAAAAATGCTCCCCGGAAATGTTTGGCACTCGAAACAGAAGGCTTTTTATCACAGGACAAGAAATCAGCCCTCAAAAACTTAACCGGCAGAGAATATTTTTTTGAAAAAATCTCTAAGCCCCGGGGTCACAATTTCAGCAAAAATCTGACTTTTGGCAGTTCACTCAAAAATGGTGCCAGAAGGTTGCAAATGATCCCCTGAAAGGTTTGGCACTGGAAACAGAAGGCTTTTTATCACAGGACAAGAAATCAGCCCTCAAAAACTTAACCGGCAGAAAATATTTTTTTGAAAAAATCCCTAAGCCCCGGGGTCACAATTTCAGAAAAATCTGACTTTTGGCAATTCACTCAAAAATGGTGCCAGAAGCTTTCAAATGATCCCCTGAAAGCTTTGGCGATGGAAACAGAAGGCTTTTTATCACAGGACAAGAAGTCAGCCCTCAAAAACTTAACCGGCAGAAAATATTTTTTTGAAAAAATCCCTAAGCCCCGGGGTCACAATTTCAGCAAAAATCTGACTTTTGGCAGTTCACTCAAAAATGGTGCCAGAAGCTTGCAAATGCTCCCCAGAAAGGTTTGGCACTCGAAACAGAAGGCTTTTTATCACAGGACAAGAAATCAGCCCTCAAAAACTTAACCGGCAGAAAATATTTTTTTGAAAAAATCCCTAAGCCCCGGGGTCACAATTTCAGCAAAAATCTGACTTTTGGCAATTCACTCAAAAATGGTGCCAGAAGCTTGCAATTTCATAATTTCAGCAAAAATCTGACTTTTTGCAATTCACTCAAAAATGGTGCCAGAAGCTTGCAAATGATCCCCTGAAAGCTTTGGCGATGGAAACAGAAGGCTTTTTATCACAGGACAAGAAATCAGCCCTCAAAAACTTAACCGGCAGAAAATATTTTTTTGAAAAAATCCCTAAGCCCCAGTATCACAATTTCAGCAAAAATCTGACTTTTGGCAATTCACTCAAAAATGGTGCCAGAAGCTTGCAAATGATCCCCTGAAAGCTTTGGTGATGGAAACAGAAGGCTTTTTATCACAGGACAAGAAATCAGCCCTCAAAAACTTAACCGGCAGAAAATATTTTTTTGAAAAAATCCCTAAGCCCCGGGGTCACAATTTCAGCAAAAATCTGACTTTTGGCAGTTCACTCAAAAATGGTTCCAAGAGCTTAAAAATGATCCCCTGAAAGTTTTGGCACTCGAAACAGAAGGCTTTTTATCACAGGACATGAAATCAGCCCTCAAAAACTTAACCGGTAGAAAATATTTTTTTGAAAAAATCCCTAAGCCCCGGGGTCACAATTTCAGCAAAGATCTGACTTTTGGTATTTCACTCAAAAATGGTTCCAAGAGCTTAAAAATGCTCCCCGGAAAGGTTTGGCACTCGAAACAGAAGGCTTTTTATCACAGGACAAAAAATCAGCCCTCAAAAACTTAACCGGCAGAAAATATTTTTTTGAAAAAATCCCTAAGCCCCGGGGTCACAATTTCAGCAAAAATCTGACTTTTGGCAATTCACTCAAAAATGGTGCCAGAAGCTTGCAAATGATCCCCTGAAAGCTTTGGCGATGGAAACAGAAGGCTTTTTATCACAGGACAAGAAATCAGCCCTCAAAAACTTAACCGGCAGAGAATATTTTTTTGAAAAAATCTCTAAGCCCCGGGGTCACAATTTCAGCAAAAATCTGACTTTTGGCAGTTCACTAAAAAATGGTGCCAGAAGGTTGCAAATGATCCCCTGAAAGGTTTGGCACTGGAAACAGAAGGCTTTTTATCACAGGACAAGAAATCAGCCCTCAAAAACTTAACCGGCAGAAAATATTTTTTTGAAAAAATCCCTAAGCCCCGGGGTCACAATTTCAGAAAAATCTGACTTTTGGCAATTCACTCAAAAATGGTGCCAGAAGCTTTCAAATGATCCCCTGAAAGCTTTGGCGATGGAAACAGAAGGCTTTTTATCACAGGACAAGAAGTCAGCCCTCAAAAACTTAACCGGCAGAAAATATTTTTTTGAAAAAATCCCTAAGCCCCGGGGTCACAATTTCAGCAAAAATCTGACTTTTGGCAGTTCACTCAAAAATGGTGCCAGAAGCTTGCAAATGCTCCCCAGAAAGGTTTGGCACTCGAAACAGAAGGCTTTTTATCACAGGACAAGAAATCAGCCCTCAAAAACTTAACCGGCAGAAAATATTTTTTTGAAAAAATCCCTAAGCCCCGGGGTCACAATTTCAGCAAAAATCTGACTTTTGGCAATTCACTCAAAAATGGTGCCAGAAGCCTGCAATTTAATAATTTCAGCAAAAATCTGACTTTTTGCAATTCACTCAAAAATGGTGCCAGAAGCTTGCAAATGATCCCCTGAAAGCTTTGGCGATGGAAACAGAAGGCTTTTTATCACAGGACAAGAAATCAGCCCTCAAAAACTTAACCGGCAGAAAATATTTTTTTGAAAAAATCCCTAAGCCCCGGGGTCACAATTTCAGCAAAAATCTGACTTTTTGCAATTCACTCAAAAATGGTGCCAGAAGCTTGCAAATGATCCCCTGAAAGCTTTGGCGATGGAAACAGAAGGCTTTTTATCACAGGACAAGAAATCAGCCCTCAAAAACTTAACCGGCAGAAAATATTTTTTTGAAAAAATCCCTAAGCCCCGGGGTCACAATTTCAGCAAAAATCTGACTTTTGGCAATTCACTCAAAAATGGTGCCAGAAGCTTGCAAATGATCCCCTGAAAGCTTTGGCGATGGAAACAGAAGGCTTTTTATCACAGGACAAGAAATCAGCCCTCAAAAACTTAACCGGCAGAAAATATTTTTTTGAAAAAATCCCTAAGCCCCGGGGTCACAATTTCAGCAAAAATCTGACTTTTCGCAATTCACTCAAAAATGGTGCCAGAAGCTTGCAAATGCTCCCCAGAAAGGTTTGGCACTCGAAACAGAAGGCTTTTTATCACAGGACAAGAAATCAGCCCTCAAAAACTTAACCGGCAGAAAATATTTTTTTGAAAAAATCCCTAAGCCCCGGGGTCACAATTTCAGCAAAAATCTGACTTTTGGCAATTCACTCAAAAATGGTGCCAGAAGCCTGCAATTTAATAATTTCAGCAAAAATCTGACTTTTTGCAATTCACTCAAAAATGGTGCCAGAAGCTTGCAAATGATCCCCTGAAAGCTTTGGCGATGGAAACAGAAGGCTTTTTATCACAGGACAAGAAATCAGCCCTCAAAAACTTAACCGGCAGAAAATATTTTTTTGAAAAAATCCCTAAGCCCCGGGGTCACAATTTCAGCAAAAATCTGACTTTTTGCAATTCACTCAAAAATGGTGCCAGAAGCTTGCAAATGATCCCCTGAAAGCTTTGGCGATGGAAACAGAAGGCTTTTTATCACAGGACAAGAAATCAGCCCTCAAAAACTTAACCGGCAGAAAATATTTTTTTGAAAAAATCCCTAAGCCCCGGGGTCACAATTTCAGCAAAAATCTGACTTTTGGCAATTCACTCAAAAATGGTGCCAGAAGCTTGCAAATGATCCCCTGAAAGCTTTGGCGATGGAAACAGAAGGCTTTTTATCACAGGACAAGAAATCAGCCCTCAAAAACTTAACCGGCAGAAAATATTTTTTTGAAAAAATCCCTAAGCCCCGGGGTCACAATTTCAGCAAAAATCTGACTTTTCGCAATTCACTCAAAAATGGTGCCAGAAGCTTGCAAATGATCCCCTGAAAGCTTTGGCATTCGAAACAGAAGGCTTTTTATCACAGGACAAGAAATCAGCCCTCAAAAACTTAACCGGCAGAAAATATTTTTTTGAAAAAATCCCTAAGCCCCGGGGTCACAATTTCAGCAAAAATCTGACTTTTGGCAATTCACTCAAAAATGGTTCCAAGAGCTTAAAAATGCTCCCCTGAAAGGTTTGGCGATGGAAACAGAAGGCTTTTTATCACAGGACAAGAAATCAGCCCTCAAAAACGTAACCGGCAGAAAATATTTTTTTGAAAAAATCCCTAAGCCCCGGGGTCACAATTTCAGCAAAAATCTGACTTTTGGCAATTCACTCAAAAATGGTGCCAGAAGGTTGCAAATGATCCCCTGAAAGCTTTGGCGATGGAAACGGAGGCTTTTTATCACAGGACAAGAAATCAGCCCTCAAAAACGTAACCGGCAGAAAATATTTTTGGTCACAATTTCAGCAAAAATCTGACTTTTGGCAATTCACTCAAAAATGGTGCCAGAAGCTTGCAAATGATCCCCTGAAAGCTTTGGCGATGGAAACAGAAGGCTTTTTATCACAGGACAAGAAATCAGCCCTCAAAAACGTAACCGGCAGAAAATATTTTTTTGAAAAAATCCCTATGCCCCGGGGTCACAATTTCAGCAAAAATCTGACTTTTGGCAATTCACTCAAAAATGGTGCCAGAAGCTTGCAAATGATCCCCTGAAAGCTTTGGCGATGGAAACAGAAGGCTTTTTATCACAGGACAAGAAATCAGCCCTCAAAAACGTAACCGGCAGAAAATATTTTTTTGAAAAAATCCCTAAGCCCCGGGGTCACAATTTCAGCAGAAATCTGACTTTTGGCAATTCACTCAAAAATGATGCCAGAAGCTTGCAAATGATCCCCTGAAACTTTGGCGATGGAAACAGAAGGCTTTTTATCACAGGACAAGAAATCAGCCCTCAAAAACTTAACCGGCAGAAAATATTTTTGGTCACAATTTCAGCAAAAATCTGACTTTTGGCAATTCACTCAAAAATGGTGCCAGAAGCTTGCAATTTCACAATTTCAGCAAAAATCTGACTTTTGGCAATTCACTCAAAAATGGTGCCAGAAGCTTGCAAATGATCCCCTGAAAGCTTTGGCGATGGAAACAGAAGGCTTTTTATCACAGGACAAGAAATCAGCCCTCAAAAACTTAACCGGCAGAAAATATTTTTTTGAAAAAATCCCTAAGCCCCGGGGTCACAATTTCAGCAAAAATCTGACTTTTGGCAGTTCACTCAAAAATGGTTCCAAGAGCTTAAAAATGATCCCCTGAAAGTTTTGGCACTCGAAACAGAAGGCTTTTTATCACAGGACATGAAATCAGCCCTCAAAAACTTAACCGGTAGAAAATATTTTTTTGAAAAAATCCCTAAGCCCCGGAGTCACAATTTCAGCAAAGATCTGACTTTTGGTATTTCACTCTAAAATGGTTCCAAGAGCTTAAAAATGCTCCCCTGAAAGGTTTGGCACTCGAAACAGAAGGCTTTTTATCACAGGACAAGAAATCAGCCCTCAAAAACTTAATCGGCAGAAAATATTTTTTTGAAAAAATCTCTTAGCCCCGGGGTCACAATTTCAGCAAAAATCTGACTTTTGGCAGTTCACTCAAAAATGGTGCCAGAAGGTTGCAAATGATCCCCTGAAAGGTTTGGCACTCGAAACAGAAGGCTTTTTATCACAGGACAAGAAATCAGCCCTCAAAAACTTAACCGGCAGAAAATATTTTTTTGAAAAAATCCCTAAGCCCCGGGGTCACAATTTCAGCAAAAATCTGACTTTTGGCAATTCACTCAAAAATGGTGCCAGAAGCTTTCAAATGATCCCCTGAAAGCTTTGGCGATGGAAACAGAAGGCTTTTTATCACAGGACAAGAAGTCAGCCCTCAAAAACTTAACCGGGAGAAAATATTTTTTTGAAAAAATCGCTAAGCCCCGGGGTCACAATTTCAGCAAAGATCTGACTTTTGGCAGTTCCCTCAAAAATGGTTCCAAGAGCTTAAAAATGCTCCCCTGAAAGGTTTGGCACTCGAAACAGAAGGCTTTTTATCACAGGACAAGAAATCAGCCCTCAAAAACTTAACCGGCAGAAAATATTATTTTGAAAAAATCCCTAAGCCCTCAGAAATCAGCCCTCAAAAACTTAACCGGTAGAAAATTTTTTTTTGAAAAAAATCCCTATGCCCCGGGGTCACAATTTCAGCAAAAATCTGACTTTTGGCAGTTCACTCAAAAATGGTTCCAAGAGCTTAAAAATGCTCCCCTGAAAGGTTTGGCACTCGAAACAGAAGGCTTTTTATCACAGGACATGAAATCAGCCCTGAAAAACTTAACCGGCAGAAAATATTTTTTTGAAAAAATCCCTAAGCCCCGGGGTCACAATTTCAGCAAAGATCTGACTTTTGGCATTTCACTCTAAAATGGTTCCAAGAGCTTAAAAATGCTCCCCTGAAAGGTTTGGCACTCGAAACAGAAGGCTTTTTATCACAGGACAAGAAATCAGCCCTCAAAAACTTAACCGGCAGAAAATATTTTTTTGAAAAAATCCCTAAGCCCCGGGGTCACAATTTCAGCAAAAATCTGACTTTTGGCAATTCACTCAAAAATGGTGCCAGAAGCTTGCAAATGATCCCCTGAAAGCTTTGGCGATGGAAACAGAAGGCTTTTTATCACAGGACAAGAAATCAGCCCTCAAAAACGTAACCGGCAGAAAATATTTTTTTTGAAAAAATCCCTAAGCCCCGGGGTCACAATTTCAGCAAAAATCTGACTTTTGGCAATTCACTCAAAAATGGTGCCAGAAGCTTGCAAATGATC
Organism: Podarcis liolepis; assembly: GCF_965112155.1. Classification (NCBI taxonomy): domain Eukaryota; kingdom Metazoa; phylum Chordata; class Lepidosauria; order Squamata; family Lacertidae; genus Podarcis; species Podarcis liolepis. The sequence continues at coordinate 16,402,413 of NC_139571.1, read as the reverse complement.
CCCTGAAAGCTTTGGCGATGGAAACAGAAGGCTTTTTATCACAGGACAAGAAATCAGCCCTCAAAAACGTAACCGGCAGAAAATATTTTTTTTGAAAAAATCCCTAAGCCCCGGGGTCACAATTTCAGCAAAAATCTGACTTTTGGCAATTCACTCAAAAATGGTGCCAGAAGCTTGCAAATGATCCCCTGAAAGCTTTGGCGATGGAAACAGAAGGCTTTTTATCACAGGACAAGAAATCAGCCCTCAAAAACTTAACCGGCAGAAAATATTTTTGGTCACAATTTCAGCAAAAATCTGACTTTTGGCAATTCACTCAAAAATGGTGCCAGAAGCTTGCAATTTCACAATTTCAGCAAAAATCTGACTTTTGGCAATTCACTCAAAAATGGTGCCAGAAGGTTGCAAATGATCCCCTGAAAGCTTTGGCGATGGAAACAGAAGGCTTTTTATCACAGGACAAGAAAACAGCCCTCAAAAACTTAACCGGCAGAAAATATTTTTTTGAAAAAATCCCTAAGCCCTCAGAAATCCGCCCTCAAAAACTTAACCGGTAGAAAAAATTTTTTTGAAAAAATCCCTAAGCCCCGGGGTCACAATTTCAGCAAAAATCTGACTTTTGGCAGTTCACTCAAAAATGGTTCCAAGAGCTTAAAAATGCTCCCCTGAAAGTTTTGGCACTCGAAACAGAAGGCTTTTTATCACAGGACATGAAATCAGCCCTCAAAAACTTAACCGGCAGAAAATATTTTTTTGAAAAAATCCCTAAGCCCCGGGGTCACAATTTCAGCAAAAATCTGACTTTTGGCAGTTCACTCAAAAATGGTGCCAGAAGGTTGCAAATGATCCCCTGAAAGGTTTGGCACTCGAAACAGAAGGCTTTTTATCACAGGACAAGAAATCAGCCCTCAAAAACTTAACCGGCAGAAAATATTTTTTTGAAAAAATCCCTAAGCCCCGGGGTCACAATTTCAGCAAAAATCTGACTTTTGGCAATTCACTCAAAAATGGTGCCAGAAGCTTTCAAATGATCCCCTGAAAGCTTTGGCGACGGAAACAGAAGGCTTTTTATCACAGGACAAGAAATCAGCCCTCAAAAACTTAACCGGCAGAAAATATTTTTTTGAAAAAATCTCTAAGCCCCGGGGTCACAATTTCAGCAAAAATCTGACTTTTGGCAGTTCACTCAAAAATGGTGCCAGAAGGTTGCAAATGATCCCCTGAAAGGTTTGGCACTCGAAACAGAAGGCTTTTTATCACAGGACAAGAAATCAGCCCTCAAAAACTTAACCGGCAGAAAATATTTTTTTGAAAAAATCCCTAAGCCCCGGGGTCACAATTTCAGCAAAAATCTGACTTTTGGCAATTCACTCAAAAATGGTGCCAGAAGCTTTCAAATGATCCCCTGAAAGCTTTGGCGATGGAAACAGAAGGCTTTTTATCACAGGACAAGAAGTCAGCCCTCAAAAACTTAACCGGCAGAAAATATTTTTTTGAAAAAATCGCTAAGCCCCGGGGTCACAATTTCAGCAAAGATCTGACTTTTGGCAGTTCCCTCAAAAATGGTTCCAAGAGCTTAAAAATGCTCCCCTGAAAGGTTTGGCACTCGAAACAGAAGGCTTTTTATCACAGGACAAGAAATCAGCCCTCAAAAACTTAACCGGCAGAAAATATTATTTTGAAAAAATCCCTAAGCCCTCAGAAATCAGCCCTCAAAAACTTAACCGGTAGAAAATATTTTTTTGAAAAAAATCCCTAAGCCCCGGGGTCACAATTTCAGCAAAAATCTGACTTTTGGCAGTTCACTCAAAAATGGTTCCAAGAGCTTAAAAATGCTCCCCTGAAAGGTTTGGCACGCGAAACAGAAGGCTTTTTATCACAGGACATGAAATCAGCCCTGAAAAACTTAACCGGCAGAAAATATTTTTTTGAAAAAATCCCTAAGCCCCGGGGTCACAATTTCAGCAAAGATCTGACTTTTGGCATTTCACTCTAAAATGGTTCCAAGAGCTTAAAAATGCTCCCCTGAAAGGTTTGGCACTCGAAACAGAAAGCTTTTTATCACAGGACAAGAAATCAGCCCTCAAAAACTTAACCGGCAGAAAATATTTTTTTGAAAAAATCCCTAAGCCCAGGGGTCACAATTTCAGCAAAAATCTGACTTTTGGCAATTCACTCAAAAATGGTGCCAGAAGGTTGCAAATGATCCCCTGAAAGCTTTGGCGATGGAAACGGAGGCTTTTTATCACAGGACAAGAAATCAGCCCTCAAAAACGTAACCGGCAGAAAATATTTTGTTGAAAAAAATCCCTATGCCCCGGGGTCACAATTTCAGCAAAAATCTGACTTTTGGCAATTCACTCAGAAATGGTGCCAGAAGCTTGCAAATGATCCCCTGAAAGCTTTGGCGATGGAAACAGAAGGCTTTTTATCACAGGACAAGAAATCAGCCCTCAAAAACGTAACCGGCAGAAAATATTTTTGGTCACAATTTCAGCAAAAATCTGACTTTTGGCAATTCACTCAAAAATGGTGCCAGAAGCTTGCAAATGATCCCCTGAAAGCTTTGGCGATGGAAACAGAAGGCTTTTTATCACAGGACAAGAAATCAGCCCTCAAAAACGTAACCGGCAGAAAATATTTTTTTGAAAAAATCCCTAAGCCCCGGGGTCACAATTTCAGCAAAAATCTGACTTTTGGCAATTCACTCAAAAATGGTGTCAGAAGCTTGCAAATGATCCCCTGAAAGCTTTGGCGATGGAAACAGAAGGCTTTTTATCACAGGACAAGCAATCAGCCCTCAAAAACGTAACCGGCAGAAAATATTTTTTTGAAAAAATCCCTAAGCCCCGGGGTCACAATTTCAGCAAAAATCTGACTTTTGGCAATTCACTCAAAAATGATGCCAGAAGCTTGCAAATGATCCCCTGAAACTTTGGCGATGGAAACAGAAGGCTTTTTATCACAGGACAAGAAATCAGCCCTCAAAAACTTAACCGGCAGAAAATATTTTTGGTCACAATTTCAGCAAAAATCTGACTTTTGGCAATTCACTCAAAAATGGTGCCAGAAGCTTGCAATTTCACAATTTCAGCAAAAATCTGACTTTTGGCAATTCACTCAAAAATGGTGCCAGAAGGTTGCAAATGATCCCCTGAAAGCTTTGGCGATGGAAACAGAAGGCTTTTTATCACAGGACAAGAAATCAGCCCTCAAAAACTTAACCGGCAGAAAATATTTTTTTGAAAAAATCCCTAAGCCCTCAGAAATCAGCCCTCAAAAACTTAACCGGTAGAAAATATTTTTTTTGAAAAAATCCCTAAGCCCCGGGGTCACAATTTCAGCAAAAATCTGACTTTTGGCAGTTCACTCAAAAATGGTTCCGAGAGCTTAAAAATGCTCCCCTGAAAGTTTTGGCACTCGAAACAGAAGGCTTTTTATCACAGGACATGAAATCAGCCCTCAAAAACTTAACCGGCAGAAAATATTTTTTTGAAAAAATCCCTAAGCCCCGGGGTCACAATTTCAGCAAAGATCTGACTTTTGGTATTTCACTCTAAAATGGTTCCAAGAGCTTAAAAATGCTCCCCTGAAAGGTTTGGCACTCGAAACAGAAGGCTTTTTATCACAGGACATGAAATCAGCCCTCAAAAACTTAACCGGCAGAAAATATTTTTTTGAAAAAATTTCTAAGCCCCGGGGTCACAATTTCAGCAAAAATCTGACTTTTGGCAGTTCACTCAAAAATGGTGCCAGAAGCTTGCAAATGATCCCCTGAAAGCTTTGGCGATGGAAACAGAAGGCTTTTTATCACAGGACAAGAAATCAGCCCTCAAAAACTTAACCGGCAGAAAATATTTTTTTGAAAAAATCCCTAAGCCCCAGTATCACAATTTCAGCAAAAATCTGACTTTTGGCAATTCACTCAAAAATGGTGCCAGAAGCTTGCAAATGATCCCCTGAAAGCTTTGGTGATGGAAACAGAAGGCTTTTTATCACAGGACAAGAAATCAGCCCTCAAAAACTTAACCGGCAGAAAATATTTTTTTGAAAAAATCCCTAAGCCCCGGGGTCACAATTTCAGCAAAAATCTGACTTTTGGCAATTCACTCAAAAATGGTGCCAGAAGCTTTCAAATGATCCCCTGAAAGCTTTGGCGATGGAAACAGAAGGCTTTTTATCACAGGACAAGAAATCAGCCCTCAAAAACTTAACCGGCAGAAAATATTTTTTTGAAAAAATCCCTAAGCCCCGGGGTCACAATTTCAGCAAAAATCTGACTTTTCGCAATTCACTCAAAAATGGTGCCAGAAGCTTGCAAATGATCCCCTGAAAGCTTTGGCATTCGAAACAGAAGGCTTTTTATCACAGGACAAGAAATCAGCCCTCAAAAACTTAACCGGCAGAAAATATTTTTTTGAAAAAATCCCTAAGCCCCGGGGTCACAATTTCAGCAAAAATCTGACTTTTGGCAATTCACTCAAAAATGGTGCCAGAAGCTTTCAAATGATCCCCTGAAAGCTTTGGCGATGGAAACAGAAGGCTTTTTATCACAGGACAAGAAATCAGCCCTCAAAAACTTAACCGGCAGAAAATATTTTTTTGAAAAAATCCCTAAGCCCCGGGGTCACAATTTCAGCAAAAATCTGACTTTTGGCAGTTCACTCAAAAATGGTGCCAGAAGCTTGCAAATGCTCCCCAGAAAGGTTTGGCACTCGAAACAGAAGGCTTTTTATCACAGGACAAGAAATCAGCCCTCAAAAACTTAACCGGCAGAAAATATTTTTTTGAAAAAATCTTTAAGCCCCGGGGTCACAATTTCAGCAAAAATCTGACTTTTGGCAATTCACTCAAAAATGGTGCCAGAAGCTTGCAAATGATCCGCTGAAAGCTTTGGCGATGGAAACAGAAGGCTTTTTATCACAGGACAAGAAATCAGCCCTCAAAAACTTAACCGGCAGAAAATATTTTTTTGAAAAAATCCCTAAGCCCCGGGGTCACAATTTCAGCAAAAATCTGACTTTTGGCAATTCACTCAAAAATGGTGCCAGAAGCTTGCAAATGATCCCCTGAAAGCTTTGGCGATGGAAACAGAAGGCTTTTTATCACAGGACAAAAATCAGCCCTCAAAAACTTAACCGGCAGAAAATATTTTTTTGAAAAAATCCCTAAGCCCCGGGGTCACAATTTCAGCAAAAATCTGACTTTTGGCAATTCACTCAAAAATGGTGCCAGAAGCTTGCAAATGATCCCCTGAAAGCTTTGGCGATGGAAACAGAAGGCTTTTTATCACAGGACAAGAAATCAGCCCTCAAAAACTTAACCGGCAGAAAATATTTTTTTGAAAAAATCCCTAAGCCCCGGGGTCACAATTTCAGCAAAAATCTGACTTTTGGCAATTCACTCAAAAATGGTGCCAGAAGCTTACAAATGATCCCCTGAAAGCTTTGGCGATGGAAACAGAAGGCTTTTTATCACAGGACAAGAAATCAGCCCTCAAAAACTTAACCGGCAGAAAATATTTTTTTGAAAAAATCCCTAAGCCCTCAGAAATCAGCCCTAAAAACTTAACCGGTAGAAAATATTTTTTTGAAAAAACCCCTAAGCCCCGGGGTCACAATTTCAGCAAAGATCTGACTTTTGGTATTTCACTCTAAAATGGTTCCAAGAGCTTAAAAATGCTCCCCTGAAAGGTTTGGCACTCGAAACAGAAGGCTTTTTATCACAGGACAAGAAATCAGCCCTCAAAAACTTAACCGGCAGAAAATATTTTTTTGAAAATATCTCTAAGCCCCGGGGCCACAATTTCAGCAAAAATCTGACTTTTGGCAGTTCACTCAAAAATGGTGCCAGAAGGTTGCAAATGATCCCCTGAAAGGTTTGGCACTCGAAACAGAAGGCTTTTTATCACAGGACAAGAAATCAGCCCTCAAAAACTTAACCGGCAGAAAATATTTTTTTGAAGAAATCCCTAAGCCCCGGGGTCACAATTTCAGCAAAAATCTGACTTTTGGCAATTCACTCAAAAATGGTGCCAGAAGCTTTCAAATGATCCCCTGAAAGCTTTGGCAATGGAAACAGAAGGCTTTTTATCACAGGACAAGAAGTCAGCCCTCAAAAACTTAACCGGCAGAAAATATTTTTTTGAAAAAATCCCTAAGCCCCGGGGTCACAATTTCAGCAAAAATCTGACTTTTGGCAGTTCACTCAAAAATGGTGCCAGAAGCTTGCAAATGCTCCCCAGAAAGGTTTGGCACTCGAAACAGAAGGCTTTTTATCACAGGACAAGAAATCAGCCCTCAAAAACTTAACCGGCAGAAAATATTTTTTTGAAAAAATCCCTAAGCCCCGGGGTCACAATTTCAGCAAAAATCTGACTTTTGGCAATTCACTCAAAAATGGTGCCAGAAGCTTGCAAATGATCCCCTGAAAGCTTTGGCGATGGAAACAGAAGGCTTTTTATCACAGGACAAGAAATCAGCCCTCAAAAACTTAACCGGCAGAAAATATTTTTTTGAAAAAATCCCTAAGCCCCGGGGTCACAATTTCAGCAAAAATCTGACTTTTGGCAATTCACTCAAAAATGGTGCCAGAAGCTTTCAAATGATCCCCTGAAAGCTTTGGCGATGGAAACAGAAGGCTTTTTATCACAGGACAAGAAATCAGCCCTCAAAAACTTAACCGGCAGAAAATATTTTTTTGAAAAAATCCCTAAGCCCCGGGGTCACAATTTCAGCAAAAATCTGACTTTTGGCAGTTCACTCAAAAATGGTGCCAGAAGCTTGCAAATGCTCCCCAGAAAGGTTTGGCACTCGAAACAGAAGGCTTTTTATCACAGGACAAGAAATCAGCCCTCAAAAACTTAACCGGCAGAAAATATTTTTTTGAAAAAATCTTTAAGCCCCGGGGTCACAATTTCAGCAAAAATCTGACTTTTGGCAATTCACTCAAAAATGGTGCCAGAAGCTTGCAAATGATCCGCTGAAAGCTTTGGCGATGGAAACAGAAGGCTTTTTATCACAGGACAAGAAATCAGCCCTCAAAAACTTAACCGGCAGAAAATATTTTTTTGAAAAAATCCCTAAGCCCCGGGGTCACAATTTCAGCAAAAATCTGACTTTTGGCAATTCACTCAAAAATGGTGCCAGAAGCTTGCAAATGATCCCCTGAAAGCTTTGGCGATGGAAACAGAAGGCTTTTTATCACAGGACAAAAATCAGCCCTCAAAAACTTAACCGGCAGAAAATATTTTTTTGAAAAAATCCCTAAGCCCCGGGGTCACAATTTCAGCAAAAATCTGACTTTTGGCAATTCACTCAAAAATGGTGCCAGAAGCTTGCAAATGATCCCCTGAAAGCTTTGGCGATGGAAACAGAAGGCTTTTTATCACAGGACAAGAAATCAGCCCTCAAAAACTTAACCGGCAGAAAATATTTTTTTGAAAAAATCCCTAAGCCCCGGGGTCACAATTTCAGCAAAAATCTGACTTTTGGCAATTCACTCAAAAATGGTGCCAGAAGCTTACAAATGATCCCCTGAAAGCTTTGGCGATGGAAACAGAAGGCTTTTTATCACAGGACAAGAAATCAGCCCTCAAAAACTTAACCGGCAGAAAATATTTTTTTGAAAAAATCCCTAAGCCCTCAGAAATCAGCCCTAAAAACTTAACCGGTAGAAAATATTTTTTTGAAAAAACCCCTAAGCCCCGGGGTCACAATTTCAGCAAAGATCTGACTTTTGGTATTTCACTCTAAAATGGTTCCAAGAGCTTAAAAATGCTCCCCTGAAAGGTTTGGCACTCGAAACAGAAGGCTTTTTATCACAGGACAAGAAATCAGCCCTCAAAAACTTAACCGGCAGAAAATATTTTTTTGAAAATATCTCTAAGCCCCGGGGCCACAATTTCAGCAAAAATCTGACTTTTGGCAGTTCACTCAAAAATGGTGCCAGAAGGTTGCAAATGATCCCCTGAAAGGTTTGGCACTCGAAACAGAAGGCTTTTTATCACAGGACAAGAAATCAGCCCTCAAAAACTTAACCGGCAGAAAATATTTTTTTGAAGAAATCCCTAAGCCCCGGGGTCACAATTTCAGCAAAAATCTGACTTTTGGCAATTCACTCAAAAATGGTGCCAGAAGCTTTCAAATGATCCCCTGAAAGCTTTGGCAATGGAAACAGAAGGCTTTTTATCACAGGACAAGAAGTCAGCCCTCAAAAACTTAACCGGCAGAAAATATTTTTTTGAAAAAATCCCTAAGCCCCGGGGTCACAATTTCAGCAAAAATCTGACTTTTGGCAGTTCACTCAAAAATGGTGCCAGAAGCTTGCAAATGCTCCCCAGAAAGGTTTGGCACTCGAAACAGAAGGCTTTTTATCACAGGACAAGAAATCAGCCCTCAAAAACTTAACCGGCAGAAAATATTTTTTTGAAAAAATCCCTAAGCCCCGGGGTCACAATTTCAGCAAAAATCTGACTTTTGGCAATTCACTCAAAAATGGTGCCAGAAGCTTGCAAATGATCCGCTGAAAGCTTTGGCGATGGAAACAGAAGGCTTTTTATCACAGGACAAGAAATCAGCCCTCAAAAACTTAACCGGCAGAAAATATTTTTTTGAAAAAATCCCTAAGCCCCGGGGTCACAATTTCAGCAAAAATCTGACTTTTGGCAATTCACTCAAAAATGGTGCCAGAAGCTTGCAAATGATCCCCTGAAAGCTTTGGCGATGGAAACAGAAGGCTTTTTATCACAGGACAAAAATCAGCCCTCAAAAACTTAACCGGCAGAAAATATTTTTTTGAAAAAATCCCTAAGCCCCGGGGTCACAATTTCAGCAAAAATCTGACTTTTGGCAATTCACTCAAAAATGGTGCCAGAAGCTTGCAAATGATCCCCTGAAAGCTTTGGCGATGGAAACAGAAGGCTTTTTATCACAGGACAAGAAATCAGCCCTCAAAAACTTAACCGGCAGAAAATATTTTTTTGAAAAAATCCCTAAGCCCCGGGGTCACAATTTGAGCAAAAATCTGACTTTTGGCAATTCACTCAAAAATGGTGCCAGAAGCTTACAAATGATCCCCTGAAAGCTTTGGCGATGGAAACAGAAGGCTTTTTATCACAGGACAAGAAATCAGCCCTCAAAAACTTAACCGGCAGAAAATATTTTTTTGAAAAAATCCCTAAGCCCTCAGAAATCAGCCCTCAAAAACTTAACCGGTAGAAAATATTTTTTTGAAAAAATCCCTAAGCCCCGGGGTCACAATTTCAGCAAAAATCTGACTTTTGGCAGTTCACTCAAAAATGGTTCCAAGAGCTTAAAAATGCTCCCCTGAAAGTTTTGGCACTCGAAACAGAAGGCTTTTTATCACAGGATGAGAATCAGCCCTCAAAAACTTAAGCGGCAGAAAATATTTTTTTGAAAAAATCCCTAAGCCCCGGGGTCACAATTTCAGCAAAGATCTGACTTTTGGTATTTCACTCTAAAATGGTTCCAAGAGCTTAAAAATGCTCCCCTGAAAGGTTTGGCACTCGAAACAGAAGGCTTTTTATCACAGGACAAGAAATCAGCCCTCAAAAACTTAACCGGCAGAAAATATTTTTTTGAAAAAATCTCTAAGCCCTGGGCTCACAATTTCAGCAAAAATCTGACTTTTGGCAGTTCACTCAAAAATGGTGCCAGAAGGTTGCAAATGATCCCCTGAAAGGTTTGGCACTCGAAACAGAAGGCTTTTTATCACAGGACAAGAAATCAGCCCTCAAAAACTTAACCGGCAGAAAATATTTTTTTGAAAAAATCCCTAAGCCCCGGGGTCACAATTTCAGCAAAAATCTGACTTTTGGCAATTCACTCAAAAATGGTGCCAGAAGCTTTCAAATGATCCCCTGAAAGCTTTGGCGATGGAAACAGAAGGCTTTTTATCACAGGACAAGAAGTCAGCCCTCAAAAACTTAACCGGCAGAAAATATTTTTTTGAAAAAATCCCTAAGCCCCGGGGTCACAATTTCAGCAAAAATCTGACTTTTGGCAGTTCACTCAAAAATGGTGCCAGAAGCTTGCAAATGCTCCCCAGAAAGGTTTGGCACTCGAAACAGAAGGCTTTTTATCACAGGACAAGAAATCAGCCCTCAAAAACTTAACCGGCAGAAAATATTTTTTTGAAAAAATCCCTAAGCCACGGGGTCACAATTTCAGCAAAAATCTGACTTTTGGCAATTCACTCAAAAATGGTGCCAGAAGCTTGCAATTTCATAATTTCAGCAAAAATCTGACTTTTCCAATTCACTCAAAAATGGTGCCAGAAGCTTGCAAATGATCCCCTGAAAGCTTTGGCGATGGAAACAGAAGGCTTTTTATCACAGGACAAGAAAGCAGCCCTCAAAAACTTAACCGGCAAAAAAATTTTTTTTGAAAAAATCCCTAAGCCCCGGGGTCACAATTTCAGCAAAAATCTGACTTTTGGCAATTCACTCAAAAATGGTGCCAGAAGCTTGCAAATGATCCCCTGAAAGCTTTGGCGATGGAAACAGAAGGCTTTTTATCACAAGACAAGAAATCAGCCCTCAAAAACTTAACCGGCAGAAAATATTTTTTTGAAAAAATCCCTAAGCCCTCAGAAATCAGCCCTCAAAAATTTAACCGGTAGAAAATATTTTTTTGAAAAAATCCCTAAGCCCCGGGGTCACAATTTCAGCAAAGATCTGACTTTTGGTATTTCACTCTAAAATGGTTCCAAGAGCTTAAAAATGCTCCCCTGAAAGGTTTGGCACTCGAAACAGAAGGCTTTTTATCACAGGACAAGAAATCAGCCCTCAAAAACTTAACCGGCAGAAAATATTTTTTTGAAAAAATCTCTAAGCCCCGGGGTCACAATTTCAGCAAAAATCTGACTTTTGGCAGTTCACTCAAAAATGGTGCCAGAAGCTTGCAAATGATCCGCTGAAAGCTTTGGCGATGGAAACAGAAGGCTTTTTATCACAGGACAAGAAATCAGCCCTCAAAAACTTAACCGGCAGAAAATATTTTTTTGAAAAAATCCCTAAGCCCCGGAGTCACAATTTCAGCAAAAATCTGACTTTTGGCAATTCACTCAAAAATGGTGCCAGAAGCTTACAAATGATCCCCTGAAAGCTTTGGCGATGGAAACAGAAGGCTTTTTATCACAGGACAAGAAATCAGCCCTCAAAAACTTAACCGGCAGAAAATATTTTTTTGAAAAAATCCCTAAGCCCTCAGAAATCAGCCCTCAAAAACTTAACCGGTAGAAAATATTTTTTTGAAAAAATCCCTAAGCCCCGGGGTCACAATTTCAGCAAAGATCTGACTTTTGGTATTTCACTCTAAAATGGTTCCAAGAGCTTAAAAATGCTCCCCTGAAAGGTTTGGCACTCGAAACAGAAGGCTTTTTATCACAGGACAAGAAATCAGCCCTCAAAAACTTAACCGGCAGAAAATATTTTTTTGAAAAAAACCTTAAGGCCCGGGGTCACAATTTCAGCAAAGATCTGACTTTTGGTATTTCACTCTAAAATGGTTCCAAGAGCTTAAAAATGCTCCCCTGAAAGGTTTGGCACTCGAAACAGAAGGCTTTTTATCACAGGACAAGAAATCAGCCCTCAAAAACTTAACCGGCAGAAAATATTTTTTTGAAAAAATCTCTAAGCCCTGGGCTCACAATTTCAGCAAAAATCTGACTTTTGGCAGTTCACTCAAAAATGGTGCCAGAAGGTTGCAAATGATCCCCTGAAAGGTTTGGCACTCGAAACAGAAGGCTTTTTATCACAGGACAAGAAATCAGCCCTCAAAAACTTAACGGGCAGAAAATATTTTTTTGAAAAAATCCCTAAGCCCCGGGGTCACAATTTCAGCAAAAATCTGACTTTTGGCAATTCACTCAAAAATGGTGCCAGAAGCTTTCAAATGATCCCCTGAAAGCTTTGGCGATGGAAACAGAAGGCTTTTTATCACAGGACAAGAAGTCAGCCCTCAAAAACTTAACCGGCAGAAAATATTTTTTTGAAAAAATCCCTAAGCCCCGGGGTCACAATTTCAGCAAAAATCTGACTTTTGGCAGTTCACTCAAAAATGGTGCCAGAAGCTTGCAAATGCTCCCCAGAAAGGTTTGGCACTCGAAACAGAAGGCTTTTTATCACAGGACAAGAAATCAGCCCTCAAAAACTTAACCGGCAGAAAATATTTTTTTGAAAAAATCCCTAAGCCACGGGGTCACAATTTCAGCAAAAATCTGACTTTTGGCAATTCACTCAAAAATGGTGCCAGAAGCTTGCAATTTCATAATTTCAGCAAAAATCTGACTTTTCCAATTCACTCAAAAATGGTGCCAGAAGCTTGCAAATGATCCCCTGAAAGCTTTGGCGATGGAAACAGAAGGCTTTTTATCACAGGACAAGAAAGCAGCCCTCAAAAACTTAACCGGCAAAAAATTTTTTTTTGAAAAAATCCCTAAGCCCCGGGGTCACAATTTCAGCAAAAATCTGACTTTTGGCAATTCACTCAAAAATGGTGCCAGAAGCTTGCAAATGATCCCCTGAAAGCTTTGGCGATGGAAACAGAAGGCTTTTTATCACAGGACAAGAAATCAGCCCTCAAAAACTTAACCGGCAGAAAATATTTTTTTGAAAAAATCCCTAAGCCCCGGGGTCACAATTTCAGCAAAAATCTGACTTTTGGCAATTCACTCAAAAATGGTGCCAGAAGCTTACAAATGATCCCCTGAAAGCTTTGGCGATGGAAACAGAAGGCTTTTTATCACAAGACAAGAAATCAGCCCTCAAAAACTTAACCGGCAGAAAATATTTTTTTGAAAAAATCCCTAAGCCCTCAGAAATCAGCCCTCAAAAATTTAACCGGTAGAAAATATTTTTTTGAAAAAATCCCTAAGCCCCGGGGTCACAATTTCAGCAAAGATCTGACTTTTGGTATTTCACTCTAAAATGGTTCCAAGAGCTTAAAAATGCTCCCCTGAAAGGATTGGCACTCGAAACAGAAAGCTTTTTATCACAGGACAAGAAATCAGCCCTCAAAAACTTAACCGGCAGAAAATATTTTTTTGAAAAAATCTCTAAGCCCCGGGGTCACAATTTCAGCAAAAATCTGACTTTTGGCAGTTCACTCAAAAATGGTGCCAGAAGCTTGCAAATGATCCCCTGAAAGCTTTGGCGATGGAAACAGAAGGCTTTTTATCACAGGACAAGAAATCAGCCCTCAAAAACTTAACCGGCAGAAAATATTTTTTTGAAAAAATCCCTAAGCCCCGGGGTCACAATTTCAGCAAAAATCTGACTTTTGGCAATTCACTCAAAAATGGTGCCAGAAGCTTTCAAATGATCCCCTGAAAGCTTTGGCGATGGAAACAGAAGGCTTTTTATCACAGGACAAGAAATCAGCCCTCAAAAACTTAACCGGCAGAAAATATTTTTTTGAAAAAATCCCTAAGCCCCGGAGTCACAATTTCAACAAAAATCTGACTTTTGGCAATTCACTCAAAAATGGTGCCAGAAGCTTACAAATGATCCCCTGAAAGCTTTGGCGATGGAAACAGAAGGCTTTTTATCACAGGACAAGAAATCAGCCCTCAAAAACTTAACCGGCAGAAAATATTTTTTTGAAAAAATCCCTAAGCCCTCAGAAATCAGCCCTCAAAAACTTAACCGGTAGAAAATATTTTTTTGAAAAAATCCCTAAGCCCCGGGGTCAAAATTTCAGCAAAGATCTGACTTTTGGTATTTCACTCTAAAATGGTTCCAAGAGCTTAAAAATGCTCCCCTGAAAGGTTTGGCACTCGAAACAGAAGGCTTTTTATCACAGGACAAGAAATCAGCCCTCAAAAACTTAACCGGCAGAAAATATTTTTTTGAAAAAATCTCTAAGCCCTGGGCTCACAATTTCAGCAAAAATCTGACTTTTGGCAGTTCACTCAAAAATGGTGCCAGAAGGTTGCAAATGATCCCCTGAAAGGTTTGGCACTCGAAACAGAAGGCTTTTTATCACAGGACAAGAAATCAGCCCTCAAAAACTTAACCGGCAGAAAATATTTTTTTGAAAAAATCCCTAAGCCCCGGGGTCACAATTTCAGCAAAAATCTGACTTTTTTCAATTCACTCAAAAATGGTGCCAGAAGCTTTCAAATGATCCCCTGAAAGCTTTGGCGATGGAAACAGAAGGCTTTTTATCACAGGACAAGAAGTCAGCCCTCAAAAACTTAACCGGCAGAAAATATTTTTTTGAAAAAATCCCTAAGCCCCGGGGTCACAATTTCAGCAAAAATCTGACTTTTGGCAGTTCACTCAAAAATGGTGCCAGAAGCTTGCAAATGCTCCCCAGAAAGGTTTGGCACTCGAAACAGAAGGCTTTTTATCACAGGACAAGAAATCAGCCCTCAAAAACTTAACCGGCAGAAAATATTTTTTTGAAAAAATCCCTAAGCCACGGGGTCACAATTTCAGCAAAAATCTGACTTTTGGCAATTCACTCAAAAATGGTGCCAGAAGCTTGCAATTTCATAATTTCAGCAAAAATCTGACTTTTCCAATTCACTCAAAAATGGTGCCAGAAGCTTGCAAATGATCCCCTGAAAGCTTTGGCGATGGAAACAGAAGGCTTTTTATCACAGGACAAGAAAGCAGCCCTCAAAAACTTAACCGGCAAAAAATTTTTTTTTGAAAAAATCCCTAAGCCCCGGGGTCACAATTTCAGCAAAAATCTGACTTTTGGCAATTCACTCAAAAATGGTGCCAGAAGCTTGCAAATGATCCCCTGAAAGCTTTGGCGATGGAAACAGAAGGCTTTTTATCACAGGACAAGAAATCAGCCCTCAAAAACTTAACCGGCAGAAAATATTTTTTTGAAAAAATCCCTAAGCCCCGGGGTCACAATTTCAGCAAAAATCTGACTTTTGGCAATTCACTCAAAAATGGTGCCAGAAGCTTACAAATGATCCCCTGAAAGCTTTGGCGATGGAAACAGAAGGCTTTTTATCACAAGACAAGAAATCAGCCCTCAAAAACTTAACCGGCAGAAAATATTTTTTTGAAAAAATCCCTAAGCCCCGGGGTCACAATTTCAGCAAAAATCTGACTTTTGGCAGTTCACTCAAAAATGGTGCCAGAAGGTAGCAAATGATCCCCTGAAAGGTTTGGCACTCGAAACAGAAGGCTTTTTATCACAGGACAAGAAATCAGCCCTCAAAAACTTAACCGGCAGAAAATATTTTTTTGAAAAAATCCCTAAGCCCCGGGGTCACAATTTCAGCAAAAATCTGACTTTTGGCAATTCACTCAAAAATGGTGCCAGAAGCTTTCAAATGATCCCCTGAAAGCTTTGGCGATGGAAACAGAAGGCTTTTTATCACAGGACAAGAAGTCAGCCCTCAAAAACTTAACCGGCAGAAAATATTTTTTTGAAAAAATCCCTAAGCCCCGGGGTCACAATTTCAGCAAAAATCTGACTTTTGGCAGTTCACTCAAAAATGGTGCCAGAAGCTTGCAAATGCTCCCCAGAAAGGTTTGGCACTCGAAACAGAAGGCTTTTTATCACAGGACAAGAAATCAGCCCTCAAAAACTTAACCGGCAGAAAATATTTTTTTGAAAAAATCCCTAAGCCCCGGGGTCACAATTTCAGCAAAAATCTGACTTTTCGCAATTCACTCAAAAATGGTGCCAGAAGCTTGCAATTTCATAATTTCAGCAAAAATCTGACTTTTGGCAATTCACTCAAAAATGGTGCCAGAAGCTTGCAAATGATCCCCTGAAAGCTTTGGCGATGGAAACAGAAGGCTTTTTATCACAGGACAAGAAATCAGCCCTCAAAAACTTAACCGGCAGAAAATATTTTTTTGAAAAAATCCCTAAGCCCCAGTATCACAATTTCAGCAAAAATCTGACTTTTGGCAATTCACTCAAAAATGGTGCCAGAAGCTTGCAAATGATCCCCTGAAAGCTTTGGTGATGGAAACAGAAGGCTTTTTATCACAGGACAAGAAATCAGCCCTCAAAAACTTAACCGGCAGAAAATATTTTTTTGAAAAAATCCCTAAGCCCCGGGGTCACAATTTCAGCAAAAATCTGACTTTTGGCAATTCACTCAAAAATGGTGCCAGAAGCTTGCAAATGATCCCCTGAAAGCTTTGGCACTCGAAACAGAAGGCTTTTTATCACAGGACAAGAAATCAGCCCTCAAAAACTTAACCGGCAGAAAATATTTTTTTGAAAAAATCCCTAAGCCCCGGGGTCACAATTTCAGCAAAAATCTGACTTTTGGCAATTCACTCAAAAATGGTGCCAGAAGCTTGCAAATGATCCCCTGAAAGCTTTGGCGATGGAAACAGAAGGCTTTTTATCACAGGACAAGAAATCAGCCCTCAAAAACTTAACCGGCAGAAAATATTTTTTTGAAAAAATCCCTAAGCCCCGGGGTCACAATTTCAGCAAAAATCTGACTTTTGGCAATTCACTCAAAAATGGTGCCAGAAGCTTGCAAATGATCCCCTGAAAGCTTTGGCGATGGAAACAGAAGGCTTTTTATCACAGGACAAGAAATCAGCCCTCAAAAACTTAACCGGCAGAAAATATTTTTTTGAAAAAATCCCTAAGCCCCGGGGTCACAATTTCAGCAAAAATCTGACTTTTGGCAATTCACTCAAAAATGGTTCCAAGAGCTTAAAAATGCTCCCCTGAAAGGTTTGGCACTCGAAACAGAAGGCTTTTTATCACAGGACAAGAAATCAGCCCTCAAAAACTTAACCGGCAGAAAATATTTTTTTAAAAAAAATTCCTAAGCCCCGAGGTCACAATTTCAGCAAAAATCTGACTTTTGGCAATTCACTCAAAAATGGTGCCAGAAGGTTGCAAATGATCCCCTGAAAGGTTTGGCACTCGAAACAGAAGGCTTTTTATCACAGGACAAGAAATCAGCCCTCAAAAACTTAACCGGCAGAAAACATTTTTTTGAAAAAATCCCTAAGCCCCGGGGTCACAATTTCAGCAAAGATCTGACTTTTGGCAGTTCCCTCAAAAATGGTTCCAAGAGCTTAAAAATGCTCCCCTGAAAGGTTTGGCACTCGAAACAGAAGGCTTTTTATCACAGGACAAGAAATCAGCCCTCAAAAACTTAACCGGCAGAAAATATTTTTTTAAAAAAAATTCCTAAGCCCCGAGGTCACAATTTCAGCAAAAATCTAACTTTTGGCAGTTCACTCAAAAATGGTGCCAGAAGCTTGCAAATGATCCCCTGAAAGGTTTGGCACTCGAAACAGAAGGCTTTTAATCACAGGACAAGAAATCAGCCCTCAAAAACTTAACTGGCAGAAAATATTTTTTTGAAAAAATCTCTAAGCCCAGGGGTCACAATTTCAGCAAAAATCTGACTTTTGGCAATTCACTCAAAAATGGTGCCAGAAGCTTGCAAATGATCCCCTGAAAGCTTTGGCGATGGAAACAGAAGGCTTTTTATCACAAGACAAGAAATCAGCCCTCAAAAACGTAACCGGCAGAAAATATTTTTTTGAAAAAATCCCTAAGCCCCGGGGTCGCAATTTCAGCAAAAATATGACTTTTGGCAATTCACTCAAAAATGGTGCCAGAAGCTTGCAAATGATCCCCTGAAAGCTTTGGCGATGGAAACAGAAGGCTTTTTATCACAGGACAAGAAATCAGCCCTCAAAAACTTAACCGGCAGAAAATATTTTTTTGAAAAAATCCCTAAGCCCCGGGGTCACAATTTCAGCAAAAATCTGACTTTTGGCAATTCACTCAAAAATGGTGCCAGAAGCTTACAAATGATCCCCGGAAAGCTTTGGCGATGGAAACAGAAGGCTTTTTATCACAGGACAAGAAATCAGCCCTCAAAAACTTAACCGGCAGAAAATATTTTTTTGAAAAAATCCCTAAGCCCCGGGGTCACAATTTCAGCAAAAATCTGACTTTTGGCAGTTCACTCAAAAATGGTGCCAGAAGCTTGCAAATGCTCCCCTGAAAGCTTTGGCGATGGAAACAGAAGGCTTTTTATCACAGGACAAGAAATCAGCCCTCAAAAACTTAACCGGCAGAAAATATTTTTTTGAAAAAATCCCTAAGCCCCGGGGTCACAATTTCAGCAAAAATCTGACTTTTGGCAGTTCACTCATAAATGGTGCCAGAAGGTTGCAAATGATCCCCTGAAAGGTTTGGCACTCGAAACAGAAGGCTTTTTATCACAGGACAAGAAATCAGCCCTCAAAAACTTAACCGGCAGAAAACATTTTTTTGAAAAAATCCCTAAGCCCCGGGGTCACAATTTCAGCAAAAATCTGACTTTTGGCAATTCACTCAAAAATGGTGCCAGAAGCTTGCAAATGATCCCCTGAAAGCTTTGGCGATGGAAACAGAAGGCTTTTTATCACAGGACAAGAAGTCAGCCCTCAAAAACTTAACCGGCAGAAAATATTTTTTTGAAAAAATCCCTAAGCCCCGGGGTCACAATTTCAGCAAAAATCTGACTTTTGGCAGTTCACTCAAAAATGGTGCCAGAAGCTTGCAAATGCTCCCCAGAAAGGTTTGGCACTCGAAACAGAAGGCTTTTTATCACAGGACAAGAAATCAGCCCTCAAAAACTTAACCGGCAGAAAATATTTTTTTGAAAAAATCCCTAAGCCCCGGGGTCACAATTTCAGCAAAAATCTGACTTTTGGCAATTCACTCAAAAATGGTGCCAGAAGCTTGCAATTTCATAATTTCAGCAAAAATCTGACTTTTGGCAATTCAGTCAAAAATGGTGCCAGAAGCTTGCAAATGATCCCCTGAAAGCTTTGGCGATGGAAACAGAAGGCTTTTTATCACAGGACAAGAAGTCAGCCCTCAAAAACTTAACCGGCAGAAAATATTTTTTTGAAAAAATCCCTAAGCCCCGGGGTCACAATTTCAGCAAAAATCTGACTTTTGGCAGTTCACTCAAAAATGGTTCCAAGAGCTTAAAAATGCTCCCCTGAAAGGTTTGGCACTCGAAACAGAAGGCTTTTTATCACAGGACAAGAAATCAGCCCTCAAAAACTTAACCGGCAGAAAATATTTTTTTGAAAAAATCTCTAAGCCCAGGGGTCACAATTTCAGCAAAAATCTGACTTTTGGCAATTCACTCAAAAATGGTGCCAGAAGCTTGCAAATGATCCCCTGAAAGCTTTGGCGATGGAAACAGAAGGCTTTTTATCACAAGACAAGAAATCAGCCCTCAAAAACGTAACCGGCAGAAAATATTTTTTTGAAAAAATCCCTAAGCCCCGGGGTCGCAATTTCAGCAAAAATCTGACTTTTGGCAATTCACTCAAAAATGGTGCCAGAAGGTTGCAAATGATCCCCTGAAAGCTTTGGCGATGGAAACAGAAGGCTTTTTATCACAGGACAAGAAATCAGCCCTCAAAAACTTAACCGGCAGAAAATATTTTTTTGAAAAAATCCCTAAGCCCCGGGGTCACAATTTCAGCAAAAATCTGACTTTTGGCAATTCACTCAAAAATGGTGCCAGAAGCTTGCAAATCATCCCCTGAAAGCTTTGGCGATGGAAACAGAAGGCTTTTTATCACAGGACAAGAAATCAGCCCTTAAAAACTTAACCGGCAGAAAATATTTTTTTGAAAAAATCTCTAAGCCCTGGGGTCACAATTTCAGCAAAAATCTGACTTTTGGCAGTTCACTCAAAAATGGTTCCAAGAGCTTAAAAATGATCCCCTGAAAGCTTTGGCGATGGAAACAGAAGGCTATTTATCACAGGACAAGAAATCAGCCCTCAAAAACTTAACCGGCAGAAAATATTTTTTTGAAAAAATCCCTAAGCCCCGGGGTCACAATTTCAGCAAAAATCTGACTTTTGGCAATTCACTCAAAAATGGTTCCAAGAGCTTAAAAATGCTCCCCTGAACGGTTTGGCACACGAAACAGAAGGCTTTTTATCACAGGACAAGAAATCAGCCCTCAAAAACTTAACCGGCAGAAAATATTTTTTTGAAAAAATCCCTAAGCCCCGGGGTCACAATTTCAGCAAAAATCTGACTTTTGGCAATTCACTCAAAAATGGTGCCAGAAGCTTGCAAATGATCCCCTGAAAGCTTTGGCGATGGAAACAGAAGGCTTTTTATCACAGGACAAGAAATCAGCCCTCAAAAACTTAACCGGCAGAAAATATTTTTTTGAAAAAATCTCTAAGCCCTGGGGTCACAATTTCAGCAAAAATCTGACTTTTGGCACTTCACCCAAAAATGGTTCCAAGAGCTTAAAAATGCTCCCCTGAAAGGTTTGGCACTCGAAACAGAAGGCTTTTTATCACAGAACAAGAAATCAGCCCTCAAAAACTTAACCGGCAGAAATTTTTTTTTTGAAAAAATCTCTAAGCCCTGGGGTCACAATTTCAGCAAAAAACTGACTTTTGGCAGTTCACTCAAAAATGGTTCCAAGAGCTTAAAAATGCTCCCCTGAAAGGTTTGGCACTCGAAACAGAAGGCTTTTTATCACAGGACAAGAAATCGGCCCTCAAAAACCTAACCGGCAGAAAATATTTTTTTGAAAAAATCCCTAAGCCCCGGGGTCACAATTTCAGCAAAAATCTGACTTTTGGCAATTCACTCTAAAATGGTGCCAGAAGCTTGTAAATGATCCCCTGAAAGCTTTGGCGATGGAAACAGAAGGCTTTTTATCACAGGACATGAAATCAGCCCTCAAAAACTTAACCGGCAGAAAATATTTTTTTGAAAAAATCTCTAAGCCCTGGGGTCACAATTTCAGCAAAAATCTGACTTTTGGCACTTCACCCAAAAATGGTTCCAAGAGCTTAAAAATGCTCCCCTGAAAGGTTTGGCACTCGAAACAGAAGGCTTTTTATCACAGAACAAGAAATCAGCCCTCAAAAACTTAACCGGCAGAAATTTTTTTTTTGAAAAAATCTCTAAGCCCTGGGGTCACAATTTCAGCAAAAAACTGACTTTTGGCAGTTCACTCAAAAATGGTTCCAAGAGCTTAAAAATGCTCCCCTGAAAGGTTTGGCACTCGAAACAGAAGGCTTTTTATCACAGGACAAGAAATCGGCCCTCAAAAACCTAACCGGCAGAAAATATTTTTTTGAAAAAATCCCTAAGCCCCGGGGTCACAATTTCAGCAAAAATCTGACTTTTGGCAATTCACTCTAAAATGGTGCCAGAAGCTTGTAAATGATCCCCTGAAAGCTTTGGCGATGGAAACAGAAGGCTTTTTATCACAGGACAAGAAATCAGCCCTCAAAAACTTAACCGGCAGAAAATATTTTTTTGAAAAAATCTCTACGCCCTGGGGTCACAATTTCAGCAAAAATCTGACTTTTGGCACTTCACCCAAAAATGGTTCCAAGAGCTTAAAAATGCTCCCCTGAAAGGTTTGGCACTCGAAACAGAAGGCTTTTTATCACAGAACAAGAAATCAGCCCTCAAAAACTTAACCGGCAGAAATTTTTTTTTTGAAAAAATCTCTAAGCCCTGGGGTCACAATTTCAGCAAAAAACTGACTTTTGGCAGTTCACTCAAAAATGGTTCCAAGAGCTTAAAAATGCTCCCCTGAAAGGTTTGGCACTCGAAACAGAAGGCTTTTTATCACAGGACAAGAAATCGGCCCTCAAAAACCTAACCGGCAGAAAATATTTTTTTGAAAAAATCCCTAAGCCCCGGGGTCACAATTTCAGCAAAAATCTGACTTTTGGCAATTCACTCTAAAATGGTGCCAGAAGCTTGTAAATGATCCCCTGAAAGCTTTGGCGATGGAAACAGAAGGCTTTTTATCACAGGACAAGAAATCAGCCCTCAAAAACTTAACCGGCAGAAATTTTTTTTTTGAAAAAATCCCTAAGCCCCGGGGTCACAATTTCAGCAAAAATCTGACTTTTGGCAATTCACTCAAAAATGGTGCCAGAAGCTTGCAAATGATCCCCTGAAAGGTTTGGCACTCGAAACAGAAGGCTTTTTATCACAGGACAAGAAATCAGCCCTCAAAAACTTAACCGGCAGAAAATATTTTTTTGAAAAAATCCCTAAGCCCCGGGGTCACAATTTCAGCAAAAATTTGACTTTTGGCAATTCACTCAAAAATGGTGCCAGAAGCTTGCAAATGATCCCCTGAAAGCTTTGGCGATGGAAACAGAAGGCTTTTTATCACAGGACAAGAAATCAGCCCTCAAAAACTTAACCGGCAGAAAATATTTTTTTGAAAAAATCCCTAAGCCCCGGGGTCACAATTTCAGCAAAAATCTGACTTTTGGCAATTCACTCAAAAATGGTGCCAGAATCTTGCAAATGATCCCGTGAAAGGTTTGGCACTCGAAACAGAAGGCTTTTTATCACAGGACAAGAAATCAGCCCTCAAAAACTTAACCGGCAGAAAATATTTTTTTCAAAAAATCCCTAAGCCCCGGGGTCACAATTTCAGCAAAAATCTGACTTTTGGCAGTTCACTCAAAAATGGTTCCAAGAGCTTAAAAATGCTCCCCTGAAAGGTTTGGCACTCGAAACAGAAGGCTTTTTATCACAGGACAAGAAATCAGCCCTCAAAAACCTAACCGGCAGAAAATATTTTTTTGAAAAAATCCCTAAGCCCCGGGGTCACAATTTCAGGAAAAATCTGACTTTTGGCAATTCACTCAAAAATGGTTCCAAGAGCTTAAAAATGCTCCCCTGAAAGGTTTGGCACTCGAAACAGAAGGCTTTTTATGACAGGACAAGAAATCAGCCCTCAAAAACTTAACCGGCAGAAAATATTTTTTTGAAAAAATCCCTAAGCCCCGGGGTCACAATTTCAGCAAAAATCTGACTTTTGGCAATTCACTCAAAAATGGTGCCAGAAGCTTGCAAATGATCCCCTGAAAGCTTTGGCGATGGAAACAGAAGGCTTTTTATCACAGGACAAGAAATCAGCCCTCAAAAACTTAACCGGCAGAAAATTTTTTTTTGAAAAAATCCCTAAGCCCCGGGGTCACAATTTCAGCAAAAATCTGACTTTTGGCAGTTCACTCAAAAATGGTGCCAGAAGCTTGCAAATGATCCGCTGAAAGCTTTGGCGATGGAAACAGAAGGCTTTTTATCACACGACAAGAAATCAGCCCTCAAAAACTTAACCGGCAGAAAATATTTTTTTGAAAAAATCCCTAAGCCCCGGGGTCACAATTTCAGCAAAAATCTGACTTTTGGCAATTCACTCAAAAATGGTGCCAGAAGCTTGCAATTTCACAATTTCAGCAAAAATCTGACTTTTGGCAATTCACTCAAAAATGGTGCCAGAAGGTTGCAAATGATCCCCTGAACGCTTTGGCGATGGAAACAGAAGGCTTTTTATCACAGGACAAGAAATCAGCCCTCAAAAACTTAACCGGCAGAAAATATTTTTTTGAAAAAATCCCGAAGCCCCGGGGTCACAATTTCAGCAAAAATCTGACTTTTGGCAATTCACTCAAAAATGGTGCCAGAAGCTTACAAATGATCCCCTGAAAGCTTTGGCGATGGAAACAGAAGGCTTTTTATCACAGGACAAGAAATCAGCCCTCAAAAACTTAACCGGCAGAAAATATTTTTTTGAAAAAATCCCTAAGCCCCGGGGTCACAATTTCAGCAAAAATCTGACTTTTGGCAATTCACTCAAAATTGGTGCCAGAAGCTTGCAAATGATCCCCTGAAAGCTTTGGCGATGGAAACAGAAGGCTTTTGATCACAGGACAAGAAATCAGCCCTCAAAAACCTAACCGGCAGAAAATATTTTTTTGAAAAAATCCCTAAGCCCCGGGGTCACAATTTCAGCAAAAATCTGACTTTTGGCAATTCACTCAAAAATGGTGCCAGAAGCTTGCAAATGATCCCCTGAAAGCTTTGGCGATGGAAACAGAAGGCTTTTGATCACAGGACAAGAAATCAGCCCTCGAAAACCTAACCGGCAGAAAATATTTTTTTGAAAAAATCCCTAAGCCCCGAGGTCACAATTTCAGCAAAAATCTGACTTTTGGCAGTTCACTCAAAAATGGTTCCAAGAGCTTAAAAATGCTCCCCTGAAAGGTTTGGCACTCGAAACCGAAGGCTTTTTATCACAGGACAAGAAATCGGCCCTCAAAAACCTAACCGGCAGAAAATATTTGTTTGAAAAAATCCCTAAGCCCCGGGGTCACAATTTCAGCAAAAATCTGACTTTTGGCAATTCACTCAAAAATGGTGCCAGAAGCTTGCAAATGATCCCCTGAAAGGTTTGGCACTCGAAACAGAAGGCTTTTTATCACAGGACAAGAAATCAGCCCTCAAAAACTTAACCGGCAGAAAATATTTTTTTGAAAAAATCCCTAAGCCCCGGGGTCACAATTTCAGCAAAAATCTGACTTTTTGCAATTCACTCAAAAATGGTGCCAGAAGCTTGCAAATGATCCCCTGAAAGCTTTGGCGATGGAAACAGAAGGCTTTTTATCACAGGACAAGAAATCAGCCCTCAAAAACTTAACCGGCAGAAAATATTTTTTTGAAAAAATCCCTAAGCCCCGGGGTCACAATTTCAGCAAAAATCTGACTTTTGGCAGTTCACTCAAAAATGGTTCCAAGAGCTTAAAAATGCTCCCCTGAAAGGTTTGGCACTCGAATCAGAAGGCTTTTTATCACAGGACAAGAAATCAGCCCTCAAAAACTTAACCGGCAGAAAATATTTTTTTGAAAAAATCCCTAAGCCCTCAGAAATCAGCCCTCAAAAACTTAACCGGCAGAAAATATTTTTTTGAAAAAATCCCTAAGCCCCGGGGTCACAATTTCAGCAAAAATCTGACTTTTGGCAATTCACTCAAAAATGGTGCCAGAAGCTTGCAAATGATCCCCTGAAAGCTTTGGCGATGGAAACAGAAGGCTTTTTATCACAGGACAAGAAATCAGCCCTCAAAAACTTAACCGGCAGAAAATATTTTTTTGAAAAAATCCCTAAGCCCCGGGGTCACAATTTCAGCAAAAATCTGACTTTTGGCAGTTCACTCAAAAATGGTGCCAGAAGCTTGCAAATGATCCGCTGAAAGCTTTGGCGATGGAAACAGAAGGCTTTTTATCACAGGACAAGAAATCAGCCCTCAAAAACTTAACCGGCAGAAAATATTTTTTTGAAAAAATCCCTAAGCCCCGGGGTCACAATTTCAGCAAAAATCTGACTTTTGGCAATTCACTCAAAAATGGTGCCAGAAGCTTGCAATTTCACAATTTCCGCAAAAATCTGACTTTTGGCAATTCACTCAAAAATGGTGCCAGAAGCTTGCAAATGATCCCCTGAAAGCTTTGGCGATGGAAACAGGAGGCTTTTTATCACAGGACAAGAAATCAGCCCTCAAAAACTTAACCGGCAGAAAATATTTTTTTGAAAAAATCCCGAAGCCCCGGGGTCACAATTTCAGCAAAAATCTGACTTTTGGCAATTCACTCAAAAATGGTGCCAGAAACTTACAAATGATCCCCTGAAAGCTTTGGCGATGGAAACAGAAGGCTTTTTATCACAGGACAAGAAATCAGCCCTCAAAAACTTAACCGGCAGAAAATATTTTTTTGAAAAAATCCCTAAGCCCCGGGGTCACAATTTCAGCAAAAATCTGACTTTTGGCAATTCACTCAAAAATGGTGCCAGAAGCTTGCAAATGATCCCCTGAAAGCTTTGGCGATGGAAACAGAAGGCTTTTGATCACAGGACAAGAAATCAGCCCTCAAAAACGTAACCGGCAGAAAATATTTTTTTGAAAAAATCCCTAAGCCCCGGGGTCACAATTTCAGCAAAAATCTGACTTTTGGCAGTTCACTCAAAAATGGTTCCAAGAGCTTAAAAATGCTCCCCTGAAAGGTTTGGCACTCGAAACAGAAGGCTTTTTATCACAGGACAAGAAATCAGCCTTCAAAAACCTAACCGGCAGAAAATATTTTTTTGAAAAAATCCCTAAGCCCCGGGGTCACAATTTCAGCAAAAATCTGACTTTTGGCAATTCACTCTAAAATGGTGCCAGAAGCTTGTAAATGATCCCCTGAAAGCTTTGGCGATGGAAACAGAAGGCTTTTTATCACAGGACAAGAAATCAGCCCTCAAAAACTTAACCGGCAGAAATTTTTTTTTTGAAAAAATCCCTAAGCCCCGGGGTCACAATTTCAGCAAAAATCTGACTTTTGGCAATTCACTCAAAAATGGTGCCAGAAGCTTGCAAATGATCCCCTGAAAGGTTTGGCACTCGAAACAGAAGGCTTTTTATCACAGGACAAGAAATCAGCCCTCAAAAACTTAACCGGCAGAAAATATTTTTTTGAAAAAATCCCTAAGCCCCGGGGTCACAATTTCAGCAAAAATTTGACTTTTGGCAATTCACTCAAAAATGGTGCCAGAAGCTTGCAAATGATCCCCTGAAAGCTTTGGCGATGGAAACAGAAGGCTTTTTATCACAGGACAAGAAATCAGCCCTCAAAAACTTAACCGGCAGAAAATATTTTTTTGAAAAAATCCCTAAGCCCCGGGGTCACAATTTCAGCAAAAATCTGACTTTTGGCAATTCACTCAAAAATGGTGCCAGAATCTTGCAAATGATCCCGTGAAAGGTTTGGCACTCGAAACAGAAGGCTTTTTATCACAGGACAAGAAATCAGCCCTCAAAAACTTAACCGGCAGAAAATATTTTTTTCAAAAAATCCCTAAGCCCCGGGGTCACAATTTCAGCAAAAATCTGACTTTTGGCAGTTCACTCAAAAATGGTTCCAAGAGCTTAAAAATGCTCCCCTGAAAGGTTTGGCACTCGAAACAGAAGGCTTTTTATCACAGGACAAGAAATCAGCCCTCAAAAACCTAACCGGCAGAAAATATTTTTTTGAAAAAATCCCTAAGCCCCGGGGTCACAATTTCAGGAAAAATCTGACTTTTGGCAATTCACTCAAAAATGGTTCCAAGAGCTTAAAAATGCTCCCCTGAAAGGTTTGGCACTCGAAACAGAAGGCTTTTTATGACAGGACAAGAAATCAGCCCTCAAAAACTTAACCGGCAGAAAATATTTTTTTGAAAAAATCCCTAAGCCCCGGGGTCACAATTTCAGCAAAAATCTGACTTTTGGCAATTCACTCAAAAATGGTGCCAGAAGCTTGCAAATGATCCCCTGAAAGCTTTGGCGATGGAAACAGAAGGCTTTTTATCACAGGACAAGAAATCAGCCCTCAAAAACTTAACCGGCAGAAAATTTTTTTTTGAAAAAATCCCTAAGCCCCGGGGTCACAATTTCAGCAAAAATCTGACTTTTGGCAGTTCACTCAAAAATGGTGCCAGAAGCTTGCAAATGATCCGCTGAAAGCTTTGGCGATGGAAACAGAAGGCTTTTTATCACACGACAAGAAATCAGCCCTCAAAAACTTAACCGGCAGAAAATATTTTTTTGAAAAAATCCCTAAGCCCCGGGGTCACAATTTCAGCAAAAATCTGACTTTTGGCAATTCACTCAAAAATGGTGCCAGAAGCTTGCAATTTCACAATTTCAGCAAAAATCTGACTTTTGGCAATTCACTCAAAAATGGTGCCAGAAGGTTGCAAATGATCCCCTGAACGCTTTGGCGATGGAAACAGAAGGCTTTTTATCACAGGACAAGAAATCAGCCCTCAAAAACTTAACCGGCAGAAAATATTTTTTTGAAAAAATCCCGAAGCCCCGGGGTCACAATTTCAGCAAAAATCTGACTTTTGGCAATTCACTCAAAAATGGTGCCAGAAGCTTACAAATGATCCCCTGAAAGCTTTGGCGATGGAAACAGAAGGCTTTTTATCACAGGACAAGAAATCAGCCCTCAAAAACTTAACCGGCAGAAAATATTTTTTTGAAAAAATCCCTAAGCCCCGGGGTCACAATTTCAGCAAAAATCTGACTTTTGGCAATTCACTCAAAATTGGTGCCAGAAGCTTGCAAATGATCCCCTGAAAGCTTTGGCGATGGAAACAGAAGGCTTTTGATCACAGGACAAGAAATCAGCCCTCAAAAACCTAACCGGCAGAAAATATTTTTTTGAAAAAATCCCTAAGCCCCGGGGTCACAATTTCAGCAAAAATCTGACTTTTGGCAATTCACTCAAAAATGGTGCCAGAAGCTTGCAAATGATCCCCTGAAAGCTTTGGCGATGGAAACAGAAGGCTTTTGATCACAGGACAAGAAATCAGCCCTCGAAAACCTAACCGGCAGAAAATATTTTTTTGAAAAAATCCCTAAGCCCCGAGGTCACAATTTCAGCAAAAATCTGACTTTTGGCAGTTCACTCAAAAATGGTTCCAAGAGCTTAAAAATGCTCCCCTGAAAGGTTTGGCACTCGAAACCGAAGGCTTTTTATCACAGGACAAGAAATCGGCCCTCAAAAACCTAACCGGCAGAAAATATTTGTTTGAAAAAATCCCTAAGCCCCGGGGTCACAATTTCAGCAAAAATCTGACTTTTGGCAATTCACTCAAAAATGGTGCCAGAAGCTTGCAAATGATCCCCTGAAAGGTTTGGCACTCGAAACAGAAGGCTTTTTATCACAGGACAAGAAATCAGCCCTCAAAAACTTAACCGGCAGAAAATATTTTTTTGAAAAAATCCCTAAGCCCCGGGGTCACAATTTCAGCAAAAATCTGACTTTTTGCAATTCACTCAAAAATGGTGCCAGAAGCTTGCAAATGATCCCCTGAAAGCTTTGGCGATGGAAACAGAAGGCTTTTTATCACAGGACAAGAAATCAGCCCTCAAAAACTTAACCGGCAGAAAATATTTTTTTGAAAAAATCCCTAAGCCCCGGGGTCACAATTTCAGCAAAAATCTGACTTTTGGCAGTTCACTCAAAAATGGTTCCAAGAGCTTAAAAATGCTCCCCTGAAAGGTTTGGCACTCGAATCAGAAGGCTTTTTATCACAGGACAAGAAATCAGCCCTCAAAAACTTAACCGGCAGAAAATATTTTTTTGAAAAAATCCCTAAGCCCCGGGGTCACAATTTCAGCAAAAATCTGACTTTTGGCAATTCACTCAAAAATGGTGCCTGAAGCTTGCAAATGATCCCCTGAAAGCTTTGGCGATGGAAACAGAAGGCTTTTGATCACAGGACAAGAAATCAGCCCTCAAAAACCTAACCGGCAGAAAATATTTTTTTGAAAAAATCCCTAAGCCCCGAGGTCACAATTTCAGCAAAAATCTGACTTTTGGCAATTCACTCAAAAATGGTTCCAAGAGCTTAAAAATGCTCCCCTGAAAGGTTTGGCACTCAAAACAGAAGGCTTTTTATCACAGGAAAAGAAATCAGCCCTCAAAAAGCTAACCGGCAGAAATTTTTTTTTTGAAAAAATCCCTAAGCCCCGGGGTCACAATTTCAGCAAAAATCTGACTTTTGGCAATTCACTCAGAAATGGTGCCAGAAGGTTGCAAATGATCCCCTGAAAGCTTTGGCGATGGAAACAGAAGGCTTTTTATCACAGGACAAGAAATCAGCCCTCAAAAACTTAACCGGCAGAAAATATTTTTTTGAAAAAATCCCTAAGCCCCGGGGTCACAATTTCAGCAAAAATCTGACTTTTGGCAATTCACTCAAAAATGGTGCCAGAAGCTTGCAATTTCACAATTTCAGCAAAAATCTGACTTTTGGCAATTCACTCAAAAATGGTGCCAGAAGGTTGCAAATGATCCCCTGAAAGTTTTGGCGATGGAAACAGAAGGCTTTTTATCACAGGACAAGAAATCAGCCCTCAAAAACTTAACCGGCAGAAAATATTTTTTTGAAAAAATCCCTAAGCCCCGGGGTCACAATTTCAGCAAAAATCTGACTTTTGGCAATTCACTCAAAAATGGTGCCAGAAGCTTGCAAATCATCCCCTGAAAGCTTTGGCGATGGAAACAGAAGGCTTTTTATCACAGGACAAGAAATCAGCCCTTAAAAACTTAACCGGCAGAAAATATTTTTTTGAAAAAATCTCTAAGCCCTGGGGTCACAATTTCAGCAAAAATCTGACTTTTGGCAGTTCACTCAAAAATGGTTCCAAGAGCTTAAAAATGATCCCCTGAAAGCTTTGGCGATGGAAACAGAAGGCTATTTATCACAGGACAAGAAATCAGCCCTCAAAAACTTAACCGGCAGAAAATATTTTTTTGAAAAAATCCCTAAGCCCCGGGGTCACAATTTCAGCAAAAATCTGACCTTTGGCAATTCACTCAAA
Organism: Podarcis liolepis; assembly: GCF_965112155.1. Classification (NCBI taxonomy): domain Eukaryota; kingdom Metazoa; phylum Chordata; class Lepidosauria; order Squamata; family Lacertidae; genus Podarcis; species Podarcis liolepis. The sequence continues at coordinate 16,372,224 of NC_139571.1, read as the reverse complement.
AATGGTTCCAAGAGCTTAAAAATGCTCCCCTGAATGGTTTGGCACACGAAACAGAAGGCTTTTTATCACAGGACAAGAAATCAGCCCTCAAAAACTTAACCGGCAGAAAATATTTTTTTGAAAAAATCCCTAAGCCCCGGGGTCACAATTTCAGCAAAAATCTGACTTTTGGCAATTCACTCAAAAATGGTGCCAGAAGCTTGCAAATGATCCCCTGAAAGCTTTGGCGATGGAAACAGAAGGCTTTTTATCACAGGACAAGAAATCAGCCCTCAAAAACTTAACCGGCAGAAAATATTTTTTTGAAAAAATCTCTAAGCCCTGGGGTCACAATTTCAGCAAAAATCTGACTTTTGGCACTTCACCCAAAAATGGTTCCAAGAGCTTAAAAATGCTCCCCTGAAAGGTTTGGCACTCGAAACAGAAGGCTTTTTATCACAGAACAAGAAATCAGCCCTCAAAAACTTAACCGGCAGAAAATATTTTTTTGAAAAAATCCCTAAGCCCCGGGGTCACAATTTCAGCAAAAATCTGACTTTTGGCAATTCACTCAAAAATGGTTCCAAGAGCTTAAAAATGCTCCCCTGAACGGTTTGGCACACGAAACAGAAGGCTTTTTATCACAGGACAAGAAATCAGCCCTCAAAAACTTAACCGGCAGAAAATATTTTTTTGAAAAAATCCCTAAGCCCCGGGGTCACAATTTCAGCAAAAATCTGACTTTTGGCAATTCACTCTAAAATGGTGCCAGAAGCTTGCAAATGATCCCCTGAAAGCTTTGGCGATGGAAACAGAAGGCTTTTTATCACAGGACAAGAAATCAGCCCTCAAAAACTTAACCGTCAGAAATTTTTTTTTTGAAAAAATCCCTAAGCCCCGGGGTCACAATTTCAGCAAAAATCTGACTTTTGGCAATTCACTCAAAAATGGTGCCAGAAGCTTGCAAATGATCCCCTGAAAGGTTTGGCACTCGAAACAGAAGGCTTTTTATCACAGGACAAGAAATCAGCCCTCAAAAACTTAACCGGCAGAAAATATTTTTTTGAAAAAATCCCTAAGCCCCGGGGTCACAATTTCAGCAAAAATTTGACTTTTGGCAATTCACTCAAAAATGGTGCCAGAAGCTTGCAAATGATCCCCTGAAAGCTTTGGCGATGGAAACAGAAGGCTTTTTATCACAGGACAAGAAATCAGCCCTCAAAAACTTAACCGGCAGAAAATATTTTTTTGAAAAAATCCCTAAGCCCCGGGGTCACAATTTCAGCAAAAATCTGACTTTTGGCAGTTCACTCAAAAATGGTTCCAAGAGCTAAAAAATGCTCCCCTGAAAGGTTTGGCACTCGAAACAGAAGGCTTTTTATCACAGGACAAGAAATCAGCCCTCAAAAACTTAACCGGCAGAAAATATTTTTTTGAAAAAATCCCTAAGCCCCGGGGTCACAATTTCAGCAAAAATCTGACTTTTGGCAATTCACTCAAAAATGGTGCCAGAAGCTTGCAATTTCACAATTTCAGCAAAAATCTGACTTTTGGCAATTCACTCAAAAATGGTGCCAGAAGGTTGCAAATGATCCCCTGAAAGCTTTGGCGATGGAAACAGAAGGCTTTTTATCACAGGACAAGAAATCAGCCCTCAAAAACTTAACCGGCAGAAAATATTTTTTTGAAAAAATCCCGAAGCCCCGGGGTCACAATTTCAGCAAAAATCTGACTTTTGGCAATTCACTCAAAAATGGTGCCAGAAGCTTACAAATGATCCCCTGAAAGCTTTGGCGATGGAAACAGAAGGCTTTTTATCACAGGACAAGAAATCAGCCCTCAAAAACTTAACCGGCAGAAAATATTTTTTTGAAAAAATCTCTAAGCCCCGGGGTCACAATTTCAGCAAAAATCTGACTTTTGGCAGTTCACTCAAAAATGGTTCCAAGAGCTTAAAAGTGCTCCCCTGAAAGGTTTGGCACTCGAAACAGAAGGCTTTTTATCACAGGACAAGAAATCAGCCCTCAAAAACTTAACCGGCAGAAAATATTTTTTTGAAAAAATCCCGAAGCCCCGGGGTCACAATTTCAGCAAAAATCTGACTTTTGGCAATTCACTCAAAAATGGTGCCAGAAGCTTACAAATGATCCCCTGAAAGCTTTGGCGATGGAAACAGAAGGCTTTTTATCACAGGACAAGAAATCAGCCCTCAAAAACTTAACCGGCAGAAAATATTTTTTTGAAAAAATCTCTAAGCCCCGGGGTCACAATTTCAGCAAAAATCTGACTTTTGGCAGTTCACTCAAAAATGGTTCCAAGAGCTTAAAAATGCTCCCCTGAAAGGTTTGGCACTCAAAACAGAAGGCTTTTTATCACAGGACAAGAAATCAGCCCTCGAAAACCTAACCGGCAGAAAATATTTTTTTGAAAAAATCCCTAAGCCCCACTGTCAGGGCTGCCGCCCAGTCCCAGCTCACATAGGACCAAGTCAGCCAGCGTTCAGTTTCAAAGAGTCTTTATTGGATTACAGGTTCCATTTCCAAACTGCAACGTGCAGCCCTACTTCTTCTAGGTCAGAACGACGAAGACCCGTCTGAGTCTCCGCCTCTAGCGCACCAGCTTAATACCCTAGCCTTGCTCCACCTCCTGCGCCTTTCCTTCCGTCTCTGGGTCCTCCTGCCCCCCTGGGTCTCTCCTTTCCTACTCTCTTCTGACGCGGACCCCCCTGACCCTTCCGCCTCCTTGCGGCGGGCTTTGGGACTCGGTTCACTCTCTGGGCTGCTGGCTGCGCCAGCTTCCGTTACATTTGAACTTGGCGCGCGCGCCCAACTCTCCACTTTCCTCTTGATCGTTTCCTCGCTCCCCGAGGTGGGCGTGACTACTCCTGACTCATGCCCTCCCTCCTTCTGAAAGTCTCCGGAGCCCGATATCTGGTCCCCTTTCTCCCCGCTGCTCCCGGCTGGGAACGTGGGTCCCGATCTCCAACTGCTGCTTTCTGATCCCTCTCTGGACCCTTCTTCCTGGGGTGTCCCCCTGCTCTCCCCCCTTGCTCTGGCTGCTGGCGCTCCCTTCTGGGAATCCTCGGACTCGCTAGACAGGCTCGGTGATCTCGGGTCGTCATCCCCACTCATCCTTCCTTCGTATTCCTCCCCCTCGCTCTCTGTCTCCTCCCTTCTCTGCGTCTCTGCTCCTGAACCCCTGACATCCATCCCCCCCTCGAAGCCCCCCCTTCCCCCCTCCCCGCTTTCAAGGGTGGTTGGTGGGTGCTCCGTCATCACGGGAGTGAATGTCGGATACAGTTCGCTCCCCGTTGCTGGCCGCCAACTGAAGACCTCCGAGTCTTCCTCCCCGCGTTCGTCAACAGTGGTCTCCTCCGCCTCCATCTCGGTGCCGCCGTGCTCGAAACCAAGGTCCTCCCCGCAAACGTCCATGTCCGTCTCTGCGTCTGTCGCTGGACCTGGTGTCTCCTGCCACTTCCGGCGCCACTGCTCCTCTGGCCGATCGTCCCACCAATACGAGTTGTCAGACGCCGAACCCTCCGGTGACCCCTCTGGGGAACGTGTGCGCGGTGCGGGTTCCCCTTCCGAGTCGAAGCCATGGAACGTGCTGGAGGAAAGCGTGGGCGTGAACAACCAGTCGTCGAAGAAGCCCGCTGGCATAGGTCTGTGTGGGAAAAGGGCATGAAACTCATCCTTGAGCAGGGGTTCCTCCAAGGCGTAGTCCGGCACCCAGCTATTAGTACTGGCCCGGGTGCCCTCCCTTGCTAGTAGATATTCTACTCCGTCTTCCCCCCATCTGGAGTCCAAAATCTCCGTGACTTCGTTGATGGGGTCCTGCTGTGGCAATCTTCCCACCTCCGTCCGCTCCGGAGACTGACTCGGTGCCGTTCCTGGTTCCTGGAACCTGTGCGGTGCCCTGTAGGGAGTGAGCACCGACCTGTGGAACACCGGATGCATCCTGGAACCCTCTGGTAGCACCAGCCGGAAAGCCACCGGGTTGATCTGCGCTTCGACTCGGTATGGACCGAGTTGCTTGTGCCCTAGCTTCCTCTTGGCTAACGATCGGGTCGGCACCGCGTGGGCTGCCAACCAGACCCAGTCTCCCACTCGGATCTCCTCGCCAACTCGCCTGTGCTTGTCAGCTTGGACCTTGTATGCGTGCTTCGCCAGCTCCAGCTGCCGTCTGAGTTGATCGTGGACCTCTTGCAACTCAGATGCGAAAGCGTCCGCCGTCTGTGGTTCCCCTTCCCCCACTCTGTCCAGTCCCGGGAAGGTTCTGGGATTCCTCCCATTGTTGGCGAAGAACGGCGTCACCCCTGTGGATACGTGTTTCGTGTTGTTGTAGGCGAATTCGGCGAGCGGCAGGTAATCCACCCACGTCGCCGGCTGTTGATTGGCATAGCATCTCAGGTACTGCTGCATGATGGCATTGACCCTCTCCGCTTGCCCGTTGGTCTGCGGGTGCCTTGCCGATGTCAGGTTGATCTTGACGTTCAGGAAGCCCATCAGCTTTTGCCAGAAATTCGAGATGAACTGGCGTCCGCGGTCGGACAGTATAGACCGTGGCAGCCCGTGCACTTTGAACACGTGATCTATGAACAATTTGGCTGTTTGTTCTGCCGTGGCCACCTTCGCACACGGTATGAAATGTGCCATCTTGGTGAACAAGTCCACCACCACTAGTACAGCTGTCTTGCCTCTCGAGCTGGGTAGATCCGTGACAAAGTCCAGGGCCACCCTCTCCCATGGTTCAAACGGCGTTTGCAGCGGTTCCAGCAGTCCCGCCGGTGGTTTGTGCACCGGCTTGGCCCTCTGGCAGGTGTCGCACCTCGCGACGTAGTCCGCGACTTCCCCCCTCAGTCTGGGCCACCAAAAGTCTCTTGCGACCAATTCCACCGTTTTTTCTGTGCCAAAGTGCCCGGCCGTGGGTGCGTCGTGCAGCTGCTGCAGTACCCGGGCGCGAAGTTCGTCTCCCGGCACGTAGACGGCCCCTTTACGTAAGAGCAAGCCGTCTCGTATCTGGAACTCGTCGCCCTTCGCCGTGCCCTTGTGCACCTCTGCCATCTTCGCCTGCGCGAATGAGTCGTCCGTCAACGCCCTTCGCACCGCATCCAGGTCTACTGTGGCTGAAGCGCACGCCCACGCTGTTGGCGCGAAGATGTGCATGGCCGCCGCTGGCGTCGCCTCTTCGAGGTACTGCGGTTTTCGGGACAGGGCATCCGCCATGATGTTGGTGTCGCCCGGGACGTACTCAATTCGGAAATTGAAGTCAGCAAAGAACTCCGCCCAACGGATCTGCCTCTGGTTCAGGAACCGAGCCGTGCGCCAGTGCTCCAGATTCTTGTGGTCCGTGCAGACCTGCACCGTGTGCTTGGCGCCGATCAGGAAGTGCCTCCACGCCTTGAAAGCTGCATGAATGGCAAGCAGCTCCCTATCCCAGATGGTGTAGTTCTGCTCCGACTTGCTGAGCTTTCTGGAGTAGAACGCCCCCGGCCTCCAGACCCCCTGCGGGTCCTTCTGCAGCAGTACCGCTCCCACTGCTCTATCGGACGCGTCTGTCTCCACCCTCAGCGGTCTGCTGGGGTCGATATGCAGCAGTTGCTCTTCCGACGCGAAGAGACGCTTGAGTGTCTGAAAGGACCGCTCCGCCTGCTCCGTCCAGATGAATTTCTTTTTCTTGGAGCTTAGCGTGTCCGTAATAGCTGCCGTCTGCATCGCGAACCCCTTGATGAACTTGCGATAGAAATTGGCGAATCCGACAAACCTTTGGACCTCTTTCCGGTTGCGCGGGCTCTTCCAATCCAACACCGCACAAACCTTGGCGCTGTCCATGGCTAGCCCCTTGTCCGACAGCTTGTAACCCAAGAAATCCACCTCCGTCGTGTCGAACTGGCACTTCTCCAGTTTGGCGTACAGTCTATGCTGCTGCAGCCTCTTCAGCACCTCCCGAACGTCCTGGTCGTGTGCTTGCTGCGAGTCAGAGAATATCAGGATGTCATCCAGAAAGCAGACGCACTTCTCGTAGAGGAGTCCCGCCAACACGTGATGCATAAAAGCTTGAAAAACGTGGGAGCCATTTTGCAATCCAAAAGGCATAACTCTATATTCGTAGGTGCCCAGAGGCGTGAACATGGCTGTCTTCCACTCATAGCCCTCCCTCATGCGGATGAGATTGTACGCTCCTCGCAGGTCCAACTTGGTGAACACGCGTCCCTTGCGCACCGTCGCCAGCAGGTCGTCAATCCTGGGCATAGGGAAATCGGAGGGCTTGGTCATTCTGTTTAAGAGGCGGTAATCCACGACCAATCTTTTTTGGGGCGTGTCCTTTTTCTTCACGAAGAAAACAGGACTGCCCCCTACTGCGCTGGACTCCCGGATGAAACCGCGCTGCAAATTGTGATCGATGAACTGTTTGAGTTCCTGTAGTTCGTCCTCAGACATGGAATATAGCTTCCCCTTCGGCAGCGTCGCCCCTGGCAGGAGGTCAATCTTGCAGTCATATTGCCTGTGCGGTGGTAGCTTGTCTGCCTCTTTCTCGCAGAAGACCTCCAGAAAGTCCGCGTATTTGTGGGGAACTGCTTGCAACGTTCCCAACTGCAGTTGTGAGTCCTCCTCCTCCCCCTCCTGCCTGGGCAGGATGCAGTGTTCTGCGCAGTAAGAGGAGCCGAAGATCAGCTGTCTCTGGTACCAAGCCAGCGTTGGACTGTGCCTGTCCAGCCAACTCATGCCCAACACAATGGGCGTGTCCGACAGTCGGGTGACATTAAAACTGATGACTTCCCTGTGGTTACCAAGTTGCATCACCATTGGTGGCGTCTGCTTCACCACCTGCCCCCCTAGCAACTCTCTGCCATCCACTGTGACGACTTGCAGGGGCAGAGTGGCAGGCAGCAGCTTTATAGCGTGCTGCTCCACAAAATCCTGTGCTATAAAGTCTGCGTTGCTTCCAGAATCCACAGAAAGCGGCACTTCGATGGTGACTCCATTGGGTAGCTGGAGAGACGCTGTGAGTTGCACTACTGGTTTGGGTGGGAGGGGGTCCGTGGGTTGCAATATCGCTGGGGACTGCTTCACTGATGCGTCTGGCTGGGCCCCAGTGCCTCTGTCTCCAGCCAGACATCGTCGTTTCCCTGCTGGGCTTCGCTGCATTGTGTGGCCACTTTCACCGTTGCGGAGGCTGCAGTGTGCTTGGAGCTCCTCTGGGGACACTCTTTCGCCAAGTGTTGAGGGCTCTCGCATATGTAACACTTCCTGGTCCCTCTAGGAGGTTTAGTCTTGACTGCTGTCGGTGCAGAGGCTCTGCTAGCTGACTGAGCCCTGGCGCCTCCCACTTCCATAGGTTCCACTCCCCCTCCTGGCGGAGGTGTGGATTGCGCACGCGCTGCTTCCCTTGGAACGAAAGAGAAACTTCTCGCTGCTTCGCGCCCTCCACGTCCTTCATCTCTGCACCATGGACGTTCTTCCAGCCTCATCCCCACAGTCAGCGCCCTTTGGACCACCTCCTGCGTGCTTCGGGGCCTCTCCCCCCTCGCAATTTCATCCTTCACAGCAGAGCTGAGACCCTCCCAGAACAGGTCCCTGACTGGGGGCGAGTCCCGGTCCCATTCCAATGCACTGACCAGCGCAAAAAAGCGGGCGTGGTACTGTCGGACGCTCGCCCTCCCTTGTTTCAGTCCATGAATCTCCCGTCGGGCAAGATCCACATCAATGGTAGACAAAAAACATGCATCCATCGCTTTGATAAAGGCATCTGCACTCTGAAGCGCCGGATCTTTATCCCTCCACAAATTGCGCAGCCACGCCTTCGCATCCCCATGCAAATGGGACAGTATAAACCCCACTTTCTCTTGCTCATCTCTAAAGTCTTTTGCCAGCAGTTGCAGTGCGCACATCACATCTGCTCGAAAGTTGGGGTACTGTTGTAAATTCCCATCGAAGTGAGCCACCAGCCCTCCTGCTCTCCGTGCCAACCCAACCCCCTCCGGTCTGGGTCCTGGCTGCCCATGCTTAACCCATGCTTCAAACCTGGCGTGGAGATCTCGGTAGGCGGCTGCCACATCCTCCTCCCTTTTCTTGGATGCCAGTACCTCCGCATTCAATTGGGTAACTGCCTGTTGCAGCGCTGAAACTTTCTCTGCTTCCGTCATCTTTGCCAACCGTCGTGAGCTTGCTCCCACACACCGATCCCCTCCTCCAGCTGCTTCTGTCTCCGCTGCGAGGTATCAGGTGTCAGAAGCTTGAGAGACGGGTCTTACTGTCAGGGCTGCCGCCCAGTCCCAGCTCACATAGGACCAAGTCAGCCAGCGTTCAGTTTCAAAGAGTCTTTATTGGATTACAGGTTCCATTTCCAAACTGCAACGTGCAGCCCTACTTCTTCTAGGTCAGAACGACGAAGACCCGTCTGAGTCTCCGCCTCTAGCGCACCAGCTTAATACCCTAGCCTTGCTCCACCTCCTGCGCCTTTCCTTCCGTCTCTGGGTCCTCCTGCCCCCCTGGGTCTCTCCTTTCCTACTCTCTTCTGACGCGGACCCCCCTGACCCTTCCGCCTCCTTGCGGCGGGCTTTGGGACTCGGTTCACTCTCTGGGCTGCTGGCTGCGCCAGCTTCCGTTACATTTGAACTTGGCGCGCGCGCCCAACTCTCCACTTTCCTCTTGATCGTTTCCTCGCTCCCCGAGGTGGGCGTGACTACTCCTGACTCATGCCCTCCCTCCTTCTGAAAGTCTCCGGAGCCCGATATCTGGTCCCCTTTCTCCCCGCTGCTCCCGGCTGGGAACGTGGGTCCCGATCTCCAACTGCTGCTTTCTGATCCCTCTCTGGACCCTTCTTCCTGGGGTGTCCCCCTGCTCTCCCCCCTTGCTCTGGCTGCTGGCGCTCCCTTCTGGGAATCCTCGGACTCGCTAGACAGGCTCGGTGATCTCGGGTCGTCATCCCCACTCATCCTTCCTTCGTATTCCTCCCCCTCGCTCTCTGTCTCCTCCCTTCTCTGCGTCTCTGCTCCTGAACCCCTGACACCCGAGGTCACAATTTCAGCAAAAATCTGACTTTTGGCAGTTCACTCAAAAATGGTTCCAAGAGCTTAAAAATGCTCCCCTGAAAGGTTTGGCACTCGAAACCGAAGGCTTTTTATCACAGGACAAGAAATCGGCCCTCAAAAACCTAACCGGCAGAAAATATTTTTTTGAAAAAATCCCTAAGCCCCGGGGTCACAATTTCAGCAAAAATCTGACTTTTGGCAATTCACTCAAAAATGGTGCCAGAAGCTTGCAATTTCACAATTTCAGCAAAAATCTGACTTTTGGCAATTCACTCAAAAATGGTGCCAGAAGGTTGCAAATGATCCCCTGAAAGCTTTGGCGATGGAAACAGAAGGCTTTTTATCACAGGACAAGAAATCAGCCCTCAAAAACTTAACCGGCAGAAAATATTTTTTTGAAAAAAATCCCGAAGCCCCGGGGTCACAATTTCAGCAAAAATCTGACTTTTGGCAATTCACTCAAAAATGGTGCCAGAAGCTTGCAAATGATCCCCTGAAAGCTTTGGCGATGGAAACAGAAGGCTTTTGATCACAGGACAAGAAATCAGCGCTCGAAAACCTAACCGGCAGAAAATATTTTTTTGAAAAAATCCCTAAGCCCCGAGGTCACAATTTCAGCAAAAATCTGACTTTTGGCAGTTCACTCAAAAATGGTTCCAAGAGCTTAAAAATGCTCCCCTGAAAGGTTTGGCACTCGAAACCGAAGGCTTTTTATCACAGGACAAGAAATCGGCCCTCAAAAACCTAACCGGCAGAAAATATTTTTTTGAAAAAATCCCTAAGCCCCGGGGTCACAATTTCAGCAAAAATCTGACTTTTGGCAATTCACTCAAAAATGGTGCCAGAAGCTTGCAAATGATCCCCTGAAAGGTTTGGCACTCGAAACAGAAGGCTTTTTATCACAGGACAAGAAATCAGCCCTCAAAAACTTAACCGGCAGAAAATATTTTTTTGAAAAAATCCCTAAGCCCCGGGGTCACAATTTCAGCAAAAATTTGACTTTTGGCAATTCACTCAAAAATGGTTCCAAGAGCTTAAAAATGCTCCCCTGAAAGGTTTGGCACTCGAATCAGAAGGCTTTTTATCACAGGACAAGAAATCAGCCCTCAAAAACTTAACCGGCAGAAAATATTTTTTTGAAAAAATCCCTAAGCCCCGGGGTCACAATTTCAGCAAAAATCTGACTTTTGGCAATTCACTCAAAAATGGTGCCTGAAGCTTGCAAATGATCCCCTGAAAGCTTTGGCGATGGAAACAGAAGGCTTTTGATCACAGGACAAGAAATCAGCCCTCAAAAACCTAACCGGCAGAAAATATTTTTTTGAAAAAATCCCTAAGCCCCGAGGTCACAATTTCAGCAAAAATCTGACTTTTGGCAATTCACTCAAAAATGGTTCCAAGAGCTTAAAAATGCTCCCCTGAAAGGTTTGGCACTCAAAACAGAAGGCTTTTTATCACAGGAAAAGAAATCAGCCCTCAAAAACTTAACCGGCAGAAATTTTTTTTTTGAAAAAATCCCTAAGCCCCGGGGTCACAATTTCAGCAAAAATCTGACTTTTGGCAATTCACTCAGAAATGGTGCCAGAAGGTTGCAAATGATCCCCTGAAAGCTTTGGCGATGGAAACAGAAGGCTTTTTATCACAGGACAAGAAATCAGCCCTCAAAAACTTAACCGGCAGAAAATATTTTTTTGAAAAAATCCCTAAGCCCCGGGGTCACAATTTCAGCAAAAATCTGACTTTTGGCAATTCACTCAAAAATGGTGCCAGAAGCTTGCAATTTCACAATTTCAGCAAAAATCTGACTTTTGGCAATTCACTCAAAAATGGTGCCAGAAGGTTGCAAATGATCCCCTGAAAGCTTTGGCGATGGAAACAGAAGGCTTTTGATCACAGGACAAGAAATCAGCCCTCAAAAACTTAACCGGCAGAAATTATTTTTTTGAAAAAATCCTTAAGCCCCGGGGTCACAATTTCAGCAAAAATCTGACTTTTGGCAATTCACTCAAAAATGGTGCCAGAACCTTAAAAATGATCCCCTGAAAGCTTTGGCGATGGAAACAGAAGGCTTTTTATCACAGGACAAGAAATCAGCCCTCAAAAACTTAACCGGCAGAAAATATTTTTTTGAAAAAATCCCTAAGCCCCGGGGTCACAATTTCAGCAAAAATCTGACTTTTGGCAATTCACTCAAAAATGGTGCCAGAAGCTTGCAAATGATCCCCTGAAAGCTTTGGCGATGGAAACAGAAGGCTTTTTATCACAGGACAAGAAATCAGCCCTCAAAAACTTAAACGGCAGAAAATATTTTTTTGAAAAAATCCCTAAACCCCGGGGTCACAATTTCAGCAAAAATCTGACTTTTGGCAATTCACTCAAAAATGGTGCCAGAAGCTTGCAAATGATCCCCTGAAAGCTTTGGCGATGGAAACAGAAGGCTTTTTATCACAGGACAAGAAATCAGCGCTCGAAAACCTAACCGGCAGAAAATATTTTTTTGAAAAAATCCCTAAGCCCCGAGGTCACAATTTCAGCAAAAATCTGACTTTTGGCAGTTCACTCAAAAATGGTTCCAAGAGCTTAAAAATGCTCCCCTGAAAGGTTTGGCACTCGAAACCGAAGGCTTTTTATCACAGGACAAGAAATCGGCCCTCAAAAACCTAACCGGCAGAAAATATTTTTTTGAAAAAATCCCTAAGCCCCGGGGTCACAATTTCAGCAAAAATCTGACTTTTGGCAATTCACTCAAAAATGGTGCCTGAAGCTTGCAAATGATCCCCTGAAAGCTTTGGCGATGGAAACAGAAGGCTTTTGATCACAGGACAAGAAATCAGCCCTCAAAAACCTAACCGGCAGAAAATATTTTTTTGAAAAAATCCCTAAGCCCCGAGGTCACAATTTCAGCAAAAATCTGACTTTTGGCAATTCACTCAAAAATGGTTCCAAGAGCTTAAAAATGCTCCCCTGAAAGGTTTGGCACTCAAAACAGAAGGCTTTTTATCACAGGAAAAGAAATCAGCCCTCAAAAACTTAACCGGCAGAAATTTTTTTTTTGAAAAAATCCCTAAGCCCCGGGGTCACAATTTCAGCAAAAATCTGACTTTTGGCAATTCACTCAGAAATGGTGCCAGAAGGTTGCAAATGATCCCCTGAAAGCTTTGGCGATGGAAACAGAAGGCTTTTTATCACAGGACAAGAAATCAGCCCTCAAAAACTTAACCGGCAGAAAATATTTTTTTGAAAAAATCCCTAAGCCCCGGGGTCACAATTTCAGCAAAAATCTGACTTTTGGCAATTCACTCAAAAATGGTGCCAGAAGCTTGCAATTTCACAATTTCAGCAAAAATCTGACTTTTGGCAATTCACTCAAAAATGGTGCCAGAAGGTTGCAAATGATCCCCTGAAAGCTTTGGCGATGGAAACAGAAGGCTTTTTATCACAGGACAAGAAATCAGCCCTCAAAAACTTAACCGGCAGAAATTATTTTTTTGAAAAAATCCTTAAGCCCCGGGGTCACAATTTCAGCAAAAATCTGACTTTTGGCAATTCACTCAAAAATGGTGCCAGAACCTTAAAAATGATCCCCTGAAAGCTTTGGCGATGGAAACAGAAGGCTTTTTATCACAGGACAAGAAATCAGCCCTCAAAAACTTAACCGGCAGAAAATATTTTTTTGAAAAAATCCCTAAGCCCCGGGGTCACAATTTCAGCAAAAATCTGACTTTTGGCAATTCACTCAAAAATGGTGCCAGAAGCTTGCAAATGATCCCCTGAAAGCTTTGGCGATGGAAACAGAAGGCTTTTTATCACAGGACAAGAAATCAGCCCTCAAAAACTTAAACGGCAGAAAATATTTTTTTGAAAAAATCCCTAAACCCCGGGGTCACAATTTCAGCAAAAATCTGACTTTTGGCAATTCACTCAAAAATGGTGCCAGAAGCTTGCAAATGATCCCCTGAAAGCTTTGGCGATGGAAACAGAAGGCTTTTTATCACAGGACAAGAAATCAGCCCTCAAAAACTTAACCGGCAGAAAATATTTTTTTCAAAAAATCCCTAAGCCCCGGGGTCACAATTTCAGCAAAAATCTGACTTTTGGCAGTTCACTCAAAAATGGTTCCAAGAGCTTAAAAATGCTCCCCTGAAAGGTTTGGCACTCGAAACAGAAGGCTTTTTATCACAGGACAAGAAATCAGCCCTCAAAAACCTAACCGGCAGAAAATATTTTTTTGAAAAAATCCCTAAGCCCCGGGGTCACAATTTCAGGAAAAATCTGACTTTTGGCAATTCACTCAAAAATGGTTCCAAGAGCTTAAAAATGCTCCCCTGAAAGGTTTGGCACTCGAAACAGAAGGCTTTTTATCACAGGACAAGAAATCAGCCCTCAAAAACTTAACCGGCAGAAAATATTTTTTTGAAAAAATCCCTAAGCCCCGGGGTCACAATTTCAGCAAAAATCTGACTTTTGGCAATTCACTCAAAAATGGTGCCAGAAGCTTGCAAATGATCCCCTGAAAGCTTTGGCGATGGAAACAGAAGGCTTTTTATCACAGGACAAGAAATCAGCCCTCAAAAACTTAACCGGCAGAAAATTTTTTTTTGAAAAAATCCCTAAGCCCCGGGGTCACAATTTCAGCAAAAATCTGACTTTTGGCAGTTCACTCAAAAATGGTGCCAGAAGCTTGCAAATGATCCGCTGAAAGCTTTGGCGATGGAAACAGAAGGCTTTTTATCACACGACAAGAAATCAGCCCTCAAAAACTTAACCGGCAGAAAATATTTTTTTGAAAAAATCCCTAAGCCCCGGGGTCACAATTTCAGCAAAAATCTGACTTTTGGCAATTCACTCAAAAATGGTGCCAGAAGCTTGCAATTTCACAATTTCAGCAAAAATCTGACTTTTGGCAATTCACTCAAAAATGGTGCCAGAAGGTTGCAAATGATCCCCTGAACGCTTTGGCGATGGAAACAGAAGGCTTTTTATCACAGGACAAGAAATCAGCCCTCAAAAACTTAACCGGCAGAAAATATTTTTTTGAAAAAATCCCGAAGCCCCGGGGTCACAATTTCAGCAAAAATCTGACTTTTGGCAATTCACCGAAAATGGTGCCAGAAGCTTACAAATGATCCCCTGAAAGCTTTGGCGATGGAAACAGAAGGCTTTTTATCACAGGACAAGAAATCAGCCCTCAAAAACTTAACCGGCAGAAAATATTTTTTTGAAAAAATCCCTAAGCCCCGGGGTCACAATTTCAGCAAAAATCTGACTTTTGGCAATTCACTCAAAATTGGTGCCAGAAGCTTGCAAATGATCCCCTGAAAGCTTTGGCGATGGAAACAGAAGGCTTTTGATCACAGGACAAGAAATCAGCCCTCAAAAACCTAACCGGCAGAAAATATTTTTTTGAAAAAATCCCTAAGCCCCGGGGTCACAATTTCAGCAAAAATCTGACTTTTGGCAGTTCACTCAAAAATGGTTCCAAGAGCTTAAAAATGCTCCCCTGAAAGGTTTGGCACTCGAAACAGAAGGCTTTTTATCACAGGACAAGAAATCAGCCCTCAAAAACCTAACCGGCAGAAAATATTTTTTTGAAAAAATCCCTAAGCCCCGAGGTCACAATTTCAGCAAAAATCTGACTTTTGGCAATTCACTCAAAAATGGTTCCAAGAGCTTAAAAATGCTCCCCTGAAAGGTTTGGCACTCGAAACAGAAGGCTTTTTATCACAGGACAAGAAATCAGCCCTCAAAAACTTAACCGGCAGAAAATTTTTTTTTTGAAAAAATCCCTAAGCCCCGGGGTCACAATTTCAGCAAAAAATCTGACTTTTGGCAGTTCACTCAAAAATGGTTCCAAGAGCTTAAAAATGCTCCCCTGAAAGGTTTGGCACTCGAAACAGAAGGCTTTTTATCACAGGACAAGAAATCAGCCCTCAAAAACTTAACCGGCAGAAATTTTTTTTTTGAAAAAATCCCTAAGCCCCGGGGTCACAATTTCAGCAAAAATCTGACTTTTGGCAATTCACTCAAAAATGGTGCCAGAAGCTTGCAATTTCACAATTTCAGCAAAAATCTGACTTTTGGCAGTTCGCTCAAAAATGGTGCCAGAAGCTTGCAAATGATCCCCTGAAAGCTTTGGCGATGGAAACAGAAGGCTTTTTATCACAGGACAAGAAATCAGCCCTCAAAAACTTAACCGGCAGAAAATATTTTTTTGAAAAAATCCCTAAACCCCGGGGTCACAATTTCAGCAAAAATCTGACTTTTGGCAATTCACTCAAAAATGGTTCCAAGAGCTTAAAAATGCTCCCCTGAAAGGTTTGGCACTCGAAACAGAAGGCTTTTTATCACAGGACAAGAAATCAGCCCTCAAAAACTTAACCGGCAGAAAATTTTTTTTTTGAAAAAATCCCTAAGCCCCGGGGTCACAATTTCAGCAAAAAATCTGACTTTTGGCAGTTCACTCAAAAATGGTTCCAAGAGCTTAAAAATGCTCCCCTGAAAGGTTTGGCACTCGAAACAGAAGGCTTTTTATCACAGGACAAGAAATCAGCCCTCAAAAACTTAACCGGCAGAAATTTTTTTTTTGAAAAAATCCCTAAGCCCCGGGGTCACAATTTCAGCAAAAATCTGACTTTTGGCAATTCACTCAAAAATGGTGCCAGAAGCTTGCAATTTCACAATTTCAGCAAAAATCTGACTTTTGGCAGTTCGCTCAAAAATGGTGCCAGAAGCTTGCAAATGATCCCCTGAAAGCTTTGGCGATGGAAACAGAAGGCTTTTTATCACAGGACAAGAAATCAGCCCTCAAAAACTTAACCGGCAGAAAATATTTTTTTGAAAAAATCCCTAAACCCCGGGGTCACAATTTCAGCAAAAATCTGACTTTTGGCAATTCACTCAAAAATGGTGCCAGAAGCTTGCAAATGATCCCCTGAAAGCTTTGGCGATGGAAACAGAAGGCTTTTGATCACAGGACAAGAAATCAGCCCTCAAAAACCTAACCGGCAGAAAATATTTTTTTGAAAAAATCCCTAAGCCCCGGGGTCACAATTTCAGCAAAAATCTGACTTTTGGCAGTTCACTCAAAAATGGTTCCAAGAGCTTAAAAATGCTCCCCTGAAAGGTTTGGCACTCGAAACAGAAGGCTTTTTATCACAGGACAAGAAATCAGCCCTCAAAAACTTAACCGGCAGAAAATATTTTTTTGAAAAAATCCCTAAGCCCTCAGAAATCAGCCCTCAAAAACTTAACCGGCAGAAAATATTTTTTTGAAAAAATCCCTAAGCCCCGGGGTCACAATTTCAGCAAAAATCTGCCTTTTGGCAATTCACTCAAAAATGGTGCCAGAAGCTTGCAAATGATCCCCTGAAAGCTTTGGCGATGGAAACAGAAGGCTTTTGATCACAGGACAAGAAATCAGCCCTCAAAAACTTAACCGGCAGAAAATATTTTTTTGAAAAAATCCCTAAACCCCGGGGTCACAATTTCAGCAAAAATCTGACTTTTGGCAATTCACTCAAAAATGGTGCCAGAAGCTTGCAAATGATCCCCTGAAAGCTTTGGCGATGGAAACAGAAGGCTTTTGATCACAGGACAAGAAATCAGCCCTCAAAAACTTAACCGGCAGAAAATATTTTTTTGAAAAAATCCCTAAGCCCCGGGGTCACAATTTCAGCAAAAATCTGACTTTTGGCATTTCACACAAAAATGGTTCCAAGAGCTTAAAAATGCTCCCCTGAAAGGTTTGGCACTCGAAACAGAAGGCTTTTTATCACAGGACAAGAAATCAGCCCTCAAAAACCTAACCGGCAGAAAATATTTTTTTGAAAAAATCCCTAAGCCCCGGGGTCACAATTTCAGGAAAAATCTGACTTTTGGCATTTCACTCAAAAATGGTTCCAAGAGCTTAAAAATGCTCCCCTGAAAGGTTTGGCACTCGAAACAGAAGGCTTTTTATCACAGGACAAGAAATCAGCCCTCAAAAACTTAACCGGCAGAAAATATTTTTTTGAAAAAATCCCTAAGCCCTCAGAAATCAGCCCTCAAAAACTTAACCGGCAGAAAATATTTTTTTGAAAAAATCCCTAATCCCCGGGGTCACAATTTCAGCAAAAATCTGACTTTTGGCAATTCACTCAAAAATGGTGCCAGAAGCTTGCAAATGATCCCCTGAAAGCTTTGGCGATGGAAACAGAAGGCTTTTTATCACAGGACAAGAAATCAGCCCTCAAAAACTTAACCGGCAGAAAATATTTTTTTGAAAAAATCCCTAAGCCCCGGGGTCACAATTTCAGCAAAAATCTGACTTTTGGCAGTTCACTCAAAAATGGTGCCAGAAGCTTGCAAATGATCCGCTGAAAGCTTTGGCGATGGAAACAGAAGGCTTTTTATCACAGGACAAGAAATCAGCCCTCAAAAACTTAAACGGCAGAAAATATTTTTTTGAAAAAATCCCTAAGCCCCGGGGTCACAATTTCAGCAAAAATCTGACTTTTGGCAATTCACGCAAAAATGGTGCCAGAAGCTTGCAATTTCACAATTTCAGCAAAAATCTGACTTTTGGCAATTCACTCAAAAATGGTGCCAGAAGCTTGCAAATGATCCCCTGAAAGCTTTGGCGATGGAAACAGAAGGCTTTTTATCACAGGACAAGAAATCAGCCCTCAAAAACTTAACCGGCAGAAAATATTTTTTTGAAAAAATCCCTAAGCCCCGGGGTCACAATTTCAACAAAAATCTGACTTTTGGCAATTCACTCAAAATTGGTGCCAGAAGCTTGCAAATGATCCCCTGAAAGCTTTGGCGATGGAAACAGAAGGCTTTTGATCACAGGACAAGAAATCAGCCCTCAAAAACCTAACCGGCAGAAAATATTTTTTTGAAAAAATCCCTAAGCCCCGGGGTCACAATTTCAGCAAAAATCTGACTTTTGGCAGTTCACTCAAAAATGGTTCCAAGAGCTTAAAAATGCTCCCCTGAAAGGTTTGGCACTCGAAACAGAAGGCTTTTTATCACAGGACAAGAAATCAGCCCTCAAAAACCTAACCGGCAGAAAATATTTTTTTGAAAAAATCCCTAAGCCCCGGGGTCACAATTTCAGCAAAAATCTGACTTTTGGCAATTCACTCAAAAATGGTGCCAGAAGCTTTCAAATGATCCCCTGAAAGCTTTGGCGATGGAAACAGAAGGCTTTTTATCACAGGACAAGAAGTCAGCCCTCAAAAACTTAACCGGCAGAAATTTTTTTTTTGAAAAAATCCCTAAGCCCCAGGGTCACAATTTCAGCAAAAATCTGACTTTTGGCAATTCACTCAAAAATGGTGCCAGAAGCTTGCAATTTCACAATTTCAGCAAAAATCTGACTTTTGGCAATTCACTCAAAAATGGTGACAGAAGGTTGCAAATGATCCCCTGAAAGCTTTGGCGATGGAAACAGAAGGCTTTTTATCACAGGACAAGAAATCAGCCCTCAAAAACTTAACCGGCAGAAATTATTTTTTTGAAAAAATCCTTAAGCCCCGGGGTCAGAATTTCAGCAAAAATCTGACTTTTGGCAATTCACTCAAAAATGGTGCCAGAACCTTACAAATGATCCCCTGAAAGCTTTGGCGATGGAAACAGAAGGCTTTTTATCACAGGACAAGAAATCAGCCCTCAAAAACTTAACCGGCAGAAAATATTTTTTTGAAAAAATCCCTAAGCCCCGGGGTCACAATTTCAGCAAAAATCTGACTTTTGGCAGTTCACTCAAAAATGGTGCCAGAAGCTTGCAAATGATCCCCTGAAAGCTTTGGCGATGGAAACAGAAGGCTTTTTATCACAGGACAAGAAATCAGCCCTCAAAAACTTAACCGGCAGAAAATATTTTTTTGAAAAAATCCCTAAACCCCGGGGTCACAATTTCAGCAAAAATCTGACTTTTGGCAATTCACTCAAAAATGGTGCCAGAAGCTTGCAAATAATCCCCTGAAAGCTTTGGCGATGGAAACAGAAGGCTTTTGATTACAGGACAAGAAATCAGCCCTCAAAAACCTAACCGGCAGAAAATATTTTTTTGAAAAAATCCCTAAGCCCCGGGGTCACAATTTCAGCAAAAATCTGACTTTTGGCAGTTCACTCAAAAATGGTTCCAAGAGCTTAAAAATGCTCCCCTGAAAGGTTTGGCACTCGAAACAGAAGGCTTTTTATCACAGGACAAGAAATCAGCCCTCAAAAACTTAACCGGCAGAAAATATTTTTTTGAAAAAATCCCTAAGCCCTCAGAAATCAGCCCTCAAAAACTTAACCGGCAGAAAATATTTTTTTGAAAAAATCCCTAAGCCCCGGGGTCACAATTTCAGCAAAAATCTGACTTTTGGCAATTCACTCAAAAATGGTGCCAGAAGCTTGCAAATGATCCCCTGAAAGCTTTGGCGATGGAAACAGAAGGCTTTTTATCACAGGACAAGAAATCAGCCCTCAAAAACTTAACCGGCAGAAAATATTTTTTTGAAAAAATCCCTAAGCCCCGGGGTCACAATTTCAGCAAAAATCTGACTTTTGGCAGTTCACTCAAAAATGGTGCCAGAAGCTTGCAAATGCTCCCCAGAAAGGTTTGGCACTCGAAACAGAAGGCTTTTTATCACAGGACAAGAAATCAGCCCTCAAAAACTTAACCGGCAGAAAATATTTTTTTGAAAAAATCCCTAAGCCCCGGGGTCACAATTTCAGCAAAAATCTGACTTTTGGCAGTTCACTCAAAAATGGTGCCAGAAGCTTGCAAATGATCCGCTGAAAGCTTTGGCGATGGAAACAGAAGGCTTTTTATCACAGGACAAGAAATCAGCCCTCAAAAACTTAAACGGCAGAAAATATTTTTTTGAAAAAATCCCTAAGCCCCGGGGTCACAATTTCAGCAAAAATCTGACTTTTGGCAATTCACGCAAAAATGGTGCCAGAAGCTTGCAATTTCACAATTTCAGCAAAAATCTGACTTTTGGCAATTCACTCAAAAATGGTGCCAGAAGCTTGCAAATGATCCCCTGAAAGCTTTGGCGATGGAAACAGAAGGCTTTTTATCACAGGACAAGAAATCAGCCCTCAAAAACTTAACCGGCAGAAAATATTTTTTTGAAAAAATCCCTAAGCCCCGGGGTCACAATTTCAACAAAAATCTGACTTTTGGCAATTCACTCAAAATTGGTGCCAGAAGCTTGCAAATGATCCCCTGAAAGCTTTGGCGATGGAAACAGAAGGCTTTTGATCACAGGACAAGAAATCAGCCCTCAAAAACCTAACCGGCAGAAAATATTTTTTTGAAAAAATCCCTAAGCCCCGGGGTCACAATTTCAGCAAAAATCTGACTTTTGGCAGTTCACTCAAAAATGGTTCCAAGAGCTTAAAAATGCTCCCCTGAAAGGTTTGGCACTCGAAACAGAAGGCTTTTTATCACAGGACAAGAAATCAGCCCTCAAAAACCTAACCGGCAGAAAATATTTTTTTGAAAAAATCCCTAAGCCCCGGGGTCACAATTTCAGCAAAAATCTGACTTTTGGCAATTCACTCAAAAATGGTGCCAGAAGCTTTCAAATGATCCCCTGAAAGCTTTGGCGATGGAAACAGAAGGCTTTTTATCACAGGACAAGAAGTCAGCCCTCAAAAACTTAACCGGCAGAAATTTTTTTTTTGAAAAAATCCCTAAGCCCCGGGGTCACAATTTCAGCAAAAATCTGACTTTTGGCAATTCCATCAAAAATGGTGCCAGAAGCTTGCAATTTCACAATTTCAGCAAAAATCTGACTTTTGGCAATTCACTCAAAAATGGTGACAGAAGGTTGCAAATGATCCCCTGAAAGCTTTGGCGATGGAAACAGAAGGCTTTTTATCACAGGACAAGAAATCAGCCCTCAAAAACTTAACCGGCAGAAATTATTTTTTTGAAAAAATCCCTAAGCCCCGGGGTCACAATTTCAGCAAAAATCTGACTTTTGGCAATTCACTCAAAAATGGTGCCAGAACCTTACAAATGATCCCCTGAAAGCTTTGGCGATGGAAACAGAAGGCTTTTTATCACAGGACAAGAAATCAGCCCTCAAAAACTTAACCGGCAGAAAATATTTTTTTGAAAAAATCCCTAAGCCCCGGGGTCACAATTTCAGCAAAAATCTGACTTTTGGCAGTTCACTCAAAAATGGTGCCAGAAGCTTGCAAATGATCCCCTGAAAGCTTTGGCGATGGAAACAGAAGGCTTTTTATCACAGGACAAGAAATCAGCCCTCAAAAACTTAACCGGCAGAAAATATTTTTTTGAAAAAATCCCTAAACCCCGGGGTCACAATTTCAGCAAAAATCTGACTTTTGGCAATTCACTCAAAAATGGTGCCAGAAGCTTGCAAATAATCCCCTGAAAGCTTTGGCGATGGAAACAGAAGGCTTTTGATTACAGGACAAGAAATCAGCCCTCAAAAACCTAACCGGCAGAAAATATTTTTTTGAAAAAATCCCTAAGCCCCGGGGTCACAATTTCAGCAAAAATCTGACTTTTGGCAGTTCACTCAAAAATGGTTCCAAGAGCTTAAAAATGCTCCCCTGAAAGGTTTGGCACTCGAAACAGAAGGCTTTTTATCACAGGACAAGAAATCAGCCCTCAAAAACTTAACCGGCAGAAAATATTTTTTTGAAAAAATCCCTAAGCCCTCAGAAATCAGCCCTCAAAAACTTAACCGGCAGAAAATATTTTTTTGAAAAAATCCCTAAGCCCCGGGGTCACAATTTCAGCAAAAATCTGACTTTTGGCAATTCACTCAAAAATGGTGCCAGAAGCTTGCAAATGATCCCCTGAAAGCTTTGGCGATGGAAACAGAAGGCTTTTTATCACAGGACAAGAAATCAGCCCTCAAAAACTTAACCGGCAGAAAATATTTTTTTGAAAAAATCCCTAAGCCCCGGGGTCACAATTTCAGCAAAAATCTGACTTTTGGCAGTTCACTCAAAAATGGTGCCAGAAGCTTGCAAATGATCCGCTGAAAGCTTTGGCGATGGAAACAGAAGGCTTTTTATCACAGGACAAGAAATCAGCCCTCAAAAACTTAACCGGCAGAAAATATTTTTTTGAAAAAATCCCTAAGCCCCGGGGTCACAATTTCAGCAAAAATCTGACTTTTGGCAATTCACTCAAAAATGGTGCCAGAAGCTTGCAATTTCACAATTTCCGCAAAAATCTGACTTTTGGCAATTCACTCAAAAATGGTGCCAGAAGCTTGCAAATGATCCCCTGAAAGCTTTGGCGATGGAAACAGAAGGCTTTTTATCACAGGACAAGAAATCAGCCCTCAAAAACTTAACCGGCAGAAAATATTTTTTTGAAAAAATCCCGAAGCCCCGGGGTCACAATTTCAGCAAAAATCTGACTTTTGGCAATTCACTCAAAAATGGTGCCAGAAACTTCCAAATGATCCCCTGAAAGCTTTGGCGATGGAAACAGAAGGCTTTTTATCACAGGACAAGAAATCAGCCCTCAAAAACTTAACCGGCAGAAAATATTTTTTTGAAAAAATCCCTAAGCCCCGGGGTCACAATTTCAGCAAAAATCTGACTTTTGGCAATTCACTCAAAAATGGTGCCAGAAGCTTGCAAATGATCCCCTGAAAGCTTTGGCGATGGAAACAGAAGGCTTTTGATCACAGGACAAGAAATCAGCCCTCAAAAACGTAACCGGCAGAAAATATTTTTTTGAAAAAATCCCTAAGCCCCGGGGTCACAATTTCAGCAAAAATCTGACTTTTGGCAGTTCACTCAAAGCTTAAAAATGCTCCCCTGAAAGGTTTGGCACTCGAAACAGAAGGCTTTTTATCACAGGACAAGAAATCAGCCTTCAAAAACCTAACCGGCAGAAAATATTTTTTTGAAAAAATCCCTAAGCCCCGGGGTCACAATTTCAGCAAAAATCTGACTTTTGGCAATTCACTCAAAAATGGTTCCAAGAGCTTAAAAATGCTCCCCTGAAAGGTTTGGCACTCGAAACAGAAGGCTTTTTATCACAGGACAAGAAATCAGCCCTCAAAAACTTAACCGGCAGAAAATATTTTTTTGAAAAAATCCCTAAGCCCCGGGGTCACAATTTCAGCAAAAATCTGACTTTTGGCAATTCACTCAAAAATGGTTCCAAGAGCTTAAAAATGCTCCCCTGAAAGGTTTGGCACTCGAAACAGAAGGCTTTTTATCACAGGACAAGAAATCAGCCCTCAAAAACTTAACCGGCAGAAATTTTTTTTTTGAAAAAATCCCTAAGCCCCGGGGTCACAATTTCAGCAAAAATCTGACTTTTGGCAATTCACTCAAAAATGGTGCCAGAAGCTTGCAAATGATCCCCTGAAAGCTTTGGCGATGGAAACAGAAGGCTTTTTATCACAGGACAAGAAATCAGCCCTCAAAAACTTAACCGGCAGAAAATATTTTTTTGAAAAAATCCCAAAGCCCCGGGGTCACAATTTCAGCAAAAATCTGACTTTTGGCAATTCACTCAAAAATGGTGCCAGAAGCTTGCAATTTCACAATTTCAGCAAAAATCTGACTTTTGGCAATTCACTCAAAAATGGTGCCAGAAGCTTGCAAATGATCCCCTGAAAGGTTTGGCACTCGAAACAGAAGGCTTTTTATCACAGGACAAGAAATCAGCCCTCAAAAACTTAACCGGCAGAAAATATTTTTTTGAAAAAATCACAAAGCCCCGGGGTCACAATTTCAGCAAAAATCTGACTTTTGGCAATTCACTCAAAAATGGTGCCAGAACCTTACAAATGATCCCCTGAAAGCTTTGGCGATGGAAACAGAAGGCTTTTTATCACAGGACAAGAAATCAGCCCTCAAAAACTTAACCGGCAGAAAATATTTTTTTGAAAAAATCCCTAAGCCCCGGGGTCACAATTTCAGCAAAAATCTGACTTTTGGCAGTTCACTCAAAAATGGTGCCAGAAGCTTGCAAATGATCCCCTGAAAGCTTTGGCGATGGAAACAGAAGGCTTTTTATCACAGGACAAGAAATCAGCCCTCAAAAACTTAACTGGCAGAAAATATTTTTTTGAAAAAATCCCTAAGCCCCGGGGTCACAATTTCAGCAAAAATCTGACTTTTGGCAGTTCACTCAAAAATGGTTCCAAGAGCTTAAAAATGCTCCCCTGAAAGGTTTGGCACTCGAAACAGAAGGCTTTTTATCACAGGACAAGAAATCAGCCCTCAAAAACTTAACCGGCAGAAAATATTTTTTTGAAAAAATCCCTAAGCCCTCAGAAATCAGCCCTCAAAAACTTAACCGGCAGAAAATATTTTTTTGAAAAAATCCCTAAGCCCCGGGGTCACAATTTCAGCAAAAATCTGACTTTTGGCAATTCACTCAAAAATGGTGCCAGAAGCTTGCAATTTCACAATTTCAGCAAAAATCTGACTTTTGGCAATTCACTCAAAAATGGTGCCAGAAGCTTTCAAATGATCCCCTGAAAGCTTTGGCGATGGAAACAGAAGGCTTTTTATCACAGGACAAGAAGTCAGCCCTCAAAAACTTAACCGGCAGAAAATTTTTTTTTGAAAAAATCCCTAAGCCCCGGGGTCACAATTTCAGCAAAAATCTGACTTTTGGCAATTCACTCAAAAATGGTGCCAGAAGCTTGCAATTTCACAATTTCAGCAAAAATCTGACTTTTGGCAATTCACTCAAAAATGGTGCCAGAAGCTTGCAAATGATCCCCTGAAAGATTTGGCGATGGAAACAGAAGGCTTTTGATCACAGGACAAGAAATCAGCCCTCAAAAACTTAACCGGCAGAAAATATTTTTTTGAAAAAATCCCTAAGCCCCGGGGTCACAATTTCAGCAAAAATCTGACTTTTGGCAGTTCACTCAAAAATGGTTCCAAGAGCTTAAAAATGCTCCCCTGAAAGGTTTGGCACTCGAAACAGAAGGCTTTTTATCACAGGACAAGAAATCAGCCCTCAAAAACCTAACCGGCAGAAAATATTTTTTTGAAAAAATCCCTAAGCCCCGGGGTCACAATTTCAGCAAAAATCTGACTTTTGGCAGTTCACTCAAAAATGGTGCCAGAAGCTTGCAAATGATCCCCTGAAAGCTTTGGCGATGGAAACAGAAGGCTTTTTATCACAGGACAAGAAATCAGCCCTCAAAAACTTAACCGGCAGAAAATATTTTTTTGAAAAAATCCCTAAACCCCGGGGTCACAATTTCAGCAAAAATCTGACTTTTGGCAATTCACTCAAAAATGGTGCCAGAAGCTTGCAAATAATCCCCTGAAAGCTTTGGCGATGGAAACAGAAGGCTTTTGATCACAGGACAAGAAATCAGCCCTCAAAAACCTAACCGGCAGAAAATATTTTTTTGAAAAAATCCCTAAGCCCCAGGGTCACAATTTCAGCAAAAATCTGACTTTTGGCAGTTCACTCAAAAATGGTTCCAAGAGCTTAAAAATGCTCCCCTGAAAGGTTTGGCACTCGAAACAGAAGGCTTTTTATCACAGGACAAGAAATCAGCCCTCAAAAACTTAACCGGCAGAAAATATTTTTTTGGAAAAATCCCTAAGCCCTCAGAAATCAGCCCTCAAAAACTTAACCGGCAGAAAATATTTTTTTGAAAAAATCCCTAAGCCCCGGGGTCACAATTTCAGCAAAAATCTGACTTTTGGCAGTTCACTCAAAAATGGTGCCAGAAGCTTGCAAATGATCCCCTGAAAGCTTTGGCGATGGAAACAGAAGGCTTTTTATCACAGGACAAGAAATCAGCCCTCAAAAACTTAACCGGCAGAAAATATTTTTTTGAAAAAATCCCTAAACCCCGGGGTCACAATTTCAGCAAAAATCTGACTTTTGGCAATTCACTCAAAAATGGTGCCAGAAGCTTGCAAATAATCCCCTGAAAGCTTTGGCGATGGAAACAGAAGGCTTTTGATCACAGGACAAGAAATCAGCCCTCAAAAACCTAACCGGCAGAAAATATTTTTTTGAAAAAATCCCTAAGCCCCGGGGTCACAATTTCAGCAAAAATCTGACTTTTGGCAGTTCACTCAAAAATGGTTCCAAGAGCTTAAAAATGCTCCCCTGAAAGGTTTGGCACTCGAAACAGAAGGCTTTTTATCACAGGACAAGAAATCAGCCCTCAAAAACTTAACCGGCAGAAAATATTTTTTTGAAAAAATCCCTAAGCCCTCAGAAATCAGCCCTCAAAAACTTAACCGGCAGAAAATATTTTTTTGAAAAAATCCCTAAGCCCCGGGGTCACAATTTCAGCAAAAATCTGACTTTTGGCAATTCACTCAAAAATGGTGCCAGAAGCTTGCAAATGATCCCCTGAAAGCTTTGGCGATGGAAACAGAAGGCTTTTTATCACAGGACAAGAAATCAGCCCTCAAAAACTTAACCGGCAGAAAATATTTTTTTGAAAAAATCCCTAAGCCCCGGGGTCACAATTTCAGCAAAAATCTGACTTTTGGCAGTTCACTCAAAAATGGTGCCAGAAGCTTGCAAATGATCCGCTGAAAGCTTTGGCGATGGAAACAGAAGGCTTTTTATCACAGGACAAGAAATCAGCCCTCAAAAACTTAACCGGCAGAAAATATTTTTTTGAAAAAATCCCTAAGCCCCGGGGTCACAATTTCAGCAAAAATCTGACTTTTGGCAATTCACTCAAAAATGGTGCCAGAAGCTTGCAATTTCACAATTTCCGCAAAAATCTGACTTTTGGCAATTCACTCAAAAATGGTGCCAGAAGCTTGCAAATGATCCCCTGAAAGCTTTGGCGATGGAAACAGAAGGCTTTTTATCACAGGACAAGAAATCAGCCCTCAAAAACTTAACCGGCAGAAAATATTTTTTTGAAAAAATCCCGAAGCCCCGGGGTCACAATTTCAGCAAAAATCTGACTTTTGGCAATTCTCTCAAAAATGGTGCCAGAAGCTTACAAATGATCCCCTGAAAGCTTTGGCGATGGAAACAGAAGGCTTTTTATCACAGGACAAGAAATCAGCCCTCAAAAACTTAACCGGCAGAAAATATTTTTTTGAAAAAATCCCTAAGCCCCGGGGTCACAATTTCAGCAAAAATCTGACTTTTGGCAATTCACTCAAAAATGGTGCCAGAAGCTTGCAAATGATCCCCTGAAAGCTTTGGCGATGGAAACAGAAGGCTTTTGATCACAGGACAAGAAATCAGCCCTCAAAAACGTAACCGGCAGAAAATATTTTTTTGAAAAAATCCCTAAGCCCCGGGGTCACAATTTCAGCAAAAATCTGACTTTTGGCAATTCACTCAAAAATGGTGCCAGAAGCTTGCAAATAATCCCCTGAAAGCTTTGGCGATGGAAACAGAAGGCTTTTGATCACAGGACAAGAAATCAGCCCTCAAAAACCTAACCGGCAGAAAATATTTTTTTGAAAAAATCCCTAAGCCCCGGGGTCACAATTTCAGCAAAAATCTGACTTTTGGCAGTTCACTCAAAAATGGTTCCAAGAGCTTAAAAATGCTCCCCTGAAAGGTTTGGCACTCGAAACAGAAGGCTTTTGATCACAGGACAAGAAATCAGCCCTCAAAAACTTAACCGGCAGAAAATATTTTTTTGAAAAAATCCCTAAGCCCTCAGAAATCAGCCCTCAAAAACTTAACCGGCAGAAAATATTTTTTTGAAAAAATCCCTAAGCCCCGGTGTCACAATTTCAGCAAAAATCTGACTTTTGGCAATTCACTCAAAAATGGTGCCAGAAGCTTGCAAATGATCCCCTGAAAGCTTTGGCGATGGAAACAGAAGGCTTTTTATCACAGGACAAGAAATCAGCCCTCAAAAACTTAACCGGCAGAAAATATTTTTTTGAAAAAATCCCTAAGCCCCGGGGTCACAATTTCAGCAAAAATCTGACTTTTGGCAGTTCACTCAAAAATGGTGCCAGAAGCTTGCAAATGATCCGCTGAAAGCTTTGGCGATGGAAACAGAAGGCTTTTTATCACAGGACAAGAAATCAGCCCTCAAAAACTTAACCGGCAGAAAATATTTTTTTGAAAAAATCCCTAAGCCCCGGGGTCACAATTTCAGCAAAAATCTGACTTTTGGCAATTCACTCAAAAATGGTGCCAGAAGCTTGCAATTTCACAATTTCCGCAAAAATCTGACTTTTGGCAATTCACTCAAAAATGGTGCCAGAAGCTTGCAAATGATCCCCTGAAAGCTTTGGCGATGGAAACAGAAGGCTTTTTATCACAGGACAAGAAATCAGCCCTCAAAAACTTAACCGGCAGAAAATATTTTTTTGAAAAAATCCCGAAGCCCCGGGGTCACAATTTCAGCAAAAATCTGACTTTTGGCAATTCACTCAAAAATGGTGCCAGAAGCTTACAAATGATCCCCTGAAAGCTTTGGCGATGGAAACAGAAGGCTTTTTATCACAGGACAAGAAATCAGCCCTCAAAAACTTAACCGGCAGAAAATATTTTTTTGAAAAAATCCCTAAGCCCCGGGGTCACAATTTCAGCAAAAATCTGACTTTTGGCAATTCACTCAAAAATGGTGCCAGAAGCTTGCAAATGATCCCCTGAAAGCTTTGGCGATGGAAACAGAAGGCTTTTGATCACAGGACAAGAAATCAGCCCTCAAAAACGTAACCGGCAGAAAATATTTTTTTGAAAAAATCCCTAAGCCCCGGGGTCACAATTTCAGCAAAAATCTGACTTTTGGCAATTCACTCAAAAATGGTGCCAGAAGCTTGCAAATAATCCCCTGAAAGCTTTGGCGATGGAAACAGAAGGCTTTTGATCACAGGACAAGAAATCAGCCCTCAAAAACCTAACCGGCAGAAAATATTTTTTTGAAAAAATCCCTAAGCCCCGGGGTCACAATTTCAGCAAAAATCTGACTTTTGGCAGTTCACTCAAAAATGGTTCCAAGAGCTTAAAAATGCTCCCCTGAAAGGTTTGGCACTCGAAACAGAAGGCTTTTGATCACAGGACAAGAAATCAGCCCTCAAAAACTTAACCGGCAGAAAATATTTTTTTGAAAAAATCCCTAAGCCCTCAGAAATCAGCCCTCAAAAACTTAACCGGCAGAAAATATTTTTTTGAAAAAATCCCTAAGCCCCGGGGTCACAATTTCAGCAAAAATCTGACTTTTGGCAATTCACTCAAAAATGGTGCCAGAAGCTTGCAAATGATCCCCTGAAAGCTTTGGCGATGGAAACAGAAGGCTTTTTATCACAGGACAAGAAATCAGCCCTCAAAAACTTAACCGGCAGAAAATATTTTTTTGAAAAAATCCCTAAGCCCCGGGGTCACAATTTCAGCAAAAATCTGACTTTTGGCAGTTCACTCAAAAATGGTGCCAGAAGCTTGCAAATGATCCGCTGAAAGCTTTGGCGATGGAAACAGAAGGCTTTTTATCACAGGACAAGAAATCAGCCCTCAAAAACTTAACCGGCAGAAAATATTTTTTTGAAAAAATCCCTAAGCCCCGGGGTCACAATTTCAGCAAAAATCTGACTTTTGGCAATTCACTCAAAAATGGTGCCAGAAGCTTGCAATTTCACAATTTCCGCAAAAATCTGACTTTTGGCAATTCACTCAAAAATGGTGCCAGAAGCTTGCAAATGATCCCCTGAAAGCTTTGGCGATGGAAACAGAAGGCTTTTTATCACAGGACAAGAAATCAGCCCTCAAAAACTTAACCGGCAGAAAATATTTTTTTGAAAAAATCCCGAAGCCCCGGGGTCACAATTTCAGCAAAAATCTGACTTTTGGCAATTCACTCAAAAATGGTGCCAGAAACTTACAAATGATCCCCTGAAAGCTTTGGCGATGGAAACAGAAGGCTTTTTATCACAGGACAAGAAATCAGCCCTCAAAAACTTAACCGGCAGAAAATATTTTTTTGAAAAAATCCCTAAGCCCCGGGGTCACAATTTCAGCAAAAATCTGACTTTTGGCAATTCACTCAAAAATGGTGCCAGAAGCTTGCAAATGATCCCCTGAAAGCTTTGGCGATGGAAACAGAAGGCTTTTGATCACAGGACAAGAAATCAGCCCTCAAAAACGTAACCGGCAGAAAATATTTTTTTGAAAAAATCCCTAAGCCCCGGGGTCACAATTTCAGCAAAAATCTGACTTTTGGCAGTTCACTCAAAAATGGTTCCAAGAGCTTAAAAATGCTCCCCTGAAAGGTTTGGCACTCGAAACAGAAGGCTTTTTATCACAGGACAAGAAATCAGCCTTCAAAAACCTAACCGGCAGAAAATATTTTTTTGAAAAAATCCCTAAGCCCCGGGGTCACAATTTCAGCAAAAATCTGACTTTTGGCAATTCACTCAAAAATGGTTCCAAGAGCTTAAAAATGCTCCCCTGAAAGGTTTGGCACTCGAAACAGAAGGCTTTTTATCACAGGACAAGAAATCAGCCCTCAAAAACTTAACCGGCAGAAAATATTTTTTTGAAAAAATCCCTAAGCCCCGGGGTCACAATTTCAGCAAAAATCTGACTTTTGGCAATTCACTCAAAAATGGTGCCAGAAGCTTGCAAATGATCCCCTGAAAGCTTTGGCGATGGAAACAGAAGGCTTTTTATCACAGGACAAGAAATCAGCCCTCAAAAACTTAACCGGCAGAAAATATTTTTTTGAAAAAATCCCTAAGCCCCGGGGTCACAATTTCAGCAAAAATCTGACTTTTGGCAATTCACTCAAAAATGGTGCCAGAAGCTTGCAATTTCACAATTTCAGCAAAAATCTGACTTTTGGCAATTCACTCAAAAATGGTGCCAGAAGCTTGCAAATGATCCCCTGAAAGGTTTGGCACTCGAAACAGAAGGCTTTTTATCACAGGACAAGAAATCAGCCCTCAAAAACTTAACCGGCAGAAAATATTTTTTTGAAAAAATCACAAAGCCCCGGGGTCACAATTTCAGCAAAAATCTGACTTTTGGCAATTCACTCAAAAATGGTGCCAGAACCTTACAAATGATCCCCTGAAAGCTTTGGCGATGGAAACAGAAGGCTTTTTATCACAGGACAAGAAATCAGCCCTCAAAAACTTAACCGGCAGAAAATATTTTTTTGAAAAAATCCCTAAGCCCCGGGGTCACAATTTCAGCAAAAATCTGACTTTTGGCAGTTCACTCAAAAATGGTTCCAAGAGCTTAAAAATGCTCCCCTGAAAGGTTTGGCACTCGAAACAGAAGGCTTTTTATCACAGGACAAGAAATCAGCCCTCAAAAACTTAACCGGCAGAAAATATTTTTTTGAAAAAATCCCTAAGCCCTCAGAAATCAGCCCTCAAAAACTTAACCGGCAGAAAATATTTTTTTGAAAAAATCCCTAAGCCCCGGGGTCACAATTTCAGCAAAAATCTGACTTTTGGCAATTCACTCAAAAATGGTGCCACAAGCTTGCAATTTCACAATTTCAGCAAAAATCTGACTTTTGGCAATTCACTCAAAAATGGTGCCAGAAGCTTTCAAATGATCCCCTGAAAGCTTAGGCGATGGAAACAGAAGGCTTTTTATCACAGGACAAGAAGTCAGCCCTCAAAAACTTAACCGGCAGAAATTTTTTTTTTGAAAAAATCCCTAAGCCCCGGGGTCACAATTTCAGCAAAAATCTGACTTTTGGCAATTCACTCAAAAATGGTGCCAGAAGCTTGCAATTTCACAATTTCAGCAAAAATCTGACTTTTGGCAATTCACTCAAAAATGGTGACAGAAGGTTGCAAATGATCCCCTGAAAGCTTTGGCGATGGAAACACAAGGCTTTTTATCACAGGACAAGAAATCAGCCCTCAAAAACTTAACCGGCAGAAATTATTTTTTTGAAAAAATCCTTAAGCCCCGGGGTCAGAATTTCAGCAAAAATCTGACTTTTGGCAATTCACTCAAAAATGGTGCCAGAACCTTACAAATGATCCCCTGAAAGCTTTGGCGATGGAAACAGAAGGCTTTTTATCACAGGACAAGAAATCAGCCCTCAAAAACTTAACCGGCAGAAAATATTTTTTTGAAAAAATCCCTAAGCCCCGGGGTCACAATTTCAGCAAAAATCTGACTTTTGGCAGTTCACTCAAAAATGGTGCCAGAAGCTTGCAAATGATCCCCTGAAAGCTTTGGCGATGGAAACAGAAGGCTTTTTATCACAGGACAAGAAATCAGCCCTCAAAAACTTAACCGGCAGAAAATATTTTTTTGAAAAAATCCCTAAACCCCGGGGTCACAATTTCAGCAAAAATCTGACTTTTGGCAATTCACTCAAAAATGGTGCCAGAAGCTTGCAAATAATCCCCTGAAAGCTTTGGCGATGGAAACAGAAGGCTTTTGATCACAGGACAAGAAATCAGCCCTCAAAAACCTAACCGGCAGAAAATATTTTTTTGAAAAAATCCCTAAGCCCCGGGGTCACAATTTCAGCAAAAATCTGACTTTTGGCAGTTCACTCAAAAATGGTTCCAAGAGCTTAAAAATGCTCCCCTGAAAGGTTTGGCACTCGAAACAGAAGGCTTTTTATCACAGGACAAGAAATCAGCCCTCAAAAACTTAACCGGCAGAAAATATTTTTTTGAAAAAATCCCTAAGCCCTCAGAAATCAGCCCTCAAAAACTTAACCGGCAGAAAATATTTTTTTGAAAAAATCCCTAAGCCCCGGGGTCACAATTTCAGCAAAAATCTGACTTTTGGCAATTCACTCAAAAATGGTGCCAGAAGCTTGCAAATGATCCCCTGAAAGCTTTGGCGATGGAAACAGAAGGCTTTTTATCACAGGACAAGAAATCAGCCCTCAAAAACTTAACCGGCAGAAAATATTTTTTTGAAAAAATCCCTAAGCCCCGGGGTCACAATTTCAGCAAAAATCTGACTTTTGGCAGTTCACTCAAAAATGGTGCAAGAAGCTTGCAAATGATCCGCTGAAAGCTTTGGCGATGGAAACAGAAGGCTTTTTATCACAGGACAAGAAATCAGCCCTCAAAAACTTAACCGGCAGAAAATATTTTTTTGAAAAAATCCCTAAGACCCGGGGTCACAATTTCAGCAAAAATCTGACTTTTGGCAATTCACTCAAAAATGGTGCCAGAAGCTTGCAATTTCACAATTTCCGCAAAAATCTGACTTTTGGCAATTCACTCAAAAATGGTGCCAGAAGCTTGCAAATGATCCCCTGAAAGCTTTGGCGATGGAAACAGAAGGCTTTTTATCACAGGACAAGAAATCAGCCCTCAAAAACTTAACCGGCAGAAAATATTTTTTTGAAAAAATCCCTAAGCCCCGGGGTCACAATTTCAGCAAAAATCTGACTTTTGGCAATTCACTCAAAAATGGTTCCAAGAGCTTAAAAATGCTCCCCTGAAAGGTTTGGCACTCGAAACAGAAGGCTTTTTATCACAGGACAAGAAATCAGCCCTCAAAAACTTAACCGGCAGAAATTTTTTTTTTGAAAAAATCCCTAAGCCCCGGGGTCACAATTTCAGCAAAAATCTGACTTTTGGCAATTCACTCAAAAATGGTGCCAGAAGCTTGCAATTTCACAATTTCAGCAAAAATCTGACTTTTGGCAATTCACTCAAAAATGGTGCCAGAAGCTTGCAAATGATCCCCTGAAAGGTTTGGCACTCGAAACAGAAGGCTTTTTATCACAGGACAAGAAATCAGCCCTCAAAAACTTAACCGGCAGAAAATATTTTTTTGAAAAAATCACAAAGCCCCGGGGTCACAATTTCAGCAAAAATCTGACTTTTGGCAATTCACTCAAAAATGGTGCCAGAACCTTACAAATGATCCCCTGAAAGCTTTGGCGATGGAAACAGAAGGCTTTTTATCACAGGACAAGAAATCAGCCCTCAAAAACTTAACCGGCAGAAAATATTTTTTTGAAAAAATCCCTAAGCCCCGGGGTCACAATTTCAGCAAAAATCTGACTTTTGGCAGTTCACTCAAAAATGGTTCCAAGAGCTTAAAAATGCTCCCCTGAAAGGTTTGGCACTCGAAACAGAAGGCTTTTTATCACAGGACAAGAAATCAGCCCTCAAAAACTTAACCGGCAGAAAATATTTTTTTGAAAAAATCCCTAAGCCCTCAGAAATCAGCCCTCAAAAACTTAACCGGCAGAAAATATTTTTTTGAAAAAATCCCTAAGCCCCGGGGTCACAATTTCAGCAAAAATCTGACTTTTGGCAATTCACTCAAAAATGGTGCCACAAGCTTGCAATTTCACAATTTCAGCAAAAATCTGACTTTTGGCAATTCACTCAAAAATGGTGCCAGAAGCTTTCAAATGATCCCCTGAAAGCTTAGGCGATGGAAACAGAAGGCTTTTTATCACAGGACAAGAAGTCAGCCCTCAAAAACTTAACCGGCAGAAATTTTTTTTTTGAAAAAATCCCTAAGCCCCGGGGTCACAATTTCAGCAAAAATCTGACTTTTGGCAATTCACTCAAAAATGGTGCCAGAAGCTTGCAATTTCACAATTTCAGCAAAAATCTGACTTTTGGCAATTCACTCAAAAATGGTGACAGAAGGTTGCAAATGATCCCCTGAAAGCTTTGGCGATGGAAACAGAAGGCTTTTTATCACAGGACAAGAAATCAGCCCTCAAAAACTTAACCGGCAGAAATTATTTTTTTGAAAAAATCCTTAAGCCCCGG
Organism: Podarcis liolepis; assembly: GCF_965112155.1. Lineage (NCBI taxonomy): Eukaryota > Metazoa > Chordata > Lepidosauria > Squamata > Lacertidae > Podarcis > Podarcis liolepis. The sequence continues at coordinate 16,337,576 of NC_139571.1, read as the reverse complement.
GGTCAGAATTTCAGCAAAAATCTGACTTTTGGCAATTCACTCAAAAATGGTGCCAGAACCTTACAAATGATCCCCTGAAAGCTTTGGCGATGGAAACAGAAGGCTTTTTATCACAGGACAAGAAATCAGCCCTCAAAAACTTAACCGGCAGAAAATATTTTTTTGAAAAAATCCCTAAGCCCCGGGGTCACAATTTCAGCAAAAATCTGACTTTTGGCAGTTCACTCAAAAATGGTGCCAGAAGCTTGCAAATGATCCCCTGAAAGCTTTGGCGATGGAAACAGAAGGCTTTTTATCACAGGACAAGAAATCAGCCCTCAAAAACTTAACCGGCAGAAAATATTTTTTTGAAAAAATCCCTAAACCCCGGGGTCACAATTTCAGCAAAAATCTGACTTTTGGCAATTCACTCAAAAATGGTGCCAGAAGCTTGCAAATAATCCCCTGAAAGCTTTGGCGATGGAAACAGAAGGCTTTTGATCACAGGACAAGAAATCAGCCCTCAAAAACCTAACCGGCAGAAAATATTTTTTTGAAAAAATCCCTAAGCCCCGGGGTCACAATTTCAGCAAAAATCTGACTTTTGGCAGTTCACTCAAAAATGGTTCCAAGAGCTTAAAAATGCTCCCCTGAAAGGTTTGGCACTCGAAACAGAAGGCTTTTTATCACAGGACAAGAAATCAGCCCTCAAAAACTTAACCGGCAGAAAATATTTTTTTGAAAAAATCCCTAAGCCCTCAGAAATCAGCCCTCAAAAACTTAACCGGCAGAAAATATTTTTTTGAAAAAATCCCTAAGCCCCGGGGTCACAATTTCAGCAAAAATCTGACTTTTGGCAATTCACTCAAAAATGGTGCCAGAAGCTTGCAAATGATCCCCTGAAAGCTTTGGCGATGGAAACAGAAGGCTTTTTATCACAGGACAAGAAATCAGCCCTCAAAAACTTAACCGGCAGAAAATATTTTTTTGAAAAAATCCCTAAGCCCCGGGGTCACAATTTCAGCAAAAATCTGACTTTTGGCAGTTCACTCAAAAATGGTGCAAGAAGCTTGCAAATGATCCGCTGAAAGCTTTGGCGATGGAAACAGAAGGCTTTTTATCACAGGACAAGAAATCAGCCCTCAAAAACTTAACCGGCAGAAAATATTTTTTTGAAAAAATCCCTAAGACCCGGGGTCACAATTTCAGCAAAAATCTGACTTTTGGCAATTCACTCAAAAATGGTGCCAGAAGCTTGCAATTTCACAATTTCCGCAAAAATCTGACTTTTGGCAATTCACTCAAAAATGGTGCCAGAAGCTTGCAAATGATCCCCTGAAAGCTTTGGCGATGGAAACAGAAGGCTTTTTATCACAGGACAAGAAATCAGCCCTCAAAAACTTAACCGGCAGAAAATATTTTTTTGAAAAAATCCCTAAGCCCCGGGGTCACAATTTCAGCAAAAATCTGACTTTTGGCAATTCACTCAAAAATGGTTCCAAGAGCTTAAAAATGCTCCCCTGAAAGGTTTGGCACTCGAAACAGAAGGCTTTTTATCACAGGACAAGAAATCAGCCCTCAAAAACTTAACCGGCAGAAATTTTTTTTTTGAAAAAATCCCTAAGCCCCGGGGTCACAATTTCAGCAAAAATCTGACTTTTGGCAATTCACTCAAAAATGGTGCCAGAAGCTTGCAAATGATCCCCTGAAAGCTTTGGCGATGGAAACAGAAGGCTTTTTATCACAGGACAAGAAATCAGCCCTCAAAAACTTAACCGGCAGAAAATATTTTTTTGAAAAAATCCCTAAGCCCCGGGGTCACAATTTCAGCAAAAATCTGACTTTTGGCAATTCACTCAAAAATGGTGCCAGAAGCTTGCAAATGATCCCCTGAAAGCTTTGGCGATGGAAACAGAAGGCTTTTGATCACAGGACAAGAAATCAGCCCTCAAAAACGTAACCGGCAGAAAATATTTTTTTGAAAAAATCCCTAAGCCCCGGGGTCACAATTTCAGCAAAAATCTGACTTTTGGCAGTTCACTCAAAAATGGTTCCAAGAGCTTAAAAATGCTCCCCTGAAAGGTTTGGCACTCGAAACAGAAGGCTTTTTATCACAGGACAAGAAATCAGCCTTCAAAAACCTAACCGGCAGAAAATATTTTTTTGAAAAAATCCCTAAGCCCCGGGGTCACAATTTCAGCAAAAATCTGACTTTTGGCAATTCACTCAAAAATGGTTCCAAGAGCTTAAAAATGCTCCCCTGAAAGGTTTGGCACTCGAAACAGAAGGCTTTTTATCACAGGACAAGAAATCAGCCCTCAAAAACTTAACCGGCAGAAAATATTTTTTTGAAAAAATCCCTAAGCCCCGGGGTCACAATTTCAGCAAAAATCTGACTTTTGGCAATTCACTCAAAAATGGTTCCAAGAGCTTAAAAATGCTCCCCTGAAAGGTTTGGCACTCGAAACAGAAGGCTTTTTATCACAGGACAAGAAATCAGCCCTCAAAAACTTAACCGGCAGAAATTTTTTTTTTGAAAAAATCCCTAAGCCCCGGGGTCACAATTTCAGCAAAAATCTGACTTTTGGCAATTCACTCAAAAATGGTGCCAGAAGCTTGCAAATGATCCCCTGAAAGCTTTGGCGATGGAAACAGAAGGCTTTTTATCACAGGACAAGAAATCAGCCCTCAAAAACTTAACCGGCAGAAAATATTTTTTTGAAAAAATCCCTAAGCCCCGGGGTCACAATTTCAGCAAAAATCTGACTTTTGGCAATTCACTCAAAAATGGTGCCAGAAGCTTGCAATTTCACAATTTCAGCAAAAATCTGACTTTTGGCAATTCACTCAAAAATGGTGCCAGATGCTTGCAAATGATCCCCTGAAAGGTTTGGCACTCGAAACAGAAGGCTTTTTATCACAGGACAAGAAATCAGCCCTCAAAAACTTAACCGGCAGAAAATATTTTTTTGAAAAAATCACAAAGCCCCGGGGTCACAATTTCAGCAAAAATCTGACTTTTGGCAATTCACTCAAAAATGGTGCCAGAACCTTACAAATGATCCCCTGAAAGCTTTGGCGATGGAAACAGAAGGCTTTTTATCACAGGACAAGAAATCAGCCCTCAAAAACTTAACCGGCAGAAAATATTTTTTTGAAAAAATCCCTAAGCCCCGGGGTCACAATTTCAGCAAAAATCTGACTTTTGGCAGTTCACTCAAAAATGGTGCCAGAAGCTTGCAAATGATCCCCTGAAAGCTTTGGCGATGGAAACAGAAGGCTTTTTATCACAGGACAAGAAATCAGCCCTCAAAAACTTAACTGGCAGAAAATATTTTTTTGAAAAAATCCCTAAGCCCCGGGGTCACAATTTCAGCAAAAATCTGACTTTTGGCAGTTCACTCAAAAATGGTTCCAAGAGCTTAAAAATGCTCCCCTGAAAGGTTTGGCACTCGAAACAGAAGGCTTTTTATCACAGGACAAGAAATCAGCCCTCAAAAACTTAACCGGCAGAAAATATTTTTTTGAAAAAATCCCTAAGCCCTCAGAAATCAGCCCTCAAAAACTTAACCGGCAGAAAATATTTTTTTGAAAAAATCCCTAAGCCCCGGGGTCACAATTTCAGCAAAAATCTGACTTTTGGCAATTCACTCAAAAATGGTGCCACAAGCTTGCAATTTCACAATTTCAGCAAAAATCTGACTTTTGGCAATTCACTCAAAAATGGTGCCAGAAGCTTTCAAATGATCCCCTGAAAGCTTTGGCGATGGAAACAGAAGGCTTTTTATCACAGGACAAGAAGTCAGCCCTCAAAAACTTAACCGGCAGAAAATTTTTTTTTGAAAAAATCCCTAAGCCCCGGGGTCACAATTTCAGCAAAAATCTGACTTTTGGCAATTCACTCAAAAATGGTGCCAGAAGCTTGCAATTTCACAATTTCAGCAAAAATCTGACTTTTGGCAATTCACTCAAAAATGGTGACAGAAGGTTGCAAATGATCCCCTGAAAGCTTTGGCGATGGAAACAGAAGGCTTTTTATCACAGGACAAGAAATCAGCCCTCAAAAACTTAACCGGCAGAAATTATTTTTTTGAAAAAATCCTTAAGCCCCGGGGTCAGAATTTCAGCAAAAATCTGACTTTTGGCAATTCACTCAAAAATGGTGCCAGAACCTTACAAATGATCCCCTGAAAGCTTTGGCGATGGAAACAGAAGGCTTTTTATCACAGGACAAGAAATCAGCCCTCAAAAACTTAACCGGCAGAAAATATTTTTTTGAAAAAATCCCTAAGCCCCGGGGTCACAATTTCAGCAAAAATCTGACTTTTGGCAGTTCACTCAAAAATGGTGCCAGAAGCTTGCAAATGATCCCCTGAAAGCTTTGGCGATGGAAACAGAAGGCTTTTTATCACAGGACAAGAAATCAGCCCTCAAAAACTTAACCGGCAGAAAATATTTTTTTGAAAAAATCCCTAAACCCCGGGGTCACAATTTCAGCAAAAATCTGACTTTTGGCAATTCACTCAAAAATGGTGCCAGAAGCTTGCAAATAATCCCCTGAAAGCTTTGGCGATGGAAACAGAAGGCTTTTGATCACAGGACAAGAAATCAGCCCTCAAAAACCTAACCGGCAGAAAATATTTTTTTGAAAAAATCCCTAAGCCCCGGGGTCACAATTTCAGCAAAAATCTGACTTTTGGCAGTTCACTCAAAAATGGTTCCAAGAGCTTAAAAATGCTCCCCTGAAAGGTTTGGCACTCGAAACAGAAGGCTTTTTATCACAGGACAAGAAATCAGCCCTCAAAAACTTAACCGGCAGAAAATATTTTTTTGAAAAAATCCCTAAGCCCTCAGAAATCAGCCCTCAAAAACTTAACCGGCAGAAAATATTTTTTTGAAAAAATCCCTAAGCCCCGGGGTCACAATTTCAGCAAAAATCTGACTTTTGGCAATTCACTCAAAAATGGTGCCAGAAGCTTGCAAATGATCCCCTGAAAGCTTTGGCGATGGAAACAGAAGGCTTTTTATCACAGGACAAGAAATCAGCCCTCAAAAACTTAACCGGCAGAAAATATTTTTTTGAAAAAATCCCTAAGCCCCGGGGTCACAATTTCAGCAAAAATCTGACTTTTGGCAGTTCACTCAAAAATGGTGCAAGAAGCTTGCAAATGATCCGCTGAAAGCTTTGGCGATGGAAACAGAAGGCTTTTTATCACAGGACAAGAAATCAGCCCTCAAAAACTTAACCGGCAGAAAATATTTTTTTGAAAAAATCCCTAAGCCCCGGGGTCACAATTTCAGCAAAAATCTGACTTTTGGCAATTCACTCAAAAATGGTGCCAGAAGCTTGCAATTTCACAATTTCCGCAAAAATCTGACTTTTGGCAATTCACTCAAAAATGGTGCCAGAAGCTTGCAAATGATTCCCTGAAAGCTTTGGCGATGGAAACAGAAGGCTTTTTATCACAGGACAAGAAATCAGCCCTCAAAAACTTAACCGGCAGAAAATATTTTTTTGAAAAAATCCCGAAGCCCCGGGGTCACAATTTCAGCAAAAATCTGACTTTTGGCAATTCACTCAAAAATGGTGCCAGAAGCTTACAAATGATCCCCTGAAAGCTTTGGCGATGGAAACAGAAGGCTTTTTATCACAGGACAAGAAATCAGCCCTCAAAAACTTAACCGGCAGAAAATATTTTTTTGAAAAAATCACAAAGCCCCGGGGTCACAATTTCAGCAAAAATCTGACTTTTGGCAATTCACTCAAAAATGGTGCCAGAAGCTTGCAAATGATCCCCTGAAAGCTTTGGCGATGGAAACAGAAGGCTTTTGATCACAGGACAAGAAATCAGCCCTCAAAAACGTAACCGGCAGAAAATATTTTTTTGAAAAAATCCCTAAGCCCTGGGGTCACAATTTCAGCAAAAATCTGACTTTTGGCAGTTCACTCAAAAATGGTTCCAAGAGCTTAAAAATGCTCCCCTGAAAGGTTTGGCACTCGAAACAGAAGGCTTTTTATCACAGGACAAGAAATCAGCCTTCAAAAACCTAACCGGCAGAAAATATTTTTTTGAAAAAATCCCTAAGCCCCGGGGTCACAATTTCAGCAAAAATCTGACTTTTGGCAATTAACTCAAAAATGGTTCCAAGAGCTTAAAAATGCTCCCCTGAAAGGTTTGGCACTCGAAACAGAAGGCTTTTTATCACAGGACAAGAAATCAGCCCTCAAAAACTTAACCGGCAGAAAATATTTTTTTGAAAAAATCCCTAAGCCCCGGGGTCACAATTTCAGCAAAAATCTGACTTTTGGCAATTCACTCAAAAATGGTTCCAAGAGCTTAAAAATGCTCCCCTGAAAGGTTTGGCACTCGAAACAGAAGGCTTTTTATCACAGGACAAGAAATCAGCCCTCAAAAACTTAACCGGCAGAAATTTTTTTTTTGAAAAAATCCCTAAGCCCCGGGGTCACAATTTCAGCAAAAATCTGACTTTTGGCAATTCACTCAAAAATGGTGCCAGAAGCTTGCAAATGATCCCCTGAAAGCTTTGGCGATGGAAACAGAAGGCTTTTTATCACAGGACAAGAAATCAGCCCTCAAAAACTTAACCGGCAGAAAATATTTTTTTGAAAAAATCCCTAAGCCCCGGGGTCACAATTTCAGCAAAAATCTGACTTTTGGCAATTCACTCAAAAATGGTGCCAGAAGCTTGCAATTTCACAATTTCAGCAAAAATCTGACTTTTGGCAATTCACTCAAAAATGGTGCCAGAAGCTTGCAAATGATCCCCTGAAAGGTTTGGCACTCGAAACAGAAGGCTTTTTATCACAGGACAAGAAATCAGCCCTCAAAAACTTAACCGGCAGAAAATATTTTTTTGAAAAAATCACAAAGCCCCGGGGTCACAATTTCAGCAAAAATCTGACTTTTGGCAATTCACTCAAAAATGGTGCCAGAACCTTACAAATGATCCCCTGAAAGCTTTGGCGATGGAAACAGAAGGCTTTTTATCACAGGACAAGAAATCAGCCCTCAAAAACTTAACCGGCAGAAAATATTTTTTTTGAAAAAATCCCTAAGCCCCGGGGTCACAATTTCAGCAAAAATCTGACTTTTGGCAGTTCACTCAAAAATGGTGCCAGAAGCTTGCAAATGATCCCCTGAAAGCTTTGGCGATGGAAACAGAAGGCTTTTTATCACAGGACAAGAAATCAGCCCTCAAAAACTTAACTGGTAGAAAATATTTTTTTGAAAAAATCCCTAAGCCCCGGGGTCACAATTTCAGCAAAAATCTGACTTTTGGCAGTTCACTCAAAAATGGTTCCAAGAGCTTAAAAATGCTCCCCTGAAAGGTTTGGCACTCGAAACAGAAGGCTTTTTATCACAGGACAAGAAATCAGCCCTCAAAAACTTAACCGGCAGAAAATATTTTTTTGAAAAAATCCCTAAGCCCTCAGAAATCAGCCCTCAAAAACTTAACCGGCAGAAAATATTTTTTTGAAAAAATCCCTAAGCCCCGGGGTCACAATTTCAGCAAAAATCTGACTTTTGGCAATTCACTCAAAAATGGTGCCAGAAGCTTGCAATTTCACAATTTCAGCAAAAATCTGACTTTTGGCAATTCACTCAAAAATGGTGCCAGAAGGTTGCAAATGATCCCCTGAAAGCTTTGGCGATGGAAACAGAAGGCTTTTTATCACAGGACAAGAAATCAGCCCTCAAAAACTTAACCGGCAGAAATTATTTTTTTGAAAAAAATCCTTAAGCCCCGGGGTCACAATTTCAGCAAAAATCTGACTTTTGGAAATTCACTCAAAAATGGTGCCAGTACCTTACAAATGATCCCCTGAAAGCTTTGGCGATGGAAACAGAAGGCTTTTTATCACAGGACAAGAAATCAGCCCTCAAAAACTTAACCGGCAGAAAATATTTTTTTGAAAAAATCCCTAAGCCCCGGGGTCACAATTTCAGCAAAAATCTGACTTTTGGCAGTTCACTCAAAAATGGTGCCAGAAGCTTGCAAATGATCCATTGAAAGCTTTGGCGATGGAAACAGAAGGCTTTTTATCACAGGACAAGAAATCAGCCCTCAAAAACTTAACCGGCAGAAAATATTTTTTTGAAAAAAATCCCTAAGCCCCGGGGTCACAATTTCAGCAAAAATCTGACTTTTGGCAGTTCACTCAAAAATGGTTCCAAGAGCTTAAAAATGCTCCCCTGAAAGGTTTGGCACTCGAAACAGAAGGCTTTTTATCACAGGACAAGAAATCAGCCCTCAAAAACTTAACCGGCAGAAAATATTTTTTTGGAAAAAATCCCTAAGCCCCGGGGTCACAATTTCAGCAAAAAACTGAGTTTTGGCAATTCACTCAAAAATGGTGCCAGAAGGTTGCAAATGATCCCCTGAAAGCTTTGGCGATGGAAACAGAAGGCTTTTTATCACAGGACAAGAAATCAGCCCTCAAAAACTTAACCGGCAGAAAATATTTTTTTGAAAAAATCCCTAATCCCCGGGGTCACAATTTCAGCAAAAATCTGACTTTTGGCAGTTCACTCAAAAATGGTTCCAAGAGCTTAAAAATGCTCCCCTGAAAGGTTTGGCACTCGAAACAGAAGGCTTTTTATCACAGGACAAGAAATCAGCCCTCAAAAACTTAACCGGCAGAAAATATTTTTTTGAAAAAATCCCTAAGCCCCGGGGTCACAATTTCAGCAAAAAACTGACTTTTGGCAATTCACTCAAAAATGGTGCCAGAAGCTTGCAAATGATCCCCTGAAAGCTTTGGCGATGGAAACAGAAGGCTTTTTATCACAGGACAAGAAATCAGCCCTCAACAACTTAACCGGCAGAAAATATTTTTTTGAAAAAATCCCTAAGCCCCGGGGTCACAATTTCAGCAAAAATCTGACTTTTGGCAATTCACTCAAAAATGGTGCCAGAAGCTTGCAAATGATCCCCTGAAAGCTTTGGCGATGGAAACAGAAGGCTTTTGATCACAGGACAAGAAATCAGCCCTCAAAAACCTAACCGGCAGAAAATATTTTTTTTGAAAAAATCCCTAAGCCCCGGGGTCACAATTTCAGCAAAAATCTGACTTTTGGCAGTTCACTCAAAAATGGTTCCAAGAGCTTAAAAATGCTCCCCTGAAAGGTTTGGCACTCGAAACAGAAGGCTTTTTATCACAGGACAAGAAATCAGCCCTCAAAAACTTAACCGGCAGAAAATATTTTTTTGAAAAAATCCCTAAGCCCCGGGGTCACAATTTCAGCAAAAATCTGACTTTTGGCAGTTCACTCAAAAATGGTGCCAGAAGCTTGCAAATGATCCGCTGAAAGCTTTGGCGATGGAAACAGAAGGCTTTTTATCACAGGACAAGAAATCAGCCCTCAAAAACTTAACCGGCAGAAAATATTTTTTTGAAAAAATCCCTAAGCCCCGGGGTCACAATTTCAGCAAAAATCTGACTTTTGGCAATTCACTCAAAAATGGTGCCAGAAGCTTGCAAATGATCCCCTGAAAGCTTTGGCGATGGAAACAGAAGGCTTTTTATCACAGGACAAGAAATCAGCCCTCAAAAACTTAACCGGCAGAAAATATTTTTTTGAAAAAATCCCTAAGCCCCGGGGTCACAATTTCAGCAAAAATCTGACTTTTGGCAATTCACTCAAAAATGGTGCCAGAAGCTTGCAAATGATCCCCTGAAAGCTTTGGCGATGGAAACAGAAGGCTTTTGATCACAGGACAAGAAATCAGCCCTCAAAAACGTAACCGGCAGAAAATATTTTTTTGAAAAAATCCCTAAGCCCCGGGGTCACAATTTCAGCAAAAATCTGACTTTTGGCAGTTCACTCAAAAATGGTTCCAAGAGCTTAAAAATGCTCCCCTGAAAGGTTTGGCACTCGAAACAGAAGGCTTTTTATCACAGGACAAGAAATCAGCCCTCAAAAACCTAACCGGCAGAAAATATTTTTTTGAAAAAATCCCTAAGCCCCGGGGTCACAATTTCAGCAAAAATCTGACTTTTGGCAATTCACTCAAAAATGGTTCCAAGAGCTTAAAAATGCTCCCCTGAAAGGTTTGGCACTCGAAACAGAAGGCTTTTTATCACAGGACAAGAAATCAGCCCTCAAAAACTTAACCGGCAGAAAATTTTTTTTTGAAAAAATCCCTAAGCCCCGGGGTCACAATTTCAGCAAAAATCTGACTTTTGGCAATTCACTCAAAAATGGTGCCAGAAGCTTGCAAATGATCCCCTGAAAGCTTTGGCGATGGAAACAGAAGGCTTTTTATCACAGGACAAGAAATCAGCCCTCAAAAACTTAACCGGCAGAAAATATTTTTTTGAAAAAATCCCTAAGCCCCGGGGTCACAATTTCAGCAAAAATCTGACTTTTGGCAATTCACTCAAAAATGGTGCCAGAAGCTTGCAAATGATCCCCTGAAAGCTTTGGCGATGGAAACAGAAGGCTTTTTATCACAGGACAAGAAATCAGCCCTCAAAAACTTAACCGGCAGAAAATATTTTTTTGAAAAAATCCCTAAGCCCCGGGGTCACAATTTCAGCAAAAATCTGACTTTTGGCAATTCACTCAAAAATGGTGCCAGAAGCTTGCAAATGATCCCCTGAAAGCTTTGGCGATGGAAACAGAAGGCTTTTGATCACAGGACAAGAAATCAGCCCTCAAAAACGTAACCGGCAGAAAATATTTTTTTGAAAAAATCCCTAAGCCCCGGGGTCACAATTTCAGCAAAAATCTGACTTTTGGCAGTTCACTCAAAAATGGTTCCAAGAGCTTAAAAATGCTCCCCTGAAAGGTTTGGCACTCGAAACAGAAGGCTTTTTATCACAGGACAAGAAATCAGCCCTCAAAAACCTAACCGGCAGAAAATATTTTTTTGAAAAAATCCCTAAGCCCCGGGGTCACAATTTCAGCAAAAATCTGACTTTTGGCAATTCACTCAAAAATGGTTCCAAGAGCTTAAAAATGCTCCCCTGAAAGGTTTGGCACTCGAAACAGAAGGCTTTTTATCACAGGACAAGAAATCAGCCCTCAAAAACTTAACCGGCAGAAAATTTTTTTTTGAAAAAATCCCTAAGCCCCGGGGTCACAATTTCAGCAAAAATCTGACTTTTGGCAATTCACTCAAAAATGGTGCCAGAAGCTTGCAAATGATCCCCTGAAAGCTTTGGCGATGGAAACAGAAGGCTTTTTATCACAGGACAAGAAATCAGCCCTCAAAAACTTAACCGGCAGAAAATATTTTTTTGAAAAAATCCCTAAGCCCCGGGGTCACAATTTCAGCAAAAATCTGACTTTTGGCAATTCACTCAAAAATGGTGCCAGAAGCTTGCAATTTCACAATTTCAGCAAAAATCTGACTTTTGGCAATTCACTCAAAAATGGTGCCAGAAGGTTGCAAATGATCCCCTGAAAGCTTTGGCGATGGAAACAGAAGGCTTTTTATCACAGGACAAGAAATCAGCCCTCAAAAACTTAACCGGCAGAAATTATTTTTTTGAAAAAAATCCTTAAGCCCCGGGGTCAGAATTTCAGCAAAAATCTGACTTTTGGCAATTCACTCAAAAATGGTGCCAGAACCTTACAAATGATCCCCTGAAAGCTTTGGCGATTGAAACAGAAGGCTTTTTATCACAGGACAAGAAATCAGCCCTCAAAAACTTAACCGGCAGAAAATATTTTTTTGAAAAAATCCCTAAGCCCCGGGGTCACAATTTCAGCAAAAATCTGACTTTTGGCAGTTCACTCAAAAATGATGCCAGAAGCTTGCAAAAGATCCGCTGAAAGCTTTGGCGATGGAAACAGAAGGCTTTTTATCACAGGACAAGAAATCAGCCCTCAAAAACTTAACCGGCAGAAAATATTTTTTTGAAAAAATCCCTAAGCCCCGGGGTCACAATTTCAGCAAAAATCTGACTTTTGGCAGTGCACTCAAAAATGGTGCCAGAAGCTTGCAAATGATCCCCTGACAGCTTTGGCGATGGAAACAGAAGGCTTTTTATCACAGGACAAGAAATCAGCCCTCAAAAACTTAACCGGCAGAAAATATTTTTTTGAAAAAATCCCTAACCCCGGGGTCACAATTTCAGCAAAAGTCTGACTTTTGGCAATTCACTCAAAAATGGTGACAGAAGCTTGCAAATGATCCCCTGAAAGGTTTGGCACTCAAAACAGAAGGCTTTTTATCACAGGACAAGAAATCAGCCCTCAAAAACTTAACCGGCAGAAAATATTTTTTTGAAAAAATCACAAAGCCCCGGGGTCACAATTTCAGAAAAAATCTGACTTTTGGCAGTTCACTCAAAAATGGTTCCAAGAGCTTAAAAATGCTCCCCTGAAAGGTTTGGCACTCGAAACAGAAGGCTTTTTATCACAGGACAAGAAATCAGCCCTCAAAAACTTAACCGGCAGAAAATATTTTTTTGGAAAAAATCCCTAAGCCCCGGGGTCACAATTTCAGCAAAAAACTGAGTTTTGGCAATTCACTCAAAAATGGTGCCAGAAGGTTGCAAATGATCCCCTGAAAGCTTTGGCGATGGAAACAGAAGGCTTTTTATCACAGTACAAGAAATCAGCCCTCAAAAACTTAACCGGCAGAAAATATTTTTTTGAAAAAATCCCTAATCCCCGGGGTCACAATTTCAGCAAAAATCTGACTTTTGGCAGTTCACTCAAAAATGGTTCCAAGAGCTTAAAAATGCTCCCCTGAAAGGTTTGGCACTCGAAACAGAAGGCTTTTTATCACAGGACAAGAAATCAGCCCTCAAAAACTTAACCGGCAGAAAATATTTTTTTGAAAAAATCCCTAAGCCCCGGGGTCACAATTTCAGCAAAAAACTGACTTTTGGCAATTCACTCAAAAATGGTGCCAGAAGCTTGCAAATGATCCCCTGAAAGCTTTGGCGATGGAAACAGAAGGCTTTTTATCACAGGACAAGAAATCAGCCCTCAACAACTTAACCGGCAGAAAATATTTTTTTGAAAAAATCCCGAAGCCCCGGGGTCACAATTTCAGCAAAAATCTGACTTTTGGCAATTCACTCAAAAATGGTGCCAGAAGCTTGCAATTTCACAATTTCAGTAAAAATCTGACTTTTGGCAATTCACTCAAAAATGGTGCCAGAAGCTTGCAAATGATCCCCTGAAAGCTTTGGCGATGGAAACAGAAGGCTTTTTATCACAGGACAAGAAATCAGCCCTCAAAAACTTAACCGGCAGAAAATATTTTTTTGAAAAAATCCCGAAGCCCCGGGGTCACAATTTCAGCAAAAATCTGACTTTTGGCAATTCACTCAAAAATGGTGCCAGAAGCTTGCAAATGATCCCCTGAAAGCTTTGGCGATGGAAACAGAAGGCTTTTTATCACAGGACAAGAAATCAGCCCTCAAAAACTTAACCGGCAGAAAATATTTTTTTGAAAAAATCCCTAAGCCCCGGGGTCACAATTTCAGCAAAAATCTGACTTTTGGCAATTCACTCAAAAATGGTGCCAGAAGCTTGCAAATGATCCCCTGAAAGCTTTGGCGATGGAAACAGAAGGCTTTTGATCACAGGACAAGAAATCAGCCCTCAAAAACGTAACCGGCAGAAAATATTTTTTTGAAAAAATCCCTAAGCCCCGGGGTCACAATTTCAGCAAAAATCTGACTTTTGGCAGTTCACTCAAAAATGGTTCCAAGAGCTTAAAAATGCTCCCCTGAAAGGTTTGGCACTCGAAACAGAAGGCTTTTTATCACAGGACAAGAAATCAGCCCTCAAAAACCTAACCGGCAGAAAATATTTTTTTGAAAAAATCCCTAAGCCCCGGGGTCACAATTTCAGCAAAAATCTGACTTTTGGCAATTCACTCAAAAATGGTTCCAAGAGCTTAAAAATGCTCCCCTGAAAGGTTTGGCACTCGAAACAGAAGGCTTTTTATCACAGGACAAGAAATCAGCCCTCAAAAACTTAACCGGCAGAAATTTTTTTTTTGAAAAAATCCCTAAGCCCCGGGGTCACAATTTCAGCAAAAATCTGACTTTTGGCAATTCACTCAAAAATGGTGCCAGAAGCTTGCAAATGATCCCCTGAAAGCTTTGGCGATGGAAACAGAAGGCTTTTTATCACAGGACAAGAAATCAGCCCTCAAAAACTTAACCGGCAGAAAATATTTTTTTGAAAAAATCCCTAAGCCCCGGGGTCACAATTTCAGCAAAAATCTGACTTTTGGCAATTCACTCAAAAATGGTGCCAGAAGCTTGCAATTTCACAATTTCAGCAAAAATCTGACTTTTGGCAATTCACTCAAAAATGGTGCCAGAAGGTTGCAAATGATCCCCTGAAAGCTTTGGCGATGGAAACAGAAGGCTTTTTATCACAGGACAAGAAATCAGCCCTCAAAAACTTAACCGGCAGAAATTATTTTTTTGAAAAAAATCCTTAAGCCCCGGGGTCAGAATTTCAGCAAAAATCTGACTTTTGGCAATTCACTCAAAAATGGTGCCAGAACCTTACAAATGATCCCCTGAAAGCTTTGGCGATGGAAACAGAAGGCTTTTTATCACAGGACAAGAAATCAGCCCTCAAAAACTTAACCGGCAGAAAATATTTTTTTGAAAAAATCCCTAAACCCCGGGGTCACAATTTCAGCAAAAATCTGACTTTTGGCAATTCACTCAAAAATGGTGCCAGAAGCTTGCAAATGATCCCCTGAAAGCTTTGGCGATGGAAACAGATGGCTTTTGATCACAGGACAAGAAATCAGCCCTCAAAAACGTAACCGGCAGAAAATATTTTTTTGAAAAAATCCCTAAGCCCCGGGGTCACAATTTCAGCAAAAATCTGACTTTTGGCAATTCACTCAAAAATCGTTCCAAGAGCTTAAAAATGCTCCCCTGAAAGGTTTGGCACTCGAAACAGAAGGCTTTTTATCACAGGACAAGAAATCAGCCCTCAAAAACTTAACCGGCAGAAAATATTTTTTTGAAAAAATCCCTAAGCCCCGGGGTCACAATTTTAGCAAAAATCTGACTTTTGGCAATTCACTCAAAAATGGTGCCAGAAGCTTGCAAAAGATCCGCTGAAAGCTTTGGCGATGGAAACAGAAGGCTTTTTATCACAGGACAAGAAATCAGCCCTCAAAAACTTAACCGGCAGAAAATATTTTTTTGAAAAAATCCCTAAGCCCCGGGGTCACAATTTCAGCAAAAATCTGACTTTTGGCAGTTCACTCAAAAATGGTGCCAGAAGCTTGCAAATGATCCCCTGACAGCTTTGGCGATGGAAACAGAAGGCTTTTTATCACAGGACAAGAAATCAGCCCTCAAAAACTTAACCGGCAGAAAATATTTTTTTGAAAAAATCCCTAACCCCGGGGTCACAATTTCAGCAAAAGTCTGACTTTTGGCAATTCACTCAAAAATGGTGCCAGAAGCTTGCAAATGATCCCCTGAAAGGTTTGGCACTCGAAACAGAAGGCTTTTTAATCACAGGACAAGAAATTAGCCCTCAAAAACTTAACCGGCATAAAATATTTTTTTGAAAAAATCACAAAGCCCCGGGGTCACAATTTCAGCAAAAATCTGACTTTTGGCAGTTCACTCAAAAATGGTTCCAAGAGCTTAAAAATGCTCCCCTGAAAGGTTTGGCACTCGAAACAGAAGGCTTTTTATCACAGGACAAGAAATCAGCCCTCAAAAACTTAACCGGCAGAAAATATTTTTTTGAAAAAATCCCTAAGCCCCGGGGTCACAATTTCAGCAAAAAACTGAGTTTTGGCAATTCACTCAAAAATGGTGCCAGAAGGTTGCAAATGATCCCCTGAAAGCTTTGGCGATGGAAACAGAAGGCTTTTTATCACAGGACAAGAAATCAGCCCTCAAAAACTTAACCGGCAGAAAATATTTTTTTGAAAAATTCCCTAATCCCCGGGGTCACAATTTCAGCAAAAATCTGACTTTTGGCAGTTCACTCAAAAATGGTTCCAAGAGCTTAAAAATGCTCCCCTGAAAGGTTTGGCACTCAAAACAGAAGGCTTTTTATCACAGGACAAGAAATCAGCCCTCAAAAACTTAACCGGCAGAAAATATTTTTTTGAAAAAATCCCTAAGCCCCGGGGTCACAATTTCAGCAAAAAACTGACTTTTGGCAATTCACTCAAAAATGGTGCCAGAAGCTTGCAAATGATCCCCTGAAAGCTTTGGCGATGGAAACAGAAGGCTTTTTATCACAGGACAAGAAATCAGCCCTCAACAACTTAACCGGCAGAAAATATTTTTTTGAAAAAATCCCTAAGCCCCGGGGTCACAATTTCAGCAAAAATCTGACTTTTGGCAATTCACTCAAAAATGGTGCCAGAAGCTTGCAAATGATCCCCTGAAAGCTTTGGCGATGGAAACAGAAGGCTTTTTATCACAGGACAAGAAATGAGCCCTCGAAAAACTTAACCGGCAGAAAATATTTATTTGAAAAAATCCCTAAGCCCCGGGGTCACAATTTCAGCAAAAATCTGACTTTTGGCAGTTCACTCAAAAATGGTGCCAGAAGCTTGAAAATGATCCCCTGAAAGCTTTGGCGATGTAAACAGAAGGCTTTTTATCACAGGACAAGAAATCAGCCCTCAAAAACTTCACCGGCAGAAAATATTTTTTTGAAAAAATCCCTAAGCCCCGGGGTCACAATTTCAGCAAAAATCTGACTTTTGGCAGTTCACTCAAAAATTGTTCCAAGAGCTTAAAAATGCTCCCCTGAATGGTTTGCCACTCGAAACAGAAGGCTTTTTATCACAGGACAAGAAATCAGCCCTTAAAAATTTAACCGGCAGAAAATATTTTTTTGAAAAAATCCCTAAGCCCCGGGGTCACAATTTCAGCAAAAATCTGAGTTTTGGCAATTCACTCAAAAATGGTGCCAGAAGCTTGCAAATGATCCCCTGAAAGGTTGGCGATGGAAACAGAAGGCTTTTTATCACAGGACAAGAAATCAGCCCTCAAAAACTTAACCGGCAGAAAATATTTTTTTGAAAAAATCCCTAAGCCCCGGGGTCACAATTTCAGCAAAAATCTGACTTTTGGCAGTTCACTCAAAAATGGTTCCAAGAGCTTAAAAATGCTCCCCTGAAAGGTTTGGCACTCGAAACAGAAGGCTTTTTATCACAGGACAAGAAATCAGCCCTCAAAAACTTAACCGGCAGAAAATATTTTTTTGAAAAAATCCCTAAGCCCCGGGGTCACAATTTCAGCAAAAATCTGACTTTTGGCAGTTCACTCAAAAATGGTTCCAAGAGCTTAAAAATGCTCCCCTGAAAGGTTTGGCACTCGAAACAGAAGGCTTTTTATCACAGGACAAGAAATCAGCCCTCAA
This sequence comes from Podarcis liolepis, assembly GCF_965112155.1. NCBI lineage: Eukaryota > Metazoa > Chordata > Lepidosauria > Squamata > Lacertidae > Podarcis > Podarcis liolepis. The sequence continues at coordinate 16,320,237 of NC_139571.1, read as the reverse complement.
AAACCTAACCGGCAGAAAATATTTTTTTGAAAAAATCCCTAAGCCCCGGGGTCACAATTTCAGCAAAAATCTGACTTTTGGCAATTCACTCAAAAATGGTTCCAAGAGCTTAAAAATGCTCCCCTGAAAGGTTTGGCACTCGAAACAGAAGGCTTTTTATCACAGGACAAGAAATCAGCCCTCAAAAACTTAACCGGCAGAAAATATTTTTTTGAAAAAATCCCTAAGCCCCGGGGTCACAATTTCAGCAAAACTCTGACTTTTGGCAATTCACTCAAAAATGGTGCCAGAAGCTTGCAAATGATCCCCTGAAATCTTTGGCGATGGAAACAGAAGGCTTTTTATAACAGGACAAGAAATCAGCCCTCAAAAACGTAACCGGCAGAAAATATTTTTTTGAAAAAATCCCTAAGCCCCGGGGTCACAATTTCAGCAAAAATCTGACTTTTGGCAATTCACTCAAAAATGGTTCCAAGAGCTTAAAAATGCTCCCCTGAAAGGTTTGGCACTCGAAACAGAAGGCTTTTTATCACAGGACAAGAAATCAGCCCTCAAAAACTTAACCGGCAGAAAATTTTTTTTTGAAAAAATCCCTAAGCCCCGGGGTCACAATTTCAGCAAAAATCTGACTTTTGGCAATTCACTCAAAAATGGTGCCAGAAGCTTGCAAATGATCCCCTGAAAGCTTTGGCGATGGAAACAGAAGGCTTTTTATCACAGGACAAGAAATCAGCCCTCAAAAACTTAACCGGCAGAAAATATTTTTTTGAAAAAATCCCTAAGCCCCGGGGTCACAATTTCAGCAAAAATCTGACTTTTGGCAATTCACTCAAAAATGGTGCCAGAAGCTTGCAATTTCACAATTTCAGCAAAAATCTGACTTTTGGCAATTCACTCAAAAATGGTGCCAGAAGGTTGCAAATGATCCCCTGAAAGCTTTGGCGATGGAAACAGAAGGCTTTTTATCACAGGACAAGAAATCAGCCCTCAAAAACTTAACCGGCAGAAATTATTTTTTTGAAAAAAATCCTTAAGCCCCGGGGTCAGAATTTCAGCAAAAATCTGACTTTTGGCAATTCACTCAAAAATGGTGCCAGAACCTTACAAATGATCCCCTGAAAGCTTTGGCGATGGAAACAGAAGGCTTTTTATCACAGGACAAGAAATCAGCCCTCAAAAACTTAACCGGCAGAAAATATTTTTTTGAAAAAATCCCTAAACCCCGGGGTCACAATTTCAGCAAAAATCTGACTTTTGGCAATTCACTCAAAAATGGTGCCAGAAGCTTGCAAATGATCCCCTGAAAGCTTTGGCGATGGAAACAGATGGCTTTTGATCACAGGACAAGAAATCAGCCCTCAAAAACGTAACCGGCAGAAAATATTTTTTTGAAAAAATCCCTAAGCCCCGGGGTCACAATTTCAGCAAAAATCTGACTTTTGGCAATTCACTCAAAAATCGTTCCAAGAGCTTAAAAATGCTCCCCTGAAAGGTTTGGCACTCGAAACAGAAGGCTTTTTATCACAGGACAAGAAATCAGCCCTCAAAAACTTAACCGGCAGAAAATATTTTTTTGAAAAAATCCCTAAGCCCCGGGGTCACAATTTTAGCAAAAATCTGACTTTTGGCAATTCACTCAAAAATGGTGCCAGAAGCTTGCAAAAGATCCGCTGAAAGCTTTGGCGATGGAAACAGAAGGCTTTTTATCACAGGACAAGAAATCAGCCCTCAAAAACTTAACCGGCAGAAAATATTTTTTTGAAAAAATCCCTAAGCCCCGGGGTCACAATTTCAGCAAAAATCTGACTTTTGGCAGTTCACTCAAAAATGGTGCCAGAAGCTTGCAAATGATCCCCTGACAGCTTTGGCGATGGAAACAGAAGGCTTTTTATCACAGGACAAGAAATCAGCCCTCAAAAACTTAACCGGCAGAAAATATTTTTTTGAAAAAATCCCTAACCCCGGGGTCACAATTTCAGCAAAAGTCTGACTTTTGGCAATTCACTCAAAAATGGTGCCAGAAGCTTGCAAATGATCCCCTGAAAGGTTTGGCACTCGAAACAGAAGGCTTTTTAATCACAGGACAAGAAATTAGCCCTCAAAAACTTAACCGGCATAAAATATTTTTTTGAAAAAATCACAAAGCCCCGGGGTCACAATTTCAGCAAAAATCTGACTTTTGGCAGTTCACTCAAAAATGGTTCCAAGAGCTTAAAAATGCTCCCCTGAAAGGTTTGGCACTCGAAACAGAAGGCTTTTTATCACAGGACAAGAAATCAGCCCTCAAAAACTTAACCGGCAGAAAATATTTTTTTGAAAAAATCCCTAAGCCCCGGGGTCACAATTTCAGCAAAAAACTGAGTTTTGGCAATTCACTCAAAAATGGTGCCAGAAGGTTGCAAATGATCCCCTGAAAGCTTTGGCGATGGAAACAGAAGGCTTTTTATCACAGGACAAGAAATCAGCCCTCAAAAACTTAACCGGCAGAAAATATTTTTTTGAAAAATTCCCTAATCCCCGGGGTCACAATTTCAGCAAAAATCTGACTTTTGGCAGTTCACTCAAAAATGGTTCCAAGAGCTTAAAAATGCTCCCCTGAAAGGTTTGGCACTCAAAACAGAAGGCTTTTTATCACAGGACAAGAAATCAGCCCTCAAAAACTTAACCGGCAGAAAATATTTTTTTGAAAAAATCCCTAAGCCCCGGGGTCACAATTTCAGCAAAAAACTGACTTTTGGCAATTCACTCAAAAATGGTGCCAGAAGCTTGCAAATGATCCCCTGAAAGCTTTGGCGATGGAAACAGAAGGCTTTTTATCACAGGACAAGAAATCAGCCCTCAACAACTTAACCGGCAGAAAATATTTTTTTGAAAAAATCCCTAAGCCCCGGGGTCACAATTTCAGCAAAAATCTGACTTTTGGCAATTCACTCAAAAATGGTGCCAGAAGCTTGCAAATGATCCCCTGAAAGCTTTGGCGATGGAAACAGAAGGCTTTTTATCACAGGACAAGAAATGAGCCCTCGAAAAACTTAACCGGCAGAAAATATTTATTTGAAAAAATCCCTAAGCCCCGGGGTCACAATTTCAGCAAAAATCTGACTTTTGGCAGTTCACTCAAAAATGGTGCCAGAAGCTTGAAAATGATCCCCTGAAAGCTTTGGCGATGTAAACAGAAGGCTTTTTATCACAGGACAAGAAATCAGCCCTCAAAAACTTCACCGGCAGAAAATATTTTTTTGAAAAAATCCCTAAGCCCCGGGGTCACAATTTCAGCAAAAATCTGACTTTTGGCAGTTCACTCAAAAATTGTTCCAAGAGCTTAAAAATGCTCCCCTGAATGGTTTGCCACTCGAAACAGAAGGCTTTTTATCACAGGACAAGAAATCAGCCCTTAAAAATTTAACCGGCAGAAAATATTTTTTTGAAAAAATCCCTAAGCCCCGGGGTCACAATTTCAGCAAAAATCTGAGTTTTGGCAATTCACTCAAAAATGGTGCCAGAAGCTTGCAAATGATCCCCTGAAAGGTTGGCGATGGAAACAGAAGGCTTTTTATCACAGGACAAGAAATCAGCCCTCAAAAACTTAACCGGCAGAAAATATTTTTTTGAAAAAATCCCTAAGCCCCGGGGTCACAATTTCAGCAAAAATCTGACTTTTGGCAGTTCACTCAAAAATGGTTCCAAGAGCTTAAAAATGCTCCCCTGAAAGGTTTGGCACTCGAAACAGAAGGCTTTTTATCACAGGACAAGAAATCAGCCCTCAAAAACTTAACCGGCAGAAAATATTTTTTTGAAAAAATCCCTAAGCCCCGGGGTCACAATTTCAGCAAAAATCTGACTTTTGGCAATTCACTCAAAAATCTTGCCAGAAGCTTGCAAATGATCCCCTGAAAGCTTTGGCGATGGAAACAGAAGGCTTTTTATCATAGGACAAGAAATCAGCCCTCAAAAACTTAACCGGCAGAAAATATTTTTTTGAAAAAATCCCTAAGCCCCGGGGTCACAATTTCAGCAAAAATCTGACTTTTGGCAGTTCACTCAAAAATGGTTCCAAGAGCTTAAAAATGCTCCCCTGAAAGGTTTGGCACTCGAAACAGAAGGCTTTTTATCACAGGACAAGAAATCAGCCCTCAAAAACTTAACCGGCAGAAAATATTTTTTTGAAAAAATCCCTAAGCCCTCAGAAATCAGCCCTCAAAAACTTAACCGGCAGAAAATATTTTTTTCGAAAAAATCCCTAAGCCCCGGGGTCACAAATTCAGCAAAAATCTGACTTTTGGCAATTCACTCAAAAATGGTTCCAAGAGCTTAAAAATGCTCCCCTGAAAGGTTTGGCACTCGAAACAGAAGGCTTTTTATCACAGGACAAGAAATCAGCCCTCAAAAACTTAACCGGCAGAAAATATTTTTTTGAAAAAATCAATAAGCCACGGGGTCACAATTTCAGCAAAAATCTGACTTTTGGCAATTCACTCAAAAATGGTGCCAGAAGCTTGCAAATGATCCCCTGAAAGCGTTGGCGATGGAAACAGAAGGCTTTTTATCACAGGACAAGAAATCAGCCCTGAAAAACTTAACCGGCAGAAAATATTTTTTTGAAAAAATCCCTAACCCCGGGGTCACAATTTCAGCAAAAATCTGACTTTTGGCAATTCACTCAAAAATGGTGCCAGAAGCTTGCAAATGATCCCCTGAAAGCTTTGGCGATGGAAACAGAAGGCTTTTTATCACAGGACAAGAAATCAGCCCTCAACAACTTAACCGGCAGAAAATATTTTTTTGAAAAAATCCCTAAGCCCCGGGGTCACAATTTCAGCAAAAATCTGACTTTTGGCAATTCACTCAAAAATGGTGCCAGAAGCTTGCAAATGATCCCCTGAAAGCTTTGGCGATGGAAACAGAAGGCTTTTTATCACAGGACAAGAAATGAGCCCTCGAAAAACTTAACCGGCAGAAAATATTTATTTGAAAAAATCCCTAAGCCCCGGGGTCACAATTTCAGCAAAAATCTGACTTTTGGCAGTTCACTCAAAAATGGTGCCAGAAGCTTGAAAATGATCCCCTGAAAGCTTTGGCGATGTAAACAGAAGGCTTTTTATCACAGGACAAGAAATCAGCCCTCAAAAACCTAACCGGCAGAAAATATTTTTTTGAAAAAATCCCTAAGCCCCGGGGTCACAATTTCAGCAAAAATCTGACTTTTGGCAGTTCACTCAAAAATTGTTCCAAGAGCTTAAAAATGCTCCCCTGAAAGGTTTGCCACTCGAAACAGAAGGCTTTTTATCACAGGACAAGAAATCAGCCCTTAAAAATTTAACTGGCAGAAAATATTTTTTTGAAAAAATCCCTAAGCCCCGGGGTCACAATTTCAGCAAAAATCTGAGTTTTGGCAATTCACTCAAAAATGGTGCCAGAAGCTTGCAAATGATCCCCTGAAAGGTTGGCGATGGAAACAGAAGGCTTTTTATCACAGGACAAGAAATCAGCCCTCAAAAACGTAAGCGGCAGAAAATATTTTTTTGAAAAAATCCCTAATCCCCGGGGTCACAATTTCAGCAAAAATCTGACTTTTGGCAATTCACTCAAAAATGTTGCCAGAAGCTTGCAAATGATCCCCTGAAAGCTTTGGCGATGGAAACAGAAGGCTTTTTATCACAGGACAAGAAATCAGCCCTCAAAAACTTAACCGGCAGAAAATATTTTTTTGAAAAAATCCCTAAGCCCCGGGGTCACAATTTCAGCAAAAATCTGACTTTTGGCAGTTCACTCAAAAATGGTTCCAAGAGCTTAAAAATGCTCCCCTGAAAGGTTTGGCACTCGAAACCGAAGGCTTTTTATCACAGGACAAGAAATCAGCCCTCAAAAACTTAACCGGCAGAAAATATTTTTTTGAAAAAATCCCTAAGCCCCGGGGTCACAATTTCAGCAAAAATCTGACTTTTGGCAATTCACTCAAAAATGGTGCCAGAAGCTTGCAAATGATCCCCTGAAAGCTTTGGCGATGGAAACAGAAGGCTTTTTATCACAGGACAAGAAATCAGCCCTCAAAAACTTAACCGGCAGAAAATATTTTTTTGAAAAAATCCCTAAGCCCCGGGGTCACAATTTCAGCAAAAATCTGACTTTTGGCAGTTCACTCAAAAATGGTTCCAAGAGCTTAAAAATGCTCCCCTGAAAGGTTTGGCACTCGAAACAGAAGGCTTTTTATCACAGGACAAGAAATCAGCCCTCAAAAACTTAACCGGCAGAAAATATTTTTTTGAAAAAATCCCTAAGCCCTAAGAAATCAGCCCTCAAAAACTTAACCGGCAGAAAATATTTTTTTCGAAAAAATCCCTAAGCCCCGGGGTCACAATTTCAGCAAAAATCTGACTTTTGGCAATTCACTCAAAAATGGTTCCAAGAGCTTAAAAATGCTCCCCTGAAAGGTTTGGCACTCGAAACAGAAGGCTTTTTATCACAGGACAAGAAATCAGCCCTCAAAAACTTAACCGGCAGAAAATATTTTTTTGAAAAAATCACTAAGCCACGGGGTCACAATTTCAGCAAAAATCTGACTTTTGGCAATTCACTCAAAAATGGTGCCAGAAGCTTGCAAATGATCCCCTGAAAGGTTGGCGATGGAAACAGAAGGCTTTTTATCACAGGACAAGAAATCAGCCCTCAAAAACTTAACCGGCAGAAAATATTTTTTTGAAAAAATCCCTAATCCCCGGGGTCACAATTTCAGCAAAAATCTGACTTTTGGCAGTTCACTCAAAAATGGTTCCAAGAGCTTAAAAATGCTCCCCTGAAAGGTTTGGCACTCGAAACAGAAGGCTTTTTATCACAGGACAAGAAATCAGCCCTCAAAAACTTAACCGGCAGAAAATATTTTTTTGAAAAAATCCCTAAGCCCCGGGGTCACAATTTCAGCAAAAATCTGACTTTTGGCAATTCACTCAAAAATGTTGCCAGAAGCTTGCAAATGATCCCCTGAAAGGTTTGGCACTCGAAACAGAAGGCTTTTTATCACAGGACAAGAAATCAGCCCTCAAAAACTTAACCGGCAGAAAATATTTTTTTGAAAAAATCCCTAAGCCCCGGGGTCACAATTTCAGCAAAAATCTGACTTTTGGCAGTTCACTCAAAAATGGTTCCAAGAGCTTAAAAATGCTCCCCTGAAAGGTTTGGCACTCGAAACAGAAGGCTTTTTATCACAGGACAAGAAATCAGCCCTCAAAAACTTAACCGGCAGAAAATATTTTTTTGAAAAAATCCCTAAGCCCCGGGGTCACAATTTCAGCAAAAATCTGACTTTTGGCAATTCACTCAAAAATGGTGCCAGAAGCTTGCAAATGATCCCCTGAAAGCTTTGGCGATGGAAACAGAAGGCTTTTTATCACAGGACAAGAAATCAGCCCTCAAAAACGTAACCGGCAGAAAATATTTTTTTGAAAAAATCCCTAATCCCCGGGGTCACAATTTCAGCAAAAATCTGACTTTTGGCAATTCACTCAAAAATGGTGCCAGAAGCTTGCAATTTCACAATTTCAGCAAAAATCTGACTTTTGGCAATTCACTCAAAAATGGTGCCAGAAGCTTGCAAATGATCCCCTGAAAGCTTTGGCGATGGAAACAGAAGGCTTTTTATCACAGGACAAGAAATCAGCCCTCAAAAACGTAACCGGCAGAAAATATTTTTTTGAAAAAATCCCTAATCCCCGGGGTCACAATTTCAGCAAAAATCTGACTTTTGGCAATTCACTCAAAAATGGTGCCAGAAGTTTGCAATTTCACAATTTCAGCAAAAATCTGACTTTTGGCAATTCATTCAAAAATGGTGCCAGAAGGTTGCAAATGATCCCCTGAAAGCTTTGGCGATGGAAACAGAAGGCTTTTTATCACAGGACAAGAAATCAGCCCTCAAAAACTTAACCGGCAGAAAATATTTTTTTGAAAAAATCCCTAAGCCCCGGGGTCACAATTTCAGCAAAAATCTGACTTTTGGCAATTCACTCAAAAATGGTGCCAGAAGCTTGCAAATGATCCCCTGAAAGGTTTGGCACTCGAAACAGAAGGCTTTTTATCACAGGACAAGAAATCAGCCCTCAAAAACTTAACCGGCAGAAAATATTTTTTTGAAAAAATCCCTAAGCCCCGGGGTCACAATTTCAGCAAAAATCTGACTTTTGGCAGTTCACTCAAAAATGGTGCCAGAAGCTTGCAAATGATCCCCTGAAAGCTTTGGCGATGGAAACAGAAGGCTTTTTATCACAGGACAAGAAATCAGCCCTCAAAAACTTAACCGGCAGAAAATATTTTTTTGAAAAAATCCCTAAGCCCCGGGGTCACAATTTCAGCAAAAGTCTGACTTTTGGCAATTCACTCAAAAATGGTGCCAGAAGCTTGCAAATGATCCCCTGAGATCTTTGGCGATGGAAACAGAAGGCTTTTTATAACAGGACAAGAAATCAGCCCTCAAAAACGTAACCGGCAGAAAATATTTTTTTGAAAAAATCCCTAAGCCCCGGGGTCACAATTTCACCAAAAATCTGACTTTTGGCAATTCACTCAAAAATGGTGCCAGAAGGTTGCAAATGCTCCCCTGAAAGGTTTGGCACTCAAAACAGAAGGCTTTTTATCACAGGAAAAGAAATCAGCCCTCAAAAACTTAACCGGCAGAAAATATTTTTTTGAAAAAATCCCTAAGCCCCGGGGTCACAATTTCAGCAAAAATCTGACTTTTGGCAATTCACTCAAAAATGGGGCCAGAAGCTTGCAAATGATCCCCTGAAAGCTTTGGCGATGGAAACAGAAGGCTTTTTATCACAGGACAAGAAATCAGCCCTCAAAAACTTAACCGGCAGAAAATATTTTTTTGAAAAAATCCCTAAGCCCTCAGAAATCAGCCCTCAAAAACTTAACCGGCAGAAAATATTTTTTTGAAAAAATCCCTAAGCCCCGGGGTCACAATTTCAGCAAAAATCTGACTTTTGGCAGTTCATTCAAAAATGGTTCCAAGAGGTTAAAAATGCTCCCCTGAAAGGTTTGGCACTCGAAACAGAAGGCTTTTTATCACAGGACAAGAAATCAGCCCTCAAAAACTTAACCGGCAGAAAATATTTTTTTGAAAAAATCCCTAAGCCCTCAGAAATCAGCCCTCAAAAACTTAACCGGCAGAAAATATTTTTTTGAAAAAATCCCTAAGCCCCGGGGTCACAATTTCAGCAAAAATCTGACTTTTGGCAGTTCATTCAAAAATGGTTCCAAGAGCTTAAAAATGCTCCCCTGAAAGGTTTGGCACTCGAAACAGAAGGCTTTTTATCACAGGACAAGAAATCAGCCCTCAAAAACTTAACCGGCAGAAAATATTTTTTTGAAAAAATCCCTAAGCCCCGGGGTCACAATTTCAGCAAAAATCTGACTTTTGGCAATTCACTCAAAAATGGTGCCAGAAGCTTGCAAATGATCCCCTGAAAGCTTTGGCGATGGAAACAGAAGGCTTTTTATCACAGGACAAGAAATCAGCCCTCGAAAAACTTAACCGGCAGAAAATATTTTTTTGAAAAAATCCCTAAGCCCCGGGGTCACAATTTCAGCAAAAATCTGACTTTTGGCAGTTCATTCAAAAATGGTTCCAAGAGCTTAAAAATGCTCCCCTGAAAGGTTTGGCACTCGAAACAGAAGGCTTTTTATCACAGGACAAGAAATCAGCCCTCAAAAACTTAACCGGCAGAAAATATTTTTTTGAAAAAATCCCTAAGCCCCGGGGTCACAATTTCAGCAAAAATCTGACTTTTGGCAATTCACTCAAAAATGGTGCCAGAAGCTTGCAAATGATCCCCTGAAAGCTTTGGCGATGGAAACAGAAGGCTTTTTATCACAGGACAAGAAATCAGCCCTCGAAAAACTTAACCGGCAGAAAATATTTTTTTGAAAAAATCCCTAAGCCCCGGGGTCACAATTTCAGCAAAAATCTGACTTTTGGCAGTTCACTCAAAAATGGTGCCAGAAGCTTGAAAATGATCCCCTGAAAGCTTTGGCGATGTAAACAGAAGGCTTTTTATCACAGGACAAGAAATCAGCCCTCAAAAACTTCACCGGCAGAAAATATTTTTTTGAAAAAATCCCTAACCCCCGGGGTCACAATTTCAGCAAAAATCTGACTTTTGGCAGTTCACTCAAAAATTGTTCCAAGAGCTTAAAAATGCTCCCCTGAAAGGTTTGGCACTCGAAACAGAAGGCTTTTTATCACAGGACAAGAAATCAGCCCTCAAAAACGTAAGCGGCAGAAAATATTTTTTTGAAAAAATCCCTAATCCCCGGGGTCACAATTTCAGCAAAAATCTGACTTTTGGCAATTCACTCAAAAATGGTGCCAGAAGTTTGCAATTTCACAATTTCAGCAAAAATCTGACTTTTGGCAATTCATTCAAAAATGGTGCCAGAAGGTTGCAAATGATCCCCTGAAAGCTTTGGCGATGGAAACAGAAGGCTTTTTATCACAGGACAAGAAATCAGCCCTCAAAAACTTAACCGGCAGAAAATATTTTTTTGAAAAAATCCCTAAGCCCCGGGGTCACAATTTCAGCAAAAATCTGACTTTTGGCAATTCACTCAAAAATGGTGCCAGAAGCTTGCAAATGATCCCCTGAAAGGTTTGGCACTCGAAACAGAAGGCTTTTTATCACAGGACAAGAAATCAGCCCTCAAAAACTTAACCGGCAGAAAATATTTTTTTGAAAAAATCCCTAATCCCCGGGGTCACAATTTCAGCAAAAATCTGACTTTTGGCAGTTCACTCAAAAATGGTTCCAAGAGCTTAAAAATGCTCCCCTGAAAGGTTTGGCACTCGAAACAGAAGGCTTTTTATCACAGGACAAGAAATCAGCCCTCAAAAACTTAACCGGCAGAAAATATTTTTTTGAAAAAATCCCTAAGCCCCGGGGTCACAATTTCAGCAAAAATCTGACTTTTGGCAATTCACTCAAAAATGGTGCCAGAAGCTTGCAAATGATCCCCTGAAAGGTTTGGCACTCGAAACAGAAGGCTTTTTATCACAGGACAAGAAATCAGCCCTCAAAAACTTAACCGGCAGAAAATATTTTTTTGAAAAAATCCCTAAGCCCCGGGGTCACAATTTCAGCAAAAATCTGACTTTTGGCAGTTCACTCAAAAATGGTTCCAAGAGCTTAAAAATGCTCCCCTGAAAGGTTTGGCACTCGAAACAGAAGGCTTTTTATCACAGGACAAGAAATCAGCCCTCAAAAACTTAACCGGCAGAAAATATTTTTTTGAAAAAATCCCTAACCCGCGGGGTCACAATTTCAGCAAAAATCTGACTTTTGGCAGTTCACTCAAAAATTGTTCCAAGAGCTTAAAAATGCTCCCCTGAAAGGTTTGGCACTCGAAACAGAAGGCTTTTTATCACAGGACAAGAAATCAGCCCTCAAAAACTTAACCGGCAGAAAATATTTTTTTGAAAAAATCCCTAAGCCCCGGGGTCACAATTTCAGCAAAAATCTGACTTTTGGCAATTCACTCAAAAATGGTGCCAGAAGCTTGCAAATGATCCCCTGAAAGCTTTGGCGATGGAAACAGAAGGCTTTTTATCACAGGACAAGAAATCAGCCCTCAAAAACGTAACCGGCAGAAAATATTTTTTTGAAAAAATCCCTAATCCCTGGGGTCACAATTTCAGCAAAAATCTGACTTTTGGCAATTCACTCAAAAATGGTGCCAGAAGCTTGCAATTTCACAATTTCAGCAAAAATCTGACTTTTGGCAATTCACTCAAAAATGGTGCCAGAAGCTTGCAAATGATCCCCTGAAAGCTTTGGCGATGGAAACAGAAGGCTTTTTATCACAGGACAAGAAATCAGCCCTCAAAAACGTAACCGGCAGAAAATATTTTTTTGAAAAAATCCCTAATCCCCGGGGTCACAATTTCAGCAAAAATCTGACTTTTGGCAATTCACTCAAAAATGGTGCCAGAAGTTTGCAATTTCACAATTTCAGCAAAAATCTGACTTTTGGCAATTCATTCAAAAATGGTGCCAGAAGGTTGCAAATGATCCCCTGAAAGCTTTGGCGATGGAAACAGAAGGCTTTTTATCACAGGACAAGAAATCAGCCCTGAAAAACTTAACCGGCAGAAAATATTTTTTTGAAAAAATCCCTAAGCCCCGGGGTCACAATTTCAGCAAAAATCTGACTTTTGGCAATTCACTCAAAAATGGTGCCAGAAGCTTGCAAATGATCCCCTGAAAGGTTTGGCACTCGAAACAGAAGGTTTTTTATCACAGGACAAGAAATCAGCCCTCAAAAACTTAACCGGCAGAAAATATTTTTTTGAAAAAATCCCTAAGCCCCGGGGTCACAATTTCAGCAAAAATCTGACTTTTGGCAGTTCACTCAAAAATGGTGCCAGAAGCTTGCAAATGATCCCCTGAAAGCTTTGGCGATGGAAACAGAAGGCTTTTTATCACAGGACAAGAAATGAGCCCTCGAAAAACTTAACCGGCAGAAAATATTTTTTTGAAAAAATCCCTAAGCCCCGGGGTCACAATTTCAGCAAAAGTCTGACTTTTGGCAATTCACTCAAAAATGGTGCCAGAAGCTTGCAAATGATCCCCTGAGATCTTTGGCGATGGAAACAGAAGGCTTTTTATAACAGGACAAGAAATCAGCCCTCAAAAACGTAACCGGCAGAAAATATTTTTTTGAAAAAATCCCTAAGCCCCGGGGTCACAATTTCAGCAAAAATCTGACTTTTGGCAATTCACTCAAAAATGGGGCCAGAAGCTTGCAAATGATCCCCTGAAAGCTTTGGCGATGGAAACAGAAGGCTTTTTATCACAGGACAAGAAATCAGCCCTCAAAAACTTAACCGGCAGAAAATATTTTTTTGAAAAAATCCCTAAGCCCTCAGAAATCAGCCCTCAAAAACTTAACCGGCAGAAAATATTTTTTTGAAAAAATCCCTAAACCCCGGGGTCACAATTTCAGCAAAAATCTGACTTTTGGCAGTTCATTCAAAAATGGTTCCAAGAGGTTAAAAATGCTCCCCTGAAAGGTTTGGCACTCGAAACAGAAGGCTTTTTATCACAGGACAAGAAATCAGCCCTCAAAAACTTAACCGGCAGAAAATATTTTTTTGAAAAAATCCCTAAGCCCTCAGAAATCAGCCCTCAAAAACTTAACCGGCAGAAAATATTTTTTTGAAAAAATCCCTAAGCCCCGGGGTCACAATTTCAGCAAAAATCTGACTTTTGGCAGTTCATTCAAAAATGGTTCCAAGAGCTTAAAAATGCTCCCCTGAAAGGTTTGGCACTCGAAACAGAAGGCTTTTTATCACAGGACAAGAAATCAGCCCTCAAAAACTTAACCGGCAGAAAATATTTTTTTGAAAAAATCCCTAAGCCCCGGGGTCACAATTTCAGCAAAAATCTGACTTTTGGCAATTCACTCAAAAACGGTGCCAGAAGCTTGCAAATGATCCCCTGAAAGCTTTGGCGATGGAAACAGAAGGCTTTTTATCACAGGACAAGAAATCAGCCCTCAAAAACTTAACCGGCAGAAAATATTTTTTTGAAAAAATCCCTAAGCCCCGGGGTTACAATTTCAGCAAAAATCTGACTTTTGGCAATTCACTCAAAAATGGTGCCAGAAGTTTGCAATTTCACAATTTCAGCAAAAATCTGACTTTTGGCAATTCATTCAAAAATGGTGCCAGAAGGTTGCAAATGATCCCCTGAAAGCTTTGGCGATGGAAACAGAAGGCTTTTTATCACAGGACAAGAAATCAGCCCTCAAAAACTTAACCGGCAGAAAATATTTTTTTGAAAAAATCCCTAAGCCCCGGGGTCACAATTTCAGCAAAAATCTGACTTTTGGCAATTCACTCAAAAAATGGTGCCAGAAGCTTGCAAATGATCCCCTGAAAGGTTTGGCACTCGAAACAGAAGGCTTTTTATCACAGGACAAGAAATCAGCCCTCAAAAACTTAACCGGCAGAAAATATTTTTTTGAAAAAATCCCTAAGCCCCGGGGTCACAATTTCAGCAAAAATCTGACTTTTGGCAGTTCACTCAAAAATGGTTCCAAGAGCTTAAAAATGCTCCCCTGAAAGGTTTGGCACTCGAAACAGAAGGCTTTTTATCACAGGACAAGAAATCAGCCCTCAAAAACTTAACCGGCAGAAAATATTTTTTTGAAAAAATCCCTAAGCCCCGGGGTCACAATTTCAGCAAAAATCTGACTTTTGGCAATTCACTCAAAAATGGTGCCAGAAGCTTGCAAATGATCCCCTGAAAGGTTTGGCACTCGAAACAGAAGGCTTTTTATCACAGGACAAGAAATCAGCCCTCAAAAACTTAACCGGCAGAAAATATTTTTTTGAAAAAATCCCTAAGCCCCGGGGTCACAATTTCAGCAAAAAACTGACTTTTGGCAGTTCACTCAAAAATGGTTCCAAGAGCTTAAAAATGCTCCCCTGAAAGGTTTGGCACTCGAAACAGAAGGCTTTTTATCACAGGACAAGAAATCAGCCCTCAAAAACTTAACCGGCAGAAAATATTTTTTTGAAAAAATCCCTAACCCGCGGGGTCACAATTTCAGCAAAAATCTGACTTTTGGCAGTTCACTCAAAAATTGTTCCAAGAGCTTAAAAATGCTCCCCTGAATGGTTTGGCACTCGAAACAGAAGGCTTTTTATCACAGGACAAGAAATCAGCCCTCAAAAACTTAACCGGCAGAAAATATTTTTTTGAAAAAATCCCTAAGCCCCGGGGTCACAATTTCAGCAAAAATCTGACTTTTGGCAATTCACTCAAAAATGGTTGCAGAAGCTTGCAAATGATCCCCTGAAAGGTTGGCGATGGAAACAGAAGGCTTTTTATCACAGGACAAGAAATCAGCCCTCAAAAACGTAAGCGGCAGAAAATATTTTTTTGAAAAAATCCCTAATCCCCGGGGTCACAATTTCAGCAAAAATCTGACTTTTGGCAATTCACTCAAAAATGGTGCCAGAAGCTTGCAATTTCACAATTTCAGCAAAAATCTGACTTTTGGCAATTCACTCAAAAATGGTGCCAGAAGGTTGCAAATGATCCCCTGAAAGCTTTGGCGATGGAAACAGAAGGCTTTTTATCACAGGACAAGAAATCAGCCCTCAAAAACTTAACCGGCAGAAAATATTTTTTTGAAAAAATCCCTAAGCCCCGGGGTCACAATTTCAGCAAAAAACTGACTTTTGGCAATTCACTCAAAAATGGTGCCAGAAGGTTGCAAATGATCCCCTGAAAGCTTTGGCGATGGAAACAGAAGGCTTTTTATCACAGGACAAGAAATCAGCCCTCAACAACTTAACCGGCAGAAAATATTTTTTTGAAAAAATCCCTAAGCCCCGGGGTCACAATTTCAGCAAAAATCTGACTTTTGGCAATTCACTCAAAAATGGTGCCAGAAGCTTGCAAATGATCCCCTGAAAGCTTTGGCGATGGAAACAGAAGGCTTTTTATCACAGGACAAGAAATCAGCCCTCAAAAACTTAACCGGCAGAAAATATTTTTTTGAAAAAATCCCTAAGCCCCGGGGTCACAATTTCAGCAAAAATCTGACTTTTGGCAGTTCACTCAAAAATGGTGCCAGAAGCTTGCAAATGATCCCCTGAAAGCTTTGGCCATGTAAACAGAAGGCTTTTTATCACAGGACAAGAAATCAGCCCTCAAAAACTTCACCGGCAGAAAATATTTTTTTGAAAAAATCCCTAAGCCCCGGGGTCACAATTTCAGCAAAAATCTGACTTTTGGCAATTCACTCAAAAATGGTGCCAGAAGCTTGCAATTTCACAATTTCAGCAAAAATCTGACTTTTGGCAATTCACTCAAAAATGGTGCCAGAAGGTTGCAAATGATCCCCTGAAAGCTTTGGCGATGGAAACAGAAGGCTTTTTATCACAGGACAAGAAATCAGCCCTCAAAAACTTAACCGGCAGAAAATATTTTTTTGAAAAAATCCCTAAGCCCCGGGGTCTCAATTTCAGCAAAAATCTGACTTTTGGCAATTCACTCAAAAATGGTGCCAGAAGCTTGCAAATGATCCCCTGAAAGCTTTGGCGATGGAAACAGAAGGCTTTTTATCACAGGACAAGAAATCAGCCCTCAAAAACTTAACCGGCAGAAAATATTTTTTTGAAAAAATCCCTAATCCCCGGGGTCACAATTTCAGCAAAAATCTGACTTTTGGCAGTTCACTCAAAAATGGTGCCAGAAGGTTGCAAATGCTCCCCTGAAAGGTTTGGCACTCAAAACATAAGGCTTTTTATCACAGGAAAAGAAATCAGCCCTCAAAAACTTAACCGGCAGAAAATATTTTTTTGAAAAAATCCCTAAGCCCCGGGGTCACAATTTCAGCAAAAATCTGACTTTTGGCAATTCACTCAAAAATGGGGCCAGAAGCTTGCAAATGATCCCCTGAAAGCTTTGGCGATGGAAACAGAAGGCTTTTTATCACAGGACAAGAAATCAGCCCTCAAAAACTTAACCGGCAGAAAATATTTTTTTGAAAAAATCCCTAAGCCCTCAGAAATCAGCCCTCAAAAACTTATCCGGCAGAAAATATTTCTTTGAAAAAATCCCTAAGCCCCGGGGTCACAATTTCAGCAAAAATCTGACTTTTGGCAGTTCATTCAAAAATGGTTCCAAGAGGTTAAAAATGATCCCCTGAAAGGTTTGGCACTCGAAACAGAAGGCTTTTTATCACAGGACAAGAAATCAGCCCTCAACAACTTAACCGGCAGAAAATATTTTTTTGAAAAAATCCCTAAGCCCCGGGGTCACAATTTCAGCAAAAATCTGACTTTTGGCAATTCACTCAAAAATGGTGCCAGAAGCTTGCAAATGATCCCCTGAAAGCTTTGGCGATGGAAACAGAAGGCTTTTTATCACAGGACAAGAAATCAGCCCTCAAAAACTTAACCGGCAGAAAATATTTTTTTGAAAAAATCCCTAAGCCCCGGGGTCACAATTTCAGCAAAAATCTGACTTTTGGCA
This sequence comes from Podarcis liolepis, assembly GCF_965112155.1. Lineage (NCBI taxonomy): Eukaryota > Metazoa > Chordata > Lepidosauria > Squamata > Lacertidae > Podarcis > Podarcis liolepis. The sequence continues at coordinate 16,303,198 of NC_139571.1, read as the reverse complement.
GTTCACTCAAAAATGGTGCCAGAAGCTTGCAAATGATCCCCTGAAAGCTTTGGCCATGTAAACAGAAGGCTTTTTATCACAGGACAAGAAATCAGCCCTCAAAAACTTCACCGGCAGAAAATATTTTTTTGAAAAAATCCCTAAGCCCCGGGGTCACAATTTCAGCAAAAATCTGACTTTTGGCAATTCACTCAAAAATGGTGCCAGAAGCTTGCAATTTCACAATTTCAGCAAAAATCTGACTTTTGGCAATTCACTCAAAAATGGTGCCAGAAGGTTGCAAATGATCCCCTGAAAGCTTTGGCGATGGAAACAGAAGGCTTTTTATCACAGGACAAGAAATCAGCCCTCAAAAACTTAACCGGCAGAAAATATTTTTTTGAAAAAATCCCTAAGCCCCGGGGTCTCAATTTCAGCAAAAATCTGACTTTTGGCAATTCACTCAAAAATGGTGCCAGAAGCTTGCATATGATCCCCTGAAAGCTTTGGCGATGGAAACAGAAGGCTTTTTATCACAGGACAAGAAATCAGCCCTCAAAAACTTAACCGGCAGAAAATATTTTTTTGAAAAAATCCCTAATCCCCGGGGTCACAATTTCAGCAAAAATCTGACTTTTGGCAGTTCACTCAAAAATGGTTCCAAGAGCTTAAAAATGCTCCCCTGAAAGGTTTGGCACTCGAAACAGAAGGCTTTTTATCACAGGACAAGAAATCAGCCCTCAAAAACTTAACCGGCAGAAAATATTTTTTTGAAAAAATCCCTAAGCCCCGGGGTCACAATTTCAGCAAAAAACTGACTTTTGGCAATTCACTCAAAAATGGTGCCAGAAGGTTGCAAATGATCCCCTGAAAGCTTTGGCGATGGAAACAGAAGGCTTTTTATCACAGGACAAGAAATCAGCCCTCAACAACTTAACCGGCAGAAAATATTTTTTTGAAAAAATCCCTAAGCCCCGGGGTCACAATTTCAGCAAAAATCTGACTTTTGGCAATTCACTCAAAAATGGTGCCAGAAGCTTGCAAATGATCCCCTGAAAGCTTTGGCGGTGGAAACAGAAGGCTTTTTATCACAGGACAAGAAATCAGCCCTCAAAAACTTAACCGGCAGAAAATATTTTTTTGAAAAAATCCCTAAGCCCCGGGGTCACAATTTCAGCAAAAATCTGACTTTTGGCAGTTCACTCAAAAATGGTGCCAGAAGCTTGCAAATGATCCCCTGAAAGCTTTGGCCATGTAAACAGAAGGCTTTTTATCACAGGACAAGAAATCAGCCCTCAAAAACTTCACCGGCAGAAAATATTTTTTTGAAAAAATCCCTAAGCCCCGGGGTCACAATTTCAGCAAAAATCTCACTTTTGGCAATTCACTCAAAAATGGTGCCAGAAGCTTGCAAATGATCCCCTGAAAGCTTTGGCGATGGAAACAGAAGGCTTTTTATCACAGGACAAGAAATCAGCCCTCAAAAACGTAACCGGCAGAAAATATTTTTTTGAAAAAATCCCTAATCCCCGGGGTCACAATTTCAGCAAAAATCTGACTTTTGGCAATTCACTCAAAAATGGTGCCAGAAGTTTGCAATTTCACTATTTCAGCAAAAATCTGACTTTTGGCAATTCATTCAAAAATGGTGCCAGAAGGTTGCAAATGATCCCCTGAAAGCTTTGGCGATGGAAAAAGAAGGCTTTTTATCACAGGACAAGAAATCAGCCCTCAAAAACTTAACCGGCAGAAAATATTTTTTTGAAAAAATCCCTAAGCCCCGGGGTCACAATTTCAGCAAAAATCTGACTTTTGGCAATTCACTCAAAAATGGTGCCAGAAGCTTGCAAATGATCCCCTGAAAGGTTTGGCACTCGAAACAGAAGGCTTTTTATCACAGGACAAGAAATCAGCCCTCAAAAACTTAACCGGCAGAAAATATTTTTTTGAAAAAATCCCTAAGCCCCGGGGTCACAATTTCAGCAAAAATCTGACTTTTGGCAGTTCACTCAAAAATGGTTCCAAGAGCTTAAAAATGCTCCCCTGAAAGGTTTGGCACTCGAAACAGAAGGCTTTTTATCACAGGACAAGAAATCAGCCCTCAAAAACTTAACCGGCAGAAAATATTTTTTTGAAAAAATCCCTAAGCCCCGGGGTCACAATTTCAGCAAAAATCTGACTTTTGGCAATTCACTCAAAAATGGTGCCAGAAGCTTGCAAATGATCCCCTGAAAGCTTTGGCGATGGAAACAGAAGGCTTTTTATCACAGGACAAGAAATCAGCCCTCAAAAACGTAACCGGCAGAAAATATTTTTTTGAAAAAATCCCTAATCCCCGGGGTCACAATTTCAGCAAAAATCTGACTTTTGGCAATTCACTCAAAAATGGTGCCAGAAGTTTGCAATTTCACAATTTCAGCAAAAATCTGACTTTTGGCAATTCATTCAAAAATGGTGCCAGAAGGTTGCAAATGATCCCCTGAAAGCTTTGGCGATGGAAACAGAAGGCTTTTTATCACAGGACAAGAAATCAGCCCTCAAAAACTTAACCGGCAGAAAATATTTTTTTGAAAAAATCCCTAAACCCCGGGGTCACAATTTCAGCAAAAATCTGACTTTTGGCAATTCACTCAAAAATGGTGCCAGAAGCTTGCAAATGATCCCCTGAAAGGTTTGGCACTCGAAACAGAAGGCTTTTTATCACAGGACAAGAAATCAGCCCTCAAAAACTTAACCGGCAGAAAATATTTTTTTGAAAAAATCCCTAAGCCCCGGGGTCACAATTTCAGCAAAAATCTGACTTTTGGCAGTTCACTCAAAAATGGTTCCAAGAGCTTAAAAATGCTCCCCTGAAAGGTTTGGCACTCGAAACAGAAGGCTTTTTATCACAGGACAAGAAATCAGCCCTCAAAAACCTAACCGGCAGAAAATATTTTTTTGAAAAAATCCCTAAGCCCCGGGGTCACAATTTCAGCAAAAATCTGACTTTTGGCAGTTCACTCAAAAATGGTGCCAGAAGCTTGCAAATGATCCCCTGAAAGCTTTGGCGATGGAAACAGAAGGCTTTTTATCACAGGACAAGAAATCAGCCCTCAAAAACTTCACCGGCAGAAAATATTTTTTTGAAAAAATCCCTAACCCCCGGGGTCACAATTTCAGCAAAAATCTGACTTTTGGCAGTTCACTCAAAAATGGTTCCAAGAGCTTAAAAATGCTCCCCTGAAAGGTTTGGCACTCGAAACAGAAGGCTTTTTATCACAGGACAAGAAATCAGCCCTCAAAAACTTAACCGGCAGAAAATATTTTTTTTGAAAAAATCCCTAAGCCCCGGGGTCACAATTTCAGCAAAAATCTGACTTTTGGCAATTCACTCAAAAATGGTGCCAGAAGCTTGCAAATGATCCCCTGAAAGCTTTGGCGATGGAAACAGAAGGCTTTTGATCACAGGACAAGAAATCAGCCCTCAAAAACCTAACCGGCAGAAAATATTTTTTTGAAAAAATCCCTAAGCCCCGGGGTCACAATTTCAGCAAAAATCTGACTTTTGGCAGTTCACTCAAAAATGGTTCCAAGAGCTTAAAAATGCTCCCCTGAAAGGTTTGGCACTCGAAACAGAAGGCTTTTTATCACAGGACAAGAAATCAGCCCTCAAAAACCTAACCGGCAGAAAATATTTTTTTGAAAAAATCCCTAAGCCCCGGGGTCACAATTTCAGCAAAAATCTGACTTTTGGCAGTTCACTCAAAAATGGTGCCAGAAGCTTGCAAATGATCCCCTGAAAGCTTTGGCGATGGAAACAGAAGGCTTTTTATCACAGGACAAGAAATCAGCCCTCAAAAACTTCACCGGCAGAAAATATTTTTGTGAAAAAATCCCTAACCCCCGGGTTCACAATTTCAGCAAAAATCTGACTTTTGGCAGTTCACTCAAAAATTGTTCCAAGAGCTTAAAAATGCTCCCCTGAAAGGTTTGGCACTCGAAACAGAAGGCTTTTTATCACAGGACAAGAAATCAGCCCTCAAAAACTTAACCGGCAGAAAATATTTTTTTGAAAAAATCCCTAAGCCCCGGGGTCACAATTTCAGCAAAAATCTGACTTTTGGCAATTCACTCAAAAATGGTGCCAGAAGCTTGCAAATGATCCCCTGAAAGCTTTGGCGATGGAAACAGAAGGCTTTTTATCACAGGACAAGAAATCAGCCCTCAAAAACGTAACCGGCAGAAAATATTTTTTTGAAAAAATCCCTAATCCCCGGGGTCACAATTTCAGCAAAAATCTGACTTTTGGCAATTCACTCAAAAATGGTGCCAGAAGCTTGCAATTTCACAATTTCAGCAAAAATCTGACTTTTGGCAATTCACTCAAAAATGGTGCCAGAAGGTTGCAAATGATCCCCTGAAAGCTTTGGCGATGGAAACAGAAGGCTTTTTATCACAGGACAAGAAATCAGCCCTCAAAAACTTAACCGGCAGAAAATATTTTTTTGAAAAAATCCCTAAGCCCTCAAAAATCAGCCCTCAAAAACTTAACCGGCAGAAAATATTTTTTTGAAAAAATCCCTAAGCCCCGGGGTCACAATTTCAGCAAAAATCTGACTTTTGGCAGTTCACTCAAAAATGGTTCCAAGAGCTTAAAAATGCTCCCCTGAAAGGTTTGGCACTCGAAACAGAAGGCTTTTTATCACAGGACAAGAAATCAGCCCTCAAAAACCTAACCGGCAGAAAATATTTTTTTGAAAAAATCCCTAAGCCCCGGGGTCACAATTTCAGCAAAAATCTGACTTTTGGCAATTCACTCAAAAATGGTGCCAGAAGCTTGCAAATGATCCCCTGAAACCTTTGGCGATGGAAACAGAAGGCTTTTTATCAAAGGACAAGAAATCAGCCCTCAAAAACTTAACCGGCAGAAAATATTTTTTTGAAAAAATCCCTAAGCCCCGAGGTCACAATTTCAGCAAAAATCTGACTTTTGGCAATTCACTCAAAAATGGTGCCAGAAGCTTGCAAATGATCCCCTGAAACCTTTGGCGATGGAAACAGAAGGCTTTTTATCAAAGGACAAGAAATCAGCCCTCAAAAACCTAACCGGCAGAAAATATTTTTTTGAAAAAATCCCTAAGCCCCGGGGTCACAATTTCAGCAAAAATCTGACTTTTGGCAGTTCACTCAAAAATGGTTCCAAGAGCTTAAAAATGCTCCCCTGAAAGGTTTGGCACTCGAAACAGAAGGCTTTTTATCACAGGACAAGAAATCAGCCCTCAAAAACCTAACCGGCAGAAAATATTTTTTTGAAAAAATCCCTAAGCCCCGGGGTCACAATTTCAGCAAAAATCTGACTTTTGGCAGTTCACTCAAAAATGGTGCCAGAAGCTTGCAAATGATCCCCTGAAAGCTTTGGCGATGGAAACAGAAGGCTTTTTATCACAGGACAAGAAATCAGCCCTCAAAAACTTCACCGGCAGAAAATATTTTTGTGAAAAAATCCCTAACCCCCGGGTTCACAATTTCAGCAAAAATCTGACTTTTGGCAGTTCACTCAAAAATTGTTCCAAGAGCTTAAAAATGCTCCCCTGAAAGGTTTGGCACTCGAAACAGAAGGCTTTTTATCACAGGACAAGAAATCAGCCCTCAAAAACTTAACCGGCAGAAAATATTTTTTTGAAAAAATCCCTAAGCCCCGGGGTCACAATTTCAGCAAAAATCTGACTTTTGGCAATTCACTCAAAAATGGTGCCAGAAGCTTGCAAATGATCCCCTGAAAGCTTTGGCGATGGAAACAGAAGGCTTTTTATCACAGGACAAGAAATCAGCCCTCAAAAACGTAACCGGCAGAAAATATTTTTTTGAAAAAATCCCTAATCCCCGGGGTCACAATTTCAGCAAAAATCTGACTTTTGGCAATTCACTCAAAAATGGTGCCAGAAGCTTGCAATTTCACAATTTCAGCAAAAATCTGACTTTTGGCAATTCACTCAAAAATGGTGCCAGAAGGTTGCAAATGATCCCCTGAAAGCTTTGGCGATGGAAACAGAAGGCTTTTTATCACAGGACAAGAAATCAGCCCTCAAAAACTTAACCGGCAGAAAATATTTTTTTGAAAAAATCCCTAAGCCCCGGGGTCACAATTTCAGCAAAAATCTGACTTTTGGCAATTCACTCAAAAATGGTGCCAGAAGCTTGCAAATGATCCCCTGAAAGGTTTGGCACTCGAAACAGAAGGCTTTTTATCACAGGACAAGAAATCAGCCCTCAAAAACTTAACCGGCAGAAAATATTTTTTTGAAAAAATCCCTAAGCCCTCAAAAATCAGCCCTCAAAAACTTAACCGGCAGAAAATATTTTTTTGAAAAAATCCCTAAGCCCCGGGGTCACAATTTCAGCAAAAATCTGACTTTTGGCAGTTCACTCAAAAATGGTTCCAAGAGCTTAAAAATGCTCCCCTGAAAGGTTTGGCACTCGAAACAGAAGGCTTTTTATCACAGGACAAGAAATCAGCCCTCAAAAACCTAACCGGCAGAAAATATTTTTTTGAAAAAATCCCTAAGCCCCGGGGTCACAATTTCAGCAAAAATCTGACTTTTGGCAATTCACTCAAAAATGGTGCCAGAAGCTTGCAAATGATCCCCTGAAACCTTTGGCGATGGAAACAGAAGGCTTTTTATCAAAGGACAAGAAATCAGCCCTCAAAAACTTAACCGGCAGAAAATATTTTTTTGAAAAAATCCCTAAGCCCCGGGGTCACAATTTCAGCAAAAATCTGACTTTTGGCAATTCACTCAAAAATGGTGCCAGAAGCTTGCAAATGATCCCCTGAAAGCTTTGGCGATGGAAACAGAAGGCTTTTTATCACAGGACAAGAAATCAGCCCTCAAAAACTTAACCGGCAGAAAATATTTTTTTGAAAAAATCCCTAAGCCCCGGGGTCACAATTTCAGCAAAACTCTGACTTTTGGCAATTCACTCAAAAATGGTGCCAGAAGCTTGCAAATGATCCCCTGAAATCTTTGGCGATGGAAACAGAAGGCTTTTTATAACAGGACAAGAAATCAGCCCTCAAAAACGTAACCGGCAGAAAATATTTTTTTGAAAAAATCCCTAAGCCCCGGGGTCACAATTTCAGCAAAAATCTGACTTTTGGCAATTCACTCAAAAATGGTGCCAGAAGGTTGCAAATGTTCCCCTGAAAGGTTTGGCACTCAAAACAGAAGGCTTTTTATCACAGGAAAAGAAATCAGCCCTCAAAAACTTAACCGGCAGAAAATATTTTTTTGAAAAAATCCCTAAGACCCGGGGTCACAATTTCAGCAAAAATCTGACTTTTGGCAGTTCACTCAAAAATGGTTCCAAGAGCTTAAAAATGCTCCCCTGAAAGGTTTGGCACTCGAAACAGAAGGCTTTTTATCACAGGACAAGAAATCAGCCCTCAAAAACTTAACCGGCAGAAAATATTTTTTTGAAAAAATCCCTAAGCCCCGGGGTCACAATTTCAGCAAAAATCTGACTTTTGGCAATTCACTCAAAAATGGGGCCAGAAGCTTGCAAATGATCCCCTGAAAGCTTTGGCGATGGAAACAGAAGGCTTTTTATCACAGGACAAGAAATCAGCCCTCAAAAACTTAACCGGCAGAAAATATTTTTTTGAAAAAATCACTAAGCCCTCAGAAATCAGCCCTCAAAAACTTAACCGGCAGAAAATATTTTTTTGAAAAAATCCCTAAGCCCCGGGGTCACAATTTCAGCAAAAATCTGACTTTTGGCAATTCACTCAAAAATGGTGCCAGAAGCTTGCAAATGATCCCCTGAAACCTTTGGCGATGGAAACAGAAGGCTTTTTATCAAAGGACAAGAAATCAGCCCTCAAAAACTTAACCGGCAGAAAATATTTTTTTGAAAAAATCCCTAAGCCCCGGGGTCACAATTTCAGCAAAAATCTGACTTTTGGCAATTCACTCAAAAATGGTGCCAGAAGCTTGCAAATGATCCCCTGAAAGCTTTGGCGATGGAAACAGAAGGCTTTTTATCACAGGACAAGAAATCAGCCCTCAAAAACTTAACCGGCAGAAAATATTTTTTTGAAAAAATCCCTAAGCCCCGGGGTCACAATTTCAGCAAAAATCTGACTTTTGGCAGTTCACTCAAAAATGGTGCCAGAAGCTTGCAAATGATCCCCTGAAAGCTTTGGCGATGGAAACAGAAGGCTTTTTATCACAGGACAAGAAATCAGCCCTCAAAAACTTCACCGGCAGAAAATATTTTTGTGAAAAAATCCCTAACCCCCGGGTTCACAATTTCAGCAAAAATCTGACTTTTGGCAGTTCACTCAAAAATTGTTCCAAGAGCTTAAAAATGCTCCCCTGAAAGGTTTGGCACTCGAAACAGAAGGCTTTTTATCACAGGACAAGAAATCAGCCCTCAAAAACTTAACCGGCAGAAAATATTTTTTTGAAAAAATCCCTAAGCCCCGGGGTCACAATTTCAGCAAAAATCTGACTTTTGGCAATTCACTCAAAAATGGTGCCAGAAGCTTGCAAATGATCCCCTGAAAGCTTTGGCGATGGAAACAGAAGGCTTTTTATCACAGGACAAGAAATCAGCCCTCAAAAACGTAACCGGCAGAAAATATTTTTTTGAAAAAATCCCTAATCCCCGGGGTCACAATTTCAGCAAAAATCTGACTTTTGGCAATTCACTCAAAAATGGTGCCAGAAGCTTGCAATTTCACAATTTCAGCAAAAATCTGACTTTTGGCAATTCACTCAAAAATGGTGCCAGAAGGTTGCAAATGATCCCCTGAAAGCTTTGGCGATGGAAACAGAAGGCTTTTTATCACAGGACAAGAAATCAGCCCTCAAAAACTTAACCGGCAGAAAATATTTTTTTGAAAAAATCCCTAAGCCCCGGGGTCACAATTTCAGCAAAAATCTGACTTTTGGCAATTCACTCAAAAATGGTGCCAGAAGCTTGCAAATGATCCCCTGAAAGGTTTGGCACTCGAAACAGAAGGCTTTTTATCACAGGACAAGAAATCAGCCCTCAAAAACTTAACCGGCAGAAAATATTTTTTTGAAAAAATCCCTAAGCCCTCAAAAATCAGCCCTCAAAAACTTAACCGGCAGAAAATATTTTTTTGAAAAAATCCCTAAGCCCCGGGGTCACAATTTCAGCAAAAATCTGACTTTTGGCAGTTCACTCAAAAATGGTTCCAAGAGCTTAAAAATGCTCCCCTGAAAGGTTTGGCACTCGAAACAGAAGGCTTTTTATCACAGGACAAGAAATCAGCCCTCAAAAACCTAACCGGCAGAAAATATTTTTTTGAAAAAATCCCTAAGCCCCGGGGTCACAATTTCAGCAAAAATCTGACTTTTGGCAATTCACTCAAAAATGGTGCCAGAAGCTTGCAAATGATCCCCTGAAACCTTTGGCGATGGAAACAGAAGGCTTTTTATCAAAGGACAAGAAATCAGCCCTCAAAAACTTAACCGGCAGAAAATATTTTTTTGAAAAAATCCCTAAGCCCCGGGGTCACAATTTCAGCAAAAATCTGACTTTTGGCAATTCACTCAAAAATGGTGCCAGAAGCTTGCAAATGATCCCCTGAAAGCTTTGGCGATGGAAACAGAAGGCTTTTTATCACAGGACAAGAAATCAGCCCTCAAAAACTTAACCGGCAGAAAATATTTTTTTGAAAAAATCCCTAAGCCCCGGGGTCACAATTTCAGCAAAACTCTGACTTTTGGCAATTCACTCAAAAATGGTGCCAGAAGCTTGCAAATGATCCCCTGAAATCTTTGGCGATGGAAACAGAAGGCTTTTTATAACAGGACAAGAAATCAGCCCTCAAAAACGTAACCGGCAGAAAATATTTTTTTGAAAAAATCCCTAAGCCCCGGGGTCACAATTTCAGCAAAAATCTGACTTTTGGCAATTCACTCAAAAATGGTGCCAGAAGGTTGCAAATGTTCCCCTGAAAGGTTTGGCACTCAAAACAGAAGGCTTTTTATCACAGGAAAAGAAATCAGCCCTCAAAAACTTAACCGGCAGAAAATATTTTTTTGAAAAAATCCCTAAGACCCGGGGTCACAATTTCAGCAAAAATCTGACTTTTGGCAGTTCACTCAAAAATGGTTCCAAGAGCTTAAAAATGCTCCCCTGAAAGGTTTGGCACTCGAAACAGAAGGCTTTTTATCACAGGACAAGAAATCAGCCCTCAAAAACTTAACCGGCAGAAAATATTTTTTTGAAAAAATCCCTAAGCCCCGGGGTCACAATTTCAGCAAAAATCTGACTTTTGGCAATTCACTCAAAAATGGGGCCAGAAGCTTGCAAATGATCCCCTGAAAGCTTTGGCGATGGAAACAGAAGGCTTTTTATCACAGGACAAGAAATCAGCCCTCAAAAACTTAACCGGCAGAAAATATTTTTTTGAAAAAATCACTAAGCCCTCAGAAATCAGCCCTCAAAAACTTAACCGGCAGAAAATATTTTTTTGAAAAAATCCCTAAGCCCCGGGGTCACAATTTCAGCAAAAATCTGACTTTTGGCAATTCACTCAAAAATGGTGCCAGAAGCTTGCAAATGATCCCCTGAAACCTTTGGCGATGGAAACAGAAGGCTTTTTATCAAAGGACAAGAAATCAGCCCTCAAAAACTTAACCGGCAGAAAATATTTTTTTGAAAAAATCCCTAAGCCCCGGGGTCACAATTTCAGCAAAAATCTGACTTTTGGCAATTCACTCAAAAATGGTGCCAGAAGCTTGCAAATGATCCCCTGAAAGCTTTGGCGATGGAAACAGAAGGCTTTTTATCACAGGACAAGAAATCAGCCCTCAAAAACTTAACCGGCAGAAAATATTTTTTTGAAAAAATCCCTAAGCCCCGGGGTCACAATTTCAGCAAAACTCTGACTTTTGGCAATTCACTCAAAAATGGTGCCAGAAGCTTGCAAATGATCCCCTGAAATCTTTGGCGATGGAAACAGAAGGCTTTTTATAACAGGACAAGAAATCAGCCCTCAAAAACGTAACCGGCAGAAAATATTTTTTTGAAAAAATCCCTAAGCCCCGGGGTCACAATTTCAGCAAAAATCTGACTTTTGGCAATTCACTCAAAAATGGTGCCAGAAGGTTGCAAATGTTCCCCTGAAAGGTTTGGCACTCAAAACAGAAGGCTTTTTATCACAGGAAAAGAAATCAGCCCTCAAAAACTTAACCGGCAGAAAATATTTTTTTGAAAAAATCCCTAAGACCCGGGGTCACAATTTCAGCAAAAATCTGACTTTTGGCAGTTCACTCAAAAATGGTTCCAAGAGCTTAAAAATGCTCCCCTGAAAGGTTTGGCACTCGAAACAGAAGGCTTTTTATCACAGGACAAGAAATCAGCCCTCAAAAACTTAACCGGCAGAAAATATTTTTTTGAAAAAATCCCTAAGCCCCGGGGTCACAATTTCAGCAAAAATCTGACTTTTGGCAATTCACTCAAAAATGGGGCCAGAAGCTTGCAAATGATCCCCTGAAAGCTTTGGCGATGGAAACAGAAGGCTTTTTATCACAGGACAAGAAATCAGCCCTCAAAAACTTAACCGGCAGAAAATATTTTTTTGAAAAAATCACTAAGCCCTCAGAAATCAGCCCTCAAAAACTTAACCGGCAGAAAATATTTTTTTGAAAAAATCCCTAAGCCCCGGGGTCACAATTTCAGCAAAAATCTGACTTTTGGCAATTCATTCAAAAATGGTGCCAGAAGCTTGCAAATGATCCCCTGAAAGGTTTGGCACTCGAAACAGAAGGCTTTTTATCACAGGACAAGAAATCAGCCCTCAAAAACTTAACTGGCAGAAAATATTTTTTTGAAAAAATCCCTAAGCCCCGGGGTCACAATTTCAGCAAAAATCTGACTTTTGGCAATTCACTCAAAAATGGCGCCAGAAGCTTGCAAATGATCCCCTGAAAGCTTTGGCGATGGAAACAGAAGGCTTTTTATCACAGGACAAGAAATCAGCCCTCAAAAACTTAACCGGCAGAAAATATTTTTTTGAAAAAATCCCTAAGCCCCGGGGTCACAATTTCAGCAAAAATCTGACTTTTGGCAGTTCACTCAAAAATGGTTCCAAGAGCTTAAAAATGCTCCCCTGAAAGGTTTGGCACTCGAAACAGAAGGCTTTTTATCACAGGACAAGAAATCAGCCCTCAAAAACTTAACCGGCAGAAAATATTTTTTTGAAAAAATCCCTAAGCCCCGGGGTCACAATTTCAGCAAAAATCTCACTTTTGGCAATTCACTCAAAAATGGTGCCAGAAGCTTGCAAATGATCCCCTGAAAGGTTTGGCACTCGAAACAGAAGGCTTTTTATCACAGGACAAGTAATCAGCCCTCAAAAACTTAACCGGCAGAAAATATTTTTTTGAAAAAATCCCTAAGCCCCGGGGTCACAATTTCAGCAAAAATCTGACTTTTGGCAGTTCACTCAAAAATGGTTCCAAGAGCTTAAAAATGCTCCCTTGAAAGGTTTGGCAATCGAAACAGAAGGCTTTTTATCACAGGACAAGAAATCAGCCCTCAAAAACTTAACCGGCAGAAAATATTTTTTTGATAAAATCCCTAAGCCCCGGGGTCACAATTTCAGCAAAAATCTGACTTTTGGCAATTCACTCAAAAATGGTGCCAGAAGCTTGCAAATGATCCCCTGAAAGGTTTGGCACTCGAAACAGAAGGCTTTTTATCACAGGACAAGAAATCAGCCCTCAAAAACTTAACCGGCAGAAAATATTTTTTTGAAAAAATCCCTAAGCCCCGGGGTCACAATTTCAGCAAAAATCTGACTTTTGGCAGTTCACTCAAAAATGGTTCCAAGAGCTTAAAAATGCTCCCCTGAAAGGTTTGGCACTCGAAACAGAAGGCTTTTTATCACAGGACAAGAAATCAGCCCTCAAAAACTTAACCGGCAGAAAATATTTTTTTGAAAAAATCCCTAAGCCCCGGGGTCACAATTTCAGCAAAAATCTGACTTTTGGCAATTCACTCAAAAATGGTGCCAGAAGCTTGCAAATGATCCCCTGAAAGCTTTGGCGATGGAAACAGAAGGCTTTTTATCACAGGACAAGAAATCAGCCCTCAACAACTTAACCGGCAGAAAATATTTTTTTGAAAAAATCCCTAAGCCCCGGGGTCACAATTTCAGCAAAAATCTCACTTTTGGCAATTCACTCAAAAATGGTGCCAGAAGCTTGCAATTTCACAATTTCAGCAAAAATCTGACTTTTGGCAATTCACTCAAAAATGGTGCCAGAAGCTTGCAAATGATCCCCTGAAAGCTTTGGCGATGGAAACAGAAGGCTTTTTATCACAGGACAAGAAATCAGCCCTCAAAAACTTAACCGGCAGAAAATATTTTTTTGAAAAAATCCCTAAGCCCCGGGGTCACAATTTCAGCAAAAATCTGACTTTTGGCAATTCACTCAAAAATGGTGCCAGAAGCTTGCAAATGATCCCCTGAAAGGTTTGGCACTCGAAACAGAAGGCTTTTTATCACAGGACAAGAAATCAGCCCTCAAAAACTTAACAGGCAGAAAATATTTTTTTGAAAAAATCCCTAAGCCCTCAAAAATCAGCCCTCAAAAACTTAACCGGCAGAAAATATTTTTTTGAAAAAATCCCTAAGCCCCGGGGTCACAATTTCAGCAAAAATCTGACTTTTGGCAGTTCACTCAAAAATGGTTCCAAGAGAATTAAAATGCTCCCCTGAAAGGTTTGGCACTCGAAACAGAAGGCTTTTTATCACAGGACAAGAAATCAGCCCTCAAAAACTTAACCGGCAGAAAATATTTTTTTGAAAAAATCCCTAAGCCCCGGGGTCACAATTTCAGCAAAAATCTGACTTTTGGCAAGTCACTCAAAAATGGTGCCAGAAGCTTGCAAATGATCCCCTGAAAGCTTTGGCGATGGAAACAGAAGGCTTTTTATCACAGGACAAGAAATCAGCCCTCAAAAACGTAACCGGCAGAAAATATTTTTTTGAAAAAATCCCTAATCCCCGGGGTCACAATTTCAGCAAAAATCTGACTTTTGGCAATTCACTCAAAAATGGTGCCAGAAGCTTGCAATTTCACAATTTCAGCAAAAATCTGACTTTTGGCAATTCACTCAAAAATGGTGCCAGAAGGTTGCAAATGATCCCCTGAAAGCTTTGGCGATGGAAACAGAAGGCTTTTTATCACAGGACAAGAAATCAGCCCTCAAAAACTTAACCGGCAGAAAATATTTTTTTGAAAAAATCCCTAAGCCCCGGGGTCACAATTTCAGCAAAAATCTGACTTTTGGCAATTCACTCAAAAATGGTGCCAGAAGCTTGCAAATGATCCCCTGAAAGGTTTGGCACTCGAAACAGAAGGCTTTTTATCACAGGACAAGAAATCAGCCCTCAAAAACTTAACCGGCAGAAAATATTTTTTTGAAAAAATCCCTAAGCCCTCAAAAATCAGCCCTCAAAAACTTAACCGGCAGAAAATATTTTTTTGAAAAAATCCCTAAGCCCCGGGGTCACAATTTCAGCAAAAATCTGACTTTTGGCAGTTCACTCAAAAATGGTTCCAAGAGAATTAAAATGCTCCCCTGAAAGGTTTGGCACTCGAAACAGAAGGCTTTTTATCAGAGGACAAGAAATCAGCCCTCAAAAACTTAACCGGCAGAAAATATTTTTTTGAAAAAATCCCTAAGCCCCGGGGTCACAATTTCAGCAAAAATCTGACTTTTGGCAATTCACTCAAAAATGGTGCCAGAAGCTTGCAAATGATCCCCTGAAAGCTTTGGCGATGGAAACAGAAGGCTTTTGATCACAGGACAAGAAATCAGCCCTCAAAAACCTAACCGGCAGAAAATATTTTTTTGAAAAAATCCCTAAGCCCCGGGGTCACAATTTCAGCAAAAATCTGACTTTTGGCAGTTCACTCAAAAATGGTTCCAAGAGCTTAAAAATGCTCCCCTGAAAGGTTTGGCACTCGAAACAGAAGGCTTTTTATCACAGGACAAGAAATCAGCCCTCAAAAACCTAACCGGCAGAAAAGATTTTTTTGAAAAAATCCCTAAGCCCCGGCCGGGGTCACAATTTCAGCAAAAATCTGACTTTTGGCAATTCACTCAAAAATGGTGCCAGAAGCTTGCAAATGATCCCCTGAAACCTTTGGCGATGGAAACAGAAGGCTTTTTATCACAGGACAAGAAAGCAGCCCTCAAAAACTTAACCGGCAGAAAATATTTTTTTGAAAAAATCCCTAAGCCCCGGGGTCACAATTTCAGGAAAAATCTGACTTTTGGCAATTCACTCAAAAATGGTGCCAGAAGCTTGCAAATGATCCCCTGAAAGCTTTGGCGATGGAAACAGAAGGCTTTTTATCACAGGACAAGAAATCAGCCCTCAAAAACTTAACCGGCAGAAAATATTTTTTTGAAAAAATCCCTAAGCCCCGGGGTCACAATTTCAGCAAAAATCTGACTTTTGGCAATTCACTCAAAAATGGTGCCAGAAGCTTGCAAATGATCCCCTGAAAGCTTTGGCGATGGAAACAGAAGGCTTTTTATCACAGGACAAGAAATCAGCCCTCAAAAACTTAACCGGCAGAAAATATTTTTTTGAAAAAATCCCTAAGCCCCGGGGTCACAATTTCAGCAAAACTCTGACTTTTGGCAATTCACTCAAAAATGGTGCCAGAAGCTTGCAAATGATCCCCTGAAATCTTTGGCGATGGAAACAGAAGGCTTTTTATAACAGGACAAGAAATCAGCCCTCAAAAACGTAACCGGCAGAAAATATTTTTTTGAAAAAATCCCTAAGCCCCGGGGTCACAATTTCAGCAAAAATCTGACTTTTGGCAATTCACTCAAAAATGGTGCCAGAAGGTTGCAAATGCTCCCCTGAAAGGTTTGGCACTCAAAACAGAAGGCTTTTTATCACAGGAAAAGAAATCAGCCCTCAAAAACTTAACCGGCAGAAAATATTTTTTTGAAAAAATCCCTAAGACCCGGGGTCACAATTTCAGCAAAAATCTGACTTTTGGCAGTTCACTCAAAAATGGTTCCAAGAGCTTAAAAATGCTCCCCTGATAGGTTTGGCACTCGAAACAGAAGGCTTTTTATCACAGGACAAGAAATCAGCCCTCAAAAACTTAACCGGCAGAAAATATTTTTTTGAAAAAATCCCTAAGCCCCGGGGTCACAATTTCAGCAAAAATCTGACTTTTGGCAATTCCCTAAAAAATGGGGCCAGAAGCTTGCAAATGATCCCCTGAAAGCTTTGGCGATGGAAACAGAAGGCTTTTTATCACAGGACAAGAAATCAGCCCTCAAAAACTTAACCGGCAGAAAATATTTTTTTGAAAAAATCACTAAGCCCTCAGAAATCAGCCCTCAAAAACTTAACCGGCAGAAAATATTTTTTTGAAAAAATCCCTAAGCCCCGGGGTCACAATTTCAGCAAAAATCTGACTTTTGGCAATTCATTCAAAAATGGTGCCAGAAGCTTGCAAATGATCCCCTGAAAGGTTTGGCACTCGAAACAGAAGGCTTTTTATCACAGGACAAGAAATCAGCCCTCAAAAACTTAACTGGCAGAAAATATTTTTTTGAAAAAATCCCTAAGCCCCGGGGTCACAATTTCAGCAAAAATCTGACTTTTGGCAATTCACTCAAAAATGGCGCCAGAAGCTTGCAAATGATCCCCTGAAAGCTTTGGCGATGGAAACAGAAGGCTTTTGATCACAGGACAAGAAATCAGCCCTCAAAAACTTAACCGGCAGAAAATATTTTTTTGAAAAAATCCCTAAGCCCTCAAAAATCAGCCCTCAAAAACTTAAGCGGCAGAAAATATTTTTTTGAAAAAATCCCTAAGCCCCGGGGTCACAATTTCAGCAAAAATCTGACTTTTGGCAGTTCACTCAAAAATGGTTCCAAGAGAATTAAAATGCTCCCCTGAAAGGTTTGGCACTCGAAACAGAAGGCTTTTTATCACAGGACAAGAAATCAGCCCTCAAAAACTTAACCGGCAGAAAATATTTTTTTGAAAAAATCCCTAAGCCCCGGGGTCACAATTTCAGCAAAAATCTGACTTTTGGCAATTCACTCAAAAATGGTGCCAGAAGCTTGCAAATGATCGCCTGAAAGCTTTGGCGATGGAAACAGAAGGCTTTTTATCACAGGACAAGAAATCAGCCCTCAAAAACTTAACCGGCAGAAAATATTTTTTTGAAAAAATCCCTAAGCCCTCAGAAATCAGCCCTCAAAAACTTAACCGGCAGAAAATATTTTTTTGAAAAAATCCCTAAGCCCCGGGGTCACAATTTCAGCAAAAATCTGACTTTTGGCAGTTCACTCAAAAATGGTTCCAAGAGTTTAAAAATGCTCCCCTGAAAGGTTTGGCACTCGAAACAGAAGGCTTTTTATCACAGGACAAGAAATCAGCCCTCAAAAACTTAACCGGCAGAAAATATTTTTTTGAAAAAATCCCTAAGCCCTCAAAAATCAGCCCTCAAAAACTTAAGCGGCAGAAAATATTTTTTTGAAAAAATCCCTAAGCCCCGGGGTCACAATTTCAGCAAAAATCTGACTTTTGGCAGTTCACTCAAAAATGGTTCCAAGAGAATTAAAATGCTCCCCTGAAAGGTTTGGCACTCGAAACAGAAGGCTTTTTATCACAGGACAAGAAATCAGCCCTCAAAAACTTAACCGGCAGAAAATATTTTTTTGAAAAAATCCCTAAGCCCCGGGGTCACAATTTCAGCAAAAATCTGACTTTTGGCAATTCACTCAAAAATGGGGCCAGAAGCTTGCAAATGATCCCCTGAAAGCTTTGGCGATGGAAACAGAACGCTTTTTATCACAGGACAAGAAATCAGCCCTCAAAAACTTAACCGGCAGAAAATATTTTTTTGAAAAAATCACTAAGCCCTCAGAAATCAGCCCTCAAAAACTTAACCGGCAGAAAATATTTTTTTGAAAAAATCCCTAAGCCCCGGGGTCACAATTTCAGCAAAAATCTGACTTTTGGCAATTCATTCAAAAATGGTGCCAGAAGCTTGCAAATGATCCCCTGAAAGGTTTGGCACTCGAAACAGAAGGCTTTTTATCACAGGACAAGAAATCAGCCCTCAAAAACTTAACTGGCAGAAAATATTTTTTTGAAAAAATCCCTAAGCCCCGGGGTCACAATTTCAGCAAAAATCTGACTTTTGGCAATTCACTCAAAAATGGCGCCAGAAGCTTGCAAATGATCCCCTGAAAGCTTTGGCGATGGAAACAGAAGGCTTTTTATCACAGGACAAGAAATCAGCCCTCAAAAACTTAACCGGCAGAAAATATTTTTTTGAAAAAATCCCTAAGCCCTCAGAAATCAGCCCTCAAAAACTTAACCGGCAGAAAATATTTTTTTGAAAAAATCCCTAAGCCCCGGGGTCACAATTTCAGCAAAAATCTGACTTTTGGCAGTTCACTCAAAAATGGTTCCAAGAGTTTAAAAATGCTCCCCTGAAAGGTTTGGCACTCGAAACAGAAGGCTTTTTATCACAGGACAAGAAATCAGCCCTCAAAAACTTAACCGGCAGAAAATATTTTTTTGAAAAAATCCCTAAGCCCCGGGGTCACAATTTCAGCAAAACTCTGACCTTTGGCAATTCACTCAAAAATGGTGCCAGAAGCTTGCAAATGATCCCCTGAAATCTTTGGCGATGGAAACAGAAGGCTTTTTATAACAGGACAAGAAATCAGCCCTCAAAAACGTAACCGGCAGAAAATATTTTTTTGAAAAAATCCCTAAGCCCCGGGGTCACAATTTCAGCAAAAATCTGATTTTTGGCAATTCACTCAAAAATGGTGCCAGAAGCTTGCAAATGATCCCCTGAAAGCTTTGGCGATGGAAACAGAAGGCTTTTTATCACAGGACAAGAAATCAGCCCTCAAAAACTTAACCGGCAGAAAATATTTTTTTGAAAAAATCCCTAAGCCCTCAGAAATCAGCCCTCAAAAACTTAACCGGCAGAAAATCTTTTTTTGAAAAAATCCCTAAGCCCCGGGGTCACAATTTCAGCAAAAATCTGACTTTTGGCAGTTCACTCAAAAATGGTTCCAAGAGCTTAAAAATGCTCCCCTGAAAGGTTTGGCACTCGAAACAGAAGGCTTTTTATCACAGGACAAGAAATCAGCCCTCAAAAACTTAACCGGCAGAAAATATTTTTTTTTTTGAAAAAATCCCTAAGCCCCGGGGTCACAATTTCAGCAAAAATCTGACTTTTGGCAATTCACTCAAAAATGGTGCCAGAAGGTTGCATATGATCCCCTGACAGATTTGGCGATGGAAACAGAAGGCTTTTTATCACAGGACAAGAAATCAGCCCTCAAAAACTTAACCGGCAGAAAATATTTTTTTGAAAAAATCCCTAAGCCCCGGGGTCACAATTTCAGCAAAAATCTGACTTTTGGCAATTCACTCAAAAATGGTGCCAGAAGCTTACAAATCATCCCCTGAAAGCTTTGGCGATGGAAACAGAAGGCTTTTTATCACAGGACAAGAAATCAGCCCTCAAAAACTTAACCGGCAGAAAATATTTTTTTGAAAAAATCTCTAAGCCCTGGGGTCACAATTTCAGCAAAAATCTGACTTTTGGCAGTTCACTCAAAAATGGTGCCAGAAGCTTGCAAATGATCCCCTGAAAGCTTTGGCGATGGAAACAGAAGGCTTTTTATCACAGGACAAGAAATCAGCCCTCAAAAACTTAACCGGCAGAAAATATTTTTTTGAAAAAATCCCTAAGCCCTCAGAAATCAGCCCTCAAAAACTTAACCGGCAGAAAATATTTTTTTGAAAAAATCCCTAAGCCCCGGGGTCACAATTTCAGCAAAAATCTGACTTTTGGCAGTTCACTCAAAAATGGTTCCAAGAGTTTAAAAATGCTCCCCTGAAAGGTTTGGCACTCGAAACAGAAGGCTTTTTATCACAGGACAAGAAATCAGCCCTCAAAAACTTAACCGGCAGAAAATATTTTTTTGAAAAAATCCCTAAGCCCTCAAAAATCAGCCCTCAAAAACTTAAGCGGCAGAAAATATTTTTTTGAAAAAATCCCTAAGCCCCGGGGTCACAATTTCAGCAAAAATCTGACTTTTGGCAGTTCACTCAAAAATGGTTCCAAGAGAATTAAAATGCTCCCCTGAAAGGTTTGGCACTCGAAACAGAAGGCTTTTTATCACAGGACAAGAAATCAGCCCTCAAAAACTTAACCGGCAGAAAATATTTTTTTGAAAAAATCCCTAAGCCCCGGGGTCACAATTTCAGCAAAAATCTGACTTTTGGCAATTCACTCAAAAATGGGGCCAGAAGCTTGCAAATGATCCCCTGAAAGCTTTGGCGATGGAAACAGAACGCTTTTTATCACAGGACAAGAAATCAGCCCTCAAAAACTTAACCGGCAGAAAATATTTTTTTGAAAAAATCACTAAGCCCTCAGAAATCAGCCCTCAAAAACTTAACCGGCAGAAAATATTTTTTTGAAAAAATCCCTAAGCCCCGGGGTCACAATTTCAGCAAAAATCTGACTTTTGGCAATTCATTCAAAAATGGTGCCAGAAGCTTGCAAATGATCCCCTGAAAGGTTTGGCACTCGAAACAGAAGGCTTTTTATCACAGGACAAGAAATCAGCCCTCAAAAACTTAACTGGCAGAAAATATTTTTTTGAAAAAATCCCTAAGCCCCGGGGTCACAATTTCAGCAAAAATCTGACTTTTGGCAATTCACTCAAAAATGGCGCCAGAAGCTTGCAAATGATCCCCTGAAAGCTTTGGCGATGGAAACAGAAGGCTTTTTATCACAGGACAAGAAATCAGCCCTCAAAAACTTAACCGGCAGAAAATATTTTTTTGAAAAAATCCCTAAGCCCTCAGAAATCAGCCCTCAAAAACTTAACCGGCAGAAAATATTTTTTTGAAAAAATCCCTAAGCCCCGGGGTCACAATTTCAGCAAAAATCTGACTTTTGGCAGTTCACTCAAAAATGGTTCCAAGAGTTTAAAAATGCTCCCCTGAAAGGTTTGGCACTCGAAACAGAAGGCTTTTTATCACAGGACAAGAAATCAGCCCTCAAAAACTTAACCGGCAGAAAATATTTTTTTGAAAAAATCCCTAAGCCCCGGGGTCACAATTTCAGCAAAAATCTGACTTTTGGCAATTCACTCAAAAATGGTGCCAGAAGGTTGCATATGATCCCCTGATAGCTTTGGCGATGGAAACAGAAGGCTTTTTATCACAGGACAAGAAATCAGCCCTCAAAAACTTAACCGGCAGAAAATATTTTTTTGAAAAAATCCCTAAGCCCCGGGGTCACAATTTCAGCAAATATCTGACTTTTGGCAATTCACTCAAAAATGGTGCCAGAAGCTTACAAATGATCCCCTGAAAGCTTTGGCGATGGAAACAGAAGGCTTTTTATCACAGGACAAGAAATCAGCCCTCAAAAACTTAACCGGCAGAAAATATTTTTTTGAAAAAATCTCTAAGCCCTGGGGTCACAATTTCAGCAAAAATCTGACTTTTGGCAGTTCACTCAAAAATGGTTCCAAGAGCTTAAAAATGATCCCCTGAAAGCTTTGGCGATGGAAACAGAAGGCTTTTTATCACAGGACAAGAAATCAGCCCTCAAAAACTTAACCGGCAGAAAATATTTTTTTGAAAAAATCCCTAAGCCCCGGGGTCACAATTTCAGCAAAACTCTGACTTTTGGCAATTCATTCAAAAATGGTGCCAGAAGCTTGCAAATGATCCCCTGAAATCTTTGGCGATGGAAACAGAAGGCTTTTTATAACAGGACAAGAAATCAGCCCTCAAAAACGTAACCGGCAGAAAATATTTTTTTGAAAAAATCCCTAAGCCCCGGGGTCACAATTTCAGCAAAAATCTGATTTTTGGCAATTCACTCAAAAATGGTGCCAGAAGCTTGCAAATGATCCCCTGAAAGCTTTGGCGATGGAAACAGAAGGCTTTTTATCACAGGACAAGAAATCAGCCCTCAAAAACTTAACCGGCAGAAAATATTTTTTTGAAAAAATCCCTAAGCCCTCAGAAATCAGCCCTCAAAAACTTAACCGGCAGAAAATATTTTTTTGAAAAAAATCCCTAAGCCCCGGGGTCACAATTTCAGCAAAAATCTGACTTTTGGCAGTTCACTCAAAAATGGTTCCAAGAGTTTAAAAATGCTCCCCTGAAAGGTTTGGCACTCGAAACAGAAGGCTTTTGATCACAGGACAAGAAATCAGCCCTCAAAAACTTAACCGGCAGAAAATATTTTTTTGAAAAAATCCCTAAGCCCCGGGGTCACAATTTCAGCAAAAATCTGACTTTTGGCAATTCACTCAAAAATGGTGCCAGAAGGTTGCATATGATCCCCTGATAGCTTTGGCGATGGAAACAGAAGGCTTTTTATCACAGGACAAGAAATCAGCCCTCAAAAACTTAACCGGCAGAAAATATTTTTTTGAAAAAATCCCTAAGCCCCGGGGTCACAATTTCAGCAAATATCTGACTTTTGGCAATTCACTCAAAAATGGTGCCAGAAGCTTACAAATGATCCCCTGAAAGCTTTGGCGATGGAAACAGAAGGCTTTTTATCACAGGACAAGAAATCAGCCCTCAAAAACTTAACCGGCAGAAAATATTTTTTTGAAAAATTCTCTAAGCCCTGGGGTCACAATTTCAGCAAAAATCTGACTTTTGGCAGTTCACTCAAAAATGGTTCCAAGAGCTTAAAAATGATCCCCTGAAAGCTTTGGCGATGGAAACAGAAGGCTTTTTATCACAGGACAAGAAATCAGCCCTCAAAAACTTAACCGGCAGAAAATATTTTTTTGAAAAAATCCCTAAGCCCCGGGGTCACAATTTCAGCAAAACTCTGACTTTTGGCAATTCACTCAAAAATGGTGCCAGAAGCTTGCAAATGATCCCCTGAAATCTTTGGCGATGGAAACAGAAGGCTTTTTATAACAGGACAAGAAATCAGCCCTCAAAAACGTAACCGGCAGAAAATATTTTTTTGAAAAAATCCCTAAGCCCCGGGGTCACAATTTCAGCAAAAATCTGATTTTTGGCAATTCACTCAAAAATGGTGCCAGAAGCTTGCAAATGATCCCCTGAAAGCTTTGGCGATGGAAACAGAAGGCTTTTTATCACAGGACAAGAAATCAGCCCTCAAAAACTTAACCGGCAGAAAATATTTTTTTGAAAAAATCCCTAAGCCCTCAGAAATCAGCCCTCAAAAACTTAACCGGCAGAAAATCTTTTTTTGAAAAAATCCCTAAGCCCCGGGGTCACAATTTCAGCAAAAATCTGACTTTTGGCAGTTCACTCAAAAATGGTTCCAAGAGCTTAAAAATGCTCCCCTGAAAGGTTTGGCACTCGAAACAGAAGGCTTTTTATCACAGGACAAGAAATCAGCCCTCAAAAACTTAACCGGCAGAAAATATTTTTTTTTTTGAAAAAATCCCTAAGCCCCGGGGTCACAATTTCAGCAAAAATCTGACTTTTGGCAATTCACTCAAAAATGGTGCCAGAAGGTTGCATATGATCCCCTGACAGATTTGGCGATGGAAACAGAAGGCTTTTTATCACAGGACAAGAAATCAGCCCTCAAAAACTTAACCGGCAGAAAATATTTTTTTGAAAAAATCCCTAAGCCCCGGGGTCACAATTTCAGCAAAAATCTGACTTTTGGCAATTCACTCAAAAATGGTGCCAGAAGCTTACAAATCATCCCCTGAAAGCTTTGGCGATGGAAACAGAAGGCTTTTTATCACAGGACAAGAAATCAGCCCTCAAAAACTTAACCGGCAGAAAATATTTTTTTGAAAAAATCTCTAAGCCCTGGGGTCACAATTTCAGCAAAAATCTGACTTTTGGCAGTTCACTCAAAAATGGTTCCAAGAGCTTAAAAATGATCTCCTGAAAGCTTTGGCGATGGAAACAGAAGGCTTTTTATCACAGGACAAGAAATCAGCCCTCAAAAACTTAACCGGCAGAAAATATTTTTTTGAAAAAATCCCTAAGCCCCGGGGTCATAATTTCAGCAAAACTCTGACTTTTGGCAATTCACTCAAAAATGGTGCCAGAAGCTTGCAAATGATCCCCTGAAATCTTTGGCGATGGAAACAGAAGGCTTTTTATAACAGGACAAGAAATCAGCCCTCAAAAACGTAACCGGCAGAAAATATTTTTTTGAAAAAATCCCTAAGCCCCGGGGTCACAATTTCAGCAAAAATCTGACTTTTGGCAATTCACTCAAAAATGCGGCCAGAAGCTTGCAAATGATCCCCTGAAAGCTTTGGCGATGGAAACAGAAGGCTTTTGATCACAGGACAAGAAATCAGCCCTCAAAAACCTAACCGGCAGAAAATATTTTTTTGGAAAAATCCCTAAGCACCGGGGTCACAATTTCAGCAAAAATCTGACTTTTGGCAGTTCACTCAAAAATGGTTCCAAGAGCTTTAAAATGCTCCCCTGAAAGGTTTGGCACTCGAAACAGAAGGCTTTTTATCACAGGACAAGAAATCAGCCCTCAAAAACTTAACCGGCAGAAAATATTTTTTTGAAAAAATCCCTAAGCCCCGGGGTCACAATTTCAGCAAAAATCTGACTTTTGGCAATTCACTCAAAAATGGTGCCAGAAGCTTGCAAATGATCCCCTGAAAGCTTTGGCGATGGAAACAGAAGGCTTTTGATCACAGGACAAGAAATCAGCCCTCAAAAACCTAACCGGCAGAAAATATTTTTTTGAAAAAATCCCTAAGCCCCGGGGTCACAATTTCAGGAAAAATCTGACTTTTGGCAATTCACTCAAAAATGGTGCCAGAAGCTTGCAAATGATCCCCTGAAAGCTTTGGCGATGGAAACAGAAGGCTTTTTATCACAGGACAAGAAATCAGCCCTCAAAAACTTAACCGGCAGAAAATATTTTTTTGAAAAAATCCCTAAGCCCCGGGGTCACAATTTCAGCAAAACTCTGACTTTTGGCAATTCACTCAAAAATGGTGCCAGAAGCTTGCAAATGATCCCCTGAAATCTTTGGCGATGGAAACAGAAGGCTTTTTATAACAGGACAAGAAATCAGCCCTCAAAAACGTAACCGGCAGAAAATATTTTTTTGAAAAAATCCCTAAGCCCCGGGGTCACAATTTCAGCAAAAATCTGACTTTTGGCAATTCACTCAAAAATGGTGCCAGAAGGTTGCAAATGATCCCCTGAAAGCTTTGGCGATGGAAACAGAAGGCTTTTTATCACAGGACAAGAAATCAGCCCTCAAAAACTTAACCGGCAGAAAATATTTTTTTGAAAAAATCCCTAAGCCCCGGGGTCACAATTTCAGCAAAAATCTGACTTTTGGCAGTTCACTCAAAAATGGTTCCAAGAGCTTTAAAATGCTCCCCTGAAAGGTTTGGCACTCGAAACAGAAGGCTTTTTATCACAGGACAAGAAATCAGCCCTCAAAAACTTAACCGGCAGAAAATATTTTTTTGAAAAAATCCCTAAGCCCCGGGGTCACAATTTCAGCAAAAATCTGACTTTTGGCAATTCACTCAAAAATGGTGCCAGAAGGTTGCATATGATCCCCTGATAGCTTTGGCGATGGAAACAGAAGGCTTTTTATCACAGGACAAGAAATCAGCCCTCAAAAACTTAACCGGCAGAAAATATTTTTTTGAAAAAATCCCTAAGCCCCGGGGTCACAATTTCAGCAAATATCTGACTTTTGGCAATTCACTCAAAAATGGTGCCAGAAGCTTACAAATGATCCCCTGAAAGCTTTGGCGATGGAAACAGAAGGCTTTTTATCACAGGACAAGAAATCAGCCCTCAAAAACTTAACCGGCAGAAAATATTTTTTTGAAAAAATCTCTAAGCCCTGGGGTCACAATTTCAGCAAAAATCTGACTTTTGGCAGTTCACTCAAAAATGGTTCCAAGAGCTTAAAAATGATCCCCTGAAAGCTTTGGCGATGGAAACAGAAGGCTTTTTATCACAGGACAAGAAATCAGCCCTCAAAAACTTAACCGGCAGAAAATATTTTTTTGAAAAAATCCCTAAGCCCCGGGGTCACAATTTCAGCAAAACTCTGACTTTTGGCAATTCACTCAAAAATGGTGCCAGAAGCTTGCAAATGATCCCCTGAAATCTTTGGCGATGGAAACAGAAGGCTTTTTATAACAGGACAAGAAATCAGCCCTCAAAAACGTAACCGGCAGAAAATATTTTTTTGAAAAAATCCCTAAGCCCCGGGGTCACAATTTCAGCAAAAATCTGATTTTTGGCAATTCACTCAAAAATGGTGCCAGAAGCTTGCAAATGATCCCCTGAAAGCTTTGGCGATGGAAACAGAAGGCTTTTTATCACAGGACAAGAAATCAGCCCTCAAAAACTTAACCGGCAGAAAATATTTTTTTGAAAAAATCCCTAAGCCCTCAGAAATCAGCCCTCAAAAACTTAACCGGCAGAAAATCTTTTTTTGAAAAAATCCCTAAGCCCCGGGGTCACAATTTCAGCAAAAATCTGACTTTTGGCAGTTCACTCAAAAATGGTTCCAAGAGCTTAAAAATGCTCCCCTGAAAGGTTTGGCACTCGAAACAGAAGGCTTTTTATCACAGGACAAGAAATCAGCCCTCAAAAACTTAACCGGCAGAAAATATTTTTTTTTTTGAAAAAATCCCTAAGCCCCGGGGTCACAATTTCAGCAAAAATCTGACTTTTGGCAATTCACTCAAAAATGGTGCCAGAAGGTTGCATATGATCCCCTGACAGATTTGGCGATGGAAACAGAAGGCTTTTTATCACAGGACAAGAAATCAGCCCTCAAAAACTTAACCGGCAGAAAATATTTTTTTGAAAAAATCCCTAAGCCCCGGGGTCACAATTTCAGCAAAAATCTGACTTTTGGCAATTCACTCAAAAATGGTGCCAGAAGCTTACAAATCATCCCCTGAAAGCTTTGGCGATGGAAACAGAAGGCTTTTTATCACAGGACAAGAAATCAGCCCTCAAAAACTTAACCGGCAGAAAATATTTTTTTGAAAAAATCTCTAAGCCCTGGGGTCACAATTTCAGCAAAAATCTGACTTTTGGCAGTTCACTCAAAAATGGTTCCAAGAGCTTAAAAATGATCTCCTGAAAGCTTTGGCGATGGAAACAGAAGGCTTTTTATCACAGGACAAGAAATCAGCCCTCAAAAACTTAACCGGCAGAAAATATTTTTTTGAAAAAATCCCTAAGCCCCGGGGTCATAATTTCAGCAAAACTCTGACTTTTGGCAATTCACTCAAAAATGGTGCCAGAAGCTTGCAAATGATCCCCTGAAATCTTTGGCGATGGAAACAGAAGGCTTTTTATAACAGGACAAGAAATCAGCCCTCAAAAACGTAACCGGCAGAAAATATTTTTTTGAAAAAATCCCTAAGCCCCGGGGTCACAATTTCAGCAAAAATCTGACTTTTGGCAATTCACTCAAAAATGCGGCCAGAAGCTTGCAAATGATCCCCTGAAAGCTTTGGCGATGGAAACAGAAGGCTTTTGATCACAGGACAAGAAATCAGCCCTCAAAAACCTAACCGGCAGAAAATATTTTTTTGGAAAAATCCCTAAGCACCGGGGTCACAATTTCAGCAAAAATCTGACTTTTGGCAGTTCACTCAAAAATGGTTCCAAGAGCTTTAAAATGCTCCCCTGAAAGGTTTGGCACTCGAAACAGAAGGCTTTTTATCACAGGACAAGAAATCAGCCCTCAAAAACTTAACCGGCAGAAAATATTTTTTTGAAAAAATCCCTAAGCCCCGGGGTCACAATTTCAGCAAAAATCTGACTTTTGGCAATTCACTCAAAAATGGTGCCAGAAGCTTGCAAATGATCCCCTGAAAGCTTTGGCGATGGAAACAGAAGGCTTTTGATCACAGGACAAGAAATCAGCCCTCAAAAACCTAACCGGCAGAAAATATTTTTTTGAAAAAATCCCTAAGCCCCGGGGTCACAATTTCAGGAAAAATCTGACTTTTGGCAATTCACTCAAAAATGGTGCCAGAAGCTTGCAAATGATCCCCTGAAAGCTTTGGCGATGGAAACAGAAGGCTTTTTATCACAGGACAAGAAATCAGCCCTCAAAAACTTAACCGGCAGAAAATATTTTTTTGAAAAAATCCCTAAGCCCCGGGGTCACAATTTCAGCAAAACTCTGACTTTTGGCAATTCACTCAAAAATGGTGCCAGAAGCTTGCAAATGATCCCCTGAAATCTTTGGCGATGGAAACAGAAGGCTTTTTATAACAGGACAAGAAATCAGCCCTCAAAAACGTAACCGGCAGAAAATATTTTTTTGAAAAAATCCCTAAGCCCCGGGGTCACAATTTCAGCAAAAATCTGACTTTTGGCAATTCACTCAAAAATGGTGCCAGAAGGTTGCAAATGATCCCCTGAAAGCTTTGGCGATGGAAACAGAAGGCTTTTTATCACAGGACAAGAAATCAGCCCTCAAAAACTTAACCGGCAGAAAATATTTTTTTGAAAAAATCCCTAAGCCCCGGGGTCACAATTTCAGCAAAAATCTGACTTTTGGCAGTTCACTCAAAAATGGTTCCAAGAGCTTTAAAATGCTCCCCTGAAAGGTTTGGCACTCGAAACAGAAGGCTTTTTATCACAGGACAAGAAATCAGCCCTCAAAAACTTAACCGGCAGAAAATATTTTTTTGAAAAAATCCCTAAGCCCCGGGGTCACAATTTCAGCAAAAATCTGACTTTTGGCAATTCACTCAAAAATGGTGCCAGAAGCTTGCAAATGATCCCCTGAAAGCTTTGGCGATGGAAACAGAAGGCTTTTGATCACAGGACAAGAAATCAGCCCTCAAAAACCTAACCGGCAGAAAATATTTTTTTGAAAAAATCCCTAAGCCCCGGGGTCACAATTTCAGCAAAAATCTGACTTTTGGCAATTCACTCAAAAATGGTGCCAGAAGCTTGCAAATGATCCCCTGAAAGCTTTGGCGATGGAAACAGAAGGCTTTTTATCACAGGACAAGAAAGCAGCCCTCAAAAACTTAACCGGCAGAAAATATTTTTTTGAAAAAATCCCTAAGCCCCGGGGTCACAATTACAGGAAAAATCTGACTTTTGGCAATTCACTCAAAAATGGTGCCAGAAGCTTGCAAATGATCCCCTGAAAGCTTTGGCGATGGAAACAGAAGGCTTTTTATAACAGGACAAGAAATCAGCCCTCAAAAACTTAACCGGCAGAAAATATTTTTTTGAAAAAATCCCTAAGCCCCGGGGTCACAATTTCAGCAAAAATCTGACTTTTGGCAATTCACTCAAAAATGGTGCCAGAAGCTTGCAAATGATCCCCTGAAAGCTTTGGCGATGGAAACAGAAGGCTTTTTATCACAGGACAAGAAATCAGCCCTCAAAAACTTAACCGGCAGAAAATATTTTTTTGAAAAAATCCCTAAGCCCCGGGGTCACAATTTCAGCAAAACTCTGACTTTTGGCAATTCACTCAAAAATGGTGCCAGAAGCTTGCAAATGATCCCCTGAAATCTTTGGCGATGGAAACAGAAGGCTTTTTATAACAGGACAAGAAATCAGCCCTCAAAAACGTAACCGGCAGAAAATATTTTTTTGAAAAAATCCCTAAGCCCCGGGGTCACAATTTCAGCAAAAATCTGACTTTTGGCAATTCACTCAAAAATGGTGCCAGAAGGTTGCAAATGCTCCCCTGAAAGGTTTGGCACTCGAAACAGAAGGCTTTTTATCACAGGACAAGAAATCAGCCCTCAAAAACTTAATCGGCAGAAAATATTTTTTTGAAAAAATCCCTAAGCCCCGGGGTCACAATTTCAGCAAAAATCTGACTTTTGGCAATTCACTCAAAAATGGGGCCAGAAGCTTGCAAATGATCCCCTGAAAGCTTTGGCGATGGAAACAGAAAGCTTTTTATCACAGGACAAGAAATCAGCCCTCAAAAACTTAACCGGCAGAAAATATTTTTTTGAAAAAATCCCTAAGCCCTCAGAAATCAGCCCTCAAAAACTTAACCGGCAGAAAATATTTTTTTGAAAAAATCCCTAAGCCCCGGGGTCACAATTTCAGGAAAAATCTGACTTTTGGCAATTCACTCAAAAATGGTTCCAAGAGCTTAAAAATGCTCCCCTGAAAGGTTTGGCACTCGAAACAGAAGGCTTTTTATCACAGGACAAGAAATCAGCCCTCAAAAACTTAACCGGCAGAAAATATTTTTTTGAAAAAATCCCTAAGCCCCGGGGTCACAATTTCAGCAAAAATCTGACTTTTGGCAATTCACTCAAAAATGGTGCCAGAAGCTTGCAAATGATCCCCTGAAAGCTTTGGCGATGGAAACAGAAGGCTTTTTATCACAGGACAAGAAATCAGCCCTCAAAAACTTAACCGGCAGAAAATATTATTTTGAAAAAATCCCTAAGCCCCGGGGTCACAATTTCAGCAAAAATCTGACTTTTGGCAGTTCACTCAAAATGGTTCCAAGAGCTTTAAAATGCTCCCCTGAAAGGTTTGGCACTCGAAACAGAAGGCTTTTTATCACAGGACAAGAAATCAGCCCTCAAAAACTTAACCGGCAGAAAATATTTTTTTGAAAAAATCCCTAAGCCCTCAGAAATCAGCCCTCAAAAACTTAACCGGCAGAAAATATTTTTTTGAAAAAATCCCTAAGCCCCGGGGTCACAATTTCAGGAAAAATCTGACTTTTGGCAATTCACTCAAAAATGGTTCCAAGAGCTTAAAAATGCTCCCCTGAAAGGTTTGGCACTCGAAACAGAAGGCTTTTTATCACAGGACAAGAAATCAGCCCTCAAAAACTTAACCGGCAGAAAATATTTTTTTGAAAAAATCCCTAAGCCCCGGGGTCACAATTTCAGCAAAAATCTGACTTTTGGCAATTCACTCAAAAATGGTGCCAGAAGCTTGCAAATGATCCCCTGAAAGCTTTGGCGATGGAAACAGAAGTCTTTTTATCACAGGACAAGAAATCAGCCCTCAAAAACTTAACCGGCAGAAAATATTATTTTGAAAAAATCCCTAAGCCCCGGGGTCACAATTTCAGCAAAAATCTGACTTTTGGCAGTTCACTCAAAAATGGTTCCAAGAGCTTTAAAATGCTCCCCTGAAAGGTTTGGCACTCGAAACAGAAGGCTTTTTATCACAGGACAAGAAATCAGCCCTCAAAAACTTAACCGGCAGAAAATATTTTTTTGAAAAAATCCCTAAGCCCCGGGGTCACAATTTCAGGAAAAATCTGACTTTTGGCAATTCACTCAAAAATGGTTCCAAGAGCTTAAAAATGCTCCCCTGAAAGGTTTGGCACTCGAAACAGAAGGCTTTTTATCACAGGACAAGAAATCAGCCCTCAAAAACTTAACCGGCAGAAAATATTTTTTTGAAAAAATCCCTAAGCCCCGGGGTCACAATTTCAGCAAAAATCTGACTTTTGGCAATTCACTCAAAAATGGTGCCAGAAGCTTGCAAATGATCCCCTGAAAGCTTTGGCGATGGAAACAGAAGGCTTTTTATCACAGGACAAGAAATCAGCCCTCAAAAACTTAACCGGCAGAAAATATTTTTTTGAAAAAATCCCTAAGCCCCGGGGTCACAATTTCAGCAAAACTCTGACTTTTGGCAATTCACTCAAAAATGGTGCCAGAAGCTTGCAAATGATCCCCTGAAATCTTTGGCGATGGAAACAGAAGGCTTTTTATAACAGGACAAGAAATCAGCCCTCAAAAACGTAACCGGCAGAAAATATTTTTTTGAAAAAATCCCTAAGCCCCGGGGTCACAATTTCAGCAAAAATCTGACTTTTGGCAATTCACTCAAAAATGGTGCCAGAAGGTTGCAAATGCTCCCCTGAAAGGTTTGGCACTCGAAACAGAAGGCTTTTTATCACAGGACAAGAAATCAGCCCTCAAAAACTTAATCGGCAGAAAATATTTTTTTGAAAAAATCCCTAAGCCCCGGGGTCACAATTTCAGCAAAAATCTGACTTTTGGCAATTCACTCAAAAATGGGGCCAGAAGCTTGCAAATGATCCCCTGAAAGCTTTGGCGATGGAAACAGAAGGCTTTTTATCACAGGACAAGAAATCAGCCCTCAAAAACTTAACCGGCAGAAAATATTTTTTTGAAAAAATCCCTAAGCCCTCAGAAATCAGCCCTCAAAAACTTAACCGGCAGAAAATATTTTTTTGAAAAAATCCCTAAGCCCCGGGGTCACAATTTCAGGAAAAATCTGACTTTTGGCAATTCACTCAAAAATGGTTCCAAGAGCTTAAAAATGCTCCCCTGAAAGGTTTGGCACTCGAAACAGAAGGCTTTTTATCACAGGACAAGAAATCAGCCCTCAAAAACTTAACCAGCAGAAAATATTTTTTTGAAAAAATCCCTAAGCCCCGGGGTCACAATTTCAGCAAAAATCTGACTTTTGGCAATTCACTCAAAAATGGTGCCAGAAGCTTGCAAATGATCCCCTGAAAGCTTTGGCGATGGAAACAGAAGGCTTTTTATCACAGGACAAGAAATCAGCCCTCAAAAACTTAACCGGCAGAAAATATTATTTTGAAAAAATCCCTAAGCCCCGGGGTCACAATTTCAGCAAAAATCTGACTTTTGGCAGTTCACTCAAAAATGGTTCCAAGAGCTTTAAAATGCTCCCCTGAAATGTTTGGCACTCGAAACAGAAGGCTTTTTATCACAGGACAAGAAATCAGCCCTCAAAAACTTAACCGGCAGAAAATATTTTTTTGAAAAAATCCCTAAGCCCCGGGGTCACAATTTCAGCAAAAATATGACTTTTGGCAAATCACTCAAAAATGGTGCCAGAAGCTTGCAAATGATCCCCTGAAAGGTTTGGCACTCGAAACAGAAGGCTTTTTATAACAGGACAAGAAATCAGCCCTCAAAAACGTAACCGGCAGAAAATATTTTTTTGAAAAAATCCCTAAGCCCCGGGGTCACAATTTCAGCAAAAATCTGACTTTTGGCAATTCACTCAAAAATGGTGCCAGAAGCTTGCAAATGATCCCCTGAAAGCTTTGGCGATGGAAACAGAAGGCTTTTTATCACAGGACAAGAAATCAGTCCTCAAAAACTTAACCGGCAGAAAATATTTTTTTGAAAAAATCCCTAAGCCCCGGGGTCACAATTTCAGGAAAAATCTGACTTTTGGCAATTCACTCAAAAATGGTGCCAGAAGCTTGCAAATGATCCCCTGAAAGCTTTGGCGATGGAAACAGAAGGCTTTTTATCACAGGACAAGAAATCAGCCCTCAAAAACTTAACCGGCAGAAAATATTATTTTGAAAAAATCCCTAAGCCCCGGGGTCACAATTTCAGCAAAAATCTGACTTTTGGCAGTTCACTCAAAAATGGTTCCAAGAGCTTTAAAATGCTCCCCTGAAAGGTTTGGCACTCGAAACAGAAGGCTTTTTATCACAGGACAAGAAATCAGCCCTCAAAAACTTAACCGGCAGAAAATATTTTTTTGAAAAAATCCCTAAGCCCCGGGGTCACAATTTCAGCAAAAATCTGACTTTTGGCAATTCACTCAAAAATGGTGCCAGAAGCTTGCAAATGATCCCCTGAAAGGTTTGGCACTCGAAACAGAAGGCTTTTTATAACAGGACAAGAAATCAGCCCTCAAAAACGTAACCGGCAGAAAATATTTTTTTGAAAAAATCCCTAAGCCCCGGGGTCACAATTTCAGCAAAAATCTGACTTTTGGCAATTCACTCAAAAATGGTGCCAGAAGCTTGCAAATGATCCCCTGAAAGCTTTGGCGATGGAAACAGAAGGCTTTTTATCACAGGACAAGAAATCAGTCCTCAAAAACTTAACCGGCAGAAAATATTTTTTTGAAAAAATCCCTAAGCCCCGGGGTCACAATTTCAGGAAAAATCTGACTTTTGGCAATTCACTCAAAAATGGTGCCAGAAGCTTGCAAATGATCCCCTGAAAGCTTTGGCGATGGAAACAGAAGGCTTTTTATCACAGGACAAGAAATCAGCCCTCAAAAACTTAACCGGCAGAAAATATTTTTTTGAAAAAATCCCTAAGCCCCGGGGTCACAATTTCACCAAAAATCTGACTTTTGGCAATTCACTCAAAAATGGTGCCAGAAGCTTGCAAATGATCCCCTGAAAGCTTTGGCGATGGAAACAGAAGGCTTTTTATCACAGGACAAGAAATCAGCCCTCAAAAACTTAACCGGCAGAAAATATTTTTTTGAAAAAATCCCTAAGCCCCGGGGTCACAATTTCAGCAAAAATCTGACTTTTGGCAATTCACTCAAAAATGGTGCCAGAAGCTTGCAAATGATCCCCTGAAAGCTTTGGCGATGGAAACAGAAGGCTTTTTATAACAGGACAAGAAATCAGCCCTCAAAAACGTAACCGGCAGAAAATATTTTTTTGAAAAAATCCCTAAGCCCCGGGGTCACAATTTCAGCAAAAATCTGACTTTTGGCAATTCACTCAAAAATGGTGCCAGAAGCTTGCAAATGATCCCCTGAAAGCTTTGGCGATGGAAACAGAAGGCTTTTTATCACAGGACAAGAAATCAGCCCTCAAAAACTTAACCGGCAGAAAATATTTTTTTGAAAAAATCTCTAAGCCCTGGGGTCACAATTTCAGCAAAAATCTGACTTTTGGCAATTCACTCAAAAATGGTGCCAGAAGCTTGCAAATGATCCCCTGAAAGCTTTGGCGATGGAAACAGAAGGCTTTTTATCACAGGACAAGAAATCAGTCCTCAAAAACTTAACCGGCAGAAAATATTTTTTTGAAAAAATCCCTAAGCCCCGGGGTCACAATTTCAGGAAAAATCTGACTTTTGGCAATTCACTCAAAAATGGTGCCAGAAGCTTGCAAATGATCCCCTGAAAGCTTTGGCGATGGAAACAGAAGGCTTTTTATCACAGGACAAGAAATCAGCCCTCAAAAACTTAACCGGCAGAAAATATTTTTTTGAAAAAATCCCTAAGCCCCGGGGTCACAATTTCACCAAAAATCTGACTTTTGGCAATTCACTCAAAAATGGTGCCAGAAGCTTGCAAATGATCCCCTGAAAGCTTTGGCGATGGAAACAGAAGGCTTTTTATCACAGGACAAGAAATCAGCCCTCAAAAACTTAACCGGCAGAAAATATTTTTTTGAAAAAATCCCTAAGCCCCGGGGTCACAATTTCAGCAAAAATCTGACTTTTGGCAATTCACTCAAAAATGGTGCCAGAAGCTTGCAAATGATCCCCTGAAAGCTTTGGCGATGGAAACAGAAGGCTTTTTATAACAGGACAAGAAATCAGCCCTCAAAAACGTAACCGGCAGAAAATATTTTTTTGAAAAAATCCCTAAGCCCCGGGGTCACAATTTCAGCAAAAATCTGACTTTTGGCAATTCACTCAAAAATGGTGCCAGAAGCTTGCAAATGATCCCCTGAAAGCTTTGGCGATGGAAACAGAAGGCTTTTTATCACAGGACAAGAAATCAGCCCTCAAAAACTTAACCGGCAGAAAATATTTTTTTGAAAAAATCCCTAAGCCCCGGGGTCACAATTTCAGCAAAAATCTGACTTTTGGCAATTCACTCAAAAATGGTGCCAGAAGCTTGCAAATGATCCCCTGAAAGCTTTGGCGATGGAAACAGAAGGCTTTTTATCACAGGACAAGAAATCAGCCCTCAAAAACTTAACCGGCAGAAAATATTTTTTTGAAAAAATCCCTAAGCCCCGGGGTCACAATTTCAGGAAAAATCTGACTTTTGGCAATTCACTCAAAAATGGTGCCAGAAGCTTGCAAATGATCCCCTGAAAGCTTTGGCGATGGAAACAGAAGGCTTTTTATCACAGGACAAGAAATCAGCCCTCAAAAACTTAACCGGCAGAAAATATTTTTTTGAAAAAATCCCTAAGCCCCGGGGTCACAATTTCAGCAAAAATCTGACTTTTGGCAGTTCACTCAAAAATGGTTCCAAGAGCTTAAAAATGCTCCCCTGAAAGGTTTGGCACTCGAAACAGAAGGCTTTTTATCACAGGACAAGAAATCAGCCCTCAAAAACTTAACCGGCAGAAAATATTTTTTTGAAAAAATCCCGAAGCCCCGGGGTCACAATTTCAGCAAAAATCTGACTTTTGGCAGTTCACTCAAAAATGGTTCC
The DNA here is from genome assembly GCF_965112155.1 of Podarcis liolepis. NCBI lineage: Eukaryota > Metazoa > Chordata > Lepidosauria > Squamata > Lacertidae > Podarcis > Podarcis liolepis. The sequence continues at coordinate 16,266,993 of NC_139571.1, read as the reverse complement.
AAGAGCTTAAAAATGCTCCCCTGAAAGGTTTGGCACTCGAAACAGAAGGCTTTTTATCACAGGACAAGAAATCAGCCCTCAAAAACTTAACCGGCAGAAAATATTTTTTTGAAAAAATCCCTAAGCCCCGGGGTCACAATTTCAGCAAAAATCTGACTTTTGGCAATTCACTCAAAAATGGTGCCAGAAGGTTGCATATGATCCCCTGAAAGCTTTGGCGATGGAAACAGAAGGCTTTTTATCACAGGACAAGAAATCAGCCCTCAAAAACTTAACCGGCAGAAAATATTTTTTTGAAAAAATCCCGAAGCCCCGGGGTCACAATTTCAGCAAAAATCTGACTTTTGGCAATTCACTCAAAAATGGTGCCAGAAGCTTACAAATGATCCCCTGAAAGCTTTGGCGATGGAAACAGAAGGCTTTTTATCACAGGACAAGAAATCAGCCCTCAAAAACTTAACCGGCAGAAAATATTTTTTTGAAAAAATCCCTAAGCCCCGGGGTCACAATTTCAGCAAAAATCTGACTTTTGGCAATTCACTCAAAAATGGTGCCAGAAGCTTACAAATCATCCCCTGAAAGCTTTGGCGATGGAAACAGAAGGCTTTTTATCACAGGACAAGAAATAAGGCCTCAAAAACTTAACCGGCAGAAAATATTTTTTTGAAAAAATCTCTAAGCCCTGGGGTCACAATTTCAGCAAAAATCTGACTTTTGGCAGTTCACTCAAAAATGCTTCCAAGAGCTTAAAAATGATCCCCTGAAAGCTTTGGCGATGGAAACAGAAGGCTTTTTATCAAAGGACAAGAAATCAGCCCTCAAAAACTTAACCGGCAGAAAATATTTTTTTGAAAAAATCCCTAAGCCCCGGGGTCACAATTTCAGCAAAACTCTGACTTTTGGCAATTCACTCAAAAATGGTGCCAGAAGCTTGCAAATGATCCCCTGAAATCTTTGGCGATGGAAACAGAAGGCTTTTTATAACAGGACAAGAAATCAGCCCTCAAAAACGTAACCGGCAGAAAATATTTTTTTGAAAAAATCCCTAATCCCCGGGGTCACAATTTCAGCAAAAATCTGACTTTTGGCAATTCACTCAAAAATGGTGCCAGAAGCTTGCAAATGATCCCCTGAAAGCTTTGGCGATGGAAACAGAAGGCTTTTTATCACAGGACAAGAAATCAGCCCTCAAAAACTTAACCGGCAGAAATTTTTTTTTTGAAAAAATCCCTAATCCCCGGGGTCACAATTTCAGCAAAAAACTGACTTTTGGCAGTTCACTCAAAAATGGTTCCAAGAGCTTAAAAATGCTCCCCTGAAAGGTTTGGCGATGGAAACAGAAGGCTTTTTATCACAGGACAAGAAATCAGCCCTCAAAAACTTAACCGGCAGAAATTTTTTTTTTGAAAAAATCCCTAAGCCCCGGGGTCACAATTTCAGCAAAAATCTGACTTTTGGCAATTCACTCAAAAATGGTGCCAGAAGCTTGCAAATGATCCCCTGAAAGCTTTGGCGATGGAAACAGAAGGCTTTTTATCACAGGACAAGAAATCAGCCCTCAAAAACTTAACCGGCAGAAAATATTTTTTTGAAAAAATCCCGAAGCCCCGGGGTCACAATTTCAGCAAAAATCTGACTTTTGGCAATTCACTCAAAAATGGTGCCAGAAGCTTGCAAATGATCCCCTGAAAGCTTTGGCGATGGAAACAGAAGGCTTTTTATCACAGGACAAGAAAGCAGCCCTCAAAAACTTAACCGGCAGAAAATATTTTTTTGAAAAAATCCCTAAGCCCCGGGGTCACAATTTCAGGAAAAATCTGACTTTTGGCAATTCACTCAAAAATGGTGCCAGAAGCTTGCAAATGATCCCCTGAAAGCTTTGGCGATGGAAACAGAAGGCTTTTTATCACAGGACAAGAAATCAGCCCTCAAAAACTTAACCGGCAGAAAATATTTTTTTGAAAAAATCCCTAAGCCCCGGGGTCACAATTTCAGCAAAAATCTGACTTTTGGCAATTCACTCAAAAATGGTGCCAGAAGCATGCAAATGATCCCCTGAAAGGTTTGGCACTCGAAACAGAAGGCTTTTTTATCACAGGACAAGAAATCAGCCCTCAAAAACTTAACCGGCAGAAAATATTTTTTTGAAAAAATCCCTAAGCCCCGGGGTCACAATTTCAGCAAAACTCTGACTTTTGGCAATTCACTCAAAAATGGTGCCAGAAGCTTGCAAATGATCCCCTGAAATCTTTGGCGATGGAAACAGAAGGCTTTTTATAACAGGACAAGAAATCAGCCCTCAAAAACGTAACCGGCAGAAAATATTTTTTTGAAAAAATCCCTAAGCCCCGGGGTCACAATTTCAGCAAAAATCTGACTTTTGGCAATTCACTCAAAAATGGTGCCAGAAGGTTGCAAATGCTCCCCTGAAAGGTTTGGCACTCAAAACAGAAGGCTTTTTATCACAGGAAAAGAAATCAGCCCTCAAAAACTTAACCGGCAGAAAATATTTCTTTGAAAAAATCCCTAAGACCCGGGGTCACAATTTCAGCAAAAATCTGACTTTTGGCAGTTCACTCAAAAATGGTTCCAAGAGCTTAAAAATGCTCCCCTGAAAGGTTTGGCACTCGAAACAGAAGGCTTTTTATCACAGGACAAGAAATCAGCCCTCAAAAACTTAACCGGCAGAAAATATTTTTTTGAAAAAATCCCTAAGCCCCGGGGTCACAATTTCAGCAAAAATCTGACTTTTGGCAATTCACTCAAAAATGGGGCCAGAAGCTTGCAAATGATCCCCTGAAAGCTTTGGCGATGGAAACAGAAGGCTTTTTATCACAGGACAAGAAATCAGCCCTCAAAAACTTAACCGGCAGAAAATATTTTTTTGAAAAAATCCCTAAGCCCTCAGAAATCAGCCCTCAAAAACTTAACCGGCAGAAAATATTTTTTTGAAAAAATCCCTAAGCCCCGGGGTCACAATTTCAGCAAAAATCTGACTTTTGGCAGTTCACTCAAAAATGGTTCCAAGAGCTTAAAAATGCTCCCCTGAAAGGTTTGGCACTCGAAACAGAAGGCTTTTTATCACAGGACAAGAAATCAGCCCTCAAAAACTTAACCGGCAGAAAATATTTTTTTGAAAAAATCCCTAAGCCCCGGGGTCACAATTTCAGCAAAAATCTGACTTCTGGCAATTCACTCAAAAATGGAGCCAGCAGCTTGCAAATGATCCCCTGAAAGCTTTGGCGATGGAAACAGAAGGCTTTTTATCACAGGACAAGAAATCAGCCCTCAAAAACTTAACCGGCAGAAAATATTTTTTTGAAAAAATCCCTAAGCCCCGGGGTCACAATTTCAGCAAAAATCTGACTTTTGGCAATTCACTCAAAAATGGTGCCAGAAGGTTGCATATGATCCCCTGAAAGCTTTGGCGATGGAAACAGAAGGCTTTTTATCACAGGACAAGAAATCAGCCCTCAAAAACTTAACCGGCAGAAAATATTTTTTTGAAAAAATCCCTAAGCCCCGGGGTCACAATTTCAGCAAAACTCTGACTTTTGGCAATTCACTCAAAAATGGTGCCAGAAGCTTAAAAATCATCCCCTGAAATCTTTGGCGATGGAAACAGAAGGCTTTTTATAACAGGACAAGAAATCAGCCCTCAAAAACGTAACCGGCAGAAAATATTTTTTTGAAAAAATCCCTAAGCCCCGGGGTCACAATTTCAGCAAAAATCTGACTTTTGGCAATTCACTCAAAAATGGTGCCAGAAGGTTGCAAATGCTCCCCCGAAAGGTTTGGCACGCAAAACAGAAGGCTTTTTATCACAGGAAAAGAAATCAGCCCTCAAAAACTTAACCGGCAGAAAATATTTCTTTGAAAAAATCCCTAAGACCCGGGGTCACAATTTCAGCAAAAATCTGACTTTTGGCAGTTCACTCAAAAATGGTTCCAAGAGCTTAAAAATGCTCCCCTGAAAGGTTTGGCACTCGAAACAGAAGGCTTTTTATCACAGGACAAGAAATCAGCCCTCAAAAACTTAACCGGCAGAAAATATTTTTTTGAAAAAATCCCTAAGCCCCGGGGTCACAATTTCAGCAAAAATCTGACTTCTGGCAATTCACTCAAAAATGGAGCCAGAAGCTTGCAAATGATCCCCTGAAAGCTTTGGCGATGGAAACAGAAGGCTTTTTATCACAGGACAAGAAATCAGCCCTCAAAAACTTAACCGGCAGAAAATATTTTTTTGAAAAAATCCCTAAGCCCTCAGAAATCAGCCCTCAAAAACTTAACCGGCAGAAAATTTTTTTTTGAAAAAATCTCTAAGCACTGGGGTCACAATTTCAGCAAAAATCTGACTTTTGGCAGTTCACTCAAAAATGGTTCCAAGAGCTTAAAAATGCTCCCCTGAAAGGTTTGGCACTCGAAACAGAAGGCTTTTTATCACAGGACAAGAAATCAGCCCTCAAAAACTTAACCGGCAGAAAATATTTTTTTGAAAAAATCCCTAAGCCCCGGGGTCACAATTTCAGCAAAAATCTGACTTTTGGCAATTCACTCAAAAATGGTGCCAGAAGCTTGCAAATGATCCCCTGAAAGCTTTGGCGATGGAAACAGAAGGCTTTTTATAACAGGACAAGAAATCAGCCCTCAAAAACGTAACCGGCAGAAAATATTTTTTTGAAAAAATCCCTAAGCCCCGGGGTCACAATTTCAGCAAAAATCTGACTTTTGGCAATTCACTCAAAAATGGTGCCAGAAGCTTGCAAATGATCCCCTGAAACTTTGGCGATGGAAACAGAAGGCTTTTTATCACAGGACAAGAAATCAGCCCTCAAAAACTTAACCGGCAGAAAATATTTTTTTGAAAAAATCTCTAAGCCCTGGGGTCACAATTTCAGCAAAAATCTGACTTTTGGCACTTCACCCAAAAATGGTTCCAAGAGCTTAAAAATGCTCCCCTGAAAGGTTTGGCACTCGAAACAGAAGGCTTTTTATCACAGAACAAGAAATCAGCCCTCAAAAACTTAACCGGCAGAAATTTTTTTTTTGAAAAAATCTCTAAGCCCTGGGGTCACAATTTCAGCAAAAAACTGACTTTTGGCAGTTCACTCAAAAATGGTTCCAAGAGCTTAAAAATGCTCCCCTGAAAGGTTTGGCGATGGAAACAGAAGGCTTTTTATCACAGGACAAGAAATCAGCCCTCAAAAACTTAACCGGCAGAAATTTTTTTTTTGAAAAAATCCCTAAGCCCCGGGGTCACAATTTCAGCAAAAATCTGACTTTTGGCAATTCACTCAAAAATGGTGCCAGAAGCTTGCAAATGATCCCCTGAAAGTTTTGGCACTCGAAACAGAAGGCTTTTTATCACAGGACAAGAAATCAGCCCTCAAAAACTTAACCGGCAGAAAATATTTTTTTGAAAAAATCCCTAAGCCCCGGGGTCACAATTTCAGCAAAAATTTGACTTTTGGCAATTCACTCAAAAATGGTGCCAGAAGCTTGCAAATGATCCCCTGAAAGCTTTGGCGATGGAAACAGAAGGCTTTTTATCACAGGACAAGAAATCAGCCCTCAAAAACTTAACCGGCAGAAAATATTTTTTTGAAAAAATCCCTAAGCCCCGGGGTCACAATTTAGGCAAAAATCTGACTTTTGGCAGTTCACTCAAAAATGGTTCCAAGAGCTTAAAAATGCTCCCCTGAAAGGTTTGGCACTCGAAACAGAAGGCTTTTTATCACAGGACAAGAAATCAGCCCTCAAAAACTTAACCGGCAGAAAATATTTTTTTGAAAAAATCCCTAAGCCCCGGGGTCACAATTTCAGCAAAAATCTGACTTTTGGCAATTCACTCAAAAATGGTGCCAGAAGCTTGCAATTTCACAATTTCAGCAAAAATCTGACTTTTGGCAATTCACTCAAAAATGGTGCCAGAAGGTTGCAAATGATCCCCTGAAAGCTTTGGCGATGGAAACAGAAGGCTTTTTATCACAGGACAAGAAATCAGCCCTCAAAAACTTAACCGGCAGAAAATATTTTTTTGAAAAAATCCCTAAGCCCCGGGGTCACAATTTCAGCAAAAATCTGACTTTTGGCAATTCACTCAAAAATGGTGCCAGAAGCTTACAAATGATCCCCTGAAAGCTTTGGCGATGGAAACAGAAGGCTTTTTATAACAGGACAAGAAATCAGCCCTCAAAAACTTAACCGGCAGAAAATATTTTTTTGAAAAAATCTCTAAGCCCCGGGGTCACAATTTCAGCAAAAATCTGACTTTTGGCAGTTCACTCAAAAATGGTTCCAAGAGCTTAAAAATGCTCCCCTGAAAGGTTTGGCACTCGAAACAGAAGGCTTTTTATCACAGGACAAGAAATCAGCCCTCAAAAACTTAACCGGCAGAAAATATTTTTTTGAAAAAATCCCGAAGCCCCGGGGTCACAATTTCAGCAAAAATCTGACTTTTGGCAATTCACTCAAAAATGGTGCCAGAAGCTTACAAAAGATCCCCTGAAAGCTTTGGCGATGGAAACAGAAGGCTTTTTATCACAGGACAAGAAATCAGCCCTCAAAAACTGAACCGGCAGAAAATATTTTTTTGAAAAAATCTCTAAGCCCTGGTGTCACAATTTCAGCAAAAATCTGACTTTTGGCAGTTCACTCAAAAATGGTTCCAAGAGCTTAAAAATGCTCCCCTGAAAGGTTTGGCACTCGAAACAGAAGGCTTTTTATCACAGGACAAGAAATCAGCCCTCAAAAACTTAACCGGCAGAAAATATTTTTTTGAAAAAAACCCGAAGGCCCGGGGTCACAATTTCAGCAAAAATCTGACTTTTGGCAATTCACTCAAAAATGGTGCCAGAAGCTTACAAATGATCCCCTGAAAGCTTTGGCGATGGAAATAGAAGGCTTTTTATCACAGGACAAGAAATCAGCCCTCAAAAACTTAACCGGCAGAAAATATTTTTTTGAAAAAATCTCTAAGCCCCGGGGTCACAATTTCAGCAAAAATCTGACTTTTGGCAGTTCACTCAAAAATGGTTCCAAGAGCTTAAAAATGCTCCCCTGAAAGGTTTGGCACTCAAAACAGAAGGCTTTTTATCACAGGACAAGAAATCAGCCCTCAAAAACTTAACCGGCAGAAAATATTTTTTTGAAAAAATCCCTAAGACCCGGGGTCACAATTTCAGCAAAAATCTGACTTTTGGCAGTTCACTCAAAAATGGTGCCAGAAGGTTGCAAATGCTCCCCTGAAAGGTTTGGCACTCAAAACAGAAGGCTTTTTATCACAGGAAAAGAAATCAGCCCTCAAAAACTTAACCGGCAGAAAATATTTTTTTGAAAAAATCCCTAAGACCCGGGTTCACAATTTCAGCAAAAATCTGACTTTTGGCAGTTCACTCAAAAATGGTTCCAAGAGCTTAAAAATGCTCCCCTGAAAGGTTTGGCACTCGAAACAGAAGGCTTTTTATCACAGGACAAGAAATCAGCCCTCAAAAACTTAACCGGCAGAAAATATTTTTTTGAAAAAATCCCTAAGCCCCGGGGTCACAATTTCAGCAAAAATCTGACTTTTGGCAATTCACTCAAAAATGGGGCCAGAAGCTTGCAAATGATCCCCTGAAAGCTTTGGCGATGGAAACAGAAGGCTTTTTATCACAGGACAAGAAATCAGCCCTCAAAAACTTAACCGGCAGAAAATATTTTTTTGAAAAAATCACTAAGCCCTCAGAAATCAGCCCTCAAAAACTTAACCGGCAGAAAATATTTTTTTGAAAAAATCCCTAAGCCCCGGGGTCACAATTTCAGCAAAAATCTGACTTTTGGCAATTCATTCAAAAATGGTGCCAGAAGCTTGCAAATGATCCCCTGAAAGGTTTGGCACTCGAAACAGAAGGCTTTTTATCACAGGACAAGAAATCAGCCCTCAAAAACTTAACCGGCAGAAAATATTTTTTTGAAAAAATCCCTAAGCCCCGGGGTCACAATTTCAGCAAAAATCTGACTTTTGGCAATTCACTCAAAAATGGAGCCAGAAGCTTGCAAATGATCCCCTGAAAGCTTTGGCGATGGAAACAGAAGGCTTTTTATCACAGGACAAGAAATCAGCCCTCAAAAACTTAACCGGCAGAAAATATTTTTTTGAAAAAATCCCTAAGCCCTCAGAAATCAGCCCTCAAAAACTTAACCGGCAGAAAATATTTTTTTGAAAAAATCCCTAAGCCCCGGGGTCACAATTTCAGCAAAAATCTGACTTTTGGCAGTTCACTCAAAAATGGTTCCAAGAGATTAAAAATGCTCCCCTGAAAGGTTTGGCACTCGAAACAGAAGGCTTTTTATCACAGGACAAGAAATCAGCCCTCAAAAACTTAACCGGCAGAAAATATTTTTTTGAAAAAATCCCAAAGCCCCGGGGTCACAATTTCAGCAAAAATCTGACTTTTGGCAATTCACTCAAAAATGGTGCCAGAAGGTTGCATATGATCCTATGACAGCTTTGGCGATGGAAACAGAAGGCTTTTTATCACAGGACAAGAAATCAGCCCTCAAAAACTTAACCGGCAGAAAATATTTTTTTGAAAAAATCCCTAAGCCCCGGGGTCACAATTTCAGCAAAAATCTGACTTTTGGCAATTCACTCAAAAATGGTGCCAGAAGCTTACAAATGATCCCCTGAAAGCTTTGGCGATGGAAACAGAAGGCTTTTTATCACAGGACAAGAAATCAGCCCTCAAAAACTTAACCGGCAGAAAATATTTTTTTGAAAAAATCTCTAAGCCCTGGGGTCACAATTTCAGCAAAAATCTGACTTTTGGCAGTTCACTCAAAAATGGTTCCAAGAGCTTAAAAATGATCCCCTGAAAGCTTTGGCGATGGAAACAGAAGGCTTTTTATCACAGGACAAGAAATCAGCCCTCAAAAACTTAACCGGCAGAAAATATTTTTTTGAAAAAATCTCTAAGCCCTGGGGTCACAATTTCAGCAAAAATCTGACTTTTGGCAGTTCACTCAAAAATGGGGCCAGAAGCTTGCAAATGATCCCCTGAAAGCTTTGGCGATGGAAACAGAAGGCTTTTTATCACAGGACAAGAAATCAGCCCTCAAAAACTTAACCGGCAGAAAATATTTTTTTGAAAAAATCACTAAGCCCTCAGAAATCAGCCCTCAAAAACTTAACCGGCAGAAAATATTTTTTTGAAAAAATCCCTAAGCCCCGGGGTCACAATTTCAGCAAAAATCTGACTTTTGGCAATTCATTCAAAAATGGTGCCAGAAGCTTGCAAATGATCCCCTGAAAGGTTTGGCACTCGAAACAGAAGGCTTTTTATCACAGGACAAGAAATCAGCCCTCAAAAACTTAACCGGCAGAAAATATTTTTTTGAAAAAATCCCTAAGCCCCGGGGTCACAATTTCAGCAAAAATCTGACTTTTGGCAATTCACTCAAAAATGGAGCCAGAAGCTTGCAAATGATCCCCTGAAAGCTTTGGCGATGGAAACAGAAGGCTTTTTATCACAGGACAAGAAATCAGCCCTCAAAAACTTAACCGGCAGAAAATATTTTTTTGAAAAAATCCCTAAGCCCTCAGAAATCAGCCCTCAAAAACTTAACCGGCAGAAAATATTTTTTTGAAAAAATCCCTAAGCCCCGGGGTCACAATTTCAGCAAAAATCTGACTTTTGGCAGTTCACTCAAAAATGGTTCCAAGAGATTAAAAATGCTCCCCTGAAAGGTTTGGCACTCGAAACAGAAGGCTTTTTATCACAGGACAAGAAATCAGCCCTCAAAAACTTAACCGGCAGAAAATATTTTTTTGAAAAAATCCCAAAGCCCCGGGGTCACAATTTCAGCAAAAATCTGACTTTTGGCAATTCACTCAAAAATGGTGCCAGAAGGTTGCATATGATCCTATGACAGCTTTGGCGATGGAAACAGAAGGCTTTTTATCACAGGACAAGAAATCAGCCCTCAAAAACTTAACCGGCAGAAAATATTTTTTTGAAAAAATCCCTAAGCCCCGGGGTCACAATTTCAGCAAAAATCTGACTTTTGGCAATTCACTCAAAAATGGTGCCAGAAGCTTACAAATGATCCCCTGAAAGCTTTGGCGATGGAAACAGAAGGCTTTTTATCACAGGACAAGAAATCAGCCCTCAAAAACTTAACCGGCAGAAAATATTTTTTTGAAAAAATCTCTAAGCCCTGGGGTCACAATTTCAGCAAAAATCTGACTTTTGGCAGTTCACTCAAAAATGGTTCCAAGAGCTTAAAAATGATCCCCTGAAAGCTTTGGCGATGGAAACAGAAGGCTTTTTATCACAGGACAAGAAATCAGCCCTCAAAAACTTAACCGGCAGAAAATATTTTTTGAAAAAATCCCTAAGCCCCGGGGTCACAATTTCAGCAAAACTCTGACTTTTGGCAATTCACTCAAAAATGGTGCCAGAAGCTTGCAAATGATCCCCTGAAATCTTTGGCGATGGAAACAGAAGGCTTTTTATAACAGGACAAGAAATCAGCCCTCAAAAACGTAACCGGCAGAAAATATTTTTCTGAAAAAATCCCTAACCCCCGGGGTCACAATTTCAGCAAAAATCTGATTTTTGGCAATTCACTCAAAAATGGTGCCAGAAGCTTGCAAATGATCCCCTGAAAGCTTTGGCGATGGAAACAGAAGGCTTTTTATCACAGGACAAGAAATCAGCCCTCAAAAACTTAACCGGCAGAAAATATTTTTTTGAAAAAATCCCTAAGCCCTCAGAAATCAGCCCTCAAATACTTAACCGGCAGAAAATATTTTTTTGAAAAAATCCCTAAGCCCCGGGGTCACAATTTCAGCAAAAATCTGACTTTTGGCAGTTCACTCAAAAATGGTGCCAGAAGGTTGCATATGATCCCCTGACAGCTTTGGCGATGGAAACAGAAGGCTTTTTATCACAGGACAAGAAATCAGCCCTCAAAAACTTAACCGGCAGAAAATATTTTTTTGAAAAAATCCCTAAGCCCCGGGGTCACAATTTCAGCAAAAATCTGACTTTTGGCAATTCACTCAAAAATGGTGCCAGAAGGTTGCATATGATCCTATGACAGCTTTGGCGATGGAAACAGAAGGCTTTTTATCACAGGACAAGAAATCAGCCCTCAAAAACTTAACCGGCAGAAAATATTTTTTTGAAAAAATCCCTAAGCCCCGGGGTCACAATTTCAGCAAAAATCTGACTTTTGGCAATTCACTCAAAAATGGTGCCAGAAGCTTACAAATGATCCCCTGAAAGCTTTGGCGATGGAAACAGAAGGCTTTTTATCACAGGACAAGAAATCAGCCCTCAAAAACTTAACCGGCAGAAAATATTTTTTTGAAAAAATCTCTAAGCCCTGGGGTCACAATTTCAGCAAAAATCTGACTTTTGGCAGTTCACTCAAAAATGGTTCCAAGAGCTTAAAAATGATCCCCTGAAAGCTTTGGCGATGGAAACAGAAGGCTTTTTATCACAGGACAAGAAATCAGCCCTCAAAAACTTAACCGGCAGAAAATATTTTTTTGAAAAAATCTCTAAGCCCTGGGGTCACAATTTCAGCAAAAATCTGACTTTTGGCAGTTCACTCAAAAATGGGGCCAGAAGCTTGCAAATGATCCCCTGAAAGCTTTGGCGATGGAAACAGAAGGCTTTTTATCACAGGACAAGAAATCAGCCCTCAAAAACTTAACCGGCAGAAAATATTTTTTTGAAAAAATCACTAAGCCCTCAGAAATCAGCCCTCAAAAACTTAACCGGCAGAAAATATTTTTTTGAAAAAATCCCTAAGCCCCGGGGTCACAATTTCAGCAAAAATCTGACTTTTGGCAATTCATTCAAAAATGGTGCCAGAAGCTTGCAAATGATCCCCTGAAAGGTTTGGCACTCGAAACAGAAGGCTTTTTATCACAGGACAAGAAATCAGCCCTCAAAAACTTAACCGGCAGAAAATATTTTTTTGAAAAAATCCCTAAGCCCCGGGGTCACAATTTCAGCAAAAATCTGACTTTTGGCAATTCACTCAAAAATGGAGCCAGAAGCTTGCAAATGATCCCCTGAAAGCTTTGGCGATGGAAACAGAAGGCTTTTTATCACAGGACAAGAAATCAGCCCTCAAAAACTTAACCGGCAGAAAATATTTTTTTGAAAAAATCCCTAAGCCCTCAGAAATCAGCCCTCAAATACTTAACCGGCAGAAAATATTTTTTTGAAAAAATCCCTAAGCCCCGGGGTCACAATTTCAGCAAAAATCTGACTTTTGGCAGTTCACTCAAAAATGGTGCCAGAAGGTTGCATATGATCCCCTGAAAGGTTTGGCACTCGAAACAGAAGGCTTTTTATCACAGGACAAGAAATCAGCCCTCAAAAACTTAACCGGCAGAAAATATTTTTTTGAAAAAATCCCAAAGCCCCGGGGTCACAATTTCAGCAAAAATCTGACTTTTGGCAATTCACTCAAAAATGGTGCCAGAAGGTTGCATATGATCCTATGACAGCTTTGGCGATGGAAACAGAAGGCTTTTTATCACAGGACAAGAAATCAGCCCTCAAAAACTTAACCGGCAGAAAATATTTTTTTGAAAAAATCCCTAAGCCCCGGGGTCACAATTTCAGCAAAAATCTGACTTTTGGCAATTCACTCAAAAATGGTGCCAGAAGCTTACAAATGATCCCCTGAAAGCTTTGGCGATGGAAACAGAAGGCTTTTTATCACAGGACAAGAAATCAGCCCTCAAAAACTTAACCGGCAGAAAATATTTTTTTGAAAAAATCTCTAAGCCCTGGGGTCACAATTTCAGCAAAAATCTGACTTTTGGCAGTTCACTCAAAAATGGTTCCAAGAGCTTAAAAATGATCCCCTGAAAGCTTTGGCGATGGAAACAGAAGGCTTTTTATCACAGGACAAGAAATCAGCCCTCAAAAACTTAACCGGCAGAAAATATTTTTTTGAAAAAATCTCTAAGCCCTGGGGTCACAATTTCAGCAAAAATCTGACTTTTGGCAGTTCACTCAAAAATGGGGCCAGAAGCTTGCAAATGATCCCCTGAAAGCTTTGGCGATGGAAACAGAAGGCTTTTTATCACAGGACAAGAAATCAGCCCTCAAAAACTTAACCGGCAGAAAATATTTTTTTGAAAAAATCACTAAGCCCTCAGAAATCAGCCCTCAAAAACTTAACCGGCAGAAAATATTTTTTTGAAAAAATCCCTAAGCCCCGGGGTCACAATTTCAGCAAAAATCTGACTTTTGGCAATTCATTCAAAAATGGTGCCAGAAGCTTGCAAATGATCCCCTGAAAGGTTTGGCACTCGAAACAGAAGGCTTTTTATCACAGGACAAGAAATCAGCCCTCAAAAACTTAACCGGCAGAAAATATTTTTTTGAAAAAATCCCTAAGCCCCGGGGTCACAATTTCAGCAAAAATCTGACTTTTGGCAATTCACTCAAAAATGGAGCCAGAAGCTTGCAAATGATCCCCTGAAAGCTTTGGCGATGGAAACAGAAGGCTTTTTATCACAGGACAAGAAATCAGCCCTCAAAAACTTAACCGGCAGAAAATATTTTTTTGAAAAAATCCCTAAGCCCTCAGAAATCAGCCCTCAAAAACTTAACCGGCAGAAAATATTTTTTTGAAAAAATCCCTAAGCCCCGGGGTCACAATTTCAGCAAAAATCTGACTTTTGGCAGTTCACTCAAAAATGGTTCCAAGAGATTAAAAATGCTCCCCTGAAAGGTTTGGCACTCGAAACAGAAGGCTTTTTATCACAGGACAAGAAATCAGCCCTCAAAAACTTAACCGGCAGAAAATATTTTTTTGAAAAAATCCCAAAGCCCCGGGGTCACAATTTCAGCAAAAATCTGACTTTTGGCAATTCACTCAAAAATGGTGCCAGAAGGTTGCATATGATCCTATGACAGCTTTGGCGATGGAAACAGAAGGCTTTTTATCACAGGACAAGAAATCAGCCCTCAAAAACTTAACCGGCAGAAAATATTTTTTTGAAAAAATCCCTAAGCCCCGGGGTCACAATTTCAGCAAAAATCTGACTTTTGGCAATTCACTCAAAAATGGTGCCAGAAGCTTACAAATGATCCCCTGAAAGCTTTGGCGATGGAAACAGAAGGCTTTTTATCACAGGACAAGAAATCAGCCCTCAAAAACTTAACCGGCAGAAAATATTTTTTTGAAAAAATCTCTAAGCCCTGGGGTCACAATTTCAGCAAAAATCTGACTTTTGGCAGTTCACTCAAAAATGGTTCCAAGAGCTTAAAAATGATCCCCTGAAAGCTTTGGCGATGGAAACAGAAGGCTTTTTATCACAGGACAAGAAATCAGCCCTCAAAAACTTAACCGGCAGAAAATATTTTTTGAAAAAATCCCTAAGCCCCGGGGTCACAATTTCAGCAAAACTCTGACTTTTGGCAATTCACTCAAAAATGGTGCCAGAAGCTTGCAAATGATCCCCTGAAATCTTTGGCGATGGAAACAGAAGGCTTTTTATAACAGGACAAGAAATCAGCCCTCAAAAACGTAACCGGCAGAAAATATTTTTCTGAAAAAATCCCTAACCCCCGGGGTCACAATTTCAGCAAAAATCTGATTTTTGGCAATTCACTCAAAAATGGTGCCAGAAGCTTGCAAATGATCCCCTGAAAGCTTTGGCGATGGAAACAGAAGGCTTTTTATCACAGGACAAGAAATCAGCCCTCAAAAACTTAACCGGCAGAAAATATTTTTTTGAAAAAATCCCTAAGCCCTCAGAAATCAGCCCTCAAATACTTAACCGGCAGAAAATATTTTTTTGAAAAAATCCCTAAGCCCCGGGGTCACAATTTCAGCAAAAATCTGACTTTTGGCAGTTCACTCAAAAATGGTGCCAGAAGGTTGCATATGATCCCCTGACAGCTTTGGCGATGGAAACAGAAGGCTTTTTATCACAGGACAAGAAATCAGCCCTCAAAAACTTAACCGGCAGAAAATATTTTTTTGAAAAAATCCCTAAGCCCCGGGGTCACAATTTCAGCAAAAATCTGACTTTTGGCAATTCACTCAAAAATGGTGCCAGAAGCTTACAAATCATCCCCTGAAAGCTTTGGCGATGGAAACAGAAGGCTTTTTATCACAGGACAAGAAATCAGCCCTCAAAAACTTAACCGGCAGAAAATATTTTTTTGAAAAAATCCCTAATCCCCGGGGTCACAATTTCAGCAAAAATCTGACTTTTGGCAATTCACTCAAAAATGGTTCCAAGAGCTTAAAAATGATCCCCTGAAAACTTTGGCGATGGAAACAGAAGGCTTTTTATCACAGGACAAGAAATCAGCCCTCAAAAACTTAACCGGCAGAAAATATTTTTTTGAAAAAATCCCTAAGCCCCGGGGTCATAATTTCAGCAAAACTCTGACTTTTGGCAATTCACTCAAAAATGGTGCCAGAAGCTTGCAAATGATCCCCTGAAATCTTTGGCAATGGAAACAGAAGGCTTTTTATAACAGGACAAGAAATCAGCCCTCAAAAACGTAACCGGCAGAAAATATTTTTTTGAAAAAATCCCTAAGCCCCGGGGTCACAATTTCAGCAAAAATCTGACTTTTGGCAATTCACTCAAAAATGGTGCCAGAAGGTTGCAAATGATCCCCTGAAAGCTTTGGCGATGGAAACAGAAGCCTTTTTATCACAGGACAAGAAATCAGCCCTCAAAAACTTAACCGGCAGAAAATATTTTTTTGAAAAAATCCCTAAGCCCCGGGGTCACAATTTCAGCAAAAATCTGACTTTTGGCAGTTCACTCAAAAATGGTTCCAAGAGCTTTAAAATGCTCCCCTGAAAGGTTTGGCACTCGAAACAGAAGGCTTTTTATCACAGGACAAGAAATCAGCCCTCAAAAACTTAACCGGCAGAAAATATTTTTTTGAAAAAATCCCTAATCCCCGGGGTCACAATTTCAGCAAAAATCTGACTTTTGGCAATTCACTCAAAAATGGTGCCAGAAGCTTGCAAATGATCCCCTGAAAGCTTTGGCGATGGAAACAGAAGGCTTTTGATCACAGGACAAGAAATCAGCCCTCAAAAACCTAACCGGCAGAAAATATTTTTTTGAAAACATCCCTAAGCCCCGGGGTCACAATTTCAGCAAAAATCTGACTTTTGGCAATTCACTCAAAAATGGTGCCAGAAGCTTGCAAATGATCCCCTGAAAGCTTTGGCGATGGAAACAGAAGGCTTTTTATCACAGGACAAGAAAGCAGCCCTCAAAAACTTAACCGGCAGAAAATATTTTTTTGAAAAAATCCCTAAGCCCCGGGGTCACAATTTCAGGAAAAATCTGACTTTTGGCAATTCACTCAAAAATGGTGCCAGAAGCTTGCAAATGATCCCCTGAAAGCTTTGGCGATGGAAACAGAAGGCTTTTTATCACAGGACAAGAAATCAGCCCTCAAAAACTTAACCGGCAGAAAATATTTTTTTGAAAAAATCCCTAAGCCCCGGGGTCACAATTTCAGCAAAAATCTGACTTTTGGCAATTCACTCAAAAATGGTGCCAGAAGCTTGCAAATGATCCCCTGAAAGCTTTGGCGATGGAAACAGAAGGCTTTTTATAACAGGACAAGAAATCAGCCCTCAAAAACGTAACCGGCAGAAAATATTTTTTTGAAAAAATCCCTAAGCCCCGGGGTCACAATTTCAGCAAAAATCTGACTTTTGGCAATTCACTCAAAAATGGTGCCAGAAGGTTGCAAATGATCCCCTGAAAGCTTTGGCGATGGAAACAGAAGGCCTTTTATCACAGGACAAGAAATCAGCCCTCAAAAACTTAACCGGCAGAAAATATTTTTTTGAAAAAATCCCTAAGCCCCGGGGTCACAATTTCAGCAAAAATCTGACTTTTGGCAGTTCACTCAAAAATGGTTCCAAGAGATTAAAAATGCTCCCCTGAAAGGTTTGGCACTCGAAACAGAAGGCTTTTTATCACAGGACAAGAAATCAGCCCTCAAAAACTTAACCGGCAGAAAATATTTTTTTGAAAAAATCCCAAAGCCCCGGGGTCACAATTTCAGCAAAAATCTGACTTTTGGCAATTCACTCAAAAATGGTGCCAGAAGGTTGCATATGATCCCATGACAGCTTTGGCGATGGAAACAGAAGGCTTTTTATCACAGGACAAGAAATCAGCCCTCAAAAACTTAACCGGCAGAAAATATTTTTTTGAAAAAATCCCTAAGCCCCGGGGTCACAATTTCAGCAAAAATCTGACTTTTGGCAATTCACTCAAAAATGGTGCCAGAAGCTTACAAATGATCCCCTGAAAGCTTTGGCGATGGAAACAGAAGGCTTTTTATCACAGGACAAGAAATCAGCCCTCAAAAACTTAACCGGCAGAAAATATTTTTTTGAAAAAATCTCTAAGCCCTGGGGTCACAATTTCAGCAAAAATCTGACTTTTGGCAGTTCACTCAAAAATGGTTCCAAGAGCTTAAAAATGATCCCCTGAAAGCTTTGGCGATGGAAACAGAAGGCTTTTTATCATGGGACAAGAAATCAGCCCTCAAAAACTTAACCGGCAGAAAATATTTTTTGAAAAAATCCCTAAGCCCCGGGGTCACAATTTCAGCAAAACTCTGACTTTTGGCAATTCACTCAAAAATGGTGCCAGAAGCTTGCAAATGATCCCCTGAAATCTTTGGCGATGGAAACAGAAGGCTTTTTATAACAGGACAAGAAATCAGCCCTCAAAAACGTAACCGGCAGAAAATATTTTTTTGAAAAAATCCCTAACCCCCGGGGTCACAATTTCAGCAAAAATCTGATTTTTGGCAATTCACTCAAAAATGGTGCCAGAAGCTTGCAAATGATCCCCTGAAAGCTTTGGCGATGGAAACAGAAGGCTTTTTATCACAGGACAAGAAATCAGCCCTCAAAAACTTAACCGGCAGAAAATATTTTTTTGAAAAAATCCCTAAGCCCTCAGAAATCAGCCCTCAAAAACTTAACCGGCAGAAAATATTTTTTTGAAAAAATCCCTAAGCCCCGGGGTCACAATTTCAGCAAAAATCTGACTTTTGGCAGTTCACTCAAAAATGGTGCCAGAAGGTTGCATATGATCCCCTGACAGCTTTGGCGATGGAAACAGAAGGCTTTTTATCACAGGACAAGAAATCAGCCCTCAAAAACTTAACCGGCAGAAAATATTTTTTTGAAAAAATCCCTAAGCCCCGGGGTCACAATTTCAGCAAAAATCTGACTTTTGGCAATTCACTCAAAAATGGTGCCAGAAGCTTACAAATCATCCCCTGAAAGCTTTGGCGATGGAAACAGAAGGCTTTTTATCACAGGACAAGAAATCAGCCCTCAAAAACTTAACCGGCAGAAAATATTTTTTTGAAAAAATCCCTAAGCCCTCAGAAATCAGCCCTCAAAAACTTAACCGGCAGAAAATATTTTTTTGAAAAAATCCCTAAGCCCCGGGGTCACAATTTCAGCAAAAATCTGACTTTTGGCAGTTCACTCAAAAATGGTGCCAGAAGGTTGCATATGATCCCCTGACAGCTTTGGCGATGGAAACAGAAGGCTTTTTATCACAGGACAAGAAATCAGCCCTCAAAAACTTAACCGGCAGAAAATATTTTTTTGAAAAAATCCCTAAGCCCCGGGGTCACAATTTCAGCAAAAATCTGACTTTTGGCAATTCACTCAAAAATGGTGCCAGAAGCTTACAAATCATCCCCTGAAAGCTTTGGCGATGGAAACAGAAGGCTTTTTATCACAGGACAAGAAATCAGCCCTCAAAAACTTAACCGGCAGAAAATATTTTTTTGAAAAAATCCCTAAGCCCTGGGGTCACAATTTCAGCAAAAATCTGACTTTTGGCAGTTCACTCAAAAATGGTTCCAAGAGCTTAAAAATGATCCCCTGAAAGCTTTGGCGATGGAAACAGAAGGCTTTTTATCACAGGACAAGAAATCAGCCCTCAAAAACTTAACCGGCAGAAAATATTTTTTTGAAAAAATCCCTAAGCCCCGGGGTCATAATTTCAGCAAAACTCTGACTTTTGGCAATTCACTCAAAAATGGTGCCAGAAGCTTGCAAATGATCCCCTGAAATCTTTGGCGATGGAAACAGAAGGCTTTTTATAACAGGACAAGAAATCAGCCCTCAAAAACGTAACCGGCAGAAAATATTTTTTTGAAAAAATCCCTAAGCCCCGGGGTCACAATTTCAGCAAAAATCTGACTTTTGGCAATTCACTCAAAAATGGTGCCAGAAGCTTGCAAATGATCCCCTGAAAGCTTTGGCGATGGAAACAGAAGGCTTTTGATCACAGGACAAGAAATCAGCCCTCAAAAACCTAACCGGCAGAAAATATTTTTTTGAAAAAATCCCTAAGCCCCGGGGTCACAATTTCAGCAAAAATCTGACTTTTGGCAATTCACTCAAAAATGGTGCCAGAAGCTTGCAAATGATCCCCTGAAAGCTTTGGCGATGGAAACAGAAGGCTTTTTATCACAGGACAAGAAAGCAGCCCTCAAAAACTTAACCGGCAGAAAATATTTTTTTGAAAAAATCCCTAAGCCCCGGGGTCACAATTTCAGGAAAAATCTGACTTTTGGCAATTCACTCAAAAATGGTGCCAGAAGCTTGCAAATGATCCCCTGAAAGCTTTGGCGATGGAAACAGAAGGCTTTTTATCACAGGACAAGAAATCAGCCCTCAAAAACTTAACCGGCAGAAAATATTTTTTTGAAAAAATCCCTAAGTCCCGGGGTCACAATTTCAGCAAAACTCTGACTTTTGGCAATTCACTCAAAAATGGTGCCAGAAGCTTGCAAATGATCCCCTGAAATCTTTGGCGATGGAAACAGAAGGCTTTTTATAACAGGACAAGAAATCAGCCCTCAAAAACGTAACCGGCAGAAAATATTTTTTTGAAAAAATCCCTAAGCCCCGGGGTCACAATTTCAGCAAAAATCTGACTTTTGGCAATTCACTCAAAAATGGTGCCAGAAGGTTGCAAATGATCCCCTGAAAGCTTTGGCGATGGAAGCAGAAGGCTTTTTATCACAGGACAAGAAATCAGCCCTCAAAAACTTAACCGGCAGAAAATATTTTTTTGAAAAAATCCCTAAGCCCCGGGGTCACAATTTCAGCAAAAATCTGACTTTTGGCAGTTCACTCAAAAATGGTTCCAAGAGCTTAAAAATGCTCCCCTGAAAGGTTTGGCACTCGAAACAGAAGGCTTTTTATCACAGGACAAGAAATCAGCCCTCAAAAACTTAACCGGCAGAAAATATTTTTTTGAAAAAATCCCTAAGCCCCGGGGTCACAATTTCAGCAAAAATCTGACTTTTGGCATTTCACTCAAAAATGGTGCCAGAAGCTTGCAAATGATCCCCTGAAAGCTTTGGCGATGGAAACAGAAGGCTTTTGATCACAGGACAAGAAATCAGCCCTCAAAAACCTAACCGGCAGAAAATATTTTTTTGAAAAAATCCCTAAGCCCCGGGGTCACAATTTCAGCAAAAATCTGACTTTTGGCAATTCACTCAAAAATGGTGCCAGAAGCTTGCAAATGATCCCCTGAAAGCTTTGGCGATGGAAACAGAAGGCTTTTTATCACAGGACAAGAAAGCAGCCCTCAAAAACTTAACCGGCAGAAAATATTTTTTTGAAAAAATCCCTAAGCCCCGGGGTCACAATTTCAGGAAAAATCTGACTTTTGGCAATTCACTCAAAAATGGTGCCAGAAGCTTGCAAATGATCCCCTGAAAGCTTTGGCGATGGAAACAGAAGGCTTTTTATCACAGGACAAGAAATCAGCCCTCAAAAACTTAACCGGCAGAAAATATTTTTTTGAAAAAATCCCTAAGCCCCGGGGTCACAATTTCAGCAAAAATCTGACTTTTGGCAATTCACTCAAAAATGGTGCCAGAAGCTTGCAAATGATCCCCTGAAAGCTTTGGCGATGGAAACAGAAGGCTTTTTATAACAGGACAAGAAATCAGCCCTCAAAAACGTAACCAGCAGAAAATATTTTTTTGAAAAAATCCCTAAGCCCCGGGGTCACAATTTCAGCAAAAATCTGACTTTTGGCAATTCACTCAAAAATGGTGCCAGAAGGTTGCAAATGATCCCCTGATAGCTTTGGCGATGGAAACAGAAGGCTTTTTATCACAGGACAAGAAATCAGCCCTCAAAAACTTCACCGGCAGAAAATATTTTTTTGAAAAAATCCCTAACCCCCGGGGTCACAATTTCAGCAAAAATCTGACTTTTGGCAGTTCACTCAAAAATGGTTCCAAGAGCTTAAAAATGCTCCCCTGAAAGGTTTGGCACTCGAAACAGAAGGCTTTTTATCACAGGACAAGAAATCAGCCCTCAAAAACTTAACCAGCAGAAAATATTTTTTTGAAAAAATCCCTAAGCCCCGGGGTCACAATTTCAGCAAAAATCTGACTTTTGGCAATTCACTCAAAAATGGGGCCAGAAGCTTGCAAATGATCCCCTGAAAGCTTTGGCGATGGAAACAGAAGGCTTTTGATCACAGGACAAGAAATCAGCCCTCAAAAACTTAACCGGCAGAAAATTTTTTTTTGAAAAAATCCCTAAGCCCTCAGAAATCAGCCCTCAAAAACTTAACCGGCAGAAAATATTTTTTTGAAAAAATCCCTAAGCCCCGGGGTCACAATTTCAGCAAAAATCTGACTTTTGGCAGTTCACTCAAAAATGGTTCCAAGAGCTTTAAAATGCTCCCCTGAAAGGTTTGGCACTCGAAACAGAAGGCTTTTTATCACAGGACAAGAAATCAGCCCTCAAAAACTTAACCGGCAGAAAATATTTTTTTGAAAAAATCCCTAAGCCCCGGGGTCACAATTTCAGCAAAAATCTGACTTTTGGCAATTCACTCAAAAATGGTGCCAGAAGCTTGCAAATGATCCCCTGAAAGCTTTGGCGATGGAAACAGAAGGCTTTTGATCACAGGACAAGAAATCAGCCCTCAAAAACCTAACCGGCAGAAAATATTTTTTTGAAAAAATCCCTAAGCCCCGGGGTCACAATTTCAGCAAAAATCTGACTTTTGGCAATTCACTCAAAAATGGTGCCAGAAGCTTGCAAATGATCCCCTGAAAGCTTTGGCGATGGAAACAGAAGGCTTTTTATCACAGGACAAGAAAGAAGCCCTCAAAAACTTAACCGGCAGAAAATATTTTTTTGAAAAAATCCCTAAGCCCCGAGGTCACAATTTCAGGAAAAATCTGACTTTTGGCAATTCACTCAAAAATGGTGCCAGAAGCTTGCAAATGATCCCCTGAAAGCTTTGGCGATGGAAACAGAAGGCTTTTTATCACAGGACAAGAAATCAGCCCTCAAAAACTTAACCGGCAGAAAATATTTTTTTGAAAAAATCCCTAAGCCCCGGGGTCACAATTTCAGCAAAAATCTGACTTTTGGCAATTCACTCAAAAATGGTGCCAGAAGCTTGCAAATGATCCCCTGAAAGCTTTGGCGATGGAAACAGAAGGCTTTTTATCACAGGACAAGAAATCAGCCCTCAAAAACTTAACCGGCAGAAAATATTTTTTTGAAAAAATCCCTAAGCCCCGGGGTCACAATTTCAGCAAAACTCTGACTTTTGGCAATTCAATCAAAAATGGTGCCAGAAGCTTGCAAATGATCCCCTGAAATCTTTGGCGATGGAAACAGAAGGCTTTTTATCACAGGACAAGAAATCAGCCCTCAAAAACTTAACCGGCAGAAAATATTTTTTTGAAAAAATCCCTAAGCCCCGGGGTCACAATTTCAGCAAAAATCTGACTTTTGGCAGTTCACTCAAAAATGGTTCCAAGAGCTTTAAAATGCTCCCCTGAAAGGTTTGGCACTCGAAACAGAAGGCTTTTTATCACAGGACAAGAAATCAGCCCTCAAAAACTTAACCGGCAGAAAATATTTTTTTGAAAAAATCCCTAAGCCCCGGGGTCACAATTTCAGCAAAAATCTGACTTTTGGCAATTCACTCAAAAATGGTGCCAGAAGCTTGCAAATGATCCCCTGAAAGCTTTGGCGATGGAAACAGAAGGCTTTTGATCACAGGACAAGAAATCAGCCCTCAAAAACCTAACCGGCAGAAAATATTTTTTTGAAAAAATCCCTAAGCCCCGGGGTCACAATTTCAGCAAAAATCTGACTTTTGGCAATTCACTCAAAAATGGTGCCAGAAGCTTGCAAATGATCCCCTGAAAGCTTTGGCGATGGAAACAGAAGGCTTTTTATCACAGGACAAGAAATCAGCCCTCAAAAACTTCACCGGCAGAAAATATTTTTTTGAAAAAATCCCGAAGCCCCGGGGTCACAATTTCAGCAAAAATCTGACTTTTGGCAATTCACTCAAAAATGGTGCCAGAAGCTTGCAAATGATCCCCTGAAAGCTTTGGCGATGGAAACAGAAGGCTTTTTATAACAGGACAAGAAATCAGCCCTCAAAAACGTAACCGGCAGAAAATATTTTTTTGAAAAAATCCCTAAGCCCCGGGGTCACAATTTCAGCAAAAATCTGACTTTTGGCAATTCACTCAAAAATGGTGCCAGAAGGTTGCAAATGATCCCCTGAAAGCTTTGGCGATGGAAACAGAAGGCTTTTTATCACAGGACAAGAAATCAGCCCTCAAAAACTTCACCGGCAGAAAATATTTTTTTGAAAAAATCCCTAACCCCCGGGGTCACAATTTCAGCAAAAATCTGACTTTTGGCAGTTCACTCAAAAATGGTTCCAAGAGCTTAAAAATGCTCCCCCGAAAGGTTTGGCACTCGAAACAGAAGGCTTTTTATCACAGGACAAGAAATCAGCCCTCAAAAACTTAACCGGCAGAAAATATTTTTTTGAAAAAATCCCTAAGCCCTCAGAAATCAGCCCTCAAAAACTTAACCGGCAGAAAATATTTTTTTGAAAAAATCCCTAAGCCCCGGGGTCACAATTTCAGCAAAAATCTGACTTTTGGCAGTTCACTCAAAAATGGTTCCAAGAGCTTTAAAATGCTCCCCTGAAAGGTTTGGCACTCGAAACAGAAGGCTTTTTATCACAGGACAAGAAATCAGCCCTCAAAAACTTAACCGGCAGAAAATATTTTTTTGAAAAAATCCCTAAGCCCCGGGGTCACAATTTCAGCAAAAATCTGACTTTTGGCAATTCACTCAAAAATGGTGCCAGAAGCTTGCAAATGATCCCCTGAAAGCTTTGGCGATGGAAACAGAAGGCTTTTGATCACAGGACAAGAAATCAGCCCTCAAAAACCTAACCGGCAGAAAATATTTTTTTGAAAAAATCCCTAAGCCCCGGGGTCACAATTTCAGCAAAAATCTGACTTTTGGCAATTCACTCAAAAATGGTGCCAGAAGCTTGCAAATGATCCCCTGAAAGCTTTGGCGATGGAAACAGAAGGCTTTTTATCACAGGACAAGAAAGCAGCCCTCAAAAACTTAACCGGCAGAAAATATTTTTTTGAAAAAATCCCTAAGCCCCGGGGTCACAATTTCAGGAAAAATCTGACTTTTGGCAATTCACTCAAAAATGGTGCCAGAAGCTTGCAAATGATCCCCTGAAAGCTTTGGCGATGGAAACAGAAGGCTTTTTATCACAGGACAAGAAATCAGCCCTCAAAAACTTAACCGGCAGAAAATATTTTTTTGAAAAAATCCCTAAGTCCCGGGGTCACAATTTCAGCAAAACTCTGACTTTTGGCAATTCACTCAAAAATGGTGCCAGAAGCTTGCAAATGATCCCCTGAAATCTTTGGCGATGGAAACAGAAGGCTTTTTATAACAGGACAAGAAATCAGCCCTCAAAAACGTAACCGGCAGAAAATATTTTTTTGAAAAAATCCCTAAGCCCCGGGGTCACAATTTCAGCAAAAATCTGACTTTTGGCAATTCACTCAAAAATGGTGCCAGAAGGTTGCAAATGATCCCCTGAAAGCTTTGGCGATGGAAACAGAAGGCTTTTTATCACAGGACAAGAAATCAGCCCTCAAAAACTTAACCGGCAGAAAATATTTTTTTGAAAAAATCCCTAAGCCCCGGGGTCACAATTTCAGCAAAAATCTGACTTTTGGCAGTTCACTCAAAAATGGTTCCAAGAGCTTTAAAATGCTCCCCTGAAAGGTTTGGCACTCGAAACAGAAGGCTTTTTATCACAGGACAAGAAATCAGCCCTCAAAAACTTAACCGGCAGAAAATATTTTTTTGAAAAAATCCCTAAGCCCCGGGGTCACAATTTCAGCAAAAATCTGACTTTTGGCATTTCACTCAAAAATGGTGCCAGAAGCTTGCAAATGATCCCCTGAAAGCTTTGGCGATGGAAACAGAAGGCTTTTGATCACAGGACAAGAAATCAGCCCTCAAAAACCTAACCGGCAGAAAATATTTTTTTGAAAAAATCCCTAAGCCCCGGGGTCACAATTTCAGCAAAAATCTGACTTTTGGCAATTCACTCAAAAATGGTGCCAGAAGCTTGCAAATGATCCCCTGAAAGCTTTGGCGATGGAAACAGAAGGCTTTTTATCACAGGACAAGAAAGCAGCCCTCAAAAACTTAACCGGCAGAAAATATTTTTTTGAAAAAATCCCTAAGCCCCGGGGTCACAATTTCAGGAAAAATCTGACTTTTGGCAATTCACTCAAAAATGGTGCCAGAAGCTTGCAAATGATCCCCTGAAAGCTTTGGCGATGGAAACAGAAGGCTTTTTATCACAGGACAAGAAATCAGCCCTCAAAAACTTAACCGGCAGAAAATATTTTTTTGAAAAAATCCCTAAGCCCCGGGGTCACAATTTCAGCAAAAATCTGACTTTTGGCAATTCACTCAAAAATGGTGCCAGAAGCTTGCAAATGATCCCCTGAAAGCTTTGGCGATGGAAACAGAAGGCTTTTTATAACAGGACAAGAAATCAGCCCTCAAAAACGTAACCGGCAGAAAATATTTTTTTGAAAAAATCCCTAAGCCCCGGGGTCACAATTTCAGCAAAAATCTGACTTTTGGCAATTCACTCAAAAATGGTGCCAGAAGGTTGCAAATGATCCCCTGATAGCTTTGGCGATGGAAACAGAAGGCTTTTTATCACAGGACAAGAAATCAGCCCTCAAAAACTTCACCGGCAGAAAATATTTTTTTGAAAAAATCCCTAACCCCCGGGGTCACAATTTCAGCAAAAATCTGACTTTTGGCAGTTCACTCAAAAATGGTTCCAAGAGCTTAAAAATGCTCCCCTGAAAGGTTTGGCACTCGAAACAGAAGGCTTTTTATCACAGGACAAGAAATCAGCCCTCAAAAACTTAACCGGCAGAAAATATTTTTTTGAAAAAATCCCTAAGCCCCGGGGTCACAATTTCAGCAAAAATCTGACTTTTGGCAATTCACTCAAAAATGGGGCCAGAAGCTTGCAAATGATCCCCTGAAAGCTTTGGCGATGGAAACAGAAGGCTTTTGATCACAGGACAAGAAATCAGCCCTCAAAAACTTAACCGGCAGAAAATTTTTTTTTGAAAAAATCGCTAAGCCCTCAGAAATCAGCCCTCAAAAACTTAACCGGCAGAAAATATTTTTTTGAAAAAATCCCTAAGCCCCGGGGTCACAATTTCAGCAAAAATCTGACTTTTGGCAGTTCACTCAAAAATGGTTCCAAGAGCTTTAAAATGCTCCCCTGAAAGGTTTGGCACTCGAAACAGAAGGCTTTTTATCACAGGACAAGAAATCAGCCCTCAAAAACTTAACCGGCAGAAAATATTTTTTTGAAAAAATCCCTAAGCCCCGGGGTCACAATTTCAGCAAAAATCTGACTTTTGGCAATTCACTCAAAAATGGTGCCAGAAGCTTGCAAATGATCCCCTGAAAGCTTTGGCGATGGAAACAGAAGGCTTTTGATCACAGGACAAGAAATCAGCCCTCAAAAACCTAACCGGCAGAAAATATTTTTTTGAAAAAATCCCTAAGCCCCGGGGTCACAATTTCAGCAAAAATCTGACTTTTGGCAATTCACTCAAAAATGGTGCCAGAAGCTTGCAAATGATCCCCTGAAAGCTTTGGCGATGGAAACAGAAGGCTTTTTATCACAGGACAAGAAAGAAGCCCTCAAAAACTTAACCGGCAGAAAATATTTTTTTGAAAAAATCCCTAAGCCCCGAGGTCACAATTTCAGGAAAAATCTGACTTTTGGCAATTCACTCAAAAATGGTGCCAGAAGCTTGCAAATGATCCCCTGAAAGCTTTGGCGATGGAAACAGAAGGCTTTTTATCACAGGAAAAGAAATCAGCCCTCAAAAACTTAACCGGCAGAAAATATTTTTTTGAAAAAATCCCTAAGCCCCGGGGTCACAATTTCAGCAAAAATCTGACTTTTGGCAATTCACTCAAAAATGGTGCCAGAAGCTTGCAAATGATCCCCTGAAAGCTTTGGCGATGGAAACAGAAGGCTTTTTATCACAGGACAAGAAATCAGCCCTCAAAAACTTAACCGGCAGAAAATATTTTTTTGAAAAAATCCATAAGCCCCGGGGTCACAATTTCAGCAAAACTCTGACTTTTGGCAATTCACTCAAAAATGGTGCCAGAAGCTTGCAAATGATCCCCTGAAATCTTTGGCGATGGAAACAGAAGGCTTTTTATCACAGGACAAGAAATCAGCCCTCAAAAACTTAACCGGCAGAAAATATTTTTTTGAAAAAATCCCTAAGCCCCGGGGTCACAATTTCAGCAAAAATCTGACTTTTGGCAATTCACTCAAAAATGGTGCCAGAAGCTTGCAAATGATCCCCTGAAAGCTTTGGCGATGGAAACAGAAGGCTTTTTATAACAGGACAAGAAATCAGCCCTCAAAAACGTAACCGGCAGAAAATATTTTTTTGAAAAAATCCCTAAGCCCCGGGGTCACAATTTCAGCAAAAATCTGACTTTTGGCAATTCACTCAAAAATGGTGCCAGAAGGTTGCAAATGATCCCCTGAAAGCTTTGGCGATGGAAACAGAAGGCTTTTTATCACAGGACAAGAAATCAGCCCTCAAAAACTTCACCGGCAGAAAATATTTTTTTGAAAAAATCCCTAACCCCCGGGGTCACAATTTCAGCAAAAATCTGACTTTTGGCAGTTCACTCAAAAATGGTTCCAAGAGCTTAAAAATGCTCCCCCGAAAGGTTTGGCACTCGAAACAGAAGGCTTTTTATCACAGGACAAGAAATCAGCCCTCAAAAACTTAACCGGCAGAAAATATTTTTTTGAAAAAATCCCTAAGCCCTCAGAAATCAGCCCTCAAAAACTTAACCGGCAGAAAATATTTTTTTGAAAAAATCCCTAAGCCCTGGGGTCACAATTTCAGCAAAAATCTGACTTTTGGCAGTTCACTCAAAAATGGTTCCAAGAGCTTTAAAATGCTCCCCTGAAAGGTTTGGCACTCGAAACAGAAGGCTTTTTATCACAGGACAAGAAATCAGCCCTCAAAAACTTAACCGGCAGAAAATATTTTTTTGAAAAAATCCCTAAGCCCCGGGGTCACAATTTCAGCAAAAATCTGACTTTTGGCAATTCACTCAAAAATGGTGCCAGAAGCTTGCAAATGATCCCCTGAAAGCTTTGGCGATGGAAACAGAAGGCTTTTGATCACAGGACAAGAAATCAGCCCTCAAAAACCTAACCGGCAGAAAATATTTTTTTGAAAAAATCCCTAAGCCCCGGGGTCACAATTTCAGCAAAAATCTGACTTTTGGCAATTCACTCAAAAATGGTGCCAGAAGCTTGCAAATGATCCCCTGAAAGCTTTGGCGATGGAAACAGAAGGCTTTTTATCACAGGACAAGAAAGAAGCCCTCAAAAACTTAACCGGCAGAAAATATTTTTTTGAAAAAATCCCTAAGCCCCGAGGTCACAATTTCAGGAAAAATCTGACTTTTGGCAATTCACTCAAAAATGGTGCCAGAAGCTTGCAAATGATCCCCTGAAAGCTTTGGCGATGGAAACAGAAGGCTTTTTATCACAGGACAAGAAATCAGCCCTCAAAAACTTAACCGGCAGAAAATATTTTTTTGAAAAAATCCCTAAGCCCCGGGGTCACAATTTCAGCAAAAATCTGACTTTTGGCAATTCACTCAAAAATGGTGCCAGAAGCTTGCAAATGATCCCCTGAAAGCTTTGGCGATGGAAACAGAAGGCTTTTTATCACAGGACAAGAAATCAGCCCTCAAAAACTTAACCGGCAGAAAATATTTTTTTGAAAAAATCCCTAAGCCCCGGGGTCACAATTTCAGCAAAACTCTGACTTTTGGCAATTCACTCAAAAATGGTGCCAGAAGCTTGCAAATGATCCCCTGAAATCTTTGGCGATGGAAACAGAAGGCTTTTTATAACAGGACAAGAAATCAGCCCTCAAAAACGTAACCGGCAGAAAATATTTTTTTGAAAAAATCCCTAAGCCCCGGGGTCACAATTTCAGCAAAAATCTGACTTTTGGCAATTCACTCAAAAATGGTGCCAGAAGGTTGCAAATGCTCCCCTGAAAGGTTTGGCACTCAAAACAGAAGGCTTTTTATCACAGGAAAAGAAATCAGCCCTCAAAAACTTAACCGGCAGAAAATATTTCTTTGAAAAAATCCCTAAGACCCGGGGTCACAATTTCAGCAAAAATCTGACTTTTGGCAGTTCACTCAAAAATGGTTCCAAGAGCTTAAAAATGCTCCCCTGAAAGGTTTGGCACTCGAAACAGAAGGCTTTTTATCACAGGACAAGAAATCAGCCCTCAAAAACTTAACCGGCAGAAAATATTTTTTTGAAAAAATCCCTAAGCCCCGGGGTCACAATTTCAGCAAAAATCTGACTTTTGGCAATTCACTCAAAAATGGGGCCAGAAGCTTGCAAATGATCCCCTGAAAGCTTTGGCGATGGAAACAGAAGGCTTTTTATCACAGGACAAGAAATCAGCCCTCAAAAACTTAACCGGCAGAAAATATTTTTTTGAAAAAATCCCTAAGCCCTCAGAAATCAGCCCTCAAAAACTTAACCGGCAGAAAATATTTTTTTGAAAAAATCCCTAAGCCCCGGGGTCACAATTTCAGCAAAAATCTGACTTTTGGCAGTTCACTCAAAAATGGTTCCAAGAGCTAAAAATGCTCCCCTGAAAGGTTTGGCACTCGAAACAGAAGGCTTTTTATCACAGGACAAGAAATCAGCCCTCAAAAACTTAACCGGCAGAAAATATTTTTTTGAAAAAATCCCTAAGCCCCGGGGTCACAATTTCAGCAAAAATCTGACTTCTGGCAATTCACTCAAAAATGGAGCCAGAAGCTTGCAAATGATCCCCTGAAAGCTTTGGCGATGGAAACAGAAGGCTTTTTATCACAGGACAAGAAATCAGCCCTCAAAAACTTAACCGGCAGAAAATATTTTTTTGAAAAAATCCCTAAGCCCTCAGAAATCAGCCCTCAAAAACTTAACCGGCAGAAAATATTTTTTTGAAAAAATCCCTAAGCCCCGGGGTCACAATTTCAGCAAAAATCTGACTTTTGGCAGTTCAATCAAAAATGGTTCCAAGAGCTTAAAAATGCTCCCCTGAAAGGTTTGGCACTCGAAACAGAAGGCTTTTTATCACAGGACACGAAATCAGCCCTCAAAAACTTAACCGGCAGAAAATATTTTTTTGAAAAAATCCCTAAGCCCCGGGGTCACAATTTCAGCAAAAATCTGACTTTTGGCAATTCACTCAAAAATGTTGCCAGAAGGTTGCATATGATCCCCTGAAAGCTTTGGCGATGGAAACAGAAGGCTTTTTATCACAGGACAAGAAATCAGCCCTCAAAAACTTAACCGGCAGAAAATATTTTTTTGAAAAAATCCCTAAGCCCCGGGGTCACAATTTCAGCAAAAATCTGACTTTTGGCAATTCACTCAAAAATGGTGCCAGAAGCTTGCAATTTCACAATTTCAGCAAAAATCTGACTTTTGGCAATTCACTCAAAAATGGTGCCAGAAGCTTGCAAATGATCCCCTGAAAGCTTTGGCGATGGAAACAGAAGGCTTTTTATCACAGGACAAGAAATCAGCCCTCAAAAACTTAACCGGCAGAAAATATTTTTTTGAAAAAATCCCGAAGCCCCGGGGTCACAATTTCAGCAAAAATCTGACTTTTGGCAATTCACTCAAAAATGGTGCCAGAAGCTTACAAATGATCCCCTGAAAGCTTTGGCGATGGAAACAGAAGGCTTTTTATCACAGGACAAGAAATCAGCCCTCAAAAACTTAACCGGCAGAAAATATTTTTTTGAAAAAATCTCTAAGCCCTGGGGTCACAATTTCAGCAAAAATCTGACTTTTGGCAGTTCACTCAAAAATGGTTCCAAGAGCTTAAAAATGCTCCCCTGAAAGGTTTGGCACTCGAAACAGAAGGCTTTTTATCACAGGACAAGAAATCAGCCCTCAAAAACTTAACCGGCATAAAATATTTTTTTGAAAAAATCCCGAAGCCCCGGGGTCACAATTTCAGCAAAAATCTGACTTTTGGCAATTCACTCAAAAATGGTGCCAGAAGCTTACAAATGATCCCCTGAAAGCTTTGGCGATGGAAACAGAAGGCTTTTTATCACAGGACAAGAAATCAGCCCTCAAAAACTTAACCGGCAGAAAATATTGTTTTGAAAAAATCTAAGCCCCGGTGTCACAATTTCAGCAAAAATCTGACTTTTGGCAGTTCACTCAAAAATGGTTCCAAGAGCTTAAAAATGCTCCCCTGAAAGGTTTGGCACTCGAAACAGAAGGCTTTTTATCACAGGACAAGAAATCAGCCCTCAAAAACTTAACCGGCAGAAAATATTTTTTTGAAAAAATCCCTAAGCCCCGGGGTCACAATTTCAGCAAAAATCTGACTTTTGGCAGTTCACTCAAAAATGGTTCCAAGAGCTTAAAAATGCTCCCCTGAAAGGTTTGGCACTCGAAACAGAAGGCTTTTTATCACAGGACAAGAAATTAGCCCTCAAAAACTTAACCGGCAGAAAATATTTTTTTGAAAAAATCCCTAAGCCCCGGGGTCACAATTTCAGCAAAAATCTGACTTTTGGCAATTCACTCAAAAATGGTGCCAGAAGGTTGCATATGATCCCCTGAAAGCTTTGGCGATGGAAACAGAAGGCTTTTTATAACAGGACAAGAAATCAGCACACAAAAACGTAACCGGCAGAAAATATTTTTTTGAAAAAATCCCTAAGCCCCGGGGTCACAATTTCAGCAAAAATCTGACTTTTGGCAATTCACTCAAAAATGGTGCCAGAAGCTTACAAATGATCCCCTGAAAGCTTTGGCGATGGAAACAGAAGGCTTTTTATCACAGGACAAGAAATCAGCCCTCAAAAACTTAACCGGCAGAAAATATTTTTTTGAAAAAATCTCTAAGCCCTGGGGTCACAATTTCAGCAAAAATCTGACTTTTGGCAGTTCACTCAAAAATGGTTCCAAGAGCTTAAAAATGCTCCCCTGAAAGGTTTGGCACTCGAAACAGAAGGCTTTTTATCACAGGACAAGAAATCAGCCCTCAAAAACTTAACCGGCAGAAAATATTTTTTTGAAAAAATCCCGAAGCCCCGGGGTCACAATTTCAGCAAAAATCTGACTTTTGGCAATTCACTCAAAAATGGTGCCAGAAGCTTACAAATGATCCCCTGAAAGCTTTGGCGATGGAAACAGAAGGCTTTTTATCACAGGACAAGAAATCAGCCCTCAAAAACTTAACCGGCAGAAAATATTGTTTTGAAAAAATCTAAGCCCCGGTGTCACAATTTCAGCAAAAATCTGACTTTTGGCAGTTCACTCAAAAATGGTTCCAAGAGCTTAAAAATGCTCCCCTGAAAGGTTTGGCACTCGAAACAGAAGGCTTTTTATCACAGGACAAGAAATCAGCCCTCAAAAACTTAACCGGCAGAAAATATTTTTTTGAAAAAATCCCTAAGCCCCGGGGTCACAATTTCAGCAAAAATCTGACTTTTGGCAGTTCACTCAAAAATGGTTCCAAGAGCTTAAAAATGCTCCCCTGAAAGGTTTGGCACTCGAAACAGAAGGCTTTTTATCACAGGACAAGAAATTAGCCCTCAAAAACTTAACCGGCAGAAAATATTTTTTTGAAAAAATCCCTAAGCCCCGGGGTCACAATTTCAGCAAAAATCTGACTTTTGGCAATTCACTCAAAAATGGTGCCAGAAGGTTGCATATGATCCCCTGAAAGCTTTGGCGATGGAAACAGAAGGCTTTTTATAACAGGACAAGAAATCAGCACACAAAAACGTAACCGGCAGAAAATATTTTTTTGAAAAAATCCCTAAGCCCCGGGGTCACAATTTCAGCAAAAATCTGACTTTTGGCAATTCACTCAAAAATGGTGCCAGAAGCTTGCAAATGATCCCCTGAAAGCTTTGGCAATGGAAACAGAAGGCTTTTTATCACAGGACAAGAAATCAGCCCTCAAAAACTTAACCGGCAGAAAATATTTTTTTGAAAAAATCCCGAAGCCCCGGGGTCACAATTTCAGCAAAAAACTGACTTTTGGCAGTTCACTCAAAAATGGTTCCAAGAGCTTAAAAATGCTCCCCTGAAAGGTTTGGCGATGGAAACAGAAGGCTTTTTATCACAGGACAAGAAATCAGCCCTCAAAAACTTAACCGGCAGAAAATATTTTTTTGAAAAAATCCCTAAGCCCCGGGGTCACAATTTCAGCAAAAATCTGACTTTTGGCAATTCACTCAAAAATGGTGCCAGAAGGTTGCATATGATCCCCTGAAAGCTTTGGCGATGGAAACAGAAGGCTTTTTATCACAGGACAAGAAATCAGCCCTCAAAAACTTAACCGGCAGAAAATATTTTTTTCAAAAAATCCCGAAGCCCTGGGGTCACAATTTCAGCAAAAATCTGACTTTTGGCACTTCACCCAAAAATGGTTCCAAGAGCTTAAAAATGCTCCCCTGAAAGGTTTGGCACTCGAAACAGAAGGCTTTTTATCACAGAACAAGAAATCAGCCCTCAAAAACTTAACCGGCAGAAATTTTTTTTTTGAAAAAATCTCTAAGCCCTGGGGTCACAATTTCAGCAAAAAACTGACTTTTGGCAGTTCACTCAAAAATGGTTCCAAGAGCTTAAAAATGCTCCCCTGAAAGGTTTGGCGATGGAAACAGAAGGCTTTTTATCACAGGACAAGAAATCAGCCCTCAAAAACTTAACCGGCAGAAATTTTTTTTTTGAAAAAATCCCTAAGCCCCGGGGTCACAATTTCAGCAAAAATCTGACTTTTGGCAATTCACTCAAAAATGGTGCCAGAAGCTTGCAAATGATCCCCTGAAAGGTTTGGCACTCGAAACAGAAGGCTTTTTATCACAGGACAAGAAATCAGCCCTCAAAAACTTAACCGGCAGAAAATATTTTTTTGAAAAAATCCCTAAGCCCCGGGGTCACAATTTCAGTAAAAATTTGACTTTTGGCAATTCACTCAAAAATGGTGCCAGAAGCTTGCAAATGATCCCCTGAAAGCTTTGGCGATGGAAACAGAAGGCTTTTTATCACAGGACAAGAAATCAGCCCTCAAAAACTTAACCGGCAGAAAATATTTTTTTGAAAAAATCCCTAAGCCCCGGGGTCACAATTTCAGCAAAAATCTGACTTTTGGCAGTTCACTCAAAAATGGTTCCAAGAGCTTAAAAATGCTCCCCTGAAAGGTTTGGCACTCGAAACAGAAGGCTTTTTATCACAGGACAAGAAATCAGCCCTCAAAAACTTAACCGGCAGAAAATATTTTTTTGAAAAAATCCCGAAGCCCCGGGGTCACAATTTCAGCAAAAATCTGACTTTTGGCAATTCACTCAAAAATGGTGCCAGAAGCTTACAAATGATCCCCTGAAAGCTTTGGCGATGGAAACAGAAGGCTTTTTATCACAGGACAAGAAATCAGCCCTCAAAAACTTAACCGGCAGAAAATATTTTTTTGAAAAAATCTCTAAGCCCCGGTGTCACAATTTCAGCAAAAATCTGACTTTTGGCAGTTCACTCAAAAATGGTTCCAAGAGCTTAAAAATGCTCCCCTGAAAGGTTTGGCACTCGAAACAGAAGGCTTTTTATCACAGGACAAGAAATCAGCCCTCAAAAACTTAACCGGCAGAAAATATTTTTTTGAAAAAATCCCGAAGCCCCGGGGTCACAATTTCAGCAAAAATCTGACTTTTGGCAATTCACTCAAAAATGGTGCCAGAAGCTTACAAATGATCCCCTGAAAGCTTTGGCGATGGAAACAGAAGGCTTTTTATCACAGGACAAGAAATCAGCCCTCAAAAACTTAACCGGCAGAAAATATTGTTTTGAAAAAATCTAAGCCCCGGTGTCACAATTTCAGCAAAAATCTGACTTTTGGCAGTTCACTCAAAAATGGTTCCAAGAGCTTAAAAATGCTCCCCTGAAAGGTTTGGCACTCGAAACAGAAGGCTTTTTATCACAGGACAAGAAATCAGCCCTCAAAAACTTAACCGGCAGAAAATATTTTTTTGAAAAAATCCCTAAGCCCCGGGGTCACAATTTCAGCAAAAATCTGACTTTTGGCAGTTCACTCAAAAATGGTTCCAAGAGCTTAAAAATGCTCCCCTGAAAGGTTTGGCACTCGAAACAGAAGGCTTTTTATCACAGGACAAGAAATTAGCCCTCAAAAACTTAACCGGCAGAAAATATTTTTTTGAAAAAATCCCTAAGCCCCGGGGTCACAATTTCAGCAAAAATCTGACTTTTGGCAATTCACTCAAAAATGGTGCCAGAAGGTTGCATATGATCCCCTGAAAGCTTTGGCGATGGAAACAGAAGGCTTTTTATAACAGGACAAGAAATCAGCACACAAAAACGTAACCGGCAGAAAATATTTTTTTGAAAAAATCCCTAAGCCCCGGGGTCACAATTTCAGCAAAAATCTGACTTTTGGCAATTCACTCAAAAATGGTGCCAGAAGCTTGCAAATGATCCCCTGAAAGCTTTGGCAATGGAAACAGAAGGCTTTTTATCACAGGACAAGAAATCAGCCCTCAAAAACTTAACCGGCAGAAAATATTTTTTTGAAAAAATCCCGAAGCCCCGGGGTCACAATTTCAGCAAAAAACTGACTTTTGGCAGTTCACTCAAAAATGGTTCCAAGAGCTTAAAAATGCTCCCCTGAAAGGTTTGGCGATGGAAACAGAAGGCTTTTTATCACAGGACAAGAAATCAGCCCTCAAAAACTTAACCGGCAGAAATTTTTTTTTTGAAAAAATCCCTAAGCCCCGGGGTCACAATTTCAGCAAAAATCTGACTTTTGGCAATTCACTCAAAAATGGTGCCAGAAGCTTACAAATGATCCCCTGAAAGCTTTGGCGATGGAAACAGAAGGCTTTTTATCACAGGACAAGAAATCAGCCCTCAAAAACTTAACCGGCAGAAAATATTTTTTTGAAAAAATCTCTAAGCCCTGGGGTCACAATTTCAGCAAAAATCTGACTTTTGGCAGTTCACTCAAAAATGGTTCCAAGAGCTTAAAAATGCTCCCCTGAAAGGTTTGGCACTCGAAACAGAAGGCTTTTTATCACAGGACAAGAAATCAGCCCTCAAAAACTTAACCGGCATAAAATATTTTTTTGAAAAAATCCCGAAGCCCCGGGGTCACAATTTCAGCAAAAATCTGACTTTTGGCAATTCACTCAAAAATGGTGCCAGAAGCTTACAAATGATCCCCTGAAAGCTTTGGCGATGGAAACAGAAGGCTTTTTATAACAGGACAAGAAATCAGCACACAAAAACGTAACCGGCAGAAAATATTTTTTTGAAAAAATCCCTAAGCCCCGGGGTCACAATTTCAGCAAAAATCTGACTTTTGGCAATTCACTCAAAAATGGTGCCAGAAGCTTGCAAATGATCCCCTGAAAGCTTTGGCAATGGAAACAGAAGGCTTTTTATCACAGGACAAGAAATCAGCCCTCAAAAACTTAACCGGCAGAAAATATTTTTTTGAAAAAATCCCGAAGCCCCGGGGTCACAATTTCAGCAAAAAACTGACTTTTGGCAGTTCACTCAAAAATGGTTCCAAGAGCTTAAAAATGCTCCCCTGAAAGGTTTGGCGATGGAAACAGAAGGCTTTTTATCACAGGACAAGAAATCAGCCCTCAAAAACTTAACCGGCAGAAATTTTTTTTTTGAAAAAATCCCTAAGCCCCGGGGTCACAATTTCAGCAAAAATCTGACTTTTGGCAATTCACTCAAAAATGGTGCCAGAAGCTTACAAATGATCCCCTGAAAGCTTTGGCGATGGAAACAGAAGGCTTTTTATCACAGGACAAGAAATCAGCCCTCAAAAACTTAACCGGCAGAAAATATTTTTTTGAAAAAATCTCTAAGCCCTGGGGTCACAATTTCAGCAAAAATCTGACTTTTGGCAGTTCACTCAAAAATGGTTCCAAGAGCTTAAAAATGCTCCCCTGAAAGGTTTGGCACTCGAAACAGAAGGCTTTTTATCACAGGACAAGAAATCAGCCCTCAAAAACTTAACCGGCATAAAATATTTTTTTGAAAAAATCCCGAAGCCCCGGGGTCACAATTTCAGCAAAAATCTGACTTTTGGCAATTCACTCAAAAATGGTGCCAGAAGCTTACAAATGATCCCCTGAAAGCTTTGGCGATGGAAACAGAAGGCTTTTTATCACAGGACAAGAAATCAGCCCTCAAAAACTTAACCGGCAGAAAATATTGTTTTGAAAAAATCTAAGCCCCGGTGTCACAATTTCAGCAAAAATCTGACTTTTGGCAGTTCACTCAAAAATGGTTCCAAGAGCTTAAAAATGCTCCCCTGAAAGGTTTGGCACTCGAAACAGAAGGCTTTTTATCACAGGACAAGAAATCAGCCCTCAAAAACTTAACCGGCAGAAAATATTTTTTTGAAAAAATCCCTAAGCCCCGGGGTCACAATTTCAGCAAAAATCTGACTTTTGGCAGTTCACTCAAAAATGGTTCCAAGAGCTTAAAAATGCTCCCCTGAAAGGTTTGGCACTCGAAACAGAAGGCTTTTTATCACAGGACAAGAAATTAGCCCTCAAAAACTTAACCGGCAGAAAATATTTTTTTGAAAAAATCCCTAAGCCCCGGGGTCACAATTTCAGCAAAAATCTGACTTTTGGCAATTCACTCAAAAATGGTGCCAGAAGGTTGCATATGATCCCCTGAAAGCTTTGGCGATGGAAACAGAAGGCTTTTTATAACAGGACAAGAAATCAGCACACAAAAACGTAACCGGCAGAAAATATTTTTTTGAAAAAATCCCTAAGCCCCGGGGTCACAATTTCAGCAAAAATCTGACTTTTGGCAATTCACTCAAAAATGGTGCCAGAAGCTTGCAAATGATCCCCTGAAAGCTTTGGCGATGGAAACAGAAGGCTTTTTATCACAGGACAAGAAATCAGCCCTCAAAAACTTAACCGGCAGAAAATATTTTTTTGAAAAAATCCCGAAGCCCCGGGGTCACAATTTCAGCAAAAAACTGACTTTTGGCAGTTCACTCAAAAATGGTTCCAAGAGCTTAAAAATGCTCCCCTGAAAGGTTTGGCGATGGAAACAGAAGGCTTTTTATCACAGGACAAGAAATCAGCCCTCAAAAACTTAACCGGCAGAAATTTTTTTTTTGAAAAAATCCCTAAGCCCCGGGGTCACAATTTCAGCAAAAATCTGACTTTTGGCAATTCACTCAAAAATGGTGCCAGAAGCTTACAAATGATCCCCTGAAAGCTTTGGCGATGGAAACAGAAGGCTTTTTATCACAGGACAAGAAATCAGCCCTCAAAAACTTAACCGGCAGAAAATATTTTTTTGAAAAAATCTCTAAGCCCTGGGGTCACAATTTCAGCAAAAATCTGACTTTTGGCAGTTCACTCAAAAATGGTTCCAAGAGCTTAAAAATGCTCCCCTGAAAGGTTTGGCACTCGAAACAGAAGGCTTTTTATCACAGGACAAGAAATCAGCCCTCAAAAACTTAACCGGCATAAAATATTTTTTTGAAAAAATCCCGAAGCCCCGGGGTCACAATTTCAGCAAAAATCTGACTTTTGGCAATTCACTCAAAAATGGTGCCAGAAGCTTACAAATGATCCCCTGAAAGCTTTGGCGATGGAAACAGAAGGCTTTTTATCACAGGACAAGAAATCAGCCCTCAAAAACTTAACCGGCAGAAAATATTGTTTTGAAAAAATCCCTAAGCCCCGGGGTCACAATTTCAGCAAAAATCTGACTTTTGGCAATTCACTCAAAAATGGTGCCAGAAGGTTGCATATGATCCCCTGAAAGCTTTGGCGATGGAAACAGAAGGCTTTTTATCACAGGACAAGAAATCAGCCCTCAAAAACTTAACCGGCAGAAAATATTTTTTTGAAAAAATCTCTAAGCCCTGGGGTCACAATTTCAGCAAAAATCTGACTTTTGGCACTTCACCCAAAAATGGTTCCAAGAGCTTAAAAATGCTCCCCTGAAAGGTTTGGCACTCGAAACAGAAGGCTTTTTATCACAGAACAAGAAATCAGCCCTCAAAAACTTAACCGGCAGAAATTTTTTTTTTGAAAAAATCTCTAAGCCCTGGGGTCACAATTTCAGCAAAAAACTGACTTTTGGCAGTTCACTCAAAAATGGTTCCAAGAGCTTAAAAATGCTCCCCTGAAAGGTTTGGCGATGGAAACAGAAGGCTTTTTATCACAGGACAAGAAATCAGCCCTCAAAAACTTAACCGGCAGAAATTTTTTTTTTGAAAAAATCCCTAAGCCCCGGGGTCACAATTTCAGCAAAAATCTGACTTTTGGCAATTCACTCAAAAATGGTGCCAGAAGCTTGCAAATGATCCCCTGAAAGGTTTGGCACTCGAAACAGAAGGCTTTTTATCACAGGACAAGAAATCAGCCCTCAAAAACTTAACCGGCAGAAAATATTTTTTTGAAAAAATCCCTAAGCCCCGGGGTCACAATTTCAGCAAAAATTTGACTTTTGGCAATTCACTCAAAAATGGTGCCAGAAGCTTGCAAATGATCCCCTGAAAGCTTTGGCGATGGAAACAGAAGGCTTTTTATCACAGGACAAGAAATCAGCCCTCAAAAACTTAACCGGCAGAAAATATTTTTTTGAAAAAATCCCTAAGCCCCGGGGTCACAATTTCAGCAAAAATCTGACTTTTGGCAGTTCACTCAAAAATGGTTCCAAGAGCTTAAAAATGCTCCCCTGAAAGGTTTGGCACTCGAAACAGAAGGCTTTTTATCACAGGACAAGAAATCAGCCCTCAAAAACTTAACCGGCAGAAAATATTTTTTTGAAAAAATCCCGAAGCCCCGGGGTCACAATTTCAGCAAAAATCTGACTTTTGGCAATTCACTCAAAAATGGTGCCAGAAGCTTACAAATGATCCCCTGAAAGCTTTGGCGATGGAAACAGAAGGCTTTTTATCACAGGACAAGAAATCAGCCCTCAAAAACTTAACCGGCAGAAAATATTTTTTTGAAAAAATCTCTAAGCCCCGGTGTCACAATTTCAGCAAAAATCTGACTTTTGGCAGTTCACTCAAAAATGGTTCCAAGAGCTTAAAAATGCTCCCCTGAAAGGTTTGGCACTCGAAACAGAAGGCTTTTTATCACAGGACAAGAAATCAGCCCTCAAAAACTTAACCGGCAGAAAATATTTTTTTGAAAAAATCCCGAAGCCCCGGGGTCACAATTTCAGCAAAAATCTGACTTTTGGCAATTCACTCAAAAATGGTGCCAGAAGCTTACAAATGATCCCCTGAAAGCTTTGGCGATGGAAACAGAAGGCTTTTTATCACAGGACAAGAAATCAGCCCTCAAAAACTTAACCGGCAGAAAATATTGTTTTGAAAAAATCTAAGCCCCGGTGTCACAATTTCAGCAAAAATCTGACTTTTGGCAGTTCACTCAAAAATGGTTCCAAGAGCTTAAAAATGCTCCCCTGAAAGGTTTGGCACTCGAAACAGAAGGCTTTTTATCACAGGACAAGAAATCAGCCCTCAAAAACTTAACCGGCAGAAAATATTTTTTTGAAAAAATCCCTAAGCCCCGGGGTCACAATTTCAGCAAAAATCTGACTTTTGGCAGTTCACTCAAAAATGGTTCCAAGAGCTTAAAAATGCTCCCCTGAAAGGTTTGGCACTCGAAACAGAAGGCTTTTTATCACAGGACAAGAAATTAGCCCTCAAAAACTTAACCGGCAGAAAATATTTTTTTGAAAAAATCCCTAAGCCCCGGGGTCACAATTTCAGCAAAAATCTGACTTTTGGCAATTCACTCAAAAATGGTGCCAGAAGCTTGCAAATGATCCCCTGAAAGCTTTGGCGATGGAAACAGAAGGCTTTTTATCACAGGACAAGAAATCAGCCCTCAAAAACTTAACCGGCAGAAAATATTTTTTTGAAAAAATCCCGAAGCCCCGGGGTCACAATTTCAGCAAAAAACTGACTTTTGGCAGTTCACTCAAAAATGGTTCCAAGAGCTTAAAAATGCTCCCCTGAAAGGTTTGGCGATGGAAACAGAAGGCTTTTTATCACAGGACAAGAAATCAGCCCTCAAAAACTTAACCGGCAGAAATTTTTTTTTTGAAAAAATCCCTAAGCCCCGGGGTCACAATTTCAGCAAAAATCTGACTTTTGGCAATTCACTCAAAAATGGTGCCAGAAGCTTACAAATGATCCCCTGAAAGCTTTGGCGATGGAAACAGAAGGCTTTTTATCACAGGACAAGAAATCAGCCCTCAAAAACTTAACCGGCAGAAAATATTTTTTTGAAAAAATCTCTAAGCCCTGGGGTCACAATTTCAGCAAAAATCTGACTTTTGGCAGTTCACTCAAAAATGGTTCCAAGAGCTTAAAAATGCTCCCCTGAAAGGTTTGGCACTCGAAACAGAAGGCTTTTTATCACAGGACAAGAAATCAGCCCTCAAAAACTTAACCGGCAGAAAATATTTTTTTGAAAAAATCCCGAAGCCCCGGGGTCACAATTTCAGCAAAAATCTGACTTTTGGCAATTCACTCAAAAATGGTGCCAGAAGCTTACAAATGATCCCCTGAAAGCTTTGGCGATGGAAACAGAAGGCTTTTTATCACAGGACAAGAAATCAGCCCTCAAAAACTTAACCGGCAGAAAATATTGTTTTGAAAAAATCTAAGCCCCGGTGTCACAATTTCAGCAAAAATCTGACTTTTGGCAGTTCACTCAAAAATGGTTCCAAGAGCTTAAAAATGCTCCCCTGAAAGGTTTGGCACTCGAAACAGAAGGCTTTTTATCACAGGACAAGAAATCAGCCCTCAAAAACTTAACCGGCAGAAAATATTTTTTTGAAAAAATCCCTAAGCCCCGGGGTCACAATTTCAGCAAAAATCTGACTTTTGGCAGTTCACTCAAAAATGGTTCCAAGAGCTTAAAAATGCTCCCCTGAAAGGTTTGGCACTCGAAACAGAAGGCTTTTTATCACAGGACAAGAAATTAGCCCTCAAAAACTTAACCGGCAGAAAATATTTTTTTGAAAAAATCCCTAAGCCCCGGGGTCACAATTTCAGCAAAAATCTGACTTTTGGCAATTCACTCAAAAATGGTGCCAGAAGCTTGCAAATGATCCCCTGAAAGCTTTGGCGATGGAAACAGAAGGCTTTTTATCACAGGACAAGAAATCAGCCCTCAAAAACTTAACCGGCAGAAAATATTTTTTTGAAAAAATCCCGAAGCCCCGGGGTCACAATTTCAGCAAAAAACTGACTTTTGGCAGTTCACTCAAAAATGGTTCCAAGAGCTTAAAAATGCTCCCCTGAAAGGTTTGGCGATGGAAACAGAAGGCTTTTTATCACAGGACAAGAAATCAGCCCTCAAAAACTTAACCGGCAGAAATTTTTTTTTTGAAAAAATCCCTAAGCCCCGGGGTCACAATTTCAGCAAAAATCTGACTTTTGGCAATTCACTCAAAAATGGTGCCAGAAGCTTACAAATGATCCCCTGAAAGCTTTGGCGATGGAAACAGAAGGCTTTTTATCACAGGACAAGAAATCAGCCCTCAAAAACTTAACCGGCAGAAAATATTTTTTTGAAAAAATCTCTAAGCCCTGGGGTCACAATTTCAGCAAAAATCTGACTTTTGGCAGTTCACTCAAAAATGGTTCCAAGAGCTTAAAAATGCTCCCCTGAAAGGTTTGGCACTCGAAACAGAAGGCTTTTTATCACAGGACAAGAAATCAGCCCTCAAAAACTTAACCGGCATAAAATATTTTTTTGAAAAAATCCCGAAGCCCCGGGGTCACAATTTCAGCAAAAATCTGACTTTTGGCAATTCACTCAAAAATGGTGCCAGAAGCTTACAAATGATCCCCTGAAAGCTTTGGCGATGGAAACAGAAGGCTTTTTATCACAGGACAAGAAATCAGCCCTCAAAAACTTAACCGGCAGAAAATATTGTTTTGAAAAAATCCCTAAGCCCCGGGGTCACAATTTCAGCAAAAATCTGACTTTTGGCAATTCACTCAAAAATGGTGCCAGAAGGTTGCATATGATCCCCTGAAAGCTTTGGCGATGGAAACAGAAGGCTTTTTATCACAGGACAAGAAATCAGCCCTCAAAAACTTAACCGGCAGAAAATATTTTTTTGAAAAAATCCCGAAGCCCCGGGGTCACAATTTCAGCAAAAATCTGACTTTTGGCAATTCACTCAAAAATGGTGCCAGAAGCTTAAAAATGATCCCCTGAAAGCTTTGGCGATGGAAACAGAAGGCTTTTTATCACAGGACAAGAAATCAGCCCTCAAAAACTTAACCGGCAGAAAATATTTTTTTGAAAAAATCCCTAAGCCCCGGGGTCACAATTTCAGCAAAAATCTGACTTTTGGCAATTCACTCAAAAATGGTGCCAGAAGCTTACAAATCATCCCCTGAAAGCTTTGGCGATGGAAACAGAAGGCTTTTTATCACAGGACAAGAAATAAGGCCTCAAAAACTTAACCGGCAGAAAATATTTTTTTGAAAAAATCTCTAAGCCCTGGGGTCACAATTTCAGCAAAAATCTGACTTTTGGCAGTTCACTCAAAAATGCTTCCAAGAGCTTAAAAATGATCCCCTGAAAGCTTTGGCGATGGAAACAGAAGGCTTTTTATCACAGGACAAGAAATCAGCCCTCAAAAACTTAACCGGCAGAAAATATTTTTTTGAAAAAATCCCTAAGCCCCGGGGTCACAATTTCAGCAAAACTCTGACTTTTGGCAATTCACTCAAAAATGGTGCCAGAAGCTTGCAAATGATCCCCTGAAATCTTTGGCGATGGAAACAGAAGGCTTTTTATA
This sequence comes from Podarcis liolepis, assembly GCF_965112155.1. NCBI lineage: Eukaryota > Metazoa > Chordata > Lepidosauria > Squamata > Lacertidae > Podarcis > Podarcis liolepis. Next base: position 16,222,619 of record NC_139571.1, on the reverse strand, counting down.
ACAGGACAAGAAATCAGCCCTCAAAAACGTAACCGGCAGAAAATATTTTTTTGAAAAAATCCCTAAGCCCCGGGGTCACAATTTCAGCAAAAATCTGACTTTTGGCAATTCACTCAAAAATGGTGCCAGAAGCTTGCAAATGATCCCCTGAAAGCTTTGGCGATGGAAACAGAAGGCTTTTTATCACAGGACAAGAAATCAGCCCTCAAAAACTTAACCGGCAGAAAATATTTTTTTGAAAAAATCTCTAAGCCCTGGGGTCACAATTTCAGCAAAAATCTGACTTTTGGCACTTCACCCAAAAATGGTTCCAAGAGCTTAAAAATGCTCCCCTGAAAGGTTTGGCACTCGAAACAGAAGGCTTTTTATCACAGAACAAGAAATCAGCCCTCAAAAACTTAACCGACAGAAATTTTTTTTTTGAAAAAATCTCTAAGCCCTGGGGTCACAATTTCAGCAAAAAACTGACTTTTGGCAGTTCACTCAAAAATGGTTCCAAGAGCTTAAAAATGCTCCCCTGAAAGGTTTGGCGATGGAAACAGAAGGCTTTTTATCACAGGACAAGAAATCAGCCCTCAAAAACTTAACCGGCAGAAATTTTTTTTTTGAAAAAATCCCTAAGCCCCGGGGTCACAATTTCAGCAAAAATCTGACTTTTGGCAGTTCACTCAAAAATGGTTCCAAGAGCTTAAAAATGCTCCCCTGAAAGGTTTGGCACTCGAAACAGAAGGCTTTTTATCACAGGACAAGAAATCAGCCCTCAAAAACTTAACCGGCAGAAAATATTTTTTTGAAAAAATCCCGAAGCCCCGGGGTCACAATTTCAGCAAAAATCTGACTTTTGGCAATTCACTCAAAAATGGTGCCAGAAGCTTACAAATGATCCCCTGAAAGCTTTGGCGATGGAAACAGAAGGCTTTTTATCACAGGACAAGAAATCAGCCCTCAAAAACTTAACCGGCAGAAAATATTTTTTTGAAAAAATCTCTAAGCCCCGGTGTCACAATTTCAGCAAAAATCTGACTTTTGGCAGTTCACTCAAAAATGGTTCCAAGAGCTTAAAAATGCTCCCCTGAAAGGTTTGGCACTCGAAACAGAAGGCTTTTTATCACAGGACAAGAAATCAGCCCTCAAAAACTTAACCGGCAGAAAATATTTTTTTGAAAAAATCCCGAAGCCCCGGGGTCACAATTTCAGCAAAAATCTGACTTTTGGCAATTCACTCAAAAATGGTGCCAGAAGCTTACAAATGATCCCCTGAAAGCTTTGGCGATGGAAACAGAAGGCTTTTTATCACAGGACAAGAAATCAGCCCTCAAAAACTTAACCGGCAGAAAATATTGTTTTGAAAAAATCTAAGCCCCGGTGTCACAATTTCAGCAAAAATCTGACTTTTGGCAGTTCACTCAAAAATGGTTCCAAGAGCTTAAAAATGCTCCCCTGAAAGGTTTGGCACTCGAAACAGAAGGCTTTTTATCACAGGACAAGAAATCAGCCCTCAAAAACTTAACCGGCAGAAAATATTTTTTTGAAAAAATCCCTAAGCCCCGGGGTCACAATTTCAGCAAAAATCTGACTTTTGGCAGTTCACTCAAAAATGGTTCCAAGAGCTTAAAAATGCTCCCCTGAAAGGTTTGGCACTCGAAACAGAAGGCTTTTTATCACAGGACAAGAAATTAGCCCTCAAAAACTTAACCGGCAGAAAATATTTTTTTGAAAAAATCCCTAAGCCCCGGGGTCACAATTTCAGCAAAAATCTGACTTTTGGCAATTCACTCAAAAATGGTGCCAGAAGGTTGCATATGATCCCCTGAAAGCTTTGGCGATGGAAACAGAAGGCTTTTTATAACAGGACAAGAAATCAGCACACAAAAACTTAACCGGCAGAAAATATTTTTTTGAAAAAATCTCTAAGCCCTGGGGTCACAATTTCAGCAAAAATCTGACTTTTGGCACTTCACCCAAAAATGGTTCCAAGAGCTTAAAAATGCTCCCCTGAAAGGTTTGGCACTCGAAACAGAAGGCTTTTTATCACAGAACAAGAAATCAGCCCTCAAAAACTTAACCGACAGAAATTTTTTTTTTGAAAAAATCTCTAAGCCCTGGGGTCACAATTTCAGCAAAAAACTGACTTTTGGCAGTTCACTCAAAAATGGTTCCAAGAGCTTAAAAATGCTCCCCTGAAAGGTTTGGCGATGGAAACAGAAGGCTTTTTATCACAGGACAAGAAATCAGCCCTCAAAAACTTAACCGGCAGAAATTTTTTTTTTGAAAAAATCCCTAAGCCCCGGGGTCACAATTTCAGCAAAAATCTGACTTTTGGCAGTTCACTCAAAAATGGTTCCAAGAGCTTAAAAATGCTCCCCTGAAAGGTTTGGCACTCGAAACAGAAGGCTTTTTATCACAGGACAAGAAATCAGCCCTCAAAAACTTAACCGGCAGAAAATATTTTTTTGAAAAAATCCCGAAGCCCCGGGGTCACAATTTCAGCAAAAATCTGACTTTTGGCAATTCACTCAAAAATGGTGCCAGAAGCTTACAAATGATCCCCTGAAAGCTTTGGCGATGGAAACAGAAGGCTTTTTATCACAGGACAAGAAATCAGCCCTCAAAAACTTAACCGGCAGAAAATATTTTTTTGAAAAAATCTCTAAGCCCCGGTGTCACAATTTCAGCAAAAATCTGACTTTTGGCAGTTCACTCAAAAATGGTTCCAAGAGCTTAAAAATGCTCCCCTGAAAGGTTTGGCACTCGAAACAGAAGGCTTTTTATCACAGGACAAGAAATCAGCCCTCAAAAACTTAACCGGCAGAAAATATTTTTTTGAAAAAATCCCGAAGCCCCGGGGTCACAATTTCAGCAAAAATCTGACTTTTGGCAATTCACTCAAAAATGGTGCCAGAAGCTTACAAATGATCCCCTGAAAGCTTTGGCGATGGAAACAGAAGGCTTTTTATCACAGGACAAGAAATCAGCCCTCAAAAACTTAACCGGCAGAAAATATTGTTTTGAAAAAATCTAAGCCCCGGTGTCACAATTTCAGCAAAAATCTGACTTTTGGCAGTTCACTCAAAAATGGTTCCAAGAGCTTAAAAATGCTCCCCTGAAAGGTTTGGCACTCGAAACAGAAGGCTTTTTATCACAGGACAAGAAATCAGCCCTCAAAAACTTAACCGGCAGAAAATATTTTTTTGAAAAAATCCCTAAGCCCCGGGGTCACAATTTCAGCAAAAATCTGACTTTTGGCAGTTCACTCAAAAATGGTTCCAAGAGCTTAAAAATGCTCCCCTGAAAGGTTTGGCACTCGAAACAGAAGGCTTTTTATCACAGGACAAGAAATTAGCCCTCAAAAACTTAACCGGCAGAAAATATTTTTTTGAAAAAATCCCTAAGCCCCGGGGTCACAATTTCAGCAAAAATCTGACTTTTGGCAATTCACTCAAAAATGGTGCCAGAAGGTTGCATATGATCCCCTGAAAGCTTTGGCGATGGAAACAGAAGGCTTTTTATAACAGGACAAGAAATCAGCACACAAAAACGTAACCGGCAGAAAATATTTTTTTGAAAAAATCCCTAAGCCCCGGGGTCACAATTTCAGCAAAAATCTGACTTTTGGCAATTCACTCAAAAATGGTGCCAGAAGCTTGCAAATGATCCCCTGAAAGCTTTGGCGATGGAAACAGAAGGCTTTTTATCACAGGACAAGAAATCAGCCCTCAAAAACTTAACCGGCAGAAAATATTTTTATGAAAAAATCTCTAAGCCCTGGGGTCACAATTTCAGCAAAAATCTGACTTTTGGCACTTCACCCAAAAATGGTTCCAAGAGCTTAAAAATGCTCCCCTGAAAGGTTTGGCACTCGAAACAGAAGGCTTTTTATCACAGAACAAGAAATCAGCCCTCAAAAACTTAACCGGCAGAAATTTTTTTTTTGAAAAAATCTCTAAGCCCTGGGGTCACAATTTCAGCAAAAAACTGACTTTTGGCAGTTCACTCAAAAATGGTTCCAAGAGCTTAAAAATGCTCCCCTGAAAGGTTTGGCGATGGAAACAGAAGGCTTTTTATCACAGGACAAGAAATCAGCCCTCAAAAACTTAACCGGCAGAAATTTTTTTTTTGAAAAAATCCCTAAGCCCCGGGGTCACAATTTCAGCAAAAATCTGACTTTTGGCAATTCACTCAAAAATGGTGCCAGAAGCTTACAAATGATCCCCTGAAAGCTTTGGCGATGGAAACAGAAGGCTTTTTATCACAGGACAAGAAATCAGCCCTCAAAAACTTAACCGGCAGAAAATATTTTTTTGAAAAAATCTCTAAGCCCTGGGGTCACAATTTCAGCAAAAATCTGACTTTTGGCAGTTCACTCAAAAATGGTTCCAAGAGCTTAAAAATGCTCCCCTGAAAGGTTTGGCACTCGAAACAGAAGGCTTTTTATCACAGGACAAGAAATCAGCCCTCAAAAACTTAACCGGCATAAAATATTTTTTTGAAAAAATCCCGAAGCCCCGGGGTCACAATTTCAGCAAAAATCTGACTTTTGGCAATTCACTCAAAAATGGTGCCAGAAGCTTACAAATGATCCCCTGAAAGCTTTGGCGATGGAAACAGAAGGCTTTTTATCACAGGACAAGAAATCAGCCCTCAAAAACTTAACCGGCAGAAAATATTGTTTTGAAAAAATCCCTAAGCCCCGGGGTCACAATTTCAGCAAAAATCTGACTTTTGGCAATTCACTCAAAAATGGTGCCAGAAGGTTGCATATGATCCCCTGAAAGCTTTGGCGATGGAAACAGAAGGCTTTTTATCACAGGACAAGAAATCTGCCCTCAAAAACTTAACCGGCAGAAAATATTTTTTTGAAAAAATCCCGAAGCCCCGGGGTCACAATTTCAGCAAAAATCTGACTTTTGGCAATTCACTCAAAAATGGTGCCAGAAGCTTAAAAATGATCCCCTGAAAGCTTTGGCGATGGAAACAGAAGGCTTTTTATCACAGGACAAGAAATCAGCCCTCAAAAACTTAACCGGCAGAAAATATTTTTTTGAAAAAATCCCTAAGCCCCGGGGTCACAATTTCAGCAAAAATCTGACTTTTGGCAATTCACTCAAAAATGGTGCCAGAAGCTTACAAATCATCCCCTGAAAGCTTTGGCGATGGAAACAGAAGGCTTTTTATCACAGGACAAGAAATAAGGCCTCAAAAACTTAACCGGCAGAAAATATTTTTTTGAAAAAATCTCTAAGCCCTGGGGTCACAATTTCAGCAAAAATCTGACTTTTGGCAGTTCACTCAAAAATGCTTCCAAGAGCTTAAAAATGATCCCCTGAAAGCTTTGGCGATGGAAACAGAAGGCTTTTTATCACAGGACAAGAAATCAGCCCTCAAAAACTTAACCGGCAGAAAATATTTTTTTGAAAAAATCCCTAAGCCCCGGGGTCACAATTTCAGCAAAACTCTGACTTTTGGCAATTCACTCAAAAATGGTGCCAGAAGCTTGCAAATGATCCCCTGAAATCTTTGGCGATGGAAACAGAAGGCTTTTTATAACAGAACAAGAAATCAGCCCTCAAAAACGTAACCGGCAGAAAATATTTTTTTGAAAAAATCCCTAAGCCCCGGGGTCACAATTTCAGCAAAAATCTGACTTTTGGCAATTCACTCAAAAATGGTGCCAGAAGCTTGCAAATGATCCCCTGAAAGCTTTGGCGATGGAAACAGAAGGCTTTTTATCACAGGACAAGAAATCAGCCCTCAAAAACTTAACCGGCAGAAAATATTTTTTTGAAAAAATCTCTAAGCCCTGGGGTCACAATTTCAGCAAAAATCTGACTTTTGGCACTTCACCCAAAAATGGTTCCAAGAGCTTAAAAATGCTCCCCTGAAAGGTTTGGCACTCGAAACAGAAGGCTTTTTATCACAGAACAAGAAATCAGCCCTCAAAAACTTAACCGACAGAATTTTTTTTTTTGAAAAAATCTCTAAGCCCTGGGGTCACAATTTCAGCAAAAAACTGACTTTTGGCAGTTCACTCAAAAATGGTTCCAAGAGCTTAAAAATGCTCCCCTGAAAGGTTTGGCGATGGAAACAGAAGGCTTTTTATCACAGGACAAGAAATCAGCCCTCAAAAACTTAACCGGCAGAAATTTTTTTTTTGAAAAAATCCCTAAGCCCCGGGGTCACAATTTCAGCAAAAATCTGACTTTTGGCAATTCACTCAAAAATGGTGCCAGAAGCTTGCAAATGATCCCCTGAAAGGTTTGGCACTCGAAACAGAAGGCTTTTTATCACAGGACAAGAAATCAGCCCTCAAAAACTTAACCGGCAGAAAATATTTTTTTGAAAAAATCCCGAAGCCCCGGGGTCACAATTTCAGCAAAAATTTGACTTTTGGCAATTCACTCAAAAATGGTGCCAGAAGCTTGCAAATGATCCCCTGAAAGCTTTGGCGATGGAAACAGAAGGCTTTTTATCACAGGACAAGAAATCAGCCCTCAAAAACTTAACCGGCAGAAAATATTTTTTTGAAAAAATCCCTAAGCCCCGGGGTCACAATTTCAGCAAAAATCTGACTTTTGGCAGTTCACTCAAAAATGGTTCCAAGAGCTTAAAAATGCTCCCCTGAAAGGTTTGGCACTCGAAACAGAAGGCTTTTTATCACAGGACAAGAAATCAGCCCTCAAAAACTTAACCGGCAGAAAATATTTTTTTGAAAAAATCCCTAAGCCCCGTGGTCACAATTTCAGCAAAAATCTGACTTTTGGCAATTCACTCAAAAATGGGGCCAGAAGCTTGCAATTTCACAATTTCAGCAAAAATCTGACTTTTGGCAATTCACTCAAAAATGGTGCCAGAAGGTTGCAAATGATCCCCTGAAAGCTTTGGCGATGGAAACAGAAGGCTTTTTATCACAGGACAAGAAATCAGCCCTCAAAAACTTAACCGGCAGAAAATATTTTTTTGAAAAAATCCCTAAGCCCCGGAGTCACAATTTCAGCAAAAATCTGACTTTTGGCAATTCACTCAAAAATGGTGCCAGAAGCTTACAAATGATCCCCTGAAAGCTTTGGCGATGGAAACAGAAGGCTTTTTATCACAGGACAAGAAATCAGCCCTCAAAAACTTAACCGGCAGAAAATATTTTTTTGAAAAAATCTCTAAGCCCCGGTGTCACAATTTCAGCAAAAATCTGACTTTTGGCAGTTCACTCAAAAATGGTTCCAAGAGCTTAAAAATGCTCCCCTGAAAGGTTTGGCACTCGAAACAGAAGGCTTTTTATCACAGGACAAGAAATCAGCCCTCAAAAACTTAACCGGCAGAAAATATTTTTTTGAAAAAATCCCGAAGCCCCGGGGTCACAATTTCAGCAAAAATCTGACTTTTGGCAGTTCACTCAAAAATGGTTCCAAGAGCTTAAAAATGCTCCCCTGAAAGGTTTGGCACTCGAAACAGAAGGCTTTTTATCACAGGACAAGAAATCAGCCCTCAAAAACTTAACCGGCAGAAAATATTTTTTTGAAAAAATCCCTAAGACCCGGGGTCACAATTTCAGCAAAAATCTGACTTTTGGCAGTTCACTCAAAAATGGTTCCAAGAGCTTAAAAATGCTCCCCTGAAAGGTTTGGCACTCGAAACAGAAGGCTTTTTATCACAGGACAAGAAATCAGCCCTCAAAAACTTAACCGGCAGAAAATATTTTTTTGAAAAAATCCCTAAGCCCCGGGGTCACAATTTCAGCAAAAATGTGACTTTTGGCAATTCACTCAAAAATGGGGCCAGAAGCTTGCAAATGATCCCCTGAAAGCTTTGGCGATGGAAACAGAAGGCTTTTTATCACAGGACAAGAAATCAGTCCTCAAAAACTTAACCGGCAGAAAATATTTTTTTGAAAAAATCACTAAGCCCTCAGAAATCAGCCCTCAAAAACTTAACCGGCAGAAAATATTTTTTTGAAAAAATCCCTAAGCCCCGGGGTCACAATTTCAGCAAAAATCTGACTTTTGGCAATTCCTTCAAAAATGGTGCCAGAAGCTTGCAAATGATCCCCTGAAAGGTTTGGCACTCGAAACAGAAGGCTTTTTATCACAGGACAAGAAATCAGCCCTCAAAAACTTAACCGGCAGAAAATATTTTTTTGAAAAAATCCCTAAGCCCCGGGGTCACAATTTCAGCAAAAATCTGACTTTTGGCAATTCACTCAAAAATGGGGCCAGAAGCTTGCAAATGATCCCCTGAAAGCTTTGGCGATGGAAACAGAAGGCTTTTTATCACAGGACAAGAAATCAGCCCTCAAAAACTTAACCGGCAGAAAATATTTTTTTGAAAAAATCCCTAAGCCCTCAGAAATCAGCCCTCAAAAACTTAACCGGCAGAAAATATTTTTTTGAAAAAATCCCTAAGCCCCAGGGTCACAATTTCAGCAAAAATCTGACTTTTGGCAATTCACTCAAAAATGGTGCCAGAAGCTTACAAATGATCCCCTGAAAGCTTTGGCGATGGAAACAGAAGGCTTTTTATCACAGGACAAGAAATCAGCCCTCAAAAACTTAACCGGCAGAAAATATTTTTTTGAAAAAATCTCTAAGCCCTGGGGTCACAATTTCAGCAAAAATCTGACTTTTGGCAGTTCACTCAAAAATGGTTCCAAGAGCTTAAAAATGATCCCCTGGAAGCTTTGGCGATGGAAACAGAAGGCTTTTTATCACAGGACAAGAAATCAGCCCTCAAAAACTTAACTGGCAGAAAATATTTTTTTGAAAAAATCCCTAAGCCCCGGGGTCACAATTTCAGCAAAACTCTGACTTTTGGCAATTCACTCAAAAATGGTGCCAGAAGCTTGCAAATGATCCCCTGAAATCTTTGGCGATGGAAACAGAAGGCTTTTTATAACAGGACAAGAAATCAGCCCTCAAAAACGTAACCGGCAGAAAATATTTTTTTGAAAAAATCCCTAAGCCCCGGGGTCACAATTTCAGCAAAAATCTGATTTTTGGCAATTCACTCAAAAATGGTGCCAGAAGCTTGCAAATGATCCCCTGAAAGCTTTGGCGATGGAAACAGAAGGCTTTTTATCACAGGACAAGAAATCAGCCCTCAAAAACTTAACCGGCAGAAAATATTTTTTTGAAAAAATCCCTAAGCCCTCAGAAATCAGCCCTCAAAAACTTAACCGGCAGAAAATATTTTTTTGAAAAAATCCCTAAGCCCCGGGGTCACAATTTCAGCAAAAATCTGACTTTTGGCAGTTCACTCAAAAATGGTTCCAAGAGCTTTAAAATGCTCCCCTGAAAGGTTTGGCACTCGAAACAGAAGGCTTTTTATCACAGGACAAGAAATCAGCCCTCAAAAACTTAACCGGCAGAAAATATTTTTTTGAAAAAATCCCTAAGCCCCGGGGTCACAATTTCAGCAAAAATGTGACTTTTGGCAATTCACTCAAAAATGGTGCCAGAAGCTTGCAAATGATCCCCTGAAAGCTTTGGTGATGGAAACAGAAGGCTTTTGATCACAGGACAAGAAATCAGCCCTCAAAAACCTAACCGGCAGAAAATATTTTTTTGAAAAAATCCCTAAGCCCCGGGGTCACAATTTCAGCAAAAATCTGACTTTTGGCAATTCACTCAAAAATGGTGCCAGAAGCTTGCAAATGATCCCCTGAAAGCTTTGGCGATGGAAACAGAAGGCTTTTTATCACAGGACAAGAAAGCAGCCCTCAAAAACTTAACCGGCAGAAAATATTTTTTTGAAAAAATCCCTAAGCCCCGGGGTCACAATTTCAGGAAAAATCTGACTTTTGGCAATTCACTCAAAAATGGTGCCAGAAGCTTGCAAATGATCCCCTGAAAGCTTTTGCGATGGAAACAGAAGGCTGTTTATCACAGGACAAGAAATCAGCCCTCAAAAACTTAACCGGCAGAAAATATTTTTTTGAAAAAATCCCTAAGCCCCGGGGTCACAATTTCAGCAAAACTCTGACTTTTGGCAATTCACTCAAAAATGGTGCCAGAAGCTTGCAAATGATCCCCTGAAATCTTTGGCGATGGAAACAGAAGGCTTTTGATCACAGGACAAGAAATCAGCCCTCAAAAACCTAACCGGCAGAAAATATTTTTTTGAAAAAATCCCTAAGCCCCGGGGTCACAATTTCAGCAAAAATCTGACTTTTGGCAATTCACTCAAAAATGGTGCCAGAAGCTTGCAAATGATCCCCTGAAAGCTTTGGCGATGGAAACAGAAGGCTTTTTATCACAGGACAAGAAAGCAGCCCTCAAAAACTTAACCGGCAGAAAATATTTTTTTGAAAAAATCCCTAAGCCCCGGGGTCACAATTTCAGCAAAAATCTGATTTTTGGCAATTCACTCAAAAATGGTGCCAGAAGCTTGCAAATGATCCCCTGAAAGCTTTGGCGATGGAAACAGAAGGCTTTTTATCACAGGACAAGAAATCAGCCCTCAAAAACTTAACCGGCAGAAAATATTTTTTTGAAAAAATCCCTAAGCCCTCAGAAATCAGCCCTCAAAAACTTAACCGGCAGAAAATATTTTTTTGAAAAAATCCCTAAGCCCCGGGGTCACAATTTCAGCAAAAATCTGACTTTTGGCAGTTCACTCAAAAATGGTTCCAAGAGCTTAAAAATGCTCCCCTGAAAGGTTTGGCACTCGAAACAGAAGGCTTTTTATCACAGGACAAGAAATCAGCCCTCAAAAACTTAACCGGCAGAAAATATTTTTTTGAAAAAATCCCTAAGCCCCGGGGTCACAATTTCAGCAAAAATCTGACTTTTGGCAATTCACTCAAAAATGGTGCCAGAAGGTTGCATATGATCCCCTGACAGCTTTGGCGATGGAAACAGAAGGCTTTTTATCACAGGACAAGAAATCAGCCCTCAAAAACTTAACCGGCAGAAAATATTTTTTTGAAAAAATCCGTAAGCCCCGGGGTCATAATTTCAGCAAAAATCTGACTTTTGGCAATTCACTCAAAAATGGTGCCAGAAGCTTGCAAATGATCCCCTGAAATCTTTGGCGATGGAAACAGAAGGCTTTTTATCACAGGACAAGAAATCAGCCCTCAAAAACTTAACCGGCAGAAAATATTTTTTTGAAAAAATCCCTAAGCCCCGGGGTCACAATTTCAGCAAAAATCTGACTTTTGGCAATTCACTCAAAAATGGTGCCAGAAGCTTGCAAATGATCCCCTGAAAGCTTTGGCGATGGAAACAGAAGGCTTTTGATCACAGGACAAGAAATCAGCCCTCAAAAACCTAACCGGCAGAAAATATTTTTTTGAAAAAATCCCTAAGCCCCGGGGTCACAATTTCAGCAAAAATCTGACTTTTGGCAGTTCACTCAAAAATGGTGCCAGAAGCTTGCAAATGATCCCCTGAAAGGTTTGGCACTCGAAACAGAAGGCTTTTTATCACAGGACAAGAAATCAGCCCTCAAAAACTTAACCGGCAGAAAATATTTTTTTGAAAAAATCCCTAAGCCCCGGGGTCACAATTTCAGGAAAAATCTGACTTTTGGCAATTCACTCAAAAATGGTGCCAGAAGCTTGCAAATGATCCCCTGAAAGCTTTGGCGATGGAAACAGAAGGCTTTTTATCACAGGACAAGAAATCAGCCCTCAAAAACTTAACCGGCAGAAAATATTTTTTTGAAAAAATCCCTAAGCCCCGGGGTCACAATTTCAGCAAAAATCTGACTTTTGGCAATTCACTCAAAAATGGTGCCAGAAGGTTGCAAATGATCCCCTGAAAGCTTTGGCACTCAAAACAGAAGGCTTTTTATCACAGGAAAAGAAATCAGCCCTCAAAAACTTAACCGGCAGAAAATATTTCTTTGAAAAAATCCCTAAGACCCTTGGTCACAATTTCAGCAAAAATCTGACTTTTGGCAGTTCACTCAAAAATGGTTCCAAGAGCTTAAAAATGCTCCCCTGAAAGGTTTGGCACTCGAAACAGAAGGCTTTTTATCACAGGACAAGAAATCAGCCCTCAAAAACTTAACCGGCAGAAAATATTTTTTTGAAAAAATCCCTAAGCCCCGGGGTCACAATTTCAGCAAAAATCTGACTTTTGGCAATTCACTCAAAAATGGTGCCAGAAGGTTGCATATGATCCCCTGAAAGCTTTGGCGATGGAAACAGAAGGCTTTTTATCACAGGACAAGAAATCAGCCCTCAAAAACTTAACCGGCAGAAAATATTTTTTTGAAAAAATCCCTAAGCCCCGGGGTCACAATTTCAGCAAAAATCTGACTTTTGGCAATTCACTCAAAAATGGTAACAGAAGCTTACAAATCATCCCCTGAAGGCTTTGGCGATGGAAACAGAAGGCTTTTTATCACAGGACAAGAAATAAGGCCTCAAAAACTTAACCGGCAGAAAATATTTTTTTGAAAAAATCTCTAAGCCCTGGGGTCACAATTTCAGCAAAAATCTGACTTTTGGCAGTTCACTCAAAAATGCTTCCAAGAGCTTAAAAATGATCCCCTGAAAGCTTTGGCGATGGAAACAGAAGGCTTTTTATCACAGGACAAGAAATCAGCCCTCAAAAACTTAACCGGCAGAAAATATTTTTTTGAAAAAATCCCTAAGCCCCGGGGTCACAATTTCAGCAAAAATCTGACTTTTGGCAATTCACTCAAAAATGGTGCCAGAAGGTTGCATATGATCCCCTGAAAGCTTTGGCGATGGAAACAGAAGGCTTTTTATCACAGGACAAGAAATCAGCCCTCAAAAACTTAACCGGCAGAAAATATTTTTTTGAAAAAATCCCTAAGCCCCGGGGTCACAATTTCAGCAAAAATCTGACTTTTGGCAATTCACTCAAAAATGGTGCCAGAAGCTTACAAATCATCCCCTGAAAGCTTTGGCGATGGAAACAGAAGGCTTTTTATCACAGGACAAGAAATAAGGCCTCAAAAACTTAACCGGCAGAAAATATTTTTTTGAAAAAATCTCTAAGCCCTGGGGTCACAATTTCAGCAAAAATCTGACTTTTGGCAGTTCACTCAAAAATGCTTCCAAGAGCTTAAAAATGATCCCCTGAAAGCTTTGGCGATGGAAACAGAAGGCTTTTTATCACAGGACAAGAAATCAGCCCTCAAAAACTTAACCGGCAGAAAATATTTTTTTGAAAAAATCCCTAAGCCCCGGGGTCACAATTTCAGCAAAACTCTGACTTTTGGCAAATCACTCAAAAATGGTGCCAGAAGCTTGCAAATGATCCCCTGAAATCTTTGGCGATGGAAACAGAAGGCTTTTTATAACAGGACAAGAAATCAGCCCTCAAAAACGTAACCGGCAGAAAATATTTTTTTGAAAAAATCCCTAAGCCCCGGGGTCACAATTTCAGCAAAAATCTGACTTTTGGCAATTCACTCAAAAATGGTGCCAGAAGCTTGCAAATGATCCCCTGAAAGCTTTGGCGATGGAAACAGAAGGCTTTTTATCACAGGACAAGAAATCAGCCCTCAAAAACTTAACCGGCAGAAAATATTTTTTTGAAAAAATCTCTAAGCCCTGGGGTCACAATTTCAGCAAAAATCTGACTTTTGGCACTTCACCCAAAAATGGTTCCAAGAGCTTAAAAATGCTCCCCTGAAAGGTTTGGCACTCGAAACAGAAGGCTTTTTATCACAGAACAAGAAATCAGCCCTCAAAAACTTAACCGGCAGAAATTTTTTTTTTGAAAAAATCTCTAAGCCCTGGGGTCACAATTTCAGCAAAAAACTGACTTTTGGCAGTTCACTCAAAAATGGTTCCAAGAGCTTAAAAATGCTCCCCTGAAAGGTTTGGCGATGGAAACAGAAGGCTTTTTATCACAGGACAAGAAATCAGCCCTCAAAAACTTAACCGGCAGAAATTTTTTTTTTGAAAAAATCCCTAAGCCCCGGGGTCACAATTTCAGCAAAAATCTGACTTTTGGCAATTCACTCAAAAATGGTGCCAGAAGCTTGCAAATGATCCCCTGAAAGGTTTGGCACTCGAAACAGAAGGCTTTTTATCACAGGACAAGAAATCAGCCCTCAAAAACTTAACCGGCAGAAAATATTTTTTTGAAAAAATCCCTAAGCCCCGGGGTCACAATTTCAGCAAAAATCTGACTTTTGGCAATTCACTCAAAAATGGTGCCAGAAGCTTGCAAATGATCCCCTGAAAGCTTTGGCGATGGAAACAGAAGGCTTTTTATCACAGGACAAGAAATCAGCCCTCAAAAACTTAACCGGCAGAAAATATTTTTTTGAAAAAATCCCTAAGCCCCGGGGTCACAATTTCAGCAAAAATCTGACTTTTGGCAGTTCACTCAAAAATGGTTCCAAGAGCTTAAAAATGCTCCCCTGAAAGGTTTGGCACTCGAAACAGAAGGCTTTTTATCACAGGACAAGAAATCAGCCCTCAAAAACTTAACCGGCAGAAAATATTTTTTTGAAAAAATCCCTAAGCCCCGGGGTCACAATTTCAGCAAAAATCTGACTTTTGGCAATTCACTCAAAAATGGTGCCAGAAGCTTGCAATTTCACAATTTCAGCAAAAATCTGACTTTTGGCAATTCACTCAAAAATGGTGCCAGAAGCTTGCAAATGATCCCCTGAAAGCTTTGGCGATGGAAACAGAAGGCTTTTTATCACAGGACAAGAAATCAGCCCTCAAAAACTTAACCGGCAGAAAATATTTTTTTGAAAAAATCCCGAAGCCCCGGGGTCACAATTTCAGCAAAAATCTGACTTTTGGCAATTCACTCAAAAATGGTGCCAGAAGCTTACAAATGATCCCCTGAAAGCTTTGGCGATGGAAACAGAAGGCTTTTTATCACAGGACAAGAAATCAGCCCTCAAAAACTTAACCGGCAGAAAATATTTTTTTGAAAAAATCTCTAAGCCCTGGGGTCACAATTTCAGCAAAAATCTGACTTTTGGCAGTTCACTCAAAAATGGTTCCAAGAGCTTAAAAATGCTCCCCTGAAAGGTTTGGCACTCGAAACAGAAGGCTTTTTATCACAGGACAAGAAATCAGCCCTCAAAAACTTAACCGGCAGAAAATATTTTTTTGAAAAAATCCCGAAGCCCCGGGGTCACAATTTCAGCAAAAATCTGACTTTTGGCAATTCACTCAAAAATGGTGCCAGAAGCTTACAAATGATCCCCTGAAAGCTTTGGCAATGGAAACAGAAGGCTTTTTATCACAGGACAAGAAATCAGCCCTCAAAAACTTAACCGGCAGAAAATATTTTTTTGAAAAAATCTCTAAGCCCCGGTGTCACAATTTCAGCAAAAATCTGACTTTTGGCAGTTCACTCAAAAATGGTTCCAAGAGCTTAAAAATGCTCCCCTGAAAGGTTTGGCACTCGAAACATAAGGCTTTTTATCACAGGACAAGAAATCAGCCCTCAAAAACTTAACCGGCAGAAAATATGTTTTTGAAAAAATCCCTAAGCCCCGGGGTCACAATTTCAGCAAAAATCTGACTTTTGGCAATTCACTCAAAAATGGTGCCAGAAGCTTGCAATTTCACAATTTCAGCAAAAATCTGACTTTTGGCAATTCACTCAAAAATGGTGCCAGAAGGTTGCAAATGATCCCCTGAAAGCTTTGGCGATGGAAACAGAAGGCTTTTTATCACAGGACAAGAAATCAGCCCTCAAAAACTTAACCGGCAGAAAATATTTTTTTGAAAAAATCCCGAAGCCCCGGGGTCACAATTTCAGCAAAAATCTGACTTTTGGCAATTCACTCAAAAATGGTGCCAGAAGCTTACAAATGATCCCCTGAAAGCTTTGGCGATGGAAACAGAAGGCTTTTTATCACAGGACAAGAAATCAGCCCTCAAAAACTTAACCGGCAGAAAATATTTTTTTGAAAAAATCTCTAAGCCCTGGGGTCACAATTTCAGCAAAAATCTGACTTTTGGCAGTTCACTCAAAAATGGTTCCAAGAGCTTAAAAATGCTCCCCTGAAAGGTTTGGCACTCGAAACAGAAGGCTTTTTATCACAGGACAAGAAATCAGCCCTCAAAAACTTAACCGGCAGAAAATATTTTTTTGAAAAAATCCCGAAGCCCCGGGGTCACAATTTCAGCAAAAATCTGACTTTTGGCAATTCACTCAAAAATGGTGCCAGAAGCTTACAAATGATCCCCTGAAAGCTTTGGCGATGGAAACAGAAGGCTTTTTATCACAGGACAAGAAATCAGCCCTCAAAAACTTAACCGGCAGAAAATATTTTTTTGAAAAAATCTCTAAGCCCCGGTGTCACAATTTCAGCAAAAATCTGACTTTTGGCAGTTCACTCAAAAATGGTTCCAAGAGCTTAAAAATGCTCCCCTGAAAGGTTTGGCACTCGAAACAGAAGGCTTTTTATCACAGGACAAGAAATCAGCCCTCAAAAACTTAACCGGCAGAAAATATTTTTTTGAAAAAATCCCGAAGCCCCGGGGTCACAATTTCAGCAAAAATCTGACTTTTGGCAATTCACTCAAAAATGGTGCCAGAAGCTTACAAATGATCCCCTGAAAGCTTTGGCGATGGAAATAGAAGGCTTTTTATCACAGGACAAGAAATCAGCCCTCAAAAACTTAACCGGCAGAAAATATTTTTTTGAAAAAATCTCTAAGCCCCGGGGTCACAATTTCAGCAAAAATCTGACTTTTGGCAGTTCACTCAAAAATGGTTCCAAGAGCTTAAAAATGCTCCCCTGAAAGGTTTGGCACTCAAAACAGAAGGCTTTTTATCACAGGACAAGAAATCAACCCTCAAAAACTTAACCGGCAGAAAATTTTTTTTTGAAAAAATCCCTAAGCCCCGGGGTCACAATTTCAGCAAAAATCTGACTTTTGGCAATTCACTCAAAAATGGGGCCAGAAGCTTGCAAATGATCCCCTGAAAGCTTTGGCGATGGAAACAGAAGGCTTTTGATCACAGGACAAGAAATCAGCCCTCGAAAACCTAACCAGCAGAAAATATTTTTTTGAAAAAATCCCTAAGCCCCGAGGTCACAATTTCAGCAAAAATCTGACTTTTGGCAGTTCACTCAAAAATGGTGCCAGAAGCTTGCAAATGATCCCCTGAAAGCTTTGGCGATGGAAACAGAAGGCTTTTTATCACAGGACAAGAAATCAGCCCTCAAAAACTTAACCGGCAGAAAATATTTTTTTGAAAAAATCCCTAAGCCCCGGGGTCACAATTTCAGCAAAAATTTGACTTTTGGCAATTCACTCAAAAATGGTGCCAGAAGCTTGCAAATGATCCCCTGAAAGCTTTGGCGATGGAAACAGAAGGCTTTTTATCACAGGACAAGAAATCAGCCCTCAAAAACTTAACCGGCAGAAAATATTTTTTTGAAAAAATCCCTAAGCCCCGGGGTCACAATTTCAGCAAAAATTTGACTTTTGGCAGTTCACTCAAAAATGGTTCCAAGAGCTTAAAAATGCTCCCCTGAAAGGTTTGGCACTCGAAACAGAAGGCTTTTTATCACAGGACAAAAAATCAGCCCTCAAAAACTTAACCGGCAGAAAATATTTTTTTGAAAAAATCCCTAAGCCCCGGGGTCACAATTTCAGCAAAAATCTGACTTTTGGCAGTTCACTCAAAAATGGTGCCAGAAGCTTGCAAATGATCCGCTGAAAGCTTTGGCGATGGAAACAGAAGGCTTTTTATCACAGGACAAGAAATCAGCACTCAAAAACTTAACCGGCAGAAAATATTTTTTTGAAAAAATCCCTAAGCCCCGGGGTCACAATTTCAGCAAAAATCTGACTTTTGGCAATTCACTCAAAAATGGTGCCAGAAGCTTGCAATTTCACAATTTCAGCAAAAATCTGACTTTTGGCAATTCACTCAAAAATGGTGCCAGAAGCTTGCAATTTCACAATTTCAGCAAAAATCTGACTTTTGGCAATTCACTCAAAAATGGTGCCAGAAGGTTGCAAATGATCCCCTGAAAGCTTTGGCGATGGAAACAGAAGGCTTTTTATCACAGGACAAGAAATCAGCCCTCAAAAACTTAACCGGCAGAAAATATTTTTTTGAAAAAATCCCGAAGCCCCGGGGTCACAATTTCAGCAAAAATCTGACTTTTGGCAATTCACTCAAAAATGGTGCCAGAAGCTTACAAATGATCCCCTGAAAGCTTTGGCGATGGAAACAGAAGGCTTTTTATCACAGGACAAGAAATCAGCCCTCAAAAACTTAACCGGCAGAAAATATTTTTTTGAAAAAATCTCTAAGCCCCGGGGTCACAATTTCAGCAAAAATCTGACTTTTGGCAGTTCACTCAAAAATGGTTCCAAGAGCTTAAAAATGCTCCCCTGAAAGGTTTGGCACTCGAAACAGAAGGCTTTTTATCACAGGATAAGAAATCAGCCCTCAAAAACTTAACCGGCAGAAAATATTTTTTTGAAAAAATCCCGAAGCCCCGGGGTCACAATTTCAGCAAAAATCTGACTTTTGGCAATTCACTCAAAAATGGTGCCAGAAGCTTACAAATGATCCCCTGAAAGCTTTGGCGATGGAAACAGAAGGCTTTTTATCACAGGACAAGAAATCAGCCCTCAAAAACTTAACCGGCAGAAAATATTTTTTTGAAAAAATCTCTAAGCCCCGGGGTCACAATTTCAGCAAAAATCTGACTTTTGGCAATTCACTCAAAAATGGTGCCAGAAGCTTACAAATGATCCCCTGAAAGCTTTGGCGATGGAAATAGAAGGCTTTTTATCACAGGACAAGAAATCAGCCCTCAAAAACTTAACCGGCAGAAAATATTTTTTTGAAAAAATCTCTAAGCCCCGGGGTCACAATTTCAGCAAAAATCTGACTTTTGGCAGTTCACTCAAAAATGGTTCCAAGAGCTTAAAAATGCTCCCCTGAAAGGTTTGGCACTCAAAACAGAAGGCTTTTTATCACAGGACAAGAAATCAGCCCTCAAAAACTTAACCGGCAGAAATTTTTTTTTTGAAAAAATCCCTAAGCCCCGGGGTCACAATTTCAGCAAAAATCTGACTTTTGGCAATTCACTCAAAAATGGGGCCAGAAGCTTGCAAATGATCCCCTGAAAGCTTTGGCGATGGAAACAGAAGGCTTTTGATCACAGGACAAGAAATCAGCCCTCGAAAACCTAACCGGCAGAAAATATTTTTTTGAAAAAATCCCTAAGCCCCGAGGTCACAATTTCAGCAAAAATCTGACTTTTGGCAATTCACTCAAAAATGGGGCCAGAAGCTTGCAAATGATCCCCTGAAAGCTTTGGCGATGGAAACAGAAGGCTTTTGATCACAGGACAAGAAATCAGCCCTCGAAAACCTAACCGGCAGAAAATATTTTTTTGAAAAAATCCCTAAGCCCCGGGGTCACAATTTCAGCAAAAATCTGACTTTTGGCAATTCACTCAAAAATGGTGCCAGAAACTTGCAAATGATCCCCTGAAAGGTTTGGCACTCGAAACAGAAGGCTTTTTATCACAGGACAAGAAATCAGCCCTCAAAAACTTAACCGGCAGAAAATATTTTTTTGAAAAAATCCCTAAGCCCCGGGGTCACAATTTCAGCAAAAATTTGACTTTTGGCAGTTCACTCAAAAATGGTTCCAAGAGCTTAAAAATGCTCCCCTGAAAGGTTTGGCACTCGAAACAGAAGGCTTTTTATCACAGGACAAGAAATCAGCCCTCAAAAACTTAACCGGCAGAAAATATTTTTTTGAAAAAATCCCTAAGCCCCGGGGTCACAATTTCAGCAAAAATCTGACTTTTGGCAGTTCACTCAAAAATGGTGCCAGAAGCTTGCAAATGATCCGCTGAAAGCTTTGGCGATGGAAACAGAAGGCTTTTTATCACAGGACAAGAAATCAGCCCTCAAAAACTTAACCGGCAGAAAATATTTTTTTGAAAAAATCCCTAAGCCCCGGGGTCACAATTTCAGCAAAAATCTGACTTTTGGCAATTCACTCAAAAATGGTGCCAGAAGCTTGCAATTTCACAATTTCAGCAAAAATCTGACTTTTGGCAATTCACTCAAAAATGGTGCCAGAAGCTTGCAAATGATCCCCTGAAAGCTTTGGCGATGGAAACAGAAGGCTTTTTATCACAGGACAAGAAATCAGCCCTCAAAAACTTAACCGGCAGAAAATATTTTTTTGAAAAAATCCCGAAGCCCCGGGGTCACAATTTCAGCAAAAATCTGACTTTTGGCAATTCACTCAAAAATGGTGCCAGAAGCTTACAAATGATCCCCTGAAAGCTTTGGCGATGGAAACAGAAGGCTTTTTATCACAGGACAAGAAATCAGCCCTCAAAAACTTAACCGGCAGAAAATATTTTTTTGAAAAAATCCCTAAGCCCCGGGGTCACAATTTCAGCAAAAATCTGACTTTTGGCAATTCACTCAAAAATGGTGCCAGAAGCTTGCAAATGATCCCCTGAAAGCTTTGGCGATGGAAACAGAAGGCTTTTGATCACAGGACAAGAAATCAGCCCTCAAAAACCTAACCGGCAGAAAATATTTTTTTGAAAAAATCCCTAAGCCCCGGGGTCACAATTTCAGCAAAAATCTGACTTTTGGCAATTCACTCAAAAATGGTTCCAAGAGCTTAAAAATGCTCCCCTGAAAGGTTTGGCACTCGAAACAGAAGGCTTTTTATCACAGGACAAGAAATCAGCCCTCAAAAACTTAGCCGGCAGAAATTTTTTTTTTGAAAAAATCCCTAAGCCCCGGGGTCACAATTTCAGCAAAAATCTGACTTTTGGCAATTCACTCAAAAATGGTGCCAGAACCTTGCAAATGATCCCCTGAAAGCTTTGGCGATGGAAACAGAAGGCTTTTTATCACAGGACAAGAAATCAGCCCTCAAAAACTTTACCGGCAGAAAATATTTTTTTGAAAAAATCCCTAAGCCCCGGGGTCACAATTTCAGCAAAAATCTGACTTTTGGCAATTCACTCAAAAATGGTGCCAGAAGCTTGCAATTTCACAATTTCAGCAAAAATCTGACTTTTGGCAATTCACTCAAAAATGGTGCCAGAAGGTTGCAAATGATCCCCTGAAAGCTTTGGCGATGGAAACAGAAGGCTTTTTATCACAGGACAAGAAATCAGCCCTCAAAAACTTAACCGGCAGAAATTATTTTTTTGAAAAAATCCTTAAGCCCCGGGGTCACAATTTCAGCAAAAATCTGACTTTTGGCAATTCACTCAAAAATGGTGCCAGAACCTTACAAATGATCCCCTGAAAGCTTTGGCGATGGAAACAGAAGGCTTTTTATCACAGGACAAGAAATCAGCCCTCAAAAACTTAACCGGCAGAAAATATTTTTTTGAAAAAATCCCTAAGCCCCGGGGTCACAATTTCAGCAAAAATCTGACTTTTGGCAGTTCACTCAAAAATGGTGCCAGAAGCTTGCAAATGATCCCCTGAAAGCTTTGGCGATGGAAACAGAAGGCTTTTTATCACAGGACAAGAAATCAGCCCTCAAAAACTTAACCGGCAGAAAATATTTTTTTGAAAAAATCCCTAAACCCCGGGGTCACAATTTCAGCAAAAATCTGACTTTTGGCAATTCACTCA
Organism: Podarcis liolepis; assembly: GCF_965112155.1. Taxonomy (NCBI): domain Eukaryota; kingdom Metazoa; phylum Chordata; class Lepidosauria; order Squamata; family Lacertidae; genus Podarcis; species Podarcis liolepis. The sequence goes on along the minus strand of NC_139571.1, from coordinate 16,201,069 downwards.
AAAATGGTGCCAGAAGCTTGCAAATGATCCCCTGAAAGCTTTGGCGATGGAAACAGAAGGCTTTTTATCACAGGACAAGAAATCAGCCCTCAAAAACCTAACCGGCAGAAAATATTTTTTTGAAAAAATCCCTAAGCCCCGGGGTCACAATTTCAGCAAAAATCTGACTTTTGGCAGTTCACTCAAAAATGGTTCCAAGAGCTTAAAAATGCTCCCCTGAAAGGTTTGGCACTCGAAACAGAAGGCTTTTTATCACAGGACAAGAAATCAGCCCTCAAAAACTTAACCGGCAGAAAATATTTTTTTGAAAAAATCCCTAAGCCCTCAGAAATCAGCCCTCAAAAACTTAACCGGCAGAAAATATTTTTTTGAAAAAATCCCTAAGCCCCGGGGTCACAATTTCAGCAAAAATTTGACTTTTGGCAGTTCACTCAAAAATGGTTCCAAGAGCTTAAAAATGCTCCCTTGAAAGGTTTGGCACTCGAAACAGAAGGCTTTTTATCACAGGACAAGAAATCAGCCCTCAAAAACTTAACCGGCAGAAAATATTTTTTTGAAAAAATCCCTAAGCCCCGGGGTCACAATTTCAGCAAAAATCTGACTTTTGGCAGTTCACTCAAAAATGGTGCCAGAAGCTTGCAAATGATCCGCTGAAAGCTTTGGCGATGGAAACAGAAGGCTTTTTATCACAGGACAAGAAATCAGCCCTCAAAAACTTAACCGGCAGAAAATATTTTTTTGAAAAAATCCCTAAGCCCCGGGGTCACAATTTCAGCAAAAATCTGACTTTTGGCAATTCACTCAAAAATGGTGGCAGAAGCTTGCAATTTCACAATTTCAGCAAAAATCTGACTTTTGGCAATTCACTCAAAAATGGTGCCAGAAGCTTGCAAATGATCCCCTGAAAGCTTTGGCGATGGAAACAGAAGGCTTTTTATCACAGGACAAGAAATCAGCCCTCAAAAACTTAACCGGCAGAAAATATTTTTTTGAAAAAATCCCTAAGCCCCGGGGTCACAATTTCAGCCAAAATCTGACTTTTGGCAATTCACTCAAAAATGGTGCCAGAAGCTTACAAATGATCCCCTGAAAGCTTTGGCGATGGAAACAGAAGGCTTTTTATCACAGGACAAGAAATCAGCCCTCAAAAACTTAACCGGCAGAAAATATTTTTTTGAAAAAATCCCTAAGCCCCGGGGTCACAATTTCAGCAAAAATCTGACTTTTGGCAATTCACTCAAAAATGGTTCCAAGAGCTTAAAAATGCTCCCCTGAAAGGTTTGGCACTCGAAACAGAAGGCTTTTTATCACAGGACAAGAAATCAGCCCTCAAAAACTTAACCGGCAGAAAATATTTTTTTGAAAAAATCCCTAAGCCCCGGGGTCACAATTTCAGCAAAAATCTGACTTTTGGCAATTCACTCAAAAATGGTGCCAGAAGCTTGCAAATGATCCCCTGAAAGCTTTGGCGATGGAAACAGAAGGCTTTTTATCACAGGACAAGAAATCAGCCCTCAAAAACTTAACCGGCAGAAAATATTTTTTTGAAAAAATCCCTAAGCCCCGGGGTCACAATTTCAGCAAAAATCTGACTTTTGGCAATTCACTCAAAAATGGTGCCAGAAGCTTGCAATTTCACAATTTCAGCAAAAATCTGACTTTTGGCAATTCACTCAAAAATGGTGCCAGAAGGTTGCAAATGATCCCCTGAAAGCTTTGGCGATGGAAACAGAAGGCTTTTTATCACAGGACAAGAAATCAGCCCTCAAAAACTTAACCGGCAGAAATTATTTTTTTGAAAAAATCCTTAAGCCCCGGGGTCACAATTTCAGCAAAAATCTGACTTTTGGCAATTCACTCAAAAATGGTGCCAGAACCTTACAAATGATCCCCTGAAAGCTTTGGCGATGGAAACAGAAGGCTTTTTATCACAGGACAAGAAATCAGCCCTCAAAAACTTAACCGGCAGAAAATATTTTTTTGAAAAAATCCCTAAACCCCGGGGTCACAATTTCAGCAAAAATCTGACTTTTGGCAATTCACTCAAAAATGGTGCCAGAAGCTTGCAAATAATCCCCTGAAAGCTTTGGCGATGGAAACAGAAGGCTTTTTATCACAGGACAAGAAATCAGCCCTCAAAAACCTAACCGGCAGAAAATATTTTTTTGAAAAAATCCCTAAGCCCCGGGGTCACAATTTCAGCAAAAATCTGACTTTTGGCAGTTCACTCAAAAATGGTTCCAAGAGCTTAAAAATGCTCCCCTGAAAGGTTTGGCACTCGAAACAGAAGGCTTTTTATCACAGGACAAGAAATCAGCCCTCAAAAACTTAACCGGCAGAAAATATTTTTTTGAAAAAATCCCTAAGCCCTCAGAAATCAGCCCTCAAAAACTTAACCGGCAGAAAATATTTTTTTGAAAAAATACCTAAGCCCCGGGGTCACAATTTCAGCAAAAATCTGACTTTTGGCAGTTCACTCAAAAATGGTGCCAGAAGCTTGCAAATGATCCGCTGAAAGCTTTGGCGATGGAAACAGAAGGCTTTTTATCACAGGACAAAAAATCAGCCCTCAAAAACTTAACCGGCAGAAAATATTTTTTTGAAAAAATCCCTAAGCCCCGGGGTCACAATTTCAGCAAAAATCTGACTTTTGGCAATTCACTCAAAAATGGTGCCAGAAGCTTGCAATTTCACAATTTCAGCAAAAATCTGACTTTTGGCAATTCACTCAAAAATGGTGCCAGAAGGTTGCAAATGATCCCCTGAAAGCTTTGGCGATGGAAACAGAAGGCTTTTTATCACAGGACAAGAAATCAGCCCTCAAAAACTTAACCGGCAGAAATTATTTTTTTGAAAAAATCCTTAAGCCCCGGGGTCACAATTTCAGCAAAAATCTGACTTTTGGCAATTCACTCAAAAATGGTGCCAGAACCTTACAAATGATCCCCTGAAAGCTTTGGCGATGGAAACAGAAGGCTTTTTATCACAGGACAAGAAATCAGCCCTCAAAAACTTAACCGGCAGAAAATATTTTTTTGAAAAAATCCCTAAGCCCCGGGGTCACAATTTCAGCAAAAATCTGACTTTTGGCAATTCACTCAAAAATGGTGCCAGAAGGTTGCAAATGATCCCCTGAAAGCTTTGGCGATGGAAACAGAAGGCTTTTTATCACAGGACAAGAAATCAGCCCTCAAAAACTTAACCGGCAGAAATTATTTTTTTGAAAAAATCCTTAAGCCCCGGGGTCTCAATTTCAGCAAAAATCTGACTTTTGGCAATTCACTCAAAAATGGTGCCAGAACCTTACAAATGATCCCCTGAAAGCTTTGGCGATGGAAACAGAAGGCTTTTTATCACAGGACAAGAAATCAGCCCTCAAAAACTTAACCGGCAGAAAATTTTTTTTTGAAAAAATCCCTAAGCCCCGGGGTCACAATTTCAGCAAAAATCTGACTTTTGGCAATTCACTCAAAAATGGTGCCAGAACCTTGCAAATGATCCGCTGAAAGCTTTGCGATGGAAACAGAAGGCTTTTTATCACAGGACAAGAAATCAGCCCTCAAAAACTTAACCGGCAGAAAATATTTTTTTGAAAAAATCCCTAAGCCCCGGGGTCACAATTTCAGCAAAAATCTGACTTTTGGCAATTCACTCAAAAATGGTGCCAGAAGCTTGCAATTTCACAATTTCAGCAAAAATCTGACTTTTGGCAATTCACTCAAAAATGGTGCCAGAAGCTTGCAAATGATCCCCTGAAAGCTTCGGCGATGGAAACAGAAGGCTTTTTATCACAGGACAAGAAATCAGCCCTCAAAAACTTAACCGGCAGAAATTATTTTTTTGAAAAAATCCTTAAGCCCCGGGGTCACAATTTCAGCAAAAATCTGACTTTTGGCAATTCACTCAAAAATGGTGCCAGAACCTTGCAAATGATCCCCTGAAAGCTTTGGCGATGGAAACAGAAGGCTTTTTATCACAGGACAAGAAATCAGCCCTCAAAAACCTAACCAGCAGAAAATATTTTTTTGAAAAAATCCCTAAGCCCCGGGGTCACAATTTCAGCAAAAATCTGACTTTTGGCAGTTCACTCAAAAATGGTTCCAAGAGCTTAAAAATGCTCCCCTGAAAGGTTTGGCACTCGAAACAGAAGGCTTTTTATCACAGGACAAGAAATCAGCCCTCAAAAACTTAACCGGCAGAAAATATTTTTTTGAAAAAATCCCTAAGCCCTCAGAAATCAGCCCTGAAAAACTTAACCGGCAGAAAATATTTTTTTGAAAAAATCCCTAAGCCCCGGGGTCACAATTTCAGCAAAAATCTGACTTTTGGCAATTCACTCAAAAATGGTGCCAGAACCTTGCAAATGATCCCCTGAAAGCTTTGGCGATGGAAACAGAAGGCTTTTTATCACAGGACAAGAAATCAGCCCTCAAAAACCTAACCAGCAGAAAATATTTTTTTGAAAAAATCCCTAAGCCCCGGGGTCACAATTTCAGCAAAAATCTGACTTTTGGCAGTTCACTCAAAAATGGTTCCAAGAGCTTAAAAATGCTCCCCTGAAAGGTTTGGCACTCGAAACAGAAGGCTTTTTATCACAGGACAAGAAATCAGCCCTCAAAAACTTAACCGGCAGAAAATATTTTTTTGAAAAAATCCCTAAGCCCTCAGAAATCAGCCCTGAAAAACTTAACCGGCAGAAAATATTTTTTTGAAAAAATCCCTAAGCCCCGGGGTCACAATTTCAGCAAAAATCTGACTTTTGGCAATTCACTCAAAAATGGTGCCAGAAGCTTGCAAATGATCCCCTGAAAGCTTTGGCGATGGAAACAGAAGGCTTTTTATCACAGGACAAGAAATCAGCCCTCAAAAACTTAACCGGCAGAAAATATTTTTTTGAAAAAATCCCTAAGCCCCGGGGTCACAATTTCAGCAAAAATCTGACTTTTGGCAATTCACTCAAAAATGGTGCCAGAAGCTTGCAAATGATCCCCTGAAAGCTTTGGCGATGGAAACAGAAGGCTTTTTATCACAGGACAAGAAATCAGCCCTCCAAAACTTAACCGGCAGAAAATATTTTTTTGAAAAAATCCCTAAGCCCCGGGGTCACAATTTCAGCAAAAATCTGACTTTTGGCAATTCACTCAAAAATGGTGCCAGAAGCTTGCAAATGATCCCCTGAAAGCTTTGGCGATGGAAACAGAAGGCTTTTTATCACAGGACAAGAAATCAGCCCTGAAAAACTTAACCGGCAGAAAATATTTTTTTGAAAAAATCCCTAAGCCCCGGGGTCACAATTTCAGCAAAAATCTGACTTTTGGCAGTTCACTCAAAAATGGTGCCAGAAGCTTGCAAATGATCCCCTGACAGCTTTGGCGATGGAAACAGAAGGCTTTTTATCACAGGACAAGAAATCAGCCCTCAAAAACTTAACCGGCAGAAAATATTTTTCTGAAAAAATCCCTAACCCCGGGGTCACAATTTCAGCAAAAATCTGACTTTTGGCAATTCACTCAAAAATGGTGCCAGAAGCTTGCAAATGATCCCCTGAAAGCTTTGGCGATGGAAACAGAAGGCTTTTTATCACAGGACAAGAAATCAGCCCTCAAAAACTTAACCGGCAGAAAATATTTTTTTGAAAAAATCCCTAAGCCCCGGGGTCACAATTTCAGCAAAAATCTGACTGTTGGCAATTCACTCAAAAATGGTGCCAGGAGCTTGCAAATGATCCCCTGAAAGGTTTGGCACTCGAAACAGAAGGCTTTTTATCACAGGACAAGAAATCAGCCCTCAAAAACTTAACCGGCAGAAAATATTTTTTTGAAAAAATCCCTAAGCCCCGGGGTCACAATTTCAGCAAAAAACTGACTTTTGGCAATTCACTCAAAAATGGTGCCAGAAGGTTGCAAATGATCCCCTGAAAGCTTTGGCGATGGAAACAGAAGGCTTTTTATCACAGGACAAGAAATCAGCCCTCAAAAACTTAACCGGCAGAAAATATTTTTTTGAAAAAATCCCTAATCCCCGGGGTCACAATTTCAGCAAAAATCTGACTTTTGGCAGTTCACTCAAAAATGGTTCCAAGAGCTTAAAAATGCTCCCCTGAAAGGTTTGGCACTCGAAACAGAAGGCTTTTTATCACAGGACAAGAAATCAGCCCTCAAAAACTTAACCGGCAGAAAATATTTTTTTGAAAAAATCCCTAAGCCCTCAGAAATCAGCCCTCAAAAACTAAACCGGCAGAAAATATTTTTTTGAAAAAATCCCTAAGCCCCGGGGTCACAATTTCAGCAAAAATCTGACTTTTGGCAATTCACTCAAAAATGGTGCCAGAAGCTTGCAAATGATCCCCTGAAAGCTTTGGCGATGGAAACAGAAGGCTTTTTATCACAGGACAAGAAATCAGCCCTCAAAAACTTAACCGGCAGAAAATATTTTTTTGAAAAAATCCCTAAGCCCCGGGGTCACAATTTCAGCAAAAATCTGACTTTTGGCAGTTCACTCAAAAATGGTGCCAGAAGCTTGCAAATGATCCGCTGAAAGCTTTGGCGATGGAAACAGAAGGCTTTTTATCACAGGACAAGAAATCAGCCCTCAAAAACTTAACCGGCAGAAAATATTTTTTTGAAAAAATCCCTAAGCCCCGGGGTCACAATTTCAGCAAAAATCTGACTTTTGGCAATTCACTCAAAAATGGTGCCAGAAGCTTGAAAATGATCCCCTGAAAGCTTTGGCGATGGAAACAGAAGGCTTTTTATCACAGGACAAGAAATCAGCCCTCCAAAACTTAACCGGCAGAAAATATTTTTTTGAAAAAATCCCTAAGCCCCGGGGTCACAATTTCAGCAAAAATCTGACTTTTGGCAATTCACTCAAAAATGGTGCCAGAAGCTTGCAAATGATCCCCTGAAAGCTTTGGCGATGGAAACAGAAGGCTTTTTATCACAGGACAAGAAATCAGCCCTCAAAAACGTAACCGACAGAAAATATTTTTTTGAAAAAATCCCTAAGCCCCGGGGTCACAATTTCAGCAAAAATCTGACTTTTGGCAATTCACTCAAAAATGGTGCCAAAAGGTTGAAAATGCTCCCCTGAAAGGTTTGGTACTCGAAACAGAAGGCTTATTATCACAGGACAAGAAATCAGCCCTCAAAAACTTAACCGGCAGAAAATATTTTTTTGAAAAAATCCCTAAGCCCCGGGGTCACAATTTCAGCAAAAAACTGACTTTTGGCAATTCACTCAAAAATGGTGCCAGAAGGTTGCAAATGATCCCCTGAAAGCTTTGGCGATGGAAACAGAAGGCTTTTTATCACAGGACAAGAAATCAGCCCTCAAAAACTTAACCGGCAGAAAATATTTTTTTGAAAAAATCCCTAATCCCCGTGGTCACAATTTCAGCAAAAATCTGACTTTTGGCAGTTCACTCAAAAATGGTTCCAAGAGCTTAAAAATGCTCCCCTGAAAGGTTTGGCACTCGAAACAGAAGGCTTTTTATCACAGGACAAGAAATCAGCCCTCAAAAACTTAACCGGCAGAAAATATTTTTTTGAAAAAATCCCTAAGCCCTCAGAAATCAGCCCTCAAAAACTTAACCGGCAGAAAATATTTTTTTGAAAAAATCCCTAAGCCCCGGGGTCACAATTTCAGCAAAAATCTGACTTTTGGCAATTCACTCAAAAATGGTGCCAGAAGCTTGCAAATGATCCCCTGAAAGCTTTGGCGATGGAAACAGAAGGCTTTTTATCACAGGACAAGAAATCAGCCCTCAAAAACTTAACCGGCAGAAAATATTTTTTTGAAAAAATCCCTAAGCCCCGGGGTCACAATTTCAGCAAAAATCTGACTTTTGGCAGTTCACTCAAAAATGGTGCCAGAAGCTTGCAAATGATCCCCTGAAAGCTTTGGCGATGGAAACAGAAGGCTTTTTATCACAGGACAAGAAATCAGCCCTCAAAAACTTAACCGGCAGAAAATATTTTTTTGAAAAAATCCCTAATCCCCGGGGTCACAATTTCAGCAAAAATCTGACTTTTGGCAGTTCACTCAAAAATGGTTCCAAGAGCTTAAAAATGCTCCCCTGAAAGGTTTGGCACTCGAAACAGAAGGCTTTTTATCACAGGACAAGAAATCAGCCCTCAAAAACTTAACCGGCAGAAAATATTTTTTTGAAAAAATCCCTAAGGCCTCAGAAATCAGCCCTCAAAAACTTAACCGGCAGAAAATATTTTTTTGAAAAAATCCCTAAGCCCCGGGGTCACAATTTCAGCAAAAATCTGACTTTTGGCAATTCACTCAAAAATGGTGCCAGAAGCTTGCAAATGATCCCCTGAAAGCTTTGGCGATGGAAACAGAAGGCTTTTTATCACAGGACAAGAAATCAGCCCTGAAAAACTTAACCGGCAGAAAATATTTTTTTGAAAAAATCCCTAAGCCCCGGGGTCACAATTTCAGCAAAAATCTGACTTTTGGCAGTTCACTCAAAAATGGTGCCAGAAGCTTGCAAATGATCCGCTGAAAGCTTTGGCGATGGAAACAGAAGGCTTTTTATCACAGGACAAGAAATCAGCCCTCAAAAACTTAACCGGCAGAAAATATTTTTTTGAAAAAATCCCTAAGCCCCGGGGTCACAATTTCAGCAAAAATCTGACTTTTGGCAATTCACTCAAAAATGGTGCCAGAAGCTTGCAAATGATCCCCTGAAAGCTTTGGCGATGGAAACAGAAGGCTTTTTATCACAGGACAAGAAATCAGCCCTCCAAAACTTAACCGGCAGAAAATATTTTTTTGAAAAAATCCCTAAGCCCCGGGGTCACAATTTCAGCAAAAATCTGACTTTTGGCAATTCACTCAAAAATGGTGCCAGAAGCTTGCAAATGATCCCCTGAAAGCTTTGGCGATGGAAACAGAAGGCTTTTTATCACAGGACAAGAAATCAGCCCTCAAAAACGTAACCGGCAGAAAATATTTTTTTGAAAAAATCCCTAAGCCCCGGGGTCACAATTTCAGCAAAAATCTGACTTTTGGCAATTCACTCAAAAATGGTGCCAAAAGGTTGAAAATGCTCCCCTGAAAGGTTTGGTACTCGAAACAGAAGGCTTATTATCACAGGACAAGAAATCAGCCCTCAAAAACTTAACCGGCAGAAAATATTTTTTTGAAAAAATCCCTAAGCCCCGGGGTCACAATTTCAGCAAAAAACTGACTTTTGGCAATTCACTCAAAAATGGTGCCAGAAGGTTGCAAATGATCCCCTGAAAGCTTTGGCGATGGAAACAGAAGGCTTTTTATCACAGGACAAGAAATCAGCCCTCAAAAACTTAACCGGCAGAAAATATTTTTTTGAAAAAATCCCTAATCCCCGGGGTCACAATTTCAGCAAAAATCTGACTTTTGGCAGTTCACTCAAAAATGGTTCCAAGAGCTTAAAAATGCTCCCCTGAAAGGTTTGGCACTCGAAACAGAAGGCTTTTTATCACAGGACAAGAAATCAGCCCTCAAAAACTTAACCGGCAGAAAATATTTTTTTGAAAAAATCCCTAAGCCCTCAGAAATCAGCCCTCAAAAACTTAACCGGCAGAAAATATTTTTTTGAAAAAATCCCTAAGCCCCGGGGTCACAATTTCAGCAAAAATCTGACTTTTGGCAATTCACTCAAAAATGGTGCCAGAAGCTTGCAAATGATCCCCTGAAAGCTTTGGCGATGGAAACAGAAGGCTTTTTATCACAGGACAAGAAATCAGCCCTCAAAAACTTAACCGGCAGAAAATATTTTTTTGAAAAAATCCCTAAGCCCCGGGGTCACAATTTCAGCAAAAATCTGACTTTTGGCAGTTCACTCAAAAATGGTGCCAGAAGCTTGCAAATGATCCGCTGAAAGCTTTGGCGATGGAAACAGAAGGCTTTTTATCACAGGACAAGAAATCAGCCCTCAAAAACTTAACCGGCAGAAAATATTTTTTTGAAAAAATCCCTAAGCCCCGGGGTCACAATTTCAGCAAAAATCTGACTTTTGGCAATTCACTCAAAAATGGTGCCAGAAGCTTGCAAATGATCCCCTGAAAGCTTTGGCGATGGAAACAGAAGGCTTTTTATCACAGGACAAGAAATCAGCCCTCCAAAACTTAACCGGCAGAAAATATTTTTTTGAAAAAATCCCTAAGCCCCGGGGTCACAATTTCAGCAAAAATCTGACTTTTGGCAATTCACTCAAAAATGGTGCCAGAAGCTTGCAAATGATCCCCTGAAAGCTTTGGCGATGGAAACAGAAGGCTTTTTATCACAGGACAAGAAATCAGCCCTCAAAAACGTAACCGGCAGAAAATATTTTTTTGAAAAAATCCCTAAGCCCCGGGGTCACAATTTCAGCAAAAATCTGACTTTTGGCAATTCACTCAAAAATGGTGCCAAAAGGTTGAAAATGCTCCCCTGAAAGGTTTGGTACTCGAAACAGAAGGCTTATTATCACAGGACAAGAAATCAGCCCTCAAAAACTTAACCGGCAGAAAATATTTTTTTGAAAAAATCCCTAAGCCCCGGGGTCACAATTTCAGCAAAAATCTGACTTTTGGCAATTCACTCAAAAATGGTGCCAGAAGCTTGCAAATGATCCCCTGAAAGCTTTGGCGATGGAAACAGAAGGCTTTTTATCACAGGACAAGAAATCAGCCCTGAAAAACTTAACCGGCAGAAAATATTTTTTTGAAAAAATCCCTAAGCCCCGGGGTCACAATTTCAGCAAAAATCTGACTTTTGGCAGTTCACTCAAAAATGGTGCCAGAAGCTTGCAAATGATCCCCTGAAAGCTTTGGCGATGGAAACAGAAGGCTTTTTATCACAGGACAAGAAATCAGCCCTCAAAAACTTAACCGGCAGAAAATATTTTTTTGAAAAAATCCCTAAGCCCCGGGGTCACAATTTCAGCAAAAATCTGACTTTTGGCAGTTCACTCAAAAATGGTGCCAGAAGCTTGCAAATGATCCGCTGAAAGCTTTGGCGATGGAAACAGAAGGCTTTTTATCACAGGACAAGAAATCAGCCCTCAAAAACTTAACCGGCAGAAAATATTTTTTTGAAAAAATCCCTAAGCCCCGGGGTCACAATTTCAGCAAAAATCTGACTTTTGGCAATTCACTCAAAAATGGTGCCAGAAGCTTGCAAATGATCCCCTGAAAGCTTTGGCGATGGAAACAGAAGGCTTTTTATCACAGGACAAGAAATCAGCCCTCCAAAACTTAACCGGCAGAAAATATTTTTTTGAAAAAATCCCTAAGCCCCGGGGTCACAATTTCAGCAAAAATCTGACTTTTGGCAATTCACTCAAAAATGGTGCCAGAAGCTTGCAAATGATCCCCTGAAAGCTTTGGCGATGGAAACAGAAGGCTTTTTATCACAGGACAAGAAATCAGCCCTCAAAAACGTAACCGGCAGAAAATATTTTTTTGAAAAAATCCCTAAGCCCCGGGGTCACAATTTCAGCAAAAATCTGACTTTTGGCAATTCACTCAAAAATGGTGCCAAAAGGTTGAAAATGCTCCCCTGAAAGGTTTGGTACTCGAAACAGAAGGCTTATTATCACAGGACAAGAAATCAGCCCTCAAAAACTTAACCGGCAGAAAATATTTTTTTGAAAAAATCCCTAAGCCCCGGGGTCACAATTTCAGCAAAAATCTGACTTTTGGCAATTCACTCAAAAATGGTGCCAGAAGCTTGCAAATGATCCCCTGAAAGCTTTGGCGATGGAAACAGAAGGCTTTTTATCACAGGACAAGAAATCAGCCCTGAAAAACTTAACCGGCAGAAAATATTTTTTTGAAAAAATCCCTAAGCCCCGGGGTCACAATTTCAGCAAAAATCTGACTTTTGGCAGTTCACTCAAAAATGGTGCCAGAAGCTTGCAAATGATCCCCTGACAGCTTTGGCGATGGAAACAGAAGGCTTTTTATCACAGGACAAGAAATCAGCCCTCAAAAACTTAACCGGCAGAAAATATTTTTTTGAAAAAATCCCTAACCCCGGGGTCACAATTTCAGCAAAAATCTGACTTTTGGCAATTCACTCAAAAATGGTGCCAGAAGCTTGCAAATGATCCCCTGAAAGCTTTGGCGATGGAAACAGAAGGCTTTTTATCACAGGACAAGAAATCAGCCCTCAAAAACTTAACCGGCAGAAAATATTTTTTTGAAAAAATCCCTAAGCCCCGGGGTCACAATTTCAGCAAAAATCTGACTTTTGGCAATTCACTCAAAAATGGTGCCAGAAGCTTGCAAATGATCCCCTGAAAGGTTTGGCACTCGAAACAGAAGGCTTTTTATCACAGGACAAGAAATCAGCCCTCAAAAACTTAACCGGCAGAAAATATTTTTTTGAAAAAATCACAAAGCCCCGGCGTCACAATTTCAGAAAAAATCTGACTTTTGGCAGTTCACTCAAAAATGGTTCCAAGAGCTTAAAAATGCTCCCCTGAAAGGTTTGGCACTCGAAACAGAAGGCTTTTTATCACAGGACAAGAAATCAGCCCTCAAAAACTTAACCGGCAGAAAATATTTTTTTGAAAAAATCCCTAAGCCCCGGGGTCACAATTTCAGCAAAAAACTGAGTTTTGGCAATTCACTCAAAAATGGTGCCAGAAGGTTGCAAATGATCCCCTGAAAGCTTTGGCGATGGAAACAGAAGGCTTTTTATCACAGGACAAGAAATCAGCCCTCAAAAACTTAACCGGCAGAAAATATTTTTTTGAAAAAATCCCTAATCCCCGGGGTCACAATTTCAGCAAAAATCTGACTTTTGGCAGTTCACTCAAAAATGGTTCCAAGAGCTTAAAAATGCTCCCCTGAAAGGTTTGGCACTCGAAACAGAAGGCTTTTTATCACAGGACAAGAAATCAGCCCTCAAAAACTTAACCGGCAGAAAATATTTTTTTGAAAAAATCCCTAAGCCCCGGGGTCACAATTTCAGCAAAAAACTGACTTTTGGCAGTTCACTCAAAAATGGTTCCAAGAGCTTAAAAATGCTCCCCTGAAAGGTTTGGCACTCGAAACAGAAGGCTTTTTATCACAGGACAAGAAATCAGCCCTCAACAACTTAACCGGCAGAAAATATTTTTTTGAAAAAATCCCTAAGCCCCGGGGTCACAATTTCAGCAAAAATCTGACTTTTGGCAATTCACTCAAAAATGGTGCCAGAAGCTTGCAAATGATCCCCTGAAAGCTTTGGCGATGGAAACAGAAGGGTTTTTATCACAGGACAAGAAATCAGCCCTCGAAAAACTTAACCGGCAGAAAATATTTTTTTGAAAAAATCCCTAAGCCCCGGGGTCACAATTTCAGCAAAAATCTGACTTTTGGCAGTTCACTCAAAAATGGTGCTGGAAGCTTGCAAATGATCCCCTGAAAGCTTTGGCGATGTAAACAGAAGGCTTTTTATCACAGGACAAGAAATCAGCCCTCAAAAACTTCACCGGCAGAAAATATTTTTTTGAAAAAATCCCTAACCCCCGGGGTCACAATTTCAGCAAAAATCTGACTTTTGGCAGTTCACTCAAAAATTGTTCCAAGAGCTTAAAAATGCTCCCCTGAAAGGTTTGGCACTCGAAACAGAAGGCTTTTTATCACAGGACAAGAAATCAGCCCTCAAAAACTTAACCGGCAGAAAATATTTTTTTGAAAAAATCCCTAAGCCCCGGGGTCACAATTTCAGCAAAAATCTGACTTTTGGCAATTCACTCAAAAATGGTGCCAGAAGCTTGCAAATGATCCCCTGAAAGCTTTGGCGATGGAAACAGAAGGCTTTTTATCACAGGACAAGAAATCAGCCCTCAAAAACGTAACCGGCAGAAAATATTTTTTTGAAAAAATCCCTAAGCCCCGGGGTCACAATTTCAGCAAAAATCTGACTTTTGGCAATTCACTCAAAAATGGTGCCAGAAGCTTGCAAATGATCCCCTGAAAGGTTTGGCACTCGAAACAGAAGGCTTTTTATCACAGGACAAGAAATCAGCCCTCAAAAACTTAACCGGCAGAAAATATTTTTTTGAAAAAATCCCTAAGCCCCGGGGTCACAATTTCAGCAAAAATCTGACTTTTGGCAGTTCACTCAAAAATGGTTCCAAGAGCTTAAATATGCTCCCCTGAAAGGTTTGGCACTCGAAACAGAAGGCTTTTTATCACAGGACAAGAAATCAGCCCTCAAAAACTTAACCGGCAGAAAATATTTTTTTGAAAAAATCCCTAAGCCCCGGGGTCACAATTTCAGCAAAAATCTGACTTTTGGCAATTCACTCAAAAATGGTGCCAGAAGCTTGCAAATGATCCCCTGAAAGGTTTGGCACTCGAAACAGAAGGCTTTTTATCACAGGACAAGAAATCAGCCCTCAAAAACTTAACCGGCAGAAAATATTTTTTTGAAAAAATCCCTAAGCCCCGGGGTCACAATTTCAGCAAAAATCTGACTTTTGGCAGTTCACTCAAAAATGGTTCCAAGAGCTTAAATATGCTCCCCTGAAAGGTTTGGCACTCGAAACAGAAGGCTTTTTATCACAGGACAAGAAATCAGCCCTCAAAAACTTAACCGGCAGAAAATATTTTTTTGAAAAAATCCCTAAGCCCCGGGGTCACAATTTCAGCAAAAATCTGACTTTTGGCAATTCACTCAAAAATGGTGCCAGAAGCTTGCAAATGATCCCCTGAAAGGTTTGGCACTCGAAACAGAAGGCTTTTTATCACAGGACAAGAAATCAGCCCTCAAAAACTTAACCGGCAGAAAATATTTTTTTGAAAAAATCCCTAAGCCCCGGGGTCACAATTTCAGCAAAAATCTGACTTTTGGCAATTCACTCAAAAATGGTGCCAGAAGCTTGCAAATGATCCCCTGAAAGCTTTGGCGATGGAAACAGAAGGCTTTTTATCACAGGACAAGAAATCAGCCCTCAAAAACTTAACCGGCAGAAAATATTTTTTTGAAAAAATCCCTAATCCCCGGGGTCACAATTTCAGCAAAAATCTGACTTTTGGCAGTTCACTCAAAAATGGTTCCAAGAGCTTAAAAATGCTCCCCTGAAAGGTTTGGCACTCGAAACAGAAGGCTTTTTATCACAGGACAAGAAATCAGCCCTCAAAAACTTAACCGGCAGAAAATTTTTTTTTGAAAAAATCCCTAAGCCCCGGGGTCACAATTTCAGCAAAAAACTGACTTTTGGCAATTCACTCAAAAATGGTGCCAGAAGGTTGCAAATGATCCCCTGAAAGCTTTGGCGATGGAAACAGAAGGCTTTTTATCACAGGACAAGAAATCAGCCCTCAACAACTTAACCGGCAGAAAATATTTTTTTGAAAAAATCCCTAAGCCCCGGGGTCACAATTTCAGCAAAAATCTGACTTTTGGCAATTCACTCAAAAATGGTGCCAGAAGCTTGCAAATGATCCCCTGAAAGCTTTGGCGATGGAAACAGAAGGCTTTTTATCACAGGACAAGAAATCAGCCCTCAAAAACTTAACCGGCAGAAAATATTTTTTTGAAAAAATCCCTAAGCCCCGGGGTCACAATTTCAGCAAAAATCTGACTTTTGGCAGTTCACTCAAAAATGGTGCCAGAAGCTTGCAAATGATCCCCTGAAAGCTTTGGCGATGTAAAAAGAAGACTTTTTATCACAGAACAAGAAATCAGCCCTCAAAAACTTCACCGGCAGAAAATATTTTTTTGAAAAAATCCCTAACCCCCGGGGTCACAATTTCAGCAAAAATCTGACTTTTGGCAGTTCACTCAAAAATTGTTCCAAGAGCTTAAAAATGCTCCCCTGAAAGGTTTGGCACTCGAAACAGAAGGCTTTTTATCACAGGACAAGAAATCAGCCCTCAAAAACTTAACCGGCAGAAAATATTTTTTTGAAAAAATCCCTAAGCCCCGGGGTCACAATTTCAGCAAAAATCTGACTTTTGGCAATTCACTCAAAAATGGTGCCAGAAGCTTGCAAATGATCCCCTGAAAGGTTTGGCACTCGAAACAGAAGGCTTTTTATCACAGGACAAGAAATCAGCCCTCAAAAACTTAACCGGCAGAAAATATTTTTTTGAAAAAATCCCTAAGCCCCGGGGTCACAATTTCAGCAAAAATCTGACTTTTGGCAGTTCACTCAAAAATGGTTCCAAGAGCTTAAATATGCTCCCCTGAAAGGTTTGGCACTCGAAACAGAAGGCTTTTTATCACAGGACAAGAAATCAGCCCTCAAAAACTTAACCGGCAGAAAATATTTTTTTGAAAAAATCCCTAAGCCCCGGGGTCACAATTTCAGCAAAAATCTGACTTTTGGCAATTCACTCAAAAATGGTGCCAGAAGCTTGCAAATGATCCCCTGAAAGGTTTGGCACTCGAAACAGAAGACTTTTTATCACAGGACAAGAAATCAGCCCTCAAAAACTTAACCGGCAGAAAATATTTTTTTGAAAAAATCCCTAAGCCCCGGGGTCACAATTTCAGCAAAAATCTGACTTTTGGCAGTTCACTCAAAAATGGTTCCAAGAGCTTAAATATGCTCCCCTGAAAGGTTTGGCACTCGAAACAGAAGGCTTTTTATCACAGGACAAGAAATCAGCCCTCAAAAACTTAACCGGCAGAAAATATTTTTTTGAAAAAATCCCTAAGCCCCGGGGTCACAATTTCAGCAAAAATCTGACTTTTGGCAATTCACTCAAAAATGGTGCCAGAAGCTTGCAAATGATCCCCTGAAAGGTTTGGCACTCGAAACAGAAGGCTTTTTATCACAGGACAAGAAATCAGCCCTCAAAAACTTAACCGGCAGAAAATATTTTTTTGAAAAAATCCCTAAGCCCCGGGGTCACAATTTCAGCAAAAATCTGACTTTTGGCAATTCACTCAAAAATGGTGCCAGAAGCTTGCAAATGATCCCCTGAAAGCTTTGGCGATGGAAACAGAAGGCTTTTTATCACAGGACAAGAAATCAGCCCTCAAAAACTTAACCGGCAGAAAATATTTTTTTGAAAAAATCCCTAATCCCCGGGGTCACAATTTCAGCAAAAATCTGACTTTTGGCAGTTCACTCAAAAATGGTTCCAAGAGCTTAAAAATGCTCCCCTGAAAGGTTTGGCACTCGAAACAGAAGGCTTTTTATCACAGGACAAGAAATCAGCCCTCAAAAACTTAACCGGCAGAAAATTTTTTTTTGAAAAAATCCCTAAGCCCCGGGGTCACAATTTCAGCAAAAAACTGACTTTTGGCAATTCACTCAAAAATGGTGCCAGAAGGTTGCAAATGATCCCCTGAAAGCTTTGGCGATGGAAACAGAAGGCTTTTTATCACAGGACAAGAAATCAGCCCTCAACAACTTAACCGGCAGAAAATATTTTTTTGAAAAAATCCCTAAGCCCCGGGGTCACAATTTCAGCAAAAATCTGACTTTTGGCAATTCACTCAAAAATGGTGCCAGAAGCTTGCAAATGATCCCCTGAAAGCTTTGGCGATGGAAACAGAAGGCTTTTTATCACAGGACAAGAAATCAGCCCTCAAAAACTTAACCGGCAGAAAATATTTTTTTGAAAAAATCCCTAAGCCCCGGGGTCACAATTTCAGCAAAAATCTGACTTTTGGCAGTTCACTCAAAAATGGTGCCAGAAGCTTGCAAATGATCCCCTGAAAGCTTTGGCGATGTAAAAAGAAGACTTTTTATCACAGGACAAGAAATCAGCCCTCAAAAACTTCACCGGCAGAAAATATTTTTTTGAAAAAATCCCTAACCCCCGGGGTCACAATTTCAGCAAAAATCTGACTTTTGCCAGTTCACTCAAAAATTGTTCCAAGAGCTTAAAAATGCTCCCCTGAAAGGTTTGGCACTCGAAACAGAAGGCTTTTTATCACAGGACAAGAAATCAGCCCTCAAAAACTTAAACGGCAGAAAATATTTTTTTGAAAAAATCCCTAAGCCCCGGGGTCACAATTTCAGCAAAAATCTGACTTTTGGCAATTCACTCAAAAATGGTGCCAGAAGCTTGCAAATGATCCCCTGAAAGCTTTGGCGATGGAAACAGAAGGCTTTTTATCACAGGACAAGAAATCAGCCCTCAAAAACGTAACCGGCAGAAAATATTTTTTTGAAAAAATCCCTAATCCCCGGGGTCACAATTTCAGCAAAAATCTGACTTTTGGCAATTCACTCAAAAATGGTGCCAGAAGCTTGCAATTTCACAATTTCAGCAAAAATCTGACTTTTGGCAATTCACTCAAAAATGGTGCCAGAAGGTTGCAAATGATCCCCTGAAAGCTTTGGCGATGGAAACAGAAGGCTTTTTATCACAGGACAAGAAATCAGCCCTCAAAAACTTAACCGGCAGAAAATATTTTTTTGAAAAAATCCCTAGGCCCCGGGGTCACAATTTCAGCAAAAATCTGACTTTTGGCAATTCACTCAAAAATGGTGCCAGAAGCTTGCAAATGATCCCCTGAAAGGTTTGGCACTCGAAACAGAAGGCTTTTTATCACAGGACAAGAAATCAGCCCTCAAAAACTTAACCGGCAGAAAATATTTTTTTGAAAAAATCCCTAAGCCCCGGGGTCACAATTTCAGCAAAAATCTGTCTTTTGGCAGTTCACTCAAAAATGGTTCCAAGAGCTTAAAAATGCTCCCCTGAAAGGTTTGGCACTCGAAACAGAAGGCTTTTTATCACAGGACAAGAAATCAGCCCTCAAAAACTTAACCGGCAGAAAATATTTTTTTGAAAAAATCCCTAAGCCCCGGGGTCACAATTTCAGCAAAAATCTGACTTTTGGCAATTCACTCAAAAATGGTGCCAGAAGCTTGCAAATGATCCCCTGAAAGGTTTGGCACTCGAAACAGAAGGCTTTTTATCACAGGACAAGAAATCAGCCCTCAACAACTTAACCGGCAGAAAATATTTTTTTGAAAAAATCC
This sequence comes from Podarcis liolepis, assembly GCF_965112155.1. Classification (NCBI taxonomy): domain Eukaryota; kingdom Metazoa; phylum Chordata; class Lepidosauria; order Squamata; family Lacertidae; genus Podarcis; species Podarcis liolepis. The sequence continues at coordinate 16,182,153 of NC_139571.1, read as the reverse complement.
CTAACCCCCGGGGTCACAATTTCAGCAAAAATCTGACTTTTGGCAATTCACTCAAAAATGGTGCCAGAAGCTTGCAAATGATCCCCTGAAAGGTTTGGCACTCGAAACAGAAGGCTTTTTATCACAGGACACGAAATCAGCCCTCAAAAACTTAACCGGCAGAAAATATTTTTTTGAAAAAAATCCTTAAGCCCCGGGGTCACAATTTCAGCAAAAATCTGACTTTTGGCAGTTCACTCAAAAATGGTTCCAAGAGCTTAAAAATGCTCCCCTGAAAGGTTTGGCACTCGAAACAGAAGGCTTTTTATCACAGGACAAGAAATCAGCCCTCAAAAACTTAACCGGCAGAAAATATTTTTTTGAAAAAATCCCTAAGCCCCGGGGTCACAATTTCAGCAAAAATCTGAATTTTGGCAGTTCACTCAAAAATAGTGCCAGAAGCTTGCAAATGATCCCCTGAAAGCTTTGGCGATGTAAACAGAAGGCTTTTTATCACAGGACAAGAAATCAGCCCTCAAAAACTTCACCGGCAGAAAATATTTTTTTGAAAAAATCCCTAACCCCCGGGGTCACAATTTCAGCAAAAATCTGACTTTTGGCAGTTCACTCAAAAATTGTTCCAAGAGCTTAAAAATGCTCCCCTGAAAGGTTTGGCACTCGAAACAGAAGGCTTTTTATCACAGGACAAGAAATCAGCCCTCAAAAACTTAACCGGCAGAAAATATTTTTTTGAAAAAATCCCTAATCCCCGGGGTCACAATTTCAGCAAAAATCTGACTTTTGGCAATTCACTCAAAAATGGTGCCAGAAGCTTGCAATTTCACAATTTCAGCAAAAATCTGACTTTTGGCAATTCACTCAAAAATGGTGCCAGAAGGTTGCAAATGATCCCCTGAAAGCTTTGGCGATGGAAACAGAAGGCTTTTTATCACAGGACAAGAAATCTGCCCTCAAAAACTTAACCGGCAGAAAATATTTTTTTGAAAAAATCCCTAAGCCCCGGGGTCACAATTTCAGCAAAAATCTGACTTTTGGCAGTTCACTCAAAAATAGTGCCAGAAGCTTGCAAATGATCCCCTGAAAGCTTTGGCGATGTAAACAGAAGGCTTTTTATCACAGGACAAGAAATCAGCCCTCAAAAACTTCACCGGCAGAAAATATTTTTTTGAAAAAATCCCTAACCCCCGGGGTCACAATTTCAGCAAAAATCTGACTTTTGGCAGTTCACTCAAAAATTGTTCCAAGAGCTTAAAAATGCTCCCCTGAAAGCTTTGGCACTCGAAACAGAAGGCTTTTTATCACAGGACAAGAAATCAGCCCTCAAAAACTTAACCGGCAGAAAATATTTTTTTGAAAAAATCCCTAATCCCCGGGGTCACAATTTCAGCAAAAATCTGACTTTTGGCAATTCACTCAAAAATGGTGCCAGAAGCTTGCAATTTCACAATTTCAGCAAAAATCTGACTTTTGGCAATTCACTCAAAAATGGTGCCAGAAGGTTGCAAATGATCCCCTGAAAGCTTTGGCGATGGAAACAGAAGGCTTTTTATCACAGGACAAGAAATCTGCCCTCAAAAACTTAACCGGCAGAAAATATTTTTTTGAAAAAATCCCTAAGCCCCGGGGTCACAATTTCAGCAAAAATCTGACTTTTGGCAATTCACTCAAAAATGGTGCCAGAAGCTTGCAAATGATCCCCTGAAAGGTTTGGCACTCGAAACAGAAGGCTTTTTATCACAGGACAAGAAATCAGCCCTCCAAAACTTAACCGGCAGAAAATATTTTTTTGAAAAAATCCCTAAGCCCCGGGGTCACAATTTCAGCAAAAATCTGACTTTTGGCAATTCACTCAAAAATGGTGGCAGAAGCTTGCAAATGATCCCCTGAAAGCTTTGGCGATGGAAACAGAAGGCTTTTTATCACAGGACAAGAAATCAGCCCTCAAAAACGTAACCGGCAGAAAATATTTTTTTGAAAAAATCCCTAATCCCCGGGGTCACAATTTCAGCAAAAATCTGACTTTTGGCAATTCACTCAAAAATGGTGCCAGAAGCTTGCAATTTCACAATTTCAGCAAAAATCTGACTTTTGGCAATTCACTCAAAAATGGTGCCAGAAGGTTGCAAATGATCCCCTGAAAGCTTTGGCGATGGAAACAGAAGGCTTTTTATCACAGGACAAGAAATCAGCCCTCAAAAACTTAACCGGCAGAAAATATTTTTTTGAAAAAATCCCTAGGCCCCGGGGTCACAATTTCAGCAAAAATCTGACTTTTGGCAATTCACTCAAAAATGGTGCCAGAAGCTTGCAAATGATCCCCTGAAAGGTTTGGCACTCGAAACAGAAGGCTTTTTATCACAGGACAAGAAATCAGCCCTCAAAAACTTAACCGGCAGAAAATATTTTTTTGAAAAAATCCCTAAGCCCCGGGGTCACAATTTCAGCAAAAATCTGACTTTTGGCAGTTCACTCAAAAATGGTTCCAAGAGCTTAAAAATGCTCCCCTGAAAGGTTTGGCACTCGAAACAGAAGGCTTTTTATCACAGGACAAGAAATCAGCCCTCAAAAACTTAACCGGCAGAAAATATTTTTTTGAAAAAATCCCTAAGCCCCGGGGTCACAATTTCAGCAAAAATCTGAATTTTGGCAATTCACTCAAAAATTGTTCCAAGAGCTTAAAAATGCTCCCCTGAAAGGTTTGGCACTCGAAACAGAAGGCTTTTTATCACAGGACAAGAAATCAGCCCTCAAAAACTTAAACGGCAGAAAATATTTTTTTGAAAAAATCCCTAAGCCCCGGGGTCACAATTTCAGCAAAAATCTGACTTTTGGCAATTCACTCAAAAATGGTGCCAGAAGCTTGCAAATGATCCCCTGAAAGCTTTGGCGATGGAAACAGAAGGCTTTTTATCACAGGACAAGAAATCAGCCCTCAAAAACGTAACCGGCAGAAAATATTTTTTTGAAAAAATCCCTAATCCCCGGGGTCACAATTTCAGCAAAAATCTGACTTTTGGCAATTCACTCAAAAATGGTGCCAGAAGCTTGCAATTTCACAATTTCAGCAAAAATCTGACTTTTGGCAATTCACTCAAAAATGGTGCCAGAAGGTTGCAAATGATCCCCTGAAAGCTTTGGCGATGGAAACAGAAGGCTTTTTATCACAGGACAAGAAATCAGCCCTCAAAAACTTAACCGGCAGAAAATATTTTTTTGAAAAAATCCCTAGGCCCCGGGGTCACAATTTCAGCAAAAATCTGACTTTTGGCAATTCACTCAAAAATGGTGCCAGAAGCTTGCAAATGATCCCCTGAAAGGTTTGGCACTCGAAACAGAAGGCTTTTTATCACAGGACAAGAAATCAGCCCTCAAAAACTTAACCGGCAGAAAATATTTTTTTGAAAAAATCCCTAAGCCCCGGGGTCACAATTTCAGCAAAAATCTGTCTTTTGGCAGTTCACTCAAAAATGGTTCCAAGAGCTTAAAAATGCTCCCCTGAAAGGTTTGGCACTCGAAACAGAAGGCTTTTTATCACAGGACAAGAAATCAGCCCTCAAAAACTTAACCGGCAGAAAATATTTTTTTGAAAAAATCCCTAAGCCCCGGGGTCACAATTTCAGCAAAAATCTGACTTTTGGCAATTCACTCAAAAATGGTGCCAGAAGCTTGCAAATGATCCCCTGAAAGGTTTGGCACTCGAAACAGAAGGCTTTTTATCACAGGACAAGAAATCAGCCCTCAACAACTTAACCGGCAGAAAATATTTTTTTGAAAAAATCCCTAACCCCCGGGGTCACAATTTCAGCAAAAATCTGACTTTTGGCAATTCACTCAAAAATGGTGCCAGAAGCTTGCAAATGATCCCCTGAAAGGTTTGGCACTCGAAACAGAAGGCTTTTTATCACAGGACACGAAATCAGCCCTCAAAAACTTAACCGGCAGAAAATATTTTTTTGAAAAAAATCCTTAAGCCCCGGGGTCACAATTTCAGCAAAAATCTGACTTTTGGCAGTTCACTCAAAAATGGTTCCAAGAGCTTAAAAATGCTCCCCTGAAAGGTTTGGCACTCGAAACAGAAGGCTTTTTATCACAGGACAAGAAATCAGCCCTCAAAAACTTAACCGGCAGAAAATATTTTTTTGAAAAAATCCCTAAGCCCCGGGGTCACAATTTCAGCAAAAATCTGAATTTTGGCAGTTCACTCAAAAATAGTGCCAGAAGCTTGCAAATGATCCCCTGAAAGCTTTGGCGATGTAAACAGAAGGCTTTTTATCACAGGACAAGAAATCAGCCCTCAAAAACTTCACCGGCAGAAAATATTTTTTTGAAAAAATCCCTAACCCCCGGGGTCACAATTTCAGCAAAAATCTGACTTTTGGCAGTTCACTCAAAAATTGTTCCAAGAGCTTAAAAATGCTCCCCTGAAAGGTTTGGCACTCGAAACAGAAGGCTTTTTATCACAGGACAAGAAATCAGCCCTCAAAAACTTAACCGGCAGAAAATATTTTTTTGAAAAAATCCCTAATCCCCGGGGTCACAATTTCAGCAAAAATCTGACTTTTGGCAATTCACTCAAAAATGGTGCCAGAAGCTTGCAATTTCACAATTTCAGCAAAAATCTGACTTTTGGCAATTCACTCAAAAATGGTGCCAGAAGGTTGCAAATGATCCCCTGAAAGCTTTGGCGATGGAAACAGAAGGCTTTTTATCACAGGACAAGAAATCTGCCCTCAAAAACTTAACCGGCAGAAAATATTTTTTTGAAAAAATCCCTAAGCCCCGGGGTCACAATTTCAGCAAAAATCTGACTTTTGGCAGTTCACTCAAAAATAGTGCCAGAAGCTTGCAAATGATCCCCTGAAAGCTTTGGCGATGTAAACAGAAGGCTTTTTATCACAGGACAAGAAATCAGCCCTCAAAAACTTCACCGGCAGAAAATATTTTTTTGAAAAAATCCCTAACCCCCGGGGTCACAATTTCAGCAAAAATCTGACTTTTGGCAGTTCACTCAAAAATTGTTCCAAGAGCTTAAAAATGCTCCCCTGAAAGCTTTGGCACTCGAAACAGAAGGCTTTTTATCACAGGACAAGAAATCAGCCCTCAAAAACTTAACCGGCAGAAAATATTTTTTTGAAAAAATCCCTAATCCCCGGGGTCACAATTTCAGCAAAAATCTGACTTTTGGCAATTCACTCAAAAATGGTGCCAGAAGCTTGCAATTTCACAATTTCAGCAAAAATCTGACTTTTGGCAATTCACTCAAAAATGGTGCCAGAAGGTTGCAAATGATCCCCTGAAAGCTTTGGCGATGGAAACAGAAGGCTTTTTATCACAGGACAAGAAATCTGCCCTCAAAAACTTAACCGGCAGAAAATATTTTTTTGAAAAAATCCCTAAGCCCCGGGGTCACAATTTCAGCAAAAATCTGACTTTTGGCAATTCACTCAAAAATGGTGCCAGAAGCTTGCAAATGATCCCCTGAAAGGTTTGGCACTCGAAACAGAAGGCTTTTTATCACAGGACAAGAAATCAGCCCTCCAAAACTTAACCGGCAGAAAATATTTTTTTGAAAAAATCCCTAAGCCCCGGGGTCACAATTTCAGCAAAAATCTGACTTTTGGCAATTCACTCAAAAATGGTGGCAGAAGCTTGCAAATGATCCCCTGAAAGCTTTGGCGATGGAAACAGAAGGCTTTTTATCACAGGACAAGAAATCAGCCCTCAAAAACGTAACCGGCAGAAAATATTTTTTTGAAAAAATCCCTAATCCCCGGGGTCACAATTTCAGCAAAAATCTGACTTTTGGCAATTCACTCAAAAATGGTGCCAGAAGCTTGCAATTTCACAATTTCAGCAAAAATCTGACTTTTGGCAATTCACTCAAAAATGGTGCCAGAAGGTTGCAAATGATCCCCTGAAAGCTTTGGCGATGGAAACAGAAGGCTTTTTATCACAGGACAAGAAATCAGCCCTCAAAAACTTAACCGGCAGAAAATATTTTTTTGAAAAAATCCCTAGGCCCCGGGGTCACAATTTCAGCAAAAATCTGACTTTTGGCAATTCACTCAAAAATGGTGCCAGAAGCTTGCAAATGATCCCCTGAAAGGTTTGGCACTCGAAACAGAAGGCTTTTTATCACAGGACAAGAAATCAGCCCTCAAAAACTTAACCGGCAGAAAATATTTTTTTGAAAAAATCCCTAAGCCCCGGGGTCACAATTTCAGCAAAAATCTGACTTTTGGCAGTTCACTCAAAAATGGTTCCAAGAGCTTAAAAATGCTCCCCTGAAAGGTTTGGCACTCGAAACAGAAGGCTTTTTATCACAGGACAAGAAATCAGCCCTCAAAAACTTAACCGGCAGAAAATATTTTTTTGAAAAAATCCCTAAGCCCCGGGGTCACAATTTCAGCAAAAATCTGAATTTTGGCAATTCACTCAAAAATGGTGCCAGAAGGTTGCAAATGATCCCCTGAAAGCTTTGGCGATGGAAACAGAAGGCTTTTTATCACAGGACAAGAAATCAGCCCTCAACAACTTAACCGGCAGAAAATATTTTTTTGAAAAAATCCCTAAGCCCCGGGGTCACAATTTCAGCAAAAATCTGACTTTTGGCAGTTCACTCAAAAATAGTGCCAGAAGCTTGCAAATGATCCCCTGAAAGCTTTGGCGATGTAAACAGAAGGCTTTTTATCACAGGACAAGAAATCAGCCCTCAAAAACTTCACCGGCAGAAAATATTTTTTTGAAAAAATCCCTAACCCCCGGGGTCACAATTTCAGCAAAAATCTGACTTTTGGCAATTCACTCAAAAATGGTGCCAGAAGCTTGCAAATGATCCCCTGAAAGGTTTGGCACTCGAAACAGAAGGCTTTTTATCACAGGACAAGAAATCAGCCCTCAAAAACTTAACCGGCAGAAAATATTTTTTTGAAAAAATCCCTAAGCCCCGGGGTCACAATTTCAGCAAAAATCTGACTTTTGGCAATTCACTCAAAAATGGTGCCAGAAGCTTGCAAATGATCCCCTGAAAGCTTTGGCGATGGAAACAGAAGGCTTTTTATCACAGGACAAGAAATCAGCCCTCAAAAACGTAACCGGCAGAAAATATTTTTTTGAAAAAATCCCTAATCCCCGGGGTCACAATTTCAGCAAAAATCTGACTTTTGGCAATTCACTCAAAAATGGTGCCAGAAGCTTGCAATTTCACAATTTCAGCAAAAATCTGACTTTTGGCAATTCACTCAAAAATGGTGCCAGAAGGTTGCAAATGATCCCCTGAAAGCTTTGGCGATGGAAACAGAAGGCTTTTTATCACAGGACAAGAAATCAGCCCTCAAAAACTTAACCGGCAGAAAATATTTTTTTGAAAAAATCCCTAGGCCCCGGGGTCACAATTTCAGCAAAAATCTGACTTTTGGCAATTCACTCAAAAATGGTGCCAGAAGCTTGCAAATGATCCCCTGAAAGGTTTGGCACTCGAAACAGAAGGCTTTTTATCACAGGACAAGAAATCAGCCCTCAAAAACTTAACCGGCAGAAAATATTTTTTTGAAAAAATCCCTAAGCCCCGGGGTCACAATTTCAGCAAAAATCTGACTTTTGGCAATTCACTCAAAAATGGTGCCAGAAGCTTGCAAATGATCCCCTGAAAGGTTTGGCACTCGAAACAGAAGGCTTTTTATCACAGGACAAGAAATCAGCCCTCAAAAACTTAACCGGCAGAAAATATTTTTTTGAAAAAATCCCTAAGCCCCGGGGTCACAATTTCAGCAAAAATCTGACTTTTGGCAGTTCACTCAAAAATGGTTCCAAGAGCTTAAAAATGCTCCCCTGAAAGGTTTGGCACTCGAAACAGAAGGCTTTTTATCACAGGACAAGAAATCAGCCCTCAAAAACTTAACCGGCAGAAAATATTTTTTTGAAAAAATCCCTAAGCCCCGGGGTCACAATTTCAGCAAAAATCTGAATTTTGGCAATTCACTCAAAAATGGTGCCAGAAGGTTGCAAATGATCCCCTGAAAGCTTTGGCGATGGAAACAGAAGGCTTTTTATCACAGGACAAGAAATCAGCCCTCAACAACTTAACCGGCAGAAAATATTTTTTTGAAAAAATCCCTAAGCCCCGGGGTCACAATTTCAGCAAAAATCTGACTTTTGGCAGTTCACTCAAAAATAGTGCCAGAAGCTTGCAAATGATCCCCTGAAAGCTTTGGCGATGTAAACAGAAGGCTTTTTATCACAGGACAAGAAATCAGCCCTCAAAAACTTCACCGGCAGAAAATATTTTTTTGAAAAAATCCCTAAGCCCCGGGGTCACAATTTCAGCAAAAATCTGAATTTTGGCAATTCACTCAAAAATGGTGCCAGAAGGTTGCAAATGATCCCCTGAAAGCTTTGGCGATGGAAACAGAAGGCTTTTTATCACAGGACAAGAAATCAGCCCTCAACAACTTAACCGGCAGAAAATATTTTTTTGAAAAAATCCCTAAGCCCCGGGGTCACAATTTCAGCAAAAATCTGACTTTTGGCAGTTCACTCAAAAATAGTGCCAGAAGCTTGCAAATGATCCCCTGAAAGCTTTGGCGATGTAAACAGAAGGCTTTTTATCACAGGACAAGAAATCAGCCCTCAAAAACTTCACCGGCAGAAAATATTTTTTTGAAAAAATCCCTAACCCCCGGGGTCACAATTTCAGCAAAAATCTGACTTTTGGCAGTTCACTCAAAAATTGTTCCAAGAGCTTAAAAATGCTCCCCTGAAAGGTTTGGCACTCGAAACAGACGGCTTTTTATCACAGGACAAGAAATCAGCCCTCAAAAACTTAACCGGCAGAAAATATTTTTTTGAAAAAATCCCTAATCCCCGGGGTCACAATTTCAGCAAAAATCTGACTTTTGGCAATTCACTCAAAAATGGTGCCAGAAGCTTGCAATTTCACAATTTCAGCAAAAATCTGACTTTTGGCAATTCACTCAAAAATGGTGCCAGAAGGTTGCAAATGATCCCCTGAAAGCTTTGGCGATGGAAACAGAAGGCTTTTTATCACAGGACAAGAAATCAGCCCTCAAAAACTTAACCGGCAGAAAATATTTTTTTGAAAAAATCCCTAAGCCCCGGGGTCACAATTTCAGCAAAAATCTGACTTTTGGCAATTCACTCAAAAATGGTGCCAGAAGCTTGCAAATGATCCCCTGAAAGGTTTGGCACTCGAAACAGAAGGCTTTTTATCACAGGACAAGAAATCAGCCCTCAAAAACTTAACCGGCAGAAAATATTTTTTTGAAAAAATCCCTAAGCCCCGGGGTCACAATTTCAGCAAAAATCTGACTTTTGGCAGTTCACTCAAAAATGGTTCCAAGAGCTTAAAAATGCTCCCCTGAAAGGTTTGGCACTCGAAACAGAAGGCTTTTTATCACAGGACAAGAAATCAGCCCTCAAAAACTTAACCGGCAGAAAATATTTTTTTGAAAAAATCCCTAAGCCCCGGGGTCACAATTTCAGCAAAAATCTGACTTTTGGCAATTCACTCAAAAATGGTGCCAGAAGCTTGCAAATGATCCCCTGAAAGCTTTGGCGATGGAAACAGAAGGCTTTTTATCACAGGACAAGAAATCAGCCCTCAAAAACTTAACCGGCAGAAAATATTTTTTTGAAAAAATCCCTAAGCCCCGGGGTCACAATTTCAGCAAAAATCTGACTTTTGGCAGTTCACTCAAAAATGGTGCCAGAAGCTTGCAAATGATCCCCTGAAAGCTTTGGCGATGTAAACAGAAGGCTTTTTATCACAGGACAAGAAATCAGCCCTCAAAAACTTCACCGGCAGAAAATATTTTTTTGAAAAAATCCCTAAGCCCCGGGGTCACAATTTCAGCAAAAATCTGACTTTTGGCAGTTCACTCAAAAATTGTTCCAAGAGCTTAAAAATGCTCCCCTGAAAGGTTTGGCACTCGAAACAGAAGGCTTTTTATCACAGGACAAGAAATCAGCCCTCAAAAACTTAACCGGCAGAAAATATTTTTTTGAAAAAATCCCTAAGCCCCGGGGTCACAATTTCAGCAAAAATCTGACTTTTGGCAATTCACTCAAAAATGGTGCCAGAAGCTTGCAAATGATCCCCTGAAAGCTTTGGCGATGGAAACAGAAGGCTTTTTATCACAGGACAAGAAATCAGCCCTCAAAAACTTAACCGGCAGAAAATATTTTTTTGAAAAAATCCCTAATCCCCGGGGTCACAATTTCAGCAAAAATCTGACTTTTGGCAATTCACTCAAAAATGGTGCCAGAAGCTTGCAATTTCACAATTTCAGCAAAAATCTGACTTTTGGCAATTCACTCAAAAATGGTGCCAGAAGGTTGCAAATGATCCCCTGAAAGCTTTGGCGATGGAAACAGAAGGCTTTTTATCACAGGACAAGAAATCAGCCCTCAAAAACTTAACCGGCAGAAAATATTTTTTTGAAAAAATCCCTAAGCCCCGGGGTCACAATTTCAGCAAAAATCTGACTTTTGGCAATTCACTCAAAAATGGTGCCAGAGGCTTGCAAATGATCCCCTGAAAGGTTTAGCACTCGAAACAGAAGGCTTTTTATCACAGGACAAGAAATCAGCCCTCAAAAACTTAACTGGCAGAAAATATTTTTTTGAAAAAATCCCTAAGCCCCGGGGTCACAATTTCAGCAAAAATCTGACTTTTGGCAGTTCACTCAAAAATGGTTCCAAGAGCTTAAAAATGCTCCCCTGAAAGGTTTGGCACTCGAAACAGAAGGCTTTTTATCACAGGACAAGAAATCAGCCCTCAAAAACTTAACCGGCAGAAAATATTTTTTTGAAAAAATCCCTAAGCCCCGGGGTCACAATTTCAGCAAAAATCTGACTTTTGGCAGTTCACTCAAAAATGGTTCCAAGAGCTTAAAAATGCTCCCCTGAAAGGTTTGGCACTCGAAACAGAAGGCTTTTTATCACAGGACAAGAAATCAGCCCTCAAAAACTTAACCGGCAGAAAATATTTTTTTGAAAAAATCCCTAAGCCCCGGGGTCACAATTTCAGCAAAAATCTGACTTTTGGCAATTCACTCAAAAATGGTGCCAGAAGCTTGCAAATGATCCCCTGAAAGCTTTGGCGATGGAAACAGAAGGCTTTTTATCACAGGACAAGAAATCAGCCCTCAAAAACTTAACCGGCAGAAAATATTTTTTTGAAAAAATCCCTAAGCCCCGGGGTCACAATTTCAGCAAAAATCTGACTTTTGGCAGTTCACTCAAAAATGGTGCCAGAAGCTTGCAAATGATCCCCTGAAAGCTTTGGCGATGTAAACAGAAGGCTTTTTATCACAGGACAAGAAATCAGCCCTCAAAAACTTCACCGGCAGAAAATATTTTTTTGAAAAAATCCCTAAGCCCCGGGGTCACAATTTCAGCAAAAATCTGAATTTTGGCAATTCACTCAAAAATGGTGCCAGAAGGTTGCAAATGATCCCCTGAAAGCTTTGGCGATGGAAACAGAAGGCTTTTTATCACAGGACAAGAAATCAGCCCTCAACAACTTAACCGGCAGAAAATATTTTTTTGAAAAAATCCCTAAGCCCCGGGGTCACAATTTCAGCAAAAATCTGACTTTTGGCAGTTCACTCAAAAATAGTGCCAGAAGCTTGCAAATGATCCCCTGAAAGCTTTGGCGATGTAAACAGAAGGCTTTTTATCACAGGACAAGAAATCAGCCCTCAAAAACTTCACCGGCAGAAAATATTTTTTTGAAAAAATCCCTAACCCCCGGGGTCACAATTTCAGCAAAAATCTGACTTTTGGCAGTTCACTCAAAAATTGTTCCAAGAGCTTAAAAATGCTCCCCTGAAAGGTTTGGCACTCGAAACAGAAGGCTTTTTATCACAGGACAAGAAATCAGCCCTCAAAAACTTAACCGGCAGAAAATATTTTTTTGAAAAAATCCCTAATCCCCGGGGTCACAATTTCAGCAAAAATCTGACTTTTGGCAATTCACTCAAAAATGGTGCCAGAAGCTTGCAATTTCACAATTTCAGCAAAAATCTGACTTTTGGCAATTCACTCAAAAATGGTGCCAGAAGGTTGCAAATGATCCCCTGAAAGCTTTGGCGATGGAAACAGAAGGCTTTTTATCACAGGACAAGAAATCAGCCCTCAAAAACTTAACCGGCAGAAAATATTTTTTTGAAAAAATCCCTAAGCCCCGGGGTCACAATTTCAGCAAAAATCTGACTTTTGGCAATTCACTCAAAAATGGTGCCAGAAGCTTGCAAATGATCCCCTGAAAGGTTTGGCACTCGAAACAGAAGGCTTTTTATCACAGGACAAGAAATCAGCCCTCAAAAACTTAACCGGCAGAAAATATTTTTTTGAAAAAATCCCTAAGCCCCGGGGTCACAATTTCAGCAAAAATCTGACTTTTGGCAATTCACTCAAAAATGGTGCCAGAAGCTTGCAAATGATCCCCTGAAAGCTTTGGCGATGGAAACAGAAGGCTTTTTATCACAGGACAAGAAATCAGCCCTCAAAAACTTAACCGGCAGAAAATATTTTTTTGAAAAAATCCCTAAGCCCCGGGGTCACAATTTCAGCAAAAATCTGACTTTTGGCAGTTCACTCAAAAATGGTGCCAGAAGCTTGCAAATGATCCCCTGAAAGCTTTGGCGATGTAAACAGAAGGCTTTTTATCACAGGACAAGAAATCAGCCCTCAAAAACTTCACCGGCAGAAAATATTTTTTTGAAAAAATCCCTAAGCCCCGGGGTCACAATTTCAGCAAAAATCTGACTTTTGGCAGTTCACTCAAAAATTGTTCCAAGAGCTTAAAAATGCTCCCCTGAAAGGTTTGGCACTCGAAACAGAAGGCTTTTTATCACAGGACAAGAAATCAGCCCTCAAAAACTTAACCGGCAGAAAATATTTTTTTGAAAAAATCCCTAAGCCCCGGGGTCACAATTTCAGCAAAAATCTGACTTTTGGCAATTCACTCAAAAATGGTGCCAGAAGCTTGCAAATGATCCCCTGAAAGCTTTGGCGATGGAAACAGAAGGCTTTTTATCACAGGACAAGAAATCAGCCCTCAAAAACTTAACCGGCAGAAAATATTTTTTTGAAAAAATCCCTAATCCCCGGGGTCACAATTTCAGCAAAAATCTGACTTTTGGCAATTCACTCAAAAATGGTGCCAGAAGCTTGCAATTTCACAATTTCAGCAAAAATCTGACTTTTGGCAATTCACTCAAAAATGGTGCCAGAAGGTTGCAAATGATCCCCTGAAAGCTTTGGCGATGGAAACAGAAGGCTTTTTATCACAGGACAAGAAATCAGCCCTCAAAAACTTAACCGGCAGAAAATATTTTTTTGAAAAAATCCCTAAGCCCCGGGGTCACAATTTCAGCAAAAATCTGACTTTTGGCAATTCACTCAAAAATGGTGCCAGAAGCTTGCAAATGATCCCCTGAAAGGTTTGGCACTCGAAACAGAAGGCTTTTTATCACAGGACAAGAAATCAGCCCTCAAAAACTTAACCGGCAGAAAATATTTTTTTGAAAAAATCCCTAAGCCCCGGGGTCACAATTTCAGCAAAAATCTGACTTTTGGCAGTTCACTCAAAAATGGTTCCAAGAGCTTAAAAATGCTCCCCTGAAAGGTTTGGCACTCGAAACAGAAGGCTTTTTATCACAGGACAAGAAATCAGCCCTCAAAAACTTAACCGGCAGAAAATATTTTTTTGAAAAAATCCCTAAGCCCCGGGGTCACAATTTCAGCAAAAATCTGACTTTTGGCAGTTCACTCAAAAATGGTTCCAAGAGCTTAAAAATGCTCCCCTGAAAGGTTTGGCACTCGAAACAGAAGGCTTTTTATCACAGGACAAGAAATCAGCCCTCAAAAACTTAACCGGCAGAAAATATTTTTTTGAAAAAATCCCTAAGCCCCGGGGTCACAATTTCAGCAAAAATCTGACTTTTGGCAATTCACTCAAAAATGGTGCCAGAAGCTTGCAAATGATCCCCTGAAAGCTTTGGCGATGGAAACAGAAGGCTTTTTATCACAGGACAAGAAATCAGCCCTCAAAAACTTAACCGGCAGAAAATATTTTTTTGAAGAAATCCCTAAGCCCCGGGGTCACAATTTCAGCAAAAATCTGACTTTTGGCAGTTCACTCAAAAATGGTGCCAGAAGCTTGCAAATGATCCCTTGAAAGCTTTGGCGATGTAAACAGAAGGCTTTTTATCACAGGACAAGAAATCAGCCCTCAAAAACTTCACCGGCAGAAAATATTTTTTTGAAAAAATCCCTAAGCCCCGGGGTCACAATTTCAGCAAAAATCTGACTTTTGGCAGTTCACTCAAAAATTGTTCCAAGAGCTTAAAAATGCTCCCCTGAAAGGTTTGGCACTCGAAACAGAAGGCTTTTTATCACAGGACAAGAAATCAGCCCTCAAAAACTTAACCGGCAGAAAATATTTTTTTGAAAAAATCCCTAAGCCCCGGGGTCACAATTTCAGCAAAAATCTGACTTTTGGCAATTCACTCAAAAATGGTGCCAGAAGCTTGCAAATGATCCCCTGAAAGCTTTGGCGATGGAAACAGAAGGCTTTTTATCACAGGACAAGAAATCAGCCCTCAAAAACTTAACCGGCAGAAAATATTTTTTTGAAAAAATCCCTAATCCCCGGGGTCACAATTTCAGCAAAAATCTGACTTTTGGCAATTCACTCAAAAATGGTGCCAGAAGCTTGCAATTTCACAATTTCAGCAAAAATCTGACTTTTGGCAATTCACTCAAAAATGGTGCCAGAAGGTTGCAAATGATCCCCTGAAAGCTTTGGCGATGGAAACAGAAGGCTTTTTATCACAGGACAAGAAATCAGCCCTCAAAAACTTAACCGGCAGAAAATATTTTTTTGAAAAAATCCCTAAGCCCCGGGGTCACAATTTCAGCAAAAATCTGACTTTTGGCAGTTCACTCAAAAATGGTTCCAAGAGCTGAAAAATGCTCCCCTGAAAGGTTTGGCACTCGAAACAGAAGGCTTTTTATCACAGGACAAGAAATCAGCCCTCAAAAACTTAACCGGCAGAAAATATTTTTTTGAAAAAATCCCTAAGCCCCGGGGTCACAATTTCAGCAAAAATCTGACTTTTGGCAATTCACTCAAAAATGGTGCCAGAAGCTTGCAAATGATCCCCTGAAAGCTTTGGCGATGGAAACAGAAGGCTTTTTATCACAGGACAAGAAATCAGCCCTCAACAACTTAACCGGCAGAAATTTTTTTTTTGAAAAAATCCCTAAGCCCTGGGGTCACAATTTCAGCAAAAATCTGACTTTTGGCAATTCACTCAAAAATGGTGCCAGAACCTTGCAAATGATCCCCTGAAAGCTTTGGCGATGGAAACAGAAGGCTTTTTATCACAGGACAAGAAATCAGCCCTCGAAAAACTTAACCGGCAGAAAATATTTTTTTGAAAAAATCCCTAAGCCCCGGGGTCACAATTTCAGCAAAAATCTGACTTTTGGCAGTTCACTCAAAAATGGTGCCAGAAGCTTGCAAATGATCCCCTGAAAGCTTTGGCGATGTAAACAGAAGGCTTTTTATCACAGGACAAGAAATCAGCCCTCAAAAACTTCACCGGCAGAAAATATTTTTTTGAAAAAATCCCTAAGCCCCGGGGTCACAATTTCAGCAAAAATCTGACTTTTTGCAGTTCACTCAAAAATGGTTCCAAGAACTTAAAAATGCTCCCCTGAAAGGTTTGGCACTCGAAACAGAAGGCTTTTTATCACAGGACAAGAAATCAGCCCTCAAAAACTTAACCGGCAGAAAATATTTTTTTGAAAAAATCCCTAAGCCCCGGGGTCACAATTTCAGCAAAAATCTGACTTTTGGCAATTCACTCAAAAATGGTGCCAGAAGCTTGCAAATGATCCCCTGAAAGCTTTGGCGATGGAAACAGAAGGCTTTTTATCACAGGACAAGAAATCAGCCCTCAAAAACTTAACCGGCAGAAAATATTTTTTTGAAAAAATCCCTAAGCCCCGGGGTCACAATTTCAGCAAAAATCTGACTGTTGGCAGTTCACTCAAAAATGGTTCCAAGAGCTTAAAAATGCTCCCCTGAAAGGTTTGGCACTCGAAACAGAAGGCTTTTTATCACAGGACAAGAAATCAGCCCTCAAAAACTTCACCGGCAGAAAATATTTTTTTGAAAAAATCCCTAAGCCCCGGGGTCACAATTTCAGCAAAAATCTGACTTTTGGCAATTCACTCAAAAATGGTGCCAGAAGGTTGCAAATGATCCCCTGAAAGCTTTGGCGATGGAAACAGAAGGCTTTTTATCACAGGACAAGAAATCAGCCCTCAACAACTTAACCGGCAGAAAATATTTTTTTGAAAAAATCCCTAAGCCCCGGGGTCACAATTTCAGCAAAAATCTGACTTTTGGCAGTTCACTCAAAAATGGTGCCAGAAGCTTGCAAATGATCCCCTGAAAGCTTTGGCGATGTAAACAGAAGGCTTTTTATCACAGGACAAGAAATCAGCCCTCAAAAACTTCACCGGCAGAAAATATTTTTTTGAAAAAATCCCTAACCCCCGGGGTCACAATTTCAGCAAAAATCTGACTTTTGGCAGTTCACTCAAAAATTGTTCCAAGAGCTTAAAAATGCTCCCCTGAAAGGTTTGGCACTCGAAACAGAAGGCTTTTTATCACAGGACAAGAAATCAGCCCTCAAAAACTTAACCGGCAGAAAATATTTTTTTGAAAAAATCCCTAAGCCCCGGGGTCACAATTTCAGCAAAAATCTGACTTTTGGCAATTCACTCAATAATGGTGCCAGAAGCTTGCAATTTCACAATTTCAGCAAAAATCTGACTTTTGGCAATTCACTCAAAAATGGTGCCAGAAGCTTGCAAATGATCCCCTGAAAGCTTTGGCGATGGAAACAGAAGGCTTTTTATCACAGGACAAGAAATCAGCCCTCAAAAACGTAACCGGCAGAAAATATTTTTTTGAAAAAATCCCTAATCCCCGGGGTCACAATTTCAGCAAAAATCTGACTTTTGGCAATTCACTCAAAAATGGTGCCAGAAGCTTGCAATTTCACAATTTCAGCAAAAATCTGACTTTTGGCAATTCACTCAAAAATGGTTCCAAGAGCTTAAAAATGCTCCCCTGAACGGTTTGGCACTCGAAACAGAAGGCTTTTTATCACAGGACAAGAAATCAGCCCTCAAAAACTTAACCGGCAGAAAATATTTTTTTGAAAAAATCCCTAAGCCCCGGGGTCACAATTTCAGCAAAAATCTGACTTTTGGCAATTCACTCAAAAATGGTGCCAGAAGCTTGCAAATGATCCCCTGAAAGGTTTGGCACTCGAAACAGAAGGCTTTTTATCACAGGACAAGAAATCAGCCCTCAAAAACTTAACCGGCAGAAAATATTTTTTTGAAAAAATCCCTAAGCCCCGGGGTCACAATTTCAGCAAAAATCTGACTTTTGGCAATTCACTCAAAAATGGTGCCAGAAGCTTGCAAATGATCCCCTGAAAGGTTTGGCACTCGAAACAGAAGGCTTTTTATCACAGGACAAGAAATCAGCCCTCAAAAACTTAACCGGCAGAAAATATTTTTTTGAAAAAATCCCTAAGCCCCGGGGTCACAATTTCAGCAAAAATCTGACTTTTGGCAGTTCACTCAAAAATGGTTCCAAGAGCTTAAAAATGCTCCCCTGAAAGGTTTGGCACTCGAAACAGAAGGCTTTTTATCACAGGACAAGAAATCAGCCCTCAAAAACTTAACCGGCAGAAAATATTTTTTTGAAAAAATCCCTAGCCCCGGGGTCACAATTTCAGCAAAAATCTGACTTTTGGCAGTTCACTCAAAAATGGTTCCAAGAGCTTAAAAATGCTCCCCTGAAAGGTTTGGCACTCGAAACAGAAGCCTTTTTATCACAGGACAAGAAATCAGCCCTCAAAAACTTAACCGGCAGAAAATATTTTTTTGAAAAAATCCCTAAGCCCCGGGGTCACAATTTCAGCAAAAAACTTACTTTTGGCAATTCACTCTAAAATGGTGCCAGAAGGTTGCAAATGATCCCCTGAAAGCTTTGGCGATGGAAACAGAAGGCTTTTTATCACAGGACAAGAAATCAGCCCTCAACAACTTAACCGGCAGAAAATATTTTTTTGAAAAAATCCCTAGCCCCGGGGTCACAATTTCAGCAAAAATCTGACTTTTGGCAGTTCACTCAAAAATGGTTCCAAGAGCTTAAAAATGCTCCCCTGAAAGGTTTGGCACTCGAAACAGAAGCCTTTTTATCACAGGACAAGAAATCAGCCCTCAAAAACTTAACCGGCAGAAAATATTTTTTTGAAAAAATCCCTAAGCCCCGGGGTCACAATTTCAGCAAAAAACTGACTTTTGGCAATTCACTCAAAAATGGTGCCAGAAGGTTGCAAATGATCCCCTGAAAGCTTTGGCGATGGAAACAGAAGGCTTTTTATCACAGGACAAGAAATCAGCCCTCAACAACTTAACCGGCAGAAAATATTTTTTTGAAAAAATCCCTAAGCCCCGGGGTCACAATTTCAGCAAAAAATCTGACTTTTGGCAGTTCACTCAAAAATGGTGCCAGAAGCTTGCAAATGATCCCCTGAAAGCTTTGGCGATGTAAACAGAAGGCTTTTTATCACAGGACAAGAAATCAGCCCTCAAAAACTTCACCGGCAGAAAATATTTTTTTGAAAAAATCCCTAAGCCCTCAGAAATCAGCCCTCAGAAACTTAACCGGCAGAAAATATTTTTTTGAAAAAATCCCTAAGCCCCGGGGTCACAATTTCAGCAAAAATCTGACTTTTGGCAATTCACTCAAAAATGGTGCCAGAAGCTTGCAAATGATCCCCTGAAAGCTTTGGCGATGGAAACAGAAGGCTTTTTATCACAGGACAAGGAATCAGCCCTCAAAAACTTAACCGGCAGAAAATATTTTTTTGAAAAAATCCCTAGGCCCTCAGAAATCAGCCCTCAAAAACTTAACCGGCAGAAAATATTTTTTTGAAAAAATCCCTAAGCCCCGGGGTCACAATTTCAGCAAAAATCTGACTTTTGGTAGTTCACTCAAAAATGGTTCCAAGAGCTTAAAAATACTCCCCTGAAAGGTTTGGCACTCGAAACAGAAGGCTTTTTATCACAGGACAAGAAATCAGCCCTCAAAAACTTAACCGGCAGAAAATATTTTTTTGAAAAAATCCCTAAGCCCCGGGGTCACAATTTCAGCAAAAATCTGACTTTTGGCAATTCACTCAAAAATGGTGCCAGAAGCTTGCAAATGATCCCCTGAAAGCTTTGGCGATGGAAACAGAAGGCTTTTTATCACAGGACAAGAAATCAGCCCTCGAAAAACTTAACCGGCAGAAAATATTTTTTTGAAAAAATCCCTAATCCCCGGGGTCACAATTTCAGCAAAAATCTGACTTTTGGCAGTTCACTCAAAAATGGTGCCAGAAGCTTGCAATTTCACAATTTCAGCAAAAATCTGACTTTTGGCAATTCACTCAAAAATGGTGCCAGAAGGTTGCAAATGATCCCCTGAAAGCTTTGGCGATGGAAACAGAAGGCTTTTTATCACAGGACAAGAAATCAGCCCTCAAAAACTTAACCGGCAGAAAATATTTTTTTGAAAAAATCCCTAAGCCCCGGGGTCACAATTTCAGCAAAAATCTGACTTTTGGCAGTTCACTCAAAAATGGTTCCAAGAGCTTTAAAATGCTCCCCTGAAAGGTTTGGCACTCGAAACAGAAGGCTTTTTATCACAGGACAAGAAATCAGCCCTCAAAAACTTAACCGGCAGAAAATATTTTTTTGAAAAAATCTCTAAGCCCCGGGGTCACAATTTCAGCAAAAATCTGACTTTTGGCAGTTCACTCAAAAATGGTTCCAAGAGCTTAAAAATGCTCCCCTGAAAGGTTTGGCACTCAAAACAGAAGGCTTTTTATCACAGGACAAGAAATCAGCCCTCAAAAACTTAACCGGCAGAAAATATTTTTTTGAAAAAATCCCTAAGCCCCGGGGTCACAATTTCAGCAAAAATCTGACTTTTGGCAATTCACTCAAAAATGGTGCCAGAAGCTTGCAAATGATCCCCTGAAAGCTTTGGCGATGGAAACAGAAGGCTTTTGATCACAGGACAAGAAATCAGCCCTCGAAAACCTAACCGGCAGAAAATATTTTTTTGAAAAAATCCCTAAGCCCCGGGGTCACAATTTCAGCAAAAATCTGACTTTTGGCAGTTCACTCAAAAATGGTGCCAGAAGCTTGCAAATGATCCCCTGAATGCTTTGGCGATGGACACAGAAGGCTTTTTATCACAGGACAAGAAATCAGCCCTCAAAAACCTAACCGGCAGAAAATATTTTTTTGAAAAAATCCCTAAGCCCCTGGGTCACAATTTCAGCAAAAATCTGACTTTTGGCAGTTCACTCAAAAATGGTTCCAAGAGCTGAAAAATGCTCCCCTGAAAGGTTTGGCACTCGAAACAGAAGGCTTTTTATCACAGGACAAGAAATCAGCCCTCAAAAACCTAACCGGCAGAAAATATTTTTTTGAAAAAATCCCTAAGCCCCGGGTTCACAATTTCAGCAAAAATCTGACTTTTGGCAGTTCACTCAAAAATGGTTCCAAGAGCTTAAAAATGCTCCCCTGAAATGCTTTGGCACTCGAAACAGAAGGCTTTTTATCACACGACAAGAAATCAGCCCTCAAAAACTTAACCGGCAGAAAAAATTTTTTTGAAAAAATCCCTAAGCCCCGGGGTCACAATTTCAGCAAAAATCTGACTTTTGGCAATTCACTCAAAAATGGTGCCAGAAGGTTGCAAATGATCCCCTGAAAGCTTTGGCGATGGAAACAGAAGGCTTTTTATCACAGGACAAGAAATCAGCCCTCAAAAACTTAACCGGCAGAAAATATTTTTTTGAAAAAATCCCTAAGCCCTCAGAAATCAGCCCTCAAAGACTTAACCGGCAGAAAATATTTTTTTGAAAAAATCCCTAAGCCCCGGGGTCACAATTTCAGCAAAAATCTGACTTTTGGCAATTCACTCAAAAATGGTGCCAGAAGCTTGCAAATGATCCCCTGAAAGGTTTGGCACTCGAAACAGAAGGCTTTTTATCACAGGACAAGAAATCAGCCCTCAAAAACTTAACCGGCAGAAAATATTTTTTTGAAAAAATCCCTAAGCCCCGGGGTCACAATTTCAGCAAAAATCTGACTTTTGGCAGTTCACTCAAAAATGGTTCCAAGAGCTTAAAAATGCTCCCCTGAAAGGTTTGGCACTCGAAACAGAAGGCTTTTTATCACAGGACAAGAAATCAGCCCTCAAAAACTTAACCGGCAGAAAATATTTTTTTGAAAAAATCCCTAGCCCCGGGGTCACAATTTCAGCAAAAATCTGACTTTTGGCAGTTCACTCAAAAATGGTTCCAAGAGCTTAAAAATGCTCCCCTGAAAGGTTTGGCACTCGAAACAGAAGCCTTTTTATCACAGGACAAGAAATCAGCCCTCAAAAACTTAACCGGCAGAAAATATTTTTTTGAAAAAATCCCTAAGCCCCGGGGTCACAATTTCAGCAAAAAACTTACTTTTGGCAATTCACTCTAAAATGGTGCCAGAAGGTTGCAAATGATCCCCTGAAAGCTTTGGCGATGGAAACAGAAGGCTTTTTATCACAGGACAAGAAATCAGCCCTCAACAACTTAACCGGCAGAAAATATTTTTTTGAAAAAATCCCTAGCCCCGGGGTCACAATTTCAGCAAAAATCTGACTTTTGGCAGTTCACTCAAAAATGGTTCCAAGAGCTTAAAAATGCTCCCCTGAAAGGTTTGGCACTCGAAACAGAAGCCTTTTTATCACAGGACAAGAAATCAGCCCTCAAAAACTTAACCGGCAGAAAATATTTTTTTGAAAAAATCCCTAAGCCCCGGGGTCACAATTTCAGCAAAAAACTGACTTTTGGCAATTCACTCAAAAATGGTGCCAGAAGGTTGCAAATGATCCCCTGAAAGCTTTGGCGATGGAAACAGAAGGCTTTTTATCACAGGACAAGAAATCAGCCCTCAACAACTTAACCGGCAGAAAATATTTTTTTGAAAAAATCCCTAAGCCCCGGGGTCACAATTTCAGCAAAAAATCTGACTTTTGGCAGTTCACTCAAAAATGGTGCCAGAAGCTTGCAAATGATCCCCTGAAAGCTTTGGCGATGTAAACAGAAGGCTTTTTATCACAGGACAAGAAATCAGCCCTCAAAAACTTCACCGGCAGAAAATATTTTTTTGAAAAAATCCCTAAGCCCTCAGAAATCAGCCCTCAGAAACTTAACCGGCAGAAAATATTTTTTTGAAAAAATCCCTAAGCCCCGGGGTCACAATTTCAGCAAAAATCTGACTTTTGGCAATTCACTCAAAAATGGTGCCAGAAGCTTGCAAATGATCCCCTGAAAGCTTTGGCGATGGAAACAGAAGGCTTTTTATCACAGGACAAGGAATCAGCCCTCAAAAACTTAACCGGCAGAAAATATTTTTTTGAAAAAATCCCTAGGCCCTCAGAAATCAGCCCTCAAAAACTTAACCGGCAGAAAATATTTTTTTGAAAAAATCCCTAAGCCCCGGGGTCACAATTTCAGCAAAAATCTGACTTTTGGTAGTTCACTCAAAAATGGTTCCAAGAGCTTAAAAATACTCCCCTGAAAGGTTTGGCACTCGAAACAGAAGGCTTTTTATCACAGGACAAGAAATCAGCCCTCAAAAACTTAACCGGCAGAAAATATTTTTTTGAAAAAATCCCTAAGCCCCGGGGTCACAATTTCAGCAAAAATCTGACTTTTGGCAATTCACTCAAAAATGGTGCCAGAAGCTTGCAAATGATCCCCTGAAAGCTTTGGCGATGGAAACAGAAGGCTTTTTATCACAGGACAAGAAATCAGCCCTCGAAAAACTTAACCGGCAGAAAATATTTTTTTGAAAAAATCCCTAATCCCCGGGGTCACAATTTCAGCAAAAATCTGACTTTTGGCAGTTCACTCAAAAATGGTGCCAGAAGCTTGCAATTTCACAATTTCAGCAAAAATCTGACTTTTGGCAATTCACTCAAAAATGGTGCCAGAAGGTTGCAAATGATCCCCTGAAAGCTTTGGCGATGGAAACAGAAGGCTTTTTATCACAGGACAAGAAATCAGCCCTCAAAAACTTAACCGGCAGAAAATATTTTTTTGAAAAAATCCCTAAGCCCCGGGGTCACAATTTCAGCAAAAATCTGACTTTTGGCAGTTCACTCAAAAATGGTTCCAAGAGCTTTAAAATGCTCCCCTGAAAGGTTTGGCACTCGAAACAGAAGGCTTTTTATCACAGGACAAGAAATCAGCCCTCAAAAACTTAACCGGCAGAAAATATTTTTTTGAAAAAATCTCTAAGCCCCGGGGTCACAATTTCAGCAAAAATCTGACTTTTGGCAGTTCACTCAAAAATGGTTCCAAGAGCTTAAAAATGCTCCCCTGAAAGGTTTGGCACTCAAAACAGAAGGCTTTTTATCACAGGACAAGAAATCAGCCCTCAAAAACTTAACCGGCAGAAAATATTTTTTTGAAAAAATCCCTAAGCCCCGGGGTCACAATTTCAGCAAAAATCTGACTTTTGGCAATTCACTCAAAAATGGTGCCAGAAGCTTGCAAATGATCCCCTGAAAGCTTTGGCGATGGAAACAGAAGGCTTTTGATCACAGGACAAGAAATCAGCCCTCGAAAACCTAACCGGCAGAAAATATTTTTTTGAAAAAATCCCTAAGCCCCGGGGTCACAATTTCAGCAAAAATATGACTTTTGGCAGTTCACTCAAAAATGGTGCCAGAAGCTTGCAAATGATCCCCTGAATGCTTTGGCGATGGACACAGAAGGCTTTTTATCACAGGACAAGAAATCAGCCCTCAAAAACCTAACCGGCAGAAAATATTTTTTTGAAAAAATCCCTAAGCCCCTGGGTCACAATTTCAGCAAAAATCTGACTTTTGGCAGTTCACTCAAAAATGGTTCCAAGAGCTGAAAAATGCTCCCCTGAAAGGTTTGGCACTCGAAACAGAAGGCTTTTTATCACAGGACAAGAAATCAGCCCTCAAAAACCTAACCGGCAGAAAATATTTTTTTGAAAAAATCCCTAAGCCCCGGGTTCACAATTTCAGCAAAAATCTGACTTTTGGCAGTTCACTCAAAAATGGTTCCAAGAGCTTAAAAATGCTCCCCTGAAATGCTTTGGCACTCGAAACAGAAGGCTTTTTATCACACGACAAGAAATCAGCCCTCAAAAACTTAACCGGCAGAAAAAATTTTTTTGAAAAAATCCCTAAGCCCCGGGGTCACAATTTCAGCAAAAATCTGACTTTTGGCAATTCACTCAAAAATGGTGCCAGAAGGTTGCAAATGATCCCCTGAAAGCTTTGGCGATGGAAACAGAAGGCTTTTTATCACAGGACAAGAAATCAGCCCTCAAAAACTTAACCGGCAGAAAATATTTTTTTGAAAAAATCCCTAAGCCCTCAGAAATCAGCCCTCAAAAACTTAACCGGCAGAAAATATTTTTTTGAAAAAATCCCTAAGCCCCGGGGTCACAATTTCAGCAAAAATCTGACTTTTGGTAGTTCACTCAAAAATGGTTCCAAGAGCTTAAAAATGCTCCCCTGAAAGCTTTGGCGATGGAAACAGAAGGCTTTTTATCACAGGACAAGAAATCAGCCCTCAAAAACGTAACAGGCAGAAAATATTTTTTTGAAAAAATCCCTAAGCCCTCAGAAATCAGCCCTCAAAAACTTAACCGGCAGAAAATAGTTTTTTGAAAAAATCCCTAAGCCCCGGGGTCACAATTTCAGCAAAAATCTGACTTTTGGCAATTCATTCAAAAATGGTGCCAGAAGCTTGCAAATGATCCCCTGAAAGGTTTGGCACTCGAAACAGAAGGCTTTTTATCACAGGACAAGAAATCAGCCCTCAAAAACTTAACCGGCAGAAAATATTTTTTTGAAAAAATCCCTAAGCCCCGGGGTCACAATTTCAGCAAAAATCTGACTTTTGGCAATTCACTCAAAAATGGTGTCAGAAGCTTACAAATGATCCCCTGAAAGCTTTGGCGATGGAAACAGAAGGCTTTTTATCACAGGACAAGAAATCAGCCCTCAAAAACTTAACCGGCAGAAAATATTTTTTTGAAAAAATCCCTAATCCCCGGGGTCACAAATTCAGCAAAAATCTGACTTTTGGCAGTTCACTCAAAAATGGTGCCAGAAGCTTGCAAATGATCCCCTGAATGCTTTGGCGATGGAAACAGAAGGCTTTTTATCACAGGACAAGAAATCAGCCCTCAAAAACTTAACCGGCAGAAAATATTTTTTTAAAAAAATCCCTAAGCCCCGGGGTCACAATTTCAGCAAAAATCTGACTTTTGGCAATTCACTCAAAAATGGTGCCAGAAGCTTGCAAATGATCCCCTGAAAGGTTTGGCACTCGAAACAGAAGGCTTTTTATCACAGGACAAGAAATCAGCCCTCAAAAACTTAACCGGCAGAAAATATTTTTTTGAAAAAATCCCTAAGCCCTCAGAAATCAGCCCTCAGAAACTTAACCGGCAGAAAATATTTTTTTGAAAAAATCCCTAAGCCCCGGGGTCACAATTTCAGCAAAAATCTGACTTTTGCAATTCACTCAAAAATGGTGCCAGAAGCTTGCAATTTCACAATTTCAGCAAAAATCTGTCTTTTCGCAATTCACTCAAAAATGGTGCCAGAAGGTTGCAAATGATCCCCTGAAAGCTTTGGCGATGGAAACAGAAGGCTTTTTATCACAGGACAAAAAATCAGCCCTCAAAAACTTAACCGGCAGAAAATATTTTTTTGAAAAAATCCCTAAGCCCCGGGGTCACAATTTCAGCAAAAATCTGACTTTTGGCAATTCACTCAAAAATGGTGCCAGAAGCTCACAAATGATCCCCTGAAAGCTTTGGCGATGGAAACAGAAGGCTTTTTATCACAGGACAAGAAATCAGCCCTCAAAAACTTAACCGGCAGAAAATATTTTTTTGAAAAAATCCCTAAGCCCCGGGGTCACAATTTCAGCAAAAATCTGACTTTTGGCAGTTCACTCAAAAATGGTTCCAAGAGCTTAAAAATGCTCCCCTGAAAGGTTTGGCCCTCGAAACAGAAGGCTTTTTATCACAGGACAAGAAATCAGCCCTCAAAAACTTAACCGGCAGAAAATATTTTTTTGAAAAAATCCCTAAGCCCCGGGGTCACAATTTCAGCAAAAATCTGACTTTTGCAATTCACTCAAAAATGGTGCCAGAAGCTTGCAATTTCACAATTTCAGCAAAAATCTGACTTTTGGCAATTCACTCAAAAATGGTGCCAGAAGGTTGCAAATGATCCCCTGAAAGCTTTGGCGATGGAAACAGAAGGCTTTTTATCACAGGACAAGAAATCAGCCCTCAAAAACTTAACCGGCAGAAAATATTTTTTTGAAAAAATCCCTAAGCCCCGGGGTCACAATTTCAGCAAAAATCTGACTTTTGGCAATTCACTCAAAAATGGTGCCAGAAGCTTACAAATGATCCCCTGAAAGCTTTGGCGATGGAAACAGAAGGCTTTTTATCACAGGACAAGAAATCAGCCCTCAAAAACTTAACCGGCAGAAAATATTTTTTTGAAAAAATCCCTAAGCCCCGGGGTCACAATTTCAGCAAAAATCTGACTTTTGGCAGTTCACTCAAAAATGGTTCCAAGAGCTTAAAAATGCTCCCCTGAAAGGTTTGGCCCTCGAAACAGAAGGCTTTTTATCACAGGACAAGAAATCAGCCCTCAAAAACTTAACCGGCAGAAAATATTTTTTTGAAAAAATCCCTAAGCCCCG
Source organism: Podarcis liolepis (assembly GCF_965112155.1). Classification (NCBI taxonomy): domain Eukaryota; kingdom Metazoa; phylum Chordata; class Lepidosauria; order Squamata; family Lacertidae; genus Podarcis; species Podarcis liolepis. The sequence goes on along the minus strand of NC_139571.1, from coordinate 16,155,214 downwards.
GGGTCACAATTTCAGCAAAAATCTTACTTTTGGCAATTCACTCAAAAATGGTGCCAGAAGCTTGCAAATGATCCCCTGAAAGCTTTGGCGATGGAAACAGAAGGCTTTTTATCACAGGACAAGAAATCAGCCCTCAAAAACTTAACCGGCAGAAAATATTTTTTTGAAAAAATCCCTAAGCCCCGGGGTCACAATTTCAGCAAAAATCTGACTTTTGGCAATTCACTCAAAAATGGTGCCAGAAGCTTGCAAATGATCCCCTGAAAGCTTTGGCGATGGAAACAGAAGGCTTTTTATCACAGGACAAGAAATCAGCCCTCAAAAACTTAACCGGCAGAAAATTTTTTTTTGAAAAAATCCCTAAGCCCTCAGAAATCAGCCCTCAAAAACTTAACCGGCAGAAAATATTTTTTTGAAAAAATCCCTAAGCCCCGGGGTCACAATTTCAGCAAAAATCTGACTTTTGGTAGTTCACTCAAAAATGGTTCCAAGAGCTTAAAAATGCTCCCCTGAAAGGTTTGGCACTCGAAACAGAAGGCTTTTTATCACAGGACAAGAAATCAGCCCTCAAAAACTTAACCGGCAGTAAATATTTTTTTGAAAAAATCCCTAAGCCCCGGGGTCACAATTTCAGCAAAAATCTGACTTTTGGCAATTCATTCAAAAATGGTGCCAGAAGCTTGCAATTTCACAATTTCAGCAAAAATCTGACTTTTGGCAATTCACTCAAAAATGGTGCCAGAAGGTTGCAAATGATCCCCTGAAAGCTTTGGCGATGGAAACAGAAGGCTTTTTATCACAGGACAAGAAATCAGCCCTCAAAAACTTAACCGGCAGAAAATACTTTTTTAAAAAAAAATCCCTAAGCCCCGGGGTCACAAATTCAGCAAAAATCTGACTTTTGGCAATTCACTCAAAAATGGTGCCAGAAGCTTACAGATGATCCCCTGAAAGCTTTGGCGATGGAAACAGACGGCTTTTTATCACAGGACAAGAAATCAGCCCTCAAAAACTTAACAGGCAGAAAATATTTTTTTGAAAAAATCCCTAAGCCCTCAGAAATCAGCCCTCAAAAACTTAACCGGCAGAAAATAGTTTTTTGAAAAAATCCCTAAGCCCCGGGGTCACAATTTCAGCAAAAATCTGACTTTTGGCAATTCACTCAAAAATGGTGCCAGAAGCTTGCAATTTCACAATTTCAGCAAAAATCTGACTTTTGGCAGTTCACTCAAAAATGGTGCCAGAAGCTTGCAAATGATCCCCTGAAAGCTTTGGCGATGGAAACAGAAGGCTTTTTATCACAGGACAAGAAATCAGCCCTCAAAAACTTAACCGGCAGAAAATATTTTTTTGAAAAAATCCCTAAGCCCTCAGAAATCAGCCCTCAAAAACTTAACCGGCAGAAAATATTTTTTTGAAAAAATCCCTAAGAACCGGGGTCACAATTTCAGCAAAAATCTGACTTTTGGCAGTTCACTCAAAAATGGTTCCAAGAGCTGAAAAATGCTCCCCTGAAAGGTTTGGCACTCGAAACAGAAGGCTTTTTATCACAGGACAAGAAATCAGCCCTCAAAAACCTAACCGGCAGAAAATATTTTTTTGAAAAAATCCCTAAGCCCCGGGTTCACAATTTCAGCAAAAATCTGACTTTTGGCAGTTCACTCAAAAATGGTTCCAAGAGCTTAAAAATGCTCCCCTGAAATGGTTTGGCCCTCGAAACAGACGGCTTTTTATCACAGGACAAGAAATCAGCCCTCAAAAACTTAACCGGCAGAAAATATTTTTTTGAAAAAATCCCTAAGCCCCGGGGTCACAAATTCAGCAAAAATCTGACTTTTGGCAGTTCACTCAAAAATGGTGCCAGAAGCTTGCAAATGATCCCCTGAATGCTTTGGCGATGGAAACAGAAGGCTTTTTATCACAGGACAAGAAATCAGCCCTCAAAAACTTAACCGGCAGAAAATATTTTTTTGAAAAAATCCCTAAGCCCCGGGGTCACAATTTCAGCAGAAATCTGACTTTTGGCAATTCACTCAAAAATGGTGCCAGAAGCTTGCAAATGATCCCCTGAAAGCTTTGGCGATGGAAACAGAAGGCTTTTTATCACAGGACAAGAAATCAGCCCTCAAAAACTTAACCGGCAGAAAATATTTTTTTGAAAAAATCCCTAAGCCCTCAGAAATCAGCCCTCAAAAACTTAACCGGCAGAAAATATTTTTTTTGAAAAAATCCCTAAGCCCCGGGGTCACAATTTCAGCAAAAATCTGACTTTTGGTAGTTCACTCAAAAATGGTTCCAAGAGCTTAAAAATGCTCCCCTGAAAGGTTTGGCACTCGAAACAGAAGGCTTTTTATCACAGGACAAGAAATCAGCCCTCAAAAACTTAACCGGCAGTAAATATTTTTTTGAAAAAATCCCTAAGCCCCGGGGTCACAATTTCAGCAAAAATCTGACTTTTGGCAATTCATTCAAAAATCGTGCCAGAAGCTTGCAATTTCACAATTTCAGCAAAAATCTGACTTTTGGCAATTCACTCAAAAATGGTGCCAGAAGGTTGCAAATGATCCCCTGAAAGCTTTGGCGATGGAAACAGAAGGCTTTTTATCACAGGACAAGAAATCAGCCCTCAAAAACTTAACCGGCAGAAAATACTTTTTTAAAAAAAAATCCCTAAGCCCCGGGGTCACAATTTCAGCAAAAATCTGACTTTTGGCAATTCACTCAAAAATGGTGCCAGAAGCTTACAGATGATCCCCTGAAAGCTTTGGCGATGGAAACAGAAGGCTTTTTATCACAGGACAAGAAATCAGCCCTCAAAAACTTAACCGGCAGAAAATATTTTTTTGAAAAAATCCCTAAGCCCCGGGGTCACAATTTCAGCAAAAATCTGACTTTTGGCAATTCACTCAAAAATGGTGCCAGAAGCTTGCAAATGATCCCCTGAAAGCTTTGGCGATGGAAACAGAAGGCTTTTTATCACAGGACAAGAAATCAGCCCTCAAAAACTTAACCGGCAGAAAATATTTTTTTAAAAAATCCCTAAGCCCTCAGAAATCAGCCCTCAAAAACTTAACCGGCAGAAAATATTTTTTTGAAAAAATCCCTAAGCCCCGGGGTCACAATTTCAGCAAAAATCTGACTTTTGGCAATTCACTCAAAAATGGTGCCAGAAGCTTGCAAATGATCCCCTGAAAGCTTTGGCGATGGAAACAGAAGGCTTTTTATCACAGGACAAGAAATCAGCCCTCAAAAACTTAACCTTCAGAAAATATTTTTTTGAAAAAATCCCTAAGCCCCGGGGTCACAATTTCAGCAAAAATCTGACTTTTGGTAGTTCACTCAAAAATGGTTCCAAGAGCTTAAAAATGCTCCCCTGAAAGGTTTGGCACTCGAAACAGAAGGCTTTTTATCACAGGACAAGAAATCAGCCCTCAAAAACTTAACCGGCAGAAAATATTTTTTTGAAAAAATCCCTAAGCCCCGGGGTCACAATTTCAGCAAAAATCTGACTTTTGGCAATTCATTCAAAAATGGTGCCAGAAGCTTGCAATTTCACAATTTCAGCAAAAATCTGACTTTTGGCAATTCACTCAAAAATGGTGCCAGAAGGTTGCAAATGATCCCCTGAAAGCTTTGGCGATGGAAACAGAAGGCTTTTTATCACAGGACAAGAAATCAGCCCTCAAAAACTTAACCGGCAGAAAATATTTTTTTGAAAAAATCCCTAAGCCCCGGGGTCACAATTTCAGCAAAAATCTGACTTTTGGCAATTCACTCAAAAATGGTGCCAGAAGCTTACAAATGATCCCCTGAAAGCTTTGGCGATGGAAACAGAAGGCTTTTTATCACAGGACAAGAAATCAGCCCTCAAAAACTTAACCGGCAGTAAATATTTTTTTGAAAAAATCCCTAAGCCCCGGGGTCACAATTTCAGCAAAAATCTGACTTTTGGCAATTCATTCAAAAATGGTGCCAGAAGCTTGCAATTTCACAATTTCAGCAAAAATCTGACTTTTGGCAATTCACTCAAAAATGGTGCCAGAAGGTTGCAAATGATCCCCTGAAAGCTTTGGCGATGGAAACAGAAGGCTTTTTATCACAGGACAAGAAATCAGCCCTCAAAAACTTAACCGGCAGAAAATACTTTTTAAAAAAAAAATCCCTAAGCCCCGGGGTCACAATTTCAGCAAAAATCTGACTTTTGGCAATTCACTCAAAAATGGTGCCAGAAGCTTACAGATGATCCCCTGAAAGCTTTGGCGATGGAAACAGAAGGCTTTTTATCACAGGACAAGAAATCAGCCCTCAAAAACTTAACAGGCAGAAAATATTTTTTTGAAAAAATCCCTAAGCCCTCAGAAATCAGCCCTCAAAAACTTAACTGGCAGAAAATAGTTTCTTGAAAAAATCCCTAAGCCCTGGGGTCACAATTTCAGCAAAAATCTGACTTTTGGCAATTCACTCAAAAATGGTGCCAGAAGCTTGCAATTTCACAATTTCAGCAAAAATCTGACTTTTGGCAGTTCACTCAAAAATGGTGCCAGAAGCTTGCAAATGATCCCCTGAATGCTTTGGCGATGGAAACAGAAGGCTTTTTATCACAGGACAAGAAATCAGCCCTCAAAAACTTAACCGGCAGAAAATATTTTTTTGAAAAAATCCCTAAGCCCCGGGGTCACAATTTCAGCAAAAATCTGACTTTTGGCAATTCACTCAAAAATGGTGCCAGAAGCTTGCAAATGATCCCCTGAAAGCTTTGGCGATGGAAACAGAAGGCTTTTTATCACAGGACAAGAAATCAGCCCTCAAAAACTTAACCGGCAGAAAATATTTTTTTAAAAAATCCCTAAGCCCTCAGAAATCAGCCCTCAAAAACTTAACCGGCAGAAAATATTTTTTTGAAAAAATCCCTAAGCCCCGGGGTCACAATTTCAGCAAAAATCTGACTTTTGGCAATTCACTCAAAAATGGTGCCAGAAGCTTGCAAATGATCCCCTGAAAGCTTTGGCGATGGAAACAGAAGGCTTTTTATCACAGGACAAGAAATCAGCCCTCAAAAACTTAACCTTCAGAAAATATTTTTTTGAAAAAATCCCTAAGCCCCGGGGTCACAATTTCAGCAAAAATCTGACTTTTGGTAGTTCACTCAAAAATGGTTCCAAGAGCTTAAAAATGCTCCCCTGAAAGGTTTGGCACTCGAAACAGAAGGCTTTGTATCACAGGACAAGAAATCAGCCCTCAAAAACTTAACCGGCAGAAAATATTTTTTTGAAAAAATCCCTAAGCCCCGGGGTCACAATTTCAGCAAAAATCTGACTTTTGGCAATTCATTCAAAAATGGTGCCAGAAGCTTGCAATTTCACAATTTCAGCAAAAATCTGACTTTTGGCAATTCACTCAAAAATGGTGCCAGAAGGTTGCAAATGATCCCCTGAAAGCTTTGGCGATGGAAACAGAAGGCTTTTTATCACAGGACAAGAAATCAGCCCTCAAAAACTTAACCGGCAGAAAATATTTTTTTGAAAAAATCCCTAAGCCCCGGGGTCACAATTTCAGCAAAAATCTGACTTTTGGCAATTCACTCAAAAATGGTGCCAGAAGCTTACAAATGATCCCCTGAAAGCTTTGGCGATGGAAACAGAAGGCTTTTTATCACAGGACAAGAAATCAGCCCTCAAAAACTTAACCGGCAGAAAATATTTTTTTGAAAAAATCCCTAAGCCCCGCGGTCACAATTTCAGCAAAAACCTGACTTTTGGCAATTCATTCAAAAATGGTGCCAGAAGCTTGCAAATGATCCCCTGAAAGGTTTGACACTCGAAACAGAAGGCTTTTTATCACAGGACAAGAAATCAGCCCTCAAAAACTTAACCGGCAGAAAATATTTTTTTGAAAAAATCCCTAAACCCCGGGGTCACAATTTCAGCAAAAATCTGACTTTTGGCAATTCACTCAAAAATGGTGTCAGAAGCTTGCAAATGATCCCCTGAAAGCTTTGGCGATGGAAACAGAAGGCTTTTTATCACAGGACAAGAAATCAGCCCTCAAAAACTTAACCGGCAGAAAATATTTTTTTGAAAAAATCCCTAATCCCCGGGGTCACAAATTCAGCAAAAATCTGACTTTTGGCAGTTCACTCAAAAATGGTGCCAGAAGCTTGCAAATGATCCCCTGAATGCTTTGGCGATGGAAACAGAAGGCTTTTTATCACAGGACAAGAAATCAGCCCTCAAAAACTTAACCGGCGGAAAATATTTTTTTAAAAAAATCCCTAAGCCCCGGGGTCACAATTTCAGCAAAAATCTGACTTTTGGCAATTCACTCAAAAATGGTGCCAGAAGCTTGCAAATGATCCCCTGAAAGCTTTGGCGATGGAAACAGAAGGCTTTTTATCACAGGACAAGAAATCAGCCCTCAAAAACTTAACCGGCAGAAAATATTTTTTTGAAAAAATCCCTAAGCCCCGGGGTCACAATTTCAGCAAAAATCTGACTTTTGCAATTCACTCAAAAATGGTGCCAGAAGCTTGCAATTTCACAATTTCAGCAAAAATCTGACTTTTGGCAATTCACTCAAAAATGGTGCCAGAAGGTTACAAATGATCCCCTGAAAGCTTTGGCGATGGAAACAGAAGGCTTTTTATCACAGGACAAGAAATCAGCCCTCAAAAACTTAACCGGCAGAAAATATGTTTTTGAAAAAATCCCTAAGCCCCGGGGTCTCAATTTCAGCAAAAATCTGACATTTGGCAATTCATTCAAAAATGGTGCCAGAAGCTTGCAATTTCACAATTTCAGCAAAAATCTGACTTTTGGCAATTCACTCAAAAATGGTGCCAGAAGCTTGCAAATGATCCCCTGAAAGCTTTGGCGATGGAAACAGAAGGCTTTTTATCACAGGACAAGAAATCAGCCCTCAAAAACTTAACCGGCAGAAAATATTTTTTTAAAAAATCCCTAAGCCCTCAGAAATCAGCCCTCAAAAACTTAACCGGCAGAAAATATTTTTTTGAAAAAATCCCTAAGCCCCGGGGTCACAATTTCAGCAAAAATCTGACTTTTGGCAATTCACTCAAAAATGGTGCCAGAAGCTTGCAAATGATCCCCTGAAAGCTTTGGCGATGGAAACAGAAGGCTTTTTATCACAGGACAAGAAATCAGCCCTCAAAAACTTAACCTTCAGAAAATATTTTTTTGAAAAAATCCCTAAGCCCCGGGGTCACAATTTCAGCAAAAATCTGACTTTTGGTAGTTCACTCAAAAATGGTTCCAAGAGCTTAAAAATGCTCCCCTGAAAGGTTTGGCACTCGAAACAGAAGGCTTTGTATCACAGGACAAGAAATCAGCCCTCAAAAACTTAACCGGCAGAAAATATTTTTTTGAAAAAATCCCTAAGCCCCGGGGTCACAATTTCAGCAAAAATCTGACTTTTGGCAATTCATTCAAAAATGGTGCCAGAAGCTTGCAATTTCACAATTTCAGCAAAAATCTGACTTTTGGCAATTCACTCAAAAATGGTGCCAGAAGGTTGCAAATGATCCCCTGAAAGCTTTGGCGATGGAAACAGAAGGCTTTTTATCACAGGACAAGAAATCAGCCCTCAAAAACTTAACCGGCAGAAAATATTTTTTTGAAAAAATCCCTAAGCCCCGGGGTCACAATTTCAGCAAAAAATCTGACTTTTGGCAGTTCACTCAAAAATGGTGCCAGAAGCTTGCAAATGATCCGCTGAAAGCTTTGGCGATGGAAACAGAAGGCTTTTTATCACAGGACAAGAAATCAGCCCTCAAAAACTTAACCGGCAGAAAATATTTTTTTGAAAAAATCCCTAAGCCCCGGGGTCACAATTTCAGCAAAAATCTGACTTTTGGCAATTCACTCAAAAATGGTGCCAGAAGCTTGCAAATGATCCCCTGAAAGGTTTGGCACTCGAAACAGAAGGCTTTTTATCACAGGACAAGAAATCAGCCCTCAAAAACTTAACTGGCAGAAAATATTTTTTTGAAAAAATCCCTAAACCCCGGGGTCACAATTTCAGCAAAAATCTGACTTTTGGCAATTCACTCAAAAATGGTGTCAGAAGCTTGCAAATGATCCCCTGAAAGCTTTGGCGATGGAAACAGAAGGCTTTTTATCACAGGACAAGAAATCAGCCCTCAAAAACTTAACCGGCAGAAAATATTTTTTTGAAAAAATCCCTAATCCCCGGGGTCACAAATTCAGCAAAAATCTGACTTTTGGCAGTTCACTCAAAAATGGTGCCAGAAGCTTGCAAATGATCCCCTGAATGCTTTGGCGATGGAAACAGAAGGCTTTTTATCACAGGACAAGAAATCAGCCCTCAAAAACTTAACCGGCGGAAAATATTTTTTTAAAAAAATCCCTAAGCCCCGGGGTCACAATTTCAGCAAAAATCTGACTTTTGGCAATTCACTCAAAAATGGTGCCAGAAGCTTGCAAATGATCCCCTGAAAGCTTTGGCGATGGAAACAGAAGGCTTTTTATCACAGGACAAGAAATCAGCCCTCAAAAACTTAACCGGCAGAAAATATTTTTTTGAAAAAATCCCTAAGCCCCGGGGTCACAATTTCAGCAAAAATCTGACTTTTGCAATTCACTCAAAAATGGTGCCAGAAGCTTGCAATTTCACAATTTCAGCAAAAATCTGACTTTTGGCAATTCACTCAAAAATGGTGCCAGAAGGTTACAAATGATCCCCTGAAAGCTTTGGCGATGGAAACAGAAGGCTTTTTATCACAGGACAAGAAATCAGCCCTCAAAAACTTAACCGGCAGAAAATATGTTTTTGAAAAAATCCCTAAGCCCCGGGGTCTCAATTTCAGCAAAAATCTGACATTTGGCAATTCATTCAAAAATGGTGCCAGAAGCTTGCAATTTCACAATTTCAGCAAAAATCTGACTTTTGGCAATTCACTCAAAAATGGTGCCAGAAGCTTGCAAATGATCCCCTGAAAGCTTTGGCGATGGAAACAGAAGGCTTTTTATCACAGGACAAGAAATCAGCCCTCAAAAACTTAACCGGCAGAAAATATTTTTTTGAAAAAATCCCTAAGCCCTCAGAAATCAGCCCTCAAAAACTTAACCGGCAGAAAATATTTTTTTGAAAAAATCCCTAAGCCCCGGGGTCACAATTTCAGCAAAAATCTGACTTTTGCAATTCACTCAAAAATGGTGCCAGAAGCTTGCAATTTCACAATTTCAGCAAAAATCTGACTTTTGGCAATTCACTCAAAAATGCTGCCAGAAGCTTGCAAATGATCCCCTGAAAGCTTTGGCGATGGAAACAGAAGGCTTTTTATCACAGGACAAGAAATCAGCCCTCAAAAACTTAACCGGCAGAAAATATTTTTTTGAAAAAATCCATAAGCCCCGGGGTCACAATTTCAGCAAAAAATCTGACTTTTGGCAGTTCACTCAAAAATGGTGCCAGAAGCTTGCAAATGATCCGCTGAAAGCTTTGGCGATGGAAACAGAAGGCTTTTTATCACAGGACAAGAAATCAGCCCTCAAAAACTTAACCGGCAGAAAATATTTTTTTGAAAAAATCCCTAAGCCCCGGGGTCACAATTTCAGCAAAAATCTGACTTTTGGCAATTCACTCAAAAATGGTGCCAGAAGCTTGCAAATGATCCCCTGAAAGGTTTGGCACTCGAAACAGAAGGCTTTTTATCACAGGACAAGAAATCAGCCCTCAAAAACTTAACCGGCAGAAAATATTTTTTTGAAAAAATCCCTAAGCCCCGGGGTCACAATTTCAGCAAAAATCTGACTTTTGGCAGTTCACTCAAAAATGGTTCCAAGAGCTTAAAAATGCTCCCCTGAAAGGTTTGGCCCTCGAAAGAGAAGGCTTTTTATCACAGGACAAGAAATCAGCCCTCAAAAACTTAACCGGCAGAAAATATTTTTTTGAAGAAATCCCTAAGCCCCGGGGTCACAATTTCAGCAAAAATCTGACTTTTGGCAATTCACTCAAAAATGGTGCCAGAAGCTTGCAAATGATCCCCTGAAAGCTTTGGCAATGGAAACAGAAGGCTTTTGATCACAGGACAAGAAATCAGCCCTCGAAAACCTAACCGGCAGAAAATATTTTTTTGAAAAAATCCCTAAGCCCTCAGAAATCAGCCCTCAAAAACTTAACTGGCAGAAAATATTTTTTTGAAAAAATCCCTAAGCCCCGGGGTCACAATTTCAGCAAAAATCTGACTTTTGGCAATTCACTCAAAAATGGTGCCAGAAGGTTGCAAATGATCCCCTGAAAGCTTTGGCGATGGAAACAGAAGGCTTTTTATCACAGGACAAGAAATCAGCCCTCAAAAACTTAACCGGCAGAAAATATTTTTTTGAAAAAATCCCTAAGCCCCGGGGTCCCAATTTCATCAAAAATCTGACTTTTGGCAATTCACTCAAAAATGGTGCCAGAAGCTTACAAATGATCCCCTGAAAGCTTTGGCGATGGAAACAGAAGGCTTTTTATCACAGGACAAGAAATCAGCCCTCAAAAACTTAACCGGCAGAAAATATTTTTTTGAAAAAATCCCTAAGCCCCGGGGTCCCAATTTCAGCAAAAATCTGACTTTTGGCAATTCACTCAAAAATGGTGCCAGAAGCTTGCAAATGATCCCCTGAAAGCTTTGGCGATGGAAACAGAAGGCTTTTTATCACAGGACAAGAAATCAGCCCTCAAAAACTTAACCGGCAGAAAATATTTTTTTGAAAAAATCCCTAAGCCCTCAGAAATCAGCCCTCAAAAACTTAACCGGCAGAAAATATTTTTTTGAAAAAATCCCTAAGCCCCGGGGTCACAATTTCAGCAAAAATCTGACTTTTGCAATTCACTCAAAAATGGTGCCAGAAGCTTGCAATTTCACAATTTCAGCAAAAATCTGACTTTTGGCAATTCACTCAAAAATGGTGCCAGAAGGTTGCAAATGATCCCCTGAAAGCTTTGGCGATGGAAACAGAAGGCTTTTTATCACAGGACAAGAAATCAGCCCTCAAAAACTTAACCGGCAGAAAATATTTTTTTGAAAAAATCCCTAAGCCCCGGGGTCACAATTTCAGCAAAAAATCTGACTTTTGGCAGTTCACTCAAAAATGGTGCCAGAAGCTTGCAAATGATCCGCTGAAAGCTTTGGCGATGGAAACAGAAGGCTTTTTATCACAGGACAAGAAATCAGCCCTCAAAAACTTAACCGGCAGAAAATATTTTTTTGAAAAAATCCCTAAGCCCCGGGGTCACAATTTCAGCAAAAATCTGACTTTTGGCAATTCACTCAAAAATGGTGCCAGAAGCTTGCAAATGATCCCCTGAAAGGTTTGGCACTCGAAACAGAAGGCTTTTTATCACAGGACAAGAAATCAGCCCTCAAAAACTTAACCGGCAGAAAATATTTTTTTGAAAAAATCCCTAAGCCCCGGGGTCACAATTTCAGCAAAAATCTGACTTTTGGCAGTCCACTCAAAAATGGTTCCAAGAGCTTAAAAATGCTCCCCTGAAAGGTTTGGCCCTCGAAAGAGAATGCTTTTTATCACAGGACAAGAAATCAGCCCTCAAAAACTTAACCGGCAGAAAATATTTTTTTGAAAAAATCCCTAAGCCCCGGGGTCACAATTTCAGCAAAAATCTGACTTTTGGCAATTCACTCAAAAATGGTGCCAGAAGCTTGCAAATGATCCCCTGAAAGCTTTGGCAATGGAAACAGAAGGCTTTTGATCACAGGACAAGAAATCAGCCCTCGAAAACCTAACCGGCAGAAAATATTTTTTTGAAAAAATCCCTAAGCCCTCAGAAATCAGCCCTCAAAAACTTAACTGGCAGAAAATATTTTTTTGAAAAAATCCCTAAGCCCCGGGGTCACAATTTCAGCAAAAATCTGACTTTTGGCAATTCACTCAAAAATGGTGCCAGAAGGTTGCAAATGATCCCCTGAAAGCTTTGGCGATGGAAACAGAAGGCTTTTTATCACAGGACAAGAAATCAGCCCTCAAAAACTTAACCGGCAGAAAATATTTTTTTGAAAAAATCCCTAAGCCCCGGGGTCCCAATTTCATCAAAAATCTGACTTTTGGCAATTCACTCAAAAATGGTGCCAGAAGCTTACAAATGATCCCCTGAAAGCTTTGGCGATGGAAACAGAAGGCTTTTTATCACAGGACAAGAAATCAGCCCTCAAAAACTTAACCGGCAGAAAATATTTTTTTGAAAAAATCCCTAAGCCCCGGGGTCACAATTTCAGCAAAAATCTGACTTTTGGCAGTTCACTCAAAAATGGTTCCAAGAGCTTAAAAATGCTCCCCTGAAAGGTTTGGCCCTCGAAACAGAAGGCTTTTTATCACAGGACAAGAAATCAGCCCTCAAAAACTTAACCGGCAGAAAATATTTTTTTGAAAAAATCCCTAAGCCCCGGGGTCACAATTTCAGCAAAAATCTGACTTTTGGCAATTCACTCAAAAATGGTGCCAGAAGCTTGCAAATGATCCCCTGAAAGCTTTGGCAATTTAAACAGAAGGCTTTTGATCACAGGACAAGAAATCAGCCCTCGAAAACCTAACCGGCAGAAAATATTTTTTTGAAAAAATCCCTAAGCCCTCAGAAATCAGCCCTCAAAAACTTAACTGGCAGAAAATATTTTTTTGAAAAAATCCCTAAGCCCCGGGGTCACAATTTCAGCAAAAATCTGACTTTTGGCAATTCACTCAAAAATGGTGCCAGAAGCTTGCAAATGATCCCCTGAAAGCTTTGGCGATGGAAACAGAAGGCTTTTTATCACAGGACAAGAAATCAGCCCTCAAAAACCTAACCGGCAGAAAATATTTTTTTGAAAAAATCCATAAGAACCGGGGTCACAATTTCAGCAAAAATCTGACTTTTGGCAGTTCACTCAAAAATGGTTCCAAGAGCTGAAAAATGCTCCCCTGAAAGGTTTGGCACTCGAAACAGAAGGCTTTTTATCACAGGACAAGAAATCAGCCCTCAAAAACCTAACCGGCAGAAAATATTTTTTTGAAAAAATCCCTAAGCCCCGGGTTCACAATTTCAGCAAAAATCTGACTTTTGGCAGTTCACTCAAAAATGGTTCCAAGAGCTTAAAAATGCTCCCCTGAAAGGTTTGGCACTCGAAACAGAAGGCTTTTTATCACAGGACAAGAAATCAGCCCTCAAAAACTTAACCGGCAGAAAATATTTTTTTGAAAAAATCCCTAAGCCCCGGGGTCACAATTTCAGCAAAAATCTGAATTTTGGCAATTCACTCAAAAATGGTGCCAGAAGGTTGCAAATGATCCCCTGAAAGCTTTGGCGATGGAAACAGAAGGCTTTTTATCACAGGACAAGAAATCAGCCCTCAAAAACTTAACCGGCAGAAAATATTTTTTTGAAAAAATCCCTAAGCCCCGGGGTCCCAATTTCATCAAAAATCTGACTTTTGGCAATTCACTCAAAAATGGTGCCAGAAGCTTACAAATGATCCCCTGAAAGCTTTGGCGATGGAAACAGAAGGCTTTTTATCACAGGACAAGAAATCAGCCCTCAAAAACTTAACCGGCAGAAAATATTTTTTTGAAAAAATCCCTAAGCCCCGGGGTCACAATTTCAGCAAAAATCTGACTTTTGGCAGTTCACTCAAAAATGGTTCCAAGAGCTTAAAAATGCTCCCCTGAAAGGTTTGGCCCTCGAAACAGAAGGCTTTTTATCACAGGACAAGAAATCAGCCCTCAAAAACTTAACCGGCAGAAAATATTTTTTTGAAAAAATCCCTAAGCCCCGGGGTCACAATTTCAGCAAAAATCTGACTTTTGGCAATTCACTCAAAAATGGTGCCAGAAGCTTGCAAATGATCCCCTGAAAGCTTTGGCAATTTAAACAGAAGGCTTTTGATCACAGGACAAGAAATCAGCCCTCGAAAACCTAACCGGCAGAAAATATTTTTTTGAAAAAATCCCTAAGCCCTCAGAAATCAGCCCTCAAAAACTTAACTGGCAGAAAATATTTTTTTGAAAAAATCCCTAAGCCCCGGGGTCACAATTTCAGCAAAAATCTGACTTTTGGCAATTCACTCAAAAATGGTGCCAGAAGCTTGCAAATGATCCCCTGAAAGCTTTGGCGATGGAAACAGAAGGCTTTTTATCACAGGACAAGAAATCAGCCCTCAAAAACCTAACCGGCAGAAAATATTTTTTTGAAAAAATCCATAAGAACCGGGGTCACAATTTCAGCAAAAATCTGACTTTTGGCAGTTCACTCAAAAATGGTTCCAAGAGCTGAAAAATGCTCCCCTGAAAGGTTTGGCACTCGAAACAGAAGGCTTTTTATCACAGGACAAGAAATCAGCCCTCAAAAACCTAACCGGCAGAAAATATTTTTTTGAAAAAATCCCTAAGCCCCGGGTTCACAATTTCAGCAAAAATCTGACTTTTGGCAGTTCACTCAAAAATGGTTCCAAGAGCTTAAAAATGCTCCCCTGAAAGGTTTGGCACTCGAAACAGAAGGCTTTTTATCACAGGACAAGAAATCAGCCCTCAAAAACTTAACCGGCAGAAAATATTTTTTTGAAAAAATCCCTAAGCCCCGGGGTCACAATTTCAGCAAAAATCTGAATTTTGGCAATTCACTCAAAAATGGTGCCAGAAGGTTGCAAATGATCCCCTGAAAGCTTTGGCGATGGAAACAGAAGGCTTTTTATCACAGGACAAGAAATCAGCCCTCAAAAACTTAACCGGCAGAAAATATTTTTTTGAAAAAATCCCTAAGCCCCGGGGTCACAATTTCAGCAAAAATCTGACTTTTGGCAATTCACTCAAAAATGGTGCCAGAAGCTTGCAAATGATCCCCTGAAAGGTTTGGCACTCGAAACAGAAGGCTTTTTATCACAGGACAAGAAATCAGCCCTCAAAAACTTAACTGGCAGAAAATATTTTTTTGAAAAAATCCCTAAGCCCCGGGGTCACAATTTCAGCAAAAATCTGACTTTTGGCAGTTCACTCAAAAATGGTTCCAAGAGCTGAAAAATGCTCCCCTGAAAGGTTTGGCACTCGAAACAGAAGGCTATTTATCACAGGACAAGAAATCAGCCCTCAAAAACCTAACCGGCAGAAAATATTTTTTTGAAAAAATCCCTAAGCCCCGGGTTCACAATTTCAGCAAAAATCTGTCTTTTGGCAGTTCACTCAAAAATGGTTCCAAGAGCTTAAAAATGCTCCCCTGAAAGGTTTGGCACTCGAAACAGAAGGCTTTTTATCACAGGACAAGAAATCAGCCCTCAAAAACTTAACCGGCAGAAAATATTTTTTTGAAAAAATCCCTAAGCCCCGGGGTCACAATTTCAGCAAAAATCTGACTTTTGGCAATTCACTCAAAAATGGTGCCAGAAGCTTGCAAATGATCCCCTGAAAGCTTTGGCGATGGAAACAGAAGGCTTTTTATCACAGGACAAGAAATCAGCCCTCAAAAACTTAACCGGCAGAAAATATTTTTTTGAAAAAATCCCTAAGCCCCGGGGTCACAATTTCAGCAAAAAATCTGACTTTTGGCAGTTCACTCAAAAATGGTGCCAGAAGCTTGCAAATGATCCGCTGAAAGCTTTGGCGATGGAAACAGAAGGCTTTTTATCACAGGACAAGAAATCAGCCCTCAAAAACTTAACCGGCAGAAAATATTTTTTTGAAAAAATCCCTAAGCCCCGGGGTCACAATTTCAGCAAAAATCTGACTTTTGGCAATTCACTCAAAAATGGTGCCAGAAGCTTGCAAATGATCCCCTGAAAGGTTTCCCACTCGAAACAGAAGGCTTTTTATCACAGGACAAGAAATCAGCCCTCAAAAACGTAACCGGCAGAAAATATTTTTTTGAAAAAATCCCTAAGCCCCGGGGTCACAACTTCAGCAAAAATCTGACTTTTGGCAATTCACTCAAAAATGGTGCCAGAAGCTTGCAAATGATCCCCTGAAAGGTTTGGCACTCGAAACAGAAGGCTTTTTATCACAGGACAAGAAATCAGCCCTCAAAAACGTAACCGGCAGAAAATATTTTTTTGAAAAAATCTCTAAGCCCCGGGGTCACAATTTCAGCAAAAATCTGACTTTTGGCAGTTCACTCAAAAATGGTGCCAGAAGCTTGCAAATGATCCACTGAAAGCTTTGGCGATGGAAACAGAAGGCTTTTTATCACAGGACAAGAAATCAGCCCTCAAAAACTTAACCAGCAGAAAATATTTTTTTGAAAAAATCTCTAAGCCCTGGGGTCACAATTTCAGCAAAAATCTGACTTTTGGCAGTTCACTCAAAAATGGTGCCAGAAGCTTGCAAATGATCCCCTGAATGCTTTGGCGATGGAAACAGAAGGCTTTTTATCACAGGACAAGAAATCAGCCCTCAAAAACTTAACTGGCAGAAAATATTTTTTTGAAAAAATCCCTAAGCCCCGGGGTCACAATTTCAGCAAAAATCTGACTTTTGGCAATTCACTCAAAAATGGTGCCAGAAGCTTGCATATGATCCCCTGAAAGCTTTGGCGATGGAAACAGAAGGCTTTTTATCACAGGACAAGAAATCAGCCCTCAAAAACTTAACCGGCAGAAAATATTTTTTTGAAAAAGTCCCTAAGCCCCGGGGTCACAATTTCAGCAAAAATTTGACTTTTGGCAATTCACTCAAAAATGGTGCCAGAAGCTTGCAAATGATCCCCTGAAAGCTTTGTCGATGGAAACAGAAGGCTTTTTATCACAGGACAAGAAATCAGCCCTCAAAAACTTAACCGGCAGAAAATATTTTTTTGAAAAAATCCCTAAGCCCCGGGGTCACAATTTCAGCAAAAATCTGACTTTTGGCAATTCACTCAAAAATGGTGCCAGAAGCTTGCAATTTCACAATTTCAGCAAAAATCTGACTTTTGGCAATTCACTCAAAAATGGTGCCAGAAGGTTGCAAATGATCCCCTGAAAGCTTTGGCGATGGAAACAGAAGGCTTTTGATCACAGGACAAGAAATCAGCCCTCAACAACTTAACCGGCAGAAAATATTTTTTTGAAAAAATCCTT
Source organism: Podarcis liolepis (assembly GCF_965112155.1). NCBI lineage: Eukaryota > Metazoa > Chordata > Lepidosauria > Squamata > Lacertidae > Podarcis > Podarcis liolepis. Next base: position 16,138,161 of record NC_139571.1, on the reverse strand, counting down.
AAGCCCCGGGGTCACAATTTCAGCAAAAATCTGACTTTTGGCAATTCACTCTAAAATGGTTCCAAGAGCTTAAAAATGCTCCCCTGAAAGGTTTGGCACTCGAAACAGAAGGCTTATTATCACAGGACAAGAAATCAGCCCTCAAAAACTTAACCGGCAGAAAATATTTTTTTGAAAAAATCCCTAAGCCCCGGGGTCACAATTTCAGCAAAAATCTGACTTTTGGCAATTCACTCAAAAATGGTGCCAGAAGCTTGCAAATGATCCCCTGAAAGGTTTGGCACTCGAAACAGAAGGCTTTTTATTACAGGACAAGAAATCAGCCCTCAAAAACTTGTTGTTGTTGTTGTTTAGTCGTTTAGTCGTGTCCGACTCTTCGTGACCCCATGGACCAGAGCACGCCAGGCACTTCTGTCCTCCACTGCCTCCCGCAGTTTGATCAAGCTCATGCTAGTAGCTTCAAGAACACCATCCAACCATCTCATTCTCTGTCGTCCCCTTCTCCTTGTGCCCTCCATCTTTCCCAACATCAGGGTCTTTTCCAGGGAGTCTTCTCTTCTCATGAGGTGGCCAAAGTATTGGAGCCTCAGCTTCACGATCTGACCTTCCAGTGAGCACTCAGGGCTGATTTCCTTAAGAATGGAGAGGTTTGATCTTCTTGCAGTCCATGGGACTCTCAAGAGTCTCCTCCAGCACCATAATTCAAAAGCATCAATTCTTCGGCGATCAGCCTTCTTTATGGTCCAGCTCTCACTTCCATACATCACTACTGGGAAAACCATGGCTTTTACTATACGGACCTTTGTTGGCAAGGTGATGTCTCTGCTTTTTAAGATGTTGTCTAGGTTTGCCATCGCCTTTCTCCCAAGGAGCAGGCGTCTTTTAATTTCGTGACTGCTGTCACCATCTGCACTGATCATGGAGCCCAAGAAAGTAAAATCTCTCACTGCCTCCATTTCTTCCCCATCTATTTGCCAGGAGGTGATGGGACCAGTGGCCATGATCTTCGTTTTTTTGATGTTGAGCTTCAGACCATATTTTGCACTCTCCTCTTTCACCCTCATTAAAAGGTTCTTTAATTCCTCTTCACTTTCTGCCATCAAGGTTGTGTCATCTGCATATCTGAGGTTGTTGATATTTCTTCCGGCAATCTTAATTCCGGCTTGGGATTCATCCAGCCCAGCCTTTCGCATGATGAATTCTGCATATAAGTTAAATAAGCAGGGAGACAATATACAGCCTTGCCGTACTCCTTTCCCAATTTGGAACCAATCAGTTGTTCCATATCCAGTTCTAACTGTAGCTTCTTGTCCCACATAGAGATTTCGCAGGAGACAGATGAGGTGATCAGGCACTCCCATTTCTTTAAGAACTTGCCATAGTTTGCTGTGGTCAACACAGTCAAAGGCTTTTGCATAGTCAATGAAGCAGAAGTAGATGTCTTTCTGGAACTCTCTAGCTTTCTCCATAATCCAGCGCATGTTTGCAATTTGGTCTCTGGTTCCTCTGCCTCTTCTAAATCCAGCTTGCACTTCTGGGAGTTCTCGGTCCACATACTACTTGAGCCTTCCTTGTAGAATTTTAAGCATAACCTTGCTAGCATGTGAAATGAGTGAAATTGTGCGGTAGTTGGAGCATTCTTTGGCACTGCCTTTCTTTGGGATTGGAATGTAGACTGATCTTCTCCAATCCTCTGGCCACTGCTGAGTTTTCCAAACTTGCTGGCATATTGAGTGTAGCACCTTAACAGCATCATCTTTTAAAATTTTAAACAGTTCAGCTGGAATACCATCACTTCCACTGGCCTTGTTATTTGCAGTGCTTTCTAAGGCCCATTTGACTTCACTCTCCAGGATGTCTGGCTCAAGGTCAGCAACCACACTACCTGGGGTGTGCGAGACATCCATATCTTTCTGGTATAATTCCTCTGTGTATTCTTGCCACCTCTTCTTGATGTCTTCTGCTTCAGTTAGATCTTTACCACTTTTGTCCTTTATTATGGTAATCTTTGTACGAAATGTTCCTTTCATATTTCCGATTTTCTTGAACAGATCTCTGGTTCTTCCCATTCTGTTGCTTTCCTCTATTTCTTTGCATTGCTCGTTTAAGAAGGCCTTCTTGTCTCTCCTTGCTATTCTTTGGAAATCTGCATTCAATTTCAAAATTCTCAAAAACTTAACCGGCAGAAAATATTTTTTTGAAAAAATCCCTAAGCCCCGGGGTCACAATTTCAGCAAAAATCTGACTTTTGGCAGTTCACTCAAAAATGGTTCCAAGAGCTTAAAAATGCTCCCCTGAAAGGTTTGGCACTCGAAACAGAAGGCTTTTTATCAGAGGACAAGAAATCAGCCCTCAAAAACTTAACCGGCAGAAAATATTTTTTTGAAAAAATCCCTAAGCCCCGGGGTCACAATTTCAGCAAAAATCTGACTTTTGGCAATTCACTCAAAAATGGTGCCAAAAGGTTGAAAATGCTCCCCTGAAAGGTTTGGCACTCGAAACAGAAGGCTTTTTATCAGAGGACAAGAAATCAGCCCTCAAAAACTTAACCGGCAGAAAATATTTTTTTGAAAAAATCCCTAAGCCCCGGGGTCACAATTTCAGCAAAAATCTGACTTTTGGCAATTCACTCAAAAATGGTGCCAGAAGCTTGCAAATGATCCCCTGAAAGCTTTGGCGATGGAAACAGAAGGCTTTTTATCACAGGACAAGAAATCAGCCCTCAAAAACGTAACCGGCAGAAAATATTTTTTTGAAAAAATCCCTAAGCCCCGGGGTCACAATTTCAGCAAAAATCTGAATTTTGGCAATTCACTCAAAAATGGTGCCAAAAGGTTGAAAATGCTCCCCTGAAAGGTTTGGCACTCGAAACAGAAGGCTTTTTATCACAGGACAAGAAATCAGCCCTCAAAAACTTAACCGGCAGAAAATATTTTTTTGAAAAAATCTCTAAGCCCCGGGGTCACAATTTCAGCAAAAATCTGACTTTTGGCAGTTCACTCAAAAATGGTGCCAGAAGCTTACAAATGATCTCCTGAAAGCTTTGGCGATGGAAACAGAAGGCTTTTTATCACAGTACAAGAAATCAGCCCTCAAAAACTTAACCGGCAGAAAATATTTTTTTGAAAAAATCCCTAAGCCCCGGGGTCACAATTTCAGCAAAAATCTAACTTTTGGCAGTTCACTCAAAAATGGTTCCAAGAGCTTAAAAATGCTCCCCTGAAAGGTTTGGCACTCGAAACAGAAGGCTTTTTATCACAGGACAAGAAATCAGCCCTCAAAAACTTAACCGGCAGAAAATATTTTTTTGAAAAAATCCCTAAGCCCCGGGGTCACAATTTCAGCAAAAATCTGACTTTTGGCAATTCACTCAAAAATGGTGCCAGAAGCTTGCAAATGATCCCCTGAAAGCTTTGGCGATGGAAACAGAAGGCTTTTTATCACAGGACAAGAAATCAGGCCTCCAAAACTTAACCGGCAGAAAATATTTTTTTGAAAAAATCCCTAAGCCCCCGGGGTCACAATTTCAGCAAAAATCTGACTTTTGGCAATTCACTCAAAAATGGTGCCAGAAGCTTGCAAATGATCCCCTGAAAGCTTTGGCGATGGAAACAGAAGGCTTTTTATCACAGGACAAGAAATCAGCCCTCAAAAACGTAACCGGCAGAAAATATTTTTTTGAAAAAATCCCTAAGCCCCGGGGTCACAATTTCAGCAAAAATCTGACTTTTGGCAATTCACTCAAAAATGGTGCCAGAAGCTTGCAAATGATCCCCTGAAAGCTTTGGCGATGGAAACAGAAGGCTTTTTATCACAGGACAAGAAATCAGGCCTCCAAAACTTAACCGGCAGAAAATATTTCTTTGAAAAAATCCCTAAGCCCCGGGGTCACAATTTCAGCAAAAATCTGACTTTTGGCAATTCACTCAAAAATGGTGCCAGAAGCTTGCAAATGATCCCCTGAAAGGTTTGGCACTCGAAACAGAAGGCTTTTTATCACAGGACAAGAAATCAGCCCTCAAAAACTTAACCGGCAGAAAATATTTTTTTGAAAAAATCCCTAAGCCCTGGGGTCACAATTTCAGCAAAAATCTGACTTTTGGCAATTCACTCAAAAATGGTGCCAGAAGCTTGCAAATGATCCCCTGAAAGCTTTGGCGATGGAAACAGAAGGCTTTTTATCACAGGACAAGAAATCAGCCCTCAAAAACTTAACCGGCAGAAAATATTTTTTTGAAAAAATCCCTAAGCCCCGGGGTAGCAATTTCAGCAAAAATCTGACTTTTGGCAGTTCACTCAAAAATGGTTCCAAGAGCTTAAAAATGCTCCCCTGAAAGGTTTGGCACTCGAAACAGAAGGCTTTTTATCAGAGGACAAGAAATCAGCCCTCAAAAACTTAACCGGCAGAAAATATTTTTTTGAAAAAATCCCTAAGCCCCGGGGTCACAATTTCAGCAAAAATCTGACTTTTGGCAATTCACTCAAAAATGGTGCCAGAAGCTTGCAAATGATCCCCTGAAAGCTTTGGCGATGGAAACAGAAGGCTTTTTATCACAGGACAAGCAATCAGGCCTCCAAAACTTAACCGGCAGAAAATATTTTTTTGAAAAAATCCCTAAGCCCCGGGGTCACAATTTCAGCAAAAATCTGACTTTTGGCAATTCACTCAAAAATGGTGCCAGAAGCTTGCAAATGATCCCCTGAAAGCTTTGGCGATGGAAACAGAAGGCTTTTTATCACAGGACAAGAAATCAGCCCTCAAAAACTTAACCGGCAGAAAATATTTCTTTGAAAAAATCCCTAAGCCCCGGGGTCACAATTTCAGCAAAAATCTGACTTTTGGCAATTCACTCAAAAATGGTGCCAGAAGCTTGCAAATGATCCCCTGAAAGGTTTGGCACTCGAAACAGAAGGCTTTTTATCACAGGACAAGAAATCAGCCCTCAAAAACTTAACCGGCAGAAAATATTTTTTTGAAAAAATCCCTAAGCCCCGGGGTCACAATTTCAGCAAAAATCTGACTTTTGGCAATTCACTCAAAAATGGTGCCAGAAGCTTGCAAATGATCCCCTGAAAGCTTTGGCGATGGAAACAGAAGGCTTTTTATCACAGGACAAGAAATCAGGCCTCCAAAACTTAACCGGCAGAAAATATTTTTTTGAAAAAATCCCTAAGCCCCGGGGTCACAATTTCAGCAAAAATCTGACTTTTGGCAATTCACTCAAAAATGGTGCCAGAAGCTTGCAAATGATCCCCTGAAAGCTTTGGCGATGGAAACAGAAGGCTTTTTATCACAGGACAAGAAATCAGGCCTCCAAAACTTAACCGGCAGAAAATATTTCTTTGAAAAAATCCCTAAGCCCCGGGGTCACAATTTCAGCAAAAATCTGACTTTTGGCAATTCACTCAAAAATGGTGCCAGAAGCTTGCAAATGATCCCCTGAAAGGTTTGGCACTCGAAACAGAAGGCTTTTTATCACAGGACAAGAAATCAGCCCTCAAAAACTTAACCGGCAGAAAATATTTTTTTGAAAAAATCCCTAAGCCCTGGGGTCACAATTTCAGCAAAAATCTGACTTTTGGCAATTCACTCAAAAATGGTGCCAGAAGCTTGCAAATGATCCCCTGAAAGCTTTGGCGATGGAAACAGAAGGCTTTTTATCACAGGACAAGAAATCAGCCCTCAAAAACTTAACCGGCAGAAAATATTTTTTTGAAAAAATCCCTAAGCCCCGGGGTAGCAATTTCAGCAAAAATCTGACTTTTGGCAGTTCACTCAAAAATGGTTCCAAGAGCTTAAAAATGCTCCCCTGAAAGGTTTGGCACTCGAAACAGAAGGCTTTTTATCAGAGGACAAGAAATCAGCCCTCAAAAACTTAACCGGCAGAAAATATTTTTTTGAAAAAATCCCTAAGCCCCGGGGTCACAATTTCAGCAAAAATCTGACTTTTGGCAATTCACTCAAAAATGGTGCCAGAAGCTTGCAAATGATCCCCTGAAAGCTTTGGCGATGGAAACAGAAGGCTTTTTATCACAGGACAAGCAATCAGGCCTCCAAAACTTAACCGGCAGAAAATATTTTTTTGAAAAAATCCCTAAGCCCCGGGGTCACAATTTCAGCAAAAATCTGACTTTTGGCAATTCACTCAAAAATGGTGCCAGAAGCTTGCAAATGATCCCCTGAAAGCTTTGGCGATGGAAACAGAAGGCTTTTTATCACAGGACAAGAAATCAGCCCTCAAAAACTTAACCGGCAGAAAATATTTCTTTGAAAAAATCCCTAAGCCCCGGGGTCACAATTTCAGCAAAAATCTGACTTTTGGCAATTCACTCAAAAATGGTGCCAGAAGCTTGCAAATGATCCCCTGAAAGGTTTGGCACTCGAAACAGAAGGCTTTTTATCACAGGACAAGAAATCAGCCCTCAAAAACTTAACCGGCAGAAAATATTTTTTTGAAAAAATCCCTAAGCCCCGGGGTCACAATTTCAGCAAAAATCTGACTTTTGGCAATTCACTCAAAAATGGTGCCAGAAGCTTGCAAATGATCCCCTGAAAGCTTTGGCGATGGAAACAGAAGGCTTTTTATCACAGGACAAGAAATCAGGCCTCCAAAACTTAACCGGCAGAAAATATTTTTTTGAAAAAATCCCTAAGCCCCGGGGTCACAATTTCAGCAAAAATCTGACTTTTGGCAATTCACTCAAAAATGGTGCCAGAAGCTTGCAAATGATCCCCTGAAAGCTTTGGCGATGGAAACAGAAGGCTTTTTATCACAGGACAAGAAATCAGCCCTCAAAAACTTAACCGGCAGAAAATATTTCTTTGAAAAAATCCCTAAGCCCCGGGGTCACAATTTCAGCAAAAATCTGACTTTTGGCAGTTCACTCAAAAATGGTTCCAAGAGCTTAAAAATGCTCCCCTGAAAGGTTTGGCACTCGAAACAGAAGGCTTTTTATCACAGGACAAGAAATCAGCCCTCAAAAACTTAACCGGCAGAAAATATTTTTTTGAAAAAATCCCTAAGCCCCGGGGTCACAATTTCAGCAAAAATCTGACTTTTGGCAATTCACTCAAAAATGGTGCCAGAAGCTTGCAAATGATCCCCTGAAAGCTTTGGCGATGGAAACAGAAGGCTTTTTATCACAGGACAAGAAATCAGCCCTCCAAAACTTAACCGGCAGAAAATATTTTTTTGAAAAAATCCCTAAGCCCCGGGGTCACAATTTCAGCAAAAATCTGACTTTTGGCAATTCACTCAAAAATGGTGCCAGAAGCTTGCAAATGATCCCCTGAAAGGTTTGGCACTCGAAACAGAAGGCTTTTTATCACAGGACAAGAAATCAGCCCTCAAAACCTTAACCGGCAGAAAATATTTTTTTGAAAAAATCCCTAAGCCCTGGGGTCACAATTTCAGCAAAAATCTGACTTTTGGCAGTTCACTCAAAAATGGTTCCAAGAGCTTAAAAATGCTCCCCTGAAAGGTTTGGCACTCGAAACAGAAGGCTTTTTATCACAGGACAAGAAATCAGCCCTCCAAAACTTAACCGGCAGAAAATATTTTTTTGAAAAAATCCCTAAGCCCCGGGGTCACAATTTCAGCAAAAATCTGACTTTTGGCAATTCACTCAAAAATGGTGCCAGAAGCTTGCAAATGATCCCCTGAAAGCTTTGGCGATGGAAACAGAAGGCTTTTTATCACAGGACAAGAAATCAGCCCTCCAAAACTTAACCGGCAGAAAATATTTTTTTGAAAAAACCCCTAAGCCCCGGGCTCACAATTTCAGCAAAAATCTGACTTTTGGCAATTCACTCAAAAATGGTGCCAGAAGCTTGCAAATGATCCCCTGAAAGCTTTGGCGATGGAAACAGAAGGCTTTTTATCACAGGACAAGAAATCAGCCCTCAAAAACGTAACCGGCAGAAAATATTTTTTTGAAAAAATCCCTAAGCCCCGGGGTCACAATTTCAGCAAAAATCTGACTTTTGGCAATTCACTCAAAAATGGTGCCAGAAGCTTGCAAATGATCCCCTGAAAGCTTTGGCGATGGAAACAGAAGGCTTTTTATCACAGGACAAGAAATCAGCCCTCCAAAACTTAACCGGCAGAAAATATTTTTTTGAAAAAATCCCTAAGCCCCGGGGTCACAATTTCAGCAAAAATCTGACTTTTGGCAATTCACTCAAAAATGGTGCCAGAAGCTTGCAAATGATCCCCTGAAAGCTTTGGCGATGGAAACAGAAGGCTTTTTATCACAGGACAAGAAATCAGCTCTCAAAAACGTAACCGGCAGAAAATATTTTTTTGAAAAAATCCCTAAGCCCCGGGGTCACAATTTCAGCAAAAATCTGACTTTTGGCAATTCACTCAAAAATGGTGCCAGAAGCTTGCAAATGATCCCCTGAAAGCTTTGGCGATGGAAACAGAAGGCTTTTTATCACAGGACAAGAAATCAGCCCTCAAAAACCTAACCGGCAGAAAATATTTTTTTGAAAAAATCCCTAAGCCCCGGGGTCACAATTTCAGCAAAAATCTGACTTTTGGCAATTCACTCAAAAATGGTGCCAAAAGGTTGAAAATGCTCCCCTGAAAGGTTTGGCACTCGAAACAGAAGGCTTTTTATCACAGGACAAGAAATAAGCCCTCAAAAACTTAACCGGCAGAAAATATTTCTTTGAAAAAATCCCTAAGCCCTGGGGTCACAATTTCAGCAAAAATCTGACTTTTGGCAATTCACTCAAAAATGGTGCCAGAAGCTTGCAAATGATCCCCTGAAAGGTTTGGCACTCGAAACAGAAGGCTTTTTATCACAGGACAAGAAATCAGCCCTCAAAAACTTAACCGGCAGAAAATATTTTTTTGAAAAAATCCCTAAGCCCCGGGGTCACAATTTCAGCAAAAATCTGACTTTTGGCAGTTCACTCAAAAATGGTTCCAAGAGCTTAAAAATGCTCCCCTGAAAGGTTTGGCACTCGAAACAGAAGGCTTTTTATCACAGGACAAGAAATCAGCCCTCAAAAACTTAACCGGCAGAAAATATGTTTTTGAAAAAATCCGTAAGCCCCGGGGTCACAATTTCAGCAAAAATCTGACTTTTGGCAATTCACTCAAAAATGGTGCCAGAAGGTTGCAAATGATCCCCTGAAAGCTTTGGCGATGGAAACAGAAGGCTTTTTATCACAGGACAAGAAATCAGCCCTCAAAAACTTAACCGGCAGAAAATATTTTTTTGAAAAAATCCCTAAGCCCCGGGGTCACAATTTCAGCAAAAATCTGACTTTTGGCAATTCACTCAAAAATGGTGCCAGAAGCTTGCAAATGATCCCCTGAAAGCTTTGGCGATGGAAACAGAAGGCTTTTTATCACAGGACAAGAAATCAGCCCTCAAAAACGTAACCGGCAGAAAATATTTTTTTTAAAAAATCCCTAAGCCCCGGGGTCACAATTTCAGCAAAAATCTGACTTTTGGCAATTCACTCAAAAATGGTGCCAAAAGGTTGAAAATGCTCCCCTGAAAGGTTTGGCACTCGAAACAGAAGGCTTTTTATCACAGGACAAGAAATAAGCATTCAAAAACTTAACCGGCAGAAAATATTTCTTTGAAAAAATCCCTAAGCCCTGGGGTCACAATTTCAGCAAAAATCTGACTTTTGGCAATTCACTCAAAAATGGTGCCAGAAGCTTGCAAATGATCCCCTGAAAGGTTTGGCACTCGAAACAGAAGGCTTTTTATCACAGGACAAGAAATCAGCCCTCAAAAACTTAACCGGCAGAAAATATTTTTTTGAAAAAATCCCTAAGCCCCGGGGTCACAATTTCAGCAAAAATCTGACTTTTGGCAATTCACTCAAAAATGGTGCCAGAAGCTTGCAAATGATCCCCTGAAAGCTTTGGCGATGGAAACAGAAGGCTTTTTATCACAGGACAAGAAATCAGGCCTCCAAAACTTAACTGGCAGAAAATATTTTTTTGAAAAAATCCCTAAGCCCCGGGGTCACAATTTCAGCAAAAATCTGACTTTTGGCAATTCACTCAAAAATGGTGCCAGAAGCTTGCAAATGATCCCCTGAAAGCTTTGGCGATGGAAACAGAAGGCTTTTTATCACAGGACAAGAAATCAGCCCTCAAAAACGTAACCGGCAGAAAATATTTTTTTGAAAAAATCCCTAAGCCCCGGGGTCACAATTTCAGCAAAAATCTGACTTTTGGCAATTCACTCAAAAATGGTGCCAGAAGCTTGCAAATGATCCCCTGAAAGCTTTGGCAATGGAAACAGAAGGCTTTTTATCACAGGACAAGAAATCAGCCCTCAAAAACTTAACCGGCAGAAAATATTTCTTTGAAAAAATCCCTAAGCCCCGGGGTCACAATTTCAGCAAAAATCTGACTTTTGGCAATTCACTCAAAAATGGTGCCAGAAGCTTGCAAATGATCCCCTGAAAGCTTTGGCGATGGAAACAGAAGGCTTTTTATCACAGGACAAGAAATCAGCCCTCAACAACTTAACCGGCAGAAAATATTTTTTTGAAAAAATCCCTAAGGCTCGGGGTCACAATTTCAGCAAAAATCTGACTTTTGGCAATTCACTCAAAAATGGTGCCAGCAGCTTGCAAATGATCCCCTGAAAGCTTTGGCGATGGAAACAGAAGGCTTTTTATCACAGGACAAGAAATCAGCCCTCAAAAACGTATCCGGCAGAAAATATTTTTTTGAAAAAATCCCTAATCCCCGGGGTCACAATTTCAGCAAAAATCTGACTTTTGGCAATTCACTCAAAAATGGTGCCAGAAGCTTGCAAATGATCCCCTGAAAGCTTTGGCGATGGAAACAGAAGGCTTTTTATCACAGGGCAAGAAATCAACCCTCAAAAACTTAACCGGCAGAAAATATTTTTTTGAATAAATCCCTAACCCCCGGGGTCACAATTTCAGCAAAAATCTGACTTTTGGCAGTTCACTCAAAAATGGTTCCAAGAGCTGAAAAATGATCCCCTGAAAGCTTTGGCGATGGAAACAGAAGGCTTTTTATCACAGGGCAAGAAATCAGCCCTCAAAAACTTAACCGGCAGAAAATATTTTTTTGAAAAAATCCCTAAGCCCCGGGGTCACAATTTCAGCAAAAATCTGACTTTTGGCAGTTCACTCAAAAATGGTTCCAAGAGCTGAAAAATGCTCCCCTGAAAGGTTTGGCACTCGAAACAGAAGGCTTTTTATCACAGGACAAGAAATCAGCCCTCAAAAACTTAACCGGCAGGAAATATTTTTTTGAAAAAATCCCTAAGCCCCGGGGTCACAATTTCAGCAAAAATCTGACTTTTGGCAATTCATTCAAAAATGGTGCCAGAAGCTTGCAAATGATCCCCTGAAAGCTTTGGCGATAGAAACAGAAGGATTTTTATCACAGGACAAGAAATCAGCCCTCAAAAATGTAACCGGCAGAAAATATTTTTTTGAAAAAATCCCTAAGCCCCGGGGTCACAATTTCAGCAAAAATCTGACTTTTGGCAATTCACTCAAAAATGGTGCCAGAAGGTTGCAAATGATCCCCTGAAAGCTTTGGCGATGGAAACAGAAGGCTTTTTATCACAGGACAAGAAATCAGCCCTCAAAAACGTAACCGGCAGAAAATATTTTTTTGAAAAAATCCCTAACCCCCGGGGTCACAATTTCAGCAAATATCTGACTTTTGGCAGTTCACTCAAAAATTGTTCCAAGAGCTTAAAAATGCTCCCCTGAAAGGTTTGGCACTCGAAACAGAAGGCTTTTTATCACAGGACAAGAAATCAGCCCTCAAAAACTTAACCGGCAGAAAATATTTTTTTGAAAAAATCCCTAAGCCCCGGGGTCACAATTTCAGCAAAAATCTGACTTTTGGCAATTCACTCAAAAATGGTGCCAGAAGGTTGCAAATGATCCCCTGAAAGCTTTGGCGATGGAAACAGAAGGCTTTTTATCACAGGACAAGAAATCAGCCCTCAAAAACGTAACCGGCAGAAAATATTTTTTTTGAAAAAATCCCTAAGCCCCGGGGTCACAATTTCAGCAGAAATCTGACTTTTGGCATTTCACTCAAAAATTGTTCCAAGAGCTTAAAAATGCTCCCCTGAAAGGTTTGGCACTCGAAACAGAAGGCTTTTTATCACAGGACAAGAAATCAGCCCTCAAAAACTTAACCGGCAGAAAATATTTTTTTGAAAAAATCCCTAAGCCCCGGGGTCACAATTTCAGCAAAAATCTGACTTTTGGCAATTCATTCAAAAATGGTGCCAGAAGCTTGCAAATGATCCCCTGAAAGCTTTGGCGATAGAAACAGAAGGCTTTTTATCACAGGACAAGAAATCAGCCCTCAAAAATGTAACCGGCAGAAAATATTTTTTTGAAAAAATCCCTAAGCCCCGGGGTCACAATTTCAGCAAAAATCTGACTTTTGGCAATTCACTCAAAAATGGTGCCAGAAGGTTGCAAATGATCCCCTGAAAGCTTTGGCGATGGAAACAGAAGGCTTTTTATCACAGGACAAGAAATCAGCCCTCAAAAACGTAACCGGCAGAAAATATTTTTTTGAAAAAATCCCTAACCCCCGGGGTCACAATTTCAGCAAAAATCTGACTTTTGGCAGTTCACTCAAAAATTGTTCCAAGAGCTTAAAAATGCTCCCCTGAAAGGTTTGGCACTCGAAACAGAAGGCTTTTTATCACAGGACAAGAAATCAGCCCTCAAAAACTTAACCGGCAGAAAATATTTTTTTGAAAAAATCCCTAAGCCCCGGGGTCACAATTTCAGCAAAAATCTGACTTTTGGCAATTCACTCAAAAATGGTGCCAGAAGCTTGCAAATGATCCCCTGAAAGGTTTCGCACTCGAAACAGAAGGCTTTTTATCACAGGACAAGAAATCAGCCCTCAAAAACTTAACCGGCAGAAAATATTTTTTTGAAAAAATCCCTAAGCCCCGGGGTCACAATTTCAGCAAAAATCTGACTTTTGGCAGTTCACTCAAAAATGGTGCCAGAAGCTTGCAAATGATCCCCTGAAAGGTTTGGCACTCGAAACAGAAGGCTTTTTATCACAGGACAAGAAATCAGCCCTCAAAAACTTAACCGGCAGAAAATATTTTTTTGAAAAAATCCCTAAGCCCCGGGGTCACAATTTCAGCAAAAATCTGACTTTTGGCAATTCACTTAAAAATGGTGCCAGAAGCTTGCAAATGATCCCCTGAAAGCTTTGGCGATGGAAACAGAAGGCTTTTTATCACAGGACAAGAAATCAGCCCTCAAAAACTTAACCGGCAGAAAATATTTTTTTGAAAAAATCCCTAAGCCCCGGGGTCACAATTTCAGCAAAAATCTGACTTTTGGCAGTTCACTCAAAAATGGTGCCAGAAGCTTGCAAATGATCCCCTGAAAGGTTTGGCACTCGAAACAGAAGGCTTTTTATCACAGGACAAGAAATCAGCCCTCAAAAACTTAACCGGCAGAAAATATTTTTTTGAAAAAATCCCTAAGCCCCGGGGTCACAATTTCAGCAAAAATCTGACTTTTGGCAGTTCACTCAAAAATGGTGCCAGAAGCTTGCAAATGATCCCCTGAAAGCTTTGGCGATGGAAACAGAAGGCTTTTTATCACAGGACAAGAAATCAGCCCTCAACAACTTAACCGGCAGAAAATATTTTTTTGAAAAAATCCCTAATCCCCGGGGTCACAATTTCAGCAAAAATCTGACTTTTGGCAATTCACTCAAAAATGGTGCCAGAAGCTTGCAAATGATCCCCTGAAAGCTTTGGCGATGGAAACAGAAGGCTTTTTATCACAGGGCAAGAAATCAGCCCTCAAAAACTTAACCGGCAGAAAATATTTTTTTGAAAAAATCCCTAACCCCCGGGGTCACAATTTCAGCAAAAATCTGACTTTTGGCAGTTCACTCAAAAATGGTTCCAAGAGCTGAAAAATGCTCCCCTGAAAGGTTTGGCACTCGAAACAGAAGGCTTTTTATCACAGGACAAGAAATCAGCCCTCAAAAACTTAACCGGCAGAAAATATTTTTTTGAAAAAATCCCTAAGCCCCGGGGTCACAATTTCAGCAAAAATCTGACTTTTGGCAGTTCACTCAAAAATGGTTCCAAGAGCTTAAAAATGCTCCCCTGAAAGGTTTGGCACTCGAAACAGAAGGCTTTTTATCACAGGACAAGAAATCAGCCCTCAAAAACTTGACCGGCAGAAAATATTTTTTTGAAAAAATCCGTAAGCCCCGGGGTCACAATTTCAGCAAAAATCTGACTTTTGGCAATTCACTCAAAAATGGTGCCAGAAGCTTGCAAATGATCCCCTGAAAGCTTTGGCGATGGAAACAGAAGGCTTTTTATCACAGGACAAGAAATCAGCCCTCCAAAACTTAACCGGCAGAAAATATTTTTTTGAAAAAATCCCTAAGCCCCGGGGTCACAATTTCAGCAAAAATCTGACTTTTGGCAATTCACTCAAAAATGGTGCCAGAAGCTTGCAAATGATCCCCTGAAAGCTTTGGCGATGGAAACAGAAGGCTTTTTATCACAGGACAAGAAATCAGCCCTCAAAAACGTAACCGGCAGAAAATATTTTTTTTAAAAAATCCCTAAGCCCCGGGGTCACAATTTCAGCAAAAATCTGACTTTTGGCAATTCACTCAAAAATGGTGCCAAAAGGTTGAAAATGCTCCCCTGAAAGGTTTGGCACTCGAAACAGAAGGCTTTTTATCACAGGACAAGAAATCAGCCCTCAAAAACTTAACCGGCAGAAAATATTTTTTTGAAAAAATCCCTAAGCCCCGGGGTCACAATTTCAGCAAAAATCTGACTTTTGGCAGTTCACTCAAAAATGGTTCCAAGAGCTTAAAAATGCTCCCCTGAAAGGTTTGGCACTCGAAACAGAAGGCTTTTTATCACAGGACAAGAAATCAGCCCTCAAAAACTTAACCGGCAGAAAATATTTTTTTGAAAAAATCCGTAAGCCCCGGGGTCACAATTTCAGCAAAAATCTGACTTTTGGCAATTCACTCAAAAATGGTGCCAGAAGGTTGCAAATGATCCCCTGAAAGCTTTGGCGATGGAAACAGAAGGCTTTTTATCACAGGACAAGAAATCAGCCCTCAAAAACTTAACCGGCAGAAAATATTTTTTTGAAAAAATCCCTAAGCCCCGGGGTCACAATTTCAGCAAAAATCTGACTTTTGGCAATTCACTCAAAAATGGTGCCAGAAGCTTGCAAATGATCCCCTGAAAGGTTTGGCACTCGAAACAGAAGGCTTTTTATCACAGGACAAGAAATCAGCCCTCAAAAACTTAACCGGCAGAAAATATTTTTTTGAAAAAATCCCTAAGCCCCGGGGTCACAATTTCAGCAAAAATCTGACTTTTGGCAGTTCACTCAAAAATGGTGCCAGAAGCTTGCAAATGATCCCCTGAAAGGTTTGGCACTCGAAACAGAAGGCTTTTTATCACAGGACAAGAAATCAGCCCTCAAAAACTTAACCGGCAGAAAATATTTTTTTGAAAAAATCCCTAAGCCCCGGGGTCACAATTTCAGCAAAAATCTGACTTTTGGCAATTCACTTAAAAATGGTGCCAGAAGCTTGCAAATGATCCCCTGAAAGCTTTGGCGATGGAAACAGAAGGCTTTTTATCACAGGACAAGAAATCAGCCCTCAAAAACTTAACCGGCAGAAAATATTTTTTTGAAAAAATCCCTAAGCCCCGGGGTCACAATTTCAGCAAAAATCTGACTTTTGGCAGTTCACTCAAAAATGGTGCCAGAAGCTTGCAAATGATCCCCTGAAAGGCTTGGCACTCGAAACAGAAGGCTTTTTATCACAGGACAAGAAATCAGCCCTCAAAAACTTAACCGGCAGAAAATATTTTTTTGAAAAAATCCCTAAGCCCCGGGGTCACAATTTCAGCAAAAATCTGACTTTTGGCAATTCACTCAAAAATGGTGCCAGAAGCTTG
This sequence comes from Podarcis liolepis, assembly GCF_965112155.1. NCBI lineage: Eukaryota > Metazoa > Chordata > Lepidosauria > Squamata > Lacertidae > Podarcis > Podarcis liolepis. The sequence goes on along the minus strand of NC_139571.1, from coordinate 16,122,186 downwards.
CAAATGATCCCCTGAAAGCTTTGGCGATGGGAACAGAAGGCTTTTTATCACAGGACAAGAAATCAGCCCTCAACAACTTAACCGGCAGAAAATATTTTTTTGAAAAAATCCCTAAGGCTCGGGGTCACAATTTCAGCAAAACTCTGACTTTTGGCAATTCACTCAAAAATGGTGCCACAAGTTTGCAAATGATCCCCTGAAAGCTTTGGCGATGGAAACAGAAGGCTTTTTATCACAGGACAAGAAATCAGCCCTCAAAAACTTAACCGGCAGAAAATATTTTTTTGAAAAAATCCCTAAGCCCCGGGGTCACAATTTCAGCAAAAATCTGACTTTTGGCAATTCACTCAAAAATGGTGCCAGAAGCTTGCAAATGATCCCCTGAAAGCTTTGGCGATGGAAACAGAAGGCTTTTTATGACAGGGCAAGAAATCAGCCCTCAAAAACTTAACCGGCAGAAAATATTTTTTTGAAAAAATCCCTAAGCCCCGGGGTCACAATTTCAGCAAAAATCTGACTTTTGGCAGTTCACTCAAAAATGGTTCCAAGAGCTCAAAAATGCTCCCCTGAAAGGTTTGGCACTCGAAACAGAAGGCTTTTTATCACAGGACAAGAAATCAGCCCTCAAAAACTTAACCGGCAGAAAATATTTTTTTGAAAAAATCCCTAAGCCCCGGGGTCACAATTTCAGCAAAAATCTGACTTTTGGCAGTTCACTCAAAAATGGTGCCAGAAGCTTGCAAATGATCCCCTGAAAGGTTTGGCACTCGAAACAGAAGGCTTTTTATCACAGGACAAGAAATCAGCCCTCAAAAACTTAACCGGCAGAAAATATTTTTTTGAAAAAATCCCTAAGCCCCGGGGTCACAATTTCAGCAAAAATCTGACTTTTGGCAATTCACTCAAAAATGGTGCCAGAAGCTTGCAAATGATCCCCTGAAAGCTTTGGCGATGGAAACAGAAGGCTTTTTATCACAGGACAAGAAATCAGCCCTCAACAACTTAACCGGCAGAAAATATTTTTTTGAAAAAATCCCTAAGGCTCGGGGTCACAATTTCAGCAAAAATCTGACTTTTGGCAATTCACTCAAAAATGGTGCCAGCAGCTTGCAAATGATCCCCTGAAAGCTTTGGCGATGGAAACAGAAGGCTTTTTATCACAGGACAAGAAATCAGCCCTCAAAAACGTATCCGGCAGAAAACATTTTTTTGAAAAAATCCCTAATCCCCGGGGTCACAATTTCAGCAAAAATCTGACTTTTGGCAATTCACTCAAAAATGGTGCCAGAAGCTTGCAAATGATCCCCTGAAAGCTTTGGCGATGGAAACAGAAGGCTTTTTATCACAGGGCAAGAAATCAGCCCTCAAAAACTTAACCGGCAGAAAATATTTTTTTGAAAAAATCCCTAACCCCCGGGGTCACAATTTCAGCAAAAATCTGACTTTTGGCAGTTCACTCAAAAATGGTTCCAAGAGCTGAAAAATGCTCCCCTGAAAGGTTTGGCACTCGAAACAGAAGGCTTTTTATCACAGGACAAGAAATCAGCCCTCAAAAACTTAACCGGCAGAAAATATTTTTTTGAAAAAATCCCTAAGCCCCGGGGTCACAATTTCAGCAAAAATCTGACTTTTGGCACTTCACTCAAAAATGGTTCCAAGAGCTTAAAAATGCTCCCCTGAAAGGTTTGGCACTCGAAACAGAAGGCTTTTTATCACAGGACAAGAAATCAGCCCTCAAAAACTTGACCGGCAGAAAATATTTTTTTGAAAAAATCCGTAAGCCCCGGGGTCACAATTTCAGCAAAAATCTGACTTTTGGCAATTCACTCAAAAATGGTGCCAGAAGCTTGCAAATGATCCCCTGAAAGCTTTGGCGATGGAAACAGAAGGCTTTTTATCACAGGACAAGAAATCAGCCCTCCAAAACTTAACCGGCAGAAAATATTTTTTTGAAAAAATCCCTAAGCCCCGGGGTCACAATTTCAGCAAAAATCTGACTTTTGGCAATTCACTCAAAAATGGTGCCAGAAGCTTGCAAATGATCCCCTGAAAGCTTTGGCGATGGAAACAGAAGGCTTTTTATCACAGGACAAGAAATCAGCCCTCAAAAACGTAACCGGCAGAAAATATTTTTTTTAAAAAATCCCTAAGCCCCGGGGTCACAATTTCAGCAAAAATCTGACTTTTGGCAATTCACTCAAAAATGGTGCCAAAAGGTTGAAAATGCTCCCCTGAAAGGTTTGGCACTCGAAACAGAAGGCTTTTTATCACAGGACAAGAAATCAGCCCTCAAAAACTTAACCGGCAGAAAATATTTTTTTGAAAAAATCCCTAAGCCCCGGGGTCACAATTTCAGCAAAAATCTGACTTTTGGCAGTTCACTCAAAAATGGTTCCAAGAGCTTAAAAATGCTCCCCTGAAAGGTTTGGCACTCGAAACAGAAGGCTTTTTATCACAGGACAAGAAATCAGCCCTCAAAAACTTAACCGGCAGAAAATATTTTTTTGAAAAAATCCGTAAGCCCCGGGGTCACAATTTCAGCAAAAATCTGACTTTTGGCAATTCACTCAAAAATGGTGCCAGAAGCTTGCAAATGATCCCCTGAAAGCTTTGGCGATGGAAACAGAAGGCTTTTTATCACAGGACAAGAAATCAGCCCTCAAAAACTTAACCGGCAGAAAATATTTTTTTGAAAAAATCCCTAAGCCCCGGGGTCACAATTTCAGCAAAAATCTGACTTTTGGCAATTCACTCAAAAATGGTGCCAGAAGCTTGCAAATGATCCCCTGAAAGGTTTGGCACTCGAAACAGAAGGCTTTTTATCACAGGACAAGAAATCAGCCCTCAAAAACTTAACCGGCAGAAAATATTTTTTTGAAAAAATCCCTAAGCCCCGGGGTCACAATTTCAGCAAAAATCTGACTTTTGGCAGTTCACTCAAAAATGGTGCCAGAAGCTTGCAAATGATCCCCTGAAAGGTTTGGCACTCGAAACAGAAGGCTTTTTATCACAGGACAAGAAATCAGCCCTCAAAAACTTAACCGGCAGAAAATATTTTTTTGAAAAAATCCCTAAGCCCCGGGGTCACAATTTCAGCAAAAATCTGACTTTTGGCAATTCACTTAAAAATGGTGCCAGAAGCTTGCAAATGATCCCCTGAAAGCTTTGGCGATGGAAACAGAAGGCTTTTTATCACAGGACAAGAAATCAGCCCTCAAAAACTTAACCGGCAGAAAATATTTTTTTGAAAAAATCCCTAAGCCCCGGGGTCACAATTTCAGCAAAAATCTGACTTTTGGCAGTTCACTCAAAAATGGTGCCAGAAGCTTGCAAATGATCCCCTGAAAGGTTTGGCACTCGAAACAGAAGGCTTTTTATCACAGGACAAGAAATCAGCCCTCAAAAACTTAACCGGCAGAAAATATTTTTTTGAAAAAATCCCTAAGCCCCGGGGTCACAATTTCAGCAAAAATCTGACTTTTGGCAATTCACTCAAAAATGGTGCCAGAAGCTTGCAAATGATCCCCTGAAAGCTTTGGCGATGGGAACAGAAGGCTTTTTATCACAGGACAAGAAATCAGCCCTCAACAACTTAACCGGCAGAAAATATTTTTTTGAAAAAATCCCTAAGGCTCGGGGTCACAATTTCAGCAAAACTCTGACTTTTGGCAATTCACTCAAAAATGGTGCCACAAGTTTGCAAATGATCCCCTGAAAGCTTTGGCGATGGAAACAGAAGGCTTTTTATCACAGGACAAGAAATCAGCCCTCAAAAACTTAACCGGCAGAAAATATTTTTTTGAAAAAATCCCTAAGCCCCGGGGTCACAATTTCAGCAAAAATCTGACTTTTGGCAATTCACTCAAAAATGGTGCCAGAAGCTTGCAAATGATCCCCTGAAAGCTTTGGCGATGGAAACAGAAGGCTTTTTATGACAGGGCAAGAAATCAGCCCTCAAAAACTTAACCGGCAGAAAATATTTTTTTGAAAAAATCCCTAAGCCCCGGGGTCACAATTTCAGCAAAAATCTGACTTTTGGCAGTTCACTCAAAAATGGTTCCAAGAGCTCAAAAATGCTCCCCTGAAAGGTTTGGCACTCGAAACAGAAGGCTTTTTATCACAGGACAAGAAATCAGCCCTCAAAAACTTAACCGGCAGAAAATATTTTTTTGAAAAAATCCCTAAGCCCCGGGGTCACAATTTCAGCAAAAATCTGACTTTTGGCAGTTCACTCAAAAATGGTGCCAGAAGCTTGCAAATGATCCCCTGAAAGGTTTGGCACTCGAAACAGAAGGCTTTTTATCACAGGACAAGAAATCAGCCCTCAAAAACTTAACCGGCAGAAAATATTTTTTTGAAAAAATCCCTAAGCCCCGGGGTCACAATTTCAGCAAAAATCTGACTTTTGGCAATTCACTTAAAAATGGTGCCAGAAGCTTGCAAATGATCCCCTGAAAGCTTTGGCGATGGAAACAGAAGGCTTTTTATCACAGGACAAGAAATCAGCCCTCAAAAACTTAACCGGCAGAAAATATTTTTTTGAAAAAATCCCTAAGCCCCGGGGTCACAATTTCAGCAAAAATCTGACTTTTGGCAGTTCACTCAAAAATGGTGCCAGAAGCTTGCAAATGATCCCCTGAAAGGTTTGGCACTCGAAACAGAAGGCTTTTTATCACAGGACAAGAAATCAGCCCTCAAAAACTTAACCGGCAGAAAATATTTTTTTGAAAAAATCCCTAAGCCCCGGGGTCACAATTTCAGCAAAAATCTGACTTTTGGCAATTCACTCAAAAATGGTGCCAGAAGCTTGCAAATGATCCCCTGAAAGCTTTGGCGATGGAAACAGAAGGCTTTTTATCACAGGACAAGAAATCAGCCCTCAACAACTTAACCGGCAGAAAATATTTTTTTGAAAAAATCCCTAAGGCTCGGGGTCACAATTTCAGCAAAAATCTGACTTTTGGCAATTCACTCAAAAATGGTGCCAGCAGCTTGCAAATGATCCCCTGAAAGCTTTGGCGATGGAAACAGAAGGCTTTTTATCACAGGACAAGAAATCAGCCCTCAAAAACGTATCCGGCAGAAAACATTTTTTTGAAAAAATCCCTAATCCCCGGGGTCACAATTTCAGCAAAAATCTGACTTTTGGCAATTCACTCAAAAATGGTGCCAGAAGCTTGCAAATGATCCCCTGAAAGCTTTGGCGATGGAAACAGAAGGCTTTTTATCACAGGGCAAGAAATCAGCCCTCAAAAACTTAACCGGCAGAAAATATTTTTTTGAAAAAATCCCTAACCCCCGGGGTCACAATTTCAGCAAAAATCTGACTTTTGGCAGTTCACTCAAAAATGGTTCCAAGAGCTGAAAAATGCTCCCCTGAAAGGTTTGGCACTCGAAACAGAAGGCTTTTTATCACAGGACAAGAAATCAGCCCTCAAAAACTTAACCGGCAGAAAATATTTTTTTGAAAAAATCCCTAAGCCCCGGGGTCACAATTTCAGCAAAAATCTGACTTTTGGCAGTTCACTCAAAAATGGTTCCAAGAGCTTAAAAATGCTCCCCTGAAAGGTTTGGCACTCGAAACAGAAGGCTTTTTATCACAGGACAAGAAATCAGCCCTCAAAAACTTGACCGGCAGAAAATATTTTTTTGAAAAAATCCGTAAGCCCCGGGGTCACAATTTCAGCAAAAATCTGACTTTTGGCAATTCACTCAAAAATGGTGCCAGAAGCTTGCAAATGATCCCCTGAAAGCTTTGGCGATGGAAACAGAAGGCTTTTTATCACAGGACAAGAAATCAGCCCTCCAAAACTTAACCGGCAGAAAATATTTTTTTGAAAAAATCCCTAAGCCCCGGGGTCACAATTTCAGCAAAAATCTGACTTTTGGCAATTCACTCAAAAATGGTGCCAGAAGCTTGCAAATGATCCCCTGAAAGCTTTGGCGATGGAAACAGAAGGCTTTTTATCACAGGACAAGAAATCAGCCCTCAAAAACGTAACCGGCAGAAAATATTTTTTTTAAAAAATCCCTAAGCCCCGGGGTCACAATTTCAGCAAAAATCTGACTTTTGGCAATTCACTCAAAAATGGTGCCAAAAGGTTGAAAATGCTCCCCTGAAAGGTTTGGCACTCGAAACAGAAGGCTTTTTATCACAGGACAAGAAATCAGCCCTCAAAAACTTAACCGGCAGAAAATATTTTTTTGAAAAAATCCCTAAGCCCCGGGGTCACAATTTCAGCAAAAATCTGACTTTTGGCAGTTCACTCAAAAATGGTTCCAAGAGCTTAAAAATGCTCCCCTGAAAGGTTTGGCACTCGAAACAGAAGGCTTTTTATCACAGGACAAGAAATCAGCCCTCAAAAACTTAACCGGCAGAAAATATTTTTTTGAAAAAATCCGTAAGCCCCGGGGTCACAATTTCAGCAAAAATCTGACTTTTGGCAATTCACTCAAAAATGGTGCCAGAAGGTTGCAAATGATCCCCTGAAAGCTTTGGCGATGGAAACAGAAGGCTTTTTATCACAGGACAAGAAATCAGCCCTCAAAAACTTAACCGGCAGAAAATATTTTTTTGAAAAAATCCCTAAGCCCCGGGGTCACAATTTCAGCAAAAATCTGACTTTTGGCAATTCACTCAAAAATGGTGCCAGAAGCTTGCAAATGATCCCCTGAAAGGTTTGGCACTCGAAACAGAAGGCTTTTTATCACAGGACAAGAAATCAGCCCTCAAAAACTTAACCGGCAGAAAATATTTTTTTGAAAAAATCCCTAAGCCCCGGGGTCACAATTTCAGCAAAAATCTGACTTTTGGCAGTTCACTCAAAAATGGTGCCAGAAGCTTGCAAATGATCCCCTGAAAGGTTTGGCACTCGAAACAGAAGGCTTTTTATCACAGGACAAGAAATCAGCCCTCAAAAACTTAACCGGCAGAAAATATTTTTTTGAAAAAATCCCTAAGCCCCGGGGTCACAATTTCAGCAAAAATCTGACTTTTGGCAATTCACTTAAAAATGGTGCCAGAAGCTTGCAAATGATCCCCTGAAAGCTTTGGCGATGGAAACAGAAGGCTTTTTATCACAGGACAAGAAATCAGCCCTCAAAAACTTAACCGGCAGAAAATATTTTTTTGAAAAAATCCCTAAGCCCCGGGGTCACAATTTCAGCAAAAATCTGACTTTTGGCAGTTCACTCAAAAATGGTGCCAGAAGCTTGCAAATGATCCCCTGAAAGGTTTGGCACTCGAAACAGAAGGCTTTTTATCACAGGACAAGAAATCAGCCCTCAAAAACTTAACCGGCAGAAAATATTTTTTTGAAAAAATCCCTAAGCCCCGGGGTCACAATTTCAGCAAAAATCTGACTTTTGGCAATTCACTCAAAAATGGTGCCAGAAGCTTGCAAATGATCCCCTGAAAGCTTTGGCGATGGGAACAGAAGGCTTTTTATCACAGGACAAGAAATCAGCCCTCAACAACTTAACCGGCAGAAAATATTTTTTTGAAAAAATCCCTAAGGCTCGGGGTCACAATTTCAGCAAAACTCTGACTTTTGGCAATTCACTCAAAAATGGTGCCACAAGTTTGCAAATGATCCCCTGAAAGCTTTGGCGATGGAAACAGAAGGCTTTTTATCACAGGACAAGAAATCAGCCCTCAAAAACTTAACCGGCAGAAAATATTTTTTTGAAAAAATCCCTAAGCCCCGGGGTCACAATTTCAGCAAAAATCTGACTTTTGGCAATTCACTCAAAAATGGTGCCAGAAGCTTGCAAATGATCCCCTGAAAGCTTTGGCGATGGAAACAGAAGGCTTTTTATGACAGGGCAAGAAATCAGCCCTCAAAAACTTAACCGGCAGAAAATATTTTTTTGAAAAAATCCCTAAGCCCCGGGGTCACAATTTCAGCAAAAATCTGACTTTTGGCAGTTCACTCAAAAATGGTTCCAAGAGCTCAAAAATGCTCCCCTGAAAGGTTTGGCACTCGAAACAGAAGGCTTTTTATCACAGCACAAGAAATCAGCCCTCAAAAACGTAACCGGCAGAAAATATTTTTTTGAAAAAATCCCTAACCCCCGGGGTCACAATTTCAGCAAAAATCTGACTTTTGGCAGTTCACTCAAAAATTGTTCCAAGAGCTTAAAAATGCTCCCCTGAAAGGTTTGGCACTCGAAACAGAAGGCTTTTTATCACAGGACAAGAAATCAGCCCTCAAAAACTTAACCGGCAGAAAACATTTTTTTGAAAAAATCCCTAATCCCCGGGGTCACAATTTCAGCAAAAATCTGACTTTTGGCAATTCACTCAAAAATGGTGCCAGAAGCTTGCAAATGATCCCCTGAAAGCTTTGGCGATGGAAACAGAAGGCTTTTTATCACAGGGCAAGAAATCAGCCCTCAAAAACTTAACCGGCAGAAAATATTTTTTTGAAAAAATCCCTAACCCCCGGGGTCACAATTTCAGCAAAAATCTGACTTTTGGCAGTTCACTCAAAAATGGTTCCAAGAGCTGAAAAATGCTCCCCTGAAAGGTTTGGCACTCGAAACAGAAGGCTTTTTATCACAGGACAAGAAATCAGCCCTCAAAAACTTAACCGGCAGAAAATATTTTTTTGAAAAAATCCCTAAGCCCCGGGGTCACAATTTCAGCAAAAATCTGACTTTTGGCAGTTCACTCAAAAATGGTTCCAAGAGCTTAAAAATGCTCCCCTGAAAGGTTTGGCACTCGAAACAGAAGGCTTTTTATCACAGGACAAGAAATCAGCCCTCAAAAACTTGACCGGCAGAAAATATTTTTTTGAAAAAATCCGTAAGCCCCGGGGTCACAATTTCAGCAAAAATCTGACTTTTGGCAATTCACTCAAAAATGGTGCCAGAAGCTTGCAAATGATCCCCTGAAAGCTTTGGCGATGGAAACAGAAGGCTTTTTATCACAGGACAAGAAATCAGCCCTCCAAAACTTAACCGGCAGAAAATATTTTTTTGAAAAAATCCCTAAGCCCCGGGGTCACAATTTCAGCAAAAATCTGACTTTTGGCAATTCACTCAAAAATGGTGCCAGAAGCTTGCAAATGATCCCCTGAAAGCTTTGGCGATGGAAACAGAAGGCTTTTTATCACAGGACAAGAAATCAGCCCTCAAAAACGTAACCGGCAGAAAATATTTTTTTTAAAAAATCCCTAAGCCCCGGGGTCACAATTTCAGCAAAAATCTGACTTTTGGCAATTCACTCAAAAATGGTGCCAAAAGGTTGAAAATGCTCCCCTGAAAGGTTTGGCACTCGAAACAGAAGGCTTTTTATCACAGGACAAGAAATCAGCCCTCAAAAACTTAACCGGCAGAAAATATTTTTTTGAAAAAATCCCTAAGCCCCGGGGTCACAATTTCAGCAAAAATCTGACTTTTGGCAGTTCACTCAAAAATGGTTCCAAGAGCTTAAAAATGCTCCCCTGAAAGGTTTGGCACTCGAAACAGAAGGCTTTTTATCACAGGACAAGAAATCAGCCCTCAAAAACTTAACCGGCAGAAAATATTTTTTTGAAAAAATCCGTAAGCCCCGGGGTCACAATTTCAGCAAAAATCTGACTTTTGGCAATTCACTCAAAAATGGTGCCAGAAGGTTGCAAATGATCCCCTGAAAGCTTTGGCGATGGAAACAGAAGGCTTTTTATCACAGGACAAGAAATCAGCCCTCAAAAACTTAACCGGCAGAAAATATTTTTTTGAAAAAATCCCTAAGCCCCGGGGTCACAATTTCAGCAAAAATCTGACTTTTGGCAATTCACTCAAAAATGGTGCCAGAAGCTTGCAAATGATCCCCTGAAAGGTTTGGCACTCGAAACAGAAGGCTTTTTATCACAGGACAAGAAATCAGCCCTCAAAAACTTAACCGGCAGAAAATATTTTTTTGAAAAAATCCCTAAGCCCCGGGGTCACAATTTCAGCAAAAATCTGACTTTTGGCAGTTCACTCAAAAATGGTGCCAGAAGCTTGCAAATGATCCCCTGAAAGGTTTGGCACTCGAAACAGAAGGCTTTTTATCACAGGACAAGAAATCAGCCCTCAAAAACTTAACCGGCAGAAAATATTTTTTTGAAAAAATCCCTAAGCCCCGGGGTCACAATTTCAGCAAAAATCTGACTTTTGGCAATTCACTTAAAAATGGTGCCAGAAGCTTGCAAATGATCCCCTGAAAGCTTTGGCGATGGAAACAGAAGGCTTTTTATCACAGGACAAGAAATCAGCCCTCAAAAACTTAACCGGCAGAAAATATTTTTTTGAAAAAATCCCTAAGCCCCGGGGTCACAATTTCAGCAAAAATCTGACTTTTGGCAGTTCACTCAAAAATGGTGCCAGAAGCTTGCAAATGATCCCCTGAAAGGTTTGGCACTCGAAACAGAAGGCTTTTTATCACAGGACAAGAAATCAGCCCTCAAAAACTTAACCGGCAGAAAATATTTTTTTGAAAAAATCCCTAAGCCCCGGGGTCACAATTTCAGCAAAAATCTGACTTTTGGCAATTCACTCAAAAATGGTGCCAGAAGCTTGCAAATGATCCCCTGAAAGCTTTGGCGATGGGAACAGAAGGCTTTTTATCACAGGACAAGAAATCAGCCCTCAACAACTTAACCGGCAGAAAATATTTTTTTGAAAAAATCCCTAAGGCTCGGGGTCACAATTTCAGCAAAACTCTGACTTTTGGCAATTCACTCAAAAATGGTGCCACAAGTTTGCAAATGATCCCCTGAAAGCTTTGGCGATGGAAACAGAAGGCTTTTTATCACAGGACAAGAAATCAGCCCTCAAAAACTTAACCGGCAGAAAATATTTTTTTGAAAAAATCCCTAAGCCCCGGGGTCACAATTTCAGCAAAAATCTGACTTTTGGCAATTCACTCAAAAATGGTGCCAGAAGCTTGCAAATGATCCCCTGAAAGCTTTGGCGATGGAAACAGAAGGCTTTTTATGACAGGGCAAGAAATCAGCCCTCAAAAACTTAACCGGCAGAAAATATTTTTTTGAAAAAATCCCTAAGCCCCGGGGTCACAATTTCAGCAAAAATCTGACTTTTGGCAGTTCACTCAAAAATGGTTCCAAGAGCTCAAAAATGCTCCCCTGAAAGGTTTGGCACTCGAAACAGAAGGCTTTTTATCACAGCACAAGAAATCAGCCCTCAAAAACGTAACCGGCAGAAAATATTTTTTTGAAAAAATCCCTAACCCCCGGGGTCACAATTTCAGCAAAAATCTGACTTTTGGCAGTTCACTCAAAAATTGTTCCAAGAGCTTAAAAATGCTCCCCTGAAAGGTTTGGCACTCGAAACAGAAGGCTTTTTATCACAGGACAAGAAATCAGCCCTCAAAAACTTAACCGGCAGAAAATATTTTTTTGAAAAAATCCCTAAGCCCCGGGGTCACAATTTCAGCAAAAATCTGACTTTGGCAATTCACTCAAAAATGGTGCCAGAAGCTTGCAAATGATCCCCTGAAAGGTTTCGCACTCGAAACAGAAGGCTTTTTATCACAGGACAAGAAATCAGCCCTCAAAAACTTAACCGGCAGAAAATATTTTTTTGAAAAAATCCCTAAGCCCCGGGGTCACAATTTCAGCAAAAATCTGACTTTTGGCAGTTCACTCAAAAATGGTGCCAGAAGCTTGCAAATGATCCCCTGAAAGGTTTGGCACTCAAAACAGAAGGCTTTTTATCACAGGACAAGAAATCAGCCCTCAAAAACTTAACCGGCAGAAAATATTTTTTTGAAAAAATCCCTAAGCCCCGGGGTCACAATTTCAGCAAAAATCTGACTTTTGGCAATTCACTCAAAAATGGTGCCAGAAGCTTGCAAATGATCCCCTGAAAGCTTTGGCGATGGAAACAGAAGGCTTTTTATCACAGGACAAGAAATCAGCCCTCAAAAACTTAACCGGCAGAAAATATTTTTTTGAAAAAATCCCTAAGGCTCGGGGTCACAATTTCAGCAAAACTCTGACTTTTGGCAATTCACTCAAAAATGGTGCCAGAAGGTTGCAAATGATCCCCTGAAAGCTTTGGCGATGGAAACAGAAGGCTTTTTATCACAGGACAAGAAATCAGCCCTCAAAAACGTAACCGGCAGAAAATATTTTTTTGAAAAAATCCCTAAGCCCCGGGGTCACAATTTCAGCAGAAATCTGACTTTTGGCATTTCACTCAAAAATTGTTCCAAGAGCTTAAAAATGCTCCCCTGAAAGGTTTGGCACTTGAAACAGAAGGCTTTTTATCACAGGACAAGAAATCAGCCCTCAAAAACTTAACCGGCAGAAAATATTTTTTTGAAAAAATCCCTAAGCCCCGGGGTCACAATTTCAGCAAAAATCTGACTTTTGGCAATTCACTCAAAAATGGTGCCAGAAGCTTGCAAATGATCCCCTGAAAGGTTTGGCACTCGAAACAGAAGGCTTTTTATCACAGGACAAGAAATCAGCCCTCAAAAACTTAACCGGCAGAAAATATTTTTTTGAAAAAATCCCTAAGCCCCGGGGTCACAATTTCAGCAAAAATCTGACTTTTGGCAATTCACTCAAAAATGGTGCCAGAAGCTTGCAATTTCACAATTTCAGCAAAAATCTGACTTTTGGCAATTCACTCAAAAATGGTGCCAGAAGGTTGCAAATGATCCCCTGAAAGCTTTGGCGATGGAAACAGAAGGCTTTTTATCACAGGACAAGAAATCAGCCCTCAAAAACGTAACCGGCAGAAAATATTTTTTTGAAAAAATCCCTAACCCCCGGGGTCACAATTTCAGCAAAAATCTGACTTTTGACAGTTCACTCAAAAATTGTTCCAAGAGCTTAAAAATGCTCCCCTGAAAGGTTTGGCACTCGAAACAGAAGGCTTTTTATCACAGGACAAGAAATCAGCCCTCAAAAACTTAACCGGCAGAAAATATTTTTTTGAAAAAATCCCTAAGCCCCGGGGTCACAATTTCAGCAAAAATCTGACTTTGGCAATTCACTCAAAAATGGTGCCAGAAGCTTGCAAATGATCCCCTGAAAGGTTTCGCACTCGAAACAGAAGGCTTTTTATCACAGGACAAGAAATCAGCCCTCAAAAACTTAACCGGCAGAAAATATTTTTTTGAAAAAATCCCTAAGCCCCGGGGTCACAATTTCAGCAAAAATCTGACTTTTGGCAGTTCACTCAAAAATGGTGCCAGAAGCTTGCAAATGATCCCCTGAAAGGTTTGGCACTCGAAACAGAAGGCTTTTTATCACAGGACAAGAAATCAGCCCTCAAAAACTTAACCGGCAGAAAATATTTTTTTGAAAAAATCCCTAAGCCCCGGGGTCACAATTTCAGCAAAAATCTGACTTTTGGCAATTCACTCAAAAATGGTGCCAGAAGCTTGCAAATGATCCCCTGAAAGCTTTGGCGATGGAAACAGAAGGCTTTTTATCACAGGACAAGAAATCAGCCCTCAAAAACTTAACCGGCAGAAAATATTTTTTTGAAAAAATCCCTAAGACCCGGGGTCACAATTTCAGCAAAACTCTGACTTTTGGCAATTCACTCAAAAATGGTGCCAGAAGGTTGCAAATGATCCCCTGAAAGCTTTGGCGATGGAAACAGAAGGCTTTTTATCACAGGACAAGAAATCAGCCCTCAAAAACGTAACCGGCAGAAAATATTTTTTTGAAAAAATCCCTAAGCCCCGGGGTCACAATTTCAGCAGAAATCTGACTTTTGGCATTTCACTCAAAAATTGTTCCAAGAGCTTAAAAATGCTCCCCTGAAAGGTTTGGCACTCGAAACAGAAGGCTTTTTATCACAGGACAAGAAATCAGCCCTCAAAAACTTAACCGGCAGAAAATATTTTTTTGAAAAAATCCCTAAGCCCCGGGGTCACAATTTCAGCAAAAATCTGACTTTTGGCAATTCACTCAAAAATGGTGCCAGAAGCTTGCAAATGATCCCCTGAAAGGTTTGGCACTCGAAACAGAAGGCTTTTTATCACAGGACAAGAAATCAGCCCTCAAAAACTTAACCGGCAGAAAATATTTTTTTGAAAAAATCCCTAAGCCCCGGGGTCACAATTTCAGCAAAAATCTGACTTTTGGCAATTCACTCAAAAATGGTGCCAGAAGCTTGCAATTTCACAATTTCAGCAAAAATCTGACTTTTGGCAATTCACTCAAAAATGGTGCCAGAAGGTTGCAAATGATCCCCTGAAAGCTTTGGCGATGGAAACAGAAGGCTTTTTATCACAGGACAAGAAATCAGCCCTCAAAAACGTAACCGGCAGAAAATATTTTTTTGAAAAAATCCCTAAGCCCCGGGGTCACAATTTCAGCAAAAATCTGACTTTTGGCAATTCACTCAAAAATGGTGCCAGAAGCTTGCAATTTCACAATTTCAGCAAAAATCTGACTTTTGGCAATTCACTCAAAAATGGTGCCAGAAGGTTGCAAATGATCCCCTGAAAGCTTTGGCGATGGAAACAGAAGGCTTTTTATCACAGGACAAGAAATCAGCCCTCAAAAACTTAAGCGGCAGAAAATATTTTTTTGAAAAAATCCCTAAGCCCCGGGGTCACAATTTCAGCAAAAATCTGACTTTTGGCAATTCACTCAAAAATGGTGCCAGAAGCTTGCAAATGATCCCCTGAAAGCTTTGGCGATGGAAACAGAAGGCTTTTTATCACAGGACAAGACATCAGCCCTCAAAAACGTATCCGGCAGAACATATTTTTTTGAATAAATCCCTAAGCCCCGGGGTCACAATTTCAGCAAAAATCTGACTTTTGGCAGTTCACTCAAAAATGGTTCCAAGAGCTGAAAAATGCTCCCCTGAAAGGTTTGGCACTCGAAACAGAAGGCTTTTTATCACAGGACAAGAAATCAGCCCTCAAAAACTTAACCGGCAGAAAATATTTTTTTGAAAAAATCCCTAAGCCCAGGGGTCACAATTTCAGCAAAAATCTGACTTTTGGCAATTCACTCAAAAATGGTGCCAGAAGCTTGCAAATGATCCCCTGAAAGCTTTGGCGATGGAAACAGAAGGCTTTTTATCACAGGACAAGAAATCAGCCCTCAAAAACTTAACCGGCAGAAAATATTTTTTTGAAAAAATCCCTAAGGCTCGGGGTCACAATTTCAGCAAAACTCTGACTTTTGGCAATTCACTCAAAAATGGTGCCAGAAGGTTGCAAATGATCCCCTGAAAGCTTTGGCGATGGAAACAGAAGGCTTTTTATCACAGGACAAGAAATCAGCCCTCAAAAACGTAACCGGCAGAAAATATTTTTAGAAAAAATCCCTAAGCCCCGGGGTCACAATTTCAGCAAAAATCTGACTTTTGGCATTTCACTCAAAAATTGTTCCAAGAGCTTAAAAATGCTCCCCTGAAAGGTTTGGCACTCGAAACAGAAGGCTTTTTATCACAGGACAAGAAATCAGCCCTCAAAAACTTAACCGGCAGAAAATATTTTTTTGAAAAAATCCCTAAGCCCCGGGGTCACAATTTCAGCAAAAATCTGACTTTTGGCAATTCACTCAAAAATGGTGCCAGAAGC
Source organism: Podarcis liolepis (assembly GCF_965112155.1). Classification (NCBI taxonomy): domain Eukaryota; kingdom Metazoa; phylum Chordata; class Lepidosauria; order Squamata; family Lacertidae; genus Podarcis; species Podarcis liolepis. The sequence continues at coordinate 16,106,639 of NC_139571.1, read as the reverse complement.
TTGCAAATGATCCCCTGAAAGGTTTCGCACTCGAAACAGAAGGCTTTTTATCACAGGACAAGGAATCAGCCCTCAAAAACTTAACCGGCAGAAAATATTTTTTTGAAAAAATCCCTAAGCCCCGGGGTCACAATTTCAGCAAAGATCTGACTTTTGGCAGTTCACTCAAAAATGGTTCCAAGAGCTTAAAAATGCTCCCCTGAAAGGTTTGGCACTCGAAACAGAAGGCTTTTTATCACAGGACAAGAAATCAGCCCTCAAAAACTTAACCGGCAGAAAATATTTTTTTGAAAAAATCCCTAAGGCCCGGGGTCACAATTTCAGCAAAAATCTGACTTTTGGCAATTCACTCAAAAATGGTGCCAGAAGCTTGCAAATGATCCCCTGAAAGCTTTGGCGATGGAAACAGAAGGCTTTTTATCACAGGACAAGAAATCAGCCCTCAAAAACTTAAACGGCAGAAAATATCTTTTTGAAAAAATCCCTAAGCCCTCAGAAATCAGCCCTCAAAAACTTAACCGGTAGAAAATATTTTTTTGAAAAAATCCCTAAGCCCCGGGGTCACAATTTCAGCAAAAATCTGACTTTTGGCATTTCACTCAAAAATGGTTCCAAGAGCTTAAAAATGCTCCCCTGAAAGGTTTGGCACTCGAAACAGAAGGCTTTTTATCACAGGACATGAAATCAGCCCTCAAAAACTTAACCGGCAGAAAATATTTTTTTGAAAAAATCCCTAAGCCCCGGGGTCACAATTTCAGCAAAGATCTGACTTTTGGCATTTCACTCTAAAATGGTGCCAGAAGGTTGCAAATGATCCCGTGAAAGGTTTGGCACTCGAAACAGAAGGCTTTTTATCACAGGACAAGAAATCAGCCCTCAAAAACTTAACCGGCAGAAAATATTTTTTTGAAAAAATCCCTAAGCCCCGGGGTCACAATTTCAGCAAAGATCTGACTTTTGGCAGTTCACTCAAAAATGGTTCCAAGAGCTTAAAAATGCTCCCCTGAAAGGTTTGGCACTCGAAACAGAAGGCTTTTTATCACAGGACAAGAAATCAGCCCTCAAAAACGTAACCGGCAGAAAATATTTTTTTGAAAAAATCTCTAAGCCCCGGGATCACAATTTCAGCAAAAAACTGACTTTTGGCAATTCACTCAAAAATGGTGCCAGAAGGTTGCAAAGGATCCCCTGAAAGGTTTGGCACTCGAAACAGAAGGCTTTTTATCACAGGACAAGAAATCAGCCCTCAAAAACTTAAACGGCAGAAAATATCTTTTTCAAAAAATCCCTAAGCCCTCAGAAATCAGCCCTCAAAAACTTAACCGGTAGAAAATATTTTTTTGAAAAAATCCCTAAGCCCCGGGGTCACAATTTCAGCAAAAATCTGACTTTTGGCAGTTCACTCAAAAATGGTTCCAAGAGCTTAAAAATGCTCCCCTGAAAGGTTTGGCACTCGAAACAGAAGGCTTTTTATCACAGGACATGAAATCAGCCCTCAAAAACTTAACCGGCAGAAAATATTTTTTTGAAAAAATCCCTAAGCCCCGGGGTCACAATTTCAGCAAAGATCTGACTTTTGGCATTTCACTCTAAAATGTTTCCAAGAGCTTAAAAATGCTCCCCTGAAAGGTTTGGCAGTCGAAACAGAAGGCTTTTTATCACAGGACAAGAAATCAGCCCTCAAAAACTTAACCGGCAGAAAATATTTTTTTGAAAAAATCCCTAAGCCCCGGGGTCACAATTTCAGCAAAAATCTGACTTTTGGCAATTCACTCAAAAATGGTGCCAGAAGCTTACAAATGATCCCCTGAAATCTTTGGCGATGGAAACAGAAGGCTTTTTATCACAGGACAAGAAATCAGCCCTCAAAAACTTAAACGGCAGAAAATATCTTTTTGAAAAAATCCCTAAGCCCTCAGAAATCAGCCCTCAAAAACTTAACCGGTAGAAAATATTTTTTTGAAAAAATCCCTAAGCCCCGGGGTCACAATTTCAGCAAAAATCTGACTTTTGGCAGTTCACTCAAAAATGGTGCCAGAAGCTTGCAAATGCTCCCCAGAAAGGTTTGGCACTCGAAACAGAAGGCTTTTTATCACAGGACATGAAATCAGCCCTCAAAAACTTAACCGGCAGAAAATATTTTTTTGAAAAAATCCCTAAGCCCCGGGGTCACAATTTCAGCAAAGATCTGACTTTTGGCATTTCACTCTAAAATGGTTCCAAGAGCTTAAAAATGCTCCCCTGAAAGGTTTGGCAGTCGAAACAGAAGGCTTTTTATCACAGGACAAGAAATCAGCCCTCAAAAACTTAACCGGCAGAAAATATTTTTTTGAAAAAATCTCTAAGCCCCGGGGTCACAATTTCAGCAAAAATCTGACTTCTGGCAATTCACTCAAAAATGGTGCCAGAAGGTTGCAAATGATCCCGTGAAAGGTTTGGCACTCGAAACAGAAGGCTTTTTATCACAGGACAAGAAATCAGCCCTCAAAAACTTAACCGGCAGAAAATATTTTTTTGAAAAAATCCCTAAGCCCCGGGGTCACAATTTCAGCAAAGATCTGACTTTTGGCAGTTCACTCAAAAATGGTTCCAAGAGCTTAAAAATGCTCCCCTGAAAGGTTTGGCACTCGAAACAGAAGGCTTTTTATCACAGGACAAGAAATCAGCCCTCAAAAACTTAACCAGCAGAAAATATTTTTTTGAAAAAATCTCTAAGCCCCGGGGTCACAATTTCAGCAAAAATCTGACTTTTGGCAATTCACTCAAAAATGGTGCCAGAAGCTTACAAATGATCCCCTGAAATCTTTGGCGATGGAAACAGAAGGCTTTTTATCACAGGACAAGAAATCAGCCCTCAAAAACTTAAACGGCAGAAAATATCTTTTTGAAAAAATCCCTAAGCCCTCAGAAATCAGCCCTCAAAAACTTAACCGGTAGAAAATATTTTTTTGAAAAAATCCCTAAGCCCCGGGGTCACAATTTCAGCAAAAATCTGACTTTTGGCAGTTCACTCAAAAATGGTGCCAGAAGCTTGCAAATGCTCCCCAGAAAGGTTTGGCACTCGAAACAGAAGGCTTTTTATCACAGGACATGAAATCAGCCCTCAAAAACTTAACCGGCAGAAAATATTTTTTTGAAAAAATCCCTAAGCCCCGGGGTCACAATTTCAGCAAAGATCTGACTTTTGCCATTTCACTCTAAAATGGTTCCAAGAGCTTAAAAATGCTCCCCTGAAAGGTTTGGCAGTCGAAACAGAAGGCTTTTTATCACAGGACAAGAAATCAGCCCTCAAAAACTTAACCGGCAGAAAATATTTTTTTGAAAAAATCTCTAAGCCCCGGGGTCACAATTTCAGCAAAAATCTGACTTCTGGCAATTCACTCAAAAATGGTGCCAGAAGGTTGCAAATGATCCCGTGAAAGGTTTGGCACTCGAAACAGAAGGCTTTTTATCACAGGACAAGAAATCAGCCCTCAAAAACTTAACCGGCAGAAAATATTTTTTTGAAAAAATCCCTAAGCCCCGGGGTCACAATTTCAGCAAAGATCTGACTTTTGGCAGTTCACTCAAAAATGGTTCCAAGAGCTTAAAAATGCTCCCCTGAAAGGTTTGGCACTCGAAACAGAAGGCTTTTTATCACAGGACAAGAAATCAGCCCTCAAAAACTTAACCAGCAGAAAATATTTTTTTGAAAAAATCTCTAAGCCCCGGGATCACAATTTCAGCAAAAAACTGACTTTCGGCAATTCACTCAAAAATGGTGCCAGAAGGTTGCAAAGGATCCCCTGAAAGGTTTGGCACTCGAAACAGAAGGCTTTTTATTACAGGACATGAAATCAGCCCTCAAAAACTTAACCGGCAGAAAATATTTTTTTGAAAAAATCCCTAAGCCCCGGGGTCACAATTTCAGCCAAAATCTGACTTTTGGCAATTCACTCAAAAATGGTGCCAGAAGCTTGCAATTTCACAATTTCAGCAAAAATCTGACTTTTGGCAATTCACTCAAAAATGGTGCCAGAAGCTTGCAAATGATCCCCTGAAAGCTTTGGCGATGGAAACAGAAGGCTTTTTATCACACGACAAGAAATCAGCCCTCAAAAACTTAACCGGTAGAAAATATTTTTTTGAAAAAATCCCTAAGCCCCGGGGTCACAATTTCAGCAAAAATCTGACTTTTGGCAGTTCACTCAAAAATGGTTCCAAGAGCTTAAATATGCTCCCCTGAAAGGTTTGGCACTCGAAACAGAAGGCTTTTTATCACAGGACATGAAATCAGCACTCAAAAACTTAACCGGCAGAAAATATTTTTTTGAAAAAATCCCTAAGCCCCGGGGTCACAATTTCAGCAAAGATCTGACTTTTGGCATTTCACTCTAAAATGTTTCCAAGAGCTTAAAAATGCTCCCCTGAAAGGTTTGGCACTCGAAACAGAAGGCTTTTTATCACAGGACAAGAAATCAGCCCTCAAAACTTAACCGGCAGAAAATATTTTTTTGAAAAAATCTCTAAGCCCCGGGGTCACAATTTCAGCAAAAATCTGACTTTTGGCATTTCACTCAAAAATGTTTCCAAGAGCTTAAAAATGATCCCCTGAAAGGTTTGGCACTCGAAACAGAAGGCTTTTTATCACAGGACAAGAAATCAGCCCTCAAAACTTAACCGGCAGAAAATATTTTTTTGAAAAAATCTCTAAGCCCCGGGGTCACAATTTCAGCAAAAATCTGACTTTTGGCAATTCACTCAAAAATGGTGCCAGAAGGTTGCAAATGATCCCCTGAAAGGTTTGGCACTCGAAACAGAAGGCTTTTCATCACAGGACAAGAAATCAGCCCTCAAAAACTTAACCGGCAGAAAATATTTTTTTGAAAAAATCCCTAAGCCCCGGGGTCACAATTTCAGCAAAAATCTGACTTTTGGCAATTCACTCAAAAATGGTGCCAGAAGCTTACAAATGATCCCCTGAAAGCTTTGGCGATGGAAACAGAAGGCTTTTTATCACAGGACAAGAAATCAGCCCTCAAAAACTTAACCGGCAGAAAATATTTTTTTGAAAAAATCTCTAAGCCCCGGGGTCACAATTTCAGCAAAAATCTGACTTTTGGCAATTCACTCAAAAATGGTGCCAGAAGCTTGCAAATGATCCCCTGAAAGCTTTGGCGATGGAAACAGAAGGCTTTTTATCACAGGACAAGAAATCAGCCCTCAAAAACTTAACCGGCAGAAAATATTTTTTTGAAAAAATCCGTAAGCCCCGGGGTCACAATTTCAGCAAAAATCTGACTTTTGGCAATTCACTCAAAAATGGTGCCAGAAGCTTGCAAATGATCCCCTGAAAGCTTTGGCGATGGAAACCGAAGGCTTTTTATCACAGGACAAGAAATCAGCCCTCAAAAACTTAACCGGCAGAAAATATTTTTTTCAAAAAATCCCTAAGCCCCGGGGTCACAATTTCAGCAAAAATCTGACTTTTGGCAATTCACTCAAAAATGGTGCCAGAAGCTTGCAAATGATCCCGTGAAAGGTTTGGCACTCGAAACAGAAGGCTTTTTATCACAGGACAAGAAATCAGCCCTCAAAAACTTAACCGGCAGAAAATATTTTTTTGAAAAAATCTCTAAGCCCCGGGATCACAATTTCAGCAAAAAACTGACTTTTGGCAATTCACTCAAAAATGGTGCCAGAAGGTTGCAAATGATCCCCTGAAAGGTTCGGCACTCGAAACAGAAGTCTTTTTATCACAGGACAAGAAATCAGCCCTCAAAAACTTAACCGGCAGAAAATATCTTTTTGAAAAAATCCCTAAGCCCTCAGAAATCAGCCCTCAAAAACTTAACCGGTAGAAAATATTTTTTTGAAAAAATCCCTAAGCCCCGGGGTCACAATTTCAGCAAAGATCTGACTTTTGGCAGTTCACTCAAAAATGGTGCCAGAAGGTTGCAAATGATCCCCTGAAAGGTTTGGCACTCGAAACAGAAGGCTTTTTATCACAGGACAAGAAATCAGCCCTCAAAAACCTAACCGGCAGAAAATATTTTTTTGAAAAAATCCCTAAGCCCCGGGGTCACAATTTCAGCAAAAATCTGACTTTTGGCAATTCACTCAAAAATGGTGCCAGAAGCTTGCAAATGATCCCCTGAAAGCTTTGGCGATGGAAACAGAAGGCTTTTTATCACAGGACAAGAAGTCAGCCCTCAAAAACTTAACCGGCAGAAAATATTTTTTTGAAAAAATCCCTAAGCCCCGGGGTCACAATTTCAGCAAAAATCTGAATTTTGGCAGTTCACTCAAAAATGGTGCCAGAAGCTTGCAAATGCTCCCCAGAAAGGTTTGGCACTCGAAACAGAAGGCTTTTTATCACAGGACAAGAAATCAGCCCTCAAAAACTTAACCGGCAGAAAATATTTTTTTGAAAAAATCCCTAAGCCCCGGGGTCACAATTTCAGCAAAAATCTGACTTTTGGCAATTCACTCAAAAATGGTGCCAGAAGCTTGCAATTTCACAATTTCAGCAAAAATCTGACTTTTGGCAATTCACTCAAAAATGGTGCCAGAAGCTTGCAAATGATCCCCTGAAAGCTTTGGCGATGGAAACAGAAGGCTTTTTATCACAGGACAAGAAATCAGCCCTCAAAAACTTAACCGGCAGAAAATATTTTTTTGAAAAAATCCCTAAGCCCCGGGGTCACAATTTCAGCAAAAATCTGACTTTTGGCAATTCACTCAAAAATGGTGCCAGAAGCTTACAAATGATCCCCTGAAAGCTTTGGCGATGGAAACAGAAGGCTTTTTATCACAGGACAAGAAATCAGCCCTCAAAAACTTAACCGGCAGAAAATATTTTTTTGAAAAAATCCCTAAGCCCTCAGAAATCAGCCCTCAAAAACTTAACCGGTAGAAAATATTTTTTTGAAAAAATCCCTAAGCCCCGGGGTCACAATTTCAGCAAAAATCTGACTTTTGGCAGTTCACTCAAAAATGGTTCCAAGAGCTTAAAAATGCTCCCCTGAAAGGTTTGGCACTCGAAACAGAAGCCTTTTTATCACAGGACATGAAATCAGCCCTCAAAAACTTAACCGGCAGAAAATATTTTTTTGAAAAAATCCCTAAGCCCCGGGGTCACAATTTCAGCAAAGATCTGACTTTTGGCATTTCACTCTAAAATGGTTCCAAGAGCTTAAAAATGCTCCCCTGAAAGGTTTGGCACTCGAAACAGAAGGCTTTTTATCACAGGACAAGAAGTCAGCCCTCAAAAACTTAACCGGCAGAAAATATTTCTTTGAAAAAATCCCTAAGCCCCGGTGTCACAATTTCAGCAAAAATCTGACTTTTGGCAGTTCACTCAAAAATGGTGCCAGAAGCTTGCAAACGCTCCCCAGAAAGGTTTGGCACTCGAAACAGAAGGCTTTTTATCACAGGACAAGAAATCAGCCCTCAAAAACTTAACCGGCAGAAAATATTTTTTTGAAAAAATCCCTAAGCCCCGGGGTCACAATTTCAGCAAAAATCTAACTTTTGGCAATTCACTCAAAAATGGTGCCAGAAGCTTGCAATTTCACAATTTCAGCAAAAATCTGACTTTTGGCAATTCACTCAAAAATGGTGCCAGAAGCTTGCAAACGCTCCCCAGAAAGGTTTGGCACTCGAAACAGAAGGCTTTTTATCACAGGACAAGAAATCAGCCCTCAAAAACTTAACCGGCAGAAAATATTTTTTTGAAAAAATCCCTAAGCCCCGGGATCACAAGTTCAGCAAAAATCTGACTTTTGGCAGTTCACTCAAAAATGGTGCCAGAAGCTTGCAAATGATCCCCTGAAAGCTTTGGCGATGGAAACAGAAGGCTTTTTATCACAGGACAAGAAATCAGCCCTCAAAAACTTAACCGGCAGAAAATATTTTTTTGAAAAAATCCCTAAGCCCCGGGGTCACAATTTCAGCAAAAATCTGACTTTTGGCAGTTCACTCAAAAATGGTGCCAGAAGCTTGCAAATGCTCCCCAGAAAGGTTTGGCACTCGAAACAGAAGGCTTTTTATCACAGGACAAGAAATCAGCCCTCAAAAACTTAACCGGCAGAAAATATTTTTTTGAAAAAATCCCTAAGCCCCGGGGTCACAATTTCAGCAAAAATCTGACTTTTGGCAATTCACTCAAAAATGGTGCCAGAAGCTTGCAATTTCACAATTTCAGCAAAAATCTGACTTTTGGCAATTCACTCAAAAATGGTGCCAGAAGCTTGCAAATGATCCCCTGAAAGCTTTGGCGATGGAAACAGAAGGCTTTTTATCACAGGACAAGAAATCAGCCCTCAAAAACTTAACCGGCAGAAAATTTTTTTTTGAAAAAATCCCTAAGCCCCGGGGTCACAATTTCAGCAAAAATCTGACTTTTGGCAATTCACTCAAAAATGGTGCCAGAAGCTTACAAATGATCCCCTGAAAGCTTTGGCGATGGAAACAGAAGACTTTTTATCACAGGACAAGAAATCAGCCCTCAAAAACTTAACCGGCAGAAAATATTTTTTTGAAAAAATCCCTAAGCCCTCAGAAATCAGCCCTCAAAAACTTAACCGGTAGAAAATATTTTTTTGAAAAAATCCCTAAGCCCCGGGGTCACAATTTCAGCAAAAATCTGACTTTTGGCAGTTCACTCAAAAATGGTTCCAAGAGCTTAAAAATGCTCCCCTGAAAGGTTTGGCACTCGAAACAGAAGGCTTTTTATTACAGGACATGAAATCAGCCCTCAAAAACTTAACCGGCAGAAAATATTTTTTTGAAAAAAATCCCTAAGCCCCGGGGTCACAATTTCAGCCAAAATCTGACTTTTGGCAATTCACTCAAAAATGGTGCCAGAAGCTTGCAATTTCACAATTTCAGCAAAAATCTGACTTTTGGCAATTCACTCAAAAATGGTGCCAGAAGCTTGCAAATGATCCCCTGAAAGCTTTGGCGATGGAAACAGAAGGCTTTTTATCACAGGACAAGAAATCAGCCCTCAAAAACTTAACCGGTAGAAAATATTTTTTTGAAAAAATCCCTAAGCCCCGGGGTCACAATTTCAGCAAAAATCTGACTTTTGGCAGTTCACTCAAAAATGGTTCCAAGAGCTTAAAAATGCTCCCCTGAAAGGTTTGGCACTCGAAACAGAAGGCTTTTTATCACAGGACATGAAATCAGCCCTCAAAAACTTAACCGGCAGAAAATATTTTTTTGAAAAAATCCCTAAGCCCCGGGGTCACAATTTCAGCAAAGATCTGACTTTTGGCATTTCACTCTAAAATGGTTCCAAGAGCTTAAAAATGCTCCCCCGAAAGGTTTGGCACTCGAAACAGAAGGCTTTTTATCACAGGACAAGAAATCAGCCCTCAAAAACTTAACCGGCAGAAAATATTTTTATGAAAAAATCTCTAAGCCCCGGGGTCACAATTTCAGCAAAAATCTGACTTTTGGCAATTCACTCAAAAATGGTGCCAGAAGGTTGCAAATGATCCCCTGAAAGGTTTGGCACTCGAAACAGAAGGCTTTTTATCACAGGACAAGAAGTCAGCCCTCAAAAACTTAACCGGCAGAAAATATTTCTTTGAAAAAATCCCTAAGCCCCGGTGTCACAATTCCAGCAAAAATCTGACTTTTGGCAGTTCACTCAAAAATGGTGCCAGAAGCTTGCAAACGCTCCCCAGAAAGGTTTGGCACTCGAAACAGAAGGCTTTTTATCACAGGACAAGAAATCAGCCCTCAAAAACTTAACCGGCAGAAAATATTTTTTTGAAAAAATCCCTAAGCCCCGGGGTCACAATTTCAGCAAAAATCTAACTTTTGGCAATTCACTCAAAAATGGTGCCAGAAGCTTGCAATTTCACAATTTCAGCAAAAATCTGACTTTTGGCAATTCACTCAAAAATGGTGCCAGAAGCATGCAAACGCTCCCCAGAAAGGTTTGGCACTCGAAACAGAAGGCTTTTTATCACAAGACAAGAAATCAGCCCTCAAAAACTTAACCGGCAGAAAATATTTTTTTGAAAAAATCCCTAAGCCCCGGGGTCACAATTTCAGCAAAAATCTGACTTTTGGCAGTTCACTCAAAAATGGTGCCAGAAGCTTGCAAATGATCCCCTGAAAGCTTTGGCGATGGAAACAGAAGGCTTTTTATCACAGGACAAGAAATCAGCCCTCAAAAACTTAACCGGCAGAAAATATTTTTTTGAAAAAATCCCTAGGCTCCGGGGTCACAATTTCAGCAAAAATCTGACTTTTGGCAGTTCACTCAAAAATGGTGCCAGAAGCTTGCAAATGCTCCCCAGAAAGGTTTGGCACTCGAAACAGAAGGCTTTTTATCACAGGACAAGAAATCAGCCCTCAAAAACTTAACCGGCAGAAAATATTTTTTTGAAAAAATCCCTAAGCCCCGGGGTCACAATTTCAGCAAAAATCTGACTTTTGGCAATTCACTCAAAAATGGTGCCAGAAGCTTGCAATTTCACAATTTCAGCAAAAATCTGACTTTTGGCAATTCACTCAAAAATGGTGCCAGAAGCTTGCAAATGATCCCCTGAAAGCTTTGGCGATGGAAACAGAAGGCTTTTTGTCACAGGACAAGAAATCAGCCCTCAAAAACTTAACCGGCAGAAAATATTTTTTTGAAAAAATCCCTAAGCCCCGGGGTCACAATTTCAGCAAAAATCTGACTTTTGGCAATTCACTCAAAAATGGTGCCAGAAGCTTACAAATGATCCCCTGAAAGCTTTGGCGATGGAAACAGAAGACTTTTTATCACAGGACAAGAAATCAGCCCTCAAAAACTTAACCGGCAGAAAATATTTTTTTGAAAAAATCCCTAAGCCCTCAGAAATCAGCCCTCAAAAACTTAACCGGTAGAAAATATTTTTTTGAAAAAATCCCTAAGCCCCGGGGTCACAATTTCAGCAAAAATCTGACTTTTGGCAGTTCACTCAAAAATGGTTCCAAGAGCTTAAAAATGCTCCCCTGAAAGGTTTGGCACTCGAAACAGAAGGCTTTTTATTACAGGACATGAAATCAGCCCTCAAAAACTTAACCGGCAGAAAATATTTTTTTGAAAAAATCCCTAAGCCCCGGGGTCACAATTTCAGCCAAAATCTGACTTTTGGCAATTCACTCAAAAATGGTGCCAGAAGCTTGCAATTTCACAATTTCAGCAAAAATCTGACTTTTGGCAATTCACTCAAAAATGGTGCCAGAAGCTTGCAAATGATCCCCTGAAAGCTTTGGCGATGGAAACAGAAGGCTTTTTATCACAGGACAAGAAATCAGACCTCAAAAACTTAACCGGTAGAAAATATTTTTTTGAAAAAATCCCTAAGCCCCGGGGTCACAATTTCAGCAAAAATCTGACTTTTGGCAGTTCACTCAAAAATGGTTCCAAGAGCTTAAAAATGCTCCCCTGAAAGGTTTGGCACTCGAAACAGAAGGCTTTTTATCACAGGACATGAAATCAGCCCTCAAAAACTTAACCGGCAGAAAATATTTTTTTGAAAAAATCCCTAAGCCCCGGGGTCACAATTTCAGCAAAGATCTGACTTTTGGCATTTCACTCTAAAATGGTTCCAAGAGCTTAAAAATGCTCCCCTGAAAGGTTTGGCACTCGAAACAGAAGGCTTTTTATCACAGGACAAGAAATCAGCCCTCAAAAACTTAACCGGCAGAAAATATTTTTTTGAAAAAATCTCTAAGCCCCGGGGTCACAATTTCAGCAAAAATCTGACTTTTGGCAATTCACTCAAAAATGATGCCAGAAGGTTGCAAATGATCCCCTGAAAGGTTTGGCACTCGAAACAGAAGGCTTTTCATCACAGGACAAGAAATCAGCCCTCAAAAACTTAACCGGCAGAAAATATTTTTTTGAAAAAATCCCTAAGCCCCGGGGTCACAATTTCAGCAAAAATCTGACTTTTGGCAGTTCACTCAAAAATGGTGCCAGAAGCTTGCAAATGATCCCCTGAAAGCTTTGGCGATGGAAACAGAAGGCTTTTTATCACAGGACAAGAAATCAGCCCTCAAAAACTTAACCGGCATAAAATATTTTTTTGAAAAAATCCCTAAGCCCCGGGGTCACAATTTCAGCAAAAATCTGACTTTTGGCAATTCACTCAAAAATGGTGCCAGAAGCTTGCAATTTCACAATTTCAGCAAAAATCTAACTTTTGGCAATTCACTCAAAAATGGTGCCAGAAGCTTGCAAATGATCCCCTGAAAGCTTTGGCGATGGAAACAGAAGGCTTTTTATCACAGGACAAGAAATCAGCCCTCAAAAACTTAACCGGTAGAAAATATTTTTTTGAAAAAATCCCTAAGCCCCGGGGTCACAATTTCAGCAAAAATCTGACTTTTGGCAATTCACTCAAAAATGGTGCCAGAAGGTTGCAAATGATCCCCTGAAAGCTTTGGCGATGGAAACAGAAGGCTTTTTATCACAGGACAAGAAATCAGCCCTCAAAAACTTAACCGGTAGAAAATATTTTTTTGAAAAAATCCCTAAGCCCCGGGGTCACAATTTCAGCAAAAATCTGACTTTTGGCAGTTCACTCAAAAATGGTTCCAAGAGCTTAAAAATGCTCCCCTGAAAGGTTTGGCACTCGAAACAGAAGGCTTTTTATTACAGGACATGAAATCAGCCCTCAAAAACTTAACCGGCAGAAAATATTTTTTTGAAAAAATCCCTAAGCCCCGAGGTCACAATTACAGCCAAAATCTGACTTTTGGCAATTCACTCAAAAATGGTGCCAGAAGCTTGCAATTTCACAATTTCAGCAAAAATCTGACTTTTGGCAATTCACTCAAAAAAGGTGCCAGAAGCTTGCAAATGATCCCCTGAAAGCTTTGGCGATGGAAACAGAAGGCTTTTTATCACAGGACAAGAAATCAGCCCTCAAAAACTTAACCGGTAGAAAATATTTTTTTGAAAAAATCCCTAAGCCCCGGGGTCACAATTTCAGCAAAAATCTGACTTTTGGCAGTTCACTCAAAAATGGTTCCAAGAGCTTAAAAATGCTCCCCTGAAAGGTTTGGCACTCGAAACAGAAGGCTTTTTATCACAGGACATGAAATCAGCCCTCAAAAACTTAACCGGCAGAAAATATTTTTTTGAAAAAATCCCTAAGCCCCGGGGTCACAATTTCAGCAAAGATCTGACTTTTGGCATTTCACTCTAAAATGGTTCCAAGAGCTTAAAAATGCTCCCCTGAAAGGTTTGGCACTCGAAACAGAAGGCTTTTTATCACAGGACAAGAAATCAGCCCTCAAAAACTTAACCGGCAGAAAATATTTTTTTGAAAAAATCTCTAAGCCCCGGGGTCACAATTTCAGCAAAAATCTGACTTTTGGCAATTCACTCAAAAATGATGCCAGAAGGTTGCAAATGATCCCCTGAAAGGTTTGGCACTCGAAACAGAAGGCTTTTCATCACAGGACAAGAAATCAGCCCTCAAAAACTTAACCGGCAGAAAATATTTTTTTGAAAAAATCCCTAAGCCCCGGGGTCACAATTTCAGCAAAAATCTGACTTTTGGCAATTCACTCAAAAATGATGCCAGAAGGTTGCAAATGATCCCCTGAAAGGTTTGGCACTCGAAACAGAAGGCTTTTCATCACAGGACAAGAAATCAGCCCTCAAAAACTTAACCGGCAGAAAATATTTTTTTGAAAAAATCCCTAAGCCCCGGGGTCACAATTTCAGCAAAAATCTGACTTTTGGCAGTTCACTCAAAAATGGTTCCAAGAGCTTAAAAATGCTCCCCTGAAAGGTTTGGCACTCGAAACAGAAGGCTTTTTATCACAGGACATGAAATCAGCCCTCAAAAACTTAACCGGCAGAAAATATTTTTTTGAAAAAATCCCTAATCCCCGGGGTCACAATTTCAGCAAAGATCTGACTTTTGGCATTTCACTCTAAAATGGTTCCAAGAGCTTAAAAATGCTCCCCTGAAAGGTTTGGCACTCGAAACAGAAGGCTTTTTATCACAGGACAAGAAATCAGCCCTCAAAAACTTAACCGGCAGAAAATATTTTTTTGAAAAAATCTCTAAGCCCCGGGGTCACAATTTCAGCAAAAATCTGACTTTTGGCAATTCACTCAAAAATGGTGCCAGAAGGTTGCAAATGATCCCCTGAAAGGTTTGGCACTCGAAACAGAAGGCTTTTTATCACAGGACAAGAAGTCAGCCCTCAAAAACTTAACCGGCAGAAAATATTTCTTTGAAAAAATCCCTAAGCCCCGGTGTCACAATTCCAGCAAAAATCTGACTTTTGGCAGTTCACTCAAAAATGGTGCCAGAAGCTTGCAAACGCTCCCCAGAAAGGTTTGGCACTCGAAACAGAAGGCTTTTTATCACAGGACAAGAAATCAGCCCTCAAAAACTTAACCGGCAGAAAATATTTTTTTGAAAAAATCCCTAAGCCCCGGGGTCACAATTTCAGCAAAAATCTGACTTTTGGCAGTTCACTCAAAAATGGTTCCAAGAGCTTAAAAATGCTCCCCAGAAAGGTTTGGCACTCGAAACAGAAGGCTTTTTATCACAGGACATGAAATCAGCCCTCAAAAACTTAACCGGCAGAAAATATTTTTTTGAAAAAATCCCTAATCCCCGGGGTCACAATTTCAGCAAAAATCTGACTTTTGGCAATTCACTCAAAAATGGTGCCAGAAGCTTACAAATGATCCCCTGAAAGCTTTGGCGATGGAAACAGAAGACTTTTTATCACAGGACAAGAAATCAGCCCTCAAAAACTTAACCGGCAGAAAATATTTTTTTGAAAAAATCCCTAAGCCCTCAGAAATCAGCCCTCAAAAACTTAACCGGTAGAAAATATTTTTTTGAAAAAATCCCTAAGCCCCGGGGTCACAATTTCAGCAAAAATCTGACTTTTGGCAGTTCACTCAAAAATGGTTCCAAGAGCTTAAAAATGCTCCCCTGAAAGGTTTGGCACTCGAAACAGAAGGCTTTTTATTACAGGACATGAAATCAGCCCTCAAAAACTTAACCGGCAGAAAATATTTTTTTGAAAAAAATCCCTAAGCCCCGGGGTCACAATTTCAGCCAAAATCTGACTTTTGGCAATTCACTCAAAAATGGTGCCAGAAGCTTGCAATTTCACAATTTCAGCAAAAATCTGACTTTTGGCAATTCACTCAAAAATGGTGCCAGAAGCTTGCAAATGATCCCCTGAAAGCTTTGGCGATGGAAACAGAAGGCTTTTTATCACAGGACAAGAAATCAGCCCTCAAAAACTTAACCGGTAGAAAATATTTTTTTGAAAAAATCCCTAAGCCCCGGGGTCACAATTTCAGCAAAAATCTGACTTTTGGCAGTTCACTCAAAAATGGTTCCAAGAGCTTAAAAATGCTCCCCTGAAAGGTTTGGCACTCGAAACAGAAGGCTTTTTATCACAGGACATGAAATCAGCCCTCAAAAACTTAACCGGCAGAAAATATTTTTTTGAAAAAATCCCTAAGCCCCGGGGTCACAATTTCAGCAAAGATCTGACTTTTGGCATTTCACTCTAAAATGGTTCCAAGAGCTTAAAAATGCTCCCCCGAAAGGTTTGGCACTCGAAACAGAAGGCTTTTTATCACAGGACAAGAAATCAGCCCTCAAAAACTTAACCGGCAGAAAATATTTTTTTGAAAAAATCTCTAAGCCCCGGGGTCACAATTTCAGCAAAAATCTGACTTTTGGCAATTCACTCAAAAATGGTGCCAGAAGGTTGCAAATGATCCCCTGAAAGGTTTGGCACTCGAAACAGAAGGCTTTTTATCACAGGACAAGAAGTCAGCCCTCAAAAACTTAACCGGCAGAAAATATTTCTTTGAAAAAATCCCTAAGCCCCGGGGTCACAATTCCAGCAAAAATCTGACTTTTGGCAGTTCACTCAAAAATGGTGCCAGAAGCTTGCAAACGCTCCCCAGAAAGGTTTGGCACTCGAAACAGAAGGCTTTTTATCACAGGACAAGAAATCAGCCCTCAAAAACTTAACCGGCAGAAAATATTTTTTTGAAAAAATCCCTAAGCCCCGGGGTCACAATTTCAGCAAAAATCTAACTTTTGGCAATTCACTCAAAAATGGTGCCAGAAGCTTGCAATTTCACAATTTCAGCAAAAATCTGACTTTTGGCAATTCACTCAAAAATGGTGCCAGAAGCATGCAAACGCTCCCCAGAAAGGTTTGGCACTCGAAACAGAAGGCTTTTTATCACAAGACAAGAAATCAGCCCTCAAAAACTTAACCGGCAGAAAATATTTTTTTGAAAAAATCCCTAAGCCCCGGGGTCACAATTTCAGCAAAAATCTGACTTTTGGCAGTTCACTCAAAAATGGTGCCAGAAGCTTGCAAATGATCCCCTGAAAGCTTTGGCGATGGAAACAGAAGGCTTTTTATCACAGGACAAGAAATCAGCCCTCAAAAACTTAACCGGCAGAAAATATTTTTTTGAAAAAATCCCTAAGCTCCGGGGTCACAATTTCAGCAAAAATCTGACTTTTGGCAGTTCACTCAAAAATGGTGCCAGAAGCTTGCAAATGCTCCCCAGAAAGGTTTGGCACTCGAAACAGAAGGCTTTTTATCACAGGACAAGAAATCAGCCCTCAAAAACTTAACCGGCAGAAAATATTTTTTTGAAAAAATCCCTAAGCCCCGGGGTCACAATTTCAGCAAAAATCTGACTTTTGGCAATTCACTCAAAAATGGTGCCAGAAGCTTGCAATTTCACAATTTCAGCAAAAATCTGACTTTTGGCAATTCACTCAAAAATGGTGCCAGAAGCTTGCAAATGATCCCCTGAAAGCTTTGGCGATGGAAACAGAAGGCTTTTTATCACAGGACAAGAAATCAGCCCTCAAAAACTTAACCGGCAGAAAATATTTTTTTGAAAAAATCCCTAAGCCCCGGGGTCACAATTTCAGCAAAAATCTGACTTTTGGCAATTCACTCAAAAATGGTGCCAGAAGCTTACAAATGATCCCCTGAAAGCTTTGGCGATGGAAACAGAAGACTTTTTATCACAGGACAAGAAATCAGCCCTCAAAAACTTAACCGGCAGAAAATATTTTTTTGAAAAAATCCCTAAGCCCTCAGAAATCAGCCCTCAAAAACTTAACCGGTAGAAAATATTTTTTTGAAAAAATCCCTAAGCCCCGGGGTCACAATTTCAGCAAAAATCTGACTTTTGGCAGTTCACTCAAAAATGGTTCCAAGAGCTTAAAAATGCTCCCCTGAAAGGTTTGGCACTCGAAACAGAAGGCTTTTTATTACAGGACATGAAATCAGCCCTCAAAAACTTAACCGGCAGAAAATATTTTTTTGAAAAAATCCCTAAGCCCCGGGGTCACAATTTCAGCCAAAATCTGACTTTTGGCAATTCACTCAAAAATGGTGCCAGAAGCTTGCAATTTCACAATTTCAGCAAAAATCTGACTTTTGGCAATTCACTCAAAAATGGTGCCAGAAGCTTGCAAATGATCCCCTGAAAGGTTTGGCACTCGAAACAGAAGGCTTTTTATCACAGGACAAGAAATCAGACCTCAAAAACTTAACTGGTAGAAAATATTTTTTTGAAAAAATCCCTAAGCCCCGGGGTCACAATTTCAGCAAAAATCTGACTTTTGGCAGTTCACTCAAAAATGGTTCCAAGAGCTTAAAAATGCTCCCCTGAAAGGTTTGGCACTCGAAACAGAAGGCTTTTTATCACAGGACATGAAATCAGCCCTCAAAAACTTAACCGGCAGAAAATATTTTTTTGAAAAAATCCCTAAGCCCCGGGGTCACAATTTCAGCAAAGATCTGACTTTTGGCATTTCACTCTAAAATGGTTCCAAGAGCTTAAAAATGCTCCCCTGAAAGGTTTGGCACTCGAAACAGAAGGCTTTTTATCACAGGACAAGAAATCAGCCCTCAAAAACTTAACCGGCAGAAAATATTTTTTTGAAAAAATCTCTAAGCCCCGGGGTCACAATTTCAGCAAAAATCTGACTTTTGGCAATTCACTCAAAAATGATGCCAGAAGGTTGCAAATGATCCCCTGAAAGGTTTGGCACTCGAAACAGAAGGCTTTTCATCACAGGACAAGAAATCAGCCCTCAAAAACTTAACCGGCAGAAAATATTTTTTTGAAAAAATCCCTAAGCCCCGGGGTCACAATTTCAGCAAAAATCTGACTTTTGGCAGTTCACTCAAAAATGGTGCCAGAAGCTTGCAAATGATCCCCTGAAAGCTTTGGCGATGGAAACAGAAGGCTTTTTATCACAGGACATGAAATCAGCCCTCAAAAACTTAACCGGCATAAAATATTTTTTTGAAAAAATCCCTAAGCCCCGGGGTCACAATTTCAGCAAAAATCTGACTTTTGGCAATTCACTCAAAAATGGTGCCAGAAGCTTGCAATTTCACAATTTCAGCAAAAATCTAACTTTTGGCAATTCACTCAAAAATGGTGCCAGAAGCTTGCAAATGATCCCCTGAAAGCTTTGGCGATGGAAACAGAAGGCTTTTTATCACAGGACAAGAAATCAGCCCTCAAAAACTTAACCGGCAGAAAATATTTTTTTGAAAAAATCTCTAAGCCCCGGGGTCACAATTTCAGCAAAAATCTGACTTTTGGCAATTCACTCAAAAATGGTGCCAGAAGGTTGCAAATGATCCCCTGAAAGCTTTGGCGATGGAAACAGAAGGCTTTTTATCACAGGACAAGAAATCAGCCCTCAAAAACTTAACCGGTAGAAAATATTTTTTTGAAAAAATCCCTAAGCCCCGGGGTCACAATTTCAGCAAAAATCTGACTTTTGGCAGTTCACTCAAAAATGGTTCCAAGAGCTTAAAAATGCTCCCCTGAAAGGTTTGGCACTCGAAACAGAAGGCTTTTTATTACAGGACATGAAATCAGCCCTCAAAAACTTAACCGGCAGAAAATATTTTTTTGAAAAAATCCCTAAGCCCCGAGGTCACAATTTCAGCCAAAATCTGACTTTTGGCAATTCACTCAAAAATGGTGCCAGAAGCTTGCAATTTCACAATTTCAGCAAAAATCTGACTTTTGGCAATTCACTCAAAAAAGGTGCCAGAAGCTTGCAAATGATCCCCTGAAAGCTTTGGCGATGGAAACAGAAGGCTTTTTATCACAGGACAAGAAATCAGCCCTCAAAAACTTAACCGGTAGAAAATATTTTTTTGAAAAAATCCCTAAGCCCCGGGGTCACAATTTCAGCAAAAATCTGACTTTTGGCAGTTCACTCAAAAATGGTTCCAAGAGCTTAAAAATGCTCCCCTGAAAGGTTTGGCACTCGAAACAGAAGGCTTTTTATCACAGGACATGAAATCAGCCCTCAAAAACTTAACCGGCAGAAAATATTTTTTTGAAAAAATCCCTAAGCCCCGGGGTCACAATTTCAGCAAAGATCTGACTTTTGGCATTTCACTCTAAAATGGTTCCAAGAGCTTAAAAATGCTCCCCTGAAAGGTTTGGCACTCGAAACAGAAGGCTTTTTATCACAGGACAAGAAATCAGCCCTCAAAAACTTAACCGGCAGAAAATATTTTTTTGAAAAAATCTCTAAGCCCCGGGGTCACAATTTCAGCAAAAATCTGACTTTTGGCAATTCACTCAAAAATGATGCCAGAAGGTTGCAAATGATCCCCTGAAAGGTTTGGCACTCGAAACAGAAGGCTTTTCATCACAGGACAAGAAATCAGCCCTCAAAAACTTAACCGGCAGAAAATATTTTTTTGAAAAAATCCCTAAGCCCCGGGGTCACAATTTCAGCAAAAATCTGACTTTTGGCAGTTCACTCAAAAATGGTTCCAAGAGCTTAAAAATGCTCCCCAGAAAGGTTTGGCACTCGAAACAGAAGGCTTTTTATCACAGGACATGAAATCAGCCCTCAAAAACTTAACCGGCAGAAAATATTTTTTTGAAAAAATCCCTAAGCCCCGGGGTCACAATTTCAGCAAAAATCTGACTTTTGGCAGTTCACTCAAAAATGGTTCCAAGAGCTTAAAAATGCTCCCCTGAAAGGTTTGGCACTCGAAACAGAAGGCTTTTTATCACAGGACATGAAATCAGCCCTCAAAAACTTAACCGGCAGAAAATATTTTTTTGAAAAAATCCCTAAGCCCCGGGGTCACAATTTCAGCAAAGATCTGACTTTTGGCATTTCACTCTAAAATGGTTCCAAGAGCTTAAAAATGCTCCCCTGAAAGGTTTGGCACTCGAAACAGAAGGCTTTTTATCACAGGACAAGAAATCAGCCCTCAAAAACTTAACCGGCAGAAAATATTTTTTTGAAAAAATCTCTAAGCCCCGGGGTCACAATTTCAGCAAAAATCTGACTTTTGGCAATTCACTCAAAAATGGTGCCAGAAGGTTGCAAATGATCCCCTGAAAGGTTTGGCACTCGAAACAGAAGGCTTTTTATCACAGGACAAGAAGTCAGCCCTCAAAAACTTAACCGGCAGAAAATATTTCTTTGAAAAAATCCCTAAGCCCCGGTGTCACAATTTCAGCAAAAATCTGACTTTTGGCAGTTCACTCAAAAATGGTGCCAGAAGCTTGCAAACGCTCCCCAGAAAGGTTTGGCACTCGAAACAGAAGGCTTTTTATCACAGGACAAGAAATCAGCCCTCAAAAACTTAACCGGCAGAAAATATTTTTTTGAAAAAATCCCTAAGCCCCGGGGTCACAATTTCAGCAAAAATCTGACTTTTGGCAGTTCACTCAAAAATGGTTCCAAGAGCTTAAAAATGCTCCCCAGAAAGGTTTGGCACTCGAAACAGAAGGCTTTTTATCACAGGACATGAAATCAGCCCTCAAAAACTTAACCGGCAGAAAATATTTTTTTGAAAAAATCCCTAAGCCCCGGGGTCACAATTTCAGCAAAAATCTGACTTTTGGCAGTTCACTCAAAAATGGTTCCAAGAGCTTAAAAATGCTCCCCTGAAAGGTTTGGCACTCGAAACAGAAGGCTTTTTATTACAGGACATGAAATCAGCCCTCAAAAACTTAACCGGCAGAAAATATTTTTTTGAAAAAATCCCTAAGCCCCGGGGTCACAATTTCAGCAAAGATCTGACTTTTGGCATTTCACTCTAAAATGGTTCCAAGAGCTTAAAAATGCTCCCCTGAAAGGTTTGGCACTCGAAACAGAAGGCTTTTTATCACAGGACAAGAAATCAGCCCTCAAAAACTTAACCGGCAGAAAATATTTTTTTGAAAAAATCTCTAAGCCCCAGGGTCACAATTTCAGCAAAAATCTGACTTTTGGCAATTCACTCAAAAATGATGCCAGAAGGTTGCAAATGATCCCCTGAAAGGTTTGGCACTCGAAACAGAAGGCTTTTCATCACAGGACAAGAAATCAGCCCTCAAAAACGTAACCGGCAGAAAATATTTTTTTGAAAAAATCCCTAAGCCCCGGGGTCACAATTTCAGCAAAAATCTGACTTTTGGCAGTTCACTCAAAAATGGTGCCAGAAGCTTGCAAATGATCCCCTGAAAGGTTTGGCACTCGAAACAGAAGGCTTTTTATCACAGGACAAGAAATCAGCCCTCAAAAACTTAACCGGCAGAAAATATTTTTTTGAAAAAATCCCTAAGCCCCGGGGTCACAATTTCAGCAAAAATCTGACTTTTGGCAATTCACTCAAAAATGGTGCCAGAAGCTTGCAATTTCACAATTTCAGCAAAAATCTGACTTTTGGCAATTCACACAAAAATGGTGCCAGAAGCTTGCAAATGATCCCCTGAAAGCTTTGGCGATGGAAACAGAAGGCTTTTTATCACAGGACAAGAAATCAGCCCTCAAAAACTTAACCGGCAGAAAATATTTTTTTGAAAAAATCCCTAAGCCCCGGGGTCACAATTTCAGCAAAAATCTGACTTTTGGCAATTCACTCAAAAATGGTGCCAGAAGCTTGCAATTTCACAATTTCAGCAAAAATCTGACTTTTGGCAATTCACTCAAAAATGGTGCCAGAAGCTTGCAAATGATCCCCTGAAAGCTTTGGCGATGGAAACAGAAGGCTTTTTATCACAGGACAAGAAATCAGCCCTCAAAAACTTAACCGGCAGAAAATATTTTTTTGAAAAAATCTCTAAGCCCCGGGGTCACAATTTCAGCAAAAATCTGACTTTTGGCAATTCACTCAAAAATGGTGCCAGAAGGTTGCAAATGATCCCCTGAAAGCTTTGGCGATGGAAACAGAAGGCTTTTTATCACAGGACAAGAAATCAGCCCTCAAAAACTTAACCGGCAGAAAATATTTTTTTGAAAAAATCCCTAAGCCCCGGGGTCACAATTTCAGCAAAAATCTGACTTTTGGCAATTCACTCAAAAATGGTGCCAGAAGCTTGCAATATCACAATTTCAGCAAAAATCTGACTTTTGGCAATTCACTCAAAAATGGTGCCAGAAGCTTGCAAACGCTCCCCAGAAAGGTTTGGCACTCGAAACAGAAGGCTTTTTATCACAGGACAAGAAATCAGCCCTCAAAAACTTAACAGGCAGAAAATATTTTTTTGAAAAAATCCCTAAGCCCCGGGGTCACAATTTCAGCAAAGATCTGACTTTTGGCATTTCACTCTAAAATGGTTCCAAGAGCTTAAAAATGCTCCCCTGAAAGGTTTGGCACTCGAAACAGAAGGCTTTTTATCACAGGACAAGAAATCAGCCCTCAAAAACTTAACCGGCAGAAAATATTTTTTTGAAAAAATCTCTAAGCCCCGGGGTCACAATTTCAGCAAAAATCTGACTTTTGGCAATTCACTCAAAAATGGTGCCAGAAGGTTGCAAATGATCCCCTGAAAGGTTTGGCACTCGAAACAGAAGGCTTTTCATCACAGGACAAGAAATCAGCCCTCAAAAACTTAACCGGCAGAAAATATTTTTTTGAAAAAATCCCTAAGCCCCGGGGTCACAATTTCAGCAAAAATCTGACTTTTGGCAGTTCACTCAAAAATGGTGCCAGAAGCTTGCAAATGCTCCCCAGAAAGGTTTGGCACTCGAAACAGAAGGCTTTTTATCACAGGACAAGAAATCAGCCCTCAAAAACTTAACCGGCAGAAAATATTTTTTTGAAAAAATCCATAAGCCCCGGGGTCACAATTTCAGCAAAAATCTGACTTTTGGCAATTCACTCAAAAATGGTGGCAGAAGCTTGCAATTTCACAATTTCAGCAAAAATCTGACTTTTGGCAATTCACTCAAAAATGGTGCCAGAAGCTTGCAAATGATCCCCTGAAAGCTTTGGCGATGGAAACAGAAGGCTTTTTATCACAGGACAAGAAATCAGCCCTCAAAAATTTAACCGGCAGAAAATATTTTTTTGAAAAAATCCCTAAGCCCCGGGGTCACAATTTCAGCAAAAATCTGACTTTTGGCAATTCACTCAAAAATGGTGCCAGAAGGTTGCAATATCACAATTTCAGCAAAAATCTGACTTTTGGCAATTCACTCAAAAATGGTGCCAGAAGCTTGCAAATGATCCCCTGAAAGCTTTGGTGATGGAAACAGAAGGCTTTTTATCACAGGACAAGAAATCAGCCCTCAAAAACTTAACCGGTAGAAAATATTTTTTTGAAAAAATCCCTAAGCCCCGGGGTCACAATTTCAGCAAAAATCTGACTTTTGGCAGTTCACTCAAAAATGGTTCCAAGAGCTTAAAAATGCTCCCCTGAAAGGTTTGGCACTCGAAACAGAAGGCTTTTTATCACAGGACATGAAATCAGCCCTCAAAAACTTAACCGGCAGAAAATATTTTTTTGAAAAAATCCCTAAGCCCCGGGGTCACAATTTCAGCAAAAATCTGACTTTTGGCAGTTCACTCAAAAATGGTTCCAAGAGCTTAAAAATGCTCCCCTGAAAGGTTTGGCACTCGAAACAGAAGGCTTTTTATCACAGGACATGAAATCAGCCCTCAAAAACTTAACCGGCAGAAAATATTTTTTTGAAAAAATCTCTAAGCCCCGGGGTCACAATTTCAGCAAAAAACTGACTTTTGGCAATTCACTCAAAAATGGTGCCAGAAGGTTGCAAATGATCCCCTGAAAGCTTTGGCGATGGAAACAGAAGGCTTTTTATCACAGGACAAGAAATCAGCCCTCAAAAACTTAACCGGCAGAAAATATTTTTTTGAAAAAATCCCTAAGCCCCGGGGTCACAATTTCAGCAAAAATCTGACTTTTGGCAATTCACTCAAAAATGGTGCCAGAAGCTTGCAATTTCACAATTTCAGCAAAAATCTGACTTTTGGCAATTCACTCAAAAATGGTGCCAGAAGCTTACAAATGATCCCCTGAAAGCTTTGGCGATGGAAACAGAAGGCTTTTTATCACAGGACAAGAAATCAGCCCTCAAAAACTTAACCGGCAGAAAATATTTTTTTGAAAAAATCCCTAAGCCCCGGGGTCACAATTTCAGCAAAAATCTGACTTTTGGCAATTCACTCAAAAATGGTGCCAGAAGCTTGCAAATGATCCCCTGAAAGCTTTGGCGATGGAAACAGAAGGCTTTTTATCACAGGACAAGAAATCAGCCCTCAAAAACTTAACCGGCAGAAAATATTTTTTTGAAAAAATCTCTAAGCCCCGGGGTCACAATTTCAGCAAAAATCTGACTTTTGGCAATTCACTCAAAAATGATGCCAGAAGGTTGCAAATGATCCCCTGAAAGGTTTGGCACTCGAAACAGAAGGCTTTTTATCACAGGACAAGAAGTCAGCCCTCAAAAACTTAACCGGCAGAAAATATTTTTTTGAAAAAATCCATAAGCCCCGGGGTCACAATTTCAGCAAAAATCTGACTTTTGGCAATTCACTCAAAAATGGTGGCAGAAGCTTGCAATTTCACAATTTCAGCAAAAATCTGACTTTTGGCAATTCACTCAAAAATGGTGCCAGAAGCTTGCAAATGATCCCCTGAAAGCTTTGGCGATGGAAACAGAAGGCTTTTTATCACAGGACAAGAAATCAGCCCTCAAAAATTTAACCGGCAGAAAATATTTTTTTGAAAAAATCCCTAAGCCCCGGGGTCACAATTTCAGCAAAAATCTGACTTTTGGCAATTCACTCAAAAATGGTGCCAGAAGGTTGCAATATCACAATTTCAGCAAAAATCTGACTTTTGGCAATTCACTCAAAAATGGTGCCAGAAGCTTGCAAATGATCCCCTGAAAGCTTTGGCGATGGAAACAGAAGGCTTTTTATCACAGGACAAGAAATCAGCCCTCAAAAACTTAACCGGTAGAAAATATTTTTTTGAAAAAATCCCTAAGCCCCGGGGTCACAATTTCAGCAAAAATCTGACTTTTGGCAGTTCACTCAAAAATGGTTCCAAGAGCTTAAAAATGCTCCCCTGAAAGGTTTGGCACTCGAAACAGAAGGCTTTTTATCACAGGACATGAAATCAGCCCTCAAAAACTTAACCGGCAGAAAATATTTTTTTGAAAAAATCCCTAAGCCCCGGGGTCACAATTTCAGCAAAGATCTGACTTTTGGCATTTCACTCTAAAATGGTTCCAAGAGCTTAAAAATGCTCCCCTGAAAGGTTTGGCACTCGAAACAGAAGGCTTTTTATCACAGGACAAGAAATCAGCCCTCAAAAACTTAACCGGCAGAAAATATTTTTTTGAAAAAATCTCTAAGCCCCGGGGTCACAATTTCAGCAAAAAACTGACTTTTGGCAATTCACTCAAAAATGGTGCCAGAAGGTTGCAAATGATCCCCTGAAAGCTTTGGCGATGGAAACAGAAGGCTTTTTATCACAGGACAAGAAATCAGCCCTCAAAAACTTAACCGGCAGAAAATATTTTTTTGAAAAAATCCCTAAGCCCCGGGGTCACAATTTCAGCAAAAATCTGACTTTTGGCAATTCACTCAAAAATGGTGCCAGAAGCTTGCAAATGATCCGCTGAAAGCTTTGGCGATGGAAACAGAAGGCTTTTTATCACAGGACAAGAAATCAGCCCTCAAAAACTTAACCGGCAGAAAATATTTTTTTGAAAAAATCCCTAAGCCCCAGGGTCACAATTTCAGCAAAAATCTGACTTTTGCCAATTCACTCAAAAATGGTGCCAGAAGGTTGCAAATGATCCCCTGAAAGGTTTGGCACTCGAAACAGAAGGCTTTTTATCACAGGACAAGAAGTCAGCCCTCAAAAACTTAACCGGCAGAAAATATTTCTTTGAAAAAATCCCTAAGCCCCGGTGTCACAATTTCAGCAAAAATCTGACTTTTGGCAGTTCACTCAAAAATGGTGCCAGAAGCTTGCAAACGCTCCCCAGAAAGGTTTGGCACTCGAAACAGAAGGCTTTTTATCACAGGACAAGAAATCAGCCCTCAAAAACTTAACCGGCAGAAAATATTTTTTTGAAAAAATCCCTAAGCCCCGGGGTCACAATTTCAGCAAAAATCTGACTTTTGGCAGTTCACTCAAAAATGGTTCCAAGAGCTTAAAAATGCTCCCCAGAAAGGTTTGGCACTCGAAACAGAAGGCTTTTTATCACAGGACATGAAATCAGCCCTCAAAAACTTAACCGGCAGAAAATATTTTTTTGAAAAAATCCCTAAGCCCCGGGGTCACAATTTCAGCAAAAATCTGACTTTTGGCAGTTCACTCAAAAATGGTTCCAAGAGCTTAAAAATGCTCCCCTGAAAGGTTTGGCACTCGAAACAGAAGGCTTTTTATTACAGGACATGAAATCAGCCCTCAAAAACTTAACCGGCAGAAAATATTTTTTTGAAAAAATCCCTAAGCCCCGGGGTCACAATTTCAGCAAAGATCTGACTTTTGGCATTTCACTCTAAAATGGTTCCAAGAGCTTAAAAATGCTCCCCTGAAAGGTTTGGCACTCGAAACAGAAGGCTTTTTATCACAGGACAAGAAATCAGCCCTCAAAAACTTAACCGGCAGAAAATATTTTTTTGAAAAAATCTCTAAGCCCCAGGGTCACAATTTCAGCAAAAATCTGACTTTTGGCAATTCACTCAAAAATGATGCCAGAAGGTTGCAAATGATCCCCTGAAAGGTTTGGCACTCGAAACAGAAGGCTTTTCATCACAGGACAAGAAATCAGCCCTCAAAAACGTAACCGGCAGAAAATATTTTTTTGAAAAAATCCCTAAGCCCCGGGGTCACAATTTCAGCAAAAATCTGACTTTTGGCAGTTCACTCAAAAATGGTGCCAGAAGCTTGCAAATGATCCCCTGAAAGGTTTGGCACTCGAAACAGAAGGCTTTTTATCACAGGACAAGAAATCAGCCCTCAAAAACTTAACCGGCAGAAAATATTTTTTTGAAAAAATCCCTAAGCCCCGGGGTCACAATTTCAGCAAAAATCTGACTTTTGGCAATTCACTCAAAAATGGTGCCAGAAGCTTGCAATTTCACAATTTCAGCAAAAATCTGACTTTTGGCAATTCACACAAAAATGGTGCCAGAAGCTTGCAAATGATCCCCTGAAAGCTTTGGCGATGGAAACAGAAGGCTTTTTATCACAGGACAAGAAATCAGCCCTCAAAAACTTAACCGGCAGAAAATATTTTTTTGAAAAAATCCCTAAGCCCCGGGGTCACAATTTCAGCAAAAATCTGACTTTTGGCAATTCACTCAAAAATGGTGCCAGAAGCTTGCAATTTCACAATTTCAGCAAAAATCTGACTTTTGGCAATTCACTCAAAAATGGTGCCAGAAGCTTGCAAATGATCCCCTGAAAGCTTTGGCGATGGAAACAGAAGGCTTTTTATCACAGGACAAGAAATCAGCCCTCAAAAACTTAACCGGCAGAAAATATTTTTTTGAAAAAATCTCTAAGCCCCGGGGTCACAATTTCAGCAAAAATCTGACTTTTGGCAATTCACTCAAAAATGGTGCCAGAAGGTTGCAAATGATCCCCTGAAAGCTTTGGCGATGGAAACAGAAGGCTTTTTATCACAGGACAAGAAATCAGCCCTCAAAAACTTAACCGGCAGAAAATATTTTTTTGAAAAAATCCCTAAGCCCCGGGGTCACAATTTCAGCAAAAATCTGACTTTTGGCAATTCACTCAAAAATGGTGCCAGAAGCTTGCAATATCACAATTTCAGCAAAAATCTGACTTTTGGCAATTCACTCAAAAATGGTGCCAGAAGCTTGCAAATGATCCCCTGAAAGCTTTGGCGATGGAAACAGAAGGCTTTTTATCACAGGACAAGAAATCAGCCCTCAAAAACTTAACAGGCAGAAAATATTTTTTTGAAAAAATCCCTAAGCCCCGGGGTCACAATTTCAGCAAAGATCTGACTTTTGGCATTTCACTCTAAAATGGTTCCAAGAGCTTAAAAATGCTCCCCTGAAAGGTTTGGCACTCGAAACAGAAGGCTTTTTATCACAGGACAAGAAATCAGCCCTCAAAAACTTAACCGGCAGAAAATATTTTTTTGAAAAAATCTCTAAGCCCCGGGGTCACAATTTCAGCAAAAATCTGACTTTTGGCAATTCACTCAAAAATGGTGCCAGAAGGTTGCAAATGATCCCCTGAAAGGTTTGGCACTCGAAACAGAAGGCTTTTCATCACAGGACAAGAAATCAGCCCTCAAAAACTTAACCGGCAGAAAATATTTTTTTGAAAAAATCCCTAAGCCCCGGGGTCACAATTTCAGCAAAAATCTGACTTTTGGCAGTTCACTCAAAAATGGTGCCAGAAGCTTGCAAATGCTCCCCAGAAAGGTTTGGCACTCGAAACAGAAGGCTTTTTATCACAGGACAAGAAATCAGCCCTCAAAAACTTAACCGGCAGAAAATATTTTTTTGAAAAAATCCCTAAGCCCCGGGGTCACAATTTCAGCAAAAATCTGACTTTTGGCAATTCACTCAAAAATGGTGGCAGAAGCTTGCAATTTCACAATTTCAGCAAAAATCTGACTTTTGGCAATTCACTCAAAAATGGTGCCAGAAGCTTGCAAATGATCCCCTGAAAGCTTTGGCGATGGAAACAGAAGGCTTTTTATCACAGGACAAGAAATCAGCCCTCAAAAATTTAACCGGCAGAAAATATTTTTTTGAAAAAATCCCTAAGCCCCGGGGTCACAATTTCAGCAAAAATCTGACTTTTGGCAATTCACTCAAAAATGGTGCCAGAAGGTTGCAATATCACAATTTCAGCAAAAATCTGACTTTTGGCAATTCACTCAAAAATGGTGCCAGAAGCTTGCAAATGATCCCCTGAAAGCTTTGGTGATGGAAACAGAAGGCTTTTTATCACAGGACAAGAAATCAGCCCTCAAAAACTTAACCGGTAGAAAATATTTTTTTGAAAAAATCCCTAAGCCCCGGGGTCACAATTTCAGCAAAAATCTGACTTTTGGCAGTTCACTCAAAAATGGTTCCAAGAGCTTAAAAATGCTCCCCTGAAAGGTTTGGCACTCGAAACAGAAGGCTTTTTATCACAGGACATGAAATCAGCCCTCAAAAACTTAACCGGCAGAAAATATTTTTTTGAAAAAATCCCTAAGCCCCGGGGTCACAATTTCAGCAAAGATCTGACTTTTGGCATTTCACTCTAAAATGGTTCCAAGAGCTTAAAAATGCTCCCCTGAAAGGTTTGGCACTCGAAACAGAAGGCTTTTTATCACAGGACAAGAAATCAGCCCTCAAAAACTTAACCGGCAGAAAATATTTTTTTGAAAAAATCTCTAAGCCCCGGGGTCACAATTTCAGCAAAAAACTGACTTTTGGCAATTCACTCAAAAATGGTGCCAGAAGGTTGCAAATGATCCCCTGAAAGCTTTGGCGATGGAAACAGAAGGCTTTTTATCACAGGACAAGAAATCAGCCCTCAAAAACTTAACCGGCAGAAAATATTTTTTTGAAAAAATCCCTAAGCCCCGGGGTCACAATTTCAGCAAAAATCTGACTTTTGGCAATTCACTCAAAAATGGTGCCAGAAGCTTGCAATTTCACAATTTCAGCAAAAATCTGACTTTTGGCAATTCACTCAAAAATGGTGCCAGAAGCTTACAAATGATCCCCTGAAAGCTTTGGCGATGGAAACAGAAGGCTTTTTATCACAGGACAAGAAATCAGCCCTCAAAAACTTAACCGGCAGAAAATATTTTTTTGAAAAAATCCCTAAGCCCCGGGGTCACAATTTCAGCAAAAATCTGACTTTTGGCAATTCACTCAAAAATGGTGCCAGAAGCTTGCAAATGATCCCCTGAAAGCTTTGGCGATGGAAACAGAAGGCTTTTTATCACAGGACAAGAAATCAGCCCTCAAAAACTTAACCGGCAGAAAATATTTTTTTGAAAAAATCTCTAAGCCCCGGGGTCACAATTTCAGCAAAAATCTGACTTTTGGCAATTCACTCAAAAATGATGCCAGAAGGTTGCAAATGATCCCCTGAAAGGTTTGGCACTCGAAACAGAAGGCTTTTTATCACAGGACAAGAAGTCAGCCCTCAAAAACTTAACCGGCAGAAAATATTTTTTTGAAAAAATCCATAAGCCCCGGGGTCACAATTTCAGCAAAAATCTGACTTTTGGCAATTCACTCAAAAATGGTGGCAGAAGCTTGCAATTTCACAATTTCAGCAAAAATCTGACTTTTGGCAATTCACTCAAAAATGGTGCCAGAAGCTTGCAAATGATCCCCTGAAAGCTTTGGCGATGGAAACAGAAGGCTTTTTATCACAGGACAAGAAATCAGCCCTCAAAAACTTAACCGGCAGAAAATATTTTTTTGAAAAAATCTCTAAGCCCCGGGGTCACAATTTCAGCAAAAAACTGACTTTTGGCAATTCACTCAAAAATGGTGCCAGAAGGTTGCAAATGATCCCCTGAAAGCTTTGGCGATGGAAACAGAAGGCTTTTTATCACAGGACAAGAAATCAGCCCTCAAAAACTTAACCGGCAGAAAATATTTTTTTGAAAAAATCCCTAAGCCCCGGGGTCACAATTTCAGCAAAAATCTGACTTTTGGCAATTCACTCAAAAATGGTGCCAGAAGCTTGCAATTTCACAATTTCAGCAAAAATCTGACTTTTGGCAATTCACTCAAAAATGGTGCCAGAAGCTTACAAATGATCCCCTGAAAGCTTTGGCGATGGAAACAGAAGGCTTTTTATCACAGGACAAGAAATCAGCCCTCAAAAACTTAACCGGCAGAAAATATTTTTTTGAAAAAATCCCTAAGCCCCGGGGTCACAATTTCAGCAAAAATCTGACTTTTGGCAATTCACTCAAAAATGGTGCCAGAAGCTTGCAAATGATCCCCTGAAAGCTTTGGCGATGGAAACAGAAGGCTTTTTATCACAGGACAAGAAATCAGCCCTCAAAAACTTAACCGGCAGAAAATATTTTTTTGAAAAAATCTCTAAGCCCCGGGGTCACAATTTCAGCAAAAATCTGACTTTTGGCAATTCACTCAAAAATGATGCCAGAAGGTTGCAAATGATCCCCTGAAAGGTTTGGCACTCGAAACAGAAGGCTTTTTATCACAGGACAAGAAGTCAGCCCTCAAAAACTTAACCGGCAGAAAATATTTTTTTGAAAAAATCCATAAGCCCCGGGGTCACAATTTCAGCAAAAATCTGACTTTTGGCAATTCACTCAAAAATGGTGGCAGAAGCTTGCAATTTCACAATTTCAGCAAAAATCTGACTTTTGGCAATTCACTCAAAAATGGTGCCAGAAGCTTGCAAATGATCCCCTGAAAGCTTTGGCGATGGAAACAGAAGGCTTTTTATCACAGGACAAGAAATCAGCCCTCAAAAATTTAACCGGCAGAAAATATTTTTTTGAAAAAATCCCTAAGCCCCGGGGTCACAATTTCAGCAAAAATCTGACTTTTGGCAATTCACTCAAAAATGGTGCCAGAAGGTTGCAATATCACAATTTCAGCAAAAATCTGACTTTTGGCAATTCACTCAAAAATGGTGCCAGAAGCTTGCAAATGATCCCCTGAAAGCTTTGGCGATGGAAACAGAAGGCTTTTTATCACAGGACAAGAAATCAGCCCTCAAAAACTTAACCGGTAGAAAATATTTTTTTGAAAAAATCCCTAAGCCCCGGGGTCACAATTTCAGCAAAAATCTGACTTTTGGCAGTTCACTCAAAAATGGTTCCAAGAGCTTAAAAATGCTCCCCTGAAAGGTTTGGCACTCGAAACAGAAGGCTTTTTATCATAGGACATGAAATCAGCCCTCAAAAACTTAACCGGCAGAAAATATTTTTTTGAAAAAATCCCTAAGCCCCGGGGTCACAATTTCAGCAAAGATCTGACTTTTGGCATTTCACTCTAAAATGGTTCCAAGAGCTTAAAAATGCTCCCCTGAAAGGTTTGGCACTCGAAACAGAAGGCTTTTTATCACAGGACAAGAAATCAGCCCTCAAAAACTTAACCGGCAGAAAATATTTTTTTGAAAAAATCTCTAAGCCCCGGGGTCACAATTTCAGCAAAAAACTGACTTTTGGCAATTCACTCAAAAATCGTGCCAGAAGGTTGCAAATGATCCCCTGAAAGCTTTGGCGATGGAAACAGAAGGCTTTTTATCACAGGACAAGAAATCAGCCCTCAAAAACTTAACCGGCAGAAAATATTTTTTTGAAAAAATCCCTAAGCCCCGGGGTCACAATTTCAGCAAAAATCTGACTTTTGGCAATTCACTCAAAAATGGTGCCAGAAGCTTGCAAATGATCCCCTGAAAGCTTTGGCGATGGAAACAGAAGGCTTTTTATCACAGGACAAGAAATCAGCCCTCAAAAACTTAACCGGCAGAAAATATTTTTTTGAAAAAATCCCTAAGCCCCAGGGTCACAATTTCAGCAAAAATCTGACTTTTGGCAATTCACTCAAAAATGGTGCCAGAAGGTTGCAAATGATCCCCTGAAAGGTTTGGCACTCGAAACAGAAGGCTTTTTATCACAGGACAAGAAGTCAGCCCTCAAAAACTTAACCGGCAGAAAATATTTCTTTGAAAAAATCCCTAAGCCCCGGTGTCACAATTTCAGCAAAAATCTGACTTTTGGCAGTTCACTCAAAAATGGTGCCAGAAGCTTGCAAACGCTCCCCAGAAAGGTTTGGCACTCGAAACAGAAGGCTTTTTATCACAGGACAAGAAATCAGCCCTCAAAAACTTAACCGGCAGAAAATATTTTTTTGAAAAAATCCCTAAGCCCCGGGGTCACAATTTCAGCAAAAATCTGACTTTTGGCAGTTCACTCAAAAATGGTTCCAAGAGCTTAAAAATGCTCCCCAGAAAGGTTTGGCACTCGAAACAGAAGGCTTTTTATCACAGGACATGAAATCAGCCCTCAAAAACTTAACCGGCAGAAAATATTTTTTTGAAAAAATCCCTAAGCCCCGGGGTCACAATTTCAGCAAAAATCTGACTTTTGGCAGTTCACTCAAAAATGGTTCCAAGAGCTTAAAAATGCTCCCCTGAAAGGTTTGGCACTCGAAACAGAAGGCTTTTTATTACAGGACATGAAATCAGCCCTCAAAAACTTAACCGGCAGAAAATATTTTTTTGAAAAAATCCCTAAGCCCCGGGGTCACAATTTCAGCAAAGATCTGACTTTTGGCATTTCACTCTAAAATGGTTCCAAGAGCTTAAAAATGCTCCCCTGAAAGGTTTGGCACTCGAAACAGAAGGCTTTTTATCACAGGACAAGAAATCAGCCCTCAAAAACTTAACCGGCAGAAAATATTTTTTTGAAAAAATCTCTAAGCCCCAGGGTCACAATTTCAGCAAAAATCTGACTTTTGGCAATTCACTCAAAAATGATGCCAGAAGGTTGCAAATGATCCCCTGAAAGGTTTGGCACTCGAAACAGAAGGCTTTTCATCACAGGACAAGAAATCAGCCCTCAAAAACGTAACCGGCAGAAAATATTTTTTTGAAAAAATCCCTAAGCCCCGGGGTCACAATTTCAGCAAAAATCTGACTTTTGGCAGTTCACTCAAAAATGGTGCCAGAAGCTTGCAAATGATCCCCTGAAAGGTTTGGCACTCGAAACAGAAGGCTTTTTATCACAGGACAAGAAATCAGCCCTCAAAAACTTAACCGGCAGAAAATATTTTTTTGAAAAAATCCCTAAGCCCCGGGGTCACAATTTCAGCAAAAATCTGACTTTTGGCAATTCACTCAAAAATGGTGCCAGAAGCTTGCAATTTCACAATTTCAGCAAAAATCTGACTTTTGGCAATT
Organism: Podarcis liolepis; assembly: GCF_965112155.1. NCBI lineage: Eukaryota > Metazoa > Chordata > Lepidosauria > Squamata > Lacertidae > Podarcis > Podarcis liolepis. The sequence goes on along the minus strand of NC_139571.1, from coordinate 16,072,447 downwards.
CACACAAAAATGGTGCCAGAAGCTTGCAAATGATCCCCTGAAAGCTTTGGCGATGGAAACAGAAGGCTTTTTATCACAGGACAAGAAATCAGCCCTCAAAAACTTAACCGGCAGAAAATATTTTTTTGAAAAAATCCCTAAGCCCCGGGGTCACAATTTCAGCAAAAATCTGACTTTTGGCAATTCACTCAAAAATGGTGCCAGAAGCTTGCAATTTCACAATTTCAGCAAAAATCTGACTTTTGGCAATTCACTCAAAAATGGTGCCAGAAGCTTGCAAATGATCCCCTGAAAGCTTTGGCGATGGAAACAGAAGGCTTTTTATCACAGGACAAGAAATCAGCCCTCAAAAACTTAACCGGCAGAAAATATTTTTTTGAAAAAATCTCTAAGCCCCGGGGTCACAATTTCAGCAAAAATCTGACTTTTGGCAATTCACTCAAAAATGGTGCCAGAAGGTTGCAAATGATCCCCTGAAAGCTTTGGCGATGGAAACAGAAGGCTTTTTATCACAGGACAAGAAATCAGCCCTCAAAAACTTAACCGGCAGAAAATATTTTTTTGAAAAAATCCCTAAGCCCCGGGGTCACAATTTCAGCAAAAATCTGACTTTTGGCAATTCACTCAAAAATGGTGCCAGAAGCTTGCAATATCACAATTTCAGCAAAAATCTGACTTTTGGCAATTCACTCAAAAATGGTGCCAGAAGCTTGCAAATGATCCCCTGAAAGCTTTGGCGATGGAAACAGAAGGCTTTTTATCACAGGACAAGAAATCAGCCCTCAAAAACTTAACAGGCAGAAAATATTTTTTTGAAAAAATCCCTAAGCCCTGGGGTCACAATTTCAGCAAAGATCTGACTTTTGGCATTTCACTCTAAAATGGTTCCAAGAGCTTAAAAATGCTCCCCTGAAAGGTTTGGCACTCGAAACAGAAGGCTTTTCATCACAGGACAAGAAATCAGCCCTCAAAAACTTAACCGGCAGAAAATATTTTTTTGAAAAAATCCCTAAGCCCCGGGGTCACAATTTCAGCAAAAATCTGACTTTTGGCAGTTCACTCAAAAATGGTTCCAAGAGCTTAAAAATGCTCCCCTGAAAGGTTTGGCACTCGAAACAGAAGGCTTTTTATCACAGGACATGAAATCAGCCCTCAAAAACTTAACCGGCAGAAAATATTTTTTTGAAAAAATCCCTAAGCCCCGGGGTCACAATTTCAGCAAAGATCTGACTTTTGGCATTTCACTCTAAAATGGTTCCAAGAGCTTAAAAATGCTCCCCTGAAAGGTTTGGCACTCGAAACAGAAGGCTTTTTATCACAGGACAAGAAATCAGCCCTCAAAAACTTAACCGGCAGAAAATATTTTTTTGAAAAAATCTCTAAGCCCCGGGGTCACAATTTCAGCAAAAAACTGACTTTTGGCAATTCACTCAAAAATCGTGCCAGAAGGTTGCAAATGATCCCCTGAAAGCTTTGGCGATGGAAACAGAAGGCTTTTTATCACAGGACAAGAAATCAGCCCTCAAAAACTTAACCGGCAGAAAATATTTTTTTGAAAAAATCCCTAAGCCCCGGGGTCACAATTTCAGCAAAAATCTGACTTTTGGCAATTCACTCAAAAATGGTGCCAGAAGCTTGCAAATGATCCCCTGAAAGCTTTGGCGATGGAAACAGAAGGCTTTTTATCACAGGACAAGAAATCAGCCCTCAAAAACTTAACCGGCAGAAAATATTTTTTTGAAAAAATCCCTAAGCCCCAGGGTCACAATTTCAGCAAAAATCTGACTTTTGGCAATTCACTCAAAAATGGTGCCAGAAGGTTGCAAATGATCCCCTGAAAGGTTTGGCACTCGAAACAGAAGGCTTTTTATCACAGGACAAGAAGTCAGCCCTCAAAAACTTAACCGGCAGAAAATATTTCTTTGAAAAAATCCCTAAGCCCCGGTGTCACAATTTCAGCAAAAATCTGACTTTTGGCAGTTCACTCAAAAATGGTGCCAGAAGCTTGCAAACGCTCCCCAGAAAGGTTTGGCACTCGAAACAGAAGGCTTTTTATCACAGGACAAGAAATCAGCCCTCAAAAACTTAACCGGCAGAAAATATTTTTTTGAAAAAATCCCTAAGCCCCGGGGTCACAATTTCAGCAAAAATCTGACTTTTGGCAGTTCACTCAAAAATGGTTCCAAGAGCTTAAAAATGCTCCCCAGAAAGGTTTGGCACTCGAAACAGAAGGCTTTTTATCACAGGACATGAAATCAGCCCTCAAAAACTTAACCGGCAGAAAATATTTTTTTGAAAAAATCCCTAAGCCCCGGGGTCACAATTTCAGCAAAAATCTGACTTTTGGCAGTTCACTCAAAAATGGTTCCAAGAGCTTAAAAATGCTCGCCTGAAAGCTTTGGCACTCGAAACAGAAGGCTTTTTATTACAGGACATGAAATCAGCCCTCAAAAACTTAACCGGCAGAAAATATTTTTTTGAAAAAATCCCTAAGCCCCGGGGTCACAATTTCAGCAAAGATCTGACTTTTGGCATTTCACTCTAAAATGGTTCCAAGAGCTTAAAAATGCTCCCCTGAAAGGTTTGGCACTCGAAACAGAAGGCTTTTTATCACAGGACAAGAAATCAGCCCTCAAAAACTTAACCGGCAGAAAATATTTTTTTGAAAAAATCTCTAAGCCCCAGGGTCACAATTTCAGCAAAAATCTGACTTTTGGCAATTCACTCAAAAATGATGCCAGAAGGTTGCAAATGATCCCCTGAAAGGTTTGGCACTCGAAACAGAAGGCTTTTCATCACAGGACAAGAAATCAGCCCTCAAAAACGTAACCGGCAGAAAATATTTTTTTGAAAAAATCCCTAAGCCCCGGGGTCACAATTTCAGCAAAAATCTGACTTTTGGCAGTTCACTCAAAAATGGTGCCAGAAGCTTGCAAATGATCCCCTGAAAGGTTTGGCACTCGAAACAGAAGGCTTTTTATCACAGGACAAGAAATCAGCCCTCAAAAACTTAACCGGCAGAAAATATTTTTTTGAAAAAATCCCTAAGCCCCGGGGTCACAATTTCAGCAAAAATCTGACTTTTGGCAATTCACTCAAAAATGGTGCCAGAAGCTTGCAATTTCACAATTTCAGCAAAAATCTGACTTTTGGCAATTCACACAAAAATGGTGCCAGAAGCTTGCAAATGATCCCCTGAAAGCTTTGGCGATGGAAACAGAAGGCTTTTTATCACAGGACAAGAAATCAGCCCTCAAAAACTTAACCGGCAGAAAATATTTTTTTGAAAAAATCCCTAAGCCCCGGGGTCACAATTTCAGCAAAAATCTGACTTTTGGCAATTCACTCAAAAATGGTGCCAGAAGCTTGCAATTTCACAATTTCAGCAAAAATCTGACTTTTGGCAATTCACTCAAAAATGGTGCCAGAAGCTTGCAAATGATCCCCTGAAAGCTTTGGCGATGGAAACAGAAGGCTTTTTATCACAGGACAAGAAATCAGCCCTCAAAAACTTAACCGGCAGAAAATATTTTTTTGAAAAAATCTCTAAGCCCCGGGGTCACAATTTCAGCAAAAATCTGACTTTTGGCAATTCACTCAAAAATGATGCCAGAAGGTTGCAAATGATCCCCTGAAAGCTTTGGCGATGGAAACAGAAGGCTTTTTATCACAGGACAAGAAATCAGCCCTCAAAAACTTAACCGGCAGAAAATATTTTTTTGAAAAAATCCCTAAGCCCCGGGGTCACAATTTCAGCAAAAATCTGACTTTTGGCAATTCACTCAAAAATGGTGCCAGAAGCTTGCAATATCACAATTTCAGCAAAAATCTGACTTTTGGCAATTCACTCAAAAATGGTGCCAGAAGCTTGCAAATGATCCCCTGAAAGCTTTGGCGATGGAAACAGAAGGCTTTTTATCACAGGACAAGAAATCAGCCCTCAAAAACTTAACAGGCAGAAAATATTTTTTTGAAAAAATCCCTAAGCCCTGGGGTCACAATTTCAGCAAAGATCTGACTTTTGGCATTTCACTCTAAAATGGTTCCAAGAGCTTAAAAATGCTCCCCTGAAAGGTTTGGCACTCGAAACAGAAGGCTTTTCATCACAGGACAAGAAATCAGCCCTCAAAAACTTAACCGGCAGAAAATATTTTTTTGAAAAAATCCCTAAGCCCCGGGGTCACAATTTCAGCAAAAATCTGACTTTTGGCAGTTCACTCAAAAATGGTGCCAGAAGCTTGCAAATGCTCCCCAGAAAGGTTTGGCACTCGAAACAGAAGGCTTTTTATCACAGGACAAGAAATCAGCCCTCAAAAACTTAACCGGCAGAAAATATTTTTTTGAAAAAATCCCTAAGCCCCGGGGTCACAATTTCAGCAAAAATCTGACTTTTGGCAATTCACTCAAAAATGGTGGCAGAAGCTTGCAATTTCACAATTTCAGCAAAAATCTGACTTTTGGCAATTCACTCAAAAATGGTGCCAGAAGCTTGCAAATGATCCCCTGAAAGCTTTGGCGATGGAAACAGAAGGCTTTTTATCACAGGACAAGAAATCAGCCCTCAAAAATTTAACCGGCAGAAAATATTTTTTTGAAAAAATCCCTAAGCCCCGGGGTCACAATTTCAGCAAAAATCTGACTTTTGGCAATTCACTCAAAAATGGTGCCAGAAGGTTGCAATATCACAATTTCAGCAAAAATCTGACTTTTGGCAATTCACTCAAAAATGGTGCCAGAAGCTTGCAAATGATCCCCTGAAAGCTTTGGTGATGGAAACAGAAGGCTTTTTATCACAGGACAAGAAATCAGCCCTCAAAAACTTAACCGGTAGAAAATATTTTTTTGAAAAAATCCCTAAGCCCCGGGGTCACAATTTCAGCAAAAATCTGACTTTTGGCAGTTCACTCAAAAATGGTTCCAAGAGCTTAAAAATGCTCCCCTGAAAGGTTTGGCACTCGAAACAGAAGGCTTTTTATCACAGGACATGAAATCAGCCCTCAAAAACTTAACCGGCAGAAAATATTTTTTTGAAAAAATCTCTAAGCCCCGGGGTCACAATTTCAGCAAAAAACTGACTTTTGGCAATTCACTCAAAAATGGTGCCAGAAGGTTGCAAATGATCCCCTGAAAGCTTTGGTGATGGAAACAGAAGGCTTTTTATCACAGGACAAGAAATCAGCCCTCAAAAACTTAACCGGCAGAAAATATTTTTTTGAAAAAATCCCTAAGCCCCGGGGTCACAATTTCAGCAAAAATCTGACTTTTGGCAATTCACTCAAAAATGGTGCCAGAAGCTTGCAAATGATCCGCTGAAAGCTTTGGCGATGGAAACAGAAGGCTTTTTATCACAGGACAAGAAATCAGCCCTCAAAAACTTAACCGGCAGAAAATATTTTTTTGAAAAAATCCCTAAGCCCCAGGGTCACAATTTCAGCAAAAATCTGACTTTTGGCAATTCACTCAAAAATGGTGCCAGAAGCTTGCAATTTCACAATTTCAGCAAAAATCTGACTTTTGGCAGTTCACTCAAAAATGGTTCCAAGAGCTTAAAAATGCTCCCCTGAAAGGTTTGGCACTCGAAACAGAAGGCTTTTTATCACAGGACAAGAAATCAGCCCTCAAAAACTTAACCGGCAGAAAATATTTTTTTGAAAAAATCCCTAAGCCCCGGGGTCACAATTTCAGCAAAAATCTGACTTTTGGCAATTCACTCAAAAATGGTGCCAGAAGCTTGCAAATGATCTCCTGAAAGCTTTGGCGATGGAAACAGAAGGCTTTTTATCACAGGACAAGAAATCAGCCCTCAAAAACTTAACCGGCAGAAAATATTTTTTTGAAAAAATCCCTAAGCCCCGGGGTCACAATTTCAGCAAAAATCTGACTTTTGGCAATTCACTCAAAAATGGTGCCAGAAGCTTGCAAATGATCCCCTGAAAGCTTTGGCGATGGAAACAGAAGGCTTTTTATCACAGGACAATAAATCAGCCCTCAAAAACTTAACCGGCAGAAAATATTTTTTGGAAAATATCCCTAAGCCCCGGGGTCACAATTTCAGCAAAGATCTGACTTTTGGCAGTTCACTCAAAAATGGTTACAAGAGCTTAAATATGCTCCCCTGAAAGGTTTGGCACTCGAAACAGAAGGCTTCTTATCACAGGACAAGAAATCAGCCCTCAAAAACTTAACCGGCAGAAAATATTTTTTTGAAAAAATCCCTAAGCCCCGGGGTCACAATTTCAGCCAAAATCTGACTTTTGGCAGTTCACTCAAAAATGGTGCCAGAAGCTTGCAAATGATCCCCTGAAAGCTTTGGCGATGGAAACAGAAGGCTTTTTATCACAGGACAAGAAATCAGCCCTCAAAAACTTAACCGGCAGAAAATATTTTTTTGAAAATATCCCTAAGCCCCGGGGTCACAATTTCAGCAAAAATCTGACTTTTGGCAATTCACTCAAAAATGGTGCCAGAAGCTTGCAAATGCTCCCCAGAAAGGTTTGGCACTCGAAACAGAGGGCTTTTTATCACAGGATAAGAAATCAGCCCTCAAAAACTTAACCAGCAGAAAATATTTTTTTGAAAAAATCCCTAAGCCCCAGGGTCACAATTTCAGCAAAAATCTGACTTTTGGCAATTCACTCAAAAATGGTGCCAGAAGCTTGCAATTTCACAATTTCAGCAAAAATCTGACTTTTGGCAATTCACTCAAAAATGGTGCCAGAAGCTTGCAAATGATCCCCTGAAAGCTTTGGCGATGGAAACAGAAGGCTTTTTATCACAGGACAAGAAATCAGCCCTCAAAAACTTAACCGGCAGAAAATATTTTTTTGAAAAAATCCCTAAGCCCCGGGGTCACAATTTCAATAAAATCTGACTTTTGGCAATTCACTCAAAAATGGTGCCAGAAGGTTGCAAATGCTCCCCTGAAAGCTTTGGCGATGGAAACAGAAGGCTTTTTATCACAGGACAAGAAATCAGCCCTCAAAAACTTAAGCGGCAGAAAATATTTTTTTGAAAAAATCCCTAAGCCCCAGGGTCACAATTTCAGCACAGATCTGACTTTTGGCATTTCACTCAAAAATTGTTCAAAGAGCTTAAAAATGCTCCCCTGAAAGGTTTGGCACTCGAAATAGAAGGCTTTTTATCACAGGACAAGAAATCAGCCCTCAAAAACTTAACTGGCAGAAAATATTTTTTTGAAAAAATCTCTAAGCCCCGGGGTCACAATTTCAGCAAAAATCTGACTTTTGGCAATTCACTCAAAAATGGTGCCAGAAGCTTGCAAATGATCCCCTGAAAGCTTTGGCGATGGAAACCGAAGGCTTTTTATCACAGGACAAGAAATCAGCCCTCAAAAACTTAACCGGCAGAAAATATTTTTTTGAAAAAATCCCTAAGCCCCGGGGTCACAATTTCAGCAAAAATCTGACTTTTGGCAATTCACTCAAAAATGGTGCCAGAAGCTTGCAAATGATCCCCTGAAAGCTTTGGCCATGGAAACAGAAGGCTTTTTATCACAGGACAAGAAGTCAGCCCTCAAAAACTTAACCAGCAGAAAATATTTTTTTGAAAATATCCCTAAGCCCCGGGGTCACAATTTCAGCAAAAATCTGACTTTTGGCAATTCACTCAAAAATGGTTCCAAGAGCTTAAAAATGATCCCCTGAAAGCTTTGGCGATGGAAACAGAAGGCTTTTTATCACAGGACAATAAATCAGCCCTCAAAAACTTAACCAGCAGAAAATATTTTTTGGAAAATATCCCTAAGCCCCGGGGTCACAATTTCAGCAAAGATCTGACTTTTGGCAGTTCACTCAAAAATGGTTACAAGAGCTTAAATATGCTCCCCTGAAAGGTTTGGCACTCGAAACAGAAGGCTTCTTATCACAGGACAAGAAATCAGCCCTCAAAAACTTAACCGGCAGAAAATATTTTTTTGAAAAAATCCCTAAGCCCCGGGGTCACAATTTCAGCAAAAATCTGACTTTTGGCAATTCACTCAAAAATGGTGCCAGAAGCTTGCAATTTCACAATTTCAGCAAAAATCTGACTTTTGGCAATTCACACAAAAATGGTGCCAGAAGCTTGCAAATGATCCCCTGAAAGCTTTGGCGATGGAAACAGAAGGCTTTTTATCACAGGACAATAAATCAGCCCTCAAAAACTTAACCAGCAGAAAATATTTTTTTGAAAAAATCCCTAAGCCCCGGGGTCACAATTTCAGCAAAAATCTGACTTTTGGCAGTTCACTCAAAAATGGTGCCAGAAGCTTGCAAATGATCCCCTGAAAGCTTTGGCGATGGAAACAGAAGGCTTTTTATCACAGGACAAGAAATCAGCCCTCAAAAACTTAACCGGCAGAAAATATTTTTTTGAAAATATCCCTAAGCCCCGGGGTCACAATTTCAGCAAAAATCTGACTTTTGGCAATTCACTCAAAAATGGTGCCAGAAGCTTGCAAATGATCCCCTGAAAGCTTTGGCGATGGAAACAGAAGGCTTTTTATCACAGGACAATAAATCAGCCCTCAAAAACTTAACCAGCAGAAAATATTTTTTGGAAAATATCCCTAAGCCCCGGGGTCACAATTTCAGCAAAGATCTGACTTTTGGCAGTTCACTCAAAAATGGTTACAAGAGCTTAAATATGCTCCCCTGAAAGGTTTGGCACTCGAAACAGAAGGCTTCTTATCACAGGACAAGAAATCAGCCCTCAAAAACTTAACCGGCAGAAAATATTTTTTTGAAAAAATCCCTAAGCCCCGGGGTCACAATTTCAGCAAAAATCTGACTTTTGGCAATTCACTCAAAAATGGTGCCAGAAGCTTGCAATTTCACAATTTCAGCAAAAATCTGACTTTTGGCAATTCACACAAAAATGGTGCCAGAAGCTTGCAAATGATCCCCTGAAAGCTTTGGCGATGGAAACAGAAGGCTTTTTATCACAGGACAAGAAATCAGCCCTCAAAAACTTAACCGGCAGAAAATATTTTTTTGAAAAAATCCCTAAGCCCCGGGGTCACAATTTCAGCAAAAATCGGACTTTTGGCAATTCACTCAAAAATGGTGCCAGAAGCTTGCAAATGATCCCCTGAAAGCTTTGGCGATGGAAACAGAAGGCTTTTTATCACAGGACAAGAAATAAGCCCTCAAAAACTTAACCGGCAGAAAATATTTTTTTGAAAAAATCCCTAAGCCCCGGGGTCACAATTTCAGCAAAAATCTGACTTTTGGCAATTCACTCAAAAATGGTGCCAGAAGCTTGCAAATGATTCCCTGAAAGCTTTGACGATGGAAACAGAAGGCTTTTTATCACAGGACAAGAAATAAGCCCTCAAAAACTTAACCGGCAGAAAATATTTTTTTGAAAAAATCCCTAAGCCCCGGGGTCACAATTTCAGCAAAAATCTGACTTTTGGCAATTCACTCAAAAATGGTGCCAGAAGCTTGCAAATGATTCCCTGAAAGCTTTGGCGATGGAAACAGAAGGCTTTTTATCACAGGACAATAAATCAGCCCTCAAAAACTTAACCGGCAGAAAATATTTTTTTGAAAAAATCCCTAAGCCCCGGGGTCACAATTTCAGCAAAGATCTGACTTTTGGCACTTCACCCAAAAATGGTTCCAAGAGCTTAAAAATGCTCCCCTGAAAGGTTTGGCACTCGAAACAGAAGGCTTCTTATCACAGGACAGGAAATTATCCCTCAAAAACTTAACCGGCAGAAAATATTTTTTTGAAAAAATCCCTAAGCCCCGGGGTCACAATTTCAGCAAAAATCTGACTTTTGGCAATTCACTCAAAAATGGTGCCAGAAGCTTGCAAATGATCCCCTGAAAGCTTTGGCGATGGAAACAGAAGGCTTTTTATCACAGGACAAGAAATCAGCCCTCAAAAACTTAACCGGCAGAAAATATTTTTTTGAAAAAATCCCTAAGCCCCGGGGTCACAATTTCAGCAAAAATCTGACTTTTGGCAGTTCACTCAAAAATGGTGCCAGAAGCTTGCAAATGATCCCCTGAAAGTTTTGGCACTCGAAACAGAAGGCTTTTTATCACAGGACAAGAAATCAGCCCTCAAAAACTTAACCGGCAGAAAATATTTTTTTGAAAAAATCCCTAAGCCCCGGGGTCACAATTTCAGCAAAAATCTGACTTTTGGCAGTTCACTCAAAAATGGTTCCAAGAGCTTAAAAATGCTCCCCTAAAAGGTTTGGCACTCGAAACAGAAGGCTTTTTATCACAGGACAATAAATCAGCCCTCAAAAACTTAACCGGCAGAAAATATTTTTTTGAAAAAATCCCTAAGCCCAGTGGTCACAATTTCAGCAAAGATCTGACTTTTGGCAGTTCACTCAAAAATGGTTCCAAGAGCTTAAAAATGCTCCCCTGAAAGGTTTGGCACTCGAAACAGAAGGCTTCTTATCACAGGACAGGAAATCAGCCCTCAAAAACTTAACCGGCAGAAAATATTTTTTTGAAAAAATCCCTAAGCCCCGGGGTCACAATTTCAGCAAAAATCTGACTTTTGGCAGTTCACTCAAAAATGGTGCCAGAAGCTTGCAAATGATCCCCTGAAAGCTTTGGCGATGGAAACAGAAAGCTTTTTATCACAGGACAAGAAATCAGCCCTCAAAAACTTAACCGGCAGAAAATATTTTTTTGAAAAAATCCCTAAGCCCCGGGGTCACAATTTCAGCAAAAATCTGACTTTTGGCAGTTCACTCAAAAATGGTGCCAGAAGCTTGCAAATGATCCCCTGAAAGTTTTGGCACTCGAAACAGAAGGCTTTTTATCACAGGACAAGAAATCAGCCCTCAAAAACTTAACCGGTAGAAAATATTTTTTTGAAAAAATCCCTAAGCCCCGGGGTCACAATTTCAACAAAGATCTGACTTTTGGCAGTTCACTCAAAAATGGTTCCAAGAGCTTAAAAATGCTCCCCTGAAAGGTTTGGCACTCAAAACAGAAGGCTTTTTATCACAGGACAAGAAATCAGCCCTCAAAAACTTGACCGGCAGAAAATATTTTTTTGAAAAAATCCCTAAGGCCCGGGGTCACAATTTCAGCAAAACTCTGTCTTTTGGCAGTTCACTCAAAAATGGTGCCAGAAGCTTGCAAATGATCCCCTGAAAGCTTTGGCGATGGAAACAGAAGGCTTTTTATCACAGGACAAGAAATCAGCCCTCAAAAACGTAACCGGCAGAAAATATTTTTTTGAAAAAATCCCTAAGCCCCGGGGTCACAATTTCAGCAAAAATCTGACTTTTGGCAATTCACTCAAAAATCGTGCCAGACGCTTGCAAATGTTCCGCTGAAAGCTTTGGCGATGGAAACAGAAGGCTTTTTATCACAGGACAAGAAATCAGCCCTCAAAAACTTAACCGGCAGAAAATATTTTTTTGAAAAAATCCCTAAGCCCCGGGGTCACAATTTCAGCAAAAATCTGACTTTTGGCAGTTCACTCAAAAATGGTGCCAGAAGCTTGCAAATGATCCCCTGAAAGCTTTGGCGATGGAAACAGAAGGCTTTTTATCACAGGAGAAGAAATCAGCCCTCAAAAACTTAACCGGCAGAAAATATTTTTTTGAAAAAATCCCTAAGCCCCGGGGTCACAATTTCAGCAAAAATCTGACTTTTGGCAATTCACTCAAAAATCGTGCCAGAAGCTTGCAAATGATCCGCTGAAAGCTTTGGCGATGGAAACAGAAGGCTTTTTATCACAGGACAAGAAATCAGCCCTCAAAAACTTAACCGGCAGAAAATATTTTTTTGAAAAAATCCCTAAGCCGTGGGGTCACAATTTCAGCAAAAATCTGACTTTTGGCAGTTCACTCAAAAATGGTGCCAGAAGCTTGCAAATGATCCCCTGAAAGCTTTGGCGATGGAAACAGAAGGCTTTTTATCACAGGACAAGAAATCAGCCCTCAAAAACTTAACCGGCAGAAAATATTTTTTTGAAAAAATCCCTAAGCCCCGGGGTCACAATTTCAGGAAAAATCTGACTTTTGGCAATTCACTCAAAAATGGTGCCAGAAGCTTGCAAATGATCCCCAGAAAGGTTTGGCACTCGAAACAGAAAGCTTTTTATCAGAGGACAAGAAATCAGCCCTCAAAAACTTAACCGGCAGAAAATATTTTTTTGAAAAAATCCCTAAGCCCCGGGGTCACAATTTCAGCAAAAATCTGACTTTTGGCAATTCACTCAAAAATGGTGCCAGAAGCTTGCAAATGATCCCCTGAAAGCTTTGGCGATGGAAACAGAAGGCTTTTTATCACAGGACAAGAAATCAGCCCTCAAAAACTTAACCGGCAGAAAATATTTTTTTGAAAAAATCCCTAAGCCCCGGGGTCACAATTTCAGCAAAAATCTGACTTTTGGCAATTCACTCAAAAATGGTGCCAGAAGCTTGCAAATGATTCCCTGAAAGCTTTGGCGATGGAAACAGAAGGCTTTTTATCACAGGACAATAAATCAGCCCTCAAAAACTTAACCGGCAGAAAATATTTTTTTGAAAAAATCCCTAAGCCCCGGGGTCACAATTTCAGCAAAGATCTGACTTTTGGCAGTTCGCTCAAAAATGGTTCCAAGAGCTTAAAAATGCTCCCCTGAAAGGTTTGGCACTCGAAACAGAAGGCTTCTTATCACAGGACAGGAAATCAGCCCTCAAAAACTTAAGCGGCAGAAAATATTTTTTTGAAAAAATCCCTAAGCCCCGGGGTCACAATTTCAGCAAAAATCTGACTTTTGGCAGTTCACTCAAAAATGGTGCCAGAAGCTTGCAAATGATCCCCTGAAAGCTTTGGCGATGGAAACAGAAGGCTTTTTATCACAGGACAAGAAATCAGCCCTCAAAAACGTAACCGGCAGAAAATATTTTTTTGAAAAAATCCCTAAGCCCCGGGGTCACAATTTCAACAAAAATCTGACTTTTGGCAATTCACTCAAAAATCGTGCCAGACGCTTGCAAATGTTCCGCTGAAAGCTTTGGCGATGGAAACAGAAGGCTTTTTATCACAGGACAAGAAATCAGCCCTCAAAAACGTAACCGGCAGAAAATATTTTTTTGAAAAAATCCCTAAGCCCCGGGGTCACAATTTCAGCAAAAATCTGACTTTTGGCAATTCACTCAAAAATGGTGCCAGAGGCTTGCAAATGATCCCCTGAAAGCTTTGGCGATGGAAACAGAAGGCTTTTTATCACAGGACAAGAAATCAGCCCTCAAAAACTTAACCGGCAGAAAATATTTTTTTGAAAAAATCCCTAAGCCCCGGGGTCACAATTTCAGCAAAAATCTGACTTTTGGCAGTTCACTCAAAAATGGTGCCAGAAGCTTGCAAATGATCCCCTGAAAGCTTTGGCGATGGAAACAGAAGGCTTTTTATCACAGGACAAGAAATCAGCCCTCAAAAACTTAACCGGCAGAAAATATTTTTTTGAAAAAATCCCTAAGCCCCGGGGTCACAATTTCAGCAAAAATCTGACTTTTGGCAGTTCACTCAAAAATGGTGCCAGAAGCTCGCAAATGATCCCCTGACAGCTTTGGCGATGGAAACAGAAGGCTTTTTATCACAGGACAAGAAATCAGCCCTCAAAAACTTAACCGGCAGAAAATATTTTTTTGAAAAAATCCCTAAGGCCCGAGGTCACAATTTCAGCAAAACTCTGTCTTTTGGCAATTCACTCAAAAATGGTGCCAGAAGCTTGCAAATGATCCCCTGAAAGCTTTGGCGATGGAAACAGAAGGCTTTTTATCACAGGACAAGAAATCAGCCCTCAAAAACGTAACCGGCAGAAAATATTTTTTTGAAAAAATCCCTAAGCCCCGGGGTCACAATTTCAGCAAAAATCTGACTTTTGGCAATTCACTCAAAAATCGTGCCAGACGCTTGCAAATGTTCCGCTGAAAGCTTTGGCGATGGAAACAGAAGGCTTTTTATCACAGGACAAGAAATCAGCCCTCAAAAACTTAACCGGCAGAAAATATTTTTTTGAAAAAATCCCTAAGCCCCGGGGTCACAATTTCAGCAAAAATCTGACTTTTGGCAGTTCACTCAAAAATGGTGCCAGAAGCTTGCAAATGATCCCCTGAAAGCTTTGGCGATGGAAACAGAAGGCTTTTTATCACAGGACAAGAAATCAGCCCTCAAAAACGTAACCGGCAGAAAATATTTTTTTGAAAAAATCCCTAAGCCCCGGGGTCACAATTTCAGCAAAAATCTGACTTTTGGCAATTCACTCAAAAATCGTGCCAGACGCTTGCAAATGTTCCGCTGAAAGCTTTGGCGATGGAAACAGAAGGCTTTTTATCACAGGACAAGAAATCAGCCCTCAAAAACTTAACCGGCAGAAAATATTTTTTTGAAAAAATCCCTAAGCCCCGGGGTCACAATTTCAGCAAAAATCTGACTTTTGGCAGTTCACTCAAAAATGGTGCCAGAAGCTTGCAAATGATCCCCTGAAAGCTTTGGCGATGGAAACAGAAGGCTTTTTATCACAGGAGAAGAAATCAGCCCTCAAAAACTTAACCGGCAGAAAATATTTTTTTGAAAAAATCCCTAAGCCCCGGGGTCACAATTTCAGCAAAAATCTGACTTTTGGCAATTCACTCAAAAATCGTGCCAGAAGCTTGCAAATGATCCCCTGAAAGGTTTGGCGATGGAAACAGAAGGCTTTTTATCACAGGACAAGAAATCAGCCCTCAAAAACTTAACCGGCAGAAAATATTTTTTTGAAAAAATCCCTAAGCCCCGGGGTCACAATTTCAGCAAAAATCTGACTTTTGGCAGTTCACTCAAAAATGGTGCCAGAAGCTTGCAAATGATCCCCTGAAAGCTTTGGCGATGGAAACAGAAGGCTTTTTATCACAGGACAAGAAATCAGCCCTCAAAAACTTAACCGGCAGAAAATATTTTTTTGAAAAAATCCCTAAGCCCCGGGGTCACAATTTCAGGAAAAATCTGACTTTTGGCAATTCACTCAAAAATGGTGCCAGAAGCTTGCAAATGATCCCCAGAAAGGTTTGGCACTCGAAACAGAAAGCTTTTTATCAGAGGACAAGAAATCAGCCCTCAAAAACTTAACCGGCAGAAAATATTTTTTTGAAAAAATCCCTAAGCCCCGGGGTCACAATTTCAGCAAAAATCTGACTTTTGGCAATTCACTCAAAAATGGTGCCAGAAGCTTGCAAATGATCCCCTGAAAGCTTTGGCGATGGAAACAGAAGGCTTTTTATCACAGGACAAGAAATCAGCCCTCAAAAACTTAACCGGCAGAAAATATTTTTTTGAAAAAATCCCTAAGCCCCGGGGTCACAATTTCAGCAAAAATCTGACTTTTGGCAATTCACTCAAAAATGGTGCCAGAAGCTTGCAAATGATTCCCTGAAAGCTTTGGCGATGGAAACAGAAGGCTTTTTATCACAGGACAATAAATCAGCCCTCAAAAACTTAACCGGTAGAAAATATTTTTTTGAAAAAATCCCTAAGCCCCGGGGTCACAATTTCAGCAAAGATCTGACTTTTGGCAGTTCGCTCAAAAATGGTTCCAAGAGCTTAAAAATGCTCCCCTGAAAGGTTTGGCACTCGAAACAGAAGGCTTCTTATCACAGGACAGGAAATCAGCCCTCAAAAACTTAAGCGGCAGAAAATATTTTTTTGAAAAAATCCCTAAGCCCCGGGGTCACAATTTCAGCAAAAATCTGACTTTTGGCAGTTCACTCAAAAATGGTGCCAGAAGCTTGCAAATGATCCCCTGAAAGCTTTGGCGATGGAAACAGAAGGCTTTTTATCACAGGACAAGAAATCAGCCCTCAAAAACGTAACCGGCAGAAAATATTTTTTTGAAAAAATCCCTAAGCCCCGGGGTCACAATTTCAACAAAAATCTGACTTTTGGCAATTCACTCAAAAATCGTGCCAGACGCTTGCAAATGTTCCGCTGAAAGCTTTGGCGATGGAAACAGAAGGCTTTTTATCACAGGACAAGAAATCAGCCCTCAAAAACGTAACCGGCAGAAAATATTTTTTTGAAAAAATCCCTAAGCCCCGGGGTCACAATTTCAGCAAAAATCTGACTTTTGGCAATTCACTCAAAAATGGTGCCAGAGGCTTGCAAATGATCCCCTGAAAGCTTTGGCGATGGAAACAGAAGGCTTTTTATCACAGGACAAGAAATCAGCCCTCAAAAACTTAACCGGCAGAAAATATTTTTTTGAAAAAATCCCTAAGCCCCGGGGTCACAATTTCAGCAAAAATCTGACTTTTGGCAGTTCACTCAAAAATGGTGCCAGAAGCTTGCAAATGATCCCCTGAAAGCTTTGGCGATGGAAACAGAAGGCTTTTTATCACAGGACAAGAAATCAGCCCTCAAAAACTTAACCGGCAGAAAATATTTTTTTGAAAAAATCCCTAAGCCCCGGGGTCACAATTTCAGCAAAAATCTGACTTTTGGCAGTTCACTCAAAAATGGTGCCAGAAGCTCGCAAATGATCCCCTGACAGCTTTGGCGATGGAAACAGAAGGCTTTTTATCACAGGACAAGAAATCAGCCCTCAAAAACTTAACCGGCAGAAAATATTTTTTTGAAAAAATCCCTAAGGCCCGAGGTCACAATTTCAGCAAAACTCTGTCTTTTGGCAATTCACTCAAAAATGGTGCCAGAAGCTTGCAAATGATCCCCTGAAAGCTTTGGCGATGGAAACAGAAGGCTTTTTATCACAGGACAAGAAATCAGCCCTCAAAAACGTAACCGGCAGAAAATATTTTTTTGAAAAAATCCCTAAGCCCCGGGGTCACAATTTCAGCAAAAATCTGACTTTTGGCAATTCACTCAAAAATCGTGCCAGACGCTTGCAAATGTTCCGCTGAAAGCTTTGGCGATGGAAACAGAAGGCTTTTTATCACAGGACAAGAAATCAGCCCTCAAAAACTTAACCGGCAGAAAATATTTTTTTGAAAAAATCCCTAAGCCCCGGGGTCACAATTTCAGCAAAAATCTGACTTTTGGCAGTTCACTCAAAAATGGTGCCAGAAGCTTGCAAATGATCCCCTGAAAGCTTTGGCGATGGAAACAGAAGGCTTTTTATCACAGGACAAGAAATCAGCCCTCAAAAACTTAACCGGCAGAAAATATTTTTTTGAAAAAATCCCTAAGCCCCGGGGTCACAATTTCAGCAAAACTCTGACTTTTGGCAGTTCACTCAAAAATCGTGCCAGAAGCTTGCAAATGATCCCCTGAAAGCTTTGGCGATGGAAACAGAAGGCTTTTTATCACAGGACAAGAAATCAGCCCTCAAAAACTTAACCGGCAGAAAATATTTTTTTGAAAAAATCCCTAAGCCCCGGGGTCACAATTTCAGCAAAAATCTGACTTTTGGCAGTTCACTCAAAAATGGTGCCAGAAGCTTGCAAATGATCCCCTGAAAGGTTTGGCGATGGAAACAGAAGGCTTTTTATCACAGGACAAGAAATCAGCCCTCAAAAACTTAACCGGCAGAAAATATTTTTTTGAAAAAATCCCTAAGCCCCGGGGTCACAATTTCAGCAAAAATCTGACTTTTGGCAATTCAATCAAAAATGGTGCCAGAAGCTTGCAAATGATCCCCTGAAAGGTTTGGCACTCGAAACAGAAGACTTTTTATCACAGGACAAGAAATCAGCCCTCAAAAACTTAACCGGCAGAAAATATTTTTTTGAAAAAATCCCTAAGCCACGGGGTCACAATTTCAGCAAAAATCTGACTTTTGGCAATTCACTCAAAAATGCTGCCAGAAGCTTGCAAATGATCCCCTGAAAGCTTTGGCGATGGAAACAGAAGGCTTTTTATCAAAGGACAAGAAATCAGCCCTCAAAAACTTAACCGGCAGAAAATATTTTTTTGAAAAAATCCCTAAGCCCCGGGGTCACAATTTCAGCAAAAATCTGACTTTTGGCAGTTCACTCAAAAATGGTGCCAGAAGCTTGCAAATGATCCCCTGACAGCTTTGGCGATGGAAACAGAAGGCTTTTTATCACAGGACAAGAAATCAGCCCTCAAAAACTTAACCGGCAGAAAATATTTTTTTGAAAAAATCCCTAAGCCCCGGGGTCACAATTTCAGCAAAAATCTGACTTTTGGCAATTCACTCAGACATGGTGCCAGAAGCTTGCAATTTCACAATTTCAGCAAAAATCTGACTTTTGGCAATTCACTCAAAAATGCTGCCAGAAGCTTGCAAATGATCCCCTGAAAGCTCTGGCTATGGAAACAGAAGGCTTTTTATCACAGGACAAGAAATCAGCCCTCAAAAACTTAACCGGCAGAAAATATTTTTTTGAAAAAATCTCTAAGCCCCGGGGTCACAATTTCAGCAAAAATCTGACTTTTGGCAGTTCACTCAAAAATGGTTCCCAGAGCTTAAAAATGCTCCCCTAAAAGGCTTGGCACTCGAAACAAAAGGCTTTTTATCACAGGACAAGAAATCAGCCCTCAAAAAATTAACCGGCAGAAAATATTTTTTTGAAAAAATCCCTAAGCCCCGGGGTCACAATTTCAGCAAAAATCTGACTTTTGGCAATTCACTCAAAAATGGTGCCAGAAGCTTGCAAATGATCCCCTGAAAGGTTTGGCGATGGAAACAGAAGGCTTTTTATCACAGGACAAGAAATCAGCCCTCAAAAACTTAACCGGCAGAAAATATTTTTTTGAAAAAATCCCTAAGCCCCGGGGTCACAATTTCAGCAAAAATCTGACTTTTGGCAGTTCACTCAAAAATGGTGCCAGAAGCTTGCAAATGATCCCCTGACAGCTTTGGCGATGGAAACAGAAGGCTTTTTATCACAGGACAAGAAATCAGCCCTCAAAAACTTAACCGGCAGAAAATATTTTTTTGAAAAAATCCCTAAGCCCCGGGGTCACAATTTCAGCAAAAATCTGACTTTTGGCAATTCACTCAGAAATGGTGCCAGAAGCTTGCAATTTCACAATTTCAGCAAAAATCTGACTTTTGGCAATTCACTCAAAAATGCTGCCAGAAGCTTGCAAATGATCCCCTGAAAGCTCTGGCGATGGAAACAGAAGGCTTTTTATCACAGGACAAGAAATCAGCCCTCAAAAACTTAACCGGCAGAAAATATTTTTTTGAAAAAATCTCTAAGCCCCGGGGTCACAATTTCAGCAAAAATCTGACTTTTGGCAATTCACTCAAAAATGGTGCCAGAAGCTTGCAAATGATCCCCTGAAAGGTTTGGCACTCGAAACAGAAGGCTTTTTATCACAGGACAAGAAATCAGCCCTCAAAAACTTAACCGGCAGAAAATATTTTTTTGAAAAAATCCCTAAGCCACGGGGTCACAATTTCAGCAAAAATCTGACTTTTGGCAATTCACTCAAAATTGGTGCCAGAAGCTTGCAAATGAACCCTGAAAGCTTTGGCGATGGAAACAGAAGGCTTTTTATCACAGGACAAGAAATCAGCCCTCAAAAACTTAACCGGCAGAAAATATTTTTTTTGAAAAAATCCCTAAGCCCCGGGGTCACAATTTCAGCAAAAATCTGACTTTTGGCAGTTCACTCAAAAATGGTGCCAGAAGCTTGCAAATGATCCCCTGACAGCTTTGGCGATGGAAACAGAAGGCTTTTTATCACAGAACAAGAAATCAGCCCTCAAAAACTTAACCGGCAGAAAATATTTTTTTGAAAAAATCTCTAAGCCCCGGGGTCACAATTTCAGCAAAAATCTGACTTTTGGCAGTTCACTCAAAAATGGTGACAGAAGCTTGCAATTTCACAATTTCAGCAAAAATCTGACTTTTGGCAATTCACTCAAAAATGGTGCCAGAAGGTTGCAAATGATCCCCTGAAAGCTTTGGCGATGGAAACAGAAGGCTTTTTATCACAGAACAAGAAATCAGCCCTCAAAAACTTAACCGGCAGAAAGTATTTTTTTGAAAAAATCTCTAAGCCCCGGGGTCACAATTTCAGCAAAAATCTGACTTTTGGCAGTTCACTCAAAAATGGTTCCAAGAGCTTAAAAATGCTCCCCTGAAAGGTTTGGCACTCGAAACAAAAGGCTTTTTATCACAGGACAAGAAATAAGCCCTGAAAAACTTAACCGGCAGAAAATATTTTTTTGAAAAAATCCCTAAGCCCCGGGGTCACAATTTCAGCTAAAATCTGACTTTTGGCAATTCATTCAAAAATGGTGCCAGAAGCTTGCAATTTCACAATTTCAGCAAAAATCTGACTTTTGGCAATTCACTCAAAAATGGTGCCAGAAGGTTGCAAATGATCCCCTGAAAGCTTTGGCGATGGAAACAGAAGGCTTTTTATCACAGAACAAGAAATCAGCCCTCAAAAACTTAACTGGCAGAAAATATTTTTTTGAAAAAATCCCTAAGCCCCGGGGTCACAATTTCAGCAAAAATCTGACTTTTGGCAATTCACTCAAAAATGGTGCCAGAAGCTTGCAAATGCTCCCCAGAAAGGTTTGGCACTCGAAACAGAAGGCTTTTTATCACAGGACATGAAATCAGCCCTCAAAAACTTAACCGGCAGAAAATATTTTTTTGAAAAAATCCCTAAGCCCTGGGGTCACAATTTCAGCAAAAATCTGACTTTTGGCAATTCACTCAAAAATGGTGCCAGAAGCTTGCAAATGATCCCCTGAAAGCTTTGGTGATGGAAACAGAAGGCTTTTTATCACAGGACAAGAAATCAGCCCTCAAAAACGTAAGCGGCAGAAAATATTTTTTTGAAAAAATCTCTAAGCCCCGGGGTCACAATTTCAGCAAAAATCTGACGTTTGGCAATTCACTCAAAAATGGTGCCAGAAGCTTGCAATTTCACAATTTCAGCAAAAATCTGACTTTTGGCAATTCACTCAAAAATGGTGCCAGAAGGTTACAAATGATCCCCTGTAAGCTTTGGTGATGGAAACAGAAGGCTTTTATCACAGGACAAGAAATCAGCCCTCAAAAACTTAACCGGCAGAAAATATTTTTTTGAAAAAATCTCTAAGGCCCGGGGTCACAATTTCAGCAAAACTCTGACTTTTGGCAATTCACTCAAAAATGGTGCCAGAAGCTTGCAAATGATCCCCTGAAAGCTTTGGCGATGGAAACAGAAGGCTTTTTATCACAGGACAAGAAATCAGCCCTCAAAAACGTAACCGGCAGAAAATATTTTTTTGAAAAAATCCCTAAGCCCCGGGGTCACAATTTCAGCAAAAATCTGACTTTTGGCAATTCACTCAAAAATGGTGCCAGAAGCTTGCAAACGATCCCCTGGAAGCTTTGGCGATGGAAACAGAAGGCTTTTTATCACAGGACAAGAAATCAGCCCTCAAAAACTTAACCGGCAGAAAATATTTTTTTGAAAAAATCCCTAAGCCCCGGGGTCACAATTTCAGCAAAAATCTGACTTTTGGCAGTTCACTCAAAAATGGTTCCAAGAGCTTAAAAATGCTCCCCTGAAAGGTTTGGCACTCGAAACAGAAGGCTTTTTATCACAGGACAAGAAATAAGCCCTGAAAAACTTAACCGGCAGAAAATATTATTTTGAAAAAATCCCTAAGCCCCGGGGTCACAATTTCAGCAAAAATCTGACTTTTGGCAATTCATTCAAAAATGGTGCCAGAAGCTTGCAATTTCACAATTTCAGCAAAAATCTGACTTTTGGCAATTCACTCAAAAATGGTGCCAGAAGGTTGCAAATGATCCCCTGAAAGCTTTGGCGATGGAAACAGAAGGCTTTTTATCACAGGACAAGAAATCAGCCCTCAAAAACTTAACCGGCAGAAAATATTTTTTTGAAAAAATCCCTAAGCCCAGGGGTCACAATTTCAGCAAAAATCTGACTTTTGGCAATTCACTCAAAAATGGTGCCAGAAGCTTGCAAATGATCCCCTGAAAGCTTTGGCGATGGAAACAGAAGGCTTTTTATCACAGGACAAGAAATCAGCCCTCAAAAACTTAACCGGCAGAAAATATTTTTTTGAAAAAATCCCTAAGCCCCGGGGTCACAATTTCAGCAAAAATCTGACTTTTGGCAGTTCACTCAAAAATGGTTCCAAGAGCTTAAAAATGCTCCCCTGAAAGGTTTGGCACTCGAAACAGAAGGCTTTTTATCACAGGACAAGAAATCAGCCCTCAAAAACTTAACCGGCAGAAAATATTTTTTTGAAAAAATCACTAAGCCCAGGGGTCACAATTTCAGCAAAAATCTGACTTTTGGCAATTCACTCAAAAATGGTGCCAGAAGCTTGCAAATGATCCTCTGAAAGCTTTGGCGATGGAAACAGAAGGCTTTTTATCACAGGACAAGAAATCAGCCCTCAAAAACTTAACCGGCAGAAAATATTTTTTTGAAATAATCACTAAGCCCAGGGGTCACAATTTCAGCAAAAATCTGACTTTTGGCAATTCACTCAAAAATGGTGCCAGAAGGTTACAAATGATCCCCTGAAAGCTTTGGCACTCGAAACAGAAGGCTTTTTATCACAGGACAAGAAATCAGCCCTCAAAAACTTAACCGGCAGAAAATATTTTTTTGAAAAAATCCCTAAGCCCCGGGGTCACAATTTCAGCAAAAATCTGACTTTTGGCAATTCACTAAAAAATGGTGCCAGAAGCTTTCAAATGATCCCCTGAAAGCTTTGGCGATGGAAACAGAAGGCTTTTTATCACAGGACAAGAAATCAGCCCTCAAAAACTTAACCGGCAGAAAATATTTTTTTGAAAAAATCCCTAAGCCCCGGGGTCACAATTTCAGCAAAAATCTGACTTTTGGCAATTCACTCAAAAATGGTGCCAGAAGGTTACAAATGATCCCCTGAAAGCTTTGGCGATGGAAACAGAAGGCTTTTTATCACAGGACAAGAAATCAGCCCTCAAAAACTTAACCGGCAGAAAATATTTTTTTGAAAAAATCCCTAAGCCCCGGGGTCACAATTTCAGCAAAAATCTGACTTTTGGCAATTCACTCAAAAATGGTGCCAGAAGCTTGAAAATGATCCCCTGAAAGGTTTGGCACTCGAAACACAAGGCTTTTTATCACAGGACAAGAAATCAGCCCTCAAAAACTTAACCGGCAGAAATTTTTTTTTGAAAAAATCCCTAAGCCCCGGGGTCACAATTTCAGCAAAAATCTGACTTTTGGCAGTTCACTCAAAAATGGTGCCAGAAACTTGCAAATGATCCCCTGAAAGCTTTGGCGATGGAAACAGAAGGCTTTTTATCACAGGACAAGAAATCAGCCCTCAAAAACTTAACCGGCAGAAAATATTTTTTTGAAAAAATCCCTAAGCCCCGGGGTCACAATTTCAGCAAAAATCTGACTTTTGGCAATTCACTCAAAAATGGTTCCAAGAGCTTAAAAATGCTCCCCTGAAAGGTTTGGCACTCAAAACAGAAGGCTTTTTATCACAGGACAAGAAATCAGCCCTCAAAAACTTAACCGGCAGAAATTTTTTTTTGAAAAAATCCCTAAGCCCCGGGGTCACAATTTCAGCAAAAATCTGACTTTTGGCAATTCACTCAAAAATGGTGCCAGAAGCTTGCAAATGATCCCCTGAAAGCTTTGGCGATGGAAACAGAAGGCTTTTTATCACAGGTCAAGAAATCAGCCCTCAAAAACTTAACCGGCAGAAAATATTTTTTTGAAAAAATCCCTAAGCCCCGGGGTCACAATTTCAGCAAAAATCTGACTTTTGGCAGTTCACTCAAAAATGGTTCCAAGAGCTTAAAAATGCTCCCCTGAAAGGTTTGGCACTCGAAACAAAAGGCTTTTTATCACAGGACAAGAAATCAGCCCTCAAAAACTTAACCGGCAGAAAATATTTTTTTGAAAAAATCCCTAAGCCCCGGGGTCACAATTTCAGCAAAAATCTGACTTTTGGCAATTCACTCAAAAATGGTGCCAGAAGCTTGCAAATGATCCCCTGAAAGCTTTGGCGATGGAAACAGAAGGCTTTTTATCACAGGACAAGAAATCAGCCCTCAAAAACTTAACCGGCAGAAAATATTTTTTTGAAATAATCCCTAAGCCCCGGGGTCACAATTTCAGCAAAAATCTGACTTTTGGCAATTCACTCAAAAATGGTGCCAGAAGGTTACAAATGATCCCCTGAAAGCTTTGGCACTCGAAACAGAAGGCTTTTTATCACAGGACAAGAAATCAGCCCTCAAAAACTTAACCGGCAGAAAATATTTTTTTGAAAAAATCCCTAAGCCCAGGGGTCACAATTTCAGCAAAAATCTGACTTTTGGCAATTCACTCAAAAATGGTGCCAGAAGCTTGCAAATGATCCCCTGAAAGCTTTGGCGATGGAAACAGAAGGCTTTTTATCACAGGACAAGAAATCAGCCCTCAAAAACTTAACCGGCAGAAAATATTTTTTTGAAAAAATCCCTAAGCCCCGGGGTCACAATTTCAGCAAAAATCTGACTTTTGGCAATTCACTCAAAAATGGTGCCAGAAGGTTACAAATGATCCCCTGAAAGCTTTGGCGATGGAAACAGAAGGCTTTTTATCACAGGACAAGAAATCAGCCCTCAAAAACTTAACCAGCAGAAAATATTTTTTTGAAAAAATCTCTAAGCCCCGGGGTCACAATTTCAGCAAAAAACTGACTTTTGGCAATTCACTCAAAAATGGTGCCAGAAGCTTGCAAATGATCCCCTGAAAGCTTTGGCGATGGAAACAGAAGGCTTTTTATCACATGACAAGAAATCAGCCCTCAAAAACTTAACCGGCAGAAAATATTTTTTTGAAAAAATCCCTAAGCCCCGGGGTCACAATTTCAGCAAAAATCTGACTTTTGGCAGTTCACTCAAAAATGCTGCCAGAAGCTTGCAAATGATCCCCTGAAAGCTTTGGCGATGGAAACAGAAGGCTTTTTATCACAGGACATGAAATCAGCCCTCAAAAACTTAACCAGCAGAAAATATTTTTTTGAAAAAATCTCTAAGCCCCGGGGTCACAATTTCAGCAAAAAACTGACTTTTGGCAATTCACTCAAAAATGGTGCCAGAAGCTTGCAAATGATCCCCTGAAAGCTTTGGCGATGGAAACAGAAGGCTTTTTATCACAGGACAAGAAATCAGCCCTCAAAAACTTAACCGGCAGAAAATATTTTTTTGAAAAAATCCCTAAGCCCCGGGGTCACAATTTCAGCAAAAATCTGACTTTTGGCAGTTCACTCAAAAATGGTGCCAGAAACTTGCAAATGATCCCCTGAAAGCTTTGGCGATGGAAACAGAAGGCTTTTTATCACAGGACAAGAAATCAGCCCTCAAAAACTTAACCGGCAGAAAATATTTTTTTGAAAAAATCCCTAAGCCCCGGGGTCACAATTTCAGCAAAAATCTGACTTTTGGCAATTCACTCAAAAATGGTTCCAAGAGCTTAAAAATGCTCCCCTGAAAGGTTTGGCACTCAAAACAGAAGGCTTTTTATCACAGGACAAGAAATCAGCCCTCAAAAACTTAACCGGCAGAAATTTTTTTTTGAAAAAATCCCTAAGCCCCGGGGTCACAATTTCAGCAAAAATCTGACTTTTGGCAATTCACTCAAAAATGGTGCCAGAAGCTTGCAAATGATCCCCTGAAAGCTTTGGCGATGGAAACAGAAGGCTTTTTATCACAGGACAAGAAATCAGCCCTCAAAAACTTAACCGGCAGAAAATATTTTTTTGAAAAAATCCCTAAGCCCCGGGGTCACAATTTCAGCAAAAATCTGACTTTTGGCAGTTCACTCAAAAATGGTTCCAAGAGCTTAAAAATGCTCCCCTGAAAGGTTTGGCACTCGAAACAGAAGGCTTTTTATCACAGGACAAGAAATCAGCCCTCAAAAACTTAACCGGCAGAAAATATTTTTTTGAAAAAATCCCTAAGCCCCGGGGTCACAATTTCAGCAAAAATCTGACTTTTGGCAATTCACTCAAAAATGGTGCCAGAAGCTTGCAAATGATCCCCTGAAAGCTTTGGCGATGGAAACAGAAGGCTTTTTATCACAAGACAAGAAATCAGCCCTCAAAAACGTAACCGGCAGAAAATATTTTTTTGAAAAAATCCCTAAGCCCCGGGGTCGCAATTTCAGCAAAAATCTGACTTTTGGCAATTCACTCAAAAATGGTGCCAGAAGCTTGCAAATGATCCCCTGAAAGCTTTGGCGATGGAAACAGAAGGCTTTTTATCACAGGACAAGAAATCAGCCCTCAAAAACTTAACCGGCAGAAAATATTTTTTTGAAAAAATCCCTAAGCCCCGGGGTCACAATTTCAGCAAAAATCTGACTTTTGGCAATTCACTCAAAAATGGTGCCAGAAGGTTACAAATGATCCCCTGAAAGCTTTGGCGATGGAAACAGAAGGCTTTTTATCACAGGACAATAAATCAGCCCTCAAAAACTTAACCGGCAGAAAATATTTTTTTGAAAAAATCCCTAAGCCCCGGGGTCACAATTTCAGCAAAAAACTGACTTTTGGCAGTTCACTCAAAAATGCTGCCAGAAGCTTGCAAATGATCCCCTGAAAGCTTTGGCGATGGAAACAGAAGGCTTTTTATCACAGGACAAGAAATCAGCCCTCAAAAACTTAACCAGCAGAAAATATTTTTTTGAAAAAATCTCTAAGCCCCGGGGTCACAATTTCAGCAAAAATCTGACTTTTGGCAGTTCACTCAAAAATGCTGCCAGAAGCTTGCAAATGATCCCCTGAAAGCTTTGGCGATGGAAACAGAAGGCTTTTTATCACAGGACAAGACATCAGCCCTCAAAAACTTAACCGGCAGAAAATATTTTTTTGAAAAAATCCCTAAGCCCCGGGGTCACAATTTCAGCAAAAATCTGACTTTTGGCAATTCACTCAAAAATGGTGCCAGAAGCTTTCAAATGATCCCGTGAAAGCTTTGGCGATGGAAACAGAAGGCTTTTTATCACAGGACAAGAAATCAGCCCTCAAAAACTTAACCGGCAGAAAATATTTTTTTGAAAAAATCCCTAAGCCCCGGGGTCACAATTTCAGCCAAGATCTGACTTTTGGCAATTCACTCAAAAATGGTTCCAAGAGCTTAAAAATGCTCCCCTGAAAGGTTTGGCACTCGAAACAGAAGGCTTTTTATCACAGGACAAGAAATCAGCCCTCAAAAACTTAACCGGCAGAAAATATTTTTTTGAAAAAATCCCTAAGCCCCGGGGTCACAATTTCAGCAAAAATCTGACTTTTGGCAATTCACTCAAAAATGGTTCCAAGAGCTTAAAAATGCTCCCCTGAAAGGTTTGGCACTCGAAACAGAAGGCTTTTTATCACAGGACAAGACATCAGCCCTCAAAAACTTAACCGGCAGAAAATATTTTTTTGAAAAAATCTCTAAGTCCCGGGGTCACAATTTCAGCAAAAAACTGACTTTTGGCAATTCACTCAAAAATGGTGCCAGAAGGTTACAAATGATCCCCTGAAAGCTTTGGCGATGGAAACAGAAGGCTTTTTATCACAGGACAAGAAATCAGCCCTCAAAAACTTAACCGGCAGAAAATATTTTTTTGAAAAAATCCCTAAGCCCCGCGGTCACAATTTCAGCAAAAATCTGACTTTTGGCAGTTCACTCAAAAATGCTGCCAGAAGCTTGCAAATGATCCCCTGAAAGCTTTGGCGATGGAAACAGAAGGCTTTTTATCACAGGACAAGAAATCAGCCCTCAAAAACTTAACCAGCAGAAAATATTTTTTTGAAAAAATCTCTAAGCCCCGGGGTCACAATTTCAGCAAAAATCTGACTTTTGGCAATTCACTCAAAAATGCTGCCAGAAGCTTGCAAATGATCCCCTGAAAGCTTTGGCGATGGAAACAGAAGGCTTTTTATCACAGGACAAGACATCAGCCCTCAAAAACTTAACCGGCAGAAAATATTTTTTTGAAAAAATCCCTAAGCCCCGGGGTCACAATTTCAGCAAAAATCTGACTTTTGGCAATTCACTCAAAAATGGTGCCAGAAGCTTTCAAATGATCCCGTGAAAGCTTTGGCGATGGAAACAGAAGGCTTTTTATCACAGGACAAGAAATCAGCCCTCAAAAACTTAACCGGCAGAAAATATTTTTTTGAAAAAATCCCTAAGCCCCGGGGTCACAATTTCAGCCAAGATCTGACTTTTGGCAATTCACTCAAAAATGGTTCCAAGAGCTTAAAAATGCTCCCCTGAAAGGTTTGGCACTCGAAACAGAAGGCTTTTTATCACAGGACAAGAAATCAGCCCTCAAAAACTTAACCGGCAGAAAATATTTTTTTGAAAAAATCCCTAAGCCCCGGGGTCACAATTTCAGCAAAAATCTGACTTTTGGCAATTCACTCAAAAATGGTTCCAAGAGCTTAAAAATGCTCCCCTGAAAGGTTTGGCACTCGAAACAGAAGGCTTTTTATCACAGGACAAGACATCAGCCCTCAAAAACTTAACCGGCAGAAAATATTTTTTTGAAAAAATCTCTAAGTCCCGGGGTCACAATTTCAGCAAAAAACTGACTTTTGGCAATTCACTCAAAAATGGTGCCAGAAGGTTACAAATGATCCCCTGAAAGCTTTGGCGATGGAAACAGAAGGCTTTTTATCACAGGACAAGAAATCAGCCCTCAAAAACTTAACCGGCAGAAAATATTTTTTTGAAAAAATCCCTAAGCCCCGGGGTCACAATTTCAGCAAAAAACTGACTTTTGGCAGTTCACTCAAAAATGCTGCCAGAAGCTTGCAAATGATCCCCTGAAAGCTTTGGCGATGGAAACAGAAGGCTTTTTATCACAGGACAAGAAATCAGCCCTCAAAAACTTAACCAGCAGAAAATATTTTTTTGAAAAAATCTCTAAGCCCCGGGGTCACAATTTCAGCAAAAAACTGACTTTTGGCAATTCACTCAAAAATGGTGCCAGAAGCTTGCAAATGATCCCCTGAAAGCTTTGGCGATGGAAACAGAAGGCTTTTTATCACAGGACAAGACATCAGCCCTCAAAAACTTAACCGGCAGAAAATATTTTTTTGAAAAAATCCCTAAGCCCCGGGGTCACAATTTCAGCAAAAATCTGACTTTTGGCAATTCACTCAAAAATGGTGCCAGAAGCTTTCAAATGATCCCGTGAAAGCTTTGGCGATGGAAACAGAAGGCTTTTTATCACAGGACAAGAAATCAGCCCTCAAAAACTTAACCGGCAGAAAATATTTTTTTGAAAAAATCCCTAAGCCCCGGGGTCACAATTTCAGCCAAGATCTGACTTTTGGCAATTCACTCAAAAATGGTTCCAAGAGCTTAAAAATGCTCCCCTGAAAGGTTTGGCACTCGAAACAGAAGGCTTTTTATCACAGGACAAGAAATCAGCCCTCAAAAACTTAACCGGCAGAAAATATTTTTTTGAAAAAATCTCTAAGTCCCGGGGTCACAATTTCAGCAAAAAACTGACTTTTGGCAATTCACTCAAAAATGGTGCCAGAAGCTTTCAAATGATCCCGTGAAAGCTTTGGCGATGGAAACAGAAGGCTTTTTATCACAGGACAAGAAATCAGCCCTCAAAAACTTAACCGGCAGAAAATATTTTTTTGAAAAAATCCCTAAGCCCCGGGGTCACAATTTCAGCCAAGATCTGACTTTTGGCAATTCACTCAAAAATGGTTCCAAGAGCTTAAAAATGCTCCCCTGAAAGGTTTGGCACTCGAAACAGAAGGCTTTTTATCACAGGACAAGAAATCAGCCCTCAAAAACTTAACCGGCAGAAAATATTTTTTTGAAAAAATCTCTAAGTCCCGGGGTCACAATTTCAGCAAAAAACTGACTTTTGGCAATTCACTCAAAAATGGTGCCAGAAGGTTACAAATGATCCCCTGAAAGCTTTGGCGATGGAAACAGAAGGCTTTTTATCACAGGACAAGAAATAAGCCCTCAAAAACTTAACCAGCAGAAAATATTTTTTTGAAAAAATCTCTAAGCCCCGGGGTCACAATTTCAGCAAAAAACTGACTTTTGGCAATTCACTCAAAAATGGTGCCAGAAGCTTGCAAATGATCCCCTGAAAGCTTTGGCGATGGAAACAGAAGGCTTTTTATCACAGGACAAGACATCAGCCCTCAAAAACTTAACCGGCAGAAAATATTTTTTTGAAAAAATCCCTAAGCCCCGGGGTCACAATTTCAGCAAAAATCTGACTTTTGGCAATTAACTCAAAAATGGTGCCAGAAGCTTTCAAATGATCCCGTGAAAGCTTTGGCGATGGAAACAGAAGGCTTTTTATCACAGGACAAGAAATCAGCCCTCAAAAACTTAACCGGCAGAAAATATTTTTTTGAAAAAATCCCTAAGCCCCGGGGTCACAATTTCAGCCAAGATCTGACTTTTGGCAATTCACTCAAAAATGGTGCCAGAAGCTTGCAAATGATCCCCTGAAAGCTTTGGCGATGGAAACAGAAGGCTTTTTATCACAGGACAAGACATCAGCCCTCAAAAACTTAACCGGCAGAAAATATTTTTTTGAAAAAATCTCTAAGCCCCGGGGTCACAATTTCAGCAAAAAACTGACTTTTGGCAATTCACTCAAAAATGGTGCCAGAAGCTTGCAAATGATCCCCTGAAAGCTTTGGCGATGGAAACAGAAGGCTTTTTATCACAGGACAAGACATCAGCCCTCAAAAACTTAACCGGCAGAAAATATTTTTTTGAAAAAATCCCTAAGCCCCGGGGTCACAATTTCAGCAAAAATCTGACTTTTGGCAATTCACTCAAAAATGGTGCCAGAAGCTTTCAAATGATCCCGTGAAAGCTTTGGCGATGGAAACAGAAGGCTTTTTATCACAGGACAAGAAATCAGCCCTCAAAAACTTAACCGGCAGAAAATATTTTTTTGAAAAAATCCCTAAGCCCCGGGGTCACAATTTCAGCCAAGATCTGACTTTTGGCAATTCACTCAAAAATGGTTCCAAGAGCTTAAAAATGCTCCCCTGAAAGGTTTGGCACTCGAAACAGAAGGCTTTTTATCACAGGACAAGAAATCAGCCCTCAAAAACTTAACCGGCAGAAAATATTTTTTTGAAAAAATCTCTAAGTCCCGGGGTCACAATTTCAGCAAAAAACTGACTTTTGGCAATTCACTCAAAAATGGTGCCAGAAGGTTACAAATGATCCCCTGAAAGCTTTGGCGATGGAAACAGAAGGCTTTTTATCACAGGACAAGAAATAAGCCCTCAAAAACTTAACCAGCAGAAAATATTTTTTTGAAAAAATCTCTAAGCCCCGGGGTCACAATTTCAGCAAAAAACTGACTTTTGGCAATTCACTCAAAAATGGTGCCAGAAGCTTGCAAATGATCCCCTGAAAGCTTTGGCGATGGAAACAGAAGGCTTTTTATCACAGGACAAGACATCAGCCCTCAAAAACTTAACCGGCAGAAAATATTTTTTTGAAAAAATCCCTAAGCCCCGGGGTCACAATTTCAGCAAAAAACTGACTTTTGGCAATTCACTCAAAAATGGTGCCAGAAGCTTTCAAATGATCCCGTGAAAGCTTTGGCGATGGAAACAGAAGGCTTTTTATCACAGGACAAGAAATCAGCCCTCAAAAACTTAACCGGCAGAAAATATTTTTTTGAAAAAATCCCTAAGCCCCGGGGTCACAATTTCAGCCAAGATCTGACTTTTGGCAATTCACTCAAAAATGGTTCCAAGAGCTTAAAAATGCTCCCCTGAAAGGTTTGGCACTCGAAACAGAAGGCTTTTTATCACAGGACAAGAAATCAGCCCTCAAAAACTTAACCGGCAGAAAATATTTTTTTGAAAAAATCTCTAAGCCCCGGGGTCACAATTTCAGCAAAAAACTGACTTTTGGCAATTCACTCAAAAATGGTGCCAGAAGGTTACAAATGATCCCCTGAAAGCTTTGGCGATGGAAACAGAAGGCTTTTTATCACAGGACAAGAAATAAGCCCTCAAAAACTTAACCAGCAGAAAATATTTTTTTGAAAAAATCACTAAGCCCCAGGGTCACAATTTCAGCAAAAATCTGACTTTTGGCAGTTCACTCAAAAATGCTGCCAGAAGCTTGCAAATGATCCCCTGAAAGCTTTGGCGATGGAAACAGAAGGCTTTTTATCACAGGACAAGAAATCAGCCCTCAAAAACTTAACCAGCAGAAAATATTTTTTTGAAAAAATCTCTAAGCCCCGGGGTCACAATTTCAGCAAAAATCTGACTTTTGGCAATTAACTCAAAAATGGTGCCAGAAGCTTTCAAATGATCCCGTGAAAGCTTTGGCGATGGAAACAGAAGGCTTTTTATCACAGGACAAGAAATCAGCCCTCAAAAACTTAACCGGCAGAAAATATTTTTTTGAAAAAATCCCTAAGCCCCGGGGTCACAATTTCAGCCAAGATCTGACTTTTGGCAATTCACTCAAAAATGGTTCCAAGAGCTTAAAAATGCTCCCCTGAAAGGTTTGGCACTCGAAACAGAAGGCTTTTTATCACAGGACAAGAAATCAGCCCTCAAAAACTTAACCGGCAGAAAATATTTTTTTGAAAAAATCTCTAAGCCCCGGGGTCACAATTTCAGCAAAAAACTGACTTTTGGCAATTCACTCAAAAATGGTGCCAGAAGGTTACAAATGATCCCCTGAAAGCTTTGGCGATGGAAACAGAAGGCTTTTTATCACAGGACAAGAAATAAGCCCTCAAAAACTTAACCAGCAGAAAATATTTTTTTGAAAAAATCACTAAGCCCCAGGGTCACAATTTCAGCAAAAATCTGACTTTTGGCAGTTCACTCAAAAATGCTGCCAGAAGCTTGCAAATGATCCCCTGAAAGCTTTGGCGATGGAAACAGAAGGCTTTTTATCACAGGACAAGAAATCAGCCCTCAAAAACTTAACCAGCAGAAAATATTTTTTTGAAAAAATCTCTAAGCCCCGGGGTCACAATTTCAGCAAAAATCTGACTTTTGGCAATTCACTCAAAAATGCTGCCAGAAGCTTGCAAATGATCCCCTGAAAGCTTTGGCGATGGAAACAGAAGGCTTTTTATCACAGGACAAGACATCAGCCCTCAAAAACTTAACCGGCAGAAAATATTTTTTTGAAAAAATCCCTAAGCCCCGGGGTCACAATTTCAGCAAAAATCTGACTTTTGGCAATTCACTCAAAAATGGTGCCAGAAGCTTTCAAATGATCCCGTGAAAGCTTTGGCGATGGAAACAGAAGGCTTTTTATCACAGGACAAGAAATCAGCCCTCAAAAACTTAACCGGCAGAAAATATTTTTTTGAAAAAATCCCTAAGCCCCGGGGTCACAATTTCAGCCAAGATCTGACTTTTGGCAATTCACTCAAAAATGGTTCCAAGAGCTTAAAAATGCTCCCCTGAAAGGTTTGGCACTCGAAACAGAAGGCTTTTTATCACAGGACAAGAAATCAGCCCTCAAAAACTTAACCGGCAGAAAATATTTTTTTGAAAAAATCCCTAAGCCCCGGGGTCACAATTTCAGCAAAAATCTGACTTTTGGCAATTCACTCAAAAATGGTTCCAAGAGCTTAAAAATGCTCCCCTGAAAGGTTTGGCACTCGAAACAGAAGGCTTTTTATCACAGGACAAGACATCAGCCCTCAAAAACTTAACCGGCAGAAAATATTTTTTTGAAAAAATCTCTAAGTCCCGGGGTCACAATTTCAGCAAAAAACTGACTTTTGGCAATTCACTCAAAAATGGTGCCAGAAGGTTACAAATGATCCCCTGAAAGCTTTGGCGATGGAAACAGAAGGCTTTTTATCACAGGACAAGAAATCAGCCCTCAAAAACTTAACCGGCAGAAAATATTTTTTTGAAAAAATCCCTAAGCCCCGGGGTCACAATTTCAGCAAAAAACTGACTTTTGGCAGTTCACTCAAAAATGCTGCCAGAAGCTTGCAAATGATCCCCTGAAAGCTTTGGCGATGGAAACAGAAGGCTTTTTATCACAGGACAAGAAATCAGCCCTCAAAAACTTAACCAGCAGAAAATATTTTTTTGAAAAAATCTCTAAGCCCCGGGGTCACAATTTCAGCAAAAAACTGACTTTTGGCAATTCACTCAAAAATGGTGCCAGAAGCTTGCAAATGATCCCCTGAAAGCTTTGGCGATGGAAACAGAAGGCTTTTTATCACAGGACAAGACATCAGCCCTCAAAAACTTAACCGGCAGAAAATATTTTTTTGAAAAAATCCCTAAGCCCCGGGGTCACAATTTCAGCAAAAATCTGACTTTTGGCAATTCACTCAAAAATGGTGCCAGAAGCTTTCAAATGATCCCGTGAAAGCTTTGGCG
Source organism: Podarcis liolepis (assembly GCF_965112155.1). Taxonomy (NCBI): domain Eukaryota; kingdom Metazoa; phylum Chordata; class Lepidosauria; order Squamata; family Lacertidae; genus Podarcis; species Podarcis liolepis. The sequence goes on along the minus strand of NC_139571.1, from coordinate 16,038,163 downwards.
ATGGAAACAGAAGGCTTTTTATCACAGGACAAGAAATCAGCCCTCAAAAACTTAACCGGCAGAAAATATTTTTTTGAAAAAATCCCTAAGCCCCGGGGTCACAATTTCAGCCAAGATCTGACTTTTGGCAATTCACTCAAAAATGGTTCCAAGAGCTTAAAAATGCTCCCCTGAAAGGTTTGGCACTCGAAACAGAAGGCTTTTTATCACAGGACAAGAAATCAGCCCTCAAAAACTTAACCGGCAGAAAATATTTTTTTGAAAAAATCTCTAAGTCCCGGGGTCACAATTTCAGCAAAAAACTGACTTTTGGCAATTCACTCAAAAATGGTGCCAGAAGGTTACAAATGATCCCCTGAAAGCTTTGGCGATGGAAACAGAAGGCTTTTTATCACAGGACAAGAAATAAGCCCTCAAAAACTTAACCAGCAGAAAATATTTTTTTGAAAAAATCTCTAAGCCCCGGGGTCACAATTTCAGCAAAAAACTGACTTTTGGCAATTCACTCAAAAATGGTGCCAGAAGCTTGCAAATGATCCCCTGAAAGCTTTGGCGATGGAAACAGAAGGCTTTTTATCACAGGACAAGACATCAGCCCTCAAAAACTTAACCGGCAGAAAATATTTTTTTGAAAAAATCCCTAAGCCCCGGGGTCACAATTTCAGCAAAAATCTGACTTTTGGCAATTAACTCAAAAATGGTGCCAGAAGCTTTCAAATGATCCCGTGAAAGCTTTGGCGATGGAAACAGAAGGCTTTTTATCACAGGACAAGAAATCAGCCCTCAAAAACTTAACCGGCAGAAAATATTTTTTTGAAAAAATCCCTAAGCCCCGGGGTCACAATTTCAGCCAAGATCTGACTTTTGGCAATTCACTCAAAAATGGTGCCAGAAGCTTGCAAATGATCCCCTGAAAGCTTTGGCGATGGAAACAGAAGGCTTTTTATCACAGGACAAGACATCAGCCCTCAAAAACTTAACCGGCAGAAAATATTTTTTTGAAAAAATCTCTAAGCCCCGGGGTCACAATTTCAGCAAAAAACTGACTTTTGGCAATTCACTCAAAAATGGTGCCAGAAGCTTGCAAATGATCCCCTGAAAGCTTTGGCGATGGAAACAGAAGGCTTTTTATCACAGGACAAGACATCAGCCCTCAAAAACTTAACCGGCAGAAAATATTTTTTTGAAAAAATCCCTAAGCCCCGGGGTCACAATTTCAGCAAAAATCTGACTTTTGGCAATTCACTCAAAAATGGTGCCAGAAGCTTTCAAATGATCCCGTGAAAGCTTTGGCGATGGAAACAGAAGGCTTTTTATCACAGGACAAGAAATCAGCCATCAAAAACTTAACCGGCAGAAAATATTTTTTTGAAAAAATCCCTAAGCCCCGGGGTCACAATTTCAGCCAAGATCTGACTTTTGGCAATTCACTCAAAAATGGTTCCAAGAGCTTAAAAATGCTCCCCTGAAAGGTTTGGCACTCGAAACAGAAGGCTTTTTATCACAGGACAAGAAATCAGCCCTCAAAAACTTAACCGGCAGAAAATATTTTTTTGAAAAAATCTCTAAGTCCCGGGGTCACAATTTCAGCAAAAAACTGACTTTTGGCAATTCACTCAAAAATGGTGCCAGAAGGTTACAAATGATCCCCTGAAAGCTTTGGCGATGGAAACAGAAGGCTTTTTATCACAGGACAAGAAATAAGCCCTCAAAAACTTAACCAGCAGAAAATATTTTTTTGAAAAAATCTCTAAGCCCCGGGGTCACAATTTCAGCAAAAAACTGACTTTTGGCAATTCACTCAAAAATGGTGCCAGAAGCTTGCAAATGATCCCCTGAAAGCTTTGGCGATGGAAACAGAAGGCTTTTTATCACAGGACAAGACATCAGCCCTCAAAAACTTAACCGGCAGAAAATATTTTTTTGAAAAAATCCCTAAGCCCCGGGGTCACAATTTCAGCAAAAATCTGACTTTTGGCAATTAACTCAAAAATGGTGCCAGAAGCTTTCAAATGATCCCGTGAAAGCTTTGGCGATGGAAACAGAAGGCTTTTTATCACAGGACAAGAAATCAGCCCTCAAAAACTTAACCGGCAGAAAATATTTTTTTGAAAAAATCCCTAAGCCCCGGGGTCACAATTTCAGCCAAGATCTGACTTTTGGCAATTCACTCAAAAATGGTTCCAAGAGCTTAAAAATGCTCCCCTGAAAGGTTTGGCACTCGAAACAGAAGGCTTTTTATCACAGGACAAGAAATCAGCCCTCAAAAACTTAACCGGCAGAAAATATTTTTTTGAAAAAATCTCTAAGCCCCGGGGTCACAATTTCAGCAAAAAACTGACTTTTGGCAATTCACTCAAAAATGGTGCCAGAAGGTTACAAATGATCCCCTGAAAGCTTTGGCGATGGAAACAGAAGGCTTTTTATCACAGGACAAGAAATAAGCCCTCAAAAACTTAACCAGCAGAAAATATTTTTTTGAAAAAATCACTAAGCCCCAGGGTCACAATTTCAGCAAAAATCTGACTTTTGGCAGTTCACTCAAAAATGCTGCCAGAAGCTTGCAAATGATCCCCTGAAAGCTTTGGCGATGGAAACAGAAGGCTTTTTATCACAGGACAAGAAATCAGCCCTCAAAAACTTAACCAGCAGAAAATATTTTTTTGAAAAAATCTCTAAGCCCCGGGGTCACAATTTCAGCAAAAATCTGACTTTTGGCAATTAACTCAAAAATGGTGCCAGAAGCTTTCAAATGATCCCGTGAAAGCTTTGGCGATGGAAACAGAAGGCTTTTTATCACAGGACAAGAAATCAGCCCTCAAAAACTTAACCGGCAGAAAATATTTTTTTGAAAAAATCCCTAAGCCCCGGGGTCACAATTTCAGCCAAGATCTGACTTTTGGCAATTCACTCAAAAATGGTTCCAAGAGCTTAAAAATGCTCCCCTGAAAGGTTTGGCACTCGAAACAGAAGGCTTTTTATCACAGGACAAGAAATCAGCCCTCAAAAACTTAACCGGCAGAAAATATTTTTTTGAAAAAATCTCTAAGCCCCGGGGTCACAATTTCAGCAAAAAACTGACTTTTGGCAATTCACTCAAAAATGGTGCCAGAAGGTTACAAATGATCCCCTGAAAGCTTTGGCGATGGAAACAGAAGGCTTTTTATCACAGGACAAGAAATAAGCCCTCAAAAACTTAACCAGCAGAAAATATTTTTTTGAAAAAATCACTAAGCCCCAGGGTCACAATTTCAGCAAAAATCTGACTTTTGGCAGTTCACTCAAAAATGCTGCCAGAAGCTTGCAAATGATCCCCTGAAAGCTTTGGCGATGGAAACAGAAGGCTTTTTATCACAGGACAAGAAATCAGCCCTCAAAAACTTAACCAGCAGAAAATATTTTTTTGAAAAAATCTCTAAGCCCCGGGGTCACAATTTCAGCAAAAAACTGACTTTTGGCAATTCACTCAAAAATGGTGCCAGAAGCTTGCAAATGATCCCCTGAAAGCTTTGGCGATGGAAACAGAAGGCTTTTTATCACAGGACAAGACATCAGCCCTCAAAAACTTAACCGGCAGAAAATATTTTTTTGAAAAAATCCCTAAGCCCCGGGGTCACAATTTCAGCAAAAATCTGACTTTTGGCAATTCACTCAAAAATGGTGCCAGAAGCTTTCAAATGATCCCGTGAAAGCTTTGGCGATGGAAACAGAAGGCTTTTTATCACAGGACAAGAAATCAGCCCTCAAAAACTTAACCGGCAGAAAATATTTTTTTGAAAAAATCCCTAAGCCCCGGGGTCACAATTTCAGCCAAGATCTGACTTTTGGCAATTCACTCAAAAATGGTTCCAAGAGCTTAAAAATGCTCCCCTGAAAGGTTTGGCACTCGAAACAGAAGGCTTTTTATCACAGGACAAGAAATCAGCCCTCAAAAACTTAACCGGCAGAAAATATTTTTTTGAAAAAATCTCTAAGCCCCGGGGTCACAATTTCAGCAAAAAACTGACTTTTGGCAATTCACTCAAAAATGGTGCCAGAAGGTTACAAATGATCCCCTGAAAGCTTTGGCGATGGAAACAGAAGGCTTTTTATCACAGGACAAGACATCAGCCCTCAAAAACTTAACCGGCAGAAAATATTTTTTTGAAAAAATCCCTAAGCCCCGGGGTCACAATTTCAGCAAAAATCTGACTTTTGGCAATTCACTCAAAAATGGTGCCAGAAGCTTTCAAATGATCCCGTGAAAGCTTTGGCGATGGAAACAGAAGGCTTTTTATCACAGGACAAGAAATCAGCCCTCAAAAACTTAACCGGCAGAAAATATTTTTTTGAAAAAATCCCTAAGCCCCGGGGTCACAATTTCAGCCAAGATCTGACTTTTGGCAATTCACTCAAAAATGGTTCCAAGAGCTTAAAAATGCTCCCCTGAAAGGTTTGGCACTCGAAACAGAAGGCTTTTTATCACAGGACAAGAAATCAGCCCTCAAAAACTTAACCGGCAGAAAATATTTTTTTGAAAAAATCTCTAAGTCCCGGGGTCACAATTTCAGCAAAAAACTGACTTTTGGCAATTCACTCAAAAATGGTGCCAGAAGGTTACAAATGATCCCCTGAAAGCTTTGGCGATGGAAACAGAAGGCTTTTTATCACAGGACAAGAAATAAGCCCTCAAAAACTTAACCAGCAGAAAATATTTTTTTGAAAAAATCTCTAAGCCCCGGGGTCACAATTTCAGCAAAAAACTGACTTTTGGCAATTCACTCAAAAATGGTGCCAGAAGCTTGCAAATGATCCCCTGAAAGCTTTGGCGATGGAAACAGAAGGCTTTTTATCACAGGACAAGACATCAGCCCTCAAAAACTTAACCGGCAGAAAATATTTTTTTGAAAAAATCCCTAAGCCCCGGGGTCACAATTTCAGCAAAAATCTGACTTTTGGCAATTAACTCAAAAATGGTGCCAGAAGCTTTCAAATGATCCCGTGAAAGCTTTGGCGATGGAAACAGAAGGCTTTTTATCACAGGACAAGAAATCAGCCCTCAAAAACTTAACCGGCAGAAAATATTTTTTTGAAAAAATCCCTAAGCCCCGGGGTCACAATTTCAGCCAAGATCTGACTTTTGGCAATTCACTCAAAAATGGTTCCAAGAGCTTAAAAATGCTCCCCTGAAAGGTTTGGCACTCGAAACAGAAGGCTTTTTATCACAGGACAAGAAATCAGCCCTCAAAAACTTAACCGGCAGAAAATATTTTTTTGAAAAAATCTCTAAGCCCCGGGGTCACAATTTCAGCAAAAAACTGACTTTTGGCAATTCACTCAAAAATGGTGCCAGAAGGTTACAAATGATCCCCTGAAAGCTTTGGCGATGGAAACAGAAGGCTTTTTATCACAGGACAAGAAATAAGCCCTCAAAAACTTAACCAGCAGAAAATATTTTTTTGAAAAAATCACTAAGCCCCAGGGTCACAATTTCAGCAAAAATCTGACTTTTGGCAGTTCACTCAAAAATGCTGCCAGAAGCTTGCAAATGATCCCCTGAAAGCTTTGGCGATGGAAACAGAAGGCTTTTTATCACAGGACAAGAAATCAGCCCTCAAAAACTTAACCAGCAGAAAATATTTTTTTGAAAAAATCTCTAAGCCCCGGGGTCACAATTTCAGCAAAAATCTGACTTTTGGCAATTAACTCAAAAATGGTGCCAGAAGCTTTCAAATGATCCCGTGAAAGCTTTGGCGATGGAAACAGAAGGCTTTTTATCACAGGACAAGAAATCAGCCCTCAAAAACTTAACCGGCAGAAAATATTTTTTTGAAAAAATCCCTAAGCCCCGGGGTCACAATTTCAGCCAAGATCTGACTTTTGGCAATTCACTCAAAAATGGTTCCAAGAGCTTAAAAATGCTCCCCTGAAAGGTTTGGCACTCGAAACAGAAGGCTTTTTATCACAGGACAAGAAATCAGCCCTCAAAAACTTAACCGGCAGAAAATATTTTTTTGAAAAAATCTCTAAGCCCCGGGGTCACAATTTCAGCAAAAAACTGACTTTTGGCAATTCACTCAAAAATGGTGCCAGAAGGTTACAAATGATCCCCTGAAAGCTTTGGCGATGGAAACAGAAGGCTTTTTATCACAGGACAAGAAATAAGCCCTCAAAAACTTAACCAGCAGAAAATATTTTTTTGAAAAAATCACTAAGCCCCAGGGTCACAATTTCAGCAAAAATCTGACTTTTGGCAGTTCACTCAAAAATGCTGCCAGAAGCTTGCAAATGATCCCCTGAAAGCTTTGGCGATGGAAACAGAAGGCTTTTTATCACAGGACAAGAAATCAGCCCTCAAAAACTTAACCAGCAGAAAATATTTTTTTGAAAAAATCTCTAAGCCCCGGGGTCACAATTTCAGCAAAAAACTGACTTTTGGCAATTCACTCAAAAATGGTGCCAGAAGCTTGCAAATGATCCCCTGAAAGCTTTGGCGATGGAAACAGAAGGCTTTTTATCACAGGACAAGACATCAGCCCTCAAAAACTTAACCGGCAGAAAATATTTTTTTGAAAAAATCCCTAAGCCCCGGGGTCACAATTTCAGCAAAAATCTGACTTTTGGCAATTCACTCAAAAATGGTGCCAGAAGCTTTCAAATGATCCCGTGAAAGCTTTGGCGATGGAAACAGAAGGCTTTTTATCACAGGACAAGAAATCAGCCCTCAAAAACTTAACCGGCAGAAAATATTTTTTTGAAAAAATCCCTAAGCCCCGGGGTCACAATTTCAGCCAAGATCTGACTTTTGGCAATTCACTCAAAAATGGTTCCAAGAGCTTAAAAATGCTCCCCTGAAAGGTTTGGCACTCGAAACAGAAGGCTTTTTATCACAGGACAAGAAATCAGCCCTCAAAAACTTAACCGGCAGAAAATATTTTTTTGAAAAAATCTCTAAGCCCCGGGGTCACAATTTCAGCAAAAAACTGACTTTTGGCAATTCACTCAAAAATGGTGCCAGAAGGTTACAAATGATCCCCTGAAAGCTTTGGCGATGGAAACAGAAGGCTTTTTATCACAGGACAAGAAATAAGCCCTCAAAAACTTAACCAGCAGAAAATATTTTTTTGAAAAAAATCACTAAGCCCCGGGGTCACAATTTCAGCAAAAATCTGACTTTTGGCAATTCACTCAAAAATGGTGCCAGAAGCTTGCAAATGATCCCCTGAAAGCTTTGGCGATGGAAACAGAAGGCTTTTTATCACAGGACAAGACATCAGCCCTCAAAAACTTAACCGGCAGAAAATATTTTTTTGAAAAAATCCCTAAGCCCCGGGGTCACAATTTCAGCAAAAATCTGACTTTTGGCAATTCACTCAAAAATGGTGCCAGAAGCTTTCAAATGATCCCGTGAAAGCTTTGGCGATGGAAACAGAAGGCTTTTTATCACAGGACAAGAAATCAGCCCTCAAAAACTTAACCGGCAGAAAATATTTTTTTGAAAAAATCCCTAAGCCCCGGGGTCACAATTTCAGCCAAGATCTGACTTTTGGCAATTCACTCAAAAATGGTGCCAGAAGCTTGTAAATGATCCCCTGAAAGCTTTGGCGATGGAAACAGAAGGCTTTTTATCACAGGACAAGAAATCAGCCCTCAAAAACTTAACCGGCAGAAAATATTTTTTTGAAAAAATCCCTAAGCCCCGGGGTCACAATTTCAGCAAAAATCTGACTTTTGGCAGTTCACTCAAAAATGGTGCCAGAAGCTTGCAAATGATCCCCTGAAAGCTTTGGCGATGGAAACAGAAGGCTTTTTATCACAGGACAAGAAATCAGCCCCCAAAAACTTAACCGGCAGAAAATATTTTTTTGAAAAAATCCCTAAGCCCCGGGGTCACAATTTCAGCAAAAATCTGACTTTTGGCAGTTCACTCAAAAATGGTTCCAAGAGCTTAAAAATGCTCCCCTGAAAGGTTTGGCACTCGAAACAGAAGGCTTTTTATCACAGGACAAGAAATCAGCCCTCAAAAACTTAACCGGCAGAAAATATTTTTTTGAAAAAATCCCTAAGCCCCGGGGTCACAATTTCAGCAAAAATCTGACTTTTGGCAATTCACTCAAAAATGGTGCCAGAAGCTTGCAAATGATCCCCTGAAAGCTTTGGCGATGGAAACAGAAGGCTTTTTATCACAAGACAAGAAATCAGCCCTCAAAAACGTAACCGGCAGAAAATATTTTTTTGAAAAAATCCCTAAGCCCCGGGGTCGCAATTTCAGCAAAAAACTGACTTTTGGCAATTCACTCAAAAATGGTGCCAGAAGCTTGCAAATGATCCCCTGAAAGCTTTGGCGATGGAAACAGAAGGCTTTTTATCACAGGACAAGAAATCAGCCCTCAAAAACTTAACCGGCAGAAAATATTTTTTTGAAAAAATCCCTAAGCCCCGGGGTCACAATTTCAGCAAAAATCTGACTTTTGGCAATTCACTCAAAAATGGTGCCAGAAGGTTACAAATGATCCCCTGAAAGCTTTGGCGATGGAAACAGAAGGCTTTTTATCACAGGACAAGAAATCAGCCCTCAAAAACTTAACCAGCAGAAAATATTTTTTTGAAAAAATCTCTAAGCCCCGGGGTCACAATTTCAGCAAAAAACTGACTTTTGGCAATTCACTCAAAAATGGTGCCAGAAGCTTGCAAATGATCCCCTGAAAGCTTTGGCGATGGAAACAGAAGGCTTTTTATCACAGGACAAGAAATCAGCCCTCAAAAACTTAACCGGCAGAAAATATTTTTTTGAAAAAATCCCTAAGCCCCGGGGTCACAATTTCAGCAAAAATCTGACTTTTGGCAATTCACTCAAAAATGGTGCCAGAAGCTTTCAAATGATCCCGTGAAAGCTTTGGCGATGGAAACAGAAGGCTTTTTATCACAGGACAAGAAATCAGCCCTCAAAAACTTAACCGGCAGAAAATATTTGTTTGAAAAAATCCCTAAGCCCCGGGGTCACAATTTCAGCCAAGATCTGACTTTTGGCAATTCACTCAAAAATGGTTCCAAGAGCTTAAAAATGCTCCCCTGAAAGGTTTGGCACTCGAAACAGAAGGCTTTTTATCACAGGACAAGAAATCAGCCCTCAAAAACTTAACCGGCAGAAAATATTTTTTTGAAAAAATCTCTAAGCCCCGGGGTCACAATTTCAGCAAAAAACTGACTTTTGGCAATTCACTCAAAAATGGTGCCAGAAGCTTGCAAATGATCCCCTGAAAGCTTTGGCGATGGAAACAGAAGGCTTTTTATCACAGGACAAGAAATAAGCCCTCAAAAACTTAACCGGCAGAAAATATTTTTTTGAAAAAATCCCTAAGCCCCGGGGTCACAATTTCAGCAAAAATCTGACTTTTGGCAATTCACTCAAAAATGGTGCCAGAAGCTTGCAAATGATCCCCTGAAAGCTTTGGCGATGGAAACAGAAGGCTTTTTATCACAGGACAAGAAATCAGCCCTCAAAAACTTAACCGGCAGAAAATATTTTTTTGAAAAAATCCCTAAGCCCCGGGGTCACAATTTCAGCAAAAATCTGACTTTTGGCAATTCACTCAAAAATGGTGCCAGAAGGTTACAAATGATCCCCTGAAAGCTTTGGCGATGGAAACAGAAGGCTTTTTATCACAGGACAAGAAATCAGCCCTCAAAAACTTAACCGGCAGAAAATATTTTTTTGAAAAAATCCCTAAGCCCCGGGGTCACAATTTCAGCAAAAATCTGACTTTTGGCAGTTCACTCAAAAATGGTGCCAGAAGCTTGCAAATGATCCCCTGAAAGCTTTGGCGATGGAAACAGAAGGCTTTTTATCACAGGACAAGAAATCAGCCCTCAAAAACTTAACCAGCAGAAAATATTTTTTTGAAAAAATCTCTAAGCCCCGGGGTCACAATTTCAGCAAAAAACTGACTTTTGGCAATTCACTCAAAAATGGTGCCAGAAGCTTGCAAATGATCCCCTGAAAGCTTTGGCGATGGAAACAGAAGGCTTTTTATCACAGGACAAGAAATCAGCCCTCAAAAACTTAACCGGCAGAAAATATTTTTTTGAAAAAATCTCTAAGCCCCGGGGTCACAATTTCAGCAAAAAACTGACTTTTGGCAATTCACTCAAAAATGGTGCCAGAAGGTTACAAATGATCCCCTGAAAGCTTTGGCGATGGAAACAGAAGGCTTTTTATCACAGGACAAGAAATAAGCCCTCAAAAACTTAACCGGCAGAAAATATTTTTTTGAAAAAATCCCTAAGCCCCGGGGTCACAATTTCAGCAAAAATCTGACTTTTGGCAATTCACTCAAAAATGGTGCCAGAAGCTTGCAAATGATCCCCTGAAAGCTTTGGCGATGGAAACAGAAGGCTTTTTATCACAGGACAAGAAATCAGCCCTCAAAAACTTAACCGGCAGAAAATATTTTTTTGAAAAAATCCCTAAGCCCCGGGGTCACAATTTCAGCCAAGATCTGACTTTTGGCAATTCACTCAAAAATGGTTCCAAGAGCTTAAAAATGCTCCCCTGAAAGGTTTGGCACTCGAAACAGAAGGCTTTTTATCACAGGACAAGAAATCAGCCCTCAAAAACTTAACCGGCAGAAAATATTTTTTTGAAAAAATCTCTAAGCCCCGGGGTCACAATTTCAGCAAAAAACTGACTTTTGGCAATTCACTCAAAAATGGTGCCAGAAGGTTACAAATGATCCCCTGAAAGCTTTGGCGATGGAAACAGAAGGCTTTTTATCACAGGACAAGAAATAAGCCCTCAAAAACTTAACCGGCAGAAAATATTTTTTTGAAAAAATCCCTAAGCCCCGGGGTCACAATTTCAGCCAAGATCTGACTTTTGGCAATTCACTGAAAAATGGTTCCAAGAGCTTAAAAATGCTCCCCTGAAAGGTTTGGCACTCGAAACAGAAGGCTTTTTATCACAGGACAAGAAATCAGCCCTCAAAAACTTAACCGGCAGAAAATATTTTTTTGAAAAAATCCCTAAGCCCCGGGGTCACGATTTCAGCAAAAATCTGACTTTTGGCAGTTCACTCAAAAATGGTGCCAGAAGCTTGCAAATGATCCCCTGAAAGCTTTGGCGATGGAAACAGAAGGCTTTTTATCACAGGACAAGAAATCAGCCCTCAAAAACTTAACCGGCAGAAAATATTTTTTTGAAAAAATCCCTAAGCCCCGGGGTCACAATTTCAGCAAAAATCTGACTTTTGGCAATTCACTCAAAAATGGTGCCAGAAGCTTGAAAATGATCCCCTGAAATTATCACCAGTGGAAGCCAAGGTTTCTAAAAAAAGGCCCAATATGGAGGCCTACTGGCCAAAATATTGGGAATTAATTGAAAGAGTTGGAGACAATTGGAAGCTCCAAAGCCAGGATAAATTAAAAAGTAAGGTGCGAGATTGGTTACATTATGCTCAAATTCAAGAGGTCTTTAAAATGGATAAAAAAGTGGGTTTCCAGATGGAGAAATCGAAACTGGAGACGGAGTTATTATAACCAAAGACTGAGGTACTTTCGAGAATGTATAACTTGCTGCTTAAATGGAATACACAGGATGAGACAGTTAAATCTGCTATGATAAAATGGGCACAGGATGTAGGACATAATATCATGTCTGTGGACTGGGAAAGGTTATGGAACACCGGTATGAAATTTACGGCATGTAGTGCCTTGAAAGAGAACATTATGAAAATGGTATACCGGTGGTACATGACCCCAGTCAAGTTGGCTAAAATATACCACCTGTCTGATAATAAGTGTTGGAAATGTAAGGAGGCAGAAGGGACATTCTTTCACCTCTGGTGGACCTGCCCGAAAGTAAAGGCCTTCTGGGAAACGATATATAATGAGTTGAAAAAGGTATTTAAATATACCTTCCCCAAGAAACCAGAGGCCTTTCTTCTGGGCATGGTGGACCGGAAGGTGTCAAAGAAGGACAGAACCTTGTTTATGTATGCAACCACAGCAGCAAGGATCCTTATCGCAAAGTACTGGAAGACACCAGATTTACCCACGCTGGAGGACTGGCAGACGCAGTTGTTGGACTACATGGAGTTGGCAGAAATGACCGGCAGAATCCGAGATCTGAGCGAAGAAACAATGGAGGAGGACTGGAAAAAATTCAAGGACTATTTGCAAAAATACTATAAGTTGTTTGAATGTTAAGATTGTGCACGATTAGGAAACGCTATGCTTCTGCAACTTAATTAGGTAAATGATAAAGTAAGTTATGACGAAAAAACAAGATAAATTTGAAACAAGTATATTATGTTTATTATAAAAGTGCAAAATTAAATTACAAACATTTGAAATTGGCAACATAATAAACTCAAAGGTACAATAAGGTGTGAAACAAGGTAACAAATTGCTGACTTGGCTAGAATAATGAACGCAATGTTGGGAGGACGTGAGGAGGTCCAAAAGAAAGTAAGTTGCTGAAAGACGATGCGAAATATATCTAACTTTTTCTTCTTCTTCTATTTTTCTTTATATATAAAAAATGTTTCTTGCATGTTGTTATGTAAATCTGTGAACCTATGAAAAGAAATGCAATAAAAAAACTTTAAAAAAAAAAAAGAAAGAAAATGATCCCCTGAAAGGTTTGGCACTCGAAACAGAAGGCTTTTTATCACAGGACAAGAAATCAGCCCTCAAAAACTTAACCGGCAGAAAATATTTTTTTGAAAAAATCCCTAAGCCCCGGGGTCACAATTTCAGCAAAAATCTGACTTTTGGCAATTCACTCAAAAATGGTTCCAAGAGCTTAAAAATGCTCCCCTGAAAGCTTTGGCGATGGAAACAGAAGGCTTTTTATCACAGGACAAGAAATCAGCCCTCAAAAACTTAACCGGCAGAAAATATTTTTTTGAAAAAATCCCTAAGCCCCGGGGTCACAATTTCAGCAAAAATCTGACTTTTGGCAATTCACTCAAAAATGGTGCCAGAAGCTTGCAAATGATTCCCTGAAAGCTTTGGCGATGGAAACAGAAGGCTTTTTATCACAGGACAAGAAAGCAGCCCTCAAAAACTTAACCGGCAGAAAATATTTTTTTGAAAAAATCCCTAAGCCCCGGGGTCACAATTTCAGCAAAGATCTGACTTTTGGCAGTTCGCTCAAAAATGGTTCCAAGAGCTTAAAAATGCTCCCCTGAAAGGTTTGTCACTCGAAACAGAAGGCTTCATATCACAGGACAGGAAATCAGCCCTCAAAAACTTAACCGGCAGAAAATATTTTTTTGAAAAAATCCCTAAGCCCCGGGGTCACAATTTCAGCAAAAATCTGACTTTTGGCAGTTCACTCAAAAATGGTGCCAGAAGCTTGCAAATGATCCCCTGAAAGCTTTGGCGATGGAAACAGAAGGCTTTTTATCACAGGACAATAAATCAGCCCTCAAAAACTTAACCGGCAGAAAATATTTTTTTGAAAAAATCCCTAAGCCCCGGGGTCACAATTTCAGCAAAAATCTGACTTTTGGCAGTTCACTCAAAAATGGTGCCAGAAGCTTGCAAATGATCCCCTGAAAGTTTTGGCACTCGAAACAGAAGGCTTTTTATCACAGGACAAGAAATCAGCCCTCAAAAACTTAACCGGCAGAAAATATTTTTTTGAAAAAATCCCTAAGCCCCGGGGTCACAATTTCAGCAAAAATCTGACTTTTGGCAGTTCACTCAAAAATGGTTCCAAGAGCTTAAAAATTCTCCCCTAAAAGGTTTGGCACTCGAAACAGAAGGCTTTTTATCACAGGACAAGAAATCAGCCCTCAAAAACTTAACCAGCAGAAAATATTTTTTTGAAAAAATCTCTAAGCCCCGGGGTCACAATTTCAGCAAAAAACTGACTTTTGGCAATTCACTCAAAAATGGTGCCAGAAGCTTGCAAATGATCCCCTGAAAGCTTTGGCGATGGAAACAGAAGGCTTTTTATCACAGGACAAGAAATCAGCCCTCAAAAACTTAACCGGCAGAAAATATTTTTTTGAAAAAATCCCTAAGCCCCGGGGTCACAATTTCAGCAAAAATCTGACTTTTGGCAATTCACTCAAAAATGGTGCCAGAAGCTTTCAAATGATCCCGTGAAAGCTTTGGCGATGGAAACAGAAGGCTTTTTATCACAGGACAATAAATCAGCCCTCAAAAACTTAACCGGCAGAAAATATTTTTTTGAAAAAATCCCTAAGCCCCGGGGTCACAATTTCAGCAAAAATCTGACTTTTGGCAGTTCACTCAAAAATGGTGCCAGAAGCTTGCAAATGATCCCCTGAAAGTTTTGGCACTCGAAACAGAAGGCTTTTTATCACAGGACAAGAAATAAGCCCTCAAAAACTTAACCGGCAGAAAATATTTTTTTGAAAAAATCCCTAAGCCCCGGGGTCACAATTTCAGCAAAAATCTGACTTTTGGCAATTCACTCAAAAATGGTTCCAAGAGCTTAAAAATGCTCCCCTGAAAGGTTTGGCACTCAAAACAGAAGGCTTTTTATCACAGGACAAGAAATCAGCCCTCAAAAACTTAACCGGCAGAAAATTTTTTTTGAAAAAATCCCTAAGCCCTTGGGTCACACTTTCAGCAAAAATCTGACTTTTGGCAATTCACTCAAAAATGGTGCCAGAAGCTTGCAAATGATCCCCTGAAAGCTTTGGCGATGGAAACAGAAGGCTTTTTATCACAGGACAAGAAATCAGCCCTCAAAAACTTAACCGGCAGAAAATATTTTTTTGAAAAAATCCCTAAGCCCCGGGGTCACAATTTCAGCAAAAATCTGACTTTTGGCAGTTCACTCAAAAATGGTTCCAAGAGCTTAAAAATGCTCCCCTGAAAGGTTTGGCACTCGAAACAGAAGGCTTTTTATCACAGGACAAGAAATCAGCCCTCAAAAACTTAACCGGCAGAAAATATTTTTTTGAAAAAATCCCTAAGCCCCGGGGTCACAATTTCAGCAAAAATCTGACTTTTGGCAATTCACTCAAAAATGGTGCCAGAAGCTTGCAAATGATCCCCTGAAAGCTTTGGCGATGGAAACAGAAGGCTTTTTATCACAAGACAAGAAATCAGCCCTCAAAAACGTAACCGGCAGAAAATATTTTTTTGAAAAAATCCCTAAGCCCCGGGGTCGCAATTTCAGCAAAAATCTGACTTTTGGCAATTCACTCAAAAATGGTGCCAGAAGCTTGCAAATGATCCCCTGAAAGCTTTGGCGATGGAAACAGAAGGCTTTTTATCACAGGACAAGAAATCAGCCCTCAAAAACTTAACCGGCAGAAAATATTTTTTTGAAAAAATCCCTAAGCCCCGGGGTCACAATTTCAGCAAAAATCTGACTTTTGGCAATTCACTCAAAAATGGTGCCAGAAGGTTACAAATGATCCCCTGAAAGCTTTGGCGATGGAAACAGAAGGCTTTTTATCACAGGACAATAAATCAGCCCTCAAAAACTTAACCGGCAGAAAATATTTTTTTGAAAAAATCCCTAAGCCCCGGGGTCACAATTTCAGCAAAAAACTGACTTTTGGCAGTTCACTCAACAATGCTGCCAGAAGCTTGCAAATGATCCCCTGAAAGCTTTGGCGATGGAAACAGAAGGCTTTTTATCACAGGACAAGAAATCAGCCCTCAAAAACTTAACCAGCAGAAAATATTTTTTTGAAAAAATCTCTAAGCCCCGGGGTCACAATTTCAGCAAAAATCTGACTTTTGGCAGTTCACTCAAAAATGCTGCCAGAAGCTTGCAAATGATCCCCTGAAAGCTTTGGCGATGGAAACAGAAGGCTTTTTATCACAGGACAAGACATCAGCCCTCAAAAACTTAACCGGCAGAAAATATTTTTTTGAAAAAATCCCTAAGCCCCGGGGTCACAATTTCAGCAAAAATCTGACTTTTGGCAATTCACTCAAAAATGGTGCCAGAAGCTTTCAAATGATCCCGTGAAAGCTTTGGCGATGGAAACAGAAGGCTTTTTATCACAGGACAAGAAATCAGCCCTCAAAAACTTAACCGGCAGAAAATATTTGTTTGAAAAAATCCCTAAGCCCCGGGGTCACAATTTCAGCCAAGATCTGACTTTTGGCAATTCACTCAAAAATGGTTCCAAGAGCTTAAAAATGCTCCCCTGAAAGGTTTGGCACTCGAAACAGAAGGCTTTTTATCACAGGACAAGAAATCAGCCCTCAAAAAATTAACCGGCAGAAAATATTTTTTTGAAAAAATCCCTAAGCCCCGGGGTCACAATTTCAGCAAAAATCTGACTTTTGGCAATTCACTCAAAAATGGTTCCAAGAGCTTAAAAATGCTCCCCTGAAAGGTTTGGCACTCGAAACAGAAGGCTTTTTATCACAGGACAAGACATCAGCCCTCAAAAACTTAACCGGCAGAAAATATTTTTTTGAAAAAATCTCTAAGTCCCGGGGTCACAATTTCAGCAAAAAACTGACTTTTGGCAATTCACTCAAAAATGGTGCCAGAAGGTTACAAATGATCCCCTGAAAGCTTTGGCGATGGAAACAGAAGGCTTTTTATCACAGGACAAGAAATCAGCCCTCAAAAACTTAACCGGCAGAAAATATTTTTTTGAAAAAATCCCTAAGCCCCGGGGTCACAATTTCAGCAAAAATCTGACTTTTGGCAGTTCACTCAAAAATGCTGCCAGAAGCTTGCAAATGATCCCCTGAAAGCTTTGGCGATGGAAACAGAAGGCTTTTTATCACAGGACAAGAAATCAGCCCTCAAAAACTTAACCAGCAGAAAATATTTTTTTGAAAAAATCTCTAAGCCCCGGGGTCACAATTTCAGCAAAAAACTGACTTTTGGCAATTCACTCAAAAATGGTGCCAGAAGCTTACAAATGATCCCCTGAAAGCTTTGGCGATGGAAACAGAAGGCTTTTTATCACAGGACAAGACATCAGCCCTCAAAAACTTAACCGGCAGAAAATATTTTTTTGAAAAAATCCCTAAGCCCCGGGGTCACAATTTCAGCAAAAATCTGACTTTTGGCAATTCACTCAAAAATGGTGCCAGAAGCTTTCAAATGATCCCGTGAAAGCTTTGGCGATGGAAACAGAAGGCTTTTTATCACAGGACAAGAAATCAGCCCTCAAAAACTTAACCGGCAGAAAATATTTTTTTGAAAAAATCCCTAAGCCCCGGGGTCACAATTTCAGCAAAAAACTGACTTTTGGCAGTTCACTCAAAAATGCTGCCAGAAGCTTGCAAATGATCCCCTGAAAGCTTTGGCGATGGAAACAGAAGGCTTTTTATCACAGGACAAGAAATCAGCCCTCAAAAACTTAACCAGCAGAAAATATTTTTTTGAAAAAATCTCTAAGCCCCGGGGTCACAATTTCAGCAAAAATCTGACTTTTGGCAGTTCACTCAAAAATGCTGCCAGAAGCTTGCAAATGATCCCCTGAAAGCTTTGGCGATGGAAACAGAAGGCTTTTTATCACAGGACAAGACATCAGCCCTCAAAAACTTAACCGGCAGAAAATATTTTTTTGAAAAAATCCCTAAGCCCCGGGGTCACAATTTCAGCAAAAATCTGACTTTTGGCAATTCACTCAAAAATGGTGCCAGAAGCTTTCAAATGATCCCGTGAAAGCTTTGGCGATGGAAACAGAAGGCTTTTTATCACAGGACAAGAAATCAGCCCTCAAAAACTTAACCGGCAGAAAATATTTTTTTGAAAAAATCCCTAAGCCCCGGGGTCACAATTTCAGCCAAGATCTGACTTTTGGCAATTCACTCAAAAATGGTTCCAAGAGCTTAAAAATGCTCCCCTGAAAGGTTTGGCACTCGAAACAGAAGGCTTTTTATCACAGGACAAGAAATCAGCCCTCAAAAACTTAACCGGCAGAAAATATTTTTTTGAAAAAATCTCTAAGTCCCGGGGTCACAATTTCAGCAAAAAACTGACTTTTGGCAATTCACTCAAAAATGGTGCCAGAAGGTTACAAATGATCCCCTGAAAGCTTTGGCGATGGAAACAGAAGGCTTTTTATCACAGGACAAGAAATAAGCCCTCAAAAACTTAACCAGCAGAAAATATTTTTTTGAAAAAATCTCTAAGCCCCGGGGTCACAATTTCAGCAAAAATCTGACTTTTGGCAGTTCACTCAAAAATGCTGCCAGAAGCTTGCAAATGATCCCCTGAAAGCTTTGGCGATGGAAACAGAAGGCTTTTTATCACAGGACAAGAAATCAGCCCTCAAAAACTTAACCAGCAGAAAATATTTTTTTGAAAAAATCTCTAAGCCCCGGGGTCACAATTTCAGCAAAAAACTGACTTTTGGCAATTCACTCAAAAATGGTGCCAGAAGCTTGCAAATGATCCCCTGAAAGCTTTGGCGATGGAAACAGAAGGCTTTTTATCACAGGACAAGACATCAGCCCTCAAAAACTTAACCGGCAGAAAATATTTTTTTGAAAAAATCCCTAAGCCCCGGGGTCACAATTTCAGCAAAAATCTGACTTTTGGCAATTCACTCAAAAATGGTGCCAGAAGCTTTCAAATGATCCCGTGAAAGCTTTGGCGATGGAAACAGAAGGCTTTTTATCACAGGACAAGAAATCAGCCCTCAAAAACTTAACCGGCAGAAAATATTTTTTTGAAAAAATCCCTAAGCCCCGGGGTCACAATTTCAGCCAAGATCTGACTTTTGGCAATTCACTCAAAAATGGTTCCAAGAGCTTAAAAATGCTCCCCTGAAAGGTTTGGCACTCGAAACAGAAGGCTTTTTATCACAGGACAAGAAATCAGCCCTCAAAAACTTAACCGGCAGAAAATATTTTTTTGAAAAAATCTCTAAGCCCCGGGGTCACAATTTCAGCAAAAAACTGACTTTTGGCAATTCACTCAAAAATGGTGCCAGAAGGTTACAAATGATCCCCTGAAAGCTTTGGCGATGGAAACAGAAGGCTTTTTATCACAGGACAAGAAATAAGCCCTCAAAAACTTAACCAGCAGAAAATATTTTTTTGAAAAAATCCCTAAGCCCCGGGGTCACAATTTCAGCAAAAATCTGACTTTTGGCAGTTCACTCAAAAATGCTGCCAGAAGCTTGCAAATGATCCCCTGAAAGCTTTGGCGATGGAAACAGAAGGCTTTTTATCACAGGACAAGAAATCAGCCCTCAAAAACTTAACCAGCAGAAAATATTTTTTTGAAAAAATCTCTAAGCCCCGGGGTCACAATTTCAGCAAAAAACTGACTTTTGGCAATTCACTCAAAAATGGTGCCAGAAGCTTGCAAATGATCCCCTGAAAGCTTTGGCGATGGAAACAGAAGGCTTTTTATCACAGGACAAGACATCAGCCCTCAAAAACTTAACCGGCAGAAAATATTTTTTTGAAAAAATCCCTAAGCCCCGGGGTCACAATTTCAGCAAAAATCTGACTTTTGGCAATTCACTCAAAAATGGTGCCAGAAGCTTTCAAATGATCCCGTGAAAGCTTTGGCGATGGAAACAGAAGGCTTTTTATCACAGGACAAGAAATCAGCCCTCAAAAACTTAACCGGCAGAAAATATTTTTTTGAAAAAATCCCTAAGCCCCGGGGTCACAATTTCAGCCAAGATCTGACTTTTGGCAATTCACTCAAAAATGGTTCCAAGAGCTTAAAAATGCTCCCCTGAAAGGTTTGGCACTCGAAACAGAAGGCTTTTTATCACAGGACAAGAAATCAGCCCTCAAAAACTTAACCGGCAGAAAATATTTTTTTGAAAAAATCTCTAAGCCCCGGGGTCACAATTTCAGCAAAAATCTGACTTTTGGCAATTCACTCAAAAATGGTGCCAGAAGGTTACAAATGATCCCCTGAAAGCTTTGGCGATGGAAACAGAAGGCTTTTTATCACAGGACAAGACATCAGCCCTCAAAAACTTAACCGGCAGAAAATATTTTTTTGAAAAAATCCCTAAGCCCCGGGGTCACAATTTCAGCAAAAATCTGACTTTTGGCAATTCACTCAAAAATGGTGCCAGAAGCTTTCAAATGATCCCGTGAAAGCTTTGGCGATGGAAACAGAAGGCTTTTTATCACAGGACAAGAAATCAGCCCTCAAAAACTTAACCGGCAGAAAATATTTTTTTGAAAAAATCCCTAAGCCCCGGGGTCACAATTTCAGCCAAGATCTGACTTTTGGCAATTCACTCAAAAATGGTGCCAGAAGCTTGAAAATGATCCCCTGAAAGGTTTGGCACTCGAAACAGAAGGCTTTTTATCACAGGACAAGAAATCAGCCCTCAAAAACTTAACCGGCAGAAAATATTTTTTTGAAAAAATCTCTAAGCCCCGGGGTCACAATTTCAGCAAAAAACTGACTTTTGGCAATTCACTCAAAAATGGTGCCAGAAGCTTGTAAATGATCCCCTGAAAGCTTTGGCGATGGAAACAGAAGGCTTTTTATCACAGGACAAGAAATCAGCCCTCAAAAACTTAACCGGCAGAAAATATTTTTTTGAAAAAATCCCTAAGCCCCGGGGTCACAATTTCAGCAAAAATCTGACTTTTGGCAGTTCACTCAAAAATGCTGCCAGAAGCTTGCAAATGATCCCCTGAAAGCTTTGGCGATGGAAACAGAAGGCTTTCTATCACAGGACAAGAAATCAGCCCCCAAAAACTTAACCGGCAGAAAATATTTTTTTGAAAAAATCCCTAAGCCCCGGGGTCACAATTTCAGCAAAAATCTGACTTTTGGCAGTTCACTCAAAAATGGTTCCAAGAGCTTAAAAATGCTCCCCTGAAAGGTTTGGCACTCGAAACAGAAGGCTTTTTATCACAGGACAAGAAATCAGCCCTCAAAAACTTAACCGGCAGAAAATATTTTTTTGAAAAAATCCCTAAGCCCCGGGGTCACAATTTCAGCAAAAATCTGACTTTTGGCAATTCACTCAAAAATGGTGCCAGAAGCTTGCAAATGATCCCCTGAAAGCTTTGGCGATGGAAACAGAAGGCTTTTTATCACAAGACAAGAAATCAGCCCTCAAAAACGTAACCGGCAGAAAATATTTTTTTAAAAAAATCCCTAAGCCCCGGGGTCGCAATTTCAGCAAAAATCTGACTTTTGGCAATTCACTCAAAAATGGTGCCAGAAGCTTGCAAATGATCCCCTGAAAGCTTTGGCGATGGAAACAGAAGGCTTTTTATCACAGGACAAGAAATCAGCCCTCAAAAACTTAACCGGCAGAAAATATTTTTTTGAAAAAATCCCTAAGCCCCGGGGTCACAATTTCAGCAAAAATCTGACTTTTGGCAATTCACTCAAAAATGGTGCCAGAAGGTTACAAATGATCCCCTGAAAGCTTTGGCGATGGAAACAGAAGGCTTTTTATCACAGGACAAGAAATCAGCCCTCAAAAACTTAACCGGCAGAAAATATTTTTTTGAAAAAATCCCTAAGCCCCGGGGTCACAATTTCAGCAAAAATCTGACTTTTGGCAGTTCACTCAAAAATGGTGCCAGAAGCTTGCAAATGATCCCCTGAAAGCTTTGGCGATGGAAACAGAAGGCTTTTTATCACAGGACAAGAAATCAGCCCTCAAAAACTTAACCAGCAGAAAATATTTTTTTGAAAAAATCTCTAAGCCCCGGGGTCACAATTTCAGCAAAAAACTGACTTTTGGCAATTCACTCAAAAATGGTGCCAGAAGCTTGCAAATGATCCCCTGAAAGCTTTGGCGATGGAAACAGAAGGCTTTTTATCACAGGACAAGAAATCAGCCCTCAAAAACTTAACCGGCAGAAAATATTTTTTTGAAAAAATCCCTAAGCCCCGGGGTCACAATTTCAGCAAAAATCTGACTTTTGGCAATTCACTCAAAAATGGTGCCAGAAGCTTTCAAATGATCCCGTGAAAGCTTTGGCGATGGAAACAGAAGGCTTTTTATCACAGGACAAGAAATCAGCCCTCAAAAACTTAACCGGCAGAAAATATTTGTTTGAAAAAATCCCTAAGCCCCGGGGTCACAATTTCAGCCAAGATCTGACTTTTGGCAATTCACTCAAAAATGGTTCCAAGAGCTTAAAAATGCTCCCCTGAAAGGTTTGGCACTCGAAACAGAAGGCTTTTTATCACAGGACAAGAAATCAGCCCTCAAAAACTTAACCGGCAGAAAATATTTTTTTGAAAAAATCTCTAAGCCCCGGGGTCACAATTTCAGCAAAAAACTGACTTTTGGCAATTCACTCAAAAATGGTGCCAGAAGCTTGCAAATGATCCCCTGAAAGCTTTGGCGATGGAAACAGAAGGCTTTTTATCACAGGACAAGAAATCAGCCCTCAAAAACTTAACCGGCAGAAAATATTTGTTTGAAAAAATCCCTAAGCCCCGGGGTCACAATTTCAGCCAAGATCTGACTTTTGGCAATTCACTCAAAAATGGTTCCAAGAGCTTAAAAATGCTCCCCTGAAAGGTTTGGCACTCGAAACAGAAGGCTTTTTATCACAGGACAAGAAATCAGCCCTCAAAAACTTAACCGGCAGAAAATATTTTTTTGAAAAAATCTCTAAGCCCCGGGGTCACAATTTCAGCCAAGATCTGACTTTTGGCAATTCACTCAAAAATGGTGCCAGAAGGTTACAAATGATCCCCTGAAAGCTTTGGCGATGGAAACAGAAGGCTTTTTATCACAGGACAAGTAATAAGCCCTCAAAAACTTAACCGGCAGAAAATATTTTTTTGAAAAAATCCCTAAGCCCCGGGGTCACAATTTCAGCAAAAATCTGACTTTTGGCAATTCACTCAAAAATGGTGCCAGAAGCTTGCAAATGATCCCCTGAAAGCTTTGGCGATGGAAACAGAAGGCTTTTTATCACAGGACAAGAAATCAGCCCTCAAAAACTTAACCGGCAGAAAATATTTTTTTGAAAAAATCCCTAAGCCCCGGGGTCACAATTTCAGCCAAGATCTGACTTTTGGCAATTCACTCAAAAATGGTTCCAAGAGCTTAAAAATGCTCCCCTGAAAGGTTTGGCACTCGAAACAGAAGGCTTTTTATCACAGGACAAGAAATCAGCCCTCAAAAACTTAACCGGCAGAAAATATTTTTTTGAAAAAATCCCTAAGCCCCGGGGTCACGATTTCAGCAAAAATCTGACTTTTGGCAGTTCACTCAAAAATGGTGCCAGAAGCTTGCAAATGATCCCCTGAAAGCTTTGGCGATGGAAACAGAAGGCTTTTTATCACAGGACAAGAAATCAGCCCTCAAAAACTTAACCGGCAGAAAATATTTTTTTGAAAAAATCCCTAAGCCCCGGGGTCACAATTTCAGCAAAAATCTGACTTTTGGCAATTCACTCAAAAATGGTGCCAGAAGCTTGAAAATGATCCCCTGAAATTATCACCAGTGGAAGCCAAGGTTTCTAAAAAAAGGCCCAATATGGAGGCCTACTGGCCAAAATATTGGGAATTAATTGAAAGAGTTGGAGACAATTGGAAGCTCCAAAGCCAGGATAAATTAAAAAGTAAGGTGCGAGATTGGTTACATTATGCTCAAATTCAAGAGGTCTTTAAAATGGATAAAAAAGTGGGTTTCCAGATGGAGAAATCGAAACTGGAGACGGAGTTATTAGAACCAAAGACTAAGGTACTTTCGAGAATGTATAACTTGCTGCTTAAATGGAATACACAGGATGAGACAGTTAAATCTGCTATGATAAAATGGGCACAGGATGTAGGACATAATATCATGTCTGTGGACTGGGAAAGGTTATGGAACACCGGTATGAAATTTACGGCATGTAGTGCCTTGAAAGAGAACATTATGAAAATGGTATACCGGTGGTACATGACCCCAGTCAAGTTGGCTAAAATATACCACCTGTCTGATAATAAGTGTTGGAAATGTAAGGAGGCAGAAGGGACATTCTTTCACCTCTGGTGGACCTGCCCGAAAGTAAAGGCCTTCTGGGAAACGATATATAATGAGTTGAAAAAGGTATTTAAATATACCTTCCCCAAGAAACCAGAGGCCTTTCTTCTGGGCATGGTGGACCGGAAGGTGTCAAAGAAGGACAGAACCTTGTTTATGTATGCAACCACAGCAGCAAGGATCCTTATCGCAAAGTACTGGAAGACACCAGATTTACCCACGCTGGAGGACTGGCAGACGCAGTTGTTGGACTACATGGAGTTGGCAGAAATGACCGGCAGAATCCGAGATCTGAGCGAAGAAACAATGGAGGAGGACTGGAAAAAATTCAAGGACTATTTGCAAAAATACTATAAGTTGTTTGAATGTTAAGATTGTGCACGATTAGGAAACGCTATGCTTCTGCAACTTAATTAGGTAAATGATAAAGTAAGTTATGACGAAAAAACAAGATAAATTTGAAACAAGTATATTATGTTTATTATAAAAGTGCAAAATTAAATTACAAACATTTGAAATTGGCAACATAATAAACTCAAAGGTACAATAAGGTGTGAAACAAGGTAACAAATTGCTGACTTGGCTAGAATAATGAACGCAATGTTGGGAGGACGTGAGGAGGTCCAAAAGAAAGTAAGTTGCTGAAAGACGATGCGAAATATATCTAACTTTTTCTTCTTCTTCTATTTTTCTTTATATATAAAAAATGTTTCTTGCATGTTGTTATGTAAATCTGTGAACCTATGAAAAGAAACGCAATAAAAAAACTTTAAAAAAAAAAAAAAAGAAAATGATCCCCTGAAAGGTTTGGCACTCAAAACAGAAGGCTTTTTATCACAGGACAAGAAATCAGCCCTCAAAAACTTAACCGGCAGAAAATATTTTTTTGAAAAAATCCCTAAGCCCCGGGGTCACAATTTCAGCAAAAATCTGACTTTTGGCAATTCACTCAAAAATGGTTCCAAGAGCTTAAAAATGCTCCCCTGAAAGCTTTGGCGATGGAAACAGAAGGCTTTTTATCACAGGACAAGAAATCAGCCCTCAAAAACTTAACCGGCAGAAAATATTTTTTTGAAAAAATCCCTAAGCCCCGGGGTCACAATTTCAGCAAAAATCTGACTTTTGGCAATTCACTCAAAAATGGTGCCAGAAGCTTGCAAATGATTCCCTGAAAGCTTTGGCGATGGAAACAGAAGGCTTTTTATCACAGGACAAGAAAGCAGCCCTCAAAAACTTAAACGGCAGAAAATATTTTTTTGAAAAAATCCCTAAGCCCCGGGGTCACAATTTCAGCAAAGATCTGACTTTTGGCAGTTCGCTCAAAAATGGTTCCAAGAGCTTAAAAATGCTCCCCTGAAAGGTTTGTCACTCGAAACAGAAGGCTTCATATCACAGGACAGGAAATCAGCCCTCAAAAACTTAACCGGCAGAAAATATTTTTTTGAAAAAATCCCTAAGCCCCGGGGTCACAATTTCAGCAAAAATCTGACTTTTGGCAGTTCACTCAAAAATGGTTCCAAGAGCTTAAAAATGCTCCCCTAAAAGGTTTGGCACTCGAAACAGAAGGCTTTTTATCACAGGACAAGAAATCAGCCCTCAAAAACTTAACCAGCAGAAAATATTTTTTTGAAAAAATCTCTAAGCCCCGGGGTCACAATTTCAGCAAAAAACTGACTTTTGGCAATTCACTCAAAAATGGTCCCAGAAGCTTGCAAATGATCCCGTGAAAGGTTTGGCACTCGAAACAGAAGGCTTTTTATCACAGGACAAGAAATCAGCCCTCAAAAACTTAACCGGCAGAAAATATTTTTTTGAAAAAATCCCTAAGCCCCGGGGTCACAATTTCAGCAAAAATCTGACTTTTGGCAATTCACTCAAAAATGGTGCCAGAAGCTTTCAAATGATCCCGTGAAAGCTTTGGCGATGGAAACAGAAGGCTTTTTATCACAGGACAATAAATCAGCCCTCAAAAACTTAACCGGCAGAAAATATTTTTTTGAAAAAATCCCTAAGCCCCGGGGTCACAATTTCAGCAAAAATCTGACTTTTGGCAGTTCACTCAAAAATGGTGCCAGAAGCTTGCAAATGATCCCCTGAAAGTTTTGGCACTCGAAACAGAAGGCTTTTTATCACAGGACAAGAAATCAGCCCTCAAAAACTTAACCGGCAGAAAATATTTTTTTGAAAAAATCCCTAAGCCCCGGGGTCACAATTTCAGCCAAGATCTGACTTTTGGCAATTCACTCAAAAATGGTTCCAAGAGCTTAAAAATGCTCCCCTGAAAGGTTTGTCACTCGAAACAGAAGGCTTTTTATCACAGGACAAGAAATCAGCCCTCAAAAACTTAACCGGCAGAAAATATTTTTTTGAAAAAAATCTCTAAGCCCCGGGGTCACAATTTCAGCAAAAAACTGACTTTTGGCAATTCACTCAAAAATGGTGCCAGAAGGTTACAAATGATCCCCTGAAAGCCTTGGCGATGGAAACAGAAGGCTTTTTATCACAGGACAAGAAATAAGCCCTCAAAAACTTAACCGGCAGAAAATATTTTTTTGAAAAAATCACTAAGCCCCGGGGTCACAATTTCAGCAAAAATCTGACTTTTGGCAATTCACTCAAAAATGGTGCCAGAAGCTTGCAAATGATCCCCTGAAAGCTTTGGCGATGGAAACAGAAGGCTTTTTATCACAGGACAAGAAATCAGCCCTCAAAAACTTAACCGGCAGAAAATATTTTTTTGAAAAAATCCCTAAGCCCCGGGGTCACGATTTCAGCAAAAATCTGACTTTTGGCAGTTCACTCAAAAATGGTGCCAGAAGCTTGCAAATGATCCCCTGAAAGCTTTGGCGATGGAAACAGAAGGCTTTTTATCACAGGACAAGAAATCAGCCCTCAAAAACTTAACCAGCAGAAAATATTTTTTTGAAAAAATCTCTAAGCCCCGGGGTCACAATTTCAGCAAAAAACTGACTTTTGGCAATTCACTCAAAAATGGTGCCAGAAGCTTGCAAATGATCCCCTGAAAGCTTTGGCGATGGAAACAGAAGGCTTTTTATCACAGGACAAGAAATCAGCCCTCAAAAACTTAACCGGCAGAAAATATTTTTTTGAAAAAATCCCTAAGCCCCGGGGTCACAATTTCAGCAAAAATCTGACTTTTGGCAATTCACTCAAAAATGGTGCCAGAAGCTTTCAAATGATCCCGTGAAAGCTTTGGCGATGGAAACAGAAGGCTTTTTATCACAGGACAATAAATCAGCCCTCAAAAACTTAACCGGCAGAAAATATTTTTTTGAAAAAATCCCTAAGCCCCGGGGTCACAATTTCAGCAAAAATCTGACTTTTGGCAGTTCACTCAAAAATGGTGCCAGAAGCTTGCAAATGATCCCCTGAAAGTTTTGGCACTCGAAACAGAAGGCTTTTTATCACAGGACAAGAAATCAGCCCTCAAAAACTTAACCGGCAGAAAATATTTTTTTGAAAAAATCTCTAAGCCCCGGGGTCACAATTTCAGCAAAAAACTGACTTTTGGCAATTCACTCAAAAATGGTGCCAGAAGGTTACAAATGATCCCCTGAAAGCCTTGGCGATGGAAACAGAAGGCTTTTTATCACAGGACAAGAAATAAGCCCTCAAAAACTTAACCGGCAGAAAATATTTTTTTGAAAAAATCACTAAGCCCCGGGGTCACAATTTCAGCAAAAATCTGACTTTTGGCAATTCACTCAAAAATGGTGCCAGAAGCTTGCAAATGATCCCCTGAAAGCTTTGGCGATGGAAACAGAAGGCTTTTTATCACAGGACAAGAAATCAGCCCTCAAAAACTTAACCGGCAGAAAATATTTTTTTGAAAAAATCCCTAAGCCCCGGGGTCACAATTTCAGCAAAAATCTGACTTTTGGCAATTCACTCAAAAATGGTGCCAGAAGCTTGCAAATGATCCCCTGAAAGCTTTGGCGATGGAAACAGAAGGCTTTTTATCACAGGACAAGAAATCAGCCCTCAAAAACTTAACCGGCAGAAAATATTTTTTTTGAAAAAATCCCTAAGCCCCGGGGTCACAATTTCAGCCAAGATCTGACTTTTGGCAATTCACTCAAAAATGGTTCCAAGAGCTTAAAAATGCTCCCCTGAAAGGTTTGGCACTCGAAACAGAAGGCTTTTTATCACAGGACAAGAAATCAGCCCTCAAAAACTTAACCGGCAGAAAATATTTTTTTGAAAAAATCTCTAAGCCCCGGGGTCACAATTTCAGCAAAAAACTGACTTTTGGCAATTCACTCAAAAATGGTGCCAGAAGGTTACAAATGATCCCCTGAAAGCTTTGGCGATGGAAACAGAAGGCTTTTTATCACAGGACAAGAAATAAGCCCTCAAAAACTTAACCGGCAGAAAATATTTTTTTGAAAAAATCACTAATCCCCGGGGTCACAATTTCAGCAAAAATCTGACTTTTGGCAATTCACTCAAAAATGGTGCCAGAAGCTTGCAAATGATCCCCTGAAAGCTTTGGCGATGGAAACAGAAGGCTTTTTATCACAGGACAAGAAATCAGCCCTCAAAAACTTAACCGGCAGAAAATATTTTTTTGAAAAAATCCCTAAGCCCCGGGGTCACGATTTCAGCAAAAATCTGACTTTTGGCAGTTCACTCAAAAATGGTGCCAGAAGCTTGCAAATGATCCCCTGAAAGCTTTGGCGATGGAAACAGAAGGCTTTTTATCACAGGACAAGAAATCAGCCCTCAAAAACTTAACCGGCAGAAAATATTTTTTTGAAAAAATCCCTAAGCCCCGGGGTCACAATTTCAGCAAAAATCTGACTTTTGGCAATTCACTCAAAAATGGTGCCAGAAGCTTGAAAATGATCCCCTGAAATTATCACCAGTGGAAGCCAAGGTTTCTAAAAAAAGGCCCAATATGGAGGCCTACTGGCCAAGATATTGGGAATTAATTGAAAGAGTTGGAGACAATTGGAAGCTCCAAAGCCAGGATAAATTAAAAAGTAAGGTGCAAGATTGGTTACATTATGCTCAAATTCAAGAGGTCTTTAAAATGGATAAAAAAGTGGGTTTCCAGATGGAGAAATCGAAACTGGAGACGGAGTTATTAGAACCAAAGACTAAGGTACTTTCGAGAATGTATAACTTGCTGCTTAAATGGAATACACAGGATGAGACAGTTAAATCTGCTATGATAAAATGGGCACAGGATGTAGGACATAATATCATGTCTGTGGACTGGGAAAGGTTATGGAACACCGGTATGAAATTTACGGCATGTAGTGCCTTGAAAGAGAACATTATGAAAATGGTATACCGGTGGTACATGACCCCAGTCAAGTTGGCTAAAATATACCACCTGTCTGATAATAAGTGTTGGAAATGTAAGGAGGCAGAAGGGACATTCTTTCACCTCTGGTGGACCTGCCCGAAAGTAAAGGCCTTCTGGGAAACGATATATAATGAGTTGAAAAAGGTATTTAAATATACCTTCCCCAAGAAACCAGAGGCCTTTCTTCTGGGCATGGTGGACCGGAAGGTGTCAAAGAAGGACAGAACCTTGTTTATGTATGCAACCACAGCAGCAAGGATCCTTATCGCAAAGTACTGGAAGACACCAGATTTACCCACGCTGGAGGACTGGCAGACGCAGTTGTTGGACTACATGGAGTTGGCAGAAATGACCGGCAGAATCCGAGATCTGAGCGAAGAAACAATGGAGGAGGACTGGAAAAAATTCAAGGACTATTTGCAAAAATACTATAAGTTGTTTGAATGTTAAGATTGTGCACGATTAGGAAACGCTATGCTTCTGCAACTTAATTAGGTAAATGATAAAGTAAGTTATGACGAAAAAACAAGATAAATTTGAAACAAGTATATTATGTTTATTATAAAAGTGCAAAATTAAATTACAAACATTTGAAATTGGCAACATAATAAACTCAAAGGTACAATAAGGTGTGAAACAAGGTAACAAATTGCTGACTTGGCTAGAATAATGAACGCAATGTTGGGAGGACGTGAGGAGGTCCAAAAGAAAGTAAGTTGCTGAAAGACGATGCGAAATATATCTAACTTTTTCTTCTTCTTCTATTTTTCTTTATATATAAAAAATGTTTCTTGCATGTTGTTATGTAAATCTGTGAACCTATGAAAAGAAACGCAATAAAAAAACTTTTTAAAAAAAATAAAAAAAAGAAAATGATCCCCTGAAAGGTTTGGGACTCGAAACAGAAGGCTTTTTATCACAGGACAAGAAATCAGCCCTCAAAAACTTAACCGGCAGAAAATATTTTTTTGAAAAAATCCCTAAGCCCGGGGTCACAATTTCAGGAAAAATCTGACTTTTGGCAATTCACTCAAAAATGGTGCCAGAAGCTTGCAAATGATCCCCTGAAAGCTTTGGCGATGGAAACAGAAGGCTTTTTATCACAGGACAAGAAATCAGCCCTCAAAAACGTAAGCGGCAGAAAATATTTTTTTGAAAAAATCCCTAAGCCCCGGGGTCACAATTTCAGCAAAAATCTGACTTTTGGCAATTCACTCAAAAATGGTGCCGGAAGCTTGCAAATGATCCCCTGAAAGCTTTGGCGATGGAAACAGAAGGCTTTTTATCACAGGACAAGAAATCAGCCCTCAAAAACTTAACCGGCAGAAAATATTTTTTTGAAAAAATCCCTCAGCCCCGGGGTCACAATTTCAGCAAAAATCTGACTTTTGGCAATTCACTCAAAAATGGTGCCAGAAGCTTGCAAATGATCCCCTGAAAGCTTTGGCGATGGAAACAGAAGGCTTTTTATCACAGGACAAGAAATCAGCCCTCAAAAACTTAACCGGCAGAAAATATTTTTTTAAAAAATTCCCTAAGCCCCGGGGTCACAATTTCAGCAAAAATCTGACTTTTGGCAATTCACTCAAAAATGGTGCCAGAAGCCTGTAAATGATCCCCTGAAAGCTTTGGCGATGGAAACAGAAGGCTTTTTATCACAGGACAAGAAATCAGCCCTTAAAAACTTAACGGGCAGAAAATATTTTTTTGAAAAAATCCCTAAGCCCCGGGGTCACAATTTCAGCAAAAATCTGACTTTTGGCAATTCACTCAAAAATGGTGCCAGAAGCTTGCAAATGATCCTCTGAAAGCTTTGGTGATGGAAACAGAAGGCTTTTTATCACAGGACAAGAAATCAGCCCTCAAAAACTTAACCGGCAGAAAATATTTTTTTGAAAAAATCCCTAAGCCCCGGGGTCACAATTTCAGCAAAAATCTGACTTTTGGCAATTCACTCAATAATGGTGCCAAAAGCTTGAAAATGCTCTCCTGAAAGGTTTGGCACTCGAAACAGAAGGCTTTTTATCACAGGACAAGAAATCAGCCCTCAAAAACTTAACCGGCAGAAAATATTTTTTTGAAAAAATCCCTAAGCCCCGGGGTCACAATTTCAGCAAAAATCTGACTTTTGGCAATTCACTCAAAAATGGTTCCAAGAGCTTAAAAATGCTCCCCTGAAAGCTTTGGCGATGGAAACAGAAGGCTTTTTATCACAGGACAAGAAATCAGCCCTCAAAAACTTAACCGGTAGAAAATATTTTTTTGAAAAACTCCCTAAGCCCCGGGGTCACAATTTCAGCAAAAATATGACTCTTGGCAATTCACTCAAAAATGGTGCCAGAAGCTTGCAAATGATCCCCTGAAAGCTTTGGCGATGGAAACAGAAGGCTTTTTATCACAGGACAAGAAATCAGCCCTCAAAAACTTAACCGGCAGAAAATATTTTTTTGAAAAAATCCCTAAGCCTCGGGGTCACAATTTCAGCAAAAATCTGACTTTTGGCAATTCACTCAAAAATGGTGCCAGAAGGTTGCAAATGATCCCCTGAAAGGTTTGGCACTCGAAACAAAAGGCTTTTTTATCACAGGACAAGAAATCAGCCCTCAAAAACTTAACCGGCAGAAAATATTTTTTTGAAAAAATCCCTAAGCCCCGGGGTCACAATTTCAGCAAAAATCTGACTTTTGGCAATTCACTCAAAAATGGTGCCAGAAGCTTGCAAATGATCCCCTGAAAGCTTTGGCGATGGAAACAGAAGGCTTTTTATCACAGGACAAGAAATCAGCCCTCAAAAACTTAACCGGCAGAAAATATTTTTTTGAAAAAAACCCTAAGCCCCGGGGTCACAATTTCAGCAAAAATCTGACTTTTGGCAATTCACTCAAAAATGGTGCCAGAAGCTTGCAAATGATCCCCTGAAAGCTTTGGCGATGGAAACAGAAGGCTTTTTATCACAGGACAAGAAATCAGCCCTCCAAAACTTAACCGGCAGAAAATATTTTTTTAAAAAATTCCCTAAGCCCCGGGGTCACAATTTCAGCAAAAATCTGACTTTTGGCAATTCACTCAAAAATGGTGCCAGAAGCTTGCAAATGATCCCCTGAAAGTTTGGTGATGGAAACAGAAGGCTTTTTTTTTTCACAGGACAAGAAATCAGCCCTCAAAAACGTAACTGGCAGAAAATATTTTTTTAAAAAAATCCCTAAGCCCCGGGGTCACAATTTCAGAAAAAATCTGACTTTTGGCAATTTACTCAAAAATGGTGCAAAAAGCTTGAAAATGCTCTCCTGAATGGTTTCGCACTCGAAACAGAAGGCTTTTTATCACAGGACAAGAAATCAGCCCTCAAAAACTTAACCGGCAGAAAATATTTTTTTGAAAAACTCCCTAAGCCCCGGGGTCACAATTTCAGCAAAAATCTGACTTTTGGCAATTCACTCAAAAATGGTGCCAAAAGCTTGAAAATGCTCTCCTGAAAGGTTTGGCACTCGAAACAGAAGGCTTTTTATCACAGGACAAGAAATCAGCCCTCAAAAACTTAACCGGCAGAAAATATTTTTTTGAAAAAATACCTAAGCCCCGGGATCACAATTTCAGCAAAAATCTGACTTTTGGCAATTCACTCAAAAATGGTGCCAGAAGCTTGCAAATGATCCCCTGAAAGCTTTGGCGATGGAAACAGAAGGCTTTTTATCACAGGACAAGAAATCAGTCCTCAAAAACTTAACCGGCAGAAAATATTTTTTTGAAAAAATACCTAAGCCCCGGGATCACAATTTCAGCAAAAATCTGACTTTTGGCAATTCACTCAAAAATGGTGCCAGAAGCTTGCAAATGATCCCCTGAAAGCTTTGGCGATGGAAACAGAAGGCTTTTTATCACAGGACAAGAAATCAGCCCTCAAAAACTTAACCGGCAGAAAATATTTTTTTGAAAAAATCCCTAAGCCCCGGGGTCACAATTTCAGCAAAAATCTGACTTTTGGCAATTCACTCAAAAATGGTGCCAGAAGCTTGCAAATGATCCCCTGAAAGCTTTGGCGATGGAAACAGAAGGCTTTTTATCACAGGACAAGAAATCAGCCCTCAAAAACTTAACCGGCAGAAAATATTTTTTTGAAAAACTCCCTAAGCCCCGGGGTCACAATTTCAGCAAAACTCTGACTTTTGGGAATTCACTCAAAAATGGTGCCAGAAGCTTGCAAATGATCCCCTGAAAGCTTTGGCGATGGTAACAGAAGGCTTTTTATCACAGGA
Organism: Podarcis liolepis; assembly: GCF_965112155.1. Lineage (NCBI taxonomy): Eukaryota > Metazoa > Chordata > Lepidosauria > Squamata > Lacertidae > Podarcis > Podarcis liolepis. Next base: position 16,004,696 of record NC_139571.1, on the reverse strand, counting down.
CAAGAAATCAGCCCTCAAAAACTTAACCGGCAGAAAATATTTTTTTGAAAAAATCCCTAAGCCCCGGGGTCACAATTTCAGCAAAAATCTGACTTTTGGCAATTCACTCAAAAATGGTGCCAGAAGCTTGCAAATGATCCCTGAAAGCTTTGGCGATGGAAACAAAAGGCTTTTTATCACAGGACAAGAAATCAGCCCTCAAAAACTTAACCGGCAGAAAATGTTTTTTTGAAAAAATCCCTAAGCCCCGGGGTCACAATTTCAGCAAAAATCTGACTTTTGGCAATTCACTCAATAATGGTGCCAAAAGCTTGAAAATGCTCTCCTGAAAGGTTTGGCACTCGAAACAGAAGGCTTTTTATCACAGGACAAGAAATCAGCCCTCAAAAACTTAACCGGCAGAAAATATTTTTTTGAAAAAATCCCTAAGCCCCGGGGTCACAATTTTACAAAAATCTGACTTTTGGCAATTCACTCAAAAATGGTGCCAGAAGCTTGCAAATGATCCCCTGAAAGCTTTGGCGATGGAAACAGAAGGCTTTTTATCACAGGACAAGAAATCAGCCCTCAAAAACTTAAACGGCAGAAAATATTTTTTTGAAAAAATCCCTAAGCCCCGGGGTCACAATTTCAGCAAAAATCTGAATTTGGCAATTCTCTCAAAAATGGTGCCAGAAGCTTGTAAATGATCCCCTGAAAGCTTTGGCGATGGAAACAGAAGGCTTTTTATCACAGGACAAGAAATCAGCCCTCAAAAACTTAACCGGCAGAAAACATTTTTTTGAAAAAATCCCTAAGCCCCGGGGTCACAATTTCAGCAAAAATCTGACTTTTGGCAATTCACTCAAAAATGGTGCCAGAAGCTTGCAAATGATCCCCTGAAAGTTTGGTGATGGAAACAGAAGGCTTTTTTTTTTCACAGGACAAGAAATCAGCCCTCAAAAACGTAACTGGCAGAAAATATTTTTTTAAAAAAATCCCTAAGTCCCGGGGTCACAATTTCAGAAAAAATCTGACTTTTGGCAATTTACTCAAAAATGGTGCAAAAAGCTTGAAAATGCTCTCCTGAATGGTTTCGCACTCGAAACAGAAGGCTTTTTATCACAGGACAAGAAATCAGCCCTCAAAAACTTAACCGGCAGAAAATATTTTTTTGAAAAACTCCCTAAGCCCCGGGGTCACAATTTCAGCAAAAATCTGACTTTTGGCAATTCACTCAAAAATGGTGCCAAAAGCTTGAAAATGCTCTCCTGAAAGGTTTGGCACTCGAAACAGAAGGCTTTTTATCACAGGACAAGAAATCAGCCCTCAAAAACTTAACTGGCAGAAAATATTTTTTTGAAAAAATCCCTAAGCCCCGGGGTCACAATTTCAGCAAAAATCTGACTTTTGGCAATTCACTCAAAAATGGTGCCAGAAGCTTGCAAATGATCCCCTGAAAGCTTTGGCGATGGAAACAGAAGGCTTTTTATCACAGGACAAGAAATCAGCCCTCAAAAACTTAACCGGCAGAAAATATTTTTTTGAAAAAATCCCTAAGCCCCGGGGTCACAATTTCAGCAAAAATCTGACTTTTGGCAATTCACTCAAAAATGGTGCCAGAAGCTTGCAAATGATCCCCTGAAAGCTTTGGCGATGGAAACAGAAGGCTTTTTTATCAGAGGACAAGAAATCAGCCCTCAAAAACTTAACCGGCAGAAAATATTTTTTTGAAAAAATCCCTAAGCCCCGGGGTCACAATTTCAGCAAAAATCTGACTTTTGGCAATTCACTCAAAAATGGTGCCAGAAGCTTGCAAATGATCCCCTGAAAGCTTTGGCGATGGAAACAGAAGGCTTTTTATCACAGGACAAGAAATCAGCCCTCAAAAACTTAACCGGCAGAAAATATTTTTTTGAAAAAATCCCTAAGCCCCGGGGTCACAATTTCAGCAAAACTCTGACTTTTGGCAATTCACTCAAAAATGGTGCCAGAAGCTTGCAAATGATCCCTGAAAGCTTTGGCGATGGAAACAGAAGGCTTTTTATCACAGGACAAGAAATCAGCCCTCAAAAACTTAACCGGCAGAAAATGTTTTTTTGAAAAAATCCCTAAGCCCCGGGGTCACAATTTCAGCAAAAATCTGACTTTTGGCAATTCACTCAATAATGGTGCCAAAAGCTTGAAAATGCTCTCCTGAAAGGTTTGGCACTCGAAACAGAAGGCTTTTTATCACAGGACAAGAAATCAGCCCTCAAAAACTTAACCGGCAGAAAATATTTTTTTGAAAAAATCCCTAAGCCCCGGGGTCACAATTTTACAAAAATCTGACTTTTGGCAATTCACTCAAAAATGGTGCCAGAAGCTTGCAAATGATCCCCTGAAAGCTTTGGCGATGGAAACAGAAGGCTTTTTATCACAGGACAAGAAATCAGCCCTCAAAAACTTAAACGGCAGAAAATATTTTTTTGAAAAAATCCCTAAGCCCCGGGGTCACAATTTCAGCAAAAATCTGAATTTGGCAATTCTCTCAAAAATGGTGCCAGAAGCTTGTAAATGATCCCCTGAAAGCTTTGGCGATGGAAACAGAAGGCTTTTTATCACAGGACAAGAAATCAGCCCTCAAAAACTTAACCGGCAGAAAACATTTTTTTGAAAAAATCCCTAAGCCCCGGGGTCACAATTTCAGCAAAAATCTGACTTTTGGCAATTCACTCAAAAATGGTGCCAGAAGCTTGCAAATGATCCCCTGAAAGTTTGGTGATGGAAACAGAAGGCTTTTTTTTTTCACAGGACAAGAAATCAGCCCTCAAAAACGTAACTGGCAGAAAATATTTTTTTAAAAAAATCCCTAAGCCCCGGGGTCACAATTTCAGAAAAAATCTGACTTTTGGCAATTCACTGAAAAATGGTGCCAGAAGCTTGCAAATGATCCCCTGAAAGCTTTGGCGATGGAAACAGAAGGCTTTTTATCACAGGACAAGAAATCAGCCCTCAAAAACTTAACCGGCAGAAAATATTTTTTTGAAAAACTCCCTAAGCCCCGGGGTCACAATTTCAGCAAAACTCTGACTTTTGGGAATTCACTCAAAAATGGTGCCAGAAGCTTGCAAATGATCCCCTGAAAGCTTTGGCGATGGTAACAGAAGGCTTTTTATCACAGGACAAGAAATCAGCCCTCAAAAACTTAACCGGCAGAAAATATTTTTTTGAAAAAATCCCTAAGCCCCGGGGTCACAATTTCAGCAAAAATCTGACTTTTGGCAATTCACTCAAAAATGGTGCCAGAAGCTTGCAAATGATCCCTGAAAGCTTTGGCGATGGAAACAAAAGGCTTTTTATCACAGGACAAGAAATCAGCCCTCAAAAACTTAACCGGCAGAAAATGTTTTTTTGAAAAAATCCCTCAGCCCCGGGGTCACAATTTCAGCAAAACTCTGACTTTTGGCAATTCACTCAAAAATGGTGCCAGAAGCTTGCAAATGATCCCTGAAAGCTTTGGCGATGGAAACAGAAGGCTTTTTATCACAGGACAAGAAATCAGCCCTCAAAAACTTAACCGGCAGAAAATGTTTTTTTGAAAAAATCCCTAAGCCCCGGGGTCACAATTTCAGCAAAAATCTGACTTTTGGCAATTCACTCAATAATGGTGCCAAAAGCTTGAAAATGCTCTCCTGAAAGGTTTGGCACTCGAAACAGAAGGCTTTTTATCACAGGACAAGAAATCAGCCCTCAAAAACTTAACCGGCAGAAAATATTTTTTTGAAAAAATCCCTAAGCCCCGGGGTCACAATTTTACAAAAATCTGACTTTTGGCAATTCACTCAAAAATGGTGCCAGAAGCTTGCAAATGATCCCCTGAAAGCTTTGGCGATGGAAACAGAAGGCTTTTTATCACAGGACAAGAAATCAGCCCTCAAAAACTTAAACGGCAGAAAATATTTTTTTGAAAAAATCCCTAAGCCCCGGGGTCACAATTTCAGCAAAAATCTGAATTTGGCAATTCTCTCAAAAATGGTGCCAGAAGCTTGTAAATGATCCCCTGAAAGCTTTGGCGATGGAAACAGAAGGCTTTTTATCACAGGACAAGAAATCAGCCCTCAAAAACTTAACCGGCAGAAAACATTTTTTTGAAAAAATCCCTAAGCCCCGGGGTCACAATTTCAGCAAAAATCTGACTTTTGGCAATTCACTCAAAAATGGTGCCAGAAGCTTGCAAATGATCCCCTGAAAGTTTGGTGATGGAAACAGAAGGCTTTTTTTTTTCACAGGACAAGAAATCAGCCCTCAAAAACGTAACTGGCAGAAAATATTTTTTTAAAAAAATCCCTAAGCCCCGGGGTCACAATTTCAGAAAAAATCTGACTTTTGGCAATTCACTCAAAAATGGTGCCAGAAGCTTGCAAATGATCCCCTGAAAGCTTTGGCGATGGAAACAGAAGGCTTTTTATCACAGGACAAGAAATCAGCCCTCAAAAACTTAACCGGCAGAAAATATTTTTTTGAAAAACTCCCTAAGCCCCGGGGTCACAATTTCAGCAAAACTCTGACTTTTGGGAATTCACTCAAAAATGGTGCCAGAAGCTTGCAAATGATCCCCTGAAAGCTTTGGCGATGGTAACAGAAGGCTTTTTATCACAGGACAAGAAATCAGCCCTCAAAAACTTAACCGGCAGAAAATATTTTTTTGAAAAAATCCCTAAGCCCCGGGGTCACAATTTCAGCAAAAATCTGACTTTTGGCAATTCACTCAAAAATGGTGCCAGAAGCTTGCAAATGATCCCTGAAAGCTTTGGCGATGGAAACAAAAGGCTTTTTATCACAGGACAAGAAATCAGCCCTCAAAAACTTAACCGGCAGAAAATGTTTTTTTGAAAAAATCCCTCAGCCCCGGGGTCACAATTTCAGCAAAAATCTGACTTTTGGCAATTCACTCAAAAATGGTGCCAGAAGCTTGCAAATGATCCCCTGAAAGCTTTGGCGATGGAAACAGAAGGCTTTTTATCACAGGACAAGAAATCAGCCCTCAAAAACTTAACCGGCAGAAAATATTTTTTTAAAAAATTCCCTAAGCCCCGGGGTCACAATTTCAGCAAAAATCTGACTTTTGGCAATTCACTCAAAAATGGTGCCAGAAGCCTGTAAATGATCCCCTGAAAGCTTTGGCGATGGAAACAGAAGGCTTTTTATCACAGGACAAGAAATCAGCCCTTAAAAACTTAACGGGCAGAAAATATTTTTTTGAAAAAATCCCTAAGCCCCGGGGTCACAATTTCAGCAAAAATCTGACTTTTGGCAATTCACTCAAAAATGGTGCCAGAAGCTTGCAAATGATCCTCTGAAAGCTTTGGTGATGGAAACAGAAGGCTTTTTATCACAGGACAAGAAATCAGCCCTCAAAAACTTAACCGGCAGAAAATATTTTTTTGAAAAAATCCCTAAGCCCCGGGGTCACAATTTCAGCAAAAATCTGACTTTTGGCAATTCACTCAATAATGGTGCCAAAAGCTTGAAAATGCTCTCCTGAAAGGTTTGGCACTCGAAACAGAAGGCTTTTTATCACAGGCAAGAAATCAGCCCTCAAAAACTTAACCGGCAGAAAATATTTTTTTGAAAAAATCCCTAAGCCCCGGGGTCACAATTTCAGCAAAAATCTGACTTTTGGCAATTCACTCAAAAATGGTTCCAAGAGCTTAAAAATGCTCCCCTGAAAGCTTTGGCGATGGAAACAGAAGGCTTTTTATCACAGGACAAGAAATCAGCCCTCAAAAACTTAACCGGTAGAAAATATTTTTTTGAAAAACTCCCTAAGCCCCGGGGTCACAATTTCAGCAAAAATATGACTCTTGGCAATTCACTCAAAAATGGTGCCAGAAGCTTGCAAATGATCCCCTGAAAGCTTTGGCGATGGAAACAGAAGGCTTTTTATCACAGGACAAGAAATCAGCCCTCAAAAACTTAACCGGCAGAAAATATTTTTTTGAAAAAATCCCTAAGCCTCGGGGTCACAATTTCAGCAAAAATCTGACTTTTGGCAATTCACTCAAAAATGGTGCCAGAAGGTTGCAAATGATCCCCTGAAAGGTTTGGCACTCGAAACAAAAGGCTTTTTTATCACAGGACAAGAAATCAGCCCTCAAAAACTTAACCGGCAGAAAATATTTTTTTGAAAAAATCCCTAAGCCCCGGGGTCACAATTTCAGCAAAAATCTGACTTTTGGCAATTCACTCAAAAATGGTGCCAGAAGCTTGCAAATGATCCCCTGAAAGCTTTGGCGATGGAAACAGAAGGCTTTTTATCACAGGACAAGAAATCAGCCCTCAAAAACTTAACCGGCAGAAAATATTTTTTTGAAAAAAACCCTAAGCCCCGGGGTCACAATTTCAGCAAAAATCTGACTTTTGGCAATTCACTCAAAAATGGTGCCAGAAGCTTGCAAATGATCCCCTGAAAGCTTTGGCGATGGAAACAGAAGGCTTTTTATCACAGGACAAGAAATCAGCCCTCCAAAACTTAACCGGCAGAAAATACTTTTTTAAAAAATTCCCTAAGCCCCGGGGTCACAATTTCAGCAAAAATCTGACTTTTGGCAATTCACTCAAAAATGGTGCCAGAAGCTTGCAAATGATCCCCTGAAAGTTTGGTGATGGAAACAGAAGGCTTTTTTTTTTCACAGGACAAGAAATCAGCCCTCAAAAACGTAACTGGCAGAAAATATTTTTTTAAAAAAATCCCTAAGCCCCGGGGTCACAATTTCAGAAAAAATCTGACTTTTGGCAATTTACTCAAAAATGGTGCAAAAAGCTTGAAAATGCTCTCCTGAATGGTTTCGCACTCGAAACAGAAGGCTTTTTATCACAGGACAAGAAATCAGCCCTCAAAAACTTAACCGGCAGAAAATATTTTTTTGAAAAACTCCCTAAGCCCCGGGGTCACAATTTCAGCAAAAATCTGACTTTTGGCAATTCACTCAAAAATGGTGCCAAAAGCTTGAAAATGCTCTCCTGAAAGGTTTGGCACTCGAAACAGAAGGCTTTTTATCACAGGACAAGAAATCAGCCCTCAAAAACTTAACCGGCAGAAAATATTTTTTTGAAAAAATACCTAAGCCCCGGGATCACAATTTCAGCAAAAATCTGACTTTTGGCAATTCACTCAAAAATGGTGCCAGAAGCTTGCAAATGATCCCCTGAAAGCTTTGGCGATGGAAACAGAAGGCTTTTTATCACAGGACAAGAAATCAGCCCTCAAAAACTTAACCGGCAGAAAATATTTTTTTGAAAAAATACCTAAGCCCCGGGATCACAATTTCAGCAAAAATCTGACTTTTGGCAATTCACTCAAAAATGGTGCCAGAAGCTTGCAAATGATCCCCTGAAAGCTTTGGCGATGGAAACAGAAGGCTTTTTATCACAGGACAAGAAATCAGCCCTCAAAAACTTAACCGGCAGAAAATATTTTTTTGAAAAAATCCCTAAGCCCCGGGGTCACAATTTCAGCAAAAATCTGACTTTTGGCAATTCACTCAAAAATGGTGCCAGAAGCTTGCAAATGATCCCCTGAAAGCTTTGGCGATGGAAACAGAAGGCTTTTTATCACAGGACAAGAAATCAGCCCTCAAAAACTTAACCGGCAGAAAATATTTTTTTGAAAAACTCCCTAAGCCCCGGGGTCACAATTTCAGCAAAACTCTGACTTTTGGGAATTCACTCAAAAATGGTGCCAGAAGCTTGCAAATGATCCCCTGAAAGCTTTGGCGATGGTAACAGAAGGCTTTTTATCACAGGACAAGAAATCAGCCCTCAAAAACTTAACCGGCAGAAAATATTTTTTTGAAAAAATCCCTAAGCCCCGGGGTCACAATTTCAGCAAAAATCTGACTTTTGGCAATTCACTCAAAAATGGTGCCAGAAGCTTGCAAATGATCCCTGAAAGCTTTGGCGATGGAAACAAAAGGCTTTTTATCACAGGACAAGAAATCAGCCCTCAAAAACTTAACCGGCAGAAAATGTTTTTTTGAAAAAATCCCTAAGCCCCGGGGTCACAATTTCAGCAAAAATCTGACTTTTGGCAATTCACTCAATAATGGTGCCAAAAGCTTGAAAATGCTCTCCTGAAAGGTTTGGCACTCGAAACAGAAGGCTTTTTATCACAGGACAAGAAATCAGCCCTCAAAAACTTAACCGGCAGAAAATATTTTTTTGAAAAAATCCCTAAGCCCCGGGGTCACAATTTTACAAAAATCTGACTTTTGGCAATTCACTCAAAAATGGTGCCAGAAGCTTGCAAATGATCCCCTGAAAGCTTTGGCGATGGAAACAGAAGGCTTTTTATCACAGGACAAGAAATCAGCCCTCAAAAACTTAAACGGCAGAAAATATTTTTTTGAAAAAATCCCTAAGCCCCGGGGTCACAATTTCAGCAAAAATCTGAATTTGGCAATTCTCTCAAAAATGGTGCCAGAAGCTTGTAAATGATCCCCTGAAAGCTTTGGCGATGGAAACAGAAGGCTTTTTATCACAGGACAAGAAATCAGCCCTCAAAAACTTAACCGGCAGAAAACATTTTTTTGAAAAAATCCCTAAGCCCCGGGGTCACAATTTCAGCAAAAATCTGACTTTTGGCAATTCACTCAAAAATGGTGCCAGAAGCTTGCAAATGATCCCCTGAAAGTTTGGTGATGGAAACAGAAGGCTTTTTTTTTTCACAGGACAAGAAATCAGCCCTCAAAAACGTAACTGGCAGAAAATATTTTTTTAAAAAAATCCCTAAGTCCCGGGGTCACAATTTCAGAAAAAATCTGACTTTTGGCAATTTACTCAAAAATGGTGCAAAAAGCTTGAAAATGCTCTTCTGAATGGTTTCGCACTCGAAACAGAAGGCTTTTTATCACAGGACAAGAAATCAGCCCTCAAAAACTTAACCGGCAGAAAATATTTTTTTGAAAAACTCCCTAAGCCCCGGGGTCACAATTTCAGCAAAAATCTGACTTTTGGCAATTCACTCAAAAATGGTGCCAAAAGCTTGAAAATGCTCTCCTGAAAGGTTTGGCACTCGAAACAGAAGGCTTTTTATCACAGGACAAGAAATCAGCCCTCAAAAACTTAACTGGCAGAAAATATTTTTTTGAAAAAATCCCTAAGCCCCGGGGTCACAATTTCAGCAAAAATCTGACTTTTGGCAATTCACTCAAAAATGGTGCCAGAAGCTTGCAAATGATCCCCTGAAAGCTTTGGCGATGGAAACAGAAGGCTTTTTATCACAGGACAAGAAATCAGCCCTCAAAAACTTAACCGGCAGAAAATATTTTTTTGAAAAAATCCCTAAGCCCCGGGGTCACAATTTCAGCAAAAATCTGACTTTTGGCAATTCACTCAAAAATGGTGCCAGAAGCTTGCAAATGATCCCCTGAAAGCTTTGGCGATGGAAACAGAAGGCTTTTTTATCAGAGGACAAGAAATCAGCCCTCAAAAACTTAACCGGCAGAAAATATTTTTTTGAAAAAATCCCTAAGCCCCGGGGTCACAATTTCAGCAAAAATCTGACTTTTGGCAATTCACTCAAAAATGGTGCCAGAAGCTTGCAAATGATCCCCTGAAAGCTTTGGCGATGGAAACAGAAGGCTTTTTATCACAGGACAAGAAATCAGCCCTCAAAAACTTAACCGGCAGAAAATATTTTTTTGAAAAAATCCCTAAGCCCCGGGGTCACAATTTCAGCAAAACTCTGACTTTTGGCAATTCACTCAAAAATGGTGCCAGAAGCTTGCAAATGATCCCTGAAAGCTTTGGCGATGGAAACAGAAGGCTTTTTATCACAGGACAAGAAATCAGCCCTCAAAAACTTAACCGGCAGAAAATGTTTTTTTGAAAAAATCCCTAAGCCCCGGGGTCACAATTTCAGCAAAAATCTGACTTTTGGCAATTCACTCAATAATGGTGCCAAAAGCTTGAAAATGCTCTCCTGAAAGGTTTGGCACTCGAAACAGAAGGCTTTTTATCACAGGACAAGAAATCAGCCCTCAAAAACTTAACCGGCAGAAAATATTTTTTTGAAAAAATCCCTAAGCCCCGGGGTCACAATTTTACAAAAATCTGACTTTTGGCAATTCACTCAAAAATGGTGCCAGAAGCTTGCAAATGATCCCCTGAAAGCTTTGGCGATGGAAACAGAAGGCTTTTTATCACAGGACAAGAAATCAGCCCTCAAAAACTTAAACGGCAGAAAATATTTTTTTGAAAAAATCCCTAAGCCCCGGGGTCACAATTTCAGCAAAAATCTGAATTTGGCAATTCTCTCAAAAATGGTGCCAGAAGCTTGTAAATGATCCCCTGAAAGCTTTGGCGATGGAAACAGAAGGCTTTTTATCACAGGACAAGAAATCAGCCCTCAAAAACTTAACCGGCAGAAAACATTTTTTTGAAAAAATCCCTAAGCCCCGGGGTCACAATTTCAGCAAAAATCTGACTTTTGGCAATTCACTCAAAAATGGTGCCAGAAGCTTGCAAATGATCCCCTGAAAGTTTGGTGATGGAAACAGAAGGCTTTTTTTTTTCACAGGACAAGAAATCAGCCCTCAAAAACGTAACTGGCAGAAAATATTTTTTTAAAAAAATCCCTAAGCCCCGGGGTCACAATTTCAGAAAAAATCTGACTTTTGGCAATTCACTCAAAAATGGTGCCAGAAGCTTGCAAATGATCCCCTGAAAGCTTTGGCGATGGAAACAGAAGGCTTTTTATCACAGGACAAGAAATCAGCCCTCAAAAACTTAACCGGCAGAAAATATTTTTTTGAAAAACTCCCTAAGCCCCGGGGTCACAATTTCAGCAAAACTCTGACTTTTGGGAATTCACTCAAAAATGGTGCCAGAAGCTTGCAAATGATCCCCTGAAAGCTTTGGCGATGGTAACAGAAGGCTTTTTATCACAGGACAAGAAATCAGCCCTCAAAAACTTAACCGGCAGAAAATATTTTTTTGAAAAAATCCCTAAGCCCCGGGGTCACAATTTCAGCAAAAATCTGACTTTTGGCAATTCACTCAAAAATGGTGCCAGAAGCTTGCAAATGATCCCTGAAAGCTTTGGCGATGGAAACAAAAGGCTTTTTATCACAGGACAAGAAATCAGCCCTCAAAAACTTAACCGGCAGAAAATGTTTTTTTGAAAAAATCCCTAAGCCCCGGGGTCACAATTTCAGCAAAAATCTGACTTTTGGCAATTCACTCAATAATGGTGCCAAAAGCTTGAAAATGCTCTCCTGAAAGGTTTGGCACTCGAAACAGAAGGCTTTTTATCACAGGACAAGAAATCAGCCCTCAAAAACTTAACCGGCAGAAAATATTTTTTTGAAAAAATCCCTAAGCCCCGGGGTCACAATTTTACAAAAATCTGACTTTTGGCAATTCACTCAAAAATGGTGCCAGAAGCTTGCAAATGATCCCCTGAAAGCTTTGGCGATGGAAACAGAAGGCTTTTTATCACAGGACAAGAAATCAGCCCTCAAAAACTTAAACGGCAGAAAATATTTTTTTGAAAAAATCCCTAAGCCCCGGGGTCACAATTTCAGCAAAAATCTGAATTTGGCAATTCTCTCAAAAATGGTGCCAGAAGCTTGTAAATGATCCCCTGAAAGCTTTGGCGATGGAAACAGAAGGCTTTTTATCACAGGACAAGAAATCAGCCCTCAAAAACTTAACCGGCAGAAAACATTTTTTTGAAAAAATCCCTAAGCCCCGGGGTCACAATTTCAGCAAAAATCTGACTTTTGGCAATTCACTCAAAAATGGTGCCAGAAGCTTGCAAATGATCCCCTGAAAGTTTGGTGATGGAAACAGAAGGCTTTTTTTTTTCACAGGACAAGAAATCAGCCCTCAAAAACGTAACTGGCAGAAAATATTTTTTTAAAAAAATCCCTAAGTCCCGGGGTCACAATTTCAGAAAAAATCTGACTTTTGGCAATTTACTCAAAAATGGTGCAAAAAGCTTGAAAATGCTCTCCTGAATGGTTTCGCACTCGAAACAGAAGGCTTTTTATCACAGGACAAGAAATCAGCCCTCAAAAACTTAACCGGCAGAAAATATTTTTTTGAAAAACTCCCTAAGCCCCGGGGTCACAATTTCAGCAAAAATCTGACTTTTGGCAATTCACTCAAAAATGGTGCCAAAAGCTTGAAAATGCTCTCCTGAAAGGTTTGGCACTCGAAACAGAAGGCTTTTTATCACAGGACAAGAAATCAGCCCTCAAAAACTTAACTGGCAGAAAATATTTTTTTGAAAAAATCCCTAAGCCCCGGGGTCACAATTTCAGCAAAAATCTGACTTTTGGCAATTCACTCAAAAATGGTGCCAGAAGCTTGCAAATGATCCCCTGAAAGCTTTGGCGATGGAAACAGAAGGCTTTTTATCACAGGACAAGAAATCAGCCCTCAAAAACTTAACCGGCAGAAAATATTTTTTTGAAAAAATCCCTAAGCCCCGGGGTCACAATTTCAGCAAAAATCTGACTTTTGGCAATTCACTCAAAAATGGTGCCAGAAGCTTGCAAATGATCCCCTGAAAGCTTTGGCGATGGAAACAGAAGGCTTTTTTATCAGAGGACAAGAAATCAGCCCTCAAAAACTTAACCGGCAGAAAATATTTTTTTGAAAAAATCCCTAAGCCCCGGGGTCACAATTTCAGCAAAAATCTGACTTTTGGCAATTCACTCAAAAATGGTGCCAGAAGCTTGCAAATGATCCCCTGAAAGCTTTGGCGATGGAAACAGAAGGCTTTTTATCACAGGACAAGAAATCAGCCCTCAAAAACTTAACCGGCAGAAAATATTTTTTTGAAAAAATCCCTAAGCCCCGGGGTCACAATTTCAGCAAAACTCTGACTTTTGGCAATTCACTCAAAAATGGTGCCAGAAGCTTGCAAATGATCCCTGAAAGCTTTGGCGATGGAAACAGAAGGCTTTTTATCACAGGACAAGAAATCAGCCCTCAAAAACTTAACCGGCAGAAAATGTTTTTTTGAAAAAATCCCTAAGCCCCGGGGTCACAATTTCAGCAAAAATCTGACTTTTGGCAATTCACTCAATAATGGTGCCAAAAGCTTGAAAATGCTCTCCTGAAAGGTTTGGCACTCGAAACAGAAGGCTTTTTATCACAGGACAAGAAATCAGCCCTCAAAAACTTAACCGGCAGAAAATATTTTTTTGAAAAAATCCCTAAGCCCCGGGGTCACAATTTTACAAAAATCTGACTTTTGGCAATTCACTCAAAAATGGTGCCAGAAGCTTGCAAATGATCCCCTGAAAGCTTTGGCGATGGAAACAGAAGGCTTTTTATCACAGGACAAGAAATCAGCCCTCAAAAACTTAAACGGCAGAAAATATTTTTTTGAAAAAATCCCTAAGCCCCGGGGTCACAATTTCAGCAAAAATCTGAATTTGGCAATTCTCTCAAAAATGGTGCCAGAAGCTTGTAAATGATCCCCTGAAAGCTTTGGCGATGGAAACAGAAGGCTTTTTATCACAGGACAAGAAATCAGCCCTCAAAAACTTAACCGGCAGAAAACATTTTTTTGAAAAAATCCCTAAGCCCCGGGGTCACAATTTCAGCAAAAATCTGACTTTTGGCAATTCACTCAAAAATGGTGCCAGAAGCTTGCAAATGATCCCCTGAAAGTTTGGTGATGGAAACAGAAGGCTTTTTTTTTTCACAGGACAAGAAATCAGCCCTCAAAAACGTAACTGGCAGAAAATATTTTTTTAAAAAAATCCCTAAGCCCCGGGGTCACAATTTCAGAAAAAATCTGACTTTTGGCAATTCACTCAAAAATGGTGCCAGAAGCTTGCAAATGATCCCCTGAAAGCTTTGGCGATGGAAACAAAAGGCTTTTTATCACAGGACAAGAAATCAGCCCTCAAAAACTTAACCGGCAGAAAATATTTTTTTGAAAAACTCCCTAAGCCCCGGGGTCACAATTTCAGCAAAAATCTGAGTTTTGGCAATTCACTCAAAAATCGTGCCAAAAGCTTGAAAATGCTCTCCTGAAAGGTTTGGCACTCGAAACAGAAGGCTTTTTATCACAGGACAAGAAATCAGCCCTCAAAAACTTAACTGGCAGAAAATATTTTTTTGAAAAAATCCCTAAGCCCCGGGGTCACAATTTCAGCAAAAATCTGACTTTTGGCAATTCACTCAAAAATGGTGCCAGAAGCTTGCAAATGATCCCCTGAAAGCTTTGGCGATGGAAACAGAAGGCTTTTTTATCAGAGGACAAGAAATCAGCCCTCAAAAACTTAACCGGCAGAAAATATTTTTTTGAAAAAATCCCTAAGCCCCGGGGTCACAATTTCAGCAAAAATCTGACTTTTGGCAATTCACTCAAAAATGGTGCCAGAAGCTTGCAAATGATCCCCTGAAAGCTTTGGCGATGGAAACAGAAGGCTTTTTATCACAGGACAAGAAATCAGCCCTCAAAAACTTAACCGGCAGAAAATATTTTTTTGAAAAAATCCCTAAGCCCCGGGGTCACAATTTCAGCAAAACTCTGACTTTTGGGAATTCACTCAAAAATGGTGCCAGAAGCTTGCAAATGATCCCCTGAAAGCTTTGGCGATGGTAACAGAAGGCTTTTTATCACAGGACAAGAAATCAGCCCTCAAAAACTTAACCGGCAGAAAATATTTTTTTGAAAAAATCCCTAAGCCCCGGGGTCACAATTTCAGCAAAAATCTGACTTTTGGCAATTCACTCAAAAATGGTGCCAGAAGCTTGCAAATGATCCCTGAAAGCTTTGGCGATGGAAACAGAAGGCTTTTTATCACAGGACAAGAAATCAGCCCTCAAAAACTTAACCGGCAGAAAATGTTTTTTTGAAAAAATCCCTAAACCCCGGGGTCACAATTTCAGCAAAAATCTGACTTTTGGCAATTCACTCAATAATGGTGCCAAAAGCTTGAAAATGCTCTCCTGAAAGGTTTGGCACTCGAAACAGAAGGCTTTTTATCACAGGACAAGAAATCAGCCCTCAAAAACTTAACCGGCAGAAAATATTTTTTTGAAAAAATCCCTAAGCCCCGGGGTCACAATTTTACAAAAATCTGACTTTTGGCAATTCACTCAAAAATGGTGCCAGAAGGTTGCAAATGATCCCCTGAAAGCTTTGGCGATGGAAACAGAAGGCTTTTTATCACAGGACAAGAAATCAGCCCTCAAAAACTTAAACGGCAGAAAATATTTTTTTGAAAAATTCCCTAAGCCCCGGGGTCACAATTTCAGCAAAAATCTGACTTTTGGCAATTCACTCAAAAATGGTGCCAGAAGCTTGCAAATGATCCCTGAAAGCTTTGGCGATGGAAACAGAAGGCTTTTTATCACAGGACAAGAAATCAGCCCTCAAAAACTTAACCGGCAGAAAACATTTTTTTGAAAAAATCCCTAAGCCCCGGGGTCACAATTTCAGCAAAAATCTGACTTTTGGCAATTCACTCAAAAATGGTGCCAGAAGCTTGCAAATGATCCCCTGAAAGTTTGGTGATGGAAACAGAAGGCTTTTTTTTTTCACAGGACAAGAAATCAGCCCTCAAAAACGTAACCGGCAGAAAATATTTTTTTAAAAAAATCCCTAAGCCCCGGGGTCACAATTTCAGAAAAAATCTGACTTTTGGCAATTTACTCAAAAATGGTGCAAAAAGCTTGAAAATGCTCTCCTGAATGGTTTCGCACTTGAAACAGAAGGCTTTTTATCACAGGACAAGAAATCAGCCCTCAAAAACTTAACCGGCAGAAAATATTTTTTTGAAAAACTCCCTAAGCCCCGGGGTCACAATTTCAGCAAAAATCTGACTTTTGGCAATTCACTCAAAAATGGTGCCAAAAGCTTGAAAATGCTCTCCTGAAAGGTTTGGCACTCGAAACAGAAGGCTTTTTATCACAGGACAAGAAATCAGCCCTCAAAAACTTAACTGGCAGAAAATATTTTTTTGAAAAAATCCCTAAGCCCCGGGGTCACAATTTCAGCAAAAATCTGACTTTTGGCAATTCACTCAAAAATGGTGCCAGAAGCTTGCAAATGATCCCCTGAAAGCTTTGGCGATGGAAACAGAAGGCTTTTTATCACAGGACAAGAAATCAGCCCTCAAAAACTTAACCGGCAGAAAATATTTTTTTGAAAAAATCCCTAAGCCCCGGGGTCACAATTTCAGCAAAAATCTGACTTTTGGCAATTCACTCAAAAATGGTGCCAGAAGCTTGCAAATGATCCCCTGAAAGCTTTGGCGATGGAAACAGAAGGCTTTTTTATCAGAGGACAAGAAATCAGCCCTCAAAAACTTAACCGGCAGAAAATATTTTTTTGAAAAAATCCCTAAGCCCCGGGGTCACAATTTCAGCAAAAATCTGACTTTTGGCAATTCACTCAAAAATGGTGCCAGAAGCTTGCAAATGATCCCCTGAAAGCTTTGGCGATGGAAACAGAAATCTTTTTATCACAGGACAAGAAATCAGCCCTCAAAAACTTAACCGGCAGAAAATATTTTTTTGAAAAATTCCCTAAGCCCCGGGGTCACAATTTCAGCAAAAATCTGACTTTTGGCAATTCACTCAAAAATGGTGCAAAAAGCTTGAAAATGCTCTCCTGAATGGTTTGGCACTCGAAACAGAAGGCTTTTTATCACAGGACAAGAAATCAGCCCTCAAAAACTTAACCGGCAGAAAATATTTTTTTGAAAAAATCCCTAAGCCCTGGGGTTACAATTTCAGCAAAAATCTGTCTTTTGGCAATTCACTCAAAAATGGTGCCAGAAGCTTGCAAATGATCCCCTGAAAGCTTTGGCGATGGAAACAGAAGGCTTTTTATCACAGGACAAGAAATCAGCCCTCAAAAACATAACCGGCAGAAAATATTTTTTTGAAAAAATCCCTAAGCCCCGGGGTCACAATTTCAGCACAAATCTGACTTTTGGCAATTCACTCAAAAATGGTGCCAGAAGCTTGCAAATGATCCCCTGAAAGCTTTGGCGATGGAAACAGAAGGCTTTTTATCACAGGACAAGAAATCAGCCCTCAAAAACTTAACCGGCAGAAAATATTTTTTTGAAAAAATCCCTAAGCCCCGGGGTCACAATTTCAGCACAAATCTGACTTTTGGCAATTCACTCAAAAATGGTGCCAGAAGCTTGCAAATGATCCCCTGAAAGCTTTGGCGATGGAAACAGAAGGCTTTTTTATCAGAGGACAAGAAATCAGCCCTCAAAAACTTAACCGGCAGAAAATATTTTTTTGAAAAAATCCCTAAGCCCCGGGGTCACAATTTCAGCAAAAATCTGACTTTTGGCAATTCACTCAAAAATGGTGCCAGAAGCTTGCAAATGATCCCCTGAAAGCTTTGGCGATGGAAACAGAAATCTTTTTATCACAGGACAAGAAATCAGCCCTCAAAAACTTAACCGGCAGAAAATATTTTTTTGAAAAATTCCCTAAGCCCCGGGGTCACAATTTCAGCAAAAATCTGACTTTTGGCAATTCACTCAAAAATGGTGCAAAAAGCTTGAAAATGCTCTCCTGAATGGTTTGGCACTCGAAACAGAAGGCTTTTTATCACAGGACAAGAAATCAGCCCTCAAAAACTTAACCGGCAGAAAATATTTTTTTGAAAAAATCCCTAAGCCCTGGGGTTACAATTTCAGCAAAAATCTGTCTTTTGGCAATTCACTCAAAAATGGTGCCAGAAGCTTGCAAATGATCCCCTGAAAGCTTTGGCGATGGAAACAGAAGGCTTTTTATCACAGGACAAGAAATCAGCCCTCAAAAACATAACCGGCAGAAAATATTTTTTTGAAAAAATCCCTAAGCCCCGGGGTCACAATTTCAGCACAAATCTGACTTTTGGCAATTCACTCAAAAATGGTGCCAGAAGCTTGCAAATGATCCCCTGAAAGCTTTGGCGATGGAAACAGAAGGCTTTTTATCACAGGACAAGAAATCAGCCCTCAAAAACTTAACCGGCAGAAAATATTTTTTTGAAAAAATCCCTAAGCCCCGGGGTCACAATTTCAGCACAAATCTGACTTTTGGCAATTCACTCAAAAATGGTGCCAGAAGCTTGCAAATAATCCCCTGAAAGCTTTGGCGATGGAAACAGAAGGCTTTTTATCACAGGACAAGAAATCAGCCCTCAAAAACTTAACCGGCAGAAAACATTTTTTTGCAAAATTCCCTAAGCCCCGGGGTCACAATTTCAGCAAAAATCTGACTTTTGGCAATTCACTCAAAAATGGTGCCAGAAACTTGCAAATGATCCCCTGAAAGCTTTGGCGATGGAAACAGAAGGAATTTTAACACAGGACAAGAAATCAGCCCTCAAAAACTTAACCGGCAGAAAACATTTTTTTGCAAAATTCCCTAAGCCCCGGGGTCACAATTTCAGCAAAAATCTGACTTTTGGCAATTCACTCAAAAATGGTGCCAGAAACTTGCAAATGATCCCCTGAAAGCTTTGGCGATGGAAACAGAAGGCTTTTTATCACAGGACAAGAAATCAGCCCTCAAAAACTTAACTGGCAGAAAATATTTTTTTGAAAAAATCCCTAAGCCCCGGGGTCACAATTTCAGCAAAAATCTGACTTTTGGCAATTCACTCAAAAATGGTGCCAGAAGCTCGCAAATGATCCCCTGAAAGCTTTGGCGATGGAAACAGAAGGCTTTTTATCACAGGACAAGAAATCAGCCCTCAAAAACTTAACCGGCAGAAAATATTTTTTTGAAAAATTCCCTAAGCCCCGGGGTCACAATTTCAGCAAAAATCTGACTTTTGGCAATTCACTCAAAAATGGTGCAAAAAGCTTGAAAATGCTCTCCTGAATGGTTTGGCACTCGAAACAGAAGGCTTTTTATCACAGGACAAGAAATCAGCCCTCAAAAACTTAACCGGCAGAAAATATTTTTTTGAAAAAATCCCTAAGCCCTGGGGTCACAATTTCAGCAAAAATCTGTCTTTTGGCAATTCACTCAAAAATGGTGCCAGAAGCTTGCAAATGATCCCCTGAAAGCTTTGGCGATGGAAACAGAAGGCTTTTTATCACAGGACAAGAAATCAGCCCTCAAAAACATAACCGGCAGAAAATAATTTTTTGAAAAAATCCCTAAGCCCCGGGGTCACAATTTCAGCAAAAATCTGAATTTGGCAATTCTCTCAAAAATGGTGCCAGAAGCTTGTAAATGATCCCCTGAAAGCTTTGGCGATGGAAACAGAAGGCTTTTTATCACAGGACAAGAAATCAGCCCTCAAAAACTTAACCGGCAGAAAACATTTTTTTGAAAAAATCCCTAAGCCCCGGGGTCACAATTTCAGCAAAAATCTGACTTTTGGCAATTCACTCAAAAATGGTGCCAGAAGCTTGCAAATGATCCCCTGAAAGTTTGGTGATGGAAACAGAAGGCTTTTTTTTTTCACAGGACAAGAAATCAGCCCTCAAAAACGTAACCGGCAGAAAATATTTTTTTAAAAAAATCCCTAAGCCCCGGGGTCACAATTTCAGAAAAAATCTGACTTTTGGCAATTTACTCAAAAATGGTGCAAAAAGCTTGAAAATGCTCTCCTGAATGGTTTCGCACTCGAAACAGAAGGCTTTTTATCACAGGACAAGAAATCAGCCCTCAAAAACTTAACCGGCAGAAAATATTTTTTTGAAAAACTCCCTAAGCCCCGGGGTCACAATTTCAGCAAAAATCTGACTTTTGGCAATTCACTCAAAAATGGTGCCAAAAGCTTGAAAATGCTCTCCTGAAAGGTTTGGCACTCGAAACAGAAGGCTTTTTATCACAGGACAAGAAATCAGCCCTCAAAAACTTAACTGGCAGAAAATATTTTTTTGAAAAAATCCCTAAGCCCCGGGGTCACAATTTCAGCAAAAATCTGACTTTTGGCAATTCACTCAAAAATGGTGCCAGAAGCTTGCAAATGATCCCCTGAAAGCTTTGGCGATGGAAACAGAAGGCTTTTTATCACAGGACAAGAAATCAGCCCTCAAAAACTTAACCGGCAGAAAATATTTTTTTGAAAAAATCCCTAAGCCCCGGGGTCACAATTTCAGCAAAAATCTGACTTTTGGCAATTCACTCAAAAATGGTGCCAGAAGCTTGCAAATGATCCCCTGAAAGCTTTGGCGATGGAAATAGAAGGCTTTTTTATCAGAGGACAAGAAATCAGCCCTCAAAAACTTAACCGGCAGAAAATATTTTTTTGAAAAAATCCCTAAGCCCCGGGGTCACAATTTCAGCAAAAATCTGACTTTTGGCAATTCATTCAAAAATGGTGCCAGAAGCTTGCAAATGATCCCCTGAAAGCTTTGGCGATGGAAACAGAAGGCTTTTTATCACAGGACAAGAAATCAGCCCTCAAAAACTTAACCGGCAGAAAATATTTTTTTGAAAAATTCCCTAAGCCCCGGGGTCACAATTTCAGCAAAAATCTGACTTTTGGCAATTCACTCAAAAATGGTGCAAAAAGCTTGAAAATGCTCTCCTGAATGGTTTGGCACTCGAAACAGAAGGCTTTTTATCACAGGACAAGAAATCAGCCCTCAAAAACTTAACCGGCAGAAAATATTTTTTTGAAAAAATCCCTAAGCCCTGGGGTCACAATTTCAGCAAAAATCTGTCTTTTGGCAATTCACTCAAAAATGGTGCCAGAAGCTTGCAAATGATCCCCTGAAAGCTTTGGCGATGGAAACAGAAGGCTTTTTATCACAGGACAAGAAATCAGCCCTCAAAAACATAACCGGCAGAAAATATTTTTTTGAAAAAATCCCTAAGCCCCGGGGTCACAATTTCAGCAAAAATCTGACTTTTGGCAATTCACTCAAAAATGGTGCCAGAAGCTTGCAAATGATCCCCTGAAAGCTTTGGCGATGGAAACAGAAGGCTTTTTATCACAGGACAAGAAATCAGCCCTCAAAAACTTAACCGGCAGAAAATATTTTTTTGAAAAAATCCCTAAGCCCCGGGGTCACAATTTCAGCAAAAATCTGACTTTTGGCAATTCACTCAAAAATGGTGCCAGAAGCTTGCAAATAATCCCCTGAAAGCTTTGGCGATGGAAACAGAAGGCTTTTTATCACAGGACAAGAAATCAGCCCTCAAAAACTTAACCGGCAGAAAACATTTTTTTGCAAAATTCCCTAAGCCCCGGGGTCACAATTTCAGCAAAAATCTGACTTTTGGCAATTCACTCAAAAATGGTGCCAGAAACTTGCAAATGATCCCCTGAAAGCTTTGGCGATGGAAACAGAAGGAATTTTAACACAGGACAAGAAATCAGCCCTCAAAAACTTAACCGGCAGAAAACATTTTTTTGCAAAATTCCCTAAGCCCCGGGGTCACAATTTCAGCAAAAATCTGACTTTTGGCAATTCACTCAAAAATGGTGCCAGAAACTTGCAAATGATCCCCTGAAAGCTTTGGCGATGGAAACAGAAGGCTTTTTATCACAGGACAAGAAATCAGCCCTCAAAAACTTAACCGGCAGAAAATATTTTTTTGAAAAACTCCCTAAGCCCCCGGGGTCACAATTTCAGCAAAAATCTGACTTTTGGCAATTCACTCAAAAATGGTGCCAAAAGCTTGAAAATGCTCTCCTGAAAGGTTTGACACTCGAAACAGAAGGCTTTTTATCACAGGACAAGAAATCAGCCCTCAAAAACATAACCGGCAGAAAATATTTTTTTGAAAAAATCCCTAAGCCCTGGGGTCACAATTTCAGCAAAAATCTGTCTTTTGGCAATTCACTCAAAAATGGTGCCAGAAGCTTGCAAATGATCCCCTGAAAGCTTTGGCGATGGAAACAGAAGGCTTTTTATCACAGGACAAGAAATCAGCCCTCAAATACATAACCGGCAGAAAATATTTTTTTGAAAAAATCCCTAAGCCCCGGGGTCACAATTTCAGCAAAAATCTGACTTTTGGCAATTCACTCAAAAATGGTGCCAGAAGCTTGCAAATGATCCCCTGAAAGCTTTGGCGATGGAAACAGAAGGCTTTTTATCACAGGACAAGAAATCAGCCCTCAAAAACTTAACCGGCAGAAAATATTTTTTTGAAAAAATCCCTAAGCCCCGGGGTCACAATTTCAGCAAAAATCTGACTTTTGGCAATTCACTCAAAAATGGTGCCAGAAGCTTGCAAATAATCCCCTCAAAGCTTTGGCGATGGAAACAGAAGGCTTTTTATCACAGGACAAGAAATCAGCCCTCAAAAACTTAACCGGCAGAAAACATTTTTTTGCAAAATTCCCTAAGCCCCGGGGTCACAATTTCAGCAAAAATCTGACTTTTGGCAATTCACTCAAAAATGGTGCCAGAAGCTTGCAAATGATGCCCGGAAAGTTTGGCGATGGAAACAGAAGGCTTTTTATCACAGGACAAGAAATCAGCCCTCAAAAACTTAACCGGCAGAAAATATTTTTTTGAAAAACTCCCTAAGCCCCCGGGGTCACAATTTCAGCAAAAATCTGACTTTTGGCAATTCACTCAAAAATGGTGCCAAAAGCTTGAAAATGCTCTCCTGAAAGGTTTGACACTCGAAACAGAAGGCTTTTTATCACAGGACAAGAAATCAGCCCTCAAAAACATAACCGGCAGAAAATATTTTTTTGAAAAAATCCCTAAGCCCTGGGGTCACAATTTCAGCAAAAATCTGACTTTTGGCAATTCACTCAAAAATGGTGCAAAAAGCTTGAAAATGCTCTCCTGAATGGTTTGGCACTCGAAACAGAAGGCTTTTTATCACAGGACAAGAAATCAGCCCTCAAAAACTTAACCGGCAGAAAATATTTTTTTGAAAAAATCCCTAAGCCCTGGGGTCACAATTTCAGCAAAAATCTGTCTTTTGGCAATTCACTCAAAAATGGTGCCAGAAGCTTGCAAATGATCCCCTGAAAGCTTTGGCGATGGAAACAGAAGGCTTTTTATCACAGGACAAGAAATCAGCCCTCAAAAACATAACCGGCAGAAAATATTTTTTTGAAAAAATCCCTAAGCCCCGGGGTCACAATTTCAGCAAAAATCTGACTTTTGGCAATTCACTCAAAAATGGTGCCAGAAGCTTGCAAATGATCCCCTGAAAGCTTTGGCGATGGAAACAGAAGGCTTTTTATCACAGGACAAGAAATCAGCCCTCAAAAACTTAACCGGCAGAAAATATTTTTTTGAAAAAATCCCTAAGCCCCGGGGTCACAATTTCAGCAAAAATCTGACTTTTGGCAATTCACTCAAAAATGGTGCCAGAAGCTTGCAAATAATCCCCTCAAAGCTTTGGCGATGGAAACAGAAGGCTTTTTATCACAGGACAAGAAATCAGCCCTCAAAAACTTAACCGGCAGAAAACATTTTTTTGCAAAAATCCCTAAGCCCCGAGGTCACAATTTCAGCAAAGATCTGACTTTTGGCAATTCACTCAAAAATGGTGCCAGAAGCTTGCAAATGATCCCCTGAAAGTTTGGCGATGGAAACAGAAGGCTTTTTTATCACAGGACAAGAAATCAGCCCACAAAAACTTAACCGGCAGAAAATATTTTTTTGAAAAAATCCCTAAGCCCCGGGGTCACAATTTCAGCAAAAATCTGACTTTTGGCAATTCACTCAAAAATGGTGCCAGAAGCCTGTAAATGATCCCCTGAAAGCTTTGGCGATGGAAACAGAAGGCTTTTTATCACAGGACAAGAAATCAGCCCTCAAAAACTTAACCGGCAGAAAATATTTTTTTGAAAAAATCCCTAAGCCCCGGGGTCACAATTTCAGCAAAAATCTGACTTTTGGCAATTCACTCAAAAATGGTGCCAGAAGCTTGCAAATGATCCCCTGAAAGCTTTGGCGATGGAAACAGAAGGCTTTTTATCACAGGACAAGAAATCAGCCCTCAAAAACTTAACCGGCAGAAAATATTTTTTTGAAAAACTCCCTAAACCCCGGGGTCACAATTTCAGCAAAAATCTGACTTTTGGCAATTCACTCAAAAATGGTGCCAGAAGCTTGCAAATGATCCCCTGAAACATTTGGCGATGGAAACAGAAGGCTTTTTATCACAGGACAAGAAATCAGCCCTCAAAAACTTAACCGGCAGAAAATATTTTTTTGAAAAAATCCCTAAGCCCTGGGGTCACAATTTCAGCAAAAATCTGACTTTTGCCAATTCACTCAAAAATGGTGCCAGAAGCTTGCAAATGATCCCCTGAAAGCTTTGGCGATGGAAACAAAAGGCTTTTTATCACAGGACAAGAAATCAGCCCTCAAAAACTTAACCGGCAGAAAATATTTTTTTGAAAAAATGCCTAAGCCCCTGGGTCACAATTTCAGCAAAAATCTGACTTTTGGCAATTCACTCAAAAATGGTGCCAGAAGCTTGCAAATGATCCCCTGAAAGCTTTGGCGATGGAAGCAGAAGGCTTTTTATCACAGGACAAGAAATCAGCCCTCAAAAACTTAACCGGCAGAAAATATTTTTTTGAAAAAATCCCTAAGCCCTGGGGTCACAATTTCAGCAAAAATCTGACTTTTGGCAATTCACTCAAAAATGGTGCCAGAAGCTTGCAAATGATCCCCCGAAAGCTTTGGCGATGGAAACAAAAGGCTTTTTATCACAGGACAAGAAATCAGCCCTCAAAAACTTAACCGGCAGAAAATATTTTTTTGAAAAAATCCCTAAGCCGGCCCGGGGTCACAATTTCAGCAAAAATCTGACTTTTGGCAATTCACTCAAAAATGGTGCCAGAAGCTTGCAAATGATCCCCTGAAAGTTTGGTGATGGAAACAGAAGGCTTTTTTATCACAGGACAAGAAATCAGCCCACAAAAACTTAACCGGCAGAAAATATTTTTTTGAAAAAATCCCTAAGCCCCGGGGTCACAATTTCAGCAAAAATCTGACTTTTGGCAATTCACTCAAAAATGGTGCCAGAAGCTTGCAAATGATCCCCTGAAACCTTTGGCGATGGAAACAGAAGGCTTTTTATCACAGGACAAGAAATCAGCCCTCAAAAACTTAACCGGCAGAAAATATTTTTTTGAAAAAATCCCTAAGCCCCGGGGTCACAATTTCAGCAAAAATCTGACTTTTGGCAATTCACTCAAAAATGGTGCCAGAAGCTTGCAAATGCTCCCCAGAAAGGTTTGGCACTCGAAACAGAAGGCTTTTTATCACAGGACAAGAAATCAGCCCTCAAAAACGTAACCGGCAGAAAATATTTTTTTGAAAAACTCCCTAAGCCCCCGGGGTCACAATTTCAGCAAAAATCTGACTTTTGGCAATTCACTCAAAAATGGTGCCAAAAGCTTGAAAATGCTCTCCTGAAAGGTTTGGCACTCGAAACAGAAGGCTTTTTATCACAGGACAAGAAATCAGCCCTCAAAAACTTAACCGGCAGAAAATATTTTTTTGAAAAACTCCCTAAGCCCCCGGGGTCACAATTTCAGCAAAAATCTGACTTTTGGCAATTCACTCAAAAATGGTGCCAAAAGCTTGAAAATGCTCTCCTGAAAGGTTTGGCACTCGAAACAGAAGGCTTTTTATCACAGGACAAGAAATCAGCCCTCAAAAACTTAACCGGCAGAAAATATTTTTTTGAAAAACTCCCTAAGCCCCCGGGGTCACAATTTCAGCAAAAATCTGACTTTTGGCAATTCACTCAAAAATGGTGCCAAAAGCTTGAAAATGCTCTCCTGAAAGGTTTGACACTCGAAACAGAAGGCTTTTTATCACAGGACAAGAAATCAGCCCTCAAAAACATAACCGGCAGAAAATATTTTTTTGAAAAAATCCCTAAGCCCTGGGGTCACAATTTCAGCAAAAATCTGACTTTTGGCAATTCACTCAAAAATGGTGCAAAAAGCTTGAAAATGCTCTCCTGAATGGTTTGGCACTCGAAACAGAAGGCTTTTTATCACAGGACAAGAAATCAGCCCTCAAAAACTTAACCGGCAGAAAATATTTTTTTGAAAAAATCCCTAAGCCCTGGGGTCACAATTTAAGCAAAAATCTGTCTTTTGGCAATTCACTCAAAAATGGTGCCAGAAGCTTGCAAATGATCCCCTGAAAGCTTTGGCGATGGAAACAGAAGGCTTTTTATCACAGGACAAGAAATCAGCCCTCAAAAACTTAACCGGCAGAAAATATTTTTTTGAAAAAATCCCTAAGCCCCGGGGTCACAATTTCAGCAAAAATCTGACTTTTGGCAATTCACTCAAAAATGGTGCCAGAAGCTTGCAAATAATCCCCTGAAAGCTTTGGCGATGGAAACAGAAGGCTTTTTATCACAGGACAAGAAATCAGCCCTCAAAAACTTAACCGGCAGAAAACATTTTTTTGCAAAATTCCCTAAGCCCCGGGGTCACAATTTCAGCAAAAATCTGACTTTTGGCAATTCACTCAAAAATGGTGCCAGAAACTTGCAAATGATCCCCTGAAAGCTTTGGCGATGGAAACAGAAGGAATTTTAACACAGGACAAGAAATCAGCCCTCAAAAACTTAACCGGCAGAAAACATTTTTTTGCAAAATTCCCTAAGCCCCGGGGTCACAATTTCAGCAAAAATCTGACTTTTGGCAATTCACTCAAAAATGGTGCCAGAAACTTGCAAATGATCCCCTGAAAGCTTTGGCGATGGAAACAGAAGGCTTTTTATCACAGGACAAGAAATCAGCCCTCAAAAACTTAACTGGCAGAAAATATTTTTTTGAAAAAATCCCTAAGCCCCGGGGTCACAATTTCAGCAAAAATCTGACTTTTGGCAATTCACTCAAAAATGGTGCCAGAAGCTCGCAAATGATCCCCTGAAAGCTTTGGCGATGGAAACAGAAGGCTTTTTATCACAGGACAAGAAATCAGCCCTCAAAAACTTAACCGGCAGAAAATATTTTTTTGAAAAATTCCCTAAGCCCCGGGGTCACAATTTCAGCAAAAATCTGACTTTTGGCAATTCACTCAAAAATGGTGCAAAAAGCTTGAAAATGCTCTCCTGAATGGTTTGGCACTCGAAACAGAAGGCTTTTTTATCACAGGACAAGAAATCAGCCCTCAAAAACTTAACCGGCAGAAAATATTTTTTTGAAAAAATCCCTAAGCCCTGGGGTCACAATTTCAGCAAAAATCTGTCTTTTGGCAATTCACTCAAAAATGGTGCCAGAAGCTTGCAAATGATCCCCTGAAAGCTTTGGCGATGGAAACAGAAGGCTTTTTATCACAGGACAAGAAATCAGCCCTCAAAAACATAACCGGCAGAAAATATTTTTTTGAAAAAATCCCTAAGCCCCGGGGTCACAATTTCAGCAAAAATCTGAATTTGGCAATTCTCTCAAAAATGGTGCCAGAAGCTTGTAAATGATCCCCTGAAAGCTTTGGCGATGGAAACAGAAGGCTTTTTATCACAGGACAAGAAATCAGCCCTCAAAAACTTAACCGGCAGAAAACATTTTTTTGAAAAAATCCCTAAGCCCCGGGGTCACAATTTCAGCAAAAATCTGACTTTTGGCAATTCACTCAAAAATGGTGCCAGAAGCTTGCAAATGATCCCCTGAAAGTTTGGTGATGGAAACAGAAGGCTTTTTTTTTTCACAGGACAAGAAATCAGCCCTCAAAAACGTAACCGGCAGAAAATATTTTTTTAAAAAAATCCCTAAGCCCCGGGGTCACAATTTCAGAAAAAATCTGACTTTTGGCAATTTACTCAAAAATGGTGCAAAAAGCTTGAAAATGCTCTCCTGAATGGTTTCGCACTCGAAACAGAAGGCTTTTTATCACAGGACAAGAAATCAGCCCTCAAAAACTTAACCGGCAGAAAATATTTTTTTGAAAAACTCCCTAAGCCCCGGGGTCACAATTTCAGCAAAAATCTGACTTTTGGCAATTCACTCAAAAATGGTGCCAAAAGCTTGAAAATGCTCTCCTGAAAGGTTTGGCACTCGAAACAGAAGGCTTTTTATCACAGGACAAGAAATCAGCCCTCAAAAACTTAACTGGCAGAAAATATTTTTTTGAAAAAATCCCTAAGCCCCGGGGTCACAATTTCAGCAAAAATCTGACTTTTGGCAATTCACTCAAAAATGGTGCCAGAAACTTGCAAATGATCCCCTGAAAGCTTTGGCGATGGAAACAGAAGGAATTTTAACACAGGACAAGAAATCAGCCCTCAAAAACTTAACCGGCAGAAAACATTTTTTTGCAAAATTCCCTAAGCCCCGGGGTCACAATTTCAGCAAAAATCTGACTTTTGGCAATTCACTCAAAAATGGTGCCAGAAACTTGCAAATGATCCCCTGAAAGCTTTGGCGATGGAAACAGAAGGCTTTTTATCACAGGACAAGAAATCAGCCCTCAAAAACTTAACCGGCAGAAAATATTTTTTTGAAAAAATCCCTAAGCCCCGGGGTCACAATTTCAGCAAAAATCTGACTTTTGGCAATTCACTCAAAAATGGTGCCAGAAGCTTGCAAATAATCCCCTGAAAGCTTTGGCGATGGAAACAGAAGGCTTTTTATCACAGGACAAGAAATCAGCCCTCAAAAACTTAACCGGCAGAAAACATTTTTTTGCAAAATTCCCTAAGCCCCGGGGTCACAATTTCAGCAAAAATCTGACTTTTGGCAATTCACTCAAAAATGGTGCCAGAAACTTGCAAATGATCCCCTGAAAGCTTTGGCGATGGAAACAGAAGGAATTTTAACACAGGACAAGAAATCAGCCCTCAAAAACTTAACCGGCAGAAAACATTTTTTTGCAAAATTCCCTAAGCCCCGGGGTCACAATTTCAGCAAAAATCTGACTTTTGGCAATTCACTCAAAAATGGTGCCAGAAACTTGCAAATGATCCCCTGAAAGCTTTGGCGATGGAAACAGAAGGCTTTTTATCACAGGACAAGAAATCAGCCCTCAAAAACTTAACCGGCAGAAAATATTTTTTTGAAAAACTCCCTAAGCCCCCGGGGTCACAATTTCAGCAAAAATCTGACTTTTGGCAATTCACTCAAAAATGGTGCCAAAAGCTTGAAAATGCTCTCCTGAAAGGTTTGACACTCGAAACAGAAGGCTTTTTATCACAGGACAAGAAATCAGCCCTCAAAAACATAACCGGCAGAAAATATTTTTTTGAAAAAATCCCTAAGCCCTGGGGTCACAATTTCAGCAAAAATCTGTCTTTTGGCAATTCACTCAAAAATGGTGCCAGAAGCTTGCAAATGATCCCCTGAAAGCTTTGGCGATGGAAACAGAAGGCTTTTTATCACAGGACAAGAAATCAGCCCTCAAAAACATAACCGGCAGAAAATATTTTTTTGAAAAAATCCCTAAGCCCCGGGGTCACAATTTCAGCAAAAATCTGACTTTTGGCAATTCACTCAAAAATGGTGCCAGAAGCTTGCAAATGATCCCCTGAAAGCTTTGGCGATGGAAACAGAAGGCTTTTTATCACAGGACAAGAAATCAGCCCTCAAAAACTTAACCGGCAGAAAATATTTTTTTGAAAAAATCCCTAAGCCCCGGGGTCACAATTTCAGCAAAAATCTGACTTTTGGCAATTCACTCAAAAATGGTGCCAGAAGCTTGCAAATGATGCCCGGAAAGTTTGGCGATGGAAACAGAAGGCTTTTTATCACAGGACAAGAAATCAGCCCTCAAAAACTTAACCGGCAGAAAATATTTTTTTGAAAAACTCCCTAAGCCCCCGGGGTCACAATTTCAGCAAAAATCTGACTTTTGGCAATTCACTCAAAAATGGTGCCAAAAGCTTGAAAATGCTCTCCTGAAAGGTTTGACACTCGAAACAGAAGGCTTTTTATCACAGGACAAGAAATCAGCCCTCAAAAACATAACCGGCAGAAAATATTTTTTTGAAAAAATCCCTAAGCCCTGGGGTCACAATTTCAGCAAAAATCTGACTTTTGGCAATTCACTCAAAAATGGTGCAAAAAGCTTGAAAATGCTCTCCTGAATGGTTTGGCACTCGAAACAGAAGGCTTTTTATCACAGGACAAGAAATCAGCCCTCAAAAACTTAACCGGCAGAAAATATTTTTTTGAAAAAATCCCTAAGCCCTGGGGTCACAATTTCAGCAAAAATCTGTCTTTTGGCAATTCACTCAAAAATGGTGCCAGAAGCTTGCAAATGATCCCCTGAAAGCTTTGGCGATGGAAACAGAAGGCTTTTTATCACAGGACAAGAAATCAGCCCTCAAAAACATAACCGGCAGAAAATATTTTTTTGAAAAAATCCCTAAGCCCCGGGGTCACAATTTCAGCAAAAATCTGACTTTTGGCAATTCACTCAAAAATGGTGCCAGAAGCTTGCAAATGATCCCCTGAAAGCTTTGGCGATGGAAACAGAAGGCTTTTTATCACAGGACAAGAAATCAGCCCTCAAAAACTTAACCGGCAGAAAATATTTTTTTGAAAAAATCCCTAAGCCCCGGGGTCACAATTTCAGCAAAAATCTGACTTTTGGCAATTCACTCAAAAATGGTGCCAGAAGCTTGCAAATAATCCCCTCAAAGCTTTGGCGATGGAAACAGAAGGCTTTTTATCACAGGACAAGAAATCAGCCCTCAAAAACTTAACCGGCAGAAAACATTTTTTTGCAAAAATCCCTAAGCCCCGGGGTCACAATTTCAGCAAAGATCTGACTTTTGGCAATTCACTCAAAAATGGTGCCAGAAGCTTGCAAATGATCCCCTGAAAGTTTGGCGATGGAAACAGAAGGCTTTTTTATCACAGGACAAGAAATCAGCCCACAAAAACTTAACCGGCAGAAAATATTTTTTTGAAAAAATCCCTAAGCCCCGGGGTCACAATTTCAGCAAAAATCTGACTTTTGGCAATTCACTCAAAAATGGTGCCAGAAGCCTGTAAATGATCCCCTGAAAGCTTTGGCGATGGAAACAGAAGGCTTTTTATCACAGGACAAGAAATCAGCCCTCAAAAACTTAACCGGCAGAAAATATTTTTTTGAAAAAATCCCTAAGCCCCGGGGTCACAATTTCAGCAAAAATCTGACTTTTGGCAATTCACTCAAAAATGGTGCCAGAAGCTTGCAAATGATCCCCTGAAAGCTTTGGCGATGGAAACAGAAGGCTTTTTATCACAGGACAAGAAATCAGCCCTCAAAAACTTAACCGGCAGAAAATATTTTTTTGAAAAACTCCCTAAACCCCGGGGTCACAATTTCAGCAAAAATCTGACTTTTGGCAATTCACTCAAAAATGGTGCCAGAAGCTTGCAAATGATCCCCTGAAACATTTGGCGATGGAAACAGAAGGCTTTTTATCACAGGACAAGAAATCAGCCCTCAAAAACTTAACCGGCAGAAAATATTTTTTTGAAAAAATCCCTAAGCCCTGGGGTCACAATTTCAGCAAAAATCTGACTTTTGCCAATTCACTCAAAAATGGTGCCAGAAGCTTGCAAATGATCCCCTGAAAGCTTTGGCGATGGAAACAAAAGGCTTTTTATCACAGGACAAGAAATCAGCCCTCAAAAACTTAACCGGCAGAAAATATTTTTTTGAAAAAATGCCTAAGCCCCTGGGTCACAATTTCAGCAAAAATCTGACTTTTGGCAATTCACTCAAAAATGGTGCCAGAAGCTTGCAAATGATCCCCTGAAAGCTTTGGCGATGGAAACAGAAGGCTTTTTATCACAGGACAAGAAATCAGCCCTCAAAAACTTAACCGGCAGAAAATATTTTTTTGAAAAAATGCCTAAGCCCCTGGGTCACAATTTCAGCAAAAATCTGACTTTTGGCAATTCACTCAAAAATGGTGCCAGAAGCTTGCAAATGATCCCCTGAAAGCTTTGGCGATGGAAACAGAAGGCTTTTTATCACAGGACAAGAAATCAGCCCTCAAAAACTTAACCGGCAGAAAATATTTTTTTGAAAAAATGCCTAAGCCCCTGGGTCACAATTTCAGCAAAAATCTGACTTTTGGCAATTCACTCAAAAATGGTGCCAGAAGCTTGCAAATGATCCCCTGAAACCTTTGGCGATGGAAACAGAAGGCTTTTTATCACAGGACAAGAAATCAGCCCTCAAAAACTTAACCGGCAGAAAATATTTTTTTGAAAAACTCCCTAAGCCCCGGGGTCACAATTTCAGCAAAAATCTGACTTTTGGCAATTCACTCAAAAATGGTGCCAGAAGCTTGCAAATGATCCCCTGAAAGCTTTGGCGATGGAAGCAGAAGGCTTTTTATCACAGGACAAGAAATCAGCCCTCAAAAACTTAACCGGCAGAAAATATTTTTTTGAAAAAATCCCTAAGCCCTGGGGTCACAATTTCAGCAAAAATCTGACTTTTGGCAATTCACTCAAAAATGGTGCCAGAAGCTTGCAAATGATCCCCCGAAAGCTTTGGCGATGGAAACAAAAGGCTTTTTATCACAGGACAAGAAATCAGCCCTCAAAAACTTAACCGGCAGAAAATATTTTTTTGAAAAAATCCCTAAGCCGGCCCGGGGTCACAATTTCAGCAAAAATCTGACTTTTGGCAATTCACTCAAAAATGGTGCCAGAAGCTTGCAAATGATCCCCTGAAAGTTTGGTGATGGAAACAGAAGGCTTTTTTATCACAGGACAAGAAATCAGCCCACAAAAACTTAACCGGCAGAAAATATTTTTTTGAAAAAATCCCTAAGCCCCGGGGTCACAATTTCAGCAAAAATCTGACTTTTGGCAATTCACTCAAAAATGGTGCCAGAAGCTTGCAAATGATCCCCTGAAACCTTTGGCGATGGAAACAGAAGGCTTTTTATCACAGGACAAGAAATCAGCCCTCAAAAACTTAACCGGCAGAAAATATTTTTTTGAAAAAATCCCTAAGCCCCGGGGTCACAATTTCAGCAAAAATCTGACTTTTGGCAATTCACTCAAAAATGGTGCCAGAAGCTTGCAAATGCTCCCCAGAAAGGTTTGGCACTCGAAACAGAAGGCTTTTTATCACAGGACAAGAAATCAGCCCTCAAAAACGTAACCGGCAGAAAATATTTTTTTGAAAAACTCCCTAAGCCCCCGGGGTCACAAATTCAGCAAAAATCTGACTTTTGGCAATTCACTCAAAAATGGTGCCAAAAGCTTGAAAATGCTCTCCTGAAAGGTTTGGCACTCGAAACAGAAGGCTTTTTATCACAGGACAAGAAATCAGCCCTCAAAAACATAACCGGCAGAAAATATTTTTTTGAAAAAATCCCTAAGCCCCGGGGTCACAATTTCAGCAAAAATCTGACTTTTGGCAATTCACTCAAAAATGGTGCCAGAAGCTTGCAATTTCACAATTTCAGCAAAAATCTGACTTTTGGCAGTTCACTCAAAAATGGTGCCAGAAGCTTGCACATGATCCCCTGAAAGCTTTGGCGATGGAAACAGAAGGCTTTTTATCACAGGACAAGAAATCAGCCCTCAAAAACTTAACCGGCAGAAAATATTTTTTTGAAAAAATCCCTAAGCCCCGGGGTCACAATTTCAGCAAAAATCTGACTTTTGGCAATTCACTCAAAAATGGTGCCAGAAGCTTGCAAATGCTCCCCAGAAAGGTTTGGCACTCGAAACAGAAGGCTTTTTATCACAGGACAAGAAATCAGCCCTCAAAAACTTAACCGGCAGAAAATATTTTTTTGAAAAAATCCCTAAGCCCCGGAGTCACAATTTCAGCAAAAATCTGACTTTTGGCAATTCACTCAAAAATGGTGCCAGAAGCTTGCAAATGATCCCCTGAAAGCTTTGGTGATGGAAACAGAAGGCTTTTTATCACAGGACAAAAAATCAGCCCTCAAAAACGTAAGCGGCAGAAAATATTTTTTTGAAAAAATCTCTAAGCCCCGGGGTCACAATTTCAGCAAAAATCTGACGTTTGGCAATTCACTCAAAAATGGTGCCAGAAGCTTGAAATTTCACAATTTCAGCAAAAATCTGGCTTTTGGCAATTCACTCAAAAATGGTGCCAGAAGGTTACAAATGATCCCCTGAAAGCTTTGGCGATGGAAACAGAAGGCTTTTTATCACAGGACAAGAAATCAGCCCTCAAAAACTTAACCGGCAGAAAATATTTTTTTGAAAAACTCCCTAAGCCCCGGGGTCACAATTTCAGCAAAAATCTGACTTTTGGCAATTCACTCAAAAATGGTGCCAGAAGCTTGCAAATGATCCCCTGAAACCTTTGGCGATGGAAACAGAAGGCTTTTTATCACAGGACAAGAAATCAGCCCTCAAAAACTTAACCGGCAGAAAATATTTTTTTGAAAAACTCCCTAAGCCCCGGGGTCACAATTTCAGCAAAAATCTGACTTTTGGCAATTCACTCAAAAATGGTGCCAGAAGCTTGCAAATGATCCCCTGAAAGCTTTGGCGATAAAAGCAGAAGGCTTTTTATCACAGGACAAGAAATCAGCCCTCAAAAACTTAACCGGCAGAAAATATTTTTTTGAAAAAATCCCTAAGCCCTGGGGTCACAATTTCAGCAAAAATCTGACTTTTGGCAATTCACTCAAAAATGGTGCCAGAAGCTTGCAAATGATCCCCTGAAAGTTTGGTGATGGAAACAGAAGGCTTTTTTATCACAGGACAAGAAATCAGCCCACAAAAACTTAACCGGCAGAAAATATTTTTTTGAAAAAATCCCTAAGCCCCGGGGTCACAATTTCAGCAAAAATCTGACTTTTGGCAATTCACTCAAAAATGGTGCCAGAAGCTTGCAAATGATCCCCTGAAACCTTTGGCGATGGAAACAGAAGGCTTTTTATCACAGGACAATAAATCAGCCCTCAAAAACTTAACCGGCAGAAAACAGTTTTTTTGCAAAAATCCCTAAGCCCCGGGGTCACAATTTCAGCAAAGATCTGACTTTTGGCAATTCACTCAAAAATGGTGCCAGAAGCTTGCAAATGATCCCCTGAAAGTTTGGCGATGGAAACAGAAGGCTTTTTTATCACAGGACAAGAAATCAGCCCACAAAAACTTAACCGGCAGAAAATATTTTTTTGAAAAAATCCCTAAGCCCCGGGGTCACAATTTCAGCAAAAATCTGACTTTTGGCAATTCACTCAAAAATGGTGCCAGAAGCTTGCAAATGATCCCCTGAAAGCTTTGGCGATGGAAACAGAAGGCTTTTTATCACAGGACAAGAAATCAGCCCTCAAAAACTTAACCGGCAG
Organism: Podarcis liolepis; assembly: GCF_965112155.1. Taxonomy (NCBI): domain Eukaryota; kingdom Metazoa; phylum Chordata; class Lepidosauria; order Squamata; family Lacertidae; genus Podarcis; species Podarcis liolepis. The sequence goes on along the minus strand of NC_139571.1, from coordinate 15,969,551 downwards.
AAAATATTTTTTTGAAAAAATCCCTAAGCCCCGGGGTCACAATTTCAGCAAAAATCTGACTTTTGGCAATTCACTCAAAAATGGTGCCAGAAGCTTGCAAATGATCCCCTGAAAGCTTTGGCGATGGAAACAAAAGGCTTTTTATCACAGGACAAGAAATCAGCCCTCAAAAACGTAACTGGCAGAAAATATTTTTTTGAAAACATCCCTAAGCCCCGGGGGTCACAATTTCAGCAAAAATCTGACTTTTGGCAATTCACTCAAAAATGGTGCCAAAAGCTTGAAAATGCTCTCCTGAAAGGTTTGGCACTCGAAACAGAAGGCTTTTTATCACAGGACAAGAAATCAGCCCTCAAAAACTTAACCGGCAGAAAATATTTTTTTGAAAAAATCCCTAAGCCCCGGGGTCACAATTTCAGCAAAAATCTGACTTTTGGCAATTCACTCAAAAATGGTGCCAGAAGCTTGCAAATAATCCCCTGAAAGCTTTGGCGATGGAAACAGAAGGCTTTTTATCACAGGACAAGAAATCAGCCCTCAAAAACTTAACCGGCAGAAAATATTTTTTTGAAAAACTCCCTAAGCCCCCGGGGTCACAATTTCAGCAAAAATCTGACTTTTGGCAATTCACTCAAAAATGGTGCCAGAAGCTTGCAAATGATCCCCTGAAACCTTTGGCGATGGAAACAGAAGGCTTTTTATCACAGGACAAGAAATCAGCCCTCAAAAACTTAACCGGCAGAAAATATTTTTTTGAAAAACTCCCTAAGCCCCGGGGTCACAATTTCAGCAAAAATCTGACTTTTGGCAATTCACTCAAAAATGGTGCCAGAAGCTTGCAAATGATCCCCTGAAAGCTTTGGCGATAAAAGCAGAAGGCTTTTTATCACAGGACAAGAAATCAGCCCTCAAAAACTTAACCGGCAGAAAATATTTTTTTGAAAAAATCCCTAAGCCCTGGGGTCACAATTTCAGCAAAAATCTGACTTTTGGCAATTCACTCAAAAATGGTGCCAGAAGCTTGCAAATGATCCCCTGAAAGTTTGGTGATGGAAACAGAAGGCTTTTTTATCACAGGACAAGAAATCAGCCCACAAAAACTTAACCGGCAGAAAATATTTTTTTGAAAAAATCCCTAAGCCCCGGGGTCACAATTTCAGCAAAAATCTGACTTTTGGCAATTCACTCAAAAATGGTGCCAGAAGCTTGCAAATGATCCCCTGAAACCTTTGGCGATGGAAACAGAAGGCTTTTTATCACAGGACAATAAATCAGCCCTCAAAAACTTAACCGGCAGAAAACATTTTTTTGCAAAAATCCCTAAGCCCCGGGGTCACAATTTCAGCAAAGATCTGACTTTTGGCAATTCACTCAAAAATGGTGCCAGAAGCTTGCAAATGATCCCCTGAAAGTTTGGCGATGGAAACAGAAGGCTTTTTTATCACAGGACAAGAAATCAGCCCACAAAAACTTAACCGGCAGAAAATATTTTTTTGAAAAAATCCCTAAGCCCCGGGGTCACAATTTCAGCAAAAATCTGACTTTTGGCAATTCACTCAAAAATGGTGCCAGAAGCCTGTAAATGATCCCCTGAAAGCTTTGGCGATGGAAACAGAAGGCTTTTTATCACAGGACAAGAAATCAGCCCTCAAAAACTTAACCGGCAGAAAATATTTTTTTGAAAAAATCCCTAAGCCCCGGGGTCACAATTTCAGCAAAAATCTGACTTTTGGCAATTCACTCAAAAATGGTGCCAGAAGCTTGCAAATGATCCCCTGAAAGCTTTGGCGATGGAAACAAAAGGCTTTTTATCACAGGACAAGAAATCAGCCCTCAAAAACGTAACTGGCAGAAAATATTTTTTTGAAAACATCCCTAAGCCCCGGGGGTCACAATTTCAGCAAAAATCTGACTTTTGGCAATTCACTCAAAAATGGTGCCAAAAGCTTGAAAATGCTCTCCTGAAAGGTTTGGCACTTGAAACAGAAGGCTTTTTATCACAGGACAAGAAATCAGCCCTCAAAAACTTAACCGGCAGAAAATATTTTTTTGAAAAAATCCCTAAGCCCCGGGGTCACAATTTCAGCAAAAATCAGACTTTTGGCAATTCACTCAAAAATGGTGCCAGAAGCTTGCAAATGATCCCCTGAAAGCTTTGGCGATGGAAACAGAAGGCTTTTTTATCACAGGACAAGAAATCAGCCCTCAAAAACTTAACCGGCAGAAAATATTTTTTTGAAAAAATCCCTAAGCCCCGGGGTCACAATTTCAGCAAAAATCTGACTTTTGGCAATTCACTCAAAAATGGTGCCAGAAGCTTGCAAATGATCCCCTGAAAGCTTTGGCGATGGAAACAGAAGGCTTTTTATCACAGGACAAGAAATCAGCCCTCAAAAACTTAACCGGCAGAAAATATTTTTTTGAAAAACTCCCTAAGCCCCGGGGTCACAATTTCAGCAAAAATCTGACTTTTGGCAATTCACTCAAAAATGGTGCCAGAAGCTTGCAAATGATCCCCTGAAAGCTTTGGCGATGGAAACAGAAGGCTTTTTATCACAGGACAAGAAATCAGCCCTCAAAAACTTAACCGGCAGAAAATATTTTTTGGAAAAAATCCCTTAAGCCCTGGGGTCACAATTTCAGCAAAAATCTGACTTTTGCCAATTCACTCAAAAATGGTGCCAGAAGCTTGCAAATGATCCCCTGAAAGCTTTGGCGATGGAAACAAAAGGCTTTTTATCACAGGACAAGAAATCAGCCCTCAAAAAATTAACCGGCAGAAAATATCTTATTGAAAAAATCCCTAAGCCCTGGGGTCACAATTTCAGCAAAAATCTGACTTTTGGCAATTCACTCAAAAATGGTGCCAGAAGCTTTCAAATGATCCCCTGAAAGCTATGGCGATGGAAACAAAAGGCTTTTTATCACAGGACAAGAAATCAGCCCTCAAAAACTTAACCGGCAGAAAATATTTTTTTGAAAAAATCCCTAAGCCCCGGGGTCACAATTTCAGCAAAAATTTGACTTTTGGCAATTCACTCAAAAATGGTGCCAGAAGCTTGCAAATGATCCCCTGAAAGCTTTGGCGATGGAAACAGAAGGCTTTTTATCACAGGACAAGAAATCAGCCCTCAAAAACTTAACCGGCAGAAAATATTTTTTTGAAAAAATCCATAAGCCCCGGGGTCACAATTTCAGCAAAAATCTGACTTTTGGCAATTCACTCAAAAATGGTGCCAGAAGCTTGCAAATGATCCCCTGAAAGCTTTGGCGATGGAAACAGAAGGCTTTTTATCACAGGACAAGAAATCAGCCCTCAAAAACTTAACCGGCAGAAAACATTTTTTTGCAAAAATCCCTAAGCCCCGGGGTCACAATTTCAGCAAAAATCTGACTTTTGGCAATTCACTCAATAATGGTGCCAAAAGCTTGAAAATGCTCTCCTGAAAGGTTTGGCACTCGAAACAGAAGGCTTTTTATCACAGGACAAGAAATCAGCCCTCAAAAAATTAACCGGCAGAAAATATCTTATTGAAAAAATCCCTAAGCCCTGGGGTCACAATTTCAGCAAAAATCTGACTTTTGGCAATTCACTCAAAAATGGTGCCAGAAGCTTGCAAATGATCCCCTGAAAGCTATGGCGATGGAAACAAAAGGCTTTTTATCACAGGACAAGAAATCAGCCCTCAAAAACTTAACCGGCAGAAAATATTTTTTTGAAAAAATCTCTAAGCCCCGGGGTCACAATTTCAGCAAAAATCTGACTTTTGGCAATTCACTCAAAAATGGTGCCAGAAGCTTGCAAATGATCCCCTGAAAGCTTTGGCGATGGAAACAGAAGGCTTTTTATCACAGAACAAGAAATCAGCCCTCAAAAACTTAACCGGCAGAAAATATTTTTTTGAAAAAATCTCTAAGCCCCGGGGTCACAATTTCAGCAAAAATCTGACTTTTGGCAATTCACTCAAAAATGGTGCCAGAAGCTTGCAAATGATCCCCTGAAAGCTTTGGCGATGGAAACAGAAGGCTTTTTATCACAGGACAAGAAATCAGCCCTCAAAAACTTAACCGGCAGAAAATATTTTTTTGAAAAAATCCCTAAGCCCTGGGGTCACAATTTCAGCAAAAATCTGACTTTTGGCAATTCACTCAAAAATGGTGCCAGAAGCTTGCAAATGATCCCCTGAAAGCTTTGGCGATGGAAACAAAAGGCTTTTTATCACAGGACAAGAAATCAGCCCTCAAAAACTTAACCGGCAGAAAATATTTTTTTGAAAAAATCCCTAAGCCCCGGGGTCACAATTTCAGCAAAAATCTGACTTTTGTCAATGCACTCAAAAATGGTGCCAGAAGCTTGCAAATGATCCCCTGAAAGCTTTGGCGATGGAAACAGAAGGCTTTTTATCACAGGACAAGAAATCAGCCCTCAAAAACTTAACCGGCAGAAAATATTTTTTTGAAAAACTCCCTAAGCCCTGGGGTCACAATTTCAGCAAAAATCTGACTTTTGGCAATTCACTCAAAAATGGTGCCAGAAGCTTGCAAATGATCCCCTGAAAGCTTTGGTGATGGAAACAGAAGGCTTTTTATCACAGGACAAGAAATCTGCCCTCAAAAACTTAACCGGCAGAAAATATTTTTTTGAAAAAATCCCTAAGCCCCACACAATTTCAGCAAAAATCTGACTTTTGGCCATTCACTCAAAAATGGTGCCAGAAGCTTGCAAATGATCCCCTGAAAGCTTTGGCGATGGAAACAGAAGGCTTTTTATCACAGGACAAGAAATCAGCCCTCAAAAACGTAACCGGCAGAAAATATTTTTTTGAAAAAATCCCTAAGCCCCGGGGTCACAATTTCAGCAAAAATCTGACTTTTGGCAATTCACTCAATAATGGTGCCAAAAGCTTGAAAATGCTCTCCTGAAAGGTTTGGCACTCGAAACAGAAGGCTTTTTATCACAGGACAAGAAATCAGCCCTCAAAAACTTAACCGGCAGAAAATATCTTTTTGAAAAAATCCCTAAGCCCTGGGGTCACAATTTCAGCAAAAATCTGACTTTTGGCAATTCACTCAAAAATGGTGCCAGAAGCTTGCAAATGATCCCCTGAAAGCTTTGGCGATGGAAACAGAAGGCTTTTTATCACAGGACAAGAAATCAGCCCTCAAAAACTTAACCGGCAGAAAATATTTTTTTGAAAAAATCCATAAGCCCCGGGGTCACAATTTCAGCAAAAATCTGACTTTTGGCAATTCACTCAAAAATGGTGCCAGAAGCTTGCAAATGATCCCCTGAAAGCTTTGGCGATGGAAACAGAAGGCTTTTTATCACAGAACAAGAAATCAGCCCTCAAAAACGTAACCGGCAGAAAATATTTTTTTGAAAAAATCTCTAAGCCCCGGGGTCACAATTTCAGCAAAAATCTGACTTTTGGCAATTCACTCAAAAATGGTGCCAGAAGCTTGCAAATGATCCCCTGAAAGCTTTGGCGATGGAAACAGAAGGCTTTTTATCACAGGACAAGAAATCAGCCCTCAAAAACTTAACCGGCAGAAAATATTTTTTTGAAAAAATCCCTAAGCCCTGGGGTCACAATTTCAGCAAAAATCTGACTTTTGGCAATTCACTCAAAAATGGTGCCAGAAGCTTGCAAATGATCCCCTAAAAGCTTTGGCGATGGAAACAAAAGGCTTTTTATCACAGGACAAGAAATCAGCCCTCAAAAACTTAACCGGCAGAAAATATTTTTTTGAAAAAATCCCTAAGCCCCGGGGTCACAATTTCAGCAAAAATCTGACTTTTGGCAATTCACTCAAAAATGGTGCCAGAAGCTTGCAAATGATCCCCTGAAAGTTTGGCGATGGAAACAGAAGGCTTTTTTATCACAGGACAAGAAATCAGCCCACAAAAACTTAACCGGCAGAAAATATTTTTTTGAAAAAATCCCTAAGCCCCGGGGTCACAATTTCAGCAAAAATCTGACTTTTGGCAATTCACTCAAAAATGGTGCCAGAAGCTTGCAAATGATCCCCTGAAAGCTTTGGCGATGGAAACAGAAGGCTTTTTATCACAGGACAAGAAATCAGCCCTCAAAAACTTAACCGGCAGAGAATATTTTTTTGAAAAAATCCCTAAGCCCTGGGGTCACAATTTCAGCAAAAATCTGACTTTTGGCAATTCACTCAAAAATGGTGCCAGAAGCTTGCAAATGATCCCCTGAAAGCTTTGGCGATGGAAACAGAAGGCTTTTTATCACAGGACAAGAAATCAGCCCTCAAAAACTTAACCGGCAGAAAATATTTTTTTGAAAAAATCCATAAGCCCCGGGGTCACAATTTCAGCAAAAATCTGACTTTTGGCAATTCACTCAAAAATGGTGCCAAAAGCTTGAAAATGATCCCCTGAAAGCTTTGGCGATGGAAACAGAAGGCTTTTTATCACAGGACAAGAAATCAGCCCTCAAAAACTTAACCGGCAGAAAATATTTTTTTGAAAAAATCCCTAAGCCCTGGGGTCACAATTTCAGCAAAAATCTGACTTTTGGCAATTCACTCAAAAATGGTGCCAGAAGCTTGCAAATGATCCCCTGAAAGCTTTGGCGATGGAAACAAAAGGCTTTTTATCACAGGACAAGAAATCAGCCCTCAAAAACTTAACCGGCAGAAAATATTTTTTTGAAAAAATCCCTAAGCCCCGGGGTCACAATTTCAGCAAAAATCTGACTTTTGGCAATTCACTCAAAAATGGTGCCAGAAGCTTGCAAATGATCCCCTGAAAGTTTGGCGATGGAAACAGAAGGCTTTTTTATCACAGGACAAGAAATCAGCCCACAAAAACTTAACCGGCAGAAAATATTTTTTTGAAAAAATCCCTAAGCCCCGGGGTCACAATTTCAGCAAAAATCTGACTTTTGGCAATTCACTCAAAAATGGTGCCAGAAGCTTGCAAATGATCCCCTGAAAGCTTTGGCGATGGAAACAGAAGGCTTTTTATCACAGGACAAGAAATCAGCCCTCAAAAACTTAACCGGCAGAGAATATTTTTTTGAAAAAATCCCTAAGCCCTGGGGTCACAATTTCAGCAAAAATCTGACTTTTGGCAATTCACTCAAAAATGGTGCCAGAAGCTTGCAAATGATCCCCTGAAAGCTTTGGCGATGGAAACAAAAGGCTTTTTATCACAGGACAAGAAATCAGCCCTCAAAAACTTAACCGGCAGAAAATATTTTTTTGAAAAAATCCCTAAGCCCCGGGGTCACAAATTCAGCAAAAATCTGACTTTTGGCAATTCACTCAAAAATGGTGCCAGAAGCTTGCAAATGATCCCCTGAAAGTTTGGCGATGGAAACAGAAGGCTTTTTTATCACAGGACAAGAAATCAGCCCACAAAAACTTAACCGGCAGAAAATATTTTTTTGAAAAAATCCCTAAGCCCCGGGGTCACAATTTCAGCAAAAATCTGACTTTTGGCAATTCACTCAAAAATGGTGCCAGAAGCTTGCAAATGATCCCCTGAAAGCTTTGGCGATGGAAACAGAAGGCTTTTTATCACAGGACAAGAAATCAGCCCTCAAAAACTTAACCGGCAGAAAATATTTTTTTGAAAAACTCCCTAAGCCCCGGGGTCACAATTTCAGCAAAAATCTGACTTTTGGCAATTCACTCAAAAATGGTGCCAGAAGCTTGCAAATGATCCCCTGTAACCTTTGGCGATGGAAACAGAAGGCTTTTTATCACAGGACAAGAAATCAGCCCTCAAAAACTTAACCGGCAGAAAATATTTTTTTGAAAAAATCCCTAAGCCCCGGGGTCACAATTTCAGCAAAAATCTGACTTTTGGCAATTCACTCAATAATGGTGCCAAAAGCTTGAAAATGCTCTCCTGAAAGGTTTGGCACTCGAAACAGAAGGCTTTTTATCACAGGACAAGAAATCAGCCCTCAAAAACTTAACCGGCAGAAAATATTTTTTTGAAAAAATCCCTAAGCCCTGGGGTCACAATTTCAGCAAAAATCGGACTTTTGGCAATTCACTCAAAAATGGTGCCAGAAGCTTGCAAATGATCCCCTGAAAGCTTTGGCGATGGAAACAGAAGGCTTTTTATCACAGGACAAGAAATCTGCCCTCGAAAACTTAACCGGCAGAAAATATTTTTTTGAAAAAATCCCTAAGCCCCGCACAATTTCAGCAAAAATCTGACTTTTGGCAATTCACTCAAAAATGGTGCCAGAAGCTTGCAAATGATCCCCTAAAAGCTTTGGTGATGGAAACAGAAGGCTTTTTATCACAGGACAAGAAATCAGCCCTCAAAAACGTAACCGGCAGAAAATATTTTTTTGAAAAAATCCCTAAGCCCCGGGGTCACAATTTCAGCAAAAATCTGACTTTTGGCAATTCACTCAATAATGGTGCCAAAAGCTTGAAAATGCTCTCCTGAAAGGTTTGGCACTCGAAACAAAAGGCTTTTTATCACAGGACAAGAAATCAGCCCTCAAAAACTTAACCGGCAGAAAATATTTTTTTGAAAAAATCCCTAAGCCCTGGGGTCACAATTTCAGCAAAAATCTGACTTTTGGCAATTCACTCAAAAATGGTGCCAGAAGCTTGCAAATGATCCCCTGAAAGCTTTGGCGATGGAAACAGAAGGCTTTTTATCACAGGACAAGAAATCAGCCCTCAAAAACTTAACCGGCAGAAAATATCTTTTTGAAAAAATCCCTAAGCCCTGGGGTCACAATTTCAGCAAAAATCTGACTTTTGGCAATTCACTCAAAAATGGTGCCAGAAGCTTGCAAATGATCCCCTGAAAGCTTTGGCGATGGAAACAGAAGGCTTTTTATCACAGGACAAGAAATCAGCCCTCAAAAACTTAACCGGCAGAAAATATTTTTTTGAAAAAATCCATAAGCCCCGGGGTCACAATTTCAGCAAAAATCTGACTTTTGGCAATTCACTCAATAATGGTGCCAAAAGCTTGAAAATGCTCTCCTGAAAGGTTTGGCACTCGAAACAGAAGGCTTTTTATCACAGGACAAGAAATCAGCCCTCAAAAACTTAACCGGCAGAAAATATTTTTTTGAAAAACTCCCTAAGCCCCGCACAATTTCAGCAAAAATCTGACTTTTGGCAATTCACTCAAAAATGGTGCCAGAAGCTTGCAAATGATCCCCTGAAAGCTTTGGCGATGGAAACAGAAGGCTTTTTATCACAGGACAAGAAATCAGCCCTCAAAAACGTAACCGGCAGAAAATATTTTTTTGAAAAAATCCCTAAGCCCCGGGGTCACAATTTCAGCAAAAATCTGACTTTTGGCAATTCACTCAATAATGGTGCCAAAAGCTTGAAAATGCTCTCCTGAAAGGTTTGGCACTCGAAACAAAAGGCTTTTTATCACAGGACAAGAAATCAGCCCTCAAAAACTTAACCGGCAGAAAATATCCTTTTGAAAAAATCCCTAAGCCCTGGGGTCACAATTTCAGCAAAAATCTGACTTTTGGCAATTCACTCAAAAATGGTGCCAGAAGCTTGCAAATGATCCCCTGAAAGCTTTGGCGATGGAAACAGAAGGCTTTTTATCACAGGACAAGAAATCAGCCCTCAAAAACTTAACCGGCAGAAAATATTTTTTTGAAAAAATCCATAAGCCCCGGGGTCACAATTTCAGCAAAAATCTGACTTTTGGCAATTCACTCAAAAATGGTGCCAGAAGCTTGCAAATGATCCCCTGAAAGCTTTGGCGATGGAAACAGAAGGCTTTTTATCACAGGACAAGAAATCAGCCCTCAAAAACTTAACCGGCAGAAAATATTTTTTTGAAAAACTCCCTAAGCCCCGGGGTCACAATTTCAGCAAAAATCTGACTTTTGGCAATTCACTCAAAAATGGTGCCAAAAGCTTGAAAATGCTCTCCTGAAAGGTTTGGCGATGGAAACAGAAGGCTTTTTATCACAGGACAAGAAATCAGCCCTCAAAAACTTAACCGGCAGAAAATATTTTTTTGAAAAACTCCCTAAGCCCCGGGGTCACAATTTCAGCAAAAATCTGACTTTTGGCAATTCACTCAAAAATGGTGCCAGAAGCTTGCAAATGATCCCCTGAAAGCTTTGGCGATGGAAACAGAAGGCTTTTTATCACAGGACAAGAAATCAGCCCCCAAAAACTTAACCGGCAGAAAATATTTTTTTGAAAAAATTCCTAAGCCCCGGGGTCACAATTTCAGCAAAAATCTGACTTTTGGCAATTCACTCAAAAATGGTGCCAGAAGCTTGCAAATGATCCCCTGAAAGCTTTGGCGATGGAAACAGAAGGCTTTTTTATCACAGGACAAGAAATCAGCCCTCAAAAACTTAACCGGCAGAAAATATTTTTTTGAAAAAATCCCTAAGCCCCAGGGTCACAATTTCAGCAAAAATCTGACTTTTGGCAATTCACTCAAAAATGGTGCCAGAAGCTTGCAAATGATCCCCTGAAAGCTTTGGCGATGGAAACAGAAGGCTTTTTATCGCAGGATAAGAAATCAGCCCTCAAAAACTTAACCGGCAGAAAATATTTTTTTGAAAAATTCCCTAAGCCCCGGGGTCACAATTTCAGCAAAAATCTGACTTTTGGCAATTCACTCAAAAATGGTGCCAGAAGCTTGCAAATGATCCCCTGAAAGCTTTGGCGATGGAAACAGAAGGCTTTTTATCACAGGACAAGAAATCAGCCCTCAAAAACTTAACCGGCAGAAAATATTTTTTTGAAAAACTCCCTAAGCCCCGGGGTCACAATTTCAGCAAAAATCTGACTTTTGGCAATTCACTCAAAAATGGTGCCAGAAGCTTGCAAATGATCCCCTGAAACCTTTGGCGATGGAAACAGAAGGCTTTTTATCACAGGACAAGAAATCAGCCCTCAAAAACTTAACCGGCAGAAAATATTTTTTTGAAAAAATCCCTAAGCCCCGGGGTCACAATTTCAGCAAAAATCTGACTTTTGGCAATTCACTCAAAAATGGTGCCAGAAGCTTGCAAATGATCCCCTGAAAGCTTTGGCGATGGAAACAGAAGGCTTTTTATCACAGGACAAGAAATCAGCCCTCAAAAACGTAACTGGCAGAAAATATTTTTTTGAAAAAATCCCTAAGCCCCGGGGTCACAATTTCAGCAAAAATCTGACTTTTGGCAATTCACTCAAAAATGGTGCCAAAAGCTTGAAAATGCTCTCCTGAAAGGTTTGGCACTCGAAACAGAAGGCTTTTTATCACAGGACAAGAAATCAGCCCTCAAAAACTTAACCCGCAGAAAATATTTTTTTGAAAAAATCCCTAAGCCCTGGGGTCACAATTTCAGCAAAAATCTGACTTTTGGCAATTCACTCAAAAATGGTGCCAGAAGCTTGCAAATGATCCCCTGAAAGTTTGGCGATGGAAACAGAAGGCTTTTTATCACAGGACAAGAAATCAGCCCTCAAAAACTTAACCGGCAGAAAATATCTTTTTGAAAAAATCCCTAAGCCCTGGGGTCACAATTTCAGCAAAAATCTGACTTTTGGCAATTCACTCAAAAATGGTGCCAGAAGCTTGCAAATGATCCCCTGAAAGCTTTGGCGATGGAAACAGAAGGCTTTTTATCACAGGACAAGAAATCAGCCCTCAAAAACTTAACCGGCAGAAAATATTTTTTTGAAAAAATCCATAAGCCCCGGGGTCACAATTTCAGCAAAAATCTGACTTTTGGCAATTCACTCAATAATGGTGCCAAAAGCTTGAAAATGCTCTCCTGAAAGGTTTGGCACTCGAAACAAAAGGCTTTTTATCACAGGACAAGAAATCAGCCCTCAAAAACTTAACCGGCAGAAAATATCCTTTTGAAAAAATCCCTAAGCCCTGGGGTCACAATTTCAGCAAAAATCTGACTTTTGGCAATTCACTCAAAAATGGTGCCAGAAGCTTGCAAATGATCCCCTGAAAGCTTTGGCGATGGAAACAGAAGGCTTTTTATCACAGGACAAGAAATCAGCCCCCAAAAACTTAACCGGCAGAAAATATTTTTTTGAAAAAATTCCTAAGCCCCGGGGTCACAATTTCAGCAAAAATCTGACTTTTGGCAGTTCACTCAAAAATGGTGCCAGAAGCTTGCAAATGATCCCCTGAAAGCTTTGGCGATGGAAACAGAAGGCTTTTTTATCACAGGACAAGAAATCAGCCCTCAAAAACTTAACCGGCAGAAAATATTTTTTTGAAAAAATCCCTAAGCCCCAGGGTCACAATTTCAGCAAAAATCTGACTTTTGGCAATTCACTCAAAAATGGTGCCAGAAGCTTGCAAATGATCCCCTGAAAGCTTTGGCGATGGAAACAGAAGGCTTTTTATCGCAGGATAAGAAATCAGCCCTCAAAAACTTAACCGGCAGAAAATATTTTTTTGAAAAATTCCCTAAGCCCCGGGGTCACAATTTCAGCAAAAATCTGACTTTTGGCAATTCACTCAAAAATGGTGCCAGAAGCTTGCAAATGATCCCCTGAAAGCTTTGGCGATGGAAACAGAAGGCTTTTTATCACAGGACAAGAAATCAGCCCTCAAAAACTTAACCGGCAGAAAATATTTTTTTGAAAAACTCCCTAAGCCCCGGGGTCACAATTTCAGCAAAAATCTGACTTTTGGCAATTCACTCAAAAATGGTGCCAGAAGCTTGCAAATGATCCCCTGAAACCTTTGGCGATGGAAACAGAAGGCTTTTTATCACAGGACAAGAAATCAGCCCTCAAAAACTTAACCGGCAGAAAATATTTTTTTGAAAAAATCCCTAAGCCCCGGGGTCACAATTTCAGCAAAAATCTGACTTTTGGCAATTCACTCAAAAATGGTGCCAGAAGCTTGCAAATGATCCCCTGAAAGCTTTGGCGATGGAAACAGAAGGCTTTTTATCACAGGACAAGAAATCAGCCCTCAAAAACGTAACTGGCAGAAAATATTTTTTTGAAAAAATCCCTAAGCCCCAGGGTCACAATTTCAGCAAAAATCTGACTTTTGGCAATTCACTCAAAAATGGTGCCAAAAGCTTGAAAATGCTCTCCTGAAAGGTTTGGCACTCGAAACAGAAGGCTTTTTATCACAGGACAAGAAATCAGCCCTCAAAAACTTAACCCGCAGAAAATATTTTTTTGAAAAAATCCCTAAGCCCTGGGGTCACAATTTCAGCAAAAATCTGACTTTTGGCAATTCACTCAAAAATGGTGCCAGAAGCTTGCAAATGATCCCCTGAAAGCTTTGGCGATGGAAACAGAAGGCTTTTTATCACAGGACAAGAAATCAGCCCTCAAAAACTTAACCGGCAGAAAATATCTTTTTGAAAAAATCCCTAAGCCCTGGGGTCACAATTTCAGCAAAAATCTGACTTTTGGCAATTCACTCAAAAATGGTGCCAGAAGCTTGCAAATGATCCCCTGAAAGCTTTGGCGATGGAAACAGAAGGCTTTTTATCACAGGACAAGAAATCAGCCCTCAAAAACTTAACCGGCAGAAAATATTTTTTTGAAAAAATCCATAAGCCCCGGGGTCACAATTTCAGCAAAAATCTGACTTTTGGCAATTCACTCAATAATGGTGCCAAAAGCTTGAAAATGCTCTCCTGAAAGGTTTGGCACTCGAAACAGAAGGCTTTTTATCACAGGACAAGAAATCAGCCCTCAAAAACTTAACCGGCAGAAAATATTTTTTTGAAAAACTCCCTAAGCCCCGCACAATTTCAGCAAAAATCTGACTTTTGGCAATTCACTCAAAAATGGTGCCAGAAGCTTGCAAATGATCCCCTGAAAGCTTTGGCGATGGAAACAGAAGGCTTTTTATCACAGGACAAGAAATCAGCCCTCAAAAACGTAACCGGCAGAAAATATTTTTTTGAAAAAATCCCTAAGCCCCGGGGTCACAATTTCAGCAAAAATCTGACTTTTGGCAATTCACTCAATAATGGTGCCAAAAGCTTGAAAATGCTCTCCTGAAAGGTTTGGCACTCGAAACAAAAGGCTTTTTATCACAGGACAAGAAATCAGCCCTCAAAAACTTAACCGGCAGAAAATATCCTTTTGAAAAAATCCCTAAGCCCTGGGGTCACAATTTCAGCAAAAATCTGACTTTTGGCAATTCACTCAAAAATGGTGCCAGAAGCTTGCAAATGATCCCCTGAAAGCTTTGGCGATGGAAACAGAAGGCTTTTTATCACAGGACAAGAAATCAGCCCTCAAAAACTTAACCGGCAGAAAATATTTTTTTGAAAAAATCCATAAGCCCCGGGGTCACAATTTCAGCAAAAATCTGACTTTTGGCAATTCACTCAAAAATGGTGCCAGAAGCTTGCAAATGATCCCCTGAAAGCTTTGGCGATGGAAACAGAAGGCTTTTTATCACAGGACAAGAAATCAGCCCTCAAAAACTTAACCGGCAGAAAATATTTTTTTGAAAAACTCCCTAAGCCCCGGGGTCACAATTTCAGCAAAAATCTGACTTTTGGCAATTCACTCAAAAATGGTGCCAAAAGCTTGAAAATGCTCTCCTGAAAGGTTTGGCGATGGAAACAGAAGGCTTTTTATCACAGGACAAGAAATCAGCCCTCAAAAACTTAACCGGCAGAAAATATTTTTTTGAAAAACTCCCTAAGCCCCGGGGTCACAATTTCAGCAAAGATCTGACTTTTGGCAATTCACTCAAAAATGGTGCCAGAAGCTTGCAAATGATCCCCTGAAAGTTTGGCGATGGAAACAGAAGGCTTTTTATCACAGGACAAGAAATCAGCCCTCAAAAACGTAATCGGCAGAAAATATTTTTTTAAAAAAATCCCTAAACCCCGGGGTCACAATTTCAGCAAAAATCTGACTTTTGGCAATTCACTCAAAAATGGTGCCAGAAGCTTGCAAATGACCCCCTGAAAGCTTTGGCGATGGAAACAGAAGGCTTTTTATCACAGGACAAGAAATCAGCCCCCAAAAACTTAACCGGCAGAAAATATTTTTTTGAAAAAATTCCTAAGCCCCGGGGTCACAATTTCAGCAAAAATCTGACTTTTGGCAATTCACTCAAAAATGGTGCCAGAAGCTTGCAAATGATCCCCTGAAAGCTTTGGCGATGGAAACAGAAGGCTTTTTTATCACAGGACAAGAAATCAGCCCTCAAAAACTTAACCGGCAGAAAATATTTTTTTGAAAAAATCCCTAAGCCCCAGGGTCACAATTTCAGCAAAAATCTGACTTTTGGCAATTCACTCAAAAATGGTGCCAGAAGCTTGCAAATGATCCCCTGAAAGCTTTGGCGATGGAAACAGAAGGCTTTTTATCGCAGGATAAGAAATCAGCCCTCAAAAACTTAACCGGCAGAAAATATTTTTTTGAAAAATTCCCTAAGCCCCGGGGTCACAATTTCAGCAAAAATCTGACTTTTGGCAATTCACTCAAAAATGGTGCCAGAAGCTTGCAAATGATCCCCTGAAAGCTTTGGCGATGGAAACAGAAGGCTTTTTATCACAGGACAAGAAATCAGCCCTCAAAAACTTAACCGGCAGAAAATATTTTTTTGAAAAACTCCCTAAGCCCCGGGGTCACAATTTCAGCAAAAATCTGACTTTTGGCAATTCACTCAAAAATGGTGCCAGAAGCTTGCAAATGATCCCCTGAAACCTTTGGCGATGGAAACAGAAGGCTTTTTATCACAGGACAAGAAATCAGCCCTCAAAAACTTAACCGGCAGAAAATATTTTTTTGAAAAACTCCCTAAGCCCCGGGGTCACAATTTCAGCAAAACTCTGACTTTTGGCAATTCACTCAAAAATGGTGCCAGAAGCTTGCAAATGATCCCCTGAAAGCTTTGGCGATGGAAACAGAAGGCTTTTTATCACAGGACAAGAAATCAGCCCTCAAAAACTTAACCGGCAGAAAATATTTTTTTGAAAAAATCCCTAAACCCTGGGGTCACAATTTCAGCAAAAATCTGACTTTTGGCAATTCACTCAAAAATGGTGCCAGAAGCTTGCAAATGATCCCCTGAAAGCTTTGGCGATGGAAACAAAAGGTTTTTTATCACAGGACAAGAAATCAGCCCTCAAAAACTTAATCGGCAGAAAATATTTTTTTGAAAAAATCCCTAAGCCCCGGGGTCACAATTTCAGCAAAAATCTGACTTTTGGCAATTCACTCAAAAATGGTGCCAGAAGCTTGCAAATGATCCCCTGAAAGTTTGGCGATGGAAACAGAAGGCTTTTTTATCACAGGACAAGAAATCAGCCCTCAAAAACTTAACCGGCAGAAAATATTTTTTTGAAAAAATCCCTAAGCCCCGGGGTCACAATTTCAGCAAAAATCTGACTTTTGGCAATTCACTCAAAAATGGTGCCAGAAGCTTGCAAATGATCCCCTGAAAGCTTTGGCGATGGAAACAGAAGGCTTTTTATCGCAGGACAAGAAATCAGCCCTCAAAAACTTAACCGGCAGAAAATATTTTTTTGAAAAATTCCCTAAGCCCCGGGGTCACAATTTCAGCAAAAATCTGACTTTTGGCAATTCACTCAAAAATGGTGCCAGAAGCTTGCAAATGATCCCCTGAAAGCTTTGGCGATGGAAACAGAAGGCTATTTATCACAGGACAAGAAATCAGCCCTCAAAAACTTAACCGGCAGAAAATATTTTTTTGAAAAAATCCCAAAGCCCCAGGGTCACAATTTCAGCAAAAATCTGACTTTTGGCAATTCACTCAAAAATGGTGCCAGAAGCTTGCAAATGATCCCCTGAAACCTTTGGCGATGGAAACAGAAGGCTTTTTATCACAGGACAAGAAATCAGCCCTCAAAAACTTAACCGGCAGAAAATATTTTTTTGAAAAACTCCCTAAGCCCCGGGGTCACAATTTCAGCAAAAATCTGACTTTTGGCAATTCACTCAAAAATGGTGCCAAAAGCTTGAAAATGCTCTCCTGAAAGGTTTGGCGATGGAAACAGAAGGCTTTTTATCACAGGACAAGAAATCAGCCCTCAAAAACTTAACCGGCAGAAAATATTTTTTTGAAAAACTCCCTAAGCCCCGGGGTCACAATTTCAGCAAAGATCTGACTTTTGGCAATTCACTCAAAAATGGTGCCAGAAGCTTGCAAATGATCCCCTGAAACCTTTGGCGATGGAAACAGAAGGCTTTTTATCACAGGACAAGAAATCAGCCCTCAAAAACTTAACCGGCAGAAAATATTTTTTTGAAAAACTCCCTAAGCCCCGGGGTCACAATTTCAGCAAAAATCTGACTTTTGGCAATTCACTCAAAAATGGTGCCAGAAGCTTGCAAATGATCCCCTGAAAGCTTTGGCGATGGAAACAGAAGGCTTTTTATCACAGGACAAGAAATCAGCCCTCAAAAACTTAACCGGCAGAAAATATTTTTTTGAAAAAATCCCTAAACCCTGGGGTCACAATTTCAGCAAAAATCTGACTTTTGGCAATTCACTCAAAAATGGTGCCAGAAGCTTGCAAATGATCCCCTGAAAGCTTTGGCGATGGAAACAAAAGGTTTTTTATCACAGGACAAGAAATCAGCCCTCAAAAACTTAATCGGCAGAAAATATTTTTTTGAAAAAATCCCTAAGCCCCGGGGTCACAATTTCAGCAAAAATCTGACTTTTGGCAATTCACTCAAAAATGGTGCCAGAAGCTTGCAAATGATCCCCTGAAAGTTTGGCGATGGAAACAGAAGGCTTTTTTATCACAGGACAAGAAATCAGCCCTCAAAAACTTAACCGGCAGAAAATATTTTTTTGAAAAAATCCCTAAGCCCCGGGGTCACAATTTCAGCAAAAATCTGACTTTTGGCAATTCACTCAAAAATGGTGCCAGAAGCTTGCAAATGATCCCCTGAAAGCTTTGGCGATGGAAACAGAAGGCTTTTTATCGCAGGACAAGAAATCAGCCCTCAAAAACTTAACCGGCAGAAAATATTTTTTTGAAAAATTCCCTAAGCCCCGGGGTCACAATTTCAGCAAAAATCTGACTTTTGGCAATTCACTCAAAAATGGTGCCAGAAGCTTGCAAATGATCCCCTGAAAGCTTTGGCGATGGAAACAGAAGGCTATTTATCACAGGACAAGAAATCAGCCCTCAAAAACTTAACCGGCAGAAAATATTTTTTTGAAAAACTCCCTAAGCCCCGGGGTCACAATTTCAGCAAAAATCTGACTTTTGGCAATTCACTCAAAAATGGTGCCAAAAGCTTGAAAATGCTCTCCTGAAAGGTTTGGCGATGGAAACAGAAGGCTTTTTATCACAGGACAAGAAATCAGCCCTCAAAAACTTAACCGGCAGAAAATATTTTTTTGAAAAACTCCCTAAGCCCCGGGGTCACAATTTCAGCAAAGATCTGACTTTTGGCAATTCACTCAAAAATGGTGCCAGAAGCTTGCAAATGATCCCCTGAAAGCTTTGGCGATGGAAACAGAAGGCTTTTTATCACAGGACAAGAAATCAGCCCTCAAAAACGTAATCGGCAGAAAATATTTTTTTAAAAAAATCCCTAAACCCCGCGGTCACAATTTCAGCAAAAATCTGACTTTTGGCAATTCACTCAAAAATGGTGCCAGAAGCTTGCAAATGATCCCCTGAAAGCTTTGGCGATGGAAACAGAAGGCTTTTTATCACAGGACAAGAAATCAGCCCCCAAAAACTTAACCGGCAGAAAATATTTTTTTGAAAAAATTCCTAAGCCCCGGGGTCACAATTTCAGCAAAAATCTGACTTTTGGCAATTCACTCAAAAATGGTGCCAGAAGCTTGCAAATGATCCCCTGAAAGCTTTGGCGATGGAAACAGAAGGCTTTTTTATCACAGGACAAGAAATCAGCCCTCAAAAACTTAACCGGCAGAAAATATTTTTTTGAAAAAATCCCTAAGCCCCAGGGTCACAATTTCAGCAAAAATCTGACTTTTGGCAATTCACTCAAAAATGGTGCCAGAAGCTTGCAAATGATCCCCTGAAAGCTTTGGCGATGGAAACAGAAGGCTTTTTATCGCAGGATAAGAAATCAGCCCTCAAAAACTTAACCGGCAGAAAATATTTTTTTGAAAAATTCCCTAAGCCCCGGGGTCACAATTTCAGCAAAAATCTGACTTTTGGCAATTCACTCAAAAATGGTGCCAGAAGCTTGCAAATGATCCCCTGAAAGCTTTGGCGATGGAAACAGAAGGCTTTTTATCACAGGACAAGAAATCAGCCCTCAAAAACTTAACCGGCAGAAAATATTTTTTTGAAAAACTCCCTAAGCCCCGGGGTCACAATTTCAGCAAAAATCTGACTTTTGGCAATTCACTCAAAAATGGTGCCAGAAGCTTGCAAATGATCCCCTGAAACCTTTGGCGATGGAAACAGAAGGCTTTTTATCACAGGACAAGAAATCAGCCCTCAAAAACTTAACCGGCAGAAAATATTTTTTTGAAAAACTCCCTAAGCCCCGGGGTCACAATTTCAGCAAAAATCTGACTTTTGGCAATTCACTCAAAAATGGTGCCAGAAGCTTGCAAATGATCCCCTGAAAGCTTTGGCGATGGAAACAGAAGGCTTTTTATCACAGGACAAGAAATCAGCCCTCAAAAACTTAACCGGCAGAAAATATTTTTTTGAAAAAATCCCTAAACCCCGCGGTCACAATTTCAGCAAAAATCTGACTTTTGGCAATTCACTCAAAAATGGTGCCAGAAGCTTGCAAATGATCCCCTGAAAGCTTTGGCGATGGAAACAGAAGGCTTTTTATCACAGGACAAGAAATCAGCCCTCAAAAACGTAATCGGCAGAAAATATTTTTTTTAAAAAATCCCTAAACCCCGCGGTCACAATTTCAGCAAAAATCTGACTTTTGGCAATTCACTCAAAAATGGTGCCAGAAGCTTGCAAATGATCCCCTGAAAGCTTTGGCGATGGAAACAGAAGGCTTTTTATCACAGGACAAGAAATCAGCCCCCAAAAACTTAACCGGCAGAAAATATTTTTTTGAAAAAATTCCTAAGCCCCGGGGTCACAATTTCAGCAAAAATCTGACTTTTGGCAATTCACTCAAAAATGGTGCCAGAAGCTTGCAAATGATCCCCTGAAAGCTTTGGCGATGGAAACAGAAGGCTTTTTTATCACAGGACAAGAAATCAGCCCTCAAAAACTTAACCGGCAGAAAATATTTTTTTGAAAAAATCCCTAAGCCCCAGGGTCACAATTTCAGCAAAAATCTGACTTTTGGCAATTCACTCAAAAATGGTGCCAGAAGCTTGCAAATGATCCCCTGAAAGCTTTGGCGATGGAAACAGAAGGCTTTTTATCGCAGGATAAGAAATCAGCCCTCAAAAACTTAACCGGCAGAAAATATTTTTTTGAAAAATTCCCTAAGCCCCGGGGTCACAATTTCAGCAAAAATCTGACTTTTGGCAATTCACTCAAAAATGGTGCCAGAAGCTTGCAAATGATCCCCTGAAAGCTTTGGCGATGGAAACAGAAGGCTTTTTATCACAGGACAAGAAATCAGCCCTCAAAAACTTAACCGGCAGAAAATATTTTTTTGAAAAACTCCCTAAGCCCCGGGGTCACAATTTCAGCAAAAATCTGACTTTTGGCAATTCACTCAAAAATGGTGCCAGAAGCTTGCAAATGATCCCCTGAAACCTTTGGCGATGGAAACAGAAGGCTTTTTATCACAGGACAAGAAATCAGCCCTCAAAAACTTAACCGGCAGAAAATATTTTTTTGAAAAACTCCCTAAGCCCCGGGGTCACAATTTCAGCAAAAATCTGACTTTTGGCAATTCACTCAAAAATGGTGCCAGAAGCTTGCAAATGATCCCCTGAAAGCTTTGGCGATGGAAACAGAAGGCTTTTTATCACAGGACAAGAAATCAGCCCTCAAAAACTTAACCGGCAGAAAATATTTTTTTGAAAAAATCCCTAAACCCTGGGGTCACAATTTCAGCAAAAATCTGACTTTTGGCAATTCACTCAAAAATGGTGCCAGAAGCTTGCAAATGATCCCCTGAAAGCTTTGGCGATGGAAACAAAAGGTTTTTTATCACAGGACAAGAAATCAGCCCTCAAAAACTTAACCGGCAGAAAATATTTTTTTGAAAAAATCCCTAAGCCCCGGGGTCACAATTTCAGCAAAAATCTGACTTTTGGCAATTCACTCAAAAATGGTGCCAGAAGCTTGCAAATGATCCCCTGAAAGCTTTGGCGATGGAAACAGAAGGCTTTTTATCGCAGGACAAGAAATCAGCCCTCAAAAACTTAACCGGCAGAAAATATTTTTTTGAAAAACTCCCTAAGCCCCGGGGTCACAATTTCAGCAAAAATCTGACTTTTGGCAATTCACTCAAAAATGGTGCCAGAAGCTTGCAAATGATCCCCTGAAAGCTTTGGCGATGGAAACAGAAGGCTTTTTATCACAGGACAAGAAATCAGCCCTCAAAAACTTAACCGGCAGAAAATATTTTTTTGAAAAAATCCCTAAACCCTGGGGTCACAATTTCAGCAAAAATCTGACTTTTGGCAATTCACTCAAAAATGGTGCCAGAAGCTTGCAAATGATCCCCTGAAAGCTTTGGCGATGGAAACAAAAGGTTTTTTATCACAGGACAAGAAATCAGCCCTCAAAAACTTAACCGGCAGAAAATATTTTTTTGAAAAAATCCCTAAGCCCCGGGGTCACAATTTCAGCAAAAATCTGACTTTTGGCAATTCACTCAAAAATGGTGCCAGAAGCTTGCAAATGATCCCCTGAAAGCTTTGGCGATGGAAACAGAAGGCTTTTTATCGCAGGACAAGAAATCAGCCCTCAAAAACTTAACCGGCAGAAAATATTTTTTTGAAAAACTCCCTAAGCCCCGGGGTCACAATTTCAGCAAAAATCTGACTTTTGGCAATTCACTCAAAAATGGTGCCAGAAGCTTGCAAATGATCCCCTGAAACCTTTGGCGATGGAAACAGAAGGCTTTTTATCACAGGACAAGAAATCAGCCCTCAAAAACTTAACCGGCAGAAAATATTTTTTTGAAAAACTCCCTAAGCCCCGGGGTCACAATTTCAGCAAAAATCTGACTTTTGGCAATTCACTCAAAAATGGTGCCAGAAGCTTGCAAATGATCCCCTGAAAGCTTTGGCGATGGAAACAGAAGGCTTTTTATCACAGGACAAGAAATCAGCCCTCAAAAACTTAACCGGCAGAAAATATTTTTTTGAAAAAATCCCTAAGCCCTGGGGTCACAATTTCAGCAAAAATCTGACTTTTGGCAATTCACTCAAAAATGGTGCCAGAAGCTTGCAAATGATCCCCTGAAAGCTTTGGCGATGGAAACAGA
Organism: Podarcis liolepis; assembly: GCF_965112155.1. Taxonomy (NCBI): domain Eukaryota; kingdom Metazoa; phylum Chordata; class Lepidosauria; order Squamata; family Lacertidae; genus Podarcis; species Podarcis liolepis. Next base: position 15,947,225 of record NC_139571.1, on the reverse strand, counting down.
AGGCTTTTTATCACAGGACAAGAAATCAGCCCTCAAAAACGTAATCGGCAGAAAATATTTTTTTAAAAAAATCCCTAAACCCCGCGGTCACAATTTCAGCAAAAATCTGACTTTTGGCAATTCACTCAAAAATGGTGCCAGAAGCTTGCAAATGATCCCCTGAAAGCTTTGGCGATGGAAACAGAAGGCTTTTTATCACAGGACAAGAAATCAGCCCCCAAAAACTTAACCGGCAGAAAATATTTTTTTGAAAAAATTCCTAAGCCCCGGGGTCACAATTTCAGCAAAAATCTGACTTTTGGCAATTCACTCAAAAATGGTGCCAGAAGCTTGCAAATGATCCCCTGAAAGCTTTGGCGATGGAAACAGAAGGCTTTTTTATCACAGGACAAGAAATCAGCCCTCAAAAACTTAACCGGCAGAAAATATTTTTTTGAAAAAATCCCTAAGCCCCAGGGTCACAATTTCAGCAAAAATCTGACTTTTGGCAATTCACTCAAAAATGGTGCCAGAAGCTTGCAAATGATCCCCTGAAAGCTTTGGCGATGGAAACAGAAGGCTTTTTATCGCAGGATAAGAAATCAGCCCTCAAAAACTTAACCGGCAGAAAATATTTTTTTGAAAAATTCCCTAAGCCCCGGGGTCACAATTTCAGCAAAAATCTGACTTTTGGCAATTCACTCAAAAATGGTGCCAGAAGCTTGCAAATGATCCCCTGAAAGCTTTGGCGATGGAAACAGAAGGCTTTTTATCACAGGACAAGAAATCAGCCCTCAAAAACTTAACCGGCAGAAAATATTTTTTTGAAAAACTCCCTAAGCCCCGGGGTCACAATTTCAGCAAAAATCTGACTTTTGGCAATTCACTCAAAAATGGTGCCAGAAGCTTGCAAATGATCCCCTGAAACCTTTGGCGATGGAAACAGAAGGCTTTTTATCACAGGACAAGAAATCAGCCCTCAAAAACTTAACCGGCAGAAAATATTTTTTTGAAAAACTCCCTAAGCCCCGGGGTCACAATTTCAGCAAAAATCTGACTTTTGGCAATTCACTCAAAAATGGTGCCAGAAGCTTGCAAATGATCCCCTGAAAGCTTTGGCGATGGAAACAGAAGGCTTTTTATCACAGGACAAGAAATCAGCCCTCAAAAACTTAACCGGCAGAAAATATTTTTTTGAAAAAATCCCTAAGCCCCGGGGTCACAATTTCAGCAAAAATCTGACTTTTGGCAATTCACTCAAAAATGGTGCCAGAAGCTTGCAAATGATCCCCTGAAAGCTTTGGCGATGGAAACAGAAGGCTTTTTATCGCAGGACAAGAAATCAGCCCTCAAAAACTTAACCGGCAGAAAATATTTTTTTGAAAAACTCCCTAAGCCCCGGGGTCACAATTTCAGCAAAAATCTGACTTTTGGCAATTCACTCAAAAATGGTGCCAGAAGCTTGCAAATGATCCCCTGAAAGCTTTGGCGATGGAAACAGAAGGCTTTTTATCACAGGACAAGAAATCAGCCCTCAAAAACTTAACCGGCAGAAAATATTTTTTTGAAAAAATCCCTAAACCCTGGGGTCACAATTTCAGCAAAAATCTGACTTTTGGCAATTCACTCAAAAATGGTGCCAGAAGCTTGCAAATGATCCCCTGAAAGCTTTGGCGATGGAAACAAAAGGTTTTTTATCACAGGACAAGAAATCAGCCCTCAAAAACTTAACCGGCAGAAAATATTTTTTTGAAAAAATCCCTAAGCCCCGGGGTCACAATTTCAGCAAAAATCTGACTTTTGGCAATTCACTCAAAAATGGTGCCAGAAGCTTGCAAATGATCCCCTGAAAGCTTTGGCGATGGAAACAGAAGGCTTTTTATCGCAGGACAAGAAATCAGCCCTCAAAAACTTAACCGGCAGAAAATATTTTTTTGAAAAACTCCCTAAGCCCCGGGGTCACAATTTCAGCAAAAATCTGACTTTTGGCAATTCACTCAAAAATGGTGCCAGAAGCTTGCAAATGATCCCCTGAAAGCTTTGGCGATGGAAACAGAAGGCTTTTTATCACAGGACAAGAAATCAGTCCTCAAAAACTTAACCGGCAGAAAATATCTTTTTGAAAAAATCCCTAAGCCCTGGGGTCACAATTTCAGCAAAAATCTGACTTTTGGCAATTCACTCAAAAATGGTGCCAGAAGCTTGCAAATGATCCCCTGAAAGCTTTGGCGATGGAAACAGAAGGCTTTTTATCACAGGACAAGAAATCAGCCCTCAAAAACTTAACCGGCAGAAAATATTTTTTTGAAAAAATCCATAAGCCCCGGGGTCACAATTTCAGCAAAAATCTGACTTTTGGCAATTCACTCAAAAATGGTGCCAGAAGCTTGCAAATGATCCCCTGAAAGCTTTGGCGATGGAAACAGAAGGCTTTTTATCACAGGACAAGAAATCAGCCCTCAAAAACTTAACCGGCAGAAAATATTTTTTTGAAAAACTCCCTAAGCCCCGGGGTCACAATTTCAGCAAAAATCTGACTTTTGGCAATTCACTCAAAAATGGTGCCAAAAGCTTGAAAATGCTCTCCTGAAAGGTTTGGCGATGGAAACAGAAGGCTTTTTATCACAGGACAAGAAATCAGCCCTCAAAACTTAACCGGCAGAAAATATTTTTTTGAAAAACTCCCTAAGCCCCGGGGTCACAATTTCAGCAAAGATCTGACTTTTGGCAATTCACTCAAAAATGGTGCCAGAAGCTTGCAAATGATCCCCTGAAAGTTTGGCGATGGAAACAGAAGGCTTTTTTATCACAGGACAAGAAATCAGCCCTCAAAAACGTAATCGGCAGAAAATATTTTTTTAAAAAAATCCCTAAACCCCGGGGTCACAATTTCAGCAAAAATCTGACTTTTGGCAATTCACTCAAAAATGGTGCCAGAAGCTTGCAAATGATCCCCTGAAAGCTTTGGCGATGGAAACAGAAGGCTTTTTATCACAGGACAAGAAATCAGCCCCCAAAAACTTAACCGGCAGAAAATATTGTTTTGAAAAAATCCCTAAGCCCCGGGGTCACAATTTCAGCAAAAATCTGACTTTTGGCAATTCACTCAAAAATGGTGCCAGAAGCTTGCAAATGATCCCCTGAAAGCTTTGGCGATGGAAACAGAAGGCTTTTTATCACAGGACAAGAAATCAGCCCTCAAAAACTTAACCGGCAGAAAATATTTTTTTGAAAAACTCCCTAAGCCCCGGGGTCACAATTTCAGCAAAAATCTGACTTTTGGCAATTCACTCAAAAATGGTGCCAGAAGCTTGCAAATGATCCCCTGAAACCTTTGGCGATGGAAACAGAAGGCTTTTTATCACAGCACAAGAAATCAGCCCTCAAAACTTAACCGGCAGAAAATATTTTTTTGAAAAACTCCCTAAGCCCCGGGGTCACAATTTCAGCAAAGATCTGACTTTTGGCAATTCACTCAAAAATGGTGCCAGAAGCTTGCAAATGATCCCCTGAAAGTTTGGCGATGGAAACAGAAGGCTTTTTTATCACAGGACAAGAAATCAGCCCTCAAAAACGTAATCGGCAGAAAATATTTTTTTAAAAAAATCCCTAAACCCCGGGGTCACAATTTCAGCAAAAATCTGACTTTTGGCAATTCACTCAAAAATGGTGCCAGAAGCTTGCAAATGATCCCCTGAAAGCTTTGGCGATGGAAACAGAAGGCTTTTTATCACAGGACAAGAAATCAGCCCCCAAAAACTTAACCGGCAGAAAATATTGTTTTGAAAAAATCCCTAAGCCCCGGGGTCACAATTTCAGCAAAAATCTGACTTTTGGCAATTCACTCAAAAATGGTGCCAGAAGCTTGCAAATGATCCCCTGAAAGCTTTGGCGATGGAAACAGAAGGCTTTTTATCACAGGACAAGAAATCAGCCCTCAAAAACTTAACCGGCAGAAAATATTTTTTTGAAAAACTCCCTAAGCCCCGGGGTCACAATTTCAGCAAAAATCTGACTTTTGGCAATTCACTCAAAAATGGTGCCAGAAGCTTGCAAATGATCCCCTGAAACCTTTGGCGATGGAAACAGAAGGCTTTTTATCACAGCACAAGAAATCAGCCCTCAAAAACTTAACCGGCAGAAAATATTTTTTTGAAAAACTCCCTAAGCCCCGGGGTCACAATTTCAGCAAAAATCTGACTTTTGGCAATTCACTCAAAAATGGTGCCAGAAGCTTGCAAATGATCCCCTGAAAGCTTTGGCGATGGAAACAGAAGGCTTTTTATCACAGGACAAGAAATCAGCCCTCAAAAACTTAACCGGCAGAAAATATTTTTTTGAAAAAATCCCTAAACCCTGGGGTCACAATTTCAGCAAAAATCTGACTTTTGGCAATTCACTCAAAAATGGTGCCAGAAGCTTGCAAATGATCCCCTGAAAGCTTTGGCGATGGAAACAAAAGGTTTTTTATCACAGGACAAGAAATCAGCCCTCAAAAACGTAATCGGCAGAAAATATTTTTTTGAAAAAATCCCTAAGCCCCGGGGTCACAATTTCAGCAAAAATCTGACTTTTGGCAATTCACTCAAAAATGGTGCCAGAAGCTTGCAAATGATCCCCTGAAAGTTTGGCGATGGAAACAGAAGGCTTTTTTATCACAGGACAAGAAATCAGCCCTCAAAAACTTAACCGGCAGAAAATATTTTTTTGAAAAAATCCCTAAGCCCCGGGGTCACAATTTCAGCAAAAATCTGACTTTTGGCAATTCACTCAAAAATGGTGCCAGAAGCTTGCAAATGATCCCCTGAAAGCTTTGGCGATGGAAACAGAAGGCTTTTTATCGCAGGACAAGAAATCAGCCCTCAAAAACTTAACCGGCAGAAAATATTTTTTTGAAAAATTCCCTAAGCCCCGGGGTCACAATTTCAGCAAAAATCTGACTTTTTGCAATTCACTCAAAAATGGTGCCAGAAGCTTGCAAATGATCCCCTGAAAGCTTTGGCGATGGAAACAGAAGGCTTTTTATCACAGGACAAGAAATCAGCCCTCAAAAACTTAACCGGCAGAAAATATTTTTTTGAAAAACTCCCTAAGCCCCGGGGTCACAATTTCAGCAAAAATCTGACTTTTGGCAATTCACTCAAAAATGGTGCCAGAAGCTTGCAAATGATCCCCTGAAAGCTTTGGCGATGGAAACAGAAGGCTTTTTATCACAGGACAAGAAATCAGCCCTCAAAAACTTAACCGGCAGAAAATATTTTTTTGAAAAAATCCCTAAACCCTGGGGTCACAATTTCAGCAAAAATCTGACTTTTGGCAATTCACTCAAAAATGGTGCCAGAAGCTTGCAAATGATCCCCTGAAAGCTTTGGCGATGGAAACAAAAGGTTTTTTATCACAGGACAAGAAATCAGCCCTCAAAAACTTAACCGGCAGAAAATATTTTTTTGAAAAAATCCCTAAGCCCCGGGGTCACAATTTCAGCAAAAATCTGACTTTTGGCAATTCACTCAAAAATGGTGCCAGAAGCTTGCAAATGATCCCCTGAAAGTTTGGCGATGGAAACAGAAGGCTTTTTTATCACAGGACAAGAAATCAGCCCTCAAAAACTTAACCGGCAGAAAATATTTTTTTGAAAAAATCCCTAAACCCTGGGGTCACAATTTCAGCAAAAATCTGACTTTTGGCAATTCACTCAAAAATGGTGCCAGAAGCTTGCAAATGATCCCCTGAAAGCTTTGGCGATGGAAACAAAAGGTTTTTTATCACAGGACAAGAAATCAGCCCTCAAAAACTTAACCGGCAGAAAATATTTTTTTGAAAAAATCCCTAAGCCCCGGGGTCACAATTTCAGCAAAAATCTGACTTTTGGCAATTCACTCAAAAATGGTGCCAGAAGCTTGCAAATGATCCCCTGAAAGTTTGGCGATGGAAACAGAAGGCTTTTTTATCACAGGACAAGAAATCAGCCCTCAAAAACTTAACCGGCAGAAAATATTTTTTTGAAAAAATCCCTAAGCCCCGGGGTCACAATTTCAGCAAAAATCTGACTTTTGGCAATTCACTCAAAAATGGTGCCAGAAGCTTGCAAATGATCCCCTGAAAGCTTTGGCGATGGAAACAGAAGGCTTTTTATCGCAGGACAAGAAATCAGCCCTCAAAAACTTAACCGGCAGAAAATATTTTTTTGAAAAATTCCCTAAGCCCCGGGGTCACAATTTCAGCAAAAATCTGACTTTTTGCAATTCACTCAAAAATGGTGCCAGAAGCTTGCAAATGATCCCCTGAAAGCTTTGGCGATGGAAACAGAAGGCTTTTTATCACAGGACAAGAAATCAGCCCTCAAAAACTTAACCGGCAGAAAATATTTTTTTGAAAAACTCCCTAAGCCCCGGGGTCACAATTTCAGAAAAAATCTGACTTTTGGCAATTCACTCATAAATGGTGCCAGAAGCTTGCAAATGATCCCCTGAAACCTTTGGCGATGGAAACAGAAGGCTTTTTATCGCAGGACAAGAAATCAGCCCTCAAAAACTTAACCGGCAGAAAATATTTTTTTGAAAAATTCCCTAAGCCCCGGGGTCACAATTTCAGCAAAAATCTGACTTTTGGCAATTCACTCAAAAATGGTGCCAGAAGCTTGCAAATGATCCCCTGAAAGCTTTGGCGATGGAAACAGAAGGCTTTTTATCACAGGACAAGAAATCAGCCCTCAAAAACTTAACCGGCAGAAAATATTTTTTTGAAAAACTCCCTAAGCCCCGGGGTCACAATTTCAGCAAAAATCTGACTTTTGGCAATTCACTCAAAAATGGTGCCAGAAGCTTGCAAATGATCCCCTGAAACCTTTGGCGATGGAAACAGAAGGCTTTTTATCACAGCACAAGAAATCAGCCCTCAAAAACTTAACCGGCAGAAAATATTTTTTTGAAAAAATCCCTAAGCCCCGGGGTCACAATTTCAGCAAAAATCTGACTTTTGGCAATTCACTCAAAAATGGTGCCAGAAGCTTGCAAATGATCCCCTGAAAGCTTTGGCGATGGAAACAGAAGGCTTTTTATCACAGGACAAGAAATCAGCCCTCAAAAACTTAACCGGCAGAAAATTTTTTTTTGAAAAAATCTCTAAGCCCTGGGGTCACAATTTCAGCAAAAATCTGACTTTTGGCAGTTCACTCAAAAATGGTTCCAAGAGCTTAAAAATGCTCCCCTGAAAGGTTTGGCACTCGAAACAGAAGGCTTTTTATCACAGGACAAGAAATCAGCCCTCAAAAACTTAACGGGCAGAAAATATTTTTTTGAAAAAATCCGTAAGCCCCGGGGTCACAATTTCAGCAAAAATCTGACTTTTGGCAATTCACTCAAAAATGGTGCCAGAAGCTTGCAAATGATCCCCTGAAAGCTTTGGCGATGGAAACAGAAGGCTTTTTATCACAGGACAAGAAATCAGCCCTCAAAAACTTAACCGGCAGAAAATATTTTTTTGAAAAACTCCCTAAGCCCCGGGGTCACAATTTCAGCAAAAATCTGACTTTTGGCAATTCACTCAAAAATGGTGCCAGAAGCTTGCAAATGATCCCCTGAAAGCTTTGGCGATGGAAACAGAAGGCTTTTTATCACAGGACAAGAAATCAGCCCTCAAAAACTTAACCGGCAGAAAATATTTTTTTGAAAAAATCCCTAAGCCCTGGGGTCACAATTTCAGCAAAAATCTGACTTTTGGCAATTCACTCAAAAATGGTGCCAGAAGCTTGCAAATGATCCCCTGAAAGCTTTGGCGATGGAAACAAAAGGTTTTTTATCACAGGACAAGAAATCAGCCCTCAAAAACTTAACCGGCAGAAAATATTTTTTTGAAAAAATCCCTAAGCCCCGGGGTCACAATTTCAGCAAAAATCTGACTTTTGGCAATTCACTCAAAAATGGTGCCAGAAGCTTGCAAATGATCCCCTGAAAGTTTGGCGATGGAAACAGAAGGCTTTTTTATCACAGGACAAGAATTCAGCCCTCAAAAACTTAACCGGCAGAAAATATTTTTTTGAAAAAATCCCTAAGCCCCGGGGTCACAATTTCAGCAAAAATCTGACTTTTGGCAATTCACTCAAAAATGGTGCCAGAAGCTTGCAAATGATCCCCTGAAAGCTTTGGCGATGGAAACAGAAGGCTTTTTATCGCAGGACAAGAAATCAGCCCTCAAAAACTTAACCGGCAGAAAATATTTTTTTGAAAAATTCCCTAAGCCCCGGGGTCACAATTTCAGCAAAAATCTGACTTTTGGCAATTCACTCAAAAATGGTGCCAGAAGCTTGCAAATGATCCCCTGAAAGCTTTGGCGATGGAAACAGAAGGCTTTTTATCACAGGACAAGAAATCAGTCCTCAAAAACTTAACCGGCAGAAAATATCTTTTTGAAAAAATCCCTAAGCCCTGGGGTCACAATTTCAGCAAAAATCTGACTTTTGGCAATTCACTCAAAAATGGTGCCAGAAGCTTGCAAATGATCCCCTGAAAGCTTTGGCGATGGAAACAGAAGGCTTTTTATCACAGGACAAGAAATCAGCCCTCAAAAACTTAACCGGCAGAAAATATTTTTTTGAAAAAATCCATAAGCCCCGGGGTCACAATTTCAGCAAAAATCTGACTTTTGGCAATTCACTCAAAAATGGTGCCAGAAGCTTGCAAATGATCCCCTGAAAGCTTTGGCGATGGAAACAGAAGGCTTTTTATCACAGGACAAGAAATCAGCCCTCAAAAACTTAACCGGCAGAAAATATTTTTTTGAAAAACTCCCTAAGCCCCGGGGTCACAATTTCAGCAAAAATCTGACTTTTGGCAATTCACTCAAAAATGGTGCCAAAAGCTTGAAAATGCTCTCCTGAAAGGTTTGGCGATGGAAACAGAAGGCTTTTTATCACAGGACAAGAAATCAGCCCTCAAAACTTAACCGGCAGAAAATATTTTTTTGAAAAACTCCCTAAGCCCCGGGGTCACAATTTCAGCAAAGATCTGACTTTTGGCAATTCACTCAAAAATGGTGCCAGAAGCTTGCAAATGATCCCCTGAAAGTTTGGCGATGGAAACAGAAGGCTTTTTTATCACAGGACAAGAAATCAGCCCTCAAAAACGTAATCGGCAGAAAATATTTTTTTAAAAAAATCCCTAAACCCCGGGGTCACAATTTCAGCAAAAATCTGACTTTTGGCAATTCACTCAAAAATGGTGCCAGAAGCTTGCAAATGATCCCCTGAAAGCTTTGGCGATGGAAACAGAAGGCTTTTTATCACAGGACAAGAAATCAGCCCCCAAAAACTTAACCGGCAGAAAATATTGTTTTGAAAAAATCCCTAAGCCCCGGGGTCACAATTTCAGCAAAAATCTGACTTTTGGCAATTCACTCAAAAATGGTGCCAGAAGCTTGCAAATGATCCCCTGAAAGCTTTGGCGATGGAAACAGAAGGCTTTTTATCACAGGACAAGAAATCAGCCCTCAAAAACTTAACCGGTAGAAAATATTTTTTTGAAAAACTCCCTAAGCCCCGGGGTCACAATTTCAGCAAAAATCTGACTTTTGGCAATTCACTCAAAAATGGTGCCAGAAGCTTGCAAATGATCCCCTGAAACCTTTGGCGATGGAAACAGAAGGCTTTTTATCACAGCACAAGAAATCAGCCCTCAAAACTTAACCGGCAGAAAATATTTTTTTGAAAAACTCCCTAAGCCCCGGGGTCACAATTTCAGCAAAGATCTGACTTTTGGCAATTCACTCAAAAATGGTGCCAGAAGCTTGCAAATGATCCCCTGAAAGTTTGGCGATGGAAACAGAAGGCTTTTTTATCACAGGACAAGAAATCAGCCCTCAAAAACGTAATCGGCAGAAAATATTTTTTTAAAAAAATCCCTAAACCCCGGGGTCACAATTTCAGCAAAAATCTGACTTTTGGCAATTCACTCAAAAATGGTGCCAGAAGCTTGCAAATGATCCCCTGAAAGCTTTGGCGATGGAAACAGAAGGCTTTTTATCACAGGACAAGAAATCAGCCCCCAAAAACTTAACCGGCAGAAAATATTGTTTTGAAAAAATCCCTAAGCCCCGGGGTCACAATTTCAGCAAAAATCTGACTTTTGGCAATTCACTCAAAAATGGTGCCAGAAGCTTGCAAATGATCCCCTGAAAGCTTTGGCGATGGAAACAGAAGGCTTTTTATCACAGGACAAGAAATCAGCCCTCAAAAACTTAACCGGCAGAAAATATTTTTTTGAAAAACTCCCTAAGCCCCGGGGTCACAATTTCAGCAAAAATCTGACTTTTGGCAATTCACTCAAAAATGGTGCCAGAAGCTTGCAAATGATCCCCTGAAACCTTTGGCGATGGAAACAGAAGGCTTTTTATCACAGCACAAGAAATCAGCCCTCAAAACTTAACCGGCAGAAAATATTTTTTTGAAAAACTCCCTAAGCCCCGGGGTCACAATTTCAGCAAAGATCTGACTTTTGGCAATTCACTCAAAAATGGTGCCAGAAGCTTGCAAATGATCCCCTGAAAGTTTGGCGATGGAAACAGAAGGCTTTTTTATCACAGGACAAGAAATCAGCCCTCAAAAACGTAATCGGCAGAAAATATTTTTTTAAAAAAATCCCTAAACCCCGGGGTCACAATTTCAGCAAAAATCTGACTTTTGGCAATTCACTCAAAAATGGTGCCAGAAGCTTGCAAATGATCCCCTGAAAGCTTTGGCGATGGAAACAGAAGGCTTTTTATCACAGGACAAGAAATCAGCCCCCAAAAACTTAACCGGCAGAAAATATTGTTTTGAAAAAATCCCTAAGCCCCGGGGTCACAATTTCAGCAAAAATCTGACTTTTGGCAATTCACTCAAAAATGGTGCCAGAAGCTTGCAAATGATCCCCTGAAAGCTTTGGCGATGGAAACAGAAGGCTTTTTATCACAGGACAAGAAATCAGCCCTCAAAAACTTAACCGGCAGAAAATATTTTTTTGAAAAACTCCCTAAGCCCCGGGGTCACAATTTCAGCAAAAATCTGACTTTTGGCAATTCACTCAAAAATGGTGCCAGAAGCTTGCAAATGATCCCCTGAAACCTTTGGCGATGGAAACAGAAGGCTTTTTATCACAGCACAAGAAATCAGCCCTCAAAACTTAACCGGCAGAAAATATTTTTTTGAAAAACTCCCTAAGCCCCGGGGTCACAATTTCAGCAAAGATCTGACTTTTGGCAATTCACTCAAAAATGGTGCCAGAAGCTTGCAAATGATCCCCTGAAAGTTTGGCGATGGAAACAGAAGGCTTTTTTATCACAGGACAAGAAATCAGCCCTCAAAAACGTAATCGGCAGAAAATATTTTTTTAAAAAAATCCCTAAACCCCGGGGTCACAATTTCAGCAAAAATCTGACTTTTGGCAATTCACTCAAAAATGGTGCCAGAAGCTTGCAAATGATCCCCTGAAAGCTTTGGCGATGGAAACAGAAGGCTTTTTATCACAGGACAAGAAATCAGCCCCCAAAAACTTAACCGGCAGAAAATATTGTTTTGAAAAAATCCCTAAGCCCCGGGGTCACAATTTCAGCAAAAATCTGACTTTTGGCAATTCACTCAAAAATGGTGCCAGAAGCTTGCAAATGATCCCCTGAAAGCTTTGGCGATGGAAACAGAAGGCTTTTTATCACAGGACAAGAAATCAGCCCTCAAAAACTTAACCGGCAGAAAATATTTTTTTGAAAAAATCCCTAAACCCTGGGGTCACAATTTCAGCAAAAATCTGACTTTTGGCAATTCACTCAAAAATGGTGCCAGAAGCTTGCAAATGATCCCCTGAAAGCTTTGGCGATGGAAACAAAAGGTTTTTTATCACAGGACAAGAAATCAGCCCTCAAAAACTTAACCGGCAGAAAATATTTTTTTGAAAAAATCCCTAAGCCCCGGGGTCACAATTTCAGCAAAAATCTGACTTTTGGCAATTCACTCAAAAATGGTGCCAGAAGCTTGCAAATGATCCCCTGAAAGTTTGGCGATGGAAACAGAAGGCTTTTTTATCACAGGACAAGAAATCAGCCCTCAAAAACTTAACCGGCAGAAAATATTTTTTTGAAAAAATCCCTAAGCCCCGGGGTCACAATTTCAGCAAAAATCTGACTTTTGGCAATTCACTCAAAAATGGTGCCAGAAGCTTGCAAATGATCCCCTGAAAGCTTTGGCGATGGAAACAGAAGGCTTTTTATCGCAGGACAAGAAATCAGCCCTCAAAAACTTAACCGGCAGAAAATATTTTTTTGAAAAATTCCCTAAGCCCCGGGGTCACAATTTCAGCAAAAATCTGACTTTTTGCAATTCACTCAAAAATGGTGCCAGAAGCTTGCAAATGATCCCCTGAAAGCTTTGGCGATGGAAACAGAAGGCTTTTTATCACAGGACAAGAAATCAGCCCTCAAAAACTTAACCGGCAGAAAATATTTTTTTGAAAAACTCCCTAAGCCCCGGGGTCACAATTTCAGAAAAAATCTGACTTTTGGCAATTCACTCAAAAATGGTGCCAGAAGCTTGCAAATGATCCCCTGAAACCTTTGGCGATGGAAACAGAAGGCTTTTTATCGCAGGACAAGAAATCAGCCCTCAAAAACTTAACCGGCAGAAAATATTTTTTTGAAAAATTCCCTAAGCCCCGGGGTCACAATTTCAGCAAAAATCTGACTTTTGGCAATTCACTCAAAAATGGTGCCAGAAGCTTGCAAATGATCCCCTGAAAGCTTTGGCGATGGAAACAGAAGGCTTTTTATCACAGGACAAGAAATCAGCCCTCAAAAACTTAACCGGCAGAAAATATTTTTTTGAAAAACTCCCTAAGCCCCGGGGTCACAATTTCAGCAAAAATCTGACTTTTGGCAATTCACTCAAAAATGGTGCCAGAAGCTTGCAAATGATCCCCTGAAACCTTTGGCGATGGAAACAGAAGGCTTTTTATCACAGCACAAGAAATCAGCCCTCAAAAACTTAACCGGCAGAAAATATTTTTTTGAAAAACTCCCTAAGCCCCGGGGTCACAATTTCAGCAAAAATCTGACTTTTGGCAATTCACTCAAAAATGGTGCCAGAAGCTTGCAAATGATCCCCTGAAAGCTTTGTCGATGGAAACAGAAGGCTTTTTATCACAGGACAAGAAATCAGCCCTCAAAAACTTAACCGGCAGAAAATATTTTTTTGAAAAAATCCCTAAACCCTGGGGTCACAATTTCAGCAAAAATCTGACTGTCAGGGGTTTAGGAGCAGAAGCACGGGCAAGGGAGGAAACAGAGAGCGAAGGGGAGGAGGCAGAAGAAAAGATGAGTGACGACGACGACCCGAGATCTCCTAGTCTTTCCAGTGAATCAGAGGATTCACAGAAAGGAGCACCAGTGGCGAGGGCAAGGGGGGAGTCTAGGGGGGCACCCCAGGAAGACAGAGCCAGAGAGGACTCAGGGGGGAGCAGCTGGAAATCGGGACCAGCGTCATTGCCAGGAAGCAGGGAAGAGGAAGGGAGCCAGGGGGGAAGCGCTGGCAGCTCACCACAGGAGGGAGGACATGAGTCAGGAGTGGCCACACCTCCACAGGAGGGAGGACATGAGTCGGGGATGGCCACACCTCCATCGGGGAGCGAAGAAACGGTTGAGAGGAAAGTGGAAGGTTGGGCGCGCGCGCCAAGTTCAAATGCAGAGGAAGGCGGCGCAGTAAGCAGCCCCGAAAGAGAGCCAGGTCCTAAAGCCCGGCGCAAGGAGGCAGGAGGGGCTGGGTCAGCGTCAGAAGAATCCCGGAAGGAAGAAGCCCCGGGGGGTAGAGGGACCCAGAGGAGGACAGTCAGGAGGAAAAGGTGGAGCAAGGCTAGGATATTAAGTTGGTGCACACAGGGCGGAGACTCAGACGGAGCTTCGCCGACCTAGCTACTAGGCGTAGAGTTGCGCGCAGCAGCGTGAGAATGGAAACTGTAATTCAATAAAGACTTTTACTTAATGACCGCTGGCTAGCGTGATCCTCTGTGAGCTAGGATCTTCAAGCAGCTCTGACAGTAAGCTCCGTCTCCACTTGTGGGCATCTACAGCCTCGAGGAGGGGAGAGACACAGGTGCCTACTAGCAAGCTCACGAACGGCAGACGACATGACGGCTGAGCAGCAGATAGAGGAACTCAGAAACGCGGTGGCACAACTGAACGCCGAGGCTCTAGCATCCAGGAAGAGGGAGGAGGAAGCAGCCGCAGCCTGCAGGGATCTCCAGGTCAGGTTAGACGTGCTGACAAAGCAGACACCCCGGCAGGAGGGCATTGGGTTGGCGAGACGGACAGGCGGGCTGGTCTCTCACTTCGATGGGAACCTGCAACAGTATCCCAACTTTAGAGCCGACGTACTGTGCGCACTGCAACTGCTGCATAAAGACTTTAGAGATGAACAAGAGAGAGTGGGGTTCATCATGTCCCATCTGCATGGGGATGCGAGAGCATGGCTACGCAATTTATGGAGAGATAAGGATCCGGCGCTACAGAATGCAGATGCCTTTATTAAAGCAATGGATGGGTGTTTTTTATCAAGTATTGACGTGGATCTTGCACGGAAGGAGGTGCATGGGCTGAGACAAGGGAGGGCCAGCGTCAGGCAGTACCATGCCCGCTTTTTCGCCTTGGTCAGTGCCCTGGAATGGGACAGAGATTCGGCTCCTGTAAGAGACCTCTTTTGGGAGGGGCTGCATAACTCGATTAAAGATGAGATCGCCAGGGGGGAGAGACCCCGAACCACCCAGGAGATCGTTCAGAGGGCGCTGGCAGTGGGGGTGAGGCTGGAAGGACGTCCGTGGAACAGGGACGAAGGGCGTGGAGGGCGCGAACCAGCCGGGGGCCCCTCCTTCTTTCCCAGGGAAGCAGCGCGGGCGCAATCCACGCCTCCGCCAGGAGGAGGAGCCGAACCTATGGAGGTGGGAGGTGCAAGGGCTCAGTCAGCAACCAGAGCCCTAGCACCAGCAGCAGTGAAAGCGAAGCCTCCTAGAGGGACCAGGAAGTGTTACGTCTGTGAGGAGCCAGGGCATATGGCGAAAGAGTGTCCCCAGAGGCCCCACAAGCTCACTGCAGCCTCAGCAATGGTGACTGCAGCAACACAGCAAGGAGGACCACAGCAGGGAAACGAGGCTGTCTGGCTGGAGGAAGAGGCACTGGGGCCCAGCCAGACGTGTTAGTGACGCAGTCCCCAGCGATTTTACAGCCCGTGAACCCCCTCCCGCCCAAACCAGTAGTGAGGCTCACAGCGTCTCTCCAACTGCCCAATGGAATCACCATGGACGTGCCAATCACCATTGACTCAGGCAGCAATGCGGACTTTATAGGGCAGGACTTTGTCGACAGGCACCCTGTGCAGTTGCTGCCGGCCACACTGCCCCTGCAGGTTGTCACGGTGGATGGCAGGGAGCTGCTCGGGGGGCAAGTGGTGAAGCAGACGCCACCAATGGTGATGCGACTTGGGAATCACAGAGAAATCATCAGCTTCAACGTCACTCGACTATCTGACACGCCCATTGTATTGGGCATGAGTTGGCTGGACAAGCACAGCCCAGCGATGGCTTGGTACCAGAGGCAGCTGACCTTCGGCTCTTCCTTTTGTGCTGAACACTGCATCGTGCCCAGGCAGGAAGGAGAGGAAGAGGAGTCACAGCTGCTGCTAGGCACGCTGCAAGCGATTCCACACAAGTACGCTGAATTTTTGGAAGTTTTCTGCGAGAAGGAGGCAGACAGGCTACCCCCTCACAGACCATATGACTGCAAAATTGACCTGCTGCCGGGGGCGGCGCTGCCGAAAGGGAAACTGTATTCCATGTCAGAGGACGAACTGCAGGAACTCAAAGAGTTCATTGACCATAACTTGCAACGCGGCTTCATCCGGGAGTCCAGGGCAGTGGGGGGCAGTCCCGTATTCTTTGTTAAGAAGCGGGACACGCCCCAGAAAAGACTGGTAGTGGATTACAGGATTTTGAACAGTCTGACTAGGCCATCGGACTTCCCCATGCCCCGTATTGACGACCTCCTCGCAAAGGTACGGAAGGGCAGAGTGTTCACCAAGTTGGACCTGCGGGGGGCGTACAACCTCATTCGCATGCGGGAAGGAGATGAGTGGAAGACAGCCATGTTCACGCCACTGGGGACCTACGAATATAGAGTTATGCCTTTTGGATTGCAAAATGGCTCCCACGTTTTTCAAGCGTTTATGCATCACGTGTTGGCGGGACTTCTCTACAAGACGTGCGTCTGTTTCTTAGACGACATCCTGATCTTTTCGGAGTCGCAGCAGGAGCATGACGGACACGTCAAGGAAGTGCTGAGCAGGCTAAAGCAACATAGGCTCTACGCCAAGCTGGAGAAGTGCCAATTTGACGTGCCGGAGGTGGATTTTCTGGGCTACAAGCTGTCTGACAAGGGGCTCGCCATGGACAGCGCCAAGGTTCGAGCGGTGTTGGATTGGAAGAGTCCGCGCAACCGGAAGGAGGTCCAACGGTTTGTCGGCTTTGCGAACTTCTATCGCAAGTTTATCAAGGGCTTCGCGATGCAGACAGCGGCCATCACTGACACGCTTAGCTCCAAGAAGAAGAAGTTCGTTTGGACAGCGCAGGCGGAGCAGTCCTTTCAGGCACTCAAGCGTCTCTTCGCGTCGGAAGAGCAGCTGCTTCATGTCAACCCCAGCAAGCCGATGAGGGTGGAGACAGACGCCTCGGACAGAGCCGTGGGGGCGGTCCTGTTGCAGAAAGACCCGCAGGGGGTGTGGCGACCGGGAGCGTTTTACTCCAGGAAGCTCAGCAAGTCCGAACAGAACTACACCATCTGGGACAGGGAGTTGCTGGCCATTCACGCAGCGTTCAAGGCGTGGAGGCACTTTCTGATCGGCGCCAAGCACACGGTGCAGGTTTGCACGGACCACAAGAATCTAGAGCACTGGCGCACGGCACAGTTCCTGAACCAGAGGCAGATACGTTGGGCTGAGTTCTTTGCAAACTTCGACTTCCGAATAGAGTATGTCCCGGGGGACACCAACATCATGGCGGACGCTCTCTCCCGTAAGCCACAGTATCTGGAGGACGCAACGCCAGCGGCCGCCATGCACATCTTCGCACCAGCAGTGTGGGCGTGCGCCGCGGCGACCGTGGACCTAGAGGCGGTGCGACGTGCGTTGCAGGAGGACTCCTTCGCACAAGCAAAGATGGCAGAGGTGCAAAGGGGCAAGGCAGCGGCCGACGGTTTCCGGCTACGAGATGGATTGCTCATCCGAAAAGGGGCCATCTACGTGCCGGGAGACGAACTTCGAGCCAAGGTGCTGCAGCAGCTGCACGACGCGCCCACGGCCGGGCACTTTGGCAAGGAGAAGACGGTGGAATTAGTAGCCAGGGATTTCTGGTGGCCTGGAATGAGAGGGGAGGTCGCAGACTACGTGGCGAGGTGCGACACCTGCCAGAGGGCCAAACCAGTGCACAAACCGCCGGCCGGACTGTTGGAACCGCTGCAAACTCCGGTCGAACCTTGGGAAAGGGTGGCGCTGGACTTTGTCACGGATCTGCCCAGCTCAAGGGGCAAGACGGCAGTGCTGGTGGTGGTGGACCTGTTTTCCAAGATGGCGCATTTCATTCCGTGTGCGAAGGTGGCCACGGCGGAGCAAACCGCCAAACTGTTCATAGACCACGTGTTCAAGGTTCATGGTCTGCCACGGTCTATTCTGTCCGACCGGGGGCGGCAGTTCATCTCGAATTTCTGGCAGAAGCTGATGGGCTTCCTGAACGTCAAGATCAACCTGGCGTCGGCGAGACACCCGCAGACCAACGGGCAAGCGGAGCGGGTCAATGCCATCATGCAGCAGTACCTGAGATGTTATGCAAATCAACAGCCTGCGACGTGGGTGGATTACCTACCGCTTGCCGAGTTCGCCTACAACAACACGAAGCACGTGTCCACGGGGGTCACGCCGTTCTTCGCCAACAACGGGAGGCACCCCAGAACCTTCCCAGGACTGGAAAGAATGGGGGAGGGGGAGCCGCAGACAGCAGATGCGTTCGCGTCGGAGCTACAGGAGGTCCACGATCAGCTGAGGCGCCACCTGGAGCTGGCCAAGCACGCATACAAGGTACAAGCGGACAAGCACAGAAGGGTTGGAGAAGAGCTCCACGTGGGAGACTGGGTTTGGTTAGCAGCCCACGCAGTGCCGGCCAGGTCGTTGGCCAAGAAGAAACTAGGGCATAAGCAACTGGGGCCCTACCAAGTCGAAGAGCAGGTCAACCCGGTAGCTTTCAGACTGGCACTTCCGGAGGGTTCCAGGATGCATCCGGTATTCCACAGATCGGTGCTCACTCCCTACAAGGCACCGCACAGGTTCCAGGAACCCGGAACAGCGCCGAGTCCGGTCAGAGACAGAACAGGGCACGCGGAAGTGGCACAGAAGGAGCGCATCAACGAGGTCACTGAGATTTTGGACTCCAGATGGGGGGAAGAGGGGGTAGAATACTTTCTCGCCAAGGAGGGCACCCCGGCCAGTGCGAACAGCTGGGTGCCGGGCTACGCCTTGGACGAACCTCTCCTCAAAGACGATTTCATGCCCTCTTTCCCCATAGACCTATGCCAGCAGAATATTTTGACGACTGGCTTTTCACGCCCACACTTTCGGCCAGCACTTTCCGGGGGTTCGACTCGGACGAGGACCCGACACAAGACGTCCGTTCCCCGGAGGGGTCACCCTCGGGATCTGCATCAGAACCCTCGTATTGGTGGGACGATAGGCCAGAGGAGCAGTGGCGCAGACGGTGGCTGGAAGGCCCAGGACGAGCAACACCGACAGGAGGAAGTGAGGGAGAGACGGACATGGACGTTTTCGGGGACGACCCTGGTTTCGAGCACGGCGGCACAGAGATGGAAGCGGAGGTGACTGTCGTCGACGAGAGCGGGGAGGAAGACCCGGGAGACTTCAGATGGAGGCCTGCCACGGGAAGCGACCGATACCCGACGTTCGTCCCTTTGCAACAGCAGCCCCCAGCTCCAGCACCGGAAGGAGGGGAGGGGGGAATGGGGGGCTTCGAGGGGGGGATGGATGTCAGGGGTTTAGGAGCAGAAGCACGGGCAAGGGAGGAAACAGAGAGCGAAGGGGAGGAGGCAGAAGAAACGATGAGTGACGACGACGACCCGAGATCTCCTAGTCTTTCCAGTGAATCAGAGGATTCACAGAAAGGAGCACCAGTGGCGAGGGCAAGGGGGGAGTCTAGGGGGGCACCCCAGGAAGACAGAGCCAGAGAGGACTCAGGGGGGAGCAGCTGGAAATCGGGACCAGCGTCATTGCCAGGAAGCAGGGAAGAGGAAGGGAGCCAGGGGGGAAGCGCTGGCAGCTCACCACAGGAGGGAGGACATGAGTCAGGAGTGGCCACACCTCCACAGGAGGGAGGACATGAGTCGGGGATGGCCACACCTCCATCGGGGAGCGAAGAAACGGTTGAGAGGAAAGTCGAAGGTTGGGCGCGCGCGCCAAGTTCAAATGCAGAGGAAGGCGGCGCAGTAAGCAGCCCCGAAAGAGAGCCAGGTCCTAAAGCCCGGCGCAAGGAGGCAGGAGGGGCTGGGTCAGCGTCAGAAGAATCCCGGAAGGAAGAAGCCCCGGGGGGTAGAGGGACCCAGAGGAGGACAGTCAGGAGGAAAAGGTGGAGCAAGGCTAGGATATTAAGTTGGTGCACACAGGGCGGAGACTCAGACGGAGCTTCGCCGACCTAGCTACTAGGCGTAGAGTTGCGCGCAGCAGCGTGAGAATGGAAACTGTAATTCAATAAAGACTTTTACTTAATGACCGCTGGCTAGCGTGATCCTCTGTGAGCTAGGATCTTCAAGCAGCTCTGACACTGACTTTTGGCAATTCACTCAAAAATGGTGCCAGAAGCTTGCAAATGATCCCCTGAAAGCTTTGGCGATGGAAACAAAAGGTTTTTTATCACAGGACAAGAAATCAGCCCTCAAAAACTTAACCGGCAGAAAATATTTTTTTGAAAAAATCCCTAAGCCCCGGGGTCACAATTTCAGCAAAAATCTGACTTTTGGCAATTCACTCAAAAATGGTGCCAGAAGCTTGCAAATGATCCCCTGAAAGTTTGGCGATGGAAACAGAAGGCTTTTTTATCACAGGACAAGAAATCAGCCCTCAAAAACTTAACCGGCAGAAAATATTTTTTTGAAAAAATCCCTAAGCCCCGGGGTCACAATTTCAGCAAAAATCTGACTTTTGGCAATTCACTCAAAAATGGTGCCAGAAGCTTGCAAATGATCCCCTGAAAGCTTTGGCGATGGAAACAGAAGGCTTTTTATCGCAGGACAAGAAATCAGCCCTCAAAAACTTAACCGGCAGAAAATATTTTTTTGAAAAACTCCCTAAGCCCCGGGGTCACAATTTCAGCAAAAATCTGACTTTTGGCAATTCACTCAAAAATGGTGCCAGAAGCTTGCAAATGATCCCCTGAAAGCTTTGGCGATGGAAACAGAAGGCTTTTTATCACAGGACAAGAAATCAGCCCTCAAAAACTTAACCGCCAGAAAATATTTTTTTGAAAAACTCCCTAAGCCCCGGGGTCACAATTTCAGCAAAAATCTGACTTTTGGCAATTCACTCAAAAATGGTGCCAAAAGCTTGCAAATGATCCCCTGAAAGCTTTGGCGATGGAAACAGAAGGCTTTTTATCACAGGACAAGAAATCAGCCCTCAAAAACTTAACCGGCAGAAAATTTTTTTTTGAAAAACTCCCTAAGCCCCGGGGTCACAATTTCAGCAAAAATCTGACTTTTGGCCATTCACTCAAAAATGGTGCCAAAAGCTTGAAAATGCTCTCCTGAAAGGTTTGGCACTCGAAACAGACGGCTTTTTATCACAGGACAAGAAATCAGCCCTCAAAAACTTAACCGGCAGAAAATATTTTTTTGAAAAAATCCCTAAGCCCCGGGGTCACAATTTCACCAAAAATCTGACTTTTGGCAATTCACTCAAAAATGGTGCCAGAAGCTTGCAAATGATCCCCTGAAAGCTTTGGCGATGGAAACAGAAGGCTTTTTATCACAGGACAAGAAATCAGCCCTCAAAAACGTAACCGGCAGAAAATATTGTTTTGAAAAACTCCCTAAGCCCCGGGGTCACAATTTCAGCAAAAATTTGACTTTTGGCAATTCACTCAAAAATGGTGCCAGAAGCTTGCAAATGATCCCTTGAAAGCTTTGGCGATGGAAACAGAAGGCTTCTTATCACAGGACAAGAAATCAGCCCTCAAAAACTTAACCGGCAGAAAATATTTTTTTGAAAAAATCCCTAAGCCCCGGGGTCACAATTTCAGCAAAAATTTGACTTTTGGCAATTCACTCAAAAATGGTGCCAGAAGCTTGCAAATGATCCCCTGAAAGCTTTGGCGATGGAAACAGAAGGCTTTTTATCACAGGACAAGAAATCAGCCCTCAAAAACTTAACCGGCAGAAAATATTTTTTTGAAAAAATCCCTAAGCCCCGGGGTCACAATTTCAGCAAAAATCTGACTTTTGGCAATTCACTCAAAAATGGTGCCAGAAGCTTGCAAATGATCCCCTGAAAGCTTTGGCGATGGAAACAGAAGGCTTTTTATCACAGGACAAGAAATCAGCCCTCAAAAACTTAACCGGCAGAAAATATTTTTTTGAAAAAATCCCTAAGCCCCGGGGTCACAATTTCAGCAAAAATCTGACTTTTGGCAATTCACTCAAAAATGGTGCCAGAAGCTTGCAAATGATCCCCTGAAAGTTTGGCGATTGAAACAGAAGGCTTTTTTATCACAGGACAAGAAATCAGCCCTCAAAAACTTAACCGGCAGAAAATATTTTTTTGAAAAACTCCCTAAGCCCCGGGGTCACAATTTCAGCAAAAATCTGACTTTTGGCAATTCACTCAAAAATGGTGCCAGAAGCTTGCAAATGATCCCCTGAAAGCTTTGGCGATGGAAACAGAAGGCTTTTTATCACAGGACAAGAAATCAGCCCTCAAAAACTTAACCGCCAGAAAATATTTTTTTGAAAAACTCCCTAAGCCCCGGGGTCACAATTTCAGCAAAAATCTGACTTTTGGCAATTCACTCAAAAATGGTGCCAAAAGCTTGCAAATGATCCCCTGAAAGCTTTGGCGATGGAAACAGAAGGCTTTTTATCACAGGACAAGAAATCAGCCCTCAAAAACTTAACCGGCAGAAAATATTTTTTTGAAAAACTCCCTAAGCCCCGGGGTCACAATTTCAGCAAAAATCTGACTTTTGGCAATTCACTCAAAAATGGTGCCAAAAGCTTGAAAATGCTCTCCTGAAAGGTTTGGCACTCGAAACAGAAGGCTTTTTATCACAGGACAAGAAATCAGCCCTCAAAAAGTTAACCGGCAGAAAATATCTTTTTGAAAAAATCCCTAAGCCCTGGGGTCACAATTTCAGCAAAAATCTGACTTTTGGCAATTCACTCAAAAATGGTGCCAGAAGCTTGCAAATGATCCCCTGAAAGCTTTGGCGATGGAAACAAAAGGCTTTTTATCACAGGACAAGAAATCAGCCCTCAAAAACTTAACCGGCAGAAAATATTTTTTTGAAAAAATCCCTAAGCCCCGGGGTCACAATTTCAGCAAAAATTTGACTTTTGGCAATTCACTCAAAAATGGTGCCAGAAGCTTTCAAATGATCCCCTGAAAGCTTTGGCGATGGAAACAGAAGGCTTTTTATCACAGGACAAGAAATCAGCCCTCAAAAACTTAACCGGCAGAAAATATTTTTTTGAAAAACTCCCTAAGCCCCGGGGTCACAATTTCAGCAAAAATCTGACTTTTGGCAATTCACTCAAAAATGGTGCCAGAAGCTTGAAAATGCTCTCCTGAAAGGTTTGGCACTAGAAACAGAAGGCTTTTTATCACAGGACAAGAAATCAGCCCTCAAAAACTTAACCGGCAGAAAATATTTTTTTGAAAAAATCCCTAAGCCCCGGGGTCACAATTTCACCAAAAATCTGACTTTTGGCAATTCACTCAAAAATGGTGCCAGAAGCTTGCAAATGATCCCCTGAAAGCTTTGGCGATGGAAACAGAAGGCTTTTTATCACAGGACAAGAAATCAGCCCTCAAAAACTTAAGGGGCAGAAAATATTTTTTTGAAAAAATCCCTAAGCCCCGGGGTCACAATTTCAGCAAAAATCTGACTTTTGGGAATTCACTCAATAATGGTGCCAAAAGCTTGAAAATGCTCTCCTGAAAGGTTTGGCACTCGAAACAGAAGGCTTTTTATCACAGGACAAGAAATCTGCCCTCAAAAACTTAACCGGCAGAAAATATTTTTTTGAAAAACTCCCTAAGCCCCGGGGTCACAATTTCAGCAAAAATCTGACTTTTGGCAATTCACTGCAAAATGGTGCCAAAAGCTTGAAAATGCTCTACTGAAAGGTTTGGCACTCGAAACAGAAGGCTTTTTATCACAGGACAAGAAATCAGCCCTCAAAAACTTAACCGGCAGAAAATATCTTTTTGAAAATATCCCTAAGCCCTGGGGTCACAATTTCAGCAAAAATCTGACTTTTGGCAATTCACTCAAAAATGGTGCCAGAAGCTTGCAAATGATCCCCCGAAAGCTTTGGCGATGGAAACAAAAGGCTTTTTAGCACAGGACAAGAAATCAGCCCTCAAAAACTTAACCGGCAGAAAATATTTTTTTGAAAAAATCCCTAAGCCCCGGGGTCACAATTTCAGCAAAAATTTGACTTTTGGCAATTCACTCAAAAATGGTGCCAGAAGCTTGCAAATGATCCCCTGAAAGCTTTGGCGATGGAAACAGAAGGCTTTTTATCACAGGACAAGAAATCAGCCCTCAAAAACTTAACCGGCAGAAAATATTTTTTTGAAAAACTCCCTAAGCCCCGGGGTCACAATTTCACCAAAAATCTGACTTTTGGCAATTCACTCAATAATGGTGCCAGAAGCTTGCAAATGATCCCCTGAAAGCTTTGGCGATGGAAACAGAAGGCTTTTTATCACAGGACAAGAAATCAGCCCTCAAAAACGTAACCGGCAGAAAATATTTTTTTGAAAAACTCCCTAAGCCCCGGGGTCACAATTTCAGCAAAAATCTGACTTTTGGCAATTCACTCAAAAATGGTGCCAAAAGCTTGAAAATGCTCTCCTGAAAGGTTTGGCACTCGAAACAGAAGGCTTTTTATCACAGGACAAGAAATCAGCCCTCAAAAACTTAACCGGCAGAAAATATTTTTTTGAAAAAATCCCTAAGCCCTGGGGTCACAATTTCAGCAAAAATCTGACTTTTGGCAATTCACTCAAAATGGTGCCAGAAGCTTGCAAATGATCCCCTGAAAGCTTTGGCGATGGAAACAAAAGGCTTTTTATCACAGGACAAGAAATCAGCCCTCAAAAACTTAACCGGCAGAAAATATTTTTTTGAAAAAATCCCTAAGCCCCGGGGTCACAATTTCACCAAAAATCTGACTTTTGGCAATTCACTCAAAAATGGTGCCAGAAGCTTGCAAATGATCCCCTGAAAGCTTTGGCGATGGAAACAGAAGGCTTTTTATCACAGGACAAGAAATCAGCCCTCAAAAACTTAAGGGGCAGAAAATATTTTTTTGAAAAAATCCCTAAGCCCTGGGGTCACAATTTCAGCAAAAATCTGACTTTTGGCAATTCACTCAAAAATGGTGCCAAAAGCTTGAAAATGCTCTCCTGAAAGGTTTGGCACTCGAAACAGAAGGCTTTTTATCACAGGACAAGAAATCAGCCCTCAAAAACTTAACCGGCAGAAAATATTTTTTTGAAAAAATCCCTAAGCCCTGGGGTCACAATTTCAGCAAAAATCTGACTTTTGGCAATTCACTCAAAAATGGTGCCAGAAGCTTGCAAATGATCCCCTGAAAGCTTTGGCGATGGAAACAAAAGGCTTTTTATCACAGGACAAGAAATCAGCCCTCAAAAACTTAACCGGCAGAAAATATTTTTTTGAAAAAATCCCTAAGCCCCGGGGTCACAATTTCAGCAAAAATTTGACTTTTGGCAATTCACTCAAAAATGGTGCCAGAAGCTTGCAAATGATCCCTTGAAAGCTTTGGCGATGGAAACAGAAGGCTTTTTATCACAGGACAAGAAATCAGCCCTCAAAAACTTAACCGGCAGAAAATATTTTTTTGAAAAAATCCCTAAGCCCCGGGGTCACAATTTCAGCAAAAATTTGACTTTTGGCAATTCACTCAAAAATGGTGCCAGAAGCTTGCAAATGATCCCCTGAAAGCTTTGGCGATGGAAACAGAAGGCTTTTTATCACAGGACAAGAAATCAGCCCTCAAAAACTTAACCGGCAGAAAATATTTTTTTGAAAAAATCCCTAAGCCCCGGGGTCACAATTTCAGCAAAAATCTGACTTTTGGCAATTCACTCAAAAATGGTGCCAGAAGCTTGCAAATGATCCCCTGAAAGCTTTGGCGATGGAAACAGAAGGCTTTTTATCACAGGACAAGAAATCAGCCCTCAAAAACTTAACCGGCAGAAAATATTTTTTTGAAAAACTCCCTAAGCCCTGGGGTCACAATTTCAGCAAAAATCTGACTTTTGGCAATTCACTCAAAAATGGTGCCAAAAGCTTGAAAATGCTCTCCTGAAAGGTTTGGCACTCGAAACAGAAGGCTTTTTATCACAGGACAAGAAATCAGCCCTCAAAAACTTAACCGGCAGAAAATATCTTTTTGAAAAAATCCCTAAGCCCTGGGGTCACAATTTCAGCAAAAATCTGACTTTTGGCAATTCACTCAAAAATGGTGCCAGAAGCTTGCAAATGATCGCCTGAACGCTTTGGCGATGGAAACAGAAGGCTTTTTATCACAGGACAAGAAATCAGCCCTCAAAAACGTAACCGGCAGAAAATATTTTTTTGAAAAAATCCCTAAGCCCCGGGGTCACAATTTCAGCAAAAATCTGACTTTTGGCAATTCACTCAATAATGGTGCCAAAAGCTTGAAAATGCTCTCCTGAAAGGTTTGGCACTCGAAACAGAAGGCTTTTTATCACAGGACAAGAAATCAGCCCTCAAAAACTTAACCGGCAGAAAATATTTTTTTGAAAAAATCCCTAAGCCCTGGGGTCACAATTTCAGCAAAAATCTGACTTTTGGCGATTCACTCAAAAATGGTGCCAGAAGCTTGCAAATGATCCCCTGAAAGCTTTGGCGATGGAAACAAAAGGCTTTTTATCACAGGACAAGAAATCAGCCCTCAAAAACTTAACCGGCAGAAAATATTTTTTTGAAAAACTCCCTAAGCCCCGGGGTCACAATTTCAGCAAAAATCTGACTTTTGGCAATTCACTCAAAAATGGTGCCAAAAGCTTGAAAATGCTCTCCTGAAAGGTTTGGCACTCGAAACAGAAGGCTTTTTATCACAGGACAAGAAATCAGCCCTCAAAAACTTAACCGGCAGAAAATATCTTTTTGAAAAAATCCCTAAGCCCTGGGGTCACAATTTCAGCAAAAATCTGACTTTTGGCAATTCACTCAAAAATGGTGCCAGAAGCTTGCAAATGATCCCCCGAAAGCTTTGGCGATGGAAACAAAAGGCTTTTTATCACAGGACAAGAAATCAGCCCCCAAAAACTTAACCGGCAGAAAATATTTTTTTGAAAAAATCCCTAAGGGTCACAATTTCAGCAAAAATTTGACTTTTGGCAATTCACTCAAAAATGGTGCCAGAAGCTTGCAAATGATCCCCTGAAAGCTTTGGCGATGGAAACAGAAGGCTTTTTATCACAGGACAAGAAATCAGCCCTCAAAAACTTAACCGGCAGAAAATATTTTTTTGAAAAAATCCCTAAGCCCCGGGGTCAGAATTTCAGCAAAAATCTGACTTTTGGCAATTCACTCAAAAATGGTGCCAGAAGCTTGCAAATGATCCCCTGAAATCTTTGGCGATGGAAACAGAAGGCTTTTTATCACAGGACAAGAAATCAGCCCTCAAAAACTTAACCGGCAGAAAATATTTTTTTGAAAAACTCCCTAAGCCCCGGGGTCACAATTTCACCAAAAATCTGACTTTTGGCAATTCACTCAAAAATGGTGCCAGAAGCTTGCAAATGATCCCCTGAAAGCTTTGGCGATGGAAACAGAAGGCTTTTTATCACAGGACAAGAAATCAGCCCTCAAAAACGTAACCGGCAGAAAATATTTTTTTGAAAAAATCCCTAAGCCCCGGGGTCACTATTTCAGCAAAAATCTGACTTTTGGCAATTCACTCAATAATGGTGCCAAAAGCTTGAAAATGCTCTCCTGAAAGGTTTGGCACTCGAAACAGAAGGCTTTTTATCACAGGACAAGAAATCAGCCCTCAAAAACTTAACCGGCAGAAAATATTTTTTTGAAAAAATCCCTAAGCCCTGGGGTCACAATTTCAGCAAAAATCTGACTTTTGGCGATTCACTCAAAAATGGTGCCAGAAGCTTGCAAATGATCCCCTGAAAGCTTTGGCGATGGAAACAAAAGGCTTTTTATCACAGGACAAGAAATCAGCCCTCAAAAACTTAACCGGCAGAAAATATTTTTTTGAAAAACTCCCTAAGCCCCGGGGTCACAATTTCAGCAAAAATCTGACTTTTGGCAATTCACTCAAAAATGGTGACAAAAGCTTGAAAATGCTCTCCTGAAAGGTTTGGCACTCGAAACAGAAGGCTTTTTATCACAGGACAAGAAATCAGCCCTCAAAAACTTAACCGGCAGAAAATATTTTTTTGAAAAAATCCCTAAGCCCTGGGGTCACAATTTCAGCAAAAATCTGACTTTTGGCGATTCACTCAAAAATGGTGCCAGAAGCTTGCAAATGATCCCCTGAAAGCTTTGGCGATGGAAACAAAAGGCTTTTTATCACAGGACAAGAAATCAGCCCTCAAAAACTTAACCGGCAGAAAATATTTTTTTGAAAAAATCCCTAAGCCCCGGGGTCACAATTTCAGCAAAAATTTGACTTTTGGCAATTCACTCAAAAATGGTGCCAGAAGCTTGCAAATGATCCCCTGAAAGCTTTGGCGATGGAAACAGAAGGCTTTTTATCACAGGACAAGAAATCAGCCCTCAAAAACTTAACCGGCAGAAAATATTTTTTTGAAAAAATCCCTAAGCCCCGGGGTCACAATTTCAGCAAAAATCTGACTTTTGGCAATTCACTCAAAAATGGTGCCAGAAGCTTGCAAATGATCCCCTGAAATCTTTGGCGATGGAAACAGAAGGCTTTTTATCACAGGACAAGAAATCAGCCCTCAAAAACTTAACCGGCAGAAAATATTTTTTTGAAAAACTCCCTAAGCCCCGGGGTCACAATTTCACCAAAAATCTGACTTTTGGCAATTCACTCAAAAATGGTGCCAGAAGCTTGCAAATGATCCCCTGAAAGCTTTGGCGATGGAAACAGAAGGCTTTTTATCACAGGACAAGAAATCAGCCCTCAAAAACGTAACCGGCAGAAAATATTTTTTTGAAAAAATCCCTAAGCCCCGGGGTCACAATTTCAGCAAAAATCTGACTTTTGGCAATTCACTCAATAATGGTGCCAAAAGCTTGAAAATGCTCTCCTGAAAGGTTTGGCACTCGAAACAGAAGGCTTTTTATCACAGGACAAGAAATCAGCCCTCAAAAACTTAACCGGCAGAAAATATTTTTTTGAAAAAATCCCTAAGCC
Organism: Podarcis liolepis; assembly: GCF_965112155.1. Taxonomy (NCBI): domain Eukaryota; kingdom Metazoa; phylum Chordata; class Lepidosauria; order Squamata; family Lacertidae; genus Podarcis; species Podarcis liolepis. The sequence continues at coordinate 15,918,515 of NC_139571.1, read as the reverse complement.
CTGGGGTCACAATTTCAGCAAAAATCTGACTTTTGGCGATTCACTCAAAAATGGTGCCAGAAGCTTGCAAATGATCCCCTGAAAGCTTTGGCGATGGAAACAAAAGGCTTTTTATCACAGGACAAGAAATCAGCCCTCAAAAACTTAACCGGCAGAAAATATTTTTTTGAAAAACTCCCTAAGCCCCGGGGTCACAATTTCAGCAAAAATCTGACTTTTGGCAATTCACTCAAAAATGGTGCCAAAAGCTTGAAAATGCTCTCCTGAAAGGTTTGGCACTCGAAACAGAAGGCTTTTTATCACAGGACAAGAAATCAGCCCTCAAAAACTTAACCGGCAGAAAATATCTTTTTGAAAAAATCCCTAAGCCCTGGGGTCACAATTTCAGCAAAAATCTGACTTTTGGCAATTCACTCAAAAATGGTGCCAGAAGTTTGCAAATGATCCCCCGAAAGCTTTGGCGATGGAAACAAAAGGCTTTTTATCACAGGACAAGAAATCAGCCCTCAAAAACTTAACTGGCAGAAAATATTTTTTTGAAAAAATCCCTAAGCCCCGGGGTCACAATTTCAGCAAAAATTTGACTTTTGGCAATTCACTCAAAAATGGTGCCAGAAGCTTGCAAATGATCCCCTGAAAGCTTTGGCGATGGAAACAGAAGGCTTTTTATCACAGGACAAGAAATCAGCCCTCAAAAACTTAACCGGCAGAAAATATTTTTTTGAAAAACTCCCTAAGCCCCGGGGTCACAATTTCAGCAAAAATCTGACTTTTGGCAATTCACTCAAAAATGGTGCCAGAAGCTTGCAAATGATCGCCTGAAATCTTTGGCGATGGAAACAGAAGGCTTTTTATCACAGGACAAGAAATCAGCCCTCAAAAACTTAACCGGCAGAAAATATTTTTTTGAAAAACTCCCTATGCCGCGGGGTCACAATTTCAGCAAAAATCTGACTTTTGGCAATTCACTCAAAAATGGTGCCAAAAGCTTGAAAATGCTCTCCTGAAAGGTTTGGCACTCGAAACAGAAGGCTTTTTATCACAGGACAAGAAATCAGCCCTCAAAAACTTAACCGGCAGAAAATATTTTTTTGAAAAAATCCCTAAGCCCCGGGGTCACAATTTCAGCAAAAATCTGACTTTTGGCAATTCACTCAAAAATGGTGCCAGAAGCTTGCAAATGATCCCCTGAAAGCTTAGGCGATGGAAACAGAAGGCTTTTTATCACAGGACAAGAAATCAGCCCTCAAAAACGTAACCGGCAGAAAATATTTTTTTGAAAAACTCCCTAAGCCCCGGGGTCACAATTTCAGCAAAAATCTGACTTTTGGCAATTCACTCAAAAATGGTGCCAAAAGCTTGAAAATGCTCTCCTGAAAGGTTTGGCACTCGAAACAGAAGGCTTTTTATCACAGGACAAGAAATCAGCCCTCAAAAACTTAACCGGCAGAAAATATTTTTTTGAAAAAATCCCTAAGCCCTGGGGTCACAATTTCAGCAAAAATCTGACTTTTGGCAATTCACTCAAAAATGGTGCCAGAAGCTTGCAAATGATCCCCTGAAAGCTTTGGCGATGGAAACAAAAGGCTTTTTATCACAGGACAAGAAATCAGCCCTCAAAAACTTAACCGGCAGAAAGTATTTTTTTGAAAAAATCCCTAAGCCCCGGGGTCACAATTTCAGCAAAAATTTGACTTTTGGCAATTCACTCAAAAATGGTGCCAGAAGCTTGCAAATGATCCCTTGAAAGCTTTGGCGATGGAAACAGAAGGCTTTTTATCACAGGACAAGAAATCAGCCCTCAAAAACTTAACCGGCAGAAAATATTTTTTTGAAAAAATCCCTAAGCCCCGGGGTCACAATTTCAGCAAAAATCTGACTTTTGGCAATTCACTCAAAAATGGTGCCAGAAGCTTGCAAATGATCCCCTGAAAGCTTTGGCGATGGAAACAGAAGGCTTTTTTATCACAGGACAAGAAATCAGCCCTCAAAAACTTAACCGGCAGAAAATATTTTTTTGAAAAAATCCCTAAGCCCCGGGGTCACAATTTCAGCAAAAATCTGACTTTTGGCAATTCACTCAAAAATGGTGCCAGAAGCTTGCAAATGATCCCCTGAAAGCTTTGGCGATGGTAACAGAAGGCTTTTTATCACAGGACAAGAAATCAGCCCTCAAAAACTTAACCGGCAGAAAATATTTTTTTGAAAAAATCCCTAAGCCCCGGGGTCACAATTTCTGCAAAAATCTGACTTTTGGCAATTCACTCAAAAATGGTGCCAACCGGTTGTAAATGCTCACCTGAAAGCTTTGGCAATGGAAACAGAAGGCTTTTTATCACAGGACAAGAAAGCAGCCCTCAAAAACTTAACCTGCTGAAAATATTTTTTTGAAAAAATCCCTAAGCCCCAGGGTCACAATTTCAGCAAAAATCTGACTTTTGGCAGTTCACTCAAAAATGGTTCCAAGAGCTTAAAAATGCTCCCCTGAAAGGTTTGGCACTCGAAACAGAAGGCTTTTTATCACAGGACAAGAAATCAGCCCTCAAAAACTTAACAGGCAGAAAATATTTTTTTGAAAAAATCCCTAAGCCCCGGGGGTCACAATTTCAGCAAAAATATGACTTTTGGCAATTCACTCAAAAATGGTGCCAGACGCTTGCAAATGAACCCCTGAAAGCTTTGGCGATGGAAACAGATCCTTTTTATCACACGACAAGAAATCAGCCCTCAAAAACTTAACCGGCAGAAAATATTTTTCTGAAAAAATCCCTAAGCCCCGGGGTCACAATTTCAGCAAAAATCTGACTTTTGGCAATTCACTCAAAAATGGTGCCAGAAGCTTGCAAATGATCCCCTGAAAGCTTTGGCGATGGAAACAGAAGGCTTTTTATCACAGGACAAGAAATCAGTCCTCAAAAACTTAACCGGCAGAAAATATTTTTTTGAAAAAATCTCTAAGCCCCGGGGTCACAATTTCAGTAAAAATCTGACTTTTGGCAATTTACTCAAAAATGGTGCCAGAAGTTTACAAATGATCCCCTGAAAGCTTTGTCGATGGAAACAGAAGGCTTTTTATCACAGGACAAGAAATCAGCCCTCAAAAACTTAACCGGCAGAAAATATTTTTTTGAAAAAATCTCTAAGCCCCGGGGTCACAATTTCAGTAAAAATCTGACTTTTGGCAATTCACTCAAAAATGGTGCCAGAAGCTTACAAATGATCCCCTGAAAGCTTTGGCGATGGAAACAGAAGGCTTTTTATCACAGGACAAGAAATCAGCCCTCAAAAACTTAACCGGCAGAAAATATTTTTTTGAAAAAATCCCTAAGCCCCGGGGTCACAATTTCAGCAAAAATCTGACTTTTGGCACTTCACTCAAAAATGGTGGCAGAAGCTTGCAAATGATCCCCTGAAAGCTTTGGCGATGGAAACAGTAGGCTTTTTATCACAGGACAAGAAATCAGCCCTCAAAAACTTAACCGGCAGAAAATATTTTTTTGAAAAAATCCCTAAATCTGACTTTTGGCAATTCACTCAAAAATGGTGCCAGACGCTTACAAATGATCCCCTCAAAGCTTTGGCGATGGAAACAGAAGGCTTTTTATCACAGGACAAGAAATCAGCCCTCAAAAACTTAACCGGCAGAAAATATTTTTTGGAAAAAATCCCTAAGCCCCGGGGTCACAATTTCAGCAAAAAACTGACTTTTGGCAATTCACTCAAAAATGGTGCCAGAAGCTTGCAAATGATCCCCTGAAAGGTTTGGCACTCGAAGCAGTAGGCTTTTTATCACAGGACAAGAAATCAGCCCTCAAAAACTTAACCGGCAGAAAATATTTTTTTGAAAAAATCCCTAAATCTGACTTTTGGCAATTCACTCAAAAATGGTGCCAGACGCTTACAAATGATCCCCTCAAAGCTTTGGCGATGGAAACAGAAGGCTTTTTATCACAGGACAAGAAATTAGCGCTCAAAAACTTAACCGGCAGAAAATATTTTTTTGAAAAAATCTCTAAGCCCCGGGGTCACAATTTCAGCAAAAATCTGACTTTTGGCAGTTCACACAAAAATGGTTCCAAGAGCTTAGAAATGCTCCCCTGAAAGGTTTGGCATTCGAAACAGAAGGCTTTTTATCACAGGACAAGAAATCAGCCCTCAAAAACTTAACCGGCAGAAAATATTTTTTTGAAAAAATCCCTAAGCCCCGGGGTCATAATTTCAGGAAAAATCTGACTTTTGGCAATTCACTCAAAAATGGTGCCAGAAGCTTGCAAATGATCCCCTGAAAGCTTTGGCGATGGAAACAGAAGGCTTTTTATCACAGGACAAGAAATCAGCCCTCAAAAACGTAACCGGCAGAAAATATTTTTTTGAAAAAATCCCTAAGCCCCGGGGTCACAATTTCAGCAAAAATCTGACTTTTGGCAATTCACTCAAAAATGGTGCCAGAAGCTTGCAAATGATCCCCTGAAAGCTTTTGCGATTTAAACAGAAGGCTTTTTATCACAGGACAAGAAATCAGCCCTCAAAAAATTAACCGGCAGAAAATATTTTTTTGAAAAAATCCCTAAGCCCCGGGGTCACAATTTCAGCAAAAATCTGACTTTTGGCAATTCACTCAAAAATGGTGCCAGAAGCTTGCAAATGATCCCCTGAAAGCTTTGGCGATGGAAACAGAAGGCTTTTTATCACAGGACAAGAAATCAGCTCTCAAAAACTTAACCGGCAGAAAATATTTTTTTGAAAAAATCCCTAAGCCCCGGGGTCACAATTTCAGGAAAAATCTGACTTTTGGCAATTCACTCAAAAATGGTGCCAGAAGCTTGCAAATGATCCCCTGAAAGCTTTGGCGATGGAAACAGAAGGCTTTTTATCACAGGACAAGAAATCAGCCCTCAAAAACTTAACCGGCAGAAAATATTTTTTTGAAAAAATCCCTAAGCCCCGGGGTCACAATTTCAGCAAAAATCTGACTTTTGGCAATTCACTCAAAAATGGTGCCAGAAGCTTGCAAATGATCCCCTGAAAGCTTTGGCGATGGAAACAGAAGGCTTTTTATCACAGGACAAGAAATCAGCCCTCAAAAACTTAACCGGCAGAAAATATTTTTTTGAAAAAATCCCTAAGGCCCAGGGTCACAATTTCAGCAAAAATCTGACTTTTGGCAATTCACTCAAAAATGCTGCCAGAAGCTGGCAAATGATCCCCTGAAAGCTTTGGCGATGGAAACAGAAGGCTTTTTATAACAGGACAAGAAATCAGCACTCAAAAACGTAACCGGCAGAAAATATTTTTTTGAAAAAATCCCTAAGCCCCGGGGTCACAATTTCAGCAAAAATCTGACTTTTGGCAATTCACTCAAAAATGGGGCCAGAAGCTGGCAAATGATCCCCTGAAAGCTTTGGCGATGGAAACAGAAGGCTTTTTATCACAGGACAAGAAATCAGCCCTCAAAAACTTAACCGGCAGAAAATATTTTTTTGAAAAAATCCCTAAGCCCTCAGAAATCAGCCCTCAAAAACTTAACCGGCAGAAAATATTTTTTTGAAAAAATCCCTAAGCCCCGGGGTCACAATTTCAGCAAAAATCTGACTTTTGGCAGTTCACTCAAAAATGGTTCCAAGAGCTTAAAAATGCTCCCCTGAAAGGTTTGGCACTCGAAACAGAAGGCCTTTTTATCACAGGACAAGAAATCAGCCCTCAAAAACTTATCCGGCAGAAAATATTTTTTTGAAAAAATCCCTAAGCCCCGGGGTCACAATTTCAGCAAAAATCTGACTTTTGGCAGTTCACTCAAAAATGTTTCCAAGAGCTTAAAAATGCTCCCCTGAAAGGTTTGGCACTCGAAACAGAAGGCTTTTTATCACAGGACAAGAAATCAGCCCTCAAAAACTTAACCGGCAGAAAATATTTTTTTGAAAAAATCCCTAAGCCCCGGGGTCACAACTTCAGCAAAAATCTGACTTTTGGCAGTTCACTCAAAAATGGTGCCAGAAGCTTGCAAATGATCCCCTGAAAGCTTTGGCGATGGAAACAGAAGGCTTTTTATCACAGGACAAGAAATCAGCCCTCAAAAACTTAACCGGCAGAAAATATTTTTTTGAAAAAATCTCTAAGCCCTGGGGTCACAATTTCAGCAAAAATCTGACTTTTGGCAGTTCACTCAAAAATGGTTCCAAGAGCTTAAAAATGCTCCCCTGAAAGGTTTGGCACTCGAAACAGAAGGCTTTTTATCACAGGACAAGAAATCAGCCCTCAAAAACTTAACCGGCAGAAAATATTTTTTTGAAAAAATCCCTAAGCCCCGGGGTCACAATTTCAGCAAAAATCTGACTTTTGGCAATTCACTCAAAAATGGTGCCAGAAGCTTGCAAATGATCCCCTGAAAGCTTTGGCGATGGAAACAGAAGGCTTTTGATCACAGGACAAGAAATCAGCCCTCAAAAACCTAACCGGCAGAAAATATTTTTTTGAAAAAATCCCTAAGCCCCGGGGTCACAATTTCAGCAAAAATCTGAATTTTGGCAGTTCACTCAAAAATGGTTCCAAGAGCTTAAAAATGCTCCCCTGAAAGGTTTGGCACTCGAAACAGAAGGCTTTTTATCACAGGACAAGAAATCAGCCCTTAAAAACCTAACCGACAGAAAATATTTTTTTGAAAAAATCCCTAAGCCCCGGGGTCACAATTTCAGCAAAAATCTGACTTTTGGCAATTCACTCAAAAATGGTGCCAGAAGCTTGCAAATGATCCCCTGAAAGCTGTGGCGATGGAAACAGAAGGCTTTTTATCACAGGACAAGAAAGCAGCCCTCAAAAACTTAACCGGCAGAAAATATTTTTTTGAAAAAATCCCTAAGCCCCGGGGTCACAATTTCTGCAAAAATCTGACTTTTGGCAATTCACTCAAAAATGGTGCCAACCGGTTGTAAATGCTCACCTGAAAGTTTTGGCGATGGAAACAGAAGGCTTTTGATCACAGGACAAGAAATCAGCCCTCAAAAACCTAACCGGCAGAAAATATTTTTTTGAAAAAATCCCTAAGCCCCGGGGTCACAATTTCAGCAAAAATCTGACTTTTGGCAGTTCACTCAAAAATGGTTCCAAGAGCTTAAAAATGCTCCCCTGAAAGGTTTGGCACTCGAAACAGAAGGCTTTTTATCACAGGACAAGAAATCAGCCCTCAAAAACTTAACCGGCAGAAAATATTTTTTTGAAAAAATCCCTAAGCCCCGGGGTCACAATTTCAGCAAAAATCTGACTTTTGGCAATTCACTCAAAAATGGTGCCAGAAGCTTGCAAATGATCCCCTGAAAGCTTTGGTGATGGAAACAGAAGGCTTTTTATCACAGGACAAGAAAGCAGCCCTCAAAAACTTAACTGGCAGAAATTTTTTTTTTGAAAAAATCCATAAGCCCCGGGGTCACAATTTCAGCCAAAATCTGACTTTTGGCAATTCAATCAAAAAGGGTGCCAGAAGCTTAAAAATGCTCCCCTGAAAGGTTTGGCACTCGAAACAGAAGGCTTTTTATCACAGGACAAGAAATCAGCCCTCAAAAACCTAACCGGCAGAAAATATTTTTTTGAAAAAATCCCTAAGCCCCGGGGTCACAATTTCAGCAAAAATCTGACTTTTGGCAATTCACTCAAAAATGGTGCCAGAAGCTTGCAAATGATCCCCTGAAAGCTGTGGCGATGGAAACAGAAGGCTTTTTATCACAGGACAAGAAATCAGCCCTCAAAAACTTAACCGGCAGAAAATATTTTTTTGAAAAAATCCCTAAACCCCGGGGTCACAATTTCAGCAAAAATCTGACTTTTGGCAGTTCACTCAAAAATGGTTCCAAGAGCTTAAAAATGCTCCCCTGAAAGGTTTGGCACTCGAAACACAAGGCGTTTTTCACAGGACAAGAAATCAGCCCTCAAAAACCTAACCGGCAGAAAATATTTTTTTGAAAAAATCTCTAAGCCCTGGGGTCACAATTTCAGCAAAAATCTGACTTTTGGCAGTTCACTCAAAAATGGTTCCAAGAGCTTAAAAATGCTCCCATGAAAGGTTTGGCAATCGAAACAGAAGGCTTTTTATCACAGGACAAGAAATCAGCCCTCAAAAACTTAACCCGCAGAAAATATTTTTTTGAAAAAATCCCTAAGCCCCGGGGTCACAATTTCAGCAAAAATCTGACTTTTGGCAATTCACTCAAAAATGGTGCCAGAAGCTTGCAAATGATCCCCTGAAAGCTTTGGCGATGGAAACAGAAGGCTTTTGATCACAGGACAAGAAATCAGCCCTCAAAAACCTAACCGGCAGAAATTATTTTTTTGAAAAAATCCCTAAGCCCCGGGGTCACAATTTCAGCAAAAATCTGACTTTTGGCAATTCACTCAAAAATGGTTCCAAGAGCTTAAAAATGCTCCCCTGAAAGGTTTGGCACTCGAAACAGAAGGCTTTTTATCACAGGACAAGAAATCAGCCCTCAAAAACCTAACCGGCAGAAAATATTTTTTTGAAAAAATCCCTAAGCCCCGGGGTCACAATTTCAGCAAAAATCTGACTTTTGGCAATTCACTCAAAAATGGTGCCAGAAGCTTTCAAATGATCCCCTGAAAGCTGTGGCGATGGAAACAGAAGGCTTTTTATCACAGGACAAGAAATCAGCCCTCAAAAACTTAACCGGCAGAAAATATTTTTTTGAAAAAATCCCTAAACCCCGGGGTCACAATTTCAGCAAAAATCTGACTTTTGGCAGTTCACTCAAAAATGGTTCCAAGAGCTTAAAAATGCTCCCCTGAAAGGTTTGGCACTCGAAACAGAAGGCTTTTTTCACAGGACAAGAAATCAGCCCTCAAAAACCTAACCGGCAGAAAATATTTTTTTGAAAAAATCCCTAAGCCCCGGGGTCACAATTTCAGCAAAAATCTGACTTTTGGCAATTCACTCAAAAATGGTGCCAGAAGCTTGCAAATGATCCCCTGAAAGCTTTGGCAATGGAAACAGAAGGCTTTTTATCACAGGACAAGAAAGCAGCCCTCAAAAACTTAACCGGCAGAAAATATTTTTTTGAAAAAATCCCTAAGCCCCGGGGTCACAATTTCAGCAAAAATCTGACTTTTGGCAATTCACTCAAAAATGGTGCCAGAAGCTTGCAAATGACCCCCTGAAAGCTTTGGCGATGGAAACAGAAGGCTTTTGATCACAGGACAAGAAATCAGCCCTCAAAAACCTAACCGGCAGAAAATATTTTTTTGAAAAAATCCCTAAGCCCCGGGGTCACAATTTCAGCAAAAATTTGACTTTTGGCAATTCACTCAAAAATGGTGCCAGAAGCTTGCAAATGATCCCCTGAAAGCTTTGGCGATGGAAACAGAAGGCTTTTTATCACAGGAGAAGAAATCAGCCCTCAAAAACTTAACCGGCAGAAAATATTTTTTTGAAAAAATCCCTAAGCCCCGGGGTCACAATTTCAGCAAAAATCTGACTTTTGGCAATTCACTCAAAAATGGTTCCAAGAGCTTAAAAATGCTCCCCTGAAAGCTTTGGTGATGGAAACAGAAGGCTTTTTATCACAGGACAAGAAATCAGCCCTCAAAAACTTAACCGGCAGAAAATATTTTTTTGAAAAAATCCCTAAGCCCCGGGGTCACAACTTCAGCAAAAATCTGACTTTTGGCAGTTCACTCAAAAATGGTGCCAGAAGCTTGCAAATGATCCCCTGAAAGCTTTGGCGATGGAAACAGAAGGCTTTTTATCACAGGACAAGAAATCAGCCCTCAAAAACTTAACCGGCAGAAAATATTTTTTTGAAAAAATCTCTAAGCCCTGGGGTCACAATTTCAGCAAAAATCTGACTTTTGGCAGTTCACTCAAAAATGGTTCCAAGAGCTTAAAAATGCTCCCCTGAAAGGTTTGGCACTCGAAACAGAAGGCTTTTTATCACAGGACAAGAAATCAGCCCTCAAAAACTTAACCGGCAGAAAATATTTTTTTGAAAAAATCCCTAAGCCCCGGGGTCACAATTTCAGCAAAAATCTGACTTTTGGCAATTCACTCAAAAATGGTGCCAGAAGCTTGCAAATGATCCCCTGAAAGCTTTGGCGATGGAAACAGAAGGCTTTTGATCACAGGACAAGAAATCAGCCCTCAAAAACCTAACCGGCAGAAAATATTTTTTTGAAAAAATCCCTAAGCCCCGGGGTCACAATTTCAGCAAAAATCTGAATTTTGGCAGTTCACTCAAAAATGGTTCCAAGAGCTTAAAAATGCTCCCCTGAAAGGTTTGGCACTCGAAACAGAAGGCTTTTTATCACAGGACAAGAAATCAGCCCTTAAAAACCTAACCGACAGAAAATATTTTTTTGAAAAAATCCCTAAGCCCCGGGGTCACAATTTCAGCAAAAATCTGACTTTTGGCAATTCACTCAAAAATGGTGCCAGAAGCTTGCAAATGATCCCCTGAAAGCTGTGGCGATGGAAACAGAAGGCTTTTTATCACAGGACAAGAAAGCAGCCCTCAAAAACTTAACCGGCAGAAAATATTTTTTTGAAAAAATCCCTAAGCCCCGGGGTTACAATTTCTGCAAAAATCTGACTTTTGGCAATTCACTCAAAAATGGTGCCAACCGGTTGTAAATGCTCACCTGAAAGTTTTGGCGATGGAAACAGAAGGCTTTTGATCACAGGACAAGAAATCAGCCCTCAAAAACCTAACCGGCAGAAAATATTTTTTTGAAAAAATCCCTAAGCCCCGGGGTCACAATTTCAGCAAAAATCTGACTTTTGGCAGTTCACTCAAAAATGGTTCCAAGAGCTTAAAAATGCTCCCCTGAAAGGTTTGGCACTCGAAACAGAAGGCTTTTTATCACAGGACAAGAAATCAGCCCTCAAAAACTTAACCGGCAGAAAATATTTTTTTGAAAAAATCCCTAAGCCCCGGGGTCACAATTTCAGCAAAAATCTGACTTTTGGCAATTCACTCAAAAATGGTGCCAGAAGCTTGCAAATGATCCCCTGAAAGCTTTGGTGATGGAAACAGAAGGCTTTTTATCACAGGACAAGAAAGCAGCCCTCAAAAACTTAACTGGCAGAAATTTTTTTTTTGAAAAAATCCATAAGCCCCGGGGTCACAATTTCAGCCAAAATCTGACTTTTGGCAATTCAATCAAAAAGGGTGCCAGAAGCTTAAAAATGCTCCCCTGAAAGGTTTGGCACTCGAAACAGAAGGCTTTTTATCACAGGACAAGAAATCAGCCCTCAAAAACCTAACCGGCAGAAAATATTTTTTTGAAAAAATCCCTAAGCCCCGGGGTCACAATTTCAGCAAAAATCTGACTTTTGGCAATTCACTCAAAAATGGTGCCAGAAGCTTGCAAATGATCCCCTGAAAGCTGTGGCGATGGAAACAGAAGGCTTTTTATCACAGGACAAGAAATCAGCCCTCAAAAACTTAACCGGCAGAAAATATTTTTTTGAAAAAATCCCTAAACCCCGGGGTCACAATTTCAGCAAAAATCTGACTTTTGGCAGTTCACTCAAAAATGGTTCCAAGAGCTTAAAAATGCTCCCCTGAAAGGTTTGGCACTCGAAACACAAGGCGTTTTTCACAGGACAAGAAATCAGCCCTCAAAAACCTAACCGGCAGAAAATATTTTTTTGAAAAAATCTCTAAGCCCTGGGGTCACAATTTCAGCAAAAATCTGACTTTTGGCAGTTCACTCAAAAATGGTTCCAAGAGCTTAAAAATGCTCCCATGAAAGGTTTGGCAATCGAAACAGAAGGCTTTTTATCACAGGACAAGAAATCAGCCCTCAAAAACTTAACCCGCAGAAAATATTTTTTTGAAAAAATCCCTAAGCCCCGGGGTCACAATTTCAGCAAAAATCTGACTTTTGGCAATTCACTCAAAAATGGTGCCAGAAGCTTGCAAATGATCCCCTGAAAGCTTTGGCGATGGAAACAGAAGGCTTTTGATCACAGGACAAGAAATCAGCCCTCAAAAACCTAACCGGCAGAAATTATTTTTTTGAAAAAATCCCTAAGCCCCGGGGTCACAATTTCAGCAAAAATCTGACTTTTGGCAATTCACTCAAAAATGGTTCCAAGAGCTTAAAAATGCTCCCCTGAAAGGTTTGGCACTCGAAACAGAAGGCTTTTTATCACAGGACAAGAAATCAGCCCTCAAAAACCTAACCGGCAGAAAATATTTTTTTGAAAAAATCCCTAAGCCCCGGGGTCACAATTTCAGCAAAAATCTGACTTTTGGCAATTCACTCAAAAATGGTGCCAGAAGCTTGCAAATGATCCCCTGAAAGCTGTGGCGATGGAAACAGAAGGCTTTTTATCACAGGACAAGAAATCAGCCCTCAAAAACTTAACCGGCAGAAAATATTTTTTTGAAAAAATCCCTAAACCCCGGGGTCACAATTTCAGCAAAAATCTGACTTTTGGCAGTTCACTCAAAAATGGTTCCAAGAGCTTAAAAATGCTCCCCTGAAAGGTTTGGCACTCGAAACAGAAGGCTTTTTTCACAGGACAAGAAATCAGCCCTCAAAAACCTAACCGGCAGAAAATATTTTTTTGAAAAAATCCCTAAGCCCCGGGGTCACAATTTCAGCAAAAATTTGACTTTTGGCAATTCACTCAAAAATGGTGCCAGAAGCTTGCAAATGATCCCCTGAAAGCTTTGGCGATGGAAACAGAAGGCTTTTTATCACAGGAGAAGAAATCAGCCCTCAAAAACTTAACCGGCAGAAAATATTTTTTTGAAAAAATCCCTAAGCCCCGGGGTCACAATTTCAGCAAAAATCTGACTTTTGGCAATTCACTCAAAAATGGTTCCAAGAGCTTAAAAATGCTCCCCTGAAAGCTTTGGTGATGGAAACAGAAGGCTTTTTATCACAGGACAAGAAATCAGCCCTCAAAAACTTAACCGGCAGAAAATATTTTTTTGAAAAAATCCCTAAGCCCCGGGGTCACAACTTCAGCAAAAATCTGACTTTTGGCAGTTCACTCAAAAATGGTGCCAGAAGCTTGCAAATGATCCCCTGAAAGCTTTGGCGATGGAAACAGAAGGCTTTTTATCACAGGACAAGAAATCAGCCCTCAAAAACTTAACCGGCAGAAAATATTTTTTTGAAAAAATCTCTAAGCCCTGGGGTCACAATTTCAGCAAAAATCTGACTTTTGGCAGTTCACTCAAAAATGGTTCCAAGAGCTTAAAAATGCTCCCCTGAAAGGTTTGGCACTCGAAACAGAAGGCTTTTTATCACAGGACAAGAAATCAGCCCTCAAAAACTTAACCGGCAGAAAATATTTTTTTGAAAAAATCCCTAAGCCCCGGGGTCACAATTTCAGCAAAAATCTGACTTTTGGCAATTCACTCAAAAATGGTGCCAGAAGCTTGCAAATGATCCCCTGAAAGCTTTGGCGATGGAAACAGAAGGCTTTTGATCACAGGACAAGAAATCAGCCCTCAAAAACCTAACCGGCAGAAAATATTTTTTTGAAAAAATCCCTAAGCCCCGGGGTCACAATTTCAGCAAAAATCTGAATTTTGGCAGTTCACTCAAAAATGGTTCCAAGAGCTTAAAAATGCTCCCCTGAAAGGTTTGGCACTCGAAACAGAAGGCTTTTTATCACAGGACAAGAAATCAGCCCTTAAAAACCTAACCGACAGAAAATATTTTTTTGAAAAAATCCCTAAGCCCCGGGGTCACAATTTCAGCAAAAATCTGACTTTTGGCAATTCACTCAAAAATGGTGCCAGAAGCTTGCAAATGATCCCCTGAAAGCTGTGGCGATGGAAACAGAAGGCTTTTTATCACAGGACAAGAAAGCAGCCCTCAAAAACTTAACCGGCAGAAAATATTTTTTTGAAAAAATCCCTAAGCCCCGGGGTTACAATTTCTGCAAAAATCTGACTTTTGGCAATTCACTCAAAAATGGTGCCAACCGGTTGTAAATGCTCACCTGAAAGTTTTGGCGATGGAAACAGAAGGCTTTTGATCACAGGACAAGAAATCAGCCCTCAAAAACCTAACCGGCAGAAAATATTTTTTTGAAAAAATCCCTAAGCCCCGGGGTCACAATTTCAGCAAAAATCTGACTTTTGGCAGTTCACTCAAAAATGGTTCCAAGAGCTTAAAAATGCTCCCCTGAAAGGTTTGGCACTCGAAACAGAAGGCTTTTTATCACAGGACAAGAAATCAGCCCTCAAAAACTTAACCGGCAGAAAATATTTTTTTGAAAAAATCCCTAAGCCCCGGGGTCACAATTTCAGCAAAAATCTGACTTTTGGCAATTCACTCAAAAATGGTGCCAGAAGCTTGCAAATGATCCCCTGAAAGCTTTGGTGATGGAAACAGAAGGCTTTTTATCACAGGACAAGAAAGCAGCCCTCAAAAACTTAACTGGCAGAAATTTTTTTTTTGAAAAAATCCATAAGCCCCGGGGTCACAATTTCAGCCAAAATCTGACTTTTGGCAATTCAATCAAAAAGGGTGCCAGAAGCTTAAAAATGCTCCCCTGAAAGGTTTGGCACTCGAAACAGAAGGCTTTTTATCACAGGACAAGAAATCAGCCCTCAAAAACCTAACCGGCAGAAAATATTTTTTTGAAAAAATCCCTAAGCCCCGGGGTCACAATTTCAGCAAAAATCTGACTTTTGGCAATTCACTCAAAAATGGTGCCAGAAGCTTGCAAATGATCCCCTGAAAGCTGTGGCGATGGAAACAGAAGGCTTTTTATCACAGGACAAGAAATCAGCCCTCAAAAACTTAACCGGCAGAAAATATTTTTTTGAAAAAATCCCTAAACCCCGGGGTCACAATTTCAGCAAAAATCTGACTTTTGGCAGTTCACTCAAAAATGGTTCCAAGAGCTTAAAAATGCTCCCCTGAAAGGTTTGGCACTCGAAACAGAAGGCTTTTTTCACAGGACAAGAAATCAGCCCTCAAAAACCTAACCGGCAGAAAATATTTTTTTGAAAAAATCCCTAAGCCCCGGGGTCACAATTTCAGCAAAAATTTGACTTTTGGCAATTCACTCAAAAATGGTGCCAGAAGCTTGCAAATGATCCCCTGAAAGCTTTGGCGATGGAAACAGAAGGCTTTTTATCACAGGAGAAGAAATCAGCCCTCAAAAACTTAACCGGCAGAAAATATTTTTTTGAAAAAATCCCTAAGCCCCGGGGTCACAATTTCAGCAAAAATCTGACTTTTGGCAATTCACTCAAAAATGGTTCCAAGAGCTTAAAAATGCTCCCCTGAAAGCTTTGGTGATGGAAACAGAAGGCTTTTTATCACAGGACAAGAAATCAGCCCTCAAAAACTTAACCGGCAGAAAATATTTTTTTGAAAAAATCCCTAAGCCCCGGGGTCACAACTTCAGCAAAAATCTGACTTTTGGCAGTTCACTCAAAAATGGTGCCAGAAGCTTGCAAATGATCCCCTGAAAGCTTTGGCGATGGAAACAGAAGGCTTTTTATCACAGGACAAGAAATCAGCCCTCAAAAACTTAACCGGCAGAAAATATTTTTTTGAAAAAATCTCTAAGCCCTGGGGTCACAATTTCAGCAAAAATCTGACTTTTGGCAGTTCACTCAAAAATGGTTCCAAGAGCTTAAAAATGCTCCCCTGAAAGGTTTGGCACTCGAAACAGAAGGCTTTTTATCACAGGACAAGAAATCAGCCCTCAAAAACTTAACCGGCAGAAAATATTTTTTTGAAAAAATCCCTAAGCCCCGGGGTCACAATTTCAGCAAAAATCTGACTTTTGGCAATTCACTCAAAAATGGTGCCAGAAGCTTGCAAATGATCCCCTGAAAGCTTTGGCGATGGAAACAGAAGGCTTTTGATCACAGGACAAGAAATCAGCCCTCAAAAACCTAACCGGCAGAAAATATTTTTTTGAAAAAATCCCTAAGCCCCGGGGTCACAATTTCAGCAAAAATCTGAATTTTGGCAGTTCACTCAAAAATGGTTCCAAGAGCTTAAAAATGCTCCCCTGAAAGGTTTGGCACTCGAAACAGAAGGCTTTTTATCACAGGACAAGAAATCAGCCCTTAAAAACCTAACCGACAGAAAATATTTTTTTGAAAAAATCCCTAAGCCCCGGGGTCACAATTTCAGCAAAAATCTGACTTTTGGCAATTCACTCAAAAATGGTGCCAGAAGCTTGCAAATGATCCCCTGAAAGCTGTGGCGATGGAAACAGAAGGCTTTTTATCACAGGACAAGAAAGCAGCCCTCAAAAACTTAACCGGCAGAAAATATTTTTTTGAAAAAATCCCTAAGCCCCGGGGTTACAATTTCTGCAAAAATCTGACTTTTGGCAATTCACTCAAAAATGGTGCCAACCGGTTGTAAATGCTCACCTGAAAGTTTTGGCGATGGAAACAGAAGGCTTTTGATCACAGGACAAGAAATCAGCCCTCAAAAACCTAACCGGCAGAAAATATTTTTTTGAAAAAATCCCTAAGCCCCGGGGTCACAATTTCAGCAAAAATCTGACTTTTGGCAGTTCACTCAAAAATGGTTCCAAGAGCTTAAAAATGCTCCCCTGAAAGGTTTGGCACTCGAAACAGAAGGCTTTTTATCACAGGACAAGAAATCAGCCCTCAAAAACTTAACCGGCAGAAAATATTTTTTTGAAAAAATCCCTAAGCCCCGGGGTCACAATTTCAGCAAAAATCTGACTTTTGGCAATTCACTCAAAAATGGTGCCAGAAGCTTGCAAATGATCCCCTGAAAGCTTTGGTGATGGAAACAGAAGGCTTTTTATCACAGGACAAGAAAGCAGCCCTCAAAAACTTAACTGGCAGAAATTTTTTTTTTGAAAAAATCCATAAGCCCCGGGGTCACAATTTCAGCCAAAATCTGACTTTTGGCAATTCAATCAAAAAGGGTGCCAGAAGCTTAAAAATGCTCCCCTGAAAGGTTTGGCACTCGAAACAGAAGGCTTTTTATCACAGGACAAGAAATCAGCCCTCAAAAACCTAACCGGCAGAAAATATTTTTTTGAAAAAATCCCTAAGCCCCGGGGTCACAATTTCAGCAAAAATCTGACTTTTGGCAATTCACTCAAAAATGGTGCCAGAAGCTTGCAAATGATCCCCTGAAAGCTGTGGCGATGGAAACAGAAGGCTTTTTATCACAGGACAAGAAATCAGCCCTCAAAAACTTAACCGGCAGAAAATATTTTTTTGAAAAAATCCCTAAACCCCGGGGTCACAATTTCAGCAAAAATCTGACTTTTGGCAGTTCACTCAAAAATGGTTCCAAGAGCTTAAAAATGCTCCCCTGAAAGGTTTGGCACTCGAAACACAAGGCGTTTTTCACAGGACAAGAAATCAGCCCTCAAAAACCTAACCGGCAGAAAATATTTTTTTGAAAAAATCTCTAAGCCCTGGGGTCACAATTTCAGCAAAAATCTGACTTTTGGCAGTTCACTCAAAAATGGTTCCAAGAGCTTAAAAATGCTCCCATGAAAGGTTTGGCAATCGAAACAGAAGGCTTTTTATCACAGGACAAGAAATCAGCCCTCAAAAACTTAACCCGCAGAAAATATTTTTTTGAAAAAATCCCTAAGCCCCGGGGTCACAATTTCAGCAAAAATCTGACTTTTGGCAATTCACTCAAAAATGGTGCCAGAAGCTTGCAAATGATCCCCTGAAAGCTTTGGCGATGGAAACAGAAGGCTTTTGATCACAGGACAAGAAATCAGCCCTCAAAAACCTAACCGGCAGAAATTATTTTTTTGAAAAAATCCCTAAGCCCCGGGGTCACAATTTCAGCAAAAATCTGACTTTTGGCAATTCACTCAAAAATGGTTCCAAGAGCTTAAAAATGCTCCCCTGAAAGGTTTGGCACTCGAAACAGAAGGCTTTTTATCACAGGACAAGAAATCAGCCCTCAAAAACCTAACCGGCAGAAAATATTTTTTTGAAAAAATCCCTAAGCCCCGGGGTCACAATTTCAGCAAAAATCTGACTTTTGGCAATTCACTCAAAAATGGTGCCAGAAGCTTGCAAATGATCCCCTGAAAGCTGTGGCGATGGAAACAGAAGGCTTTTTATCACAGGACAAGAAATCAGCCCTCAAAAACTTAACCGGCAGAAAATATTTTTTTGAAAAAATCCCTAAACCCCGGGGTCACAATTTCAGCAAAAATCTGACTTTTGGCAGTTCACTCAAAAATGGTTCCAAGAGCTTAAAAATGCTCCCCTGAAAGGTTTGGCACTCGAAACAGAAGGCTTTTTTCACAGGACAAGAAATCAGCCCTCAAAAACCTAACCGGCAGAAAATATTTTTTTGAAAAAATCCCTAAGCCCCGGGGTCACAATTTCAGCAAAAATCTGACTTTTGGCAATTCACTCAAAAATGGTGCCAGAAGCTTGCAAATGATCCCCTGAAAGCTTTGGCAATGGAAACAGAAGGCTTTTTATCACAGGACAAGAAAGCAGCCCTCAAAAACTTAACCGGCAGAAAATATTTTTTTGAAAAAATCCCTAAGCCCCGGGGTCACAATTTCAGCAAAAATCTGACTTTTGGCAATTCACTCAAAAATGGTGCCAGAAGCTTGCAAATGACCCCCTGAAAGCTTTGGCGATGGAAACAGAAGGCTTTTGATCACAGGACAAGAAATCAGCCCTCAAAAACCTAACCGGCAGAAAATATTTTTTTGAAAAAATCCCTAAGCCCCGGGGTCACAATTTCAGCAAAAATTTGACTTTTGGCAATTCACTCAAAAATGGTGCCAGAAGCTTGCAAATGATCCCCTGAAAGCTTTGGCGATGGAAACAGAAGGCTTTTTATCACAGGAGAAGAAATCAGCCCTCAAAAACTTAACCGGCAGAAAATATTTTTTTGAAAAAATCCCTAAGCCCCGGGGTCACAATTTCAGCAAAAATCTGACTTTTGGCAATTCACTCAAAAATGGTTCCAAGAGCTTAAAAATGCTCCCCTGAAAGCTTTGGTGATGGAAACAGAAGGCTTTTTATCACAGGACAAGAAATCAGCCCTCAAAAACTTAACCGGCAGAAAATATATTTTTTTTAAAGATCCCTAAGGCCCGGGGTCACAATTTCAGCAAAACTCTGACCTTTGGCAATTCACTCAAAAATGGTGCCAGAAGCTTGCAAATGATCCCCTGAAAGCTTTGGCGATGGAAACAGAAGGCTTTTTATCACAGGACAAGAAATCAGCCCTCAAAAACGTAACCGGCAGAAAATATTTTTTTGAAAAAATCCCTAAGCCCTCAGAAATCAGCCCTCAAAAACTTAACCGGCAGAAAATATTTTTTTGAAAAAATCCCTAAGCCCCGGGGTCACAATTTCAGCAAAAATCTGACTTTTGGCAATTCACTCAAAAATAGTGCCAGAAGCTTGCAAATGATCCCCTGAAAGCTTTGGCAATGGAAACAGAAGGCTTTTTATCACAGGACAAGAAAGCAGCCGTCAAAAACTTAACCGGCAGAAAATATTTTTTTGAAAAAATCCCTAAGGCCCGGGGTCACAATTTCAGCAAAACTCTGACTTTTGGCAATTCACTCAAAAATGGTGCCAGAAGCTTGCAAATGATCCCCTGAAAGCTTTGGCGATGGAAACAGAAGGCTTTTTATCACAGGACAAGAAATCAGCCCTCAAAAACGTAACCGGCAGAAAATATTTTTTTGAAAAAATCCCTAAGCCCTCAGAAATCAGCCCTCAAAAACTTAACCGGCAGAAAATATTTTTTTGAAAAAATCCCTAAGCCCCGGGGTCACAATTTCAGCAAAAATCTGACTTTTGGCAATTCACTCAAAAATGGTGCCAGAAGCTTGCAATTTCACAATTTCAGCAAAAATCTGACTTTTGGCAATTCACTCAAAAATGGTGCCAGAAGGTTGCAAATGATCCCCTGAAAGCTTTGGCGATGGAAACAGAAGGCTTTTTATCACAGGACAAGAAAGCAGCCCTCAAAAACTTAACCCGCAGAAAATATTTTTTTGAAAAAATCCCTAAGCCCTGGGGTCACAATTTCAGCAAAAATCTGACTTTTGGCAGTTCACTCAAAAATGGTTCCAAGAGCTTAAAAATGCTCCCCTGAAAGGTTTGGCACTCGAAACAGAAGGCTTTTTATCACAGGACAAGAAATCGGCCCTCAAAAACCTAACCGGCAGAAAATATTTTTTTGAAAAAATCCCTAAGCCCTGGGGTCACAATTTCAGCAAAAATCTGACTTTTGGCAATTCACTCAAAAATGGTGCCAGAAGCTTGCAAATGATCCCCTGAAAGCTTTGGCGATGGAAACAGAAGGCTTTTTATCACAGGACAAGAAATCAGCCCTCAAAAACTTAACCCGCAGAAAATATTTTTTTGAAAAAATCCCTAAGCCCCGGGGTCACAATTTCAGCAAAAATCTGACTTTTGGCAGTTCACTCAAAAATGGTGCCAGAAGCTTGCAAATGATCCCCTGAAAGCTTTGGCGATGGAAACAGAAGGCTTTTTATCACAGGAAAAGAAATCAGCCCTCAAAAACCTAACCGGCAGAAAATATTTTTTTGAAAAAATCCCTAAGCCCCGGGGTCATAATTTCAGCAAAAATCTGACTTTTGGCAATTCACTCAAAAATGGTGCCAGAAGCTTGCAATTTCACAATTTCAGCAAAAATCTGACTTTTGGCAATTCACTCAAAAATGGTGCCAGAAGGTTGCAAATGATCCCCTGAAAGCTTTGGCGATGGAAACAGAAGGCTTTTTATCACAGGACAAGAAATCAGCCCTCAAAAACTTAACCGGCAGAAAATATTTTTTTGAAAAAATCCCTAAGCCCCGGGGTCACAATTTCAGCAAAAATCTGACTTTTGGCAATTCATTCAAAAATGGTGCCAGAAGCTTGCAATTTCACAATTTCAGCAAAAATCTGACTTTTGGCAATTCACTCAAAAATGGTGCCAGAAGGTTGCAAATGATCCCCTGAAAGCTTTGGCGATGGAAACAGAAGGCTTTTTATCACAGGACAAGAAATCAGCCCTCAAAAACTTAACCGGCAGAAAATATTTTTTTGAAAAAATCCCTAAGCCCCGGGGTCACAATTTCAGCAAAAATCTGACTTTTGGCAATTCATTCAAAAATGGTGCCAGAAGCTTGCAATTTCACAATTTCAGCAAAAATCTGACTTTAGGCAATTCACTCAAAAATGGTGCCAGAAGGTTGCAAATGATCCCCTGAAAGCTTTGGCGATGGAAACAGAAGGCTTTTTATCACAGGACAAGAAATCAGCCCTCAAAAACTTAACCGGCAGAAAATATTTTTTTGAAAAAATCCCTAAGCCCCGGGGTCACAATTTCAGCAAAAATCTGACTTTTGGCAATTCATTCAAAAATGGTGCCAGAAGCTTGCAATTTCACAATTTCAGCAAAAATCTGACTTTTGGCAATTCATTCAAAAATGGTGCCAGAAGCTTGCAATTTCACAATTTCAGCAAAAATCTGACTTTAGGCAATTCACTCAAAAATGGTGCCAGAAGCTTACAAATGATCCCCTGAAAGCTTTGGCGATGGAAACAGAAGGCTTTTTATCACAGGACAAGAAATCAGCCCTCAGAAACTTAACCGGCAGAAAATATTTTTTTGAAAAAATCCCTAAGCCCTCAGAAATCAGCCCTCAAAAACTTAACCGGCAGAAAATAGTTTTTTGAAAAAATCCCTAAGCCCCGGGGTCACAATTTCAGCAAAAATCTGACTTTTGGCAGTTCACTCAAAAATGGTTCCAAGAGCTTAAAAATGCTCCCCTGAAAGGTTTGGCACTCGAAACAGAAGGCTTTTTATCACAGGACAAGAAATCAGCCCTCAAAAACTTAACCGGCAGAAAATATTTTTTTGAAAAAATCCCTAAGCCCCGGGGTCACAATTTCACCAAAAATCTGACTTTTCGCAATTCACTCAAAAATGGTGCCAGAAGCTTGTAATTTCACAATTTCAGCAAAAATCTGACTTTTGGCAATTCACTCAAAAATGGTGCCAGAAGGTTGCAAATGATCCCCTGAAAGCTTTGGCGATGGAAACAGAAGGCTTTTTATCACAGGACAAGAAATCAGCCCTCAAAAACTTAACCGGCAGAAAATATTTTTTTGAAAAAATCCCTAAGCCCCGGGGTCACAATTTCAGCAAAAATCTGACTTTTGGCAATTCATTCAAAAATGGTGCCAGAAGCTTGCAATTTCACAATTTCAGCAAAAATCTGACTTTTGGCAATTCACTCAAAAATGGTGCCAGAAGGTTGCAAATGATCCCCTGAAAGCTTTGGCGATGGAAACAGAAGGCTTTTTATCACAGGACAAGAAATCAGCCCTCAAAAACTTAACCGGCAGAAAATATTTTTTTGAAAAAATCCCTAAGCCCCGGGGTCACAATTTCAGCAAAAATCTGACTTTTGGCAATTCATTCAAAAATGGTGCCAGAAGCTTGCAATTTCACAATTTCAGCAAAAATCTGACTTTTGACAATTCACTCAAAAATAGTGCCAGAAGGTTGCAAATGATCCCCTGAAAGCTTTGGCGATGGAAACAGAAGGCTTTTTATCACAGGACAAGAAATCAGCCCTCAAAAACTTAACCGGCAGAAAATATTTTTTTTAAAAAAATCCCTAAGCCCCGGGGTCACAATTTCAGCAAAAATCTGACTTTTGGCAATTCACTCAAAAATGGTGCCAGAAGCTTACAAATGATCCCCTGAAAGCTTTGGCGATGGAAACAGAAGGCTTTTTATCACAGGACAAGAAATCAGCCCTCAGAAACTTAACCGGCAGAAAATATTTTTTTGAAAAAATCCCTAAGCCCCGGGGTCACAATTTCAGCAAAAATCTGACTTTTGGCAATTCATTCAAAAATGGTGCCAGAAGCTTGCAATTTCACAATTTCAGCAAAAATCTGACTTTAGGCAATTCACTCAAAAATGGTGCCAGAAGGTTGCAAATGATCCCCTGAAAGCTTTGGCGATGGAAACAGAAGGCTTTTTATCACAGGACAAGAAATCAGCCCTCAAAAACTTAACCGGCAGAAAATATTTTTTTGAAAAAATCCCTAAGCCCCGGGGTCACAATTTCAGCAAAAATCTGACTTTTGGCAATTCATTCAAAAATGGTGCCAGAAGCTTGCAATTTCACAATTTCAGCAAAAATCTGACTTTTGGCAATTCATTCAAAAATGGTGCCAGAAGCTTGCAATTTCACAATTTCAGCAAAAATCTGACTTTAGGCAATTCACTCAAAAATGGTGCCAGAAGCTTACAAATGATCCCCTGAAAGCTTTGGCGATGGAAACAGAAGGCTTTTTATCACAGGACAAGAAATCAGCCCTCAGAAACTTAACCGGCAGAAAATATTTTTTTGAAAAAATCCCTAAGCCCTCAGAAATCAGCCCTCAAAAACTTAACCGGCAGAAAATAGTTTTTTGAAAAAATCCCTAAGCCCCGGGGTCACAATTTCAGCAAAAATCTGACTTTTGGCAGTTCACTCAAAAATGGTTCCAAGAGCTTAAAAATGCTCCCCTGAAAGGTTTGGCACTCGAAACAGAAGGCTTTTTATCACAGGACAAGAAATCAGCCCTCAAAAACTTAACCGGCAGAAAATATTTTTTTGAAAAAATCCCTAAGCCCCGGGGTCACAATTTCACCAAAAATCTGACTTTTCGCAATTCACTCAAAAATGGTGCCAGAAGCTTGTAATTTCACAATTTCAGCAAAAATCTGACTTTTGGCAATTCACTCAAAAATGGTGCCAGAAGGTTGCAAATGATCCCCTGAAAGCTTTGGCGATGGAAACAGAAGGCTTTTTATCACAGGACAAGAAATCAGCCCTCAAAAACTTAACCGGCAGAAAATATTTTTTTGAAAAAATCCCTAAGCCCCGGGGTCACAATTTCAGCAAAAATCTGACTTTTGGCAATTCATTCAAAAATGGTGCCAGAAGCTTGCAATTTCACAATTTCAGCAAAAATCTGACTTTTGGCAATTCACTCAAAAATGGTGCCAGAAGGTTGCAAATGATCCCCTGAAAGCTTTGGCGATGGAAACAGAAGGCTTTTTATCACAGGACAAGAAATCACCCCTCAAAAACTTAACCGGCAGAAAATATTTTTTTGAAAAAATCCCTAAGCCCCGGGGTCACAATTTCAGCAAAAATCTGACTTTTGGCAATTCATTCAAAAATGGTGCCAGAAGCTTGCAATTTCACAATTTCAGCAAAAATCTGACTTTAGGCAATTCACTCAAAAATGGTGCCAGAAGCTTACAAATGATCCCCTGAAAGCTTTGGCGATGGAAACAGAAGGCTTTTTATCACAGGACAAGAAATCAGCCCTCAGAAACTTAACCGGCAGAAAATATTTTTTTGAAAAAATCCCTAAGCCCTCAGAAATCAGCCCTCAAAAACTTAACCGGCAGAAAATAGTTTTTTGAAAAAATCCCTAAGCCCCGGGGTCACAATTTCAGCAAAAATCTGACTTTTGGCAGTTCACTCAAAAATGGTTCCAAGAGCTTAAAAATGCTCCCCTGAAAGGTTTGGCACTCGAAACAGAAGGCTTTTTATCACAGGACAAGAAATCAGCCCTCAAAAACTTAACCGGCAGAAAATATTTTTTTGAAAAAATCCCTAAGCCCCGGGGTCACAATTTCACCAAAAATCTGACTTTTCGCAATTCACTCAAAAATGGTGCCAGAAGCTTGTAATTTCACAATTTCAGCAAAAATCTGACTTTTGGCAATTCACTCAAAAATGGTGCCAGAAGGTTGCAAATGATCCCCTGAAAGCTTTGGCGATGGAAACAGAAGGCTTTTTATCACAGGACAAGAAATCAGCCCTCAAAAACTTAACCGGCAGAAAATATTTTTTTGAAAAAATCCCTAAGCCCCGGGGTCACAATTTCAGCAAAAATCTGACTTTTGGCAATTCATTCAAAAATGGTGCCAGAAGCTTGCAATTTCACAATTTCAGCAAAAATCTGACTTTTGGCAATTCACTCAAAAATGGTGCCAGAAGGTTGCAAATGATCCCCTGAAAGCTTTGGCGATGGAAACAGAAGGCTTTTTATCACAGGACAAGAAATCACCCCTCAAAAACTTAACCGGCAGAAAATATTTTTTTGAAAAAATCCCTAAGCCCCGGGGTCACAATTTCAGCAAAAATCTGACTTTTGGCAATTCACTCAAAAATGGTGCCAGAAGCTTGCAATTTCACAATTTCAGCAAAAATCTGACTTTTGACAATTCACTCAAAAATAGTGCCAGAAGGTTGCAAATGATCCCCTGAAAGCTTTGGCGATGGAAACAGAAGGCTTTTTATCACAGGACAAGAAATCAGCCCTCAAAAACTTAACCGGCAGAAAATATTTTTTTTAAAAAAATCCCTAAGCCCCGGGGTCACAATTTCAGCAAAAATCTGACTTTTGGCAATTCACTCAAAAATGGTGCCAGAAGCTTACAAATGATCCCCTGAAAGCTTTGGCGATGGAAACAGAAGGCTTTTTATCACAGGACAAGAAATCAGCCCTCAGAAACTTAACCAGCAGAAAATATTTTTTTGAAAAAATCCCTAAGCCCTCAGAAATCAGCCCTCAAAAACTTAACCGGCAGAAAATAGTTTTTTGAAAAAATCCCTAAGCCCCGGGGTCACAATTTCAGCAAAAATCTGACTTTTGGCAGTTCACTCAAAAATGGTTCCAAGAGCTTAAAAATGCTCCCCTGAAAGGTTTGGCACTCGAAACAGAAGGCTTTTTATCACAGGACAAGAAATCAGCCCTCAAAAACTTAACCGGCAGAAAATATTTTTTTGAAAAAATCCCTAAGCCCCGGGGTCACAATTTCAGCAAAAATCTGACTTTTCGCAATTCACTCAAAAATGGTGCCGGAAGCTTGTAATTTCACAATTTCAGCAAAAATCTGACTTTTGGCAATTCACTCAAAAATGGTGCCAGAAGGTTGCAAATGATCCCCTGAAAGCTTTGGCGATGGAAACAGAAGGCTTTTTATCACAGGACAAGAAATCAGCCCTCAAAAACTTAACCGGCAGAAAATATTTTTTTGAAAAAATCCCTAAGCCCCGGGGTCACAATTTCAGCAAAAATCTGACTTTTGGCAATTCATTCAAAAATGGTGCCAGAAGCTTGCAATTTCACAATTTCAGCAAAAATCTGACTTTTGGCAATTCACTCAAAAATGGTACCAGAAGGTTGCAAATGATCCCCTGAAAGCTTTGGCGATGGAAACAGAAGGCTTTTTATCACAGGACAAAAATCAGCCCTCAAAAACTTAACCGGCAGAAAATATTTTTTTGAAAAAATCCCTAAGCCCCGGGGTCACAATTTCAGCAAAAATCTGACTTTTGGCAATTCATTCAAAAATGGTGCCAGAAGCTTGCAATTTCACAATTTCAGCAAAAATCTGACTTTTGACAATTCACTCAAAAATAGTGCCAGAAGGTTGCAAATGATCCCCTGAAAGCTTTGGCGATGGAAACAGAAGGCTTTTTATCACAGGACAAGAAATCAGCCCTCAAAAACTTAACCGGCAGAAAATATTTTTTTAAAAAAAAATCCCTAAGCCCCGGGGTCACAATTTCAGCAAAAATCTGACTTTTGGCAATTCACTCAAAAATGGTGCCAGAAGCTTACAAATGATCCCCTGAAAGCTTTGGCGATGGAAACAGAAGGCTTTTTATCACAGGACAAGAAATCAGCCCTCAGAAACTTAACCGGCAGAAAATATTTTTTTGAAAAAATCCCTAAGCCCTCAGAAATCAGCCCTCAAAAACTTAACCGGCAGAAAATAGTTTTTTGAAAAAATCCCTAAGCCCCGGGGTCACAATTTCAGCAAAAATCTGACTTTTGGCAGTTCACTCAAAAATGGTTCCAAGAGCTTAAAAATGCTCCCCTGAAAGGTTTGGCACTCGAAACAGAAGGCTTTTTATCACAGGACAAGAAATCAGCCCTCAAAAACTTAACCGGCAGAAAATATTTTTTTGAAAAAATCCCTAAGCCCCGGGGTCACAATTTCAGCAAAAATCTGACTTTTCGCAATTCACTCAAAAATGGTGCCAGAAGCTTGTAATTTCACAATTTCAGCAAAAATCTGACTTTTGGCAATTCACTCAAAAATGGTGCCAGAAGGTTGCAAATGATCCCCTGAAAGCTTTGGCGATGGAAACAGAAGGCTTTTTATCACAGGACAAGAAATCAGCCCTCAAAAACTTAACCGGCAGAAAATATTTTTTTGAAAAAATCCCTAAGCCCCGGAGTCACAATTTCAGCAAAAATCTGACTTTTGGCAATTCATTCAAAAATGGTGCCAGAAGCTTGCAATTTCACAATTTCAGCAAAAATCTGACTTTTGGCAATTCACTCAAAAATGGTGCCAGAAGGTTGCAAATGATCCCCTAAAAGCTTTGGCGATGGAAACAGAAGGCTTTTTATCACAGGACAAGAAATCAGCCCTCAAAAGCTTAACCGGCAGAAAATATTTTTTTAAAAAAAATCCCTAAGCCCCGTGGTCACAATTTCAGCAAAAATCTGACTTTTGGCAATTCACTCAAAAATGGTGCCAGAAGCTTACAAATGATCCCCTGAAAGCTTTGGCGATGGAAACAGAAGGCTTTTTATCACAGGACAAGAAATCAGCCCTCAAAAACTTAACCGGCAGAAAATATTTTTTTGAAAAAATCCCTAAGCCCTCAGAAATCAGCCCTCAAAAACTTAACCGGCAGAAAATAGTTTTTTGAAAAAATCCCTAAGCCCCGGGGTCACAATTTCAGCAAAAATCTGACTTTTGGCAATTCACTCAAAAATGGTGCCAGAAGCTTGCAAATGATCCCCTGAAAGGTTTGGCACTCGAAACAGAAGGCTTTTTATCACAGGACAAGAAATCAGCCCTCAAAAACTTAACCGGCAGAAAATATTTTTTTGAAAAAATCCCTAAGCCCCGGAGTCACAATTTCAGCAAAGATCTGACTATTGGCAGTTCACTCAAAAATGGTTCCAAGAGCTTAAAAATGCTCCCCTGAAAGGTTTGGCACTCGAAACAAGGCTTTTTATCACAGGACAAGAAATCAGCCCTCAAAAACTTAACCGGCAGAAAATATTTTTTTGAAAAAATCCCTAAGCCCCGGGGTCACAATTTCAGCACAAATCTGACTTTTGGCAATTCACTCAAAAATGGTGCCAGAAGCTTGCAAATGATCCCCTGAAAGCTTTGGCGATGGAAACAGAAGGCTTTTGATCACAGGACAAGAAATCAGCCCTCGAAAACCTAACCGGCAGAAAATATTTTTTTGAAAAAATCCCTAAGCCCCGGGGTCACAATTTCAGCAAAGATCTGACTTTTGGCAATTCATTCAAAAATGGTGCCAGAAGCTTGCAAATGATCCCCTGAAAGGTTTGGCACTCGAAACAGAAGGCTTTTTATCACAGGACAAGAAATCAGCCCTCAAAAACTTAACCGGCAGAAAATATTTTTTTGAAAAAATCCCTAAGCCCCGGAGTCACAATTTCAGCAAAGATCTGACTATTGGCAGTTCACTCAAAAATGGTTCCAAGAGCTTAAAAATGCTCCCCTGAAAGGTTTGGCACTCGAAACAAGGCTTTTTATCACAGGACAAGAAATCAGCCCTCAAAAACTTAACCGGCAGAAAATATTTTTTTGAAAAAATCCCTAAGCCCCGGGGTCACAATTTCAGCACAAATCTGACTTTTGGCAATTCACTCAAAAATGGTGCCAGAAGCTTGCAAATGATCCCCTGAAAGCTTTGGCGATGGAAACAGAAGGCTTTTGATCACAGGACAAGAAATCAGCCCTCGAAAACCTAACCGGCAGAAAATATTTTTTTGAAAAAATCCCTAAGCCCCGGGGTCACAATTTCAGCAAAGATCTGACTTTTGGCAATTCATTCAAAAATGGTGCCAGAAGCTTGCAAATGATCCCCTGAAAGGTTTGGCACTCGAAACAGAAGGCTTTTTATCACAGGACAAGAAATCAGCCCTCAAAAACTTAACCGGCAGAAAATATTTTTTTGAAAAAATCCCTAAGCCCCGGAGTCACAATTTCAGCAAAGATCTGACTATTGGCAGTTCACTCAAAAATGGTTCCAAGAGCTTAAAAATGCTCCCCTGAAAGGTTTGGCACTCGAAACAAGGCTTTTTATCACAGGACAAGAAATCAGCCCTCAAAAACTTAACCGGCAGAAAATATTTTTTTGAAAAAATCCCTAAGCCCCGGGGTCACAATTTCAGCACAAATCTGACTTTTGGCAATTCACTCAAAAATGGTGCCAGAAGCTTGCAAATGATCCCCTGAAAGCTTTGGCGATGGAAACAGAAGGCTTTTGATCACAGGACAAGAAATCAGCCCTCGAAAACCTAACCGGCAGAAAATATTTTTTTGAAAAAATCCCTAAGCCCCGGGGTCACAATTTCAGCAAAGATCTGACTTTTGGCAGTTCACTCAAAAATGGTTCCAAGAGCTTAAAAATGCTCCCCTGAAAGCTTTGGCACTCGAAACAGAAGGCTTTTTATCACAGGACAAGAAATCAGCCCTCAGAAACTTAACCGGCAGAAAATATTTTTTTGAAAAAATCCCTAAGCCCTCAGAAATCAGCCCTCAAAAACTTAACCGGCAGAAAATAGTTTTTTGAAAAAATCTCTAAGCCCCGGGGTCACAATTTCAGCAAAAATCTGACTTTTGGCAGTTCACTCAAAAATGGTTCCAAGAGCTTAAAAATGCTCCCCTGAAAGGTTTGGCACTCGAAACAGAAGGCTTTTTATCACAGGACAAGAAATCAGCCCTCAAAAACTTAACCGGCAGAAAATATTTTTTTG
Source organism: Podarcis liolepis (assembly GCF_965112155.1). NCBI lineage: Eukaryota > Metazoa > Chordata > Lepidosauria > Squamata > Lacertidae > Podarcis > Podarcis liolepis. The sequence goes on along the minus strand of NC_139571.1, from coordinate 15,888,681 downwards.
AAAAAATCCCTAAGCCCCGGGGTCACAATTTCAGCAAAAATCTGACTTTTCGCAATTCACTCAAAAATGGTGCCAGAAGCTTGTAATTTCACAATTTCAGCAAAAATCTGACTTTTGGCAATTCACTCAAAAATGGTGCAAGAAGGTTGCAAATGATCCGCTGAAAGCTTTGGCGATGGAAACAGAAGGCTTTTTATCACAGGACAAGAAATCAGCCCTCAAAAACTTAACCGGCAGAAAATATTTTTTTGAAAAAATCCCTAAGCCCTCAGAAATCAGCCCTCAAAAACTTAACCGGCAGAAAATAGTTTTTTGAAAAAATCCCTAAGCCCCGGGGTCACAATTTCAGCAAAAATCTGACTTTTGGCAATTCACTCAAAAATGGTGCCAGAAGCTTGCAAATGATCCCCTGAAAGGTTTGGCACTCGAAACAGAAGGCTTTTTATCACAGGACAAGAAATCAGCCCTCAAAAACTTAACCGGCAGAAAATATTTTTTTGAAAAAATCCCTAAGCCCCGGAGTCACAATTTCAGCAAAGATCTGACTTTTGGCAGTTCACTCAAAAATGGTTCCAAGAGCTTAAAAATGCTCCCCTGAAAGGTTTGGCACTCGAAACAGAAGGCTTTTTATCACAGGACAAGAAATCAGCCCTCAAAAACTTAACCGGCAGAAAATATTTTTTTGAAAAAATCCCTAAGCCCCGGGGTCACAATTTCAGCAAAAATCTGACTTTTGGCAATTCACTCAAAAATGGTGCCAGAAGCTTGCAAATGATCCCCTGAAAGCTTTGGCGATGGAAACAGAAGGCTTTTGATCACAGGACAAGAAATCAGCCCTCGAAAACCTAACCAGCAGAAAATATTTTTTTGAAAAAATCCCTAAGCCCCGGGGTCACAATTTCAGCAAAGATCTGACTTTTGGCAGTTCACTCAAAAATGGTTCCAAGAGCTTAAAAATGCTCCCCTGAAAGCTTTGGCACTCGAAACAGAAGGCTTTTTATCACAGGACAAGAAATCAGCCCTCAGAAACTTAACCGGCAGAAAATATTTTTTTGAAAAAATCCCTAAGCCCTCAGAAATCAGCCCTCAAAAACTTAACCGGCAGAAAATAGTTTTTTGAAAAAATCCCTAAGCCCCGGGGTCACAATTTCAGCAAAAATCTGACTTTTGGCAGTTCACTCAAAAATGGTTCCAAGAGCTTAAAAATGCTCCCCTGAAAGGTTTGGCACTCGAAACAGAAGGCTTTTTATCACAGGACAAGAAATCAGCCCTCAAAAACTTAACCGGCAGAAAATATTTTTTTGAAAAAATCCCTAAGCCCCGGGGTCACAATTTCAGCAAAAATCTGACTTTTGGCAATTCATTCAAAAATGGTGCCAGAAGCTTGCAATTTCACAATTTCAGCAAAAATCTGACTTTTGGCAATTCACTCAAAAATGGTGCCAGAAGGTTGCAAATGATCCCCTAAAAGCTTTGGCGATGGAAAAAGAAGGCTTTTTATCACAGGACAAGAAATCAGCCCTCAAAAACTTAACCGGCAGAAAATATTTTTTTGAAAAAAAAACCCTAAGCCCCGTGGTCACAATTTCAGCAAAAATCTGACTTTTGGCAATTCACTCAAAAATGGTGCCAGAAGCTTACAAATGATCCCCTGAAAGCTTTGGCGATGGAAACAGAAGGCTTTTTATCACAGGACAAGAAATCAGCCCTCAAAAACTTAACCGGCAGAAAATATTTTTTTGAAAAAATCCCTAAGCCCTCAGAAATCAGCCCTCAAAAACTTAACCGGCAGAAAATAGTTTTTTGAAAAAATCCCTAAGCCCCGGGGTAACAATTTCAGCAAAAATCTGACTTTTGGCAATTCACTCAAAAATGGTGCCAGAAGCTTACAAATGATCCCCTGAAAGCTTTGGCGATGGAAACAGAAGGCTTTTTATCACAGGACAAGAAATCAGCCCTCAAAAACCTAGCCGGCAGAAAATATTTTTTTGAAAAAATCCCTAAGCCCCGGGGTCAAAATTTCAGCAAAAATCTGACTTTTGGCAGTTCACTCAAAAATGGTTCCAAGAGCTTAAAAATGCTCCCCTGAAAGCTTTGGCACTCGAAACAGAAGGCTTTTTATCACAGGACAAGAAATCAGCCCTCAAAAACCTAACCGGCAGAAAATATTTTTTTGAAAAAATCCCTAAGCCCCGGGGTCACAAATTCAGCAAAAATCTGACTTTTGGCAGTTCACTGAAAAATGGTGCCAGAAGCTTGCAAATGATCCCCTGAATGCTTTGGCGATGGAAACAGAAGGCTTTTTATCACAGGACAAGAAATCAGCCCTCAAAAACTTAACCGGCAGAAAATATTTTTTTGAAAAAATCCCTAAGCCCCGGGGTCACAATTTCAGCAAAAATCTGACTTTTGGCAATTCACTCAAAAATAGTGCCAGAAGCTTGCAAATGATCCCCTGAAAGGTTTGGCACTCGAAACAGAAGGCTTTTTATCACAGGACAAGAAATCAGCCCTCAAAAACTTAACCGGCAGAAAATATTTTTTTGAAAAAATCCCTAAGCCCCGGAGTCACAATTTCAGCAAAGATCTGACTTTTGGCAGTTCACTCAAAAATGGTTCCAAGAGCTTAAAAATGCTCCCCTGAAAGGTTTGGCACTCGAAACAGAAGGCTTTTTATCACAGGACAAGAAATCAGCCCTCAAAAACTTAACCGGCAGAAAATATTTTTTTGAAAAAATCCCTAAGCCCCGGGGTCACAATTTCAGCAAAAATCTGACTTTTGGCAATTCACTCAAAAATGGTGCCAGAAGCTTGCAAATGATCCCCTGAAAGCTTTGGCGATGGAAACAGAAGGCTTTTGATCACAGGACAAGAAATCAGCCCTCGAAAACCTAACCGGCAGAAAATATTTTTTTGAAAAAATCCCTAAGCCCCGGGGTCACAATTTCAGCAAAGATCTGACTTTTGGCAGTTCACTCAAAAATGGTTCCAAGAGCTTAAAAATGCTCCCCTGAAAGCTTTGGCACTCGAAACAGAAGGCTTTTTATCACAGGACAAGAAATCAGCCCTCAGAAACTTAACCGGCAGAAAATATTTTTTTGAAAAAATCCCTAAGCCCTCAGAAATCAGCCCTCAAAAACTTAACCGGCAGAAAATAGTTTTTTGAAAAAATCCCTAAGCCCCGGGGTCACAATTTCAGCAAAAATCTGACTTTTGGCAGTTCACTCAAAAATGGTTCCAAGAGCTTAAAAATGCTCCCCTGAAAGGTTTGGCACTCGAAACAGAAGGCTTTTTATCACAGGACAAGAAATCAGCCCTCAAAAACTTAACCGGCAGAAAATATTTTTTTGAAAAAATCCCTAAGCCCCGGGGTCACAATTTCAGCAAAAATCTGACTTTTGGCAATTCATTCAAAAATGGTGCCAGAAGCTTGCAATTTCACAATTTCAGCAAAAATCTGACTTTTGGCAATTCACTCAAAAATGGTGCCAGAAGGTTGCAAATGATCCCCTAAAAGCTTTGGCGATGGAAAAAGAAGGCTTTTTATCACAGGACAAGAAATCAGCCCTCAAAAACTTAACCGGCAGAAAATATTTTTTTGAAAAAAAAACCCTAAGCCCCGTGGTCACAATTTCAGCAAAAATCTGACTTTTGGCAATTCACTCAAAAATGGTGCCAGAAGCTTACAAATGATCCCCTGAAAGCTTTGGCGATGGAAACAGAAGGCTTTTTATCACAGGACAAGAAATCAGCCCTCAAAACCTTAACCGGCAGAAAATATTTTTTTGAAAAAATCCCTAAGCCCCGGGGTCAAAATTTCAGCAAAAATCTGACTTTTGGCAGTTCACTCAAAAATGGTTCCAAGAGCTTAAAAATGCTCCCCTGAAAGCTTTGGCACTCGAAACAGAAGGCTTTTTATCACAGGACAAGAAATCAGCCCTCAAAAACCTAACCGGCAGAAAATATTTTTTTGAAAAAATCCCTAAGCCCCGGGGTCACAAATTCAGCAAAAATCTGACTTTTGGCAGTTCACTGAAAAATGGTGACAGAAGCTTGCAAATGATCCCCTGAATGCTTTGGCGATGGAAACAGAAGGCTTTTTATCACAGGACAAGAAATCAGCCCTCAAAAACTTAACCGGCAGAAAATATTTTTTTGAAAAAATCCCTAAGCCCCGGGGTCACAATTTCAGCAAAAATCTGACTTTTGGCAATTCACTCAAAAATAGTGCCAGAAGCTTGTAAATGATCCCCTGAAAGCTTTGGCGATGGAAACAGAAGGCTTTTTATCACAGGACAAGAAATCAGCCCTCAAAAACTTAACCGGCAGAAAATATTTTTTTGAAAAAATCCCTAAGCCCTCAGAAATCAGCCCTCAAAAAATTTAACCGGCAGAAAATATTTTTTTGAAAAAATCCCTAAGCCCCGGGGTCACAATTTCAGCAAAAATCTGACTTTTGGCAGTTCACTCAAAAATGGTTCCAAGAGATTAAAAATGCTCCCCTGAAAGGTTTGGCACTCGAAACAGAAGGCTTTTTATCACAGGACAAGAAATCAGCCCTCAAAAACTTAACCGGCAGAAAATATTTTTTTGAAAAAATCCCTAAGTCCCGGGGTCACAATTTCAGCAAAAATCTGACTTTTGGCAATTCATTCAAAAATGGTGCCAGAAGCTTGCAATTTCACAATTTCAGCAAAAATCTGACTTTTGGCAATTCACTCAAAAATGGTGCCAGAAGGTTGCAAATGATCCCCTGAAAGCTTTGGCGATGGAAACAGAAGGCTTTTTATCACAGGACAAGAAATCAGCCCTCAAAAACTTAACCGGCAGAAAATATTTTTTTGAAAAAATCCCTAAGCCCCGGGGTCACAATTTCAGCAAAAATCTGACTTTTGGCAATTCACTCAAAAATGGTGCCAGAAGCTTGCAATTTCACAATTTCAGCAAAAATCTGACTTTTGGCAATTCACCCAAAAATGGTGCCAGAAGGTTGGAAATGATCCCCTGAAAGCTTTGGCGATGGAAACAGAAGGCTTTTTATCACAGGACAAGAAATCAGCCCTGAAAAACTTAACCGGCAGAAAATATTTTTTTGAAAAAATCCCTAAGCCCCGGGGTCACAATTTCAGCAAAAATCTGACTTTTGGCAATTCACTCAAAAATGGTGCCAGAAGCTTGCAAATGATCCCCTGAAAGCTTTGGCGATGGAAACAGAAGGCTTTTGATCACAGGACAAGAAATCAGCCCTCAAAAACCTAACCGGCAGAAAATATTTTTTTGAAAAAATCCCTAAGCCCCGGGGTCACAATTTCAGCAAAAATCTGACTTTTGGCAGTTCACTCAAAAATGGTTCCAAGAGCTTAAAAATGCTCCCCTGAAAGCTTTGGCACTCGAAACAGAAGGCTTTTTATCACAGGACAAGAAATCAGCCCTCAAAAACCTAACCGGCAGAAAATATTTTTTTGAAAAAATCCCTAAGCCCCGGGGTCACAAATTCAGCAAAAATCTGACTTTTGGCAGTTCACTGAAAAATGGTGCCAGAAGCTTGCAAATGATCCCCTGAATGCTTTGGCGATGGAAACAGAAGGCTTTTTATCACAGGACAAGAAATCAGCCCTCAAAAACTTAACCGGCAGAAAATATTTTTTTGAAAAAATCCCTAAGCCCCGGGGTCACAATTTCAGCAAAAATCTGACTTTTGGCAATTCACTCAAAAATAGTGCCAGAAGCTTGTAAATGATCCCCTGAAAGCTTTGGCGATGGAAACAGAAGGCTTTTTATCACAGGACAAGAAATCAGCCCTCAAAAACTTAACCGGCAGAAAATATTTTTTTGAAAAAATCCCTAAGCCCTCAGAAATCAGCCCTCAAAAAATTTAACCGGCAGAAAATATTTTTTTGAAAAAATCCCTAAGCCCCGGGGTCACAATTTCAGCAAAAATCTGACTTTTGGCAGTTCACTCAAAAATGGTTCCAAGAGCTTAAAAATGCTCCCCTGAAAGGTTTGGCACTCGAAACAGAAGGCTTTTTATCACAGGACAAGAAATCAGCCCTCAAAAACTTAACCGGCAGAAAATATTTTTTTGAAAAAATCCCTAAGTCCCGGGGTCACAATTTCAGCAAAAATCTGACTTTTGGCAATTCATTCAAAAATGGTGCCAGAAGCTTGCAATTTCACAATTTCAGCAAAAATCTGACTTTTGGCAATTCACTCAAAAATGGTGCCAGAAGGTTGCAAATGATCCCCTGAAAGCTTTGGCGATGGAAACAGAAGGCTTTTTATCACAGGACAAGAAATCAGCCCTCAAAAACTTAACCGGCAGAAAATATTTTTTTGAAAAAATCCCTAAGCCCCGGGGTCACAATTTCAGCAAAAATCTGACTTTTGGCAATTCACTCTAAAATGGTGCCAGAAGCTTGCAATTTCACAATTTCAGCAAAAATCTGACTTTTGGCAATTCACTCAAAAATGGTGCCAGAAGGTTGCAAATGATCCCCTGAAAGCTTTGGCGATGGAAACAGAAGGCTTTTTATCACAGGACAAGAAATCAGCCCTCAAAAACTTAACCGGCAGAAAATATTTTTTTGAAAAAATCCCTAAGCCCCGGGGTCACAAATTCAGCAAAAATCTGACTTTTGGCAGTTCACTGAAAAATGGTGCCAGAAGCTTGCAAATGATCCCCTGAATGCTTTGGCGATGGAAACAGAAGGCTTTTTATCACAGGACAAGAAATCAGCCCTCAAAAACTTAACCGGCAGAAAATATTTTTTTGAAAAAATCCCTAAGCCCCGGGGTCACAATTTCAGCAAAAATCTGACTTTTGGCAATTCACTCAAAAATAGTGCCAGAAGCTTGTAAATGATCCCCTGAAAGCTTTGGCACTCGAAACAAGGCTTTTTATCACAGGACAAGAAATCAGCCCTCAAAAACTTAACCGGCAGAAAATATTTTTTTGAAAAAATCCCTAAGTCCCGGGGTCACAATTTCAGCAAAAATCTGACTTTTGGCAATTCATTCAAAAATGGTGCCAGAAGCTTGCAATTTCACAATTTCAGCAAAAATCTGACTTTTGGCAATTCACTCAAAAATGGTGCCAGAAGGTTGCAAATGATCCCCTGAAAGCTTTGGCGATGGAAACAGAAGGCTTTTTATCACAGGACAAGAAATCAGCCCTCAAAAACTTAACCGGCAGAAAATATTTTTTTGAAAAAATCCCTAAGCCCCGGGGTCACAATTTCAGCAAAAATCTGACTTTTGGCAATTCACTCAAAAATGGTGCCAGAAGCTTGCAATTTCACAATTTCAGCAAAAATCTGACTTTTGGCAATTCACCCAAAAATGGTGCCAGAAGGTTGGAAATGATCCCCTGAAAGCTTTGGCGATGGAAACAGAAGGCTTTTTATCACAGGACAAGAAATCAGCCCTCAAAAACTTAACCGGCAGAAAATATTTTTTTGAAAAAATCCCTAAGCCCCGGGGTCACAATTTCAGCAAAAATCTGACTTTTCGCAATTCACTCAAAAATGGTGCCAGAAGCTTGCAATTTCACAATTTCAGCAAAAATCTGACTTTTGGCAATTCACCCAAAAATGGTGCCAGAAGGTTGGAAATGATCCCCTGAAAGCTTTGGCGATGGAAACAGAAGGCTTTTTATCACAGGACAAGAAATCAGCCCTGAAAAACTTAACCGGCAGAAAATATTTTTTTGAAAAAATCCCTAAGCCCCGGGGTCACAATTTCAGCAAAAATCTGACTTTTGGCAATTCACTCAAAAATGGTGCCAGAAGCTTGCAAATGATCCCCTGAAAGCTTTGGCGATGGAAACAGAAGGCTTTTGATCACAGGACAAGAAATCAGCCCTCAAAAACCTAACCGGCAGAAAATATTTTTTTGAAAAAATCCCTAAGCCCCGGGGTCACAATTTCAGCAAAAATCTGACTTTTGGCAGTTCACTCAAAAATGGTTCCAAGAGCTTAAAAATGCTCCCCTGAAAGCTTTGGCACTCGAAACAGAAGGCTTTTTATCACAGGACAAGAAATCAGCCCTCAAAAACCTAACCGGCAGAAAATATTTTTTTGAAAAAATCCCTAAGCCCCGGGGTCACAATTTCAGCAAAAATCTGACTTTTGGCAATTCACTCAAAAATAGTGCCAGAAGCTTGTAAATGATCCCCTGAAAGCTTTGGCGATGGAAACAGAAGGCTTTTTATCACAGGACAAGAAATCAGCCCTCAAAAACTTAACCGGCAGAAAATATTTTTTTGAAAAAATCCCTAAGCCCTCAGAAATCAGCCCTCAAAAAATTTAACCGGCAGAAAATATTTTTTTGAAAAAATCCCTAAGCCCCGGGGTCACAATTTCAGCAAAAATCTGACTTTTGGCAGTTCACTCAAAAATGGTTCCAAGAGCTTAAAAATGCTCCCCTGAAAGGTTTGGCACTCGAAACAGAAGGCTTTTTATCACAGGACAAGAAATCAGCCCTCAAAAACTTAACCGGCAGAAAATATTTTTTTGAAAAAATCCCTAAGTCCCGGGGTCACAATTTCAGCAAAAATCTGACTTTTGGCAATTCATTCAAAAATGGTGCCAGAAGCTTGCAATTTCACAATTTCAGCAAAAATCTGACTTTTGGCAATTCACTCAAAAATGGTGCCAGAAGGTTGCAAATGATCCCCTGAAAGCTTTGGCGATGGAAACAGAAGGCTTTTTATCACAGGACAAGAAATCAGCCCTCAAAAACTTAACCGGCAGAAAATATTTTTTTGAAAAAATCCCTAAGCCCCGGGGTCACAATTTCAGCAAAAATCTGACTTTTGGCAATTCACTCTAAAATGGTGCCAGAAGCTTGCAATTTCACAATTTCAGCAAAAATCTGACTTTTGGCAATTCACTCAAAAATGGTGCCAGAAGGTTGCAAATGATCCCCTGAAAGCTTTGGCGATGGAAACAGAAGGCTTTTTATCACAGGACAAGAAATCAGCCCTCAAAAACTTAACCGGCAGAAAATATTTTTTTGAAAAAATCCCTAAGCCCCGGGGTCACAAATTCAGCAAAAATCTGACTTTTGGCAGTTCACTGAAAAATGGTGCCAGAAGCTTGCAAATGATCCCCTGAATGCTTTGGCGATGGAAACAGAAGGCTTTTTATCACAGGACAAGAAATCAGCCCTCAAAAACTTAACCGGCAGAAAATATTTTTTTGAAAAAATCCCTAAGCCCCGGGGTCACAATTTCAGCAAAAATCTGACTTTTGGCAATTCACTCAAAAATAGTGCCAGAAGCTTGTAAATGATCCCCTGAAAGCTTTGGCGATGGAAACAGAAGGCTTTTTATCACAGGACAAGAAATCAGCCCTCAAAAACTTAACCGGCAGAAAATATTTTTTTGAAAAAATCCCTAAGCCCTCAGAAATCAGCCCTCAAAAAATTTAACCGGCAGAAAATATTTTTTTGAAAAAATCCCTAAGCCCCGGGGTCACAATTTCAGCAAAAATCTGACTTTTGGCAGTTCACTCAAAAATGGTTCCAAGAGCTTAAAAATGCTCCCCTGAAAGGTTTGGCACTCGAAACAGAAGGCTTTTTATCACAGGACAAGAAATCAGCTCTCAAAAACTTAACCGGCAGAAAATATTTTTTTGAAAAAATCCCTAAGTCCCGGGGTCACAATTTCAGCAAAAATCTGACTTTTGGCAATTCATTCAAAAATGGTGCCAGAAGCTTGCTATTTCACAATTTCAGCAAAAATCTGACTTTTGGCAATTCACTCAAAAATGGTGCCAGAAGGTTGCAAATGATCCCCTGAAAGCTTTGGCGATGGAAACAGAAGGCTTTTTATCACAGGACAAGAAATCAGCCCTCAAAAACTTAACCGGCAGAAAATATTTTTTTGAAAAAATCCCTAAGCCCTCAGAAATCAGCCCTCAAAAAATTTAACCGGCAGAAAATATTTTTTTGAAAAAATCCCTAAGCCCCGGGGTCACAATTTCAGCAAAAATCTGACTTTTGGCAGTTCACTCAAAAATGGTTCCAAGAGCTTAAAAATGCTCCCCTGAAAGGTTTGGCACTCGAAACAGAAGGCTTTTTATCACAGGACAAGAAATCAGCCCTCAAAAACTTAACCGGCAGAAAATATTTTTTTGAAAAAATCCCTAAGTCCCGGGGTCACAATTTCAGCAAAAATCTGACTTTTGGCAATTCATTCAAAAATGGTGCCAGAAGCTTGCAATTTCACAATTTCAGCAAAAATCTGACTTTTGGCAATTCACTCAAAAATGGTGCCAGAAGGTTGCAAATGATCCCCTGAAAGCTTTGGCGATGGAAACAGAAGGCTTTTTATCACAGGACAAGAAATCAGCCCTCAAAAACTTAACCGGCAGAAAATATTTTTTTGAAAAAATCCCTAAGCCCCGGGGTCACAAATTCAGCAAAAATCTGACTTTTGGCAGTTCACTGAAAAATGGTGCCAGAAGCTTGCAAATGATCCCCTGAATGCTTTGGCGATGGAAACAGAAGGCTTTTTATCACAGGACAAGAAATCAGCCCTCAAAAACTTAACCGGCAGAAAATATTTTTTTGAAAAAATCCCTAAGCCCCGGGGTCACAATTTCAGCAAAAATCTGACTTTTGGCAATTCACTCAAAAATAGTGCCAGAAGCTTGTAAATGATCCCCTGAAAGCTTTGGCGATGGAAACAGAAGGCTTTTTATCACAGGACAAGAAATCAGCCCTCAAAAACTTAACCGGCAGAAAATATTTTTTTGAAAAAATCCCTAAGCCCTCAGAAATCAGCCCTCAAAAAATTTAACCGGCAGAAAATATTTTTTTGAAAAAATCCCTAAGCCCCGGGGTCACAATTTCAGCAAAAATCTGACTTTTGGCAGTTCACTCAAAAATGGTTCCAAGAGCTTAAAAATGCTCCCCTGAAAGGTTTGGCACTCGAAACAGAAGGCTTTTTATCACAGGACAAGAAATCAGCTCTCAAAAACTTAACCGGCAGAAAATATTTTTTTGAAAAAATCCCTAAGTCCCGGGGTCACAATTTCAGCAAAAATCTGACTTTTGGCAATTCATTCAAAAATGGTGCCAGAAGCTTGCTATTTCACAATTTCAGCAAAAATCTGACTTTTGGCAATTCACTCAAAAATGGTGCCAGAAGGTTGCAAATGATCCCCTGAAAGCTTTGGCGATGGAAACAGAAGGCTTTTTATCACAGGACAAGAAATCAGCCCTCAAAAACTTAACCGGCAGAAAATATTTTTTTGAAAAAATCCCTAAGCCCCGGGGTCACAATTTCAGCAAAAATCTGACTTTTGGCAATTCACTCAAAAATGGTGCCAGAAGCTTGCAATTTCACAATTTCAGCAAAAATCTGACTTTTGGCAATTCACTCAAAAATGGTGCCAGAAGGTTGCAAATGATCCCCTGAAAGCTTTGGCGATGGAAACAGAAGGCTTTTTATCACAGGACAAGAAATCAGCCCTCAAAAACTTAACCGGCAGAAAATATTTTTTTGAAAAAATCCCTAAGCCCCGGGGTCACAATTTCAGCAAAAATCTGACTTTTGGCAATTCACTCAAAAATAGTGCCAGAAGCTTGTAAATGATCCCCTGAAAGCTTTGGCGATGGAAACAGAAGGCTTTTTATCACAGGACAAGAAATCAGCCCTCAAAAACTTAACCGGCAGAAAATATTTTTTTGAAAAAATCCCTAAGCCCTCAGAAATCAGCCCTCAAAAAATTTAACCGGCAGAAAATATTTTTTTGAAAAAATCCCTAAGCCCCGGGGTCACAATTTCAGCAAAAATCTGACTTTTGGCAGTTCACTCAAAAATGGTTCCAAGAGCTTAAAAATGCTCCCCTGAAAGGTTTGGCACTCGAAACAGAAGGCTTTTTATCACAGGACAAGAAATCAGCCCTCAAAAACTTAACCGGCAGAAAATATTTTTTTGAAAAAATCCCTAAGTCCCGGGGTCACAATTTCAGCAAAAATCTGACTTTTGGCAATTCATTCAAAAATGGTGCCAGAAGCTTGCAATTTCACAATTTCAGCAAAAATCTGACTTTTGGCAATTCACTCAAAAATGGTGCCAGAAGGTTGCAAATGATCCCCTGAAAGCTTTGGCGATGGAAACAGAAGGCTTTTTATCACAGGACAAGAAATCAGCCCTCAAAAACTTAACCGGCAGAAAATATTTTTTTGAAAAAATCCCTAAGCCCCGGGGTCACAATTTCAGCAAAAATCTGACTTTTGGCAATTCACTCAAAAATGGTGCCAGAAGCTTGCAATTTCACAATTTCAGCAAAAATCTGACTTTTGGCAATTCACTCAAAAATGGTGCCAGAAGGTTGCAAATGATCCCCTGAAAGCTTTGGCGATGGAAACAGAAGGCTTTTTATCACAGGACAAGAAATCAGCCCTGAAAAACTTAACCGGCAGAAAATATTTTTTTGAAAAAATCCCTAAGCCCCGGGGTCACAATTTCAGCAAAAATCTGACTTTTGACAATTCACTCAAAAATGGTGCCAGAAGCTTACAAATGATCCCCTGAAAGCTTTGGCGATGGAAACAGAAGGCTTTTTATCACAGGACAAGAAATCAGCCCTCAAAAACTTAACCGGCAGAAAATATTTTTTTGAAAAAATCCCTAAGTCCCGGGGTCACAATTTCAGCAAAAATCTGACTTTTGGCAATTCATTCAAAAATGGTGCCAGAAGCTTGTAAATGATCCCCTGAAAGCTTTGGCGATGGAAACAGAAGGCTTTTTATCACAGGACAAGAAATCAGCCCTCAAAAACTTAACCGGCAGAAAATATTTTTTTGAAAAAATCCCTAAGCCCTCAGAAATCAGCCCTCAAAAAATTTAACCGGCAGAAAATATTTTTTTGAAAAAATCCCTAAGCCCCGGGGTCACAATTTCAGCAAAAATCTGACTTTTGGCAGTTCACTCAAAAATGGTTCCAAGAGCTTAAAAATGCTCCCCTGAAAGGTTTGGCACTCGAAACAGAAGGCTTTTTATCACAGGACAAGAAATCAGCCCTCAAAAACTTAACCGGCAGAAAATATTTTTTTGAAAAAATCCCTAAGTCCCGGGGTCACAATTTCAGCAAAAATCTGACTTTTGGCAATTCATTCAAAAATGGTGCCAGAAGCTTGCAATTTCACAATTTCAGCAAAAATCTGACTTTTGGCAATTCACTCAAAAATGGTGCCAGAAGGTTGCAAATGATCCCCTGAAAGCTTTGGCGATGGAAACAGAAGGCTTTTTATCACAGGACAAGAAATCAGCCCTCAAAAACTTAACCGGCAGAAAATATTTTTTTGAAAAAATCCCTAAGCCCCGGGGTCACAATTTCCGCAAAAATCTGACTTTTGGCAATTCACTCAAAAATGGTGCCAGAAGCTTGCAATTTCACAATTTCAGCAAAAATCTGACTTTTGGCAATTCACTCAAAAATGGTGCCAGAAGGTTGCAAATGATCCCCTGAAAGCTTTGGCGATGGAAACAGAAGGCTTTTTATCACAGGACAAGAAATCAGCCCTCAAAAACTTAACCGGCAGAAAATATTTTTTTGAAAAAATCCCTAAGCCCCGGGGTCACAAATTCAGCAAAAATCTGACTTTTGGCAGTTCACTGAAAAATGGTGCCAGAAGCTTGCAAATGATCCCCTGAATGCTTTGGCGATGGAAACAGAAGGCTTTTTATCACAGGACAAGAAATCAGCCCTCAAAAACTTAACCGGCAGAAAATATTTTTTTGAAAAAATCCCTAAGCCCCGGGGTCACAATTTCAGCAAAAATCTGACTTTTGGCAATTCACTCAAAAATAGTGCCAGAAGCTTGTAAATGATCCCCTGAAAGCTTTGGCGATGGAAACAGAAGGCTTTTTATCACAGGACAAGAAATCAGCCCTCAAAAACCTAACCGGCAGAAAATATTTTTTTGAAAAAATCCCTAAGCCCTCAGAAATCAGCCCTCAAAAAATTTAACCGGCAGAAAATATTTTTTTGAAAAAATCCCTAAGCCCCGGGGTCACAATTTCAGCAAAAATCTGACTTTTGGCAGTTCACTCAAAAATGGTTCCAAGAGCTTAAAAATGCTCCCCTGAAAGGTTTGGCACTCGAAACAGAAGGCTTTTTATCACAGGACAAGAAATCAGCCCTCAAAAACTTAACCGGCAGAAAATATTTTTTTGAAAAAATCCCTAAGTCCCGGGGTCACAATTTCAGCAAAAATCTGACTTTTGGCAATTCATTCAAAAATGGTGCCAGAAGCTTGCAATTTCACAATTTCAGCAAAAATCTGACTTTTGGCAATTAACTCAAAAATGGTGCCAGAAGGTTGCAAATGATCCCCTGAAAGCTTTGGCGATGGAAACAGAAGGCTTTTTATCACAGGACAAGAAATCAGCCCTCAAAAACTTAACCGGCAGAAAATATTTTTTTGAAAAAATCCCTAAGCCCCGAGGTCACAATTTCAGCAAAAATCTGACTTTTGGCAGTTCACTCAAAAATGGTGCCAGAAGCTTGCAATTTCACAATTTCAGCAAAAATCTGACTTTTGGCAATTCACTCAAAAATGGTGCCAGAAGGTTGCAAATGATCCCCTGAAAGCTTTGGCGATGGAAACAGAAGGCTTTTTATCACAGGACAAGAAATCAGCCCTGAAAAACTTAACCGGCAGAAAATATTTTTTTGAAAAAATCCCTAAGCCCCGGGGTCACAATTTCAGCAAAAATCTGACTTTTGACAATTCACTCAAAAATGGTGCCAGAAGCTTACAAATGATCCCCTGAAAGCTTTGGCGATGGAAACAGAAGGCTTTTTATCACAGGACAAGAAATCAGCCCTCAAAAACTTAACCGGCAGAAAATATTTTTTTGAAAAAATCCCTAAGTCCCGGGGTCACAATTTCAGCAAAAATCTGACTTTTGGCAATTCATTCAAAAATGGTGCCAGAAGCTTGTAAATGATCCCCTGAAAGCTTTGGCGATGGAAACAGAAGGCTTTTTATCACAGGACAAGAAATCAGCCCTCAAAAACTTAACCGGCAGAAAATATTTTTTTGAAAAAATCCCTAAGCCCTCAGAAATCAGCCCTCAAAAAATTTAACCGGCAGAAAATATTTTTTTGAAAAAATCCCTAAGCCCCGGGGTCACAATTTCAGCAAAAATCTGACTTTTGGCAGTTCACTCAAAAATGGTTCCAAGAGCTTAAAAATGCTCCCCTGAAAGGTTTGGCACTCGAAACAGAAGGCTTTTTATCACAGGACAAGAAATCAGCCCTCAAAAACTTAACCGGCAGAAAATATTTTTTTGAAAAAATCCCTAAGTCCCGGGGTCACAATTTCAGCAAAAATCTGACTTTTGGCAATTCATTCAAAAATGGTGCCAGAAGCTTGCAATTTCACAATTTCAGCAAAAATCTGACTTTTGGCAATTCACTCAAAAATGGTGCCAGAAGGTTGCAAATGATCCCCTGAAAGCTTTGGCGATGGAAACAGAAGGCTTTTTATCACAGGACAAGAAATCAGCCCTCAAAAACTTAACCGGCAGAAAATATTTTTTTGAAAAAATCCCTAAGCCCCGGGGTCACAATTTCAGCAAAAATCTGACTTTTGGCAATTCACTCAAAAATGGTGCCAGAAGCTTGCAATTTCACAATTTCAGCAAAAATCTGACTTTTGGCAATTCACTCAAAAATGGTGCCAGAAGGTTGCAAATGATCCCCTGAAAGCTTTGGCGATGGAAACAGAAGGCTTTTTATCACAGGACAAGAAATCAGCCCTCAAAAACTTAACCGGCAGAAAATATTTTTTTGAAAAAATCCCTAAGCCCCGGGGTCACAATTTCAGCAAAAATCTGACTTTTGGCAATTCACTCAAAAATAGTGCCAGAAGCTTGTAAATGATCCCCTGAAAGCTTTGGCGATGGAAACAGAAGGCTTTTTATCACAGGACAAGAAATCAGCCCTCAAAAACCTAACCGGCAGAAAATATTTTTTTGAAAAAATCCCTAAGCCCTCAGAAATCAGCCCTCAAAAAATTTAACCGGCAGAAAATATTTTTTTGAAAAAATCCCTAAGCCCCGGGGTCACAATTTCAGCAAAAATCTGACTTTTGGCAGTTCACTCAAAAATGGTTCCAAGAGCTTAAAAATGCTCCCCTGAAAGGTTTGGCACTCGAAACAGAAGGCTTTTTATCACAGGACAAGAAATCAGCCCTCAAAAACTTAACCGGCAGAAAATATTTTTTTGAAAAAATCCCTAAGTCCCGGGGTCACAATTTCAGCAAAAATCTGACTTTTGGCAATTCATTCAAAAATGGTGCCAGAAGCTTGCAATTTCACAATTTCAGCAAAAATCTGACTTTTGGCAATTAACTCAAAAATGGTGCCAGAAGGTTGCAAATGATCCCCTGAAAGCTTTGGCGATGGAAACAGAAGGCTTTTTATCACAGGACAAGAAATCAGCCCTCAAAAACTTAACCGGCAGAAAATATTTTTTTGAAAAAATCCCTAAGCCCCGGGGTCACAATTTCAGCAAAAATCTGACTTTTGGCAATTCACTCAAAAATGGTGCCAGAAGCTTGCAATTTCACAATTTCAGCAAAAATCTGACTTTTGGCAATTCACTCAAAAATGGTGCCAGAAGGTTGCAAATGATCCCCTGAAAGCTTTGGCGATGGAAACAGAAGGCTTTTTATCACAGGACAAGAAATCAGCCCTCAAAAACTTAACCGGCAGAAAATATTTTTTTGAAAAAATCCCTAAGTCCCGGGGTCACAATTTCAGCAAAAATCTGACTTTTGGCAATTCATTCAAAAATGGTGCCAGAAGCTTGCAATTTCACAATTTCAGCAAAAATCTGACTTTTGGCAATTAACTCAAAAATGGTGCCAGAAGCTTACAAATGATCCCCTGAAAGCTTTGGCGATGGAAACAGAAGGCTTTTTATCACAGGACAAGAAATCAGCCCTCAAAAACTTAACCGGCAGAAAATATTTTTTTGAAAAAATCCCTAAGCCCCGGGGTCACAATTTCAGCAAAAATCTGACTTTTGGCAGTTCACTCAAAAATGATTCCAAGAGCTTAAAAATGATCCCCTGAAAAGTTTGGCACTCCAAACAGAAGGCTTTTTATCACAGGACAAGAAATCAGCCCTCAAAAACTTAACCGGCAGAAAATATTTTTTTGAAAAAATCCCTAAGCCCCGGGGTCACAATTTCAGCAAAAATCTGACTTTTGGCAATTCACTCAAAAATGGTGCCAGAAGCTTGCAAATGATCCCCTGAAAGCTTTGGCGATGGAAACAGAAGGCTTTTGATCACAGGACAAGAAATCAGCCCTCAAAAACCTAACCGGCAGAAAATATTTTTTTGAAAAAATCCCTAAGCCCCGGGGTCACAATTTCAGCAAAAATCTGACTTTTGGCAGTTCACTCAAAAATGGTTCCAAGAGCTTAAAAATGCTCCCCTGAAAGGTTTGGCACTCGAAACAGAAGGCTTTTTATCACAGGACAAGAAATCAGCCCTCAAAAACCTAACCGGCAGAAAATATTTTTTTGAAAAAATCCCTAAGCCCCGGGGTCACAATTTCAGCAAAACTCTGACTTTTGGCAATTCACTCAAAAATGGTGCCAGAAGCTTGCAAATGATCCCCTGAAAGCTTTGGCGATGGAAACAGAAGGCTTTTTATCACAGGACAAGAAATCAGCCCTCAAAAACTTAACCGGCAGAAAATATTTTTTTGAAAAAAATCCCTAAGCCCTCAGAAATCAGCCCTCAAAAACCTAACCGGCAGAAAATATTTTTTTGAAAAAATCCCTAAGCCCCGGGGTCACAATTTCAGCAAAAATCTGACTTTTGGCAGTTCACTCAAAAATGGTTCCAAGAGCTTAAAAATGCTCCCCTGAAAGGTTTGGCACTCGAAACAGAAGGCTTTTTATCACAGGACAAGAAATCAGCCCTCAAAAACTTAACCGGCAGAAAATATTTTTTTGAAAAAGTCCCTAAGCCCCGGGGTCACAATTTCAGCAAAAATCTGACTTTTGGCAATTCACTCAAAAATGGTGCCAGAAGCTTGCAAATGATCCCCTGAAATCTTTGGCGATGGAAACAGAAGGCTTTTTATCACAGGACAAGAAATCAGCCCTCAAAAACCTAACCGGCAGAAAATATTTTTTTGAAAAAATCCCTTAGCCCCGGGGTCACAATTTCAGCAAAAATCTGACTTTTGGCAGTTCACTCAAAAATGGTTCCAAGAGCTTAAAAATGCTCCCCTGAAAGGTTTGGCACTCGAAACAGAAGGCTTTTTATCACAGGACAAGAAATCAGCCCTCAAAAACCTAACCGGCAGAAAATATTTTTGTGAAAAAATCCCTAAGCCCCGGGGTCACAATTTCAGCAAAAATCTGACTTTTGGCAATTCACTCAAAAATGGTGCCAGAAGCTTACAAATGATCCCCTGAAAGCTTTGGCGATGGAAACAGAAGGCTTTTTATCACAGGACAAGAAATCAGCCCTCAAAAACTTAACCGGCAGAAAATATTTTTTTGAAAAAATCTCTAAGCCCCGGGGTCACAATTTCAGCAAAAATCTGACTTTTGGCAGTACACTCAAAAATGGTGCCAGAAGCTTGCAAATGATCCGCTGAAAGCTTTGGCTATGGAAACAGAAGGCATTTTATCACAGGACAAGAAATCAGCCCTCAAAAACTTAACCGGCAGAAAATATTTTTTTGAAAAAATCCCTAAGCCCTCAGAAATCAGCCCTCAAAAAATTTAACCGGCAGAAAATATTTTTTTGAAAAAATCCCTAAGCCCCGGGGTCACAATTTCAGCAAAAATCTGACTTTTGGCAGTTCACTCAAAAATGGTTCCAAGAGCTTAAAAATGCTCCCCTGAAAGGTTTGGCACTCGAAACAGAAGGCTTTTTATAACAGGACAAGAAATCAGCCCTCAAAAACTTAACCGGCAGAAAATATTTTTTTGAAAAAATCCCTAAGTCCCGGGGTCACAATTTCAGCAAAAATCTGACTTTTGGCAATTCATTCAAAAATGGTGCCAGAAGCTTGCAATTTCACAATTTCAGCAAAAATCTGACTTTTGGCAATTCACTCAAAAATGGTGCCAGAAGGTTGCAAATGATCCCCTGAAAGCTTTGGCGATGGAAACAGAAGGCTTTTTATCACAGGACAAGAAATCAGCCCTCAAAAACTTAACCGGCAGAAAATATTTTTTTGAAAAAATCCCTAAGCCCCGGGGTCACAATTTCAGCAAAAATCTGACTTTTGGCAATTCACTCAAAAATGGTGCCAGAAGCTTGCAATTTCACAATTTCAGCAAAAATCTGACTTTTGGCAATTCACTCAAAAATGGTGCCAGAAGGTTGCAAATGATCCCCTGAAAGCTTTGGCGATGGAAACAGAAGGCTTTTTATCACAGGACAAGAAATCAGCCCTCAAAAACTTAACCGGCAGAAAATATTTTTTTGAAAAAATCCCTAAGCCCCGGGGTCACAATTTCAGCAAAAATCTGACTTTTGGCAATTCACTCAAAAATGGTGCCAGAAGCTTGCAATTTCACAATTTCAGCAAAAATCTGACTTTTGGCAATTCACTCAAAAATGGTGCCAGAAGGTTGCAAATGATCCCCTGAAAGCTTTGGCGATGGAAACAGAAGGCTTTTTATCACAGGACAAGAAATCAGCCCTCAAAAACTTAACCGGCAGAAAATATTTTTTTGAAAAAATCCCTAAGTCCCGGGGTCACAATTTCAGCAAAAATCTGACTTTTGGCAATTCATTCAAAAATGGTGCCAGAAGCTTGCAATTTCACAATTTCAGCAAAAATCTGACTTTTGGCAATTAACTCAAAAATGGTGCCAGAAGGTTGCAAATGATCCCCTGAAAGCTTTGGCGATGGAAACAGAAGGCTTTTTATCACAGGACAAGAAATCAGCCCTCAAAAACTTAACCGGCAGAAAATATTTTTTTGAAAAAATCCCTAAGCCCCGGGGTCACAATTTCAGCAAAAATCTGACTTTTGGCAATTCATTCAAAAATGGTGCCAGAAGCTTGCAATTTCACAATTTCAGCAAAAATCTGACTTTTGGCAATTCACTCAAAAATGGTGCCAGAAGGTTGCAAATGATCCCCTGAAAGCTTTGGCGATGGAAACAGAAGGCTTTTTATCACAGGACAAGAAATCAGCCCTGAAAAACTTAACCGGCAGAAAATATTTTTTTGAAAAAATCCCTAAGCCCCGGGGTCACAATTTCAGCAAAACTCTGACTTTTGGCAATTCACTCAAAAATGGTGCCAGAAGCTTGCAAATGATCCCCTGAAAGCTTTGGCGATGGAAACAGAAGGCTTTTTATCACAGGACAAGAAATCAGCCCTCAAAAACTTAACCGGCAGAAAATATTTTTTTGAAAAAAATCCCTAAGCCCTCAGAAATCAGCCCTCAAAAACCTAACCGGCAGAAAATATTTTTTTGAAAAAATCCCTAAGCCCCGGGGTCACAATTTCAGCAAAAATCTGACTTTTGGCAGTTCACTCAAAAATGGTTCCAAGAGCTTAAAAATGCTCCCCTGAAAGGTTTGGCACTCGAAACAGAAGGCTTTTTATCACAGGACAAGAAATCAGCCCTCAAAAACTTAACCGGCAGAAAATATTTTTTTGAAAAAGTCCCTAAGCCCCGGGGTCACAATTTCAGCAAAAATCTGACTTTTGGCAATTCACTCAAAAATGGTGCCAGAAGCTTGCAAATGATCCCCTGAAATCTTTGGCGATGGAAACAGAAGGCTTTTTATCACAGGACAAGAAATCAGCCCTCAAAAACCTAACCGGCAGAAAATATTTTTTTGAAAAAATCCCTTAGCCCCGGGGTCACAATTTCAGCAAAAATCTGACTTTTGGCAGTTCACTCAAAAATGGTTCCAAGAGCTTAAAAATGCTCCCCTGAAAGGTTTGGCACTCGAAACAGAAGGCTTTTTATCACAGGACAAGAAATCAGCCCTCAAAAACCTAACCGGCAGAAAATATTTTTGTGAAAAAATCCCTAAGCCCCGGGGTCACAATTTCAGCAAAAATCTGACTTTTGGCAATTCACTCAAAAATGGTGCCAGAAGCTTACAAATGATCCCCTGAAAGCTTTGGCGATGGAAACAGAAGGCTTTTTATCACAGGACAAGAAATCAGCCCTCAAAAACTTAACCGGCAGAAAATATTTTTTTGAAAAAATCTCTAAGCCCCGGGGTCACAATTTCAGCAAAAATCTGACTTTTGGCAGTACACTCAAAAATGGTGCCAGAAGCTTGCAAATGATCCGCTGAAAGCTTTGGCTATGGAAACAGAAGGCATTTTATCACAGGACAAGAAATCAGCCCTCAAAAACTTAACCGGCAGAAAATATTTTTTTGAAAAAATCCCTAAGCCCTCAGAAATCAGCCCTCAAAAAATTTAACCGGCAGAAAATATTTTTTTGAAAAAATCCCTAAGCCCCGGGGTCACAATTTCAGCAAAAATCTGACTTTTGGCAGTTCACTCAAAAATGGTTCCAAGAGCTTAAAAATGCTCCCCTGAAAGGTTTGGCACTCGAAACAGAAGGCTTTTTATCACAGGACAAGAAATCAGCCCTCAAAAACTTAACCGGCAGAAAATATTTTTTTGAAAAAATCCCTAAGTCCCGGGGTCACAATTTCAGCAAAAATCTGACTTTTGGCAATTCATTCAAAAATGGTGCCAGAAGCTTGCAATTTCACAATTTCAGCAAAAATCTGACTTTTGGCAATTCACTCAAAAATGGTGCCAGAAGGTTGCAAATGATCCCCTGAAAGCTTTGGCGATGGAAACAGAAGGCTTTTTATCACAGGACAAGAAATCAGCCCTCAAAAACTTAACCGGCAGAAAATATTTTTTTGAAAAAATCCCTAAGCCCCGGGGTCACAATTTCAGCAAAAATCTGACTTTTGGCAATTCACTCAAAAATGGTGCCAGAAGCTTGCAATTTCACAATTTCAGCAAAAATCTGACTTTTGGCAATTCACTCAAAAATGGTGCCAGAAGGTTGCAAATGATCCCCTGAAAGCTTTGGCGATGGAAACAGAAGGCTTTTTATCACAGGACAAGAAATCAGCCCTCAAAAACTTAACCGGCAGAAAATATTTTTTTGAAAAAATCCCTAAGCCCCGGGGTCACAATTTCAGCAAAAATCTGACTTTTGGCAATTCACTCAAAAATGGTGCCAGAAGCTTGCAATTTCACAATTTCAGCAAAAATCTGACTTTTGGCAATTCACTCAAAAATGGTGCCAGAAGGTTGCAAATGATCCCCTGAAAGCTTTGGCGATGGAAACAGAAGGCTTTTTATCACAGGACAAGAAATCAGCCCTCAAAAACTTAACCGGCAGAAAATATTTTTTTGAAAAAATCCCTAAGTCCCGGGGTCACAATTTCAGCAAAAATCTGACTTTTGGCAATTCATTCAAAAATGGTGCCAGAAGCTTGCAATTTCACAATTTCAGCAAAAATCTGACTTTTGGCAATTAACTCAAAAATGGTGCCAGAAGGTTGCAAATGATCCCCTGAAAGCTTTGGCGATGGAAACAGAAGGCTTTTTATCACAGGACAAGAAATCAGCCCTCAAAAACTTAACCGGCAGAAAATATTTTTTTGAAAAAATCCCTAAGCCCCGGGGTCACAATTTCAGCAAAAATCTGACTTTTGGCAATTCATTCAAAAATGGTGCCAGAAGCTTGCAATTTCACAATTTCAGCAAAAATCTGACTTTTGGCAATTCACTCAAAAATGGTGCCAGAAGGTTGCAAATGATCCCCTGAAAGCTTTGGCGATGGAAACAGAAGGCTTTTTATCACAGGACAAGAAATCAGCCCTGAAAAACTTAACCGGCAGAAAATATTTTTTTGAAAAAATCCCTAAGCCCCGGGGTCACAATTTCAGCAAAAATCTGACTTTTGACAATTCACTCAAAAATGGTGCCAGAAGCTTACAAATGATCCCCTGAAAGCTTTGGCGATGGAAACAGAAGGCTTTTTATCACAGGACAAGAAATCAGCCCTCAAAAACTTAACCGGCAGAAAATATTTTTTTGAAAAAATCCCTAAGCCCCGGGGTCACAATTTCAGCAAAAATCTGACTTTTGGCAGTTCACTCAAAAATGATTCCAAGAGCTTAAAAATGATCCCCTGAAAAGTTTGGCACTCCAAACAGAAGGCTTTTTATCACAGGACAAGAAATCAGCCCTCAAAAACTTAACCGGCAGAAAATATTTTTTTGAAAAAATCCCTAAGCCCCGGGGTCACAATTTCAGCAAAAATCTGACTTTTGGCAATTCACTCAAAAATGGTGCCAGAAGCTTGCAAATGATCCCCTGAAAGCTTTGGCGATGGAAACAGAAGGCTTTTGATCACAGGACAAGAAATCAGCCCTCAAAAACCTAACCGGCAGAAAATATTTTTTTGAAAAAATCCCTAAGCCCCGGGGTCACAATTTCAGCAAAAATCTGACTTTTGGCAGTTCACTCAAAAATGGTTCCAAGAGCTTAAAAATGCTCCCCTGAAAGGTTTGGCACTCGAAACAGAAGGCTTTTTATCACAGGACAAGAAATCAGCCCTCAAAAACCTAACCGGCAGAAAATATTTTTTTGAAAAAATCCCTAAGCCCCGGGGTCACAATTTCAGCAAAACTCTGACTTTTGGCAATTCACTCAAAAATGGTGCCAGAAGCTTGCAATTTCACAATTTCAGTAAAAATCTGACTTTTGGCAATTCACTCAAAAATGGTGCCAGAAGGTTGCAAATGATCCCCTGAAAGCTTTGGCGATGGAAACAGAAGGCTTTTTATCACAGGACAAGAAATCAGCCCTCAAAAACTTAACCGGCAGAAAATATTTTTTTGAAAAAATCCCTAAGCCCTCAGAAATCAGCCCTCAAAAACTTAACCGGCAGAAAATATTTTTTTGAAAAAATCCCTAAGCCCCGGGGTCACAATTTCAGCAAAAATCTGAGTTTTGGCAGTTCACTCAAAAATGGTGCCAGAAGCTTGCAAATGATCCCCTGAAATCTTTGGCGATGGAAACAGAAGGCTTTTTATCACAGGACAAGAAATCAGCCCTCAAAAACCTAACCGGCAGAAAATATTTTTTTGAAAAAATCCCTAAGCCCTGGGGTCACAATTTCAGCAAAAATCTGACTTTTGGCAGTTCACTCAAAAATGGTTCCAAGAGCTTAAAAATGCTCCCCTGAAAGGTTTGGCACTCGAAACAGAAGGCTTTTTATCACAGGACAAGAAATCAGCCCTCAAAAACTTAACCGGCAGAAAATATTTTTTTGAAAAAATCCCTAAGCCCTCAGAAATCAGCCCTCAAAAACTTAACCGGCAGAAAATAGTTTTTTGAAAAAATCCCTAAGCCCCGGGGTCACAATTTCAGCAAAAAATCTGACTTTTGGCAGTTCACTCAAAAATGGTTCCAAGAGCTTAAAAATGCTCCCCTGAAAGGTTTGGCACTCGAAACAGAAGGCTTTTTATCACAGGACAAGAAATCAGCCCTCAAAAACTTAACCGGCAGAAAATATTTTTTTGAAAAAATCCCTAAGCCCCGAGGTCACAATTTCAGCAAAAATCTGACTTTTGGCAATTCACTCAAAAATGGTGCCAGAAGGTTGCAAATGATCCCCTGAAAGCTTTGGCGATGGAAACAGAAGGCTTTTTATCACAGGACAAGAAATCAGCCCTCAAAAACTTAACCGGCAGAAAATATTTTTTTGAAAAAATCCCTAAGCCCCGGGGTCACAATTTCAGCAAAAATCTGACTTTTGACAATTCACTCAAAAATGGTGCCAGAAGCTTACAAATGATCCTCTGAAAGCTTTGGCGATGGAAACAGAAGGCTTTTTATCACAGGACAAGAAATCAGCCCTCAAAAACTTAACCGGCAGAAAATATTTTTTTGAAAAAATCCCTAAGCCCCGGGGTCACAATTTCAGCAAAAATCTGACTTTTGGCAATTCATTCAAAAATGGTGCCAGAAGCTTGCAAATGATCCCCTGAAAGGTTTGGCACTCGAAACAGAAGGCTTTTTATCACAGGACAAGAAATCAGTCCTCAAAAACTTAACCGGCAGAAAATATTTTTTTGAAAAAATCCCTAAGCCCCCGGGTCACAATTTCAGCAAAAATCTGACTTTTGGCAGTTCACTCAAAAATGGTTCCAAGAGCTTAAAAATGCTCCCCTGAAAGCTTTGGCACTCGAAACAGAAGGCTTTTTATCACAGGACAAGAAATCAGCCCTCAAAAACTTAACCGGCAGAAAATATTTTTTTGAAAAAATCCCTAAGCCCTCAGAAATCAGAAATCTGACTTTTGGCAATTCACTCAAAAATGTTGCCAGAAGGTTGCAAATGATCCCCTGAAAGCTTTGGCGATGGAAACAGAAGGCTTTTAATCACAGGACAAGAAATCAGCCCTCAAAAACTTAACCGGCAGAAAATATTTTTTTGAAAAAATCCCTAAGCCACGGGGTCACAATTTCAGCAAAAATCTGACTTTTGGCAATTCACTCAAAAATGGTGCCAGAAGCTTGTAAATGATCCCCTGAAAGCTTTGGCGATGGAAACAGAAGGCTTTTTATCACAGGACAAGAAATCAGCCCTCAAAAACTTAACCGGCAGAAAATATTTTTTTGAAAAAATCCCTAAGCCCTCAGAAATCAGCCCTCAAAAACTTAACCGGCAGAAAATATTTTTTTGAAAAAATCCCTAAGCCCCGGGGTCACAATTTCAGCAAAAATCTGACTTTTGGCAGTTCACTCAAAAATGGTTCCAAGAGCTTAAAAATGCTCCCCTGAAAGGTTTGGCACTCGAAACAGAAGGCTTTTTATCACAGGACAAGAAATCAGCCCTCAAAAACGTAACCGGCAGAAAATATTTTTTTGAAAAAATCTCTAAGCCCCGGGGTCACAATTTCAGCAAAAATCTGACTTTTGGCAGTACACTCAAAAATGGTGCCAGAAGCTTGCAAATGATCCGCTGAAAGCTTTGGCTATGGAAACAGAAGGCTTTTTATCACAGGACAAGAAATCAGCCCTCAAAAACCTAACCGGCAGAAAATATTTTTTTGAAAAAATCCCTAAGCCCCGGGGTCACAATTTCAGCAAAAATCTGACTTTTGGCAATTCACTCAAAAATGGTGCCAGAATCTTGTAAATGATCCCCTGAAAGTTTTGGCGATGGAAACAGAAGGCTTTTTATCACAGGACAAGAAATCAGCCCTCAAAAACCTAACCGGCAGAAAATATTTTTTTGAAAAAATCCCTAAGCCCCGGGGTCACAAATTCAGCAAAAATCTGACTTTTGGCAGTTCACTCAAAAATGGTGACAGAAGCTTGCAAATGATCCCCTGAATGCTTTGGCGATGGAAACAGAAGGCTTTTTATCACAGGACAAGAAATCAGCCCTCAAAAACTTAACCGGCAGAAAATATTTTTTTGAAAAAATCTCTAAGCCTTGGGGTCACAATTTCAGCAAAAATCTGACTTTTGGCAGTTCACTCAAAAATGGTTCCAAGAGCTTAAAAATGCTCCCCTGAAAGGTTTGGCACTCGAAACAGAAGGCTTTTTATCACAGGACAAGAAATCAGCCCTCAAAAACTTAACCGGCAGAAAATATATTTTTGAAAAAATCCCTAAGCCCCGGGGTCACAATTTCAGCAAAAATCTGACTTTTGGCAATTCATTCAAAAATGGTGCCAGAAGCTTGCAATTTCACAATTTCAGTAAAAATCTGACTTTTGGCAATTCACTCAAAAATGGTGCCAGAAGGTTGCAAATGATCCCCTGAAAGCTTTGGCGATGGAAACAGAAGGCTTTTTATCACAGGACAAGAAATCAGCCCTCAAAAACTTAACCGGCAGAAAATATTTTTTTGAAAAAATCCCTAAGCCCCGGGGTCACAATTTCAGCAAAAATCTGACTTTTGGCAGTTCACTCAAAAATGGTTCCAAGAGCTTAAAAATGCTCCCCTGAAAGGTTTGGCACTCGAAACAGAAGGCTTTTTATCACAGGACAAGAAATCAGCCCTCAAAAACTTAACCGGCAGAAAATATATTTTTGAAAAAATCCCTAAGCCCCGGGGTCACAATTTCAGCAAAAATCTGACTTTTGGCAATTCATTCAAAAATGGTGCCAGAAGCTTGCAATTTCACAATTTCAGTAAAAATCTGACTTTTGGCAATTCACTCAAAAATGGTGCCAGAAGGTTGCAAATGATCCCCTGAAAGCTTTGGCGATGGAAACAGAAGGCTTTTTATCACAGGACAAGAAATCAGCCCTCAAAAACTTAACCGGCAGAAAATATTTTTTTGAAAAAATCCCTAAGCCCTCAGAAATCAGCCCTCAAAAACTTAACCGGCAGAAAATATTTTTTTGAAAAAATCCCTAAGCCCCGGGGTCACAATTTCAGCAAAAATCTGACTTTTGGCAGTTCACTCAAAAATGGTTCCAAGAGCTTAAAAATGCTCCCCTGAAAGGTTTGGCACTCGAAACAGAAGGCTTTTTATCACAGGACAAGAAATCAGCCCTCAAAAACTTAACCGGCAGAAAATATTTTTTTGAAAAAGTCCCTAAGCCCCGGGGTCACAATTTCAGCAAAAATTTGACTTTTGGCAATTCACTCAAAAATGGTGCCAGAAGCTTGCAAATGATCCCCTGAAAGCTTTGGCGGTGGAAACAGAAGGCTTTTTATCACAGGACAAGAAATCAGCCCTCAAAAACTTAACCGGCAGAAAATATTTTTTTGAAAAAATCCCTAAGCCCCGGGGTCACAATTTCAGCAAAAATCTGACTTTTGGCAATTCACTCAAAAATGGTGCCAGAAGCTTGCAAATGATCCCCTGAAATCTTTGGCGATGGAAACAGAAGGCTTTTTATCACAGGACAAGAAATCAGCCCTCAAAAACCTAACCGGCAGAAAATATTTTTTTGAAAAAATCCCTAAGCCCCGGGGTCACAATTTCAGCAAAAATCTGACTTTTGGCAGTTCACTCAAAAATGGTTCCAAGAGCTTAAAAATGCTCCCCTGAAAGGTTTGGCACTCGAAACAGAAGGCTTTTTATCACAGGACAAGAAATCAGCCCTCAAAAACCTAACCGGCAGAAAATATTTTTTTGAAAAAATTCCTAAGCCCCGGGGTCAAAATTTCAGCAAAAATCTGACTTTTGGCAATTCACTCAAAAATGGTGCCAGAAGCTTGCAAATGACCCCCTGAAAGGTTTGGCACTCGAAACAGAAGGCTTTTTATCACAGGACAAGAAATCAGCCCTCAAAAACTTAACCGGCAGAAAATATTTTTTTGAAAAAATCCCTAAGCCCCGGGGTCACAATTTCAGCAAAAATCTGACTTTTGGCAATTCACTCAAAAATGGTGCCAGAAGCTTGCAAATGATCCCCTGAAATCTTTGGCGATGGAAACAGATGGCTTTTTATCACAGGACAAGAAATCAGCCCTCAAAAACCTAACCGGCAGAAAATATTTTTTTGAAAAAATCCCTAAGCCCCGGGGTCACAATTTCAGCAAAAATCTGACTTTTGGCAGTTCACTCAAAAATGGTTCCAAGAGCTTAAAAATGCTCCCCTGAAAGGTTTGGCACTCGAAACAGAAGGCTTTTTATCACAGGACAAGAAACCAGCCCTCAAAAACCTAACCGGCAGAAAATATTTTTTTGAAAAAATTCCTAAGCCCCGGGGTCACAATTTCAGCAAAAATCTGACTTTTGGCAATTCACTCAAAAATGGTGCCAGAAGCTTACAAATGATCCCCTGAAAGCTTTGGCGATGGAAACAGAAGGCTTTTTATCACAGGACAAGAAATCAGCCCTCAAAAACTTAACCGGCAGAAAATATTTTTTTGAAAAAATCCCTAAGCCCCGGGGTCACAATTTCAGCAAAAATCTGACTTTTGGCAGTACACTCAAAAATGGTGCCAGAAGCTTGCAAATGATCCGCTGAAAGCTTTGGCGATGGAAACAGAAGGCTTTTTATCACAGGACAAGAAATCAGCCCTCAAAAACTTAAGCGGCAGAAAATATTTTTTTGAAAAAATCTCTAAGCCCTGGGGTCACAATTTCAGCAAAAATCTGACTTTTGGCAGTTCACTCAAAAATGGTTCCAAGAGCTTTAAAATGCTCCCCTGAAAGGTTTGGCACTCGAAACAGAAGGCTTTTTATCACAGGACAAGAAATCAGCCCTCAAAAACTTAACCGGCAGAAAATATTTTTTTGAAAAAATCCCTAAGCCCCGGGGTCACAATTTCAGCAAAAATCTGACTTTTGGCAATTCACTCAAAAATGGTGCCAGAAGCTTGCAAATGATCCCCTGAAAGCTTTGGCGATGGAAACAGAAGGCTTTTGATCACAGGACAAGAAATCAGCCCTCGAAAACCTAACCGGCAGAAAATATTTTTTTGAAAAAATTCCTAAGCCCCGGGGTCACAATTTCAGCAAAAATCTGACTTTTGGCAAATCACTCAAAAATGGTGCCAGAAGCTTACAAATGATCCCCTGAAAGCTTTGGCGATGGAAACAGAAGGCTTTTTATCACAGGACAAGAAATCAGCCCTCAAAAACTTAACCGGCAGAAAATATTTTTTTGAAAAAATCCCTAAGCCCCGGGGTCACAATTTCAGCAAAAATCTGACTTTTGGCAATTCACTCAAAAATGGTGCCAGAAGCTTACAAATGATCCCCTGAAAGGTTTGGCACTCGAAACAGAAGGCTTTTTATCACAGGACAAGAAATCAGCCCTCAAAAACTTAACCGGCAGAAAATATTTTTTTGAAAAAATCCCTAAGCCCCGGGGTCACAATTTCAGCAAAAATCTGACTTTTGGCAATTCACTCAAAAATGGTGCCAGAAGCTTGCAAATGATCCCCTGAAAGCTTTGGCGATGGAAACAGAAGGCTTTTGATCACAGGACAAGAAATCAGCCCTCGAAAACCTAACCGGCAGAAAATATTTTTTTGAAAAAATCCCTAAGCCCCGGGGTCACAATTTCAGCAAAAATCTGACTTTTGGCAATTCACTCAAAAATGGTGCCAGAAGCTTGCAAATGATCCCCTGAAAGCTTTGGCGATGGAAACAGAAGGCTTTTGATCACAGGACAAGAAATCAGCCCTCGAAAACCTAACCGGCAGAAAATATTTTTTTGAAAAAATCCCTAAGCCCCGGGGTCACAAATTCAGCAAAAATCTGACTTTTGGCAGTTCACTCAAAAATGGTGCCAGAAGCTTGCAAATGATCCCCTGAATGCTTTGGCGATGGAAACAGAAGGCTTTTTATCACAGGACAAGAAATCAGCCCTCAAAAACTTAACCGGCAGAAAATATTTTTTTGAAAAAATCCCTACGCCCCGGGGTCACAATTTCAGCAAAAATCTGACTTTTGGCAATTCACTCAAAAATGGTGCCAGAAGCTTGTAAATGATCCCCTGAAAGCTTTGGCGATGGAAACAGAAGGCTTTTTGTCACAGGACAAGAAATCAGCCCTCAAAAACTTAACCGGCAGAAAATATTTTTTTGAAAAAATCCCTAAGCCCTCAGAAATCAGCCCTCAAAAACTTAACCGGCAGAAAATATTTTTTTGAAAAAATCCCTAAGCCCCGGGGTCACAATTTCTGCAAAAATCTGACTTTTGGCAATTCATTCAAAAATGGTGCCAGAAGCTTGCAATTTCACAATTTCAGTAAAAATCTGACTTTTGGCAATTCACTCAAAAATGGTGCCAGAAGGTTGCACATGATCCCCTGAAAGCTTTGGCGATGGAAACAGAAGGCATTTTATCACAGGACAAGAAATCAGCCCTCAAAAACTTAACCGGCAGAAAATATTTTTTTGAAAAAATCCCTAAGCCCTCAGAAATCAGCCCTCAAAAACTTAACCGGCAGAAAATATTTTTTTTGAAAAAATCCCTAAGCCCCGGGGTCACAATTTCAGCAAAAATCTGATTTTTGGCAGTTCACTCAAAAATGGTTCCAAGAGCTTAAAAATGCTCCCCTGAAAGGTTTGGCACTCGAAACAGAAGGCTTTTTATCACAGGACAAGAAATCAGCCCTCAAAAACTTAACCGGCAGAAAATATTTTTTTGAAAAAGTCCCTAAGCCCCGGGGTCACAATTTCAGCAAAAATTTGACTTTTGGCAATTCACTCAAAAATGGTGCCAGAAGCTTGCAAATGATCCCCTGAAAGCTTTGGCGGTGGAAACAGAAGGCTTTTTATCACAGGACAAGAAATCAGCCCTCAAAAACTTAACCGGCAGAAAATATTTTTTTGAAAAAATCCCTAAGCTCTCAGAAATCAGCCCTCAAAAACTTAACCGGCAGAAAATATTTTTTTGAAAAAATCCCTAAGCCCCGGGGTCACAATTTCAGCAAAAATCTGACTTTTGGCAATTCACTCAAAAATGGTGCCAGAAGCTTACAAATGATCCCCTGAAAGCTTTGGCGATGGAAACAGAAGGCTTTTTATCACAGGACAAGAAATCAGCCCTCAAAAACTTAACCGGCAGAAAATATTTTTTTGAAAAAATCCCTAAGCCCTGGGGTCACAATTTCAGCAAAAATCTGACTTTTGGCAATTCACTCAAAAATCGTGCCAGAAGCTTACAAATGATCCCCTGAAAGCTTTGGCGATGGAAACAGAAGGCTTTTTATCACAGGACAAGAAATCAGCCCTCAAAAACTTAACCGGCAGAAAATATTTTTTTGAAAAAATCTCTAAGCCCCGGGGTCACAATTTCAGCAAAAATCTGACTTTTGGCAGTACACTCAAAAATGGTGCCAGAAGCTTGCAAATGATCCGCTGAAAGCTTTGGCGATGGAAACAGAAGGCTTTTTATCACAGGACAAGAAATCAGCCCTCAAAAACTTAACCGGCAGAAAATATTTTTTTGAAAAAAATCCCTAAGCCCCGGGGTCACAATTTCAGCAAAAATCTGACTTTTGGCAATTCACTCAAAAATGGTGCCAGAAGCTTGCAAATGATCCCCTGAAATCTTTGGCGATGGAAACAGATGGCTTTTTATCACAGGACAAGAAATCAGCCCTCAAAAACCTAACCGGCAGAAAATATTTTTTTGAAAAAATCCCTAAGCCCCGGGGTCACAATTTCAGCAAAAATCTGACTTTTGGCAGTTCACTCAAAAATGGTTCCAAGAGCTTAAAAATGCTCCCCTGAAAGGTTTGGCACTCGAAACAGAAGGCTTTTTATCACAGGACAAGAAACCAGCCCTCAAAAACCTAACCGGCAGAAAATATTTTTTTGAAAAAATTCCTAAGCCCCGGGGTCACAATTTCAGCAAAAATCTGACTTTTGGCAATTCACTCAAAAATGGTGCCAGAAGCTTACAAATGATCCCCTGAAAGCTTTGGCGATGGAAACAGAAGGCTTTTTATCACAGGACAAGAAATCAGCCCTCAAAAACTTAACCGGCAGAAAATATTTTTTTGAAAAAATCCCTAAGCCCCGGGGTCACAATTTCAGCAAAAATCTGACTTTTGGCAGTACACTCAAAAATGGTGCCAGAAGCTTGCAAATGATCCGCTGAAAGCTTTGGCGATGGAAACAGAAGGCTTTTTATCACAGGACAAGAAATCAGCCCTCAAAAACTTAAGCGGCAGAAAATATTTTTTTGAAAAAATCTCTAAGCCCTGGGGTCACAATTTCAGCAAAAATCTGACTTTTGGCAGTTCACTCAAAAATGGTTCCAAGAGCTTAAAAATGCTCCCCTGAAAGGTTTGGCACTCGAAACAGAAGGCTTTTTATCACAGGACAAGAAATCAGCCCTCAAAAACTTAACCGGCAGAAAATATTTTTTTGAAAAAATCCCTAAGCCCCGGGGTCACAATTTCAGCAAAAATCTGACTTTTGGCAATTCACTCAAAAATGGTGCCAGAAGCTTGCAAATGATCCCCTGAAAGCTTTGGCGATGGAAACAGAAGGCTTTTGATCACAGGACAAGAAATCAGCCCTCGAAAACCTAACCGGCAGACAATATTTTTTTGAAAAAATTCCTAAGCCCCGGGGTCACAATTTCAGCAAAAATCTGACTTTTGGCAATTCACTCAAAAATGGTGCCAGAAGCTTACAAATGATCCCCTGAAAGCTTTGGCGATGGAAATAGAAGGCTTTTTATCACAGGACAAGAAATCAGCCCTCAAAAACTTAACCGGCAGAAAATATTTTTTTGAAAAAATCCCTAAGCCCCGGGGTCACAATTTCAGCAAAAATCTGACTTTTGGCAATTCACTCAAAAATGGGGCCAGAAGCTTACAAATGATCCCCTGAAAGGTTTGGCACTCGAAACAGAAGGCTTTTTATCACAGGACAAGAAATCAGCCCTCAAAAACTTAACCGGCAGAAAATATTTTTTTGAAAAAATCCCTAAGCCCCGGGGTCACAATTTCAGCAAAAATCTGACTTTTGGCAATTCACTCAAAAATGGTGCCAGAAGCTTGCAAATGATCCCCTGAAAGCTTTGGCGATGGAAACAGAAGGCTTTTGATCACAGGACAAGAAATCAGCCCTCGAAAACCTAACCGGCAGAAAATATTTTTTTGAAAAAATCCCTAAGCCCCGGGGTCACAATTTCAGCAAAAATCTGACTTTTGGCAATTCACTCAAAAATGGTGCCAGAAGCTTGCAAATGATCCCCTGAAAGCTTTGGCGATGGAAACAGAAGGCTTTTGATCACAGGACAAGAAATCAGCCCTCGAAAACCTAACCGGCAGAAAATATTTTTTTGAAAAAATCCCTAAGCCCCGGGGTCACAAATTCAGCAAAAATCTGACTTTTGGCAGTTCACTCAAAAATGGTGCCAGAAGCTTGCAAATGATCCCCTGAATGCTTTGGCGATGGAAACAGAAGGCTTTTTATCACAGGACAAGAAATCAGCCCTCAAAAACTTAACCGGCAGAAAATATTTTTTTGAAAAAATCCCTAAGCCCCGGGGTCACAATTTCAGCAAAAATCTGACTTTTGGCAATTCACTCAAAAATGGTGCCAGAAGCTTGTAAATGATCCCCTGAAAGCTTTGGCGATGGAAACAGAAGGCTTTTTGTCACAGGACAAGAAATCAGCCCTCAAAAACTTAACCGGCAGAAAATATTTTTTTGAAAAAATCCCTAAGCCCTCAGAAATCAGCCCTCAAAAACTTAACCGGCAGAAAATATTTTTTTGAAAAAATCCCTAAGCCCCGGGGTCACAATTTCTGCAAAAATCTGACTTTTGGCAATTCATTCAAAAATGGTGCCAGAAGCTTGCAATTTCACAATTTCAGTAAAAATCTGACTTTTGGCAATTCACTCAAAAATGGTGCCAGAAGGTTGCACATGATCCCCTGAAAGCTTTGGCGATGGAAACAGAAGGCATTTTATCACAGGACAAGAAATCAGCCCTCAAAAACTTAACCGGCAGAAAATATTTTTTTGAAAAAATCCCTAAGCCCTCAGAAATCAGCCCTCAAAAACTTAACCGGCAGAAAATATTTTTTTTGAAAAAATCCCTAAGCCCCGGGGTCACAATTTCAGCAAAAATCTGATTTTTGGCAGTTCACTCAAAAATGGTTCCAAGAGCTTAAAAATGCTCCCCTGAAAGGTTTGGCACTCGAAACAGAAGGCTTTTTATCACAGGACAAGAAATCAGCCCTCAAAAACTTAACCGGAAGAAAATATTTTTTTGAAAAAGTCCCTAAGCCCCGGGGTCACAATTTCAGCAAAAATTTGACTTTTGGCAATTCACTCAAAAATGGTGCCAGAAGCTTGCAAATGATCCCCTGAAAGCTTTGGCGGTGGAAACAGAAGGCTTTTTATCACAGGACAAGAAATCAGCCCTCAAAAACTTAACCGGCAGAAAATATTTTTTTGAAAAAATCCCTAAGCTCTCAGAAATCAGCCCTCAAAAACTTAACCGGCAGAAAATATTTTTTTGAAAAAATCCCTAAGCCCCGGGGTCACAATTTCAGCAAAAATCTGACTTTTGGCAATTCACTCAAAAATGGTGCCAGAAGCTTACAAATGATCCCCTGAAAGCTTTGGCGATGGAAACAGAAGGCTTTTTATCACAGGACAAGAAATCAGCCCTCAAAAACTTAACCGGCAGAAAATATTTTTTTGAAAAAATCCCTAAGCCCTGGGGTCACAATTTCAGCAAAAATCTGACTTTTGGCAATTCACTCAAAAATCGTGCCAGAAGCTTACAAATGATCCCCTGAAAGCTTTGGCGATGGAAACAGAAGGCTTTTTATCACAGGACAAGAAATCAGCCCTCAAAAACTTAACCGGCAGAAAATATTTTTTTGAAAAAATCTCTAAGCCCCGGGGTCACAATTTCAGCAAAAATCTGACTTTTGGCAGTACACTCAAAAATGGTGCCAGAAGCTTGCAAATGATCCGCTGAAAGCTTTGGCGATGGAAACAGAAGGCTTTTTATCACAGGACAAGAAATCAGCCCTCAAAAACTTAACCGGCAGAAAATATTTTTTTGAAAAAATCCCTAAGCCCCGGGGTCACAATTTCAGCAAAAATCTGACTTTTGGCAGTTCACTCAAAAATGGTTCCAAGAGCTTAAAAATGCGCCCCTAAAAGCTTTGGCACTCGAAACAGAAGGCTTTTTATCACAGGACAAGAAATCAGCCCTCAAAAACCTAACCGGCAGAAAATATTTTTTTGAAAAAATCCCTAAGCCCCGGGGTCACAAATTCAGCAAAAATCTGACTTTTGGCAGTTCACTCAAAAATGGTGCCAGAAGCTTGCAAATGATCCCCTGAATGCTTTGGCGATGGAAACAGAAGGCTTTTTATCACAGGACAAGAAATCAGCCCTCAAAAACTTAACCGGCAGAAAACATTTTTTTGAAAAAATCCCTAAGCCCCGGGGTCACAATTTCAGCAAAAATCTGACTTTTGGCAATTCACTCAAAAATGGTGCCAGAAGCTTGTAAATGATCCCATGAAAGCTTTGGCGATGGAAACAGAAGGCTTTTTGTCACAGGACAAGAAATCAGCCCTCAAAAACTTAACCGGCAGAAAATATTTTTTTGAAAAAATCCCTAAGCCCTCAGAAATCAGCCCTCAAAAACTTAACCGGCAGAAAATATTTTTTTGAAAAAATCCCTAAGCCCCGGGGTCACAATTTCAGCAAAAATCTGACTTTTGGCAATTCATTCAAAAATGGTGCCAGAAGCTTGCAATTTCACAATTTCAGTAAAAATCTGACTTTTGGCAATTCACTCAAAAATGGTGCCAGAAGGTTGCACATGATCCCCTGAAAGCTTTGGCGATGGAAACAGAAGGCATTTTATCACAGGACAAGAAATCAGCCCTCAAAAACTTAACCGGCAGAAAATATTTTTTTGAAAAAATCCCTAAGCCCTCAGAAATCAGCCCTCAAAAACTTAACCGGCAGAAAATATTTTTTTGAAAAAATCCCTAAGCCCCGGGGTCACAATTTCAGCAAAAATCTGACTTTTGGCAGTTCACTCAAAAATGGTTCCAAGAGCTTAAAAATGCTCCCCTGAAAGGTTTGGCACTCGAAACAGAAGGCTTTTTATCACAGGACAAGAAATCAGCCCTCAAAAACTTAACCGGCAGAAAATATTTTTTTGAAAAAGTCCCTAAGCCCCGGGGTCACAATTTCAGCAAAAATTTGACTTTTGGCAATTCACTCAAAAATGGTGCCAGAAGCTTGCAAATGATCCCCTGAAAGCTTTGGCGGTGGAAACAGAAGGCTTTTTATCACAGGACAAAAAATCAGCCCTCAAAAACTTAACCGGCAGAAAATATTTTTTTGAAAAAATCCCTAAGCCCTCAGAAATCAGCCCTCAAAAACTTAACCGGCAGAAAATATTTTTTTGAAAAAATCCCTAAGCCCCGGGGTCACAATTTCAGCAAAAATCTGACTTTTGGCAATTCATTCAAAAATGGTGCCAGAAGCTTGCAATTTCACAATTTCAGTAAAAATCTGACTTTTGGAAATTCACTCAAAAATGGTGCCAGAAGGTTGCACATGATCCCCTGAAAGCTTTGGCGATGGAAACAGAAGGCATTTTATCACAGGACAAGAAATCAGCCCTCAAAAACTTAACCGGCAGAAAATATTTTTTTAAAAAAATCCCTAAGCCCTCAGAAATCAGCCCTCAAAAACTTAACCGGCAGAAAATATTTTTTTGAAAAAATCCCTAAGCCCCGGGGTCACAATTTCAGCAAAAATCTGACTTTTGGCAGTTCACTCAAAAATGGTTCCAAGAGCTTAAAAATGCTCCCCTGAAAGGTTTGGCACTCGAAACAGAAGGCTTTTTATCACAGTACAAGAAATCAGCCCTCAAAAACTTAACCGGCAGAAAATATTTTTTTGAAAAAGTCCCTAAGCCCCGGGGTCACAATTTCAGCAAAAATCTGACTTTTGGCAACTCACTCAAAAATGGTGCCAGAAGCTTGCAAATGATCCCCTGAAAGCTTTGGCGGTGGAAACAGAAGGCTTTTTATCACAGGACAAGAAATCAGCCCTCAAAAACCTAACCGGCAGAAAATATTTTTTTGAAAAAATCCCTAAGCCCCGGGGTCACAATTTCAGCAAAAATCTGACTTTTGGCAGTTCACTCAAAAATGGTTCCAAGAGCTTAAAAATGCTCCCCTGAAAGGTTTGGCACTCGAAACAGAAGGCTTTTTATCACAGGACAAGAAATCAGCCCTCAAAAACCTAACCGGCAGAAAATATTTTTTTGAAAAAATCCCTAAGCCCCGGGGTCACAATTTCAGCAAAAATCTGACTTTTGGCAATTCACTCAAAAATGGTGCCAGAAGCTTACAAATGATCCCCTGAAAGCTTTGGCGATGGAAACAGAAGGCTTTTTATCACAGGACAAGAAATCAGCCCTCAAAAACTTAACCGGCAGAAAATATTTTTTTGAAAAAATCTCTAAGTCCCGGGGTCACAATTTCAGCAAAAATCTGACTTTTGGCAGTTCACTCAAAAATGGTGCCAGAAGCTTGCAAATGATCCGCTGAAAGCTTTGGCGATGGAAACAGAAGGCTTTTTATCACAGGACAAGAAATCAGCCCTCAAAAACTTAACCGGCAGAAAATATTTTTTTGAAAAAATCTCTAAGCCCCGGGGTCACAATTTCAGCAAAAATCTGACTTTTGGCAGTTCACTCAAAAATGGTTCCAAGAGCTTAAAAATGCTCCCCTGAAAGGTTTGGCACTCGAAACAGAAGGCTTTTTATCACAGGACAAGAAATCAGCCCTCAAAAACTTAACCGGCAGAAAATATTTTTTTGAAAAAATCCCTAAGCCCCGGGGTCACAATTTCAGCAAAAATCTGACTTTTGGCAATTCACTCAAAAATGGTGCCAGAAGCTTACAAATGATCCCCTGAAAGCTTTGGCGATGGAAACAGAAGGCTTTTTATCACAGGACAAGAAATCAGCCCTCAAAAACTTAACCGGCAGAAAATATTTTTTTGAAAAAATCTCTAAGCCCCGGGGTCACAATTTCAGCAAAAATCTGACTTTTGGCAGTACACTCAAAAATGGTGCCAGAAGCTTGCAAATGATCCGCTGAAAGCTTTGGCGATGGAAACAGAAGGCTTTTTATCACAGGACAAGAAATCAGCCCTCAAAAACTTAACCGGCAGAAAATATTTTTTTGAAAAAATCTCTAAGCCCTGGGGTCACAATTTCAGCAAAAATCTGACTTTTGGCAGTTCACCCAAAAATGGTTCCAAGAGCTTAAAAATGCTCCCCTGAAAGGTTTGGCACTCGAAACAGAAGGCTTTTTATCACAGGACAAGAAATCAGCCCTCAAAAACTTAACCGGCAGAAAATATTTTTTTGAAAAAATCCCTAAGCCCCGGGGTCACAATTTCAGCAAAAATCTGACTTTTGGCAATTCACTCAAAAATGGTGCCAGAAGCTTGCAAATGATCCCATTAAAGCTTTGGCGATGGAAACAGAAGGCTTTTGATCACAGGACAAGAAATCAGCCCTCGAAAACCTAACCGGCAGAAAATATTTTTTTGAAAAAATCCCTAAGCCCCGGGGTCACAATTTCAGCAAAAATCTGACTTTTGGCAGTTCACTCAAAAATGGTTCCAAGAGCTTAAAAATGCTCCCCTGAAAGCTTTGGCACTCAAAACAGAAGGCTTTTTATCACAGGACAAGAAATCAGCCCTCAAAAACCTAACCGGCAGAAAATATTTTTTTGAAAAAATCCCTAAGCCCCGGGGTCACAAATTCAGCAAAAATCTGACTTTTGGCAGTTCACTCAAAAAGGGTGCCAGAAGCTTGCAAATGATCCCCTGAATGCTTTGGCGATGGAAACAGAAGGCTTTTTATCACAGGACAAGAAATCAGCCCTCAAAAACTTAACCGGCAGAAAATATTTTTTTGAAAAAATACCTAAGCCCTCAGAAATCAGCCCTCAAAAACTTAACCGGCAGAAAATATTTTTTTGAAAAAATCCCTAAGCCCCGGTGTCACAATTTCAGCAAAAATCTGACTTTTGGCAATTCACTCAAAAATGGTGCCAGAAGCTTGTAAATGATCCCCTGAAAGCTTTGGCGATGGAAACAGAAGGCTTTTTATCACAGGACAAGAAATCAGCCCTCAAAAACTTAACCGGCAGAAAATATTTTTTTGAAAAAATCTCTAAGCCCCGGGGTCACAATTTCAGCAAAAATCTGACTTTTGGCAGTTCACTCAAAAATGGTTCCAAGAGCTTAAAAATGCTCCACTGAAAGGTTTGGCACTCGAAACAGAAGGCTTTTTATCACAGGACAAGAAATCAGCCCTCAAAAACTTAACCGGCAGAAAATATTTTTTTGAAAAAATCCCTAAGCCCCGGGGTCACAATTTCAGCAAAAATCTGACTTTTGGCAATTCACTCAAAAATGTGCCAGAAGCTTACAAATGATCCCCTGAAAGCTTTGGCGATGGAAACAGAAGGCTTTTTATCACAGGACAAGAAATCAGCCCTCAAAAACTTAACCGGCAGAAAATATTTTTTTGAAAAAATCTCTAAGCCCCGGGGTCACAATTTCAGCAAAAATCTGACTTTTGGCAGTACACTCAAAAATGGTGCCAGAAGCTTACAAATGATCCGCTGAAAGCTTTGGCGATGGAAACAGAAGGCTTTTTATCAAAGGACAAGAAATCAGCCCTCAAAAACTTAACCGGCAGAAAATATTTTTTTGAAAAAATCTCTAAGCCCTGGGGTCACAATTTCAGCAAAAATCTGACTTTTGGCAGTTCACCCAAAAATGGTTCCAAGAGCTTAAAAATGCTCCCCTGAAAGGTTTGGCACTCGAAACAGAAGGCTTTTTATCACAGGACAAGAAATCAGCCCTCAAAAACTTAACCGGCAGAAAATAT
The DNA here is from genome assembly GCF_965112155.1 of Podarcis liolepis. Lineage (NCBI taxonomy): Eukaryota > Metazoa > Chordata > Lepidosauria > Squamata > Lacertidae > Podarcis > Podarcis liolepis. The sequence goes on along the minus strand of NC_139571.1, from coordinate 15,848,262 downwards.
TTTTTTGAAAAAATCCCTAAGCCCCGGGGTCACAATTTCAGCAAAAATCTGACTTTTGGCAATTCACTCAAAAATGGTGCCAGAAGCTTGCAAATGATCCCCTTAAAGCTTTGGCGATGGAAACAGAAGGCTTTTGATCACAGGACAAGAAATCAGCCCTCGAAAACCTAACCGGCAGAAAATATTTTTTTGAAAAAATCCCTAAGCCCCGGGGTCACAATTTCAGCAAAAATCTGACTTTTGGCAGTTCACTCAAAAATGGTTCCAAGAGCTTAAAAATGCTCCCCTGAAAGCTTTGGCACTCGAAACAGAAGGCTTTTTATCACAGGACAAGAAATCAGCCCTCAAAAACCTAACCGGCAGAAAATATTTTTTTGAAAAAATCCCTAAGCCCCGGGGTCACAAATTCAGCAAAAATCTGACTTTTGGCAGTTCACTCAAAAATGGTGCCAGAAGCTTGCAAATGATCCCCTGAATGCTTTGGCGATGGAAACAGAAGGCTTTTTATCACAGGACAAGAAATCAGCCCTCAAAAACTTAACCGGCAGAAAATATTTTTTTGAAAAAATCTCTAAGTCCCGGGGTCACAATTTCAGCAAAAATCTGACTTTTGGCAGTTCACTCAAAAATGGTGCCAGAAGCTTGCAAATGATCCGCTGAAAGCTTTGGCGATGGAAACAGAAGGCTTTTTATCACAGGACAAGAAATCAGCCCTCAAAAACTTAACGGGCAGAAAATATTTTTTTGAAAAAATCCCTAAGCCCCGGGGTCACAATTTCAGCAAAAATCTGACTTTTGGCAATTCACTCAAAAATGGTGCCAGAAGCTTGCAAATGATCCCCTGAAAGCTTTGGCGATGGAAACAGAAGGCTTTTGATCACAGGACAAGAAATCAGCCCTCGAAAACCTAACCGGCAGAAAATATTTTTTTGAAAAAATCCCTAAGCCCCGGGGTCACAATTTCAGCAAAAATCTGACTTTTGGCAGTTCACTCAAAAATGGTTCCAAGAGCTTAAAAATGCTCCCCTGAAAGGTTTGGCACTCGAAACAGAAGGCTTTTTATCACAGGACAAGAAATCAGCCCTCAAAAACTTAACCGGCAGAAAATATTTTTTTGAAAAAGTCCCTAAGCCCCGGGGTCACAATTTCAGCAAAAATTTGACTTTTGGCAATTCACTCAAAAATGGTGCCAGAAGGTTGCAAATGATCCCCTGAAAGCTTTGGCGATGGAAACAGAAGGCTTTTTATCACAGGACAAGAAATCAGCCCTCAAAAACTTAACCGGCAGAAAATATTTTTTTGAAAAAATCCCTAAGCCCCGGGGTCACAATTTCAGCAAAAATCTGACTTTTGGCAATTCACTCAAAAATGGTGCCAGAAGCTTGCAAATGATCCCCTGAAAGCTTTGGCGATGGAAACAGAAGGCTTTTGATCACAGGACAAGAAATCAGCCCTCGAAAACCTAACCGGCAGAAAATATTTTTTTGAAAAAATCCCTAAGCCCCGGGGTCACAATTTCAGCAAAAATCTGACTTTTGGCAGTTCACTCAAAAATGGTTCCAAGAGCTTAAAAATGCTCCCCTGAAAGGTTTGGCACTCGAAACAGAAGGCTTTTTATCACAGGACAAGAAATCAGCCCTCAAAAACCTAACCGGCAGAAAATATTTTTTTGAAAAAATCCCTAAGCCCCGGGGTCACAAATTCAGCAAAAATCTGACTTTTGGCAGTTCACTCAAAAATGGTGCCAGAAGCTTGCAAATGATCCCCTGAATGCTTTGGCGATGGAAACAGAAGGCTTTTTATCACAGGACAAGAAATCAGCCCTCAAAAACTTAACCGGCAGAAAATATTTTTTTGAAAAAATCTCTAAGTCCCGGGGTCACAATTTCAGCAAAAATCTGACTTTTGGCAGTTCACTCAAAAATGGTGCCAGAAGCTTGCAAATGATCCGCTGAAAGCTTTGGCGATGGAAACAGAAGGCTTTTTATCACAGGACAAGAAATCAGCCCTCAAAAACTTAACCGGCAGAAAAATTTTTTTTGAAAAAATCTCTAAGCCCTGGGGTCACAATTTCAGCAAAAGTCTGACTTTTGGCAGTTCACTCAAAAATGGTTCCAAGAGCTTAAAAATGCTCCCCTGAAAGGTTTGGCACTCGAAACAGAAGGCTTTTTATCACAGGACAAGAAATCAGCCCTCAAAAACTTAACCGGCAGAAAATATTTTTTTGAAAAAATCCCTAAGCCCCGGGGTCACGATTTCAGCAAAAATTTGACTTTTGGCAATTCACTCAAAAATGGTGCCAGAAGCTTGCAAATGATCCCCTGAAAGCTTTGGCGGTGGAAACAGAAGGCTTTTTATCACAGGACAAGAAATCAGCCCTCAAAAACTTAACCGGCAGAAAATATTTTTTTGAAAAAATCCCTAAGCCCCGGGGTCACAATTTCAGCAAAAATCTGACTTTTGGCAATTCACTCAAAAATGGTGCCAGAAGCTTGCAAATGATCCCCTGAAAGCTTTGGCGATGGAAACAGAAGGCTTTTTATTACAGGACAAGAAATCAGCCCTCAAAAACCTAACCGGCAGAAAATAGTTTTTTGAAAAAATCCCTAAGCCCCGGGGTCACAATTTCAGCAAAAATCTGACTTTTGGCAGTTCACTCAAAAATGGTTCCAAGAGCTTAAAAATGCTCCCCTGAAAGGTTTGGCACTCGAAACAGAAGGCTTTTTATCACAGGACAAGAAACCAGCCCTCAAAAACCTAACCGGCAGAAAATATTTTTTTGAAAAAATCCCTAAGCCCCGGGGTCACAATTTCAGCAAAAATCTGACTTTTGGCAATTCACTCAAAAATGGTGCCAGAAGCTTGCAAATGATCCCCTGAAAGCTTTGGCGATGGAAACAGAAGGCTTTTTATCACAGGACAAGAAATCAGCCCTCAAAAACTTAACCGGCAGAAAATATTTTTTTTGAAAAAATCCCTAAGCCCCGGGGTCACAATTTCAGCAAAAATCTGACTTTTGGCAGTTCACTCAAAAATGGTTCCAAGAGCTTAAAAATGCTCCCCTGAAAGCTTTGGCACTCGAAACAGAAGGCTTTTTATCACAGGACAAGAAATCAGCCCTCAAAAACCTAACCGGCAGAAAATATTTTTTTGAAAAAATCCCTAAGCCCTGGGGTCACAAATTCAGCAAAAATCTGACTTTTGGCAGTTCACTCAAAAATGGTGCCAGAAGCTTGCAAATGATCCCCTGAATGCTTTGGCGATGGAAACAGAAGGCTTTTTATCACAGGACAAGAAATCAGCCCTCAAAAACTTAACCGGCAGAAAATATTTTTTTGAAAAAATCTCTAAGTCCCGGGGTCACAATTTCAGCAAAAATCTGACTTTTGGCAGTTCACTCAAAAATGGTGCCAGAAGCTTGCAAATGATCCGCTGAAAGCTTTGGTGATGGAAACAGAAGGCTTTTTATCACAGGACAAGAAATCAGCCCTCAAAAACTTAACCGGCAGAAAAAATTTTTTTGAAAAAATCTCTAAGCCCTGGGGTCACAATTTCAGCAAAAATCTGACTTTTGGCAGTTCACTCAAAAATGGTTCCAAGAGCTTAAAAATGCTCCCCTGAAAGGTTTGGCACACGAAACAGAAGGCTTTTTATCACAGGACAAGAAATCAGCCCTCAAAAACTTAACCGGCAGAAAATATTTTTTTGGAAAAATCCCTAAGCCCCGTGGTCACGATTTCAGCAAAAATCTGACTTTTGGCAATTCACTCAAAAATGGTGCCAGAAGCTTGCAAATGATCCCCTGAAAGCTTTGGCGATGGAAACAGAAGGCTTTTTATCACAGGACAAGAAATCAGCCCTCAAAAACCTAACCGGCAGAAAATATTTTTTTGAAAAAATCCCTAAGCCCCGGGGTCACAAATTCAGCAAAAATCTGACTTTTGGCAGTTCACTCAAAAATGGTTCCAAGAGCTTAAAAATGCTCCCCTGAAAGGTTTGGCACTCGAAACAGAAGGCTTTTTATCACAGGACAAGAAATCAGCCCTCAAAAACCTAACCGGCAGAAAATATTTTTTTGAAAAAATCCCTAAGCCCCGGGGTCACAATTTCAGCAAAAATCTGACTTTTGGCAATTCACTCAAAAATGGTGCCAGAAGCTTACAAATGATCCCCTGAAAGCTTTGGTGATGGAAACAGAAGGCTTTTTATCACAGGACAAGAAATCAGCCCTCAAAAACTTAACCGGCAGAAAATATTTTTTTGAAAAAATCTCTAAGCCCCGGGGTCACAATTTCAGCAAAAATCTGACTTTTGGCAGTACACTCAAAAATGGTGCCAGAAGCTTGCAAATGATCCGCTGAAAGCTTTGGCGATGGAAACAGAAGGCTTTTTATCACAGGACAAGAAATCAGCCCTCAAAAACTTAACCGGCAGAAAATATTTTTTTGAAAAAATCTCTAAGCCCTGGGGTCACAATTTCAGCAAAAATCTGACTTTTGGCAGTTCACTCAAAAATGGTTCCAATAGCTTAAAAATGCTCCCCTGAAAGGTTTGGCACTCGAAACAGAAGGCTTTTTATCACAGGACAAGAAATCAGCCCTCAAAAACTTAACCGGCAGAAAATATTTTTTTGAAAAAATCCCTAAGCCCCGGGGTCACAATTTCAGCAAAAATCTGACTTTTGGCAATTCACTCAAAAATGGTGCCAGAAGCTTGCAAATGATCTCCTGAAAGCTTTGGCGATGGAAACAGAAGGCTTTTGATCACAGGACAAGAAATCAGCCCTCGAAAACCTAACCGGCAGAAAATATTTTTTTGAAAAAATCCCTAAGCCCCGGGGTCACAATTTCAGCAAAAATCTGACTTTTGGCAGTTCACTCAAAAATGGTTCCAAGAGCTTAAAAATGCTCCCCTGAAAGCTTTGGCACTCGAAACAGAAGGCTTTTTATCACAGGACAAGAAATCAGCCCTCAAAAACTTAACCGGCAGAAAATATTTTTTTGAAAAAATCCCTAAGCCCCGGGGTCACAATTTCAGCAAAAATCTGACTTTTGGCAATTCACTCAAAAATGGTGCCAGAAGCTTGCAAATGATCCCCTGAAAGCTTTGGCGATGGAAACAGAAGGCTTTTGATCACAGGACAAGAAATCAGCCCTCGAAAACCTAACCGGCAGAAAATATTTTTTTGAAAAAATCCCTAAGCCCCGGGGTCACAATTTCAGCAAAAATCTGACTTTTGGCAGTTCACTCAAAAATGGTTCCAAGAGCTTAAAAATGCTCCCCTGAAAGCTTTGGCACTCGAAACAGAAGGCTTTTTATCACAGGACAAGAAATCAGCCCTCAAAAACCTAACCGGCAGAAAATATTTTTTTGAAAAAATCCCTAAGCCCCGGGGTCACAAATTCAGCAAAAATCTGACTTTTGGCAGTTCACTCAAAAATGGTGCCAGAAGCTTGCAAATGATCCCCTGAATGCTTTGGCGATGGAAACAGAAGGCTTTTTATCACAGGACAAGAAATCAGCCCTCAAAAACTTAACTGGCAGAAAATATTTTTTTGAAAAAATCCCTAAGCCCCGGGGTCACAATTTCAGCAAAAATCTGACTTTTGGCAATTCACTCAAAAATGGTGCCAGAAGCTTGTAAATGATCCCCTGAAAGCTTTGGCGATGGAAACAGAAGGCTTTTTATCACAGGACAAGAAATCAGCCCTCAAAAACTTAACCAGCAGAAAATATTTTTTTGAAAAAATCCCTAAGCCCCGGGGTCACAAATTCAGCAAAAATCTGACTTTTGGCAGTTCACTCAAAAATGGTGCCAGAAGCTTGCAAATGATCCCCTGAAAGCTTTGGCGATGGAAACAGAAGGCTTTTTATCACAGGACAAGAAATCAGCCCTCAAAAACTTAACCGGCAGAAAATATTTTTTTTGAAAAAATCCCTAAGCCCCGGGGTCACAATTTCAGCAAAAATCTGACTTTTGGCAGTTCACTCAAAAATGGTTCCAAGAGCTTAAAAATGCTCCCCTGAAAGCTTTGGCACTCGAAACAGAAGGCTTTTTATCACAGGACAAGAAATCAGCCCTCAAAAACCTAACCGGCAGAAAATATTTTTTTGAAAAAATCCCTAAGCCCCGGGGTCACAAATTCAGCAAAAATCTGACTTTTGGCAGTTCACTCAAAAATGGTGCCAGAAGCTTGCAAATGATCCCCTGAATGCTTTGGCGATGGAAACAGAAGGCTTTTTATCACAGGACAAGAAATCAGCCCTCAAAAACTTAACCGGCAGAAAATATTTTTTTGAAAAAATCTCTAAGCCCCGGGGTCACAATTTCAGCAAAAATCTGACTTTTGGCAGTACACTCAAAAATGGTGCCAGAAGCTTGCAAATGATCCGCTGAAAGCTTTGGCGATGGAAACAGAAGGCTTTTTATCACAGGACAAGAAATCAGCCCTCAAAAACTTAACCGGCAGAAAATATTTTTTTGAAAAAATCTCTAAGCCCTGGGGTCACAATTTCAGCAAAAATCTGACTTTTGGCAGTTCACTCAAAAATGGTTCCAATAGCTTAAAAATGCTCCCCTGAAAGGTTTGGCACTCGAAACAGAAGGCTTTTTATCACAGGACAAGAAATCAGCCCTCAAAAACTTAACCGGCAGAAAATATTTTTTTGAAAAAATCCCTAAGCCCCGGGGTCACAATTTCAGCAAAAATCTGACTTTTGGCAATTCACTCAAAAATGGTGCCAGAAGCTTGCAAATGATCTCCTGAAAGCTTTGGCGATGGAAACAGAAGGCTTTTGATCACAGGACAAGAAATCAGCCCTCGAAAACCTAACCGGCAGAAAATATTTTTTTGAAAAAATCCCTAAGCCCCGGGGTCACAATTTCAGCAAAAATCTGACTTTTGGCAGTTCACTCAAAAATGGTTCCAAGAGCTTAAAAATGCTCCCCTGAAAGCTTTGGCACTCGAAACAGAAGGCTTTTTATCACAGGACAAGAAATCAGCCCTCAAAAACTTAACCGGCAGAAAATATTTTTTTGAAAAAATCCCTAAGCCCCGGGGTCACAATTTCAGCAAAAATCTGACTTTTGGCAATTCACTCAAAAATGGTGCCAGAAGCTTGCAAATGATCCCCTGAAAGCTTTGGCGATGGAAACAGAAGGCTTTTGATCACAGGACAAGAAATCAGCCCTCGAAAACCTAACCGGCAGAAAATATTTTTTTGAAAAAATCCCTAAGCCCCGGGGTCACAATTTCAGCAAAAATCTGACTTTTGGCAGTTCACTCAAAAATGGTTCCAAGAGCTTAAAAATGCTCCCCTGAAAGCTTTGGCACTCGAAACAGAAGGCTTTTTATCACAGGACAAGAAATCAGCCCTCAAAAACCTAACCGGCAGAAAATATTTTTTTGAAAAAATCCCTAAGCCCCGGGGTCACAAATTCAGCAAAAATCTGACTTTTGGCAGTTCACTCAAAAATGGTGCCAGAAGCTTGCAAATGATCCCCTGAATGCTTTGGCGATGGAAACAGAAGGCTTTTTATCACAGGACAAGAAATCAGCCCTCAAAAACTTAACTGGCAGAAAATATTTTTTTGAAAAAATCCCTAAGCCCCGGGGTCACAATTTCAGCAAAAATCTGACTTTTGGCAATTCACTCAAAAATGGTGCCAGAAGCTTGTAAATGATCCCCTGAAAGCTTTGGCGATGGAAACAGAAGGCTTTTTATCACAGGACAAGAAATCAGCCCTCAAAAACTTAACCAGCAGAAAATATCTTTTTGAAAAAATCCCTAAGCCCTCAGAAATCAGCCCTCAAAAACTTAACCGGCAGAAAATATTTTTTTGAAAAAATCCCTAAGCCCCGGGGTCACAATTTCAGCAAAAATCTGACTTTTGGCAGTTCACTCAAAAATGGTTCCAAGAGCTTAAAAATGCTCCCCTGAAAGGTTTGGCACTCGAAACAGAAGGCTTTTTATCACAGGACAAGAAATCAGCCCTCAAAAACTTAACCGGCAGAAAATATTTTTTTAAAAAAATCCCTAAGCCCCGGGGTCACAATTTCAGCAAAAATCTGACTTTTGGCAATTCACTCAAAAATGGTGCCAGAAGGTTGCAAATGATCCCCTGAAAGCTTTGGCGATGGAAACAGAAGGCTTTTTATCACAGGACAAGAAATCAGCCCTCAAAAACTTAACCGGCAGAAAATATTTTTTTGAAAAAATCTCTAAGCCCCGGGGTCACAATTTCAGCAAAAATCTGACTTTTGGCAGTTCACTCAAAAATGGTTCCAATAGCTTAAAAATGCTCCCCTGAAAGGTTTGGCACTCGAAACAGAAGGCTTTTTATCACAGGACAAGAAATCAGCCCTCAAAAACTTAACCGGCAGAAAATATTTGTTTCAGCAAAAATCTGACTTTTGGCAATTCACTCAAAAATGGTGCCAGAAGCTTGCAAATGATCCCCTGAAAGCTTTGGCGATGGAAACAGAAGGCTTTTGATCACAGGACAAGAAATCAGCCCTCGAAAACCTAACCGGCAGAAAATATTTTTTTGAAAAAATCCCTAAGCCCCGGGGTCACAATTTCAGCAAAAATCTGACTTTTGGCAGTTCACTCAAAAATGGTTCCAAGAGCTTAAAAATGCTCCCCTGAAAGGTTTGGCACTCGAAACAGAAGGCTTTTTATCACAGGACAAGAAATCAGCCCTCAAAAACCTAACCGGCAGAAAATATTTTTTTGAAAAAATCCCTAAGCCCCGGGGTGACAAATTCAGCAAAAATCTGACTTTTGGCAGTTCACTCAAAAATGGTGCCAGAAGCTTGCAAATGATCCCCTGAATGCTTTGGCGATGGAAACAGAAGGCTTTTTATCACAGGACAAGAAATCAGCCCTCAAAAACTTAACCAGCAGAAAATATTTTTTTGAAAAAATCCCTAAGCCCTCAGAAATCAGCCCTCAAAAACTTAACCGGCAGAAAATATTTTTTTGAAAAAATCCCTAAGCCCCGGGGTCACAATTTCAGCAAAAATCTGACTTTTGGCAGTTCACTCAAAAATGGTTCCAAGAGCTTAAAAATGCTCCCCTGAAAGGTTTGGCACTCGAAACAGAAGGCTTTTTATCACAGGACAAGAAATCAGCCCTCAAAAACTTAACCGGCAGAAAATATTTTTTTGAAAAAATCCCTAAGCCCCGGGGTCACAATTTCAGCAAAAATCTGACTTTTGGCAATTCACTCAAAAATGGTGCCAGAAGCTTACAAATGATCCCCTGAAAGCTTTGGCGATGGAAACAGAAGGCTTTTTATCACAGGACAAGAAATCAGCCCTCAAAAACTTAACCGGCAGAAAATATTTTTTTGAAAAAATCTCTAAGTCCCGGGGTCACAATTTCAGCAAAAATCTGACTTTTGGCAGTTCACTCAAAAATGGTGCCAGAAGCTTGCAAATGATCTGCTGAAAGCTTTGGCGATGGAAACAGAAGGCTTTTTATCACAGGACAAGAAATCAGCCCTCAAAAACTTAACCGGCAGAAAATATTTTTTTGAAAAAATCCCTAAGCCCCGGGGTCACAATTTCAGCAAAAATCTGACTTTTGGCAATTCACTCAAAAATGGTGCCAGAAGCTTGCAAATGATCCCCTGAAAGCTTTGGCGATGGAAACAGAAGGCTTTTGATCACAGGACAAGAAATCAGCCCTCGAAAACCTAACCGGCAGAAAATATTTTTTTGAAAAAATCCCTAAGCCCCGGGGTCACAATTTCAGCAAAAATCTGACTTTTGGCAGTTCACTCAAAAATGGTTCCAAGAGCTTAAAAATGCTCCCCTGAAAGGTTTGGCACTCGAAACAGAAGGCTTTTTATCACAGGACAAGAAATCAGCCCTCAAAAACCTAACCGGCAGAAAATATTTTTTTGAAAAAATCCCTAAGCCCCGGGGTGACAAATTCAGCAAAAATCTGACTTTTGGCAGTTCACTCAAAAATGGTGCCAGAAGCTTGCAAATGATCCCCTGAATGCTTTGGCGATGGAAACAGAAGGCTTTTTATCACAGGACAAGAAATCAGCCCTCAAAAACTTAACTGGCAGAAAATATTTTTTTGAAAAAATCCCTAAGCCCCGGGGTCACAATTTCAGCAAAAATCTGACTTTTGGCAATTCACTCAAAAATGGTGCCAGAAGCTTGTAAATGATCCCCTGAAAGCTTTGGCGATGGAAACAGAAGGCTTTTTATCACAGGACAAGAAATCAGCCCTCAAAAACTTAACCAGCAGAAAATATTTTTTTGAAAAAATCCCTAAGCCCTCAGAAATCAGCCCTCAAAAACTTAACCGGCAGAAAATATTTTTTTGAAAAAATCCCTAAGCCCCGGGGTCACAATTTCAGCAAAAATCTGACTTTTGGCAATTCACTCAAAAATGGTGCCAGAAGCTTACAAATGATCCCCTGAAAGCTTTGGCGATGGAAACAGAAGGCTTTTTATCACAGGACAAGAAATCAGCCCTCAAAAACTTAACCGGCAGAAAATATTTTTTTGAAAAAATCTCTAAGTCCCGGGGTCACAATTTCAGCAAAAATCTGACTTTTGGCAGTTCACTCAAAAATGGTGCCAGAAGCTTGCAAATGATCCGCTGAAAGCTTTGGCGATGGAAACAGAAGGCTTTTTATCACAGGACAAGAAATCAGCGCTCAAAAACTTAACCGGCAGAAAATATTTTTTTGAAAAAATCTCTAAGCCCTGGGGTCACAATTTCAGCAAAAATCTGACTTTTGGCAGTTCACTCAAAAATGGTTCCAAGAGCTTAAAAATGCTCCCCTGAAAGGTTTGGCACTCGAAACAGAAGGCTTTTTATCACAGGACAAGAAATCAGCCCTCAAAAACTTAACCGGCAGAAAATATTTTTTTGAAAAAATCCCTAAGCCCCGGGGTCACAATTTCAGCAAAAATCTGACTTTTGGCAATTCACTCAAAAATGGTGCCAGAAGCTTGCAAATGATCCCCTGAAAGCTTTGGCGATGGAAACAGAAGGCTTTTTATCACAGGACAAGAAATCAGCCCTCAAAAACCTAACCGGCAGAAAATATTTTTTTGAAAAAATCCCTAAGGTCACAAATTCAGCAAAAATCTGACTTTTGGCAGTTCACTCAAAAATGGTTCCAAGAGCTTAAAAATGCTCCCCTGAAAGGTTTGGCACTCGAAACAGAAGGCTTTTTATCACAGGACAAGAAATCAGCCCTCAAAAACCTAACCGGCAGAAAATATTTTTTTGAAAAAATCCCTAAGCCCCGGGGTCACAATTTCAGCAAAAATCTGACTTTTGGCAATTCACTCAAAAATGGTGCCAGAAGCTTACAAATGATCCCCTGAAAGCTTTGGCGATGGAAACAGAAGGCTTTTTATCACAGGACAAGAAATCAGCCCTCAAAAACTTAACCGGCAGAAAATATTTTTTTGAAAAAATCTCTAAGCCCCGGGGTCACAATTTCAGCAAAAATCTGACTTTTGGCAGTACACTCAAAAATGGTGCCAGAAGCTTGCAAATGATCCGCTGAAAGCTTTGGCGATGGAAACAGAAGGCTTTTTATCACAGGACAAGAAATCAGCCCTCAAAAACTTAACCGGCAGAAAATATTTTTTTGAAAAAATCTCTAAGCCCTGGGGTCACAATTTCAGCAAAAATCTGACTTTTGGCAGTTCACTCAAAAATGGTTCCAATAGCTTAAAAATGCTCCCCTGAAAGGTTTGGCACTCGAAACAGAAGGCTTTTTATCACAGGACAAGAAATCAGCCCTCAAAAACTTAACCGGCAGAAAATATTTTTTTGAAAAAATCCCTAAGCCCCGGGGTCACAATTTCAGCAAAAATCTGACTTTTGGCAATTCACTCAAAAATGGTGCCAGAAGCTTGCAAATGATCCCCTGAAATCTTTGGCGATGGAAACAGAAGGCTTTTGATCACAGGACAAGAAATCAGCCCTCGAAAACCTAACCGGCAGAAAATATTTTTTTGAAAAAATCCCTAAGCCCCGGGGTCACAATTTCAGCAAAAATCTGACTTTTGGCAGTTCACTCAAAAATGGTTCCAAGAGCTTAAAAATGCTCCCCTGAAAGCTTTGGCACTCGAAACAGAAGGCTTTTTATCACAGGACAAGAAATCAGCCCTCCAAAACCTAACCGGCAGAAAATATTTTTTTGAAAAAATCCCTAAGCCCCGGGGTCACAATTTCAGCAAAAATCTGACTTTTGGCAGTTCACTCAAAAATGGTGCCAGAAGCTTGCAAATGATCCCCTGAATGCTTTGGCGATGGAAACAGAAGGCTTTTTATCACAGGACAAGAAATCAGCCCTCAAAAACTTAACTGGCAGAAAATATTTTTTTGAAAAAATCCCTAAGCCCCGGGGTCACAATTTCAGCAAAAATCTGACTTTTGGCAATTCACTCAAAAATGGTGCCAGAAGCTTGTAAATGATCCCCTGAAAGCTTTGGCGATGGAAACAGAAGGCTTTTTATCACAGGACAAGAAATCAGCCCTCAAAAACTTAACCAGCAGAAAATATTTTTTTGAAAAAATCCCTAAGCCCTCAGAAATCAGCCCTCAAAAACTTAACCGGCAGAAAATATTTTTTTGAAAAAATCCCTAAGCCCCGGGGTCACAATTTCAGCAAAAATCTGACTTTTGGCAGTTCACTCAAAAATGGTTCCAAGAGCTTAAAAATGCTCCCCTGAAAGCTTTGGCACTCGAAACAGAAGGCTTTTTATCACAGGACAAGAAATCAGCCCTCAAAAACTTAACCGGCAGAAAATATTTTTTTGAAAAAATCCCTAAGCCCCGGGGTCACAATTTCAGCAAAAATCTGACTTTTGGCAATTCACTCAAAAATGGTGCCAGAAGGTTGCAAATGATCCCCTGAAAGCTTTGGCGATGGAAACAGAAGGCTTTTTATCACAGGAAAAGAAATCAGCCCTCAAAAACTTAACCGGCAGAAAATATTTTTTTGAAAAAAACTCTAAGCCCTGGGGTCACAATTTCAGCAAAAATCTGACTTTTGGCAGTTCACTCAAAAATGGTTCCAATAGCTTAAAAATGCTCCCCTGAAAGGTTTGGCACTCGAAACAGAAGGCTTTTTATCACAGGACAAGAAATCAGCCCTCAAAAACTTAACCGGCAGAAAATATTTTTTTGAAAAAATCCCTAAGCCCCGGGGTCACAATTTCAGCAAAAATCTGACTTTTGGCAATTCACTCAAAAATGGTGCCAGAAGCTTGCAAATGATCCCCTGAAAGCTTTGGCGATGGAAACAGAAGGCTTTTGATCACAAGACAAGAAATCAGCCCTCGAAAACCTAACCGGCAGAAAATATTTTTTTGAAAAAATCCCTAAGCCCCGGGGTCACAATTTCAGCAAAAATCTGACTTTTGGCAGTTCACTCAAAAATGGTTCCAAGAGCTTAAAAATGCTCCCCTGAAAGGTTTGGCACTCGAAACAGAAGGCTTTTTATCACAGGACAAGAAATCAGCCCTCAAAAACCTAACCGGCAGAAAATATTTTTTTGAAAAAATCCCTAAGCCCCGGGGTGACAAATTCAGCAAAAATCTGACTTTTGGCAGTTCACTCAAAAATGGTGCCAGAAGCTTGCAAATGATCCCCTGAATGCTTTGGCGATGGAAACAGAAGGCTTTTTATCACAGGACAAGAAATCAGCCCTCAAAAACTTAACTGGCAGAAAATATTTTCTTGAAAAAATCCCTAAGCCCCGGGGTCACAATTTCAGCAAAAATCTGACTTTTGGCAATTCACTCAAAAATGGTGCCAGAAGCTTGTAAATGATCCCCTGAAAGCTTTGGCGATGGAAACAGAAGGCTTTTTATCACAGGACAAGAAATCAGCCCTCAAAAACTTAACCAGCAGAAAATATTTTTTTGAAAAAATCCCTAAGCCCTCAGAAATCAGCCCTCAAAAACTTAACCGGCAGAAAATATTTTTTTGAAAAAATCCCTAAGCCCCGGGGTCACAATTTCAGCAAAAATCTGACTTTTGGCAGTTCACTCAAAAATGGTTCCAAGAGCTTAAAAATGCTCCCCTGAAAGGTTTGGCACTCGAAACAGAAGGCTTTTTATCACAGGACAAGAAATCAGCCCTCAAAAACTTAACCGGCAGAAAATATTTTTTTGAAAAAATCCCTAAGCCCCGGGGTCACAATTTCAGCAAAAATCTGACTTTTGGCAATTCACTCAAAAATGGTGCCAGAAGCTTACAAATGATCCCCTGAAAGCTTTGGCGATGGAAACAGAAGGCTTTTTATCACAGGACAAGAAATCAGCCCTCAAAAACTTAACCGGCAGAAAATATTTTTTTGAAAAAATCTCTAAGTCCCGGGGTCACAATTTCAGCAAAAATCTGACTTTTGGCAGTTCACTCAAAAATGGTGCCAGAAGCTTGCAAATGATCCGCTGAAAGCTTTGGCGATGGAAACAGAAGGCTTTTTATCACAGGACAAGAAATCAGCGCTCAAAAACTTAACCGGCAGAAAATATTTTTTTGAAAAAATCTCTAAGCCCTGGGGTCACAATTTCAGGAAAAATCTGACTTTTGGCAGTTCACTCAAAAATGGTTCCAAGAGCTTAAAAATGCTCCCCTGAAAGGTTTGGCACTCGAAACAGAAGGCTTTTTATCACAGGACAAGAAATCAGCCCTCAAAAACTTAACCGGCAGAAAATATTTTTTTGAAAAAATCCCTAAGCCCCGGGGTCACAATTTCAGCAAAAATCTGACTTTTGGCAATTCACTCAAAAATGGTGCCAGAAGCTTGCAAATGATCCCCTGAAAGCTTTGGCGATGGAAACAGAAGGCTTTTTATCACAGGACAAGAAATCAGCCCTCGAAAACCTAACCGGCAGAAAATATTTTTTTGAAAAAATCCCTAAGCCCCGGGGTCACAAATTCAGCAAAAATCTGACTTTTGGCAGTTCACTCAAAAATGGTTCCAAGAGCTTAAAAATGCTCCCCTGTAAGGTTTGGCACTCGAAACAGAAGGCTTTTTATCACAGGACAAGAAATCAGCCCTCAAAAACCTAACCGGCAGAAAATATTTTTTTGAAAAAATCCCTAAGCCCCGGGGTCACAATTTCAGCAAAAATCTGACTTTTGGCAATTCACTCAGAAATGGTGCCAGAAGCTTACAAATGATCCCCTGAAAGCTTTGGCGATGGAAACAGAAGGCTTTTTATCACAGGACAAGAAATCAGCCCTCAAAAACTTAACCGGCAGAAAATATTTTTTTGAAAAAATCTCTAAGCCCCGGGGTCACAAATTCAGCAAAAATCTGACTTTTGGCAGTTCACTCAAAAATGGTGCCAGAAGCTTGCAAATGATCCCCTGAGTGCTTTGGCGATGGAAACAGAAGGCTTTTTATCACAGGACAAGAAATCAGCCCTCAAAAACTTAACCGGCAGAAAATATTTTTTTGAAAAAATCCCTAAGCCCTCAGAAATCAGCTCTCAAAAACTTAACCGGCAGAAAATATTTTTTTGAAAAAATCCCTAAGCCCCGGGGTCACAATTTCAGCAAAAATCTGACTTTTGGCAGTTCACTCAAAAATGGTTCCAAGAGCTTACAAATGCTCCCCTGAAAGCTTTGGCGATGGAAACAGAAGGCTTTTTATCACAGGACAAGAAATCAGCCCTCAAAAACTTAACCGGCAGAAAATATTTTTTTGAAAAAATCCCTAAGCCCCGGGGTCACAATTTCAGCAAAAATCTGACTTTTGGCAATTCATTCAAAAATGGTGCCAGAAGCTTGCAATTTCACAATTTCAGTAAAAATCTGACTTTTGGCAATTCACTCAAAAATGGTGCCAGAAGGTTGCAAATGATCCCCTGAAAGCTTTGGCGATGGAAACAGAAGGCTTTTTATCACAGGACAAGAAATCAGCCCTCAAAAACTTAACCGGCAGAAAATATTTTTTTGAAAAAATCCCTAAGCCCTCAGAAATCAGCCCTCAAAAACTTAACCGGCAGAAAATATTTTTTTGAAAAAATCCCTAAGCCCCGGGGTCACAATTTCATCAAAAATCTGACTTTTGGCAGTTCACTCAAAAATGGTTCCAAGAGCTTAAAAATGCTCCCCTGAAAGGTTTGGCACTCGAAACAGAAGGCTTTTTATCACAGGACAAGAAATCAGCCCTCAAAAACTTAACCGGCAGAAAATATTTTTTTGAAAAAGTCCCTAAGCCCCGGGGTCACAATTTCAGCAAAAATTTGACTTTTGGCAATTCACTCAAAAATGGTGCCAGAAGCTTGCAAATGATCCCCTGAAAGCTTTGGCGGTGGAAACAGAAGGCTTTTTATCACAGGACAAGAAATCAGCCCTCAAAAACTTAACCGGCAGAAAATATTTTTTTGAAAAAATCCCTAAGCCCCGGGGTCACAATTTCAGCAAAAATCTGACTTTTGGCAGTTCACTCAAAAATGGTTCCAAGAGCTTAAAAATGCTCCCCTGAAAGCTTTGGCACTCGAAACAGAAGGCTTTTTATCACAGGACAAGAAATCAGCCCTCAAAAACCTAACCGGCAGAAAATATTTTTTGGAAAAAATCCCTAAGCCCCGGGGTCACAAATTCAGCAAAAATCTGACTTTTGGCAGTTCACTCAAAAATGGTGCCAGAAGCTTGCAAATGATCCCCTGAATGCTTTGGCGATGGAAACAGAAGGCTTTTTATCACAGGACAAGAAATCAGCCCTCAAAAACTTAACCGGCAGAAAATATTTTTTTGAAAAAATCCCTAAGTCCCGGGGTCACAATTTCAGCAAAAATCTGACTTTTGGCAATTCACTCAAAAATGGTGCCAGAAGCTTGTAAATGATCCCCTGAAAGCTTTGGCGATGGAAACAGAAGGTTTTTTGTCACAGGACAAGAAATCAGCCCTCAAAAACTTAACCGGCAGAAAATATTTTTTTGAAAAAATCCCTAAGCCCTCAGAAATCAGCTCTCAAAAACTTAACCGGCAGAAAATATTTTTTTGAAAAAATCCCTAAGCCCCGGGGTCACAATTTCAGCAAAAATCTGACTTTTGGCAGTTCACTCAAAAATGGTTCCAAGAGCTTAAAAATGCTCCCCTGAAAGGTTTGGCACTCGAAACAGAAGGCTTTTTATCACAGGACAAGAAATCAGCCCTCAAAAACTTAACCGGCAGAAAATATTTTTTTGAAAAAATCCCTAAGCCCCGGGGTCACAATTTCAGCAAAAATCTGACTTTTGGCAATTCATTCAAAAATGCTGCCAGAAGCTTGCAATTTCACAATTTCAGTAAAAATCTGACTTTTGGCAATTCACTCAAAAATGGTGCCAGAAGGTTCCAAATGATCCCCTGAAAGCTTTGGCGATGGAAACAGAAGGCTTTTTAACACAGGACAAGAAATCAGCCCTCAAAAACTTAACCGGCAGAAAATATTTTTTTGAAAAAATCCCTAAGCCCTCAGAAATCAGCCCTCAAAAACTTAACCGGCAGAAAATATTTTTTTGAAAAAATCCCTAAGCCCCGGGGTCACAATTTCAGCAAAAATTTGACTTTTGGCAGTTCACTCAAAAATGGTGCCAGAAGCTTGCAAATGATCCCCTGAAAGGTTTGGCACTCGAAACAGAAGGCTTTTTATCACAGGACAAGAAATCAGCCCTCAAAAACTTAACCGGCAGAAAATATTTTTTTGAAAAAGTCCCTAAGCCCCGGGGTCACAATTTCAGCAAAAATTTGACTTTTGGCAATTCACTCAAAAATGGTGCCAGAAGCTTGCAAATGATCCCCTGAAAGCTTTGGCGGTGGAAACAGAAGGCTTTTTATCACAGGACAAGAAATCAGCCCTCAAAAACTTAACCGGCAGCAAATATTTTTTTGAAAAAATCTCTAAGTCCCGGGGTCACAATTTCAGCAAAAATCTGACTTTTGGCAGTTCACTCAAAAATGGTGCCAGAAGCTTACAAATGATCCGCTGAAAGCTTTGGCAATGGAAACAGAAGGCTTTTTATCACAGGACAAGAAATCAGCCCTCAAAAACCTAACCGGCAGAAAATATTTTTTTGAAAAAATCCCCAAGCCCCGGGGTCACAAATTCAGCAAAAATCTGACTTTTGGCAGTTCACTCAAAAATGGTTCCAAGAGCTTAAAAATGCTCCCCTGAAAGGTTTGGCACTCGAAACAGAAGGCTTTTTATCACAGGACAAGAAATCAGCCCTCAAAAACCTAACCGGCAGAAAATATTTTTTTGAAAAAATCCCTAAGCCCTGGGGTCACAATTTCAGCAAAAATCTGACTTTTGGCAGTTCACTCAAAAATGGTTCCAAGAGCTTAAAAATGCTCCCCTAAAAGGTTTGGCACTCGAAACAGAAGGCTTTTTATCACAGGACAAGAAATCAGCCCTCAAAAACTTAACCGGCAGAAAATATTTTTTTGAAAAAATCCCTAAGCCCCGGGGTCACAATTTCAGCAAAAATTTGACTTTTGGCAATTCACTCAAAAATGGTGCCAGAAGCTTGCAAATGATCCCCTGAAAGCTTTGGCACTCGAAACAGAAGGCTTTTTATCACAGGACAAGAAATCAGCCCTCGAAAACCTAAACGGCAGAAAATATTTTTTTGAAAAAATCCCTAAGCCCCGGGGTCACAAATTCAGCAAAAATCTGACTTTTGGCAGTTCACTCAAAAATGGTGCCAGAAGCTTGCAAATGATCACCTGAATGCTTTGGCGATGGAAACAGAAGGCTTTTTATCACAGGACAAGAAATCAGCCCTCAAAAACTTAACCGGCAGAAAATATTTTTTTGAAAAAATCCCTAAGTCCCGGGGTCACAATTTCAGCAAAAATCTGACTTTTGGCAATTCACTCAAAAATGGTGCCAGAAGCTTGTAAATGATCCCCTGAAAGCTTTGGCGATGGAAACAGAAGGCTTTTTGTCACAGGACAAGAAATCAGCCCTCAAAAACTTAACCGGCAGAAAATATTTTTTTGAAAAAATCCCTAAGCCCTCAGAAATCAGCTCTCAAAAACTTAACCGGCAGAAAATATTTTTTTGAAAAAATCCCTAAGCCCCGGGGTCACAATTTCAGCAAAAATCTGACTTTTGGCAGTTCACTCAAAAATGGTTCCAAGAGCTTAAAAATGCTCCCCTGAAAGGTTTGGCACTCGAAACAGAAGGCTTTTTATCACAGGACAAGAAATCAGCCCTCAAAAACTTAACCGGCAGAAAATATTTTTTTGAAAAAATCCCTAAGCCCCGGGGTCACAATTTCAGCAAAAATCTGACTTTTGGCAGTTCACTCAAAAATGGTTCCAAGGGCTTAAAAATGCTCCCCTGAAAGGTTTGGCGGTGGAAACAGAAGGCTTTTTATCACAGGACAAGAAATCAGCCCTCAAAAACTTAACCGGCAGAAAATATTTTTTTGAAAAAATCCCTAAGCCCCGGGGTCACAATTTCAGCAAAAATCTGACTTTTGGCAATTCACTCAAAAATGGTGCCAGAAGCTTGCAAATGATCCCCTGAAAGCTTTGGCGATGGAAACAGAAGGCTTTTTATCACAGGACAAGAAATCAGCCCTCAAAAACTTAACCGGCAGAAAATATTTTTTTGAAAAAGTCCCTAAGCCCCGGGGTCACAATTTCAGCAAAAATTTGACTTTTGGCAATTCACTCAAAAATGGTGCCAGAAGCTTGCAAATGATCCCCTGAAAGCTTTGGCGGTGGAAACAGAAGGCTTTTTATCACAGGACAAGAAATCAGCCCTCAAAAACTTAACCGGCAGAAAATATTTTTTTGAAAAAATCCCTAAGCCCCGGGGTCACAATTTCAGCAAAAATCTGACTTTTGGCAATTCACTCAAAAATGGTGCCAGAAGCTTGTAAATGATCCCCTGAAAGCTTTGGCGATGGAAACAGAAGGCTTTTTGTCACAGGACAAGAAATCAGCCCTCAAAAACTTAACCGGCAGAAAATATTTTTTTGAAAAAATCCCTAAGCCCTCAGAAATCAGCTCTCAAAAACTTAACCGGCAGAAAATATTTTTTTGAAAAAATCCCTAAGCCCCGGGGTCACAATTTCAGCAAAAATCTGACTTTTGGCAGTTCACTCAAAAATGGTTCCAAGAGCTTAAAAATGCTCCCCTGGAAGGTTTGGCACTCGAAACAGAAGGCTTTTTATCACAGGACAAGAAATCAGCCCTCAAAAACTTAACCGGCAGAAAATATTTTTTTGAAAAAATCCCTAAGCCCCGGGGTCACAATTTCAGCAAAAATCTGACTTTTGGCAGTTCACTCAAAAATGGTTCCAAGAGCTTAAAAATGCTCCCCTGAAAGGTTTGGCATTCGAAACAGAAGGCTTTTTATCACAGGACAAGAAATCAGCCCTCAAAAACTTAACCGGCAGAAAATATTTTTTTGAAAAAGTCCCTAAGCCCCGGGGTCACAATTTCAGCAAAAATTTGACTTTTGGCAATTCACTCAAAAATGGTGCCAGAAGCTTGCAAATGATCCCCTGAAAGCTTTGGCGGTGGAAACAGAAGGCTTTTTATCACAGGACAAGAAATCAGCCCTCAAAAACTTAACCGGCAGAAAATATTTTTTTGAAAAAATCCCTAAGCCCCGGGGTCACAATTTCAGCAAAAATCTGACTTTTGGCAATTCACTCAAAAATGGTGCCAGAAGCTTGCAAATGATCCCCTGAAAGCTTTGGCGATGGAAACAGAAGGCTTTTGATCACAGGACAAGAAATCAGCCCTCAAAAACCTAACCGGCAGAAAATATTTTTTTGAAAAAATCCCTAAGCCCCGGGGTCACAATTTCAGCAAAAATCTGACTTTTGGCAGTTCACTCAAAAATGGTTCCAAGAGCTTAAAAATGCTCCCCTGAAAGGTTTGGCACTCGAAACAGAAGGCTTCTCATCACAGGACAAGAAATCACCCCTCAAAAACCTAACCGGCAGAAAATATTTTTTTGAAAAAATCCCTAAGCCCCGGGGTCACGATTTCAGCAAAAATCTGACTTTTGGCAATTCACTCAAAAATGGTGCCAGAAGCTTACAAATGATCCCCTGAAAGCTTTGGCGATGGAAACAGAAGGCTTTTTATCACAGGACAAGAAATCAGCCCTCAAAAACTTAACCGGCAGAAAATATTTTTTTGAAAAAATCTCTAAGTCCCGGGGTCACAATTTCAGCAAAAATCTGACTTTTGGCAGTTCACTCAAAAATGGTGCCAGAAGCTTGCAAATGATCCGCTGAATGCTTTGGCGATGGAAACAGAAGGCTTTTTATCACAGGACAAGAAATGAGCCCTCAAAAACTTAACCGGCAGAAAATATTTTTTTGAAAAAATCCCTAAGCCCCGGGGTCACAATTTCAGCAAAAATCTGACTTTTGGCAATTCACTCAAAAATGGTGCCAGAAGCTTGCAAATGATCCCCTGAAAGCTTTGGCGATGGAAACAGAAGGCTTTTGATCACAGGACAAGAAATCAGCCCTCGAAAACCTAACCGGCAGAAAATATTTTTTTGAAAAAATCCCTAAGCCCCGGGGTCACAAATTCAGCAAAAATCTGACTTTTGGCAGTTCACTCAAAAATGGTGCCAGAAGCTTGCAAATGATCCCCTGAATGCTTTGGCGATGGAAACAGAAGGCTTTTTATTACAGGACAAGAAATCAGCCCTCAAAAATTTAACCGGCAGAAAATATTTTTTTGAAAAAATCCCTAATTCCCGGGGTCACAATTTCAGCAAAAATCTGACTTTTGGCAATTCACTCAAAAATGGTGCCAGAAGCTTGCAAATGATCCCCTGAAAGCTTTGGCGATGGAAACAGAAGGCTTTTTATCACAGGACAAGAAATCAGCCCTCAAAAACTTAACCGGCAGAAAATATTTTTTTGAAAAAATCCCTAAGCCCCGGGGTCACAATTTCAGCAAAAATCTGACTTTTGGCAGTTCACTCAAAAATGGTTCCAAGAGCTTAAAAATGCTCCCCTGAAAGGTTTGGCACTCGAAACAGAAGGCTTTTTATCACAGGACAAGAAATCAGCCCTCAAAAACTTAACAGGCAGAAAATATTTTTTTGAAAAAATCCCTAAGCCCCAGGGTCACAATTTCAGCAAAAATCTGACTTTTGGCAATTCACTCAAAAATGGTGCCAGAAGGTTGCAAATGATCCCCTGAAAGCTTTGGCGATGGAAACAGAAGGCTTTTTATCACAGGACAAGAAATCAGCCCTCAAAAACTTAACCGGCAGAAAATATTTTTTTGAAAAAATTCCTAATCCCTCAGAAATCAGCCCTCAAAAACTTAACCGGCAGAAAATATTTTTTTGAAAAAATCCCTAAGCCCCGGGGTCACAATTTCAGCAAAAATCTGACTTTTGGCAGTTCACTCAAAAATGGTTCCAAGAGCTTAAAAATGCTCCCCTGAAAGGTTTGGCACTCGAAACAGAAGGCTTTTTATCACAGGACAAGAAGTCAGCCCTCAAAAACTTAACCGGCAGAAAATATTTTTTTGAAAAAATCCCTAAGCCCCGGGGTCACAATTTCAGCAAAAATCTGACTTTTGGCAATTCACTCAAAAATGGTGCCAGAAGCTTGCAAATGATCCCCTGAAATCTTTGGCGATGGAAACAGAAGGCTTTTTATCACAGGACAAGAAATCAGCCCTCAAAAACCTAACCGGCAGAAAATATTTTTTTGAAAAAATCCCTAAGCCCCGGGGTCACAATTTCAGCAAATATCTGACTTTTGGCAGTTCACTCAAAAATGGTTCCAAGAGCTTAAAAATGCTCCCCTGAAAGGTTTGGCACTCGAAACAGAAGGCTTTTTATCACAGGACAAGAAATCACCCCTCAAAAACCTAACCGGCAGAAAATATTTTTTTGAAAAAATCCCTAAGCCCCGGGGTCACAAATTCAGCAAAAATCTGACTTTTGGCAGTTCACTCAAAAATGGTGCCAGAAGCTTGCAAATGATCCCCTGAATGCTTTGGCGATGGAAACAGAAGGCTTTTTATCACAGGACAAGAAATCAGCCCTCAAAAATTTAACCGGCAGAAAATATTTTTTTGAAAAAATCCCTAATTCCCGGGGTCACAATTTCAGCAAAAATCTGACTTTTGGCAATTCACTCAAAAATGGTGCCAGAAGCTTGTAAATGATCCCCTGAAAGCTTTGGCGATGGAAACAGAAGGCTTTTTATCACAGGACAAGAAATCAGCCCTCAAAAACTTAACCGGCAGACAATATTTTTTTGAAAAAATCCCTAAGCCCTCAGAAATCAGCCCTCAAAAACTTAACCGGCAGAAAATATTTTTTTGAAAAAATCCCTAAGCCCCGGGGTCACAATTTCAGCAAAAATCTGACTTTTGGCAGTTCACTCAAAAATGGTTCCAAGAGCTTAAAAATGCTCCCCTGAAAGGTTTGGCACACGAAACAGAACGCTTTTTATCACAGGACAAGAAATCAGCCCTCAAAAACTTAACAGGCAGAAAATATTTTTTTGAAAAAATCCCTAAGCCCCGGGGTCACAATTTCAGCAAAAATCTGACTTTTGGCAATTCATTCAAAAATGGTGCCAGAAGCTTGCAATTTCACAATTTCAGTAAAAATCTGACTTTTGGCAATTCACTCAAAAATGGTGCCAGAAGGTTGCAAATGATCCCCTGAAAGCTTTGGCGATGGAAACAGAAGGCTTTTTATCACAGGACAAGAAATCAGCCCTCAAAAACTTAACCGGCAGAAAATAGTTTTTTGAAAAAATCCCTAAGCCCTCAGAAATCAGCCCTCAAAAACTTAACCGGCAGAAAATATTTTTTTGAAAAAATCCCTAAGCCCCGGGGTCACAATTTCAGCAAAAATCTGACTTTTGGCAGTTCACTCAAAAATGGTTCCAAGAGCTTAAAAATGCTCCCCTGAAAGGTTTGGCACTCGAAACAGAAGGCTTTTTATCACAGGACAAGAAATCAGCCCTCAAAAACTTAACCGGCAGAAAATATTTTTTTGAAAAAGTCCCTAAGCCCCGGGGTCACAATTTCAGCAAAAATTTGACTTTTGGCAATTCACTCAAAAATGGTGCCAGAAGCTTGCAAATGATCCCCTGAAAGCTTTGGCGGTGGAAACAGAACGCTTTTTATCACAGGACAAGAAATCAGCCCTCAAAAACTTAACCGGCAGAAAATATTTTTTTGAAAAAATCCCTAAGCCCCGGGGTCACAATTTCAGCAAAAATCTGACTTTTGGCAATTCACTCAAAAATGGTGCCAGAAGCTTGCAAATGATCCCCTGAAATCTTTGGCGATGGAAACAGAAGGCTTTTTATCACAGGACAAGAAATCAGCCCTCAAAAACCTAACCGGCAGAAAATATTTTTTTGAAAAAATCCCTAAGCCCCGGGGTCACAATTTCAGCAAAAATCTGACTTTTGGCAGTTCACTCAAAAATGGTTCCAAGAGCTTAAAAATGCTCCCCTGAAAGGTTTGGCACTCGAAACAGAAGGCTTTTTATCACAGGACAAGAAATCAGCCCTCAAAAACCTAACCGGCAGAAAATATTTTTTTGAAAAAATCCCTAAGCCCCGGGGTCACAATTTCAGCAAAAATCTGGCTTTTGGCAATTCACTCAAAAATGGTGCCAGAAGCTTGCAAATGATCCCCTGAAAGCTTTGGCGATGGAAACAGAAGGCTTTTGATCACAGGACAAGAAATCAGCCCTCGAAAACCTAACCGGCAGAAAATATTTTTTTGAAAAAATCCCTAAGCCCCGGGGTCACAATTTCAGCAAAAATCTGACTTTTGGCAGTTCACTCAAAAATGGTTCCAAGAGCTTAAAAATGCTCCCCTGAAAGCTTTGGCACTCGAAACAGAAGGCTTTTTATCACAGGACAAGAAATCACCCCTCAAAAACCTAACCGGCAGAAAATATTTTTTTGAAAAAATCCCTAAGCCCCGGGGTCACAATTTCAGCAAAAATCTGACTTTTGGCAGTTCACTCAAAAATGGTGCCAGAAGCTTGCAAATGATCCCCTGAATGCTTTGGCGATGGAAACAGAAGGCTTTTTATCACAGGACAAGAAATCAGCCCTCAAAAATTTAACCGGCAGAAAATATTTTTTAGAAAAAATCCCTAATTCCCGGGGTCACAATTTCAGCAAAAATCTGACTTTTGGCAATTCACTCAAAAATGGTGCCAGAAGCTTGTAAATGATCCCCTGAAAGCTTTGGCGATGGAAACAGAAGGCTTTTTATCACAGGACAAGAAATCAGCCCTCAAAAACTTAACCGGCAGAAAATATTTTTTTGAAAAAATCCCTAAGCCCTCAGAAATCAGCCCTCAAAAACTTAACCGGCAGAAAATATTTTTTTGAAAAAATCCCTAAGCCCCGGGGTCACAATTTCAGCAAAAATCTGACTTTTGGCAGATCACTCAAAAATGGTTCCAAGAGCTTAAAAATGCTCCCCTGAAAGGTTTGGCACTCGAAACAGAAGGCTTTTTATCACAGGACAAGTAATCAGCCCTCAAAAACTTAACAGGCAGAAAATATTTTTTTGAAAAAATCCCTAAGCCCCGGGGTCACAATTTCAGCAAAAATCTGACTTTTGGCAATTCATTCAAAAATGGTGCCAGAAGCTTGCAATTTCACAATTTCAGTAAAAATCTGACTTTTGGCAATTCACTCAAAAATGGTGCCAGAAGGTTGCAAATGATCCCCTGAAAGCTTTGGCGATGGAAACAGAAGGCTTTTTATCACAGGACAAGAAATCAGCCCTCAAAAACTTAACCGGCAGAAAATATTTTTTTGAAAAAATCCCTAAGCCCTCAGAAATCAGCCCTCAAAAACTTAACCGGCAGAAAATATTTTTTTGAAAAAATCCCTAAGCCCCGGGGTCAGAATTTCAGCAAAAATCTGACTTTTGGCAGTTCACTCAAAAATGGTTCCAAGAGCTTAAAAATGCTCCCCTGAAAGGTTTGGCACTCGAAACAGAAGGCTTTTTATCACAGGACAAGAAATCAGCCCTCAAAAACTTAACCGGCAGAAAATATTTTTTTGAAAAAGTCCCTAAGCCCCGGGGTCACAATTTCAGCAAAAATTTGACTTTTGGCAATTCACTCAAAAATGGTGCCAGAAGCTTGCATATGATCCACTGAAAGCTTTGGCGGTGGAAACAGAAGGCTTTTTATCACAGGACAAGAAATCAGCCCTCAAAAACTTAACCGGCAGAAAATATTTTTTTGAAAAAATCCCTAAGCCCCGGGGTCACAATTTCAGCAAAAATCTGACTTTTGGCAATTCACTCAAAAATGGTGCCAGAAGCTTGCAAATGATCCCCTGAAATCTTTGGCGATGGAAACAGAAGGCTTTTTATCACAGGACAAGAAATCAGCCCTCAAAAACCTAACCGGCAGAAAATATTTTTTTGAAAAAATCCCTAAGCCCCGGGGTCACAATTTCAGCAAAAATCTGACTTTTGGCAGTTCACTCAAAAATGGTTCCAAGAGCTTAAAAATGCTCCCCTGAAAGGTTTGGCACTCGAAACAGAAGGCTTTTTATCACAGGACAAGAAATCAGCCCTCAAAAACTTAACCGGCAGAAAATATTTTTTTGAAAAAATCCCTAAGCCCCGGGGTCACAATTTCAGCAAAAATCTGACTTTTGGCAATTCATTCAAAAATGGTGACATAAGCTTGCAATTTCACAATTTCAGTAAAAATCTGACTTTTGGCAATTCACTCAAAAATGGTGCCAGAAGGTTGCAAATGATCCCCTGAAAGCTTTGGCGATGGAAACAGAAGGCTTTTTATCACAGGACAAGAAATCAGCCCTCAAAAACTTAACCGGCAGAAAATATTTTTTTAAAAAAAATCCCTAAACCCCGGGGTCACAATTTCAGCAAAAATCTGACTTTTGGCAATTCACTCAAAAATGGTGCCAGAAGCTTACAAATGATCCCCTGAAAGCTTTGGCGATGGAAACAGAAGGCTTTTTATCACAGGACAAGAAATCAGCCCTCAAAAACTTAACCGGCAGAAAATATTTTTTTGAAAAAATCCCTAAGCCCTCAGAAATCAGCCCTCAAAAACTTAACTGGCAGAAAATATTTTTTTGAAAAAATCCCTAAGCCCCGGGGTCACAATTTCAGCAAAAATCTGACTTTTGGCAGTTCACTCAAAAATGGTTCCAAGAGCTTAAAAATGCTCCCCTGAAAGGTTTGGCACTCGAAACAGAAGGCTTTTTATCACAGGACAAGAAATCAGCCCTCAAAAACTTAACCGGCAGAAAATATTTTTTTGAAAAAATTCCTAAGCCCCGGGGTCACAATTTCAGCAAAAATCTGACTTTTGGCAATTCACTCAAAAATGGTGCCAGAAGCTTGCAATTTCACAATTTCAGCAAAAATATGACTTTTGGCAATTCACTCAAAAATGGTGCCAGAAGGTTGCAAATGATCCCCTGAAAGCTTTGGCGATGGAAACAGAAGGCTTTTTATCACAGGACAAGAAATCAGCCCTCAAAAACTTAACCGGCAGAAAATATTTTTTTGAAAAAATCTCTAAGCCTCGGGGTCACAATTTCAGCAAAAATCTGACTTTTGGCAGTTCACTCAAAAATGGTTCCAAGAGCTTAAAAATGCTCCCATGAAAGGTTTGGCACTCGAAACAGAAGGCTTTTTATCACAGGACAAGAAATCAGCCCTCAAAAACTTAACCGGCAGAAAATATTTTTTTGAAAAAATCCCTAAGCCCCGGGGTCACAATTTCAGCAAAAATCTGACTTTTGGCAATTCACTCAAAAATGGTGCCAGAAGCTTGCAAATGATCCCCTGAAAGCTTTGGCGATGGAAACAGAAGGCTTTTGATTACAGGACAAGAAATCAGCCCTCGAAAACCTAACCGGCAGAAAATATTTTTTTGAAAAAATCCCTAAGCCCCGGGGTCACAATTTCAGCAAAGATCTGACTTTTGGCAGTTCACTCAAAAATGGTTCCAAGAGCTTAAAAATGCTCCCCTGAAAGGTTTGGCACTCGAAACAGAAGGCTTTTTATCACAGGACAAGAAATCAGCCCTCAAAAACTTAACCGGCAGAAAATATTTTTTTGAAAAAATCCCTAAGCCCCGGGGTCACAATTTCAGCAAAAATCTGACTTTTGGCAATTCATTCAAAAATGGTGCCAGAAGCTTGCAATTTCACAATTTCATTAAAAATCTGACTTTTGGCAATTCACTCAAAAATGGTGCCAGAAGGTTGCAAATGATTACCTGAAAGCTTTGGCGATGGAAACAGAAGGCTTTTTATCACAGGACAAGAAATCAGCCCTCAAAAACTTAACCGGCAGAAAATATTTTTTTTTAAAAAATCCCTAAGCCCCGGGGTCACAATTAGAGCAAAAATCTGACTTTTGGCAATTCACTCAAAAATGGTGCCAGAAGCTTACAAATGATCCCCTGAAAGCTTTGGCGATGGAAACAGAAGGCTTTTTATCACAGGACAAGAAATCAGCCCTCAAAAACTTAACCGGCAGAAAATATTTTTTTGAAAAAATCCCTAAGCCCTCAGAAATCAGCCCTCAAAAACTTAACTGGCAGAAAATAGTTTTTTGAAAAAATCCCTAAGCCCCGGGGTCACAATTTCAGCAAAAATCTGACTTTTGGCAGTTCACTCAAAAATGGTTCCAAGAGCTTAAAAATGCTCCCCTGAAAGGTTTGGCACTCGAAACAGAAGGCTTTTTATCACAGGACAAGAAATCAGCCCTCAAAAACTTATCCGGCAGAAAATATTTTTTTGAAAAAATTCCTAAGCCCCGGGGTCACAATTTCAGCAAAAATCTGACTTTTGGCAATTCACTCAAAAATGGTGCCAGAAGGTTGCAAATGATCCCCTGAAAGCTTTGGCGATGGAAACAGAAGGCTTTTTATCACAGGACAAGAAATCAGCCCTCAAAAACTTAACCGGCAGAAAATATTTTTTTGAAAAAATCCCTAAGCCCCGGGGTCACAATTTCAGCAAAAATCTGACTTTTGGCAATTAACTCAAAAATGGTGCCAGAAGCTTACAAATGATCCCCTGAAAGCTTTGGCGATGGAAACAGAAGGCTTTTTATCACAGGACAAGAAATCAGCCCTCAAAAACTTAACCGGCAGAAAATATTTTTTTGAAAAAATCCCTAAGCCCCGGGGTCACAATTTCAGCAAAAATCTGACTTTTGGAAATTCACTCAGAAATGGTGCCAGAAGCTGGCAAATGATCCCCTGAAAGCTTTGGCGATGGAAACAGAAGGCTTCTTATCACAGGACAAGAAATCAGCGCTCAAAAACTTAACCGGCAGAAAATATTTTTTTGAAAAAATCCCTAAGCCCTCAGAAATCAGCCCTCAAAAACTTAACCGGCAGAAAATATTTTTTTGAAAAAATCCCTAAGCCCCGGGGTCACAATTTCAGCAAAGATCTGACTTTTGGCAGTTCACTCAAAAATGGTTCCAAGAGCTTAAAAATGCTCCCCTGAAAGGTTTGGCACTCGAAACAGAAGGCTTTTTATCACAGGACAAGAAATCAGCCCTCAAAAACTTAACCGGCAGAAAATATTTTTTTGAAAAAATCCCTAAGCCCCGGGGTCACAATTTCAGCAAAAATCTGACTTTTGGCAATTCATTCAAAAATGGTGCCAGAAGCTTGCAATTTCACAATTTCATTAAAAATCTGACTTTTGGCAATTCACTCAAAAATGGTGCCAGAAGGTTGCAAATGATTACCTGAAAGCTTTGGCGATGGAAACAGAAGGCTTTTTATCACAGGACAAGAAATCAGCCCTCAAAAACTTAACGGGCAGAAAATATTTTTTTAAAAAAAATCCCTAAGCCCCGGGGTCACAATTAGAGCAAAAATCTGACTTTTGGCAATTCACTCAAAAATGGTGCCAGAAGCTTACAAATGATCCCCTGAAAGCTTTGGCGATGGAAACAGAAGGCTTTTTATCACAGGACAAGAAATCAGCCCTCAAAAACTTAACCGGCAGAAAATATTTTTTTGAAAAAATCCCTAAGCCCTCAGAAATCAGCCCTCAAAAACTTAACTGGCAGAAAATAGTTTTTTGAAGAAATCCCTAAGCCCCGGGGTCACAATTTCAGCAAAAATCTGACTTTTGGCAGTTCACTCAAAAATGGTTCCAAGAGCTTAAAAATGCTCCCCTGAAAGGTTTGGCACTCGAAACAGAAGGCTTTTTATCACAGGACAAGAAATCAGCCCTCAAAAACTTAACCGGCAGAAAATATTTTTTTGAAAAAATTCCTAAGCCCCGGGGTCACAATTTCAGCAAAAATCTGACTTTTGGCAATTCACTCAAAAATGGTGCCAGAAGGTTGCAAATGATCCCCTGAAAGCTTTGGCGATGGAAACAGAAGGCTTTTTATCACAGGACAAGAAATCAGCCCTCAAAAACTTAACCGGCAGAAAATATTTTTTTGAAAAAATCCCTAAGCCCCGGGGTCACAATTTCAGCAAAAATCTGACTTTTGGAAATTCACTCAGAAATGGTGCCAGAAGCTGGCAAATGATCCCCTGAAAGCTTTGGCGATGGAAACAGAAGGCTTCTTATCACAGGACAAGAAATCAGCGCTCAAAAACTTAACCGGCAGAAAATATTTTTTTGAAAAAATTCCTAAGCCCTCAGAAATCAGCCCTCAAAAACTTAACCGGCAGAAAATATTTTTTTGAAAAAATCCCTAAGCCCCGGGGTCACAATTTCAGCAAAAATCTGACTTTTGGCAGTTCACTCAAAAATGGTGCCAAGAGCTTAAAAATGCTCCCCTGAAAGGTTTGGCACTCGAAACAGAAGGCTTTTTATCACAGGACAAGAAATCAGCCCTCAAAAATTTAACCGGCAGAAAATATTTTTTTGAAAAAATCCCTAAGCCCCGGGGTCACAATTTCAGCAAAAATCTGACTTTTGGCAATTCACTCAAAAATGGTGCCAGAAGCTTGCAATTTCACAATTTCAGCAAAAATCTGACTTTTGGCAATTCACTCAAAAATGGTGCCAGAAGGTTGCAAATGATCCCCTGAAAGCTTTGGCGATGGAAACAGAAGGCTTTTTATCACAGGACAAGAAATCAGCCCTCAAAAACTTAACCGGCAGAAAATATTTTTTTGAAAAAATCCCTAAGCCCCGGGGTCACAATTTCAGCAAAAATCTGACTTTTGGAAATTCACTCAGAAATGGTGCCAGAAGCTGGCAAATGATCCCCTGAAAGCTTTGGCGATGGAAACAGAAGGCTTCTTATCACAGGACAAGAAATCAGCGCTCAAAAACTTAACCGGCAGAAAATATTTTTTTGAAAAAATCCCTAAGCCCTCAGAAATCAGCCCTCAAGAACTTAACCGGCAGAAAATATTTTTTTGAAAAAATCCCTAAGCCCCCGGGTCACAATTTCAGCAAAAATTTGACTTTTGGCAGTTCACTCAAAAATGGTTCCAAGAGCTTAAAAATGCTCCCCTGAAAGGTTTGGCACTCGAAACAGAAGGCTTTTTATCACAGGACAAGAAATCAGCCCTCAAAAATTTAACCGGCAGAAAATATTTTTTTGAAAAAATCCCTAAGGCCCGGGGTCACAATTTCAGCAAAAATCTGACTTTTGGCAATTCACTCAAAAATGGTGCCAGAAGCTTGCAATTTCACAATTTCAGCAAAAATCTGACTATTGGCAATTCACTCAAAAATGGTGCCAGAAGCTTGCAAATGATCCCCTGAAAGCTTTGGCGATGGAAACAGAAGGCTTCTGATCACAGGACAAGAAATCAGCCCTCAAAAACCTAACCGGCAGAAAATATTTTTTTGAAAAAATCCCTAAGCCCCGGGGTCACAATTTCAGCAAAAATCTGACTTTTGGCAATTCACTCAAAAATGGTGCCAGAAGCTTGCAAATGATCCCCTGAAAGGTTTGGCACTCGAAACAGAAGGCTTTTTATCACAGGACAAGAAATCAGCCCTCAAAAACTTAACCGGCAGAAAATATTTTTTTGAAAAAGTCCCTAAGCCCCGGGGTCACAATTTCAGCAAAAATTTGACTTTTGCCAATTCACTCAAAAATGGTGCCAGAAGCTTGCAAATGATCCCCTGAAAGCTTTGGCGATGGAAACAGAAGGCTTTTTATCACAGGACAAGAAATCAGCCCTCAAAAACCTAACCGGCAGAAAATATTTTTTTGAAAAAATCCCTAAGCCCCGGGGTCACAATTTCAGCAAAAATCTGACTTTTGGCAGTTCACTCAAAAATGGTTCCAAGAGCTTAAAAATGCTCCCCTGAAAGGTTTGGCACTCGAAACAGAAGGCTTTTTATCACAGGACAAGAAATCAGCCCTCAAAAACTTAACCGGCAGAAAATATTTTTTTGAAAAAATCCCTAAGCCCCGGGGTCACAATTTCAGCAAAAATCTGACTTTTGGCAATTCACTCAAAAATGGTGCCAGAAGCTTGCAATTTCACAATTTCAGCAAAAATCTGACTATTGGCAATTCACTCAAAAATGGTGCCAGAAGCTTGCAAATGATCCCCTGAAAGCTTTGGCGATGGAAACAGAAGGCTTTTGATCACAGGACAAGAAATCAGCCCTCAAAAACCTAACCGGCAGAAAATATTTTTTTGAAAAAATCCCTAAGCCCCGGGGTCACAATTTCAGCAAAACTCTGACTTTTGGCAATTCACTCAAAAATGGTGCCAGAAGCTTGCAAATGATCCCCTGAAAGCTTTGGCGATGGAAACAGAAGGCTTTTTATCACAGGACAAGAAATCAGCCCTCAAAAACTTAACCGGCAGAAAATATTTTTTTGAAAAAGTCCCTAAGCCCCGGGGTCACAATTTCAGCAAAAATTTGACTTATGGCAATTCACTCAAAAATGGTGCCAGAAGCTTGCAAATGATCCCCTGAAAGCTTTGGCGATGGAAACAGAAGGCTTTTTATCACAGGACAAGAAATCAGCCCTCAAAAACTTAACCGGCAGAAAATATTTTTTTGAAAAAATCCCTAAGCCCCGGGGTCACAATTTCAGCAAAAATCTGACTTTTGGCAGTTCAGTCAAAAATGGTTCCAAGAGCTTAAAAATGCTCCCCTGAAAGGTTTTGTCACTCGAAACAGAAGGCTTTTTATCACAGGACAAGAAATCAGCCCTCAAAAACTTAACCGGCAGAAAATATTTTTTTGAAAAAATCCCTAAGCCCCGGGGTCACAATTTCAGCAAAAATCTGACTTTTGGCAATTCACTCAAAAATGCTGCCAGAAGCTTGCAATTTCACAATTTCAGCAAAAATCTGACTTTTGGCAATTCACTCAAAAATGGTGCCAGAAGTTTGCAAATGATCCCCTGAAAGCTTTGGCGATGGAAACAGAAGGCTTTTTATCACAGGACAAGAAATCAGCCCTCAAAAACTTAACCGGCAGAAAATATTTTTTTGAAAAAATCCTTAAGCCCCGGGGTCACAATTTCAGCAAAAATCTGACTTTTGGCAATTCACTCAAAAATGCTGCCAGAAGCTTACAAATGATCCCCTGAAAGCTTTGGCGATGGAAACAGAAGGCTTTTTATCACAGGACAAGAAATCAGCCCTCAAAAACTTAACCGGCAGAAAATATTTTTTTGAAAAAATCCCTAAGCCCCGGGGTCACAATTTCAGCAAAAATCTGACTTTTGGCAGTTCAGTCAAAAATGGTTCCAAGAGCTTAAAAATGCTCCCCTGAAAGGTTTTGTCACTCGAAACAGAAGGCTTTTTATCACAGGACAAGAAATCAGCCCTCAAAAACTTAACCGGCAGAAAATATTTTTTTGAAAAAATCCCTAAGCCCCGGGGTCACAATTTCAGCAAAAATCTGACTTTTGGCAATTCACTCAAAAATGCTGCCAGAAGCTTGCAATTTCACAATTTCAGCAAAAATCTGACTTTTGGCAATTCACTCAAAAATGGTGCCAGAAGTTTGCAAATGATCCCCTGAAAGCTTTGGCGATGGAAACAGAAGGCTTTTTATCACAGGACAAGAAATCAGCCCTCAAAAACTTAACCGGCAGAAAATATTTTTTTGAAAAAATCCTTAAGCCCCGGGGTCACAATTTCAGCAAAAATCTGACTTTTGGCAATTCACTCAAAAATGGTGCCAGAAGCTTACAAATGATCCCCTGAAAGCTTTGGCGATGGAAACAGAAGGCTTTTTATCACAGGACAAGAAATCAGCCCTCAAAAACTTAACCGGCAGAAAATATTTTTTTGAAAAAATCCCTAAGCCCCGGGGTCACAATTTCAGCAAAAATCTGACTTTTGGCAATTCACTCAAAAATGGTGCCAGAAGCTTGCAAATGATCCCCTGAAAGCTTTGGCGATGGAAACAGAAGGCTTTTTATCACAGGACAAGAAATCAGCCCTCAAAAACTTAACCGGCAGAAAATATTTCTTTGAAAAAATCTCTAAGCCCTGGGGTCACAATTTCAGCAAAAATCTGACTTTTGGCAGTTCACTCAAAAATGGTTCCAAGAGCTTAAAAATGCTCCCCTGAAAGGTTTGGCACTCGAAACAGAAGGCTTTTTATCACAGGACAAGAAATCAGCCCTCAAAAACTTAACCGGCAGAAAATATTTTTTTGAAAAAATCCCTAAGCCCCGGGGTCACAATTTCAGCAAAAATCTGACTTTTGGCAATTCACTCAAAAATGGTGCCAGAAGCTTGCAAATGATCCCCTGAAAGCTTTGGCGATGGAAACAGAAGGCTTTTGATCACAGGACAAGAAATCAGCCCTCAAAAACCTAACCGGCAGAAAATATTTTTTTGAAAAAATCCCTAAGCCCCGGGGTCACAATTTCAGCAAAAATCTGACTTTTGGCAGTTCACTCAAAAATGGTTCCAAGAGCTTAAAAATGCTCCCCTGAAAGGTTTGGCACTCGAAACAGAAGGATTTTTATCACAGGACAAGAAATCAGCCCTCAAAAACTTAACCGGCAGAAAATATTTTTTTGAAAAAATCCCTAAGCCCCGGGGTCACAATTTCAGCAAAAATCTGACTTTTGGCAATTCACTCAAAAATGGTGCCAGAAGCTTGCAAATGATCCCCTGAAAGCTTTGGCGATGGAAACAGAAGGCTTTTTATCACAGGACAAGAAATCAGCCCTCAAAAACTTAACCGGCAGAAAATATTTTTTTGAAAAAATCCCTAAGCCCCGGCCGGGGTCACAATTTCAGCAAAAATCTGACTTTTGGCAATTCACTCAAAAATGGTGCCAGAAGCTTGCAAATGATCCCCTGAAAGCTTTGGCGATGGAAACAGAAGGATTTTTATCACAGGACAAGAAATCAGCCCTCAAAAACGTAACCGGCAGAAAATATTTTTTTGAAAAAATCCCTAAGCCCCGGGGTCACAATTTCAGCAAAAATCTGACTTTTGGCCGTTCACTCAAAAATGGTTCCAAGAGCTTAAAAATGCTCCCCTGAAAGGTTTGGCACTCGAAACAGAAGGCTTTTTATCACAGGACAAGAAATCAGCCCTCAAAAACTTAACCGGCAGAAAATATTTTTTTGAAAAAATCCCTAAGCCCCGGCCGGGGTCACAATTTCAGCAAAAATCTGACTTTTGGCAATTCACTCAAAAATGGTGCCAGAAGCTTACAAATGATCCCCTGAAAGCTTTGGCGATGGAAACAGAAGGCTTTTTATCACAGGACAAGAAATCAGCCCTCAAAAACTTAACCGGCAGAAAATATTTTTTTGAAAAAATCCCTAAGCCCCGGAGTCACAATTTCAGCAAAAATCTGACTTTTGGCAATTCACTCAAAAATGGTGCCAGAAGCTTGCAAATGATCCCCTGAAAGCTTTGGCGATGGAAACAGAAGGATTTTTATCACAGGACAAGAAATCAGCCCTCAAAAACGTAACCGGCAGAAAATATTTTTTTGAAAAAATCCCTAAGCCCCGGGGTCACAATTTCAGCAAAAATCTGACTTTTGGCAGTTCACTCAAAAATGGTTCCAAGAGCTTAAAAATGCTCCCCTGAAAGGTTTGGCACTCGAAACAGAAGGCTTTTTATCACAGGACAAGAAATCAGCCCTCAAAAACTTAACCGGCAGAAAATATTTTTTTGAAAAAATCCCTAAGCCCCGGAGTCACAATTTCAGCAAAAATCTGACTTTTGGCAATTCACTCAAAAATGGTGCCAGAAGCTTGCAAATGATCCCCTGAAAGCTTTGGCGATGGAAACAGAAGGCTTTTTATCACAGGACAAGAAATCAGCCCTCAAAAACTTAACCGGCAGAAAATATTTTTTTGAAAAAATCCCTAAACCCGGGGGTCACAATTTCAGCAAAAATCTGACTTTTGGCAATTCACTCAAAAATGGTGCCAGAAGCTTACAAATGATCCTCTGAAAGCTTTGGCGATGGAAACAGAAGGCTTTTTATCACAGGACAAGAAATCAGCCCTCAAAAACTTAACCGGCAGAAATTTTTTTTTTGAAAAAATCCCTAAGCCCCGGAGTCACAATTTCAGCAAAAATCTGACTTTTGGCCGTTCACTCAAAAATGGTTCCAAGAGCTTAAAAATGCTCCCCTGAAAGGTTTGGCACTCAAAACAGAAGGCTTTTTATCACAGGACAAGAAATCAGCCCTCAAAAACTTAACCGGCAGAAAATATTTTTTTGAAAAAATCCCTAAGCCCCGGGGTCACAATTTCAGCAAAAATCTGACTTTTGGAAATTCACTCAGAAATGGTGCCAGAAGCTGGCAAATGATCCCCTGAAAGCTTTGGCGATGGAAACAGAAGGCTTCTTATCACAGGACAAGAAATCAGCGCTCAAAAACTTAACCGGCAGAAAATATTTTTTTGAAAAAATTCCTAAGCCCTCAGAAATCAGCCCTCAAAAACTTAACCGGCAGAAAATATTTTTTTGAAAAAATCCCTAAGCCCCGGGGTCACAATTTCAGCAAAAATCTGACTTTTGGCAGTTCACTCAAAAATGGTGCCAAGAGCTTAAAAATGCTCCCCTGAAAGGTTTGGCACTCGAAACAGAAGGCTTTTTATCACAGGACAAGAAATCAGCCCTCAAAAACTTAACCGGCAGAAATTTTTTTTTTGAAAAAATCCCTAAGCCCCGGAGTCACAATTTCAGCAAAAATCTGACTTTTGGCCGTTCACTCAAAAATGGTTCCAAGAGCTTAAAAATGCTCCCCTGAAAGGTTTGGCACTCAAAACAGAAGGCTTTTTATCACAGGACAAGAAATCAGCCCTCAAAAACTTAACCGGCAGAAAATATTTTTTTGAAAAAATCCCTAAGCCCCGGGGTCACAATTTCAGCAAAAATCTGACTTTTGGCAATTCACTCAAAAATAGTGCCAGAAGCTTGCAAATGATCCCCTGAAAGCTTTGGCGATGGAAACAGAAGGCTTTTTATCACAGGACAAGAAATCAGCCCTCAAAAACTTAACCGGCAGAAAATATTTTTTTGAAAAAATCCCTAAGCCCCGGGGTCACAATTTCAGCAAAAATCTGACTTTTGGCAATTCACTCAAAAATGGTGCCAGAAGCTTGCAAATGATCCCCTGAAAGGTTTGGCACTCGAAACAGAAGGCTTTTTATCACAGGACAAGAAATCAGCCCTCAAAAACTTAACCGGCAGAAAATATTTTTTTGAAAAAATCCCTAAGCCCCGGGGTCACAATTTCAGCAAAAATCTGACTTTTGGCAATTCACTCAAAAATGGTGCCAGAAGCTTGCAAATGATCCCCTGAAAGCTTTGGCGATGGAAACAGAAGGCTTTTTATCACAGGACAAGAAATCAGCCCTCAAAAACGTAACCGGCAGAAAATATTTTTTTGAAAAAATCCCTAAGCCCCGGGGTCACAATTTCAGCAAAAATCTGACTTTTGGCAGTTCACTCAAAAATGGTTCCAAGAGCTTAAAAATGCTCCCCTGAAAGGTTTGGCACTCGAAACAGAAGGCTTTTTATCACAGGACAAGAAATCAGCCCTCAAAAACTTAACCGGCAGAAAATATTTTTTTGAAAAAATCCCTAAGCCCCGGCCGGGGTCACAATTTCAGCAAAAATCTGACTTTTGGCAATTCACTCAAAAATGGTGCCAGAAGCTTACAAATGATCCCCTGAAAGCTTTGGCGATGGAAACAGAAGGCTTTTTATCACAGTACAAGAAATCAGCCCTCAAAAACTTAACCGGCAGAAAATATTTTTTTTAAAAAATCCCTAAGCCCCGGAGTCACAATTTCAGCAAAAATCTGACTTTTGGCAGTTCACTCAAAAATGGTTCCAAGAGCTTAAAAATGCTCCCCTGAAAGGTTTGGCACTCGAAACAGAAGGCTTTTTATCACAGGACAAGAAATCAGCCCTCAAAAACTTAACCGGCAGAAAATATTTTTTTGAAAAAATCCCTAAGCCCCGGCCGGGGTCACAATTTCAGCAAAAATCTGACTTTTGGCAATTCACTCAAAAATGGTGCCAGAAGCTTGCAAATGATCCCCTGAAAGCTTTGGCGATGGAAACAGAAGGCTTTTTATCACAGGACAAGAAATCAGCCCTCAAAAACTTAACCGGCAGAAAATATTTTTTTGAAAAAATCCCTAAGCCCCGGGGTCACAATTTCAGCAAAAATCTGACTTTTGGCAATTCACTCAAAAATGGTGCCAGAAGCTTGCAAATGATCCCCTGAAAGCTTTGGCGATGGAAACAGAAGGCTTTTTATCACAGGACAAGAAATCAGCCCTCAAAAACTTAACCGGCAGAAAATATTTTTTTGAAAAAATCCCTAAGCCCCGGCCGGGGTCACAATTTCAGCAAAAATCTGACTTTTGGCAATTCACTCGAAAATGGTGCCAGAAGCTTGCAAATGATCCCCTGAAAGCTTTGGCGATGGAAACAGAAGGATTTTTATCACAGGACAAGAAATCAGCCCTCAAAAACGTAACCGGCAGAAAATATTTTTTTGAAAAAATCCCTAAGCCCCTGGGTCACAATTTCAGCAAAAATCTGACTTTTGGCAGTTCACTCAAAAATGGTTCCAAGAGCTTAAAAATGCTCCCCTGAAAGGTTTGGCACTCGAAACAGAAGGCTTTTTATCACAGGACAAGAAATCAGCCCTCAAAAACTTAACCGGCAGAAAATATTTTTTTGAAAAAATCCCTAAGCCCCGGCCGGGGTCACAATTTCAGCAAAAATCTGACTTTTGGCAATTCACTCAAAAATGGTGCCAGAAGCTTACAAATGATCCCCTGAAAGCTTTGGCGATGGAAACAGAAGGCTTTTTATCACAGTACAAGAAATCAGCCCTCAAAAACTTAACCGGCAGAAAATATTTTTTTGAAAAAATCCCTAAGCCCCGGAGTCACAATTTCAGCAAAAATGTGACTTTTGGCAGTTCACTCAAAAATGGTTCCAAGAGCTTAAAAATGCTCCCCTGAAAGGTTTGGCACTCGAAACAGAAGGCTTTTTATCACAGGACAAGAAATCAGCCCTCAAAAACTTAACCGGCAGAAAATATTTTTTTGAAAAAATCCCTAAGCCCCGGCCGGGGTCACAATTTCAGCAAAAATTTGACTTTTGGCAATTCACTCAAAAATGGTGCCAGAAGCTTGCAAATGATCCCCTGAAAGCTTTGGCGATGGAAACAGAAGGCTTTTTATCACAGGACAAGAAATCAGCCCTCAAAAACTTAACCGGCAGAAAATATTTTTTTGAAAAAATCCCTAAGCCCCGGGGTCACAATTTCAGCAAAAATCTGACTTTTGGCAATTCACTCAAAAATGGTGCCAGAAGCTTGCAAATGATCCCCTGACAGCTTTGGCGATGGAAACAGAAGGCTTTTTATCACAGGACAAGAAATCAGCCCTCAAAAACTTAACCGGCAGAAAATATTTTTTTGAAAAAATCCCTAAGCCCCGGGGTCACAATTTCAGCAAAAATCTGACTTTTGGCAATTCACTCAAAAATGGTGCCAGAAGCTTGCAAATGATCCCCTGAAAGCTTTGGCGATGGAAACAGAAGGCTTTTGATCACAGGACAAGAAATCAGCCCTCAAAAACCTAACCGGCAGAAAATATTTTTTTGAAAAAATCCCTAAGCCCCGGGGTCACAATTTCAGCAAAACTCTGACTTTTGGCAATTCACTCAAAAATGGTGCCAGAAGCTTGCAAATGATCCCCTGAAAGCTTTGGCGATGGAAACAGAAGGCTTTTTATCACAGGACAAGAAATCAGCCCTCAAAAACTTAACCGGCAGAAAATATTTTTTTGAAAAAATCCCTAAACCCCGGGGTCACAATTTCAGCAAAAATCTGACTTTTGGCAATTCACTCAAAAATGGTGCCAGAAGCTTACAAATGATCCTCTGAAAGCTTTGGCGATGGAAACAGAAGGCTTTTTATCACAGGACAAGAAATCAGCCCTCAAAAACTTAACCGGCAGAAATTTTTTTTTTGAAAAAATCCCTAAGCCCCGGAGTCACAATTTCAGCAAAAATCTGACTTTTGGCCGTTCACTCAAAAATGGTTCCAAGAGCTTAAAAATGCTCCCCTGAAAGGTTTGGCACTCAAAACAGAAGGCTTTTTATCACAGGACAAGAAATCAGCCCTCAAAAACTTAACCGGCAGAAAATATTTTTTTGAAAAAATCCCTAAGCCCCGGGGTCACAATTTCAGCAAAAATCTGACTTTTGGCAATTCACTCAAAAATAGTGCCAGAAGCTTGCAAATGATCCCCTGAAAGCTTTGGCGATGGAAACAGAAGGCTTTTTATCACAGGACAAGAAATCAGCCCTCAAAAACTTAACCGGCAGAAAATATTTTTTTGAAAAAATCCCTAAGCCCCGGGGTCACAATTTCAGCAAAAATCTGACTTTTGGCAATTCACTCAAAAATGGTGCCAGAAGCTTGCAAATGATCCCCTGAAAGGTTTGGCACTCGAAACAGAAGGCTTTTTATCACAGGACAAGAAATCAGCCCTCAAAAACTTAACCGGCAGAAAATATATTTTTGAAAAAATCCCTAAGCCCCGGGGTCACAATTTCAGCAAAAATCTGACTTTTGGCAATTCACTCAAAAATGGTGCCAGAAGCTTGCAAATGATCCCCTGAAAGCTTTGGCGATGGAAACAGAAGGCTTTTTATCACAGGACAAGAAATCAGCCCTCAAAAACTTAACCGGCAGAAAATATTTTTTTGAAAAAATCCCTAAGCCCCGGCCGGGGTCACAATTTCAGCAAAAATCTGACTTTTGGCAATTCACTCAAAAATGGTGCCAGAAGCTTGCAAATGATCCCCTGAAAGCTTTGGCGATGGAAACAGAAGGCTTTTTATCACAGGACAAGAAATCAGCCCTCAAAAACTTAACCGGCAGAAAATATTTTTTTGAAAAAATCTCTAAGCCCTGGGGTCACAATTTCAGCAAAAATCTGACTTTTGGCAGTTCACTCAAAAATGGTTCCAAGAGCTTAAAAATGCTCCCCTGAAAGGTTTGGCACTCGAAACAGAAGGCTTTTTATCACAGGACAAGAAATCAGCCCTCAAAAACTTAACCGGCAGAAAATATTTTTTTGAAAAAATCCCTAAGCCCCGGGGTCACAATTTCAGCAAAAATCTGACTTTTGGCAATTCACTCAAAAATGGTGCCAGAAGCTTGCAAATGATCCCCTGAAAGCTTTGGAGATGGAAACAGAAGGCTTTTTATCACAGGACAAGAAATCAGCCCTCAGAAACTTAACCGGCAGAAAATATTTTTTTGAAAAAATCCCTAAGCCCCGGGGTCACAATTTCAGCAAAAATCTGACTTTTGGCAATTCACTCAAAAATGGTGCCAGAAGCTTGCAAATGATCCCCTGAAAGCTTTGGCGATGGAAACAGAAGGCTTTTTATCACAGGACAAGAAATCAGCCCTCAAAAACTTAACCGGCAGAAAATATTTTTTTGAAAAAATCCCTAAGCCCCGGGGTCACAATTTCAGCAAAAATCTGACTTTTGGCAGTTCACTCAAAAATGGTGCCAGAAGCTTGCAAATGATCCGCTGAAAGCTTTGGCGATGGAAACAGAAGGCTTTTTATCACAGGACAAGAAATCAGCCCTCAAAAACTTAACCGGCAGAAAATATTTTTTTGAAAAAATCTCTAAGCCCTGGGGTCACAATTTAAGCAAAAATCTGACTTTTGGCAGTTCACTCAAAAATGGTTCCAAGAGCTTAAAAATGCTCCCCTGAAAGGTTTGGCACTCGAAACAGAAGGCTTTTTATCACAGGACAAGAAATCAGCCCTCAAAAACTTAACCGGCAGAAAATATTTTTTTGAAAAAATCCCTAAGGCCCGGGGTCACAATTTCAGCAAAAATCTGACTTTTGGCAATTCACTCAAAAATGGTGCCAGAAGCTTGCAATTTCACAATTTCAGCAAAAATCTGACTATTGGCAATTCACTCAAAAATGGTGCCAGAAGCTTGCAAATGATCCCCTGAAAGCTTTGGCGATGGAAACAGAAGGCTTCTGATCACAGGACAAGAAATCAGCCCTCAAAAACCTAACCGGCAGAAAATATTTTTTTGAAAAAATCCCTAAGCCCCGGGGTCACAATTTCAGCAAAAATCTGACTTTTGGCAGTTCACTCAAAAATGGTTCCAAGAGCTTAAAAATGCTCCCCTGAAAGGTTTGGCATTCGAAACAGAAGGCTTTTTATCACAGGACAAGAAATCAGCCCTCAAAAACCTAACCGGCAGAAAATATTTTTTTGAAAAAATCCCTAAGCCCCGGGGTCACAATTTC
Organism: Podarcis liolepis; assembly: GCF_965112155.1. Taxonomy (NCBI): domain Eukaryota; kingdom Metazoa; phylum Chordata; class Lepidosauria; order Squamata; family Lacertidae; genus Podarcis; species Podarcis liolepis. The sequence continues at coordinate 15,805,497 of NC_139571.1, read as the reverse complement.
AGGAAAAAATCTGACTTTTGGCAATTCACTCAAAAATGGTGCCAGAAGCTTGCAAATGATCCCCTGAAAGCTTTGGCGATGGAAACAGAAGGCTTTTTATCACAGGACAAGAAATCAGCCCTGAAAAACTTAACCAGCAGAAAATTTTTTTTTTGAAAAAATCCCTAAGCCCCGGGGTCACAATTTCAGCAAAAATCTGACTTTTGGCAATTCACTCAAAAATGGTGCCAGAAGCTTGCAAATGATCCCCTGAAAGGTTTGGCACTCGAAACAGAAGGCTTTTTATCACAGGACAAGAAATCAGCCCTCAAAAACTTAACCGGCAGAAAATATTTTTTTGAAAAAGTCCCTAAGCCCCGGGGTCACAATTTCAGCAAAAATTTGACTTTTGGCAATTCACTCAAAAATGGTGCCAGAAGCTTGCAAATGATCCCCTGAAAGCTTTGGCGATGGAAACAGAAGGCTTTTTATCACAGGACAAGAAATCAGCCCTCAAAAACTTAACCGGCAGAAAATATTTTTTTGAAAAAATCTCTAAGCCCTGGGGTCACAATTTAAGCAAAAATCTGACTTTTGGCAGTTCACTCAAAAATGGTTCCAAGAGCTTAAAAATGCTCCCCTGAAAGGTTTGGCACTCGAAACAGAAGGCTTTTTATCACAGGACAAGAAATCAGCCCTCAAAAACTTAACCGGCAGAAAATATATTTTTGAAAAAATCCCTAAGCCCCGGGGTCACAATTTCAGCAAAAATCTGACTTTTGGCAATTCACTCAAAAATGGTGCCAGAAGCTTGCAATTTCACAATTTCAGCAAAAATCTGACTATTGGCAATTCACTCAAAAATGGTGCCAGAAGCTTGCAAATGATCCCCTGAAAGCTTTGGCGATGGAAACAGAAGGCTTTTTATCACAGGACAAGAAATCAGCCCTCAAAAACTTAACCGGCAGAAAATATTTTTTTGAAAAAATCCCTAAGCCCCGGGGTCACAATTTCAGCAAAAATCTGACTTTTGGCAATTCACTCAAAAATGGTGCCAGAAGCTTGCAAATGATCCCCTGAAAGCTTTGGCGATGGAAACAGAAGGCTTTTTATCACAGGACAAGAAATCAGCCCTCAAAAACTTAACCGGCAGAAAATATTTTTTTGAAAAAATCCCTAAGCCCCGGGGTCACAATTTCAGCAAAAATCTGACTTTTGGCAATTCACTCAAAAATGGTGCCAGAAGCTTGCAAATGATCCCCTGAAAGCTTTGGCGATGGAAACAGAAGGCTTTTGATCACAGGACAAGAAATCAGCCCTCAAAAACCTAACCGGCAGAAAATATTTTTTTGAAAAAATCCCTAAGCCCCGGGGTCACAATTTCAGCAAAACTCTGACTTTTGGCAATTCACTCAAAAATGGTGCCAGAAGCTTGCAAATGATCCCCTGAAAGCTTTGGCGATGGAAACAGAAGGCTTTTTATCACAGGACAAGAAATCAGCCCTCAAAAACTTAACCGGCAGAAAATATTTTTTTGAAAAAATCCCTAAACCCCGGGGTCACAATTTCAGCAAAAATCTGACTTTTGGCAATTCACTCAAAAATGGTGCCAGAAGCTTACAAATGATCCTCTGAAAGCTTTGGCGATGGAAACAGAAGGCTTTTTATCACAGGACAAGAAATCAGCCCTCAAAAACTTAACCGGCAGAAATTTTTTTTTTGAAAAAATCCCTAAGCCCCGGAGTCACAATTTCAGCAAAAATCTGACTTTTGGCCGTTCACTCAAAAATGGTTCCAAGAGCTTAAAAATGCTCCCCTGAAAGGTTTGGCACTCAAAACAGAAGGCTTTTTATCACAGGACAAGAAATCAGCCCTCAAAAACTTAACCGGCAGAAAATATTTTTTTGAAAAAATCCCTAAGCCCCGGGGTCACAATTTCAGCAAAAATCTGACTTTTGGCAATTCACTCAAAAATAGTGCCAGAAGCTTGCAAATGATCCCCTGAAAGCTTTGGCGATGGAAACAGAAGGCTTTTTATCACAGGACAAGAAATCAGCCCTCAAAAACTTAACCGGCAGAAAATATTTTTTTGAAAAAATCCCTAAGCCCCGGGGTCACAATTTCAGCAAAAATCTGACTTTTGGCAATTCACTCAAAAATGGTGCCAGAAGCTTGCAAATGATCCCCTGAAAGGTTTGGCACTCGAAACAGAAGGCTTTTTATCACAGGACAAGAAATCAGCCCTCAAAAACTTAACCGGCAGAAAATATATTTTTGAAAAAATCCCTAAGCCCCGGGGTCACAATTTCAGCAAAAATCTGACTTTTGGCAATTCACTCAAAAATGGTGCCAGAAGCTTGCAAATGATCCCCTGAAAGCTTTGGCGATGGAAACAGAAGGCTTTTTATCACAGGACAAGAAATCAGCCCTCAAAAACTTAACCGGCAGAAAATATTTTTTTGAAAAAATCCCTAAGCCCCGGCCGGGGTCACAATTTCAGCAAAAATCTGACTTTTGGCAATTCACTCAAAAATGGTGCCAGAAGCTTGCAAATGATCCCCTGAAAGCTTTGGCGATGGAAACAGAAGGCTTTTTATCACAGGACAAGAAATCAGCCCTCAAAAACTTAACCGGCAGAAAATATTTTTTTGAAAAAATCTCTAAGCCCTGGGGTCACAATTTCAGCAAAAATCTGACTTTTGGCAGTTCACTCAAAAATGGTTCCAAGAGCTTAAAAATGCTCCCCTGAAAGGTTTGGCACTCGAAACAGAAGGCTTTTTATCACAGGACAAGAAATCAGCCCTCAAAAACTTAACCGGCAGAAAATATTTTTTTGAAAAAATCCCTAAGCCCCGGGGTCACAATTTCAGCAAAAATCTGACTTTTGGCAATTCACTCAAAAATGGTGCCAGAAGCTTGCAAATGATCCCCTGAAAGCTTTGGCGATGGAAACAGAAGGCTTTTTATCACAGGACAAGAAATCAGCCCTCAAAAACTTAACCGGCAGAAAATATTTTTTTGAAAAAATCCCTAAGCCCCGGGGTCACAATTTCAGCAAAAATCTGACTTTTGGCAGTTCACTCAAAAATGGTGCCAGAAGCTTGCAAATGATCCGCTGAAAGCTTTGGCGATGGAAACAGAAGGCTTTTTATCACAGGACAAGAAATCAGCCCTCAAAAACTTAACCGGCAGAAAATATTTTTTTGAAAAAATCTCTAAGCCCTGGGGTCACAATTTAAGCAAAAATCTGACTTTTGGCAGTTCACTCAAAAATGGTTCCAAGAGCTTAAAAATGCTCCCCTGAAAGGTTTGGCACTCGAAACAGAAGGCTTTTTATCACAGGACAAGAAATCAGCCCTCAAAAACTTAACCGGCAGAAAATATTTTTTTGAAAAAATCCCTAAGGCCCGGGGTCACAATTTCAGCAAAAATCTGACTTTTGGCAATTCACTCAAAAATGGTGCCAGAAGCTTGCAATTTCACAATTTCAGCAAAAATCTGACTATTGGCAATTCACTCAAAAATGGTGCCAGAAGCTTGCAAATGATCCCCTGAAAGCTTTGGCGATGGAAACAGAAGGCTTCTGATCACAGGACAAGAAATCAGCCCTCAAAAACCTAACCGGCAGAAAATATTTTTTTGAAAAAATCCCTAAGCCCCGGGGTCACAATTTCAGCAAAAATCTGACTTTTGGCAGTTCACTCAAAAATGGTTCCAAGAGCTTAAAAATGCTCCCCTGAAAGGTTTGGCATTCGAAACAGAAGGCTTTTTATCACAGGACAAGAAATCAGCCCTCAAAAACCTAACCGGCAGAAAATATTTTTTTGAAAAAATCCCTAAGCCCCGGGGTCACAATTTCAGGAAAAAATCTGACTTTTGGCAATTCACTCAAAAATGGTGCCAGAAGCTTGCAAATGATCCCCTGAAAGCTTTGGCGATGGAAACAGAAGGCTTTTTATCACAGGACAAGAAATCAGCCCTGAAAAACTTAACCAGCAGAAAATTTTTTTTTTGAAAAAATCCCTAAGCCCCGGGGTCACAATTTCAGCAAAAATCTGACTTTTGGCAATTCACTCAAAAATGGTGCCAGAAGCTTGCAAATGATCCCCTGAAAGGTTTGGCACTCGAAACAGAAGGCTTTTTATCACAGGACAAGAAATCAGCCCTCAAAAACTTAACCGGCAGAAAATATTTTTTTGAAAAAGTCCCTAAGCCCCGGGGTCACAATTTCAGCAAAAATTTGACTTTTGGCAATTCACTCAAAAATGGTGCCAGAAGCTTGCAAATGATCCCCTGAAAGCTTTGGCGATGGAAACAGAAGGCTTTTTATCACAGGACAAGAAATCAGCCCTCAAAAACTTAACCGGCAGAAAATATTTTTTTGAAAAAATCTCTAAGCCCTGGGGTCACAATTTAAGCAAAAATCTGACTTTTGGCAGTTCACTCAAAAATGGTTCCAAGAGCTTAAAAATGCTCCCCTGAAAGGTTTGGCACTCGAAACAGAAGGCTTTTTATCACAGGACAAGAAATCAGCCCTCAAAAACTTAACCGGCAGAAAATATTTTTTTGAAAAAATCCCTAAGGCCCGGGGTCACAATTTCAGCAAATATATGACTTTTGGCAATTCACTCAAAAATGGTGCCAGAAGCTTGCAATTTCACAATTTCAGCAAAAATCTGACTATTGGCAATTCACTCAAAAATGGTGCCAGAAGCTTGCAAATGATCCCCTGAAAGCTTTGGCGATGGAAACAGAAGGCTTCTGATCACAGGACAAGAAATCAGCCCTCAAAAACCTAACCGGCAGAAAATATTTTTTTGAAAAAATCCCTAAGCCCCGGGGTCACAATTTCAGCAAAAATCTGACTTTTGGCAGTTCACTCAAAAATGGTTCCAAGAGCTTAAAAATGCTCCCCTGAAAGGTTTGGCATTCGAAACAGAAGGCTTTTTATCACAGGACAAGAAATCAGCCCTCAAAAACCTAACCGGCAGAAAATATTTTTTTGAAAAAATCCCTAAGCCCCGGGGTCACAATTTCAGGAAAAAATCTGACTTTTGGCAATTCACTCAAAAATGGTGCCAGAAGCTTGCAAATGATCCCCTGAAAGCTTTGGCGATGGAAACAGAAGGCTTTTTATCACAGGACAAGAAATCAGCCCTGAAAAACTTAACCAGCAGAAAATTTTTTTTTTGAAAAAATCCCTAAGCCCCGGGGTCACAATTTCAGCAAAAATCTGACTTTTGGCAATTCACTCAAAAATGGTGCCAGAAGCTTGCAAATGATCCCCTGAAAGGTTTGGCACTCGAAACAGAAGGCTTTTTATCACAGGACAAGAAATTAGCCCTCAAAAACTTAACCATAAGAAAATATTTTTTTGAAAAAGTCCCTAAGCCCCGGGGTCACAATTTCAGCAAAAATTTGACTTTTGGCAATTCACTCAAAAATGGTGCCAGAAGCTTGCAAATGATCCCCTGAAAGCTTTGGCGATGGAAACAGAAGGCTTTTTATCACAGGACAAGAAATCAGCCCTCAAAAAGCTAACCGGCAGAAAATATTTTTTTGAAAAAATCCCTAAGCCCCGGGGTCACAATTTCAGCAAAAATCTGACTTTTGGCAGTTCACTCAAAAATGGTTCCAAGAGCTTAAAAATGCTCCCCTGAAAGGTTTGGCACTCGAAACAGAAGGCTTTTTATCACAGGACAAGAAATCAGCCCTCAAAAACCTAACCGGCAGAAAATATTTTTTTGAAAAAATCCCTAAGCCCCGGGGTCACAATTTCAGCAAAAATCTGACTTTTGGCAATTCACTCAAAAATGGTGCCAGAAGCTTGCAAATGATCCCCTGAAAGCTTTGGAGATGGAAACAGAAGGCTTTTTATCACAGGACAAGAAATCAGCCCTCAAAAACTTAACCGGCAGAAAATATTTTTTTGAAAAAATCCCTAAGCCCCGGGGTCACAATTTCAGCAAAAATCTGACTTTTGGCAATTCACTCAAAAATGGTGCCAGAAGCTTGCAAATGATCCCCTCAAAGCTTTGGCGATGGAAACAGAAGGCTTTTTATCACAGGACAAGAAATCAGCCCTCAAAAACTTAACCGGCAGAAAATATTTTTTTGAAAAAATCCCTAAGCCCCGGGGTCACAATTTCAGCAAAAATCTGACTTTTGGCAATTCACTCAAAAATGGTGCCAGAAGCTTGCAATTTCACAATTTCAGCAAAAATCTGACTATTGGCAATTCACTCAAAAATGGTGCCAGAAGCTTGCAAATGATCCCCTGAAAGCTTTGGCGATGGAAACAGAAGGCTTTTGATCACAGGACAAGAAATCAGCCCTCAAAAACCTAACCGGCAGAAAATATTTTTTTGAAAAAATCCCTAAGCCCCGGGGTCACAATTTCAGCAAAACTCTGACTTTTGGCAATTCACTCAAAAATGGTGCCAGAAGCTTGCAAATGATCCCCTGAAAGCTTTGGCGATGGAAACAGAAGGCTTTTTATCACAGGACAAGAAATCAGCCCTCAAAAACTTAACCGGCAGAAAATATTTTTTTGAAAAAGTCCCTAAGCCCCGGGGTCACAATTTCAGCAAAAATTTGACTTATGGCAATTCACTCAAAAATGGTGCCAGAAGCTTGCAAATGATCCCCTGAAAGCTTTGGCGATGGAAACAGAAGGCTTTTTATCACAGGACAAGAAATCAGCCCTCAAAAACTTAACCGGCAGAAAATATTTTTTTGAAAAAATCCCTAAGCCCCGGGGTCACAATTTCAGCAAAAATCTGACTTTTGGCAGTTCAGTCAAAAATGGTTCCAAGAGCTTAAAAATGCTCCCCTGAAAGGTTTTGTCACTCGAAACAGAAGGCTTTTTATCACAGGACAAGAAATCAGCCCTCAAAAACTTAACCGGCAGAAAATATTTTTTGGAAAAAATCCCTAAGCCCCGGGGTCACAATTTCAGCAAAAATCTGACTTTTGGCAATTCACTCAAAAATGCTGCCAGAAGCTTGCAATTTCACAATTTCAGCAAAAATCTGACTTTTGGCAATTCACTCAAAAATGGTGCCAGAAGGTTGCAAATGATCCCCTGAAAGCTTTGGCGATGGAAACAGAAGGCTTTTTATCACAGGACAAGAAATCAGCCCTCAAAAACTTAACCGGCAGAAAATATTTTTTTGAAAAAATCCTTAAGCCCCGGGGTCACAATTTCAGCAAAAATCTGACTTTTGGCAATTCACTCAAAAATGGTGCCAGAAGCTTACAAATGATCCCCTGAAAGCTTTGGCGATGGAAACAGAAGGCTTTTTATCACAGGACAAGAAATCAGCCCTCAAAAACTTAACCGGCAGAAAATATTTTTTTGAAAAAATCCCTAAGCCCCGGGGTCACAATTTCAGCAAAAATCTGACTTGTGGCAGTTCACTCAAAAATGGTGCCAGAAGCTTGCAAATGATCCGCTGAAAGCTTTGGCGATGGAAACAGAAGGCTTTTTATCACAGGACAAGAAATCAGCCCTCAAAAACTTAACCGGCAGAAAATATTTTTTTGAAAAAATCTCTAAGCCCTGGGGTCACAATTTCAGCAAAAATCTGACTTTTGGCAGTTCACTCAAAAATGGTTCCAAGAGCTTAAAAATGCTCCCCTGAAAGGTTTGGCACTCGAAACAGAAGGCTTTTTATCACAGGACAAGAAATCAGCCCTCAAAAACTTAACCGGCAGAAAATATTTTTTTGAAAAAATCCCTAAGCCCCGGGGTCACAATTTCAGCAAAAATCTGACTTTTGGCAATTCACTCAAAAATGGTGCCAGAAGCTTGCAAATGATCCCCTGAAAGCTTTGGCGATGGAAACAGAAGGCTTTTGATCACAGGACAAGAAATCAGCCCTCAAAAACCTAACCGGCAGAAAATATTTTTTTGAAAAAATCCCTAAGCCCCGGGGTCACAATTTCAGCAAAAATCTGACTTTTGGCAATTCACTCAAAAATGGTGCCAGAAGCTTACAAATGATCCCCTGAAAGCTTTGGCGATGGAAACAGAAGGCTTTTTATCACAGGACAAGAAATCAGCCCTCAAAAACTTAACCGGCAGAAAATATTTTTTTGAAAAAATCCCTAAGCCCCGGGGTCACAATTTCAGCAAAAATCTGACTTTTGGCAGTTCACTCAAAAATGGTGCCAGAAGCTTGCAAATGATCCGCTGAAAGCTTTGGCGATGGAAACAGAAGGCTTTTTATCACAGGACAAGAAATCAGCCCTCAAAAACTTAACCAGCAGAAAATATTTTTTTGAAAAAATCCCTAAGCCCCGGGGTCACAATTTCAGCAAAAATCTGACTTTTGGCAGTTCACTCAAAAATGGTGCCAGAAGCTTGCAAATGATCCCCTGAAAGCTTTGGCGATGGAAACAGAAGGCTTTTTATCACAGGACAAGAAATCAGCCCTCAAAAACTTAACCGGCAGAAAATATTTTTTTGAAAAAATCTCTAAGCCCTGGGGTCACAATTTCAGCAAAAATCTGACTTTTGGCAGTTCACTCAAAAATGGTTCCAAGAGCTTAAAAATGCTCCCCTGAAAGGTTTGGCACTCGAAACAGAAGGCTTTTTATCACAGGACAAGAAATCAGCCCTCAAAAACTTAACCGGCAGAAAATATATTTTTGAAAAAATCCCTAAGCCCCGGGGTCACAATTTCAGCAAAAATCTGACTTTTGGCAATTCACTCAAAAATGGTGCCAGAAGGTTGCAAATGATCCCCTGAAAGCTTTGGCGATGGAAACAGAAGGCTTTTTATCACAGGACAAGAAATCAGCCCTCAAAAACTTAACCAGCAGAAAATATTTTTTTGAAAAAATCCCTAAGCCCCGGGGTCACAATTTCAGCAAAAATCTGACTTTTGGCAATTCACTCAAAAATGGTGCCAGAAGCTTGCAATTTCACAATTTCAGCAAAAATCTGACTTTTGGCAATTCACTCAAAAATGGTGCCAGAAGCTTACAAATGATCCCCTGAAAGCTTTGGCGATGGAAACAGAAGGCTTTTTATCACAGGACAAGAAATCAGCCCTGAAAAAATTAACCGGCAGAAAATATTTTTTTGAAAAAATCCCTAAGCCCCGGGGTCACAATTTCAGCAAAAATCTGACTTTTCGCAATTCATTCAAAAATGGTGCCAGAAGCTTGCAAATGATCCCCTGAAAGGTTTGGCACACGAAACAGAAGGCTTTTTATCACAGGACAAGAAATCAGCCCTCAAAAACTTAACCGGCAGAAAATATTTTTTTGAAAAAATCCCTAAGCCCCGGGGTCACAATTTCAGCAAAAATCTGACTTTTGGCAATTCACTCAAAAATGGTGCCAGAAGCTTGCAAATGATCCCCTGAAAGCTTTGGCTATGGAAACAGAAGGCTTTTTATCACAGGACAAGAAATCATCCCTCAAAAACTTAACCGGCAGAAAATATTTTTTTGAAAAAATCCCTAAGCCCTCAGAAATCAGCCCTCAAAAACTTAACTGGCAGAAAATAGTTTTTTGAAAAAATCCCTAAGCCCCGGGGTCACAATTTCAGCAAAAATCTGACTTTTGGCAGTTCACTCAAAAATGGTTCCAAGAGCTTAAAAATGCTCCCCTGAAAGGTTTGGCACTCGAAACAGAAGGCTTTTTATCACAGGACAAGAAATCAGCCCTCAAAAACTTAACCGGCAGAAAATATATTTTTGAAAAAATCCCTAAGCCCCGGGGTCACAATTTCAGCAAAAATCTGACTTTTGGCAATTCACTCAAAAATGGTGCCAGAAGGTTGCAAATGATCCCCTGAAAGCTTTGGCGATGGAAACAGAAGGCTTTTTATCACAGGACAAGAAATCAGCCCTCAAAAACTTAACCGGCAGAAAATATTTTTTTGAAAAAATCCCTAAGCCCCGGGGTCACAATTTCAGCAAAAATCTGACTTTTGGCAATTCACTCAAAAATGGTGCCAGAAGCTTGCAATTTCACAATTTCAGCAAAAATCTGACTTTTGGCAATTCACTCAAAAATGGTGCCAGAAGCTTACAAATGATCCCCTGAAAGCTTTGGCGATGGAAACAGAAGGCTTTTGATCACAGGACAAGAAATCAGCCCTCAAAAACTTAACCGGCAGAAAATATTTTTTTGAAAAAATCCCTAAGCCCCGGGGTCACAATTTCAGCAAAAATCTGACTTTTCGCAATTCATTCAAAAATGGTGCCAGAAGCTTGCAAATGATCCCCTGAAAGGTTTGGCACACGAAACAGAAGGCTTTTTATCACAGGACAAGAAATCAGCCCTCAAAAACTTAACCGGCAGAAAATATTTTTTTGAAAAAATCCCTAAGCCCCGGGGTCACAATTTCAGCAAAAATCTGACTTTTGGCAATTCACTCAAAAATGGTGCCAGAAGCTTGCAAATGATCCCCTGAAAGCTTTGGCGATGGAAACAGAAGGCTTCTTATCACAGGACAAGAAATCAGCCCTCAAAAACTTAACCGGCAGAAAATATTTTTTTGAAAAAATCCCTAAGCCCCGGGGTCACAATTTCAGCAAAAATCTGACTTTTGGCAATTCACTCAAAAATGGTGCCAGAAGCTTGCAAATGATCCCCTGAAAGCTTTGGCTATGGAAACAGAAGGCTTTTTATCACAGGACAAGAAATCATCCCTCAAAAACTTAACCGGCAGAAAATATTTTTTTGAAAAAATCCCTAAGCCCTCAGAAATCAGCCCTCAAAAACTTAACTGGCAGAAAATAGTTTTTTGAAAAAATCCCTAAGCCCCGGGGTCACAATTTCAGCAAAAATCTGACTTTTGGCAGTTCACTCAAAAATGGTTCCAAGAGCTTAAAAATGCTCCCCTGAAAGGTTTGGCACTCGAAACAGAAGGCTTTTTATCACAGGACAAGAAATCAGCCCTCAAAAACTTAACCGGCAGAAAATATATTTTTGAAAAAATCCCTAAGCCCCGGGGTCACAATTTCAGCAAAAATCTGACTTTTGGCAATTCACTCAAAAATGGTGCCAGAAGGTTGCAAATGATCCCCTGAAAGCTTTGGCGATGGAAACAGAAGGCTTTTTATCACAGGACAAGAAATCAGCCCTCAAAAACTTAACCGGCAGAAAATATTTTTTTGAAAAAATCCCTAAGCCCCGGGGTCACAATTTCAGCAAAAATCTGACTTTTGGCAATTCACTCAAAAATGGTGCCAGAAGCTTGCAATTTCACAATTTCAGCAAAAATCTGACTTTTGGCAATTCACTCAAAAATGGTGCCAGAAGCTTACAAATGATCCCCTGAAAGCTTTGGCGATGGAAACAGAAGGCTTTTGATCACAGGACAAGAAATCAGCCCTCAAAAACTTAACCGGCAGAAAATATTTTTTTGAAAAAATCCCTAAGCCCCGGGGTCACAATTTCAGCAAAAATCTGACTTTTCGCAATTCATTCAAAAATGGTGCCAGAAGCTTGCAAATGATCCCCTGAAAGGTTTGGCACACAAAACAGAAGGCTTTTTATCACAGGACAAGAAATCAGCCCTCAAAAACTTAACCGGCAGAAAATATTTTTTTGAAAAAATCCCTAAGCCCCGGGGTCACAATTTCAGCAAAAATCTGACTTTTGGCAATTCACTCAAAAATGGTGCCAGAAGCTTGCAAATGATCCCCTGAAAGCTTTGGCGATGGAAACAGAAGGCTTCTTATCACAGGACAAGAAATCAGCCCTCAAAAACTTAACCGGCAGAAAATATTTTTTTGAAAAAATCCCTAAGCCCCGGGGTCACAATTTCAGCAAAAATCTGACTTTTGGCAATTCACTCAAAAATGGTGCCAGAAGCTTGCAAATGATCCCGTGAAAGGTTTGGCACTCGAAACAGAAGGCTTTTTATCACAGGACAAGAAATCAGCCCTCAAAAACTTAACCGGCAGAAAATATTTTTTTGAAAAAAATCCCTAAGCCCCGGGGTCACAACTTCAGCAAAAATCTGACTTTTGGCAATTCACTCAAAAATGGTGCCAGAAGCTTACAAATGATCCCCTGAAAGCTTTGGCGATGGAAACAGAAGGCTTTTTTATCACAGGACAAGAAATCATCCCTCAAAAACTTAACCGGCAGAAAATAGTTTTTTGAAAAAATCCCTAAGCCCCGGGGTCACAATTTCAGCAAAAATCTGACTTTTGGCAATTCACTCAAAAATGGTGCCAGAAGCTTGCAAATGATCCCCTGAAAGCTTTGGCGATGTAAACAGAAGGCTTCTTATCACAGGACAAGAAATCAGCCCTCAAAAACTTAACCGGCAGAAAATATTTTTTTGAAAAAATCCCTAAGCCCTCAGAAATCAGCCCTCAAAAACTAAACCGGCAGAAAATATTTTTTTGAAAAAATCCCTAAGCCCCGGGGTCACAATTTCAGCAAAAATCTGACTTTTGGCAGTTCACTCAAAAATGGTTCCAAGAGCTTAAAAATGCTCCCCTGAAAGGTTTGGCACTCGAAACAGAAGGCTTTTTCTCACAGGACAAGAAATCAGCCCTCAAAAACTTAACCGGCAGAAAATATTTTTTTGAAAAAATCCCTAAGCCCCGGCGTCACAATTTCAGCAAAAATCTGACTTTTGGCAATTCACTCAAAAATGGTGCCAGAAGCTTGCAATTTCACAATTTCAGCAAAAATCTGACTTTTGGCAATTCACTCAAAAATGGTGCCAGAAGCTTGCAAATGATCCCCTGAAAGCTTTGGCGATGGAAACAGAAGGCTTTTTATCACAGGACAAGAAATCAGCCCTCAAAAACTTAACCGGCAGAAAATATTTTTTTAAAAAAAATCCCTAAGCCCCAGGGTCACAATTTCAGCAAAAATCTGACTTTTGGCAATTCACTCAAAAATGGTGCCAGAAGCTTACAAATGATCCCCTGAAAGCTTTGGCTATGGAAACAGAAGGCTTTTTATCACAGGACAAGAAATCAGCCCTCAAAAACTTAACCGGCAGAAAATATTTTTTTGAAAAAATCCCTAAGCCCTCAGAAATCAGACCTCAAAAACTTAACTGGCAGAAAATAGTTTTTTGAAAAAATCCCTAAGCCCCGGGGTCACAATTTCAGCAAAAATCTGACTTTTGGCAGTTCACTCAAAAATGGTTCCAAGAGCTTAAAAATGTTCCCCTGAAAGGTTTGGCACTCGAAACAGAAGGCTTTTTATCACAGGACAAGAAATCAGCCCTCAAAAACTTAACCAGCAGAAAATATTTTTTTGAAAAAATCCCTAAGCCCCGGGGTCACAATTTCAGCAAAAATCTGACTTTTGGCAATTCACTCAAAAATGGTGCCAGAAGCTTGCAATTTCACAATTTCAGCAAAAATCTGACTTTTGGCAATTCACTCAAAAATGGTGCCAGAAGGTTGCAAATTATCCCCTGAAAGCTTTGGCGATGGAAACAGAAGGCTTTTTATCACAGGACAAGAAATCAGCCCTCAAAAACTTAACCGGCAGAAAATATTTTTTTTAAAAAAATCCCTAAGCCCCGGGGTCACAATTTCAGCAAAAATCTGACTTTTGGCAATTCACTCAAAAATGGTGCCAGAAGCTTACAAATGATCCCCTGAAAGCTTTGGCGATGGAAACAGAAGGCTTTTTATCACAGGACAAGAAATCAGCCCTCAAAAACTTAACCGGCAGAAAATATTTTTTTGAAAAAATCCCTAAGCCATCAGAAATCAGCCCTCAAAAACTTAACTGGCAGAAAATAGTTTTTTGAAAAAATCCCTAAGCCCCGGGGTCACAATTACAGCAAAAATCTGACTTTTGGCAGTTCACTCAAAAATGGTTCCAAGAGCTTAAAAATGCTCCCCTGAAAGGTTTGGCACTCGAAACAGAAGGCTTTTTATCACAGGACAAGAAATCAGCCCTCAAAAACTTAACCGGCAGAAAATATTTTTTTGAAAAAATCCCTAAGCCCCGGGGTCACAATTTCAGCAAAAATCTGACTTTTGGCAATTCACTCAAAAATGGTGCCAGAAGCTTACAAATGATCCCCTGAAAGCTTTGGCGATGGAAACAGAAGGCTTTTTATCACAGGACAAGAAATCAGCCCTCAAAAACTTAACCGGCAGAAAATATTTTTTTGAAAAAATCCCTAAGCCCTCAGAAATCAGCCCTCAAAAACTTAACCGGCAGAAAATATTTTTTTGAAAAAATCCCTAAGCCCCGGGGTCACAATTTCAGCAAAAATCTGACTTTTGGCAATTCACTCAAAAATGGTGCCAGAAGCTTGCAATTTCACAATTTCAGCAAAAATCTGACTTTTGGCAATTCACTCAAAAATGGTGCCAGAAGCTTACAAATGATCCCCTGAAAGCTTTGGCGATGGAAACAGAAGGCTTTTTATCACAGGACAAGAAATCAGCCCTCAAAAACTTAACCGGCAGAAAATATTTTTTTGAAAAAATCCCTAAGCCCCGGGGTCACAATTTCAGCAAAAATCTGACTTTTGGCAATTCATTCAAAAATGGTGCCAGAAGCTTGCAAATGATCCCCTGAAAGGTTTGGCACACGAAACAGAAGGCTTTTTATCACAGGACAAGAAATCAGCCCTCAAAAACTTAACCGGCAGAAAATATTTTTTTGAAAAAATCCCTAAGCCCCGGGGTCACAATTTCAGCAAAAATCTGACTTTTGGCAATTCACTCAAAAATGGTGCCAGAAGCTTGCAAATGATCCCCTGAAAGCTTTGGCGATGGAAACAGAAGGCTTCTTATCACAGGACAAGAAATCAGCCCTCAAAAACTTAACCGGCAGAAAATATTTTTTTGAAAAAATCCCTAAGCGCCGGGGTCACAATTTCAGCAAAAATCTGACTTTTGGCAATTCACTCAAAAATGGTGCCAGAAGCTTGCAAATGATCCCGTGAAAGGTTTGGCACTCGAAACAGAAGGCTTTTTATCACAGGACAAGAAATCAGCCCTCAAAAACTTAACCGGCAGAAAATATTTTTTTGAAAAAAATCCCTAAGCCCCGGGGTCACAACTTCAGCAAAAATCTGACTTTTGGCAATTCACTCAAAAATGGTGCCAGAAGCTTACAAATGATCCCCTGAAAGCTTTGGCTATGGAAACAGAAGGCTTTTTTATCACAGGACAAGAAATCATCCCTCAAAAACTTAACCGGCAGAAAATATTTTTTTGAAAAAATCCCTAAGCCTTCAGAAATCAGCCCTCAAAAACTTAACTGGCAGAAAATAGTTTTTTGAAAAAATCCCTAAGCCCCGGGGTCACAATTTCAGCAAAAATCTGACTTTTGGCAGTTCACTCAAAAATGGTTCCAAGAGCTTAAAAATGCTCCCCTGAAAGGTTTGGCACTCGAAACAGAAGGCTTTTTATCACAGGACAAGAAATCAGCCCTCAAAAACTTAACCGGCAGAAAATATATTTTTGAAAAAATCCCTAAGCCCCGGGGTCACAATTTCAGCAAAAATCTGACTTTTGGCAATTCACTCAAAAATGGTGCCAGAAGGTTGCAAATGATCCCCTGAAAGCTTTGGCGATGGAAACAGAAGGCTTTTTATCACAGGACAAGAAATCAGCCCTCAAAAACTTAACCGGCAGAAAATATTTTTTTGAAAAAATCCCTAAGCCCCGGGGTCACAATTTCAGCAAAAATCTGACTTTTGGCAATTCACTCAAAAATGGTGCCAGAAGCTTGCAATTTCACAATTTCAGCAAAAATCTGACTTTTGGCAATTCACTCAAAAATGGTGCCAGAAGCTTACAAATGATCCCCTGAAAGCTTTGGCGATGGAAACAGAAGGCTTTTTATCACAGGACAAGAAATCAGCCCTCAAAAACTTAACCGGCAGAAAATATTTTTTTGAAAAAATCCCTAAGCCCCGGGGTCACAATTTCAGCAAAAATCTGACTTTTGGCAATTCACTCAAAAATGGTGCCAGAAGCTTGCAAATGATCCCCTGAAAGCTTTGGCGATGTAAACAGAAGGCTTCTTATCACAGGACAAGAAATCAGCCCTCAAAAACTTAACCGGCAGAAAATATTTTTTTGAAAAAATCCCTAAGCCCTCAGAAATCAGCCCTCAAAAACTAAACCGGCAGAAAATATTTTTTTGAAAAAATCCCTAAGCCCCGGGGTCACAATTTCAGCAAAAATCTGACTTTTGGCAGTTCACTCAAAAATGGTTCCAAGAGCTTAAAAATGCTCCCCTGAAAGTTTTGGCACTCGAAACAGAAGGCTTTTTATCACAGGACAAGAAATCAGCCCTCAAAAACTTAACCGGCAGAAAATATTTTTTTGAAAAAATCCCTAAGCCCCGGGGTCACAATTTCAGCAAAAATCTGACTTTTGGCAATTCACTCAAAAATGGTGCCAGAAGCTTGCAATTTCACAATTTCAGCAAAAATCTGACTTTTGGCAATTCACTCAAAAATGGTGCCAGAAGGTTGCAAATGATCCCCTGAAAGCTTTGGCGATGGAAACAGAAGGCTTTTTATCACAGGACAAGAAATCAGCCCTCAAAAACTTAACCGGCAGAAAATATTTTTTTTAAAAAAATCCCTAAGCCCCAGGGTCACAATTTCAGCAAAAATCTGACTTTTGGCAATTCACTCAAAAATGGTGCCAGAAGCTTACAAATGATCCCCTGAAAGCTTTGGCTATGGAAACAGAAGGCTTTTTATCACAGGACAAGAAATCAGCCCTCAAAAACTTAACCGGCAGAAAATATTTTTTTGAAAAAATCCCTAAGCCCTCAGAAATCAGACCTCAAAAACTTAACTGGCAGAAAATAGTTTTTTGAAAAAATCCCTAAGCCCCGGGGTCACAATTTCAGCAAAAATCTGACTTTTGGCAGTTCACTCAAAAATGGTTCCAAGAGCTTAAAAATGTTCCCCTGAAAGGTTTGGCACTCGAAACAGAAGGCTTTTTATCACAGGACAAGAAATCAGCCCTCAAAAACTTAACCGGCAGAAAATATTTTTTTGAAAAAATCCCTAAGCCCCGGGGTCACAATTTCAGCAAAAATCTGACTTTTGGCAATTCACTCAAAAATGGTGCCAGAAGCTTGCAATTTCACAATTTCAGCAAAAATCTGACTTTTGGCAATTCACTCAAAAATGGTGCCAGAAGGTTGCAAATGATCCCCTGAAAGCTTTGGCGATGGAAACAGAAGGCTTTTTATCACAGGACAAGAAATCAGCCCTCAAAAACTTAACCGGCAGAAAATATTTTTTTGAAAAAATCCCTAAGCCCCGGGGTCACAATTTCAGCAAAAATCTGACTTTTGGCAATTCACTCAAAAATGGTGCCAGAAGCTTACAAATGATCCCCTGAAAGCTTTGGCGATGGAAACAGAAGGCTTTTTATCACAGGACAAGAAATCAGCCCTCAAAAACTTAACCGGCAGAAAATATTTTTTTGAAAAAATCCCTAAGCCCCGGGGTCACAATTTCAGCAAAAATCTGACTTTTGGCAATTCACTCAGAAATGGTGCCAGAAGCTTGCAAATGATCCCCTGAAAGCTTTGGCGATGGAAACAGAAGGCTTCTTATCACAGGACAAGAACTCAGCGCTCAAAAACTTAACCGGCAGAAAATATTTTTTTGAAAAAATCCCTAAGCCCTCAGAAATCAGCCCTCAAAAACTTAACCGGCAGAAAATAGTTTTTTGAAAAAATCCCTAAGCCCTGGGGTCACAATTTCAGCAAAAATCTGACTTTTGGCAGTTCACTCAAAAATGGTTCCAAGAGCTTAAAAATGCTCCCCTGAAAGGTTTGGCACCTTAAACAGAAGGCTTTTTATCACAGGACAAGAAATCAGCCCTCAAAAACTTAACCGGCAGAAAATATTTTTTTGAAAAAATCCCTAAGCCCCGGGGTCACAATTTCAGCAAAAATCTGACTTTTGGCAATTCACTCAAAAATGGTGCCAGAAGCTTGCAATTTCACAATTTCAGCAAAAATCTGACTTTTGGCAATTCACTCAAAAATGGTGCCAGAAGCTTACAAATGATCCCCTGAAAGCTTTGGCGATGGAAACAGAAGGCTTTTTATCACAGGACAAGAAATCAGCCCTCAAAAACTTAACCGGCAGAAAATATTTTTTTGAAAAAATCTCTAAGCCCCGGGGTCACAATTTCAGCAAAAATCTGACTTTTGGCAGTTCACTCCAAAATGGTTCCAAGAGCTTAAAAATGCTCCCCTGAAAGGTTTGGCACTCGAAACAGAAGGCTTTTTATCACAGGACAAGAAATCAGCCCTCAAAAACTTAACCGGCAGAAAATATTTTTTTGAAAAAATCCCTAAGCCCTCAGAAATCAGACCTCAAAAACTTAACTGGCAGAAAATAGTTTTTTGAAAAAATCCCTAAGCCCCGGGGTCACAATTTCAGCAAAAATCTGACTTTTGGCAGTTCACTCAAAAATGGTTCCAAGAGCTTAAAAATGCTCCCCTGAAAGGTTTGGCACTCGAAACAGAAGGCTTTTTATCACAGGACAAGAAATCAGCCCTCAAAAACTTAACCGGCAGAAAATATTTTTTTGAAAAAATCCCTAAGCCCCGGGGTCACAATTTCAGCAAAAATCTGACTTTTGGCAATTCACTCAAAAATGGTGCCAGAAGCTTGCAATTTCACAATTTCAGCAAAAATCTGACTTTTGGCAATTCACTCAAAAATGGTGCCAGAAGGTTGCAAATGATCCCCTGAAAGCTTTGGCGATGGAAACAGAAGGCTTTTTATCACAGGACAAGAAATCAGCCCTCAAAAACTTAACCGGCAGAAAATATTTTTTTGAAAAAATCTCTAAGCCCCGGGGTCACAATTTCAGCAAAAATCTGACTTTTGGCAGTTCACTCAAAAATGGTTCCAAGAGCTTAAAAATGCTCCCCTGAAAGGTTTGGCACTCGAAACAGAAGGCTTTTTATCACAGGACAAGAAATCAGCCCTCAAAAACTTAACCGGCAGAAAATATTTTTTTGAAAAAATCCCTAAGCCCTCAGAAATCAGCCCTCAGAAACTTAACCGGCAGAAAATATTTTTTTGAAAAAATCCCTAAGCCCCGGGGTCACAATTTCAGCAAAAATCTGACTTTTGGCAATTCATTCAAAAATGGTGCCAGAAGCTTGCAATTTCACAATTTCAGCAAAAATCTGACTTTTGGCAATTCACTCAAAAATGGTGCCAGAAGGTTGCAAATGATCCCCTGAAAGCTTTGGCGATGGAAACAGAAGGCTTTTTATCACAGGACAAGAAATCAGCCCTCAAAAACTTAACCGGCAGAAAATATTTTTTTGAAAAAATCCCTAAGCCCTCAGAAATCAGCCCTCAAAAACTTAACCGGCAGAAAATATTTTTTTGAAAAAATCCCTAAGCCCCGGGGTCACAATTTCAGCAAAAATCTGACTTTTGGCAGTTCACTCAAAAATGGTTCCAAGAGCTTAAAAATGCTCCCCTGAAAGGTTTGGCACTCAAAACAGAAGGCTTTTTATCACAGGACAAGAAATCAGCCCTCAAAAACTTAACCGGCAGAAAATATTTTTTTGAAAAAATCCCTAAGCCCCGGGGTCACAATTTCAGCAAAAATCTGACTTTTGGCAATTCACTCAAAAATGGTGCCAGAAGCTTGCAAATGATCCCCTGAAAGCTTTGGCGATGGAAACAGAAGGCTTTTTATCACAGGACAAGAAATCAGCCCTCAAAAACTTAACCGGCAGAAAATATTTTTTTGAAAAAATCCCTAAGCCCCGGGGTCACAATTTCAGCAAAAATCTGACTTTTGGCAATTCACTCAAAAATGGTGCCAGAAGCTTGCAATTTCACAATTTCAGCAAAAATCTGACTTTTGGCAATTCACTCAAAAATGGTGCCAGAAGCTTACAAATGATCCCCTGAAAGCTTTGGCGATGGAAACAGAAGGCTTTTTATCACAGGACAAGAAATCAGCCCTCAAAAACTTAACCGGCAGAAAATATTTTTTTGAAAAAATCCCTAAGCCCCGGGGTCACAATTTCAGCAAAAATCTGACTTTTGGCAATTCACTCAAAAATGGTGCCAGAAGCTTGCAAATGATCCCCTGAAAGCTTTGGCGATGTAAACAGAAGGCTTCTTATCACAGGACAAGAAATCAGCCCTCAAAAACTTAACCGGCAGAAAATATTTTTTTGAAAAAATCCCTAAGCCCTCAGAAATCAGCCCTCAAAAACTAAACCGGCAGAAAATATTTTTTTGAAAAAATCCCTAAGCCCCGGGGTCACAATTTCAGCAAAAATCTGACTTTTGGCAGTTCACTCAAAAATGGTTCCAAGAGCTTAAAAATGCTCCCCTGAAAGTTTTGGCACTCGAAACAGAAGGCTTTTTATCACAGGACAAGAAATCAGCCCTCAAAAACTTAACCGGCAGAAAATATTTTTTTGAAAAAATCCCTAAGCCCCGGGGTCACAATTTCAGCAAAAATCTGACTTTTGGCAATTCACTCAAAAATGGTGCCAGAAGCTTGCAATTTCACAATTTCAGCAAAAATCTGACTTTTGGCAATTCACTCAAAAATGGTGCCAGAAGGTTGCAAATGATCCCCTGAAAGCTTTGGCGATGGAAACAGAAGGCTTTTTATCACAGGACAAGAAATCAGCCCTCAAAAACTTAACCGGCAGAAAATATTTTTTTTAAAAAAATCCCTAAGCCCCAGGGTCACAATTTCAGCAAAAATCTGACTTTTGGCAATTCACTCAAAAATGGTGCCAGAAGCTTACAAATGATCCCCTGAAAGCTTTGGCTATGGAAACAGAAGGCTTTTTATCACAGGACAAGAAATCAGCCCTCAAAAACTTAACCGGCAGAAAATATTTTTTTGAAAAAATCCCTAAGCCCTCAGAAATCAGACCTCAAAAACTTAACTGGCAGAAAATAGTTTTTTGAAAAAATCCCTAAGCCCCGGGGTCACAATTTCAGCAAAAATCTGACTTTTGGCAGTTCACTCAAAAATGGTTCCAAGAGCTTAAAAATGTTCCCCTGAAAGGTTTGGCACTCGAAACAGAAGGCTTTTTATCACAGGACAAGAAATCAGCCCTCAAAAACTTAACCGGCAGAAAATATTTTTTTGAAAAAATCCCTAAGCCCCGGGGTCACAATTTCAGCAAAAATCTGACTTTTGGCAATTCACTCAAAAATGGTGCCAGAAGCTTGCAATTTCACAATTTCAGCAAAAATCTGACTTTTGGCAATTCACTCAAAAATGGTGCCAGAAGGTTGCAAATGATCCCCTGAAAGCTTTGGCGATGGAAACAGAAGGCTTTTTATCACAGGACAAGAAATCAGCCCTCAAAAACTTAACCGGCAGAAAATATTTTTTTGAAAAAATCCCTAAGCCCCGGGGTCACAATTTCAGCAAAAATCTGACTTTTGGCAATTCACTCAAAAATGGTGCCAGAAGCTTACAAATGATCCCCTGAAAGCTTTGGCGATGGAAACAGAAGGCTTTTTATCACAGGACAAGAAATCAGCCCTCAAAAACTTAACCGGCAGAAAATATTTTTTTGAAAAAATCCCTAAGCCCCGGGGTCACAATTTCAGCAAAAATCTGACTTTTGGCAATTCACTCAGAAATGGTGCCAGAAGCTTGCAAATGATCCCCTGAAAGCTTTGGCGATGGAAACAGAAGGCTTCTTATCACAGGACAAGAACTCAGCGCTCAAAAACTTAACCGGCAGAAAATATTTTTTTGAAAAAATCCCTAAGCCCTCAGAAATCAGCCCTCAAAAACTTAACCGGCAGAAAATAGTTTTTTGAAAAAATCCCTAAGCCCTGGGGTCACAATTTCAGCAAAAATCTGACTTTTGGCAGTTCACTCAAAAATGGTTCCAAGAGCTTAAAAATGCTCCCCTGAAAGGTTTGGCACCTTAAACAGAAGGCTTTTTATCACAGGACAAGAAATCAGCCCTCAAAAACTTAACCGGCAGAAAATATTTTTTTGAAAAAATCCCTAAGCCCCGGGGTCACAATTTCAGCAAAAATCTGACTTTTGGCAATTCACTCAAAAATGGTGCCAGAAGCTTGCAATTTCACAATTTCAGCAAAAATCTGACTTTTGGCAATTCACTCAAAAATGGTGCCAGAAGCTTACAAATGATCCCCTGAAAGCTTTGGCGATGGAAACAGAAGGCTTTTTATCACAGGACAAGAAATCAGCCCTCAAAAACTTAACCGGCAGAAAATATTTTTTTGAAAAAATCTCTAAGCCCCGGGGTCACAATTTCAGCAAAAATCTGACTTTTGGCAGTTCACTCCAAAATGGTTCCAAGAGCTTAAAAATGCTCCCCTGAAAGGTTTGGCACTCGAAACAGAAGGCTTTTTATCACAGGACAAGAAATCAGCCCTCAAAAACTTAACCGGCAGAAAATATTTTTTTGAAAAAATCCCTAAGCCCTCAGAAATCAGACCTCAAAAACTTAACTGGCAGAAAATAGTTTTTTGAAAAAATCCCTAAGCCCCGGGGTCACAATTTCAGCAAAAATCTGACTTTTGGCAGTTCACTCAAAAATGGTTCCAAGAGCTTAAAAATGCTCCCCTGAAAGGTTTGGCACTCGAAACAGAAGGCTTTTTATCACAGGACAAGAAATCAGCCCTCAAAAACTTAACCGGCAGAAAATATTTTTTTGAAAAAATCCCTAAGCCCCGGGGTCACAATTTCAGCAAAAATCTGACTTTTGGCAATTCACTCAAAAATGGTGCCAGAAGCTTGCAATTTCACAATTTCAGCAAAAATCTGACTTTTGGCAATTCACTCAAAAATGGTGCCAGAAGGTTGCAAATGATCCCCTGAAAGCTTTGGCGATGGAAACAGAAGGCTTTTTATCACAGGACAAGAAATCAGCCCTCAAAAACTTAACCGGCAGAAAATATTTTTTTGAAAAAATCTCTAAGCCCCGGGGTCACAATTTCAGCAAAAATCTGACTTTTGGCAGTTCACTCAAAAATGGTTCCAAGAGCTTAAAAATGCTCCCCTGAAAGGTTTGGCACTCGAAACAGAAGGCTTTTTATCACAGGACAAGAAATCAGCCCTCAAAAACTTAACCGGCAGAAAATATTTTTTTGAAAAAATCCCTAAGCCCTCAGAAATCAGCCCTCAGAAACTTAACCGGCAGAAAATATTTTTTTGAAAAAATCCCTAAGCCCCGGGGTCACAATTTCAGCAAAAATCTGACTTTTGGCAATTCATTCAAAAATGGTGCCAGAAGCTTGCAATTTCACAATTTCAGCAAAAATCTGACTTTTGGCAATTCACTCAAAAATGGTGCCAGAAGGTTGCAAATGATCCCCTGAAAGCTTTGGCGATGGAAACAGAAGGCTTTTTATCACAGGACAAGAAATCAGCCCTCAAAAACTTAACCGGCAGAAAATATTTTTTTGAAAAAATCCCTAAGCCCTCAGAAATCAGCCCTCAAAAACTTAACCGGCAGAAAATATTTTTTTGAAAAAATCCCTAAGCCCCGGGGTCACAATTTCAGCAAAAATCTGACTTTTGGCAGTTCACTCAAAAATGGTTCCAAGAGCTTAAAAATGCTCCCCTGAAAGGTTTGGCACTCAAAACAGAAGGCTTTTTATCACAGGACAAGAAATCAGCCCTCAAAAACTTAACCGGCAGAAAATATTTTTTTGAAAAAATCCCTAAGCCCCGGGGTCACAATTTCAGCAAAAATCTGACTTTTGGCAATTCACTCAAAAATGGTGCCAGAAGCTTGCAAATGATCCCCTGAAAGCTTTGGCGATGGAAACAGAAGGCTTTTGATCACAGGACAAGAAATCAGCCCTCAAAAACCTAACCGGCAGAAAATATTTTTTTGAAAAAATCCCTAAGCCCCGGGGTCACAATTTCAGCAAAAATCTGACTTTTGGCAGTTCACTCAAAAATGGTTCCAAGAGCTTAAAAATGCTCCCCTGAAAGGTTTGGCACTCGAAACAGAAGGCTTTTTATCACAGGACAAGAAATCAGCCCTCAAAAACCTAACCGGCAGAAAATATTTTTTTGAAAAAATCCCTAAGCCCCGGGGTCACAATTTCAGCAAAAATCTGACTTTTGGCAATTCACTCAAAAATGGTGCCAGAAGCTTGCAGATGATCCCCTGAAAGCTTTGGCGATGGAAACAGAAGGCTTTTTATCACAGGACAAGAAATCAGCCCTCAAAAACTTAACCGGCAGAAAATATTTTTTTTGAAAAAATCCCTAAGCCCCGGGGTCACAATTTCAGCAAAAATCTGACTTTTGGCAATTCACTCAAAAATGGTGCCAGAAGCTTGCAAATGATCCCCTGAAAGGTTTGGCACTCAAAACAGAAGGCTTTTTATCACAGGACAAGAAATCAGCCCTCAAAAACTTAACCGGCAGAAAATATTTTTTTGAAAAAGTCCCTAAGCCCCGGGGTCACAATTTCAGCAAAAATTTGACTTTTGGCAATTCACTCAAAAATGGTGCCAGAAGCTTGCAAATGATCCCCTGAAAGCTTTGGTGATGGAAACAGAAGGCTTTTTATCACAGGACAAGAAATCAGCCCTCAAAAACTTAATCGGCAGAAAATATTTTTTTGAAAAAATCCCTAAGCGCCGCGGTCACAATTTCAGCAAAAATCTGACTTTTGGCAGTTCACTCAAAAATGGTTCCAAGAGCTTAAAAATGCTCCCCTGAAAGGTTTGGCACTCGAAACAGAAGGCTTTTTATCACAGGACAAGAAATCAGCCCTCAAAAACTTAACCGGCAGAAAATATTTTTTTGAAAAAATCTCTAAGCCCCGGGGTCACAATTTCAGCAAAAATCTGACTTTTGGCAATTCACTCAAAAATGGTGCCAGAAGCTTGCAATTTCACAATTTCAGCAAAAATCTGACTTTTGGCAATTCACTCAAAAATGGTGCCAGAAGGTTGCAAATGATCCCCTGAAAGCTTTGGCGATGGAAACAGAAGGCTTTTCATCACAGGACAAGAAATCAGCCCTCAAAAACTTAACCGGCAGAAAATATTTTTTTGAAAAAATCCCTAAGCCCCGGGGTCACAATTTCAGCAAAAATCTGACTTTTGGCAATTCACTCAAAAATGGTGCCAGAAGCTTGCAAATGATCCCCTGAAAGCTTTGGCGATGGAAACAGAAGGCTTTTGATCACAGGACAAGAAATCAGCCCTCAAAAACCTAACCGGCAGAAAATATTTTTTTGAAAAAATCCCTAAGCCCCGGGGTCACAATTTCAGCAAAAATCTGACTTTTGGCAGTTCACTCAAAAATGGTTCCAAGAGCTTAAAAATGCTCGCCTGAAAGGTTTGGCACTCGAAACAGAAGGCTTTTTATCACAGGACAAGAAATCAGCCCTCAAAAACCTAACCGGCAGAAAATATTTTTTTGAAAAGATCCCTAAGCCCCGGGGTCACAATTTCAGCAAAAATCTGACTTTTGGCAATTCACTCAAAAATGGTTCCAAGAGCTTAAAAATGCTCCCCTGAAAGCTTTGGCGATGGAAACCGAAGGCTTTTTATCACAGGACAAGAAATCAGCCCTCAAAAACTTAACCGGCAGAAAATATTTTTTTGAAAAAATCCCTAAGCCCCGGGGTCACAATTTCAGCAAAAATCTGACTTTTGGCAATTCACTCAAAAATGGTGCCAGAAGCTTGCAAATGATCCCCTGAAAGCTTTGGCGATGGAAACAGAAGGCTTTTTATCACAGGACAAGAAATCAGCCCTCAAAAACTTAACAGGCTGAAAATATTTTTTTGAAAAAATCCCTAAGCCCCGGGGTCACAATTTCAGCAAAAATCTGACTTTTGGCAGTTCACTCAAAAATGGTTCCAAGAGCTTAAAAATGCTCCCCTGAAAGGTTTGGCACTTGAAACAGAAGGCTTTTTATCACAGGACAAGAAATCAGCCCTGAAAAACTTAACCAGCAGAAAATATTTTTTTGAAAAAATCCCTAAGCCCCGGGGTCACAATTTCAGCAAAAATCTGACTTTTGGCAATTCACTCAAAAATGGTGCCAGAAGCTTGCAAATGATCCCCTGAAAGCTTTGGCGATGGAAACAGAAGGCTTTTTATCACAGGACAAGAAATCAGCCCTCAAAAACGTAACCGGCAGAAAATATTTTTTTGAAAAAATCCCTAAGCCCCGGGGTCACAATTTCAGCAAAAATCTGACTTTTGGCAATTCACTCAAAAATGGTGCCAGAAGCTTGCAAATGATCCCCTGAAAGCTTTGGCGATGGAAACAGAAGGCTTTTGATCACAGGACAAGAAATCAGCCCTCAAAAACCTAACCGGCAGAAAATATTTTTTTGAAAAAATCCCTAAGCCCCGGGGTCACAATTTCAGCAAAAATCTGACTTTTGGCAGTTCACTCAAAAATGGTTCCAAGAGCTTAAAAATGCTCCCCTGAAAGGTTTGGCACTCGAAACAGAAGGCTTTTTATCACAGGACAAGAAATCAGCCCTCAAAAACTTAACCGGCAGAAAATATTTTTTTGAAAAAATCCCTAAGCCCCGGGGTCACAATTTCAGCAAAAATCTGACTTTTGGCAATTCACTCAAAAATGGTGCCAGAAGCTTGCAATTTCACAATTTCAGCAAAAATCTGACTTTTGGCAATTCACTCAAAAATGGTGCCAGAAGGTTGCAAATGATCCCCTGAAAGCTTTGGCGATGGAAACAGAAGGCTTTTTATCACAGGACAAGAAATCAGCCCTCAAAAACTTAACCGGCAGAAAATATTGTTTTGAAAAAATCCTTAAGCCCCGGGGTCACAATTTCAGCAGAAATCTGACTTTTGGCAATTCACTCAAAAATGGTGCCAGAAGCTTACAAATGATCCCCTGAAAGCTTTGGCGATGGAAACAGAAGGCTTTTTATCACAGGACAAGAAATCAGCCCTCAAAAACTTAACCGGCAGAAAATATTTTTTTGAAAAAATCTCTAAGCCCCGGGGTCACAATTTAAGCAAAAATCTGACTTTTGGCAGTTCACTCAAAAATGGTGCCAGAAGCTTGCAAATAATCCCCTGAAAGCTTTGGCGATGGAAACAGAAGGCTTTTCATCACAGGACAAGAAATCAGCCCTCAAAAACTTAACCGGCAGAAAATATATTTTTGAAAAAATCCCTAAGCCCCGGGGTCACAATTTCAGCAAAAATCTGACTTTTGGCAATTCACTCAAAAATGGTGCCAGAAGCTTGCAAATGATCCCCTGAAAGCTTTGGCGATGGAAACAGAAGGCTTTTTATCACAGGACAAGAAATCAGCCCTCAAAAACTTAACAGGCTGAAAATATTTTTTTGAAAAAATCCCTAAGCCCCGGGGTCACAATTTCAGCAAAAATCTGACTTTTGGCAGTTCACTCAAAAATGGTTCCAAGAGCTTAAAAATGCTCCCCTGAAAGGTTTGGCACTTGAAACAGAAGGCTTTTTATCACAGGACAAGAAATCAGCCCTGAAAAACTTAACCAGCAGAAAATATTTTTTTGAAAAAATCCCTAAGCCCCGGGGTCACAATTTCAGCAAAAATCTGACTTTTGGCAATTCACTCAAAAATGGTGCCAGAAGCTTGCAAATGATCCCCTGAAAGCTTTGGCGATGGAAACAGAAGGCTTTTTATCACAGGACAAGAAATCAGCCCTCAAAAACGTAACCGGCAGAAAATATTTTTTTGAAAAAATCCCTAAGCCCCGGGGTCACAATTTCAGCAAAAATCTGACTTTTGGCAATTCACTCAAAAATGGTGCCAGAAGCTTGCAAATGATCCCCTGAAAGCTTTGGCGATGGAAACAGAAGGCTTTTGATCACAGGACAAGAAATCAGCCCTCAAAAACCTAACCGGCAGAAAATATTTTTTTGAAAAAATCCCTAAGCCCCGGGGTCACAATTTCAGCAAAAATCTGACTTTTGGCAGTTCACTCAAAAATGGTTCCAAGAGCTTAAAAATGCTCCCCTGAAAGGTTTGGCACTCGAAACAGAAGGCTTTTTATCACAGGACAAGAAATCAGCCCTCAAAAACTTAACCGGCAGAAAATATTTTTTTGAAAAAATCTCTAAGCCCCGGGGTCACAATTTAAGCAAAAATCTGACTTTTGGCAGTTCACTCAAAAATGGTGCCAGAAGCTTGCAAATAATCCCCTGAAAGCTTTGGCGATGGAAACAGAAGGCTTTTCATCACAGGACAAGAAATCAGCCCTCAAAAACTTAACCGGCAGAAAATATATTTTTGAAAAAATCCCTAAGCCCCGGGGTCACAATTTCAGCAAAAATCTGACTTTTGGCAATTCACTCAAAAATGGTGCCAGAAGCTTGCAAATGATCCCCTGAAAGCTTTGGCGATGGAAACAGAAGGCTTTTTATCACAGGACAAGAAATCAGCCCTCAAAAACTTAACAGGCTGAAAATATTTTTTTGAAAAAATCCCTAAGCCCCGGGGTCACAATTTCATCAAAAATCTGACTTTTGGCAGTTCACTCAAAAATGGTTCCAAGAGCTTAAAAATGCTCCCCTGAAAGGTTTGGCACTTGAAACAGAAGGCTTTTTATCACAGGACAAGAAATCAGCCCTGAAAAACTTAACCAGCAGAAAATATTTTTTTGAAAAAATCCCTAAGCCCCGGAGTCACAATTTCAGCAAAAATCTGACTTTTGGCCGTTCACTCAAAAATGGTTCCAAGAGCTTAAAAATGCTCCCCTGAAAGGTTTGGCACTCAAAACAGAAGGCTTTTTATCACAGGACAAGAAATCAGCCCTCAAAAACTTAACCGGCAGAAAATATTTTTTTGAAAAAATCCCTAAGCCCCGGGGTCACAATTTCAGCAAAAATCTGACTTTTGGCAATTCACTCAAAAATAGTGCCAGAAGCTTGCAAATGATCCCCTGAAAGCTTTGGCGATGGAAACAGAAGGCTTTTTATCACAGGACAAGAAATCAGCCCTCAAAAACTTAACCGGCAGAAAATATTTTTTTGAAAAAATCCCTAAGCCCCGGGGTCACAATTTCAGCAAAAATCTGACTTTTGGCAATTCACTCAAAAATGGTGCCAGAAGCTTGCAAATGATCCCCTGAAAGCTTTGGAGATGGAAACAGAAGGCTTTTGATCACAGGACAAGAAATCAGCCCTCAAAAACCTAACCGGCAGAAAATATTTTTTTGAAAAAATCCCTAAGCCCCGGGGTCACAATTTCAGCAAAAATCTGACTTTTGGCAGTTCACTCAAAAATGGTTCCAAGAGCTTAAAAATGCTCCCCTGAAAGGTTTGGCACTCGAAACAGAAGGCTTTTTATCACAGGACAAGAAATCAGCCCTCAAAAACTTAACCAGCAGAAAATTTTTTTTTTGAAAAAATCCCTAAGCCCCGGGGTCACAATTTCAGCAAAAATCTGACTTTTGGCAATTCACTCAAAAATGGTGCCAGAAGCTTGCAAATGATCCCCTGAAAGGTTTGGCACTCGAAACAGAAGGCTTTTTATCACAGGACAAGAAATCAGCCCTCAAAAACTTAACCGGCAGAAAATATTTTTTTGAAAAAATCCCTAAGCCCCGGGGTCACAATTTCAGCAAAAATCTGACTTTTGGCAATTCACTCAAAAATGGTGCCAGAAGCTTGCAATTTCACAATTTCAGCAAAAATCTGACTATTGGCAATTCACTCAAAAATGGTGCCAGAAGCTTGCAAATGATCCCCTGAAAGCTTTGGCGATGGAAACAGAAGGCTTTTGATCACAGGACAAGAAATCAGCCCTCAAAAACCTAACCGGCAGAAAATATTTTTTTGAAAAAATCCCTAAGCCCCGGGGTCACAATTTCAGCAAAACTCTGACTTTTGGCAATTCACTCAAAAATGGTGCCAGAAGCTTGCAAATGATCCCCTGAAAGCTTTGGCGATGGAAACAGAAGGCTTTTTATCACAGGACAAGAAATCAGCCCTCAAAAACTTAACCGGCAGAAAATATTTTTTTGAAAAAGTCCCTAAGCCCCGGGGTCACAATTTCAGCAAAAATCTGACTTTTGGCAATTCACTCAAAAATGCTGCCAGAAGCTTGCAATTTCACAATTTCAGCAAAAATCTGACTTTTGGCAATTCACTCAAAAATGGTGCCAGAAGTTTGCAAATGATCCCCTGAAAGCTTTGGCGATGGAAACAGAAGGCTTTTTATCACAGGACAAGAAATCAGCCCTCAAAAACTTAACCGGCAGAAAATATTTTTTTGAAAAAATCCTTAAGCCCCGGGGTCACAATTTCAGCAAAAATCTGACTTTTGGCAATTCACTCAAAAATGGTGCCAGAAGCTTACAAATGATCCCCTGAAAGCTTTGGCGATGGAAACAGAAGGCTTTTTATCACAGGACAAGAAATCAGCCCTCAAAAACTTAACCGGCAGAAAATATTTTTTTGAAAAAATCCCTAAGCCCCGGGGTCACAATTTCAGCAAAAATCTGACTTTTGGCAATTCACTCAAAAATGGTGCCAGAAGCTTGCAAATGATCCCCTGAAAGCTTTGGCGATGGAAACAGAAGGCTTTTTATCACAGGACAAGAAATCAGCCCTCAAAAACTTAACCGGCAGAAAATATTTCTTTGAAAAAATCTCTAAGCCCTGGGGTCACAATTTCAGCAAAAATCTGACTTTTGGCAGTTCACTCAAAAATGGTTCCAAGAGCTTAAAAATGCTCCCCTGAAAGGTTTGGCACTCGAAACAGAAGGCTTTTTATCACAGGACAAGAAATCAGCCCTCAAAAACTTAACCGGCAGAAAATATTTTTTTGAAAAAATCCCTAAGCCCCGGGGTCACAATTTCAGGAAAAATCTGACTTTTGGCAATTCACTCAAAAATGGTGCCAGAAGCTTGCAAATGATCCCCTGAAAGCTTTGGCGATGGAAACAGAAGGCTTTTGATCACAGGACAAGAAATCAGCCCTCAAAAACCTAACCGGCAGAAAATATTTTTTTGAAAAAATCCCTAAGCCCCGGGGTCACAATTTCAGCAAAAATCTGACTTTTGGCAGTTCACTCAAAAATGGTTCCAAGAGCTTAAAAATGCTCCCCTGAAAGGTTTGGCAATCGAAACAGAAGGATTTTTATCACAGGACAAGAAATCAGCCCTCAAAAACTTAACCGGCAGAAAATATTTTTTTGAAAAAATCCCTAAGCCCCGGGGTCACAATTTCAGCAAAAATCTGACTTTTGGCAATTCACTCAAAAATGGTGCCAGAAGCTTGCAAATGATCCCCTGAAAGCTTTGGCGATGGAAACAGAAGGCTTTTGATCACAGGACAAGAAATCAGCCCTCAAAAACTTAACCGGCAGAAAATATTTTTTTGAAAAAATCCCTAAGCCCCGGCCGGGGTCACAATTTCAGCAAAAATCTGACTTTTGGCAGTTCACTCAAAAATGGTTCCAAGAGCTTAAAAATGCTCCCCTGAAAGGTTTGGCACTCGAAACAGAAGACTTTTTATCACAGGACAAGAAATCAGCCCTCAAAAACTTAACCGGCAGAAAATATTTTTTTGAAAAAATCCCTAAGCCCCGGCCGGGGTCACAATTTCAGCAAAAATCTGACTTTTGGCAATTCACTCAAAAATGGTGCCAGAAGCTTGCAAATGATCCCCTGAAAGCTTTGGCGATGGAAACAGAAGGCTTTTTATCACAGGACAAGAAATCAGCCCTCAAAAACGTAACCGGCAGAAAATATTTTTTTGAAAAAATCCCTAAGCCCCGGGGTCACAATTTCAGCAAAAATCTGACTTTTGGCAATTCACTCAAAAATGGTGCCAGAAGCTTGCAAATGATCCCCTGAAAGCTTTGGCGATGGAAACAGAAGGCTTTTGATCACAGGACAAGAAATCAGCCCTCAAAAACCTAACCGGCAGAAAATATTTTTTTTAAAAAATCCCTAAGCCCCGGGGTCACAATTTCAGCAAAAATCTGACTTTTGGCAGTTCACTCAAAAATGGTTCCAAGAGCTTAAAAATGCTCCCCTGAAAGGTTTGGCACTCGAAACAGAAGGCTTTTTATCACAGGACAAGAAATCAGCCCTCAAAAACTTAACCGGCAGAAAATATTTTTTTGAAAAAATCTCTAAGCCCCGGGGTCACAATTTAAGCAAAAATCTGACTTTTGGCAGTTCACTCAAAAATGGTGCCAGAAGCTTGCACATAATCCCCTGAAAGCTTTGGCGATGGAAACAGAAGGCTTTTCATCACAGGACAAGAAATCAGCCCTCAAAAACTTAACCGGCAGAAAATATTTTTTTGAAAAAATCCCTAAGCCCCGGGGTCACAATTTCAGCAAAAATCTGACTTTTGGCAATTCACTCAAAAATGGTGCCAGAAGCTTGCAAATGATCCCCTGAAAGCTTTGGAGATGGAAACAGAAGGCTTTTGATCACAGGACAAGAAATCAGCCCTCAAAAACCTAACCGGCAGAAAATATTTTTTTGAAAAAATCCCTAAGCCCCGGGGTCACAATTTCAGCAAAAATCTGACTTTTGGCAGTTCACTCAAAAATGGTTCCAAGAGCTTAAAAATGCTCCCCTGAAAGGTTTGGCACTCGAAACAGAAGGCTTTTTATCACAGGACAAGAAATCAGCCCTCAAAAACCTAACCGGCAGAAAATATTTTTTTGAAAAAATCCCTAAGCCCCGGGGTCACAATTTCAGCACAAATCTGACTTTTGGCAATTCACTCAAAAATGGTTCCAAGAGCTTAAAAATACTCCCCTGAAAGCTTTGGCGATGGAAACCGAAGGCTTTTTATCACAGGACAAGAAATCAGCCCTCAAAAACTTAACCGGCAGAAAATATTTTTTTGAAAAAATCCCTAAGCCCCGGGGTCACAATTTCAGCAAAAATCTGACTTTTGGCAATTCACTCAAAAATGGTGCCAGAAGCTTGCAAATGATCCCCTGAAAGCTTTGGCGATGGATACAGAAGGCTTTTTATCACAGGACAAGAAATCAGCCCTCAAAAACTTAACCGGCAGAAAATATTTTTTTGAAAAAATCCCTAAGCCCCGGGGTCACAATTTCAGCAAAAATCTGACTTTTGGCAGTTCACTCAAAAATGGTTCCAAGAGCTTAAAAATGCTCCCCTGAAAGGTTTGGCACTTGAAACAGAAGGCTTTTGATCACAGGACAAGAAATCAGCCCTGAAAAACTTAACCGGCAGAAAATATTTTTTTGAAAAAATCCCTAAGCCCCGGGGATCACAATTTCAGCAAAAATCTGACTTTTGGCAATTCACTCAAAAATGGTGCCAGCAGCTTGCAAATGATCCCCTGAAAGGTTTGGCACTCGAAACAGAAGGCTTTTTATCAGAGGACAAGAAATCAGCCCTCAAAAACTTAACCGGCAGAAAATATTTTTTGAAAAAATCTCTAAGCCCTGGGGTC
Organism: Podarcis liolepis; assembly: GCF_965112155.1. Taxonomy (NCBI): domain Eukaryota; kingdom Metazoa; phylum Chordata; class Lepidosauria; order Squamata; family Lacertidae; genus Podarcis; species Podarcis liolepis. The sequence continues at coordinate 15,772,138 of NC_139571.1, read as the reverse complement.
ACAATTTCAGCAAAAATCTGACTTTTGGCAGTTCTCTCAAAAATGGTTCCAAGAGCTTAAAAATGCTCCCCTGAAAGGTTTGGCACTCGAAACAGAAGGCTTTTTATCACAGGACAAGAAATCAGCCCTCAAAAACTTAACCGGCAGAAAATATTTTTTTGAAAAAATCCCTAAGCCCCGGGGTCACAATTTCAGCAAAAATCTGACTTTTGGCAATTCACTCAAAAATGGTGCCAGAAGCTTGCAATTTCACAATTTCAGCAAAAATCTGACAATTGGCAATTCACTCAAAAATGGTGCCAGAAGCTTGCAAATGATCCCCTGAAAGCTTTGGCGATGGAAACAGAAGGCTTTTGATCACAGGACAAGAAATCAGCCCTCAAAAACCTAACCGGCAGAAAATATTTCTTTGAAAAAATCCCTAAGCCCCGGGGTCACAATTTCAGCAAAAATCTGACTTTTGGCAATTCACTCAAAAATGGTGCCAGAAGCTTGGAAATGATCCCCTGAAAGCTTTGGCGATGGAAACAGAAGGCTTTTTATCACAGGACAAGAAATCAGCCCTTAAAAACTTAACCGGCAGAAAATATTTTTTTGAAAAAATCCCTAAGCCCCGGGGTCACAATTTCAGCAAAAATCTGACTTTTGGCAGTTCACTCAAAAATGGTTCAAAGAGCTTAAAAATGCTCCCCTGAAAGGTTTGGCACTCGAAACAGAAGGCTTTTTATCACAGGACAAGAAATCAGCCCTCAAAAACTTAACCGGAAGAAAATATTTTTTTGAAAAAATCCCTAAGCCCCGGGGTCACAATTTCAGCAAAAATCTGACTTTTGGCAATTCACTCAAAAATGGTGCCAGAAGCTTGCAATTTCACAATTTCAGCAAAAATCTGACTTTTGGCAATTCACTCAAAAATGGTGCCAGAAGGTTGCAAATGATCCCCTGAAAGCTTTGGCGATGGAAACAGAAGGCTTTTGATCACAGGACAAGAAATCAGCCCTCAAAAACTTAACCGGCAGAAAATATTTTTTTGAAAAAATCCTTAAGCCCCGGGGTCACAATTTCAGCAAAAATCTGACTTTTGGCAATTCACTCAAAAATGGTGCCAGAAGCTTACAAATGATGCGCTGAAAGCTTTGGCGATGGAAACAGAAGGCTTTTTATCACAGGACAAGAAATCAGCCCTCAAAAACTTAACCGGCAGAAAATATTTTTTTGAAAAAATCTCTAAGCCCTGGGGTCACAATTTCAGCAAAAATCTGACTTTTGGCAGTTCACTCAAAAATGGTTCCAAGAGCTTAAAAATGCTCCCCTGAAAGGTTTGGCACTCGAAACAGAAGGCTTTTTATCACAGGACAAGAAATCAGCCCTCAAAAACTTAACCGGCAGAAAATATTTTTTTGAAAAAATCCCTAAGCCCCGGGGTCACAATTTCAGCAAAAATCTGACTTTTGGCAATTCACTCAAAAATGGTGCCAGAAGCTTGCAAATGATCCCCTGAAAGCTTTGGAGATGGAAACAGAAGGCTTTTTATCACAGGACAAGAAATCAGCCCTCAAAAACTTAACCGGCAGAAAATATTTTTTTGAAAAAATCCCTAAGCCCCGGGGTCACAATTTCAGCAAAAATCTGACTTTTGGCAGTTCACTCAAAAATGGTGCCAGAAGCTTGCAAATGATCCGCTGAAATTTTTGGCGATGGAAACAGAAGGCTTTTTATCACAGGACAAGAAATCAGCCCTCAAAAACTTAACCGGCAGAAAATATTTTTTTGAAAAAATCTCTAAGCCCTGGGGTCACAATTTAAGCAAAAATCTGACTTTTGGCAGTTCACTCAAAAATGGTTCCAAGAGCTTAAAAATGCTCCCCTGAAAGGTTTGGCACTCGAAACAGAAGGCTTTTTATCACAGGACAAGAAATCAGCCCTCAAAAACTTAACCGGCAGAAAATATTTTTTTGAAAAAATCCCTAAGGCCCGGGGTCACAATTTCAGCAAAAATCTGACTTTTGGCAATTCACTCAAAAATGGTGCCAGAAGCTTGCAATTTCACAATTTCAGCAAAAATCTGACTATTGGCAATTCACTCAAAAATGGTGCCAAAAGCTTGCAAATGATCCCCTGAAAGCTTTGGCGATGGAAACAGAAGGCTTCTGATCACAGGACAAGAAATCAGCCCTCAAAAACCTAACCGGCAGAAAATATTTTTTTGAAAAAATCCCTAAGCCCCGGGGTCACAATTTCAGCAAAAATCTGACTTTTGGCAGTTCACTCAAAAATGGTTCCAAGAGCTTAAAAATGCTCCCCTGAAAGGTTTGGCATTCGAAACAGAAGGCTTTTTATCACAGGACAAGAAATCAGCCCTCAAAAACCTAACCGGCAGAAAATATTTTTTTGAAAAAATCCCTAAGCCCCGGGGTCACAATTTCAGGAAAAAATCTGACTTTTGGCAATTCCCTCAAAAATGGTGCCAGAAGCTTGCAAATGATCCCCTGAAAGCTTTGGCGATGGAAACAGAAGGCTTTTTATCACAGGACAAGAAATCAGCCCTGAAAAACTTAACCAGCAGAAAATTTTTTTTTTGAAAAAATCCCTAAGCCCCGGGGTCACAATTTCAGCAAAAATCTGACTTTTGGCAATTCACTCAAAAATGGTGCCAGAAGCTTGCAAATGATCCCCTGAAAGGTTTGGCACTCGAAACAGAAGGCTTTTTATCACAGGACAAGAAATCAGCCCTCAAAAACTTAACCGGCAGAAAATATTTTTTTGAAAAAATCCCTAAGCCCCGGGGTCACAATTTCAGCAAAAATCTGACTTTTGGCAATTCACTCAAAAATGGTGCCAGAAGCTTGCAATTTCACAATTTCAGCAAAAATCTGACTATTGGCAATTCACTCAAAAATGGTGCCAGAAGCTTGCAAATGATCCCCTGAAAGCTTTGGCGATGGAAACAGAAGGCTTTTGATCACAGGACAAGAAATCAGCCCTCAAAAACCTAACCGGCAGAAAATATTTTTTTGAAAAAATCCCTAAGCCCCGGGGTCACAATTTCAGCAAAACTCTGACTTTTGGCAATTCACTCAAAAATGGTGCCAGAAGCTTGCAAATGATCCCCTGAAAGCTTTGGCGATGGAAACAGAAGGCTTTTTATCACAGGACAAGAAATCAGCCCTCAAAAACTTAACCGGCAGAAAATATTTTTTTGAAAAAGTCCCTAAGCCCCGGGGTCACAATTTCAGCAAAAATCTGACTTTTGGCAATTCACTCAAAAATGCTGCCAGAAGCTTGCAATTTCACAATTTCAGCAAAAATCTGACTTTTGGCAATTCACTCAAAAATGGTGCCAGAAGTTTGCAAATGATCCCCTGAAAGCTTTGGCGATGGAAACAGAAGGCTTTTTATCACAGGACAAGAAATCAGCCCTCAAAAACTTAACCGGCAGAAAATATTTTTTTGAAAAAATCCTTAAGCCCCGGGGTCACAATTTCAGCAAAAATCTGACTTTTGGCAATTCACTCAAAAATGGTGCCAGAAGCTTACAAATGATCCCCTGAAAGCTTTGGCGATGGAAACAGAAGGCTTTTTATCACAGGACAAGAAATCAGCCCTCAAAAACTTAACCGGCAGAAAATATTTTTTTGAAAAAATCCCTAAGCCCCGGGGTCACAATTTCAGCAAAAATCTGACTTTTGGCAATTCACTCAAAAATGGTGCCAGAAGCTTGCAAATGATCCCCTGAAAGCTTTGGCGATGGAAACAGAAGGCTTTTTATCACAGGACAAGAAATCAGCCCTCAAAAACTTAACCGGCAGAAAATATTTCTTTGAAAAAATCTCTAAGCCCTGGGGTCACAATTTCAGCAAAAATCTGACTTTTGGCAGTTCACTCAAAAATGGTTCCAAGAGCTTAAAAATGCTCCCCTGAAAGGTTTGGCACTCGAAACAGAAGGCTTTTTATCACAGGACAAGAAATCAGCCCTCAAAAACTTAACCGGCAGAAAATATTTTTTTGAAAAAATCCCTAAGCCCCGGGGTCACAATTTCAGGAAAAATCTGACTTTTGGCAATTCACTCAAAAATGGTGCCAGAAGCTTGCAAATGATCCCCTGAAAGCTTTGGCGATGGAAACAGAAGGCTTTTGATCACAGGACAAGAAATCAGCCCTCAAAAACCTAACCGGCAGAAAATATTTTTTTGAAAAAATCCCTAAGCCCCGGGGTCACAATTTCAGCAAAAATCTGACTTTTGGCAGTTCACTCAAAAATGGTTCCAAGAGCTTAAAAATGCTCCCCTGAAAGGTTTGGCAATCGAAACAGAAGGATTTTTATCACAGGACAAGAAATCAGCCCTCAAAAACTTAACCGGCAGAAAATATTTTTTTGAAAAAATCCCTAAGCCCCGGGGTCACAATTTCAGCAAAAATCTGACTTTTGGCAATTCACTCAAAAATGGTGCCAGAAGCTTGCAAATGATCCCCTGAAAGCTTTGGCGATGGAAACAGAAGGCTTTTGATCACAGGACAAGAAATCAGCCCTCAAAAACTTAACCGGCAGAAAATATTTTTTTGAAAAAATCCCTAAGCCCCGGCCGGGGTCACAATTTCAGCAAAAATCTGACTTTTGGCAGTTCACTCAAAAATGGTTCCAAGAGCTTAAAAATGCTCCCCTGAAAGGTTTGGCACTCGAAACAGAAGACTTTTTATCACAGGACAAGAAATCAGCCCTCAAAAACTTAACCGGCAGAAAATATTTTTTTGAAAAAATCCCTAAGCCCCGGCCGGGGTCACAATTTCAGCAAAAATCTGACTTTTGGCAATTCACTCAAAAATGGTGCCAGAAGCTTACAAATGATCCCCTGAAAGCTTTGGCGATGGAAACAGAAGGCTTTTTATCACAGGACAAGAAATCAGCCCTCAAAAACTTAACCGGCAGAAAATATTTTTTTGAAAAAATCCCTAAGCCCCGGAGTCACAATTTCAGCAAAAATCTGACTTTTGGCAATTCACTCAAAAATGGTGCCAGAAGCTTGCAAATGATCCCCTGAAAGCTTTGGCGATGGAAACAGTAGGCTTTTTATCACAGGACAAGAAATCAGCCCTCAAAAACTTAACCGGCAGAAAATATTTTTTTGAAAAAATCCCTAAGCCCCGGAGTCACAATTTCAGCAAAAATCTGACTTTTGGCCGTTCACTCAAAAATGGTTCCAAGAGCTTAAAAATGCTCCCCTGAAAGGTTTGGCACTCAAAACAGAAGGCTTTTTATCACAGGACAAGAAATCAGCCCTCAAAAACTTAACCGGCAGAAAATATTTTTTTGAAAAAATCCCTAAGCCCCGGGGTCACAATTTCAGCAAAAATCTGACTTTTGGCAATTCACTCAAAAATAGTGCCAGAAGCTTGCAAATGATCCCCTGAAAGCTTTGGCGATGGAAACAGAAGGCTTTTTATCACAGGACAAGAAATCAGCCCTCAAAAACTTAACCGGCAGAAAATATTTTTTTGAAAAAATCCCTAAGCCCCGGGGTCACAATTTCAGCAAAAATCTGACTTTTGGCAATTCACTCAAAAATGGTGCCAGAAGCTTGCAAATGATCCCCTGAAAGGTTTGGCACTCGAAACAGAAGGCTTTTTATCACAGGACAAGAAATCAGCCCTCAAAAACTTAACCGGCAGAAAATATTTTTTTGAAAAAATCCCTAAGCCCCGGGGTCACAATTTCAGCAAAAATCTGACTTTTGGCAATTCACTCAAAAATGGAGCCAGAAGCTTGCAAATGATCCCCTGAAAGCTTTGGCGATGGAAACAGAAGGCTTTTTATCACAGGACAAGAAATCAGCCCTCAAAAACTTAACCGGCAGAAAATATTTTTTTGAAAAAATCCCTAAGCCCTGGCCGGGGTCACAATTTCAGCAAAAATCTGACTTTTGGCAATTCACTCAAAAATGGTGCCAGAAGCTTGCAAATGATCCCCTGAAAGCTTTGGCGATGGAAACAGAAGGATTTTTATCACAGGACAAGAAATCAGCCCTCAAAAACGTAACCGGCAGAAAATATTTTTTTGAAAAAATCCCTAAGCCCCGGGGTCACAATTTCAGCAAAAATCTGACTTTTGGCAGTTCACTCAAAAATGGTTCCAAGAGCTTAAAAATGCTCCCCTGAAAGGTTTGGCACTCGAAACAGAAGGCTTTTTATCACAGGACAAGAAATCAGCCCTCAAAAACTTAACCGGCAGAAAATATTTTTTTGAAAAAATCCCTAAGCCCCGGAGTCACAATTTCAGCAAAAATCTGACTTTTGGCAATTCACTCAAAAATGGTGCCAGAAGCTTGCAAATGATCCCCTGAAAGCTTTGGCGATGGAAACAGAAGGCTTTTTATCACAGGACAAGAAATCAGCCCTCAAAAACTTAACCGGCAGAAAATATTTTTTTGAAAAAATCCCTAAACCCGGGGGTCACAATTTCAGCAAAAATCTGACTTTTGGCAATTCACTCAAAAATGGTGCCAGAAGCTTACAAATGATCCTCTGAAAGCTTTGGCGATGGAAACAGAAGGCTTTTTATCACAGGACAAGAAATCAGCCCTCAAAAACTTAACTGGCAGAAATTTTTTTTTTGAAAAAATCCCTAAGCCCCGGAGTCACAATTTCAGCAAAAATCTGACTTTTGGCCGTTCACTCAAAAATGGTTCCAAGAGCTTAAAAATGCTCCCCTGAAAGGTTTGGCACTCAAAACAGAAGGCTTTTTATCACAGGACAAGAAATCAGCCCTCAAAAACTTAACCGGCAGAAAATATTTTTTTGAAAAAATCCCTAAGCCCCGGGGTCACAATTTCAGCAAAAATCTGACTTTTGGCAATTCACTCAAAAATAGTGCCAGAAGCTTGCAAATGATCCCCTGAAAGCTTTGGCGATGGAAACAGAAGGCTTTTTATCACAGGACAAGAAATCAGCCCTCAAAAACTTAACCGGCAGAAAATATTTTTTTGAAAAAATCCCTAAGCCCCGGGGTCACAATTTCAGCAAAAATCTGACTTTTGGCAATTCACTCAAAAATGGTGCCAGAAGCTTGCAAATGATCCCCTGAAAGGTTTGGCACTCGAAACAGAAGGCTTTTTATCACAGGACAAGAAATCAGCCCTCAAAAACTTAACCGGCAGAAAATATTTTTTTGAAAAAATCCCTAAGCCCCGGGGTCACAATTTCAGCAAAAATCTGACTTTTGGCAATTCACTCAAAAATGGTGCCAGAAGCTTGCAAATGATCCCCTGAAAGCTTTGGCGATGGAAACAGAAGGCTTTTTATCACAGGACAAGAAATCAGCCCTCAAAAACTTAACCGGCAGAAAATATTTTTTTGAAAAAATCCCTAAGCCCCGGCCGGGGTAACAATTTCAGCAAAAATCTGACTTTTGGCAATTCACTCAAAAATGGTGCCAGAAGCTTGCACATGATCCCCTGAAAGCTTTGGCGATGGAAACAGAAGGATTTTTATCACAGGACAAGAAATCAGCCCTCAAAAACGTAACCGGCAGAAAATATTTTTTTGAAAAAATCCTTAAGCCCCGGGGTCACAATTTCAGCAAAAATCTGACTTTTGGCAGTTCACTCAAAAATGGTTCCAAGAGCTTAAAAATGCTCCCCTGAAAGGTTTGGCACTCGAAACAGAAGGCTTTTTATCACAGGACAAGAAATCAGCCCTCAAAAACTTAACCGGCAGAAAATATTTTTTTGAAAAAATCCCTAAGCCCCGGCCGGGGTCACAATTTCAGCAAAAATCTGACTTTTGGCAATTCACTCAAAAATGGTGCCAGAAGCTTACAAATGATCCCCTGAAAGCTTTGGCGATGGAAACAGAAGGCTTTTTATCACAGTACAAGAAATCAGCCCTCAAAAACTTAACCGGCAGAAAATATTTTTTTGAAAAAATCCCTAAGCCCCAAAGTCACAATTTCAGCAAAAATCTGACTTTTGGCAGTTCACTCAAAAATGGTTCCAAGAGCTTAAAAATGCTCCCCTGAAAGGTTTGGCACTCGAAACAGAAGGCTTTTTATCACAGGACAAGAAATCAGCCCTCAAAAACCTAACCGGCAGAAAATATTTTTTTGAAAAAATCCCTAAGCCCCGGCCGGGGTCACAATTTCAGCAAAAATCTGACTTTTGGCAATTCACTCAAAAATGGTGCCAGAAGCTTGCAAATGATCCCCTGAAAGCTTTGGCGATGGAAACAGAAGGCTTTTTATCACAGGACAAGAAATCAGCCCTCAAAAACTTAACCGGCAGAAAATATTTTTTTGAAAAAATCCCTAAGCCCCGGGGTCACAATTTCAGCAAAAATCTGACTTTTGGCAATTCACTCAAAAATGGTGCCAGAAGCTTGCAAATGATCCCCTGAAAGCTTTGGCGATGGAAACAGAAGGCTTTTTATCACAGGACAAGAAATCAGCCCTCAAAAACTTAACCGGCAGAAAATATTTTTTTGAAAAAATCCCTAAGCCCCGGCCGGGGTCACAATTTCAGCAAAAATCTGACTTTTGGCAATTCACTCGAAAATGGTGCCAGAAGCTTGCAAATGATCCCCTGAAAGCTTTGGCGATGGAAACAGAAGGATTTTTATCACAGGACAAGAAATCAGCCCTCAAAAACGTAACCGGCAGAAAATATTTTTTTGAAAAAATCCCTAAGCCCCTGGGTCACAATTTCAGCAAAAATCTGACTTTTGGCAGTTCACTCAAAAATGGTTCCAAGAGCTTAAAAATGCTCCCCTGAAAGGTTTGGCACTCGAAACAGAAGGCTTTTTATCACAGGACAAGAAATCAGCCCTCAAAAACTTAACCGGCAGAAAATATTTTTTTGAAAAAATCCCTAAGCCCCGGCCGGGGCCACAATTTCAGCAAAAATCTGACTTTTGGCAATTCACTCAAAAATGGTGCCAGAAGCTTACAAATGATCCCCTGAAAGCTTTGGTGATGGAAACAGAAGGCTTTTTATCACAGGACAAGAAATCAGCCCTCAAAAACTTAACCGGCAGAAAATATTTTTTTGAAAAAATCCCTAAGCCCCGGAGTCACAATTTCAGCAAAAATGTGACTTTTGGCAGTTCACTCAAAAATGGTTCCAAGAGCTTAAAAATGCTCCCCTGAAAGGTTTGGCACTCGAAACAGAAGGCTTTTGATCACAGGACAAGAAATCAGCCCTCAAAAACTTAACCGGCAGAAAATATTTTTTTGAAAAAATCCCTAAGCCCCGGCCGGGGTCACAATTTCAGCAAAAATTTGACTTTTGGCAATTCACTCAAAAATGGTGCCAGAAGCTTGCAAATGATCCCCTGAAAGCTTTGGCGATGGAAACAGAAGGCTTTTTATCACAGGACAAGAAATCAGCCCTCAAAAACTTAACCGGCAGAAAATATTTTTTTGAAAAAATCCCTAAGCCCCGGGGTCACAATTTCAGCAAAAATCTGACTTTTGGCAATTCACTCAAAAATGGTGCCAGAAGCTTGCAAATGATCCCCTGAAAGCTTTGGCGATGGAAACAGAAGGCTTTTTATCACAGGACAAGAAATCAGCCCTCAAAAACTTAACCGGCAGAAAATATTTTTTTGAAAAAATCCCTAAGCCCCGGGGTCACAATTTCAGCAAAAATCTGACTTTTGGCAATTCACTCAAAAATGGTGCCAGAAGCTTGCAAATGATCCCCTGAAAGCTTTGGCGATGGAAACAGAAGGCTTTTGATCACAGGACAAGAAATCAGCCCTCAAAAACCTAACCGGCAGAAAATATTTTTTTGAAAAAATCCCTAAGCCCCGGGGTCACAATTTCAGCAAAACTCTGACTTTTGGCAATTCACTCAAAAATGGTGCCAGAAGCTTGCAAATGATCCCCTGAAAGCTTTGGCGATGGAAACAGAAGGCTTTTTATCACAGGACAAGAAATCAGCCCTCAAAAACTTAACCGGCAGAAAATATTTTTTTGAAAAAATCCCTAAACCCCGGGGTCACAATTTCAGCAAAAATCTGACTTTTGGCAATTCACTCAAAAATGGTGCCAGAAGCTTACAAATGATCCTCTGAAAGCTTTGGCGATGGAAACAGAAGGCTTTTTATCACAGGGCAAGAAATCAGCCCTCAAAAACTTAACCGGCAGAAATTTTTTTTTTGAAAAAATCCCTAAGCCCCGGAGTCACAATTTCAGCAAAAATCTGACTTTTGGCCGTTCACTCAAAAATGGTTCCAAGAGCTTAAAAATGCTCCCCTGAAAGGTTTGGCACTCAAAACAGAAGGCTTTTTATCACAGGACAAGAAATCAGCCCTCAAAAACTTAACCGGCAGAAAATATTTTTTTGAAAAAATCCCTAAGCCCCGGGGTCACAATTTCAGCAAAAATCTGACTTTTGGCAATTCACTCAAAAATAGTGCCAGAAGCTTGCAAATGATCCCCTGAAAGCTTTGGCGATGGAAACAGAAGGCTTTTTATCACAGGACAAGAAATCAGCCCTCAAAAACTTAACCGGCAGAAAATATTTTTTTGAAAAAATCCCTAAGCCCCGGGGTCACAATTTCAGCAAAAATCTGACTTTTGGCAATTCACTCAAAAATGGTGCCAGAAGCTTCCAAATAATCCCCTGAAATGTTTGGCACTCGAAACAGAAGGCTTTTTATCACAGGACAAGAAATCAGCCCTCAAAAACTTAACCGGCAGAAAATATTTTTTTGAAAAAATCCCTAAGCCCCGGGGTCACAATTTCAGCAAAAATCTGACTTTTGGCAATTCACTCAAAAATGGTGCCAGAAGCTTGCAAATGATCCCCTGAAAGCTTTGGCGATGGAAACAGAAGGCTTTTTATCACAGGACAAGAAATCAGCCCTCAAAAACTTAACCGGCAGAAAATATTTTTTTGAAAAAATCCCTAAGCCCCGGCCGGGGTCACAATTTCAGCAAAAATCTGACTTTTGGCAATTCACTCAAAAATGGTGCCAGAAGCTTGCAAATGATCCCCTGAAAGCTTTGGCGATGGAAACAGAAGGCTTCTGATCACAGGACAAGAAATCAGCCCTCAAAAACCTAACCGGCAGAAAATATTTTTTTGAAAAAATCCCTAAGCCCCGGGGTCACAATTTCAGCAAAAATCTGACTTTTGGCAGTTCACTCAAAAATGGTTCCAAGAGCTTAAAAATGCTCCCCTGAAAGGTTTGGCATTCGAAACAGAAGGCTTTTTATCACAGGACAAGAAATCAGCCCTCAAAAACCTAACCGGCAGAAAATATTTTTTTGAAAAAATCCCTAAGCCCCGGGGTCACAATTTCAGGAAAAAATCTGACTTTTGGCAATTCACTCAAAAATGGTGCCAGAAGCTTGCAAATGATCCCCTGAAAGCTTTGGCGATGGAAACAGAAGGCTTTTTATCACAGGACAAGAAATCAGCCCTGAAAAACTTAACCAGCAGAAAATTTTTTTTTTGAAAAAATCCCTAAGCCCCGGGGTCACAATTTCAGCAAAAATCTGACTTTTGGCAATTCACTCAAAAATGGTGCCAGAAGCTTGCAAATGATCCCCTGAAAGGTTTGGCACTCGAAACAGAAGGCTTTTTATCACAGGACAAGAAATCAGCCCTCAAAAACTTAACCGGCAGAAAATATTTTTTTGAAAAAGTCCCTAAGCCCCGGGGTCACAATTTCAGCAAAAATTTGACTTTTGGCAATTCACTCAAAAATGGTGCCAGAAGCTTGCAAATGATCCGCTGAAAGCTTTGGCGATGGAAACAGAAGGCTTTTTATCACAGGACAAGAAATCAGCCCTCAAAAACTTAACCGGCAGAAAATATTTTTTTGAAAAAATCTCTAAGCCCTGGGGTCACAATTTAAGCAAAAATCTGACTTTTGGCAGTTCACTCAAAAATGGTTCCAAGAGCTTAAAAATGCTCCCCTGAAAGGTTTGGCACTCGAAACAGAAGGCTTTTTATCACAGGACAAGAAATCAGCCCTCAAAAACTTAACCGGCAGAAAATATTTTTTTGAAAAAATCCCTAAGGCCCGGGGTCACAATTTCAGCAAATATATGACTTTTGGCAATTCATTCAAAAATGGTGCCAGAAGCTTGCAATTTCACAATTTCAGCAAAAATCTGACTATTGGCAATTCACTCAAAAATGGTGCCAGAAGCTTGCAAATGATCCCCTGAAAGCTTTGGCGATGGAAACAGAAGGCTTCTGATCACAGGACAAGAAATCAGCCCTCAAAAACCTAACCGGCAGAAAATATTTTTTTGAAAAAATCCCTAAGCCCCGGGGTCACAATTTCAGCAAAAATCTGACTTTTGGCAGTTCACTCAAAAATGGTTCCAAGAGCTTAAAAATGCTCCCCTGAAAGGTTTGGCATTCAAAACAGAAGGCTTTTTATCACAGGAGAAGAAATCAGCCCTCAAAAACCTAACCGGCAGAAAATATTTTTTTGAAAAAATCCCTAAGCCCCGGGGTCACAATTTCAGGAAAAAATCTGACTTTTGGCAATTCACTCAAAAATGGTGCCAGAAGCTTGCAAATGATCCCCTGAAAGCTTTGGCGATGGAAACAGAAGGCTTTTTATCACAGGACAAGAAATCAGCCCTGAAAAACTTAACCAGCAGAAAATTTTTTTTTTGAAAAAATCCCTAAGCCCCGGGGTCACAATTTCAGCAAAAATCTGACTTTTGGCAATTCACTCAAAAATGGTGCCAGAAGCTTGCAAATGATCCCCTGAAAGGTTTGGCACTCGAAACAGAAGGCTTTTTATCACAGGACAAGAAATTAGCCCTCAAAAACTTAACCATAAGAAAATATTTTTTTGAAAAAGTCCCTAAGCCCCGGGGTCACAATTTCAGCAAAAATTTGACTTTTGGCAATTCACTCAAAAATGGTGCCAGAAGCTTGCAAATGATCCCCTGAAAGCTTTGGCGATGGAAACAGAAGGCTTTTTATCACAGGACAAGAAATCAGCCCTCAAAAACCTAACCGGCAGAAAATATTTTTTTGAAAAAATCCCTAAGCCCCGGGGTCACAATTTCAGCAAAAATCTGACTTTTGGCAGTTCACTCAAAAATGGTTCCAAGAGCTTAAAAATGCTCCCCTGAAAGGTTTGGCACTCGAAACAGAAGGCTTTTTATCACAGGACAAGAAATCAGCCCTCAAAAACCTAACCGGCAGAAAATATTTTTTTGAAAATATCCCTAAGCCCCGGGGTCACAATTTCAGCAAAAATCTGACTTTTGGCAGTTCACTCAAAAATGGTGCCAGAAGCTTGCAAATGATCTCCTGAAAGCTTTGGCGATGGAAACAGAAGGGTTTTTATCACAGGACAAGAAATCAGCCCTCAAAAACTTAACCGGCAGAAAATATTTTTTTGAAAAAATCCCTAAGCCCCGGGGTCACAATTTCAGCAAAAATCTGACTTTTGGCAATTCACTCAAAAATGGTGCCAGAAGCTTGCAAATGATCCCCTCAAAGCTTTGGCGATGGAAACAGAAGGCTTTTTATCACAGGACAAGAAATCAGCCCTCAAAAACTTAACCGGCAGAAAATATTTTTTTGAAAAAATCCCTAAGCCCCGGGGTCACAATTTCAGCAAAAATCTGACTTTTGGCAGTTCACTCAAAAATGGTGCCAGAAGCTTGCAAATGATCCGCTGAAAGCTTTGGCGATGGAAACAGAAGGCTTTTTATCACAGGACAAGAAATCAGCCCTCAAAAACTTAACCGGCAGAAAATATTTTTTTGAAAAAATCTCTAAGCCCTGGGGTCACAATTTCAGCAAAAATCTGACTTTTGGCAGTTCACTCAAAAATGGTTCCAAGAGCTTAAAAATGCTCCCCTGAAAGGTTTGGCACTCGAAACAGAAGGCTTTTTATCACAGGACAAGAAATCAGCCCTCAAAAACTTAACCGGCAGAAAATATTTTTTTGAAAAAATCCCTAAGCCCCGGGGTCACAATTTCAGCAAAAATCTGACTTTTGGCAATTCACTCAAAAATGGTGCCAGAAGCTTGCAATTTCACAATTTCAGCAAAAATCTGACTATTGGCAATTCACTCAAAAATGGTGCCAGAAGCTTGCAAATGATCCCCTGAAAGCTTTGGCGATGGAAACAGAAGGATTTTGATCACAGGACAAGAAATCAGCCCTCAAAAACCTAACCGGCAGAAAATATTTTTTTGAAAAAATCCCTAAGCCCCGGGGTCACAATTTCAGCAAAACTCTGACTTTTGGCAATTCACTCAAAAATGGTGCCAGAAGCTTGCAAATGATCCCCTGAAAGCTTTGGCGATGGAAACAGAAGGCTTTTTATCACAGGACAAGAAATCAGCCCTCAAAAACTTAACCGGCAGAAAATATTTTTTTGAAAAAGTCCCTAAGCCCCGGGGTCACAATTTCAGCAAAAATTTGACTTATGGCAATTCACTCAAAAATGGTGCCAGAAGCTTGCAAATGATCCCCTGAAAGCTTTGGCGATGGAAACAGAAGGCTTTTTATCACAGGACAAGAAATCAGCCCTCAAAAACTTAACCGGCAGAAAATATTTTTTTGAAAAAATCCCTAAGCCCCGGGGTCACAATTTCAGCAAAAATCTGACTTTTGGCAGTTCAGTCAAAAATGGTTCCAAGAGCTTAAAAATGCTCCCCTGAAAGGTTTTGTCACTCGAAACAGAAGGCTTTTTATCACAGGACAAGAAATCAGCCCTCAAAAACTTAACCGGCAGAAAATATTTTTTTGAAAAAATCCCTAAGCCCCGGGGTCACAATTTCAGCAAAAATCTGACTTTTGGCAATTCACTCAAAAATGCTGCCAGAAGCTTGCAATTTCACAATTTCAGCAAAAATCTGACTTTTGGCAATTCACTCAAAAATGGTGCCAGAAGCTTGCAAATGATCCCCTGAAAGCTTTGGCGATGGAAACAGAAGGCTTTTGATCACAGGACAAGAAATCAGCCCTCAAAAACCTAACCGGCAGAAAATATTTTTTTGAAAAAATCCCTAATCCCCGGGGTCACAATTTCAGCAAAACTCTGACTTTTGGCAATTCACTCAAAAATGGTGCCAGAAGCTTGCAAATGATCCCCTGAAAGCTTTGGCGATGGAAACAGAAGGCTTTTTATCACAGGACAAGAAATCAGCCCTCAAAAACTTAACCGGCAGAAAATATTTTTTTGAAAAAGTCCCTAAGCCCCGGGGTCACAATTTCAGCAAAAATTTGACTTATGGCAATTCACTCAAAAATGGTGCCAGAAGCTTGCAAATGATCCCCTGAAAGCTTTGGCGATGGAAACAGAAGGCTTTTTATCACAGGACAAGAAATCAGCCCTCAAAAACTTAATCGGCAGAAAATATTTTTTTGAAAAAATCCCTAAGCCCCGGGGTCACAATTTCAGCAAAAATCTGACTTTTGGCAGTTCAGTCAAAAATGGTTCCAAGAGCTTAAAAATGCTCCCCTGAAAGGTTTTGTCACTCGAAACAGAAGGCTTTTTATCACAGGACAAGAAATCAGCCCTCAAAAACTTAACCGGCAGAAAATATTTTTTTGAAAAAATCCCTAAGCCCCGGGGTCACAATTTCAGCAAAAATCTGACTTTTGGCAATTCACTCAAAAATGCTGCCAGAAGCTTGCAATTTCACAATTTCAGCAAAAATCTGACTTTTGGCAATTCACTCAAAAATGGTGCCAGAAGGTTGCAAATGATCCCCTGAAAGCTTTGGCGATGGAAACAGAAGGCTTTTTATCACAGGACAAGAAATCAGCCCTCAAAAACTTAACCGGCAGAAAATATTTTTTTGAAAAAATCCTGAAGCCCCGGGGTCACAATTTCAGCAAAAATCTGACTTTTGGCAATTCACTCAAAAATGGTGCCAGAAGCTTACAAATGATCCCCTGAAAGCTTTGGCGATGGAAACAGAAGGCTTTTTATCACAGGACAAGAAATCAGCCCTCAAAAACTTAACCGGCAGAAAATATTTTTTTGAAAAAATCCCTAAGCCCCGGGGTCACAATTTCAGCAAAAATCTGACTTTTGGCAGTTCACTCAAAAATGGTGCCAGAAGCTTGCAAATGATCCGCTGAAAGCTTTGGCGATGGAAACAGAAGGCTTTTTATCACAGGACAAGAAATCAGCCCTCAAAAACTTAACCGGCAGAAAATATTTTTTTGAAAAAATCTCTAAGCCCTGGGGTCACAATTTCAGCAAAAATCTGACTTTTGGCAGTTCACTCAAAAATGGTTCCAAGAGCTTAAAAATGCTCCCCTGAAAGGTTTGGCACTCGAAACAGAAGGCTTTTTATCACAGGACAAGAAATCAGCCCTCAAAAACTTAACCGGCAGAAAATATTTTTTTGAAAAAATCCCTAAGCCCCGGGGTCACAATTTCAGCAAAAATCTGACTTTTGGCAATTCACTCAAAAATGGTGCCAGAAGCTTGCAAATGATCCCCTGAAAGCTTTGGCGATGGAAACAGAAGGCTTTTGATCACAGGACAAGAAATCAGCCCTCAAAAACCTAACCGGCAGAAAATATTTTTTTGAAAAAATCCCTAAGCCCCGGGGTCACAATTTCAGCAAAAATCTGACTTTTGGCAATTCACTCAAAAATGGTGCCAGAAGCTTACAAATGATCCCCTGAAAGCTTTGGCGATGGAAACAGAAGGCTTTTTATCACAGGACAAGAAATCAGCCCTCAAAAACTTAACCGGCAGAAAATATTTTTTTGAAAAAATCCCTAAGCCCCGGGGTCACAATTTCAGCAAAAATCTGACTTTTGGCAGTTCATTCAAAAATGGTGCCAGAAGCTTGCAAATGATCCGCTGAAAGCTTTGGCGATGGAAACAGAAGGCTTTTTATCACAGGACAAGAAATCAGCCCTCAAAAACTTAACCGGCAGAAAATATTTTTTTGAAAAAATCTCTAAGCCCTGGGGTCACAATTTCAGCAAAAATCTGACTTTTGGCAGTTCACTCAAAAATGGTTCCAAGAGCTTAAAAATGCTCCCCTGAAAGGTTTGGCACTCGAAACAGAAGGCTTTTTATCACAGGACAAGAAATCAGCCCTCAAAAACTTAACCGGCAGAAAATATTTTTTTGAAAAAATCCCTAAGCCCCGGGGCCACAATTTCAGCAAAAATCTGACTTTTGGCAATTCACTCAAAAATGCTGCCAGAAGCTTGCAATTTCACAATTTCAGCAAAAATCTGACTTTTGGCAATTCACTCAAAAATGGTGCCAGAAGGTTGCAAATGATCCCCTGAAAGCTTTGGCGATGGAAACAGAAGGCTTTTTATCACAGGACAAGAAATCAGCCCTCAAAAACTTAACCGGCAGAAAATATTTTTTTGAAAAAATCCTTAAGCCCCGGGGTCACAATTTCAGCAAAAATCTGACTTTTGGCAATTCACTCAAAAATGGTGCCAGAAGCTTACAAATGATCCCCTGAAAGCTTTGGCGATGGAAACAGAAGGCTTTTTATCACAGGACAAGAAATCAGCCCTCAAAAACTTAACCGGCAGAAAATATTTTTTTGAAAAAATCCCTAAGCCCCGGGGTCACAATTTCAGCAAAAATCTGACTTTTGGCAGTTCACTCAAAAATGGTGCCAGAAGCTTGCAAATGATCCGCTGAAAGCTTTGGCGATGGAAACAGAAGGCTTTTTATCACAGGACAAGAAATCAGCCCTCAAAAACTTAACCGGCAGAAAATATTTTTTTGAAAAAATCTCTAAGCCCTGGGGTCACAATTTCAGCAAAAATCTGACTTTTGGCAGTTCACTCAAAAATGGTTCCAAGAGCTTAAAAATGCTCCCCTGAAAGGTTTGGCACTCGAAACAGAAGGCTTTTTATCACAGGACAAGAAATCAGCCCTCAAAAACTTAACCGGCAGAAAATATTTTTTTGAAAAAATCCCTAAGCCCCGGGGTCACAATTTCAGCAAAAATCTGACTTTTGGCAATTCACTCAAAAATGGTGCCAGAAGCTTGCAAATGATCCCCTGAAAGCTTTGGCGATGGAAACAGAAGGCTTTTGATCACAGGACAAGAAATCAGCCCTCAAAAACCTAACCGGCAGAAAATATTTTTTTGAAAAAATCCCTAAGCCCCGGGGTCACAATTTCAGCAAAAATCTGACTTTTGGCAGTTCACTCAAAAATGGTTCCAAGAGCTTAAAAATGCTCCCCTGAAAGGTTTGGCACTCGAAACAGAAGGCTTTTTATCCCAGGACAAGAAATCAGCCCTCAAAAACTTAACCGGCAGAAAATATTTTTTTGAAAAAATCCCTAAGCCCCGGGGTCACAATTTCAGCGAAAATCTGACTTTTGGCAATTCACTCAAAAATGGTGCCAGAAGCTTGCAAATGATCCCCTGAAAGCTTTGGCGATGGAAACAGAAGGCTTTTGATCACAGGACAAGAAATCAGCCCTCAAAAACCTAACCGGCAGAAAATATTTTTTTGAAAAAATCCCTAAGCCCCGGGGTCACAATTTCAGCAAAAATCTGACTTTTGGCAGTTCACTCAAAAATGGTTCCAAGAGCTTAAAAATGCTCCCCTGAAAGGTTTGGCACTCGAAACAGAAGGATTTTTATCACAGGACAAGAAATCAGCCCTCAAAAACTTAACCGGCAGAAAATATTTTTTTGAAAAAATCCCTAAGCCCCGGGGTCACAATTTCAGCAAAAATCTGACTTTTGGCAATTCACTCAAAAATGGTGCCAGAAGCTTGCAAATGATCCCCTGAAAGCTTTGGCGATGGAAACAGAAGGCTTTTTATCACAGGACAAGAAATCAGCCCTCAAAAACTTAACCGGCAGAAAATATTTTTTTGAAAAAATCCCTAAGCCCCGGCCGGGGTCACAATTTCAGCAAAAATCTGACTTTTGGCAATTCACTCAAAAATGGTGCCAGAAGCTTGCAAATGATCCCCTGAAAGCTTTGGCGATGGAAACAGAAGGATTTTTATCACAGGACAAGAAATCAGCCCTCAAAAACGTAACCGGCAGAAAATATTTTTTTTGAAAAAATCCCTAAGCCCCGGGGTCACAATTTCAGCAAAAATCTGACTTTTGGCAGTTCACTCAAAAATGGTTCCAAGAGCTTAAAAATGCTCCCCTGAAAGGTTTGGCACTCGAAACAGAAGGCTTTTTATCACAGGACAAGAAATCAGCCCTCAAAAACTTAACCGGCAGAAAATATTTTTTTGAAAAAATCCCTAAGCCCCGGCCGGGGTCACAATTTCAGCAAAAATCTGACTTTTGGCAATTCACTCAAAAATGGTGCCAGAAGCTTACAAATGATCCCCTGAAAGCTTTGGCGATGGAAACAGAAGGCTTTTTATCACAGGACAAGAAATCAGCCCTCAAAAACTTAACCGGCAGAAAATATTTTTTTGAAAAAATCCCTAAGCCCCGGAGTCACAATTTCAGCAAAAATCTGACTTTTGGCAATTCACTCAAAAATGGTGCCAGAAGCTTGCAAATGATCCCCTGAAAGCTTTGGCGATGGAAACAGTAGGCTTTTTATCACAGGACAAGAAATCAGCCCTCAAAAACTTAACCGGCAGAATTTTTTTTTTTGAAAAAATCCCTAAGCCCCGGAGTCACAATTTCAGCAAAAATCTGACTTTTGGCCGTTCACTCAAAAATGGTTCCAAGAGCTTAAAAATGCTCCCCTGAAAGGTTTGGCACTCAAAACAGAAGGCTTTTTATCACAGGACAAGAAATCAGCCCTCAAAAACTTAACCGGCAGAAAATATTTTTTTGAAAAAATCCCTAAGCCCCGGGGTCACAATTTCAGCAAAAATCTGACTTTTGGCAATTCACTCAAAAATGGTGCCAGAAGCTTGCAAATGATCCCCTGAAAGGTTTGGCACTCGAAACAGAAGGCTTTTTATCACAGGACAAGAAATCAGCCCTCAAAAACTTAACCGGCAGAAAATATTTTTTTGAAAAAATCCCTAAGCCCCGGGGTCACAATTTCAGCAAAAATCTGACTTTTGGCAATTCACTCAAAAATGGTGCCAGAAGCTTGCAAATGATCCCCTGAAAGCTTTGGCGATGGAAACAGAAGGCTTTTTATCACAGGACAAGAAATCAGCCCTCAGAAACGTAACCGGCAGAAAATATTTTTTTGAAAAAATCCCTAAGCCCTGGCCGGGGTCACAATTTCAGCAAAAATCTGACTTTTGGCAATTCACTCAAAAATGGTGCCAGAAGCTTGCAAATGATCCCCTGAAAGCTTTGGCGATGGAAACAGAAGGCTTTTGATCACAGGACAAGAAATCAGCCCTCAAAAACCTAACCGGCAGAAAATATTTTTTTGAAAAAATCCCTAAGCCCCGGGGTCACAATTTCAGCAAAAATCTGACTTTTGGCAGTTCACTCAAATATGGTTCCAAGAGCTTAAAAATGCTCCCCTGAAAGGTTTGGCACTCGAAACAGAAGGCTTTTTATCACAGGACAAGAAATCAGCCCTCAAAAACTTAACCGGCAGAAAATATTTTTTTGAAAAAATCCCTAAGCCCCGGGGTCACAATTTCAGCAAAAATCTGACTTTTGGCAATTCACTCAAAAATGGTGCCAGAAGCTTGCAAATGATCCCCTGAAAGCTTTGGCGATGGAAACAGAAGGCTTTTTATCACAGGACAAGAAATCAGCCCTCAAAAACTTAACCGGCAGAAAATATTTCTTTGAAAAAATCTCTAAGCCCTGGGGTCACAATTTCAGCAAAAATCTGACTTTTGGCAGTTCACTCAAAAATGGTTCCAAGAGCTTAAAAATGCTCCCCTGAAAGGTTTGGCACTCGAAACAGAAGGCTTTTTATCACAGGACAAGAAATCAGCCCTCAAAAACTTAACCGGCAGAAAATATTTTTTTGAAAAAATCCCTAAGCCCCGGGGTCACAATTTCAGCAAAAATCTGACTTTTGGCAATTCACTCAAAAATGGTGCCAGAAGCTTGCAAATGATCCCCTGAAAGCTTTGGCGATGGAAACAGAAGGCTTTTGATCACAGGACAAGAAATCAGCCCTCAAAAACCTAACCGGCAGAAAATATTTTTTTGAAAAAATCCCTAAGCCCCGGGGTCACAATTTCAGCAAAAATCTGACTTTTGGCAGTTCACTCAAAAATGGTTCCAAGAGCTTAAAAATGCTCCCCTGAAAGGTTTGGCACTCGAAACAGAAGGCTTTTTATCACAGGACAAGAAATCAGCCCTCAAAAACTTAACCGGCAGAAAATATTTTTTTGAAAAAATCCCTAAGCCCCGGAGTCACAATTTCAGCAAAAATCTGACTTTTGGCAATTCACTCAAAAATGGTGCCAGAAGCTTGCAAATGATCCCCTGAAAGCTTTGGCGATGGAAACAGAAGGCTTTTTATCACAGGACAAGAAATCAGCCCTCAAAAACTTAACCGGCAGAAAATATTTTTTTGAAAAAATCCCTAAGCCCCGGGGTCACAATTTCAGCAAAAATCTGACTTTTGGCAATTCACTCAAAAATGGTGCCAGAAGCTTGCAAATGATCCCCTGAAAGGTTTGGCACTCGAAACAGAAGGCTTTTTATCACAGGACAAGAAATCAGCCCTCAAAAACTTAACCGGCAGAAAATATTTTTTTGAAAAAATCCCTAAGCCCCGGGGTCACAATTTCAGCAAAAATCTGACTTTTGGCAATTCACTCAAAAATGGTGCCAGAAGCTTGCAAATGATCCCCTGAAAGCTTTGGCGATGGAAACAGAAGGCTTTTTATCACAGGACAAGAAATCAGCCCTCAAAAACTTAACCGGCAGAAAATATTTTTTTGAAAAAATCCCTAAGCCCCGGCCGGGGTCACAATTTCAGCAAAAATCTGACTTTTGGCAATTCACTCAAAAATGGTGCCAGAAGCTTGCAAATGATCCCCTGAAAGCTTTGGCGATGGAAACAGAAGGATTTTTATCACAGGACAAGAAATCAGCCCTCAAAAACGTAACCGGCAGAAAATATTTTTTTGAAAAAATCCCTAAGCCCCGGGGTCACAATTTCAGCAAAAATCTGACTTTTGGCAGTTCACTCAAAAATGGTTCCAAGAGCTTAAAAATGCTCCCCTGAAAGGTTTGGCACTCGAAACAGAAGGCTTTTTATCACAGGACAAGAAATCAGCCCTCAAAAACTTAACCGGCAGAAAATATTTTTTTGAAAAAATCCCTAAGCCCCGGCCGGGGTCACAATTTCAGCAAAAATCTGACTTTTGGCAATTCACTCAAAAATGGTGCCAGAAGCTTACAAATGATCCCCTGAAAGCTTTGGCGATGGAAACAGAAGGCTTTTTATCACAGTACAAGAAATCAGCCCTCAAAAACTTAACCGGCAGAAAATATTTTTTTGAAAAAATCCCTAAGCCCCGGAGTCACAATTTCAGCAAAAATCTGACTTTTGGCAGTTCACTCAAAAATGGTTCCAAGAGCTTAAAAATGCTCCCCTGAAAGGTTTGGCACTCGAAACAGAAGGCTTTTTATCACAGGACAAGAAATCAGCCCTCAAAAACTTAACCGGCAGAAAATATTTTTTTGAAAAAATCCCTAAGCCCCGGCCGGGGTCACAATTTCAGCAAAAATCTGACTTTTGGCAATTCACTCAAAAATGGTGCCAGAAGCTTGCAAATGATCCCCTGAAAGCTTTGGCGATGGAAACAGAAGGCTTTTTATCACAGGACAAGAAATCAGCCCTCAAAAACTTAACCGGCAGAAAATATTTTTTTGAAAAAATCCCTAAGCCCCGGGGTCACAATTTCAGCAAAAATCTGACTTTTGGCAATTCACTCAAAAATGGTGCCAGAAGCTTGCAAATGATCCCCTGAAAGCTTTGGCGATGGAAACAGAAGGCTTTTTATCACAGGACAAGAAATCAGCCCTCAAAAACTTAACCGGCAGAAAATATTTTTTTGAAAAAATCCCTAAGCCCCGGCCGGGGTCACAATTTCAGCAAAAATCTGACTTTTGGCAATTCACTCGAAAATGGTGCCAGAAGCTTGCAAATGATCCCCTGAAAGCTTTGGCGATGGAAACAGAAGGATTTTTATCACAGGACAAGAAATCAGCCCTCAAAAACGTAACCGGCAGAAAATATTTTTTTGAAAAAATCCCTAAGCCCCGGAGTCACAATTTCAGCAAAAATCTGACTTTTGGCAGTTCACTCAAAAATGGTTCCAAGAGCTTAAAAATGCTCCCCTGAAAGGTTTGGCACTCGAAACAGAAGGCTTTTTATCACAGGACAAGAAATCAGCCCTCAAAAACTTAACCGGCAGAAAATATTTTTTTGAAAAAATCCCTAAGCCCCGGCCGGGGTCACAATTTCAGCAAAAATCTGACTTTTGGCAATTCACTCAAAAATGGTGCCAGAAGCTTACAAATGATCCCCTGAAAGCTTTGGCGATGGAAACAGAAGGCTTTTTATCACAGTACAAGAAATCAGCCCTCAAAAACTTAACCGGCAGAAAATATTTTTTTGAAAAAATCCCTAAGCCCCGGAGTCACAATTTCAGCAAAAATGTGACTTTTGGCAGTTCACTCAAAAATGGTTCCAAGAGCTTAAAAATGCTCCCCTGAAAGGTTTGGCACTCGAAACAGAAGGCTTTTTATCACAGGACAAGAAATCAGCCCTCAAAAACTTAACCGGCAGAAAATATTTTTTTGAAAAAATCCCTAAGCCCCGGCCGGGGTCACAATTTCAGCAAAAATCTGACTTTTGGCAATTCACTCAAAAATGGTGCCAGAAGCTTGCAAATGATCCCCTGAAAGCTTTGGCGATGGAAACAGAAGGCTTTTTATCACAGGACAAGAAATCAGCCCTCAAAAACTTAACCGGCAGAAAATATTTTTTTGAAAAAATCCCTAAGCCCCGGGGTCACAATTTCAGCAAAAATCTGACTTTTGGCAATTCACTCAAAAATGGTGCCAGAAGCTTGCAAATGATCCCCTGAAAGGTTTGGCACTCGAAACAGAAGGCTTTTTATCACAGGACAAGAAATCAGCCCTCAAAAACTTAACCGGCAGAAAATATTTTTTTGAAAAAATCCCTAAGCCCCGGGGTCACAATTTCAGCAAAAATCTGACTTTTGGCAGTTCACTCAAAAATGGTTCCAAGAGCTTAAAAATGCTCCCCTGAAAGGTTTGGCACTCGAAACAGAAGGCTTTTGATCACAGGACAAGAAATCAGCCCTCAAAAACTTAACCGGCAGAAAATATTTTTTTGAAAAAATCCCTAAGCCCCGGCCGGGGTCACAATTTCAGCAAAAATCTGACTTTTGGCAATTCACTCAAAAATGGTGCCAGAAGCTTACAAATGATCCCCTGAAAGCTTTGGCGATGGAAACAGAAGGCTTTTTATCACAGTACAAGAAATCAGCCCTCAAAAACTTAACCGGCAGAAAATATTTTTTTGAAAAAATCCCTAAGCCCCGGAGTCACAATTTCAGCAAAAATCTGACTTTTGGCAGTTCACTCAAAAATGGTTCCAAGAGCTTAAAAATGCTCCCCTGAAAGGTTTGGCACTCGAAACAGAAGGCTTTTTATCACAGGACAAGAAATCAGCCCTCAAAAACTTAACCGGCAGAAAATATTTTTTTGAAAAAATCCCTAAGCCCCGGCCGGGGTCACAATTTCAGCAAAAATCTGACTTTTGGCAATTCACTCAAAAATGGTGCCAGAAGCTTGCAAATGATCCCCTGAAAGCTTTGGCGATGGAAACAGAAGGCTTTTTATCACAGGACAAGAAATCAGCCCTCAAAAACTTAACCGGCAGAAAATATTTTTTTGAAAAAATCCCTAAGCCCCGGGGTCACAATTTCAGCAAAAATCTGACTTTTGGCAATTCACTCAAAAATGGTGCCAGAAGCTTGCAAATGATCCCCTGAAAGCTTTGGCGATGGAAACAGAAGGCTTTTTATCACAGGACAAGAAATCAGCCCTCAAAAACTTAACCGGCAGAAAATATTTTTTTGAAAAAATCCCTAAGCCCCGGCCGGGGTCACAATTTCAGCAAAAATCTGACTTTTGGCAATTCACTCGAAAATGGTGCCAGAAGCTTGCAAATGATCCCCTGAAAGCTTTGGCGATGGAAACAGAAGGATTTTTATCACAGGACAAGAAATCAGCCCTCAAAAACGTAACCGGCAGAAAATATTTTTTTGAAAAAATCCCTAAGCCCCGGAGTCACAATTTCAGCAAAAATCTGACTTTTGGCAGTTCACTCAAAAATGGTTCCAAGAGCTTAAAAATGCTCCCCTGAAAGGTTTGGCACTCGAAACAGAAGGCTTTTTATCACAGGACAAGAAATCAGCCCTCAAAAACTTAACCGGCAGAAAATATTTTTTTGAAAAAATCCCTAAGCCCCGGCCGGGGTCACAATTTCAGCAAAAATCTGACTTTTGGCAATTCACTCAAAAATGGTGCCAGAAGCTTACAAATGATCCCCTGAAAGCTTTGGCGATGGAAACAGAAGGCTTTTTATCACAGTACAAGAAATCAGCCCTCAAAAACTTAACCGGCAGAAAATATTTTTTTGAAAAAATCCCTAAGCCCCGGAGTCACAATTTCAGCAAAAATGTGACTTTTGGCAGTTCACTCAAAAATGGTTCCAAGAGCTTAAAAATGCTCCCCTGAAAGGTTTGGCACTCGAAACAGAAGGCTTTTTATCACAGGACAAGAAATCAGCCCTCAAAAACTTAACCGGCAGAAAATATTTTTTTGAAAAAATCCCTAAGCCCCGGCCGGGGTCACAATTTCAGCAAAAATCTGACTTTTGGCAATTCACTCAAAAATGGTGCCAGAAGCTTGCAAATGATCCCCTGAAAGCTTTGGCGATGGAAACAGAAGGCTTTTTATCACAGGACAAGAAATCAGCCCTCAAAAACTTAACCGGCAGAAAATATTTTTTTGAAAAAATCCCTAAGCCCCGGGGTCACAATTTCAGCAAAAATCTGACTTTTGGCAATTCACTCAAAAATGGTGCCAGAAGCTTGCAAATGATCCCCTGAAAGGTTTGGCACTCGAAACAGAAGGCTTTTTATCACAGGACAAGAAATCAGCCCTCAAAAACTTAACCGGCAGAAAATATTTTTTTGAAAAAATCCCTAAGCCCCGGGGTCACAATTTCAGCAAAAATCTGACTTTTGGCAATTCACTCAAAAATGGTGCCAGAAGCTTGCAAATGATCCCCTGAAAGCTTTGGCGATGGAAACAGAAGGCTTTTGATCACAGGACAAGAAATCAGCCCTCAAAAACCTAACCGGCAGAAAATATTTTTTTGAAAAAATCCCTAAGCCCCGGGGTCACAATTTCAGCAAAACTCTGACTTTTGGCAATTCACTCAAAAATGGTGCCAGAAGCTTGCAAATGATCCCCTGAAAGCTTTGGCGATGGAAACAGAAGGCTTTTTATCACAGGACAAGAAATCAGCCCTCAAAAACTTAACCGGCAGAAATTTTTTTTTTGAAAAAATCCCTAAGCCCCGGGGTCACAATTTCAGCAAAAATCTGACTTTTGGCAATTCACTCAAAAATGGTGCCAGAAGCTTGCAAATGATCCCCTGAAAGGTTTGGCACTCGAAACAGAAGGCTTTTTATCACAGGACAAGAAATCAGCCCTCAAAAACTTAACCGGCAGAAAATATTTTTTTGAAAAAGTCCCTAAGCCCCGGGGTCACAATTTCAGCAAAAATTTGACTTTTGGCAATTCACTCAAAAATGGTGCCAGAAGCTTGCAAATGATCCCCTGAAAGCTTTGGCGATGGAAACAGAAGGCTTTTTATCACAGGACAAGAAATCAGCCCTCAAAAACTTAACCGGCAGAAAATATTTTTTTGAAAAAATCCCTAAGCCCCGGGGTCACAATTTCAGCAAAAATCTGACTTTTGTCAGTTCAGTCAAAAATGGTTCCAAGTGTTTAAAAATGCTCCCCTGAAAGGTTTTGTCACTCGAAACAGAAGGCTTTTTATCACAGGACAAGAAATCAGCCCTTAAAAACTTAACCGGCAGAAAATATTTTTTTGAAAAAATCCCTAAACCCCGGGGTCACAATTTCAGCAAAAATCTGACTTTTGGCAATTCACTCAAAAATGGTGCCAGAAGGTTGCAAATGATCCCCTGAAAGCTTTGGCGATGGAAACAGAAGGCTTTTTATCACAGGACAAGAAATCAGCCCTCAAAAACTTAACCGGCAGAAAATATTTTTTTGAAAAAATCCTTAAGCCCCGGGGTCACAATTTCAGCAAAAATCTGACTTTTGGCAATTCACTCAAAAATGGTGCCAGAAGCTTACAAATGATCCCCTGAAAGCTTTGGCGATGGAAACAGAAGGCTTTTTATCACAGGACAAGAAATCAGCCCTCAAAAACTTAACCGGCAGAAAATATTTTTTTGAAAAAATCCCTAAGCCCCGGGGTCACAATTTCAGCAAAAATCTGACTTTTGGCAGTTCACTCAAAAATGGTGCCAGAAGCTTGCAAATGATCCGCTGAAAGCTTTGGCGATGGAAACAGAAGGCTTTTTATCACAGGACAAGAAATCAGCCCTCAAAAACTTAACCGGCAGAAAATATTTTTTTGAAAAAATCTCTAAGCCCTGGGGTCACAATTTCAGCAAAAATCTGACTTTTGGCAGTTCACTCAAAAATGGTTCCAAGAGCTTAAAAATGCTCCCCTGAAAGGTTTGGCACTCGAAACAGAAGGCTTTTTATCACAGGACAAGAAATCAGCCCTCAAAAACTTAACCGGCAGAAAATATTTTTTTGAAAAAATCCCTAAGCCCCGGGGTCACAATTTCAGCAAAAATCTGACTTTTGGCAATTCACTCAAAAATGGTGCCAGAAGCTTGCAAATGATCCCCTGAAAGCTTTGGCGATGGAAACAGAAGGCTTTTGATCACAGGACAAGAAATCAGCCCTCAAAAACCTAACCGGCAGAAAATATTTTTTTGAAAAAATCCCTAAGCCCCGGGGTCACAATTTCAGCAAAAATCTGACTTTTGGCAGTTCACTCAAAAATGGTTCCAAGAGCTTAAAAATGCTCCCCTGAAAGGTTTGGCACTCGAAACAGAAGGCTTTTTATCACAGGACAAGAAATCAGCCCTCAAAAACTTAACCGGCAGAAAATATTTTTTTGAAAAAATCCCTAAGCCCCGGGGTCACAATTTCAGCAAAAATCTGACTTTTGGCAATTCACTCAAAAATGGTGCCAGAAGCTTGCAAATGATCCCCTGAAAGCTTTGGCGATGGAAACAGAAGGCTTTTTATCACAGGACAAGAAATCAGCCCTCAAAAACTTAACCGGCAGAAAATATTTTTTTGAAAAAATCCCTAAACCCCGGGGTCACAATTTCAGCAAAAATCTGACTTTTGGCAATTCACTCAAAAACGGTGCCAGAAGCTTACAAATGATCCCCTGAAAGCTTTGGCGATGGAAACAGAAGGCTTTTGATCACAGGACAAGAAATCAGCCCTCAAAAACTTAACCGGCAGAATTTTTTTTTTTGAAAAAATCCCTAAGCCCCGGGGTCACAATTTCAGCAAAAATCTGACTTTTGGCAATTCACTCAAAAATGGTGCCAGAAGCTTGCAAATGATCCCCTGAAAGCTTTGGCGATGGAAACAGAAGGCTTTTTATCACAGGACAAGAAATCAGCCCTCAAAAACTTAACCGGCAGAAAATATTTTTTTGAAAAAATCCCTAAGCCCCGGGGTCACAATTTCAGCAAAAATCTGACTTTTGGCAATTCACTCAAAAATGGTGCCAGAAGCTTACAAATGATCCCCTGAAAGCTTTGGCGATGGAAACAGAAGGCTTTTTATCACAGGACAAGAAATCAGCCCTCAAAAACTTAACCGGCAGAAAATATTTTTTTGAAAAAATCTCTAAGCCCCGCGGTCACAATTTCAGCAAAAAACTGACTTTTGGCAATTCACTCAAAAATGGTGCCAGAAGGTTGCAAATGATCCCCTGAAAGCTTTGGCGATGGAAACAGAAGGCTTTTTATCACAGGACAAGAAATCAGCCCTCAAAAACTTAACCGGCAGAAAATATTTTTTTGAAAAAATCCCTAAGCCCCAGGGTCACAATTTCAGCAAAAATCTGACTTTTGGCAATTCACTCAAAAATGGTGCCAGAAGCTTGCAAATGATCCCCTGAAAGCTTTGGCGACGGAAACAGAAGGCTGTTTATCACAAGACAAGAAATCAGCCCTCAGAAACGTAACCGGCAGAAAATATTTTTTTGAAAAAATCCCTAAGCCCCGGGGTCACAATTTCAGCAAAAATCTGACTTTTGGCAATTCACTCAAAAATGGTTCCAAGAGCTTAAAAATGCTCCCCTGAAAGGTTTGGCACTCGAAACAGAAGGCTTTTTATCACAGGACAAGAAATCAGCCCTCAAAAACTTAACCGGCAGAAAATATTTTTTTGAAAAAATCTCTAAGCCCCGGGATCACAATTTCAGCAAAAAACTGACTTTTGGCAGTTCACTCAAAAATGGTGCCAGAAGCTTGCAAATGATCCCCTGAAAGGTTTGGCACTCGAAACAGAAGGCTTTTTATCACAGGACAAGAAATCAGCCCTCAAAAACTTAACCGGCAGAAAATATTTTTTTGAAAAAATCCCTAAGCCCCGGGGTCACAATTTCAGCAAATATCTGACTTTTGGCAGTTCACTCAAAAATGGTTCCAAGAGCTTAAAAATGCTCCCCTGAAAGGTTTGGCACTCGAAACAGAAAGCTTTTTATCACAGGACAAGAAATCAGCCCTCAAAAACTTAACCGGCAGAAAATATTTTTTTGAAAAAATCTCTAAGCCCCGGGATCACAATTTCAGCAAAAAACTGACTTTTGGCAATTCACTCAAAAATGGTGCCAGAAGGTTGCAAATGATCCCCTGAAAGCTTTGGCGATGGAAACAGAAGGCTTTTTATCACAGGACAAGAAATCAGCCCTCAAAAACTTAACCGGCAGAAAATATTTTTTTGAAAAAATCCCTAAGCCCCGGGGTCACAATTTCAGCAAAGATCTGACTTTTGGCAGTTCACTCAAAAATGGTTCCAAGAGCTTAAAAATGCTCCCCTGAAAGGTTTGGCACTCGAAACAGAAGGCTTTTTATCACAGGACAAGAAATCAGCCCTCAAAAACTTAACCCGCAGAAAATATTTTTTTGAAAAAATCCCTAAGCCCCGGGGTCACAATTTCAGCAAAAATCTGACTTTTGGCAATTCACTCAAAAATGGTGCCAGAAGCTTGCAAATGATCCCCTGAAAGCTTTGGCGATGGAAACAGAAGGCTTTTTATCACAGGACAAGAAATCAGCCCTCAAAAACTTAACCGGCAGAAAATATTTTTTTGAAAAAATCCCTAAGCCCCGGGGTCACAATTTCAGCAAAAATCTGACTTTTGGCAGTTCACTCAAAAATGGTGCCAGAAGCTTGCAAATGATCCGCTGAAAGCTTTGGCGATGGAAACAGAAGGCTTTTTATCACAGGACAAGAAATCAGCCCTCAAAAACTTAACCGGCAGAAAATATTTTTTTGAAAAAATCTCTAAGCCCTGGGGTCACAATTTCAGCAAAAATCTGACTTTTGGCAGTTCACTCAAAAATGGTTCCAAGAGCTTAAAAATGCTCCCCTGAAAGGTTTGGCACTCGAAACAGAAGGCTTTTTATCACAGGACAAGAAATCAGCCCTCAAAAACTTAACCGGCAGAAAATATTTTTTTGAAAAAATCCCTAAGCCCCGGGGTCACAATTTCAGCAAAAATCTGACTTTTGGCAATTCACTCAAAAATGGTGCCAGAAGCTTGCAAATGATCCCCTGAAAGCTTTGGCGATGGAAACAGAAGGCTTTTGATCACAGGACAAGAAATCAGCCCTCAAAAACCTAACCGGCAGAAAATATTTTTTTGAAAAAATCCCTAAGCCCCGGGGTCACAATTTCAGCAAAAATCTGACTTTTGGCAGTTCACTCAAAAATGGTTCCAAGAGCTTAAAAATGCTCCCCTGAAAGGTTTGGCACTCGAAACAGAAGGCTTTTTATCACAGGACAAGAAATCAGCCCTCAAAAACTTAACCGGCAGAAAATATTTTTTTGAAAAAATCCCTAAGCCCCGGGGTCACAATTTCAGCAAAAATCTGACTTTTGGCAATTCACTCAAAAATGGTGCCAGAAGCTTGCAAATGATCCCCTGAAAGCTTTGGCGATGGAAACAGAAGGCTTTTTATCACAGGACAAGAAATCAGCCCTCAAAAACTTAACCGGCAGAAAATATTTCTTTGAAAAAATCTCTAAGCCCTGGGGTCACAATTTCAGCAAAAATCTGACTTTTGGCAGTTCACTCAAAAATGGTTCCAAGAGCTTAAAAATGCTCCCCTGAAAGGTTTGGCACTCGAAACAGAAGGCTTTTTATCACAGGACAAGAAATCAGCCCTCAAAAACTTAACCGGCAGAAAATATTTTTTTGAAAAAATCCCTAAGCCCCGGGGTCACAATTTCAGCAAAAATCTGACTTTTGGCAATTCACTCAAAAATGGTGCCAGAAGCTTGCAAATGATCCCCTGAAAGCTTTGGCGATGGAAACAGAAGGCTTTTGATCACAGGACAAGAAATCAGCCCTCAAAAACCTAACCGGCAGAAAATATTTTTTTGAAAAAATCCCTAAGCCCCGGGGTCACAATTTCAGCAAAAATCTGACTTTTGGCAGTTCACTCAAAAATGGTTCCAAGAGCTTAAAAATGCTCCCCTGAAAGGTTTGGCACTCGAAACAGAAGGATTTTTATCACAGGACAAGAAATCAGCCCTCAAAAACTTAACCGGCAGAAAATATTTTTTTGAAAAAATCCCTAAGCCCCGGGGTCACAATTTCAGCAAAAATCTGACTTTTGGCAATTCACTCAAAAATGGTGCCAGAAGCTTGCAAATGATCCCCTGAAAGCTTTGGCGATGGAAACAGAAGGCTTTTTATCACAGGACAAGAAATCAGCCCTCAAAAACTTAACCGGCAGAAAATATTTTTTTGAAAAAATCCCTAAGCCCCGGCCGGGGTCACAATTTCAGCAAAAATCTGACTTTTGGCAATTCACTCAAAAATGGTGCCAGAAGCTTGCAAATGATCCCCTGAAAGCTTTGGCGATGGAAACAGAAGGATTTTTATCACAGGACAAGAAATCAGCCCTCAAAAACGTAACCGGCAGAAAATATTTTTTTGAAAAAATCCCTAAGCCCCGGGGTCACAATTTCAGCAAAAATCTGACTTTTGGCAGTTCACTCAAAAATGGTTCCAAGAGCTTAAAAATGCTCCCCTGAAAGGTTTGGCACTCGAAACAGAAGGCTTTTTATCACAGGACAAGAAATCAGCCCTCAAAAACTTAACCGGCAGAAAATATTTTTTTGAAAAAATCCCTAAGCCCCGGCCGGGGTCACAATTTCAGCAAAAATCTGACTTTTGGCAATTCACTCAAAAATGGTGCCAGAAGCTTACAAATGATCCCCTGAAAGCTTTGGCGATGGAAACAGAAGGCTTTTTATCACAGGACAAGAAATCAGCCCTCAAAAACTTAACCGGCAGAAAATATTTTTTTGAAAAAATCCCTAAGCCCCGGAGTCACAATTTCAGCAAAAATCTGACTTTTGGCAATTCACTCAAAAATGGTGCCAGAAGCTTGCAAATGATCCCCTGAAAGCTTTGGCGATGGAAACAGTAGGCTTTTTATCACAGGACAAGAAATCAGCCCTCAAAAACTTAACCGGCAGAATTTTTTTTTTTGAAAAAATCCCTAAGCCCCGGAGTCACAATTTCAGCAAAAATCTGACTTTTGGCCGTTCACTCAAAAATGGTTCCAAGAGCTTAAAAATGCTCCCCTGAAAGGTTTGGCACTCAAAACAGAAGGCTTTTTATCACAGGACAAGAAATCAGCCCTCAAAAACTTAACCGGCAGAAAATATTTTTTTGAAAAAATCCCTAAGCCCCGGGGTCACAATTTCAGCAAAAATCTGACTTTTGGCAATTCACTCAAAAATGGTGCCAGAAGCTTGCAAATGATCCCCTGAAAGGTTTGGCACTCGAAACAGAAGGCTTTTTATCACAGGACAAGAAATCAGCCCTCAAAAACTTAACCGGCAGAAAATATTTTTTTGAAAAAATCCCTAAGCCCCGGGGTCACAATTTCAGCAAAAATCTGACTTTTGGCAATTCACTCAAAAATGGTGCCAGAAGCTTGCAAATGATCCCCTGAAAGCTTTGGCGATGGAAACAGAAGGCTTTTTATCACAGGACAAGAAATCAGCCCTCAAAAACTTAACCGGCAGAAAATATTCTTTGGAAAAAATCCCTAAGCCCTGGCCGGGGTCACAATTTCAGCAAAAATCTGACTTTTGGCAATTCACTCAAAAATGGTGCCAGAAGCTTGCAAATGATCCCCTGAAAGCTTTGGCGATGGAAACAGAAGGATTTTTATCACAGGACAAGAAATCAGCCCTCAAAAACGTAACCGGCAGAAAATATTTTTTTGAAAAAATCCCTAAGCCCCGGGGTCACAATTTCAGCAAAAATCTGACTTTTGGCAGTTCACTCAAAAATGGTTCCAAGAGCTTAAAAATGCTCCCCTGAAAGGTTTGGCACTCGAAACAGAAGGCTTTTTATCACAGGACAAGAAATCAGCCCTCAAAAACTTAACCGGCAGAAAATATTTTTTTGAAAAAATCTCTAAGCCCTGGGGTCACAATTTCAGCAAAAATCTGACTTTTGGCAGTTCACTCAAAAATGGTTCCAAGAGCTTAAAAATGCTCCCCTGAAAGGTTTGGCACTCGAAACAGAAGGCTTTTTATCACAGGACAAGAAATCAGCCCTCAAAAACTTAACCGGCAGAAAATATTTTTTTGAAAAAATCCCTAAGCCCCGGGGTCACAATTTCAGCAAAAATCTGACTTTTGGCAATTCACTCAAAAATGGTGCCAGAAGCTTGCAAATGATCCCCTGAAAGCTTTGGCGATGGAAACAGAAGGCTTTTTATCACAGGACAAGAAATCAGCCCTCAAAAACTTAACCGGCAGAAAATATTTCTTTGAAAAAATCTCTAAGCCCTGGGGTCACAATTTCAGCAAAAATCTGACTTTTGGCAGTTCACTCAAAAATGGTTCCAAGAGCTTAAAAATGCTCCCCTGAAAGGTTTGGCACTCGAAACAGAAGGCTTTTTATCACAGGACAAGAAATCAGCCCTCAAAAACTTAACCGGCAGAAAATATTTTTTTGAAAAAATCCCTAAGCCCCGGGGTCACAATTTCAGCAAAAATCTGACTTTTGGCAATTCACTCAAAAATGGTGCCAGAAGCTTGCAAATGATCCCCTGAAAGCTTTGGCGATGGAAACAGAAGGCTTTTGATCACAGGACAAGAAATCAGCCCTCAAAAACCTAACCGGCAGAAAATATTTTTTTGAAAAAATCCCTAAGCCCCGGGGTCACAATTTCAGCAAAAATCTGACTTTTGGCAGTTCACTCAAAAATGGTTCCAAGAGCTTAAAAATGCTCCCCTGAAAGGTTTGGCACT
Organism: Podarcis liolepis; assembly: GCF_965112155.1. NCBI lineage: Eukaryota > Metazoa > Chordata > Lepidosauria > Squamata > Lacertidae > Podarcis > Podarcis liolepis. Next base: position 15,737,603 of record NC_139571.1, on the reverse strand, counting down.
CGAAACAGAAGGCTTTTTATCACAGGACAAGAAATCAGCCCTCAAAAACTTAACCGGCAGAAAATATTTTTTTGAAAAAATCCCTAAGCCCCGGAGTCACAATTTCAGCAAAAATCTGACTTTTGGCAATTCACTCAAAAATGGTGCCAGAAGCTTGCAAATGATCCCCTGAAAGCTTTGGCGATGGAAACAGAAGGCTTTTTATCACAGGACAAGAAATCAGCCCTCAAAAACTTAACCGGCAGAAAATATTTTTTTGAAAAAATCCCTAAGCCCCGGGGTCACAATTTCAGCAAAAATCTGACTTTTGGCAATTCACTCAAAAATGGTGCCAGAAGCTTGCAAATGATCCCCTGAAAGGTTTGGCACTCGAAACAGAAGGCTTTTTATCACAGGACAAGAAATCAGCCCTCAAAAACTTAACCGGCAGAAAATATTTTTTTGAAAAAATCCCTAAGCCCCGGGGTCACAATTTCAGCAAAAATCTGACTTTTGGCAATTCACTCAAAAATGGTGCCAGAAGCTTGCAAATGATCCCCTGAAAGCTTTGGCGATGGAAACAGAAGGCTTTTTATCACAGGACAAGAAATCAGCCCTCAAAAACTTAACCGGCAGAAAATATTTTTTTGAAAAAATCCCTAAGCCCCGGCCGGGGTCACAATTTCAGCAAAAATCTGACTTTTGGCAATTCACTCAAAAATGGTGCCAGAAGCTTGCAAATGATCCCCTGAAAGCTTTGGCGATGGAAACAGAAGGATTTTTATCACAGGACAAGAAATCAGCCCTCAAAAACGTAACCGGCAGAAAATATTTTTTTGAAAAAATCCCTAAGCCCCGGGGTCACAATTTCAGCAAAAATCTGACTTTTGGCAGTTCACTCAAAAATGGTTCCAAGAGCTTAAAAATGCTCCCCTGAAAGGTTTGGCACTCGAAACAGAAGGCTTTTTATCACAGGACAAGAAATCAGCCCTCAAAAACTTAACCGGCAGAAAATATTTTTTTGAAAAAATCCCTAAGCCCCGGCCGGGGTCACAATTTCAGCAAAAATCTGACTTTTGGCAATTCACTCAAAAATGGTGCCAGAAGCTTACAAATGATCCCCTGAAAGCTTTGGCGATGGAAACAGAAGGCTTTTTATCACAGTACAAGAAATCAGCCCTCAAAAACTTAACCGGCAGAAAATATTTTTTTGAAAAAATCCCTAAGCCCCGGAGTCACAATTTCAGCAAAAATCTGACTTTTGGCAGTTCACTCAAAAATGGTTCCAAGAGCTTAAAAATGCTCCCCTGAAAGGTTTGGCACTCGAAACAGAAGGCTTTTTATCACAGGACAAGAAATCAGCCCTCAAAAACTTAACCGGCAGAAAATATTTTTTTGAAAAAATCCCTAAGCCCCGGCCGGGGTCACAATTTCAGCAAAAATCTGACTTTTGGCAATTCACTCAAAAATGGTGCCAGAAGCTTGCAAATGATCCCCTGAAAGCTTTGGCGATGGAAACAGAAGGCTTTTTATCACAGGACAAGAAATCAGCCCTCAAAAACTTAACCGGCAGAAAATATTTTTTTGAAAAAATCCCTAAGCCCCGGGGTCACAATTTCAGCAAAAATCTGACTTTTGGCAATTCACTCAAAAATGGTGCCAGAAGCTTGCAAATGATCCCCTGAAAGCTTTGGCGATGGAAACAGAAGGCTTTTTATCACAGGACAAGAAATCAGCCCTCAAAAACTTAACCGGCAGAAAATATTTTTTTGAAAAAATCCCTAAGCCCCGGCCGGGGTCACAATTTCAGCAAAAATCTGACTTTTGGCAATTCACTCGAAAATGGTGCCAGAAGCTTGCAAATGATCCCCTGAAAGCTTTGGCGATGGAAACAGAAGGATTTTTATCACAGGACAAGAAATCAGCCCTCAAAAACGTAACCGGCAGAAAATATTTTTTTGAAAAAATCCCTAAGCCCCGGAGTCACAATTTCAGCAAAAATGTGACTTTTGGCAGTTCACTCAAAAATGGTTCCAAGAGCTTAAAAATGCTCCCCTGAAAGGTTTGGCACTCGAAACAGAAGGCTTTTTATCACAGGACAAGAAATCAGCCCTCAAAAACTTAACCGGCAGAAAATATTTTTTTGAAAAAATCCCTAAGCCCCGGCCGGGGTCACAATTTCAGCAAAAATCTGACTTTTGGCAATTCACTCAAAAATGCTGCCAGAAGCTTGCAATTTCACAATTTCAGCAAAAATCTGACTTTTGGCAATTCACTCAAAAATGGTGCCAGAAGGTTGCAAATGATCCCCTGAAAGCTTTGGCGATGGAAACAGAAGGCTTTTTATCACAGGACAAGAAATCAGCCCTCAAAAACTTAACCGGCAGAAAATATTTTTTTGAAAAAATCCTTAAGCCCCGGGGTCACAATTTCAGCAAAAATCTGACTTTTGGCAATTCACTCAAAAATGGTGCCAGAAGCTTACAAATGATCCCCTGAAAGCTTTGGTGATGGAAACAGAAGGCTTTTTATCACAGGACAAGAAATCAGCCCTCAAAAACTTAACCGGCAGAAAATATTTTTTTGAAAAAATCCCTAAGCCCCGGGGTCACAATTTCAGCAAAAATCTGACTTTTGGCAGTTCACTCAAAAATGGTGCCAGAAGCTTGCAAATGATCCGCTGAAAGCTTTGGCGATGGAAACAGAAGGCTTTTTATCACAGGACAAGAAATCAGCCCTCAAAAACTTAACCGGCAGAAAATATTTTTTTGAAAAAATCTCTAAGCCCTGGGGTCACAATTTCAGCAAAAATCTGACTTTCGGCAGTTCACTCAAAAATGGTTCCAAGAGCTTAAAAATGCTCCCCTGAAAGGTTTGGCACTCGAAACAGAAGGCTTTTTATCACAGGACAAGAAATCAGCCCTCAAAAACTTAACCGGCAGAAAATATTTTTTTGAAAAAATCCCTAAGCCCCGGGGTCACAATTTCAGCAAAAATCTGACTTTTGGCAATTCACTCAAAAATGGTGCCAGAAGCTTGCAAATGATCCCCTGAAAGCTTTGGCGATGGAAACAGAAGGCTTTTGATCACAGGACAAGAAATCAGCCCTCAAAAACCTAACCGGCAGAAAATATTTTTTTGAAAAAATCCCTAAGCCCCGGGGTCACAATTTCAGCAAAAATCTGACTTTTGGCAGTTCACTCAAAAATGGTTCCAAGAGCTTAAAAATGCTCCCCTGAAAGGTTTGGCACTCGAAACAGAAGGCTTTTTATCACAGGACAAGAAATCAGCCCTCAAAAACTTAACCGGCAGAAAATATTTTTTTGAAAAAATCCCTAAGCCCCGGGGTCACAATTTCAGCAAAAATCTGACTTTTGGCAATTCACTCAAAAATGGTGCCAGAAGCTTGCAAATGATCCCCTGAAAGCTTTGGCGATGGAAACAGAAGGCTTTTTATCACAGGACAAGAAATCAGCCCTCAAAAACTTAACCGGCAGAAAATATTTTTTTGAAAAAATCCCTAAACCCCGGGGTCACAATTTCAGCAAAAATCTGACTTTTGGCAATTCACTCAAAAATGGTGCCAGAAGCTTGCAAATGATCCCCTGAAAGCTTTGGCGATGGAAACAGAAGGCTTTTTATCACAGGACAAGAAATCAGCCCTCAAAAACTTAACCGGCAGAAAATATTTTTTTGAAAAAAATCCCTAAGCCCCGGGGTCACAATTTCAGCAAAAATCTGACTTTTGGCAATTCACTCAAAAATGGTGCCAGAAGCTTACAAATGATCCCCTGAAAGCTTTGGCGATGGAAACAGAAGGCTTTTTATCACAGGACAAGAAATCAGCCCTCAAAAACTTAACCGGCAGAAAATATTTTTTTGAAAAAATCTCTAAGCCCCGCGGTCACAATTTCAGCAAAAAACTGACTTTTGGCAATTCACTCAAAAATGGTGCCAGAAGGTTGCAAATGATCCCCTGAAAGCTTTGGCGATGGAAACAGAAGGCTTTTTATCACAGGACAAGAAATCAGCCCTCAAAAACTTAACCGGCAGAAAATATTTTTTTGAAAAAATCCCTAAGCCCCAGGGTCACAATTTCAGCAAAAATCTGACTTTTGGCAATTCACTCAAAAATGGTGCCAGAAGCTTGCAAATGATCCCCTGAAAGCTTTGGCGACGGAAACAGAAGGCTGTTTATCACAAGACAAGAAATCAGCCCTCAGAAACGTAACCGGCAGAAAATATTTTTTTGAAAAAATCCCTAAGCCCCGGGGTCACAATTTCAGCAAAAATCTGACTTTTGGCAATTCACTCAAAAATGGTTCCAAGAGCTTAAAAATGCTCCCCTGAAAGGTTTGGCACTCGAAACAGAAGGCTTTTTATCACAGGACAAGAAATCAGCCCTCAAAAACTTAACTGGCAGAAAATATTTTTTTGAAAAAATCTCTAAGCCCCGGGATCACAATTTCAGCAAAAAACTGACTTTTGGCAGTTCACTCAAAAATGGTGCCAGAAGCTTGCAAATGATCCCCTGAAAGGTTTGGCACTCGAAACAGAAGGCTTTTTATCACAGGACAAGAAATCAGCCCTCAAAAACTTAACCGGCAGAAAATATTTTTTTGAAAAAATCCCTAAGCCCCGGGGTCACAATTTCAGCAAATATCTGACTTTTGGCAGTTCACTCAAAAATGGTTCCAAGAGCTTAAAAATGCTCCCCTGAAAGGTTTGGCACTCGAAACAGAAAGCTTTTTATCACAGGACAAGAAATCAGCCCTCAAAAACTTAACCGGCAGAAAATATTTTTTTGAAAAAATCTCTAAGCCCCGGGATCACAATTTCAGCAAAAAACTGACTTTTGGCAATTCACTCAAAAATGGTGCCAGAAGGTTGCAAATGATCCCCTGAAAGCTTTGGCGATGGAAACAGAAGGCTTTTTATCACAGGACAAGAAATCAGCCCTCAAAAACTTAACCGGCAGAAAATATTTTTTTGAAAAAATCCCTAAGCCCCGGGGTCACAATTTCAGCAAAGATCTGACTTTTGGCAGTTCACTCAAAAATGGTTCCAAGAGCTTAAAAATGCTCCCCTGAAAGGTTTGGCACTCGAAACAGAAGGCTTTTTATCACAGGACAAGAAATCAGCCCTCAAAAACTTAACCCGCAGAAAATATTTTTTTGAAAAAATCTCTAAGCCCCGGGATCACAATTTCAGCAAAAAACTGACTTTTGGCAGTTCACTCAAAAATGGTGCCAGAAGCTTGCAAATGATCCCCTGAAAGGTTTGGCACTCGAAACAGAAGGCTTTTTATCACAAGACAAGAAATCAGCCCTCAGAAACGTAACCGGCAGAAAATATTTTTTTGAAAAAATCCCTAAGCCCCGGGGTCACAATTTCAGCAAAAATCTGACTTTTGGCAATTCACTCAAAAATGGTGCCAGAAGCTTGCAAATGATCCCCTGAAAGCTTTGGCGATGGAAACAGAAGGCTTTTTATCACAGGACAAGAAATCAGCCCTCAAAAACTTAACCGGCAGAAAATATTTTTTTGAAAAAATCCCTAAGCCCCGGGGTCACAATTTCAGCAAAGATCGGACTTTTGGCAGTTCACTCAAAAATGGTTCCAAGAGCTTAAAAATGCTCCCCTGAAAGGTTTGGCACTCGAAACAGAAGGCTTTTTATCACAGGACAAGAAATCAGCCCTCAAAAACTTAACCGGCAGAAAATATTTTTTTGAAAAAATCTCTAAGCCCCGGGATCACAATTTCAGCAAAAAACTGACTTTTGGCAGTTCACTCAAAAATGGTGCCTGAAGCTTGCAAATGATCCCCTGAAAGGTTTGGCACTCGAAACAGAAGGCTTTTTATCACAGGACAAGAAATCAGCCCTCAAAAACTTAACCGGCAGAAAATATTTTTTTGAAAAAATCCCTAAGCCCCGGGGTCACAATTTCAGCAAATATCTGACTTTTGGCAGTTCACTCAAAAATGGTTCCAAGAGCTTAAAAATGCTCCCCTGAAAGGTTTGGCACTCGAAACAGAAGGCTTTTTATCACAGGACAAGAAATCAGCCCTCAAAAACTTAACCGGCAGAAAATATTTTTTTGAAAAAATCCCTAAGCCCCGGGGTCACAATTTCAGCAAATATCTGACTTTTGGCAGTTCACTCAAAAATGGTTCCAAGAGCTTAAAAATGCTCCCCTGAAAGGTTTGGCACTCGAAACAGAAGGCTTTTTATCACAGGACAAGAAATCAGCCCTCAAAAACTTAACCGGCAGAAAATATTTTTTTGAAAAAATCTCTAAGCCCCGGGATCACAATTTCAGCAAAAATCTGACTTTTGGCAATTCACTCAAAAATGGTGCCAGAAGCTTGCAAATGATCCCCTGAAAGCTTTGGCGATGGAAACAGAAGGCTTTTTATCACAGGACAAGAAATCAGCCCTCAAAAACTTAACCGGCAGAAAATATTTTTTTGAAAAAATCCCTAAGCCCTGGGGTCACAATTTCAGCAAAGATCGGACTTTTGGCAGTTCACTCAAAAATGGTTCCAAGAGCTTAAAAATGCTCCCCTGAAAGGTTTGGCACTCGAAACAGAAGGCTTTTTATCACAGGACAAGAAATCAGCCCTCAAAAACTTAACCGGCAGAAAATATTTTTTTGAAAAAATCTCTAAGCCCCGGGATCACAATTTCAGCAAAAAACTGACTTTTGGCAGTTCACTCAAAAATGGTGCCAGAAGCTTGCAAATGATCCCCTGAAAGGTTTGGCACTCGAAACAGAAGGCTTTTTATCACAGGACAAGAAATCAGCCCTCAAAAACTTAACCGGCAGAAAATATTTTTTTGAAAAAATCCCTAAGCCCCGGGGTCACAATTTCAGCAAATATCTGACTTTTGGCAGTTCACTCAAAAATGGTTCCAAGAGCTTAAAAATGCTCCCCTGAAAGGTTTGGCACTCGAAACAGAAGGCTTTTTATCACAGGACAAGAAATCAGCCCTCAAAAACTTAACCGGCAGAAAATATTTTTTTGAAAAAATCTCTAAGCCCCGGGGTCACAATTTCAGCAAAAATCTGACTTTTGGCAATTCACTCAAAAATGGTGCCAGAAGCTTGCAAATGATCCCCTGAAAGCTTTGGCGATGGAAACAGAAGGCTTTTTATCACAGGACAAGAAATCAGCCCTCAAAAACTTAACCAGCAGAAAATATTTTTTTGAAAAAATCCCTAAGCCCCGGGGTCACAATTTCAGCAAAAATCTGACTTTTGGCAGTTCACTCAAAAATGGTTCCAAGAGCTTAAAAATGCTCCCCTGAAAGGTTTGGCACTCGAAACAGAAGGCTTTTTATCACAGGACAAGAAATCAGCCCCCAAAAACTTAACCTGCAGAAAATATTTTTTTGAAAAAATCTCTAAGCCCCGGGATCACAATTTCAGCAAAAAACTGACTTTTGGCAGTTCACTCAAAAATGGTTCCAAGAGCTTAAAAATGATCCCCTGAAAGGTTTGGCACTCGAAACAGAAGGCTTTTTATCACAGGACAAGAAATCAGCCCTCAAAAACTTAACCAGCAGAAAATATTTTTTTGAAAAAATCCCTAAGCCCCGGGGTCACAATTTCAGCAAAAATCTGACTTTTGGCAATTCACTCAAAAATGGTGCCAGAAACTTGCAAATGATCCCGTGAAAGGTTTGGCACTCTAAACAGAAGGCTTTTTATCACAGGATAAGAAATCAGCCCTCCAAAACTTAACCGGCAGAAAATATTTTTTTGAAAAAATCCCTAAGCCCCGGGGTCACAATTTCAGCAAAAATCTGACTTTTGGCAATTCACTCAAAAATGGTGCCAGAAGCTTGCAAATGATCCCCTGAAAGCTTTGGCGATGGAAACAGAAGGCTTTTTATCACAGGACAAGAAATCAGCCCTCAAAAACTTAACCAGCAGAAAATATTTTTTTAAAAAAATCCCTAAGCCCCGGTGTCACAATTTCAGCAAAAATCTGACTTTTGGCAATTCACTCAAAAATGGTGCCAGAAGCTTGCAAATGATCCCCTGAACGGTTTGGCACTCGAAACAGAAGGCTTTTTATCACAGGACAAGAAATCAGCCCTCAAAAACTTAACCGGCAGAAAATATTTTTTTGAAAAAATCCCTAAGCCCCGGGGTCACAATTTCAGCAAATATCTGACTTTTGGCAGTTCACTCAAAAATGGTTCCAAGAGCTTAAAAATGCTCCCCTGAAAGGTTTGGCACTCGAAACAGAAGGCTTTTTATCACAGGACAAGAAATCAGCCCTCAAAAACTTAACCGGCAGAAAATATTTTTTTGAAATATCTCTAAGCCCCGGGGTCACAATTTCAGCAAAAATCTGACTTTTGGCAGTTCACTCAAAAATGTTGCCAGAAGCTTGCAAATGATCCCCTGAAAGGTTTGGCACTCGAAACAGAAGGCTTTTTATCACAGGACAAGAAATCAGCCCTCAAAAACTTAACCAGCAGAAAATATTTTTTTGAAAAAATCCCTAAGCCCCGGGGTCACAATTTCAGCAAAAATCTGACTTTTGGCAATTCACTCAAAAATGGTGCCAGAAACTTGCAAATGATCCCGTGAAAGGTTTGGCACTCGAAACAGAAGGCTTTTTATCACAGGACAAGAAATCAGCCCTCCAAAACTTAACCGGCAGAAAATATTTTTTTGAAAAAATCCCTAAGCCCCGGGGTCACAATTTCAGCAAAAATCTGACTTTTGGCAATTCACTCAAAAATGGTGCCAGAAGCTTGCAAATGATCCCCTGAAAGCTTTGGCGATGGAAACAGAAGGCTTTTTATCACAGGACAAGAAATCAGCCCTCAAAAACTTAACCAGCAGAAAATATTTTTTTGAAAAAATCCCTAAGCCCCGGGGTCACAATTTCAGCAAAAATCTGACTTTTGGCAATTCACTCAAAAATGGTGCCAGAAGCTTGCAAATGATCCCGTGAAAGGTTTGGCACTCGAAACAGATGGCTTTTTATCACAGGACAAGAAATCAGCCCTCAAAAACTTAACCGGCAGAAAATATTTTTTTGAAAAAATCCCTAAGCCCCGGGGTCACAATTTCAGCAAAAATCTGACTTTTGGCAGTTCACTCAAAAATGGTTCCAAGAGCTTAAAAATGCTCCCCTGAAAGGTTTGGCACTCGAAACAGAAGGCTTTTTATCACAGGACAAGAAATCAGCCCTCAAAAACTTAACCGGCAGAAAATATTTTTTTGAAAAAATCTCTAAGCCCCGGGGTCACAATTTCAGCAAAAATCTGACTTTTGGCAATTCACTCAAAAATGGTGCCAGAAGGTTGCAAATGATCCCCTGAAAGGTTTGGCACTCGAAACAGAAGGCTTTTTATCACAGGACAAGAAATCAGCCCTCAAAAACTTAACCAGCAGAAAATATTTTTTTGAAAAAATCCCTAAGCCCCGGGGTCACAATTTCAGCAAAAATCTGACTTTTGGCAATTCACTCAAAAATGGTGCCAGAAGCTTGCAAATGATCCCCTGAAAGCTTTGGCGATGGAAACAGTAGGCTTTTTATCACAGGACAAGAAATCAGCCCTCAAAAACTTAACCGGCAGAAAATATTTTTTTGAAAAAATCTCTAAGCCCCGGGATCACAATTTCAGCAAAAAACTGACTTTTGGCAGTTCACTCAAAAATGGTGCCAGAAGCTTGCAAATGATCCCCTGAAAGGTTTGGCACTCGAAACAGAAGGCTTTTTATCACAGGACAAGAAATCAGCCCTCAAAAACTTAACCGGCAGAAAATATTTTTTTGAAAAAATCCCTAAGCCCCGGGGTCACAATTTCAGCAAATATCTGACTTTTGGCAGTTCACTCAAAAATGGTTCCAAGAGCTTAAAAATGCTCCCCTGAAAGGTTTGGCACTCGAAACAGAAGGCTTTTTATCACAGGACAAGAAATCAGCCCTCAAAAACTTAACCGGCAGAAAATATTTTTTTGAAAAAATCTCTAAGCCCCGGGGTCACAATTTCAGCAAAAATCTGACTTTTGGCAATTCACTCAAAAATGGTGCCAGAAGCTTGCAAATGATCCCCTGAAAGCTTTGGCGATGGAAACAGAAGGCTTTTTATCACAGGACAAGAAATCAGCCCTCAAAAACTTAACCAGCAGAAAATATTTTTTTGAAAAAATCCCTAAGCCCCGGGGTCACAATTTCAGCAAAAATCTGACTTTTGGCAGTTCACTCAAAAATGGTTCCAAGAGCTTAAAAATGCTCCCCTGAAAGGTTTGGCACTCGAAACAGAAGGCTTTTTATCACAGGACAAGAAATCAGCCCCCAAAAACTTAACCCGCAGAAAATATTTTTTTGAAAAAATCTCTAAGCCCCGGGATCACAATTTCAGCAAAAAACTGACTTTTGGCAGTTCACTCAAAAATGGTTCCAAGAGCTTAAAAATGATCCCCTGAAAGGTTTGGCACTCGAAACAGAAGGCTTTTTATCACAGGACAAGAAATCAGCCCTCAAAAACTTAACCAGCAGAAAATATTTTTTTGAAAAAATCCCTAAGACCCGGGGTCACAATTTCAGCAAAAATCTGACTTTTGGCAATTCACTCAAAAATGGTGCCAGAAACTTGCAAATGATCCCGTGAAAGGTTTGGCACTCTAAACAGAAGGCTTTTTATCACAGGATAAGAAATCAGCCCTCCAAAACTTAACCGGCAGAAAATATTTTTTTGAAAAAATCCCTAAGCCCCGGGGTCACAATTTCAGCAAAAATCTGACTTTTGGCAATTCACTCAAAAATGGTGCCAGAAGCTTGCAAATGATCCCCTGAAAGCTTTGGCGATGGAAACAGAAGGCTTTTTATCACAGGACAAGAAATCAGCCCTCAAAAACTTAACCAGCAGAAAATATTTTTTTAAAAAAATCCCTAAGCCCCGGTGTCACAATTTCAGCAAAAATCTGACTTTTGGCAATTCACTCAAAAATGGTGCCAGAAGCTTGCAAATGATCCCCTGAACGGTTTGGCACTCGAAACAGAAGGCTTTTTATCACAGGACAAGAAATCAGCCCTCAAAAACTTAACCGGCAGAAAATATTTTTTTGAAAAAATCCCTAAGCCCCGGGGTCACAATTTCAGCAAATATCTGACTTTTGGCAGTTCACTCAAAAATGGTTCCAAGAGCTTAAAAATGCTCCCCTGAAAGGTTTGGCACTCGAAACAGAAGGCTTTTTATCACAGGACAAGAAATCAGCCCTCAAAAACTTAACCGGCAGAAAATATTTTTTTGAAATATCTCTAAGCCCCGGGGTCACAATTTCAGCAAAAATCTGACTTTTGGCAGTTCACTCAAAAATGTTGCCAGAAGCTTGCAAATGATCCCCTGAAAGGTTTGGCACTCGAAACAGAAGGCTTTTTATCACAGGACAAGAAATCAGCCCTCAAAAACTTAACCAGCAGAAAATATTTTTTTGAAAAAATCCCTAAGCCCCGGGGTCACAATTTCAGCAAAAATCTGACTTTTGGCAATTCACTCAAAAATGGTGCCAGAAACTTGCAAATGATCCCGTGAAAGGTTTGGCACTCGAAACAGAAGGCTTTTTATCACAGGACAAGAAATCAGCCCTCCAAAACTTAACCGGCAGAAAATATTTTTTTGAAAAAATCCCTAAGCCCCGGGGTCACAATTTCAGCAAAAATCTGACTTTTGGCAATTCACTCAAAAATGGTGCCAGAAGCTTGCAAATGATCCCCTGAAAGCTTTGGCGATGGAAACAGAAGGCTTTTTATCACAGGACAAGAAATCAGCCCTCAAAAACTTAACCAGCAGAAAATATTTTTTTGAAAAAATCCCTAAGCCCCGGGGTCACAATTTCAGCAAAAATCTGACTTTTGGCAATTCACTCAAAAATGGTGCCAGAAGCTTGCAAATGATCCCGTGAAAGGTTTGGCACTCGAAACAGATGGCTTTTTATCACAGGACAAGAAATCAGCCCTCAAAAACTTAACCGGCAGAAAATATTTTTTTGAAAAAATCCCTAAGCCCCGGGGTCACAATTTCAGCAAAAATCTGACTTTTGGCAGTTCACTCAAAAATGGTTCCAAGAGCTTAAAAATGCTCCCCTGAAAGGTTTGGCACTCGAAACAGAAGGCTTTTTATCACAGGACAAGAAATCAGCCCTCAAAAACTTAACCGGCAGAAAATATTTTTTTGAAAAAATCTCTAAGCCCCGGGGTCACAATTTCAGCAAAAATCTGACTTTTGGCAATTCACTCAAAAATGGTGCCAGAAGGTTGCAAATGATCCCCTGAAAGGTTTGGCACTCGAAACAGAAGGCTTTTTATCACAGGACAAGAAATCAGCCCTCAAAAACTTAACCAGCAGAAAATATTTTTTTGAAAAAATCCCTAAGCCCCGGGGTCACAATTTCAGCAAAAATCTGACTTTTGGCAATTCACTCAAAAATGGTGCCAGAAGCTTGCAAATGATCCCCTGAAAGGTTTGGCAATGGAAACAGAAGGCTTTTTATCACAGGACAAGAAATCAGCCCTCCAAAACTTAACCGGCAGAAAATATTTTTTTGAAAAAATCCCTAAGCCCCGGGGTCACAATTTCAGCAAAAATCTGACTTTTGGCAATTCACTCAAAAATGGTGCCAGAAGCTTGCAAATGATCCCCTGAAAGCTTTGGCGATGGAAACAGAAGGTTTTTTATCACAGGACAAGAAATCAGCCCTCAAAAACTTAACCGGCAGAAAATATTTTTTTGAAAAAATCTCTAAGCCCCGGGATCACAATTTCAGCAAAAAACTGACTTTTGGCAGTTCACTCAAAAATGGTGCCAGAAGCTTGCAAATGATCCCCTGAAAGGTTTGGCACTCGAAACAGAAGGCTTTTTATCACAGGACAAGAAATCAGCCCTCAAAAACTTAACCAGCAGAAAATATTTTTTTGAAAAAATCCCTAAGCCCCGGGGTCACAATTTCAGCAAAAATCTGACTTTTGGCAATTCACTCAAAAATGGTGCCAGAAGCTTGCAAATGATCCCGTGAAAGATTTGGCACTCGAAACAGAAGGCTTTTTATCACAGGACAAGAAATCAGCCCTCCAAAACTTAACCGGCAGAAAATATTTTTTTGAAAAAATCCCTAAGCCCCGGGGTCACAATTTCAGCAAAAATCTGACTTTTGGCAATTCACTCAAAAATGGTGCCAGAAGCTTGCAAATGATCCCCTGAAAGCTTTGGCGATGGAAACAGAAGGTTTTTTATCACAGGACAAGAAATCAGCCCTCAAAAACTTAACCAGCAGAAAATATTTTTTTGAAAAAATCCCTAAGCCCCGGGGTCACAATTTCAGCAAAAATCTGACTTTTGGCAATTCACTCAAAAATGGTGCCAGAAGCTTGCAAATGATCCCGTGAAAGGTTTGGCACTCGAAACAGAAGGCTTTTTATCACAGGACAAGAAATCAGCCCTCAAAAACTTAACCGGCAGAAAATATTTTTTTGAAAAAATCCCTAAGTCCCGGGGTCACAATTTCAGCAAAAATCTGACTTTTGGCAATTCACTCAAAAATGGTGCCAGAAGCTTGCAATTGATCCCCTGAAATCTTTGGCGACGGAAACAGAAGGCTTTTTATCACAGGACAAGAAATCAGCCCTCAGAAACGTAACCGGCAGAAAATATTTTTTTGAAAAAATCTCTAAGCCACGGGGTCACAATTTCAGCAAAAATCTGACTTTTGGCAATTCACTCAAAAATGGTGCCAGAAGGTTGCAAATGATCCCCTGAAAGGTTTGGCACTCGAAACAGAAGGCTTTTTATCTCAGGACAAGAAGTCAGCCCTCAAAAACTTAACCGGCAGAAAATATTTTTTTGAAAAAATCACTAAGCCCCTGGGGTCACAATTTCAGCAAAAATCTGACTTTTGGCAATTCACTCAAAAATGGTGCCAGAAGCTTACAAATGATCCCCTGAAAGCTTTGGCGATGGAAACAGAAGGCTTTTTATCACAGGACAAGAAATCAGCCCTCAAAAACTTAGCCAGCAGAAAATATTTTTTTGAAAAAATCACTAAGCCCCTGGGGTCACAATTTCAGCAAAAATCTGACTTTTGGCAATTCACTCAAAAATGGTGCCAGAAGCTTGCAAATGATCCCCTGAAAGCTTTGGCGATGGAAACAGAAGGCTTTTTATCACAGGACAAGAAATCAGCCCTCCAAAACTTAACCAGCAGAAAATATTTTTTTGAAAAAATCCCTAAGCCCCGGTGTCACAATTTCAGCAAAAATCTGACTTTTGGCAATTCACTCAAAAATGGTGCCAGAAGCTTGCAAATGATCCCCTGAAAGGTTTGGCACTCGAAACAGAAGGCTTTTTATCACAGGACAAGAAATCAGCCCTCAAAAACTTAACCGGCAGAAAATATTTTTTTGAAAAAATCCCTAAGCCCCGGGGTCACAATTTCAGCAAATATCTGACTTTTGGCAGTTCACTCAAAAATGGTTCCAAGAGCTTAAAAATGCTCCCCTGAAAGGTTTGGCACTCGAAACAGAAGGCTTTTTATCACAGGACAAGAAATCAGCCCTCAAAAACTTAACCGGCAGAAAATATTTTTTTGAAATATCTCTAAGCCCCGGGGTCACAATTTCAGCAAAAATCTGACTTTTGGCAGTTCACTCAAAAATGGTGCCAGAAGCTTGCAAATGATCCCCTGAAAGGTTTGGCACTCGAAACAGAAGGCTTTTTATCACAGGACAAGAAATCAGCCCTCAAAAACTTAACCAGCAGAAAATATTTTTTTGAAAAAATCCCTAAGCCCCGGGGTCACAATTTCAGCAAAAATCTGACTTTTGGCAATTCACTCAAAAATGGTGCCAGAAACTTGCAAATGATCCCGTGAAAGGTTTGGCACTCGAAACAGAAGGCTTTTTATCACAGGACAAGAAATCAGCCCTCCAAAACTTAACCGGCAGAAAATATTTTTTTGAAAAAATCCCTAAGCCCCGGGGTCACAATTTCAGCAAAAATCTGACTTTTGGCAATTCACTCAAAAATGGTGCCAGAAGCTTGCAAATGATCCCCTGAAAGCTTTGGCGATGGAAACAGAAGGCTTTTTATCACAGGACAAGAAATCAGCCCTCAAAAACTTAACCAGCAGAAAATATTTTTTTGAAAAAATCCCTAAGCCCCGGGGTCACAATTTCAGCAAAAATCTGACTTTTGGCAATTCACTCAAAAATGGTGCCAGAAGCTTGCAAATGATCCCGTGAAAGGTTTGGCACTCGAAACAGATGGCTTTTTATCACAGGACAAGAAATCAGCCCTCAAAAACTTAACCGGCAGAAAATATTTTTTTGAAAAAATCCCTAAGCCCCGGGGTCACAATTTCAGCAAAAATCTGACTTTTGGCAGTTCACTCAAAAATGGTTCCAAGAGCTTAAAAATGCTCCCCTGAAAGGTTTGGCACTCGAAACAGAAGGCTTTTTATCACAGGACAAGAAATCAGCCCTCAAAAACTTAACCGGCAGAAAATATTTTTTTGAAAAAATCTCTAAGCCCCGGGGTCACAATTTCAGCAAAAATCTGACTTTTGGCAATTCACTCAAAAATGGTGCCAGAAGGTTGCAAATGATCCCCTGAAAGGTTTGGCACTCGAAACAGAAGGCTTTTTATCACAGGACAAGAAATCAGCCCTCAAAAACTTAACCAGCAGAAAATATTTTTTTGAAAAAATCCCTAAGCCCCGGGGTCACAATTTCAGCAAAAATCTGACTTTTGGCAATTCACTCAAAAATGGTGCCAGAAGCTTGCAAATGATCCCCTGAAAGGTTTGGCAATGGAAACAGAAGGCTTTTTATCACAGGACAAGAAATCAGCCCTCCAAAACTTAACCGGCAGAAAATATTTTTTTGAAAAAATCCCTAAGCCCCGGGGTCACAATTTCAGCAAAAATCTGACTTTTGGCAATTCACTCAAAAATGGTGCCAGAAGCTTGCAAATGATCCCCTGAAAGCTTTGGCGATGGAAACAGAAGGTTTTTTATCACAGGACAAGAAATCAGCCCTCAAAAACTTAACCGGCAGAAAATATTTTTTTGAAAAAATCTCTAAGCCCCGGGATCACAATTTCAGCAAAAAACTGACTTTTGGCAGTTCACTCAAAAATGGTGCCAGAAGCTTGCAAATGATCCCCTGAAAGGTTTGGCACTCGAAACAGAAGGCTTTTTATCACAGGACAAGAAATCAGCCCTCCAAAACTTAACCGGCAGAAAATATTTTTTTGAAAAAATCCCTAAGCCCCGGGGTCACAATTTCAGCAAAAATCTGACTTTTGGCAATTCACTCAAAAATGGTGCCAGAAGCTTGCAAATGATCCCCTGAAAGCTTTGGCGATGGAAACAGAAGGTTTTTTATCACAGGACAAGAAATCAGCCCTCAAAAACTTAACCAGCAGAAAATATTTTTTTGAAAAAATCCCTAAGCCCCGGGGTCACAATTTCAGCAAAAATCTGACTTTTGGCAATTCACTCAAAAATGGTGCCAGAAGCTTGCAAATGATCCCGTGAAAGGTTTGGCACTCGAAACAGAAGGCTTTTTATCACAGGACAAGAAATCAGCCCTCAAAAACTTAACCGGCAGAAAATATTTTTTTGAAAAAATCCCTAAGTCCCGGGGTCACAATTTCAGCAAAAATCTGACTTTTGGCAATTCACTCAAAAATGGTGCCAGAAGCTTGCAATTGATCCCCTGAAATCTTTGGCGACGGAAACAGAAGGCTTTTTATCACAGGACAAGAAATCAGCCCTCAGAAACGTAACCGGCAGAAAATATTTTTTTGAAAAAATCTCTAAGCCACGGGGTCACAATTTCAGCAAAAATCTGACTTTTGGCAATTCACTCAAAAATGGTGCCAGAAGGTTGCAAATGATCCCCTGAAAGGTTTGGCACTCGAAACAGAAGGCTTTTTATCTCAGGACAAGAAGTCAGCCCTCAAAAACTTAACCGGCAGAAAATATTTTTTTGAAAAAATCACTAAGCCCCTGGGGTCACAATTTCAGCAAAAATCTGACTTTTGGCAATTCACTCAAAAATGGTGCCAGAAGCTTACAAATGATCCCCTGAAAGCTTTGGCGATGGAAACAGAAGGCTTTTTATCACAGGACAAGAAATCAGCCCTCAAAAACTTAGCCAGCAGAAAATATTTTTTTGAAAAAATCACTAAGCCCCTGGGGTCACAATTTCAGCAAAAATCTGACTTTTGGCAATTCACTCAAAAATGGTGCCAGAAGCTTGCAAATGATCCCCTGAAAGCTTTGGCGATGGAAACAGAAGGCTTTTTATCACAGGACAAGAAATCAGCCCTCCAAAACTTAACCAGCAGAAAATATTTTTTTGAAAAAATCCCTAAGCCCCGGGGTCGCAATTTCAGCAAAAAACTGACTTTTGGCAATTCACTCAAAAATGGTGCCAGAAGCTTGCAAATGATCCCGTGACAGGTTTGGCACTCGAAACAGAAGGCTTTTTATCACAGGACAAGATATCAGCCCTCAAAAACTTAACCGGCAGAAAATATTTTTTTGAAAAAATCCCTAAGCCCCGGGGTCACAATTTCAGCAAAAATCTGACTTTTGGCAATTCACTCAAAAATGGTGCCAGAAGCTTGCAAATGATCCCCTGAAACGTTTGGCACTCGGAACAGTAGGCTTTTTATCACAGGACAAGAAATCAGCCCTCAAAAACTTAACCGGCAGAAAATATTTTTTTGAAAAAATCCCTAAGCCCCGGGGTCACAATTTCAGCAAAAATCTGACTTTTGGCAATTCACTCAAAAATGGTGCCAGAAGCTTGCAAATGATCCCGTGAAAGGTTTGGCACTCGAAACAGAAGGCTTTTTATCACAGGACAAGAAATCAGCCCTCAAAAACTTAACCGGCAGAAAATATTTTTTTGAAAAAATCCCTAAGCCCCGGGGTCACAATTTCAGCAAAAATCTGACTTTTGGCAGTTCACTCAAAAATGGTTCCAAGAGCTTAAAAATGCTCCCCTGAAAGGTTTGGCACTCGAAACAGAAGGCTTTTTATCACAGGACAAGAAATCAGCCCTCAAAAACTTAACCGGCAGAAAATATTTTTTTGAAAAAATCTCTAAGCCCCGGGGTCACAATTTCAGCAAAAATCTGACTTTTGGCAATTCACTCAAAAATGGTGCCAGAAGGTTGCAAATGATCCCCTGAAAGGTTTGGCACTCGAAACAGAAGGCTTTTTATCTCAGGACAAGAAATCAGCCCTCAAAAACTTAACCGGCAGAAAATATTTTTTTGAAAAAATCCCTAAGCCCCGGGGTCACAATTTCAGCAAAAATCTGACTTTTGGCAATTCACTCAAAAATGGTGCCAGAAGCTTGCAAATGATCCCCTGAAAGCTTTGGCGATGGAAACAGAAGGCTTTTTATCACAGGACAAGAAATCAGCCCTCAAAAACTTAACCGGCAGAAAATATTTTTTTGAAAAAATCCCTAAGCCCCGGGGTCACAATTTCAGCAAAAATCTGACTTTTGGCAATTCACTCAAAAATGGTGCCAGAAGCTTGCAAATGATCCCCTGAAAGCTTTGGCGATGGAAACAGAAGGTTTTTTATCACAGGACAAGAAATCAGCCCTCAAAAACTTAACCAGCAGAAAATATTTTTTTGAAAAAATCCCTAAGCCCCGGGGTCACAATTTCAGCAAAAATCTGACTTTTGGCAATTCACTCAAAAATGGTGCCAGAAGCTTGCAAATGATCCCGTGACAGGTTTGGCACTCGAAACAGAAGGCTTTTTATCACAGGACAAGATATCAGCCCTCAAAAACTTAACCGGCAGAAAATATTTTTTTGAAAAAATCCCTAAGCCCCGGGGTCACAATTTCAGCAAAAATCTGACTTTTGGCAATTCACTCAAAAATGGTGCCAGAAGCTTGCAATTGATCCCCTGAAATCTTTGGCGACGGAAACAGAAGGCTTTTTATCACAGGACAAGAAATCAGCCCTCAGAAACGTAACCGGCAGAAAATATTTTTTTGAAAAAATCTCTAAGCCACGGGGTCACAATTTCAGCAAAAATCTGACTTTTGGCAATTCACTCAAAAATGGTGCCAGAAGGTTGCAAATGATCCCCTGAAAGGTTTGGCACTCGAAACAGAAGGCTTTTTATCTCAGGACAAGAAGTCAGCCCTCAAAAACTTAACCGGCAGAAAATATTTTTTTGAAAAAATCCCTAAGCCCCGGGGTCACAATTTCAGCAAAAATCTGACTTTTGGCAATTCACTCAAAAATGGTGCCAGAAGCTTACAAATGATCCCCTGAAAGCTTTGGCGATGGAAACAGAAGGCTTTTTATCACAGGACAAGAAATCAGCCCTCAAAAACTTAGCCAGCAGAAAATATTTTTTTGAAAAAATCACTAAGCCCCTGGGGTCACAATTTCAGCAAAAATCTGACTTTTGGCAATTCACTCAAAAATGGTGCCAGAAGCTTACAAATGATCCCCTGAAATCTTTGGCGATGGAAACAGAAGGCTTTTTATCACAGGACAAGAAATCAGCCCTCAAAAACTTAACCGGCAGAAAATATTTTTTTGAAAAAATCCCTAAGCCCCGGGGTCACAATTTCAGCAAAAATCTGACTTTTGGCAATTCACTCAAAAATGGTGCCAGAAGCTTGCAAATGATCCCGTGAAAGGTTTGGCACTCGAAACAGAAGGCTTTTTATCACAGGACAAGAAATCAGCCCTCCAAAACTTAACCGGCAGATAATATTTTTTTGAAAAAATCCCTAAGCCCCGGGGTCACAATTTCAGCAAAAATCTGACTTTTGGCAATTCACTCAAAAATGGTGCCAGAAGCTTGCAATTGATCCCCTGAAATTTTTGGCGACGGAAACAGAAGGCTTTTTATCACAGGACAAGAAATCAGCCCTCAGAAACGTAACCGGCAGAAAATATTTTTTTGAAAAAATCTCTAAGCCACGGGGTCACAATTTCAGCAAAAATCTGACTTTTGGCAATTCACTCAAAAATGGTGCCAGAAGGTTGCAAATGATCCCCTGAAAGGTTTGGCACTCGAAACAGAAGGCTTTTTATCTCAGGACAAGAAGTCAGCCCTCAAAAACTTAACCGGCAGAAAATATTTTTTTGAAAAAATCCCTAAGTCCCGGGGTCACAATTTCAGCAAAAATCTGACTTTTGGCAATTCACTCAAAAATGGTGCCAGAAGCTTACAAATGATCCCCTGAAAGCTTTGGCGATGGAAACAGAAGGCTTTTTATCACAGGACAAGAAATCAGCCCTCAAAAACTTAGCCAGCAGAAAATATTTTTTTGAAAAAATCCCTAAGCCCCGGGGTCACAATTTCAGCCAAAATCTGACTTTTGGCAATTCACTCAAAAATGGTGCCAGAAGCTTGCAAATGATCCCCTGAAAGCTTTGGCGATGGAAACAGAAGGCTTTTTATCACAGGACAAGAAATCAGCCCTCCAAAACTTAACCGGCAGAAAATATTTTTTTGAAAAAATCCCTAAGCCCCGGGGTCACAATTTCAGCAAAAATCTGACTTTTGGCAATTCACTCAAAAATGGTGCCAGAAGCTTGCAAATGATCCCCTGAAACGTTTGGCACTCGAAACAGAAGGCTTTTTATCACAGGACAAGAAATCAGCCCTCCAAAACTTAACCGGCAGAAAATATTTTTTTGAAAAAATCCCTAAGCCCCGGGGTCACAATTTCAGCAAAAATCTGACTTTTGGCAATTCACTCAAACATGGTGCCAGAAGCTTGCAAATGATCCCCTGAAAGCTTTGGCGATGGAAACAGAAGGCTTTTTATCACAGGACAAGAAATCAGCCCTCAAAAACTTAACCAGCAGAAAATATTTTTTTGAAAAAATCCCTAAGCCCTGGTGTCACAATTTCAGCAAAAATCTGACTTTTAGCAATTCACTCAAAAATGGTGCCAGAAGCTTGCAAATGATCCCGTGAAAGGTTTGGCACTCGAAACAGAAGGCTTTTTATCACAGGACAAGAAATCAGCCCTCAAAAACTTAACCGGCAGAAAATATTTTTTTGAAAAAATCCCTAAGCCCCGGGGTCACAATTTCAGCAAAAATCTGACTTTTGGCAGTTCACTCAAAAATGGTTCCAAGAGCTTAAAAATGCTCCCCTGAAAGGTTTGGCACTCGAAACAGAAGGCTTTTTATCACAGGACAAGAAATCAGCCCTCAAAAACTTAACCGGCAGAAAATATTTTTTTGAAAAAATCTCTAAGCCCCGGGGTCACAATTTCAGCAAAAATCTGACTTTTGGCAATTCACTCAAAAATGGTGCCAGAAGGTTGCAAATGATCCCCTGAAAGGTTTGGCACTCGAAACAGAAGGCTTTTTATCTCAGGACAAGAAGTCAGCCCTCAAAAACTTAACCGGCAGAAAATATTTTTTTGAAAAAATCCCTAAGCCCCGGGGTCACAATTTCAGCAAAAATCTGACTTTTGGCAATTCACTCAAAAATGGTGCCAGAAGCTTACAAATGATCCCCTGAAAGCTTTGGCGATGGAAACAGAAGGCTTTTTATCACAGGACAAGAAATCAGCCCTCAAAAACTTAGCCAGCAGAAAATATTTTTTTGAAAAAATCACTAAGCCCCTGGGGTCACAATTTCAGCAAAAATCTGACTTTTGGCAATTCACTCAAAAATGGTGCCAGAAGCTTACAAATGATCCCCTGAAATCTTTGGCGATGGAAACAGAAGGCTTTTTATCACAGGACAAGAAATCAGCCCTCAAAAACTTAACCGGCAGAAAATATTTTTTTGAAAAAATCCCTAAGCCCCGGGGTCACAATTTCAGCAAAAATCTGACTTTTGGCAATTCACTCAAAAATGGTGCCAGAAGCTTGCAAATGATCCCGTGAAAGGTTTGGCACTCGAAACAGAAGGCTTTTTATCACAGGACAAGAAATCAGCCCTCCAAAACTTAACCGGCAGATAATATTTTTTTGAAAAAATCCCTAAGCCCCGGGGTCACAATTTCAGCAAAAATCTGACTTTTGGCAATTCACTCAAAAATGGTGCCAGAAGCTTGCAATTGATCCCCTGAAATCTTTGGCGACGGAAACAGAAGGCTTTTTATCACAGGACAAGAAATCAGCCCTCAGAAACGTAACCGGCAGAAAATATTTTTTTGAAAAAATCTCTAAGCCACGGGGTCACAATTTCAGCAAAAATCTGACTTTTGGCAATTCACTCAAAAATGGTGCCAGAAGGTTGCAAATGATCCCCTGAAAGGTTTGGCACTCGAAACAGAAGGCTTTTTATCTCAGGACAAGAAGTCAGCCCTCAAAAACTTAACCGGCAGAAAATATTTTTTTGAAAAAATCCCTAAGTCCCGGGGTCACAATTTCAGCAAAAATCTGACTTTTGGCAATTCACTCAAAAATGGTGCCAGAAGCTTACAAATGATCCCCTGAAAGCTTTGGCGATGGAAACAGAAGGCTTTTTATCACAGGACAAGAAATCAGCCCTCAAAAACTTAGCCAGCAGAAAATATTTTTTTGAAAAAATCCCTAAGCCCCGGGGTCACAATTTCAGCCAAAATCTGACTTTTGGCAATTCACTCAAAAATGGTGCCAGAAGCTTGCAAATGATCCCCTGAAAGCTTTGGCGATGGAAACAGAAGGCTTTTTATCACAGGACAAGAAATCAGCCCTCCAAAACTTAACCGGCAGAAAATATTTTTTTGAAAAAATCCCTAAGCCCCGGGGTCACAATTTCAGCAAAAATCTGACTTTTGGCAATTCACTCAAAAATGGTGCCAGAAGCTTGCAAATGATCCCCTGAAACGTTTGGCACTCGGAACAGTAGGCTTTTTATCACAGGACAAGAAATCAGCCCTCAAAAACTTAACCGGCAGAAAATATTTTTTTGAAAAAATCCCTAAGCCCCGGGGTCACAATTTCAGCAAAAATCTGACTTTTGGCAATTCACTCAAAAATGGTGCCAGAAGCTTGCAAATGATCCCGTGAAAGGTTTGGCACTCGAAACAGAAGGCTTTTTATCACAGGACAAGAAATCAGCCCTCCAAAACTTAACCGGCTGAAAATATTTTTTTGAAAAAATCCCTAAGCCCCGGGGTCACAATTTCAGCAAAAATCTGACTTTTGGCAATTCACTCAAAAATGGTGCCAGAAGCTTGCAAATGATCCCCTGAAAGCTTTGGCGATGGAAACAGAAGGCTTTTTATCACAGGACAAGAAATCAGCCCTCAAAAACTTAACCAGCAGAAAATATTTTTTTGAAAAAATCCCTAAGCCCTGGTGTCACAATTTCAGCAAAAATCTGACTTTTGGCAATTCACTCAAAAATGGTGCCAGAAGCTTGCAAATGATCCCGTGAAAGGTTTGGCACTCGAAACAGAAGGCTTTTTATCACAGGACAAGAAATCAGCCCTCAAAAACTTAACCGGCAGAAAATATTTTTTTGAAAAAATCCCTAAGCCCCGGGGTCACAATTTCAGCAAAAATCTGACTTTTGGCAGTTCACTCAAAAATGGTTCCAAGAGCTTAAAAATGCTCCCCTGAAAGGTTTGGCACTCGAAACAGAAGGCTTTTTATCACAGGACAAGAAATCAGCCCTCAAAAACTTAACCGGCAGAAAATATTTTTTTGAAAAAATCTCTAAGCCCCGGGGTCACAATTTCAGCAAAAATCTGACTTTTGGCAATTCACTCAAAAATGGTGCCAGAAGGTTGCAAATGATCCCCTGAAAGGTTTGGCACTCGAAACAGAAGGCTTTTTATCTCAGGACAAGAAATCAGCCCTCAAAAACTTAACCGGCAGAAAATATTTTTTTGAAAAAATCCCTAAGCCCCGGGGTCACAATTTCAGCAAAAATCTGACTTTTGGCAATTCACTCAAAAATGGTGCCAGAAGCTTGCAAATGATCCCCTGAAAGGTTTGGCGATGGAAACAGAAGGCTTTTTATCACAGGACAAGAAATCAGCCCTCAAAAACTTAACCGGCAGAAAATATTTTTTTGAAAAAATCCCTAAGCCCCGGGGTCACAATTTCAGCAAAAATCTGACTTTTGGCAATTCACTCAAAAATGGTGCCAGAAGCTTGCAAATGATCCCGTGAAAGGTTTGGCACTCGAAACAGAAGGCTTTTTATCACAGGACAAGAAATCAGCCCTCCAAAACTTAACCGGCAGAAAATATTTTTTTGAAAAAATCCCTAAGCCCCGGGGTCACAATTTCAGCAAAACTCTGACTTTTGGCAATTCACTCAAAAATGGTGCCAGAAGCTTACAAATGATCCCCTGAAAGCTTTGGCGATGGAAACAGAAGCCTTTTTATCACAGGACAAGAAATCAGCCCTCAAAAACTTAGCCAGCAGAAAATATTTTTTTGAAAAAATCTCTAAGCCCCTGGGGTCACAATTTCAGCAAAAATCTGACTTTTGGCAATTCACTCAAAAATGGTGCCAGAAGCTTGCAAATGATCCCGTGAAAGGTTTGGCACTCGAAACAGAAGGCTTTTTATCACAGGACAAGAAATCAGCCCTCAAAAACTTAACCGGCAGAAAATATTTTTTTGAAAAAATCCCTAAGCCCCGGGGTCACAATTTCAGCAAAAATCTGACTTTTGGCAATTCACGCAAAAATGGTGCCAGAAGCTTGCAAATGATCCCCTGAAAGCTTTGGCGATGGAAACAGAAGGCTTTTTATCACAGGACAAGAAATCAGCCCTCAGAAACGTAACCGGCAGAAAATATTTTTTTGAAAAAATCCCTAAGCCACGGGGTCACAATTTCAGCAAAAATCTGACTTTTGGCAGTTCACTCAAAAATGGTGCCAGAAGCTTGCAAATGATCCCCTGAAAGCTTTGGCGATGGAAACAGAAGGCTTTTTATCACAGGACAAGAAATCAGCCCTCAAAAACTTAACCGGCAGAAAATATTTTTTTGAAAAAATCCGTAAGCCCCGGGGTCACAATTTCAGCAAAAATCTGACTTTTGGCAATTCACTCAAAAATGGTGCCAGAAGCTTGCAAATGATCCCCTGAAAGCTTTGGCGATGGAAACAGAAGGCTTTTTATCACAGGACAAGAAATCAGCCCTCAAAAACTTAACCGGCAGAAAATATTTTTTTGAAAAAATCCCTAAGCCCCGGGGTCACAATTTCAGCAAAAATCTGACTTTTGGCAATTCACTCAAAAATGGTGCCAGAAGCTTGCAAATGATCCCCTGAAAGCTTTGGCGACGGAAACAGAAGACTTTTTATCACAGGACAAGAATCAGCCCTCAGAAACGTAACCGGCAAAAAATATTTTTTTGAAAAAATCTCTAAGCCCCGGGATCACAATTTCAGCAAAACTCTGACTTTTGGCAATTCACTCAAAAATGGTGCCAGAAGCTTACAAATGATCCCCTGAAAGCTTTGGCGATGGAAACAGAAGGCTTTTTATCACAGGACAAGAAATCAGCCCTCAAAAACTTAACCAGCAGAAAATATTTTTTTGAAAAAATCCCTAAGCCCCGGGGTCACAATTTCAGCAAAAATCTGACTTTTGGCAATTCACTCAAAAATGGTGCCAGAAGCTTGCAAATGATCCCGTGAAAGGTTTGGCACTCGAAACAGAAGGCTTTTTATCACAGGACAAGAAATCAGCCCTCAAAAACTTAACCGGCAGAAAATATTTTTTTGAAAAAATCCCTAAGCCCCGGGGTCACAATTTCAGCAAAAATCTGACTTTTGGCAGTTCACTCAAAAATGGTTCCAAGAGCTTAAAAATGCTCCCCTGAAAGGTTTGGCACTCGAAACAGAAGGCTTTTTATCACAGGACAAGAAATCAGCCCTCAAAAACTTAACCGGCAGAAAATATTTTTTTGAAAAAATCTCTAAGCCCCGGGGTCACAATTTCAGCAAAAATCTGACTTTTGGCAATTCACTCAAAAATGGTGCCAGAAGGTTGCAAATGATCCCCTGAAAGGTTTGGCACTCGAAACAGAAGGCTTTTTATCTCAGGACAAGAAATCAGCCCTCAAAAACTTAACCGGCAGAAAATATTTTTTTGAAAAAATCCCTAAGCCCCGGGGTCACAATTTCAGCAAAAATCTGACTTTTGGCAATTCACTCAAAAATGGTGCCAGAAGCTTGCAAATGATCCCCTGAAAGGTTTGGCGATGGAAACAGAAGGCTTTTTATCACAGGACAAGAAATCAGCCCTCAAAAACTTAACCGGCAGAAAATATTTTTTTGAAAAAATTCCTAAGCCCCGGGGTCACAATTTCAGCAAAAATCTGACTTTTGGCAATTCACTCAAAAATGGTGCCAGAAGCTTGCAAATGATCCCGTGAAAGGTTTGGCACTCGAAACAGAAGGCTTTTTATCACAGGACAAGAAATCAGCCCTCCAAAACTTAACCGGCAGAAAATATTTTTTTGAAAAAATCCCTAAGCCCTGGGGTCACAATTTCAGCAAAACTCTGACTTTTGGCAATTCACTCAAAAATGGTGCCAGAAGCTTACAAATGATCCCCTGAAAGCTTTGGCGATGGAAACAGAAGGCTTTTTATCACAGGACAAGAAATCAGCCCTCAAAAACTTAGCCAGCAGAAAATATTTTTTTGAAAAAATCACTAAGCCCCTGGGGTCACAATTTCAGCAAAAATCTGACTTTTGGCCATTCACTCAAAAATGGTGCCAGAAGCTTTCAAATGATCCCCTGAAAGCTTTGGCGATGGAAACAGAAGGCTTTTTATCACAGGACAAGAAATCAGCCCTCAAAAACTTAACCGGCAGAAAATATTTTTTTGAAAAAATCCCTAAGCCCCGGGGTCACAATTTCAGCAAAAATCTGACTTTTGGCAATTCACGCAAAAATGGTGCCAGAAGCTTGCAAATGATCCCCTGAAAGCTTTGGCGATGGAAACAGAAGGCTTTTTATCACAGGACAAGAAATCAGCCCTCAGAAACGTAACCGGCAGAAAATATTTTTTTGAAAAAATCCCTAAGCCACGGGGTCACAATTTCAGCAAAAATCTGACTTTTGGCAGTTCACTCAAAAATGGTGCCAGAAGCTTGCAAATGATCCCCTGAAAGCTTTGGCGATGGAAACAGAAGGCTTTTTATCACAGGACAAGAAATCAGCCCTCAAAAACTTAACCGGCAGAAAATATTTTTTTGAAAAAATCCCTAAGCCCCGGGGTCACAATTTCAGCAAAAATCTGACTTTTGGCAATTCACTCAAAAATGGTGCCAGAAGCTTGCAAATGATCCCCTGAAAGGTTTGGCACTCGAAACAGAAGGCTTTTTATCACAGGACAAGAAATCAGCCCTCAAAAACTTAACCGGCAGAAAATATTTTTTTGAAAAAATCCCTAAGCCCCGGGGTCACAATTTCAGCAAAAATCTGACTTTTGGCAATTCACTCAAAAATGGTGCCAGAAGCTTGCAAATGATCCCCTGAAAGCTTTGGCGACGGAAACAGAAGACTTTTTATCACAGGACAAGAATCAGCCCTCAGAAACGTAACCGGCAAAAAATATTTTTTTGAAAAAATCTCTAAGCCCCGGGATCACAATTTCAGCAAAACTCTGACTTTTGGCAATTCACTCAAAAATGGTGCCAGAAGCTTACAAATGATCCCCTGAAAGCTTTGGCGATGGAAACAGAAGGCTTTTTATCACAGGACAAGAAATCAGCCCTCAAAAACTTAACCAGCAGAAAATATTTTTTTGAAAAAATCCCTAAGCCCCGGGGTCACAATTTCAGCAAAAATCTGACTTTTGGCAATTCACTCAAAAATGGTGCCAGAAGCTTGCAAATGATCCCGTGAAAGGTTTGGCACTCGAAACAGAAGGCTTTTTATCACAGGACAAGAAATCAGCCCTCAAAAACTTAACCGGCAGAAAATATTTTTTTGAAAAAATCCCTAAGCCCCGGGGTCACAATTTCAGCAAAAATCTGACTTTTGGCAGTTCACTCAAAAATGGTTCCAAGAGCTTAAAAATGCTCCCCTGAAAGGTTTGGCACTCGAAACAGAAGGCTTTTTATCACAGGACAAGAAATCAGCCCTCAAAAACTTAACCGGCAGAAAATATTTTTTTGAAAAAATCTCTAAGCCCCGGGGTCACAATTTCAGCAAAAATCTGACTTTTGGCAATTCACTCAAAAATGGTGCCAGAAGGTTGCAAATGATCCCCTGAAAGGTTTGGCACTCGAAACAGAAGGCTTTTTATCTCAGGACAATAAATCAGCCCTCAAAAACTTAACCGGCAGAAAATATTTTTTTGAAAAAATCCCTAAGCCCCGGGGTCACAATTTCAGCAAAAATCTGACTTTTGGCAATTCACTCAAAAATGGTGCCAGAAGCTTGCAAATGATCCCCTGAAAGGTTTGGCGATGGAAACAGAAGGCTTTTTATCACAGGACAAGAAATCAGCCCTCAAAAACTTAACCGGCAGAAAATATTTTTTTGAAAAAATCCCTAAGCCCCGGGGTCACAATTTCAGCAAAAATCTGACTTTTGGCAATTCACTCAAAAATGGTGCCAGAAGCTTGCAAATGATCCCGTGAAAGGTTTGGCACTCGAAACAGAAGGCTTTTTATCACAGGACAAGAAATCAGCCCTCCAAAACTTAACCGGCAGAAAATATTTTTTTGAAAAAATCCCTAAGCCCCGGGGTCACAATTTCAGCAAAACTCTGACTTTTGGCAATTCACTCAAAAATGGTGCCAGAAGCTTACAAATGATCCCCTGAAAGCTTTGGCGATGGAAACAGAAGGCTTTTTATCACAGGACAAGAAATCAGCCCTCAAAAACTTAGCCAGCAGAAAATATTTTTTTGAAAAAATCCCTAAGCCCCGGGGTCACAATTTCAGCAAAAATCTGACTTTTGGCAATTCACTCAAAAATGGTGCCAGAAGCTTACAAATGATCCCCTGAAAGCTTTGGCGATGGAAACAGAAGGCTTTTTATCACAGGACAAGAAATCAGCCCTCAAAAACTTAACCGGCAGAAAATATTTTTTTGAAAAAATCCCTAAGCCCCGGGGTCACAATTTCAGCAAAAATCTGACTTTTGGCAATTCACGCAAAAATGGTGCCAGAAGCTTGCAAATGATCCCCTGAAAGCTTTGGCGATGGAAACAGAAGGCTTTTTATCACAGGACAAGAAATCAGCCCTCAGAAACGTAACTGGCAGAAAATATTTTTTTGAAAAAATCCCTAAGCCCCGGGGTCACAATTTCAGCAAAAATCTGACTTTTGGCAGTTCACTCAAAAATGGTGCCAGAAGCTTTCAAATGATCCCCTGAAAGCTTTGGCGATGGAAACAGAAGGCTTTTTATCACAGGACAAGAAATCAGCCCTCAAAAACTTAACCGGCAGAAAATATTTTTTTGAAAAAATCCGTAAGCCCCGGGGTCACAATTTCAGCAAAAATCTGACTTTTGGCAATTCACTCAAAAATGGTGCCAGAAGCTTGCAAATGATCCCCTGAAAGCTTTGGCGATGGAAACAGAAGGCTTTTTATCACAGGACAAGAATCAGCCCTCAGAAACGTAACCGGCAGAAAATATTTTTTTGAAAAAATCTCTAAGCCCCGGGATCACAATTTCAGCAAAACTCTGACTTTTGGCAATTCACTCAAAAATGGTGCCAGAAGCTTACAAATGATCCCCTGAAAGCTTTGGCGATGGAAACAGAAGGCTTTTTATCACAGGACAAGAAATCAGCCCTCAAAAACTTAACCAGCAGAAAATATTTTTTTGAAAAAATCCCTAAGCCCCTGGGGTCACAATTTCAGCAAAAATCTGACTTTTGGCAATTCACTCAAAAATGGTGCCAGAAGCTTGCAAATGATCCCCTGAAAGCTTTGGCGATGGAAACAGAAGGCTTTTTATCACAGGACAAGAAATCAGCCCTCAAAAACTTAACCGGCAGAAAATATTTTTTTGAAAAAATCCCTAAGCCCCGGGGTCACAATTTCAGCAAAAATCTGACTTTTGGCAGTTCACTCAAAAATGGTGCCAGAAGCTTGCAAATGATCCCCTGAAAGGTTTGGCGATGGAAACAGAAGGCTTTTTATCACAGGACAAGAATCAGCCCTCAGAAACGTAACCGGCAGAAAATATTTTTTTGAAAAAATCTCTAAGCCCCGGGATCACAATTTCAGCAAAACTCTGACTTTTGGCAATTCACTCAAAAATGGTGCCAGAAGCTTACAAATGATCCCCTGAAAGCTTTGGCGATGGAAACAGAAGGCTTTTTATCACAGGACAAGAAATCAGCCCTCAAAAACTTAACAAGCAGAAAATATTTTTTTGAAAAAATCCCTAAGCCCCGGGGTCACAATTTCAGCAAAAATCTGACTTTTGGCAATTCACTCAAAAATGGTGCCAGAAGCTTGCAAATGATCCCCTGAAAGCTTTGGCGATGGAAACAGAAGGCTTTTTATCACAGGACAAGAAATCAGCCCTCAAAAACTTAACCGGCAGAAAATATTTTTTTGAAAAAATCCCTAAGCCCCGGGGTCACAATTTCAGCAAAAATCTGACTTTTGGCAGTTCACTCAAAAATGGTGCCAGAAGCTTGCAAATGATCCCCTGAAAGGTTTGGCGATGGAAACAGAAGGCTTTTTATCACAGGACAAGAAATCAGCCCTCAAAAACTTAACCGGCAGAAAATATTTTTTTGAAAAAATCCCTAAGCCCCGGGTCACAATTTCAGGAAAAATCTGACTTTTGGCCATTCACTCAAAAATGGTGCCAGAAGCTTTCAAATGATCCCCTGAAAGCTTTGGCGATGGAAACAGAAGGCTTTTTATCACAGGACAAGAAATCAGCCCTCAAAAACTTAACCGGCAGAAAATATTTTTTTGAAAAAATCCCTAAGCCCCGGGGTCACAATTTCAGCAAAAATCTGACTTTTGGCAATTCACTCAAAAATGGTGCCAGAAGCTTGCAAATGATCCCCTGAAAGCTTTGGCGATGGAAACAGAAAGGCTTTTTATCACAGGACAAGAAATCAGCCCTCAAAAACTTAACCGGCAGAAAATATTTTTTTGAAAAAATCCCTAAGCCCCGGGGTCACAATTTCAGCAAAGATCTGACTTTTGGCAGTTCACTCAAAAATGGTTCCAAGAGCTTAAAAATGCTCCCCTGAAAGGTTTGGCACTCGAAACAGAAGGCTTTTTATCACAGGACAAGAAATCAGCCCTCAAAAACTTAACCGGCAGAAAATATTTTTTTGAAAAAATTCTTAAGGCCCGGGGTCACAATTTCAGCAAAACTCTGACTTTTGGCAATTCACTCAAAAATGGTGCCAGAAGCTTGCAAATGATCCCCTGAAAGCTTTGGCGATGGAAACAGAAGGCTTTTTATCACAGGACAAGAAATCAGCCCTCAAAAACTTAACCGGCAGAAAATATTTTTTTGAAAAAATCCCTAAGCCCCGGGGTCACAATTTCAGCAAAAATATGACTTTTGGCAATTCACTCAAAAATGGTGCCAGAAGCTTGCAAATGATCCCCTGAAAGCTTTGGCGATGGAAACAGAAGGCTTTTTATCACAGGACAAGAAATCAGCCCTCAAAAACTTAACCGGCAGAAAATATTTTTTTGAAAAAATCCCTAAGCCCCGGGGTCACAATTTCAGCAAAGATCTGACTTTTGGCAGTTCACTCAAAAATGGTTCCAAGAGCTTAAAAATGCTCCCCTGAAAGGTTTGGCACTCGAAACAGAAGGCTTTTTATCACAGGACAAGAAATCAGCCCTCAAAAACTTAACCGGCAGAAAATATTTTTTTGAAAAAATCCCTAAGCCCCGGGGTCACAATTTCAGCAAAAATCTGACTTTTGGCAGTTCACTCAAAAATGGTGCCAGAACCTTGCAAATGATCCCCTGAAAGCTTTGGTGATGGAAACAGAAGGCTTTTTATCACAGGACAAGAAATCAGCCCTCAAAAACGAAACCGGCAGAAAATATTTTTTTGAAAAAATCCGTAAGCCCCGGGGTCACAATTTCAGCAAAAATCTGACTTTTGGCAACTCACTCAAAAATAGAGCCAGAAGCTTGCAAATGATCCCCTGAAAGCTTTGGCGATGGAAACAGAAGGCTTTTTATCACAGGACAAGAAATCAGCCCTCAAAAACTTAACCGGCAGAAAATATTTTTTTGAAAAAATCCTTAAGGCCCGGGGTCACAATTTCAGCAAAACTCTGACTTTTGGCAATTCACTCAAAAATGGTGCCAGAAGCTTACAAATGATCCCCTGAAAGCTTTGGCGATGGAAACAGAAGGCTTTTTATCACAGGACAAGAAATCAGCCCTCAAAAACTTAACCGGCAGAAAATATTTTTTTGAAAAAATCCCTAAGCCCCGGGGTCACAATTTCAGCAAGATCTGACTTTTGGCAATTCACTCAAAAATGGTGCCAGAAGCTTGCAAATGATCCCGTGAAAGGATTGGAACTCGAAACAGAAGGCTTTTTATCACAGGACAAGAAATCAGCCCTCAAAAACTTAACCGGCAGAAAATATTTTTTTGAAAAAATCTCTAAGCCCCGGGGTCACAATTTCAGCAAAAATCTGACTTTTGGCAATTCACTCAAAAATGGTGCCAGAAGGTTGCAAATGCTCCCCTGAAAGGTTTGGCACTCGAAACAGAAGGCTTTTTATCACAGGACAAGAAATCAGCCCTCAAAAACTTAAGCGGCAGAAAATATTTTTTTGAAAAAATCCCTAAGCCCCGGGGTCACAATTTCAGCAAAAATCTGACTTTTGGCAATTCACTCAAAAATGGTGCCAGAAGCTTGCAAATGATCCCCTGAAAGCTTTGGCACTCGAAACAGAAGGCTTTTTATCACAGGACAAGAAATCAGCCCTCAAAAACTTAACCGGCAGAAAATATTTTTTTGAAAAAATCCCTAAGCCCCGGGGTCACAATTTCAGCAAAAATCTGACTTTTGGCAGTTCACTCAAAAATGGTGCCAGAAGCTTGCAAATGATCCCCTGAAAGCTTTGGCGATGGAAACAGAAGGCTTTTTATCACAGGACAAGAAATCAGCCCTCAAAAACTTAACCGGCAGAAAATATTTTTTTGAAAAAATCCGTAAGCCCGGGGGTCACAATTTCAGCAAAGATGTGACTTTTGGCAGTTCACTCAAAAATGGTTCCAAGAGCTTAAAAATGCTCCCCTGAAAGGTTTGGCAATCGAAACAGAAGGCTTTTTATCACAGGACAAGAAATCAGCCCTCAAAAACTTAACCGGCAGAAAATATTTTTTTGAAAAAATCTCTAAGCCCCAGGATCACAATTTCAGCAAAAAAATGACTTTTGGCAATTCACTCAAAAATGGTGCCAGAAGGTTGCAAATGATCCCCGGAAAGCTTTGGCGATGGAAACAGAAGGCTTTTTATCACAGGACAAGAAATCAGCCCTCAAAAACTTAAGCGGCAGAAAATATTTTTTTGAAAAAATCCCTAAGCCCCGGGGTAACAATTTCAGCAAAAATCTGACTTTTGGCAATTCACTCAAAAATGGTGCCAGAAGCTTGCAAATGATCCCCTGAAAGCTTTGGCGATGGAAACAGAAGGCTTTTTATCACAGGACAAGAAATCAGCCCTCAAAAACTTAACCGGCAGAAAATATTTTTTTGAAAAAATCCCTAAGCCCCGGGGTAACAATTTCAGCAAAAATCTGACTTTTGGCAGTTCACTCAAAAATGGTGCCAGAAGCTTGCAAATGATCCCCTGAAAGCTTTGGCGATGGAAACAGAAGGCTTTTTATCACAGGACAAGAAATCAGCCCTCAAAAACTTAACCGGCAGAAAATATTTTTTTGAAAAAATCCGTAAGCCCCGGGGTCACAATTTCAGCAAAAATCTGACTTTTGGCAATTCACTCAAAAATGGTGCCAGAAGCTTGCAAATGATCCCCTGAAAGCTTTGGCGATGGAAACAGAAGGCTTTTTATCACAGGACAAGAAATCAGCCCTCAAAAACTTAACCGGCAGAAAATATTTTTTTGAAAAAATCCTTAAGGCCCGGGGTCACAATTTCAGCAAAACTCTGACTTTTGGCAATTCACTCAAAAATGGTGCCAGAAGCTTACAAATGATCCCATGAAAGCTTTGGCGATGGAAACAGAAGGCTTTTTATCACAGGACAAGAAATCAGCCCTCAAAAACTTAACCAGCAGAAAATATTTTTTTGAAAAAATCCCTAAGCCCCGGGGTCACAATTTCAGCAAAAATCTGACTTTTGGCAGTTCACTCAAAAATGGTGCCAGAAGCTTGCAAATGATCCCCTGAAAGCTTTGGCGATGGAAACAGAAGGCTTTTTATCACAGGACAAGAAATCAGCCCTCAAAAACTTAACCGGCAGAAAATATTTTTTTGAAAAAATCCCTAAGCCCCGGGGTCACAATTTCAGCAAAAATCTGACTTTTGGCAATTCACTCAAAAATGGTGCCAGAAGCTTGCAAATGATCCCCTGAAAGCTTTGGCGATGGAAACAGAAGGCTTTTTATCACAGGACAAGAAATCAGCCCTCAAAAACTTAACCGGCAGAAAATATTTTTTTGAAAAAATCCTTAAGGCCCGGGGTCACAATTTCAGCAAAACT
Organism: Podarcis liolepis; assembly: GCF_965112155.1. Taxonomy (NCBI): domain Eukaryota; kingdom Metazoa; phylum Chordata; class Lepidosauria; order Squamata; family Lacertidae; genus Podarcis; species Podarcis liolepis. The sequence continues at coordinate 15,702,990 of NC_139571.1, read as the reverse complement.
CTGACTTTTGGCAATTCACTCAAAAATGGTGCCAGAAGCTTACAAATGATCCCCTGAAAGCTTTGGCAATGGAAACAGAAGGCTTTTTATCACAGGACAAGAAATCAGCCCTCAAAAACTTAACCGGCAGAAAATATTTTTTTGAAAAAATCCTTAAGGCCCGGGGTCACAATTTCAGCAAAACTCTGACTTTTGGCAATTCACTCAAAAATGGTGCCAGAAGGTTGCAAATGATCCCCTGAAAGGTTTGGCACTCGAAACAGAAGGCTTTTTATCACAGGACAAGAAATCAACCCTCAAAAACTTAACCGGCAGAAAATATTTTTTTGAAAAAATCCCTAAGCCCCGGGGTCACAATTTCCGCAAAAATCTGACTTTTGGTATTTCACTCAAAAATGGTGCCAGAAGCTTTCAAATGATCCCCTGAAAGCTTTGGCGATGGAAACAGAAGGCTTTTTATCACAGGACAAGAAATCAGCCCTCAAAAACTTAACCGGCAGAAAATATTTTTTTGAAAAAATCCCTAAGCCCTCAGAAATCAGCCCTCAAAAACTTAACCGGTAGAAAATATTTTTTTGAAAAAATCCCTAAGCCCCGGGGTCACAATTTCAGCAAAAATCTGACTTTTGGCAGTTCACTCAAAAATGGTTCCAAGAGCTTAAAAATGCTCCCCTGAAAGGTTTGGCAGTCGAAACAGAAGGCTTTTTATCACAGGACATGAAATCAGCCCTCAAAAAGTTAACCGGCAGAAAATATTTTTTTGAAAAAATCCCTAAGCTCCGGGGTCACAATTTCAGCAAAGATCTGAGTTTTGGCATTTCACTCTAAAATGGTTCCAAGAGCTTAAAAATGCTCCCCTGAAAGGTTTGGCACTCGAAACAGAAGGCTTTTTATCACAGGACAAGAAATCAGCCCTCAAAAACTTAACCGGCAGAAAATATTTTTTTGAAAAAATCCCTAAGCCCCGGGGTAACAATTTCAGCAAACATCTGACTTTTGGCAATTCACTCAAAAATGGTGCCAGAAGGTTGCAAATGATCCCCTGAAAGGTTTGGCACTCGAAACAGAAGGCTTTTTATCACAGGACAAGAAATCAGCCCTCAAAAACTTAACCGGCAGAAAATATTTTTTTGAAAAAATCCCTAAGCCCCGGGGTCACAATTTCAGCAAAAATCTGACTTTTGGCAATTCACTCAAAAATGTTGCCAGAAGGTTGCAAATGATCCCCTGAAAGGTTTGGCACTCGAAACAGAAGGCTTTTTATCACAGGACAAGAAATCAGCCCTCAAAAACTTAACCGGCAGAAAATATTTTTTTGAAAAAATCTCTAAGCCCTGGGGTCACAATTTCAGCAAAAATCTGACTTTTGGCAGTTCACTCAAAAATGGTTCCAAGAGCTTAAAAATGCTCCCCTGAAAGGTTTGGCACTCGAAACAGAAGGCTTTTTATCACAGGACAAGAAATCAGCCCTCAAAAACTTAACCGGCAGAAAATATTTTTTTGAAAAAATCCCTAAGCCCTCAGAAATCAGCCCTCAAAAACTTAACCGGTAGAAAATATTTTTTTGAAAAAAATCCCTAAGCCCCGGGGTCACAATTTCAGCAAAAATCTGACTTTTGGCAGTTCACTCAAAAATGGTTCCAAGAGCTTAAAAATGCTCCCCTGAAAGGTTTGGCACTCGAAACAGAAGGCTTTTTATCACAGGACATGAAATCAGCCCTCAAAAACTTAACCGGCAGAAAATATTTTTTTGAAAAAATCCCTAAGCCCCGGGGTCACAATTTCAGCAAAGATCTGACTTTTGGCATTTCACTCTAAAATGGTTCCAAGAGCTTAAAAATGCTCCCCTGAAAGGTTTGGCACTCGAAACAGAAGGCTTTTTATCACAGGACAAGAAATCAGCCCTCAAAAACTTAACCGGCAGAAAATATTTTTTTGAAAAAATCTCTAAGCCCCGGGGTCACAATTTCAGCAAAAATCTGACTTTTGGCAGTTCACTCAAAAATGGTGCCAGAAGGTTGCAAATGATCCCCTGAAAGGTTTGGCACTCGAAACAGAAGGCTTTTTATCACAGGACAAGAAATCATCCCTCAAAAACTTAACCGGCAGAAAATATTTTTTTGAAAAAATCCCTAAGCCCCGGGGTCACAATTTCAGCAAAAATCTGACTTTTGGCAATTCACTCAAAAATGGTGCCAGAAGCTTGCAATTTCACAATTTCAGCAAAAATCTGACTTTTGGCAATTCACTCAAAAATGGTGCCAGAAGCTTGCAAATGATCCCCTGAAAGGTTTGGTACTCGAAACAGAAGGCTTTTTATCACAGGACATGAAATCAGCCCTCAAAAACTTAACCGGCAGAAAATATTTTTTTGAAAAAATCCCTAAGCCCCGGGGTAACAATTTCAGCAAAGATCTGACTTTTGGCATTTCACTCTAAAATGGTTCCAAGAACTTAAAAATGCTCCCCTGAAAGGTTTGGCACTCGAAACAGAAGGCTTTTTATCACAGGACAGGAAGTCAGCCCTCAAAAACTTAACCGGCAGAAAATATTTTTTTGAAAAAATCCCTAAGCCCCGGGGTCACAATTTCAGCAAAAATCTGACTTTTGGCAGTTCACTCAAAAATGGTGCCAGAAGCTTGCAAATGCTCCCCAGAAAGGTTTGGCACTCGAAACAGAAGGCTTTTTATCACAGGACAAGAAATCAGCCCTCAAAAACTTAACCGGCAGAAAATATTTTTTTGAAAAAATCCCTAAGCCCCGGGGTCACAATTTCAGCAAAAATCTGACTTTTGGCAATTCACTCAAAAATGGTGCCAGAAGCTTGCAATTTCACAATTTCAGCAAAAATCTGACTTTTGGCAATTCACTCAAAAATGGTGCCAGAAGCTTGCAAATGATCCCCTGAAAGCTTTGGCGATGGAAACAGAAGGCTTTTTATCACAGGACAAGAAATCAGCCCTCAAAAACTTAACCGGCAGAAAATATTTTTTTGAAAAAATCCCTAAGCCCCGGGGTCACAATTTCAGCAAAAATCTGACTTTTGGCAATTCACTCAAAAATGGTGCCAGAAGCTTGCAATTTCACAATTTCAGCAAAAATCTGACTTTTGGCAGTTCACTCAAAAATGGTGCCAGAAGGTTGCAAATGATCCCCTGAAAGGTTTGGCACTCGAAACAGAAGGCTTTTTATCACAGGACAAGAAATCATCCCTCAAAAACTTAACCGGCAGAAAATATTTTTTTGAAAAAAATCCCTAAGCCCCGGGGTCACAATTTCAGCAAAAATCTGACTTTTGGCAATTCACTCAAAAATGGTGCCAGAAGCTTGCAATTTCACAATTTCAGCAAAAATCTGACTTTTGGCAATTCACTCAAAAATGGTGCCAGAAGCTTGCAAATGATCCCCTGAAAGGTTTGGTACTCGAAACAGAAGGCTTTTTATCACAGGACATGAAATCAGCCCTCAAAAACTTAACCGGCAGAAAATATTTTTTTGAAAAAATCCCTAAGCCCCGGGGTAACAATTTCAGCAAAGATCTGACTTTTGGCATTTCACTCTAAAATGGTTCCAAGAACTTAAAAATGCTCCCCTGAAAGGTTTGGCACTCGAAACAGAAGGCTTTTTATCACAGGACAAGAAATCAGCCCTCAAAAACTTAACCGGCAGAAAATATTTTTTTGAAAAAATCCCTAAGCCCCGGGGTCACAATTTCAGCAAAAATCTGACTTTTGGCAGTTCACTCAAAAATGGTGCCAGAAGCTTGCAAATGCTCCCCAGAAAGGTTTGGCACTCGAAACAGAAGGCTTTTTATCACAGGACAAGAAATCAGCCCTCAAAAACTTAACCGGCAGAAAATATTTTTTTGAAAAAATCCCTAAGCCCCGGGGTCACAATTTCAGCAAAAATCTGACTTTTGGCAATTCACTCAAAAATGGTGCCAGAAGCTTGCAATTTCACAATTTCAGCAAAAATCTGACTTTTGGCAATTCACTCAAAAATGGTGCCAGAAGCTTGCAAATGATCCCCTGAAAGCTTTGGCGATGGAAACAGAAGGCTTTTTATCACAGGACAAGAAATCAGCCCTCAAAAACTTAACCGGCAGAAAATATTTTTTTGAAAAAATCCCTAAGCCCCGGGGTCACAATTTCAGCAAAAATCTGACTTTTGGCAATTCACTCAAAAATGGTGCCAGAAGCTTGCAATTTCACAATTTCAGCAAAAATCTGACTTTTGGCAGTTCACTCAAAAATGGTGCCAGAAGGTTGCAAATGATCCCCTGAAAGGTTTGGCACTCGAAACAGAAGGCTTTTTATCACAGGACAAGAAATCATCCCTCAAAAACTTAACCGGCAGAAAATATTTTTTTGAAAAAATCCCTAAGCCCCGGGGTCACAATTTCAGCAAAAATCTGACTTTTGGCAACTCACTCAAAAATGGTGCCAGAAGTTTGCAATTTCACAATTTCAGCAAAAATCTGACTTTTGGCAATTCACTCAAAAATGGTGCCAGAAGCTTGCAAATGATCCCCTGAAAGGTTTGGTACTCGAAACAGAAGGCTTTTTATCACAGGACATGAAATCAGCCCTCAAAAACTTAACCGGCAGAAAATATTTTTTTGAAAAAATCCCTAAGCCCCGGGGTAACAATTTCAGCAAAGATCTGACTTTTGGCATTTCACTCTAAAATGGTTCCAAGAACTTAAAAATGCTCCCCTGAAAGGTTTGGCACTCGAAACAGAAGGCTTTTTATCACAGGACAAGAAATCAGCCCTCAAAAACTTAACCGGCAGAAAATATTTTTTTGAAAAAATCCCTAAGCCCCGGGGTCACAATTTCAGCAAAAATCTGACTTTTGGCAATTCACTCAAAAATGGTGCCAGAAGCTTGCAATTTCACAATTTCAGCAAAAATCTGACTTTTGGCAGTTCACTCAAAAATGGTGCCAGAAGGTTGCAAATGATCCCCTGAAAGGTTTGGCACTCGAAACAGAAGGCTTTTTATCACAGGACAAGAAATCATCCCTCAAAAACTTAACCGGCAGAAAATATTTTTTTGAAAAAATCCCTAAGCCCCGGGGTCACAATTTCAGCAAAAATCTGACTTTTGGCAATTCACTCAAAAATGGTGCCAGAAGCTTGCAATTTCACAATTTCAGCAAAAATCTGACTTTTGGCAATTCACTCAAAAATGGTGCCAGAAGCTTGCAAATGATCCCCTGAAAGGTTTGGTACTCGAAACAGAAGGCTTTTTATCACAGGACATGAAATCAGCCCTCAAAAACTTAACCGGCAGAAAATATTTTTTTGAAAAAATCCCTAAGCCCCGGGGTAACAATTTCAGCAAAGATCTGACTTTTGGCATTTCACTCTAAAATGGTTCCAAGAACTTAAAAATGCTCCCCTGAAAGGTTTGGCACTCGAAACAGAAGGCTTTTTATCACAGGACAAGAAATCAGCCTTCAAAAACTTAACCGGCAGAAAATATTTTTTTGAAAAAATCCCTAAGCCCCGGGGTCACAATTTCAGCAAAAATCTGACTTTTGGCAGTTCACTCAAAAATGGTGCCAGAAGCTTGCAAATGCTCCCCAGAAAGGTTTGGCACTCGAAACAGAATGCTTTTTATCACAGGACAAGAAATCAGCCCTCAAAAACTTAACCGGCAGAAAATATTTTTTTGAAAAAATCCCTAAGCCCCGGGGTCACAATTTCAGCAAAAATCTGACTTTTGGCAATTCACTCAAAAATGGTGCCAGAAGCTTGCAATTTCACAATTTCAGCAAAAATCTGACTTTTGGCAATTCACTCAAAAATGGTGCCAGAAGCTTGCAAATGATCCCCTGAAAGCTTTGGCGATGGAAACAGAAGGCTTTTTATCACAGGACAAGAAATCAGCCCTCAAAAACTTAACCGGCAGAAAATATTTTTTTGAAAAAATCCCTAAGCCCCGGGGTCACAATTTCAGCAAAAATCTGACTTTTGGCAATTCACTCAAAAATGGTGCCAGAAGCTTACAAATGATCCCCTGAAAGCTTTGGCGATGGAAACAGAAGGCTTTTTATCACAGGACAAGAAATCAGCCCTCAAAAACTTAACCGGCAGAGAATATTTTTTTGAAAAAATCACTAAGCCCTCAGAAATCAGCCCTCAAAAACTTAACCGGTAGAAAATATTTTTTTGAAAAAATCCCTAAGCCCCGGGGCACAATTTCAGCAAAAATCTGACTTTTGGCAGTTCACTCAAAAATGGTTCCAAGAGCTTAAAAATGCTCCCCTAAAAGGTTTGGCACTCGAAACAGAAGGCTTTTTATCACAGGACATGAAATCAGCCCTCAAAAACTTAACCGGCAGAAAATATTTTTTTGAAAAAATCCCTAAGCCCCGGGGTCACAATTTCAGCAAAGATCTGACTTTTGGCATTTCACTCTAAAATGGTTCCAAGAGCTTAAAAATGCTCCCCTGAAAGGTTTGGCACTCGAAACAGAAGGCTTTTTATCACAGGACAAGAAATCAGCCCTCAAAAACTTAACCGGCAGAAAATATTTTTTTGAAAAAATCTCTAAGCCCCGGGGTCACAATTTCAGCAAAAATCTGACTTTTGGCAGTTCACTCAAAAATGGTGCCAGAAGGTTGCAAATGATCCCCTGAAAGGTTTGGCACTCGAAACAGAAGGCTTTTTATCACAGGACAAGAAATCATCCCTCAAAAACTTAACCGGCAGAAAATATTTTTTTGAAAAAATCCCTAAGCCCCGGGGTCACAATTTCAGCAAAAATCTGACTTTTGGCAATTCACTCAAAAATGGTGCCAGAAGCTTGCAATTTCACAATTTCAGCAAAAATCTGACTTTTGGCAATTCACTCAAAAATGGTGCCAGAAGCTTGCAAATGATCCCCTGAAAGGTTTGGTACTCGAAACAGAAGGCTTTTTATCACAGGACATGAAATCAGCCCTCAAAAACTTAACCGGCAGAAAATATTTTTTTGAAAAAATCCCTAAGCCCCGGGGTCACAATTTCAGCAAAAATCTGACTTTTGGCAGTTCACTCAAAAATGGTGCCAGAAGCTTGCAAATGCTCCCCAGAAAGGTTTGGCACTCGAAACAGAAGGCTTTTTATCACAGGACAAGAAATCAGCCCTCAAAAACTTAACAGGCAGAAAATATTTTTTTGAAAAAATCCCTAAGCCCCGGGGTCACAATTTCAGCAAAAATCTGACTTTTGGCAATTCACTCAAAAATGGTGCCAGAAGCTTGCAAATGATCCCCTGAAAGCTTTGGCGATGGAAACAGAAGGCTTTTTATCACAGGACAAGAAGTCAGCCCTCAAAAACTTAACCGGCAGAAAATATTTTTTTGAAAAAATCCCTAAGCCCCGGGGTCACAATTTCAGCAAAAATCTGACTTTTGGCAGTTCACTCAAAAATGGTGCCAGAAGCTTGCAAATGCTCCCCAGAAAGGTTTGGCACTCGAAACAGAAGGCTTTTTATCACAGGACAAGAAATCAGCCCTCAAAAACTTAACCGGCAGAAAATATTTTTTTGAAAAAATCCCTAAGCCCCGGGGTCACAATTTCAGCAAAGATCTGACTTTTGGCAATTCACTCAAAAATGGTGCCAGAAGCTTGCAATTTCACAATTTCAGCAAAAATCTGACTTTTGGCAATTCACTCAAAAATGGTGCCAGAAGCTTGCAAATGATCCCCTGAAAGCTTTGGCGATGGAAACAGAAGGCTTTTTATCACAGGACAAGAAATCAGCCCTCAAAAACTTAACCGGCAGAAAATATTTTTTTGAAAAAATCCCTAAGCCCTCAGAAATCAGCCCTCAAAAACTTAACCGGTAGAAAAAATTTTTTTGTAAAAATCCCTAAGCCCCGGGGTCACAATTTGAGCAAAAATCTGACTTTTGGCAGTTCACTCAAAAATGGTTCCAAGAGCTTAAAAATGCTCCCCTGAAAGGTTTGGCACTCGAAACAGAACGCTTTTTATCACAGGACATGAAATCAGCCCTCAAAAACTTAACCGGCAGAAAATATTTTTTTGAAAAAATCCCTAAGCCCCGGGGTCACAATTTCAGCAAAGATCTGACTTTTGGCATTTCACTCTAAAATGGTTCCAAGAGCTTAAAAATGCTCCCCTGAAAGGTTTGGCACTCGAAACAGAAGGCTTTTTATCACAGGACAAGAAATCAGCCCTCAAAAACTTAACCGGCAGAAAATATTTTTTTGAAAAAATCTCTAAGCCCCGGGGTCACAATTTCAGCAAAAATCTGACTTTTGGCAGTTCACTCAAAAATGGTGCCAGAAGGTTGCAAATGATCCCCTGAAAGGTTTGGCACTCGAAACAGAAGGCTTTTTATCACAGGACAAGAAATCATCCCTCAAAAACTTAACCGGCAGAAAATATTTTTTTGAAAAAATCCCTAAGCCCCGGGGTCACAATTTCAGCAAAAATCTGACTTTTGGCAATTCACTCAAAAATGGTGCCAGAAGCTTGCAATTTCACAATTTCAGCAAAAATCTGACTTTTGGCAATTCACTCAAAAATGGTGCCAGAAGCTTGCAAATGATCCCCTGAAAGGTTTGGTACTCGAAACAGAAGGCTTTTTATCACAGGACATGAAATCAGCCCTCAAAAACTTAACCGGCAGAAAATATTTTTTTGAAAAAATCCCTAAGCCCCGGGGTCACAATTTCAGCAAAAATCTGACTTTTGGCAATTCACTCAAAAATGGTGCCAGAAGCTTGCAATTTCACAATTTCAGCAAAAATCTGACTTTTGGCAATTCACTCAAAAATGGTGCCAGAAGCTTGCAAATGATCCCCTGAAAGGTTTGGTACTCGAAACAGAAGGCTTTTTATCACAGGACATGAAATCAGCCCTCAAAAACTTAACCGGCAGAAAATATTTTTTTGAAAAAATCCCTAAGCCCCGGGGTCACAATTTCAGCAAAAATCTGACTTTTGGCAGTTCACTCAAAAATGGTGCCAGAAGCTTGCAAATGCTCCCCAGAAAGGTTTGGCACTCGAAACAGAAGGCTTTTTATCACAGGACAAGAAATCAGCCCTCAAAAACTTAACAGGCAGAAAATATTTTTTTGAAAAAATCCCTAAGCCCCGGGGTCACAATTTCAGCAAAAATCTGACTTTTGGCAATTCACTCAAAAATGGTGCCAGAAGCTTGCAAATGATCCCCTGAAAGCTTTGGCGATGGAAACAGAAGGCTTTTTATCACAGGACAAGAAGTCAGCCCTCAAAAACTTAACCGGCAGAAAATATTTTTTTGAAAAAATCCCTAAGCCCCGGGGTCACAATTTCAGCAAAAATCTGACTTTTGGCAGTTCACTCAAAAATGGTGCCAGAAGCTTGCAAATGCTCCCCAGAAAGGTTTGGCACTCGAAACAGAAGGCTTTTTATCACAGGACAAGAAATCAGCCCTCAAAAACTTAACCGGCAGAAAATATTTTTTTGAAAAAATCCCTAAGCCCCGGGGTCACAATTTCAGCAAAGATCTGACTTTTGGCAATTCACTCAAAAATGGTGCCAGAAGCTTGCAATTTCACAATTTCAGCAAAAATCTGACTTTTGGCAATTCACTCAAAAATGGTGCCAGAAGCTTGCAAATGATCCCCTGAAAGCTTTGGCGATGGAAACAGAAGGCTTTTTATCACAGGACAAGAAATCAGCCCTCAAAAACTTAACCGGCAGAAAATATTTTTTTGAAAAAATCCCTAAGCCCTCAGAAATCAGCCCTCAAAAACTTAACCGGTAGAAAAAATTTTTTTGTAAAAATCCCTAAGCCCCGGGGTCACAATTTCAGCAAAAATCTGACTTTTGGCAGTTCACTCAAAAATGGTTCCAAGAGCTTAAAAATGCTCCCCTGAAAGGTTTGGCACTCGAAACAGAAGGCTTTTTATCACAGGACATGAAATCAGCCCTCAAAAACTTAACCGGCAGAAAATATTTTTTTGAAAAAATCCCTAAGCCCCGGGGTCACAATTTCAGCAAAGATCTGACTTTTGGCATTTCACTCTAAAATGGTTCCAAGAGCTTAAAAATGCTCCCCTGAAAGGTTTGGCACTCGAAACAGAAGGCTTTTTATCACAGGACAAGAAATCAGCCCTCAAAAACTTAACCGGCAGAAAATATTTTTTTGAAAAAATCTCTAAGCCCCGGGGTCACAATTTCAGCAAAAATCTGACTTTTGGCAGTTCACTCAAAAATGGTGCCAGAAGGTTGCAAATGATCCCCTGAAAGGTTTGGCACTCGAAACAGAAGGCTTTTTATCACAGGACAAGAAATCATCCCTCAAAAACTTAACCGGCAGAAAATATTTTTTTGAAAAAATCCCTAAGCCCCGGGGTCACAATTTCAGCAAAAATCTGACTTTTGGCAATTCACTCAAAAATGGTGCCAGAAGCTTGCAATTTCACAATTTCAGCAAAAATCTGACTTTTGGCAATTCACTCAAAAATGGTGCCAGAAGCTTGCAAATGATCCCCTGAAAGGTTTGGTACTCGAAACAGAAGGCTTTTTATCACAGGACATGAAATCAGCCCTCAAAAACTTAACCGGCAGAAAATATTTTTTTGAAAAAATCCCTAAGCCCCGGGGTCACAATTTCAGCAAAGATCTGACTTTTGGCATTTCACTCTAAAATGGTTCCAAGAACTTAAAAATGCTCCCCTGAAAGGTTTGGCACTCGAAACAGAAGGCTTTTTATCACATGACAAGAAATCAGCCCTCAAAAACTTAACCGGCAGAAAATATTTTTTTGAAAAAATCCCTAAGCCCCGGGGTCACAATTTCAGCAAAAATCTGACTTTTGGCAATTCACTCAAAAATGGTGCCAGAAGCTTGCAAATGATCCCCTGAAAGCTTTGGCGATGGAAACAGAAGGCTTTTTATCACAGGACAAGAAATCAGCCCTCAAAAACTTAACCGGCAGAAAATATTTTTTTGAAAAAATCCCTAAGCCCTCAGAAATCAGCCCTCAAAAACGTAACCGGTAGAAAATATTTTTTTGAAAAAATCCCTAAGCCCCGGGGTCACAATTTCAGCAAAAATCTGACTTTTGGCAGTTCACTCAAAAATGCTTCCAAGAGCTTAAAAATGCTCCCCTGAAAGGTTTGGCACTCGAAACAGAAGGCTTTTTATCACAGGACATGAAATCAGCCCTCAAAAACTTAACAGGCAGAAAATATTTTTTTGAAAAAATCCCTAAGCCCCGGGGTCACAATTTCAGCAAAGATCTGACTTTTGGCATTTCACTCTAAAATGGTTCCAAGAGCTTAAAAATGCTCCCCTGAAAGGTTTGGCACTCGAAACAGAAGGCTTTTTATCACAGGACAAGAAATCAGCCCTCAAAAACTTAACCGGCAGAAAATATTTTTTTGAAAAAATCCCTAAGCCCCGGGGTCACAATTTCAGCAAAAATCTGACTTTTGGCAATTCACTCAAAAATGGTGCCAGAAGCTTGCAAATGATCCCCTGAAAGCTTTGGCGATGGAAACAGAAGGCTTTTTATCACAGGACAAGAAGTCAGCCCTCAAAAACTTAACCGGCAGAAAATATTTTTTTGAAAAAATCCCTAAGCCCCGGGGTCACAATTTCAGCAAAAATCTGACTTTTGGCAGTTCACTCAAAAATGGTGCCAGAAGCTTGCAAATGCTCCCCAGAAAGGTTTGGCACTCGAAACAGAAGGCTTTTTATCACAGGACAAGAAATCAGCCCTCAAAAACTTAACCGGCAGAAAATATTTTTTTGAAAAAATCCCTAAGCCCCGGGGTCACAATTTCAGCAAAAATCTGACTTTTGGCAATTCACTCAAAAATGGTGCCAGAAGCTTGCAAATGATCCCCTGAAAGCTTTGGCGATGGAAACAGAAGGCTTTTTATCACAGGACAAGAAGTCAGCCCTCAAAAACTTAACCGGCAGAAAATATTTTTTTGAAAAAATCCCTAAGCCCCGGGGTCACAATTTCAGCAAAAATCTGACTTTTGGCAGTTCACTCAAAAATGGTGCCAGAAGGTTGCAAATGATCCCCTGAAAGGTTTGGCACTCGAAACAGAAGGCTTTTTATCACAGGACAAGAAATCATCCCTCAAAAACTTAACCGGCAGAAAATATTTTTTTGAAAAAATCCCTAAGCCCCGGGGTCACAATTTCAGCAAAAATCTGACTTTTGGCAATTCACTCAAAAATGGTGCCAGAAGCTTGCAATTTCACAATTTCAGCAAAAATCTGACTTTTGGCAATTCACTCAAAAATGGTGCCAGAAGCTTGCAAATGATCCCCTGAAAGGTTTGGTACTCGAAACAGAAGGCTTTTTATCACAGGACATGAAATCAGCCCTCAAAAACTTAACCGGCAGAAAATATTTTTTTGAAAAAATCCCTAAGCCCCGGGGTAACAATTTCAGCAAAGATCTGACTTTTGGCATTTCACTCTAAAATGGTTCCAAGAACTTAAAAATGCTCCCCTGAAAGGTTTGGCACTCGAAACAGAAGGCTTTTTATCACAGGACAAGAAATCAGCCCTCAAAAACTTAACCGGCAGAAAATATTTTTTTGAAAAAATCCCTAAGCCCCGGGGTCACAATTTCAGCAAAAATCTGACTTTTGGCAGTTCACTCAAAAATGGTGCCAGAAGCTTGCAAATGCTCCCCAGAAAGGTTTGGCACTCGAAACAGAAGGCTTTTTATCACAGGACAAGAAATCAGCCCTCAAAAACTTAACCGGCAGAAAATATTTTTTTGAAAAAATCCCTAAGCCCCGGGGTCACAATTTCAGCAAAAATCTGACTTTTGGCAATTCACTCAAAAATGGTGCCAGAAGCTTGCAATTTCACAATTTCAGCAAAAATCTGACTTTTGGCAATTCACTCAAAAATGGTGCCAGAAGCTTGCAAATGATCCCCTGAAAGCTTTGGCGATGGAAACAGAAGGCTTTTTATCACAGGACAAGAAATCAGCCCTCAAAAACTTAACCGGCAGAAAATATTTTTTTGAAAAAATCCCTAAGCCCCGGGGTCACAATTTCAGCAAAAATCTGACTTTTGGCAATTCACTCAAAAATGGTGCCAGAAGCTTACAAATGATCCCCTGAAAGCTTTGGCGATGGAAACAGAAGGCTTTTTATCACAGGACAAGAAATCAGCCCTCAAAAACTTAACCGGCAGAGAATATTTTTTTGAAAAAATCACTAAGCCCTCAGAAATCAGCCCTCAAAAACTTAACCGGTAGAAAATATTTTTTTGAAAAAATCCCTAAGCCCCGGGGCACAATTTCAGCAAAAATCTGACTTTTGGCAGTTCACTCAAAAATGGTTCCAAGAGCTTAAAAATGCTCCCCTAAAAGGTTTGGCACTCGAAACAGAAGGCTTTTTATCACAGGACATGAAATCAGCCCTCAAAAACTTAACCGGCAGAAAATATTTTTTTGAAAAAATCCCTAAGCCCCGGGGTCACAATTTCAGCAAAGATCTGACTTTTGGCATTTCACTCTAAAATGGTTCCAAGAGCTTAAAAATGCTCCCCTGAAAGGTTTGGCACTCGAAACAGAAGGCTTTTTATCACAGGACAAGAAATCAGCCCTCAAAAACTTAACCGGCAGAAAATATTTTTTTGAAAAAATCTCTAAGCCCCGGGGTCACAATTTCAGCAAAAATCTGACTTTTGGCAGTTCACTCAAAAATGGTGCCAGAAGGTTGCAAATGATCCCCTGAAAGGTTTGGCACTCGAAACAGAAGGCTTTTTATCACAGGACAAGAAATCATCCCTCAAAAACTTAACCGGCAGAAAATATTTTTTTGAAAAAATCCCTAAGCCCCGGGGTCACAATTTCAGCAAAAATCTGACTTTTGGCAATTCACTCAAAAATGGTGCCAGAAGCTTGCAATTTCACAATTTCAGCAAAAATCTGACTTTTGGCAATTCACTCAAAAATGGTGCCAGAAGCTTGCAAATGATCCCCTGAAAGGTTTGGTACTCGAAACAGAAGGCTTTTTATCACAGGACATGAAATCAGCCCTCAAAAACTTAACCGGCAGAAAATATTTTTTTGAAAAAATCCCTAAGCCCCGGGGTCACAATTTCAGCAAAAATCTGACTTTTGGCAGTTCACTCAAAAATGGTGCCAGAAGCTTGCAAATGCTCCCCAGAAAGGTTTGGCACTCGAAACAGAAGGCTTTTTATCACAGGACAAGAAATCAGCCCTCAAAAACTTAACAGGCAGAAAATATTTTTTTGAAAAAATCCCTAAGCCCCGGGGTCACAATTTCAGCAAAAATCTGACTTTTGGCAATTCACTCAAAAATGGTGCCAGAAGCTTGCAAATGATCCCCTGAAAGCTTTGGCGATGGAAACAGAAGGCTTTTTATCACAGGACAAGAAGTCAGCCCTCAAAAACTTAACCGGCAGAAAATATTTTTTTGAAAAAATCCCTAAGCCCCGGGGTCACAATTTCAGCAAAAATCTGACTTTTGGCAGTTCACTCAAAAATGGTGCCAGAAGCTTGCAAATGCTCCCCAGAAAGGTTTGGCACTCGAAACAGAAGGCTTTTTATCACAGGACAAGAAATCAGCCCTCAAAAACTTAACCGGCAGAAAATATTTTTTTGAAAAAATCCCTAAGCCCCGGGGTCACAATTTCAGCAAAGATCTGACTTTTGGCAATTCACTCAAAAATGGTGCCAGAAGCTTGCAATTTCACAATTTCAGCAAAAATCTGACTTTTGGCAATTCACTCAAAAATGGTGCCAGAAGCTTGCAAATGATCCCCTGAAAGCTTTGGCGATGGAAACAGAAGGCTTTTTATCACAGGACAAGAAATCAGCCCTCAAAAACTTAACCGGCAGAAAATATTTTTTTGAAAAAATCCCTAAGCCCTCAGAAATCAGCCCTCAAAAACTTAACCGGTAGAAAAATTTTTTTTGTAAAAATCCCTAAGCCCCGGGGTCACAATTTCAGCAAAAATCTGACTTTTGGCAGTTCACTCAAAAATGGTTCCAAGAGCTTAAAAATGCTCCCCTGAAAGGTTTGGCACTCGAAACAGAAGGCTTTTTATCACAGGACATGAAATCAGCCCTCAAAAACTTAACCGGCAGAAAATATTTTTTTGAAAAAATCCCTAAGCCCCGGGGTCACAATTTCAGCAAAGATCTGACTTTTGGCATTTCACTCTAAAATGGTTCCAAGAGCTTAAAAATGCTCCCCTGAAAGGTTTGGCACTCGAAACAGAAGGCTTTTTATCACAGGACAAGAAATCAGCCCTCAAAAACTTAACCGGCAGAAAATATTTTTTTGAAAAAATCTCTAAGCCCCGGGGTCACAATTTCAGCAAAAATCTGACTTTTGGCAGTTCACTCAAAAATGGTGCCAGAAGGTTGCAAATGATCCCCTGAAAGGTTTGGCACTCGAAACAGAAGGCTTTTTATCACAGGACAAGAAATCATCCCTCAAAAACTTAACCGGCAGAAAATATTTTTTTGAAAAAATCCCTAAGCCCCGGGGTCACAATTTCAGCAAAAATCTGACTTTTGGCAATTCACTCAAAAATGGTGCCAGAAGCTTGCAATTTCACAATTTCAGCAAAAATCTGACTTTTGGCAATTCACTCAAAAATGGTGCCAGAAGCTTGCAAATGATCCCCTGAAAGGTTTGGTACTCGAAACAGAAGGCTTTTTATCACAGGACATGAAATCAGCCCTCAAAAACTTAACCGGCAGAAAATATTTTTTTGAAAAAATCCCTAAGCCCCGGGGTCACAATTTCAGCAAAGATCTGACTTTTGGCATTTCACTCTAAAATGGTTCCAAGAACTTAAAAATGCTCCCCTGAAAGGTTTGGCACTCGAAACAGAAGGCTTTTTATCACATGACAAGAAATCAGCCCTCAAAAACTTAACCGGCAGAAAATATTTTTTTGAAAAAATCCCTAAGCCCCGGGGTCACAATTTCAGCAAAAATCTGACTTTTGGCAATTCACTCAAAAATGGTGCCAGAAGCTTGCAAATGATCCCCTGAAAGCTTTGGCGATGGAAACAGAAGGCTTTTTATCACAGGACAAGAAATCAGCCCTCAAAAACTTAACCGGCAGAAAATATTTTTTTGAAAAAATCCCTAAGCCCTCAGAAATCAGCCCTCAAAAACGTAACCGGTAGAAAATATTTTTTTGAAAAAATCCCTAAGCCCCGGGGTCACAATTTCAGCAAAAATCTGACTTTTGGCAGTTCACTCAAAAATGGTTCCAAGAGCTTAAAAATGCTCCCCTGAAAGGTTTGGCACTCGAAACAGAAGGCTTTTTATCACAGGACATGAAATCAGCCCTCAAAAACTTAACAGGCAGAAAATATTTTTTTGAAAAAATCCCTAAGCCCCGGGGTCACAATTTCAGCAAAGATCTGACTTTTGGCATTTCACTCTAAAATGGTTCCAAGAGCTTAAAAATGCTCCCCTGAAAGGTTTGGCACTCGAAACAGAAGGCTTTTTATCACAGGACAAGAAATCAGCCCTCAAAAACTTAACCGGCAGAAAATATTTTTTTGAAAAAATCCCTAAGCCCCGGGGTCACAATTTCAGCAAAAATCTGACTTTTGGCAATTCACTCAAAAATGGTGCCAGAAGCTTGCAAATGATCCCCTGAAAGCTTTGGCGATGGAAACAGAAGGCTTTTTATCACAGGACAAGAAGTCAGCCCTCAAAAACTTAACCGGCAGAAAATATTTTTTTGAAAAAATCCCTAAGCCCCGGGGTCACAATTTCAGCAAAAATCTGACTTTTGGCAGTTCACTCAAAAATGGTGCCAGAAGCTTGCAAATGCTCCCCAGAAAGGTTTGGCA
Organism: Podarcis liolepis; assembly: GCF_965112155.1. Taxonomy (NCBI): domain Eukaryota; kingdom Metazoa; phylum Chordata; class Lepidosauria; order Squamata; family Lacertidae; genus Podarcis; species Podarcis liolepis. The sequence continues at coordinate 15,686,160 of NC_139571.1, read as the reverse complement.
CTCGAAACAGAAGGCTTTTTATCACAGGACAAGAAATCAGCCCTCAAAAACTTAACCGGCAGAAAATATTTTTTTGAAAAAATCCCTAAGCCCCGGGGTCACAATTTCAGCAAAAATCTGACTTTTGGCAATTCACTCAAAAATGGTGCCAGAAGCTTGCAATTTCACAATTTCAGCAAAAATCTGACTTTTGGCAATTCACTCAAAAATGGTGCCAGAAGCTTGCAAATGATCCCCTGAAAGCTTTGGCGATGGAAACAGAAGGCTTTTTATCACAGGACAAGAAATCAGCCCTCAAAAACTTAACCGGCAGAAAATATTTTTTTGAAAAAATCCCTAAGCCCTCAGAAATCAGCCCTCAAAAACTTAACCGGTAGAAAATATTTTTTTGAAAAAATCCCTAAGCCCCGGGGTCACAATTTCAGCAAGAATCTGACTTTTGGCAGTTCACTCAAAAATGGTTCCAAGAGCTTAAAAATGCTCCCCTGAAAGGTTTGGCACTCGAAACAGAAGGCTTTTTATCACAGGACATGAAATCAGCCCTCAAAAACTTAACCGGCAGAAAATATTTTTTTGAAAAAATCCCTAAGCCCCGGGGTCACAATTTCAGCAAAGATCTGACTTTTGGCATTTCACTCTAAAATGGTTCCAAGAGCTTAAAAATGCTCCCCTGAAAGGTTTGGCACTCGAAACAGAAGGCTTTTTATCACAGGACAAGAAATCAGCCCTCAAAAACTTAACCGGCAGAAAATATTTTTTTGAAAAAATCTCTAAGCCCCGGGGTCACAATTTCAGCAAAAATCTGACTTTTGGCAGTTCACTCAAAAATGGTGCCAGAAGGTTGCAAATGATCCCCTGAAAGGTTTGGCACTCGAAACAGAAGGCTTTTTATCACAGGACAAGAAATCATCCCTCAAAAACTTAACCGGCAGAAAATATTTTTTTGAAAAAATCCCTAAGCCCCGGGGTCACAATTTCAGCAAAAATCTGACTTTTGGCAATTCACTCAAAAATGGTGCCAGAAGCTTGCAATTTCACAATTTCAGCAAAAATCTGACTTTTGGCAATTCACTCAAAAATGGTGCCAGAAGCTTGCAAATGATCCCCTGAAAGGTTTGGTACTCGAAACAGAAGGCTTTTTATCACAGGACATGAAATCAGCCCTCAAAAACTTAACCGGCAGAAAATATTTTTTTGAAAAAATCCCTAAGCCCCGGGGTCACAATTTCAGCAAAGATCTGACTTTTGGCAGTTCACTCAAAAATGGTTCCAAGAACTTAAAAATGCTCCCCTGAAAGGTTTGGCACTCGAAACAGAAGGCTTTTTATCACAGGACATGAAATCAGCGCTCAAAAACTTAACCGGCAGAAAATATTTTTTTGAAAAAATCCCTAAGCCCCGGGGTCACAATTTCAGCAAAGATCTGACTTTTGGCATTTCACTCTAAAATGGTTCCAAGAGCTTAAAAATGCTCCCCTGAAAGGTTTGGCACTCGAAACAGAAGGCTTTTTATCACAGGACAAGAAATCAGCCCTCAAAAACTTAACCGGCAGAAAATATTTTTTTGAAAAAATCCCTAAGCCCCGGGGTCACAATTTCAGCAAAAATCTGACTTTTGGCAGTTCACTCAAAAATGGTGCCAGAAGCTGGCAAATGCTCCCCAGAAAGGTTTGGCACTCGAAACAGAAGGCTTTTTATCACAGGACAAGAAATCAGCCCTCAAAAACTTAACCGGCAGAAAATATTTTTTTGAAAAAATCCCTAAGCCCCGGGGTCACAATTTCAGCAAAAATCTGACTTTTGGCAATTCACTCAAAAATGGTGCCAGAAGCTTGCAATTTCACAATTTCAGCAAAAATCTGACTTTTGGCAATTCACTCAAAAATGGTGCCAGAAGCTTGCAAATGATCCCCTGAAAGCTTTGGCGATGGAAACAGAAGGCTTTTTATCACTGGACAAGAAATCAGCCCTCAAAAACTTAACCGGCAGAAAATATTTTTTTGAAAAAATCCCTAAGCCCCGGGGTCACAATTTCAACAAAAATCTGACTTTTGGCAATTCACTCAAAAATGGTGCCAGAAGCTTACAAATGATCCCCTGAAAGCTTTGGCGATGGAAACAGAAGGCTTTTTATCACAGGACAAGAAATCAGCCCTCAAAAACTTAACCGGCAGAAAATATTTTTTTGAAAAAATCCCTAAGCCCTCAGAAATCAGCCCTCAAAAACTTAACCGGTAGAAAATATTTTTTTGAAAAAATCCCTAAGCCCCGGGGTCACAATTTCAGCAAAAATCTGACTTTTGGCAGTTCACTCAAAAATGGTTCCAAGAGCTTAAAAATGCTCCCCTGAAAGGTTTGGCACTCGAAACAGAAGGCTTTTTATCACAGGACATGAAATCAGCCCTCAAAAACTTAACCGGCAGAAAATATTTTTTTGAAAAAATCCCTAAGCCCCGGGGTCACAATTTCAGCAAAGATCTGACTTTTGGCATTTCACTCTAAAATGGTTCGAAGAGCTTAAAAATGCTCCCCTGAAAGGTTTAGCACTCGAAACAGAAGGCTTTTTATCACAGGACAAGAAATCAGCCCTCAAAAACTTAACCGGCAGAAAATATTTTTTTGAAAAAATCTCTAAGCCCCGGGGTCACAATTTCAGCAAAAATCTGACTTTTGGCAATTCACTCAAAAATGGTGCCAGAAGCTTGCAAATGATCCCCTGAAAGCTTTGGCGATGGAAACAGAAGGCTTTTTATCACAGGACAAGAAATCAGCCCTCAAAAACTTAACTGGCAGAAAATATTTTTTTGAAAAAATCCCTAAGCCCCGGGGTCACAATTTCAGCAAAAATCTGACTTTTGGCAATTCACTCAAAAATGGTGCCAGAAGCTTGCAAATGATCCCCTGAAAGCTTTGGCGATGGAAACAGAAGGCTTTTCATCACAGGACAAGAAATCAGCCCTCAAAAACTTAAGCGGCAGAAAATATTTTTTTGAAAAAATCCCTAAGCCCCTAAGGTCACAATTTCAGCAAAAATCTGACTTTTGGCAGTTTACTCAAAAATGGTGCCAGAAGCTTGCAAATGCTCCCCTGAAAGCTTTGGCGATGGAAACAGAAGGCTTTTTATCACAGGACAAGAAATCAGCCCTCAAAAACTTAACCGGCAGAAAATATTTTTTTGAAAAAATCCCTAAGCCCCGGGGTCACAATTTCAGCAAAAATCTGACTTTTGGCAATTCACTCAAAAATGGTGCCAGAAGCTTGCAATTTCACAATTTCAGCAAAAATCTGACTTTTGGCAATTCACTCAAAAATGGTGCCAGAAGCTTGCAAATGATCCCCTGAAAGCTTTGGCGATGGAAACAGAAGGCTTTTTATCACAGGACAAGAAATCAGCCCTCAAAAACTTAACCGGCAGAAAATATTTTTTTGAAAAAATCCCTAAGCCCCGGGGTCACAATTTCAGCAAAACTCTGACTTTTGGCAATTCACTCAAAAATGGTGCCAGAAGCTTGCAAATGATCCCCTGAAAGCTTTGGCGATGGAAACAGAAGGCTTTTTATCACAGGACAAGAAATCAGCCCTCAAAAACTTAACCGGCAGAAAATATTTTTTTGAAAAAATCCCTAAGCCCTCAGAAATCAGCCCTCAAAAATTTAACCGGTAGAAAATATTTTTTTGAAAAAATCCCTAAGCCCCGGGGTCACAATTTCAGCAAAAATCTGACTTTTGGCAGTTCACTCAAAAATGGTTCCAAGAGCTTAAAAATGCTCCCCTGAAAGGTTTGGCACTCGAAACAGAAGGCTTTTTATCACAGGACCTGAAATCAGCCCTCAAAAACTTAACCGGCAGAAAATATTTTTTTGAAAAAATCCCTAAGCCCCGGGGTCACAATTTCAGCAAAGATCTGACTTTTGGCATTTCACTCTAAAATGGTTCCAAGAGCTTAAAAATGCTCCCCTGAAAGGTTTGGCACTCGAAACAGAAGGCTTTTTATCACAGGACAAGAAATCAGCCCTCAAAAACTTAACCGGCAGAAAATATTTTTTTGAAAAAATCTCTAAGCCCCGGGGTCACAATTTCAGCAAAAATCTGACTTTTGGCAGTTCACTCAAAAATGGTGCCAGAAGGTTGCAAATGATCCCCTGAAAGGTTTGGCACTCGAAACAGAAGGCTTTTTATCACAGGACAAGAAATCATCCCTCAAAAACTTAACCGGCAGAAAATATTTTTTTGAAAAAATCCCTAAGCCCCGGGGTCACAATTTCAGCAAAAATCTGACTTTTGGCAATTCACTCAAAAATGGTGCCAGAAGCTTGCAATTTCACAATTTCAGCAAAAATCTGACTTTTGGCAATTCACTCAAAAATGGTGCCAGAAGCTTGCAAATGATCCCCTGAAAGGTTTGGTACTCGAAACAGAAGGCTTTTTATCACAGGACATGAAATCAGCCCTCAAAAACTTAACAGGCAGAAAATATTTTTTTGAAAAAATCCCTAAGCCCCGGGGTCACAATTTCAGCAAAGATCTGACTTTTGGCATTTCACTCTAAAATGGTTCCAAGAACTTAAAAATGCTCCCCTGAAAGGTTTGGCACTCGAAACAGAAGGCTTTTTATCACAGGACAAGAAATCAGCCCTCAAAAACTTAACCGGCAGAAAATATTTTTTTGAAAAAATCCCTAAGCCCCGGGGTCACAATTTCAGCAAAAATCTGACTTTTGGCAATTCACTCAAAAATGGTGCCAGAAGCTTGCAAATGATCCCCTGAAAGCTTTGGCGATGGAAACAGAAGGCTTTTTATCACAGGACAAGAAGTCAGCCCTCAAAAACTTAACCGGCAGAAAATATTTTTTTGAAAAAATCCCTAAGCCCCGGGGTCACAATTTCAGCAAAAATCTGACTTTTGGCAGTTCACTCAAAAATGGTGCCAGAGGCTTGCAAATGCTCCCCAGAAAGGTTTGGCACTCGAAACAGAAGGCTTTTTATCACAGGACAAGAAATCAGCCCTCAAAAACTTAACAGGCAGAAAATATTTTTTTGAAAAAATCCCTAAGCCCCGGGGTCACAATTTCAGCAAAAATCTGACTTTTGGCAATTCACTCAAAAATGGTGCCAGAAGCTTGCAAATGATCCCCTGAAAGCTTTGGCGATGGAAACAGAAGGCTTTTTATCACAGGACAAGAAGTCAGCCCTCAAAAACTTAACCGGCAGAAAATATTTTTTTGAAAAAATCCCTAAGCCCCGGGGTCACAATTTCAGCAAAAATCTGACTTTTGGCAATTCACTCAAAAATGGTGCCAGAAGCTTGCAATTTCACAATTTCAGCAAAAATCTGACTTTTGGCAATTCACTCAAAAATGGTGCCAGAAGCTTGCAAATGATCCCCTGAAAGCTTTGGCGATGGAAACAGAAGGCTTTTTATCATAGGACAAGAAATCAGCCCTCAAAAACTTAACCGGCAGAAAATATTTTTTTGAAAAAATCCCTAAGCCCTCAGAAATCAGCCCTCAAAAACTTAACCGGCAGAAAATATTTTTTTGAAAAAATCCCTAAGCCCCGGGGTCACAATTTCAGCAAAAATCTGACTTTTGGCATTTCACTCTAAAATGGTTCCAAGAACTTAAAAATGCTCCCCAGAAAGGTTTGGCACTCGAAACAGAAGGCTTTTTATCACAGGACAAGAAATCAGCCCTCAAAAACTTAACCGGCAGAAAATATTTTTTTGAAAAAATCCCTAAGCCCCGGGGTCACAATTTCAGCAAAAATCTGACTTTTGGCAATTCACTCAAAAATGGTGCCAGAAGCTTGCAATTTCACAATTTCAGCAAAAATCTGACTTTTGGCAATTCACTCAAAAATGGTGCCAGAAGCTTGCAAATGATCCCCTGAAAGCTTTGGCGATGGAAACAGAAGGCTTTTTATCACAGGACAAGAAATCAGCCCTCAAAAACTTAACCGGCAGAAAATATTTTTTTGAAAAAATCCCTAAGCCCCGGGGTCACAATTTCAGCAAAAATCTGACTTTTGGCAATTCACTCAAAAATGGTGCCAGAAGCTTACAAATGATCCCCTGAAAGCTTTGGCGATGGAAACAGAAGGCTTTTTATCATAGGACAAGAAATCAGCCCTCAAAAACTTAACCGGCAGAAAATATTTTTTTGAAAAAATCCCTAAGCCCTCAGAAATCAGCCCTCAAAAACTTAACCGGTAGAAAATATTTTTTTGAAAAAATCCCTAAGCCCCGGGGTCACAATTTCAGCAAAAATCTGACTTTTGGCAGTTCACTCAAAAATGGTTCCAAGAGTTTAAAAATGCTCCCCTGAAAGGTTTGGTACTCGAAACAGAAGGCTTTTTATCACAGGACATGAAATCAGCCCTCAAAAACTTAACCGGCAGAAAATATTTTTTTGAAAAAATCCCTAAGCCCCGGGGTCACATTTTCAGCAAAAATCTGACTTTTGGCAATTCACTCAAAAATGGTGCCAGAAGCTTGCAAATGATCCCCTGAAAGCTTTGGCGATGGAAACAGAAGGCTTTTTATCACAGGACAAGAAGTCAGCCCTCAAAAACTTAACCGGCAGAAAATATTTTTTTGAAAAAATCCCTAAGCCCCGGGGTCACAATTTCAGCAAAGATCTGACTTTTGGCAGTTCACTCAAAAATGGTTCCAAGAGCTTAAAAATGCTCCCCTGAAAGGTTTGGCACTCGAAACAGAAGGCTTTTTATCACAGGACAAGAAATCAGCCCTCAAAAACTTAACCGGCAGAAAATATTTTTTTGAAAAAATCTCTAAGCCCCGGGATCACAATTTCAGCAAAAAACTGACTTTTGGCAATTCACTCAAAAATGGTGCCAGAAGGTTGCAAATGATCCCCTGAAAGGTTTGGCACTCAAAACAGAAGGGTTTTTATCACAGGACAAGAAATCAACCCTCAAAAACTTAACCGGCAGAAAATATTTTTTTGAAAAAATCCCTAAGCCCCGGGGTCACAATTTCCGCAAAAATCTGACTTTTGGCAATTCACTCAAAAAGGGTGCCAGAAGCTTGCAAATGATCCCCTGAAAGCTTTGGCGATGGAAACAGAAGGCTTTTTATCACAGGACAAGAAATCAGCCCTCAAAAACTTAACCGGCAGAAAATATTTTTTTGAAAAAATCCCTAAGCCGTCAGAAATCAGCCCTCAAAAACTAAACCGGTAGAAAATATTTTTTTGAAAAAATCCCTAAGCCCCGGGGTCACAATTTCAGCAAAAATCTGACTTTTGGCAGTTCACTCAAAAATGGTTCCAAGAGCTTAAAAATGCTCCCCTGAAAGTTTTGGCAGTCGAAACAGAAGGCTTTTTATCACAGGACATGAAATCAGCCCTCAAAAACTTAACCGGCAGAAAATATTTTTTTGAAAAAATCCCTAAGCCCCGGGGTCACAATTTCAGCAAAGATCTGACTTTTGGCATATCATTCTAAAATGGTGCCAGAAGCTTGCAAATGATCCCCTGAAAGCTTTGGCGATGGAAACAGAAGGCTTTTTATCACAGGACAAGAAGTCAGCCCTCAAAAACTTAACCGGCAGAAAATATTTTTTTGAAAAAATCCCTAAGCCCCGGGGTCACAATTTCAGCAAAAATCTGACTTTTGGCAGTTCACTCAAAAATGGTGCCAGAAGCTTGCAAATGCTCCCCAGAAAGGTTTGGCACTCGAAACAGAAGGCTTTTTATCACAGGACAAGAAATCAGCCCTAAAAAATTAACCGGCAGAAAATGTTTTTTTGAAAAAATCCCTAAGCCCCGGGGTCACAATTTCAGCAAAAATCTGACTTTTGGCAGTTCACTCAAAAATGGTGCCAGAAGCTTGCAAATGCTCCCCAGAAAGGTTTGGCACTCAAAACAGAAGGCTTTTTATCACAGGACAATAAATCAGCCCTCAAAAACTTAACCGGCAGAAAATATTTTTTTGAAAAAATCCCTAAGCCCCGGGGTCACAATTTCAGCAAAAATCTGACTTTTGGCAATTCACTCAAAAATGGTGCCGGAAGCTTGCAAATGATCCCCTGAAAGCTTTGGCGATGGAAACAGAAGGCTTTTTATCACAGGACAAGAAATCAGCCCTCAAAAACTTAACCGGCAGAAAATATTTTTTTGAAAAAATCCCTAAGCCCCGGGGTCACAATTTCAGCAAAAATCTGACTTTTGGCAATTCACTCAAAACTGGTGCCTGAAGCTTGCAATTTCACAATTTCAGCAAAAATCTGACTTTTGGCAGTTCACTCAAAAATGGTGCGAGAAGCTTGCAAATGATCCCCTGAAAGCTTTGGCGATGGAAACAGAAGGCTTTTTATCACAGGACAAGAAATCAGCCCTCAAAAACTTAACCGGCAGAAAATATTTTTTTGAAAAAATCCCTAAGCCCCGGGGTCACAATTTCAGCAAAAATCTGACTTTTGGCAATTCACTCAAAAATGGTGCCAGAAGCTTGCAAATGATCCCCTGAAAGCTTTGGCGATGGAAACAGAAGGCTTTTTATCACAGGACAAGAAATCAGCCCTCAAAAACTTAACCGGCAGAAAATATTTTTTTGAAAAAATCCCTAAGCCCCGGGGTCACAATTTCAGCAAAAATCTGACTTTTCGCAATTCACTCAAAAATGGTGCCAGAAGCTTGCAAATGATCCCCTGAAAGCTTTGGCGATGGAAACAGAAGGCTTTTTATCACAGGACAAGAAATCAGCCCTCAAAAACTTAACCAGCAGAAAATATTTTTTTGAAAAAATCCCTAAGCCCCGGGGTCACAATTTCAGCAAAAATTTGACTTTTGGCAATTCACTCAAAAATGGTGCCAGAAGCTTGCAAATGATCCCGTGAAAGGTTTGGCACTCGAAACAGAAGGCTTTTTATCACAGGACAAGAAATCAGCCCTCAAAAACTTAACCGGCAGAAAATATTTTTTTGAAAAAATCCCTAAGCCCCGGGGTCACAATTTCAGCAAAAATCTGACTTTTGGCAATTCACTCAAAAATGGTGCCAGAAGCTTGCAGATGATCCCCTGAAAGCTTTGGCGATGGAAACAGAAGGCTTTTTATCACAGGACAAGAAATCAGCCCTCAAAAACTTAACCGGCAGAAAATATTTTTTTGTTTTTTTGTTTTTTTTTATAAATTTTTTTATTGCGTTCCTTTTCATAGGTTCACAAATTAGTTTACATAGCAACATGCAAGAAACATTTTTTTTATATATAAAGAAAAATAAAAAAGAAAAAAAAGAAAATTGAATATGTTACACATCATGTTTCATAAATTTACTTTCTTTTGGACCTCCCCACATCTTCCCAACATTGCATTCATTGTTCTAACCTGATCAGCAATTTGTTACCTTGTTTCATAACTTATTGTATCTTTGACTTTATTATGTTACCAATTTCGAAAGTTTGTAGTTTACTTTTGGTACCTTCACAATAAACATAATATATTGTTTCAAATTTGTTTCCTTTTCTTTTTTATCTAGGCTTATTTTATCCTTTGCTTAAATAGGTTGCGGAAGCGTGACGTTTCCTAATCATGCACAATCTTAACATTCAAACAACTTATAATATTTTTGCAAATAATCCTTGAATTTTTTCCAGTCCTCCTCTATTGTTTCTTCGGTCAGATCTCGAATTCTGCCGGTCATTTCTGCCAACTCCATGTAGTCCAACAACTGTGTCTGCCAGTCCTCCAGAGTGGGTAAATCTGGTGTCTTCCAGTACTTTGCGATAAGAATCCTTGCTGCTGTTGTCGCATACATAAACAGAGTTCTGTCCTTCTTTAGCACCTTCCGGTCCACCATGCCCAGCAGAAAGGCCTCTGGTTTCTTAAGAAAGGTATATTTAAATACCTTTTTCAACTCATTGTATATCATTTCCCAGAAGGCCTTTACTTTCGGGCAGGTCCACCAGAGGTGAAAGAATGTCCCTTCTTCCTCCTTACATTTCCAACACTTATTGTCAGACAGGTGGTATATTTTAGCCAACTTGACTGGGGTCATGTACCACCGGTATACCATTTTCATAATGTTCTCTTTCAAGGCACTACATGCCGTGAATTTCATACCGGTGTTCCATAACCTTTCCCAGTCCTCAGACATAATGTTATGTCCTACATCCTGTGCCCATTTTATCATAGCCGATTTAACTGTCTCATCCTGTGTATTCCATTTAAGCAGCAAGTTATACATTCTCGAAAGTACCTTAGTTTTGGGTTCTAATAACTCCGTCTCTAGTTTCGATTTCTCCACCTGGAAACCAACTTTTTTATCCATTTTGAAAACCTCTTGCATTTGAGCATAATGTAGCCAGTCTCGCACCTTATTTTTTAATTTGTCTTGGCTTTGGAGCTTCCAGTTGTCTCCAACTCTTTCAATTAATTCCCAATATTTTGGCCAGTAGGCCTCCATATTGGGCCTTTTTTTGGAAACTTTGGCTTCCACTGGTGATAACCACCTCGGGGTTTTACTTTCTAGTAAATCCTTGTACTTCATCCATACAGCAAATATTGATTTTCTGACAATATGGTTTTTGAACAATTTATGAACCTTTGCCTTGTCATACCACAAGTATGCATGCCAACCATAAACATTGTCAAACCCTTCCAGGTCTAGGACATCAGTGTTTTCCAACAAGAACCAATCCTTCAACCAGCAGAAGGCTGCAGCTTCATAGTACAACCTTAAATCCGGCAGGGCAAACCCCCCTCTTTCTTTTGAGTCAGTTAGTATTTTAAATTTTATTCGGGGCTTTTTGCCCTGCCAGACAAACTTAGATATATCCTTCTGCCACTTTCCAAAACATTCCATTCTGTCCACGACCTGTAGGGTTTGAAATAAAAATAACATTCTTGGCAAAACACACATCTTTATAGCTGCGATTCAGCCTGACAAGGTAAGTTTCAATCTTGCCCATATATCCAAATCCTTTTTGATTTCCAACCAGCATTTTTCATAATTATCTTTAAATAAATTTAAATTTTTGGTGGACAAAAATACCCCCAGGTACTTCACTTTTTTCACCACACTTAACTCTGTTTCTTTCTGATACCCCTCTGTCTCTGTAGGTGTCAGATTTTTAACCAAAACCTTGGTTTTTTGTTTATTAAGCTTGAATCCCGCCACCCGACCAAACTCCGAGATAAGTTCAAGAACTTTTTTTGTGCTAGATTCTGGCTCCTGTAATGTCAAGACTAGGTCATCTGCGAAAGCTTTCAGTTTGTATTGTTTCGCTCCGACCACTATACCCTGCACCAACCGGTCCTCTCTGATCATATTCAGCAATACCTCCAGGACAGAAATAAATAACAGAGGAGATAGGGGGCACCCCTGTCGTGTCCCTTTTTCAATTTTGAGTTCCTCCGACACCACATTATTCACTATCAGTTTAGCTTTTTGTTCTGAGTAGATTGCTTCTACTCCATTTTCAAACCCCCTTCCCACTCCCATCCCTTTCAGGTTTTTCTTCATAAACCTCCAAGAAATGTTGTCAAATGCTTTCTCCGCATCAATAAAAATTAAAGCGGCCCTTGTGTTCCTAATTCTCAAAAGCTCCAATATGTCAATAATGTTCCTGGTATTGTCCGACATATGTCTACCAGGGAGAAAGCCTGCTTGGTCCTTATGAATTACTTCATTTAATACTTTTTTAAATCTATTTGCTAAAATGTCTGCAAATATTTTGTAATCCACATTCAGGAGTGAGATGGGACGATAGTTCTTAAGCTGGGTCTTTTCCATTTCCGACTTTGGAATCAATGTGATGAATGCTTCTTTCCACGTTTCCGGTGCCCTCTTCCCCTCCATAATCTGGTTGCAAACCTCCAATAATGGTTGTATCAAAAAGTCCTTCAAAGTCTTATAATATTTGGAGGTGAGCCCATCCGGGCCTGGAGATTTGCCGAGTTGCATATTTCGAATGGCACCTTCAATTTCCTGTTGGGTTATTTTACTGTTGAGAATTACTCTTTGGTCTTGACTTATTTTAGTTAGACCATTTGTTCTCAAAAATTGGTCTATTTCCAATTCTTGCTGAGGCCCCTGTGCATAAAGATCTTTAAAGTATCTGTGGAAGCACTTCCTTATTTCTTCTGGTTTCTGCACTATTTTTCCTTGAATCTCTAAATTTGTAACTGTATTTAACTTTTGTCTTTTTTTCAACTGCCAAGCTAACAATTTTCCACATTTATTTGCTGATTCAAACGATCTCTGCTTCATTTGTTTAATTTTCCATTCAATTTCTTGATTAATCAATTTCGAATATTGTGCTTGGTGGAATTTGATTTCTCTTAATACCTCTTTTGATTTTGGTTTGGTCCTCAGCTTTTTCTCTCCTTCACTTATTTTCTCTAAGATTTTTTCCTTTTTTCCATTCCAAAATTTTCTTTTTATTGTGTTCTGTTGTATCAGAAACCCTCTCATTACAGCTTTACTTGCGTCCCAGACTGTTCTCTTCTCGACCGTAGTGTTCAAATTTATTTCAAAATAGTCCTTTAAAGTTTTTTGGGCCTTCTTAACGATCTCTTGATCTCTTAGCAAGGTGTCATTCATCCTCCATCTAAAGGATCCGGTTGGGATAAGTCTCAATTCCATTTTTAAGGCATTATGGTCGGAGCAGGTTTTTGGGCAGATTTCCACCTTTCTTGTTTTAGGTGCCAGCCCTCTAGATATCCAAATTTGGTCGATTCGTGTCCATGACAAATGGGCCTCAGAAAAGAAGGTTCCTTCTTTACCCAAGGGGTTCCTTGTCCTCCAGATGTCAATCAAGTCCATATTGTCTGTCATTTCAAAAAACGTTTTGGGGAGTCTGCCGTCTGTTGTTAAATTTTGATTTTGGGATTTATCCATATTTGTTGAGACCACCCCATTCATGTCTCCCATCACGATAATATTAGAATAGTCCAGGTAGTCGAGCAGTGTCTCATGCAGCTTCTTATAAAATTCTGATTTTCCATCATTTGGTGCATAAATTCCTAGTATCAGAATCTTCTCCCCTTGTGTTTGAATTTCAATTGCGAGAATTCTTCCATGGTCATCTTTGAATAAGAATTTTGGTGTCAGATTCTCCTTTGCATATATTACAACGCCTCTCTTTTTAACTTTGTCTGATGAGATAAATTCTTGGCCTAATCTTTTATTGATTAATACTTTCCTGTGGAGCCTGGTCACATGTGTTTCTTGAAGACATATTAAGTCCAATTGTTCTTTTTTTAGGATATGAAATATCCTCCTTCTTTTTTCCGGAGAATTCCCGCCATTTATATTCCAACTAAGTAGCTGCAGGGACATCCTGTTCTAGTTGAGATGTTCTTAAGATGAGGTGTCTTCCTTTTGCTCCGATCCCGAGGGGGCAGGCGTTGGCCCGCTTCCAGGCAGAATTGGTGTTGGTAAAGGCGGAAGCCAATCTGCTCCTTTTTGGAGATCTTCACCGTGATCGTGAAGGAACTTTTGGTTGTCTTCAGGTGTTCTAATTTTAACCTTCCTTTCTTTGTATGTAAAGGATAATCCTTGTGGGAACTCCCACCTGTAGGGAATTGCGTTGTGTCTCAGTAATTTTGCTAGCTCTGTATAGGTGGCTCTAAGGTCCAACAGCTGTCTTGGGATATCTCTATAAATTTCCACCCTTTTGTCTTGTATTTGAATTGCTTTTTTGAAATGAAGGCCTAGGATCTTGTCTCTCTCTTCCCTTGATCTTAGTATTATCAAACAGTCCCTGGATCTGTCTTTCCTTACCAGTCTTCCCAATCTGTATGCCGAGACAATTTTAAAGTCTGTATCTTCTGTTATGCCCCAGAACTTTGAAAATTCTTGTGTCAGATATCCAATCAAGTCTCCTTGCTCAAGTTCTGGAATGCCTCTCAATTTGATGTTGTTCTCACGATTTTTCAATTCCACCATTGACAGGTAGGTTTGTTGTTCACCCACCTGTTTGTGCAGAGGCTTGACTTCTCCTTTTATTTCTTCAACTTCTTTTTGTAAGGCTCCCACTTTTTGAATTGCTTCTCCAGCTAGTTCCCGGTTTTCCGCTGTTGCTCCTTGCAGGTTCTCTATTGCTTGCGTATGCTGGGAAACTTGATCAGTCAATTTTTGTATCGAAGAAGTCGCTTTGTCTATTTTCAGAGACTGGTCATCCACCTTCTGGTTTAAGCTTGATAACTGCTCCAATATTTGTTTTAATAGTGTGTCTGACCCACCTGCTGCCATATCTTCCTCAGTAGGCTTCTCTGTTATTTCAGCTTGCTCCCTCTGTGTCACCAGTACAGCTGGAACCGACGATCGGCGTCCTTGGGTCAGTGTTGTTTGTACAAATTGTCCTGGTTTTCTTTCCTTTTCCTTTTCTTTTTCCTTGGCCTCTTTAGTTTCCTTAGCTTTAGATGCTCTTGTTCTCCCTGCACCACTCATTACACATCTGTCAGTGTTCAAGGTCAAATTGTCTATTGTTCCATGGGAAAGACAGAACCAGTTATAAACAATCAGTAGAATGAAAGCCAAAACAAAGATCAGTTCCCAGGATTTTATAATCCGAAAGCCCTGTAGGGGGAGTGCCACCAAGTTTCAAAGACAAAGAAGGAAGTATTCCGCCATTAAAATTCCAAGTTGTTTCTGCTCAATAAATCCAATAATCCAACAGTCCCTTCACCGGCCAAAAAAAAATTCCCCAAAGCACCTCTTAAAGTTCAGCAAAGTTCCATCAACGGTGCTTGCAACACAGTCTCATACAGTCTTTTCTGCTCAAATGTATCAGTTGCACTCCAAAAAAGTTTTTGCAACTGTTTCTGCAGTTATCGCAACCTCTCTCCCCGGCAGTCCGACGTCTGACTCTTTAGAAGTACAAACCAAAAGAGGCAGGAAATAGGAGGAAAGTCCACATTTACAGCTTAATTTAGTCAATATCCATTCCTTCCTTCCGTAAAATAAAGAATAGATCTAGTAGCGCAAGAAAGTTAAAACTTCCCAAAGTCCCGTTTCAAGCGCTTCCGCTTCTTAAAACTTTGCTTTGATCTTGTCAGCAATGTCGGGAGACGGACTTCCCTTTTCTCATCTCCCGATTTCAGCCAAATCCAACAAATTCTTTACCAAATTTAAATCCCTTTACTCACGGGTATGTTGCTTGCAGTTTAGTGTTGATTTTAGGAAGAAAGGTCAGTGCTCATCTGCAACAGCCGCGCGGCTTCACTTCCGCGGAAAGAGCGATGAACTCACAGCACCGCTACCCCTCCTTCACTCCGGGTCTCCTTACGGGGTCCCTTCTGTGTTTTCAGGGCAGCTTCTGGTGCCCGCCGAGTCCAACGGCCACGGGCTCACTCTACCCGTGGTTTATCTTAATGGGTCGTCGCTATGCCGCAGCGAACGACCCTTTTCCGCGGAGCCCCTCTTCAGAGAACGAAGAGGACCGCCATTACAGTTTCGCGCCGCCTCCGGAAGTCCGAAAAATATTTTTTTTGAAAAAATCCCTAAGCCCCGGGGTCACAATTTCAGCAAAAATCTGACTTTTGGCAATTCACTCAAAAATGGTGCCAGAAGCTTGCAAATGATCCCGTGAAAGGTTTGGCACTCGAAACAGAAGGCTTTTTATCACAGGACAAGAAATCAGCCCTCAAAAACTTAACCGGCAGAAAATATTTTTTTCAAAAAAATCCCTAACCCCCGGGGTCACAATTTCAGCAAAAATCTGACTTTTGGCAATTCACTCAAAAATGGTGCCAGAAGCTTGCAAATGATCCCGTGAAAGGTTTGGCACTCGAAACAGAAGGCTTTTTATCACAGGACAAGAAATCAGCCCTCAAAAACTTAACCGGCAGAAAATATTTTTTTGAAAAAATCCCTAAGCCACGGGGTCACAATTTCAGCAAAAATCTGACTTTTGGCAATTCACTCAAAAATGGTGCCAGAAGCTTGCAGATGATCCCCTGAAAGCTTTGGCGATGGAAACAGAAGGCTTTTTATCACAGGACAAGAAATCAGCCCTCAAAAACTTAACCGGCAGAAAATATTTTTTTGAAAAAATCCCTAAGCCCCGGGGTCACAATTTCAGCAAAAATCTGACTTTTGGCAATTCACTCAAAAATGGTGCCAGAAGGTTGCAAATGATCCCCTGAAAGGTTTGGCACTCGAAACAGAAGGCTTTTTATCACAGGACAAGAAATCAGCCCTCAAAAACTTAACCAGCAGAAAATATTTTTTTGAAAAAATCCCTAACCCCCGGGGTCACAATTTCAGCAAAAATCTGACTTTTGCAATTCACTCAAAAATGGTGCCAGAAGCTTGCAAATGATCCCGTGAAAGGTTTGGCACTCGAAACAGAAGGCTTTTTATCACAGGACAAGAAATCAGCCCTCAAAAACTTAACCGGCAGAAAATATTTTTTTGAAAAAATCCCTAAGCCCCGGGGTCACAATTTCAGCAAAAATCTGACTTTTGGCAATTCACTCAAAAATGGTGCCAGAAGCTTGCAAATGATCCCGTGAAAGGTTTGGCACTCGAAACAGAAGGCTTTTTATCACAGGACAAGAAATCAGCCCTCAAAAACTTAACCGGCAGAAAATATTTTTTTGAAAAAATCCTTAAGGCCCGGGGTCACAATTTCAGCAAAAATCTGACTTTTGGCAATTCACTCAAAAATGGTGCCAGAAGGTTGCAAATGATCCCCTGAAAGGTTTGGCACTCGAAACAGAAGGCTTTTTATCACAGGACAAGAAATCAGCCCTCAAAAACTTAACCGGCAGAAAATATTTTTTTGAAAAAATCCCTAAGCCCCGGGGTCACAATTTCAGCAAAAATCTGACTTTTGGCAATTCACTCAAAAATGGTGCCAGAAGCTTGCAAATGATCCCCTGAAAGCTTTGGCGATGGAAACAGAAGGCTTTTTATCACAGGACAAGAAGTCAGCCCTCAAAAACTTAACCGGCAGAAAATATTTTTTTGAAAAAATCCCTAAGCCCCGGGGTCACAATTTCAGCAAAAATCTGACTTTTGGCAATTCACTCAAAAATGGTGCCAGAAGCTTGCAATTTCACAATTTCAGCAAAAATCTGACGTTTGGCAATTCACTCAAAAATGGTGCCAGAAGCTTGCAAATGATCCCCTGAAAGGTTTGGCACTCGAAACAGAAGGCTTTTTATCACAGGACAAGAAATCAGCCCTCAAAAACTTAACCAGCAGAAAATATTTTTTTGAAAAAATCCCTAAGCCCCGGGGTCACAATTTCAGCAAAAATCTGACTTTTGGCAATTCACTCAAAAATGGTGCCAGAAGCTTGCAAATGATCCCCTGAAAGCTTTGGCACTCGAAACAGAAGGCTTTTTATCACAGGACAAGAAATCAGCCCTCAAAAACTTAACCGGCAGAAAATATTTTTTTGAAAAAATCCCTAAGCCCCGGGGTCACAATTTCAGCAAAAATCTGACTTTTGGCAATTCACTCAAAAATGGTGCCAGAAGCTTGCAAATGATCCCCTGAAAGCTTTGGCGATGGAAACAGAAGGCTTTTTATCACAGGACAAGAAATCAGCCCTCAAAAACTTAACCGGCAGAAAATATTTTTTTGAAAAAATCCTTAAGGCCCGGGGTCACAATTTCAGCAAAAATCTGACTTTTGGCAATTCACTCAAAAATGGTGCCAGAAGCTTGCAGATGATCCCCTGAAAGCTTTGGCGATGGAAACAGAAGGCTTTTTATCACAGGACAAGAAATCAGCCCTCAAAAACTTAACCGGCAGAAAATATTTTTTTGAAAAAATCCCTAAGCCCCGGGGTCACAATTTCAGCAAAAATCTGACTTTTGGCAATTCACTCAAAAATGGTGCCAGAAGCTTGCAAATGATCCCCTGAAAGCTTTGGCGATGGAAACAGAAGGCTTTTTATCACAGGACAAGAAATCAGCCCTCAAAAACTTAACCGGCAGAAAATATTTTTTTGAAAAAATCCTTAAGGCCCGGGGTCACAATTTCAGCAAAAATCTGACTTTTGGCAATTCACTCAAAAATGGTGCCAGAAGCTTACAAATGATCCCCTGAAAGCTTTGGCGATGGAAACAGAAGGCTTTTTATCACAAGACAAGAAATCAGCCCTCAAAAACTTAACCAGCAGAAAATATTTTTTTGAAAAAATCCCTAAGCCCCGGGGTCACAATTTCAGCAAAAATCTGACTTTTGGCAATTCACTCAAAAATGGTGCCAGAAGGTTGCAAATGATCCCCTGAAAGGTTTGGCACTCGAAACAGAAGGCTTTTTATCACAGGACAAGAAATCAGCCCTCAAAAACTTAACCGGCAGAAAATATTTTTTTGAAAAAATCCCGAAGCCCCGGGGTCACAATTTCAGCAAAAATCTGACTTTTGGCAATTCACTCAAAAATGGTGCCAGAAGCTTGCAAATGATCCCCTGAAAGCTTTGGCGATGGAAACAGAAGGCTTTTTATCACAGGACAAGAAGTCAGCCCTCAAAAACTTAACCGGCAGAAAATATTTTTTTGAAAAAATCCCTAAGCCCCGGGGTCACAATTTCAGCAAAAATCTGACTTTTGGCAATTCACTCAAAAATGGTGCCAGAAGCTTGCAATTTCACAATTTCAGCAAAAATCTGACTTTTGGCAATTCACTCAAAAATGGTGCCAGAAGGTTGCAAATGATCCCCTGAAAGGTTTGGCACTCGAAACAGAAGGCTTTTTATCACAGGACAAGAAATCAGCCCTCAAAAACTTAACCAGCAGAAAATATTTTTTTGAAAAAATCCCTAAGCCCCGGGGTCACAATTTCAGCAAAAATCTGACTTTTGGCAATTCACTCAAAAATGGTGCCAGAAGCTTGCAAATGATCCCGTTAAAGGTTTGGCACTCGAAACAGAAGGCTTTTTATCACAGAACAAGAAATCAGCCCTCAAAAACTTAACCGGCAGAAAATATTTTTTTGAAAAAATCCCTAAGCCCCGGGGTCACAATTTCAGCAAAAATCTGACTTTTGGCAATTCACTCAAAAATGGTGCCAGAAGCTTGCAAATGATCCCCTGAAAGCTTTGGCGATGGAAACAGAAGGCTTTTTATCACAGGACAAGAAATCAGCCCTCAAAAACTTAACCGGCAGAAAATATTTTTTTGAAAAAATCCCTAAGCCCCGGGGTCACAATTTCAGCAAAAATCTGACTTTTGGCAGTTCACTCAAAAATGGTGCCAGAAGCTTGCAAATGCTCCCCAGAAAGGTTTGGCACTCGAAACAGAAGGCTTTTTATCACAGGACAAGAAATCAGCCCTCAAAAACTTAACCGGCAGAAAATATTTTTTTGAAAAAATCCCTAAGCCCCGGGGTCACAATTTCAGCAAAAATCTGACTTTTGGCAATTCACTCAAAAATGGTGCCAGAAGCTTGCAATTTCACAATTTCAGCAAAAATCTGACTTTTGGCAATTCACTCAAAAATGGTGCCAGAAGGTTGCAAATGATCCCCTGAAAGCTTTGGCGATGGAAACGGAGGCTTTTTATCACAGGACAAGAAATCAGCCCTCAAAAACGTAACCGGCAGAAAAATTTTTTTTGAAAAAAATCCCTATGCCCCAGGGTCACAATTTCAGCAAAAATCTGACTTTTGGCAATTCACTCAGAAATGGTGCCAGAATATGCAAATGATCCCCTGAAAGCTTTGGCGATGGAAACAGAAGGCTTTTTATCACAGGACAAGAAATCAGCCCTCAAAAACGTAACCGGCAGAAAATATTTTTGGTCACAATTTCAGCAAAAATCTGACTTTTGGCAATTCACTCAAAAATGGTGCCAGAAGCTTGCAAATGATCCCCTGAAAGCTTTGGCGATGGAAACAGAAGGCTTTTTATCACAGGACAAGAAATCAGCCCTCAAAAACGTAACCGGCAGAAAATATTTTTTTGAAAAAATCCCTAAGCCCCGGGGTCACAATTTCAGCAAAAATCTGACTTTTGGCAATTCACTCAAAAATGGTGCCAGAAGCTAGCAAATGATCCCCTGAAAGGTTTGGCACTCGAAACAGAAGGCTTTTTATCACAGGACAAGAAATCAGCCCTCAAAAACTTAACCGGCAGAAAATATTTTTTTGAAAAAATCCCGAAGCCCCGGGGTCACAATTTCAGCAAAAATCTGACTTTTGGCAATTCACTCAAAAATGGTGCCACAAGCTTGCAAATGATCCCCTGAAAGCTTTGGCGATGGAAACAGAAGGCTTTTTATCACAGGACAAGAAGTCAGCCCTCAAAAACTTAACCGGCAGAAAATATTTTTTTGAAAAAATCCCTAAGCCCCGGGGTCACAATTTCAGCAAAAATCTGACTTTTGGCAATTCACTCAAAAATGGTGCCAGAAGCTTGCAATTTCACAATTTCAGCAAAAATCTGACTTTTGGCAATTCACTCAAAAATGGTGCCAGAAGGTTGCAAATGATCCCCTGAAAGGTTTGGCACTCGAAACAGAAGGCTTTTTATCACAGGACAAGAAATCAGCCCTCAAAAACTTAACCAGCAGAAAATATTTTTTTGAAAAAATCCCTAAGCCCCGGGGTCACAATTTCAGCAAAAATCTGACTTTTGGCAATTCACTCAAAAATGGTGCCAGAAGCTTGCAAATGATCCCGTTAAAGGTTTGGCACTCGAAACAGAAGGCTTTTTATCACAGAACAAGAAATCAGCCCTCAAAAACTTAACCGGCAGAAAATATTTTTTTGAAAAAATCCCTAAGCCCCGGGGTCACAATTTCAGCAAAAATCTGACTTTTGGCAATTCACTCAAAAATGGTGCCAGAAGCTTACAAATGATCCCCTGAAAGCTTTGGCGATGGAAACAGAAGGCTTTTTATCACAAGACAAGAAATCAGCCCTCAAAAACTTAACCAGCAGAAAATATTTTTTTGAAAAAATCCCTAAGCCCCGGGGTCACAATTTCAGCAAAAATCTGACTTTTGGCAATTCACTCAAAAATGGTGCCAGAAGGTTGCAAATGATCCCCTGAAAGGTTTGGCACTCGAAACAGAAGGCTTTTTATCACAGGACAAGAAATCAGCCCTCAAAAACTTAACCGGCAGAAAATATTTTTTTGAAAAAATCCCGAAGCCCCGGGGTCACAATTTCAGCAAAAATCTGACTTTTGGCAATTCACTCAAAAATGGTGCCAGAAGCTTGCAAATGATCCCCTGAAAGCTTTGGCGATGGAAACAGAAGGCTTTTTATCACAGGACAAGAAGTCAGCCCTCAAAAACTTAACCGGCAGAAAATATTTTTTTGAAAAAATCCCTAAGCCCCGGGGTCACAATTTCAGCAAAAATCTGACTTTTGGCAATTCACTCAAAAATGGTGCCAGAAGCTTGCAATTTCACAATTTCAGCAAAAATCTGACTTTTGGCAATTCACTCAAAAATGGTGCCAGAAGGTTGCAAATGATCCCCTGAAAGGTTTGGCACTCGAAACAGAAGGCTTTTTATCACAGGACAAGAAATCAGCCCTCAAAAACTTAACCAGCAGAAAATATTTTTTTGAAAAAATCCCTAAGCCCCGGGGTCACAATTTCAGCAAAAATCTGACTTTTGGCAATTCACTCAAAAATGGTGCCAGAAGCTTGCAAATGATCCCGTTAAAGGTTTGGCACTCGAAACAGAAGGCTTTTTATCACAGAACAAGAAATCAGCCCTCAAAAACTTAACCGGCAGAAAATATTATTTTGAAAAAATCCCTAAGCCCCGGGGTCACAATTTCAGCAAAAATCTGACTTTTGGCAATTCACTCAAAAATGGTGCCAGAAGCTTGCAAATGATCCCCTGAAAGCTTTGGCGATGGAAACAGAAGGCTTTTTATCACAGGACAAGAAATCAGCCCTCAAAAACTTAACCGGCAGAAAATATTTTTTTGAAAAAATCCCTAAGCCCCGGGGTCACAATTTCAGCAAAAATCTGACTTTTGGCAGTTCACTCAAAAATGGTGCCAGAAGCTTGCAAATGCTCCCCAGAAAGGTTTGGCACTCGAAACAGAAGGCTTTTTATCACAGGACAAGAAATCAGCCCTCAAAAACTTAACCGGCAGAAAATATTTTTTTGAAAAAATCCCTAAGCCCCGGGGTCACAATTTCAGCAAAAATCTGACTTTTGGCAATTCACTCAAAAATGGTGCCAGAAGCTTGCAATTTCACAATTTCAGCAAAAATCTGACTTTTGGCAATTCACTCAAAAATGGTGCCAGAAGGTTGCAAATGATCCCCTGAAAGCTTTGGCGATGGAAACGGAGGCTTTTTATCACAGGACAAGAAATCAGCCCTCAAAAACGTAACCGGCAGAAAAAAATTTTTTGAAAAAAATCCCTATGCCCCGGGGTCACAATTTCAGCAAAAATCTGACTTTTGGCAATTCACTCAGAAATGGTGCCAGAATATGCAAATGATCCCCTGAAAGCTTTGGCGATGGAAACAGAAGGCTTTTTATCACAGGACAAGAAATCAGCCCTCAAAAACGTAACCGGCAGAAAATATTTTTGGTCACAATTTCAGCAAAAATCTGACTTTTGGCAATTCACTCAAAAATGGTGCCAGAAGCTTGCAAATGATCCCCTGAAAGCTTTGGCGATGGAAACAGAAGGCTTTTTATCACAGGACAAGAAATCAGCCCTCAAAAACGTAACCGGCAGAAAATATTTTTTTGAAAAAATC
The DNA here is from genome assembly GCF_965112155.1 of Podarcis liolepis. Classification (NCBI taxonomy): domain Eukaryota; kingdom Metazoa; phylum Chordata; class Lepidosauria; order Squamata; family Lacertidae; genus Podarcis; species Podarcis liolepis. The sequence goes on along the minus strand of NC_139571.1, from coordinate 15,663,504 downwards.
CCTAAGCCCCGGGGTCACAATTTCAGCAAAAATCTGACTTTTGGCAATTCACTCAAAAATGGTGCCAGAAGCTAGCAAATGATCCCCTGAAAGGTTTGGCACTCGAAACAGAAGGCTTTTTATCACAGGACAAGAAATCAGCCCTCAAAAACTTAACCGGCAGAAAATATTTTTTTGAAAAAATCCCTAAGCCCCGGGGTCACAATTTCAGCAAAAATCTGACTTTTGGCAATTCACTCAAAAATGGTGCCAGAAGCTTGCAATTTCACAATTTCAGCAAAAATCTGACTTTTGGCAATTCACTCAAAAATGGTGCCAGAAGGTTGCAAATGATCCCCTGAAAGGTTTGGCACTCGAAACAGAAGGCTTTTTATCACAGGACAAGAAATCAGCCCTCAAAAACTTAACCAGCAGAAAATATTTTTTTGAAAAAATCCCTAAGCCCCGGGGTCACAATTTCAGCAAAAATCTGACTTTTGGCAATTCACTCAAAAATGGTGCCAGAAGCTTGCAAATGATCCCGTTAAAGGTTTGGCACTCGAAACAGAAGGCTTTTTATCACAGAACAAGAAATCAGCCCTCAAAAACTTAACCGGCAGAAAATATTATTTTGAAAAAATCCCTAAGCCCCGGGGTCACAATTTCAGCAAAAATCTGACTTTTGGCAATTCACTCAAAAATGGTGCCAGAAGCTTGCAAATGATCCCCTGAAAGCTTTGGCGATGGAAACAGAAGGCTTTTTATCACAGGACAAGAAATCAGCCCTCAAAAACTTAACCGGCAGAAAATATTTTTTTGAAAAAATCCCTAAGCCCCGGGGTCACAATTTCAGCAAAAATCTGACTTTTGGCAGTTCACTCAAAAATGGTGCCAGAAGCTTGCAAATGCTCCCCAGAAAGGTTTGGCACTCGAAACAGAAGGCTTTTTATCACAGGACAAGAAATCAGCCCTCAAAAACTTAACCGGCAGAAAATATTTTTTTGAAAAAATCCCTAAGCCCCGGGGTCACAATTTCAGCAAAAATCTGACTTTTGGCAATTCACTCAAAAATGGTGCCAGAAGCTTGCAATTTCACAATTTCAGCAAAAATCTGACTTTTGGCAATTCACTCAAAAATGGTGCCAGAAGGTTGCAAATGATCCCCTGAAAGCTTTGGCGATGGAAACGGAGGCTTTTTATCACAGGACAAGAAATCAGCCCTCAAAAACGTAACCGGCAGAAAAAATTTTTTTGAAAAAAATCCCTATGCCCCGGGGTCACAATTTCAGCAAAAATCTGACTTTTGGCAATTCACTCAGAAATGGTGCCAGAATATGCAAATGATCCCCTGAAAGCTTTGGCGATGGAAACAGAAGGCTTTTTATCACAGGACAAGAAATCAGCCCTCAAAAACGTAACCGGCAGAAAATATTTTTGGTCACAATTTCAGCAAAAATCTGACTTTTGGCAATTCACTCAAAAATGGTGCCAGAAGCTTGCAAATGATCCCCTGAAAGCTTTGGCGATGGAAACAGAAGGCTTTTTATCACAGGACAAGAAATCAGCCCTCAAAAACGTAACCGGCAGAAAATATTTTTTTGAAAAAATCCCTAAGCCCCGGGGTCACAATTTCAGCAAAAATCTGACTTTTGGCAATTCACTCAAAAATGGTGCCAGAAGCTAGCAAATGATCCCCTGAAAGGTTTGGCACTCGAAACAGAAGGCTTTTTATCACAGGACAAGAAATCAGCCCTCAAAAACTTAACCGGCAGAAAATATTTTTTTGAAAAAATCCCGAAGCCCCGGGGTCACAATTTCAGCAAAAATCTGACTTTTGGCAATTCACTCAAAAATGGTGCCAGAAGCTTGCAAATGATCCCCTGAAAGCTTTGGCGATGGAAACAGAAGGCTTTTTATCACAGGACAAGAAATCAGCCCTCAAAAACTTAACCGGCAGAAAATATTTTTTTGAAAAAATCCCTAAGCCCCGGGGTCACAATTTCAGCAAAAATCTGACTTTTGGCAATTCACTCAAAAATGGTGCCAGAAGCTTGCAAATGATCCCCTGAAAGCTTTGGCGATGGAAACAGAAGGCTTTTTATCACAGGACAAGAAATCAGCCCTCAAAAACTTAACCGGCAGAAAATATTTTTTTGAAAAAATCCCTAAGCCCCGGGGTCACAATTTCAGCAAAAATCTGACTTTTGGCAATTCACTCAAAAATGGTGCCAGAAGCTTGCAATTTCACAATTTCAGCAAAAATCTGACTTTTGGCAATTCACTCAAAAATGGTGCCAGAAGGTTGCAAATGATCCCCTGAAAGCTTTGGCGATGGAAACGGAGGCTTTTTATCACAGGACAAGAAATCAGCCCTCAAAAACGTAACCGGCAGAAAAAAATTTTTTGAAAAAAATCCCTATGCCCCGGGGTCACAATTTCAGCAAAAATCTGACTTTTGGCAATTCACTCAGAAATGGTGCCAGAATATGCAAATGATCCCCTGAAAGCTTTGGCGATGGAAACAGAAGGCTTTTTATCACAGGACAAGAAATCAGCCCTCAAAAACGTAACCGGCAGAAAATATTTTTGGTCACAATTTCAGCAAAAATCTGACTTTTGGCAATTCACTCAAAAATGGTGCCAGAAGCTTGCAAATGATCCCCTGAAAGCTTTGGCGATGGAAACAGAAGGCTTTTTATCACAGGACAAGAAATCAGCCCTCAAAAACGTAACCGGCAGAAAATATTTTTTTGAAAAAATCCCTAAGCCCCGGGGTCACAATTTCAGCAAAAATCTGACTTTTGGCAATTCACTCAAAAATGGTGCCAGAAGCTAGCAAATGATCCCCTGAAAGCTTTGGCGATGGAAACAGAAGGCTTTTTATCACAGGACAAGAAATCAGCCCTCAAAAACGTAACCGGCAGAAAATATTTTTTTGAAAAAATCCCTAAGCCCCGGGGTCACAATTTCAGCAAAAATCTGACTTTTGGCAGTTCACTCAAAAATGGTGCCAGAAGCTTGCAAATGCTCCCCAGAAAGGTTTGGCACTCGAAACAGAAGGCTTTTTATCACAGGACAAGAAATCAGCCCTCAAAAACTTAACCGGCAGAAAATATTTTTTTGAAAAAATCCCTAAGCCCCGGGGTCACAATTTCAGCAAAAATCTGACTTTTGGCAATTCACTCAAAAATGGTGCCAGAAGCTTGCAAATGATCCCCTGAAAGCTTTGGCGATGGAAACAGAAGGCTTTTTATCACAGGACAAGAAATCAGCCCTCAAAAACTTAACCGGCAGAAAATATTTTTTTGAAAAAATCCCTAAGCCCCGGGGTCACAATTTGAGCAAAAATCTGACTTTTGGCAGTTCACTCAAAAATGGTGCCAGAAGCTTGCAAATGCTCCCCAGAAAGGTTTGGCACTCGAAACAGAAGGCTTTTTATCACAGGACAAGAAATCAGCCCTCAAAAACTTAACCGGCAGAAAATATTTTTTTGAAAAAATCCCTAAGCCCCGGGGTCACAATTTCAGCAAAAATCTGACTTTTGGCAGTTCACTCAAAAATGGTGCCAGAAGCTTGCAAATGCTCCCCAGAAAGGTTTGGCACTCGAAACAGAAGGCTTTTTATCACAGGACAAGAAATCAGCCCTCAAAAACTTAACCGGCAGAAAATATTTTTTTGAAAAAATCCCTAAGCCCCGGGGTCACAATTTCAGCAAAAATCTGACTTTTGGCAATTCACTCAAAAATGGTGCCAGAAGCTTGCAATTTCACAATTTCAGCAAAAATCTGACTTTTGGCAATTCACTCAAAAATGGTGCCAGAAGCTTGCAAATGATCCCCTGAAAGCTTTGGCGATGGAAACAGAAGGCTTTTTATCACAGGACAAGAAATCAGCCCTCAAAAACTTAACCGGCAGAAAATATTTTTTTGAAAAAATCCCTAAGCCCCGGGGTCACAATTTCAGCAAAAATCTGACTCTTGGCAATTCACTCAAAAATGGTGCCAGAAGCTTGCAAATGATCCCCTGAAAGCTTTGGCGATGGAAACAGAAGGCTTTTTATCACAGGACAAGAAATCAGCCCTCAAAAACGTAACCGGCAGAAAATATTTTTTTGAAAAAATCCCTAAGCCCCGGGGTCACAATTTCAGCAAAAATCTGACTTTTGGCAATTCACTCAAAAATGGTGCCAGAAGCTAGCAAATGATCCCCTGAAAGCTTTGGCGATGGAAACAGAAGGCTTTTTATCACAGGACAAGAAATCAGCCCTCAAAAACGTAACCGGCAGAAAATATTTTTTTGAAAAAATCCCTAAGCCCCGGGGTCACAATTTCAGCAAAAATCTGACTTTTGGCAGTTCACTCAAAAATGGTGCCAGAAGCTTGCAAATGCTCCCCAGAAAGGTTTGGCACTCGAAACAGAAGGCTTTTTATCACAGGACAAGAAATCAGCCCTCAAAAACTTAACCGGCAGAAAATATTTTTTTGAAAAAATCCCTAAGCCCCGGGGTCACAATTTCAGCAAAAATCTGACTTTTGGCAATTCACTCAAAAATGGTGCCAGAAGCTTGCAAATGATCCCCTGAAAGCTTTGGCGATGGAAACAGAAGGCTTTTTATCACAGGACAAGAAATCAGCCCTCAAAAACTTAACCGGCAGAAAATATTTTTTTGAAAAAATCCCTAAGCCCCGGGGTCACAATTTGAGCAAAAATCTGACTTTTGGCAGTTCACTCAAAAATGGTGCCAGAAGCTTGCAAATGCTCCCCAGAAAGGTTTGGCACTCGGAACAGAAGGCTTTTTATCACAGGACAAGAAATCAGCCCTCAAAAACTTAACCGGCAGAAAATATTTTTTTGAAAAAATCCCTAAGCCCCGGGGTCACAATTTCAGCAAAAATCTGACTTTTGGCAATTCACTCAAAAATGGTGCCAGAAGCTTGCAATTTCACAATTTCAGCAAAAATCTGACTTTTGGCAATTCACTCAAAAATGGTGCCAGAAGCTTGCAAATGATCCCCTGAAAGCTTTGGCGATGGAAACAGAAGGCTTTTTATCACAGGACAAGAAATCAGCCCTCAAAAACTTAACCGGCAGAAAATATTTTTTTGAAAAAATCCCTAAGCCCCGGGGTCACAATTTCAGCAAAAATCTGACTCTTGGCAATTCACTCAAAAATGGTGCCAGAAGCTTGTAAATGATCCCGTGAAAGGTTTGGCACTCGAAACAGAAGGCTTTTTACCACAGGACAAGAAATCAGCCCTCAAAAACTTAACCGGCAGAAAATATTTTTTTGAAAAAATCCCTAAGCCCCGGGGTCACAATTTCAGCAAAGATCTGACTTTTGGCAGTTCACTCAGAAATGGTTCCAAGAGCTTAAAAATGCTCCCCTGAAAGGTTTGGCACTCGAAACAGAAGGATTTTTATCACAGGACAAGAAATCAGCCCTCAAAAACTTAACCGGCAGAAAATATTTTTTTGAAAAAATCCCTAAGCCCCGGGGTTACAATTTCAGCAAAAATCTGACTTTTGGCAATTCACTCAAAAATGGTGCCAGAAGCTTGCAAATGATCCCCTGAAAGCTTTGGCGATGGAAACAGAAGGCTTTTTATCACAGGACAAGAAATCAGCCCTCAAAAACTTAACCGGCAGAAAATATTTTTTTGAAAAAATCCCTAAGCCCCGGGGTCACAATTTCAGCAAAAATCTGACTTTTGGCAATTCACTCAAAAATGGTGCCAGAAGCTTGCAAATGATCCCCTGAAAGCTTTGGCGATGGAAACAGAAGGCTTTTGATCACAGGACAAGAAATCAGCCCTCAAAAACTTAACCAGCAGAAAATATTTTTTTGAAAAAATCCCTAAGCCCCGGGGTCACAATTTCAGCAAAAATCTGACTTTTGGCAATTCACTCAAAAATGGTGCCAGAAGCTTGCAAATGATCCCGTGAAAGGTTTGGCACTCGAAACAGAAGGCTTTTTATGACAGGACAAGAAATCAGCCCTAGAAAATATTTTTTTGAAAAAATCGCTAAGCCCCGGGGTCACAATTTCAGCAAAGATCTGACTTTTGGCAGTTCCCTCAAAAATGGTTCCAAGAGCTTAAAAATGCTCCCCTGAAAGGTTTGGCACTCGAAACAGAAGGCTTTTTATCACAGGACAAGAAATCAGCCCTCAAAAACTTAACCGGCAGAAAATATTTTTTTGAAAAAATCCCTAAGCCCTCAGAAATCAGCCCTCAAAAACTTAACCGGTAGAAAATATTTTTTTGAAAAAATCCCTAAGCCCCGGGGTCACAATTTCAGCAAAAATCTGACTTTTGGCAATTCACTCAAAAATGGTGCCAGAAGCTTACAAATGATCCCCTGAAAGCTTTGGCGATGGAAACAGAAGGCTTTTTATCACAGGACAAGAAATCAGCCCTCAAAAACTTAACCGGCAGAAAATATTTTTTTGAAAAAATCCCTAAGCCCTCAGAAATCAGCCCTCAAAAACTTAACCGGTAGAAAATATTTTTTTGAAAAAATCCCTAAGCCCCGGGGTCACAATTTCAGCAAAGATCTGACTTTTGGTATTTCACTCTAAAATGGTTCCAAGAGCTTAAAAATGCTCCCCTGAAAGGTTTGGCACTCGAAACAGAAGGCTTTTTATCACAGGACAAGAAATCAGCCCTCAAAAACTTAACCGGCAGAAAATATTTTTTTGAAAAAATCTCTAAGCCCCGGGGTCACAATTTCAGAAAAAGTCTGACTTTTGGCAGTTCACTCAAAAATGGTGCCAGAAGGTTGCAAATGATCCCCTGAAAGGTTTGGCACTCGAAACAGAAGGCTTTTTATCACAGGACAAGAAATCAGCCCTCAAAAACTTAACCGGCAGAAAATATTTTTTTGAAAAAATCCCTAAGCCCCGGGGTCACAATTTCAGCAAAAATCTGACTTTTGGCAATTCACTCAAAAATGTTGCCAGAAGCTTTCAAATGATCCCCTGAAAGCTTTGGCGATGGAAACAGAAGGCTTTTTATCACAGGACAAGAAGTCAGCCCTCAAAAACTTAAACGGCAGAAAATATTTTTTTGAAAAAATCGCTAAGCCCCGGGGTCACAATTTCAGCAAAGATCTGACTTTTGGCAGTTCCCTCAAAAATGGTTCCAAGAGCTTAAAAATGCTCCCCTGAAAGGTTTGGCACTCGAAACAGAAGGCTTTTTATCACAGGACATGAAATCAGCCCTGAAAAACTTAACCGGCAGAAAATATTTTTTTGAAAAAATCCCTAAGCCCCGGGGTCACAATTTCAGCAAAAATGTGACTTTTGGCAATTCACTCAAAAATGGTGCCAGAAGGTTGCAAATGATCCCCTGAAAGCTTTGGCGATGGAAACGGAGGCTTTTTATCACAGGACAAGAAATCAGCCCTCAAAAACGTAACCGGCAGAAAAAAATTTTTTGAAAAAAATCCCTATGCCCCGGGGTCACAATTTCAGCAAAGATCTGACTTTTGGTATTTCACTCTAAAATGGTTCCAAGAGCTTAAAAATGCTCCCCTGAAAGGTTTGGCACTCGAAACAGAAGGCTTTTTATCACAGGACAAGAAATCAGCCCTCAAAAACTTAACGGGCAGAAAATATTTTTGGTCACAATTTCAGCAAAAATCTGACTTTTGGCAGTTCACTCAAAAATGGTGCCAGAAGGTTGCAAATGATCCCCTGAAAGGTTTGGCACTGGAAACAGAAGGCTTTTTATCACAGGACAAGAAATCAGCCCTCAAAAACTTAACCGGCAGAAAATATTTTTTTGAAAAAATCCCTAAGCCCCGGGGTCACAATTTCAGCAAAGATCTGACTTTTGGCAGTTCCCTCAAAAATGGTTCCAAGAGCTTAAAAATGCTCCCCTGAAAGGTTTGGCACTCGAAACAGAAGGCTTTTTATCACAGGACAAGAAATCAGCCCTCAAAAACTTAACCGGCAGAAAATATTATTTTGAAAAAATCCCTAAGCCCTCAGAAATCAGCCCTCAAAAACTTAACCGGTAGAAAATATTTTTTTGAAAAAAATCCCTAAGCCCCGGGGTCACAATTTCAGCAAAAATCTGACTTTTGGCAGTTCACTCAAAAATGGTTCCAAGAGCTTAAAAATGCTCCCCTGAAAGGTTTGGCACTCGAAACAGAAGGCTTTTTATCACAGGACATGAAATCAGCCCTGAAAAACTTAACCGGCAGAAAATATTTTTTTGAAAAAATCCCTAAGCCCGGGGTCACAATTTCAGCAAAGATCTGACTTTTGGCATTTCACTCTAAAATGGTTCCAAGAGCTTAAAAATGCTCCCCTGAAAGGTTTGGCACTCGAAACAGAAGGCTTTTTATCACAGGACAAGAAATCAGCCCTCAAAAACTTAACCGGCAGAAAATATTTTTTTGAAAAAATCCCTAAGCCCCGGGGTCACAATTTCAGCAAAAATCTGACTTTTGGCAATTCACTCAAAAATGGTGCCAGAAGCTTGCAAATGATCCCCTGAAAGCTTTGGCGATGGAAACGGAGGCTTTTTATCACAGGACAAGAAATCAGCCCTCAAAAACGTAACCGGCAGAAAATATTTTTTTGAAAAAAATCCCTATGCCCCGGGGTCACAATTTCAGCAAAAATCTGACTTTTGGCAATTCACTCAGAAATGGTGCCAGAAGCTTGCAAATGATCCCCTGAAAGCTTTGGCGATGGAAACAGAAGGCTTTTTATCACAGGACAAGAAATCAGCCCTCAAAAACGTAACCGGCAGAAAATATTTTTGGTCACAATTTCAGCAAAAATCTGACTTTTGGCAATTCACTCAAAAATGGTGCCAGAAGCTTGCAAATGATCCCCTGAAAGCTTTGGCGATGGAAACAGAAGGCTTTTTATCACAGGACAAGAAATCAGCCCTCAAAAACGTAACCGGCAGAAAATATTTTTTTGAAAAAATCCCTAAGCCCCGGGGTCACAATTTCAGCAAAAATCTGACTTTTGGCAATTCACTCAAAAATGGTGCCAGAAGCTTGCAAATGATCCCCTGAAAGCTTTGGCGATGGAAACAGAAGGCTTTTTATCACAGGACAAGAAATCAGCCCTCAAAAACGTAACCGGCAGAAAATATTTTTTCGAAAAAATCCCTAAGCCCCGGGGTCACAATTTCAGCAGAAATCTGACTTTTGGCAATTCACTCAAAAATGATGCCAGAAGCTTGCAAATGATCCCCTGAAACTTTGGCGATGGAAACAGAAGGCTTTTTATCACAGGACAAGAAATCAGCCCTCAAAAACTTAACCGGCAGAAAATATTTTTGGTCACAATTTCAGCAAAAATCTGACTTTTGGCAATTCACTCAAAAATGGTGCCAGAAGGTTGCAAATGATCCCCTGAAAGCTTTGGCGATGGAAACAGAAGGCTTTTTATCACAGGACAAGAAATCAGCCCTCAAAAACTTAACCGGCAGAAAATATTTTTTTGAAAAAATCCCTAAGCCCTCAGAAATCAGCCCTCAAAAACTTAACCGGTAGAAAATATTTTTTTGAAAAAATCCCTAAGCCCCGGGGTCACAATTTCAGCAAAAATCTGACTTTTGGCAGTTCACTCAAAAATGGTTCCAAGAGCTTAAAAATGCTCCCCTGAAAGTTTTGGCACTCGAAACAGAAGGCTTTTTATCACAGGACATGAAATCAGCCCTCAAAAACTTAACCGGCAGAAAATATTTTTTTGAAAAAATCCCTAGGCCCCGGGGTCACAATTTCAGCAAAGATCTGACTTTTGGTATTTCACTCTAAAATGGTTCCAAGAGCTTAAAAATGCTCCCCTGAAAGGTTTGGCACTCGAAACAGAAGGCTTTTTATCACAGGACAAGAAATCAGCCCTCAAAAACTTAACCGGCAGAAAATATTTTTTTGAAAAAATCCCTAAGCCCCGGGGTCACAATTTCAGCAAAAATCTGACTTTTGGCAATTCACTCAAAAATGGTGCCAGAAGCTTTCAAATGATCCCCTGAAAGCTTTGGCGATGGAAACAGAAGGCTTTTTATCACAGGACAAGAAGTCAGCCCTCAAAAACTTAACCGGCAGAAAATATTTTTTTGAAAAAATCCCTAAGCCCCGGGGTCACAATTTCAGCAAAAATCTGACTTTTGGCAGTTCACTCAAAAATGGTGCCAGAAGCTTGCAAATGCTCCCCAGAAAGGTTTGGCACTCGAAACAGAAGGCTTTTTATCACAGGACAAGAAATCAGCCCTCAAAAACTTAACCGGCAGAAAATATTTTTTTGAAAAAATCCCTAAGCCCCGGGGTCACAATTTCAGCAAAAATCTGACTTTTGGCAATTCACTCAAAAATGGTGCCAGAAGCTTGCAATTTCATAATTTCAGCAAAAATCTGACTTTTGGCAATTCACTCAAAAATGGTGCCAGAAGCTTGCAAATGATCCCCTGAAAGCTTTGGCGATGGAAACAGAAGGCTTTTTATCACAGGACAAGAAATCAGCCCTCAAAAACTTAACCGGCAGAAAATATTTTTTTGAAAAAATCCCTAAGCCCCAGTATCACAATTTCAGCAAAAATCTGACTTTTGGCAATTCACTCAAAAATGGTGCCAGAAGCTTGCAAATGATCCCCTGAAAGCTTTGGTGATGGAAACAGAAGGCTTTTTATCACAGGACAAGAAATCAGCCCTCAAAAACTTAACCTGCAGAAAATATTTTTGGTCACAATTTCAGCAAAAATCTGACTTTTGGCAATTCACTCAAAAATGGTGCCAGAAGCTTGCAATTTCACAATTTCAGCAAAAATCTGACTTTTGGCAATTCACTCAAAAATGGTGCCAGAAGGTTGCAAATGATCCCCTGAAAGCTTTGGCGATGGAAACAGAAGGCTTTTTATCACAGGACAAGAAATCAGCCCTCAAAAACTTAACCGGCAGAAAATATTTTTTTGAAAAAATCCCGAAGCCCTCAGAAATCAGCCCTCAAAAACTTAACCGGTAGAAAATATTTTTTTGAAAAAATCCCTAAGCCCCGGGGTCACAATTTCAGCAAAAATCTGACTTTTGGCAGTTCACTCAAAAATGGTTCCAAGAGCTTAAAAATGCTCCCCTGAAAGTTTTGGCACTCGAAACAGAAGGCTTTTTATCACAGGACATGAAATCAGCCCTCAAAAACTTAACCGGCAGAAAATATTTTTTTGAAAAAATCCCTAAGCCCCGGGGTCACAATTTCAGCAAAGATCTGACTTTTGGTATTTCACTCTAAAATGGTTCCAAGAGCTTAAAAATGCTCCCCGGAAAGGTTTGGCACTCGAAACAGAAGGCTTTTTATCACAGGACAAGAAATCAGCCCTCAAAAACTTAACCGGCAGAAAATATTTTTTTGAAAAAATCCCTAAGCCCCGGGGTCACAATTTCAGCAAAAATCTGACTTTTGGCAATTCACTCAAAAATGGTGCCAGAAGCTTGCAAATGATCCCCTGAAAGCTTTGGCGATGGAAACAGAAGGCTTTTTATCACAGGACAAGAAATCAGCCCTCAAAAACTTAACCGGCAGAAAATATTTTTTTGAAAAAATCCCTAAGCCCCGGGGTCACAATTTCAGCAAAAATCTGACTTTTCGCAATTCACTCAAAAATGGTGCCAGAAGCTTGCAAATGATCCCCTGAAAGCTTTGGCATTCGAAACAGAAGGCTTTTTATCACAGGACAAGAAATCAGCCCTCAAAAACTTAACCGCCAGAAAATATTTTTTTGAAAAAATCCCTAAGTCCCGGGGTCACAATTTCAGCAAAAATCTGACTTTTGGCAATTCACTCAAAAATGGTTCCAAGAGCTTAAAAATGCTCCCCTGAAAGGTTTGGCGATGGAAACAGAAGGCTTTTTATCACAGGACAAGAAATCAGCCCTCAAAAACGTAACCGGCAGAAAATATTTTTTTGAAAAAAATCCCTAAGCCCCGGGGTCACAATTTCAGCAAAAATCTGACTTTTGGCAATTCACTCAAAAATGGTGCCAGAAGCTTGCAAATGATCCCCTGAAAGCTTTGGCGATGGAAACGGAGGCTTTTTATCACAGGACAAGAAATCAGCCCTCAAAAACGTAACCGGCAGAAAATATTTTTTTGAAAAAAAATCCCTATGCCCCGGGGTCACAATTTCAGCAAAAATCTGACTTTTGGCAATTCACTCAGAAATGGTGCCAGAAGCTTGCAAATGATCCCCTGAAAGCTTTGGCGATGGAAATAGAAGGCTTTTTATCACAGGACAAGAAATCAGCCCTCAAAAACGTAACCGGCAGAAAATATTTTTGGTCACAATTTCAGCAAAAATCTGACTTTTGGCAATTCACTCAAAAATGGTGCCAGAAGCTTGCAAATGATCCCCTGAAAGCTTTGGCGATGGAAACAGAAGGCTTTTTATCACAGGACAAAAATCAGCCCTCAAAAACGTAACCGGCAGAAAATATTTTTTTGAAAAAATCCCTAAGCCCCGGGGTCACAATTTCAGCAAAAATCTGACTTTTGGCAATTCACTCAAAAATGGTGCCAGAAGCTTGCAAATGATCCCCTGAAAGCTTTGGCGATGGAAACAGAAGGCTTTTTATCACAGGACAAGAAATCAGCCCTCAAAAACGTAACCGGCAGAAAATATTTTTTTGAAAAAATCCCTAAGCCCCGGGGTCACAATTTCAGCAGAAATCTGACTTTTGGCAATTCACTCAAAAATGATGCCAGAAGCTTGCAAATGATCCCCTGAAACTTTGGCGATGGAAACAGAAGGCTTTTTATCACAGGACAAGAAATCAGCCCTCAAAAACTTAACCGGCAGAAAATATTTTTGGTCACAATTTCAGCAAAAATCTGACTTTTGGCAATTCACTCAAAAATGGTGCCAGAAGCTTGCAATTTCACAATTTCAGCAAAAATCTGACTTTTGGCAATTCACTCAAAAATGGTGCCAGAAGCTTGCAAATGATCCCCTGAAAGCTTTGGCGATGGAAACAGAAGGCTTTTTATCACAGGACAAGAAATCAGCCCTCAAAAACTTAACCGGCAGAAAATATTTTTTTGAAAAAATCCCTAAGCCCCGGGGTCACAATTTAAGCAAAAATCTGACTTTTGGCAATTCACTCAAAAATGGTGCCAGAAGCTTACAAATGATCCCCTGAAAGCTTTGGCGATGGAAACAGAAGGCTTTTTATCACAGGACAAGAAATCAGCCCTCAAAAACTTAACCGGCAGAAAATATTTTTTTGAAAAAATCCCTAAGCCCTCAGAAATCAGCCCTCAAAAACTTAACCGGTAGAAAATATTTTTTTGAAAAAATCCCTAAGCCCCGGGGTCACAATTTCAGCAAAAATCTGACTTTTGGCAGTTCACTCAAAAATGGTTCCAAGAGCTTAAAAATGATCCCCTGAAAGGTTTGGCACTCGAAACAGAAGGCTTTTTATCACAGGACAAGAAATCAGCCCTCAAAAACTTAACCGGCAGAAAATATTTTTTTGAAAAAATCTCTAAGCCCCGGGGTCACAATTTCAGCAAAAATCTGACTTTTGGCAGTTCACTCAAAAATGGTGCCAGAAGGTTGCAAATGATCCCCTGAAAGGTTTGGCACTCGAAACAGAAGGCTTTTTATCACAGGACAAGAAATCAGCCCTCAAAAACTTAACCGGCAGAAAATATTTTTTTGAAAAAATCCCTAAGCCCTCAGAAATCAGCCCTCAAAAACTTAACCGGTAGAAAATATTTTTTTGAAAAAATCCCTAAGCCCCGGGGTCACAATTTCAGCAAAAATCTGACTTTTGGCAGTTCACTCAAAAATGGTTCCAAGAGCTTAAAAATGATCCCCTGAAAGTTTTGGCACTCGAAACAGAAGGCTTTTTATCACAGGACATGAAATCAGCCCTCAAAAACTTAACCGGTAGAAAATATTTTTTTGAAAAAATCCCTAAGCCCCGGGGTCACAATTTCAGCAAAGATCTGACTTTTGGTATTTCACTCTAAAATGGTTCCAAGAGCTTAAAAATGCTCCCCTGAAAGGTTTGGCACTCGAAACAGAAGGCTTTTTATCACAGGACAAGAAATCAGCCCTCAAAAACTTAACCGGCAGAAAATATTTTTTTGAAAAAATCTCTAAGCCCCGGGGTCACAATTTCAGCAAAAATCTGACTTTTGGCAGTTCACTCAAAAATGGTGCCAGAAGGTTGCAAATGATCCCCTGAAAGGTTTGGCACTCGAAACAGAAGGCTTTTTATCACAGGACAAGAAATCAGCCCTCAAAAACTTAACCGGCAGAAAATATTTTTTTGAAAAAATCCCTAAGCCCCGGGGTCACAATTTCAGCAAAAATCTGACTTTTCGCAATTCACTCAAAAATGGTGCCAGAAGCTTTCAAATGATCCCCTGAAAGCTTTGGCGATGGAAACAGAAGGCTTTTTATCACAGGACAAGAAGTCAGCCCTCAAAAACATAACCGGCAGAAAATATTTTTTTGAAAAAATCGATAAGCCCCGGGGTCACAATTTCAGCAAAGATCTGACTTTTGGCAGTTCCCTCAAAAATGGTTCCAAGAGCTTAAAAATGCTCCCCTGAAAGGTTTGGCACTCGAAACAGAAGGCTTTTTATCACAGGACAAGAAATCAGCCCTCAAAAACTTAACCGGCAGAAAATATTATTTTGAAAAAATCCCTAAGCCCTCAGAAATCAGCCCTCAAAAACTTAACCGGTAGAAAATATTTTTTTGAAAAAAATCCCTAAGCCCCGGGGTCACAATTTCAGCAAAAATCTGACTTTTGGCAGTTCACTCAAAAATGGTTCCAAGAGCTTAAAAATGCTCCCCTGAAAGGTTTGGCACTCGAAACAGAAGGCTTTTTATCACAGGACATGAAATCAGCCCTGAAAAACTTAACCGGCAAAAAATATTTTTTTGAAAAAATCCCTAAGCCCCGGGGTCACAATTTCAGCAAAGATCTGACTTTTGGCATTTCACTCTAAAATGGTTCCAAGAGCTTAAAAATGCTCCCCTGAAAGGTTTGGCACTCGAAACAGAAGGCTTTTTATCACAGGACAAGAAATCAGCCCTCAAAAACTTAACCGGCAGAAAATATTTTTTTGAAAAAATCCCTAAGCCCCGGGGTCACAATTTCAGCAAAAATCTGACTTTTGGCAATTCACTCAAAAATGGTGCCAGAAGGTTGCAAATGATCCCCTGAAAGCTTTGGCGATGGAAACGGAGGCTTTTTATCACAGGACAAGAAATCAGCCCTCAAAAACGTAACCGGCAGAAAATATTTTTTTGAAAAAAATCCCTATGCCCCGGGGTCACAATTTCAGCAAAAATCTGACTTTTGGCAATTCACTCAAAAATGGTGCCAGAAGCTTGCAAATGATCCCCTGAAAGCTTTGGCGATGGAAACAGAAGGCTTTTTATCACAGGACAAGAAATCAGCCCTCAAAAACGTAACCGGCAGAAAATATTTTTTTGAAAAAATCCCTAAGCCCCGGGGTCACAATTTCAGCAAAAATCTGACTTTTGGCAATTCACTCAAAAATGATGCCAGAAGCTTGCAAATGATCCCCTGAAACTTTGGCGATGGAAACAGAAGGCTTTTTATCACAGGACAAGAAATCAGCCCTCAAAAACTTAACCGGCAGAAAATATTTTTGGTCACAATTTCAGCAAAAATCTGACTTTTGGCAATTCACTCAAAAATGGTGCCAGAAGCTTGCAATTTCACAATTTCAGCAAAAATCTGACTTTTGGCAATTCACTCAAAAATGGTGCCAGAAGGTTGCAAATGATCCCCTGAAAGCTTCGGCGATGGAAACAGAAGGCTTTTTATCACAGGACAAGAAATCAGCCCTCAAAAACTTAACCGGCAGAAAATATTTTTGGTCACAATTTCAGCAAAAATCTGACTTTTGGCAATTCACTCAAAAATGGTGCCAGAAGCTTGCAATTTCACAATTTCAGCAAAAATCTGACCTTTGGCAATTCACTCAAAAATGGTGCCAGAAGCTTGCAAATGATCCCCTGAAAGCTTTGGCGATGGAAACAGAAGGCTTTTTATCACAGGACAAGAAATCAGCCCTCAAAAACGTAACCGGCAGAAAATATTTTTTTGAAAAAATCCCTAAGCCCCGGGGTCACAATTTCAGCAAAAATCTGACTTTTGGCAATTCACTCAAAAATGATGCCAGAAGCTTGCAAATGATCCCCTGAAACTTTGGCGATGGAAACAGAAGGCTTTTTATCACAGGACAAGAAATCAGCCCTCAAAAACTTAACCGGCAGAAAATATTTTTGGTCACAATTTCAGCAAAAATCTGACTTTTGGCAATTCACTCAAAAATGGTGCCAGAAGCTTGCAATTTCACAATTTCAGCAAAAATCTGACTTTTGGCAATTCACTCAAAAATGGTGCCAGAAGGTTGCAAATGATCCCCTGAAAGCTTTGGCGATGGAAACAGAAGGCTTTTTATCACAGGACAAGAAATCAGCCCTCAAAAACTTAACCGGCAGAAAATATTTTTTTGAAAAAATCCCTAAGCCCTCAGAAATCCGCCCTCAAAAACTTAACCGGTAGAAAATATTTTTTTGAAAAAATCCCTAAGCCCCGGGGTCACAATTTCAGCAAAAATCTGACTTTTGGCAGTTCACTCAAATATGGTTCCAAGAGCTTAAAAATGCTCCCCTGAAAGTTTTGGCACTCGAAACAGAAGGCTTTTTATCACAGGACATGAAATCAGCCCTCAAAAACTTAACCGGCAGAAAATATTTTTTTGAAAAAATCCCTAAGCCCCGGGGTCACAATTTCAGCAAAGATCTGACTTTTGGTATTTCACTCTAAAATGGTTCCAAGAGCTTAAAAATGCTCCCCTGAAAGGTTTGGCACTCGAAACAGAAGGCTTTTTATCACAGGACAAGAAATCAGCCCTCAAAAACTTAACCGGCAGAAAATATTTTTTTGAAAAAATCCCTAAGCCCCGGGGTCACAATTTCAGCAAAAATCTGACTTTTGGCAATTCACTCAAAAATGGTGCCAGAAGCTTTCAAATGATCCCCTGAAAGCTTTGGCGATGGAAACAGAAGGCTTTTTATCACAGGACAAGAAGTCAGCCCTCAAAAACTTAACCGGCAGAAAATATTTTTTTGAAAAAATCCCTAAGCCCCGGGGTCACAATTTCAGCAAAAATCTGACTTTTGGCAGTTCACTCAAAAATGGTGCCAGAAGCTTGCAAATGCTCCCCAGAAAGGTTTGGCACTCGAAACAGAAGGCTTTTTATCACAGGACAAGAAATCAGCCCTCAAAAACTTAACCGGCAGAAAATATTTTTTTGAAAAAATCCCTAAGCCCCGGGGTCACAATTTCAGCAAAAATCTGACTTTTGGCAATTCACTCAAAAATGGTGCCAGAAGCTTGCAATTTCATAATTTCAGCAAAAATCTGACTTTTGGCAATTCACTCAAAAATGGTGCCAGAAGCTTGCAAATGATCCCCTGAAAGCTTTGGCGATGGAAACAGAAGGCTTTTTATCACAGGACAAGAAATCAGCCCTCAAAAACTTAACCGGCAGAAAATATTTTTTTGAAAAAATCCCTAAGCCCCAGTATCACAATTTCAGCAAAAATCTGACTTTTGGCAATTCACTCAAAAATGGTGCCAGAAGCTTGCAAATGATCCCCTGAAAGCTTTGGTGATGGAAACAGAAGGCTTTTTATCACAGGACAAGAAATCAGCCCTCAAAAACTTAACCGGCAGAAAATATTTTTGGTCACAATTTCAGCAAAAATCTGACTTTTGGCAATTCACTCAAAAATGGTGCCAGAAGCTTGCAATTTCACAATTTCAGCAAAAATCTGACTTTTGGCAATTCACTCAAAAATGGTGCCAGAAGGTTGCAAATGATCCCCTGAAAGCTTTGGCGATGGAAACAGAAGGCTTTTTATCACAGGACAAGAAATCAGCCCTCAAAAACTTAACCGGCAGAAAATATTTTTTTGAAAAAATCCCGAAGCCCTCAGAAATCAGCCCTCAAAAACTTAACCGGTAGAAAATATTTTTTTGAAAAAATCCCTAAGCCCCGGGGTCACAATTTCAGCAAAAATCTGACTTTTGGCAGTTCACTCAAAAATGGTTCCAAGAGCTTAAAAATGCTCCCCTGAAAGTTTTGGCACTCGAAACAGAAGGCTTTTTATCACAGGACATGAAATCAGCCCTCAAAAACTTAACCGGCAGAAAATATTTTTTTGAAAAAATCCCTAAGCCCCGGGGTCACAATTTCAGCAAAGATCTGACTTTTGGTATTTCACTCTAAAATGGTTCCAAGAGCTTAAAAATGCTCCCCGGAAAGGTTTGGCACTCGAAACAGAAGGCTTTTTATCACAGGACAAGAAATCAGCCCTCAAAAACTTAACCGGCAGAAAATATTTTTTTGAAAAAATCCCTAAGCCCCGGGGTCACAATTTCAGCAAAAATCTGACTTTTGGCAATTCACTCAAAAATGGTGCCAGAAGCTTGCAAATGATCCCCTGAAAGCTTTGGCGATGGAAACAGAAGGCTTTTTATCACAGGACAAGAAATCAGCCCTCAAAAACTTAACCGGCAGAAAATATTTTTTTGAAAAAATCCCTAAGCCCCGGGGTCACAATTTCAGCAAAAATCTGACTTTTGGCAATTCACTCAAAAATGGTGCCAGAAGCTTGCAAATGATCCCCTGAAAGCTTTGGCATTCGAAACAGAAGGCTTTTTATCACAGGACAAGAAATCAGCCCTCAAAAACTTAACCGGCAGAAAATATTTTTTTGAAAAAATCCCTAAGCCCCGGGGTCACAATTTCAGCAAAAATCTGACTTTTGGCAATTCACTCAAAAATGGTTCCAAGAGCTTAAAAATGCTCCCCTGAAAGGTTTGGCGATGGAAACAGAAGGCTTTTTATCACAGGACAAGAAATCAGCCCTCAAAAACGTAACCGGCAGAAAATATTTTTTTGAAAAAAATCCCTAAGCCCCGGGGTCACAATTTCAGCAAAAATCTGACTTTTGGCAATTCACTCAGAAATGGTGCCAGAAGGTTGCAAATGATCCCCTGAAAGCTTTGGCGATGGAAACGGAGGCTTTTTATCACAGGACAAGAAATCAGCCCTCAAAAACGTAACCGGCAGAAAATATTTTTTTGAAAAAAATCCCTATGCCCCGGGGTCACAATTTCAGCAAAAATCTGACTTTTGGCAATTCACTCAGAAATGGTGCCAGAAGCTTGCAAATGATCCCCTGAAAGCTTTGGCGATGGAAATAGAAGGCTTTTTATCACAGGACAAGAAATCAGCCCTCAAAAACGTAACCGGCAGAAAATATTTTTGGTCACAATTTCAGCAAAAATCTGACTTTTGGCAATTCACTCAAAAATGGTGCCAGAAGCTTGCAAATGATCCCCTGAAAGCTTTGGCGATGGAAACAGAAGGCTTTTTATCACAGGACAAAAATCAGCCCTCAAAAACGTAACCGGCAGAAAATATTTTTTTGAAAAAATCCCTAAGCCCCGGGGTCACAATTTCAGCAAAAATCTGACTTTTGGCAATTCACTCAAAAATGGTGCCAGAAGCTTGCAAATGATCCCCTGAAAGCTTTGGCGATGGAAACAGAAGGCTTTTTATCACAGGACAAGAAATCAGCCCTCAAAAACGTAACCGGCAGAAAATATTTTTTTGAAAAAATCCCTAAGCCCCGGGGTCACAATTTCAGCAGAAATCTGACTTTTGGCAATTCACTCAAAAATGATGCCAGAAGCTTGCAAATGATCCCCTGAAACTTTGGCGATGGAAACAGAAGGCTTTTTATCACAGGACAAGAAATCAGCCCTCAAAAACTTAACCGGCAGAAAATATTTTTGGTCACAATTTCAGCAAAAATCTGACTTTTGGCAATTCACTCAAAAATGGTGCCAGAAGCTTGCAATTTCACAATTTCAGCAAAAATCTGACTTTTGGCAATTCACTCAAAAATGGTGCCAGAAGCTTGCAAATGATCCCCTGAAATCTTTGGCGATGGAAACAGAAGGCTTTTTATCACAGGACAAGAAATCAGCCCTCAAAAACTTAACCGGCAGAAAATATTTTTTTGAAAAAATCCCTAAGCCCCGGGGTCACAATTTAAGCAAAAATCTGACTTTTGGCAATTCACTCAAAAATGGTGCCAGAAGCTTACAAATGATCCCCTGAAAGCTTTGGCGATGGAAACAGAAGGCTTTTTATCACAGGACAAGAAATCAGCCCTCAAAAACTTAACCGGCAGAAAATATTTTTTTGAAAAAATCCCTAAGCCCTCAGAAATCAGCCCTCAAAAACTTAACCGGTAGAAAATATTTTTTTGAAAAAATCCCTAAGCCCCGGGGTCACAATTTCAGCAAAAATCTGACTTTTGGCAGTTCACTCAAAAATGGTTCCAAGAGCTTAAAAATGATCCCCTGAAAGTTTTGGCACTCGAAACAGAAGGCTTTTTATCACAGGACATGAAATCAGCCCTCAAAAACTTAACCGGTAGAAAATATTTTTTTGAAAAAATCCCTAAGCCCCGGGGTCACAATTTCAGCAAAGATCTGACTTTTGGTATTTCACTCTAAAATGGTTCCAAGAGCTTAAAAATGCTCCCCTGAAAGGTTTGGCACTCGAAACAGAAGGCTTTTTATCACAGGACAAGAAATCAGCCCTCAAAAACTTAACCGGCAGAAAATATTTTTTTGAAAAAATCTCTAAGCCCCGGGGTCACAATTTCAGCAAAAATCTGACTTTTGGCAGTTCACTCAAAAATGGTGCCAGAAGGTTGCAAATGATCCCCTGAAAGGTTTGGCACTCGAAACAGAAGGCTTTTTATCACAGGACAAGAAATCAGCCCTCAAAAACTTAACCGGCAGAAAATATTTTTTTGAAAAAATCCCTAAGCCCTCAGAAATCAGCCCTCAAAAACTTAACCGGTAGAAAATATTTTTTTGAAAAAATCCCTAAGCCCCGGGGTCACAATTTCAGCAAAAATCTGACTTTTGGCAGTTCACTCAAAAATGGTTCCAAGAGCTTAAAATGATCCCCTGAAAGTTTTGGCACTCGAAACAGAAGGCTTTTTATCACAGGACATGAAATCAGCCCTCAAAAACTTAACCGGTAGAAAATATTTTTTTGAAAAAATCCCTAAGCCCCGGGGTCACAATTTCAGCAAAGATCTGACTTTTGGTATTTCACTCTAAAATGGTTCCAAGAGCTTAAAAATGCTCCCCTGAAAGGTTTGGCACTCGAAACAGAAGGCTTTTTATCACAGGACAAGAAATCAGCCCTCAAAAACTTAACCGGCAGAAAATATTTTTTTGAAAAAATCTCTAAACCCCGGGGTCACAATTTCAGCAAAAATCTGACTTTTGGCAGTTCACTCAAAAATGGTGCCAGAAGGTTGCAAATGATCCCCTGAAATGTTTGGCACTCGAAACAGAAGGCTTTTTATCACAGGACAAGAAATCAGCCCTCAAAAACTTAACCGGCAGAAAATATTTTTTTGAAAAAATCCCTAAGCCCCGGGGTCACAATTTCAGCAAAAATCTGACTTTTGGCAATTCACTCAAAAATGGTGCCAGAAGCTTTCAAATGATCCCCTGAAAGCTTTGGCGATGGAAACAGAAGGCTTTTTATCACAGGACAAGAAGTCAGCCCTCAAAAACATAACCGGCAGAAAATATTTTTTTGAAAAAATCGATAAGCCCCGGGGTCACAATTTCAGCAAAGATCTGACTTTTGGCAGTTCCCTCAAAAATGGTTCCAAGAGCTTAAAAATGCTCCCCTGAAAGGTTTGGCACTCGAAACAGAAGGCTTTTTATCACAGGACAAGAAATCAGCCCTCAAAAACTTAACCGGCAGAAAATATTATTTTGAAAAAATCCCTAAGCCCTCAGAAATCAGCCCTCAAAAACTTAACCGGCAGAAAATATTTTTTTGAAAAAATCCCTAAGCCCCGGGGTCACAATTTCAGCAAAGATCTGACTTTTGGCATTTCACTCTAAAATGGTTCCAAGAGCTTAAAAATGCTCCCCTGAAAGGTTTGGCACTCGAAACAGAAGGCTTTTTATCACAGGACAAGAAATCAGCCCTCAAAAACTTAACCGGCAGAAAATATTTTTTTGAAAAAATCCCTAAGCCCCGGGGTCACAATTTCAGCAAAAATCTGACTTTTGGCAATTCACTCAAAAATGGTGCCAGAAGGTTGCAAATGATCCCCTGAAAGCTTTGGCGATGGAAACGGAGGCTTTTTATCACAGGACAAGAAATCAGCCCTCAAAAACGTAACCGGCAGAAAATATTTTTTTGAAAAAAATCCCTATGCCCCGGGGTCACAATTTCAGCAAAAATCTGACTTTTGGCAATTCACTCAAAAATGGTGCCAGAAGCTTGCAAATGATCCCCTGAAAGGTTTGGCGATGGAAACAGAAGGCTTTTTATCACAGGACAAGAAATCAGCCCTCAAAAACGTAACCGGCAGAAAATATTTTTTTGAAAAAATCCCTAAGCCCCGGGGTCACAATTTCAGCAAAAATCTGACTTTTGGCAATTCACTCAAAAATGATGCCAGAAGCTTGCAAATGATCCCCTGAAACTTTGGCGATGGAAACAGGCTTTTTATCACAGGACAAGAAATCAGCCCTCAAAAACTTAACCGGCAGAAAATATTTTTGGTCACAATTTCAGCAAAAATCTGACTTTTGGCAATTCACTCAAAAATGGTGCCAGAAGCTTGCAATTTCACAATTTCAGCAAAAATCTGACTTTTGGCAATTCACTCAAAAATGGTGCCAGAAGGTTGCAAATGATCCCCTGAAAGCTTTGGCGATGGAAACAGAAGGCTTTTTATCACAGGACAAGAAATCAGCCCTCAAAAACTTAACCGGCAGAAAATATTTTTTTGAAAAAATCCCTAAGCCCTCAGAAATCCGCCCTCAAAAACTTAACCGGTAGAAAATATTTTTTTGAAAAAATCCCTAAGCCCCGGGGTCACAATTTCAGCAAAAATCTGACTTTTGGCAGTTCACTCAAATATGGTTCCAAGAGCTTAAAAATGCTCCCCTGAAAGTTTTGGCACTCGAAACAGAAGGCTTTTTATCACAGGACATGAAATCAGCCCTCAAAAACTTAACCGGCAGAAAATATTTTTTTGAAAAAATCCCTAAGCCCCGGGGTCACAATTTCAGCAAAGATCTGACTTTTGGTATTTCACTCTAAAATGGTTCCAAGAGCTTAAAAATGCTCCCCTGAAAGGTTTGGCACTCGAAACAGAAGGCTTTTTATCACAGGACATGAAATCAGCCCTCAAAAACTTAACCGGCAGAAAATATTTTTTTGAAAAAATCTCTAAGCCCCGGGGTCACAATTTCAGCAAAAATCTGACTTTTGGCAGTTCACTCAAAAATGGTGCCAGAAGCTTTCAAATGATCCCCTGAAAGCTTTGGCGATGGAAACAGAAGGCTTTTTATCACAGGACAAGAAATCAGCCCTCAAAAACTTAACCGGCAGAAAATATTTTTTTGAAAAAATCCCTAAGCCCCGGGGTCACAATTTCAGCAAAAATCTGACTTTTGGCAGTTCACTCAAAAATGGTGCCAGAAGCTTGCAAATGCTCCCCAGAAAGGTTTGGCACTCGAAACAGAAGGCTTTTTATCACAGGACAAGAAATCAGCCCTCAAAAACTTAACCGGCAGAAAATATTTTTTTGAAAAAATCCCTAAGCCCCGGGGTCACAATTTCAGCAAAAATCTGACTTTTGGCAGTTCACTCAAATATGGTTCCAAGAGCTTAAAAATGCTCCCCTGAAAGTTTTGGCACTCGAAACAGAAGGCTTTTTATCACAGGACATGAAATCAGCCCTCAAAAACTTAACCGGCAGAAAATATTTTTTTGAAAAAATCCCTAAGCCCCGGGGTCACAATTTCAGCAAAGATCTGACTTTTGGCAGTTCACTCAAATATGGTTCCAAGAGCTTAAAAATGCTCCCCTGAAAGTTTTGGCACTCGAAACAGAAGGCTTTTTATCACAGGACATGAAATCAGCCCTCAAAAACTTAACCGGCAGAAAATATTTTTTTGAAAAAATCCCTAAGCCCCGGGGTCACAATTTCAGCAAAGATCTGACTTTTGGTATTTCACTCTAAAATGGTTCCAAGAGCTTAAAAATGCTCCCCTGAAAGGTTTGGCACTCGAAACAGAAGGCTTTTTATCACAGGACATGAAATCAGCCCTCAAAAACTTAACCGGCAGAAAATATTTTTTTGAAAAAATCTCTAAGCCCCGGGGTCACAATTTCAGCAAAAATCTGACTTTTGGCAGTTCACTCAAAAATGGTGCCAGAAGCTTTCAAATGATCCCCTGAAAGCTTTGGCGATGGAAACAGAAGGCTTTTTATCACAGGACAAGAAATCAGCCCTCAAAAACTTAACCGGCAGAAAATATTTTTTTGAAAAAATCCCTAAGCCCCGGGGTCACAATTTCAGCAAAAATATGACTTTTGGCAGTTCACTCAAAAATGGTGCCAGAAGCTTGCAAATGCTCCCCAGAAAGGTTTGGCACTCGAAACAGAAGGCTTTTTATCACAGGACAAGAAATCAGCCCTCAAAAACTTAACCGGCAGAAAATATTTTTTTGAAAAAATCCCTAAGCCCCGGGGTCACAATTTCAGCAAAAATCTGACTTTTGGCAGTTCACTCAAATATGGTTCCAAGAGCTTAAAAATGCTCCCCTGAAAGTTTTGGCACTCGAAACAGAAGGCTTTTTATCACAGGACATGAAATCAGCCCTCAAAAACTTAACCGGCAGAAAATATTTTTTTGAAAAAATCCCTAAGCCCCGGGGTCACAATTTCAGCAAAGATCTGACTTTTGGTATTTCACTCTAAAATGGTTCCAAGAGCTTAAAAATGCTCCCCTGAAAGGTTTGGCACTCGAAACAGAAGGCTTTTTATCACAGGACATGAAATCAGCCCTCAAAAACTTAACCGGCAGAAAATATTTTTTTGAAAAAATCTCTAAGCCCCGGGGTCACAATTTCAGCAAAAATTTGACTTTTGGCAGTTCACTCAAAAATGGTGCCAGAAGCTTTCAAATGATCCCCTGAAAGCTTTGGCGATGGAAACAGAAGGCTTTTTATCACAGGACAAGAAATCAGCCCTCAAAAACTTAACCGGCAGAAAATATTTTTTTGAAAAAATCCCTAAGCCCCGGGGTCACAATTTCAGCAAAAATATGACTTTTGGCAGTTCACTCAAAAATGGTGCCAGAAGCTTGCAAATGCTCCCCAGAAAGGTTTGGCACTCGAAACAGAAGGCTTTTTATCAAAGGACAAGAAATCAGCCCTCAAAAACTTAACCGGCAGAAAATATTTTTTTGAAAAAATCCCTAAGCCCCGGGGTCACAATTTCAGCAAAAATCTGACTTTTGGCAGTTCACTCAAATATGGTTCCAAGAGCTTAAAAATGCTCCCCTGAAAGTTTTGGCACTCGAAACAGAAGGCTTTTTATCACAGGACATGAAATCAGCCCTCAAAAACTTAACCGGCAGAAAATATTTTTTTGAAAAAATCCCTAAGCCCCGGGGTCACAATTTCAGCAAAGATCTGACTTTTGGTATTTCACTCTAAAATGGTTCCAAGAGCTTAAAAATGCTCCCCTGAAAGGTTTGGCACTCGAAACAGAAGGCTTTTTATCACAGGACATGAAATCAGCCCTCAAAAACTTAACCGGCAGAAAATATTTTTTTGAAAAAATCTCTAAGCCCCGGGGTCACAATTTCAGCAAAAATTTGACTTTTGGCAGTTCACTCAAAAATGGTGCCAGAAGCTTTCAAATGATCCCCTGAAAGCTTTGGCGATGGAAACAGAAGGCTTTTTATCACAGGACAAGAAATCAGCCCTCAAAAACTTAACCGGCAGAAAATATTTTTTTGAAAAAATCGCTAAGCCCCGGGGTCACAATTTCAGCAAAGATCTGACTTTTGGCAGTTCCCTCAAAAATGGTTCCAAGAGCTTAAAAATGCTCCCCTGAAAGGTTTGGCACTCGAAACAGAAGGCTTTTTATCACAGGACATGAAATCAGCCCTCAAAAACTTAACCGGCAGAAAATATTTTTTTGAAAAAATCCCTAAGCCCCGGGGTCACAATTTCAGCAAAGATCTGACTTTTGGTATTTCACTCTAAAATGGTTCCAAGAGCTTAAAAATGCTCCCCTGAAAGGTTTGGCACTCGAAACAGAAGGCTTTTTATCACAGGACATGAAATCAGCCCTCAAAAACTTAACCGGCAGAAAATATTTTTTTGAAAAAATCTCTAAGCCCCGGGGTCACAATTTCAGCAAAAATTTGACTTTTGGCAGTTCACTCAAAAATGGTGCCAGAAGCTTTCAAATGATCCCCTGAAAGCTTTGGCGATGGAAACAGAAGGCTTTTTATCACAGGACAAGAAGTCAGCCCTCAAAAACTTAACCGGCAGAAAATATTTTTTTGAAAAAATCGCTAAGCCCCGGGGTCACAATTTCAGCAAAGATCTGACTTTTGGCAGTTCCCTCAAAAATGGTTCCAAGAGCTTAAAAATGCTCCCCTGAAAGGTTTGGCACTCGAAACAGAAGGCTTTTTATCACAGGACAAGAAATCAGCCCTCAAAAACTTAACCGGTAGAAAATATTTTTTTGAAAAAAATCCCTAAGCCCCGGGGTCACAATTTCAGCAAAAATCTGACTTTTGGCAGTTCACTCAAAAATGGTTCCAAGAGCTTAAAAATGCTCCCCTGAAAGGTTTGGCACTCGAAACAGAAGGCTTTTTATCACAGGACATGAAATCAGCCCTGAAAAACTTAACCGGCAGAAAATATTTTTTTGAAAAAATCCCTAAGCCCCGGGGTCACAATTTCAGCAAAGATCTGACTTTTGGCATTTCACTCTAAAATGGTTCCAAGAGCTTAAAAATGCTCCACTGAAAGGTTTGGCACTCGAAACAGAAGGCTTTTTATCACAGGACAAGAAATCAGCCCTCAAAAACTTAACCGGCAGAAAATATTTTTTTGAAAAAATCCCTAAGCCCCGGGGTCACAATTTCAGCAAAAATCTGACTTTTGGCAATTCACTCAAAAATGGTGCCAGAAGGTTGCAAATGATCCCCTGAAAGCTTTGGCGATGGAAACGGAGGCTTTTTATCACAGGACAAGAAATCAGCCCTCAAATACGTAACCGGCAGAAAATATTTTTTTGAAAAAAATCCCTATGCCCCGGGGTCACAATTTCAGCAAAAATCTGACTTTTGGCAATTCACTCAGAAATGGTGCCAGAAGCTTGCAAATGATCCCCTGAAAGCTTTGGCGATGGAAACAGAAGGCTTTTTATCACAGGACAAGAAATCAGCCCTCAAAAACGTAACCGGCAGAAAATATTTTTGGTCACAATTTCAGCAAAAATCTGACTTTTGGCAATTCACTCAAAAATGGTGCCAGAAGCTTGCAAATGATCCCCTGAAAGCTTTGGCGATGGAAACAGAAGGCTTTTTATCACAGGACAAGAAATCAGCCCTCAAAAAAGTAACCGGCAGAAAATATTTTTTTGAAAAAATCCCTAAGCCCCGGGGTCACAATTTCAGCAAAAATCTGACTTTTGGCAATTCACTCAAAAATGGTGTCAGAAGCTTGCAAATGATCCCCTGAAAGCTTTGGCGATGGAAACAGAAGGCTTTTTATCACAGGACAAGCAATCAGCCCTCAAAAACGTAACCGGCAGAAAATATTTTTTTGAAAAAATCCCTAAGCCCCGGGGTCACAATTTCAGCAAAAATCTGACTTTTGGCAATTCACTCAAAAATGATGCCAGAAGCTTGCAAATGATCCCCTGAAACTTTGGCGATGGAAACAGAAGGCTTTTTATCACAGGACAAGAAATCAGCCCTCAAAAACTTAACCGGCAGAAAATATTTTTGGTCACAATTTCAGCAAAAATCTGACTTTTGGCAATTCACTCAAAAATGGTGCCAGAAGCTTGCAATTTCACAATTTCAGCAAAAATCTGACTTTTGGCAATTCACTCAAAAATGGTTCCAGAAGGTTGCAAATGATCCCCTGAAAGCTTTGGCGATGGAAACAGAAGGCTTTTTATCACAGGACATGAAATCAGCCCTCAAAAACTTAACCGGCAGAAAATATTTTTTTGAAAAAATCCCTAAGCCCCGGGGTCACAATTTCAGCAAAAATCTGACTTTTGGCAGTTCACTCAAATATGGTTCCAAGAGCTTAAAAATGCTCCCCTGAAAGTTTTGGCACTCGAAACAGAAGGCTTTTTATCACAGGACATGAAATCAGCCCTCAAAAACTTAACCGGCAGAAAATATTTTTTTGAAAAAATCCCTAAGCCCCGGGGTCACAATTTCAGCAAAGATCTGACTTTTGGTATTTCACTCTAAAATGGTTCCAAGAGCTTAAAAATGCTCCCCTGAAAGGTTTGGCACTCGAAACAGAAGGCTTTTTATCACAGGACATGAAATCAGCCCTCAAAAACTTAACCGGCAGAAAATATTTTTTTGAAAAAATCTCTAAGCCCCGGGGTCACAATTTCAGCAAAAATTTGACTTTTGGCAGTTCACTCAAAAATGGTGCCAGAAGCTTTCAAATGATCCCCTGAAAGCTTTGGCGATGGAAACAGAAGGCTTTTTATCACAGGACAAGAAATCAGCCCTCAAAAACTTAACCGGCAGAAAATATTTTTTTGAAAAAATCCCTAAGCCCCGGGGTCACAATTTCAGCAAAAATATGACTTTTGGCAGTTCACTCAAAAATGGTGCCAGAAGCTTGCAAATGCTCCCCAGAAAGGTTTGGCACTCGAAACAGAAGGCTTTTTATCAAAGGACAAGAAATCAGCCCTCAAAAACTTAACCGGCAGAAAATATTTTTTTGAAAAAATCCCTAAGCCCCGGGGTCACAATTTCAGCAAAAATCTGACTTTTGGCAATTCACTCAAAAATGGTGCCAGAAGCTTGCAAATGATCCCCTGAAAGCTTTGGCGATGGAAACAGAAGGCTTTTTATCACAGGACAAGAAATCAGCCCTCAAAAACTTAACCAGCAGAAAATATTTTTTTGAAAAAATCTCTAAGCCCCGGGGTCACAATTTCAGCAAAAATCTGACTTTTGGCAGTTCACTCAAAAATGGTGCCAGAAGCTTTCAAATGATCCCCTGAAAGCTTTGGCGATGGAAACAGAAGGCTTTTTATCACAGGACAAGAAGTCAGCCCTCAAAAACTTAACCGGCAGAAAATATTTTTTTGAAAAAATCGCTAAGCCCCGGGGTCACAATTTCAGCAAAGATCTGACTTTTGGCAGTTCCCTCAAAAATGGTTCCAAGAGCTTAAAAATGCTCCCCTGAAAGGTTTGGCACTCGAAACAGAAGGCTTTTTATCACAGGACAAGAAATCAGCCCTCAAAAACTTAACCGGCAGAAAATATTATTTTGAAAAAATCCCTAAGCCCTCAGAAATCAGCCCTCAAAAACTTAACCGGTAGAAAATATTTTTTTGAAAAAAATCCCTAAGCCCCGGGGTCACAATTTCAGCAAAAATCTGACTTTTGGCAGTTCACTCAAAAATGGTTCCAAGAGCTTAAAAATGCTCCCCTGAAAGGTTTGGCACTCGAAACAGAAGGCTTTTTATCACAGGACATGAAATCAGCCCTGAAAAACTTAACCGGCAGAAAATATTTTTTTGAAAAAATCCCTAAGCCCCGGGGTCACAATTTCAGCAAAGATCTGACTTTTGGCATTTCACTCTAAAATGGTTCCAAGAGCTTAAAAATGCTCCACTGAAAGGTTTGGCACTCGAAACAGAAGGCTTTTTATCACAGGACAAGAAATCAGCCCTCAAAAACTTAACCGGCAGAAAATATTTTTTTGAAAAAATCCCTAAGCCCCGGGGTCACAATTTCAGCAAAAATCTGACTTTTGGCAATTCACTCAAAAATGGTGCCAGAAGGTTGCAAATGATCCCCTGAAAGCTTTGGCGATGGAAACGGAGGCTTTTTATCACAGGACAAGAAATCAGCCCTCAAATACGTAACCGGCAGAAAATATTTTTTTGAAAAAAATCCCTATGCCCCGGGGTCACAATTTAAGCAAAAATCTGACTTTTGGCAATTCACTCAGAAATGGTGCCAGAAGCTTGCAAATGATCCCCTGAAAGCTTTGGCGATGGAAACAGAAGGCTTTTTATCACAGGACAAGAAATCAGCCCTCAAAAACGTAACCGGCAGAAAATATTTTTGGTCACAATTTCAGCAAAAATCTGACTTTTGGCAATTCACTCAAAAATGGTGCCAGAAGCTTGCAAATGATCCCCTGAAAGCTTTGGCGATGGAAACAGAAGGCTTTTTATCACAGGACAAGAAATCAGCCCTCAAAAAAGTAACCGGCAGAAAATATTTTTTTGAAAAAATCCCTAAGCCCCGGGGTCACAATTTCAGCAAAAATCTGACTTTTGGCAATTCACTCAAAAATGGTGTCAGAAGCTTGCAAATGATCCCCTGAAAGCTTTGGCGATGGAAACAGAAGGCTTTTTATCACAGGACAAGCAATCAGCCCTCAAAAACGTAACCGGCAGAAAATATTTTTTTGAAAAAATCCCTAAGCCCCGGGGTCACAATTTCAGCAAAAATCTGACTTTTGGCAATTCACTCAAAAATGATGCCAGAAGCTTGCAAATGATCCCCTGAAACTTTGGCGATGGAAACAGAAGGCTTTTTATCACAGGACAAGAAATCAGCCCTCAAAAACTTAACCGGCAGAAAATATTTTTGGTCACAATTTCAGCAAAAATCTGACTTTTGGCAATTCACTCAAAAATGGTGCCAGAAGCTTGCAATTTCACAATTTCAGCAAAAATCTGACTTTTGGCAATTCACTCAAAAATGGTGCCAGAAGGTTGCAAATGATCCCCTGAAAGCTTTGGCGATGGAAACAGAAGGCTTTTTATCACAGGACAAGAAATCAGCCCTCAAAAACTTAACCGGCAGAAAATATTTTTTTGAAAAAATCCCTAAGCCCTCAGAAATCAGCCCTCAAAAACTTAACCGGTAGAAAATATTTTTTTGAAAAAATCCCTAAGCCCTGGGGTCACAATTTCAGCAAAAATCTGACTTTTGGCAGTTCACTCAAAAATGGTTCCAAGAGCTTAAAAATGCTCCCCTGAAAGTTTTGGCACTCGAAACAGAAGGCTTTTTATCACAGGACATGAAATCAGCCCTCAAAAACTTAACCGGCAGAAAATATTTTTTTGAAAAAATCCCTAAGCCCCGGGGTCACAATTTCAGCAAAGATCTGACTTTTGGTATTTCACTCTAAAATGGTTCCAAGAGCTTAAAAATGCTCCCCTGAAAGGTTTGGCACTCGAAACAGAAGGCTTTTTATCACAGGACATGAAATCAGCCCTCAAAAACTTAACCGGCAGAAAATATTTTTTTGAAAAAATCTCTAAGCCCCGGGGTCACAATTTCAGCAAAAATCTGACTTTTGGCAGTTCACTCAAAAATGGTGCCAGAAGGTTGCAAATGATCCCCTGAAAGGTTTGGCACTGGAAACAGAAGGCTTTTTATCACAGGACAAGAAATCAGCCCTCAAAAACTTAACCGGCAGAAAATATTTTTTTGAAAAAATCCCTAAACCCCGGGGTCACAATTTCAGCAAAAATCTGACTTTTGGCAGTTCACTCAAAAATGGTGCCAGAAGCTTGCAAATGCTCCCCAGAAAGGTTTGGCACTCGAAACAGAAGGCTTTTTATCACAGGACAAGAAATCAGCCCTCAAAAACTTAACCGGCAGAAAATATTTTTTTGAAAAAATCCCTAATCCCCGGGGTCACAATTTCAGCAAAAATCTGACTTTTGGCAATTCACTCAAAAATGGTGCCAGAAGCTTACAAATGATCCCCTGAAAGCTTTGGCGATGGAAACAGAAGGCTTTTTATCACAGGACAAGAAATCAGCCCTCAAAAACTTAACCGGCAGAAAATATTTTTTTGAAAAAATCCCTAAGCCCTCAGAAATCAGCCCTCAAAAACTTAACCGGTAGAAAATATTTTTTTGAAAAAATCCCTAAGCCCCGGGGTCACAATTTCAGCAAAGATCTGACTTTTGGTATTTCACTCTAAAATGGTTCCAAGAGCTTAAAAATGCTCCCCTGAAAGGTTTGGCACTCGAAACAGAAGGCTTTTTATCACAGGACAAGAAATCAGCCCTCAAAAACTTAACCGGCAGAAAATATTTTTTTGAAAATATCTCTAAGCCCCGGGGCCACAATTTCAGCAAAAATCTGACTTTTGGCAGTTCACTCAAAAATGGTGCCAGAAGGTTGCAAATGATCCCCTGAAAGGTTTGGCACTCGAAACAGAAGGCTTTTTATCACAGGACAAGAAATCAGCCCTCAAAAACTTAACCGGCAGAAAATATTTTTTTGAAAAAATCCCTAAGCCCCGGGGTCACAATTTCAGCAAAAATCTGACTTTTGGCAATTCACTCAAAAATGGTGCCAGAAGCTTGCAAATGATCCCCTGAAAGCTTTGGCGATGGAAACAGAAGGCTTTTTCTCACAGGACAAGAAATCAGCCCTCAAAAACTTAACCGGCAGAAAATATTTTTTTGAAAAAATCCCTAAGCCCCGGGGTCACAATTTCAGCAAAAATCTGACTTTTGGCAATTCACTCAAAAATGGTGCCAGAAGCTTGCAAATGATCCCCTGAAAGCTTTGGCGATGGAAACAGAAGGCTTTTTATCACAGGACAAAAATCAGCCCTCAAAAACTTAACCGGCAGAAAATATTTTTTTGAAAAAATCCCTAAGCCCCGGGGTCACAATTTCAGCAAAAATCTGACTTTTGGCAATTCACTCAAAAATGGTGCCAGAAGCTTGCAAATGCTCCCCTGAAAGCTTTGGCGATGGAAACAGAAGGCTTTTTATCACAGGACAAGAAATCAGCCCTCAAAAACTTAACCGGCAGAAAATATTTTTTTGAAAAAATCCCTAAGCCCCGGGGTCACAATTTGAGCAAAAATCTGACTTTTGGCAATTCACTCAAAAATTGTGCCAGAAGCTTACAAATGATCCCCTGAAAGCTTTGGCGATGGAAACAGAAGGCTTTTTATCACAGGACAAGAAATCAGCCCTCAAAAACTTAACCGGCAGAAAATATTTTTTTGAAAAAATCCCTAAGCCCTCAGAAATCAGCCCTCAAAAACTTAACCGGTAGAAAATATTTTTTTGAAAAAATCCCTAAGCCCCGGGGTCACAATTTCAGCAAAAATCTGACTTTTGGCAGTTCACTCAAAAATGGTTCCAAGAGCTTAAAAATGCTCCCCTGAAAGTTTTGGCACTCGAAACAGAAGGCTTTTTATCACAGGATGAGAATCAGCCCTCAAAAACATAAGCGGCGGAAAATATTTTTTTGAAAAAATCCCTAAGCCCCGGGGTCACAATTTCAGCAAAGATCTGACTTTTGGTATTTCACTCTAAAATGGTTCCAAGAGCTTAAAAATGCTCCCCTGAAAGTTTTGGCACTCGAAACAGAAGGCTTTTTATCACAGGACAAGAAATCAGCCCTCAAAAACTTAACCGGCAGAAAATATTTTTTTGAAAAAATCTCTAAGCCCTGGGCTCACAATTTCAGCAAAAATCTGACTTTTGGCAATTCACTCAAAAATGGTGCCAGAAGGTTGCAAATGATCCCCTGAAAGGTTTGGCACTCGAAACAGAAGGCTTTTTATCACAGGACAAGAAATCAGCCCTCAAAAACTTAACCGGCAGAAAATATTTTTTTGAAAAAATCCCTAAGCCCCGGGGTCACAATTTCAGCAAAAATCTGACTTTTGGCAATTCACTCAAAAATGGTGCCAGAAGCTTTCAAATGATCCCCTGAAAGCTTTGGCGATGGAAACAGAAGGCTTTTTATCACAGGACAAGAAGTCAGCCCTCAAAAACTTAACCGGCAGAAAATATTTTTTTGAAAAAATCCCTAAGCCCCGGGGTCACAATTTCAGCAAAAATCTGACTTTTGGCAGTTCACTCAAAAATGGTGCCAGAAGCTTGCAAATGCTCCCCAGAAAGGTTTGGCACTCGAAACAGAAGGCTTTTTATCACAGGACAAGAAATCAGCCCTCAAAAACTTAACCGGCAGAAAATATTTTTTTGAAAAAATCCCTAAGCCCCGGGGTCACAATTTCAGCAAAAATCTGACTTTTGGCAATTCACTCAAAAATGGTGCCAGAAGCTTGCAATTTCATAATTTCAGCAAAAATCTGACTTTTGGCAATTCACTCAAAAATGGTGCCAGAAGCTTGCAAATGATCCCCTGAAAGCTTTGGCGATGGAAACAGAAGGCTTTTTATCACAGGACAAGAAATCAGCCCTCAAAAACTTAACCGGCAGAAAATATTTTTTTGAAAAAATCCCTAAGCCCCAGTATCACAATTTCAGCAAAAATCTGACTTTTGGCAATTCACTCAAAAATGGTGCCAGAAGCTTGCAAATGATCCCCTGAAAGCTTTGGCGATGGAAACAGAAGGCTTTTTATCACAGGACAAGAAATCAGCCCTCAAAAACTTAACCGGCAGAAAATATTTTTTTGAAAAAATCCCTAAGCCCCGGGGTCACAATTTCAGCAAAAATCTGACTTTTGGCAATTCACTCAAAAATGGTGCCAGAAGCTTACAAATGATCCCCTGAAAGCTTTGGCGATGGAAACAGAAGGCTTTTTATCACAGGACAAGAAATCAGCCCTCAAAAACTTAACCGGTAGAAAATATTTTTTTGAAAAAATCCCTAAGCCCCGGGGTCACAATTTCAGCAAAAATCTGACTTTTGGCAGTTCACTCAAAAATGGTTCCAAGAGCTTAAAAATGCTCCCCTGAAAGTTTTGGCACTCGAAACAGAAGGCTTTTTATCACAGGATGAGAATCAGCCCTCAAAAACTTAAGCGGCAGAAAATATTTTTTTGAAAAAATCCCTAAGCCCCGGGGTCACAATTTCAGCAAAGATCTGACTTTTGGTATGTCACTCTAAAATGGTTCCAAGAGCTTAAAAATGCTCCCCTGAAAGGTTTGGCACTCGAAACAGAAGGCTTTTTATCACAGGACAAGAAATCAGCCCTCAAAAACTTAACCGGCAGAAAATATTTTTTTGAAAAAATCTCTAAGCCCTGGGCTCACAATTTCAGCAAAAATCTGACTTTTGGCAGTTCACTCAAAAATGGTGCCAGAAGCTTGCAAATGATCCCCTGAAAGGTTTGGCACTCGAAACAGAAGGCTTTTTATCACAGGACAAGAAATCAGCCCTCAAAAACTTAACCGGCAGAAAATATTTTTTTGAAAAAATCCCTAAGCCCCGGGGTCACAATTTCAGCAAAAATCTGACTTTTGGCAATTCACTCAAAAATGGTGCCAGAAGCTTTCAAATGATCCCCTGAAAGCTTTGGCGATGGAAACAGAAGGCTTTTTATCACAGGACAAGAAGTCAGCCCTCAAAAACTTAACCGGCAGAAAATATTTTTTTGAAAAAATCCCTAAGCCCCGGGGTCACAATTTCAGCAAAAATCTGACTTTTGGCAGTTCACTCAAAAATGGTGCCAGAAGCTTGCAAATGCTCCCCAGAAAGGTTTGGCACTCGAAACAGAAGGCTTTTTATCACAGGACAAGAAATCAGCCCTCAAAAACTTAACCGGCAGAAAATATTTTTTTGAAAAAATCCCTAAGCCACGGGGTCACAATTTCAGCAAAAATCTGACTTTTGGCAATTCACTCAAAAATGGTGCCAGAAGCTTGCAATTTCATAATTTCAGCAAAAATGTGACTTTTCCAATTCACTCAAAAATGGTGCCAGAAGCTTGCAAATGATCCCCTGAAAGCTTTGGCGATGGAAACAGAAGGCTTTTTATCACAGGACAAGAAATCAGCCCTCAAAAACTTAACCGGCAGAAAATATTTTTTTGAAAAAATCCCTAAGCCCCGGGGTCACAATTTCAGCAAAAATCTGACTTTTGGCAATTCACTCAAAAATGGTGCCAGAAGCTTGCAAAGGATCCCCTGAAAGCTTTGGCGATGGAAACAGAAGGCTTTTTATCACAGGACAAAAATCAGCCCTCAAAAACTTAACCGGCAGAAAATATTTTTTTGAAAAAATCCCTAAGCCCCGGGGTCACAATTTCAGCAAAAATCTGACTTTTGGCAATTCACTCAAAAATGGTGCCAGAAGCTTGCAAATGATCCCCTGAAAGCTTTGGCGATGGAAACAGAAGGCTTTTTATCACAGGACAAGAAATCAGCCCTCAAAAACTTAACCGGCAGAAAATATTTTTTTGAAAAAATCTCTAAGCCCTGGGCTCACAATTTCAGCAAAAATCAGACTTTTGGCAGTTCACTCAAAAATGGTGCCAGAAGGTTGCAAATGATCCCCTGAATTGTTTGGCACTCGAAACAGAAGGCTTTTTATCACAGGACAAGAAATCAGCCCTCAAAAACTTAACCGGCAGAAAATATTTTTTTGAAAAAATCCCTTAGCCCTCAGAAATCAGCCCTCAAAAACTTAACCGGTAGAAAATATTTTTTTGAAAAAATCCCTAAGCCCCGGGGTCACAATTTCAGCAAAGATCTGACTTTTGGTATTTCACTCTAAAATGGTTCCAAGAGCTTAAAAATGCTCCCCTGAAAGGTTTGGCACTCGAAACAGAAGGCTTTTTATCACAGGACAAGAAATCAGCCCTCAAAAACTTAACCGGCAGAAAATATTTTTTTGAAAATATCCCGAAGCCCTCAGAAATCAGCCCTCAAAAACTTAACCGGTAGAAAATATTTTTTTGAAAAAATCCCTAAGCCCCGGGGTCACAATTTCAGCAAAAATCTGACTTTTGGCAATTCACTCAAAAATGGTGCCAGAAGTTTTCAAATGATCCCCTGAAAGCTTTGGCGATGGAAACAGAAGGCTTTTTATCACAGGACAAGAAGTCAGCCCTCAAAAACTTAACCGGCAGAAAATATTTTTTTGAAAAAATCCCTAAGCCCCGGGGTCACAATTTCAGCAAAAATCTGACTTTTGGCAGTTCACTCAAAAATGGTGCCAGAAGCTTGCAAATGCTCCCCAGAAAGGTTTGGCACTCGAAACAGAAGGCTTTTTATCACAGGACAAGAAATCAGCCCTCAAAAACTTAACCGGCAGAAAATATTTTTTTAAAAAAATCCCTAAGCCCCGGGGTCACAATTTCAGCAAAAATCTGACTTTTGGCAATTCACTCAAAAATGGTGCCAGAAGCTTGCAATTTCATAATTTCAGCAAAAATCTGACTTTTGGCAATTCACTCAAAAATGGTGCCAGAAGCTTGCAAATGATCCCCTGAAAGCTTTGGCGATGGAAACAGAAGGCTTTTTATCACAGGACAAGAAATCAGCCCTCAAAAACTTAACCGGCAGAAAATATTTTTTTGAAAAAATCCCTAAGCCCCAGTATCACAATTTCAGCAAAAATCTGACTTTTGGCAATTCACTCAAAAATGGTGCCAGAAGCTTGCAAATGATCCCCTGAAAGGTTTGGCACTCGAAACAGAAGGCTTTTTATCACAGGACAAGAAATCAGCCCTCAAAAACTTAACCGGCAGAAAATATTTTTTTGAAAAAATCCCTAAGCCCCGGGGTCACAATTTCAGCAAAAATCTGACTTTTGGCAATTCACTCAAAAATGGTGCCAGAAGCTTGCAAATGATCCCCTGAAAGCTTTGGCGATGGAAACAGAAGGCTTTTTATCACAGGACAAGAAATCAGCCCTCAAAAACTTAACCGGCAGAAAATATTTTTTTGAAAAAATCCCTAAGCCCCGGGGTCACAATTTCAGCAAAAATCTGACTTTTGGCAGTTCACTCAAAAATGGTGCCAGAAGGTAGCAAATGATCCCCTGAAAGGTTTGGCACTCGAAACAGAAGGCTTTTTATCACAGGACAAGAAATCAGCCCTCAAAAACTTAACCGGCAGAAAATATTTTTTTGAAAAAATCCCTAAGCCCCGGGGTCACAATTTCAGCAAAAATCTGACTTTTGGCAATTCACTCAAAAATGGTGCCAGAAGCTTTCAAATGATCCCCTGAAAGCTTTGGCGATGGAAACAGAAGGCTTTTTATCACAGGACAAGAAGTCAGCCCTCAAAAACTTAACCGGCAGAAAATATTTTTTTGAAAAAATCCCTAAGCCCCGGGGTCACAATTTCAGCAAAAATCTGACTTTTGGCAGTTCACTCAAAAATGTTGCCAGAAGCTTGCAAATGCTCCCCAGAAAGGTTTGGCACTCGAAACAGAAGGCTTTTTATCACAGGACAAGAAATCAGCCCTCAAAAACTTAACCGGCAGAAAATATTTTTTTGAAAAAATCCCTAAGCCCCGGGGTCACAATTTCAGCAAAACTCTGACTTTTGGCAATTCACTCAAAAATGGTGCCAGAAGGTTGCAAATGATCCCCTGAAAGCTTTGGCGATGGAAACAGAAGGCTTTTTATCACAGGACAAGAAATCAGCCCTCAAAAACTTAACCGGCAGAAAATATTTTTTTGAAAAAATCCCTAAGCCCCGGGGTCACAATTTCAGCAAAAATCTGACTTTTGGCAATTCACTCAAAAATGGTGCCAGAAGCTTGCAATTTCATAATTTCAGCAAAAATCTGACTTTTGGCAATTCACTCAAAAATGGTGCCAGAAGCTTGCAAATGATCCCCTGAAAGCTTTGGCGATGGAAACAGAAGGCTTTTTATCACAGGACAAGAAATCAGCCCTCAAAAACTTAACCAGCAGAAAATATTTTTTTGAAAAAATCCCTAAGCCCCAGTATCACAATTTCAGCAAAAATCTGACTTTTGGCAATTCACTCAAAAATGGTGCCAGAAGCTTGCAAATGATCCCCTGAAAGGTTTGGCACTCGAAACAGAAGGCTTTTTATCACAGGACAAGAAATCAGCCCTCAAAAACTTAACCGGCAGAAAATATTTTTTTGAAAAAATCCCTAAGCCCCGGGGTCACAATTTCAGCAAAAATCTGACTTTTGGCAATTCACTCAAAAATGGTGCCAGAAGCTTGCAAATGATCCCCTGAAAGCTTTGGCGATGGAAACAGAAGGCTTTTTATCACAGGACAAGAAATCAGCCCTCAAAAACTTAACCGGCAGAAAATATTTTTTTGAAACAATCCCTAAGCCCCGGGGTCACAATTTCAGCAAAAATCTGACTTTTGGCAGTTCACTCAAAAATGGTGCCAGAAGGTAGCAAATGATCCCCTGAAAGGTTTGGCACTCGAAACAGAAGGCTTTTTATCACAGGACAAGAAATCAGCCCTCAAAAACTTAACCGGCAGAAAATATTTTTTTGAAAAAATCCCTAAGCCCCGGGGTCACAATTTCAGCAAAAATCTGACTTTTGGCAATTCACTCAAAAATGGTGCCAGAAGCTTTCAAATGATCCCCTGAAAGCTTTGGCGATGGAAACAGAAGGCTTTTTATCACAGGACAAGAAGTCAGCCCTCAAAAACTTAACCGGCAGAAAATATTTTTTTGAAAAAATCCCTAAGCCCCGGGGTCACAATTTCAGCAAAAATCTGACTTTTGGCAGTTCACTCAAAAATGTTGCCAGAAGCTTGCAAATGCTCCCCAGAAAGGTTTGGCACTCGAAACAGAAGGCTTTTTATCACAGGACAAGAAATCAGCCCTCAAAAACTTAACCGGCAGAAAATATTTTTTTGAAAAAATCCCTAAGCCCCGGGGTCACAATTTCAGCAAAACTCTGACTTTTGGCAATTCACTCAAAAATGGTGCCAGAAGGTTGCAAATGATCCCCTGAAAGCTTTGGCGATGGAAACAGAAGGCTTTTTATCACAGGACAAGAAATCAGCCCTCAAAAACTTAACCGGCAGAAAATATTTTTTTGAAAAAATCCCTAAGCCCCGGGGTCACAATTTCAGCAAAAATCTGACTTTTGGCAATTCACTCAAAAATGGTGCCAGAAGCTTGCAAATGATCCCCTGAAAGCTTTGGCGATGGAAACAGAAGGCTTTTTATCACAGGACAAGAAATCAGCCCTCAAAAACTTAACCGGCAGAAAATATTTTTTTGAAAAAATCCCTAAGCCCCGGGGTCACAATTTCAGCAAAAATCTGACTTTTGGCAATTCACTCAAAAATGGTGCCAGAAGCTTGCAAATGATCCCCTGAAAGCTTTGGCGATGGAAACAGAAGGCTTTTTATCACAGGACAAGAAATCAGCCCTCAAAAACTTAACCGGCAGAAAATATTTTTTTGAAAAAATCCCTAAGCCCCGGGGTCACAATTTCAGCAAAAATCTGACTTTTGGCAATTCACTCAAAAATGGGTCCAAGAGCTTAAAAATGCTCCCCTGAAAGGTTTGGCACTCGAAACAGAAGGCTTTTTATCACAGGACAAGAAATCAGCCCTCAAAAACTTAACCGGCAGAAAATATTTTTTTAAAAAAAATTCCTAAGCCCCGAGGTCACAATTTCAGCAAAAATCTGACTTTTGGCAATTCACTCAAAAATGGTGCCAGAAGGTTGCAAATGATCCCCTGAAAGGTTTGGCACTCGAAACAGAAGGCTTTTTATCACAGGACAAGAAATCAGCCCTCAAAAACTTAACCGGCAGAAAACATTTTTTTGAAAAAATCCCTAAGCCCCGGGGTCACAATTTCAGCAAAGATCTGACTTTTGGCAGTTCCCTCAAAAATGGTTCCAAGAGCTTAAAAATGCTCCCCTGAAAGGTTTGGCACTCGAAACAGAAGGCTTTTTATCACAGGACAAGAAATCAGCCCTCAAAAACTTAACCGGCAGAAAATATTTTTTTGAAAAAATCCCTAAGCCCCGGGGTCACAATTTCAG
Organism: Podarcis liolepis; assembly: GCF_965112155.1. NCBI lineage: Eukaryota > Metazoa > Chordata > Lepidosauria > Squamata > Lacertidae > Podarcis > Podarcis liolepis. The sequence goes on along the minus strand of NC_139571.1, from coordinate 15,622,614 downwards.
CAAAAATCTGACTTTTGGCAGTTCACTCAAAAATGGTGCCAGAAGCTTGCAAATGCTCCCCTGAAAGCTTTGGCGATGGAAACAGAAGGCTTTTTATCACAGGACAAGAAATCAGCCCTCAAAAACTTAACCGGCAGAAAATATTTTTTTGAAAAAATCCCTAAGCCCCGGGGTCACAATTTCAGCAAAAATCTGACTTTTGGCAGTTCACTCAAAAATGGTGCCAGAAGGTTGCAAATGATCCCCTGAAAGGTTTGGCACTCGAAACAGAAGGCTTTTTATCACAGGACAAGAAATCAGCCCTCAAAAACTTAACCGGCAGAAAACATTTTTTTGAAAAAATCCCTAAGCCCCGGGGTCACAATTTCAGCAAAAATCTGACTTTTGGCAATTCACTCAAAAATGGTGCCAGAAGCTTGCAAATGATCCCCTGAAAGCTTTGGCGATGGAAACAGAAGGCTTTTTATCACAGGACAAGAAGTCAGCCCTCAAAAACTTAACCGGCAGAAAATATTTTTTTGAAAATATCCCTAAGCCCCGGGGTCACAATTTCAGCAAAAATCTGACTTTTGGCAATTCACTCAAAAATGGTGCCAGAAGCTTGCAATTTCATAATTTCAGCAAAAATCTGACTTTTGGCAATTCACTCAAAAATGGTGCCAGAAGCTTGCAAATGATCCCCTGAAAGCTTTGGCGATGGAAACAGAAGGCTTTTTATCACAGGACAAGAAGTCAGCCCTCAAAAACTTAACCGGCAGAAAATATTTTTTTGAAAAAATCCCTAAGCCCCGGGGTCACAATTTCAGCAAAAATCTGACTTTTGGCAATTCACTCAAAAATGGTGCCAGAAGCTTGCAAATCATCCCCTGAAAGCTTTGGTGATGGAAACAGAAGGCTTTTTATCACAGGACAAGAAATCAGCCCTCAAAAACTTAACCGGCAGAAAATATTTTTTTGAAAATATCCCTAAGCCCCGGGGTCACAATTTCAGCAAAAATCTGACTTTTGGCAATTCACTCAAAAATGGTGCCAGAAGCTTGCAAATGATCCCCTGAAAGCTTTGGTGATGGAAACAGAAGGCTTTTTATCACAGGACAAGAAATCAGCCCTCAAAAACTTAACCGGCAGAAAATATTTTTTTGAAAAAATCCCTAAGCCCCGGGGTCACAATTTCAGCAAAAATCTGACTTTTGGCAGTTCACTCAAAAATGGTGCCAGAAGCTTGCAAATGCTCCCCTGAAAGCTTTGGCGATGGAAACAGAAGGCTTTTTATCACAGGACAAGAAATCAGCCCTCAAAAACTTAACCGGCAGAAAATATTTTTTTGAAAAAATCCCTAAGCCCCGGGGTCACAATTTCAGCAAAAATCTGACTTTTGGCAGTTCACTCAAAAATGGTGCCAGAAGGTTGCAAATGATCCCCTGAAAGGTTTGGCACTCGAAACAGAAGGCTTTTTATCACAGGACAAGAAATCAGCCCTCAAAAACTTAACCGGCAGAAAACATTTTTTTGAAAAAATCCCTAAGCCCCGGGGTCACAATTTCAGCAAAAATCTGACTTTTGGCAATTCACTCAAAAATGGTGCCAGAAGCTTGCAAATGATCCCCTGAAAGCTTTGGCGATGGAAACAGAAGGCTTTTTATCACAGGGCAAGAAGTCAGCCCTCAAAAACTTAACCGGCAGAAAATATTTTTTTGAAAATATCCCTAAGCCCCGGGGTCACAATTTCAGCAAAAATCTGACTTTTGGCAATTCACTCAAAAATGGTGCCAGAAGCTTGCAATTTCATAATTTCAGCAAAAATCCGACTTTTGGCAATTCACTCAAAAATGGTGCCAGAAGCTTGCAAATCATCCCCTGAAAGCTTTGGTGATGGAAACAGAAGGCTTTTTATCACAGGACAAGAAATCAGCCCTCAAAAACTTAACCGGCAGAAAATATTTTTTTGAAAAAATCCCTAAGCCCCGGGGTCACAATTTCAGCAAAAATCTGACTTTTGGCAGTTCACTCAAAAATGGTGCCAGAAGGTTGCAAATGATCCCCTGAAAGGTTTGGCACTCGAAACAGAAGGCTTTTTATCACAGGACAAGAAATCAGCCCTCAAAAACTTAACCGGCAGAAAACATTTTTTTGAAAAAATCCCTAAGCCCCGGGGTCACAATTTCAGCAAAAATCTGACTTTTGGCAATTCACTCAAAAATGGTGCCAGAAGCTTGCAAATGATCCCCTGAAAGCTTTGGCGATGGAAACAGAAGGCTTTTTATCACAGGGCAAGAAGTCAGCCCTCAAAAACTTAACCGGCAGAAAATATTTTTTTGAAAATATCCCTAAGCCCCGGGGTCACAATTTCAGCAAAAATCTGACTTTTGGCAATTCACTCAAAAATGGTGCCAGAAGCTTGCAATTTCATAATTTCAGCAAAAATCTGACTTTTGGCAATTCACTCAAAAATGGTGCCAGAAGCTTGCAAATCATCCCCTGAAAGCTTTGGTGATGGAAACAGAAGGCTTTTTATCACAGGACAAGAAATCAGCCCTCAAAAACTTAACCGGCAGAAAATATTTTTTTGAAAATATCCCTAAGCCCCGGGGTCACAATTTCAGCAAAAATCTGACTTTTGGCAATTCACTCAAAAATGGTGCCAGAAGCTTGCAAATGATCCCCTGAAAGCTTTGGTGATGGAAACAGAAGGCTTTTTATCACAGGACAAGAAATCAGCCCTCAAAAACTTAACCGGCAGAAAATATTATTTTGAAAAAATCCCTAAGCCCCGGGGTCACAATTTCAGCAAAAATCTGACTTTTCGCAATTCACTCAAAAATGGTGCCAGAAGCTTGCAAATGATCCCCTGAAAGCTTTGGCGATGGAAACAGAAGGCTTTTTATCACAGGACAAGAAATCAGCCCTCAAAAACTTAACCAGCAGAAAATATTTTTTTGAAAAAATCCCTAAGCCCCGGGGTCACAATTTCAGCAAAAATCTGACTTTTGGCAATTCACTCAAAAATGGTGCCAGAAGCTTGCAAATGATCCCCTGAAAGCTTTGGCGATGGAAACAGAAGGCTTTTTATCACAGGACAAGAAATCAGCCCTCAAAAACGTAACCGGCAGAAAATATTTTTTTGAAAAAATCTCTAAGCCCCGGGGTCACAATTTCAGCAAAAATCTGACTTTTGGCAATTCACTCAAAAATGGTGCCAGAAGGTTGCAAATGATGTCCTGAAAGCTTTGGCGATGGAAATAGAAGGCTTTTTATCACAGGACAAGAAATCAGCCCTCAAAAACGTAACCGGCAGAAAATATTTTTTTGAAAAAATCCCTAAGCCCCGGGGTCGCAATTTCAGCAAAAATCTGAGTTTTGGCAATTCACTCAAAAATGGTGCCAGAAGCTTGCAAATGATCCCCTGAAAGCTTTGGCGATGGAAACAGAAGGCTTTTTATCACAGGACAAGAAATCAGCCCTCAAAAACTTAACCGGCAGAAAATATTTTTTTGAAAAAATCCCTAAGCCCCGGGGTCACAATTTCAGGAAAAATCTGACTTTTGGCAATTCACTCAAAAATGGTGCCAGAAGCTTGCAAATGATCCCCTGAAAGGTTTGGCACTCGAAACAGAAGGCTTTTTATCACAGGACAAGAAATCAGCCCTCAAAAACTTAACCGGCAGAAAACATTTTTTTGAAAAAATCCCTAAGCCCCGGGGTCACAATTTCAGCAAAAATCTGAGTTTTGGCAATTCACTCAAAAATGGTGCCAGAAGCTTGCAAATGATCCCCTGAAAGCTTTGGCGATGGAAACAGAAGGCTTTTTATCACAGGACAAGAAGTCAGCCCTCAAAAACTTAACCGGCAGAAAATATTTTTTTGAAAATATCCCTAAGCCCCGGGGTCACAATTTCAGCAAAAATCTGACTTTTGGCAATTCACTCAAAAATGGTGCCAGAAGCTTGCAATTTCATAATTTCAGCAAAAATCTGACTTTTGGCAATTCACTCAAAAATGGTACCAGAAGCTTGCAAATGATCCCCTGAAAGCTTTGGCGATGGAAACAGAAGGCTTTTTATCACAGGACAAGAAGTCAGCCCTCAAAAACTTAACCGGCAGAAAATATTTTTTTGAAAAAATCCCTAAGCCCCGGGGTCACAATTTCAGCAAAAATCTGACTTTTGGCAATTCACTCAAAAATGGTGCCAGAAGCTTGCAAATCATCCCCTGAAAGCTTTGGTGATGGAAACAGAAGGCTTTTTATCACAGGACAAGAAATCAGCCCTCAAAAACTTAACCGGCAGAAAATATTTTTTTGAAAATATCCCTAAGCCCCGGGGTCACAATTTCAGCAAAAATCTGACTTTTGGCAATTCACTCAAAAATGGTGCCAGAAGCTTGCAAATGATCCCCTGAAAGCTTTGGTGATGGAAACAGAAGGCTTTTTATCACAGGACAAGAAATCAGCCCTCAAAAACTTAACCGGCAGAAAATATTTTTTTGAAAAAATCCCTAAGCCCCGGGGTCACAATTTCAGCAAAAATCTGACTTTTGGCAGTTCACTCAAAAATGGTGCCAGAAGCTTGCAAATGCTCCCCTGAAAGCTTTGGCGATGGAAACAGAAGGCTTTTTATCACAGGACAAGAAATCAGCCCTCAAAAACTTAACCGGCAGAAAATATTTTTTTGAAAAAATCCCTAAGCCCCGGGGTCACAATTTCAGCAAAAATCTGACTTTTGGCAGTTCACTCAAAAATGGTGCCAGAAGGTTGCAAATGATCCCCTGAAAGGTTTGGCACTCGAAACAGAAGGCTTTTTATCACAGGACAAGAAATCAGCCCTCAAAAACTTAACCGGCAGAAAACATTTTTTTGAAAAAATCCCTAAGCCCCGGGGTCACAATTTCAGCAAAAATCTGACTTTTGGCAATTCACTCAAAAATGGTGCCAGAAGCTTGCAAATGATCCCCTGAAAGCTTTGGCGATGGAAACAGAAGGCTTTTTATCACAGGACAAGAAGTCAGCCCTCAAAAACTTAACCGGCAGAAAATATTTTTTTGAAAATATCCCTAAGCCCCGGGGTCACAATTTCAGCAAAAATCTGACTTTTGGCAATTCACTCAAAAATGGTGCCAGAAGCTTGCAATTTCATAATTTCAGCAAAAATCTGACTTTTGGCAATTCACTCAAAAATGGTGCCAGAAGCTTGCAAATGATCCCCTGAAAGCTTTGGCGATGGAAACAGAAGGCTTTTTATCACAGGACAAGAAGTCAGCCCTCAAAAACTTAACCGGCAGAAAATATTTTTTTGAAAAAATCCCTAAGCCCCGGGGTCACAATTTCAGCAAAAATCTGACTTTTGGCAATTCACTCAAAAATGGTGCCAGAAGCTTGCAAATCATCCCCTGAAAGCTTTGGTGATGGAAACAGAAGGCTTTTTATCACAGGACAAGAAATCAGCCCTCAAAAACTTAACCGGCAGAAAATATTTTTTTGAAAATATCCCTAAGCCCCGGGGTCACAATTTCAGCAAAAATCTGACTTTTGGCAATTCACTCAAAAATGGTGCCAGAAGCTTGCAAATGATCCCCTGAAAGCTTTGGTGATGGAAACAGAAGGCTTTTTATCACAGGACAAGAAATCAGCCCTCAAAAACTTAACCGGCAGAAAATATTATTTTGAAAAAATCCCTAAGCCCCGGGGTCACAATTTCAGCAAAAATCTGACTTTTCGCAATTCACTCAAAAATGGTGCCAGAAGCTTGCAAATGATCCCCTGAAAGCTTTGGCGATGGAAACAGAAGGCTTTTTATCACAGGACAAGAAATCAGCCCTCAAAAACATAACCAGCAGAAAATATTTTTTTGAAAAAATCCCTAAGCCCCGGGGTCACAATTTCAGCAAAAATCTGACTTTTGGCAATTCACTCAAAAATGGTGCCAGAAGCTTGCAAATGATCCCCTGAAAGCTTTGGCGATGGAAACAGAAGGCTTTTTATCACAGGACAAGAAATCAGCCCTCAAAAACGTAACCGGCAGAAAATATTTTTTTGAAAAAATCTCTAAGCCCCGGGGTCACAATTTCAGCAAAAATCTGACTTTTGGCAATTCACTCAAAAATGGTGCCAGAAGGTTGCAAATGATGTCCTGAAAGCTTTGGCGATGGAAATAGAAGGCTTTTTATCACAGGACAAGAAATCAGCCCTCAAAAACTTAACCGGAAGAAAATATTTTTTTGAAAAAATCCCTAAGCCCCGGGGTCACAATTTCAGCAAAAATCTGACTTTTGGCAATTCACTCAAAAATGGTGCCAGAAGCTTGCAAATGATCCCGTGAAAGCTTTGGCGATGGTAACAGAAGGCTTTTTATCACAGGACAAGAAATCAGCCCTCAAAAACTTAAACGGCAGAAAATATTTTTTTGAAAAAATCCCTAAGCCCCGGGGTCACAATTTCAGCAAAAATCTGACTTTTGGCAGTTCACTCAAAAATGGTTCCAAGAGCTTAAAAATGCTCCCCTGAAAGGTTGGGCACTCGAAACAGAAGGCTTTTTATCACAGGACAAGAAATCAGCCCTCAAAAACTTAACCGGCAGAAAATATTTTTTTGAAAAAATCTCTAAGCCCAGGGGTCACAATTTCAGCAAAAATCTGACTTTTGGCAATTCACTCAAAAATGGTGCCAGAAGCTTGCAAATGATCCCCTGAAAGATTTGGCGATGGAAACAGAAGGCTTTTTATCACAAGACAAGAAATCAGCCCTCAAAAACGTAACCGGCAGAAAATATTTTTTTGAAAAAATCCCTAAGCCCCGGGGTCGCAATTTCAGCAAAAATCTGACTTTTGGCAATTCACTCAAAAATGGTGCCAGAAGCTTGCAAATGATCCCCTGAAAGCTTTGGCGATGGAAACAGAAGGCTTTTTATCACAGGACAAGAAATCAGCCCTCAAAAACTTAACCGGCAGAAAATATTTTTTTGAAAAAATCCCTAAGCCCCGGGGTCACAATTTCAGGAAAAATCTGACTTTTGGCAATTCACTCAAAAATGGTGCCAGAAGGTTACAAATGATCCCCTGAAAGCTTTGGCGATGGAAACAGAAGGCTTTTTATCACAGGACAAGAAATCAGCCCTCAAAAACTTAACCGGCAGAAAATATTTTTTTGAAAAAATCCCTAAGCCCCGGGGTCACAATTTCAGCAAAAATCTGACTTTTGGCAGTTCACTCAAAAATGGTGCCAGAAGCTTGCAAATGATCCCCTGAAAGCTTTGGCGATGGAAACAGAAGGCTTTTTATCACAGGACAAGAAATCAGCCCTCAAAAACGTAACCGGCAGAAAATATTTTTGTGAAAAAATCTCTAAGCCCCGGGGTCACAATTTCAGCAAAAATCTGACTTTTGGCAATTCACTCAAAAATGGTGCCAGAAGGTTGCAAATGATCTCCTGAAAGCTTTGGCGATGGAAATAGAAGGCTTTTTATCACAGGACAAGAAATCAGCTTTCAAAAACTTAACCGGAAGAAAATATTTTTTTGAAAAAATCCCTAAGCCCCGGGGTCACAATTTCAGCAAAAATCTGACTTTTGGCAATTCACTCAAAAATGGTGCCAGAAGCTTGCAAATGATCCCGTGAAAGCTTTGGCGATGGTAACAGAAGGCTTTTTATCAAAGGACAAGAAATCAGCCCTCAAAAACTTAACCGGCAGAAAATATTTTTGTGAAAAAATCCCTAAGCCCCGGGGTCACAATTTCAGCAAAAATCTGACTTTTGGCAACTCACTCAAAAATGGTGCCAGAAGCTTGCAAATGATCCCCTGAAAGCTTTGGCGATGGAAACAGAAGGCTTTTTATCACAGGACAAGAAATCAGCCCTCAAAAACTTAAACGGCAGAAAATATTTTTTTGAAAAAATCCCTAAGCCCCGGGGTCACAATTTCAGCAAAAATCTGACTTTTGGCAGTTCACTCAAAAATGGTGCCAGAAGCTTGCAAATGCTCCCCTGAAAGCTTTGGCGATGGAAACAGAAGGCTTTTTATCACAGGACAAGAAATCAGCCCTCAAAAACTTAACCGGCAGAAAATATTTTTTTGAAAAAATCCCTAAGCCCCGGGGTCACAATTTCAGCAAAAATCTGAGTTTTGGCAATTCACTCAAAAATGGTGCCAGAAGCTTGAAAATGATCCCCTGAAAGGTTTGGCACTCGAAACTTAAGGCTTTTTATCACAGGACAAGAAATCAGCCCTCAAAAACTTAACCGGCAGAAAATATTTTTTTTGAAAAAATCTCTAAGCCCCGGGGTCAGAATTTCAGCAAAAATCTGACTTTTGGAAATTCACTCAAAAATGGTGGCAGAAGCTTTCAAATGATCCCGTGAAAGCTTTGGCGATGGAAACAGAAGGCTTTTTATCACAGGACAAGAAATCAGCCCTCAAAAACTTAACCGGCAGAAAATATTTTTTTGAAAAAATCCCTAAGCCCCGGGGTCACAATTTCAGCCAAGATCTGACTTTTGGCAGTTCACTCAAAAATGGTGCCAGAAGCTTGCAAATGCTCCCCTGAAAGCTTTGGCGATGGAAACAGAAGGCTTTTTATCACAGGACAAGAAATCAGCCCTCAAAAACTTAACCAGCAGAAAATATTTTTTTGAAAAAAATCCCTAAGCCCCGGGGTCACAATTTCAGCAAAAATCTGACTTTTGGCAGTTCACTCAAAAATGGTTCCAAGAGCTTAAAAATGCTCCCCTGAAAGGTTTGGCACTCGAAACAGAAGGCTTTTTATCACAGGACAAGAAATCAGCCCTCAAAAACTTAACCGGCAGAAAATATTTTTTTGAAAAAATCTCTAAGCCCAGGGGTCACAATTTCAGCAAAAATCTGACTTTTGGCAATTCACTCAAAAATGGTGCCAGAAGCTTGCAAATGATCCCCTGAAAGCTTTGGCGATGGAAACAGAAGGCTTTTTATCACAAGACAAGAAATCAGCCCTCAAAAACGTAACCGGCAGAAAATATTTTTTTGAAAAAATCCCTAAGCCCCGGGGTCGCAATTTCAGCCAAGATCTGACTTTTGGCAGTTCACTCAAAAATGGTGCCAGAAGCTTGCAAATGCTCCCCTGAAAGCTTTGGCGATGGAAACAGAAGGCTTTTTATCACAGGACAAGAAATCAGCCCTCAAAAACTTAACCAGCAGAAAATATTTTTTTGAAAAAAATCCCTAAGCCCCGGGGTCACAATTTCAGCAAAAATCTGACTTTTGGCAGTTCACTCAAAAATGGTTCCAAGAGCTTAAAAATGCTCCCCTGAAAGGTTTGGCACTCGAAACAGAAGGCTTTTTATCACAGGACAAGAAATCAGCCCTCAAAAACTTAACCGGCAGAAAATATTTTTTTGAAAAAATCTCTAAGCCCAGGGGTCACAATTTCAGCAAAAATCTGACTTTTGGCAATTCACTCAAAAATGGTGCCAGAAGCTTGCAAATGATCCCCTGAAAGCTTTGGCGATGGAAACAGAAGGCTTTTTATCACAAGACAAGAAATCAGCCCTCAAAAACGTAACCGGCAGAAAATATTTTTTTGAAAAAATCCCTAAGCCCCGGGGTCGCAATTTCAGCAAAAATCTGACTTTTGGCAATTCACTCAAAAATGGTGCCAGAAGCTTGCAAATGATCCCCTGAAAGCTTTGGCGATGGAAACAGAAGGCTTTTTATCACAGGACAAGAAATCAGCCCTCAAAAACTTAACCGGCAGAAAATATTTTTTTGAAAAAATCCCTAAGCCCCGGGGTCACAATTTCAGCAAAAAACTGACTTTTGGCAGTTCACTCAAAAATGGTGCCAGAAGCTTGCAAATGCTCCCCTGAAAGCTTTGGCGATGGCAACAGAAGGCTTTTTATCACAGGACAAGAAATCAGCCCTCAAAAACTTAACCGGCAGAAAATATTATTTTGAAAAAATCCCTAAGCCCCGGGGTCACAATTTCACCAAAAATCTGACTTTTGGCAATTCCCTCAAAAATGGTTCCAGAAGCTTGCAAATGATCCCCTGAAAGCTTTGGCGATGGAAACAGAAGGCTTTTTATCACAGGACAAGAAATCAGCCCTCAAAAACTTAACCGGCAGAAAATATTTTTTTTGAAAAAATCTCTAAGCCCCGGGGTCACAATTTCAGCAAAAATCTGACTTTTGGAAATTCACTCAAAAATGGTGCCAGAAGGTTACAAATGATCCCCTGAAAGCTTTGGCGATGGAAACAGAAGGCTTTTTATCACAGGACAAGAAATCAGCCCTCAAAAACTTAACCGGCAGAAAATATTTTTTTGAAAAAATCCCTAAGCCCCGGGGTCACAATTTCAGCCAAGATCTGACTTTTGGCAGTTCACTCAAAAATGGTGCCAGAAGCTTGCAAATGCTCCCCTGAATGCTTTGGCGAAGGAAACAGAAGGCTTTTTATCACAGGACAAGAAATCAGCCCTCAAAAACTTAACCAGCAGAAAATATTTTTTTGAAAAAATCTCTAAGCCCCGTGGTCACAATTTCAGCCAAGATCTGACTTTTGGCAGTTCACTCAAAAATGGTGCCAGAAGCTTGCAAATGCTCCCCTGAAAGCTTTGGCGATGGAAACAGAAGGCTTTTTATCACAGGACAAGAAATCAGCCCTCAAAAACTTAACCAGCAGAAAATATTTTTTTGAAAAAATCCCTAAGCCCCGGGGTCACAATTTCAGCAAAAATCTGACTTTTGGCAGTTCACTCAAAAATGGTTCCAAGAGCTTAAAAATGCTCCCCTGAAAGGTTTGGCACTCGAAACAGAAGGCTTTTTATCACAGGACAAGAAATCAGCCCTCAAAAACTTAACCGGCAGAAAATATTTTTTTGAAAAAATCTCTAAGCCCAGGGGTCACAATTTCAGCAAAAATCTGACTTTTGGCAGTTCACTCAAAAATGGTGCCAGAAGCTTGCAAATGATCCCCTGAAAGCTTTGGCGATGGAAACAGAAGGCTTTTTATCACAAGACAAGAAATCAGCCCTCAAAAACGTAACCGGCAGAAAATATTTTTTTGAAAAAATCCCTAAGCCCCGGGGTCGCAATTTCAGCAAAAATCTGACTTTTGGCAATTCACTCAAAAATGGTGCCAGAAGCTTGCAAATGATCCCCTGAAAGCTTTGGCGATGGAAACAGAAGGCTTTTTATCACAGGACAAGAAATCAGCCCTCAAAAACTTAACCGGCAGAAAATATTTTTTTGAAAAAATCCCTAAGCCCCGGGGTCACAATTTCAGCAAAAAACTGACTTTTGGCAGTTCACTCAAAAATGGTGCCAGAAGCTTGCAAATGCTCCCCTGAAAGCTTTGGCGATGGAAACAGAAGGCTTTTTATCACAGGACAAGAAATCAGCCCTCAAAAACTTAACCGGCAGAAAATATTATTTTGAAAAAATCCCTAAGCCCCGGGGTCACAATTTCAGCAAAAATCTGACTTTTGGCAATTCCCTCAAAAATGGTGCCAGAAGCTTGCAAATGATCCCCTGAAAGCTTTGGCGATGGAAACAGAAGGCTTTTTATCACAGGACAAGAAATCAGCCCTCAAAAACTTAACCAGCAGAAAATATTTTTTTGAAAAAATCCCTAAGCCCCGGGGTCACAATTTCAGCAAAAATCTGACTTTTGGCAATTCACTCAAAAATGGTGCCAGAAGCTTGCAAATGATCCCCTGAAAGCTTTGGCGATGGAAACAGAAGGCTTTTTATCACAGGACAAGAAATCAGCCCTCAAAAACGTAACCGGCAGAAAATATTTTTTTGAAAAAATCTCTAAGCCCCGGGGTCACAATTTCAGCAAAAATCTGACTTTTGGCAGTTCACTCAAAAATGGTGCCAGAAGCTTGCAAATGCTCCCCTGAAAGCTTTGGCGATGGAAACAGAAGGCTTTTTATCACAGGACAAGAAATCAGCCCTCAAAAACTTAACCGGCAGAAAATATTTTTTTGAAAAATTCCCTAAGCCCCGGGGTCACAATTTCAGCAAAAATCTGACTTTTGGCAGTTCACTCAAAAATGGTGCCAGAAGCTTGCAAATGATCCCCTGAAAGCTTTGGCGATGGAAACAGAAGGCTTTTTATCACAGGACAAGAAATCAGCCCTCAAAAACTTAACCGGCAGAAAATATTTTTTTGAAAAAATCCCTAAGCCCCGGGGTCACAATTTCAGCAAAAATCTGAGTTTTGGCAATTCACTCAAAAATGGTGCCAGAAGCTTGAAAATGATCCCCTGAAAGGTTTGGCACTCGAAACTTAAGGCTTTTTATCACAGGACAAGAAATCAGCCCTCAAAAACTTAACCGGCAGAAAATATTTTTTTTGAAAAAATCTCTAAGCCCCGGGGTCACAATTTCAGCAAAAATCTGACTTTTGGAAATTCACTCAAAAATGGTGCCAGAAGGTTACAAATGATCCCCTGAAAGCTTTGGCGATGGAAACAGAAGGCTTTTTATCACAGGACAAGAAATCAGCCCTCAAAAACTTAACCGGCAGAAAATATTTTTTTGAAAAAATCCCTAAGCCCCGGGGTCACAATTTCAGCAAAAATCTGACTTTTGGCAGTTCACTCAAAAATGGTGCCAGAAGCTTGCAAATGCTCCCCTGAATGCTTTGGCGATGGAAACAGAAGGCTTTTTATCACAGGACAAGAAATCAGCCCTCAAAAACTTAACCAGCAGAAAATATTTTTTTGAAAAAATCTCTAAGCCCCGTGGTCACAATTTCAGCAAAAATCTGACTTTTGGCAATTCACTCAAAAATGGTGGCAGAAGCTTTCAAATGATCCCGTGAAAGCTTTGGAGATGGAAACAGAAGGCTTTTTATCACAGGACAAGAAATCAGCCCTCAAAAACTTAAACAGCAGAAAATATTTTTTTGAAAAAATCCCTAAGCCCCGGGGTCACAATTTCAGCAAAAATCTGACTTTTGGCAGTTCACTCAAAAATGGTTCCAAGAGCTTAAAAATGCTCCCCTGAAAGGTTTGGCACTCGAAACAGAAGGCTTTTTATCACAGGACAAGAAATCAGCCCTCAAAAACTTAACCGGCAGAAAATATTTTTTTTGAAAAAATCTCTAAGCCCCGGGGTCACAATTTCAGCAAAAATCTGACTTTTGGAAATTCACTCAAAAATGGTGCCAGAAGGTTATAAATGATCCCCTGAAAGCTTTGGCGATGGAAACAGAAGGCTTTTTATCACAGGACAAGAAATCAGCCCTCAAAAACTTAACCGGCAGAAAATATTTTTTTGAAAAAATCCCTAAGCCCCGGGGTCACAATTTCAGCAAAAATCTGACTTTTGGCAGTTCACTCAAAAATGGTGCCAGAAGCTTGCAAATGCTCCCCTGAATGCTTTGGCGATGGAAACAGAAGGCTTTTTATCACAGGACAAGAAATCAGCCCTCAAAAACTTAACCAGCAGAAAATATTTTTTTGAAAAAATCTCTAAGCCCCGTGGTCACAATTTCAGCAAAAATCTGACTTTTGGCAATTCACTCAAAAATGGTGGCAGAAGCTTTCAAATGATCCCGTGAAAGCTTTGGAGATGGAAACAGAAGGCTTTTTATCACAGGACAAGAAATCAGCCCTCAAAAACTTAAACAGCAGAAAATATTTTTTTGAAAAAATCCCTAAGCCCCGGGGTCACAATTTCAGCAAAAATCTGACTTTTGGCAGTTCACTCAAAAATGGTTCCAAGAGCTTAAAAATGCTCCCCTGAAAGGTTTGGCACTCGAAACAGAAGGCTTTTTATCACAGGACAAGAAATCAGCCCTCAAAAACTTAACCGGCAGAAAATATTTTTTTAAAAAATCCCTAAGCCCCGGGGTCACAATTTCAGCAAAAATCTGACTTTTGGCAATTCACTCAAAAATGGTGCCAGAAGCTTGCAAATGCTCCCCTGAATGCTTTGGCGATGGAAACAGAAGGCTTTTTATCACAGGACAAGAAATCAGCCCTCAAAAACTTAACCAGCAGAAAATATTTTTTTGAAAAAATCTCTAAGCCCCGTGGTCACAATTTCAGCAAAAATCTGACTTTTGGCAATTCACTCAAAAATGGTGGCAGAAGCTTTCAAATGATCCCGTGAAAGCTTTGGAGATGGAAACAGAAGGCTTTTTATCACAGGACAAGAAATCAGCCCTCAAAAACTTAAACAGCAGAAAATATTTTTTTGAAAAAATCCCTAAGCCCCGGGGTCACAATTTCAGCAAAAATCTGACTTTTGGCAGTTCACTCAAAAATGGTTCCAAGAGCTTAAAAATGCTCCCCTGAAAGGTTTGGCACTCGAAACAGAAGGCTTTTTATCACAGGACAAGAAATCAGCCCTCAAAAACTTAACCGGCAGAAAATATTTTTTTGAAAAAATCCCTAAGCCCCGGGGTCACAATTTCAGCCAAGATCTGACTTTTGGCAGTTCACTCAAAAATGGTTCCAAGAGCTTAAAAATGCTCCCCTGAAATGTTTGGCACTCGAAACAGAAGGCTTTTTATCACAGGACAAGAAATCAGCCCTCAAAAACTTAACCGGCAGAAAATATTTTTTTGAAAAAATCCCTAAGCCCCGGGGTCACAATTTCAACAAAAATCTGACTTTTGGCAATTCACTCAAAAATGGTGCCAGAAGCTTGCAAATGATCCCCTGAAAGCTTTGGCGATGGAAACAGAAGGCTTTTTATCACAGGACAAGAAATCAGCCCTCAAAAACTTAACCGGCAGAAAATATTTTTTTGAAAAAATCCCTAAGCCCCGGGGTCACGATTTCAGCAAAAATCTGACTTTTGGCAATTCACTCAAAAATGGTGCCAGAAGCTTGCAAATGATCCCCTGAAAGCTTTGGCGATGGAAACAGAAGGCTTTTTATCACAGGACAAGAAATCAGCCCTCAAAAACTTAACCGGCAGAAAATATTTTTTTGAAAAAATCTCTAAGCCCCGGGGTCACAATTTCAGCAAAAAACTGACTTTTGGCAATTCACTCAAAAATGGTGCCAGAAGCTTGTAAATGATCCCGTGAAAGCTTTGGCGATGGAAACAGAAGGCTTTTTATCACAGGACAAGAAATCAGCCCTCAAAAACGTAACCGGCAGAAAATATTTTTTTGAAAAAATCCCTAAGCCCCGGGGTCACAATTTCAGCAAAAATCTGACTTTTGGCAGTTCACTCAAAAATGGTGCCAGAAGCTTGCAAATGATCCCCTGAAAGCTTTGGCGATGGAAACAGAAGGCTTTTTATCACAGGACAAGAAATCAGCCCTCAAAAACTTAACCGGCAGAAAATATTTTTTTGAAAAAATCCCTAAGCCCCGGGGTCACAATTTCAGCAAAAATCTGACTTTTGGCAATTCACTCAAAAATGGTGCCAGAAGCTTGCAAATGATCCCCTGAAAGCTTTGGCGATGGAAACAGAAGGCTTTTTATCACAGGACAAGAAATCAGCCCTCAAAAACTTAACCGGCAGAAAATACTTTTTTGAAAAAATCCCTAAGCCCCGGGGTCACAATTTCAGCAAAAATCTGACTTTTGGCAATTCACTCAAAAATGGTGCCAGAAGCTTGCAAATGATCCCCTGAAAGCTTTGGCGATGGAAACAGAAGGCTTTTTATCACAGGACAAGAAATCAGCCCTCAAAAACTTAACCGGCAGAAAATATTTTTTTGAAAAAATCCCTAAGCCCCGGGGTCACAATTTCAGCAAAAATCTGACTTTTGGCAATTCACTCAAAAATGGTGCCAGAAGCTTGCAAATGATCCCCTGAAAGCTTTGGCGATGGAAACAAAAGGCTTTTTATCACAGGACAAGAAATCAGCCCTCAAAAACTTAACCGGCAGAAAATATTTTTTTGAAAAAATCCCTAAGCCCCGGGGTCACAATTTCAGCAAAAATCTGACTTTTGGCAATTCACTCAAAAATGGTGCCAGAAGCTTGCAAATGATCCCGTGAAAGCTTTGGCGATGGAAACAAAAGGCTTTTTATCACAGGACAAGAAATCAGCCCTCAAAAACTTAACCGGCAGAAAATATTTTTTTGAAAAAATCTCTAAGCCCCGGGGTCACAATTTCAGCAAAAATCTGACTTTTGGCAATTCACTCAAAAATGGTGCCAGAAGGTTACAAATGATCCCCTGAAAGCTTTGGCGATGGAAACAGAAGGCTTTTTATCACAGGACAAGAAATCAGCCCTCAAAAACTTAACCGGCAGAAAATATTTTTTTGAAAAAATCCCTAAGCCCCGGGGTCACGATTTCAGCAAAAATCTGACTTTTGGCAGTTCACTCAAAAATGGTGCCAGAAGCTTGCAAATGATCCCCTGAAAGCTTTGGCGATGGAAACAGAAGGCTTTTTATCACAGGACAAGAAATCAGCCCTCAAAAACTTAACCGGCAGAAAATATTTTTTTGAAAAAATCTCTAAGCCCCGGGGTCACAATTTCAGCAAAAAACTGACTTTTGGCAATTCACTCAAAAATGGTGCCAGAAGCTTGGAAATGATCCCCTGAAAGCTTTGGCGATGGAAACAGAAGGCTTTTTATCACAGGACAAGAAATCAGCCCTCAAAAACGTAAGCGGCAGAAAATATTTTTTTGAAAAAATCTCTAAGCCCCGGGGCCACAATTTCAGCAAAAAACTGACTTTTGGCAATTCACTCAAAAATGGTGCCAGAAGCTTGCAAATGATCCCCTGAAAGCTTTGGCGATGGAAACAGAAGGCTTTTTATCACAGGACAAGAAATCAGCCCTCAAAAACGTAACCGGCAGAAAATATTTTTTTGAAAAAATCCCTAAGCCCCGGGGTCACAATTTCAGCTAAAATCTGACCTTTGGCAGTTCACTCAAAAATGGTGCCAGAAGCTTGCAAATGATCCCCTGAAAGCTTTGGCGATGGAAACAGAAGGCTTTTTATCACAGGACAAGAAATCAGCCCTCAAAAACTTAACCGGCAGAAAATATTTTTTTGAAAAAATCCCTAAGCCCCGGGGTCACAATTTCAGCAAAAATCTGACTTTTGGGAATTCACTCAAAAATGGTGCCAGAAGCTTGAAAATGATCCCCTGAAAGGTTTGGCACTCGAAACAGAAGGCTTTTTATCACAGGACAAGAAATCAGCCCTCAAAAACGTAACCGGCAGAAAATATTTTTTTTGAAAAAATCTCTAAGCCCCGGGGTCACAATTTCAGCAAAAATCTGACTTTTGGCAATTCACTCAAAAATGGTGCCAGAAGGTTACAAATGATCCCCTGAAAGCTTTGGAGATGGAAACAGAAGGCTTTTTATCACAGGACAAGAAATCAGCCCTCAAAAACTTAACCGGCAGAAAATATTTTTTTGAAAAAATCCCTAAGCCCCGGGGTCACAATTTCAGCAAAAATCTGACTTTTGGCAATTCACTCAAAAATGGTGCCAGAAGCTTGCAAATGATCCCCTGAAAGCTTTGGCGATGGAAACAGAAGGCTTTTTATCACAGGACAAGAAATCAGCTCTCAAAAACGTAAGCGGCAGAAAATATTTTTTTGAAAAAATCCCTAAGCCCCGGGGTCACAATTTCAGCAAAAATCTGACTTTTGGCAATTCACTCAAAAATGGTGCCAGAAGCTTGCAAATGATCCCCTGAAAGCTTTGGCGATGGAAACAGAAGGCTTTTTATCACAGGACAAGAAATCAGCCCTCAAAAACTTAACCGGCAGAAAATATTTTTTTGAAAAAATCCCTAAGCCCCGGGGTCACAATTTCAGCAAAAATCTGACTTTTGGCAATTCACTCAAAAATGGTGCCAGAAGCTTGCAAATGATCCCCTGAAAGCTTTGGCGATGGAAACAGAAGGCTTTTTATCACAGGACAAGAAATCAGCCCTCAAAAACTTAACCGGCAGAAAATATTTTTTTGAAAAAATCCCTAAGCCCCGGGGTCACAATTTCAGCAAAAATCTGACTTTTGGCAATTCACTCAAAAATGGTGCCAGAAGGTTACAAATGATCCCCTGAAAGCTTTGGCGATGGAAACAGAAGGCTTTTTATCACAGGACAAGAAATCAGCCCTCAAAAACTTAACCGGCAGAAAATATTTTTTTGAAAAAATCCCTAAGCCCCGGGGTCACAATTTCAGCAAAAATCTGACTTTTGGCAATTCACTCAAAAATGGTGCCAGAAGCTTGCAAATGATCCCCTGAAAGCTTTGGCGATGGAAACAGAAGGCTTTTTATCACAGGACAAGAAATCAGCCCTCAAAAACGTAAGCGGCAGAAAATATTTTTTTGAAAAAATCCCTAAGCCCCGGGGTCACAATTTCAGCAAAAATCTGACTTTTGGCAATTCACTCAAAAATGGTGCCAGAAGCTTGCAAATTATCCCCTGAAAGCTTTGGCGATGGAAACAGAAGGCTTTTTATCACAGGACAAGAAATCAGCCCTCAAAAACTTAACCGGCAGAAAATATTTTTTTGAAAAAATCCCTAAACCCCGGGGTCACAATTTCAGCAAAAATCTGACTTTTGGCAATTCACTCAAAAATGGTGCCAGAAGCTTGCAAATGATCCCCTGAAAGCTTTGGCGATGGAAACAGAAGGCTTTTTATCACAGGACAAGAAATCAGCCCTCAAAAACGTAAGCGGCAGAAAATATTTTTTTGAAAAAATCCCTAAGCCCCGGGGTCACAATTTCAGCAAAAATCTGACTTTTGGCAATTCACTCAAAAATGGTGCCAGAAGCTTGCAAATGATCCCCTGAAAGCTTTGGCGATGGAAACAGAAGGCTTTTTATCACAGGACAAGAAATCAGCCCTCAAAAACGTAAGCGGCAGAAAATATTTTTTTGAAAAAATCCCTAAGCCCCGGGGTCACAATTTCAGCAAAAATCTGACTTTTGGCAATTCACTCAAAAATGGTGCCAGAAGCTTGCAAATGATCCCCTGAAAGCTTTGGCGATGGAAACAGAAGGCTTTTTATCACAGGACAAGAAATCAGCCCTCAAAAACTTAACCGGCAGAAAATATTTTTTTGAAAAAATCCCTAAGCCCCGGGGTCACAATTTCAGCAAAAATCTGACTTTTGGCAATTCACTCAAAAATGGTGCCAGAAGCTTGCAAATGATCCCCTGAAAGCTTTGGCGATGGAAACAGAAGGCTTTTTATCACAGGACAAGAAATCAGCCCTCAAAAACTTAACCGGCAGAAAATATTTTTTTGAAAAAATCCCTAAGCCCCGGGGTCACAATTTCAGCAAAAATCTGAGTTTTGGCAATTCACTCAAAAATGGTGCCAGAAGCTTGCAAATGATCCCCTGAAAGCTTTGGCGATGGAAACAGAAGGCTTTTTATCACAGGACAAGAAATCAGCCCTCAAAAACTTAACCGGCAGAAAATATTTTTTTGAAAAAATCCCTAAGCCCCGGGGTCACAATTTCAGCAAAAATCTGACTTTTGGCAATTCACTCAAAAATGGTGCCAGAAGCTTGCAAATGATCCCCTGAAAGCTTTGGCGATGGAAACAGAAGGCTTTTTATCACAGGACAAGAAATCAGCCCTCAAAAACGTAAGCGGCAGAAAATATTTTTTTGAAAAAATCCCTAAGCCCCGGGGTCACAATTTCAGCAAAAATCTGACTTTTGGCAATTCACTCAAAAATGGTGCCAGAAGCTTGCAAATGATCCCCTGAAAGCTTTGGCGATGGAAACAGAAGGCTTTTTATCACAGGACAAGAAATCAGCCCTCAAAAACTTAACCGGCAGAAAATATTTTTTTGAAAAAATCCCTAAGCCCCGGGGTCACAATTTCAGCAAAAATCTGACTTTTGGCAATTCACTCAAAAATGGTGCCAGAAGCTTGCAAATGATCCCCTGAAAGGTTTGGCACTCGAAACAGAAGGCTTTTTATCACAGGACAAGAAATCAGCCCTCAAAAACGTAAGCGGCAGAAAATATTTTTTTGAAAAAATCCCTAAGCCCCGGGGTCACAATTTCAGCAAAAATCTGACTTTTGGCAATTCACTCAAAAATGGTGCCAGAAGCTTGCAAATGATCCCCTGAAAGCTTTGGCGATGGAAACAGAAGGCTTTTTATCACAGGACAAGAAATCAGCCCTCAAAAACTTAACCGGCAGAAAATATTTTTTTGAAAAAATCCCTAAGCCCCGGGGTCACAATTTCAGCAAAAATCTGACTTTTGGCAATTCACTCAAAAATGGTGCCAGAAGCTTGCAAATGATCCCCTGAAAGCTTTGGCGATGGAAACAGAAGGCTTTTTATCACAGGACAAGAAATCAGCCCTCAAAAACTTAACCGGCAGAAAATATTTTTTTGAAAAAATCCCTAAGCCCCGGGGTCACATTTTCAGCAAAAATCTGAGTTTTGGCAATTCACTCAAAAATGGTGCCAGAAGCTTGAAAACGATCCCCTGAAAGGTTTGGCACTCGAAACAGAAGGCTTTTTATCACAGGACAAGAAATCAGCCCTCAAAAACTTAACCGGCAGAAAATATTTTTTTGAAAAAATCCCTAAGCCCCGGGGTCACATTTTCAGCAAAAATCTGAGTTTTGGCAATTCACTCAAAAATGGTGCCAGAAGCTTGAAAACGATCCCCTGAAAGGTTTGGCACTCGAAACAGAAGGCTTTTTAACACAGGACAAGAAATCAGCCCTCAAAAACGTAAGCGGCAGAAAATATTTTTTTGAAAAAATCCCTAAGCCCCGGGGTCACAATTTCAGCAAAAATCTGACTTTTGGCAATTCACTCAAAAATGGTGCCAGAAGCTTGCAAATGATCCCCTGAAAGCTTTGGCGATGGAAACAGAAGGCTTTTTATCACAGGACAAGAAATCAGCCCTCAAAAACGTAAGCGGCAGAAAATATTTTTTTGAAAAAATCCCTAAGCCCCGGAGTCACAATTTCAGCAAAAATCTGACTTTTGGCAATTCACTCAAAAATGGTGCCAGAAGCTTGCAAATGATCCCCTGAAAGCTTTGGCGATGGAAACAGAAGGCTTTTTATCACAGGACAAGAAATCAGCCCTCAAAAACTTAACCGGCAGAAAATATTTTTTTGAAAAAATCCCTAAGCCCCGGGGTCACAATTTCAGCAAAAATCTGACTTTTGGCAATTCACTCAAAAATGGTGCCAGAAGCTTGCAAATGATCCCCTGAAAGCTTTGGCGATGGAAACAGAAGGCTTTTTATCACAGGACAAGAAATCAGCCCTCAAAAACTTAACCGGCAGAAAATATTTTTTTGAAAAAATCCCTAAGCCCCGGGGTCACAATTTCAGCAAAAATCTGAATTTTGGCAATTCACTCAAAAATGGTGCCAGAAGCTTGCAAATGATCCCCTGAAAGCTTTGGCGATGGAAACAGAAGGCTTTTTATCACAGGACAAGAAATCAGCCCTCAAAAACTTAACCGGCAGAAAATATTTTTTTGAAAAAATCCCTAAGCCCCGGGGTCACAATTTCAGCAAAAATCTGACTTTTGGCAATTCACTCAAAAATGGTGCCAGAAGCTTGAAAATGATCCCCTGAAAGGTTTGGCACTCGAAACAGAAGGCTTTTTATCACAGGACAAGAAATCAGCCCTCAAAAACTTAACCGGCAGAAAATATTTTTTTGAAAAAATCCCTAAGCCCCGGGGTCACATTTTCAGCAAAAATCTGAGTTTTGGCAATTCACTCAAAAATGGTGCCAGAAGCTTGAAAACGATCCCCTGAAAGGTTTGGCACTCGAAACAGAAGGCTTTTTAACACAGGACAAGAAATCAGCCCTCAAAAACGTAAGCGGCAGAAAATATTTTTTTGAAAAAATCCCTAAGCCCCGGGGTCACAATTTCAGCAAAAATCTGACTTTTGGCAATTCACTCAAAAATGGTGCCAGAAGCTTGCAAATGATCCCCTGAAAGCTTTGGCGATGGAAACAGAAGGCTTTTTATCACAGGACAAGAAATCAGCCCTCAAAAACTTAACCGGCAGAAAATATTTTTTTGAAAAAATCCCTAAGCCCCGGGGTCACAATTTCAGCAAAAATCTGACTTTTGGCAATTCACTCAAAAATGGTGCCAGAAGCTTGAAAATGATCCCCTGAAAGGTTTGGCACTCGAAACAGAAGGCTTTTTATCACAGGACAAGAAATCAGCCCTCAAAAACTTAACCGGCAGAAAATATTTTTTTGAAAAAATCCCTAAGCCCCGGGGTCACATTTTCAGCAAAAATCTGAGTTTTGGCAATTCACTCAAAAATGGTGCCAGAAGCTTGAAAACGATCCCCTGAAAGGTTTGGCACTCGAAACAGAAGGCTTTTTAACACAGGACAAGAAATCAGCCCTCAAAAACGTAAGCGGCAGAAAATATTTTTTTGAAAAAATCCCTAAGCCCCGGGGTCACAATTTCAGCAAAAATCTGACTTTTGGCAATTCACTCAAAAATGGTGCCAGAAGCTTGCAAATGATCCCCTGAAAGCTTTGGCGATGGAAACAGAAGGCTTTTTATCACAGGACAAGAAATCAGCCCTCAAAAACGTAAGCGGCAGAAAATATTTTTTTGAAAAAATCCCTAAGCCCCGGAGTCACAATTTCAGCAAAAATCTGACTTTTGGCAATTCACTCAAAAATGGTGCCAGAAGCTTGCAAATGATCCCCTGAAAGCTTTGGCGATGGAAACAGAAGGCTTTTTATCACAGGACAAGAAATCAGCCCTCAAAAACTTAACCGGCAGAAAATATTTTTTTGAAAAAATCCCTAAGCCCCGGGGTCACAATTTCAGCAAAAATCTGACTTTTGGCAATTCACTCAAAAATGGTGCCAGAAGCTTGCAAATGATCCCCTGAAAGCTTTGGCGATGGAAACAGAAGGCTTTTTATCACAGGACAAGAAATCAGCCCTCAAAAACTTAACCGGCAGAAAATATTTTTTTGAAAAAATCCCTAAGCCCCGGGGTCACAATTTCAGCAAAAATCTGACTTTTGGCAATTCACTCAAAAATGGTGCCAGAAGCTTGAAAATGATCCCCTGAAAGGTTTGGCACTCGAAACAGAAGGCTTTTTATCACAGGACAAGAAATCAGCCCTCAAAAACTTAACCGGCAGAAAATATTTTTTTGAAAAAATCCCTAAGCCCCGGGGTCACAATTTCAGCAAAAATCTGACTTTTGGCAATTCACTCAAAAATGGTGCCAGAAGGTTACAAATGATCCCCTGAAAGCTTTGGTGATGGAAACAGAAGGCTTTTTATCACAGGACAAGAAATCAGCCCTCAAAAACTTAACCGGCAGAAAATATTTTTTTGAAAAAATCCCTAAGCCCCGGGGTCACAATTTCAGCAAAAATCTGACTTTTGGCAATTCACTCAAAAATGGTGCCAGAAGCTTGAAAATGATCCCCTGAAAGCTTTGGCGATAGAAACAGAAGGCTTTTTATCACAGGACAAGAAATCAGCCCTCAAAAACTTAACCGGCAGAAAATATTTTTTTGAAAAAATCCCTAAGCCCCGGGGTCACATTTTCAGCAAAAATCTGAGTTTTGGCAATTCACTCAAAAATGGTGCCAGAAGCTTGAAAACGATCCCCTGAAAGGTTTGGCACTCGAAACAGAAGGCTTTTTAACACAGGACAAGAAATCAGCCCTCAAAAACGTAAGCGGCAGAAAATATTTTTTTGAAAAAATCCCTAAGCCCCGGGGTCACAATTTCAGCAAAAATCTGACTTTTGGCAATTCACTCAAAAATGGTGCCAGAAGCTTGCAAATGATCCCCTGAAAGCTTTGGCGATGGAAACAGAAGGCTTTTTATCACAGGACAAGAAATCAGCCCTCAAAAACTTAACCGGCAGAAAATATTTTTTTGAAAAAATCCCTAAGCCCCGGGGTCACAATTTCAGCAAAAATCTGACTTTTGGCAATTCACTCAAAAATGGTGCCAGAAGCTTGAAAATGATCCCCTGAAAGGTTTGGCACTCGAAACAGAAGGCTTTTTATCACAGGACAAGAAATCAGCCCTCAAAAACTTAACCGGCAGAAAATATTTTTTTGAAAAAATCCCTAAGCCCCGGGGTCACATTTTCAGCAAAAATCTGAGTTTTGGCAATTCACTCAAAAATGGTGCCAGAAGCTTGCAAATGATCCCCTGAAAGCTTTGGCACTCGAAACAGAAGGCTTTTTAACACAGGACAAGAAATCAGCCCTCAAAAACGTAAGCGGCAGAAAATATTTTTTTGAAAAAATCCCTAAGCCCCGGGGTCACAATTTCAGCAAAAATCTGACTTTTGGCAATTCACTCAAAAATGGTGCCAGAAGCTTGCAAATGATCCCCTGAAAGCTTTGGCGATGGAAACAGAAGGCTTTTTATCACAGGACAAGAAATCAGCCCTCAAAAACTTAACCGGCAGAAAATATTTTTTTGAAAAAATCCCTAAGCCCCGGGGTCACAATTTCAGCAAAAATCTGACTTTTGGCAATTCACTCAAAAATGGTGCCAGAAGCTTGAAAATGATCCCCTGAAAGGTTTGGCACTCGAAACAGAAGGCTTTTTATCACAGGACAAGAAATCAGCCCTCAAAAACTTAACCGGCAGAAAATATTTTTTTGAAAAAATCCCTAAGCCCCGGGGTCACATTTTCAGCAAAAATCTGAGTTTTGGCAATTCACTCAAAAATGGTGCCAGAAGCTTGAAAACGATCCCCTGAAAGGTTTGGCACTCGAAACAGAAGGCTTTTTAACACAGGACAAGAAATCAGCCCTCAAAAACGTAAGCGGCAGAAAATATTTTTTTGAAAAAATCCCTAAGCCCCGGGGTCACAATTTCAGCAAAAATCTGACTTTTGGCAATTCACTAAAAAATGGTGCCAGAAGCTTGCAAATGATCCCCTGAAAGCTTTGGCGATGGAAACAGAAGGCTTTTTATCACAGGACAAGAAATCAGCCCTCAAAAACTTAACCGGCAGAAAATATTTTTTTGAAAAAATCCCTAAGCCCCAGGGTCACAATTTCAGCAAAAATCTGACTTTTGGCAATTCACTCAAAAATGGTGCCAGAAGCTTGAAAATGATCCCCTGAAAGGTTTGGCACTCGAAACAGACGGCTTTTTATCACAGGACAAGAAATCAGCCCTCAAAAACTTAACCGGCAGAAAATATTTTTTTGAAAAAATCCCTAAGCCCCGGGGTCACATTTTCAGCAAAAATCTGAGTTTTGGCAATTCACTCAAAAATGGTGCCAGAAGCTTGCAAATGATCCCCTGAAAGCTTTGGCACTCGAAACAGAAGGCTTTTTAACACAGGACAAGAAATCAGCCCTCAAAAACGTAAGCGGCAGAAAATATTTTTTTGAAAAAATCCCTAAGCCCCGGGGTCACAATTTCAGCAAAAATCTGACTTTTGGCAATTCACTCAAAAATGGTGCCAGAAGCTTGCAAATGATCCCCTGAAAGCTTTGGCGATGGAAACAGAAGGCTTTTTATCACAGGACAAGAAATCAGCCCTCAAAAACGTAAGCGGCAGAAAATATTTTTTTGAAAAAATCCCTAAGCCCCGGAGTCACAATTTCAGCAAAAATCTGACTTTTGGCAATTCACTCAAAAATGGTGCCAGAAGCTTGCAAATGATCCCCTGAAAGCTTTGGCGATGGAAACAGAAGGCTTTTTATCACAGGACAAGAAATCAGCCCTCAAAAACTTAACCGGCAGAAAATATTTTTTTGAAAAAATCCCTAAGCCCCGGGGTCACAATTTCAGCAAAAATCTGACTTTTGGCAATTCACTCAAAAATGGTGCCAGAAGCTTGCAAATGATCCCCTGAAAGCTTTGGCGATGGAAACAGAAGGCTTTTTATCACAGGACAAGAAATCAGCCCTCAAAAACTTAACCGGCAGAAAATATTTTTTTGAAAAAATCCCTAAGCCCCGGGGTCACAATTTCAGCAAAAATCTGACTTTTGGCAATTCACTCAAAAATGGTGCCAGAAGCTTGCAAATGATCCCCTGAAAGCTTTGGCGATGGAAACAGAAGGCTTTTTATCACAGGACAAGAAATCAGCCCTCAAAAACTTAACCGGCAGAAAATATTTTTTTGAAAAAATCCCTAAGCCCCGGGGTCACAATTTCAGCAAAAATCTGACTTTTGGCAATTCACTCAAAAATGGTGCCAGAAGCTTGCAAATGATCCCCTGAAAGCTTTGGCGATGGAAACAGAAGGCTTTTTATCACAGGACAAGAAATCAGCCCTCAAAAACTTAACCGGCAGAAAATATTTTTTTGAAAAAGTCCCTAAGCCCCGGGGTCACAATTTCAGCAAAAATCTGACTTTTGGCAATTCACTCAAAAATGGTGCCAGAAGCTTGCAAATGATCCCCTGAAAGCTTTGGCGATGGAAACAGAAGGCTTTTTATCACAGGACAAGAAATCAGCCCTCAAAAACTTAACCGGCAGAAAATATTTTTTTGAAAAAATCCCTAAGCCCCGGGGTCACAATTTCAGCAAAAATCTGACTTTTGGCAATTCACTCAAAAATGGTGCCAGAAGCTTGAAAATGATCCCCTGAAAGGTTTGGCACTCGAAACAGAAGGCTTTTTATCACAGGACAAGAAATCAGCCCTCAAAAACTTAACCGGCAGAAAATATTTTTTTGAAAAAATCCCTAAGCCCCGGGGTCACATTTTCAGCAAAAATCTGAGTTTTGGCAATTCACTCAAAAATGGTGCCAGAAGCTTGAAAACGATCCCCTGAAAGGTTTGGCACTCGAAACAGAAGGCTTTTTATCACAGGACAAGAAATCAGCCCTCAAAAACTTAACCGGCAGAAAATATTTTTTTGAAAAAAACCCTAAGCCCCGGGGTCACATTTTCAGCAAAAATCTGAGTTTTGGCAATTCACTCAAAAATGGTGCCAGAAGCTTGAAAACGATCCCCTGAAAGGTTTGGCACTCGAAACAGAAGGCTTTTTAACACAGGACAAGAAATCAGCCCTCAAAAACGTAAGCGGCAGAAAATATTTTTTTGAAAAAATCCCTAAGCCCCGGGGTCACAATTTCAGCAAAAATCTGACTTTTGGCAATTCACTCAAAAATGGTGCCAGAAGCTTGCAAATGATCCCCTGAAAGCTTTGGCGATGGAAACAGAAGGCTTTTTATCACAGGACAAGAAATCAGCCCTCAAAAACGTAAGCGGCAGAAAATATTTTTTTGAAAAAATCCCTAAGCCCCGGAGTCACAATTTCAGCAAAAATCTGACTTTTGGCAATTCACTCAAAAATGGTGCCAGAAGCTTGCAAATGATCCCCTGAAAGCTTTGGCGATGGAAACAGAAGGCTTTTTATCACAGGACAAGAAATCAGCCCTCAAAAACTTAACCGGCAGAAAATATTTTTTTGAAAAAATCCCTAAGCCCCGGGGTCACAATTTCAGCAAAAATCTGACTTTTGGCAATTCACTCAAAAATGGTGCCAGAAGCTTGCAAATGATCCCCTGAAAGCTTTGGCGATGGAAACAGAAGGCTTTTTATCACAGGACAAGAAATCAGCCCTCAAAAACTTAACCGGCAGAAAATATTTTTTTGAAAAAATCCCTAAGCCCCGGGGTCACAATTTCAGCAAAAATCTGACTTTTGGCAATTCACTCAAAAATGGTGCCAGAAGCTTGAAAATGATCCCCTGAAAGGTTTGGCACTCGAAACAGAAGGCTTTTTATCACAGGACAAGAAATCAGCCCTCAAAAACTTAACCGGCAGAAAATATTTTTTTGAAAAAATCTCTAAGCCCCGGGGTCACAATTTCAGCAAAAATCTGACTTTTGGCAATTCACTCAAAAATGGTGCCAGAAGGTTACAAATGATCCCCTGAAAGCTTTGGTGATGGAAACAGAAGGCTTTTTATCACAGGACAAGAAATCAGCCCTCAAAAACTTAACCGGCAGAAAATATTTTTTTGAAAAAATCCCTAAGCCCCGGGGTCACAATTTCAGCAAAAATCTGACTTTTGGCAATTCACTCAAAAATGGTGCCAGAAGCTTGCAAATGATCCCCTGAAAGCTTTGGCGATAGAAACAGAAGGCTTTTTATCACAGGACAAGAAATCAGCCCTCAAAAACTTAACCGGCAGAAAATATTTTTTTGAAAAAATCCCTAAGCCCCGGGGTCACATTTTCAGCAAAAATCTGAGTTTTGGCAATTCACTCAAAAATGGTGCCAGAAGCTTGAAAACGATCCCCTGAAAGGTTTGGCACTCGAAACAGAAGGCTTTTTAACACAGGACAAGAAATCAGCCCTCAAAAACGTAAGCGGCAGAAAATATTTTTTTGAAAAAATCCCTAAGCCCCGGGGTCACAATTTCAGCAAAAATCTGACTTTTGGCAATTCACTCAAAAATGGTGCCAGAAGCTTGCAAATGATCCCCTGAAAGCTTTGGCGATGGAAACAGAAGGCTTTTTATCACAGGACAAGAAATCAGCCCTCAAAAACTTAACCGGCAGAAAATATTTTTTTGAAAAAATCCCTAAGCCCCGGGGTCACAATTTCAGCAAAAATCTGACTTTTGGCAATTCACTCAAAAATGGTGCCAGAAGCTTGCAAATGATCCCCTGAAAGCTTTGGCGATGGAAACAGAAGGCTTTTTATCACAGGACAAGAAATCAGCCCTCAAAAACGTAAGCGGCAGAAAATATTTTTTTGAAAAAATCCACAATTTCAGCAAAAATCTGACTTTTGGTATTTCACTCTAAAATGGTTCCAAGAGCTTAAAAATGCTCCCCTGAAAGGTTTGGCACTCGAAACAGAAGGCTTTTTATCACAGGACAAGAAATCAGCCCTCAAAAACTTAACCGGCAGAAAATATTTTTTTGAAAAAATCCCTAAGCCCCGGGGTCACAATTTCAGCAAAAATCTGACTTTTGGCAATTCACTCAAAAATGGTGCCAGAAGCTTGCAAATGATCCCCTGAAAGCTTTGGCGATGGAAACAGAAGGCTTTTTATCACAGGACAAGAAATCAGCCCTCAAAAACTTAACCGGCAGAAAATATTTTTTTGAAAAAATCCCTAAGCCCCAGGGTCACAATTTCAGCAAAAATCTGACTTTTGGCAATTCACTCAAAAATGGTGCCAGAAGCTTGCAAATGATCCCCTGAAAGCTTTGGCGATGGAAACAGAAGGCTTTTTATCACAGGAGAAGAAATCAGCCCTCAAAAACTTAACCGGCAGAAAATATTTTTTTGAAAAAATCCCTAAGCCCCGGGGTCACAATTTCAGCAAAAATCTGACTTTTGGCAGTTCACTCAAAAATGGTTCCAAGAGCTTAAAAATGCTCCCCTGAAAGGTTTGGCACTCGAAACAGAAGGCTTTTTATCACAGGACAAGAAATCAGCCCTCAAAAACTTAACCGGCAGAAAATATTTTTTTGAAAAAATCCCTAAGCCCCGGGGTCACAATTTCAGCAAAAATCTGATTTTTGGCAATTCACTCAAAAATGGTGCCAGAAGCTTGCAAATGATCCCCTGAAAGCTTTAGCGATGGAAACAGAAGGCTTTTTATCACAGGACAAGAAATCAGCCCTCAAAAACTTAACCGGCAGAAAATATTTTTTTGAAAAAATCCCTAAGCCTTCAGAAATCAGCCCTCAAAAACTTAACCGGCAGAAAATATTTTTTTGAAAAAATCCCTAAGCCCCGGGGTCACAATTTCAGCAAAAATCTGACTTTTGGCAGTTCACTCAAAAATGGTTCCAAGAGCTTAAAAATGCTCCCCTGAAAGGTTTGGCACTCGAAACAGAAGGCTTTTTATCACAGGACAAGAAATCAGCCCTCAAAAACTTAACCGGCAGAAAATATTTTTTTGAAAAAATCCCTAAGCCCCGGGGTCACAATTTCAGCAAAAATCTGACTTTTGGCAATTCACTCAAAAATGGTGCCAGAAGCTTGCAAATCATCCCCTGAAAGCTTTGGCGATGGAAACAGAAGGCTTTTTATCACAGGACAAGAAATCAGCCCTTAAAAACTTAACCGGCAGAAAATATTTTTTTGAAAAAATCTCTAAGCCCTGGGGTCACAATTTCAGCAAAAATCTGACTTTTGGCAGTTCACTCAAAAATGGTTCCAAGAGCTTAAAAATGATCCCCTGAAAGCTTTGGCGATGGAAACAGAAGGCTATTTATCACAGGACAAGAAATCAGCCCTCAAAAACTTAACCGGCAGAAAATATTTTTTTGAAAAAATCCCTAAGCCCCGGGGTCACAATTTCAGCAAAAATCTGACTTTTGGCAATTCACTCAAAAATGGTTCCAAGAGCTTAAAAATGCTCCCCTGAACGATTTGGCACACGAAACAGAAGGCTTTTTATCACAGGACAAGAAATCAGCCCTCAAAAACTTAACCGGCAGAAAATATTTTTTTGAAAAAATCCCTAAGCCCCGGGGTCACAATTTCAGCAAAAATCTGACTTTTGGCAATTCACTCAAAAATGGTGCCAGAAGCTTGCAAATGATCCCCTGAAAGCTTTGGCGATGGAAACAGAAGGCTTTTTATCACAGGACAAGAAATCAGCCCTCAAAAACTTAACCGGCAGAAAATATTTTTTTGAAAAAATCTCTAAGCCCCGGGGTCACAATTTCAGCAAAAATCTGACTTTTGGCACTTCACCCAAAAATGGTTCCAAGAGCTTAAAAATGCTCCCCTGAAAGGTTTGGCACTCGAAACAGAAGGCTTTTTATCACAGAACAAGAAATCAGCCCTCAAAAACTTAACCGGCAGAAATTTTTTTTTTGAAAAAATCTCTAAGCCCTGGGGTCACAATTTCAGCAAAAAACTGACTTTTGGCAGTTCACTCAAAAATGGTTCCAAGAGCTTAAAAATGCTCCCCTGAAAGGTTTGGCACTCGAAACAGAAGGCTTTTTATCACAGGACAAGAAATCGGCCCTCAAAAACCTAACCGGCAGAAAATATTTTTTTGAAAAAATCCCTAAGCCCCGGGGTCACAATTTCAGCAAAAATCTGACTTTTGGCAATTCACTCAAAAATGGTGCCAGAAGCTTGCAATTTCACAATTTCAGCAAAAATCTGACTTTTGGCAATTCACTCAAAAATGGTGCCAGAAGCTTGCAAATGATCCCCTGAAAGCTTTGGCGATGGAAACAGAAGGCTTTTTATCACAGGACAAGAAATCAGCCCTCAAAAACTTAACCGGCAGAAAATATTTTTTTGAAAAAATCCCGAAGCCCCGGGGTCACAATGTCAGCAAAAATCTGACTTTTGGCAATTCACTCAAAAATGGTGCCAGAAGCTTACAAATGATCCCCTGAAAGCTTTGGCGATGGAAACAGAAGGCTTTTTATCACAGGACAAGAAATCAGCCCTCAAAAACTTAACCGGCAGAAAATATTTTTTTGAAAAAATCTCTAAGCCCCGGGGTCACAATTTCAGCAAAAATCAGACTTTTGGCAGTTCACTCAAAAATGGTTCCAAGAGCTTAAAAGTGCTCCCCTGAAAGGTTTGGCACTCGAAACAGAAGGCTTTTTATCACAGGACAAGAAATCAGCCCTCAAAAACTTAACCGGCAGAAAATATTTTTTTGAAAAAATCCCTAAGCCCCGGGGTCACAATTTCAGCAAAAATCTGATTTTTGGCAATTCACTCAAAAATGGTGCCAGAAGCTTGCAAATGATCCCCTGAAAGCTTTGGCGATGGAAACAGAAGGCTTTTTATCACAGGACAAGAAATCAGCCCTCAAAAACTTAACCGGCAGAAAATTTTTTTTTGAAAAAATCCTTAAGCCTTCAGAAATCAGCCCTTAAAAACTTAACCGGCAGAAAATATTTTTTTGAAAAAATCTCTAAGCCCTGGGGTCACAATTTCAGCAAAAATCTGACTTTTGGCAGTTCACTAAAAATGGTTCCAAGAGCTTAAAAATGATCCCCTGAAAGCTTTGGCGATGGAAACAGAAGGCTATTTATCACAGGACAAGAAATCAGCCCTCAAAAACTTAACCGGCAGAAAATATTTTTTTGAAAAAAAACCCTAAGCCCCGGGGTCACAATTTCAGCAAAAATCTGACTTTTGGCAATTCACTCAAAAATGGTTCCAAGAGCTTAAAAATGCTCCCCTGAACGGTTTGGCACACGAAACAGAAGGCTTTTTATCACAGGACAAGAAATCAGCCCTCAAAAACTTAACCGGCAGAAAATATTTTTTTGAAAAAATCCCTAAGCCCCGGGGTCACAATTTCAGCAAAAATCTTACTTTCTGCAATTCACTCAAAAATGGTGCCAGAAGCTTGCAAATGATCCCCTGAAAGCTTTGGCGATGGAAACAGAAGGCTTTTTATCACAGGACAAGAAATCAGCCCTCAAAAACTTAACCGGCAGAAAATATTTTTTTGAAAAAATCTCTAAGCCCTG
Organism: Podarcis liolepis; assembly: GCF_965112155.1. Classification (NCBI taxonomy): domain Eukaryota; kingdom Metazoa; phylum Chordata; class Lepidosauria; order Squamata; family Lacertidae; genus Podarcis; species Podarcis liolepis. Next base: position 15,590,294 of record NC_139571.1, on the reverse strand, counting down.
GGGTCACAATTTCAGCAAAAATCTGACTTTTGGCACTTCACCCAAAAATGGTTCCAAGAGCTTAAAAATGCTCCCCTGAAAGGTTTGGCACTCGAAACAGAAGGCTTTTTGTCACAGAACAAGAAATCAGCCCTCAAAAACTTAACCGGCAGAAATTTTTTTTTTGAAAAAATCTCTAAGCCCTGGGGTCACAATTTCAGCAAAAATCTGACTTTTGGCAGTTCACTCAAAAATGGTGCCAGAAGCTTGCAAATGATCCCCTGAAAGCTTTGGCGATGGAAACAGAAGGCTTTTTATCACAGGACAAGAAATCAGCCCTCAAAAACTTAACCGGCAGAAATTTTTTTTTTGAAAAAATCCCTAAGCCCCGGGGTCACAATTTCAGCAAAAATCTGACTTTTGGCAATTCACTCAAAAATGGTGCCAGAAGCTTGCAAATGATCCCCTGAAAGGTTTGGCACTCGAAACAGAAGGCTTTTTATCACAGGACAAGAAATCAGCCCTCAAAAACTTAACCGGCAGAAAATATTTTTTTGAAAAAATCCCTAAGCCCCGGGGTCACAATTTCAGCAAAAATTTGACTTTTGGCAATTCACTCAAAAATGGTGCCAGAAGCTTGCAAATGATCCCCTGAAAGCTTTGGCGATGGAAACAGAAGGCTTTTTATCACAGGACAAGAAATCAGCCCTCAAAAACTTAACCGGCAGAAATTTTTTTTTTGAAAAAATCCCTAAGCCCCGGGGTCACAATTTCAGCAAAAATCTGACTTTTGGCAGTTCACTCAAAAATGGTTCCAAGAGCTTAAAAATGCTCCCCTGAAAGGTTTGGCACTCGAAACAGAAGGCTTTTTATCACAGGACAAGAAATCAGCCCTCAAAAACTTAACCGGCAGAAAATATTTTTTTGAAAAAATCCCGAAGCCCCGGGGTCACAATTTCAGCAAAAATCTGACTTTTGGCAATTCACTCAAAAATGGTGCCAGAAGCTTACAAATGATCCCCTGAAAGCTTTGGCGATGGAAACAGAAGGCTTTTTATCACAGGACAAGAAATCAGCCCTCAAAAACTTAACCGGCAGAAAATATTTTTTTGAAAAAATCTCTAAGCCCCGGGGTCACAATTTCAGCAAAAATCTGACTTTTGGCAGTTCACTCAAAAATGGTTCCAAGAGCTTAAAAATGCTCCCCTGAAAGGTTTGGCACTCAAAACAGAAGGCTTTTTATCACAGGACAAGAAATCAGCCCTCGAAAACCTAAGCGGCAGAAAATATTTTTTTGAAAAAATCCCGAAGCCCCGAGGTCACAATTTCAGCAAAAATCTGACTTTTGGCAGTTCACTCAAAAATGGTTCCAAGAGCTTAAAAATGCTCCCCTGAAAGGTTTGGCACTCGAAACCGAAGGCTTTTTATCACAGGACAAGAAATCGGCCCTCAAAAACCTAACCGGCAGAAAATATTTTTTTGAAAAAATCCCTAAGCCCCGGGGTCACAATTTCAGCAAAAATCTGACTTTTGGCAATTCACTCAAAAATGGTGCCAGAAGCTTGCAATTTCACAATTTCAGCAAAAATCTGACTTTTGGCAATTCACTCAAAAATGGTGCCAGAAGGTTGCAAATGATCCCCTGAAAGCTTTGGCGATGGAAACAGAAGGCTTTTTATCACAGGACAAGAAATCAGCCCTCAAAAACTTAACGGGCAGAAAATATTTTTTTGAAAAAATCCCGAAGCCCCGGGGTCACAATTTCAGCAAAAATCTGACTTTTGGCAATTCACTCAAAAATGGTGCCAGAAGCTTGCAAATGATCCCCTGAAAGCTTTGGCGATGGAAACAGAAGGCTTTTGATCACAGGACAAGAAATCAGCCCTCGAAAACCTAACCGGCAGAAAATATTTTTTTGAAAAAATCCCTAAGCCCCGAGGTCACAATTTCAGCAAAAATCTGACTTTTGGCAGTTCACTCAGAAATGGTTCCAAGAGCTTAAAAATGCTCCCCTGAAAGGTTTGGCACTCGAAACCGAAGGCTTTTTATCACAGGACAAGAAATCGGCCCTCAAAAACCTAACCGGCAGAAAATATTTTTTTGAAAAAATCCCTAAGCCCCGGGGTCACAATTTCAGCAAAAATCTGACTTTTGGCAATTCACTCAAAAATGGTGCCAGAAGCTTGCAAATGATCCCCTGAAAGGTTTGGCACTCGAAACAGAAGGCTTTTTATCACAGGACAAGAAATCAGCCCTCAAAAACTTAACCGGCAGAAAATATTTTTTTGAAAAAATCCCTAAGCCCCGGGGTCACAATTTCAGCAAAAATTTGACTTTTGGCAATTCACTCAAAAATGGTGCCAGAAGCTTGCAAATGATCCCCTGAAAGCTTTGGCGATGGAAACAGAAGGCTTTTTATCACAGGACAAGAAATCAGCCCTCAAAAACTTAACCGGCAGAAATTTTTTTTTTGAAAAAATCCCTAAGCCCCGGGGTCACAATTTCAGCAAAAATCTGACTTTTGGCAGTTCACTCAAAAATGGTTCCAAGAGCTTAAAAATGCTCCCCTGAAAGGTTTGGCACTCGAAACAGAAGGCTTTTTATCACAGGACAAGAAATCAGCCCTCAAAAACTTAACCGGCAGAAAATATTTTTTTGAAAAAATCCCGAAGCCCCGGGGTCACAATTTCAGCAAAAATCTGACTTTTGGCAATTCACTCAAAAATGGTGCCAGAAGCTTACAAATGATCCCCTGAAAGCTTTGGCGATGGAAACAGAAGGCTTTTTATCACAGGACAAGAAATCAGCCCTCAAAAACTTAACCGGCAGAAAATATTTTTTTGAAAAAATCTCTAAGCCCCGGGGTCACAATTTCAGCAAAAATCTGACTTTTGGCAGTTCACTCAAAAATGGTTCCAAGAGCTTAAAAATGCTCCCCTGAAAGGTTTGGCACTCAAAACAGAAGGCTTTTTATCACAGGACAAGAAATCAGCCCTCGAAAACCTAAGCGGCAGAAAATATTTTTTTGAAAAAATCCCGAAGCCCCGAGGTCACAATTTCAGCAAAAATCTGACTTTTGGCAGTTCACTCAAAAATGGTTCCAAGAGCTTAAAAATGCTCCCCTGAAAGGTTTGGCACTCGAAACCGAAGGCTTTTTATCACAGGACAAGAAATCGGCCCTCAAAAACCTAACCGGCAGAAAATATTTTTTTGAAAAAATCCCTAAGCCCCGGGGTCACAATTTCAGCAAAAATCTGACTTTTGGCAATTCACTCAAAAATGGTGCCAGAAGCTTGCAATTTCACAATTTCAGCAAAAATCTGACTTTTGGCAATTCACTCAAAAATGGTGCCAGAAGGTTGCAAATGATCCCCTGAAAGCTTTGGCGATGGAAACAGAAGGCTTTTTATCACAGGACAAGAAATCAGCCCTCAAAAACTTAACGGGCAGAAAATATTTTTTTGAAAAAATCCCGAAGCCCCGGGGTCACAATTTCAGCAAAAATCTGACTTTTGGCAATTCACTCAAAAATGGTGCCAGAAGCTTGCAAATGATCCCCTGAAAGCTTTGGCGATGGAAACAGAAGGCTTTTGATCACAGGACAAGAAATCAGCCCTCGAAAACCTAACCGGCAGAAAATATTTTTTTGAAAAAATCCCTAAGCCCCGAGGTCACAATTTCAGCAAAAATCTGACTTTTGGCAGTTCACTCAGAAATGGTTCCAAGAGCTTAAAAATGCTCCCCTGAAAGGTTTGGCACTCGAAACCGAAGGCTTTTTATCACAGGACAAGAAATCGGCCCTCAAAAACCTAACCGGCAGAAAATATTTTTTTGAAAAAATCCCTAAGCCCCGGGGTCACAATTTCAGCAAAAATCTGACTTTTGGCAATTCACTCAAAAATGGTGCCAGAAGCTTGCAAATGATCCCCTGAAAGGTTTGGCACTCGAAACAGAAGGCTTTTTATCACAGGACAAGAAATCAGCCCTCAAAAACTTAACCGGCAGAAAATATTTTTTTGAAAAAATCCCTAAGCCCCGGGGTCACAATTTCAGCAAAAATTTGACTTTTGGCAATTCACTCAAAAATGGTGCCAGAAGCTTGCAAATGATCCCCTGAAAGCTTTGGCGATGGAAACAGAAGGCTTTTTATCACAGGACAAGAAATCAGCCCTCAAAAACTTAACCGGCAGAAAATATTTTTTTGAAAAAATCCCTAAGCCCCGGGGTCATAATTTCAGCAAAAATCTGACTTTTGGCAGTTCACTCAAAAATGGTTCCAAGAGCTTAAAAATGCTCCCCTGAAAGGTTTGGCACTCGAATCAGAAGGCTTTTTATCACAGGACAAGAAATCAGCCCTCAAAAACTTAACCGGCAGAAAATATTTTTTTGAAAAAATCCCTAAGCCCCGGGGTCACAATTTCAGCAAAAATCTGACTTTTGGCAATTCACTCAAAAATGGTGCCTGAAGCTTGCAAATGATCCCCTGAAAGCTTTGGCGATGGAAACAGAAGGCTTTTGATCACAGGACAAGAAATCAGCCCTCAAAAACCTAACCGGCAGAAAATATTTTTTTGAAAAAATCCCTAAGCCCCGGGGTCACAATTTCAGCAAAAATCTGACTTTTGGCAGTTCACTCAAAAATGGTTCCAAGAGCTTAAAAATGCTCCCCTGAAAGGTTTGGCACTCGAAACAGAAGGCTTTTTATCACAGGACAAGAAATCAGCCCTCAAAAACCTAACCGGCAGAAAATATTTTTTTGAAAAAATCCCTAAGCCCCGGGGTCACAATTTCAGCAAAAATCTGACTTTTGGCAATTCACTCAAAAATGGTGCCAGAAGCTTGCAATTTCACAATTTCAGCAAAAATCTGACTTTTGGCAATTCACTCAAAAATGGTGACAGAAAGTTGCAAATGATCCCCTGAAAGCTTTGGCGATGGAAACAGAAGGCTTTTTATCACAGGACAAGAAATCAGCCCTCAAAAACTTAACCGGCAGAAATTATTTTTTTGAAAAAATCCTTAAACCCCGGGGTCAGAATTTCAGCAAAAATCTGACTTTTGGCAATTCACTCAAAAATGGTGCCAGAACCTTACAAATGATCCCCTGAAAGCTTTGGCGATGGAAACAGAAGGCTTTTTATCACAGGACAAGAAATCAGCCCTCAAAAACTTAACCGGCAGAAAATATTTTTTTGAAAAAATCCCTAAGCCCCGGGGTCACAATTTCAGCAAAAATCTGACTTTTGGCAGTTCACTCAAAAATGGTGCCAGAAGCTTGCAAATGATCCCCTGAAAGCTTTGGCGATGGAAACAGAAGGCTTTTTATCACAGGACAAGAAATCAGCCCTCAAAAACTTAACCGGCAGAAAATATTTTTTTGAAAAAATCCCTAAGCCCCGGGGTCACAATTTCAGCAAAAATCTGACTTTTGGCAGTTCACTCAAAAATGGTGCCAGAAGCTTGCAAATGATCCGCTGAAAGCTTTGGCGATGGAAACAGAAGGCTTTTTATCACAGGACAAGAAATCAGCCCTCAAAAACTTAACCGGCAGAAAATATTTTTTTGAAAAAATCCCTAAGCCCCGGGGTCACAATTTCAGCAAAAATCTGACTTTTGGCAATTCACTCAAAAATGGTGCCAGAAGCTTGCAATTTCACAATTTCCGCAAAAATCTGACTTTTGGCAATTCACTCAAAAATGGTGCCAGAAGCTTGCAAATGATCCCCTGAAAGCTTTGGCGATGGAAACAGAAGGCTTTTTATCACAGGACAAGAAATCAGCCCTCAAAAACTTAACCGGCAGAAAATATTTTTTTGAAAAAATCCCGAAGCCCCGGGGTCACAATTTCAGCAAAAATCTGACTTTTGGCAATTCACTCAAAAATGGTGCCAGAAGCTTACAAATGATCCCCTGAAAGCTTTGGCGATGGAAACAGAAGGCTTTTTATCACAGGACAAGAAATCAGCCCTCAAAAACTTAACCGGCAGAAAATATTTTTTTGAAAAAATCCCTAAGCCCCGGGGTCACAATTTCAGCAAAAATCTGACTTTTGGCAATTCACTCAAAAATGGTGCCAGAAGCTTGCAAATGATCCCCTGAAAGCTTTGGCGATGGAAACAGAAGGCTTTTTATCACAGGACAAGAAATCAGCCCTCAAAAACTTAACCGGCAGAAAATATTTTTTTGAAAAAATCCCTAAGCCCCGGGGTCACAATTTCAGCAAAAATCTGACTTTTGGCAGTTCACTCAAAAATGGTTCCAAGAGCTTAAAAATGCTCCCCTGAAAGGTTTGGCACTCGAAACAGAAGGCTTTTTATCACAGGACAAGAAATCAGCCCTCAAAAACCTAACCGGCAGAAAATATTTTTTTGAAAAAATCCCTAAGCCCCGGGGTCACAATTTCAGCAAAAATCTAACTTTTGGCAATTCACTCAAAAATGGTTCCAGGAGCTTAAAAATGCTCCCCTGAAAGGTTTGGCACTCGAAACAGAAGGCTTTTTATCACAGGACAAGAAATCAGCCCTCAAAAACTTAACCGGCAGAAAATATTTTTTTGAAAAAATCTCTAAGCCCCGGGGTCACAATTTCAGCAAAAATCTGACTTTTGGCAATTCACTCAAAAATGGTTCCAAGAGCTTAAAAATGCTCCCCTGAAAGGTTTGGCACTCGAAACAGAAGGCTTTTTATCACAGGACAAGAAATCAGCCCTCAAAAACTTAACCGGCAGAAATTTTTTTTTTGAAAAAATCCCTAAGCCCCGGGGTCACAATTTCAGCAAAAATCTGACTTTTGGCAATTCACTCAAAAATGGTGCCAGAAGCTTGCAAATGATCCCCTGAAAGCTTTGGCGATGGAAACAGAAGGCTTTTTATCACAGGACAAGAAATCAGCCCTCAAAAACTTAACCGGCAGAAAATATTTTTTTGAAAAAATCCCTAAGCCCCGGGGTCACAATTTCAGCAAAAATCTGACTTTTGGCAATTCACTCAAAAATGGTGCCAGAAGCTTGCAATTTCACAATTTCAGCAAAAATCTGACTTTTGGCAATTCACTCAAAAATGGTGCCAGAAGGTTGCAAATGATCCCCTGAAAGCTTTGGCGATGGAAACAGAAGGCTTTTTATCACAGGACAAGAAATCAGCCCTCAAAAACTTAACCGGCAGAAATTATTTTTTTGAAAAAAATCCTTAAGCCCCGGGGTCACAATTTCAGCAAAAATCTGACTTTTGGCAATTCACTCAAAAATGGTGCCAGAACCTTACAAATGATCCCCTGAAAGCTTTGGCGATGGAAACAGAAGGCTTTTTATCACAGGACAAGAAATCAGCCCTCAAAAACTTAACCGGCAGAAAATATTTTTTTGAAAAAATCCCTAAGCCCCGGGGTCACAATTTCAGCAAAAATCTGACTTTTGGCAGTTCACTCAAAAATGGTGCCAGAAGCTTGCAAATGATCCCCTGAAAGCTTTGGCGATGGAAACAGAAGGCTTTTTATCACAGGACAAGAAATCAGCCCTCAAAAACTTAACCGGCAGAAAATATTTTTTTGAAAAAATCCCTAAGCCCCGGGGTCACAATTTCAGCAAAAATCTGACTTTTGGCAGTTCACTCAAAAATGGTTCCAAGAGCTTAAAAATGCTCCCCTGAAAGGTTTGGCACTCGAAACAGAAGGCTTTTTATCACAGGACAAGAAATCAGCCCTCAAAAACTTAACCGGCAGAAAATATTTTTTTGAAAAAATCCCTAAGCCCTCAGAAATCAGCCCTCAAAAACTTAACCGGCAGAAAATATTTTTTTGAAAAAATCCCTAAGCCCCGGGGTCACAATTTCAGCAAAAATCTGACTTTTGGCAGTTCACTCAAAAATGGTGCCAGAAGCTTGCAAATGATCCGCTGAAAGCTTTGGCGATGGAAACAGAAGGCTTTTTATCACAGGACAAGAAATCAGCCCTCAAAAACTTAACCGGCAGAAAATATTTTTTTGAAAAAATCCCTAAGCCCCGGGGTCACAATTTCAGCAAAAATCTGACTTTTGGCAATTCACTCAAAAATGGTGCCAGAAGCTTGCAATTTCACAATTTCCGCAAAAATCTGACTTTTGGCAATTCACTCAAAAATGGTGCCAGAAGCTTGCAAATGATCCCCTGAAAGCTTTGGCGATGGAAACAGAAGGCTTTTTATCACAGGACAAGAAATCAGCCCTCAAAAACTTAACCGGCAGAAAATATTTTTTTGAAAAAATCCCGAAGCCCCGGGGTCACAATTTCAGCAAAAATCTGACTTTTGGCAATTCACTCAAAAATGGTGCCAGAAGCTTACAAATGATCCCCTGAAAGCTTTGGCGATGGAAACAGAAGGCTTTTTATCACAGGACAAGAAATCAGCCCTCAAAAACTTAACCGGCAGAAAATATTTTTTTGAAAAAATCCCTAAGCCCCGGGGTCACAATTTCAGCAAAAATCTGACTTTTGGCAATTCACTCAAAAATGGTGCCAGAAGCTTGCAAATGATCCCCTGAAAGCTTTGGCGATGGAAACAGAAGGCTTTTTATCACAGGACAAGAAATCAGCCCTCAAAAACCTAACCGGCAGAAAATATTTTTTTGAAAAAATCCCTAAGCCCCGGGGTCACAATTTCAGCAAAAATCTGACTTTTGGCAATTCACTCAAAAATGGTTCCAAGAGCTTAAAAATGCTCCCCTGAAAGGTTTGGCACTCGAAACAGAAGGCTTTTTATCACAGGACAAGAAATCAGCCCTCAAAAACTTAACCGGCAGAAAATATTTTTTTGAAAAAATCCCTAAGCCCCGGGGTCACAATTTCAGCAAAAATCTGACTTTTGGCAATTCACTCAAAAATGGTTCCAAGAACTTAAAAATGCTCCCCTGAAAGGTTTGGCACTCGAAACAGAAGGCTTTTTATCACAGGACAAGAAATCAGCCCTCAAAAACTTAACCGGCAGAAATTTTTTTTTTGAAAAAATCCCTAAGCCCCGGGGTCACAATTTCAGCAAAAATCTGACTTTTGGCAATTCACTCAAAAATGGTGCCAGAAGCTTGCAAATGATCCCCTGAAAGCTTTGGCGATGGAAACAGAAGGCTTTTTATGACAGGACAAGAAATCAGCCCTCAAAAACTTAACCGGCAGAAAATATTTTTTTGAAAAAATCCCTAAGCCCCGGGGTCACAATTTCAGCAAAAATCTGACTTTTGGCAATTCACTCAAAAATGGTGCCAGAAGCTTGCAATTTCACAATTTCAGCAAAAATCTGACTTTTGGCAATTCACTCAAAAATGGTGCCAGAAGGTTGCAAATGATCCCCTGAAAGCTTTGGCGATGGAAACAGAAGGCTTTTTATCACAGGACAAGAAATCAGCCCTCAAAAACTTAACCGGCAGAAATTATTTTTTTGAAAAAAATCCTTAAGCCCCGGGGTCACAATTTCAGCAAAAATCTGACTTTTGGCAATTCACTCAAAAATGGTGCCAGAACCTTACAAATGATCCCCTGAAAGCTTTGGCGATGGAAACAGAAGGCTTTTTATCACAGGACAAGAAATCAGCCCTCAAAAACTTAACCGGCAGAAAATATTTTTTTGAAAAAATCCCTAAGCCCCGGGGTCACAATTTCAGCAAAAATCTGACTTTTGGCAGTTCACTCAAAAATGGTGCCAGAAGCTTGCAAATGATCCCCTGAAAGCTTTGGCGATGGAAACAGAAGGCTTTTTATCACAGGACAAGAAATCAGCCCTCAAAAACTTAACCGGCAGAAAATATTTTTTTGAAAAAATCCCTAAGCCCCGGGGTCACAATTTCAGCAAAAATCTGACTTTTGGCAGTTCACTCAAAAATGGTTCCAAGAGCTTAAAAATGCTCCCCTGAAAGGTTTGGCACTCGAAACAGAAGGCTTTTTATCACAGGACAAGAAATCAGCCCTCAAAAACTTAACCGGCAGAAAATATTTTTTTGAAAAAATCCCTAAGCCCTCAGAAATCAGCCCTCAAAAACTTAACCGGCAGAAAATATTTTTTTGAAAAAATCCCTAAGCCCCGGGGTCACAATTTCAGCAAAAATCTGACTTTTGGCAATTCACTCAAAAATGGTGCCAGAAGCTTGCAAATGATCACCTGAAAGCTTTGGCGATGGAAACAGAAGGCTTTTTATCACAGGACAAGAAATCAGCCCTCAAAAACTTAACCGGCAGAAAATATTTTTTTGAAAAAATCCCTAAGCCCCGGGGTCACAATTTCAGCAAAAATCTGACTTTTGGCAGTTCACTCAAAAATGGTGCCAGAAGCTTGCAAAAGATCCGCTGAAAGCTTTGGCGATGGAAACAGAAGGCTTTTTATCACAGGACAAGAAATCAGCCCTCAAAAACTTAACCGGCAGAAAATATTTTTTTGAAAAAATCCCTAAGCCCCGGGGTCACAATTTCAGCAAAAATCTGACTTTTGGCAGTTCACTCAAAAATGGTGCCAGAAGCTTGCAAATGATCCCCTGACAGCTTTGGCGATGGAAACAGAAGGCTTTTTATCACAGGACAAGAAATCAGTCCTCAAAAACTTAACCGGCAAAAAATATTTTTTTGAAAAAATCCCTAACCCCGGGGTCACAATTTCAGCAAAAGTCTGACTTTTGGCAATTCACTCAAAAATGGTGACAGAAGCTTGCAAATGATCCCCTGAAAGGTTTGGCACTCAAAACAGAAGGCTTTTTATCACAGGACAAGAAATCAGCCCTCAAAAACTTAACCGGCAGAAAATATTTTTTTGAAAAAATCACAAAGCCCCGGGGTCACAATTTCAGAAAAAATCTGACTTTTGGCAGTTCACTCAAAAATGGTTCCAAGAGCTTAAAAATGCTCCCCTGAAAGGTTTGGCACTCGAAACAGAAGGCTTTTTATCACAGGACAAGAAATCAGCCCTCAAAAACTTAACCGGCAGAAATTTTTTTTTTGAAAAAATCCCTAAGCCCCGGGGTCACAATTTCAGCAAAAATCTGACTTTTGGCAATTCACTCAAAAATGGTGCCAGAAGCTTGCAATTTCACAATTTCAGCAAAAATCTGACTTTTGGCAATTCACTCAAAAATGGTGACAGAAGGTTGCAAATGATCCCCTGAAAGCTTTGGCGATGGAAACAGAAGGCTTTTTATCACAGGACAAGAAATCAGCCCTCAAAAACTTAACCGGCAGAAATTATTTTTTTGAAAAAATCCTTAAGCCCCGGGGTCAGAATTTCAGCAAAAATCTGACTTTTGGCAATTCACTCAAAAATGGTGCCAGAACCTTACAAATGATCCCCTGAAAGCTTTGGCGATTGAAACAGAAGGCTTTTTATCACAGGACAAGAAATCAGCCCTCAAAAACTTAACCGGCAGAAAATATTTTTTTGAAAAAATCCCTAAGCCCCGGGGTCACAATTTCAGCAAAAATCTGACTTTTGGCAGTTCACTCAAAAATGGTGCCAGAAGCTTGCAAATGATCCCCTGAAAGCTTTGGCGATGGAAACAGAAGGCTTTTTATCACAGGACAAGAAATCAGCCCTCAAAAACTTAACCGGCAGAAAATATTTTTTTGAAAAAATCCCTAAACCCCGGGGTCACAATTTCAGCAAAAATCTGACTTTTGGCAATTCACTCAAAAATGGTGCCAGAAGCTTGCAAATGATCCCCTGAAAGCTTTGGCGATGGAAACAGAAGGCTTTTGATCACAGGACAAGAAATCAGCCCTCAAAAACCTAACCGGCAGAAAATATTTTTTTGAAAAAATCCCTAAGCCCCGGGGTCACAATTTCAGCAAAAATCTGACTTTTGGCAGTTCACTCAAAAATGGTTCCAAGAGCTTAAAAATGCTCCCCTGAAAGGTTTGGCACTCGAAACAGAAGGCTTTTTATCACAGGACAAGAAATCAGCCCTCAAAAACTTAACCGGCAGAAAATATTTTTTTGAAAAAATCCCTAAGCCCTCAGAAATCAGCCCTCAAAAACTTAACCGGCAGAAAATATTTTTTTGAAAAAATCCCTAAGCCCCGGGGTCACAATTTCAGCAAAAATCTGACTTTTGGCAATTCACTCAAAAATGGTGCCAGAAGCTTGCAAATGATCCCCTGAAAGCTTTGGCGATGGAAACAGAAGGCTTTTTATCACAGGACAAGAAATCAGCCCTCAAAAACTTAACCGGCAGAAAATATTTTTTTGAAAAAATCCCTAAGCCCCGGGGTCACAATTTCAGCAAAAATCTGACTTTTGGCAGTTCACTCAAAAATGGTGCCAGAAGCTTGCAAATGATCCGCTGAAAGCTTTGGCGATGGAAACAGAAGGCTTTTTATCACAGGACAAGAAATCAGCCCTCAAAAACTTAACCGGCAGAAAATATTTTTTTTGAAAAAATCCCTAAGCCCCGGGGTCACAATTTCAGCAAAAATCTGACTTTTGGCAATTCACTCAAAAATGGTGCCAGAAGCTTGCAATTTCACAATTTCCGCAAAAATCTGACTTTTGGCAATTCACTCAAAAATGGTGCCAGAAGCTTGCAAATGATCCCCTGAAAGCTTTGGCGATGGAAACAGAAGGCTTTTTATCACAGGACAAGAAATCAGCCCTCAAAAACTTAACCGGCAGAAAATATTTTTTTGAAAAAATCCCGAAGCCCCGGGGTCACAATTTCAGCAAAAATCTGACTTTTGGCAATTCACTCAAAAATGGTGCCAGAAGCTTACAAATGATCCCCTGAAAGCTTTGGCGATGGAAACAGAAGGCTTTTTATCACAGGACAAGAAATCAGCCCTCAAAAACTTAACCGGCAGAAAATATTTTTTTGAAAAAATCCCTAAGCCCCGGGGTCAGAATTTCAGCAAAAATCTGACTTTTGGCAATTCACTCAAAAATGGTGCCAGAAGCTTGCAAATGATCCCCTGAAAGCTTTGGCGATGGAAACAGAAGGCTTTTGATCACAGGACAAGAAATCAGCCCTCAAAAACGTAACCGGCAGAAAATATTTTTTTGAAAAAATCCCTAAGCCCCGGGGTCACAATTTCAGCAAAAATCTGACTTTTGGCAGTTCACTCAAAAATGGTTCCAAGAGCTTAAAAATGCTCCCCTGAAAGTTTGGCACTCGAAACAGAAGGCTTTTTATCACAGGACAAGAAATCAGCCCTCAAAAACCTAACCGGCAGAAAATATTTTTTTGAAAAAATCCCTAAGCCCCGGGGTCACAATTTCAGCAAAAATCTGACTTTTGGCAATTCACTCAAAAATGGTTCCAAGAGCTTAAAAATGCTCCCCTGAAAGGTTTGGCACTCGAAACAGAAGGCTTTTTATCACAGGACAAGAAATCAGCCTTCAAAAACTTAACCGGCAAAAATATTTTTTTGAAAAAATCCCTAAGCCCCGGGGTCACAATTTCAGCAAAAATCTGACTTTTGGCAATTCACTCAAAAATGGTTCCAAGAGCTTAAAAATGCTCCCCTGAAAGGTTTGGCACTCGAAACAGAAGGCTTTTTATCACAGGACAAGAAATCAGCCCTCAAAAACTTAACCGGCAGAAATTTTTTTTTTGAAAAAATCCCTAAGCCCCGGGGTCACCATTTCAGCAAAAATCTGACTTTTGGCAGTTCACTCAAAAATGGTGCCAGAAGCTTGCAAATGATCCCCTGAAAGCTTTGGCGATGGAAACAGAAGGCTTTTTATCACAGGACAAGAAATCAGCCCTCAAAAACTTAACCGGCAGAAAATATTTTTTTGAAAAAATCCCTAAGCCCCGGGGTCACAATTTCAGCAAAAATCTGACTTTTGGCAGTTCACTCAAAAATGGTTCCAAGAGCTTAAAAATGCTCCCCTGAAAGGTTTGGCACTCGAAACAGAAGGCTTTTTATCACAGGACAAGAAATCAGCCCTCAAAAACTTAACCGGCAGAAAATATTTTTTTGAAAAAATCCCTAAGCCCTCAGAAATCAGCCCTCAAAAACTTAACCGGCAGAAAATATTTTTTTGAAAAAATCCCTAAGCCCCGGGGTCACAATTTCAGCAAAAATCTGACTTTTGGCAATTCACTCAAAAATGGTGCCAGAAGCTTGCAAATGATCACCTGAAAGCTTTGGCGATGGAAACAGAAGGCTTTTTATCACAGGACAAGAAATCAGCCCTCAAAAACTTAACCGGCAGAAAATATTTTTTTGAAAAAATCCCTAAGCCCCGGGGTCACAATTTCAGCAAAAATCTGACTTTTGGCAGTTCACTCAAAAATGGTGCCAGAAGCTTGCAAAAGATCCGCTGAAAGCTTTGGCGATGGAAACAGAAGGCTTTTTATCACAGGACAAGAAATCAGCCCTCAAAAACTTAACCGGCAGAAAATATTTTTTTGAAAAAATCCCTAAGCCCCGGGGTCACAATTTCAGCAAAAATCTGACTTTTGGCAGTTCACTCAAAAATGGTGCCAGAAGCTTGCAAATGATCCCCTGACAGCTTTGGCGATGGAAACAGAAGGCTTTTTATCACAGGACAAGAAATCAGTCCTCAAAAACTTAACCGGCAAAAAATATTTTTTTGAAAAAATCCCTAACCCCGGGGTCACAATTTCAGCAAAAGTCTGACTTTTGGCAATTCACTCAAAAATGGTGACAGAAGCTTGCAAATGATCCCCTGAAAGGTTTGGCACTCAAAACAGAAGGCTTTTTATCACAGGACAAGAAATCAGCCCTCAAAAACTTAACCGGCAGAAAATATTTTTTTGAAAAAATCACAAAGCCCCGGGGTCACAATTTCAGAAAAAATCTGACTTTTGGCAGTTCACTCAAAAATGGTTCCAAGAGCTTAAAAATGCTCCCCTGAAAGGTTTGGCACTCGAAACAGAAGGCTTTTTATCACAGGACAAGAAATCAGCCCTCAAAAACTTAACCGGCAGAAAATTTTTTTTTGAAAAAATCCCTAAGCCCCGGGGTCACAATTTCAGCAAAAATCTGACTTTTGGCAATTCACTCAAAAATGGTGCCAGAAGCTTGCAATTTCACAATTTCAGCAAAAATCTGACTTTTGGCAATTCACTCAAAAATGGTGACAGAAGGTTGCAAATGATCCCCTGAAAGCTTTGGCGATGGAAACAGAAGGCTTTTTATCACAGGACAAGAAATCAGCCCTCAAAAACTTAACCGGCAGAAATTATTTTTTTGAAAAAATCCTTAAGCCCCGGGGTCAGAATTTCAGCAAAAATCTGACTTTTGGCAATTCACTCAAAAATGGTGCCAGAACCTTACAAATGATCCCCTGAAAGCTTTGGCGATTGAAACAGAAGGCTTTTTATCACAGGACAAGAAATCAGCCCTCAAAAACTTAACCGGCAGAAAATATTTTTTTGAAAAAATCCCTAAGCCCCGGGGTCACAATTTCAGCAAAAATCTGACTTTTGGCAGTTCACTCAAAAATGGTGCCAGAAGCTTGCAAATGATCCCCTGAAAGCTTTGGCGATGGAAACAGAAGGCTTTTTATCACAGGACAAGAAATCAGCCCTCAAAAACTTAACCGGCAGAAAATATTTTTTTGAAAAAATCCCTAAACCCCGGGGTCACAATTTCAGCAAAAATCTGACTTTTGGCAATTCACTCAAAAATGGTGCCAGAAGCTTGCAAATGATCCCCTGAAAGCTTTGGCGATGGAAACAGAAGGCTTTTGATCACAGGACAAGAAATCAGCCCTCAAAAACCTAACCGGCAGAAAATATTTTTTTGAAAAAATCCCTAAGCCCCGGGGTCACAATTTCAGCAAAAATCTGACTTTTGGCAGTTCACTCAAAAATGGTTCCAAGAGCTTAAAAATGCTCCCCTGAAAGGTTTGGCACTCGAAACAGAAGGCTTTTTATCACAGGACAAGAAATCAGCCCTCAAAAACTTAACCGGCAGAAAATATTTTTTTGAAAAAATCCCTAAGCCCTCAGAAATCAGCCCTCAAAAACTTAACCGGCAGAAAATATTTTTTTGAAAAAATCCCTAAGCCCCGGGGTCACAATTTCAGCAAAAATCTGACTTTTGGCAATTCACTCAAAAATGGTGCCAGAAGCTTGCAAATGATCCCCTGAAAGCTTTGGCGATGGAAACAGAAGGCTTTTTATCACAGGACAAGAAATCAGCCCTCAAAAACTTAACCGGCAGAAAATATTTTTTTGAAAAAATCCCTAAGCCCCGGGGTCACAATTTCAGCAAAAATCTGACTTTTGGCAGTTCACTCAAAAATGGTGCCAGAAGCTTGCAAATGATCCGCTGAAAGCTTTGGCGATGGAAACAGAAGGCTTTTTATCACAGGACAAGAAATCAGCCCTCAAAAACTTAACCGGCAGAAAATATTTTTTTTGAAAAAATCCCTAAGCCCCGGGGTCACAATTTCAGCAAAAATCTGACTTTTGGCAATTCACTCAAAAATGGTGCCAGAAGCTTGCAATTTCACAATTTCCGCAAAAATCTGACTTTTGGCAATTCACTCAAAAATGGTGCCAGAAGCTTGCAAATGATCCCCTGAAAGCTTTGGCGATGGAAACAGAAGGCTTTTTATCACAGGACAAGAAATCAGCCCTCAAAAACTTAACCGGCAGAAAATATTTTTTTGAAAAAATCCCGAAGCCCCGGGGTCACAATTTCAGCAAAAATCTGACTTTTGGCAATTCACTCAAAAATGGTGCCAGAAGCTTGCAAATGATCCCCTGAAAGCTTTGGCGATGGAAACAGAAGGCTTTTTATCACAGGACAAGAAATCAGCCTTCAAAAACTTAACCGGCAAAAATATTTTTTTGAAAAAATCCCGAAGCCCCGGGGTCACAATTTCAGCAAAAATCTGACTTTTGGCAATTCACTCAAAAATGGTTCCAAGAGCTTAAAAATGCTCCCCTGAAAGGTTTGGCACTCGAAACAGAAGGCTTTTTATCACAGGACAAGAAATCAGCCTTCAAAAACTTAACCGGCAAAAATATTTTTTTGAAAAAATCCCTAAGCCCCGGGGTCACAATTTCAGCAAAAATCTGACTTTTGGCAATTCACTCAAAAATGGTTCCAAGAGCTTAAAAATGCTCCCCTGAAAGGTTTGGCACTCGAAACAGAAGGCTTTTTATCACAGGACAAGAAATCAGCCCTCAAAAACTTAACCGGCAGAAATTTTTTTTTTGAAAAAATCCCTAAGCCCCGGGGTCACCATTTCAGCAAAAATCTGACTTTTGGCAATTCACTCAAAAATGGTGCCAGAAGCTTGCAAATGATCCCCTGAAAGCTTTGGCGATGGAAACAGAAGGCTTTTTATCACAGGACAAGAAATCAGCCCTCAAAAACTTAACCGGCAGAAAATATTTTTTTGAAAAAATCCCTAAGCCCCGGGGTCACAATTTCAGCAAAAATCTGACTTTTGGCAATTCACTCAAAAATGGTGCCAGAAGCTTGCAATTTCACAATTTCAGCAAAAATCTGACTTTTGGCAATTCACTCAAAAATGGTGCCAGAAGGGCTCCGACCACAACGCCCTGAAAATGGAATTGAGACTTACTCCAGCCGGTTCCTTTAGATGGAAAATGAATGACACCCTCTTTAGAGATCAAGAGATCGTAAAGAAGGCCCAAAAAACCTTAAAGGACTATTTTGAAATCAACTTGAACACTTCAGTGGAAAAAAGAACAATCTGGGACGCCAGTAAAGCTGTAATGAGGGGGTTTCTGATACAACAAAATACAATTAAGAAGAAACTCTGGAATGGGAAAAAGGATAAAATATTAGAGAGGATAAGTGACGGAGAGAAAAGGTTAAGATCTAAACCAAAATCTAAAGAGATCTTGCGAGAAATTAAATTTCACCAGGCACAATATTTGAAATTGATAAACCAAGAAGTTGAATGGAAAATTAAACAAATGAGACAAAGATCTTTTGAGTCAGCAAACAAATGTGGGAAACTGCTGGCATGGCAGTTGAAGAAAAGACAGAAACTAAACTACGTTACCAACCTAGAGGTGGAAGGGAAAAGTATCCAGAAACCAGGTGAAATTAGAAAGTGTTTCCAGAAATACTTCAAAAAGTTGTATACACAAGGGCCTGAGGAAGTGTCTGAGATTGAACGATTTTTGAAACTCAATGGTTTACCAGAATTGTCTCAAGAGAAGAGATCAATTTTGGATTGCAAAATAACACAACAGGAAATTGAGGATGCCATTCAGAATATGCAGCTGGGCAAATCTCCAGGCCCAGATGGACTTACCTCCAAATATTATAAGATATTAAAAGACCATTTGACTTTACCATTAATGGAGGTTTGCAACCAGATTATGGGGGGAGGAAGGGCACCGGAAACGTGGAAAGAAGCTTTCATCACATTGATACCCAAAGTGGAAACTGAAAAGACTCAACTTAGGAACTACCGTCCCATCTCACTCCTAAATGTGGATTACAAAATATTTGCAGACATTTTGGCAAGTAGATTGAAAAAGGTTTTAAATGAAGTAATTCATAAGGACCAAGCAGGCTTTCTTCCTGGCAGGCATTTGTTTGATAACACTCGGAATATTATCGATATTCTGGAACTTTTACAAACAAATATTAATACCAAAGCAGTGTTGATCTTTATTGATGCTGAGAAGGCCTTTGACAATATTTCTTGGAAATTTATGAAGAAAAACTTGGAAGGGATGGGAGTGGGACGAGGGTTTGAAAATGGTATAGAAGCAATTTATTCAGAACAAAAAGCTAAGTTGATAGTGAACAATGTGGTGACAGAGGGGTTCCATATTGAAAAAGGAACACGCCAAGGGTGCCCCCTATCCCCCCTACTATTTATATCAGTCCTGGAGGTTTTGCTGAACATGATTAGGAGGGACCGGCAAATACAGGGGATCACGGTCGGAGTGAAACAATACAAACTGAAAGCATTTGCAGATGACTTAGTGATAACATTACAGGAGCCAGAGTCTAGTACAAAAAGAGTTCTGGAACTGATACAAGAATTTGGTCGGGTGGCAGGATTTAAGTTGAACAAACAAAAGACTAAAGTTTTGGGGAAAAACTTAACGCCCTTAGAAATAGAGGGGTTTCAGAAGGAAACAGAGTTAGTTGTGGTTAAGAAGGTGAAATACCTGGGGGTAAACTTGACGCCTAAAAACTTGAACTTGTTTAAGGACAACTATGAGAAATGTTGGTCAGAAGTTAAGAAAGATTTGGAAACATGGTCGAGACTGAAGCTTTCCTTGCTGGGCCGAATTGCTGCTGTTAAGATGAATGTTTTGCCAAAAATGTTGTTTTTATTCCAAACCTTGCAGGTCGTGGACAGAATGGAATGCTTTGGAAAGTGGCAGAGGGACATCTCAAAGTTTGTCTGGCAGGGCAAAAAGCCCCGAATAAAGTTTAAAATACTAACTGATGCAAAAGAAAGAGGGGGGTTTGCCCTGCCAGACTTAAGGTTATATTACGAGGCGGCAGCCTTCTGCTGGTTGAAGGATTGGATTTTATTAGAGAATACAGATGTCCTAGACCTGGAAGGTTTTAACAATTCGTTAGGATGGCATGCTTACCTGTGGTACGGCAAGGCAAAAACACATGGAATGTTCAAAAACCACATTGTCAGGAAGGCAATCTTTAAGGTCTGGCTGAAATACAAAGACTTATTTGAAAGTAAGACTCCGAGGTGGTTATCACCAGTGGAGGCTAAGGCGTGGAAAAAACCCAATATGGAGACCGGTTGGCCGAAATATTGGGAATTAATAGAAAAAGTTGGTGACAATTGGAGGATGCGGAGCTTTGAAAATTTAAAAGATAAGGTGCAAGATTGGTTTCATTATGCCCAAATTAACGAGGTTGTCAAATTGGATAAAAAAATAGGATTCCAGGTGGAAAAATCGAAACTTGAGACAGAGTTGTTAGAACCAAAGACCAAGGTTTTATCGAGAATGTATAACTTGCTGCTTAAGTGGAATACACAGGATGAGACAGTTAAATCAGCCATGATAAAGTGGGCTCAAGACATTGGTCACAATATTATGTCTGAAGACTGGGAAAGGTTATGGACCACCGGTATGAAATTTACGGCATGTAATGCCTTGAAAGAAAACATTATGAAAATGGTATACAGGTGGTACATGACTCCAGTCAAGCTTGCTAAGATATATCATTTGTCTGATAACAAGTGTTGGAAATGCAAGGAGGCTGAAGGAACATTCTTTCACCTTTGGTGGACTTGCCCAAGAGTCAAGGCCTTCTGGGAAATGATCTACAACGAGTTAAAAAAGGTGTTTAAGTACACCTTTCTTAAAAAACCAGAGGCCTTCCTCTTGGGTATGGTCGGCCAAAAGGTCTTAAAGAAGGATAGAACGTTTTTTATGTATGCTACCACTGCAGCAAGAATTTTGATCGCCAAACATTGGAAGACCCAAGATTTACCCACGCTGGAAGAGTGGCAAACGCAATTGATTGACTACATGGAGTTGGCCGAAATGACTGCCAGAATCCGAGACCTGGGAGAAGAAGCAATGGAGGAGGACTGGAAAAAATTTAAGAACTATTTGCAAAAATTTTATAAGTTATATGAACTATAAACTGACCATAATTGGAAATGCTAGCCCCAGAAATGAGAGCGCAATATTTATGAAATTGGATAACAATATTGAAGGGAACAAAGTTTAAATGTTAAAAAAAAGATAATATTTTTCGTTTCTAGAATAAATGGACATTAAGGGATTTAAACTTAAATTGCTATTAAAAGTACCAAAGAAACACATGAAACAAGGTTATAATTTGCTGATAAATTTATTGTTGGGAATGCTTTGTGCGGGAGATGTGGGGAAGCTCGATGGAACGTTGAAATGAGTTGTTGAAGAGTTATGATACTGTTTGTTTTCTTTCGTATCTGTTGCTTTTTTTTTTCTTTTTCTTCTTTCTTTTGTTGTTTTCTGTCTGTACCTGGAAAAAATGTAATAAAAACTATTTTAAAAAAAAAATGGTGCCAGAAGGTTGCAAATGATCCCCTGAAAGCTTTGGCGATGGAAACAGAAGGCTTTTTATCACAGGACAAGAAATCAGCCCTCAAAAACTTAACCGGCAGAAATTATTTTTTTGAAAAAAATCCTTAAGCCCCGGGGTCACAATTTCAGCAAAAATCTGACTTTTGGCAATTCACTCAAAAATGGTGCCAGAACCTTACAAATGATCCCCTGAAAGCTTTGGCGATGGAAACAGAAGGCTTTTTATCACAGGACAAGAAATCAGCCCTCAAAAACTTAACCGGCAGAAAATATTTTTTTGAAAAAATCCCTAAGCCCCGGGGTCACAATTTCAGCAAAAATCTGACTTTTGGCAGTTCACTCAAAAATGGTGCCAGAAGCTTGCAAATGATCCCCTGAAAGCTTTGGCGATGGAAACAGAAGGCTTTTTATCACAGGACAAGAAATCAGCCCTCAAAAACTTAACCGGCAGAAAATATTTTTTTGAAAAAATCCCTAAGCCCCGGGGTCACAATTTCAGCAAAAATCTGACTTTTGGCAGTTCACTCAAAAATGGTGCCAGAAGCTTGCAAAAGATCCGCTGAAAGCTTTGGCGATGGAAACAGAAGGCTTTTTATCACAGGACAAGAAATCAGCCCTCAAAAACTTAACCGGCAGAAAATATTTTTTTGAAAAAATCCCTAAGCCCCGGGGTCACAATTTCAGCAAAAATCTGACTTTTGGCAGTTCACTCAAAAATGGTGCCAGAAGCTTGCAAATGATCCCCTGACAGCTTTGGCGATGGAAACAGAAGGCTTTTTATCACAGGACAAGAAATCAGCCCTCAAAAACTTAACCGGCAGAAAATATTTTTTTGAAAAAATCCCTAACCCCGGGGTCACAATTTCAGCAAAAGTCTGACTTTTGGCAATTCACTCAAAAATGGTGACAGAAGCTTGCAAATGATCCCCTGAAAGGTTTGGCACTCAAAACAGAAGGCTTTTTATCACAGGACAAGAAATCAGCCCTCAAAAACTTAACCGGCAGAAAATATTTTTTTGAAAAAATCACAAAGCCCCGGGGTCACAATTTCAGAAAAAATCTGACTTTTGGCAGTTCACTCAAAAATGGTTCCAAGAGCTTAAAAATGCTCCCCTGAAAGGTTTGGCACTCGAAACAGAAGGCTTTTTATCACAGGACAAGAAATCAGCCCTCAAAAACTTAACCGGCAGAAAATATTTTTTGGAAAAAATCCCTAAGCCCCGGGGTCACAATTTCAGCAAAAAACTGAGTTTTGGCAATTCACTCAAAAATGGTGCCAGAAGGTTGCAAATGATCCCCTGAAAGCTTTGGCGATGGAAACAGAAGGCTTTTTATCACAGGACAAGAAATCAGCCCTCAAAAACTTAACCGGCAGAAAATATTTTTTTGAAAAAATCCCTAAGCCCCGGGGTCACAATTTCAGCAAAAATCTGACTTTTGGCAATTCACTCAAAAATGGTGCCAGAAGCTTGCAAATGATCCCCTGAAAGCTTTGGCGATGGAAACAGAAGGCTTTTGATCACAGGACAAGAAATCAGCCCTCAAAAACCTAACCGGCAGAAAATATTTTTTTGAAAAAATCCCTAAGCCCCGGGGTCACAATTTCAGCAAAAATCTGACTTTTGGCAGTTCACTCAAAAATGGTTCCAAGAGCTTAAAAATGCTCCCCTGAAAGGTTTGGCACTCGAAACAGAAGGCTTTTTATCACAGGACAAGAAATCAGCCCTCAAAAACTTAACCGGCAGAAAATATTTTTTTGAAAAAATCCCTAACCCCCGGGGTCACAATTTCAGCAAAAATCTGACTTTTGGCAGTTCACTCAAAAATTGTTCCAAGAGCTTAAAAATGCTCCCCTGAAAGGTTTGGCACTCGAAACAGAAGGCTTTTTATCACAGGACAAGAAATCAGCCCTCAAAAACTTAACCGGCAGAAAATATTTTTTTGAAAAAATCCCTAAGCCCCGGGGTCACAATTTCAGCAAAAATCTGACATTTGGCAGTTCACTCAAAAATGGTGCCAGAAGCTTGCAAATGATCCGCTGAAAGCTTTGGCGATGGAAACAGAAGGCTTTTTATCACAGGACAAGAAATCAGCCCTCAAAAACTTAACCGGCAGAAAATATTTTTTTGAAAAAATCCCTAAGCCCCGGGGTCACAATTTCAGCAAAAATCTGACTTTTGGCAATTCACTCAAAAATGGTGCCAGAAGCTTGCAATTTCACAATTTCAGCAAAAATCTGACTTTTGGCAATTCACTCAAAAATGGTGCCAGAAGCTTGCAAATGATCCCCTGAAAGCTTTGGCGATGGAAACAGAAGGCTTTTTATCACAGGACAAGAAATCAGCCCTCAAAAACTTAACCGGCAGAAAATATTTTTTTGAAAAAATCCCGAAGCCCCGGGGTCACAATTTCAGCAAAAATCTGACTTTTGGCAATTCACTCAAAAATGGTGCCAGAAGCTTACAAATGATCCCCTGAAAGCTTTGGCGATGGAAACAGAAGGCTTTTTATCACAGGACAAGAAATCAGCCCTCAAAAACTTAACCGGCAGAAAATTTTTTTTTGAAAAAATCCCTAAGCCCCGGGGTCACAATTTCAGCAAAAATCTGACTTTTGGCAATTCACTCAAAAATGGTGCCAGAAGCTTGCAAATGATCCCCTGAAAGCTTTGGCGATGGAAACAGAAGGCTTTTTATCACAGGACAAGAAATCAGCCCTCAAAAACTTAACCGGCAGAAAATATTTTTTTGAAAAAATCCCTAAGCCCCGGGGTCACAATTTCAGCAAAAATCTGACTTTTGGCAATTCACTCAAAAATGGTGCCAGAAGCTTGCAATTTCACAATTTCAGCAAAAATCTGACTTTTGGCAATTCACTCAAAAATGGTGCCAGAAGGTTGCAAATGATCCCCTGAAAGCTTTGGCGATGGAAACAGAAGGCTTTTTATCACAGGACAAGAAATCAGCCCTCAAAAACTTAACCGGCAGAAATTATTTTTTTGAAAAAAATCCTTAAGCCCCGGGGTCAGAATTTCAGCAAAAATCTGACTTTTGGCAATTCACTCAAAAATGGTGCCAGAACCTTACAAATGATCCCCTGAAAGCTTTGGCGATGGAAACAGAAGGCTTTTTATCACAGGACAAGAAATCAGCCCTCAAAAACTTAACCGGCAGAAAATATTTTTTTGAAAAAATCCCTAAACCCCGGGGTCACAATTTCAGCAAAAATCTGACTTTTGGCAATTCACTCAAAAATGGTGCCAGAAGCTTGCAAATGATCCCCTGAAAGCTTTGGCGATGGAAACAGAAGGCTTTTGATCACAGGACAAGAAATCAGCCCTCAAAAACGTAACCGGCAGAAAATATTTTTTTGAAAAAATCCCTAAGCCCCGGGGTCACAATTTCACCAAAAATCTGACTTTTGGCAGTTCACTCAAAAATGGTTCCAAGAGCTTAAAAATGCTCCCCTGAAAGGTTTGGCACTCGAAACAGAAGGCTTTTTATCACAGGACAAGAAATCAGCCCTCAAAAACCTAACCGGCAGAAAATATTTTTTTGAAAAAATCCCTAAGCCCCGGGGTCACAATTTCAGCGAAAATCTGACTTTTGGCAATTCACTCAAAAATGGTTCCAAGAGCTTAAAAATGCTCCCCTGAAAGGTTTGGCACTCGAAACAGAAGGCTTTTTATCACAGGACAAGAAATCAGCCCTCAAAAACTTAACCGGCAGAAATTTTTTTTTTGAAAAAATCCCTAAGCCCCGGGGTCACAATTTCAGCAAAAATCTGACTTTTGGCAATTCACTCAAAAATGGTGCCAGAAGCTTGCAAATGATCCCCTGAAAGCTTTGGCGATGGAAACAGAAGGCTTTTTATCACAGGACAAGAAATCAGCCCTCAAAAACTTAACCGGCAGAAAATATTTTTTTGAAAAAATCCCTAAGCTCCGGGGTCACAATTTCAGCAAAAATCTGACTTTTGGCAATTCACTCAAAAATGGTGCCAGAAGCTTGCAATTTCACAATTTCAGCAAAAATCTGACTTTTGGCA
Organism: Podarcis liolepis; assembly: GCF_965112155.1. Classification (NCBI taxonomy): domain Eukaryota; kingdom Metazoa; phylum Chordata; class Lepidosauria; order Squamata; family Lacertidae; genus Podarcis; species Podarcis liolepis. The sequence goes on along the minus strand of NC_139571.1, from coordinate 15,565,302 downwards.
ATTCACTCAAAAATGGTGCCAGAAGGTTGCAAATGATCCCCTGAAAGCTTTGGCGATGGAAACAGAAGGCTTTTTATCACAGGACAAGAAATCAGCCCTCAAAAACTTAACCGGCAGAAATTATTTTTTTGAAAAAAATCCTTAAGCCCCGGGGTCACAATTTCAGCAAAAATCTGACTTTTGGCAATTCACTCAAAAATGGTGCCAGAACCTTACAAATGATCCCCTGAAAGCTTTGGCGATGGAAACAGAAGGCTTTTTATCACAGGACAAGAAATCAGCCCTCAAAAACTTAACCGGCAGAAAATATTTTTTTGAAAAAATCCCTAAGCCCCGGGGTCACAATTTCAGCAAAAATCTGACTTTTGGCAATTCACTCAAAAATGGTGCCAGAAGCTTGCAAATGATCCCCTGAAAGCTTTGGCGATGGAAACAGAAGGCTTTTTATCACAGGACAAGAAATCAGCCCTCAAAAACTTAACCGGCAGAAAATTTTTTTTTGAAAAAATCCCTAAGCCCCGGGGTCACAATTTCAGCAAAAATCTGACTTTTGGCAATTCACTCAAAAATGGTGCCAGAAGCTTGCAAATGATCCCCTGAAAGCTTTGGCGATGGAAACAGAAGGCTTTTTATCACAGGACAAGAAATCAGCCCTCAAAAACTTAACCGGCAGAAAATATTTTTTTGAAAAAATCCCTAAGCCCCGGGGTCACAATTTCAGCAAAAATCTGACTTTTGGCAATTCACTCAAAAATGGTGCCAGAAGCTTGCAATTTCACAATTTCAGCAAAAATCTGACTTTTGGCAATTCACTCAAAAATGGTGCCAGAAGGTTGCAAATGATCCCCTGAAAGCTTTGGCGATGGAAACAGAAGGCTTTTTATCACAGGACAAGAAATCAGCCCTCAAAAACTTAACCGGCAGAAATTATTTTTTTGAAAAAAATCCTTAAGCCCCGGGGTCAGAATTTCAGCAAAAATCTGACTTTTGGCAATTCACTCAAAAATGGTGCCAGAACCTTACAAATGATCCCCTGAAAGCTTTGGCGATGGAAACAGAAGGCTTTTTATCACAGGACAAGAAATCAGCCCTCAAAAACTTAACCGGCAGAAAATATTTTTTTGAAAAAATCCCTAAACCCCGGGGTCACAATTTCAGCAAAAATCTGACTTTTGGCAATTCACTCAAAAATGGTGCCAGAAGCTTGCAAATGATCCCCTGAAAGCTTTGGCGATGGAAACAGAAGGCTTTTGATCACAGGACAAGAAATCAGCCCTCAAAAACGTAACCGGCAGAAAATATTTTTTTGAAAAAATCCCTAAGCCCCGGGGTCACAATTTCAGCAAAAATCTGACTTTTGGCAGTTCACTCAAAAATGGTTCCAAGAGCTTAAAAATGCTCCCCTGAAAGGTTTGGCACTCGAAACAGAAGGCTTTTTATCACAGGACAAGAAATCAGCCCTCAAAAACCTAACCGGCAGAAAATATTTTTTTGAAAAAATCCCTAAGCCCCGGGGTCACAATTTCAGCGAAAATCTGACTTTTGGCAATTCACTCAAAAATGGTTCCAAGAGCTTAAAAATGCTCCCCTGAAAGGTTTGGCACTCGAAACAGAAGGCTTTTTATCACAGGACAAGAAATCAGCCCTCAAAAACTTAACCGGCAGAAATTTTTTTTTTGAAAAAATCCCTAAGCCCCGGGGTCACAATTTCAGCAAAAATCTGACTTTTGGCAATTCACTCAAAAATGGTGCCAGAAGCTTGCAAATGATCCCCTGAAAGCTTTGGCGATGGAAACAGAAGGCTTTTTATCACAGGACAAGAAATCAGCCCTCAAAAACTTAACCGGCAGAAAATATTTTTTTGAAAAAATCCCTAAGCCCCGGGGTCACAATTTCAGCAAAAATCTGACTTTTGGCAATTCACTCAAAAATGGTGCCAGAAGCTTGCAATTTCACAATTTCAGCAAAAATCTGACTTTTGGCAATTCACTCAAAAATGGTGCCAGAAGGTTGCAAATGATCCCCTGAAAGCTTTGGCGATGGAAACAGAAGGCTTTTTATCACAGGACAAGAAATCAGCCCTCAAAAACTTAACCGGCAGAAATTATTTTTTTGAAAAAAATCCTTAAGCCCCGGGGTCACAATTTCAGCAAAAATCTGACTTTTGGCAATTCACTCAAAAATGGTGCCAGAACCTTACAAATGATCCCCTGAAAGCTTTGGCGATGGAAACAGAAGGCTTTTTATCACAGGACAAGAAATCAGCCCTCAAAAACTTAACCGGCAGAAAATATTTTTTTGAAAAAATCCCAAAGCCCCGGGGTCACAATTTCAGCAAAAATCTGACTTTTGGCAATTCACTCAAAAATGGTGCCAGAAGCTTGCAAATGATCCCCTGAAAGCTTTGGCGATGGAAACAGAAGGCTTTTTATCACAGGACAAGAAATCAGCCCTCAAAAACTTAACCGGCAGAAAATATTTTTTTGAAAAAATCCCTAAGCCCCGGGGTCACAATTTCAGCAAAAATCTGACTTTTGGCAGTTCACTCAAAAATGGTGCCAGAAGCTTGCAAAAGATCCGCTGAAAGCTTTGGCGATGGAAACAGAAGGCTTTTTATCACAGGACAAGAAATCAGCCCTCAAAAACTTAACCGGCAGAAAATATTTTTTTGAAAAAATCCCTAAGCCCCGGGGTCACAATTTCAGCAAAAATCTGACTTTTGGCAGTTCACTCAAAAATGGTGCCAGAAGCTTGCAAATGATCCCCTGACAGCTTTGGCGATGGAAACAGAAGGCTTTTTATCACAGGACAAGAAATCAGCCCTCAAAAACTTAACCGGCAGAAAATATTTTTTTGAAAAAATCCCTAACCCCGGGGTCACAATTTCAGCAAAAGTCTGACTTTTGGCAATTCACTCAAAAATGGTGACAGAAGCTTGCAAATGATCCCCTGAAAGGTTTGGCACTCAAAACAGAAGGCTTTTTATCACAGGACAAGAAATCAGCCCTCAAAAACTTAACCGGCAGAAAATATTTTTTTGAAAAAATCCCGAAGCCCCGGGGTCACAATTTCAGCAAAAATCTGACTTTTGGCAATTCACTCAAAAATGGTGCCAGAAGCTTACAAATGATCCCCTGAAAGCTTTGGCGATGGAAACAGAAGGCTTTTTATCACAGGACAAGAAATCAGCCCTCAAAAACTTAACCGGCAGAAAATATTTTTTTGAAAAAATCCCTAAGCCCCGGGGTCACAATTTCAGCAAAAATCTGACTTTTGGCAATTCACTCAAAAATGGTGCCAGAAGCTTGCAAATGATCCCCTGAAAGCTTTGGCGATGGAAACAGAAGGCTTTTTATCACAGGACAAGAAATCAGCCCTCAAAAACCTAACCGGCAGAAAATATTTTTTTGAAAAAATCCCTAAGCCCCGGGGTCACAATTTCAGCAAAAATCTGACTTTTGGCAATTCACTCAAAAATGGTTCCAAGAGCTTAAAAATGCTCCCCTGAAAGGTTTGGCACTCGAAACAGAAGGCTTTTTATCACAGGACAAGAAATCAGCCCTCAAAAACTTAACCGGCAGAAAATATTTTTTTGAAAAAATCCCTAAGCCCCGGGGTCACAATTTCAGCAAAAATCTGACTTTTGGCAATTCACTCAAAAATGGTTCCAAGAACTTAAAAATGCTCCCCTGAAAGGTTTGGCACTCGAAACAGAAGGCTTTTTATCACAGGACAAGAAATCAGCCCTCAAAAACTTAACCGGCAGAAATTTTTTTTTTGAAAAAATCCCTAAGCCCCGGGGTCACAATTTCAGCAAAAATCTGACTTTTGGCAATTCACTCAAAAATGGTGCCAGAAGCTTGCAAATGATCCCCTGAAAGCTTTGGCGATGGAAACAGAAGGCTTTTTATCACAGGACAAGAAATCAGCCCTCAAAAACTTAACCGGCAGAAAATATTTTTTTGAAAAAATCCCTAAGCCCCGGGGTCACAATTTCAGCAAAAATCTGACTTTTGGCAATTCACTCAAAAATGGTGCCAGAAGCTTGCAATTTCACAATTTCAGCAAAAATCTGACTTTTGGCAATTCACTCAAAAATGGTGCCAGAAGGTTGCAAATGATCCCCTGAAAGCTTTGGCGATGGAAACAGAAGGCTTTTTATCACAGGACAAGAAATCAGCCCTCAAAAACTTAACCGGCAGAAATTATTTTTTTGAAAAAAATCCTTAAGCCCCGGGGTCACAATTTCAGCAAAAATCTGACTTTTGGCAATTCACTCAAAAATGGTGCCAGAACCTTACAAATGATCCCCTGAAAGCTTTGGCGATGGAAACAGAAGGCTTTTTATCACAGGACAAGAAATCAGCCCTCAAAAACTTAACCGGCAGAAAATATTTTTTTGAAAAAATCCCTAAGCCCCGGGGTCACAATTTCAGCAAAAATCTGACTTTTGGCAGTTCACTCAAAAATGGTGCCAGAAGCTTGCAAATGATCCCCTGAAAGCTTTGGCGATGGAAACAGAAGGCTTTTTATCACAGGACAAGAAATCAGCCCTCAAAAACTTAACCGGCAGAAAATATTTTTTTGAAAAAATCCCTAAGCCCCGGGGTCACAATTTCAGCAAAAATCTGACTTTTGGCAGTTCACTCAAAAATGGTTCCAAGAGCTTAAAAATGCTCCCCTGAAAGGTTTGGCACTCGAAACAGAAGGCTTTTTATCACAGGACAAGAAATCAGCCCTCAAAAACTTAACCGGCAGAAAATATTTTTTTGAAAAAATCCCTAAGCCCTCAGAAATCAGCCCTCAAAAACTTAACCGGCAGAAAATATTTTTTTGAAAAAATCCCTAAGCCCCGGGGTCACAATTTCAGCAAAAATCTGACTTTTGGCAATTCACTCAAAAATGGTGCCAGAAGCTTGCAAATGATCCCCTGAAAGCTTTGGCGATGGAAACAGAAGGCTTTTTATCACAGGACAAGAAATCAGCCCTCAAAAACTTAACCGGCAGAAAATATTTTTTTGAAAAAATCCCTAAGCCCCGGGGTCACAATTTCAGCAAAAATCTGACTTTTGGCAGTTCACTCAAAAATGGTGCCAGAAGCTTGCAAAAGATCCGCTGAAAGCTTTGGCGATGGAAACAGAAGGCTTTTTATCACAGGACAAGAAATCAGCCCTCAAAAACTTAACCGGCAGAAAATATTTTTTTGAAAAAATCCCTAAGCCCCGGGGTCACAATTTCAGCAAAAATCTGACTTTTGGCAGTTCACTCAAAAATGGTGCCAGAAGCTTGCAAATGATCCCCTGACAGCTTTGGCGATGGAAACAGAAGGCTTTTTATCACAGGACAAGAAATCAGTCCTCAAAAACTTAACCGGCAAAAAATATTTTTTTGAAAAAATCCCTAACCCCGGGGTCACAATTTCAGCAAAAGTCTGACTTTTGGCAATTCACTCAAAAATGGTGACAGAAGCTTGCAAATGATCCCCTGAAAGGTTTGGCACTCAAAACAGAAGGCTTTTTATCACAGGACAAGAAATCAGCCCTCAAAAACTTAACCGGCAGAAAATATTTTTTTGAAAAAATCACAAAGCCCCGGGGTCACAATTTCAGAAAAAATCTGACTTTTGGCAGTTCACTCAAAAATGGTTCCAAGAGCTTAAAAATGCTCCCCTGAAAGGTTTGGCACTCGAAACAGAAGGCTTTTTATCACAGGACAAGAAATCAGCCCTCAAAAACTTAACCGGCAGAAAATTTTTTTTTGAAAAAATCCCTAAGCCCCGGGGTCACAATTTCAGCAAAAATCTGACTTTTGGCAATTCACTCAAAAATGGTGCCAGAAGCTTGCAATTTCACAATTTCAGCAAAAATCTGACTTTTGGCAATTCACTCAAAAATGGTGACAGAAGGTTGCAAATGATCCCCTGAAAGCTTTGGCGATGGAAACAGAAGGCTTTTTATCACAGGACAAGAAATCAGCCCTCAAAAACTTAACCGGCAGAAATTATTTTTTTGAAAAAATCCTTAAGCCCCGGGGTCAGAATTTCAGCAAAAATCTGACTTTTGGCAATTCACTCAAAAATGGTGCCAGAACCTTACAAATGATCCCCTGAAAGCTTTGGCGATTGAAACAGAAGGCTTTTTATCACAGGACAAGAAATCAGCCCTCAAAAACTTAACCGGCAGAAAATATTTTTTTGAAAAAATCCCTAAGCCCCGGGGTCACAATTTCAGCAAAAATCTGACTTTTGGCAGTTCACTCAAAAATGGTGCCAGAAGCTTGCAAATGATCCCCTGAAAGCTTTGGCGATGGAAACAGAAGGCTTTTTATCACAGGACAAGAAATCAGCCCTCAAAAACTTAACCGGCAGAAAATATTTTTTTGAAAAAATCCCTAAACCCCGGGGTCACAATTTCAGCAAAAATCTGACTTTTGGCAATTCACTCAAAAATGGTGCCAGAAGCTTGCAAATGATCCCCTGAAAGCTTTGGCGATGGAAACAGAAGGCTTTTGATCACAGGACAAGAAATCAGCCCTCAAAAACCTAACCGGCAGAAAATATTTTTTTGAAAAAATCCCTAAGCCCCGGGGTCACAATTTCAGCAAAAATCTGACTTTTGGCAGTTCACTCAAAAATGGTTCCAAGAGCTTAAAAATGCTCCCCTGAAAGGTTTGGCACTCGAAACAGAAGGCTTTTTATCACAGGACAAGAAATCAGCCCTCAAAAACTTAACCGGCAGAAAATATTTTTTTGAAAAAATCCCTAAGCCCTCAGAAATCAGCCCTCAAAAACTTAACCGGCAGAAAATATTTTTTTGAAAAAATCCCTAAGCCCCGGGGTCACAATTTCAGCAAAAATCTGACTTTTGGCAATTCACTCAAAAATGGTGCCAGAAGCTTGCAAATGATCCCCTGAAAGCTTTGGCGATGGAAACAGAAGGCTTTTTATCACAGGACAAGAAATCAGCCCTCAAAAACTTAACCGGCAGAAAATATTTTTTTGAAAAAATCCCTAAGCCCCGGGGTCACAATTTCAGCAAAAATCTGACTTTTGGCAGTTCACTCAAAAATGGTGCCAGAAGCTTGCAAATGATCCGCTGAAAGCTTTGGCGATGGAAACAGAAGGCTTTTTATCACAGGACAAGAAATCAGCCCTCAAAAACTTAACCGGCAGAAAATATTTTTTTTGAAAAAATCCCTAAGCCCCGGGGTCACAATTTCAGCAAAAATCTGACTTTTGGCAATTCACTCAAAAATGGTGCCAGAAGCTTGCAATTTCACAATTTCCGCAAAAATCTGACTTTTGGCAATTCACTCAAAAATGGTGCCAGAAGCTTGCAAATGATCCCCTGAAAGCTTTGGCGATGGAAACAGAAGGCTTTTTATCACAGGACAAGAAATCAGCCCTCAAAAACTTAACCGGCAGAAAATATTTTTTTGAAAAAATCCCGAAGCCCCGGGGTCACAATTTCAGCAAAAATCTGACTTTTGGCAATTCACTCAAAAATGGTGCCAGAAGCTTACAAATGATCCCCTGAAAGCTTTGGCGATGGAAACAGAAGGCTTTTTATCACAGGACAAGAAATCAGCCCTCAAAAACTTAACCGGCAGAAAATATTTTTTTGAAAAAATCCCTAAGCCCCGGGGTCAGAATTTCAGCAAAAATCTGACTTTTGGCAATTCACTCAAAAATGGTGCCAGAAGCTTGCAAATGATCCCCTGAAAGCTTTGGCGATGGAAACAGAAGGCTTTTGATCACAGGACAAGAAATCAGCCCTCAAAAACGTAACCGGCAGAAAATATTTTTTTGAAAAAATCCCTAAGCCCCGGGGTCACAATTTCAGCAAAAATCTGACTTTTGGCAGTTCACTCAAAAATGGTTCCAAGAGCTTAAAAATGCTCCCCTGAAAGTTTGGCACTCGAAACAGAAGGCTTTTTATCACAGGACAAGAAATCAGCCCTCAAAAACCTAACCGGCAGAAAATATTTTTTTGAAAAAATCCCTAAGCCCCGGGGTCACAATTTCAGCAAAAATCTGACTTTTGGCAATTCACTCAAAAATGGTTCCAAGAGCTTAAAAATGCTCCCCTGAAAGGTTTGGCACTCGAAACAGAAGGCTTTTTATCACAGGACAAGAAATCAGCCTTCAAAAACTTAACCGGCAGAAATTTTTTTTTTGAAAAAATCCCTAAGCCCCGGGGTCACCATTTCAGCAAAAATCTGACTTTTGGCAATTCACTCAAAAATGGTGCCAGAAGCTTGCAAATGATCCCCTGAAAGCTTTGGCGATGGAAACAGAAGGCTTTTTATCACAGGACAAGAAATCAGCCCTCAAAAACTTAACCGGCAGAAAATATTTTTTTGAAAAAATCCCTAAGCCCCGGGGTCACAATTTCAGCAAAAATCTGACTTTTGGCAATTCACTCAAAAATGGTGCCAGAAGCTTGCAATTTCACAATTTCAGCAAAAATCTGACTTTTGGCAATTCACTCAAAAATGGTGCCAGAAGGGCTCCGACCACAACGCCCTGAAAATGGAATTGAGACTTACTCCAGCCGGTTCCTTTAGATGGAAAATGAATGACACCCTCTTTAGAGATCAAGAGATCGTAAAGAAGGCCCAAAAAACCTTAAAGGACTATTTTGAAATCAACTTGAACACTTCAGTGGAAAAAAGAACAATCTGGGACGCCAGTAAAGCTGTAATGAGGGGGTTTCTGATACAACAAAATACAATTAAGAAGAAACTCTGGAATGGGAAAAAGGATAAAATATTAGAGAGGATAAGTGACGGAGAGAAAAGGTTAAGATCTAAACCAAAATCTAAAGAGATCTTGCGAGAAATTAAATTTCACCAGGCACAATATTTGAAATTGATAAACCAAGAAGTTGAATGGAAAATTAAACAAATGAGACAAAGATCTTTTGAGTCAGCAAACAAATGTGGGAAACTGCTGGCATGGCAGTTGAAGAAAAGACAGAAACTAAACTACGTTACCAATCTAGAGGTGGAAGGGAAAAGTATCCAGAAACCAGGTGAAATTAGAAAGTGTTTCCAGAAATACTTCAAAAAGTTGTATACACAAGGGCCTGAGGAAGTGTCTGAGATTGAACGATTTTTGAAACTCAATGGTTTACCAGAATTGTCTCAAGAGAAGAGATCAATTTTGGATTGCAAAATAACACAACAGGAAATTGAGGATGCCATTCAGAATATGCAGCTGGGCAAATCTCCAGGCCCAGATGGACTTACCTCCAAATATTATAAGATATTAAAAGACCATTTGACTTTACCATTAATGGAGGTTTGCAACCAGATTATGGGGGGAGGAAGGGCACCGGAAACGTGGAAAGAAGCTTTCATCACATTGATACCCAAAGTGGAAACTGAAAAGACTCAACTTAGGAACTACCGTCCCATCTCACTCCTAAATGTGGATTACAAAATATTTGCAGACATTTTGGCAAGTAGATTGAAAAAGGTTTTAAATGAAGTAATTCATAAGGACCAAGCAGGCTTTCTTCCTGGCAGGCATTTGTTTGATAACACTCGGAATATTATCGATATTCTGGAACTTTTACAAACAAATATTAATACCAAAGCAGTGTTGATCTTTATTGATGCTGAGAAGGCCTTTGACAATATTTCTTGGAAATTTATGAAGAAAAACTTGGAAGGGATGGGAGTGGGACGAGGGTTTGAAAATGGTATAGAAGCAATTTATTCAGAACAAAAAGCTAAGTTGATAGTGAACAATGTGGTGACAGAGGGGTTCCATATTGAAAAAGGAACACGCCAAGGGTGCCCCCTATCCCCCCTACTATTTATATCAGTCCTGGAGGTTTTGCTGAACATGATTAGGAGGGACCGGCAAATACAGGGGATCACGGTCGGAGTGAAACAATACAAACTGAAAGCATTTGCAGATGACTTAGTGATAACATTACAGGAGCCAGAGTCTAGTACAAAAAGAGTTCTGGAACTGATACAAGAATTTGGTCGGGTGGCAGGATTTAAGTTGAACAAACAAAAGACTAAAGTTTTGGGGAAAAACTTAACGCCCTTAGAAATAGAGGGGTTTCAGAAGGAAACAGAGTTAGTTGTGGTTAAGAAGGTGAAATACCTGGGGGTAAACTTGACGCCTAAAAACTTGAACTTGTTTAAGGACAACTATGAGAAATGTTGGTCAGAAGTTAAGAAAGATTTGGAAACATGGTCGAGACTGAAGCTTTCCTTGCTGGGCCGAATTGCTGCTGTTAAGATGAATGTTTTGCCAAAAATGTTGTTTTTATTCCAAACCTTGCAGGTCGTGGACAGAATGGAATGCTTTGGAAAGTGGCAGAGGGACATCTCAAAGTTTGTCTGGCAGGGCAAAAAGCCCCGAATAAAGTTTAAAATACTAACTGATGCAAAAGAAAGAGGGGGGTTTGCCCTGCCAGACTTAAGGTTATATTACGAGGCGGCAGCCTTCTGCTGGTTGAAGGATTGGATTTTATTAGAGAATACAGATGTCCTAGACCTGGAAGGTTTTAACAATTCGTTAGGATGGCATGCTTACCTGTGGTACGGCAAGGCAAAAACACATGGAATGTTCAAAAACCACATTGTCAGGAAGGCAATCTTTAAGGTCTGGCTGAAATACAAAGACTTATTTGAAAGTAAGACTCCGAGGTGGTTATCACCAGTGGAGGCTAAGGCGTGGAAAAAACCCAATATGGAGACCGGTTGGCCGAAATATTGGGAATTAATAGAAAAAGTTGGTGACAATTGGAGGATGCGGAGCTTTGAAAATTTAAAAGATAAGGTGCAAGATTGGTTTCATTATGCCCAAATTAACGAGGTTGTCAAATTGGATAAAAAAATAGGATTCCAGGTGGAAAAATCGAAACTTGAGACAGAGTTGTTAGAACCAAAGACCAAGGTTTTATCGAGAATGTATAACTTGCTGCTTAAGTGGAATACACAGGATGAGACAGTTAAATCAGCCATGATAAAGTGGGCTCAAGACATTGGTCACAATATTATGTCTGAAGACTGGGAAAGGTTATGGACCACCGGTATGAAATTTACGGCATGTAATGCCTTGAAAGAAAACATTATGAAAATGGTATACAGGTGGTACATGACTCCAGTCAAGCTTGCTAAGATATATCATTTGTCTGATAACAAGTGTTGGAAATGCAAGGAGGCTGAAGGAACATTCTTTCACCTTTGGTGGACTTGCCCAAGAGTCAAGGCCTTCTGGGAAATGATCTACAACGAGTTAAAAAAGGTGTTTAAGTACACCTTTCTTAAAAAACCAGAGGCCTTCCTCTTGGGTATGGTCGGCCAAAAGGTCTTAAAGAAGGATAGAACGTTTTTTATGTATGCTACCACTGCAGCAAGAATTTTGATCGCCAAACATTGGAAGACCCAAGATTTACCCACGCTGGAAGAGTGGCAAACGCAATTGATTGACTACATGGAGTTGGCCGAAATGACTGCCAGAATCCGAGACCTGGGAGAAGAAGCAATGGAGGAGGACTGGAAAAAATTTAAGAACTATTTGCAAAAATTTTATAAGTTATATGAACTATAAACTGACCATAATTGGAAATGCTAGCCCCAGAAATGAGAGCGCAATATTTATGAAATTGGATAACAATATTGAAGGGAACAAAGTTTAAATGTTAAAAAAAAGATAATATTTTTCGTTTCTAGAATAAATGGACATTAAGGGATTTAAACTTAAATTGCTATTAAAAGTACCAAAGAAACACATGAAACAAGGTTATAATTTGCTGATAAATTTATTGTTGGGAATGCTTTGTGCGGGAGATGTGGGGAAGCTCGATGGAACGTTGAAATGAGTTGTTGAAGAGTTATGATACTGTTTGTTTTCTTTCGTATCTGTTGCTTTTTTTTTTCTTTTTCTTCTTTCTTTTGTTGTTTTCTGTCTGTACCTGGAAAAAATGTAATAAAAACTATTTTAAAAAAAAAATGGTGCCAGAAGGTTGCAAATGATCCCCTGAAAGCTTTGGCGATGGAAACAGAAGGCTTTTTATCACAGGACAAGAAATCAGCCCTCAAAAACTTAACCGGCAGAAATTATTTTTTTGAAAAAAATCCTTAAGCCCCGGGGTCACAATTTCAGCAAAAATCTGACTTTTGGCAATTCACTCAAAAATGGTGCCAGAACCTTACAAATGATCCCCTGAAAGCTTTGGCGATGGAAACAGAAGGCTTTTTATCACAGGACAAGAAATCAGCCCTCAAAAACTTAACCGGCAGAAAATATTTTTTTGAAAAAATCCCTAAGCCCCGGGGTCACAATTTCAGCAAAAATCTGACTTTTGGCAGTTCACTCAAAAATGGTGCCAGAAGCTTGCAAATGATCCCCTGAAAGCTTTGGCGATGGAAACAGAAGGCTTTTTATCACAGGACAAGAAATCAGCCCTCAAAAACTTAACCGGCAGAAAATATTTTTTTGAAAAAATCCCTAAGCCCCGGGGTCACAATTTCAGCAAAAATCTGACTTTTGGCAGTTCACTCAAAAATGGTTCCAAGAGCTTAAAAATGCTCCCCTGAAAGGTTTGGCACTCGAAACAGAAGGCTTTTTATCACAGGACAAGAAATCAGCCCTCAAAAACTTAACCGGCAGAAAATATTTTTTTGAAAAAATCCCTAAGCCCTCAGAAATCAGCCCTCAAAAACTTAACCGGCAGAAAATATTTTTTTGAAAAAATCCCTAAGCCCCGGGGTCACAATTTCAGCAAAAATCTGACTTTTGGCAATTCACTCAAAAATGGTGCCAGAAGCTTGCAAATGATCCCCTGAAAGCTTTGGCGATGGAAACAGAAGGCTTTTTATCACAGGACAAGAAATCAGCCCTCAAAAACTTAACCGGCAGAAAATATTTTTTTGAAAAAATCCCTAAGCCCCGGGGTCACAATTTCAGCAAAAATCTGACTTTTGGCAGTTCACTCAAAAATGGTGCCAGAAGCTTGCAAAAGATCCGCTGAAAGCTTTGGCGATGGAAACAGAAGGCTTTTTATCACAGGACAAGAAATCAGCCCTCAAAAACTTAACCGGCAGAAAATATTTTTTTGAAAAAATCCCTAAGCCCCGGGGTCACAATTTCAGCAAAAATCTGACTTTTGGCAGTTCACTCAAAAATGGTGCCAGAAGCTTGCAAATGATCCCCTGACAGCTTTGGCGATGGAAACAGAAGGCTTTTTATCACAGGACAAGAAATCAGCCCTCAAAAACTTAACCGGCAGAAAATATTTTTTTGAAAAAATCCCTAACCCCGGGGTCACAATTTCAGCAAAAGTCTGACTTTTGGCAATTCACTCAAAAATGGTGACAGAAGCTTGCAAATGATCCCCTGAAAGGTTTGGCACTCAAAACAGAAGGCTTTTTATCACAGGACAAGAAATCAGCCCTCAAAAACTTAACCGGCAGAAAATATTTTTTTGAAAAAATCACAAAGCCCCGGGGTCACAATTTCAGAAAAAATCTGACTTTTGGCAGTTCACTCAAAAATGGTTCCAAGAGCTTAAAAATGCTCCCCTGAAAGGTTTGGCACTCGAAACAGAAGGCTTTTTATCACAGGACAAGAAATCAGCCCTCAAAAACTTAACCGGCAGAAAATATTTTTTGGAAAAAATCCCTAAGCCCCGGGGTCACAATTTCAGCAAAAAACTGAGTTTTGGCAATTCACTCAAAAATGGTGCCAGAAGGTTGCAAATGATCCCCTGAAAGCTTTGGCGATGGAAACAGAAGGCTTTTTATCACAGGACAAGAAATCAGCCCTCAAAAACTTAACCGGCAGAAAATATTTTTTTGAAAAAATCCCTAAGCCCCGGGGTCACAATTTCAGCAAAAATCTGACTTTTGGCAATTCACTCAAAAATGGTGCCAGAAGCTTGCAAATGATCCCCTGAAAGCTTTGGCGATGGAAACAGAAGGCTTTTGATCACAGGACAAGAAATCAGCCCTCAAAAACCTAACCGGCAGAAAATATTTTTTTGAAAAAATCCCTAAGCCCCGGGGTCACAATTTCAGCAAAAATCTGACTTTTGGCAGTTCACTCAAAAATGGTTCCAAGAGCTTAAAAATGCTCCCCTGAAAGGTTTGGCACTCGAAACAGAAGGCTTTTTATCACAGGACAAGAAATCAGCCCTCAAAAACTTAACCGGCAGAAAATATTTTTTTGAAAAAATCCCTAACCCCCGGGGTCACAATTTCAGCAAAAATCTGACTTTTGGCAGTTCACTCAAAAATTGTTCCAAGAGCTTAAAAATGCTCCCCTGAAAGGTTTGGCACTCGAAACAGAAGGCTTTTTATCACAGGACAAGAAATCAGCCCTCAAAAACTTAACCGGCAGAAAATATTTTTTTGAAAAAATCCCTAAGCCCCGGGGTCACAATTTCAGCAAAAATCTGACATTTGGCAGTTCACTCAAAAATGGTGCCAGAAGCTTGCAAATGATCCGCTGAAAGCTTTGGCGATGGAAACAGAAGGCTTTTTATCACAGGACAAGAAATCAGCCCTCAAAAACTTAACCGGCAGAAAATATTTTTTTGAAAAAATCCCTAAGCCCCGGGGTCACAATTTCAGCAAAAATCTGACTTTTGGCAATTCACTCAAAAATGGTGCCAGAAGCTTGCAATTTCACAATTTCAGCAAAAATCTGACTTTTGGCAATTCACTCAAAAATGGTGCCAGAAGCTTGCAAATGATCCCCTGAAAGCTTTGGCGATGGAAACAGAAGGCTTTTTATCACAGGACAAGAAATCAGCCCTCAAAAACTTAACCGGCAGAAAATATTTTTTTGAAAAAATCCCGAAGCCCCGGGGTCACAATTTCAGCAAAAATCTGACTTTTGGCAATTCACTCAAAAATGGTGCCAGAAGCTTACAAATGATCCCCTGAAAGCTTTGGCGATGGAAACAGAAGGCTTTTTATCACAGGACAAGAAATCAGCCCTCAAAAACTTAACCGGCAGAAAATTTTTTTTTGAAAAAATCCCTAAGCCCCGGGGTCACAATTTCAGCAAAAATCTGACTTTTGGCAGTTCACTCAAAAATGGTTCCAAGAGCTTAAAAATGCTCCCCTGAAAGTTTGGCACTCGAAACAGAAGGCTTTTTATCACAGGACAAGAAATCAGCCCTCAAAAACCTAACCGGCAGAAAATATTTTTTTGAAAAAATCCCTAAGCCCCGGGGTCACAATTTCAGCAAAAATCTGACTTTTGGCAATTCACTCAAAAATGGTTCCAAGAGCTTAAAAATGCTCCCCTGAAAGGTTTGGCACTCGAAACAGAAGGCTTTTTATCACAGGACAAGAAATCAGCCTTCAAAAACTTAACCGGCAGAAATTTTTTTTTTGAAAAAATCCCTAAGCCCCGGGGTCACCATTTCAGCAAAAATCTGACTTTTGGCAATTCACTCAAAAATGGTGCCAGAAGCTTGCAAATGATCCCCTGAAAGCTTTGGCGATGGAAACAGAAGGCTTTTTATCACAGGACAAGAAATCAGCCCTCAAAAACTTAACCGGCAGAAAATATTTTTTTGAAAAAATCCCTAAGCCCCGGGGTCACAATTTCAGCAAAAATCTGACTTTTGGCAATTCACTCAAAAATGGTGCCAGAAGCTTGCAATTTCACAATTTCAGCAAAAATCTGACTTTTGGCAATTCACTCAAAAATGGTGCCAGAAGGGCTCCGACCACAACGCCCTGAAAATGGAATTGAGACTTACTCCAGCCGGTTCCTTTAGATGGAAAATGAATGACACCCTCTTTAGAGATCAAGAGATCGTAAAGAAGGCCCAAAAAACCTTAAAGGACTATTTTGAAATCAACTTGAACACTTCAGTGGAAAAAAGAACAATCTGGGACGCCAGTAAAGCTGTAATGAGGGGGTTTCTGATACAACAAAATACAATTAAGAAGAAACTCTGGAATGGGAAAAAGGATAAAATATTAGAGAGGATAAGTGACGGAGAGAAAAGGTTAAGATCTAAACCAAAATCTAAAGAGATCTTGCGAGAAATTAAATTTCACCAGGCACAATATTTGAAATTGATAAACCAAGAAGTTGAATGGAAAATTAAACAAATGAGACAAAGATCTTTTGAGTCAGCAAACAAATGTGGGAAACTGCTGGCATGGCAGTTGAAGAAAAGACAGAAACTAAACTACGTTACCAATCTAGAGGTGGAAGGGAAAAGTATCCAGAAACCAGGTGAAATTAGAAAGTGTTTCCAGAAATACTTCAAAAAGTTGTATACACAAGGGCCTGAGGAAGTGTCTGAGATTGAACGATTTTTGAAACTCAATGGTTTACCAGAATTGTCTCAAGAGAAGAGATCAATTTTGGATTGCAAAATAACACAACAGGAAATTGAGGATGCCATTCAGAATATGCAGCTGGGCAAATCTCCAGGCCCAGATGGACTTACCTCCAAATATTATAAGATATTAAAAGACCAAAAATGGTGACAGAAGCTTGCAAATGATCCCCTGAAAGGTTTGGCACTCAAAACAGAAGGCTTTTTATCACAGGACAAGAAATCAGCCCTCAAAAACTTAACCGGCAGAAAATATTTTTTTGAAAAAATCACAAAGCCCCGGGGTCACAATTTCAGAAAAAATCTGACTTTTGGCAGTTCACTCAAAAATGGTTCCAAGAGCTTAAAAATGCTCCCCTGAAAGGTTTGGCACTCGAAACAGAAGGCTTTTTATCACAGGACAAGAAATCAGCCCTCAAAAACTTAACCGGCAGAAAATATTTTTTGGAAAAAATCCCTAAGCCCCGGGGTCACAATTTCAGCAAAAAACTGAGTTTTGGCAATTCACTCAAAAATGGTGCCAGAAGGTTGCAAATGATCCCCTGAAAGCTTTGGCGATGGAAACAGAAGGCTTTTTATCACAGGACAAGAAATCAGCCCTCAAAAACTTAACCGGCAGAAAATATTTTTTTGAAAAAATCCCTAAGCCCCGGGGTCACAATTTCAGCAAAAATCTGACTTTTGGCAATTCACTCAAAAATGGTGCCAGAAGCTTGCAAATGATCCCCTGAAAGCTTTGGCGATGGAAACAGAAGGCTTTTGATCACAGGACAAGAAATCAGCCCTCAAAAACCTAACCGGCAGAAAATATTTTTTTGAAAAAATCCCTAAGCCCCGGGGTCACAATTTCAGCAAAAATCTGACTTTTGGCAGTTCACTCAAAAATGGTTCCAAGAGCTTAAAAATGCTCCCCTGAAAGGTTTGGCACTCGAAACAGAAGGCTTTTTATCACAGGACAAGAAATCAGCCCTCAAAAACTTAACCGGCAGAAAATATTTTTTTGAAAAAATCCCTAACCCCCGGGGTCACAATTTCAGCAAAAATCTGACTTTTGGCAGTTCACTCAAAAATTGTTCCAAGAGCTTAAAAATGCTCCCCTGAAAGGTTTGGCACTCGAAACAGAAGGCTTTTTATCACAGGACAAGAAATCAGCCCTCAAAAACTTAACCGGCAGAAAATATTTTTTTGAAAAAATCCCTAAGCCCCGGGGTCACAATTTCAGCAAAAATCTGACATTTGGCAGTTCACTCAAAAATGGTGCCAGAAGCTTGCAAATGATCCGCTGAAAGCTTTGGCGATGGAAACAGAAGGCTTTTTATCACAGGACAAGAAATCAGCCCTCAAAAACTTAACCGGCAGAAAATATTTTTTTGAAAAAATCCCTAAGCCCCGGGGTCACAATTTCAGCAAAAATCTGACTTTTGGCAATTCACTCAAAAATGGTGCCAGAAGCTTGCAATTTCACAATTTCAGCAAAAATCTGACTTTTGGCAATTCACTCAAAAATGGTGCCAGAAGCTTGCAAATGATCCCCTGAAAGCTTTGGCGATGGAAACAGAAGGCTTTTTATCACAGGACAAGAAATCAGCCCTCAAAAACTTAACCGGCAGAAAATATTTTTTTGAAAAAATCCCTAAGCCCCGGGGTCACAATTTCAGCAAAAATCTGACTTTTGGCAATTCACTCAAAAATGGTGCCAGAAGCTTGCAATTTCACAATTTCAGCAAAAATCTGACTTTTGGCAATTCACTCAAAAATGGTGCCAGAAGGTTGCAAATGATCCCCTGAAAGCTTTGGCGATGGAAACAGAAGGCTTTTTATCACAGGACAAGAAATCAGCCCTCAAAAACTTAACCGGCAGAAATTATTTTTTTGAAAAAAATCCTTAAGCCCCGGGGTCAGAATTTCAGCAAAAATCTGACTTTTGGCAATTCACTCAAAAATGGTGCCAGAACCTTACAAATGATCCCCTGAAAGCTTTGGCGATGGAAACAGAAGGCTTTTTATCACAGGACAAGAAATCAGCCCTCAAAAACTTAACCGGCAGAAAATATTTTTTTGAAAAAATCCCTAAACCCCGGGGTCACAATTTCAGCAAAAATCTGACTTTTGGCAATTCACTCAAAAATGGTGCCAGAAGCTTGCAAATGATCCCCTGAAAGCTTTGGCGATGGAAACAGAAGGCTTTTGATCACAGGACAAGAAATCAGCCCTCAAAAACGTAACCGGCAGAAAATATTTTTTTGAAAAAATCCCTAAGCCCCGGGGTCACAATTTCAGCAAAAATCTGACTTTTGGCAGTTCACTCAAAAATGGTTCCAAGAGCTTAAAAATGCTCCCCTGAAAGGTTTGGCACTCGAAACAGAAGGCTTTTTATCACAGGACAAGAAATCAGCCCTCAAAAACCTAACCGGCAGAAAATATTTTTTTGAAAAAATCCCTAAGCCCCGGGGTCACAATTTCAGCGAAAATCTGACTTTTGGCAATTCACTCAAAAATGGTTCCAAGAGCTTAAAAATGCTCCCCTGAAAGGTTTGGCACTCGAAACAGAAGGCTTTTTATCACAGGACAAGAAATCAGCCCTCAAAAACTTAACCGGCAGAAATTTTTTTTTTGAAAAAATCCCTAAGCCCCGGGGTCACAATTTCAGCAAAAATCTGACTTTTGGCAATTCACTCAAAAATGGTGCCAGAAGCTTGCAAATGATCCCCTGAAAGCTTTGGCGATGGAAACAGAAGGCTTTTTATCACAGGACAAGAAATCAGCCCTCAAAAACTTAACCGGCAGAAAATATTTTTTTGAAAAAATCCCTAAGCCCCGGGGTCACAATTTCAGCAAAAATCTGACTTTTGGCAATTCACTCAAAAATGGTGCCAGAAGCTTGCAATTTCACAATTTCAGCAAAAATCTGACTTTTGGCAATTCACTCAAAAATGGTGCCAGAAGGTTGCAAATGATCCCCTGAAAGCTTTGGCGATGGAAACAGAAGGCTTTTTATCACAGGACAAGAAATCAGCCCTCAAAAACTTAACCGGCAGAAATTATTTTTTTGAAAAAAATCCTTAAGCCCCGGGGTCACAATTTCAGCAAAAATCTGACTTTTGGCAATTCACTCAAAAATGGTGCCAGAACCTTACAAATGATCCCCTGAAAGCTTTGGCGATGGAAACAGAAGGCTTTTTATCACAGGACAAGAAATCAGCCCTCAAAAACTTAACCGGCAGAAAATATTTTTTTGAAAAAATCCCTAAGCCCCGGGGTCACAATTTCAGCAAAAATCTGACTTTTGGCAATTCACTCAAAAATGGTGCCAGAAGCTTGCAAATGATCCCCTGAAAGCTTTGGCGATGGAAACAGAAGGCTTTTTATCACAGGACAAGAAATCAGCCCTCAAAAACTTAACCGGCAGAAAATTTTTTTTTGAAAAAATCCCTAAGCCCCGGGGTCACAATTTCAGCAAAAATCTGACTTTTGGCAATTCACTCAAAAATGGTGCCAGAAGCTTGCAAATGATCCCCTGAAAGCTTTGGCGATGGAAACAGAAGGCTTTTTATCACAGGACAAGAAATCAGCCCTCAAAAACTTAACCGGCAGAAAATATTTTTTTGAAAAAATCCCTAAGCCCCGGGGTCACAATTTCAGCAAAAATCTGACTTTTGGCAATTCACTCAAAAATGGTGCCAGAAGCTTGCAATTTCACAATTTCAGCAAAAATCTGACTTTTGGCAATTCACTCAAAAATGGTGCCAGAAGGTTGCAAATGATCCCCTGAAAGCTTTGGCGATGGAAACAGAAGGCTTTTTATCACAGGACAAGAAATCAGCCCTCAAAAACTTAACCGGCAGAAATTATTTTTTTGAAAAAAATCCTTAAGCCCCGGGGTCAGAATTTCAGCAAAAATCTGACTTTTGGCAATTCACTCAAAAATGGTGCCAGAACCTTACAAATGATCCCCTGAAAGCTTTGGCGATGGAAACAGAAGGCTTTTTATCACAGGACAAGAAATCAGCCCTCAAAAACTTAACCGGCAGAAAATATTTTTTTGAAAAAATCCCTAAACCCCGGGGTCACAATTTCAGCAAAAATCTGACTTTTGGCAATTCACTCAAAAATGGTGCCAGAAGCTTGCAAATGATCCCCTGAAAGCTTTGGCGATGGAAACAGAAGGCTTTTGATCACAGGACAAGAAATCAGCCCTCAAAAACGTAACCGGCAGAAAATATTTTTTTGAAAAAATCCCTAAGCCCCGGGGTCACAATTTCAGCAAAAATCTGACTTTTGGCAGTTCACTCAAAAATGGTTCCAAGAGCTTAAAAATGCTCCCCTGAAAGGTTTGGCACTCGAAACAGAAGGCTTTTTATCACAGGACAAGAAATCAGCCCTCAAAAACCTAACCGGCAGAAAATATTTTTTTGAAAAAATCCCTAAGCCCCGGGGTCACAATTTCAGCGAAAATCTGACTTTTGGCAATTCACTCAAAAATGGTTCCAAGAGCTTAAAAATGCTCCCCTGAAAGGTTTGGCACTCGAAACAGAAGGCTTTTTATCACAGGACAAGAAATCAGCCCTCAAAAACTTAACCGGCAGAAATTTTTTTTTTGAAAAAATCCCTAAGCCCCGGGGTCACAATTTCAGCAAAAATCTGACTTTTGGCAATTCACTCAAAAATGGTGCCAGAAGCTTGCAAATGATCCCCTGAAAGCTTTGGCGATGGAAACAGAAGGCTTTTTATCACAGGACAAGAAATCAGCCCTCAAAAACTTAACCGGCAGAAAATATTTTTTTGAAAAAATCCCTAAGCCCCGGGGTCACAATTTCAGCAAAAATCTGACTTTTGGCAATTCACTCAAAAATGGTGCCAGAAGCTTGCAATTTCACAATTTCAGCAAAAATCTGACTTTTGGCAATTCACTCAAAAATGGTGCCAGAAGGTTGCAAATGATCCCCTGAAAGCTTTGGCGATGGAAACAGAAGGCTTTTTATCACAGGACAAGAAATCAGCCCTCAAAAACTTAACCGGCAGAAATTATTTTTTTGAAAAAAATCCTTAAGCCCCGGGGTCACAATTTCAGCAAAAATCTGACTTTTGGCAATTCACTCAAAAATGGTGCCAGAACCTTACAAATGATCCCCTGAAAGCTTTGGCGATGGAAACAGAAGGCTTTTTATCACAGGACAAGAAATCAGCCCTCAAAAACTTAACCGGCAGAAAATATTTTTTTGAAAAAATCCCTAAGCCCCGGGGTCACAATTTCAGCAAAAATCTGACTTTTGGCAATTCACTCAAAAATGGTGCCAGAAGCTTGCAAATGATCCCCTGAAAGCTTTGGCGATGGAAACAGAAGGCTTTTTATCACAGGACAAGAAATCAGCCCTCAAAAACTTAACCGGCAGAAAATATTTTTTTGAAAAAATCCCTAAGCCCCGGGGTCACAATTTCAGCAAAAATCTGACTTTTGGCAGTTCACTCAAAAATGGTGCCAGAAGCTTGCAAAAGATCCGCTGAAAGCTTTGGCGATGGAAACAGAAGGCTTTTTATCACAGGACAAGAAATCAGCCCTCAAAAACTTAACCGGCAGAAAATATTTTTTTGAAAAAATCCCTAACCCCGGGGTCACAATTTCAGCAAAAGTCTGACTTTTGGCAATTCACTCAAAAATGGTGACAGAAGCTTGCAAATGATCCCCTGAAAGGTTTGGCACTCAAAACAGAAGGCTTTTTATCACAGGACAAGAAATCAGCCCTCAAAAACTTAACCGGCAGAAAATATTTTTTTGAAAAAATCACAAAGCCCCGGGGTCACAATTTCAGAAAAAATCTGACTTTTGGCAGTTCACTCAAAAATGGTTCCAAGAGCTTAAAAATGCTCCCCTGAAAGGTTTGGCACTCGAAACAGAAGGCTTTTTATCACAGGACAAGAAATCAGCCCTCAAAAACTTAACCGGCAGAAAATATTTTTTTGAAAAAATCCCTAAGCCCCGGGGTCACAATTTCAGCAAAAATCTGACTTTTGGCAATTCACTCAAAAATGGTGCCAGAAGGTTGCAAATGATCCCCTGAAAGCTTTGGCGATGGAAACAGAAGGCTTTTGATCACAGGACAAGAAATCAGCCCTCAAAAACCTAACCGGCAGAAAATATTTTTTTGAAAAAATCCCTAAGCCCCGGGGTCACAATTTCAGCAAAAAACTGAGTTTTGGCAATTCACTCAAAAATGGTGCCAGAAGGTTGCAAATGATCCCCTGAAAGCTTTGGCGATGGAAACAGAAGGCTTTTTATCACAGGACAAGAAATCAGCCCTCAAAAACTTAACCGGCAGAAAATATTTTTTTGAAAAAATCCCTAAGCCCCGGGGTCACAATTTCAGCAAAAATCTGACTTTTGGCAATTCACTCAAAAATGGTGCCAGAAGGTTGCAAATGATCCCCTGAAAGCTTTGGCGATGGAAACAGAAGGCTTTTGATCACAGGACAAGAAATCAGCCCTCAAAAACCTAACCGGCAGAAAATATTTTTTTGAAAAAATCCCTAAGCCCCGGGGTCACAATTTCAGCAAAAATCTGACTTTTGGCAGTTCACTCAAAAATGGTTCCAAGAGCTTAAAAATGCTCCCCTGAAAGGTTTGGCACTCGAAACAGAAGGCTTTTTATCACAGGACAAGAAATCAGCCCTCAAAAACTTAACCGGCAGAAAATATTTTTTTGAAAAAATCCCTAACCCCCGGGGTCACAATTTCAGCAAAAATCTGACTTTTGGCAGTTCACTCAAAAATTGTTCCAAGAGCTTAAAAATGCTCCCCTGAAAGGTTTGGCACTCGAAACAGAAGGCTTTTTATCACAGGACAAGAAATCAGCCCTCAAAAACTTAACCGGCAGAAAATATTTTTTTGAAAAAATCCCGAAGCCCCGGGGTCACAATTTCAGCAAAAATCTGACTTTTGGCAATTCACTCAAAAATGGTGCCAGAAGCTTACAAATGATCCCCTGAAAGCTTTGGCGATGGAAACAGAAGGCTTTTTATCACAGGACAAGAAATCAGCCCTCAAAAACTTAACCGGCAGAAAATTTTTTTTTGAAAAAATCCCTAAGCCCCGGGGTCACAATTTCAGCAAAAATCTGACTTTTGGCAATTCACTCAAAAATGGTGCCAGAAGCTTGCAAATGATCCCCTGAAAGCTTTGGCGATGGAAACAGAAGGCTTTTTATCACAGGACAAGAAATCAGCCCTCAAAAACTTAACCGGCAGAAAATATTTTTTTGAAAAAATCCCTAAGCCCCGGGGTCACAATTTCAGCAAAAATCTGACTTTTGGCAATTCACTCAAAAATGGTGCCAGAAGCTTGCAATTTCACAATTTCAGCAAAAATCTGACTTTTGGCAATTCACTCAAAAATGGTGCCAGAAGGTTGCAAATGATCCCCTGAAAGCTTTGGCGATGGAAACAGAAGGCTTTTTATCACAGGACAAGAAATCAGCCCTCAAAAACTTAACCGGCAGAAATTATTTTTTTGAAAAAAATCCTTAAGCCCCGGGGTCAGAATTTCAGTAAAAATCTGACTTTTGGCAATTCACTCAAAAATGGTGCCAGAACCTTACAAATGATCCCCTGAAAGCTTTGGCGATGGAAACAGAAGGCTTTTTATCACAGGACAAGAAATCAGCCCTCAAAAACTTAACCGGCAGAAAATATTTTTTTGAAAAAATCCCTAAACCCCGGGGTCACAATTTCAGCAAAAATCTGACTTTTGGCAATTCACTCAAAAATGGTGCCAGAAGCTTGCAAATGATCCCCAGAAAGCTTTGGCGATGGAAACAGAAGGCTTTTGATCACAGGACAAGAAATCAGCCCTCAAAAACGTAACCGGCAGAAAATATTTTTTTGAAAAAATCCCTAAGCCCCGGGGTCACAATTTCAGCAAAAATCTGACTTTTGGCAGTTCACTCAAAAATGGTTCCAAGAGCTTAAAAATGCTCCCCTGAAAGGTTTGGCACTCGAAACAGAAGGCTTTTTATCACAGGACAAGAAATCAGCCCTCAAAAACCTAACCGGCAGAAAATATTTTTTTGAAAAAATCCCTAAGCCCCGGGGTCACAATTTCAGCAAAAATCTGACTTTTGGCAATTCACTCAAAAATGGTTCCAAGAGCTTAAAAATGCTCCCCTGAAAGGTTTGGCACTCGAAACAGAAGGCTTTTTATCACAGGACAAGAAATCAGCCCTCAAAAACTTAACCGGCAGAAAATTTTTTTTTGAAAAAATCCCTAAGCCCCGGGGTCACAATTTCAGCAAAAATCTGACTTTTGGCAATTCACTCAAAAATGGTGCCAGAAGCTTGCAAATGATCCCCTGAAAGCTTTGGCGATGGAAACAGAAGGCTTTTTATCACAGGACAAGAAATCAGCCCTCAAAAACTTAACCGGCAGAAAATATTTTTTTGAAAAAATCCCTAAGCCCCGGGGTCACAATTTCAGCAAAAATCTGACTTTTGGCAATTCACTCAAAAATGGTGCCAGAAGCTTGCAAATGATCCCCTGAAAGCTTTGGCGATGGAAACAGAAGGCTTTTTATCACAGGACAAGAAATCAGCCCTCAAAAACTTAACCGGCAGAAAATATTTTTTTGAAAAAATCCCTAAGCCCCGGGGTCACAATTTCAGCAAAAATCTGACTTTTGGCAGTTCACTCAAAAATGGTTCCAAGAGCTTAAAAATGATCCCCTGAAAGGTTTGGCACTCGAAACAGAAGGCTTTTTATCACAGGACAAGAAATCAGCCCTCAAAAACTTAACCGGCAGAAAATATTTTTTTGAAAAAAACCCTAAGCCCCGGGGTCACAATTTCAGCAAAAATCTGACTTTTGGCAATTCACTCAAAAATGGTGCCAGAAGCTTGCAATTTCACAATTTCAGCAAAAATCTGACTTTTGGCAATTCACTCAAAAATGGTGCCAGAACCTTACAAATGATCCCCTGAAAGCTTTGGCGATGGAAACAGAAGGCTTTTTATCACAGGACAAGAAATCAGCCCTCAAAAACTTAACCGGCAGAAAATATTTTTTTGAAAAAATCCCTAAGCCCCGGGGTCACAATTTCAGCAAAAATCTGACTTTTGGCAATTCACTCAAAAATGGTTCCAAGAGCTTAAAAATGCTCCCCTGAAAGGTTTGGCACTCGAAACAGAAGGCTTTTTATCACAGGACAAGAAATCAGCCCTCAAAAACTTAACCGGCAGAAAATATTTTTTTGAAAAAATCCCTAAGCCCCGGGGTCACAATTTCAGCAAAAATCTGACTTTTGGCAATTTACTCAAAAATGGTGCCAGAAGCTTACAAATGACCCCCTGAAAGCTTTGGCGATGGAAACAGAAGGCTTTTTATCACAGGACAAGAAATCAGCCCTCAAAATCTTAACCGGCAGAAAATATTTTTTTGAAAAAATCCCTAAGCCCCGGGGTCACAATTTCAGCAAAAATCTGACTTTTGGCAGTTCACTCAAAAATGGTTCCAAGAGCTTAAAAATGCTCCCCTGAAAGGTTTGGCCCTCGAAACAGAAGGCTTTTTATCACAGGACAAGAAATCAGCCCTCAAAAACTTAACCGGCAGAAAATATTTTTTTGAAAAAATCCCTAAGCCCCGGGGTCACAAATTCAGCAAAAATCTGACTTTTGGCAGTTCACTCAAAAATGGTGCCAGAAGCTTGCAAATGATCCCCTGACAGCTTTGGCGATGGAAACAGAAGGCTTTTTATCACAGGACAAGAAATCAGCCCTCAAAAACTTAACCGGCAGAAAATATTTTTTTGAAAAAATCCCTAACCCCGGGGTCACAATTTCAGCAAAAGTCTGACTTTTGGCAATTCACTCAAAAATGGTGCCAGAAGCTTGCAAATGATCCCCTGAAAGGTTTGGCACTCGAAACAGAAGGCTTTTTACCACAGGACAAGAAATCAGCCCTCAAAAACTTAACCGGCAGAAAATATTTTTTTGAAAAAATCCCTAAGCCCCGGGGTCACAATTTCAGCAAAAATCTGACTTTTGGCAGTTCACTCAAAAATGGTGCCAGAAGCTTGCAAATGATCCCGTGAAAGGTTTGGCACTTGAAACAGAAGGCTTTTTATCACAGGACAAGAAATCAGCCCTCAAAAACTTAACCGGCAGAAAATATTTTTTTGAAAAAATCCCTAAGCCCTCAGAAATCAGCCCTCAACAACTTAACCGGCAGAAAATATTTTTTTGAAAAAATCCCTAAGCCCCGGGGTCACAATTTCAGCAAAAATCTGACTTTTGGCAATTCACTCAAAAATGGTGCCAGAAGCTTGCAAATGATCCCCTGAAAGCTTTGGCGATGGAAACAGAAGGCTTTTTATCACAGGACAAGAAATCAGCCCTCAAAAACTTAACCGGCAGAAAATATTTTTTTGAAAAAATCCCTAAGCCCCGGGGTCACAAATTCAGCAAAAATCTGACTTTTGGCAGTTCACTCAAAAATGGTGCCAGAAGCTTGCAAATGATCCCCTGACAGCTTTGGCGATGGAAACAGAAGGCTTTTTATCACAGGACAAGAAATCAGCCCTCAAAAACTTAACCGGCAGAAAATATTTTTTTGAAAAAATCCCTAACCCCGGGGTCACAATTTCAGCAAAAGTCTGACTTTTGGCAATTCACTCAAAAATGGTGCCAGAAGCTTGCAAATGATCCCCTGAAAGGTTTGGCACTCGAAACAGAAGGCTTTTTACCACAGGACAAGAAATCAGCCCTCAAAAACTTAACCGGCAGAAAATATTTTTTTGAAAAAATCCCTAAGCCCCGGGGTCACAATTTCAGCAAAAATCTGACTTTTGGCAGTTCACTCAAAAATGGTGCCAGAAGCTTGCAAATGATCCCGTGAAAGGTTTGGCACTTGAAACAGAAGGCTTTTTATCACAGGACAAGAAATCAGCCCTCAAAAACTTAACCGGCAGAAAATATTTTTTTGAAAAAATCCCTAAGCCCTCAGAAATCAGCCCTCAACAACTTAACCGGCAGAAAATATTTTTTTGAAAAAATCCCTAAGCCCCGGGGTCACAATTTCAGCAAAAATCTGACTTTTGGCAGTTCACTCAAAAATGGTGCCAGAAGCTTGCAAAAGATCCGCTGAAAGCTTTGGCGATGGAAACAGAAGGCTTTTTATCACAGGACAAGAAATCAGCACTCAAAAACTTAACCGGCAGAAAATATTTTTTTGAAAAAATCCCTAAGCCCCGGGGTCACAATTTCAGCAAAAATCTGACTTTTGGCAGTTCACTCAAAAATGGTGCCAGAAGCTTGCAAAAGATCCGCTGAAAGCTTTGGCGATGGAAACAGAAGGCTTTTTATCACAGGACAAGAAATCAGCCCTCAAAAACTTAACCGGCAGAAAATATTTTTTTGAAAAAATCCCTAAGCCCCGGGGTCACAATTTCAGCAAAAATCTGACTTTTGGCAGTTCACTCAAAAATGGTGCCAGAAGCTTGCAAATGATCCCCTGACAGCTTTGGCGATGGAAACAGAAGGCTTTTTATCACAGGACAAGAAATCAGCCCTCAAAAACTTAACCGGCAGAAAATATTTTTTTGAAAAAATCCCTAACCCCGGGGTCACAATTTCAGCAAAAGTCTGACTTTTGGCAATTCACTCAAAAATGGTGCCAGAACGTTACAAATGATCCCCTGAAAGGTTTGGCACTCGAAACAGAAGGCTTTTTAATCACAGGACAAGAAATCAGCCCTCAAAAACTTAACCGGCAGAAAATATTTTTTTGAAAAAATCACAAAGCCCCGGGGTCACAATTTCAGCAAAAATCTGACTTTTGGCAGTACACTCAAAAATTGTTCCAAGAGCTTAAAAATGCTCCCCTGAAAGGTTTGGCACTCGAAACAGAAGGCTTTTTATCACAGGACAAGAAATCAGCCCTCAAAAACTTAACCGGCAGAAAATATTTTTTTGAAATAATCCCTAAGCCCCGGGGTCACAATTTCAGCAAAAAACTGAGTTTTGGCAATTCACTCAAAAATGGTGCCAGAAGGTTGCAAATGATCCCCTGAAAGCTTTGGCGATGGAAACAGAAGGCTTTTTATCACAGGACAAGAAATCAGCCCTCAAAAACTTAACCGGCAGAAAATATTTTTTTGAAAAAATCCCTAATCCCCGGGGTCACAATTTCAGCAAAAATCTGACTTTTGGCAGTTCACTCAAAAATGGTTCCAAGAGCTTAAAAATGCTCCCCTGAAAGGTTTGGCACTCAAAACAGAAGGCTTTTTATCACAGGACAAGAAATCAGCCCTCAAAAACTTAACCGGCAGAAAATATTTTTTTGAAAAAATCCCTAAGCCCCGGGGTCACAATTTCAGCAAAAATCTGACTTTTGGCAATTCACTCAAAAATGGTGCCAGAAGCTTGCAAATGATCCCCTGAAAGCTTTGGCGATGGAAACAGAAGGCTTTTTATCACAGGACAAGAAATGAGCCCTCGAAAAACTTAACCGGCAGAAAATATTTTTTTGAAAAAATCCCTAAACCCCGGGGTCACAAATTCAGCAAAAATCTGACTTTTGGCAATTCACTCAAAAATGGTGCCAGAAGCTTGCAAATGATCCCCTGAAAGCTTTGGCGATGGAAACAGAAGGCTTTTGATCACAGGACAAGAAATCAGCCCTCAAAAACCTAACCGGCAGAAAATGTTTTTTTGAAAAAATCCCTAAGCCCCGGGGTCACAATTTCAGCAAAAATCTGACTTTTGGCAGTTCACTCAAAAATGGTTCCAAGAGCTTAAAAATGCTCCCCTGAAAGGTTTGGCACTCGAAACAGAAGGCTTTTTATCACAGGACAAGAAATCAGCCCTCAAAAACTTAACCGGCAGAAAATATTTTTTTGAAAAAATCCCTAAGCCCTCAGAAATCAGCCCTCAAAAACTTAACCGGCAGAAAATATTTTTTTCGAAAAAATCCCTAATCCCCGGGGTCACAATTTCAGCAAAAATCTGACTTTTGGCAATTCACTGAAAAATGGTTCCAAGAGCTTAAAAATGCTCCCCTGAAAGGCTTGGCACTCGAAACAGAAGGCTTTTTATCACAGGACAAGAAATCAGCCCTCAAAAACTTAACCGGCAGAAAATATTTTTTTGAAAAAATCCCTAAGCCCCGGGGTCACAATTTCAGCAAAAATCTGACTTTTGGCAATTTACTCAAAAATGGTGCCAGAAGCTTACAAATGACCCCCTGAAAGCTTTGGCTATGGAAACAGAAGGCTTTTTATCACAGGACAAGAAATCAGCCCTCAAAATCTTAACCGGCAGAAAATATTTTTTTGAAAAAATCCCTAAGCCGCGGGGTCACAATTTCAGCAAAAATCTGACTTTTGGCAGTTCACTCAAAAATGGTTCCAAGAGCTTAAAAATGCTCCCCTGAAAGGTTTGGCCCTCGAAACAGAAGGCTTTTTATCACAGGACAAGAAATCAGCCCTCAAAAACTTAACCGGCAGAAAATATTTTTTTGAAAAAATCCCTAACCCCGGGGTCACAATTTCAGCAAAAGTCTGACTTTTGGCAATTCACTCAAAAATGGTGCCAGAAGCTTGCAAATGATCCCCTGAAAGGTTTGGCACTCGAAACAGAAGGCTTTTTACCACAGGACAAGAAATCAGCCCTCAAAAACTTAACCGGCAGAAAATATTTTTTTGAAAAAATCCCTAAGCCCTCAGAAATCAGCCCTCAACAACTTAACCGGCAGAAAATATTTTTTTGAAAAAATCCCTAAGCCCCGGGGTCACAATTTCAGCAAAAATCTGACTTTTGGCAATTCACTCAAAAATGGTGCCAGAAGCTTGCAAATGATCCCCTGAAAGCTTTGGCGATGGAAACAGAAGGCTTTTTATCACAGGACAAGAAATCAGCCCTCAAAAACTTAACCGGCAGAAAATATTTTTTTGAAAAAATCCCTAAGCCCCGGGGTCACAATTTCAGCAAAAATCTGACTTTTGGCAGTTCACTCAAAAATGGTTCCAGAAGCTTGCAAAAGATCCGCTGAAAGCTTTGGCGATGGAAACAGAAGGCTTTTTATCACAGGACAAGAAATCAGCCCTCAAAAACTTAACCGGCAGAAAATATTTTTTTGAAAAAATCCCTAAGCCCCGGGGTCACAATTTCAGCAAAAATCTGACTTTTGGCAGTTCACTCAAAAATGGTGCCAGAAGCTTGCAAATGATCCCCTGACAGCTTTGGCGATGGAAACAGAAGGCTTTTTATCACAGGACAAGAAATCAGCCCTCAAAAACTTAACCGGCAGAAAATATTTTTTTGAAAAAATCCCTAACCCCGGGGTCACAATTTCAGCAAAAGTCTGACTTTTGGCAATTCACTCAAAAATGGTGCCAGAAGCTTGCAAATGATCCCCTGAAAGGTTTGGCACTCGAAACAGAAGGCTTTTTAATCACAGGACAAGAAATCAGCCCTCAAAAACTTAACCGGCAGAAAATATTTTTTTGAAAAAATCACAAAGCCCCGGGGTCACAATTTCAGCAAAAATCTGACTTTTGGCAGTTCACTCAAAAATGGTTCCAAGAGCTTAAAAATGCTCCCCTGAAAGGTTTGGCACTCGAAACAGAAGGCTTTTTATCACAGGACAAGAAATCAGCCCTCAAAAACTTAACCGGCAGAAAATATTTTTTTGAAAAAATCCCTAAGCCCCGGGGTCACAATTTCAGCAAAAAACTGAGTTTTGGCAATTCACTCAAAAATGGTGCCAGAAGGTTGCAAATGATCCCCTGAAAGCTTTGGCGATGGAAACAGAAGGCTTTTTATCACAGGACAAGAAATCAGCCCTCAAAAACTTAACCGGCAGAAAATATTTTTTTGAAAAAATCCCTAATCCCCGGGGTCACAATTTCAGCAAAAATCTGACTTTTGGCAGTTCACTCAAAAATGGTTCCAAGAGCTTAAAAATGCTCCCCTGAAAGGTTTGGCACTCAAAACAGAAGGCTTTTTATCACAGGACAAGAAATCAGCCCTCAAAAACTTAACCGGCAGAAAATATTTTTTTGAAAAAATCCCTAAGCCCCGGGGTCACAATTTCAGCAAAAAACTGACTTTTGGCAATTCACTCAAAAATGGTGCCAGAAGCTTGCAAATGATCCCCTGAAAGCTTTGGCGATGGAAACAGAAGGCTTTTTATCACAGGACAAGAAATCAGCCCTCAACAACTTAACCGGCAGAAAATATTTTTTTGAAAAAATCCCTAAGCCCCGGGGTCACAATTTCAGCAAAAATCTGACTTTTGGCAATTCACTCAAAAATGGTGCCAGAAGCTTGCAAATGATCCCATGAAAGCTTTGGCGATGGAAACAGAAGGCTTTTTATCACAGGACAAGAAATGAGCCCTCGAAAAACTTAACCGGCAGAAAATATTTATTTGAAAAAATCCCTAAGCCCCGGGGTCACAATTTCAGCAAAAATCTGACTTTTGGCAGTTCACTCAAAAATGGTGCCAGAAGCTTGAAAATGATCCCCTGAAAGCTTTGGCGATGTAAACAGAAGGCTTTTTATCACATGACAAGAAATCAGCCCTCAAAAACTTCACCGGCAGAAAATATTTTTTTGAAAAATTCCCTAAGCCCCGGGGTCACAATTTCAGCAAAAATCTGACTTTTGGCAGTTCACTCAAAAATTGTTCCAAGAGCTTAAAAATGCTCCCCTGAAAGGTTTGCCACTCGAAACAGAAGGCTTTTTATCACAGGACAAGAAATCAGCCCTCAAAAATTTAACCGGCAGAAAATTTTTTTTTGAAAAAATCCCTAAGCCCCGGGGTCACAATTTCAGCAAAAATCTGACTTTTGGCAATTCACTCAAAAATGGTGCCAGAAGCTTGCAAATGATCCCCTGAAAGCTTTGGCGATGGAAACAGAAGGCTTTTTATCACAGGACAAGAAATCAGCCCTCAAAAACTTAACCGGCAGAAAATATTTTTTTGAAAAAATCCCTAAGCCCCGGGGTCACAATTTCAGCAAAAATCTGACTTTTGGCAATTCACTCAAAAATGGTGCCAGAAGCTTGCAATTTCACAATTTCAGCAAAAATCTGACTTTTGGCAGTTCACTCAAAAATGGTGCCAGAAGCTTGCAAATGATCCCCTGAAAGCTTTGGCGATGGAAACAGAAGGCTTTTTATCACAGGACAAGAAATCAGCCCTCAAAAACTTAACCGGCAGAAATTATTTTTTTGAAAAAATCCTTAAGCCCCGGGGTCACAATTTCAGCAAAAATCTGACTTTTGGCAATTCACTCAAAAATCGTGCCAGAACGTTACAAATGATCCCCTGAAAGCTTTGGCGATGGAAACAGAAGGCTTTTTATCACAGGACAAGAAATCAGCCCTCAAAAACTTAACCGGCAGAAAATATTTTTTTGAAAAAATCCCTAAACCCCGGGGTCACAATTTCAGCAAAAATCTGACTTTTGGCAATTCACTCAAAAATTGTGCCAGAAGCTTGCAAATGATCCCCTGAAAGCTTTGGCGATGGAAACAGAAGGCTTTTGATCACAGGACAAGAAATCAGCCCTCAAAAACCTAACCGGCAGAAAATATTTTTTTGAAAAAATCCCTAAGCCCCGGGGTCACAATTTCAGCAAAAATCTGACTTTTGGCAGCTCACTCAAAAATGGTTCCAAGAGCTTAAAAATGCTCCCCTGAAAGGTTTGGCACTCGAAACAGAAGGCTTTTTATCACAGGACAAGAAATCAGCCCTCAAAAACTTAACCGGCAGAAAATATTTTTTTGAAAAAATCCCTAAGCCCTCAGAAATCAGCCCTCAAAAACTTAACCGGCAGAAAATATTTTTTTCGAAAAAATCCCTAAGCCCCGGGGTCACAATTTCAGCAAAAATCTGACTTTTGGCAGTTCACTCAAAAATGGTTCCAAGAGCTTAAAAATGCTCCCCTGAAAGGTTTGGCCCTCGAAACAGAAGGCTTTTTATCACAGGACAAGAAATCAGCCCTCAAAAACTTAACCGGCAGAAAATATTTTTTTGAAAAAATCCCTAAGCCCCGGGGTCACAAATTCAGCAAAAATCTGACTTTTGGCAGTTCACTCAAAAATGGTGCCAGAAGCTTGCAAATGATCCCCTGACAGCTTTGGCGATGGAAACAGAAGGCTTTTTATCACAGGACAAGAAATCAGCCCTCAAAAACTTAACCGGCAGAAAATATTTTTTTGAAAAAATCCCTAACCCCGGGGTCACAATTTCAGCAAAAGTCTGACTTTTGGCAATTCACTCAAAAATGGTGCCAGAAGCTTGCAAAAGATCCGCTGAAAGCTTTGGCGATGGAAACAGAAGGCTTTTTATCACAGGACAAGAAATCAGCCCTCAAAAACTTAACCGGCAGAAAATATTTTTTTGAAAAAATCCCTAAGCCCCGGGGTCACAATTTCAGCAAAAATCTGACTTTTGGCAGTTCACTCAAAAATGGTTCCAAGAGCTTAAAAATGCTCCCCTGAAAGGTTTGGCACTCGAAACAGAAGGCTTTTTATCACAGGACAAGAAATCAGCCCTCAAAAACTTAACCGGCAGAAAATATTTTTTTGAAAAAATCCCTAAGCCCCGGGGTCACAATTTCAGCAAAAAACTGAGTTTTGGCAATTCACTCAAAAATGGTGCCAGAAGGTTGCAAATGATCCCCTGAAAGCTTTGACGATGGAAACAGAAGGCTTTTTATCACAGGACAAGAAATCAGCCCTCAAAAACTTAACCGGCAGAAATTATTTTTTTGAAAAAATCCCTAATCCCCGGGGTCACAATTTCAGCAAAAATCTGACTTTTGGCAGTTCACTCAAAAATGGTTCCAAGAGCTTAAAAATGCTCCCCTGAAAGGTTTGGCACTCGAAACAGAAGGCTTTTTATCACAGGACAAGAAATCAGCCCTCAAAAACTTAACCGGCAGAAAATATTTTTTTGAAAAAATCCCTAAGCCCCGGGGTCACAATTTCAGCAAAAAACTGACTTTTGGCAATTCACTCAAAAATGGTGCCAGAAGGTTGCAAATGATCCCCTGAAAGGTTTGGCACTCGAAACAGAAGGCTTTTTATCACAGGACAAGAAATCAGCCCTCAAAAACTTAACCGGCAGAAAATATTTTTTTGAAAAAATCCCTAAGCCCCGGGGTCACAATTTCAGCAAAAATCTGACTTTTGGCAATTTACTCAAAAATGGTGCCAGAAGCTTACAAATGACCCCCTGAAAGCTTTGGCGATGGAAACAGAAGGCTTTTTATCACAGGACAAGAAATCAGCCCTCAAAAACTTAACCGGCAGAAAATATTTTTTTGAAAAAATCCCTAAGCCCCGGGGTCACAATTTCAGCAAAAATCTGACTTTTGGCAGTTCACTCAAAAATGGTTCCAAGAGCTTAAAAATGCTCCCCTGAAAGGTTTGGCCCTCGAAACAGAAGGCTTTTTATCACAGGACAAGAAATCAGCCCTCAAAAACTTAAGCGGCAGAAAATATTTTTTTGAAAAAATCCCTAAGCCCCGGGGTCACAAATTCAGCAAAAATCTGACTTTTGGCAGTTCACTCAAAAATGGTGCCAGAAGCTTGCAAATGATCCCCTGACAGCTTTGGCGATGGAAACAGAAGGCTTTTTATCACAGGACAAGAAATCAGCCCTCAAAAACTTAACCGGCAGAAAATATTTTTTTGAAAAAATCCCTAACCCCGGGGTCACAATTTCAGCAAAAGTCTGACTTTTGGCAATTCACTCAAAAATGGTGCCAGAAGCTTGCAAAAGATCCGCTGAAAGCTTTGGCGATGGAAACAGAAGGCTTTTTATCACAGGACAAGAAATCAGCCCTCAAAAACTTAACCGGCAGAAAATATTTTTTTGAAAAAATCCCTAAGCCCCGGGGTCACAATTTCAGCAAAAATCTGACTTTTGGCAGTTCACTCAAAAATGGTTCCAAGAGCTTAAAAATGCTCCCCTGAAAGGTTTGGCACTCGAAACAGAAGGCTTTTTATCACAGGACAAGAAATCAGCCCTCAAAAACTTAACCGGCAGAAAATATTTTTTTGAAAAAATCCCTAAGCCCCGGGGTCACAATTTCAGCAAAAAACTGAGTTTTGGCAATTCACTCAAAAATGGTGCCAGAAGGTTGCAAATGATCCCCTGAAAGCTTTGGCGATGGAAACAGAAGGCTTTTTATCACAGGACAAGAAATCAGCCCTCAAAAACTTAACCGGCAGAAAATATTTTTTTGAAAAAATCCCTAAGCCCCGGGGTCACAATTTCAGCAAAAATCTGACTTTTGGCAGTTCACTCAAAAATGGTTCCAAGAGCTTAAAAATGCTCCCCTGAAAGGTTTGGCACTCGAAACAGAAGGCTTTTTATCACAGGACAAGAAATCAGCCCTCAAAAACTTAACCGGCAGAAAATATTTTTTTGAAAAAATCCCTAAGCCCCGGGGTCACAATTTCAGCAAAAAACTGACTTTTGGCAATTCACTCAAAAATGGTGCCAGAAGGTTGCAAATGATCCCCTGAAAGCTTTGGCGATGGAAACAGAAGGCTTTTTATCACAGGACAAGTAATCAGCCCTCAACAACTTAACCGGCAGAAAATATTTTTTTGAAAAAATCCCTAAGCCCCGGGGTCACAATTTCAGCAAAAATCTGACTTTTGGCAATTCACTCAAAAATGGTGCCAGAAGGTTGCAAATGATCCCCTGAAAGCTTTGGCGATGGAAACAGAAGGCTTTTTATCACAGGACAAGAAATCAGCCCTCGAAAAACTTAACCGGCAGAAAATATTTTTTTGAAAAAATCCCTAAGCCCCGGGGTCACAATTTCAGCAAAAATCTGACTTTTGGCAGTTCACTCAAAAATGGTGCCAGAAGCTTGAAAATGATCCCCTGAAAGCTTTGGCGATGTAAACAGAAGGCTTTTTATCACAGGACAAGAAATCAGCCCTCAAAAACTTCACCGGCAGAAAATATTTTTTTGAAAAAAATCCCTAACCCCCGGGGTCACAATTTCAGCAAAAATCTGACTTTTGGCAGTTCACTCAAAAATTGTTCCAAGAGCTTAAAAATGCTCACCTGAAAGGTTTGGCACTCGAAACAGAAGGCTTTTTATCACAGGACAAGAAATCAGCCCTCAAAAACTTAACCGGCAGTAAATATTTTTTTGAAAAAATCCCTAAGCCCCGGGGTCACAATTTCAGCAAAAATCTGACTTTTGGCAATTCACTCAAAAATGGTGCCAGAAGCTTGCAAATGATCCCCTGAAAGCTTTGGCGATGGAAACAGAAGGCTTTTTATCACAGGACAAGAAATCAGCCCTCAAAAACTTAACCGGCAGAAAATATTTTTTTGAAAAAATCCCTAAGCCCCGGGGTCACAATTTCAGCAAAAATCTGACTTTTGGCAGTTCACTCAAAAATGGTTCCAAGAGCTTAAAAATGCTCCCCTGAAAGGTTTGGCGATGGAAACAGAAGACTTTTTATCACAGGACAAGAAATCAGCCCTCAAAAACTTAACCGGCAGAAAATATTTTTTTGAAAAAATCCCTAAGCCCCGGGGTCACAATTTCAGCAAAAATCTGACTTTTGGCAATTCACTCAAAAATGGTGCCAGAAGCTTGCAAATGATCCCCTGAAAGCTTTGGCGATGGAAACAGAAGGCTTTTTATCACAGGACAAGAAATCAGCTCTCAAAATCTTAACCGGTAGAAAATATTTTTTTGAAAAAATCCTTAAGGCCCGGGGTCACAATTTCAGCAAAACTCTGACTTTTGACAATTCAAACAAAAATGGTGCCAGAAGCTTACAAATGATCCCCTGAAAGCTTTGGCGATGGAAAGAGAAGGCTTTTTATCACAGGACAAGAAATCAGCCCTCAAAAACTTAACCGGCAGAAAATATTTTTTTGAAAAAATCCCTAAGCCCCGGGGTCACAATTTCAGCAAAAATCTGACTTTTGGCAATTCACTCAAAAATGGTGCCAGAAGTTTGCAAATGATCCCGTGAAAGGTTTCGCACTCGAAACAGAAGGCTTTTTATCACAGGACAAGAAATCAGCCCTCAAAAACTTAACCGGCAGAAAATATTTTTTTGAAAAAATCCCTAAGCCCCGGGGTCACAATTTCAGCAAAAATCTGGCTTTTGGCAGTTAACTCAAAAATGGTTCCAAGAGCTTAAAAATGCTCCCCTGAAAGGTTTGGCACTCGAAACAGAAGGCTTTTTATCACAGGGCAAGAAATCAGCCCTCAAAAACTTAACCGGCAGAAAATATTTTTTTGAAAAAATCCCTAAGCCCCGGGGTCACAATTTCAGCAAAAATCTGACTTTTGGCAATTCACGCAAAAATGGTGCCAGAAGCTTGCAAATGATCCCCTGAAAGGTTTGGCACTCGAAACAGAAGGCTTTTTATCACAGGACAAGAAATCAGCCCTCAAAAACTTAACCGGCAGAAAATATTTTTTTGAAAAAATCGCTAAGCCCCGGAGTCACAATTTCAGCAAAAATCTGACTTTTGGCAATTCACTCAAAAATGGTGCCAGAAGCTTGCAAATGATCCCCTGAAAGCTTTGGCGATGGAAACAGAAGGCTTTTTATCACAGGACAAGAAATCAGCCCTCAAAAACTTAACCGGCAGAAAATATTTTTTTGAAAAAATCCCTAAGCCCCGGGGTCACAATTTCAGCAAAAATCTGACTTTTGGCAGTTCACTCAAAAATTGTTCCAAGAGCTTAAAAATGCTCACCTGAAAGGTTTGGCACTCGAAACAGAAGGCTTTTTATCACAGGACAAGAAATCAGCCCTCAAAAACTTAACCGGCAGTAAATATTTTTTTGAAAAAATCCCTAAGCCCCGGGGTCACAATTTCAGCAAAAATCTGACTTTTGGCAATTCACTCAAAAATGGTGCCAGAAGCTTGCAAATGATCCCCTGAAAGCTTTGGCGATGGAAACAGAAGGCTTTTTATCACAGGACAAGAAATCAGCCCTCAAAAACTTAACCGGCAGAAAATATTTTTTTGAAAAAATCCCTAAGCCCCGGGGTCACAATTTCAGCAAAAATCTGACTTTTGGCAGTTCACTCAAAAATGGTTCCAAGAGCTTAAAAATGCTCCCCTGAAAGGTTTGGCGATGGAAACAGAAGACTTTTTATCACAGGACAAGAAATCAGCCCTCAAAAACTTAACCGGCAGAAAATATTTTTTTGAAAAAATCCCTAAGCCCCGGGGTCACAATTTCAGCAAAAATCTGACTTTTGGCAATTCACTCAAAAATGGTGCCAGAAGCTTGCAAATGATCCCCTGAAAGCTTTGGCGATGGAAACAGAAGGCTTTTTATCACAGGACAAGAAATCAGCTCTCAAAATCTTAACCGGTAGAAAATATTTTTTTGAAAAAATCCTTAAGGCCCGGGGTCACAATTTCAGCAAAACTCTGACTTTTGACAATTCAAACAAAAATGGTGCCAGAAGCTTACAAATGATCCCCTGAAAGCTTTGGCGATGGAAAGAGAAGGCTTTTTATCACAGGACAAGAAATCAGCCCTCAAAAACTTAACCGGCAGAAAATATTTTTTTGAAAAAATCCCTAAGCCCCGGGGTCACAATTTCAGCAAAAATCTGACTTTTGGCAATTCACTCAAAAATGGTGCCAGAAGTTTGCAAATGATCCCGTGAAAGGTTTCGCACTCGAAACAGAAGGCTTTTTATCACAGGACAAGAAATCAGCCCTCAAAAACTTAACCGGCAGAAAATATTTTTTTGAAAAAATCCCTAAGCCCCGGGGTCACAATTTCAGCAAAAATCTGGCTTTTGGCAGTTAACTCAAAAATGGTTCCAAGAGCTTAAAAATGCTCCCCTGAAAGGTTTGGCACTCGAAACAGAAGGCTTTTTATCACAGGGCAAGAAATCAGCCCTCAAAAACTTAACCGGCAGAAAATATTTTTTTGAAAAAATCCCTAAGCCCCGGGGTCACAATTTCAGCAAAAATCTGACTTTTGGCAATTCACGCAAAAATGGTGCCAGAAGCTTGCAAATGATCCCCTGAAAGGTTTGGCACTCGAAACAGAAGGCTTTTTATCACAGGACAAGAAATCAGCCCTCAAAAACTTAACCGGCAGAAAATATTTTTTTGAAAAAATCGCTAAGCCCCGGAGTCACAATTTCAGCAAAAATCTGACTTTTGGCAATTCACTCAAAAATGGTGCCAGAAGCTTGCAAATGATCCCCTGAAAGCTTTGGCGATGGAAACAGAAGGCTTTTTATCACAGGACAAGAAATCAGCCCTCAAAAACTTAACCGGCAGAAAATATTTTTTTGAAAAAATCCCTAAGCCCCGGGGTCACAATTTCAGCAAAGATCTGACTTTTGGCAGTTCACTCAAAAATGGTTCCAAGAGCTTAAAAATGCTCCCCTGAAAGGTTTGGCGATGGAAACAGAAGGCTTTTTATCACAGGACAAGAAATCAGCCCTCAAAAACTTAACCGGCAGAAAATATTTTTTTGAAAAAATCCCTAAGCCCCGGGGTCACAATTTCAGCAAAAATCTGACTTTTGGCAATTCACTCAAAAATGGTGCCAGAAGCTTGCAAATGATCCCCTGAAAGCTTTGGCGATGGAAACAGAAGGCTTTTTATCACAGGACAAGAAATCAGCCCTCAAAAACTTAACCGGCAGAAAATATTTTTTTGAAAAAATCCTTAAGGCCCGGGGTCACAATTTCAGCAAAACTCTGACTTTTGGCAATTCAAACAAAAATGGTGCCAGAAGCTTACAAATGATCCCCTGAAAGCTTTGGCGATGGAAACAGAAGGCTTTTTATCACAGGACAAGAAATCAGCCCTCAAAAACTTAACCAGCAGAAAATATTTTTTTGAAAAAATCCCTAAGCCCTGGGGTCACAAATTCAGCAAAAATCTGACTTTTGGCAGTTCACTCAAAAATGGTTCCAAGAGCTTAAAAATGCTCCCCTGAAAGGTTTGGCGATGGAAACAGAAGGCTTTTTATCACAGGACAAGAAATCAGCCCTCAAAAACTTAACCGGCAGAAAATATTTTTTTGAAAAAATCCCTAAGCCCCGGGGTCACAATTTCAGCAAAGATCTGACTTTTGGCAGTTCACTCAAAAATGGTTCCAAGAGCTTAAAAATGCTCCCCTGAAAGGTTTGGCGATGGAAACAGAAGGCTTTTTATCACAGGACAAGAAATCAGCCCTCAAAAACTTAACCGGCAGAAAATATTTTTTTGAAAAAATCCCTAAGCCCCGGGGTCACAATTTCAGCAAAAATCTGACTTTTGGCAATTCACTCAAAAATGGTGCCAGAAGCTTGCAAATGATCCCCTGAAAGCTTTGGCGATGGAAACAGAAGGCTTTTTATCACAGGACAAGAAATCAGCCCTCAAAAACTTAACCGGCAGAAAATATTTTTTTGAAAAAATCCTTAAGGCCCGGGGTCACAATTTCAGCAAAACTCTGACTTTTGGCAATTCAAACAAAAATGGTGCCAGAAGCTTACAAATGATCCCCTGAAAGCTTTGGCGATGGAAACAGAAGGCTTTTTATCACAGGACAAGAAATCAGCCCTCAAAAACTTAACCAGCAGAAAATATTTTTTTGAAAAAATCCCTAAGCCCTGGGGTCACAAATTCAGCAAAAATCTGACTTTTGGCAATTCACTCAAAAATGGTGCCAGAAGCTTGCAAATGATCCCCTGAAAGGTTTGGCACTTGAAACAGAAGGCTTTTTATCACAGGACAAGAAATCAGCCCTCAAAAACTTAACCGGCAGAAAATATTTTTTTGAAAAAATCCCTAAGCCCCGGGGTCACAATTTCAGCAAAAATCTGACTTTTGGCAATTCACTCAAAAATGGTGCCAGAAGCTTGCAAATGATCCCCTGAAAGCTTTGGCAATGGAAACAGAAGGCTTTTTATCACAGGACAAGAAATAAGCCCTCAAAAACTTAACCAGCAGAAAATGTTTTTTTGAAAAAATCCCTAAGCCCCGGGGTCACAATTTCAGCAAAAATCTGACTTTTGGCAATTCACTCAAAAATGGTGCCAGAAGCTTGCAAATGATCCCGTGAAAGGTTTGGCACTCGAAACAGAAGGCTTTTTATCACAGGACAAGAAATCAGCCCTCAAAAACTTAAGCGGCAGAAAATATTTTTTTGAAAAAATCCCTAAGCCCCGGGGTCACAATTTCAACAAAGATCTGACTTTTGGCAGTTCACTCAAAAATGGTTCCAAGAGCTTAAAAATGCTCCCCTGAAAGGTTTGGCACTCGAAACAGAAGGCTTTTTATCACAGGACAAGAAATCAGCCCTCAAAAACTTAACCGGCAGAAAATATTTTTTTGAAAAAATCCCTAAGCCCCGGGGTCACAATTTCAGCAAAGATGTGACTTTTGGCAGTTCACTCAAAAATGGTTCCAAGAGCTTAAAAATGCTCCCCTGAAAGGTTTGGCACTCGAAACAGAAGGCTTTTTATCACAGGACAAGAAATCAGCCCTCAAAAACTTAACTGGCAGAAAATATTTTTTTGAAAAAATCCCTAAGCCCTGGGGTCACAATTTCAGCAAAAATCTGACTTTTGGCAATTCACTCAAAAATTGTGCCAGAAGCTTGCAAATGATCCCCTGAAAGCTTTGGCGATGGAAACAGAAGGCTTTTTATCACAGGACAAGAAATCAGCCCTCAAAAACTTAACCGGCAGAAAATATTTTTTTGAAAAAATCCCTAAGCCCCGGGGTCACAATTTCAGCAAAGATCTGACTTTTGGCAGTTCACTCAAAAATGGTTCCAAGAGCTTAAAAATGCTCCCCTGAAAGGTTTGGCACTCGAAACAGAAGGCTTTTTATCACAGGACAAGAAATCAGCCCTCAAAAACTTAACCGGCAAAAATATTTTTTTGAAAAAATCTCTAAGCCCCGCGATCACAATTTCAGCAAAAAACTGACTTTTGGCAATTCACTCAAAAATGGTGCCAGAAGGTTGCAAATGATCCCTTGAAAGCTTTGGCGATGGAAACAGAAGGCTTTTTATCACAGGACAAGAAATCAGCCCTCAAAAACTTAAGCGGCAGAAAATATTTTTTTGAAAAAATCCCTAAGCCCCGGGGTCACAATTTCAGCAAAAATCTGACTTTTGGCAATTCACTCAAAAATGGTGCCAGAAGCTTGCAAATGATCCCCTGAAAGCTTTGGCGATGGAAACAGAAGGCTTTTTATCACAGGACAAGAAATCAGCCCTCAAAAACTTAACCGGCAGAAAATATTTTTTTGAAAAAATCCCTAAGCCCCGGGGTCACAATTTCAGCAGAGATCTGACTTTTGGCAGTTCACTCAAAAATGGTTCCAAGAGCTTAAAAATGCTCCCCTGAAAGGTTTGGCACTCGAAACAGAAGGCTTTTTATCACAGGAC
The DNA here is from genome assembly GCF_965112155.1 of Podarcis liolepis. Classification (NCBI taxonomy): domain Eukaryota; kingdom Metazoa; phylum Chordata; class Lepidosauria; order Squamata; family Lacertidae; genus Podarcis; species Podarcis liolepis. The sequence continues at coordinate 15,522,557 of NC_139571.1, read as the reverse complement.
AAGAAATCAGCCCTCAAAAACTTAACCGGCAGAAAATATTTTTTTGAAAAAATCCCTAAGCCCTGGGGTCACAATTTCAGCAAAGATCTGACTTTTGGCAGTTCACTCAAAAATGGTTCCAAGAGCTTAAAAATGCTCCCCTGAAAGGTTTGGCACTCGAAACAGAAGGCTTTTTATCACAGGACAAGAAATCAGCCCTCAAAAACTTAACCGGCAGAAAATATTTTTTTGAAAAAATCCGTAAGCCCCGGGGTCACAATTTCAGCAAAAATCTGACTTTTGGCAATTCACTCAAAAATGGTGCCAGAAGCTGGCAAATGATCCCCTGAAAGCTTTGGCGATGGAAACAGAAGGCTTTTTATCACAGGACAAGAAATCAGCCCTCAAAAACTTAACCGGCAGAAAATATTTTTTTGAAAAAATCCTTAAGGCCCGGGGTCACAATTTCAGCAAAACTCTTACTTTTGGCAATTCACTCAAAAATGGTGCCAGAAGGTTGCAAATGATCCCCTGAAAGCTTTGACGATGGAAACAGAAGGCTTTTTATCACAGGACAAGAAATCAGCCCTCAAAAACTTAACCGGCAGAAAATATTTTTTTGAAAAAATCCCTAAGCCCTGGGGTCACAATTTCAGCAGAGATCTGACTTTTGGCAGTTCACTCAAAAATGGTTCCAAGAGCTTAAAAATGCTCCCCTGAAAGGTTTGGCACTCGAAACAGAAGGCTTTTTATCACAGGACAAGAAATCAGCCCTCAAAAACTTAACCGGCAGAAAATATTTTTTTGAAAAAATCCCTAAGCCCTGGGGTCACAATTTCAGCAAAAATCTGACTTTTGGCAATTCACTCAAAAATGGTGCCAGAAGCTTGCAAATGATCCCCTGAAAGCTTTGGCGATGGAAACAGAAGGCTTTTTATCACAGGACAAGAAATCAGCCCTCAAAAACTTAACCGGCAGAAAATATTTTTTTGAAAAAATCCCTAAGCCCCGGGGTCACAATTTCAGCAAAGATCTGACTTTTGGCAGTTCACTCAAAAATGGTTCCAAGAGCTTAAAAATGCTCCCCTGAAAGGTTTGGCACTCGAAACAGAAGGCTTTTTATCACAGGACAAGAAATCAGCCCTCAAAAACTTCACCGGCAAAAATATTTTTTTGAAAAAATCTCTAAGCCCCGCGATCACAATTTCAGCAAAAAACTGACTTTTGGCAATTCACTCAAAAATGGTGCCAGAAGGTTGCAAATGATCCCTTGAAAGCTTTGGCGATGGAAACAGAAGGCTTTTTATCACAGGACAAGAAATCAGCCCTCAAAAACTTAAGCGGCAGAAAATATTTTTTTGAAAAAATCCCTAAGCCCCGGGGTCACAATTTCAGCAAAAATCTGACTTTTGGCAATTCACTCAAAAATGGTGCCAGAAGCTTGCAAATGATCCCCTGAAAGCTTTGGCGATGGAAACAGAAGGCTTTTTATCACAGGACAAGAAATCAGCCCTCAAAAACTTAACCGGCAGAAAATATTTTTTTGAAAAAATCCCTAAGCCCCGGGGTCACAATTTCAGCAGAGATCTGACTTTTGGCAGTTCACTCAAAAATGGTTCCAAGAGCTTAAAAATGCTCCCCTGAAAGGTTTGGCACTCGAAACAGAAGGCTTTTTATCACAGGACAAGAAATCAGCCCTCAAAAACTTAACCGGCAGAAAATATTTTTTTGAAAAAATCCCTAAGCCCTGGGGTCACAATTTCAGCAAAAATCTGACTTTTGGCAATTCACTCAAAAATTGTGCCAGAAGCTTGCAAATGATCCCCTGAAAGCTTTGGCGATGGAAACAGAAGGCTTTTTATCACAGGACAAGAAATCAGCCCTCAAAAACTTAACCGGCAGAAAATATTTTTTTGAAAAAATCCCTAAGCCCCGGGGTCACAATTTCAGCAAAGATCTGACTTTTGGCAGTTCACTCAAAAATGGTTCCAAGAGCTTAAAAATGCTCCCCTGAAAGGTTTGGCACTCGAAACAGAAGGCTTTTTATCACAGGACAAGAAATCAGCCCTCAAAAACTTCACCGGCAAAAATATTTTTTTGAAAAAATCTCTAAGCCCCGCGATCACAATTTCAGCAAAAAACTGACTTTTGGCAATTCACTCAAAAATGGTGCCAGAAGGTTGCAAATGATCCCTTGAAAGCTTTGGCGATGGAAACAGAAGGCTTTTTATCACAGGACAAGAAATCAGCCCTCAAAAACTTAACCGGCAGAAAATATTTTTTTGAAAAAATCCCTAAGCCCCGGGGTCACAATTTCAGCAAAAATCTGACTTTTGGCAATTCACTCAAAAATGCTGCCAGAAGCTTGCAAATGATCCCCTGAAAGCTTTGGCGATGGAAACAGAAGGCTTTTTATCACAGGACAAGAAATCAGCCCTCAAAAACTTAACCGGCAGAAAATATTTTTTTGAAAAAATCCCTAAGCCCCGGGGTCACAATTTCAGCAGAGATCTGACTTTTGGCAGTTCACTCAAAAATGGTTCCAAGAGCTTAAAAATGCTCCCCTGAAAGGTTTGGCACTCGAAACAGAAGGCTTTTTATCACAGGACAAGAAATCAGCCCTCAAAAACTTAACCGGCAGAAAATATTTTTTTGAAAAAATCCGTAAGCCCCGGGGTCACAATTTCAGCAAAAATCTGACTTTTGGCAATTCACTCAAAAATGGTGCCAGAAGCTGGCAAATGATCCCCTGAAAGCTTTGGCGATGGAAACAGAAGGCTTTTTATCACAGGACAAGAAATCAGCCCTCAAAAACTTAACCGGCAGAAAATATTTTTTTGAAAAAATCCTTAAGGCCCGGGGTCACAATTTCAGCAAAACTCTGACTTTTGGCAATTCACTCAAAAATGGTGCCAGAAGCTTACAAATGATCCCCTGAAAGCTTTGGTGATGGAAACAGAAGGCTTTTTATCACAGGACAAGAAATCAGCCCTCCAAAACTTAACCAGCAGAAAATATTTTTTTGAAAAAATCCCTAAGCCCCGGGGTCACAATTTCAGCAAAAATCTGACTTTTGGCAATTCACTCAAACATGGTGCCAGAAGCTTGCAAATGATCCCCTGAAAGCTTTGGCGATGGAAACAGAAGGCTTTTTATCACAGGACAAGAAATCAGCCCTCAAAAACTTAACCGGCAGAAAATATTTTTTTGAAAAAATCTCTAAGCCCCGCGATCACAATTTCAGCAAAAAACTGACTTTTGGCAATTCACTCAAAAATGGTGCCAGAAGGTTGCAAATGATCCCCTGAAAGCTTTGGCGATGGAAACAGAAGGCTTTTTATCACAGGACAAGAAATCAGCCCTCAAAAACTTAAGCGGCAGAAAATATTTTTTTGAAAAAATCCCTAAGCCCCGGGGTCACAATTTCAGCAAAAATCTGACTTTTGGCAATTCACTCAAAAATGGTGCCAGAAGCTTGCAAATGATCCCCTGAAAGCTTTGGCGATGGAAACAGAAGGCTTTTTATCACAGGACAAGAAATCAGCCCTCAAAAACTTAACCGGCAGAAAATATTTTTTTGAAAAAATCCCTAAGCCCCGGGGTCACAATTTCAGCAGAGATCTGACTTTTGGCAGTTCACTCAAAAATGGTTCCAAGAGCTTAAAAATGCTCCCCTGAAAGGTTTGGCACTCGAAACAGAAGGCTTTTTATCACAGGACAAGAAATCAGCCCTCAAAAACTTAACCGGCAGAAAATATTTTTTTGAAAAAAACCGTAAGCCCCGGGGTCACAATTTCAGCAAAAATCTGACTTTTGGCAATTCACTCAAAAATGGTGCCAGAAGCTGGCAAATGATCCCCTGAAAGCTTTGGCGATGGAAACAGAAGGCTTTTTATCACAGGACAAGAAATCAGCCCTCAAAAACTTAACCGGCAGAAAATATTTTTTTGAAAAAATCCTTAAGGCCCGGGGTCACAATTTCAGCAAAACTCTGACTTTTGGCAATTCACTCAAAAATGGTGCCAGAAGCTTACAAATGATCCCCTGAAAGCTTTGGTGATGGAAACAGAAGGCTTTTTATCACAGGACAAGAAATCAGCCCTCCAAAACTTAACCAGCAGAAAATATTTTTTTGAAAAAATCCCTAAGCCCCGGGGTCACAATTTCAGCAAAAATCTGACTTTTGGCAATTCACTCAAAAATGGTGCCAGAAGCTTGCAAATGATCCCGTGAAAGGTTTGCAACTCGAAACAGAAGGCTTTTTATCACAGGACAAGAAATCAGCCCTCAAAAACTTAACCGGCAGAAAATATTTTTTTGAAAAAATCCCTAAGCCCCGGGGTCACAATTTCAGCAAAGATCTGACTTTTGGCAGTTCACTCAAAAATGGTGCCAAGAGCTTAAAAATGCTCCCCTGAAAGTTTTGGCACTCGAAACAGAAGGCTTTTTATCACAGGACAAGAAATCAGCCCTCAAAAACTTAACCGGCAGAAAATATTTTTTTGAAAAAATCCCTAAGCCCCGGGGTCACAATTTCAGCAAAGATCTGACTTTTGGCAGTTCACTCAAAAATGGTTCCAAGAGCTTAAAAATGCTCCCCTGAAAGGTTTGGCACTCGAAACAGAAGGCTTTTTATCACAGGACAAGAAATCAGCCCTCAAAAACTTAACCGGCAAAAATATTTTTTTGAAAAAATCTCTAAGCCCCGCGATCACAATTTCAGCAAAAAACTGACTTTTGGCAATTCACTCAAAAATGGTGCCAGAAGGTTGCAAATGATCCCTTGAAAGCTTTGGCGATGGAAACAGAAGGCTTTTTATCACAGGACAAGAAATCAGCCCTCAAAAACTTAAGCGGCAGAAAATATTTTTTTGAAAAAATCCCTAAGCCCCGGGGTCACAATTTCAGCAAAAATCTGACTTTTGGCAATTCACTCAAAAATGGTGCCAGAAGCTTGCAAATGATCCCCTGAAAGCTTTGGCGATGGAAACAGAAGGCTTTTTATCACAGGACAAGAAATCAGCCCTCAAAAACTTAACCGGCAGAAAATATTTTTTTGAAAAAATCCCTAAGCCCCGGGGTCACAATTTCAGCAGAGATCTGACTTTTGGCAGTTCACTCAAAAATGGTTCCAAGAGCTTAAAAATGCTCCCCTGAAAGGTTTGGCACTCGAAACAGAAGGCTTTTTATCACAGGACAAGAAATCAGCCCTCAAAAACTTAACCGGCAGAAAATATTTTTTTGAAAAAATCCCTAAGCCCTGGGGTCACAATTTCAGCAAAAATCTGACTTTTGGCAATTCACTCAAAAATTGTGCCAGAAGCTTGCAAATGATCCCCTGAAAGGTTTGGCACTCGAAACAGAAGGCTTTTTATCACAGGACAAGAAATCAGCCCTCAAAAACTTAACCGGCAGAAAATATTTTTTTGAAAAAATCCCTAAGCCCCGGGGTCACAATTTCAGCAAAGATCTGACTTTTGGCAGTTCACTCAAAAATGGTTCCAAGAGCTTAAAAATGCTCCCCTGAAAGGTTTGGCACTCGAAACAGAAGGCTTTTTATCACAGGACAAGAAATCAGCCCTCAAAAACTTCACCGGCAAAAATATTTTTTTGAAAAAATCTCTAAGCCCCGCGATCACAATTTCAGCAAAAAACTGACTTTTGGCAATTCACTCAAAAATGGTGCCAGAAGGTTGCAAATGATCCCTTGAAAGCTTTGGCGATGGAAACAGAAGGCTTTTTATCACAGGACAAGAAATCAGCCCTCAAAAACTTAAGCGGCAGAAAATATTTTTTTGAAAAAATCCCTAAGCCCCGGGGTCACAATTTCAGCAAAAATCTGACTTTTGGCAATTCACTCAAAAATGGTGCCAGAAGCTTGCAAATGATCCCCTGAAAGCTTTGGCGATGGAAACAGAAGGCTTTTTATCACAGGACAAGAAATCAGCCCTCAAAAACTTAACCGGCAGAAAATATTTTTTTGAAAAAATCCCTAAGCCCCGGGGTCACAATTTCAGCAGAGATCTGACTTTTGGCAGTTCACTCAAAAATGGTTCCAAGAGCTTAAAAATGCTCCCCTGAAAGGTTTGGCACTCGAAACAGAAGGCTTTTTATCACAGGACAAGAAATCAGCCCTCAAAAACTTAACCGGCAGAAAATATTTTTTTGAAAAAATCCCTAAGCCCTGGGGTCACAATTTCAGCAAAAATCTGACTTTTGGCAATTCACTCAAAAATTGTGCCAGAAGCTTGCAAATGATCCCCTGAAAGGTTTGGCACTCGAAACAGAAGGCTTTTTATCACAGGACAAGAAATCAGCCCTCAAAAACTTAACCGGCAGAAAATATTTTTTTGAAAAAATCCCTAAGCCCCGGGGTCACAATTTCAGCAAAGATCTGACTTTTGGCAGTTCACTCAAAAATGGTTCCAAGAGCTTAAAAATGCTCCCCTGAAAGGTTTGGCACTCGAAACAGAAGGCTTTTTATCACAGGACAAGAAATCAGCCCTCAAAAACTTCACCGGCAAAAATATTTTTTTGAAAAAATCTCTAAGCCCCGCGATCACAATTTCAGCAAAAAACTGACTTTTGGCAATTCACTCAAAAATGGTGCCAGAAGGTTGCAAATGATCCCTTGAAAGCTTTGGCGATGGAAACAGAAGGCTTTTTATCACAGGACAAGAAATCAGCCCTCAAAAACTTAAGCGGCAGAAAATATTTTTTTGAAAAAATCCCTAAGCCCCGGGGTCACAATTTCAGCAAAAATCTGACTTTTGGCAATTCACTCAAAAATGGTGCCAGAAGCTTGCAAATGATCCCCTGAAAGCTTTGGCGATGGAAACAGAAGGCTTTTTATCACAGGACAAGAAATCAGCCCTCAAAAACTTAACCGGCAGAAAATATTTTTTTGAAAAAATCCCTAAGCCCCGGGGTCACAATTTCAGCAGAGATCTGACTTTTGGCAGTTCACTCAAAAATGGTTCCAAGAGCTTAAAAATGCTCCCCTGAAAGGTTTGGCACTCGAAACAGAAGGCTTTTTATCACAGGACAAGAAATCAGCCCTCAAAAACTTCACCGGCAAAAATATTTTTTTGAAAAAATCTCTAAGCCCCGCGATCACAATTTCAGCAAAAAACTGACTTTTGGCAATTCACTCAAAAATGGTGCCAGAAGGTTGCAAATGATCCCTTGAAAGCTTTGGCGATGGAAACAGAAGGCTTTTTATCACAGGACAAGAAATCAGCCCTCAAAAACTTAAGCGGCAGAAAATATTTTTTTGAAAAAATCCCTAAGCCCCGGGGTCACAATTTCAGCAAAAATCTGACTTTTGGCAATTCACTCAAAAATGCTGTCAGAAGCTTGCAAATGATCCCCTGAAAGCTTTGGCGATGGAAACAGAAGGCTTTTTATCACAGGACAAGAAATCAGCCCTCAAAAACTTAACCGGCAGAAAATATTTTTTTGAAAAAATCCCTAAGCCCCGGGGTCACAATTTCAGCAGAGATCTGACTTTTGGCAGTTCACTCAAAAATGGTTCCAAGAGCTTAAAAATGCTCCCCTGAAAGGTTTGGCACTCGAAACAGAAGGCTTTTTAGCACAGGACAAGAAATCAGCCCTCAAAAACTTCACCGGCAAAAATATTTTTTTGAAAAAATCTCTAAGCCCCGCGATCACAATTTCAGCAAAAATCTGACTTTTGGCAATTCACTCAAAAATGGTGCCAGAAGCTGGCAAATGATCCCCTGAAAGCTTTGGCGATGGAAACAGAAGGCTTTTTATCACAGGACAAGAAATCAGCCCTCAAAAACTTAACCGGCAGAAAATATTTTTTTGAAAAAATCCTTAAGGCCCGGGGTCACAATTTCAGCAAAACTCTGACTTTTGGCAATTCACTCAAAAATGGTGCCAGAAGCTTACAAATGATCCCCTGAAAGCTTTGGTGATGGAAACAGAAGGCTTTTTATCACAGGACAAGAAATCAGCCCTCCAAAACTTAACCAGCAGAAAATATTTTTTTGAAAAAATCCCTAAGCCCCGGGGTCACAATTTCAGCAAAAATCTGACTTTTGGCAATTCACTCAAACATGGTGCCAGAAGCTTGCAAATGATCCCCTGAAAGCTTTGGCGATGGAAACAGAAGGCTTTTTATCACAGGACAAGAAATCAGCCCTCAAAAACTTAACCGGCAGAAAATATTTTTTTGAAAAAATCTCTAAGCCCCGCGATCACAATTTCAGCAAAAAACTGACTTTTGGCAATTCACTCAAAAATGGTGCCAGAAGGTTGCAAATGATCCCCTGAAAGCTTTGGCGATGGAAACAGAAGGCTTTTTATCACAGGACAAGAAATCAGCCCTCAAAAACTTAAGCGGCAGAAAATATTTTTTTGAAAAAATCCCTAAGCCCCGGGGTCACAATTTCAGCAAAAATCTGACTTTTGGCAATTCACTCAAAAATGGTGCCAGAAGCTTGCAAATGATCCCCTGAAAGCTTTGGCGATGGAAACAGAAGGCTTTTTATCACAGGACAAGAAATCAGCCCTCAAAAACTTAACCGGCAGAAAATATTTTTTTGAAAAAATCCCTAAGCCCTGGGGTCACAATTTCAGCAGAGATCTGACTTTTGGCAGTTCACTCAAAAATGGTTCCAAGAGCTTAAAAATGCTCCCCTGAAAGGTTTGGCACTCGAAACAGAAGGCTTTTTATCACAGGACAAGAAATCAGCCCTCAAAAACTTAACCGGCAGAAAATATTTTTTTGAAAAAAACCGTAAGCCCCGGGGTCACAATTTCAGCAAAAATCTGACTTTTGGCAATTCACTCAAAAATGGTGCCAGAAGCTGGCAAATGATCCCCTGAAAGCTTTGGCGATGGAAACAGAAGGCTTTTTATCACAGGACAAGAAATCAGCCCTCAAAAACTTAACCGGCAGAAAATATTTTTTTGAAAAAATCCTTAAGGCCCGGGGTCACAATTTCAGCAAAACTCTGACTTTTGGCAATTCACTCAAAAATGGTGCCAGAAGCTTACAAATGATCCCCTGAAAGCTTTGGTGATGGAAACAGAAGGCTTTTTATCACAGGACAAGAAATCAGCCCTCCAAAACTTAACCAGCAGAAAATATTTTTTTGAAAAAATCCCTAAGCCCCGGGGTCACAATTTCAGCAAAAATCTGACTTTTGGCAATTCACTCAAAAATGGTGCCAGAAGCTTGCAAATGATCCCGTGAAAGGTTTGGCACTCGAAACAGAAGGCTTTTTATCACAGGACAAGAAATCAGCCCTCAAAAACTTAACCGGCAGAAAATATTTTTTTGAAAAAATCCCTAAGCCCCGGGGTCACAATTTCAGCAAAGATCTGACTTTTGGCAGTTCACTCAAAAATGGTGCCAAGAGCTTAAAAATGCTCCCCTGAAAGTTTTGGCACTCGAAACAGAAGGCTTTTTATCACAGGACAAGAAATCAGCCCTCAAAAACTTAACCGGCAGAATATATTTTTTTGAAAAAATCCGTAAGCCCCGGGGTCACAATTTCAGCAAAAATCTGACTTTTGGCAATTCACTCAAAAATGGTGCCAGAAGCTGGCAAATGATCCCCAGACGCTTTGGCGATGGAAACAGAAGGCTTTTTATCACAGGACAAGTAATCAGCCCTCAAAAACTTAACCAGCAGAAAATATTTTTTTGAAAAAATCTCTAAGCCCCGCGATCACAATTTCAGCAAAAAACTGACTTTTGGCAATTCACTCAAAAATGGTGCCAGAAGGTTGCAAATGATCCCCTGAAAGCTTTGGCGATGGAAACAGAAGGCTTTTTATCACAGGACAAGAAATCAGCCCTCAAAAACTTAAGCGGCAGAAAATATTTTTTTGAAAAAATCCCTAAGCCCCGGGGTCACAATTTCAGCAAAAATCTGACTTTTGGCAATTCACTCAAAAATGGTGCCAGAAGCTTGCAAATGATCCCCTGAAAGCTTTGGCGATGGAAACAGAAGGCTTTTTATCACAGGACAAGAAATCAGCCCTCAAAAACTTAACCGGCAGAAAATATTTTTTTGAAAAAATCCCTAAGCCCCGGGGTCACAATTTCAGCAGAGATCTGACTTTTGGCAGTTCACTCAAAAATGGTTCCAAGAGCTTAAAAATGCTCCCCTGAAAGGTTTGGCACTCGAAACAGAAGGCTTTTTATCACAGGACAAGAAATCAGCCCTCAAAAACTTAACCGGCAGAAAATATTTTTTTGAAAAAATCCGTAAGCCCCGGGGTCACAATTTCAGCAAAAATCTGACTTTTGGCAATTCACTCAAAAATGGTGCCAGAAGCTGGCAAATGATCCCCTGAAAGCTTTGGCGATGGAAACAGAAGGCTTTTTATCACAGGACAAGAAATCAGCCCTCAAAAACTTAACCGGCAGAAAATATTTTTTTGAAAAAATCCTTAAGGCCCGGGGTCACAATTTCAGCAAAACTCTGACTTTTGGCAATTCACTCAAAAATGGTGCCAGAAGCTTACAAATGATCCCCTGAAAGCTTTGGCGATGGAAACAGAAGGCTTTTTATCACAGGACAAGAAATCAGCCCTCCAAAACTTAATGAGCAGAAAATATTTTTTTGAAAAAATCCCTAAGCCCCGGGGTCACAATTTCAGCAAAAATCTGACTTTTGGCAATTCACTCAAAAATGGTGCCAGAAGCATGCAAATGATCCCGTGAAAGGTTTGGCACTCGAAACAGAAGGCTTTTTATCACAGGACAAGAAATCAGCCCTCAAAAACTTAACCGGCAGAAAATATTTTTTTGAAAAAATCCCTAAGCCCCGGGGTCACAATTTCAGCAAAGATCTGACTTTTGGCAGTTCACTCAAAAATGGTTCCAAGAGCTTAAAAATTCTCCCCTGAAAGGTTTGGCACTCGAAACAGAAGGCTTTTCATCACAGGACAAGAAATCAGCCCTCAAAAACTTAACCGGCAGAAAATATTTTTTTGAAAAAATCTCTAAGCCCCGCGATCACAATTTCAGCAAAAAACTGACTTTTGGCAATTCACTCAAAAATGGTGACAGAAGGTTGCAAATGATCCCCTGAAAGCTTTGGCGATGGAAACAGAAGGCTTTTTATCACAGGACAAGAAATCAGCCCTCAAAAACTTAAGCGGCAGAAAATATTTTTTTGAAAAAATCCCTAAGCCCCGGGGTCACAATTTCAGCAAAAATCTGACTTTTGGCAATTCACTCAAAAATGGTGCCAGAAGCTTGCAAATGATCCCCTGAAAGCTTTCGCGATGGAAACAGAAGGCTTTTTATCACAGGACAAGAAATCAGCCCTCAAAAACTTAACCGGCAGAAAATATTTTTTTGAAAAAATCCCTAAGCCCTGGGTCACAATTTCAGCAAAGATCTGACTTTTGGCAGTTCACTCAAAAATGGTTCCAAGAGCTTAAAAATGCTCCCCTGAAAGGTTTGGCACTCGAAACAGAAGGCTTTTTATCACAGGACAAGAAATCAGCCCTCAAAAACTTAACCGGCAGAAAATATTTTTTTGAAAAAATCCGTAAGCCCCGGGGTCACAATTTCAGCAAAAATCTGACTTTTGGCAATTCACTCAAAAATGGTGCCAGAAGCTTGCAAATGATCCCGTGAAAGGTTTGGCACTCGAAACAGAAGGCTTTTTATCACAGGACAAGAAATCAGCCCTCAAAAACTTAACCGGCAGAAAATATTTTTTTTAAAAAATCCCTAAGCCCCGGGGTCACAATTTCAGCAAAAATCTGACTTTTGGCAATTCACTCAAAAATGGTGCCAGAAGCTTGCAAATGATCCCCTGAAAGCTTTGGCGATGGAAACAGAAGGCTTTTTATCACAGGACAAGTAATCAGCCCTCAAAAACTTAACCAGCAGAAAATATTTTTTTGAAAAAATCTCTAAGCCCCGCGATCACAATTTCAGCAAAAAACTGACTTTGGGCAATTCACTCAAAAATGGTGCCAGAAGGTTGCAAATGATCCCCTGAAAGCTTTGGCGATGGAAACAGAAGGCTTTTTATCACAGGACAAGAAATCAGCCCTCAAAAACTTAAGCGGCAGAAAATATTTTTTTGAAAAAATCCCTAAGCCCCGGGGTCACAATTTCAGCAAAAATCTGACTTTTGGCAATTCACTCAAAAATGGTGCCAGAAGCTTGCAAATGATCCCCTGAAAGCTTTGGCACTCGAAACAGAAGGCTTTTTATCACAGGACAAGAAATCAGCCCTCAAAAACTTAAGCGGCAGAAAATATTTTTTTGAAAAAATCCCTAAGCCCCGGGGTCACAATTTCAGCAAAAATCTGACTTTTGGCAGTTCACTCAAAAATGGTTCCAAGAGCTTAAAAATGCTCCCCTGAAAGGTTTGGCACTCGAAACAGAAGGCTTTTTATCACAGGACAAGAAATCAGCCCTCAAAAACTTAACCGGCAGAAAATATTTTTTTGAAAAAATCCCTAAGCCCCGGGGTCACAATTTCAGCAAAAATCTGACTTTTGGCAATTCACTCAAAAATGGTGCCAGAAGCTGGCAAATGATCCCCTGAAAGCTTTGGCGATGGAAACAGAAGGCTTTTTATCACAGGACAAGAAATCAGCCCTCAAAAACTTAACCGGCAGAAAATATTTTTTTGAAAAAATCCTTAAGGCCCGGGGTCACAATTTCAGCAAAACTCTGACTTTTGGCAATTCACTCAAAAATGGTGCCAGAAGCTTACAAATGATCCCCTGAAAGCTTTGGTGATGGAAACAGAAGGCTTTTTATCACAGGACAAGAAATCAGCCCTCCAAAACTTAACCAGCAGAAAATATTTTTTTGAAAAAATCCCTAAGCCACGGGGTCACAATTTCAGCAAAAATCTGACTTTTGGCAATTCACTCAAAAATGGTGCCAGAAGCTTGCAAATGATCCCGTGAAAGGTTTGGCACTCGAAACAGAAGGCTTTTTATCACAGGACAAGAAATCAGCCCTCAAAAACTTAACCGGCAGAAAATATTTTTTTGAAAAAATCCCTAAGCCCCGGGGTCACAATTTCAGCAAAGATCTGACTTTTGGCAGTTCACTCAAAAATGGTTCCAAGAGCTTAAAAATGCTCCCCTGAAAGGTTTGGCACTCGAAACAGAAGGCTTTTTATCACAGGACAAGAAATCAGCCCTCAAAAACTTAACCGGCAGAAAATATTTTTTTGAAAAAATCTCTAAGCCCCGCGATCACAATTTCAGCAAAAATCTGACTTTTGGCAATTCACTCAAAAATGGTGCCAGAAGCTTGCAAATGATCCCCTGAAAGCTTTGGCGATGGAAACAGAAGGCTTTTTATCACAGGACAAGAAATCAGCCCTCAAAAACTTAAGCGGCAGAAAATATTTTTTTGAAAAAATCCCTAAGCCCCGGGGTCACAATTTCAGCAAAAATCTGACTTTTGGCAATTCACTCAAAAATGGTGCCAGAAGCTTGCAAATGATCCCGTGAAAGGTTTGGCACTCGAAACAGAAGGCTTTTTATCACAGGACAAGAAATCAGCCCTCAAAAACTTAACCGGCAGAAAATATTTTTTTGAAAAAATCCCTAAGCCCCGGGGTCACAATTTCAGCAAAGATCTGACTTTTGGCAGTTCACTCAAAAATGGTGCCAAGAGCTTAAAAATGCTCCCCTGAAAGTTTTGGCACTCGAAACAGAAGGCTTTTTATCACAGGACAAGAAATCAGCCCTCAAAAACTTAACCGGCAGAAAATATTTTTTTGAAAAAATCCGTAAGCCCCGGGGTCACAATTTCAGCAAAAATCTGACTTTTGGCAATTCACTCAAAAATGGTGCCAGAAGCTGGCAAATGATCCCCAGACGCTTTGGCGATGGAAACAGAAGGCTTTTTATCACAGGACAAGTAATCAGCCCTCAAAAACTTAACCAGCAGAAAATATTTTTTTGAAAAAATCTCTAAGCCCCGCGATCACAATTTCAGCAAAAAACTGACTTTTGGCAATTCACTCAAAAATGGTGCCAGAAGGTTGCAAATGATCCCCTGAAAGCTTTGGCGATGGAAACAGAAGGCTTTTTATCACAGGACAAGAAATCAGCCCTCAAAAACTTAAGCGGCAGAAAATATTTTTTTGAAAAAATCCCTAAGCCCCGGGGTCACAATTTCAGCAAAAATCTGACTTTTGGCAATTCACTCAAAAATGGTGCCAGAAGCTTGCAAATGATCCCCTGAAAGCTTTGGCGATGGAAACAGAAGGCTTTTTATCACAGGACAAGAAATCAGCCCTCAAAAACTTAACCGGCAGAAAATATTTTTTTGAAAAAATCCCTAAGCCCCGGGGTCACAATTTCAGCAGAGATCTGACTTTTGGCAGTTCACTCAAAAATGGTTCCAAGAGCTTAAAAATGCTCCCCTGAAAGGTTTGGCACTCGAAACAGAAGGCTTTTTATCACAGGACAAGAAATCAGCCCTCAAAAACTTAACCGGCAGAAAATATTTTTTTGAAAAAATCCGTAAGCCCCGGGGTCACAATTTCAGCAAAAATCTGACTTTTGGCAATTCACTCAAAAATGGTGCCAGAAGCTGGCAAATGATCCCCTGAAAGCTTTGGCGATGGAAACAGAAGGCTTTTTATCACAGGACAAGAAATCAGCCCTCAAAAACTTAACCGGCAGAAAATATTTTTTTGAAAAAATCCTTAAGGCCCGGGGTCACAATTTCAGCAAAACTCTGACTTTTGGCAATTCACTCAAAAATGGTGCCAGAAGCTTACAAATGATCCCCTGAAAGCTTTGGCGATGGAAACAGAAGGCTTTTTATCACAGGACAAGAAATCAGCCCTCCAAAACTTAATGAGCAGAAAATATTTTTTTGAAAAAATCCCTAAGCCCCGGGGTCACAATTTCAGCAAAAATCTGACTTTTGGCAATTCACTCAAAAATGGTGCCAGAAGCATGCAAATGATCCCGTGAAAGGTTTGGCACTCGAAACAGAAGGCTTTTTATCACAGGACAAGAAATCAGCCCTCAAAAACTTAACCGGCAGAAAATATTTTTTTGAAAAAATCCCTAAGCCCCGGGGTCACAATTTCAGCAAAGATCTGACTTTTGGCAGTTCACTCAAAAATGGTTCCAAGAGCTTAAAAATTCTCCCCTGAAAGGTTTGGCACTCGAAACAGAAGGCTTTTCATCACAGGACAAGAAATCAGCCCTCAAAAACTTAACCGGCAGAAAATATTTTTTTGAAAAAATCTCTAAGCCCCGCGATCACAATTTCAGCAAAAAACTGACTTTTGGCAATTCACTCAAAAATGGTGACAGAAGGTTGCAAATGATCCCCTGAAAGCTTTGGCGATGGAAACAGAAGGCTTTTTATCACAGGACAAGAAATCAGCCCTCAAAAACTTAAGCGGCAGAAAATATTTTTTTGAAAAAATCCCTAAGCCCCGGGGTCACAATTTCAGCAAAAATCTGACTTTTGGCAATTCACTCAAAAATGGTGCCAGAAGCTTGCAAATGATCCCCTGAAAGCTTTGGCGATGGAAACAGAAGGCTTTTTATCACAGGACAAGAAATCAGCCCTCAAAAACTTAACCGGCAGAAAATATTTTTTTGAAAAAATCCCTAAGCCCTGGGTCACAATTTCAGCAAAGATCTGACTTTTGGCAGTTCACTCAAAAATGGTTCCAAGAGCTTAAAAATGCTCCCCTGAAAGGTTTGGCACTCGAAACAGAAGGCTTTTTATCACAGGACAAGAAATCAGCCCTCAAAAACTTAACCGGCAGAAAATATTTTTTTGAAAAAATCCGTAAGCCCCGGGGTCACAATTTCAGCAAAAATCTGACTTTTGGCAATTCACTCAAAAATGGTGCCAGAAGCTTGCAAATGATCCCGTGAAAGGTTTGGCACTCGAAACAGAAGGCTTTTTATCACAGGACAAGAAATCAGCCCTCAAAAACTTAACCGGCAGAAAATATTTTTTTTAAAAAATCCCTAAGCCCCGGGGTCACAATTTCAGCAAAAATCTGACTTTTGGCAATTCACTCAAAAATGGTGCCAGAAGCTTGCAAATGATCCCCTGAAAGCTTTGGCGATGGAAACAGAAGGCTTTTTATCACAGGACAAGTAATCAGCCCTCAAAAACTTAACCAGCAGAAAATATTTTTTTGAAAAAATCTCTAAGCCCCGCGATCACAATTTCAGCAAAAAACTGACTTTGGGCAATTCACTCAAAAATGGTGCCAGAAGGTTGCAAATGATCCCCTGAAAGCTTTGGCGATGGAAACAGAAGGCTTTTTATCACAGGACAAGAAATCAGCCCTCAAAAACTTAAGCGGCAGAAAATATTTTTTTGAAAAAATCCCTAAGCCCCGGGGTCACAATTTCAGCAAAAATCTGACTTTTGGCAATTCACTCAAAAATGGTGCCAGAAGCTTGCAAATGATCCCCTGAAAGCTTTGGCACTCGAAACAGAAGGCTTTTTATCACAGGACAAGAAATCAGCCCTCAAAAACTTAAGCGGCAGAAAATATTTTTTTGAAAAAATCCCTAAGCCCCGGGGTCACAATTTCAGCAAAAATCTGACTTTTGGCAGTTCACTCAAAAATGGTTCCAAGAGCTTAAAAATGCTCCCCTGAAAGGTTTGGCACTCGAAACAGAAGGCTTTTTATCACAGGACAAGAAATCAGCCCTCAAAAACTTAAGCGGCAGAAAATATTTTTTTGAAAAAATCCCTAAGCCCCGGGGTCACAATTTCAGCAAAAATCTGACTTTTGGCAATTCACTCAAAAATGGTGCCAGAAGCTTGCAAATGATCCCCTGAAAGCTTTGGCGATGGAAACAGAAGGCTTTTTATCACAGGACAAGAAATCAGCCCTCAAAAACTTAACCGGCAGAAAATATTTTTTTGAAAAAATCCTTAAGGCCCGGGGTCACAATTTCAGCAAAACTCTGACTTTTGGCAATTCACTCAAAAATGGTGCCAGAAGCTTACAAATGATCCCCTGAAAGCTTTGGTGATGGAAACAGAAGGCTTTTTATCACAGGACAAGAAATCAGCCCTCCAAAACTTAACCAGCAGAAAATATTTTTTTGAAAAAATCCCTAAGCCACGGGGTCACAATTTCAGCAAAAATCTGACTTTTGGCAATTCACTCAAAAATGGTGCCAGAAGCTTGCAAATGATCCCGTGAAAGGTTTGGCACTCGAAACAGAAGGCTTTTTATCACAGGACAAGAAATCAGCCCTCAAAAACTTAACCGGCAGAAAATATTTTTTTGAAAAAATCCCTAAGCCCCGGGGTCACAATTTCAGCAAAGATCTGACTTTTGGCAGTTCACTCAAAAATGGTTCCAAGAGCTTAAAAATGCTCCCCTGAAAGGTTTGGCACTCGAAACAGAAGGCTTTTTATCACAGGACAAGAAATCAGCCCTCAAAAACTTAACCGGCAGAAAATATTTTTTTGAAAAAATCTCTAAGCCCCGCGATCACAATTTCAGCAAAAATCTGACTTTTGGCAATTCACTCAAAAATGGTGCCAGAAGCTTGCAAATGATCCCCTGAAAGCTTTGGCGATGGAAACAGAAGGCTTTTTATCACAGGACAAGAAATCAGCCCTCAAAAACTTAAGCGGCAGAAAATATTTTTTTGAAAAAATCCCTAAGCCCCGGGGTCACAATTTCAGCAAAAATCTGACTTTTGGCAATTCACTCAAAAATGGTGCCAGAAGCTTGCAAATGATCCCCTGAAAGCTTTGGCGATGGAAACAGAAGGCTTTTTATCACAGGACAAGAAATCAGCCCTCAAAAACTTAACCGGCAGAAAATATTTTTTTGAAAAAATCCCTAAGCCCCGGGGTCACAATTTCAGCAAAGATCTGACTTTTGGCAGTTCACTCAAAAATGGTTCCAAGAGCTTAAAAATGCTCCCCTGAAAGGTTTGGCACTCGAAACAGAAGGCTTTTTATCACAGGACAAGAAATCAGCCCTCAAAAACTTAACCGGCAGAAAATATTTTTTTGAAAAAATCCGTAAGCCCCGGGGTCACAATTTCAGCAAAAATCTGACTTTTGGCAATTCACTCAAAAATGGTGCCAGAAGCTGGCAAATGATCCCCAGACGCTTTGGCGATGGAAACAGAAGGCTTTTTATCACAGGACAAGAAATCAGCCCTCAAAAACTTAACCGGCAGAAAATATTTTTTTGAAAAAATCCCTAAGCCCCGGGGTCACAATTTCAGCAAAAATCTGACTTTTGGCAATTCACTCAAAAATGGTGCCAGAAGCTTGCAAATGATCCCCTGAAAGCTTTGGCGATGGAAACAGAAGGCTTTTTATCACAGGACAAGAAATCAGCCCTCAAAAACTTAACCGGCAGAAAATATTTTTTTGAAAAAATCCCTAAGCCCCGGGGTCACAATTTCAGCAAAAATCTGACTTTTGGCAATTCACTCAAAAATGGTGCCAGAAGCTTGCAAATGATCCCCTGAAAGCTTTGGCGATGGAAACAGAAGGCTTTTTATCACAGGACAAGAAATCAGCCCTCAAAAACTTAACCAGCAGAAAATATTTTTTTGAAAAAATCCCTAAGCCCCGGAGTCACAATTTCAGCAAAAATCTGACTTTTGGCAATTCACTCAAAAATGGTGCCAGAAGCTTGCAAATGACCCCGTGAAAGGTTTGGCACTCGAAACAGAAGGCTTTTTATCACAGGACAAGAAATCAGCCCTCAAAAACTTAACCGGCAGAAAATATTTTTTTGAAAAAATCCCTAAGCCCCGGGGTCACAATTTCAGCAAAGATCTGACTTTTGGCAGTTCACTCAAAAATGGTTCCAAGAGCTTAAAAATGCTCCCCTGAAAGGTTTGGCACTCGAAACAGAAGGCTTTTTATCACAGGACAAGAAATCAGCCCTCAAAAACTTAACCGGCAGAAAATATTTTTTTAAAAAAATCCCTAAGCCCCGGGGTCACAATTTCAGCAAAGATCTGACTTTTGGCAGTTCACTCAAAAATGGTTCCAAGAGCTTAAAAATGCTCCCATGAAAGGTTTGGCACTCGAAACAGAAGGCTTTTTATCACAGGACAAGAAATCAGCCCTCCAAAACTTAACCGGCAGAAAATATTTTTTTGAAAAAATCCCTAAGCCCCGGGGTCACAATTTCAGCAAAAATCTGACTTTTGGCAATTCACTCAAAAATGGTGCCAGAAGCTTGCAAATGATCCCCTGAAAGCTTTGGCGATGGAAACAGAAGGCTTTTTATCACAGGACAAGAAATCAGCCCTCAAAAACTTAACCGGCAGAAAATATTTTTTTGAAAAAATCCCTAAGCCCCGGGGTCACAATTTCAGCAAAGATCTGACTTTTGGCAGTTCACTCAAAAATGGTTCCAAGAGCTTAAAAATGCTCCCCTGAAAGGTTTGGCACTCGAAACAGAAGGCTTTTTATCACAGGACAAGAAATCAGCCCTCAAAAACTTAAGCGGCAGAAAATATTTTTTTGAAAAAATCCCTAAGCCCCGGGGTCACAATTTCAGCAAAAATCTGACTTTTGGCAATTCACTCAAAAATGGTGCCAGAAGCTTGCAAATGATCCCCTGAAAGCTTTGGCGATGGAAACAGAAGGCTTTTTATCACAGGACAAGAAATCAGCCCTCAAAAACTTAACCGGCAGAAAATATTTTTTTGAAAAAATCCCTAAGCCCCGGGGTCACAATTTCAGCAAAAATCTGACTTTTGGCAATTCACTCAAAAATGGTGCCAGAAGCTTGCAAATGATCCCCTGAAAGCTTTGGCGATGGAAACAGAAGGCTTTTTATCACAGGACAAGAAATCAGCCCTCAAAAACTTAACCAGCAGAAAATATTTTTTTGAAAAAATCCCTAAGCCCCGGAGTCACAATTTCAGCAAAAATCTGACTTTTGGCAATTCACTCAAAAATGGTGTCAGAAGCTTGCAAATGACCCCGTGAAAGGTTTGGCACTCGAAACAGAAGGCTTTTTATCACAGGACAAGAAATCAGCCCTCAAAAACTTAACCGGCAGAAAATATTTTTTTGAAAAAATCCCTAAGCCCCGGGGTCACAATTTCAGCAAAGATCTGACTTTTGGCAGTTCACTCAAAAATGGTTCCAAGAGCTTAAAAATGCTCCCCTGAAAGGTTTGGCACTCGAAACAGAAGGCTTTTTATCACAGGACAAGAAATCAGCCCTCAAAAACTTAACCGGCAGAAAATATTTTTTTAAAAAAATCCCTAAGCCCCGGGGTCACAATTTCAGCAAAGATCTGACTTTTGGCAGTTCACTCAAAAATGGTTCCAAGAGCTTAAAAATGCTCCCATGAAAGGTTTGGCACTCGAAACAGAAGGCTTTTTATCACAGGACAAGAAATCAGCCCTCCAAAACTTAACCGGCAGAAAATATTTTTTTGAAAAAATCCCTAAGCCCCGGGGTCACAATTTCAGCAAAAATCTGACTTTTGGCAATTCACTCAAAAATGGTGCCAGAAGCTTGCAAATGATCCCCTGAAAGCTTTGGCGATGGAAACAGAAGGCTTTTTATCACAGGACAAGAAATCAGCCCTCAAAAACTTAACCGGCAGAAAATATTTTTTTGAAAAAATCCCTAAGCCCCGGGGTCACAATTTCAGCAAAGATCTGACTTTTGGCAGTTCACTCAAAAATGGTTCCAAGAGCTTAAAAATGCTCCCCTGAAAGGTTTGGCACTCGAAACAGAAGGCTTTTTATCACAGGACAAGAAATCAGCCCTCAAAAACTTAAGCGGCAGAAAATATTTTTTTGAAAAAATCCCTAAGCCCCGGGGTCACAATTTCAGCAAAAATCTGACTTTTGGCAATTCACTCAAAAATGGTGCCAGAAGCTTGCAAATGATCCCCTGAAAGCTTTGGCGATGGAAACAGAAGGCTTTTTATCACAGGACAAGAAATCAGCCCTCAAAAACTTAACCGGCAGAAAATATTTTTTTGAAAAAATCCCTAAGCCCCGGGGTCACAATTTCAGCAAAGATCTGACTTTTGGCAGTTCACTCAAAAATGGTTCCAAGAGCTTAAAAATGCTCCCCTGAAAGGTTTGGCACTCGAAACAGAAGGCTTTTTATCACAGGACAAGAAATCAGCCCTCAAAAACTTAACCGGCAGAAAATATTTTTTTGAAAAAATCTCTAAGCCCCGGGATCACAATTTCAGCAAAAATCTGACTTTTGGCAATTCACTCAAAAATGGTGCCAGAAGGTTGCAAATGATCCCCTGAAAGCTTTGGCGATGGAAACAGAAGGCTTTTTATCACAGGACAAGAAATCAGCCCTCAAAAACTTAAGCGGCAGAAAATATTTTTTTGAAAAAATCCCTAAGCCCCGGGGTCACAATTTCAGCAAAAATCTGACTTTTGGCAATTCACTCAAAAATGGTGCCAGAAGCTTGCAAATGATCCCCTGAAAGCTTTGGCGATGGAAACAGAAGGCTTTTTATCACAGGACAAGAAATCAGCCCTCAAAAACTTAACCGGCAGAAAATATTTTTTTGAAAAAATCCCTAAGCCCCGGGGTCACAATTTCAGCAAAAATATGACTTTTGGCAGTTCACTCAAAAATGGTGCCAGAAGCTTGCAAATGATCCCCTGAAAGCTTTGGCGATGGAAACAGAAGGCTTTTTATCACAGGACAAGAAATCAGCCCTCAAAAACTTAACCGGCAGAAAATATTTTTTTTAAAAAATCCCTAAGCCCCGGGGTCACAATTTCAGCAAAGATCTGACTTTTGGCAGTTCACTCAAAAATGGTTCCAAGAGCTTAAAAATGCTCCCATGAAAGGTTTGGCACTCGAAACAGAAGGCTTTTTATCACAGGACAAGAAATCAGCCCTCCAAAACTTAACCGGCAGAAAATATTTTTTTGAAAAAATCCCTAAGCCCCGGGGTCACAATTTCAGCAAAAATCTGACTTTTGGCAATTCACTCAAAAATGGTGCCAGAAGCTTGCAAATGATCCCCTGAAAGCTTTGGCGATGGAAACAGAAGGCTTTTTATCACAGGACAAGAAATCAGCCCTCAAAAACTTAACCGGCAGAAAATATTTTTTTGAAAAAATCCCTAAGCCCCGGGGTCACAATTTCAGCAAAGATCTGACTTTTGGCAGTTCACTCAAAAATGGTTCCAAGAGCTTAAAAATGCTCCCCTGAAAGGTTTGGCACTCGAAACAGAAGGCTTTTTATCACAGGACAAGAAATCAGCCCTCAAAAACTTAAGCGGCAGAAAATATTTTTTTGAAAAAATCCCTAAGCCCCGGGGTCACAATTTCAGCAAAAATCTGACTTTTGGCAATTCACTCAAAAATGGTGCCAGAAGCTTGCAAATGATCCCCTGAAAGCTTTGGCGATGGAAACAGAAGGCTTTTTATCACAGGACAAGAAATCAATCCTCAAAAACTTAACCGGCAGAAAATATTTTTTTGAAAAAATCCCTAAGCCCCGGGGTCACAATTTCAGCAAAGATCTGACTTTTGGCAGTTCACTCAAAAATGGTTCCAAGAGCTTAAAAATGCTCCCCTGAAAGGTTTGGCACTCGAAACAGAAGGCTTTTTATCACAGGACAAGAAATCAGCCCTCAAAAACTTAACCGGCAGAAAATATTTTTTTGAAAAAATCTCTAAGCCCCGGGATCACAATTTCAGCAAAAATCTGACTTTTGGCAATTCACTCAAAAATGGTGCCAGAAGGTTGCAAATGATCCCCTGAAAGCTTTGGCGATGGAAACAGAAGGCTTTTTATCACAGGACAAGAAATCAGCCCTCAAAAACTTAAGCGGCAGAAAATATTTTTTTGAAAAAATCCCTAAGCCCCGGGGTCACAATTTCAGCAAAAATCTGACTTTTGGCAATTCACTCAAAAATGGTGCCAGAAGCTTGCAAATGATCCCCTGAAAGCTTTGGCGATGGAAACAGAAGGCTTTTTATCACAGGACAAGAAATCAGCCCTCAAAAACTTAACCGGCAGAAAATATTTTTTTGAAAAAATCCCTAAGCCCCGGGGTCACAATTTCAGCAAAAATATGACTTTTGGCAGTTCACTCAAAAATGGTGCCAGAAGCTTGCAAATGATCCCCTGAAAGCTTTGGCGATGGAAACACAAGGCTTTTTATCACAGGACAAGAAATCAGCCCTCAAAAACTTAATCGGCAGAAAATATTTTCTTGAAAAAATCCCTAAGCCCCGGGGTCACAATTTCAGCAAAGATCTGACTTTTGGCAGTTCACTCAAAAATGGTTCCAAGAGCTTAAAAATGCTCCCCTGAAAGGTTTGGCACTAGAAACAGAAGGCTTTTTATCACAGGACAAGAAATCAGCCCTCAAAAACTTAACCGGCAGAAAATATTTTTTTGAAAAAATCCCTAAGCCCCGGGGTCACAATTTCAGCAAAAATCTGACTTTTGGCAATTCACTCAAAAATGGTGCCAAGAGCTTAAAAATGCTCCCCTGAAAGGTTTGGCACTCGAAACAGAAGGCTTTTTATCACAGGACAAGAAATCAGCCCTCAAAAACTTAACCGGCAGAAAATATTTTTTTGAAAAAATCCCTAAGCCCCGGGGTCACAATTTCAGCAAAAATCTGACTTTTGGCAATTCACTCAAAAATGGTGCCAGAAGCTTGCAAATGATCCCCTGAAAGCTTTGGCGATGGAAACAGAAGGCTTTTTATCACAGGACAAGAAATCAGCCCTCAAAAACTTAACCGGCAGAAAATATTTTTTTGAAAAAATCCCTAAGCCCCGGGGTCACAATTTCAGCAAAGATCTGACTTTTGGCAGTACACTCAAAAATGGTGCCAGAAGCTTGCAAATGATCCCCTGAAAGCTTTGGCGATGGAAACACAAGGCTTTTTATCACAGGACAAGAAATCAGCCCTCAAAAACTTAACCGGCAGAAAATATTTTTTTGAAAAAATCCGTAAGCCCCGGGGTCACAATTTCAGCAAAAATCTGACTTTTGGCAATTCACTCAAAAATGGTGCCAGAAGCTTGCAAATGATCCCGTGAACGGTTTGGCACTCGAAACAGAAGGCTTTTTATCACAGGACAAGAAATCAGCCCTCAAAAACTTAACCGGCAGAAAATATTTTTTTGAAAAAATCCCTAAGCCCCGGGGTCACAATTTCAGCAAAGATCTGACTTTTGGCAATTCACTCAAAAATGGTGCAAAAAGCTTGAAAATGCTCTCCTGAAAGGTTTGGCACTCGAAACAGAAGGCTTTTTATCACAGGACAAGAAATCAGCCCTCAAAAACTTAACCGGCAGAAAATATTTTTTTGAAAAAATCCCTAAGCCCCGGGGTTACAATTTCAGCAAAGATCTGACTTTTGGCAGTTCACTCATAAATGGTTCCAAGAGCTTAAAAATGCTCCCCTGAAAGGTTTGGCACTCGAAACAGAAGGCTTTTTATCACAGGACAAGAAATCAGCCCTCAAAAACTTAACCGGCAGAAAATATTTTTTTGAAAAAATCCCTAAGCCCCGGGGTCACAATTTCAGCAAAAATCTGACTTTTGGCAATTCACTCAAACATGGTGCCAGAAGCTTGCAAATGCTCCCCTGAAAGCTTTGGCGATGGAAACAGAAGGCTTTTTATCACAGGACAAGAAATCAGCCCTCAAAAACTTAACCGGCAGAAAATATTTTTTAAAAAAATCCCTAAGCCCCGGGGTCACAATTTCAGCAAAGATCTGACTTTTGGCAGTTCACTCAAAAATGTTTCCAAGAGCTTACAAATGATCCCGTGAAAGGTTTGGCACTCGAAACGGAAGGCTTTTTATCACAGGACAAGAAATCAGCCCTCAAAAACTTAACCGGCAGAAAATATTTTTTTGAAAAAATCCCTAAGCCCCGGGGTCACAATTTCAGCAAAGATCTGACTTTTGGCAGTTCACTCAAAAATGGTTCCAAGAGCTTAAAAATGCTCCCCTGAAAGGTTTGGCACTCGAAACAGAAGGCTTTTTATCACAGGACAAGAAATCAGCCCTCAAAAACTTAACCGGCAGAAAATATTTTTTGTAAAAAATCCCTAAGCCCCGGGGTCACAATTTCAGCAAAGATCTGACTTTTGGCAGTTCACTCAAAAATGGTTCCAAGAGCTTAAAAATGCTCCCCTGAAAGGTTTGGCACTCGAAACAGAAGGCTTTTTATCACAGGACAAGAAATCAGCCCTCAAAAACTTAACCGGCAGAAAATACTTTTTTGAAAAAATCCCTAAGCCCCGGGGTCACAATTTCAGCAAAAATCTGACTTTTGGCAATTCACTCAAAAATGGTGCCAGAAGCTTACAAGTGATCCCCTGAAAGCTTTGGCGATGGAAACAGAAGGCTTTTTATCACAGGACAAGAAATCAGCCCTCAAAAACTTAACCAGCAGAAAATATTTTTTTGAAAAAATCCCTAAGCCCCGGTGTCACAATTTTAGCAAAAATCTGACTTTTGGCAATTCACTCAAAAATGGTGCCAGAAGCTTGCAAATGATCCCGTGAAAGGTTTGGCACTCGAAACAGAAGGCTTTTTATCACAGGACAAGAAATCAGCCCTCAAAAACTTAACCGGCAGAAATTTTTTTTTTGAAAAAATCCCTAAGCCCCGGGGTCACAATTTCAGCAAAAATCTGACTTTTGGCAGTTCACTCAAAAATGGTTCCAAGAGCTTAAAAATGCTCTCCTGAAAGGTTTGGCACTCGAAACAGAAGGCTTTTTATCACAGGACAAGAAATCAGCCCTCAAAAACTTAACCGGCAGAAAATATTTTTTTGAAAAAATCCCTAAGCCCCGGGGTTACAATTTCAGCAAAGATCTGACTTTTGGCAGTTCACTCAAAAATGGTTCCAAGAGCTTAAAAATGCTCCCCTGAAAGGTTTGGCACTCGAAACAGAAGGCTTTTTATCACAGGACAAGAAATCAGCCCTCAAAAACTTAACCGGCAGAAAATATTTTTTTGAAAAAATCCCTAAGCCCCGGGGTCACAATTTCAGCAAAGATCTGACTTTTGGGAATTCACTCAAACATGGTGCCAGAAGCTTGCAAATGATCCCCTGAAAGCTTTGGCGATGGAAACAGAAGGCTTTTTATCACAGGACACGAAATCAGCCCTCAAAAACTTAACCGGCAGAAAATATTTTTTTGAAAAAATCCCTAAGCCCCGGGGTCACAATTTCAGCAAAGATCTGACTTTTGGCAGTTCACTCAAAAATGGTGCCAGAAGCTTGCAAATGATCCCCTGAAAGCTTTGGCGATGGAAACAGAAGGCTTTTTATCACAGGACAAGAAATCAGCCCTCAAAAACTTAACCGGCAGAAAATATTTTTTTGAAAAAATCCCTAAGCCCCGGGGTCACAATTTCAGCAAAAATCTGACTTTTGGCAATTCACTCAAAAATGGTGCCAGAAGCTTGCAAATGATCCCCTGAAAGCTTTGGCGATGGAAACAGAAGGCTTTTTATCACAGGACAAGAAATCAGCCCTCAAAAATTTAACCGGCAGAAAATATTTTTTTGAAAAAATCCCTAAGCCCCGGGGTCACAATTTCAGCAAAAATCTGACTTTTGGCAATTCACTCAAAAATGGTGCCAGAAGCTTGCAAATGATCCCCTGAAAGCTTTGGCGATGGAAACACAAGGCTTTTTATCACAGGACAAGAAATCAGCCCTCAAAAACTTAACCGGCAGAAAATATTTTTTTGAAAAAATCCGTAAGCCCCGGGGTCACAATTTCAGCAAAAATCTGACTTTTGGCAATTCACTCAAAAATGGTGCCAGAAGCTTGCAAATGATCCCGTGAACGGTTTGGCACTCGAAACAGAAGGCTTTTTATCACAGGACAAGAAATCAGCCCTCAAAAACTTAACCGGCAGAAAATATTTTTTTGAAAAAATCCCTAAGCCCCGGGGTCACAATTTCAGCAAAGATCTGACTTTTGGCAATTCACTCAAAAATGGTGCAAAAAGCTTGAAAATGCTCTCCTGAAAGGTTTGGCACTCGAAACAGAAGGCTTTTTATCACAGGACAAGAAATCAGCCCTCAAAAACTTAACCGGCAGAAAATATTTTTTTGAAAAAATCCCTAAGCCCCGGGGTTACAATTTCAGCAAAGATCTGACTTTTGGCAGTTCACTCATAAATGGTTCCAAGAGCTTAAAAATGCTCCCCTGAAAGGTTTGGCACTCGAAACAGAAGGCTTTTTATCACAGGACAAGAAATCAGCCCTCAAAAACTTAACCGGCAGAAAATATTTTTTTGAAAAAATCCCTAAGCCCCGGGGTCACAATTTCAGCAAAAATCTGACTTTTGGCAATTCACTCAAACATGGTGCCAGAAGCTTGCAAATGCTCCCCTGAAAGCTTTGGCGATGGAAACAGAAGGCTTTTTATCACAGGACAAGAAATCAGCCCTCAAAAACTTAACCGGCAGAAAATATTTTTTAAAAAAATCCGTAAGGCCCGGGGTCACAATTTCAGCAAAGATCTGACTTTTGGCAGTTCACTCAAAAATGTTTCCAAGAGCTTACAAATGATCCCGTGAAAGGTTTGGCACTCGAAACGGAAGGCTTTTTATCACAGGACAAGAAATCAGCCCTCAAAAACTTAACCGGCAGAAAATATTTTTTTGAAAAAATCCCTAAGCCCCGGGGTCACAATTTCAGCAAAGATCTGACTTTTGGCAGTTCACTCAAAAATGGTTCCAAGAGCTTAAAAATGCTCCCCTGAAAGGTTTGGCACTAGAAACAGAAGGCTTTTTATCACAGGACAAGAAATCAGCCCTCAAAAACTTAACCGGCAGAAAATATTTTTTTGAAAAAATCCTTAAGGCCCGGGGTCACAATTTCAGCAAAACTCTGACTTTTGGCAATTCACTCAAAAATGGTGCCAGAAGCTTACAAATGATCCCCTGAAAGCTTTGGCGATGGAAACAGAAGGCTTTTTATCACAGGACAAGAAATCAGCCCTCAAAAACTTAACCAGCAGAAAATATTTTTTTGAAAAAATCCCTAAGCCCCGGTGTCACAATTTTAGCAAAAATCTGACTTTTGGCAATTCACTCAAAAATGGTGGCAGAAGCTTGCAAATGATCCCGTGAAAGGTTTGGCACTCGAAACAGAAGGCTTTTTATCACAGGACAAGAAATCAGCCCTCAAAAACTTAACCGGCAGAAATTTTTTTTTTGAAAAAATCCCTAAGCCCCGGGGTCACAATTTCAGCAAAAATCTGACTTTTGGCAATTCACTCAAAAATGGTGCCAAGAGCTTAAAAATGCTCCCCTGAAAGGTTTGGCACTCGAAACAGAAGGCTTTTTATCACAGGACAAGAAATCAGCCCTCAAAAACTTAACCAGCAGAAAATGTTTTTTGAAAAAATCCGTAAGCCCCGGGGTCACAATTTCAGCAAAAATCTGACTTTTGGCAATTCACTCAAAAATGGTGCCAGAAGCTTGCAAATGATCCCCTGAAAGCTTTGGCGATGGAAACAGAAGGCTTTTTATCACAGGACAAGAAATCAGCCCTCAAAAACTTAACCGGCAGAAAATATTTTTTTGAAAAAATCCCTAAGCCCCGGGGTCACAATTTCAGCAAAAATCTGACTTTTGGCAATTCACTCAAAAATGGTGCCAGAAGCTTGCAAATGATCCCCTGAAAGCTTTGGCGATGGAAACAGAAGGCTTTTTATCACAGGACAAGAAATCAGCCCTCAAAAACTTAACCGGCAGAAAATATTTTTTGAAAAAATCCTTAAGGCCCGGGGTCACAATTTCAGCAAAACTCTGACTTTTGGCAATTCACTCAAAAATGGTGCCAGAAGCTTACAAATGATCCACTGAAAGCTTTGGTGATGGAAACAGAAGGCTTTTTATCACAGGACAAGAAATCAGCCCTCAAAAACTTAAGCAGCGGAAAATATTTTTTTGAAAATATCCCTAAGCCCCGGGGTCACAATTTCAGCAAAAATCTGACTTTTGGCAATTCACTCAAAAATGGTGCCAGAAGCTTGCAAATGATCCCGTGAACGGTTTGGCACTCGAAACAGAAGGCTTTTTATCACAGGACAAGAAATCAGCCCTCAAAAACTTAACCGGCAGAAAATATTTTTTTGAAAAAATCCCTAAGCCCCGGGGTCACAATTTCAGCAAAGATCTGACTTTTGGCAATTCACTCAAAAATGGTGCAAAAAGCTTGAAAATGCTCTCCTGAAAGGTTTGGCACTCGAAACAGAAGGCTTTTTATCACAGGACAAGAAATCAGCCCTCAAAAACTTAACCGGCAGAAAATATTTTTTTGAAAAAATCCCTAAGCCCCGGGGTTACAATTTCAGCAAAGATCTGACTTTTGGCAGTTCACTCAAAAATGGTTCCAAGAGCTTAAAAATGCTCCCCTGAAAGGTTTGGCACTCGAAACAGAAGGCTTTTTATCACAGGACAAGAAATCAGCCCTCAAAAACCTAACCAGCAGAAAATATTTTTTTGAAAAAATCCCTAAGCCCCGGGGTCACAATTTCAGCAAAAATCTGACTTTTGGCAGTTCACTCAAAAATGGTGCCAACCGTTCACAAATGCTCCCCTGAAAGCTTTGGCGATGGAAACAGAAGGCTTTTTATCACAGGACAAGAAATCAGCCCTCGAAAACTTAACCGGCAGAAAATATTTTTTTGAAAAAATCCCTAAGCCCCGGGGTCACAATTTCAGCAAAAATCAGACTTTTGGCAATTCACTCAAAAATGGTGCCAAAAGGTTGAAAATGCTCTCCTGAAAGGTTTGGAACTCGAAAAAGAAGGCTTTTTATCACAGGACAAGAAATCACCCCTCAAAAACTTAACCGGCAGAAAATATTTTTTTGAAAAAATCCCTAAGCCCCGGGGTCACAATTTCAGCAAAAATCTGACTTTTGGCAATTCACTCAAACATGGTGCCAGAAGCTTGCAAATGATCCCCTGAAAGCTTTGGCGATGGAAACAGAAGGCTTTTTATCACAGGACAAGAAATCAGCCCTCAAAAACTTAACCGGCAGAAAATATTTTTTTGAAAAAATCCCTAAGCCCCGGGGTCACAATTTCAGCAATATCTGACTTTTGGCAGTTCACTCAAAAATGGTGCCAGAAGCTTGCAAATGATCCCCTGAAAGCTTTGGCGATGGAAACAGAAGGCTTTTTATCACAGGACAAGAAATCAGCCCTCAAAAACTTAACCGGCAGAAAATATTTTTTTGAAAAAATCCGTAAGCCCCGGGGTCACAATTTCAGCAAAAATCTGACTTTTGGCAATTCACTCAAAAATGGTGCCAGAAGCTTGCAAATGATCCCCTGAAAGCTTTGGCGATGGAAACAGAAGGCTTTTTATCACAGGACAAGAAATCAGCTCTCAAAAACTTAACCGGCAGAAAATATTTTTTTGAAAAAATCCCTAAGCCCCGGGGTCACAATTTCAGCAAAAATCTGACTTTTGGCAATTCACTCAAAAATGGTGCCAGAAGCTTGCAAATGATCCCCTGAAAGCTTTGGCGATGGAAACACAAGGCTTTTTATCACAGGACAAGAAATCAGCCCTCAAAAACTTAACCGGCAGAAAATATTTTTTTGAAAAAATCCCTAAGCCCCGGGGTTACAATTTCAGCAAAGATCTGACTTTTGGCAGTTCACTCAAAAATGGTTCCAAGAGCTTAAAAATGCTCCCCTGAAAGGTTTGGCACTCGAAACAGAAGGCTTTTTATCACAGGACAAGAAATCAGCCCTCAAAAACTTAACCGGCAGAAAATATTTTTTTGAAAAAATCCCTAAGCCCCGGGGTCACAATTTCAGCAAAAATCTGACTTTTGGGAATTCACTCAAACATGGTGCCAGAAGCTTGCAAATGATCCCCTGAAAGCTTTGGCGATGGAAACAGAAGGCTTTTTATCACAGGACAAGAAATCAGCCCTCAAAAACTTAACCGGCAGAAAATATTTTTTTGAAAAAATCCCTAAGCCCCGGGGTCACAATTTCAGCAAAGATCTGACTTTTGGCAGTTCACTCAAAAATGGTGCCAGAAGCTTGCAAATGATCCCCTGAAAGCTTTGGCGATGGAAACAGAAGGCTTTTTATCACAGGACAAGAAATCAGCCCTCAAAAACTTAACCGGCAGAAAATATTTTTTTGAAAAAATCCGTAAGCCCCGGGGTCACAATTTCAGCAAAAATCTGACTTTTGGCAATTCACTCAAAAATGGTTCCAAGAGCTTAAAAATGCTCCCCTGAAAGGTTTGGCACTCGAAACAGAAGGCTTTTTATCACAGGACAAGAAATCAGCCCTCAAAAACTTAACCGGCAGAAAATATTTTTTTGAAAAAATCCCTAAGCCCCGGGGTCACAATTTCAGCAAAAATCTGACTTTTGGCAATTCACTCAAAAATGGTGCCAGAAGCTTGCAAATGATCCCCTGAAAGCTTTGGCGATGGAAACACAAGGCTTTTTATCACAGGACAAGAAATCAGCCCTCAAAAACTTAACCGGCAGAAAATATTTTTTTGAAAAAATCCGTAAGCCCCGGGGTCACAATTTCAGCAAAAATCTGACTTTTGGCAATTCACTCAAAAATGGTGCCAGAAGCTTGCAAATGATCCCGTGAACGGTTTGGCACTCGAAACAGAAGGCTTTTTATCACAGGACAAGAAATCAGCCCTCAAAAACTTAACCGGCAGAAAATATTTTTTTGAAAAAATCCCTAAGCCCCGGGGTCACAATTTCAGCAAAGATCTGACTTTTGGCAATTCACTCAAAAATGGTGCAAAAAGCTTGAAAATGCTCTCCTGAAAGGTTTGGCACTCGAAACAGAAGGCTTTTTATCACAGGACAAGAAATCAGCCCTCAAAAACTTAACCGGCAGAAAATATTTTTTTGAAAAAATCCCTAAGCCCCGGGGTTACAATTTCAGCAAAGATCTGACTTTTGGCAGTTCACTCATAAATGGTTCCAAGAGCTTAAAAATGCTCCCCTGAGAGGTTTGGCACTCGAAACAGAAGGCTTTTTATCACAGGACAAGAAATCAGCCCTCAAAAACTTAACCGGCAGAAAATATTTTTTTGAAAAAATCCCTAAGCCCCGGGGTCACAATTTCAGCAAAAATCTGACTTTTGGCAATTCACTCAAACATGGTGCCAGAAGCTTGCAAATGATCCTCTGAAAGCTTTGGCGATGGAAACAGAAGGCTTTTTATCACAGGACAAGAAATCAGCCCTCAAAAACTTAACCGGCAGAAAATATTTTTTTGAAAAAATCCCTAAGCCCCGGGGTCACAATTTCAGCAAAAATCTGACTTTTGGCAATTCACTCAAACATGGTGCCAGAAGCTTGCAAATGATCCCCTGAAAGCTTTGGCGATGGAAACAGAAGGCTTTTTATAACAGGACAAGAAATCAGCCCTCAAAAACTTAACCGGCAGAAAATATTTTTTTGAAAAAATCCCTAAGCCCCGGGGTCACAATTTCAGCAAAAATCTGACTTTTGGCAATTCACTCAAAAATGGTGCCAGAAGCTTGCAAATGATCCCCTGAAAGCTTTGGCAATGGAAACACAAGGCTTTTTATCACAGGACAAGAAATCAGCCCTCAAAAACTTAACCGGCAGAAAATATTTTTTTGAAAAAATCCGTAAGCCCCGGGGTCACAATTTCAGCAAAAATCTGACTTTTGGCAATTCACTCAAAAATGGTGCCAGAAGCTTGCAAATGATCCCCTGAAAGCTTTGGCGATGGAAACAGAAGGCTTTTTATCACAGGACAAGAAATCAGCCCTCAAAAACTTAACCGGCAGAACTTTTTTTTTTGAAAAAATCCCTAAGCCCCGGGGTCACAATTTCAGCAAAAATCTGACTTTTGGCAATTCACTCAAAAATGGTGCCAGAAGCTTGCAAATGATCCCCTGAAAGCTTTGGCGATGGAAACAGAAGGCTTTTTATCACAGGACAAGAAATCAGCCCTCAAAAACTTAACCAGCAGAAAATGTTTTTTTGAAAAAATCCCTAAGCCCCGGGGTCACAATTTCAGCAAAAATCTGACTTTTGGCAATTCACTCAAAAATGGTGCCAGAAGCTTGCAAATGATCCCCTGAAAGCTTTGGCGATGGAAACAGAAGGCTTTTTATCACAGGACAAGAAATCAGCCCTCAAAAACTTAACCGGCAGAAAATATTTTTTTGAAAAAATCCGTAAGCCCCGGGGTCACAATTTCAGCAAAAATCTGACTTTTGGCAATTCACTCAAAAATGGTGCCAGAAGCTTGCAAATGATCCCCTGAAAGCTTTGGCGATGGAAACAGAAGGCTTTTTATCACAGGACAAGAAATCAGCCCTCAAAAACTTAACCAGCAGAAAATGTTTTTTTGAAAAAATCCGTAAGCCCCGGGGTCATAATTTCAGCAAAAATCTGACTTTTGGCAATTCACTCAAAAATGGTGCCAGAAGCTTGCAAATGATCCCCTGAAAGCTTTGGCGATGGAAACAGAAGGCTTTTTATCACAGGACAAGAAATCAGCCCTCAAAAACTTAACCGGCAGAAAATATTTTTTTGAAAAAATCCCTAAGCCCCGGGGTCACAATTTCAGCAAAAATCTGACTTTTGGCAATTCACTCAAAAATGGTGCCAGAAGCTTGCAAATGATCCCCTGAAAGCTTTGGCGATGGAAACAGAAGGCTTTTTATCACAGGACAAGAAATCAGCCCTCAAAAACTTAACCGGCAGAAAATATTTTTTTGAAAAAATCCCTAAGCCCCGGGGTCACAATTTCAGCAAAAATCTGACTTTTGGCAATTCACTCAAAAATGGTGCCAGAAGCTTGCAAATGATCCCCTGAAAGCTTTGGCGATGGAAACAGAAGGCTTTTTATCACAGGACAAGAAATCAGCCCTCAAAAACTTAACCGGCAGAAAATATTTTTTTGAAAAAATCCGTAAGCCCCGGGGTCACAATTTCAGCAAAAATCTGACTTTTGGCAATTCACTCAAAAATGGTGCCAAGAGCTTAAAAATGCTCCCCTGAAAGGTTTGGCACTCGAAACAGAAGGCTTTTTATCACAGGACAAGAAATCAGCCCTCAAAAACTTAACCGGCAGAAAATATTTTTTTGAAAAAATCCCTAAGCCCCGGGGTCACAATTTCAGCAAAACTCTGACTTTTGGCAATTCACTCAAAAATGGTGCCAGAAGCTTACAAATGATCCACTGAAAGCTTTGGTGATGGAAACAGAAGGCTTTTTATCACAGGACAAGAAATCAGCCCTCAAAAACTTAACCAGCAGAAAATATTTTTTTGAAAATATCCCTAAGCCCCGGGGTCACAATTTCAGCAAAAATCTGACTTTTGGCAATTCACTCAAAAATGGTGCCAGAAGCTTGCAAATGATCCCGTGAAAGGTTTGGCACTCAAAACAGAAGGCTTTTTATCACAGGACAAGAAATCAGCCCTCAAAAACTTAACCGGCAGAAATTTTTTTTTTGAAAAAATCCGTAAGCCCCGGGGCAAAAATTTCAGCAAAAATCTGACTTTTGGCAATTCACTCAAAAATGGTGCCAGAAGCTTGCAAATGATCCCCTGAAAGCTTTGGCGATGGAAACAGAAGGCTTCTTATCACAGGACAAGAAATCAGCCCTCAAAAACTTAACCGGCAGAAAATATTTTTTTGAAAAAATCCTTAAGGCCCGGGGTCACAATTTCAGCAAAAATCTGACTTTTGGCAATTCACTCAAAAATGGTGCCAGAAGCTTGCAAATGATCCCCTGAAAGCTTTGGCGATGGAAACAGAAGGCTTTTTATCACAGGACAAGAAATCAGCCCTCAAAAACTTAACCAGCAGAAAATGTTTTTTTGAAAAAATCCGTAAGCCCCGGGGTCACAATTTCAGCAAAAATCTGACTTTTGGCAATTCACTCAAAAATGGTGCCAGAAGCTTGCAAATTATCCCCTGAAAGCTTTGGCGATGGAAACAGAAGGCTTTTTATCACAGGACAAGAAATCAGCCCTCAAAAACTTAACCGGCAGAAAATATTTTTTTGAAAAAATCCCTAAGCCCTGGGGTCACAATTTCAGCAAAAATCTGACTTTTGGCAATTCACTCAAAAATGGTGCCAGAAGCTTGCAAATGATCCCCTGAAAGCTTTGGCGATGGAAACAGAAGGCTTTTTATCACAGGACAAGAAATCAGCCCTCAAAAACTTAAGCGGCAGAAAATATTTTTTTGAAAAAATCCCTAAGCCCCGGGGTCACAATTTCAGCAAAAATCTGACTTTTGGCAATTCACTCAAAAATGGTGCCAGAAGCTTGCAAATGATCCCCTGAAAGCTTTGGCGATGGAAACAGAAGGCTTTTTATCACAGGACAAGAAATCAGCCCTCAAAAACTTAACCGGCAGAAAATATTTTTTTGAAAATATCCCTAAGCCCCGGGGTCACAATTTCAGCAAAAATCTGACTTTTGGCAATTCACTCAAAAATGGTGCCAGAAGCTTGCAAATGATCCCGTGAAAGGTTTGGCACTCAAAACAGAAGGCTTTTTATCACAGGACAAGAAATCAGCCCTCAAAAACTTAAGCGACAGAAATTTTTTTTTTGAAAAAATCCCTAAGCCCCGGGGTCACAATTTCAGCAAAAATCTGACTTTTGGCAATTCACTCAAAAATGGTGCCAGAAGCTTGCAAATGATCCCGTGAAAGGTTTGGCACTCAAAACAGAAGGCTTTTTATCACAGGACAAGAAATCAGCCCTCAAAAACTTAACCGGCAGAAAATATTTTTTTGAAAAAATCCCTAAGCCCCGGGGTCACAATTTCAGCAAAAATCTGACTTTTGGCAATTCACTCAAAAATGGTGCCAGAAGCTTGCAAATGATCCCCTGAAAGCTTTGGCGATGGAAACAGAAGGCTTTTTATCACAGGACAAGAAATCAGCCCTCAAAAACTTAACCGGCAGAAAATATTTTTTTGAAAAAATCCTTAAGGCCCGGGGTCACAATTTCAGCAAAAATCTGACTTTTGGCAATTCACTCAAAAATGGTGCCAGAAGCTTGCAAATGATCCCCTGAAAGCTTTGGCGATGGAAACAGAAGGCTTTTTATCACAGGACAAGAAATCAGCCCTCAAAAACTTAACCAGCAGAAAATGTTTTTTTGAAAAAATCCCTAAGCCCCGGGGTCACAATTTCAGCAAAAATCTGACTTTTGGCAATTCACTCAAAAATGGTGCCAGAAGCTTGCAAATGATCCCCTGAAAGCTTTGGCGATGGAAACAGAAGGCTTTTTATCACAGGACAAGAAATCAGCCCTCAAAAACTTAAGCGGCAGAAAATATTTTTTTGAAAAAATCCCTAAGCCCCGGGGTCACAATTTCAGCAAAAATCTGACTTTTGGCAATTCACTCAAAAATGGTGCCAGAAGCTTGCAAATGATCCCCTGAAAGCTTTGGCGATGGAAACAGAAGGCTTTTTATCACAGGACAAGAAATCAGCCCTCAAAAACTTAACCGGCAGAAAATATTTTTTTGAAAAAATCCGTAAGCCCCGGGGTCACAATTTCAGCAAAAATCTGACTTTTGGCAATTCACTCAAAAATGGTGCCAGAAGCTTGCAAATGATCCCCTGAAAGCTTTGGCGATGGAAACAGAAGGCTTTTTATCACAGGACAAGAAATCAGCCCTCAAAAACTTAACCGGCAGAAAATATTTTTTTGAAAAAATCCGTAAGCCCCGGGGTCACAATTTCAGCAAAAATCTGACTTTTGGCAATTCACTCAAAAATGGTGCCAGAAGCTTGCAAATGATCCCCTGAAAGCTTTGGCGATGGAAACAGAAGGCTTTTTATCACAGGACAAGAAATCAGCCCTCAAAAACTTAACCGGCAGAAAATATTTTTTTGAAAAAATCCCTAAGCCCCGGGGTCACAATTTCAGCAAAACTCTGACTTTTGGCAATTCACTCAAAAATGGTGCCAGAAGCTTACAAATGATCCACTGAATGCTTTGGTGATGGAAACAGAAGGCTTTTTATCACAGGACAAGAAATCAGCCCTCAAAAACTTAACCAGCAGAAAATATTTTTTTGAAAATATCCCTAAGCCCCGGGGTCACAATTTCAGCAAAAATCTGACTTTTGGCAATTCACTCAAAAATGGTGCCAGAAGCTTGCAAATGATCCCGTGAAAGGTTTGGCACTCAAAACAGAAGGCTTTTTATCACAGGACAAGAAATCAGCCCTCAAAAACTTAACCGGCAGAAATTTTTTTTTTGAAAAAATCCCTAAGCCCCGGGGTCACAATTTCAGCAAAAATCTGACTTTTGGCAATTCACTCAAAAATGGTGCCAGAAGCTTGCAAATGATCCCCTGAAAGCTTTGGCGATGGAAACAGAAGGCTTTTTATCACAGGACAAGAAATCAGCCCTCAAAAACTTAACCGGCAGAAAATATTTTTTTGAAAAAATCCTTAAGGCCCGGGGTCACAATTTCAGCAAAAATCTGACTTTTGGCAATTCACTCAAAAATGGTGCCAGAAGCTTGCAAATGATCCCGTGAACGGTTTGGCACTCGAAACAGAAGGCTTTTTATCACAGGACAAGAAATCAGCCCTCAAAAACTTAAGCGGCAGAAAATATTTTTTTGAAAAAATCTCTAAGCCCCGGGGTCACAATTTCAGCAAAAATCTGACTTTTGGCAATTCACTCAAAAATGGTGCCAGAAGCTTGCAAATGATCCCCTGAAAGCTTTGGCGATGGAAACAGAAGGCTTTTTATCACAGGACAAGAAATCAGCCCTCAAAAACTTAACCGGCAGAAAATATTTTTTTGAAAAAATCCCTAAGCCCCGGGGTCACAATTGCAGCAAAGATCTGACTTTTGGCAATTCACTCATAAATGGTGCAAAAAGCTTGAAAATGCTCTCCTGAAAGGTTTGGCACTCGAAACAGAAGGCTTTTTATCACAGGACAAGAAATCAGCCCTCAAAAACTTAACCGGCAGAAATTTTTTTTTTGGAAAAAATCCCTAAGCCCCGGGGTCACAATTTCAGCAAAAATCTGACTTTTGGCAATTCACTCAAAAATGGTGCCAGAAGCTTGCAAATGATCCCCTGAAAGCTTTGGCGATAGAAACAGAAGGCTTTTTATCACAGGACAAGAAATCAGCCCTCAAAAACTTAACCAGCAGAAAATGTTTTTTTGAAAAAATCCCTAAGCCCCGGGGTCACAATTTCAGCAAAAATCTGACTTTTGGCAATTCACTCAAAAATGGTGCCAGAAGCTTGCAAATGATCCCCTGAAAGCTTTGGCGATGGAAACAGAAGGCTTTTTATCACAGGACAAGAAATCAGCCCTCAAAAACTTAACCGGCAGAAAATATTTTTTTGAAAAAATCCGTAAGCCCCGGGGTCACAATTTCAGCAAAAATCTGACTTTTGGCAATTCACTCAAAAATGGTGCCAGAAGCTTGCAAATGATCCCGTGAACGGTTTGGCACTCGAAACAGAAGGCTTTTTATCACAGGACAAGAAATCAGCCCTCAAAAACTTAACCGGCAGAAAATATTTTTTTGAAAAAATCCCTAAGCCCCGGGGTCACAATTTCAGCAAAGATCTGACTTTTGGCAATTCACTCAAAAATGGTGCAAAAAGCTTGAAAATGCTCTCCTGAAAGGTTTGGCACTCGAAACAGAAGGCTTTTTATCACAGGACAAGAAATCAGCCCTCAAAAACTTAACCGGCAGAAAATATTTTTTTGAAAAAATCCCTAAGCCCCGGGGTTACAATTTCAGCAAAGATCTGACTTTTGGCAGTTCACTCATAAATGGTCCCAAGAGCTTAAAAATGCTCCCCTGAAAGGTTTGGCACTCGAAACAGAAGGCTTTTTATCACAGGACAAGAAATCAGCCCTCAAAAACTTAACCGGCAGAAAATATTTTTTTGAAAAAATCCCTAAGCCCCGGGGTAACAATTTCAGCAAAAATCTGACTTTTGGCAATTCACTCAAACATGGTGCCAGAAGCTTGCAAATGATCCCCTGAAAGCTTTGGCGATGGAAACAGAAGGCTTTTTATCACAGGACAAGAAATCAGCCCTCAAAAACTTAACCGGCAGAAAATATTTTTTTGAAAAAATCCCTAAGCCCCGGGGTCACAATTTCAGCAAAGATCTGACTTTTGGCAGTTCACTCAAAAATGGTGCCAGAAGCTTGCAAATGATCCCCTGAAAGCTTTGGCGATGGAAACAGAAGGCTTTTTATAACAGGACAAGAAATCAGCCCTCAAAAACTTAACCGGCAGAAAATATTTTTTTGAAAAAATCCCTAAGCCCCGGGGTCACAATTTCAGCAATAATCTGACTTTTGGCAATTCACTCAAAAATGGTGCCAGAAGCTTGCAAATGATCCCCTGAAAGCTTTGGCGATGGAAACACAAGGCTTTTTATCACAGGACAAGAAATCAGCCCTCAAAAACTTAACCGGCAGAAAATATTTTTTTGAAAAAATCCGTAAGCCCCGGGGTCACAATTTCAGCAAAAATCTGACTTTTGGCAATTCACTCAAAAATGGTGCCAGAAGCTTGCAAATGATCCCCTGAAAGCTTTGGCGATGGAAACAGAAGGCTTTTTATCACAGGACAAGAAATCAGCCCTCAAAAACTTAACCGGCAGAAATTTTTTTTTTTGAAAAAATCCCTAAGCCCCGGGGTCACAATTTCAGCAAAAATCTGACTTTTGGCAATTCACTCAAAAATGGTGCCAGAAGCTTGCAAATGATCCCCTGAAAGCTTTGGCGATGGAAACAGAAGGCTTTTTATCACAGGACAAGAAATCAGCCCTCAAAAACTTAACCAGCAGAAAATGTTTTTTTGAAAAAATCCGTAAGCCCCGGGGTCACAATTTCAGCAAAAATCTGACTTTTGGCAATTCACTCAAAAATGGTGCCAGAAGCTTGCAAATGATCCCCTGAAAGCTTTGGCGATGGAAACAGAAGGCTTTTTATCACAGGACAAGAAATCAGCCCTCAAAAACTTAACCGGCAGAAAATATTTTTTTGAAAAAATCCGTAAGCCCCGGGGTCACAATTTCAGCAAAAATCTGACTTTTGGCAATTCACTCAAAAATGGTGCCAGAAGCTTGCAAATGATCCCCTGAAAGCTTTGGCGATGGAAACAGAAGGCTTTTTATCACAGGACAAGAAATCAGCCCTCAAAAACTTAACCGGCAGAATTTTTTTTTTTGAAAAAATCCCTAAGCCCCGGGGTCACAATTTCAGCAAAAATCTGACTTTTGGCAATTCACTCAAAAATGGTGCCAGAAGCTTGCAAATGATCCCCTGAAAGCTTTGGCGATGGAAACAGAAGGCTTTTTATCACAGGACAAGAAATCAGCCCTCAAAAACTTAACCAGCAGAAAATGTTTTTTTGAAAAAATCCGTAAGCCCCGGGGTCACAATTTCAGCAAAAAACTGACTTTTGGCAATTCACTCAAAAATGGTGCCAGAAGGTTGCAAATGATCCCCTGAAAGCTTTGGCGATGGAAACAGAAGGCTTTTTATCACAGGACAAGAAATCAGCCCTCAAAAACTTAACCGGCAGAAAATATTTTTTTGAAAAAATCCGTAAGCCCCGGGGTCACAATTTCAGCAAAAATCTGACTTTTGGCAATTCACTCAAAAATGGTGCCAGAAGCTTGCAAATGATCCCCTGAAAGCTTTGGCGATGGAAACAGAAGGCTTTTTATCACAGGACAAGAAATCAGCCCTCAAAAACTTAACCAGCAGAAAATGTTTTTTTGAAAAAATCCGTAAGCCCCGGGGTCACAATTTCAGCAAAAATCTGACTTTTGGCAATTCACTCAAAAATGGTGCCAGAAGCTTGCAAATGATCCCCTGAAAGCTTTGGCGATGGAAACAGAAGGCTTTTTATCACAGGACAAGAAATCAGCCCTCAAAAACTTAACCGGCAGAAAATATTTTTTTGAAAAAATCCCTAAGCCCCGGGGTCACAATTTCAGCAAAAATCTGACTTTTGGCAATTCACTCAAAAATGGTGCCAGAAGCTTGCAAATGATCCCCTGAAAGCTTTGGCGATGGAAACAGAAGGCTTTTTATCACAGGACAAGAAATCAGCCCTCAAAAACTTAAGCGGCAGAAAATATTTTTTTGAAAAAATCCCTAAGCCCTGGGGTCACAATTTCAGCAAAAATCTGACTTTTGGCAATTCACTCAAAAATGGTGCCAGAAGCTTGCAAATGATCCCCTGAAAGCTTTGGCGATGGAAACAGAAGGCTTTTTATCACAGGACAAGAAATCAGCCCTCAAAAACTTAACCAGCAGAAAATGTTTTTTTGAAAAAATCCGTAAGCCCCGGGGTCACAATTTCAGCAAAAAACTGACTTTTGGCAATTCACTCAAAAATGGTGCCAGAAGCTTGCAAATGATCCCCTGAAAGCTTTGGCGATGGAAACAGAAGGCTTTTTATCACAGGACAAGAAATCAGCCCTCAAAAACTTAACCGGCAGAAAATATTTTTTTGAAAAAATCCCGAAGCCCCGGGGTCACAATTTCAGCAAAAATCTGACTTTTGGCAATTCACTCAAAAATGGTGCCAGAAGCTTGCAAATGATCCCCTGAAAGCTTTGGCGATGGAAACAGAAGGCTTTTTATCACAGGACAAGAAATCAGCCCTCAAAAACTTAAGCGGCAGAAAATATTTTTTTGAAAAAATCCCTAAGCCCTGGGGTCACAATTTCAGCAAAAATCTGACTTTTGGCAATTCACTCAAAAATGGTGCCAGAAGCTTGCAAATGATCCCCTGAAAGCTTTGGCGATGGAAACAGAAGGCTTTTTATCACAGGACAAGAAATCAGCCCTCAAAAACTTAACCGGCAGAAAATATTTTTTTGAAAAAATCCGTAAGCCCCGGGGTCACAATTTCAGCAAAAATCTGACTTTTGGCAATTCACTCAAAAATGGTGCCAGAAGCTTGCAAATGATCCCCTGAAAGCTTTGGCGATGGAAACAGAAGGCTTTTTATCACAG
The DNA here is from genome assembly GCF_965112155.1 of Podarcis liolepis. Lineage (NCBI taxonomy): Eukaryota > Metazoa > Chordata > Lepidosauria > Squamata > Lacertidae > Podarcis > Podarcis liolepis. Next base: position 15,480,580 of record NC_139571.1, on the reverse strand, counting down.
GACAAGAAATCAGCCCTCAAAAACTTAACCGGCAGAAAATATTTTTTTGAAAAAATCCCTAAGCCCCGGGGTCACAATTTCAACAAAACTCTGACTTTTGGCAATTCACTCAAAAATGGTGCCAGAAGCTTACAAATGATCCACTGAAAGCTTTGGTGATGGAAACAGAAGGCTTTTTATCACAGGACAAGAAATCAGCCCTCAAAAACTTAACCAGCAGAAAATATTTTTTTGAAAATATCCCTAAGCCCTGGGGTCACAATTTCAGCAAAAATCTGACTTTTGGCAATTCACTCAAAAATGGTGCCAGAAGCTTGCAAATGATCCCCTGAAAGCTTTGGCGATGGAAACAGAAGGCTTTTTATCACAGGACAAGAAATCAGCCCTCAAAAACTTAACCAGCAGAAAATGTTTTTTTGAAAAAATCCGTAAGCCCCGGGGTCACAATTTCAGCAAAAATCTGACTTTTGGCAATTCACTCAAAAATGGTGCCAGAAGCTTGCAAATGATCCCCTGAAAGCTTTGGCGATGGAAACAGAAGGCTTTTTATCACAGGACAAGAAATCAGCCCTCAAAAACTTAACCGGCAGAAAATATTTTTTTAAAAAAATCCCTAAGCCCCGGGGTCACAATTTCAGCAAAAATCTGACTTTTGGCAATTCACTCAAAAATGGTGCCAGAAGCTTGCAAATGATCCCCTGAAAGCTTTGGCGATGGAAACAGAAGGCTTTTTATCACAGGACAAGAAATCAGCCCTCAAAAACTTAAGCGGCAGAAAATATTTTTTTGAAAAAATCCCTAAGCCCTGGGGTCACAATTTCAGCAAAAATCTGACTTTTGGCAATTCACTCAAAAATGGTGCCAGAAGCTTGCAAATGATCCCCTGAAAGCTTTGGCGATGGAAACAGAAGGCTTTTTATCACAGGACAAGAAATCAGCCCTCAAAAACTTAACCGGCAGAAAATATTTTTTTGAAAAAATCCGTAAGCCCCGGGGTCACAATTTCAGCAAAAATCTGACTTTTGGCAATTCACTCAAAAATGGTGCCAGAAGCTTGCAAATGATCCCCTGAAAGCTTTGGCGATGGAAACAGAAGGCTTTTTATCACACGACAAGAAATCAGCCCTCAAAAACTTAACCAGCAGAAAATATTTTTTTGAAAATATCCCTAAGCCCCGGGGTCACAATTTCAGCAAAAAACTGACTTTTGGCAATTCACTCAAAAATGGTGCCAGAAGCTTGCAAATGATCCCGTGAAAGGTTTGGCACTCAAAACAGAAGGCTTTTTATCACAGGACAAGAAATCAGCCCTCAAAAACTTAACCGGCAGAAATTTTTTTTTTGAAAAAATCCCTAAGCCCCGGGGTCACAATTTCAGCAAAAATCTGACTTTTGGCAATTCACTCATAAATGGTGCCAGAAGCTTGCAAATGATCCCCTGAAAGCTTTGGCGATGGAAACAGAAGGCTTTTTATCACAGGACAAGAAATCAGCCCTCAAAAACTTAACCGGCAGAAAATATTTTTTTGAAAAAATCCTTAAGGCCCGGGGTCACAATTTCAGCAAAAATCTGACTTTTGGCAATTCACTCAAAAATGGTGCCAGAAGCTTGCAAATGATCCCCTGAAAGCTTTGGCGATGGAAACAGAAGGCTTTTTATCACAGGACAAGAAATCAGCCCTCAAAAACTTAACCAGCAGAAAATGTTTTTTTGAAAAAATCCGTAAGCCCCGGGGTCACAATTTCAGCAAAAAACTGACTTTTGGCAATTCACTCAAAAATGGTGCCAGAAGGTTGCAAATGATCCCCTGAAAGCTTTGGCGATGGAAACAGAAGGCTTTTTATCACAGGACAAGAAATCAGCCCTCAAAAACTTAACCGGCAGAAAATATTTTTTTGAAAAAATCCGTAAGCCCCGGGGTCACAATTTCAGCAAAAATCTGACTTTTGGCAATTCACTCAAAAATGGTGCCAGAAGCTTGCAAATGATCCCCTGAAAGCTTTGGCGATGGAAGCAGAAGGCTTTTTATCACAGGACAAGAAATCAGCCCTCAAAAACTTAACCAGCAGAAAATGTTTTTTTGAAAAAATCCGTAAGCCCCGGGGTCACAATTTCAGCAAAAATCTGACTTTTGGCAATTCACTCAAAAATGGTGCCAGAAGCTTGCAAATGATCCCCTGAAAGCTTTGGCGATGGAAACAGAAGGCTTTTTATCACAGGACAAGAAATCAGCCCTCAAAAACTTAACCAGCAGAAAATATTTTTTTGAAAATATCCCTAAGCCCCGGGGTCACAATTTCAGCAAAAATCTGACTTTTGGCAATTCACTCAAAAATGGTGCCAGAAGCTTGCAAATGATCCCGTGAAAGGTTTGGCACTCAAAACAGAAGGCTTTTTATCACAGGACAAGAAATCAGCCCTCAAAGACTTAACCGGCAGAAATTTTTTTTTTGAAAAAATCCCTAAGCCCCGGGGTCACAATTTCAGCAAAAATCTGACTTTTGGCAATTCACTCAAAAATGGTGCCAGAAGCTTGCAAATGATCCCCTGAAAGCTTTGGCGATGGAAACAGAAGGCTTTTTATCACAGGACAAGAAATCAGCCCTCAAAAACTTAACCGGCAGAAAATATTTTTTTGAAAAAATCCTTAAGGCCCGGGGTCACAATTTCAGCAAAAATCTGACTTTTGGCAATTCACTCAAAAATGGTGCCAGAAGCTTGCAAATGATCCCCTGAAAGCTTTGGCGATGGAAACAGAAGGCTTTTTATCACAGGACAAGAAATCAGCCCTCAAAAACTTAACCAGCAGAAAATGTTTTTTTGAAAAAATCCGTAAGCCCCGGGGTCACAATTTCAGCAAAAAACTGACTTTTGGCAATTCACTCAAAAATGGTGCCAGAAGGTTGCAAATGATCCCCTGAAAGCTTTGGCGATGGAAACAGAAGGCTTTTTATCACAGGACAAGAAATCAGCCCTCAAAAACTTAACCGGCAGAAAATATTTTTTTGAAAAAATCCGTAAGCCCCGGGGTCACAATTTCAGCAAAAATCTGACTTTTGGCAATTCACTCAAAAATGGTGCCAGAAGCTTGCAAATGATCCCCTGAAAGCTTTGGCGATGGAAACAGAAGGCTTTTTATCACAGGACAAGAAATCAGCCCTCAAAAACTTAACCAGCAGAAAATGTTTTTTTGAAAAAATCCGTAAGCCCCGGGGTCACAATTTCAGCAAAAATCTGACTTTTGGCAATTCACTCAAAAATGGTGCCAGAAGCTTGCAAATGATCCCCTGAAAGCTTTGGCGATGGAAACAGAAGGCTTTTTATCACAGGACAAGAAATCAGCCCTCAAAAACTTAACCGGCAGAAAATATTTTTTTGAAAAAATCCCTAAGCCCCGGGGTCACAATTTCAGCAAAAATCTGACTTTTGGCAATTCACTCAAAAATGGTGCCAGAAGCTTGCAAATGATCCCCTGAAAGCTTTGGCGATGGAAACAGAAGGCTTTTTATCACAGGACAAGAAATCAGCCCTCAAAAACTTAAGCGGCAGAAAATATTTTTTTGAAAAAATCCCTAAGCCCTGGGGTCACAATTTCAGCAAAAATCTGACTTTTGGCAATTCACTCAAAAATGGTGCCAGAAGCTTGCAAATGATCCCCTGAAAGCTTTGGCGATGGAAACAGAAGGCTTTTTATCACAGGACAAGAAATCAGCCCTCAAAAACTTAACCGGCAGAAAATTTTTTTTTGAAAAAATCCGTAAGCCCCGGGGTCACAATTTCAGCAAAAATCTGACTTTTGGCAATTCACTCAAAAATGGTGCCAGAAGCTTGCAAATGATCCCCTGAAAGCTTTGGCGATGGAAACAGAAGGCTTTTTATCACAGGACAAGAAATCAGCCCTCAAAAACTTAACCGGCAGAAAATATTTTTTTGAAAAAATCCCTAAGCCCCGGGGTCACAATTTCAACAAAACTCTGACTTTTGGCAATTCACTCAAAAATGGTGCCAGAAGCTTACAAATGATCCACTGAAAGCTTTGGTGATGGAAACAGAAGGCTTTTTATCACAGGACAAGAAATCAGCCCTCAAAAACTTAACCAGCAGAAAATATTTTTTTGAAAATATCCCTAAGCCCTGGGGTCACAATTTCAGCAAAAATCTGACTTTTGGCAATTCACTCAAAAATGGTGCCAGAAGCTTGCAAATGATCCCCTGAAAGCTTTGGCGATGGAAACAGAAGGCTTTTTATCACAGGACAAGAAATCAGCCCTCAAAAACTTAACCAGCAGAAAATGTTTTTTTGAAAAAATCCGTAAGCCCCGGGGTCACAATTTCAGCAAAAATCTGACTTTTGGCAATTCACTCAAAAATGGTGCCAGAAGCTTGCAAATGATCCCCTGAAAGCTTTGGCGATGGAAACAGAAGGCTTTTTATCACAGGACAAGAAATCAGCCCTCAAAAACTTAACCGGCAGAAAATATTTTTTTGAAAAAATCCCTAAGCCCCGGGGTCACAATTTCAGCAAAAATCTGACTTTTGGCAATTCACTCAAAAATGGTGCCAGAAGCTTGCAAATGATCCCCTGAAAGCTTTGGCGATGGAAACAGAAGGCTTTTTATCACAGGACAAGAAATCAGCCCTCAAAAACTTAAGCGGCAGAAAATATTTTTTTGAAAAAATCCCTAAGCCCTGGGGTCACAATTTCAGCAAAAATCTGACTTTTGGCAATTCACTCAAAAATGGTGCCAGAAGCTTGCAAATGATCCCCTGAAAGCTTTGGCGATGGAAACAGAAGGCTTTTTATCACAGGACAAGAAATCAGCCCTCAAAAACTTAACCGGCAGAAAATATTTTTTTGAAAAAATCCGTAAGCCCCGGGGTCACAATTTCAGCAAAAATCTGACTTTTGGCAATTCACTCAAAAATGGTGCCAGAAGCTTGCAAATGATCCCCTGAAAGCTTTGGCGATGGAAACAGAAGGCTTTTTCTCACAGGACAAGAAATCAGCCCTCAAAAACTTAACCGGCAGAAAATATTTTTTTGAAAAAATCCCTAAGCCCCGGGGTCACAATTTCAACAAAACTCTGACTTTTGGCAATTCACTCAAAAATGGTGCCAGAAGCTTACAAATGATCCACTGAAAGCTTTGGTGATGGAAACAGAAGGCTTTTTATCACAGGACAAGAAATCAGCCCTCAAAAACTTAACCAGCAGAAAATATTTTTTTGAAAATATCCCTAAGCCCCGGGGTCACAATTTCAGCAAAAATCTGACTTTTGGCAATTCACTCAAAAATGGTGCCAGAAGCTTGCAAATGATCCCGTGAAAGGTTTGGCACTCAAAACAGAAGGCTTTTTATCACAGGACAAGAAATCAGCCCTCAAAAACTTAACCGGCAGAAATTTTTTTTTTGAAAAAATCCCTAAGCCCCGGGGTCACAATTTCAGCAAAAATCTGACTTTTGGCAATTCACTCAAAAATGGTGCCAGAAGCTTGCAAATGATCCCCTGAAAGCTTTGGCGATGGAAACAGAAGGCTTTTTATCACAGGACAAGAAATCAGCCCTCAAAAACTTAACCGGCAGAAAATATTTTTTTGAAAAAATCCTTAAGGCCCGGGGTCACAATTTCAGCAAAAATCTGACTTTTGGCAATTCACTCAAAAATGGTGCCAGAAGCTTGCAAATGATCCCCTGAAAGCTTTGGCGATGGAAACAGAAGGCTTTTTATCACAGGACAAGAAATCAGCCCTCAAAAACTTAACCAGCAGAAAATGTTTTTTTGAAAAAATCCGTAAGCCCCGGGGTCACAATTTCAGCAAAAATCTGACTTTTGGCAATTCACTCAAAAATGGTGCCAGAAGCTTGCAAATGATCCCCTGAAAGCTTTGGCGATGGAAACAGAAGGCTTTTTATCACAGGACAAGAAATCAGCCCTCAAAAACTTAACCGGCAGAAAATATTTTTTTGAAAAAATCCCTAAGCCCCGGGGTCACAATTTCAGCAAAAATCTGACTTTTGGCAATTCACTCAAAAATGGTGCCAGAAGCTTGCAAATGATCCCCTGAAAGCTTTGGCGATGGAAACAGAAGGCTTTTTATCACAGGACAAGAAATCAGCCCTCAAATACTTAAGCGGCAGAAAATATTTTTTTGAAAAAATCCCTAAGCCCCGGGGTCACAATTTCAGCAAAAATCTGACTTTTGGCAATTCACTCAAAAATGGTGCCAGAAGCTTGCAAATGATCCCCTGAAAGCTTTGGCGATGGAAACAGAAGGCTTTTTATCACAGGACAAGAAATCAGCCCTCAAAAACTTAACCGGCAGAAAATATTTTTTTGAAAAAATCCGTAAGCCCCGGAGTCACAATTTCAGCAAAAATCTGACTTTTGGCAATTCACTCAAAAATGGTGCCAGAAGCTTGCAAATGATCCCCTGAAAGCTTTGGCGATGGAAACAGAAGGCTTTTTATCACAGGACAAGAAATCAGCCCTCAAAAACTTAACCGGCAGAAAATATTTTTTTGAAAAAATCCCTAAGCCCCGGGGTCACAATTTCAGCAAAACTCTGACTTTTGGCAATTCACTCAAAAATGGTGCCAGAAGCTTACAAATGATCCACTGAAAGCTTTGGTGATGGAAACAGAAGGCTTTTTATCACAGGACAAGAAATCAGCCCTCAAAAACTTAACCAGCAGAAATTATTTTTTTGAAAATATCCCTAAGCCCCGGGGTCACAATTTCAGCAAAAATCTGACTTTTGGCAATTCACTCAAAAATGGTGCCAGAAGCTTGCAAATGATCCCGTGAAAGGTTTGGCACTCAAAACAGAAGGCTTTTTATCACAGGACAAGAAATCAGCCCTCAAAAACTTAACCGGCAGAAATTTTTTTTTTGAAAAAATCCCTAAGCCCCGGGGTCACAATTTCAGCAAAAATCTGACTTTTGGCAATTCACTCAAAAATGGTGCCAGAAGCTTGCAAATGATCCCCTGAAAGCTTTGGCGATGGAAACAGAAGGCTTTTTATCACAGGACAAGAAATCAGCCCTCAAAAACTTAACCGGCAGAAAATATTTTTTTGAAAAAATCCTTAAGGCCCGGGGTCACAATTTCAGCAAAAATCTGACTTTTGGCAATTCACTCAAAAATGGTGCCAGAAGCTTGCAAATGATCCCGTGAACGGTTTGGCACTCGAAACAGAAGGCTTTTTATCACAGGACAAGAAATCAGCCCTCAAAAACTTAAGCGGCAGAAAATATTTTTTTGAAAAAATCTCTAAGCCCCGGGGTCACAATTTCAGCAAAAATCTGACTTTTGGCAATTCACTCAAAAATGGTGCCAGAAGCTTACAAATGATCCCCTGAAAGCTTTGGCGATGGAAACAGAAGGCTTTTTATCACAGGACAAGAAATCAGCCCTCAAAAACTTAACCGGCAGAAAATATTTTTTTGAAAAAATCCCTAAGCCCCGGGGTCACAATTTCAGCAAAGATCTGACTTTTGGCAATTCACTCAAAAATGGTGCAAAAAGCTTGAAAATGCTCTCCTGAAAGGTTTGGCACTCGAAACAGAAGGCTTTTTATCACAGGACAAGAAATCAGCCCTCAAAAACTTAACCGGCAGAAATTTTTTTTTTGAAAAAATCCCTAAGCCCCGGGGTCACAATTTCAGCAAAAATCTGACTTTTGGCAATTCACTCAAAAATGGTGCCAGAAGCTTGCAAATGATCCCCTGAAAGCTTTGGCGATAGAAACAGAAGGCTTTTTATCACAGGACAAGAAATCAGCCCTCAAAAACTTAACCAGCAGAAAATGTTTTTTTGAAAAAATCCTTAAGGCCCGGGGTCACAATTTCAGCAAAAATCTGACTTTTGGCAATTCACTCAAAAATGGTGCCAGAAGCTTGCAAATGATCCCGTGAACGGTTTGGCACTCGAAACAGAAGGCTTTTTATCACAGGACAAGAAATCAGCCCTCAAAAACTTAAGCGGCAGAAAATATTTTTTTGAAAAAATCTCTAAGCCCCGGGGTCACAATTTCAGCAAAAATCTGACTTTTGGCAATTCACTCAAAAATGGTGCCAGAAGCTTACAAATGATCCCCTGAAAGCTTTGGCGATGGAAACAGAAGGCTTTTTATCACAGGACAAGAAATCAGCCCTCAAAAACTTAACCGGCAGAAAATATTTTTTTGAAAAAATCCCTAAGCCCCGGGGTCACAATTTCAGCAAAGATCTGACTTTTGGCAATTCACTCAAAAATGGTGCAAAAAGCTTGAAAATGCTCTCCTGAAAGGTTTGGCACTCGAAACAGAAGGCTTTTTATCACAGGACAAGAAATCAGCCCTCAAAAACTTAACCGGCAGAAATTTTTTTTTTGAAAAAATCCCTAAGCCCCGGGGTCACAATTTCAGCAAAAATCTGACTTTTGGCAATTCACTCAAAAATGGTGCCAGAAGCTTGCAAATGATCCCCTGAAAGCTTTGGCGATAGAAACAGAAGGCTTTTTATCACAGGACAAGAAATCAGCCCTCAAAAACTTAACCAGCAGAAAATGTTTTTTTGAAAAAATCCCTAAGCCCCGGGGTCACAATTTCAGCAAAAATCTGACTTTTGGCAATTCACTCAAAAATGGTGCCAGAAGCTTGCAAATGATCCCCTGAAAGGTTTGGCACTCGAAACAGAAGGCTTTTTATCACAGGACAAGAAATCAGCCCTCAAAAACTTAACCGGCAGAAAATATTTTTTTGAAAAAATCCCTAAGCCCCGGGGTCACAATTTCAGCAAAAATCTGACTTTTGGCAATTCACTCAAAAATGGTGCCAGAAGCTTGCAAATGATCCCGTGAACGGTTTGGCACTCAAAACAGAAGGCTTTTTATCACAGGACAAGAAATCAGCCCTCAAAAACTTAAGCGGCAGAAAATATTTTTTTGAAAAAATCTCTAAGCCCCGGGGTCATAATTTCAGCAAAAATCTGACTTTTGGCAATTCACTCAAAAATGGTGCCAGAAGCTTGCAAATGATCCCCTGAAAGCTTTGGCGATGGAAACAGAAGGCTTTTTATCACAGGACAAGAAATCAGCCCTCAAAAACTTAACCGGCAGAAAATATTTTTTTGAAAAAATCCCTAAGCCCCGGGGTCACAATTTCAGCAAAGATCTGACTTTTGGCAATTCACTCAAAAATGGTGCAAAAAGCTTGAAAATGCTCTCCTGAAAGGTTTGGCACTCGAAACAGAAGGCTTTTTATCACAGGACAAGAAATCAGCCCTCAAAAACTTAACCGGTAGAAGTTTTTTTTTTGAAAAAATCCCTAAGCCCCGGGGTCACAATTTCAGCAAAAATCTGACTTTTGGCAATTCACTCAAAAATGGTGCCAGAAGCTTGCAAATGATCCCCTGAAAGCTTTGGCGATGGAAACAGAAGGCTTTTTATCACAGGACAAGAAATCAGCCCTCAAAAACTTAACCAGCAGAAAATGTTTTTTTGAAAAAATCCCTAAGCCCCGGGGTCACAATTTCAGCAAAAATCTGACTTTTGGCAATTCACTCAAAAATGGTGCCAGAAGCTTGCAAATGATCCCGTGAACGGTTTGGCACTCGAAACAGAAGGCTTTTTATCACAGGACAAGAAATCAGCCCTCAAAAACTTAACCGGCAGAAAATATTTTTTTGAAAAAATCCCTAAGCCCCGGGGTCACAATTTCAGCAAAGATCTGACTTTTGGCAATTCACTCAAAAATGGTGCAAAAAGCTTGAAAATGCTCTCCTGAAAGGTTTGGCACTCGAAACAGAAGGCTTTTTATCACAGGACAAGAAATCAGCCCTCAAAAACTTAACCGGCAGAAAATATTTTTTTGAAAAAATCCCTAAGCCCCGGGGTCACAATTTCAGCAAAACTCTGACTTTTGGCAATTCACTCAAAAATGGTGCCAGAAGCTTACAAATGATCCACTGAAAGCTTTGGTGATGGAAACAGAAGGCTTTTTATCACAGGACAAGAAATCAGCCCTCAAAAACTTAACCAGCAGAAAATATTTTTTTGAAAATATCCCTAAGCCCCGGGGTCACAATTTCAGCAAAAATCTGACTTTTGGCAATTCACTCAAAAATGGTGCCAGAAGCTTGCAAATGATCCCGTGAAAGGTTTGGCACTCAAAACAGAAGGCTTTTTATCACAGGACAAGAAATCAGCCCTCAAAAACTTAACCGGCAGAAATTTTTTTTTTGAAAAAATCCCTAAGCCCCGGGGTCACAATTTCAGCAAAAATCTGACTTTTGGCAATTCACTCAAAAATGGTGCCAGAAGCTTGCAAATGATCCCCTGAAAGCTTTGGCGATGGAAACAGAAGGCTTTTTATCACAGGACAAGAAATCAGCCCTCAAAAACTTAACCGGCAGAAAATATTTTTTTGAAAAAATCCTTAAGGCCCGGGGTCACAATTTCAGCAAAAATCTGACTTTTGGCAATTCACTCAAAAATGGTGCCAGAAGCTTGCAAATGATCCCGTGAACGGTTTGGCACTCGAAACAGAAGGCTTTTTATCACAGGACAAGAAATCAGCCCTCAAAAACTTAAGCGGCAGAAAATATTTTTTTGAAAAAATCTCTAAGCCCCGGGGTCACAATTTCAGCAAAAATCTGACTTTTGGCAATTCACTCAAAAATGGTGCCAGAAGCTTGCAAATGATCCCCTGAAAGCTTTGGCGATGGAAACAGAAGGCTTTTTATCACAGGACAAGAAATCAGCCCTCAAAAACTTAACCGGCAGAAAATATTTTTTTGAAAAAATCCCTAAGCCCCGGGGTCACAATTTCAGCAAAGATCTGACTTTTGGCAATTCACTCAAAAATGGTGCAAAAAGCTTGAAAATGCTATCTTGAAAGGTTTGGCACTCGAAACAGAAGGCTTTTTATCACAGGACAAGAAATCAGCCCTCAAAAACTTAACCGGCAGAAATTTTTTTTTTGAAAAAATCCCTAAGCCCCGGGGTCACAATTTCAGCAAAAATCTGACTTTTGGCAATTCACTCAAAAATGGTGCCAGAAGCTTGCAAATGATCCCCTGAAAGCTTTGGCGATAGAAACAGAAGGCTTTTTATCACAGGACAAGAAATCAGCCCTCAAAAACTTAACAAGCAGAAAATGTTTTTTTGAAAAAATCCCTAAGCCCCGGGGTCACAATTTCAGCAAAGATCTGACTTTTGGCAATTCACTCAAAAATGGTGCAAAAAGCTTGAAAATGCTCTCCTGAAAGGTTTGGCACTCGAAACAGAAGGCTTTTTATCACAGGACAAGAAATCAGCCCTCAAAAACTTAACCGGTAGAAATTTTTTTTTTGAAAAAATCCCTAAGCCCCGGGGTCACAATTTCAGCAAAAATCTGACTTTTGGCAATTCACTCAAAAATGGTGCCAGAAGCTTGCAAATGATCCCCTGAAAGCTTTGGCGATGGAAACAGAAGGCTTTTTATCACAGGACAAGAAATCAGCCCTCAAAAACTTAACCAGCAGAAAATGTTTTTTTGAAAAAATCCCTAAGCCCCGGGGTCACAATTTCAGCAAAAATCTGACTTTTGGCAATTCACTCAAAAATGGTGCCAGAAGCTTGCAAATGATCCCGTGAACGGTTTGGCACTCGAAACAGAAGGCTTTTTATCACAGGACAAGAAATCAGCCCTCAAAAACTTAACCGGCAGAAAATATTTTTTTGAAAAAATCCCTAAGCCCCGGGGTCACAATTTCAGCAAAGATCTGACTTTTGGCAATTCACTCAAAAATGGTGCAAAAAGCTTGAAAATGCTCTCCTGAAAGGTTTGGCACTCGAAACAGAAGGCTTTTTATCACAGGACAAGAAATCAGCCCTCAAAAACTTAACCAGCAGAAAATATTTTTTTGAAAAAATCCCTAAGCCCCGGGGTCACAATTTCAGCAAAACTCTGACTTTTGGCAATTCACTCAAAAATGGTGCCAGAAGCTTACAAATGATCCACTGAAAGCTTTGGTGATGGAAACAGAAGGCTTTTTATCACAGGACAAGAAATCAGCCCTCAAAAACTTAACAAGCAGAAAATGTTTTTTTGAAAAAATCCCTAAGCCCCGGGGTCACAATTTCAGCAAAGATCTGACTTTTGGCAATTCACTCAAAAATGGTGCAAAAAGCTTGAAAATGCTCTCCTGAAAGGTTTGGCACTCGAAACAGAAGGCTTTTTATCACAGGACAAGAAATCAGCCCTCAAAAACTTAACCGGTAGAAATTTTTTTTTTGAAAAAATCCCTAAGCCCCGGGGTCACAATTTCAGCAAAAATCTGACTTTTGGCAATTCACTCAAAAATGGTGCCAGAAGCTTGCAAATGATCCCCTGAAAGCTTTGGCGATGGAAACAGAAGGCTTTTTATCACAGGACAAGAAATCAGCCCTCAAAAACTTAACCAGCAGAAAATGTTTTTTTGAAAAAATCCCTAAGCCCCGGGGTCACAATTTCAGCAAAAATCTGACTTTTGGCAATTCACTCAAAAATGGTGCCAGAAGCTTGCAAATGATCCCGTGAACGGTTTGGCACTCGAAACAGAAGGCTTTTTATCACAGGACAAGAAATCAGCCCTCAAAAACTTAACCGGCAGAAAATATTTTTTTGAAAAAATCCCTAAGCCCCGGGGTCACAATTTCAGCAAAGATCTGACTTTTGGCAATTCACTCAAAAATGGTGCAAAAAGCTTGAAAATGCTCTCCTGAAAGGTTTGGCACTCGAAACAGAAGGCTTTTTATCACAGGACAAGAAATCAGCCCTCAAAAACTTAACCGGCAGAAAATATTTTTTTGAAAAAATCCCTAAGCCCCGGGGTCACAATTTCAGCAAAACTCTGACTTTTGGCAATTCACTCAAAAATGGTGCCAGAAGCTTACAAATGATCCACTGAAAGCTTTGGTGATGGAAACAGAAGGCTTTTTATCACAGGACAAGAAATCAGCCCTCAAAAACTTAACCAGCAGAAAATATTTTTTTGAAAATATCCCTAAGCCCCGGGGTCACAATTTCAGCAAAAATCTGACTTTTGGCAATTCACTCAAAAATGGTGCAAAAAGCTTGAAAATGCTCTCCTGAAAGGTTTGGCACTCGAAACAGAAGGCTTTTTATCACAGGACAAGAAATCAGCCCTCAAAAACTTAACCGGTAGAAATTTTTTTTTTGAAAAAATCCCTAAGCCCCGGGGTCACAATTTCAGCAAAAATCTGACTTTTGGCAATTCACTCAAAAATGGTGCCAGAAGCTTGCAAATGATCCCCTGAAAGCTTTGGCGGTGGAAACAGAAGGCTTTTTATCACAGGACAAGAAATCAGCCCTCAAAAACTTAACCAGCAGAAAATGTTTTTTTGAAAAAATCCCTAAGCCCCGGGGTCACAATTTCAGCAAAAATCTGACTTTTGGCAATTCACTCAAAAATGGTGCCAGAAGCTTGCAAATGATCCCGTGAACGGTTTGGCACTCGAAACAGAAGGCTTTTTATCACAGGACAAGAAATCAGCCCTCAAAAACTTAACCGGCAGAAAATATTTTTTTGAAAAAATCCCTAAGCCCCGGGGTCACAATTTCAGCAAAGATCTGACTTTTGGCAATTCACTCAAAAATGGTGCAAAAAGCTTGAAAATGCTCTCCTGAAAGGTTTGGCACTCGAAACAGAAGGCTTTTTATCACAGGACAAGAAATCAGCCCTCAAAAACTTAACCGGCAGAAAATATTTTTTTGAAAAAATCCCTAAGCCCCGGGGTCACAATTTCAGCAAAACTCTGACTTTTGGCAATTCACTCAAAAATGGTGCCAGAAGCTTACAAATGATCCACTGAAAGCTTTGGTGATGGAAACAGAAGGCTTTTTATCACAGGACAAGAAATCAGCCCTCAAAAACTTAACCAGCAGAAAATATTTTTTTGAAAATATCCCTAAGCCCCGGGGTCACAATTTCAGCAAAAATCTGACTTTTGGCAATTCACTCAAAAATGGTGCCAGAAGCTTGCAAATGATCCCGTGAAAGGTTTGGCACTCAAAACAGAAGGCTTTTTATCACAGGACAAGAAATCAGCCCTCAAAAACTTAACCGGCAGAAATTTTTTTTTTGAAAAAATCCCTAAGCCCCGGGGTCACAATTTCAGCAAAAATCTGACTTTTGGCAATTCACTCAAAAATGGTGCCAGAAGCTTGCAAATGATCCCCTGAAAGCTTTGGCGATGGAAACAGAAGGCTTTTTATCACAGGACAAGAAATCAGCCCTCAAAAACTTAACCGGCAGAAAATATTTTTTTGAAAAAATCCTTAAGGCCCGGGGTCACAATTTCAGCAAAGATCTGACTTTTGGCAATTCACTCAAAAATGGTGCAAAAAGCTTGAAAATGCTCTCCTGAAAGGTTTGGCACTCGAAACAGAAGGCTTTTTATCACAGGACAAGAAATCAGCCCTCAAAAACTTAACCGGCAGAAATTTTTCTTTTGAAAAAATCCCTAAGCCCCGGGGTCACAATTTCAGCAAAAATCTGACTTTTGGCAATTCACTCAAAAATGGTGCCAGAAGCTTGCAAATGATCCCCTGAAAGCTTTGGCGATAGAAACAGAAGGCTTTTTATCACAGGACAAGAAATCAGCCCTCAAAAACTTAACCAGCAGAAAATATTTTTTTGAAAAAATCCCTAAGCCCCGGGGTCACAATTTCAGCAAAAATCTGACTTTTGGCAATTCACTCAAAAATGGTGCCAGAAGCTTGCAAATGATCCCGTGAACGGTTTGGCACTCAAAACAGAAGGCTTTTTATCACAGGACAAGAAATCAGCCCTCAAAAACTTAACCGGCAGAAAATATTTTTTTGAAAAAATCCCTAAGCCCCGGGGTCACAATTTCAGCAAAGATCTGACTTTTGGCAATTCACTCAAAAATGGTGCAAAAAGCTTGAAAATGCTCTTCTGAAAGGTTTGGCACTCGAAACAGAAGGCTTTTTATCACAGGACAAGAAATCAGCCCTCAAAAACTTAACCGGTAGAAATTTTTTTTTTGAAAAAATCCCTAAGCCCCGGGGTCACAATTTCAGCAAAAATCTGACTTTTGGCAATTCACTCAAAAATGGTGCCAGAAGCTTGCAAATGATCCCCTGAAAGCTTTGGCGATGGAAACAGAAGGCTTTTTATCACAGGACAAGAAATCAGCCCTCAAAAACTTAACCAGCAGAAAATGTTTTTTTGAAAAAATCCCTAAGCCCCGGGGTCACAATTTCAGCAAAAATCTGACTTTTGGCAATTCACTCAAAAATGGTGCCAGAAGCTTGCAAATGATCCCGTGAACGGTTTGCACTCGAAACAGAAGGCTTTTTATCACAGGACAAGAAATCAGCCCTCAAAAACTTAACCGGCAGAAAATATTTTTTTGAAAAAATCCCTAAGCCCCGGGGTCACAATTTCAGCAAAGATCTGACTTTTGGCAATTCACTCGAAAATGGTGCAAAAAGCTTGAAAATGCTCTCCTGGAAGGTTTGGCACTCGAAACAGAAGGCTTTTTATCACAGGACAAGAAATCAGCCCTCAAAAACTTAACCGGCAGAAAATATTTTTTTGAAAAAATCCCTAAGCCCCGGGGTTACAATTTCAGCAAAGATCTGACTTTTGGCAGTTCACTCAAAAATGGTTCCAAGAGCTTAAAAATGCTCCCCTGAAAGGTTTGGCACTCGAAACAGAAGGCTTTTTATCACAGGACAAGAAATCAGCCCTCAAAAACTTAACCGGCAGAAAATATTTTTTTGAAAAAATCCCTAAGCCCCGGGGTCACAATTTCAGCAAAAATCTGACTTTTGGCAATTCACTCAAACATGGTGCCAGAAGCTTGCAAATGATCCCCTGAAAGCTTTGGCGATGGAAACAGAAGGCTTTTTATCACAGGACAAGAAATCAGCCCTCAAAAACTTAACCGGCAGAAAATATTTTTTTGAAAAAATCCCTAAGCCCCGGGGTCACAATTTCAGCAAAGATCTGACTTTTGGCAGTTCACTCAAAAATGGTGCCAGAAGCTTGCAAATGATCCCCTGAAAGCTTTGGCGATGGAAACAGAAGGCTTTTTATCACAGGACAAGAAATCAGCCCTCAAAAACTTAACCGGCAGAAAATATTTTTTTGAAAAAATCCGTAAGCCCCGGGGTCACAATTTCAGCAAAAATCTGACTTTTGGCAATTCACTCAAAAATGGTGCCAGAAGCTGGCAAATGATCCCCTGAAAGCTTTGGCGATGGAAACAGAAGGCTTTTTATCACAGGACAAGAAATCAGCCCTCAAAAACTTAACCGGCAGAAAATATTTTTTTGAAAAAATCCCTAAGCCCCGGGGTCACAATTTCAGCAAAAATCTGACTTTTGGCAATTCACTCAAAAATGGTGCCAGAAGCTTGCAAATGATCCCCTGAAAGCTTTGGCGATGGAAACACAAGGCTTTTTATCACAGGACAAGAAATCAGCCCTCAAAAACTTAACCGGCAGAAAATATTTTTTTGAAAAAATCCGTAAGCCCCGGGGTCACAATTTCAGCAAAAATCTGACTTTTGGCAATTCACTCAAAAATGGTGCCAGAAGCTTGCAAATGATCCCCTGAAAGCTTTGGCGATGGAAACAGAAGGCTTTTTATCACAGGATAAGAAATCAGCCCTCAAAAACTTAACCGGCAGAAAATATTTTTTTGAAAAAATCCCTAAGCCCCGGGGTCACAATTTCAGCAAAAATCTGACTTTTGGCAATTCACTCAAACATGGTGCCAGAAGCTTGCAAATGATCCCCTGAAAGCTTTGGCGATGGAAACAGAAGGCTTTTTATCACAGGACAAGAAATCAGCCCTCAAAAACTTAACCGGCAGAAAATATTTTTTTGAAAAAATTCCTAAGCCCCGGGGTCACAATTTCAGCAAAAATCTGACTTTTGGCAATTCACTCAAAAATGGTGCCAGAAGCTTGCAAATGATCCCGTGAAAGGTTTGGCACTCAAAACAGAAGGCTTTTTATCACAGGACAAGAAATCAGCCCTCAAAAACTTAACCGGCAGAAAATATTTTTTTGAAAAAATCCCTACACCCCGGGGTCACAATTTCAGCAAAAATCTGACTTTTGGCAATTCACTCAAAAATGGTGCCAGAAGCTTGCAAATGATCCCCTGAAAGCTTTGGCGATGGAAACACAAGGCTTTTTATCACAGGACAAGAAATCAGCCCTCAAAAACTTAACCGGCAGAAAATATTTTTTTGAAAAAATCCGTAAGCCCCGGGGTCACAATTTCAGCAAAAATCTGACTTTTGGCAATTCACTCAAAAATGGTGCCAGAAGCTTGCAAATGATCCCCTGAAAGCTTTGGCGATGGAAACAGAAGGCTTTTTATCACAGGATAAGAAATCAGCCCTCAAAAACTTAACCGGCAGAAAATATTTTTTTGAAAAAATCCCTAAGCCCCGGGGTCACAATTTCAGCAAAAATCTGACTTTTGGCAATTCACTCAAACATGGTGCCAGAAGCTTGCAAATGATCCCCTGAAAGCTTTGGCGATGGAAACAGAAGGCTTTTTATCACAGGACAAGAAATCAGCCCTCAAAAACTTAACCGGCAGAAAATATTTTTTTGAAAAAATCCCTAAGCCCCGGTGTCACAATTTCAGCAAAAATCTGACTTTTGGCAATTCACTCAAAAATGGTGCCAGAAGCTTGCAAATGATCCCGTGAAAGGTTTGGCACTCGAAACAGAAGGCTTTTTATCACAGGACAAGAAATCAGCCCTCAAAAACTTAACCGGCAGAAATTTTTTTTTTGAAAAAATCCCTAAGCCCCGGGGTCACAATTTCAGCAAAAATCTGACTTTTGGCAATTCACTCAAAAATGGTGCCAGAAGCTTGCAAATGATCCCCTGAAAGCTTTGGCGATGGAAACAGAAGGCTTTTTATCACAGGACAAGAAATCAGCCCTCAAAAACTTAACCAGCAGAAAATGTTTTTTTGAAAAAATCCCTAAGCCCCGGGGTCACAATTTCAGCAAAAATCTGACTTTTGGCAATTCACTCAAAAATGGTGCCAGAAGCTTGCAAATGATCCCCTGAAAGCTTTGGCGATGGAAACAGAAGGCTTTTTATCACAGGACAAGAAATCAGCCCTCAAAAACTTAACCAGCAGAAAATGTTTTTTTGAAAAAATCCCTAAGCCCCGGTGTCACAATTTCAGCAAAACTCTGACTTTTGGCAATTCACTCAAAAATGGTGCCAGAAGCTTGCAAATGATCCCGTGAAAGGTTTGGCACTCGAAACAGAAGGCTTTTTATCACAGGACAAGAAATCAGCCCTCAAAAACTTAACCGGCAGAAAATATTTTTTTGAAAAAATCCCTAAGCCCCGGGGTCACAATTTCAGCAAAGATCTGACTTTTGGCAGTTCACTCAAAAATGGTTCCAAGAGCTTAAAAATGCTCCCCTGAAAGGTTTGGCATTCGAAACAGAAGGCTTTTTATCACAGGACAAGAAATCAGCCCTCAAAAACTTAACCGGCAGAAAATATTTTTTTGAAAAAATCCCTAAGCCCCGGGGTTACAATTTCAGCAAAGATCTGACTTTTGGCAGTTCACTCAAAAATGGTTCCAAGAGCTTAAAAATGCTCCCCTGAAAGTTTTGGCACTCGAAACAGAAGGCTTTTTATCACAGGACAAGAAATCAGCCCTCAAAAACTTAACCGGCAGAAAATATTTTTTTGAAAAAATCCCTAAGCCCCGGGGTCACAATTTCAGCAAAAATCTGACTTTTGGCAATTCACTCAAACATGGTGCCAGAAGCTTGCAAATGATCCCCTGAAAGCTTTGGCGATGGAAACAGAAGGCTTTTTATCACAGGACAAGAAATCAGCACTCAAAAACTTAACCGGCAGAAAATATTTTTTTGAAAAAATCCCTAAGCCCCGGGGTCACAATTTCAGCAAAGATCTGACTTTTGGCAGTACACTCAAAAATGGTGTCAGAAGCTTGCAAATGATCCCCTGAAAGCTTTGGCGATGGAAACAGAAGGCTTTTTATCACAGGACAAGAAATCAGCCCTCAAAAACTTAAGCGGCAGAAAATATTTTTTTGAAAAAATCCGTAAGCCCCGGGGTCACAATTTCAGCAAAAATCTGACTTTTGGCAATTCACTCAAAAATGGTGCCAGAAGCTTGCAAATGATCCCCTGAAAGCTTTGGCGATGGAAACAGAAGGCTTTTTATCACAGGACAAGAAATCAGCCCTCAAAAACTTAACCGGCAGAAAATATTTTTTTGAAAAAATCCCTAAGCCCCGGTGTCACAATTTCAGCAAAACTCTGACTTTTGGCAATTCACTCAAAAATGGTGCCAGAAGCTTGCAAATGATCCCGTGAAAGGTTTGGCACTCGAAACAGAAGGCTTTTTATCACAGGACAAGAAATCAGCCCTCAAAAACTTAACCGGCAGAAAATATTTTATTGAAAAAATCCCTAAGCCCCGGGGTCACAATTTCAGCAAAAATCTGACTTTTGGCAATTCACTCAAAAATGGTGCCAGAAGCTTGCAAATGATCCCCTGAAAGCTTTGGCGATGGAAACAGAAGGCTTTTTATCACAGGACAAGAAATCAGCCCTCAAAAACTTAACCAGCAGAAAATGTTTATTTGAAAAAATCCCTAAGCCCCGGGGTCAGAATTTCAGCAAAAATCTGACTTTTGGCAATTCACTCAAAAATGGTGCCAGAAGCTTGCAAATGATCCCGTGAAAGGTTTGGCACTCGAAACAGAAGGCTTTTTATCACAGGACAAGAAATCAGCCCTCAAAAACTTAACCGGCAGAAAATATTTTTTTGAAAAAATCCCTAAGCCCCGGGGTCACAATTTCAGCAAAAATCTGACTTTTGGCAATTCACTCAAAAATGGTGCCAGAAGCTTGCAAATGATCCCCTGAAAGCTTTGGCACTCGAAACAGAAGGCTTTTTATCACAGGACAAGAAATCAGCCCTCAAAAACTTAACCGGCAGAAAATATTTTTTTGAAAAAATCCTTAAGGCCCGGGGTCACAATTTCAGCAAAACTCTGACTTTTGGCAATTCACTCAAAAATGGTGCCAGAAGCTTACAAATGATCCCCTGAACGCTTTGGCGATGGAAACAGAAGGCTTTTTATCACAGGACAAGAAATCAGCCCTCAAAAACTTAACCAGCAGAAAATATTTTTTTGAAAAAATCCGTAAGCCCCGGGGTCACAATTTCAGCAAAAATCTGACTTTTGGCAATTCACTCAAAAATGGTGCCAGAAGCTTGCAAATGATCCCCTGAAAGCTTTGGCGATGGAAACAGAAGGCTTTTTATCACAGGACAAGAAATCAGCCCTCAAAAACTTAACCGGCAGAAAATATTTTTTTGAAAAAATCCCTAAGCCCCGGTGTCACAATTTCAGCAAAACTCTGACTTTTGGCAATTCACTCAAAAATGGTGCCAGAAGCTTGCAAATGATCCCGTGAAAGGTTTGGCACTCGAAACAGAAGGCTTTTTATCACAGGACAAGAAATCAGCCCTCAAAAACTTAACCGGCAGAAAATATTTTTTTGAAAAAATCCCTAAGCCCCGGGGTCATAATTTCAGCAAAAATCTGACTTTTGGCAATTCACTCAAAAATGGTGCCAGAAGCTTGCAAATGATCCCCTGAAAGCTTTGGCGATGGAAACAGAAGGCTTTTTATCACAGGACAAGAAATCAGCCCTCAAAAACTTAACCAGCAGAAAATGTTTATTTGAAAAAATCCCTAAGCCCCGGGGTCAGAATTTCAGCAAAAATCTGACTTTTGGCAATTCACTCAAAAATGGTGCCAGAAGCTTGCAAATGATCCCGTGAAAGGTTTGGCACTCGAAACAGAAGGCTTTTTATCACAGGACAAGAAATCAGCCCTCAAAAACTTAACCGGCAGAAAATATTTTTTTGAAAAAATCCCTAAGCCCCGGGTTCACAATTTCAGCAAAAATCTGACTTTTGGCAATTCACTCAAAAATGGTGCCAGAAGCTTGCAAATGATCCCCTGAAAGCTTTGGCGATGGAAACAGAAGGCTTTTTATCACAGGACAAGAAATCAGCCCTCAAAAACTTAACCGGCAGAAAATATTTTTTTGAAAAAATCCTTAAGGCCCGGGGTCACAATTTCAGCAAAACTCTGACTTTTGGCAATTCACTCAAAAATGGTGCCAGAAGCTTACAAATGATCCCCTGAACGCTTTGGCGATGGAAACAGAAGGCTTTTTATCACAGGACAAGAAATCAGCCCTCAAAAACTTAACCAGCAGAAAATATTTTTTTGAAAAAATCCGTAAGCCCCGGGGTCACAATTTCAGCAAAAATCTGACTTTTGGCAATTCACTCAAAAATGGTGCCAGAAGCTTGCAAATGATCCCGTGAAAGGTTTGGCACTCGAAACAGAAGGCTTTTTATCACAGGAAAAGAAATCAGCCCTCAAAAACTTAACCGGCGGAAAATTTTTTTTTGAAAAAATCCCTAAGCCCCGGGGTCACAATTTCAGCAAAAATCTGACTTTTGGCAATTCACTCAAAAATGGTGCCAGAAGCTTGCAAATGATCCCCTGAAAGCTTTGGCGATGGAAACAGAAGGCTTTTTATCACAGGACAAGAAATCAGCCCTCAAAAACTTAACCAGCAGAAAATGTTTTTTTGAAAAAATCCCTAAGCCCCGGGGTCACAATTTCAGCAAAAATCTGACTTTTGGCAATTCACTCAAAAATGGTGCCAGAAGCTTGCAAATGATCCCGTGAAAGGTTTGGCACTCGAAACAGAAGGCTTTTTATCACAGGAAAAGAAATCAGCCCTCAAAAACTTAACCGGCAGAAAATATTTTTTTGAAAAAATCCCTAAGCCCCGGGGTCACAATTTCAGCAAAAATCTGACTTTTGGCAATTCACTCAAAAATGGTGCCAGAAGCTTGCAAATGATCCCCTGAAAGCTTTGGCGATGGAAACAGAAGGCTTTTTATCACAGGACAAGAAATCAGCCCTCAAAAACTTAACCAGCAGAAAATGTTTTTTTGAAAAAATCCCTAAGCCCCGGGGTCACAATTTCAGCAAAAATCTGACTTTTGGCAATTCACTCAAACATGGTGCCAGAAGCTTGCAAATGATCCCGTGAAAGGTTTGGCACTCGAAACAGAAGGCTTTTTATCACAGGACAAGAAATCAGCCCTCAAAAACTTAACCGGCAGAAAATATTTTTTTGAAAAAATCCCTAAGCCCCGGGGTCACAATTTCAGCAAAAATCTGACTTTTGGCAATTCACTCAAAAATGGTGCCAGAAGCTTGCAAATGATCCCCTGAAAGCTTTGGCGATGGAAACAGAAGGCTTTTTATCACAGGACAAGAAATCAGCCCTCAAAAACTTAACCGGCAGAAAATATTTTTTTGAAAAAATCCGTAAGCCCCGGGGTCACAATTTCAGCAAAAATCTGACTTTTGGCAATTCACTCAAAAATGGTGCCAGAAGCTTGCAAATGATCCCGTGAAAGGTTTGGCACTCGAAACAGAAGGCTTTTTATCACAGGACAAGAAATCAGCCCTCAAAAACTTAACCGGCAGAAAATATTTTTTTGAAAAAATCCCTAAGCCCTGGGGTCACAAATTCAGCAAAAATCTGACTTTTGGCAATTCACTCAAAAATGGTGCCAGAAGCTTGCAAATGATCCCGTGAAAGGTTTGGCACTCGAAACAGAAGGCTTTTTATCACAGGACAAGAAATCAGCCCTCAAAAACTTAACCGGCAGAAAATATTTTTTTGAAAAAATCCCTAAGCCCCGGAGTCACAATTTCAGCAAAAATCCGACTTTTGGCAATTCACTCAAAAATGGTGCCAGAAGCTTGCAAATGATCCCCTGAAAGCTTTGGCGATGGAAACAGAAGGCTTTTTATCACAGGACAAGAAATCAGCCCTCAAAAACTTAACCAGCAGAAAATGTTTTTTTGAAAAAATCCTTAAGGCCCGGGGTCACAATTTCAGCAAAACTCTGACTTTTGGCAATTCACTCAAAAATGGTGCCAGAAGCTTGCAAATGATCCCGTGAAAGGTTTGGCACTCGAAACAGAAGTCTTTTTATCACAGGACAAGAAATCAGCCCTCAAAAACTTAACCGGCAGAAAATATTTTTTTGAAAAAATCCCTAAGCCCCGGGGTCACAATTTCAGCAAAAATCTGACTTTTGGCAATTCACTCAAAAATGGTGCCAGAAGCTTGCAAATGATCCCCTGAAAGCTTTGGCGATGGAAACAGAAGGCTTTTTATCACAGGACAAGAAATCAGCCCTCAAAAACTTAACCGGCAGAAAATATTTTTTTGAAAAAATCCGTAAGCCCCGGGGTCACAATTTCAGCAAAAATCTGACTTTTGGCAATTCACTCAAAAATGGTGCCAAGAGCTTGCAAATGATCCCCTGAAAGCTTTGGCGATGGAAACAGAAGGCTTTTTATCACAGGACAAGAAATCAGCCCTCAAAAACTTAACCGGCAGAAAATATTTTTTTGAAAAAATCCCTAAGCCCCGGGGTCACAATTTCAGCAAAAATTTGACTTTTGGCAATTCACTCAAAAATGGTGCCAGAAGCTTGCAAATGATCCCCTGAAAGCTTTGGCGATGGAAACAGAAGGCTTTTTATCACAGGACAAGAAATCAGCCCTCAAAAACTTAACCGGCAGAAAATATTTTTTTGAAAAAATCCTTAAGGCCCGGGGTCACAATTTCAGCAAAACTCTGACTTTTGGCAATTCACTCAAAAATGGTGCCAGAAGCTTACAAATGATCCCCTGAAAGCTTTGGCGATGGAAACAGAAGGCTTTTTATCACAGGACAAGAAATCAGCCCTCAAAAACTTAACCAGCAGAAAATATTTTTTTGAAAAAATCCGTAAGCCCCGGGGTCACAATTTCAGCAAAACTCTGACTTTTGGCAATTCACTCAAAAATGGTGCCAGAAGCTTGCAAATGATCCCGTGAAAGGTTTGGCACTCGAAACAGAAGGCTTTTTATCACAGGACAAGAAATCAGCCCTCAAAAACTTAACCGGCAGAAAATATTTTTTTGAAAAAATCCCTAAGCCCCGGGGTCACAATTTCAGCAAAAATCTGACTTTTGGCAATTCACTCAAAAATGGTGCCAGAAGCTTGCAAATGATCCCCTGAAAGCTTTGGCGATGGAAAGAGAAGGCTTTTTATCACAGGACAAGAAATCAGCCCTCAAAAACTTAACCAGCAGAAAATGTTTTTTTGAAAAAATCCCTAAGCCCCGGGGTCAGAATTTCAGCAAAAATCTGACTTTTGGCAATTCACTCAAAAATGGTGCCAGAAGCTTGCAAATGATCCCGTGAAAGGTTTGGCACTCGAAACAGAAGGCTTTTTATCACAGGACAAGAAATCAGCCCTCAAAAACTTAACCGGCAGAAAATATTTTTTTGAAAAAATCCCTAAGCCCCGGGGTCACAATTTCAGCAAAGATCTGACTTTTGGCAGTTCACTCAAAAATGGTTCCAAGAGCTTAAAAATGCTCCCCTGAAAGGTTTGGCACTCGAAACAGAAGGCTTTTTATCACAGGACAAGAAATCAGCCCTCAAAAACTTAACCGGCAGAAAATATTTTTTTGAAAAAATCCCTAAGCCCCGGGGTCACAATTTCAGCAAAAATCTGACTTTTGGCAATTCACTCAAAAATGCTGCCAGAAGCTTGCAAATGATCCCCTGAAAGCTTTGGCGATGGAAACAGAAGGCTTTTTATCACAGGACAAGAAATCAGCCCTCAAAAACTTAACCGGCAGAAAATATTTTTTTGAAAAAATCCCTAAGCCCCGGGGTCACAATTTCAGCAAAAATCTGACTTTTGGCAATTCACTCAAAAATGGTGCCAGAAGCTTGCAAATGATCCCCTGAAAGCTTTGGCGATGGAAACAGAAGGCTTTTTATCACAGGACAAGAAATCAGCCCTCAAAAACTTAACCAGCAGAAAATGTTTTTTTGAAAAAATCCCTAAGCCCCGGGGTCACAATTTCAGCAAAAATCTTACTTTTGGCAATTCACTCAAAAATGGTGCCAGAAGCTTGCAAATGATCCCGTGAAAGGTTTGGCACTCGAAACAGAAGGCTTTTTATCACAGGACAAGAAATCAGCCCTCAAAAACTTAACCGGCAGAAAATATTTTTTTGAAAAAATCCCTAAGCCCTGGGGTCACAATTTCAGCAAAAATCTGACTTTTGGCAATTCACTCAAAAATGGTGCCAGAAGCTTGCAAATGATCCCCTGAAAGCTTTGGCGATGGAAACAGAAGGCTTTTTATCACAGGACAAGAAATCAGCCCTCAAAAACTTAACCGGCAGAAAATATTTTTTTGAAAAAATCCGTAAGCCCCGGGGTCACAATTTCAGCAAAAATCTGACTTTTGGCAATTCACTCAAAAATGGTGCCAGAAGCTTGCAAATGATCCCCTGAAAGCTTTGGCGATGGAAACAGAAGGCTTTTTATCACAGGACAAGAAATCAGCCCTCAAAAACTTAACCGGCAGAAAATATTTTTTTGAAAAAATCCCTAAGCCCCGGGGTCACAATTTCAGCAAAAATCTGACTTTTGGCAATTCACTCAAAAATGGTGCCAGAAGCTTGCAAATGATCCCCTGAAAGCTTTGGCACTTGAAACAGAAGGCTTTTTATCACAGGACAAGAAATCAGCCCTCAAAAACTTAACCGGCAGAAAATATTTTTTTGAAAAAATCCGTAAGCCCCGGGGTCACAATTTCAGCAAAAATCTGACTTTTGGCAATTCACTCAAAAATGGTGCCAGAAGCTTGCAAATGATCCCCTGAAAGCTTTGGCGATGGAAACAGAAGGCTTTTTATCACAGGACAAGAAATCAGCCCTCAAAAACTTAACCGGCAGAAAATATTTTTTTGAAAAAATCCGTAAGCCCCGGGGTCACAATTTCAGCAAAAATCTGACTTTTGGCAATTCACTCAAAAATGGTGCCAGAAGCTTGCAAATGATCCCCTGAAAGCTTTGGCGATGGAAACAGAAGGCTTTTTATCACAGGACAAGAAATCAGCCCTCAAAAACTTAACCGGCAGAAAATATTTTTTTGAAAAAATCCCTAAGCCCCGGGGTCACAATTTCAGCAAAAATCTGACTTTTGGCAATTCACTCAAAAATGGTGCCAGAAGCTTGCAAATGATCCCCTGAAAGCTTTGGCGATGGAAACAGAAGGCTTTTTATCACAGGACAAGAAATCAGCCCTCAAAAACTTAACCGGCAGAAAATATTTTTTTGAAAAAATCCTTAAGGCCCGGGGTCACAATTTCAGCAAAACTCTGACTTTTGGCAATTCACTCAAAAATTGTGCCAGAAGCTTACAAATGATCCCCTGAAAGCTTTGGCGATGGAAACAGAAGGCTTTTTATCACAGGACAAGAAATCAGCCCTCAAAAACTTAACCAGCAGAAAATATTTTTTTGAAAAAATCCCTAAGCCCCGGGGTCACAATTTCAGCAAAAATCTGACTTTGGCAATTCACTCAAAAATGGTGCCAGAAGCCTGTAAATGATCCCCTGAAAGCTTTGGCGATGGAAACAGAAGGCTTTTTATCACAGGACAAGAAATCAGCCCTCAAAAACTTAACCGGCAGAAAATATTTTTTTGAAAAAATCCCTAAGCCCCGGGGTCACAATTTCAGCAAAAATCTGACTTTTGGCAATTCACTCAAAAATGGTGCCAGAAGCTTGCAAATGATCCCCTGAAAGCTTTGGCACTCGAAACAGAAGGCTTTTTATCACAGCACAAGAAATCAGCCCTCAAAAACTTAACCGGCAGAAAATATTTTTTTGAAAAAATCCCTAAGCCCCGGGGTCACAATTTCAGCAAAGATCTGACTTTTGGCAGTTCACTCAAAAATGGTTCCAAGAGCTTAAAAATGCTCCCATGAAAGCTTTGGCGATGGAAACAGAAGGCTTTTTATCACAGGACAAGAAATCAGCCCTCCAAAACTTAAGCGGCAGAAAATATTTTTTTGAAAAAATCTCTAAGCCCCGGGATCACAATTTCAGCAAAAATCTGACTTTTGGCAATTCACTCAAAAATGGTGCCAGAAGGTTGCAAATGATCCCCTGAAAGGTTTGGCACTCGAAACAGAAGGCTTTTTATCACAGGACAAGAAATCAGCCCTCAAAAACTTAAGCGGCAGAAAATATTTTTTTGAAAAAATCTCTAAGCCCCGGGGTCACAATTTCAGCAAAAATCTGACTTTTGGCAATTCACTCAAAAATGGTGCCAGAAGCTTGCAAATGATCCCCTGAAAGCTTTGGCGATGGAAACAGAAGGCTTTTTATCACAGGACAAGAAATCATCCCTCAAAAACTTAACCGGCAGAAAATATTTTTTTGAAAAAATCCCTAAGCCCCGGGGTCACAATTTCAGCAAAAATCTGACTTTTGGCAATTCACTCAAAAATGGTGCCAGAAGCTTGCAAATGATCCCGTGAAAGGTTTGGCACTTGAAACAGAAGGCTTTTTATCACAGGACAAGAAATCAGCCCTCAAAAACTTAACCGGCAGAAAATATTTTTTTGAAAAAATCCGTAAGCCCCGGGGTCACAATTTCAGCAAAAATCTGACTTTTGGCAATTCACTCAAAAATGGTGCCAGAAGCTTGCAAATGATCCCCTGAAAGCTTTGGCACTTGAAACAGAAGGCTTTTTATCACAGGACAAGAAATCAGCCCTCAAAAACTTAACCGGCAGAAAATATTTTTTTGAAAAAATCCGTAAGCCGCGGGGTCACAATTTCAGCAAAAATCTGACTTTTGGCAATTCACTCAAAAATGGTGCCAGAAGCTTGCAAATGATCCCCTGAAAGCTTTGGCGATGGAAACAGAAGGCTTTTTTATCACAGGACAAGAAATCAGCCCTCAAAAACTTAACCGGCAGAAAATATTTTTTTGAAAAAATCCCTAAGCCCCGGGGTCACAATTTCAGCAAAAATCTGACTTTTGGCAATTCACTCAAAAATGGTGCCAGAAGCTTGCAAATGATCCCCTGAAAGCTTTGGCGATGGAAACAGAAGGCTTTTTATCACAGGACAAGAAATCAGCCCTCAAAAACTTAACCGGCAGAAAATATTTTTTTGAAAAAATCCCTAAGCCCCGGGGTCACAATTTCAGCAAAAATCTGACTTTTGGCAATTCACTCAAAAATGGTGCCAGAAGCTTGCAAATGATCCCCTGAAAGCTTTGGCGATGGAAACAGAAGGCTTTTTATCACAGGACAAGAAATCAGCCCTCAAAAACTTAAGCGGCAGAAAATATTTTTTTGAAAAAATCTCTAAGCCCCGGGGTCACAATTTCAGCAAAAATCTGACTTTTGGCAATTCACTCAAAAATGGTGCCAGAAGCTTGCAAATGATCCCCTGAAAGCTTTGGCGATGGAAACAGAAGGCTTTTTATCACAGGACAAGAAATCAGCCCTCAAAAACTTAACCGGCAGAAAATATTTTTTTGAAAAAATCCCTAAGCCCCGGGGTCACAATTTCAGCAAAGATCTGACTTTTGGCAATTCACTCAAAAATGGTGCAAAAAGCTTGAAAATGCTCTCCTGAAAGGTTTGGCACTCGAAACAGAAGGCTTTTTATCACAGGACAAGAAATCAGCCCTCAAAAACTTAACCGGCAGAAATTTTTTTTTTGAAAAAATCCCTAAGCCCCGGGGTCACAATTTCAGCAAAAATCTGACTTTTGGCAATTCACTCAAAAATGGTGCCAGAAGCTTGCAAAGGATCCCCTGAAAGCTTTGGCGATGGAAACAGAAGGCTTTTTATCACAGGACAAGAAATCAGCCCTCAAAAACTTAACCGGCAGAAAATATTTTTTTGAAAAAATCCCTAAGCCCCGGGGTCACAATTTCAGCAAAAATCTGACTTTTGGCAATTCACTCAAAAATGGTGCCAGAAGCTTGCAAATGATCCCCTGAAAGCTTTGGCGATGGAAACAGAAGGCTTTTTATCACAGAACAAGAAATCAGCCCTCAAAAACTTAACCGGCAGAAAATATTTTTTTGAAAAAATCCGTAAGCCCCGGGGTCACAATTTCAGCAAAAATCTGACTTTTGGCAATTCACTCAAAAATGGTGCCAGAAGCTTGCAAATGATCCCCTGAAAGCTTTGGCGATGGAAACAGAAGGCTTTTTATCACAGGACAAGAAATCAGCCCTCAAAAACTTAACCGGCAGAAAATATTTTTTTGAAAAAATCCCTAAGCCCCGGGGTCACAATTTCAGCAAAAATCTGACTTTTGGCAATTCACTCAAAAATGGTGCCAGAAGCTTGCAAATGATCCCCTGAAAGCTTTGGCGATGGAAACAGAAGGCTTTTTATCACAGGACAAGAAATCAGCCCTCAAAAACTTAACCGGCAGAAAATATTTTTTTGAAAAAATCCTTAAGGCCCGGGGTCACAATTTCAGCAAAACTCTGACTTTTGGCAATTCACTCAAAAATGGTGCCAGAAGCTTACAAATGATCCCCTGAAAGCTTTGGCGATGGAAACAGAAGGCTTTTTATCACAGGACAAGAAATCAGCCCTCAAAAACTTAACCAGCAGAAAATATTTTTTTGAAAAAATCCCTAAGCCCCGGGGTCACAATTTCAGCAAAAATCTGACTTTTGGCAATTCACTCAAAAATGGTGCCAGAAGCTTGCAAATGATCCCCTGAAAGCTTTGGCGATGGAAACAGAAGGCTTTTTATCACAGGACAAGAAATCAGCCCTCAAAAACTTAACCGGCAGAAAATATTTTTTTGAAAAAATCCCTAAGCCCTGGGGTCACAATTTCAGCAAAGATCTGACTTTTGGCAGTTCACTCAAAAATGGTTCCAAGAGCTTAAAAATGCTCCCCTGAAAGCTTTGGCGATGGAAACAGAAGGCTTTTTATCACAGGACAAGAAATCAGCCCTCCAAAACTTAAGCGGCAGAAAATATTTTTTTGAAAAAATCTCTAAGCCCCGGGATCACAATTTCAGCAAAAATCTGACTTTTGGCAATTCACTCAAAAATGGTGCCAGAAGCTTACAAATGATCCCCTGAAAGCTTTGGCGATGGAAACAGAAGGCTTTTTATCACAGGACAAGAAATCAGCCCTCCAAAACTTAACTAGCAGAAAATATTTTTTTGAAAAAATCCCTAAGCCCCGGGGTCACAATTTCAGCAAAAATCTGACTTTTGGCAATTCACTCAAAAATGGTGCCAGAAGCTTGCAAATGATCCCCTGAAAGCTTTGGCGATGGAAACAGAAGGCTTTTTATCACAGGACAAGAAATCAGCCCTCAAAAACTTAACCGGCAGAAAATATTTTTTTGAAAAAATCCCTAAGCCCCGGGGTCACAATTTCAGCAAAAATCTGACTTTTGGCAATTCACTCAAAAATGGTGCCAGAAGCTTGCAAATGATCCCCTGAAAGCTTTGGCGATGGAAACAGAAGGCTTTTTATCACAGGACAAGAAATCAGCCCTCAAAAACTTAACCGGCAGAAAATATTTTTTTGAAAAAATCCGTAAGCCCCGGGGTCACAATTTCAGCAAAAATCTGACTTTTGGCAATTCACTCAAAAATGGTGCCAGAAGCTTGCAAATGATCCCCTGAAAGCTTTGGCGATGGAAACAGAAGGCTTTTTATCACAGGACAAGAAATCAGCCCTCAAAAACTTAACCGGCAGAAAATATTTTTTTGAAAAAATCCCTAAGCCCCGGGGTCACAATTTCAGCAAAAATCTGACTTTTGGCAATTCACTCAAAAATGGTGCCAGAAGCTTGCAAATGATCCCCTGAAAG
Organism: Podarcis liolepis; assembly: GCF_965112155.1. Classification (NCBI taxonomy): domain Eukaryota; kingdom Metazoa; phylum Chordata; class Lepidosauria; order Squamata; family Lacertidae; genus Podarcis; species Podarcis liolepis. The sequence goes on along the minus strand of NC_139571.1, from coordinate 15,449,721 downwards.
CTTTGGCGATGGAAACAGAAGGCTTTTTATCACAGGACAAGAAATCAGCCCTCAAAAACTTAACCGGCAGAAAATATTTTTTTGAAAAAATCCTTAAGGCCCGGGGTCACAATTTCAGCAAAACTCTGACTTTTGGCAATTCACTCAAAAATTGTGCCAGAAGCTTACAAATGATCCCCTGAAAGCTTTGGCGATGGAAACAGAAGGCTTTTTATCACAGGACAAGAAATCAGCCCTCAAAAACTTAACCAGCAGAAAATATTTTTTTGAAAAAATCCCTAAGCCCCGGGGTCACAATTTCAGCAAAAATCTGACTTTGGCAATTCACTCAAAAATGGTGCCAGAAGCCTGTAAATGATCCCCTGAAAGCTTTGGCGATGGAAACAGAAGGCTTTTTATCACAGGACAAGAAATCAGCCCTCAAAAACTTAACCGGCAGAAAATATTTTTTTGAAAAAATCCCTAAGCCCCGGGGTCACAATTTCAGCAAAAATCTGACTTTTGGCAATTCACTCAAAAATGGTGCCAGAAGCTTGCAAATGATCCCCTGAAAGCTTTGGCACTCGAAACAGAAGGCTTTTTATCACAGCACAAGAAATCAGCCCTCAAAAACTTAACCGGCAGAAAATATTTTTTTGAAAAAATCCCTAAGCCCCGGGGTCACAATTTCAGCAAAGATCTGACTTTTGGCAGTTCACTCAAAAATGGTTCCAAGAGCTTAAAAATGCTCCCATGAAAGCTTTGGCGATGGAAACAGAAGGCTTTTTATCACAGGACAAGAAATCAGCCCTCCAAAACTTAAGCGGCAGAAAATATTTTTTTGAAAAAATCTCTAAGCCCCGGGATCACAATTTCAGCAAAAATCTGACTTTTGGCAATTCACTCAAAAATGGTGCCAGAAGGTTGCAAATGATCCCCTGAAAGGTTTGGCACTCGAAACAGAAGGCTTTTTATCACAGGACAAGAAATCAGCCCTCAAAAACTTAAGCGGCAGAAAATATTTTTTTGAAAAAATCTCTAAGCCCCGGGGTCACAATTTCAGCAAAAATCTGACTTTTGGCAATTCACTCAAAAATGGTGCCAGAAGCTTGCAAATGATCCCCTGAAAGCTTTGGCGATGGAAACAGAAGGCTTTTTATCACAGGACAAGAAATCATCCCTCAAAAACTTAACCGGCAGAAAATATTTTTTTGAAAAAATCCCTAAGCCCCGGGGTCACAATTTCAGCAAAAATCTGACTTTTGGCAATTCACTCAAAAATGGTGCCAGAAGCTTGCAAATGATCCCGTGAAAGGTTTGGCACTTGAAACAGAAGGCTTTTTATCACAGGACAAGAAATCAGCCCTCAAAAACTTAACCGGCAGAAAATATTTTTTTGAAAAAATCCGTAAGCCCCGGGGTCACAATTTCAGCAAAAATCTGACTTTTGGCAATTCACTCAAAAATGGTGCCAGAAGCTTGCAAATGATCCCCTGAAAGCTTTGGCACTTGAAACAGAAGGCTTTTTATCACAGGACAAGAAATCAGCCCTCAAAAACTTAACCGGCAGAAAATATTTTTTTGAAAAAATCCGTAAGCCGCGGGGTCACAATTTCAGCAAAAATCTGACTTTTGGCAATTCACTCAAAAATGGTGCCAGAAGCTTGCAAATGATCCCCTGAAAGCTTTGGCGATGGAAACAGAAGGCTTTTTTATCACAGGACAAGAAATCAGCCCTCAAAAACTTAACCGGCAGAAAATATTTTTTTGAAAAAATCCCTAAGCCCCGGGGTCACAATTTCAGCAAAAATCTGACTTTTGGCAATTCACTCAAAAATGGTGCCAGAAGCTTGCAAATGATCCCCTGAAAGCTTTGGCGATGGAAACAGAAGGCTTTTTATCACAGGACAAGAAATCAGCCCTCAAAAACTTAACCGGCAGAAAATATTTTTTTGAAAAAATCCCTAAGCCCCGGGGTCACAATTTCAGCAAAAATCTGACTTTTGGCAATTCACTCAAAAATGGTGCCAGAAGCTTGCAAATGATCCCCTGAAAGCTTTGGCGATGGAAACAGAAGGCTTTTTATCACAGGACAAGAAATCAGCCCTCAAAAACTTAAGCGGCAGAAAATATTTTTTTGAAAAAATCTCTAAGCCCCGGGGTCACAATTTCAGCAAAAATCTGACTTTTGGCAATTCACTCAAAAATGGTGCCAGAAGCTTGCAAATGATCCCCTGAAAGCTTTGGCGATGGAAACAGAAGGCTTTTTATCACAGGACAAGAAATCAGCCCTCAAAAACTTAACCGGCAGAAAATATTTTTTTGAAAAAATCCCTAAGCCCCGGGGTCACAATTTCAGCAAAGATCTGACTTTTGGCAATTCACTCAAAAATGGTGCAAAAAGCTTGAAAATGCTCTCCTGAAAGGTTTGGCACTCGAAACAGAAGGCTTTTTATCACAGGACAAGAAATCAGCCCTCAAAAACTTAACCGGCAGAAATTTTTTTTTTGAAAAAATCCCTAAGCCCCGGGGTCACAATTTCAGCAAAAATCTGACTTTTGGCAATTCACTCAAAAATGGTGCCAGAAGCTTGCAAAGGATCCCCTGAAAGCTTTGGCGATGGAAACAGAAGGCTTTTTATCACAGGACAAGAAATCAGCCCTCAAAAACTTAACCGGCAGAAAATATTTTTTTGAAAAAATCCCTAAGCCCCGGGGTCACAATTTCAGCAAAAATCTGACTTTTGGCAATTCACTCAAAAATGGTGCCAGAAGCTTGCAAATGATCCCCTGAAAGCTTTGGCGATGGAAACAGAAGGCTTTTTATCACAGAACAAGAAATCAGCCCTCAAAAACTTAACCGGCAGAAAATATTTTTTTGAAAAAATCCGTAAGCCCCGGGGTCACAATTTCAGCAAAAATCTGACTTTTGGCAATTCACTCAAAAATGGTGCCAGAAGCTTGCAAATGATCCCCTGAAAGCTTTGGCGATGGAAACAGAAGGCTTTTTATCACAGGACAAGAAATCAGCCCTCAAAAACTTAACCGGCAGAAAATATTTTTTTGAAAAAATCCCTAAGCCCCGGGGTCACAATTTCAGCAAAAATCTGACTTTTGGCAATTCACTCAAAAATGGTGCCAGAAGCTTGCAAATGATCCCCTGAAAGCTTTGGCGATGGAAACAGAAGGCTTTTTATCACAGGACAAGAAATCAGCCCTCAAAAACTTAACCGGCAGAAAATATTTTTTTGAAAAAATCCTTAAGGCCCGGGGTCACAATTTCAGCAAAACTCTGACTTTTGGCAATTCACTCAAAAATGGTGCCAGAAGCTTACAAATGATCCCCTGAAAGCTTTGGCGATGGAAACAGAAGGCTTTTTATCACAGGACAAGAAATCAGCCCTCAAAAACTTAACCAGCAGAAAATATTTTTTTGAAAAAATCCCTAAGCCCCGGGGTCACAATTTCAGCAAAAATCTGACTTTTGGCAATTCACTCAAAAATGGTGCCAGAAGCTTGCAAATGATCCCCTGAAAGCTTTGGCGATGGAAACAGAAGGCTTTTTATCACAGGACAAGAAATCAGCCCTCAAAAACTTAACCGGCAGAAAATATTTTTTTGAAAAAATCCCTAAGCCCTGGGGTCACAATTTCAGCAAAGATCTGACTTTTGGCAGTTCACTCAAAAATGGTTCCAAGAGCTTAAAAATGCTCCCCTGAAAGCTTTGGCGATGGAAACAGAAGGCTTTTTATCACAGGACAAGAAATCAGCCCTCCAAAACTTAAGCGGCAGAAAATATTTTTTTGAAAAAATCTCTAAGCCCCGGGATCACAATTTCAGCAAAAATCTGACTTTTGGCAATTCACTCAAAAATGGTGCCAGAAGCTTACAAATGATCCCCTGAAAGCTTTGGCGATGGAAACAGAAGGCTTTTTATCACAGGACAAGAAATCAGCCCTCCAAAACTTAACTAGCAGAAAATATTTTTTTGAAAAAATCCCTAAGCCCCGGGGTCACAATTTCAGCAAAAATCTGACTTTTGGCAATTCACTCAAAAATGGTGCCAGAAGCTTGCAAATGATCCCCTGAAAGCTTTGGCGATGGAAACAGAAGGCTTTTTATCACAGGACAAGAAATCAGCCCTCAAAAACTTAACCGGCAGAAAATATTTTTTTGAAAAAATCCCTAAGCCCCGGGGTCACAATTTCAGCAAAGATCTGACTTTTGGCAGTTCACTCAAAAATGGTTCCAAGAGCTTAAAAATGCTCCCCTGAAAGCTTTGGCGATGGAAACAGAAGGCTTTTTATCACAGGACAAGAAATCAGCCCTCCAAAACTTAAGCGGCAGAAAATATTTTTTTGAAAAAATCCCTAAGCCCCGGGGTCACAATTTCAGCAAAAATCTGACTTTTGGCAATTCACTCAAAAATGGTGCCAGAAGCTTGCAAAGGATCCCCTGAAAGCTTTGGCGATGGAAACAGAAGGCTTTTTATCACAGGACAAGAAATCAGCCCTCAAAAACTTAACCGGCAGAAAATATTTTTTTGAAAAAATCCGTAAGCCCCGGGGTCACAATTTCAGCAAAAATCTGACTTTTGGCAATTCACTCAAAAATGGTGCCAGAAGCTTGCAAAGGATCCCCTGAAAGCTTTGGCGATGGAAACAGAAGGCTTTTTATCACAGGACAAGAAATCAGCCCTCAAAAACTTAAGCGGCAGAAAATATTTTTTTGAAAAAATCCCTAAGCCCCGGGGTCACAATTTCAGCAAAACTCTGACTTTTGGCAATTCACTCAAAAATGGTGCCAGAAGCTTGCAAATGATCCCCTGAATGCTTTGGCGATGGAAACAGAAGGCTTTTTATCACAGGACAAGAAATCAGCCCTCAAAAACTTAACCGGCAGAAAATATTTTTTTGAAAAAATCCATAAGCCCCGGGGTCACAATTTCAGCAAAAATCTGACTTTTGGCAATTCACTCAAAAATGGTGCCAGAAGCTTGCAAATGATCCCCTGAAAGCTTTGGCGATGGAAACAGAAGGCTTTTTATCACAGGACAAGAAATCAGCCCTCAAAAACTTAACCGGCAGAAAATATTTTTTTGAAAAAATCCCTAAGCCCCGGGGTCACAATTTCAGCAAAAATCTGACTTTTGGCAATTCACTCAAAAATGGTGCCAGAAGCTTGCAAATGATCCCCTGAAAGCTTTGGCGATGGAAACAGAAGGCTTTTTATCACAGGACAAGAAATCAGCCCTCAAAAACTTAACCAGCAGAAAATGTTTTTTTGAAAAAATCCCTAAGCCCCGGGGTCACAATTTCAGCAAAAATCTGACTTTTGGCAATTCACTCAAAAATGGTGCCAGAAGCTTGCAAATGATCCCGTGAAAGGTTTGGCACTCGAAACAGAAGGCTTTTTATCACAGGACAAGAAATCAGCCCTCAAAAATTTAAACGGCAGAAAATATTTTTTTGAAAAAATCCCTAAGCCCCGGGGTCACAATTTCAGCAAAGATCTGACTTTTGGCAGTTCACTCAAAAATGGTTCCAAGAGCTTAAAAATGCTCCCCTGAAAGGTTTGGCACTCGAAACAGAAGGCTTTTTATCACAGGACAAGAAATCAGCCCTCAAAAACTTAACCGGCAGAAAATATTTTTTTGAAAAAATCCCTAAGCCCCGGGGTCACAATTTCAGCAAAAATCTGACTTTTGGCAATTCACTCAAAAATGGTGCCAGAAGCTTGCAAATGATCCCCTGAAAGCTTTGGCGATGGAAACAGAAGGCTTTTTATCACAGGACAAGAAATCAGCCCTCAAAAACTTAACCGGCAGAAAATATTTTTTTGAAAAAATCCGTAAGCCCCGGGGTCACAATTTCAGCAAAAATCTGACTTTTGGCAATTCACTCAAAATGGTGCCAGAAGCTTGCAAATGATCCCGTGAAAGGTTTGGCACTCGAAACAGAAGGCTTTTTATCACAGGACAAGAAATCAGCCCTCAAAAACTTAACCGGCAGAAAATATTTTTTTGAAAAAATCCCTAAGCCCCGGGGTCACAATTTCAGCAAAGATCTGACTTTTGGCAGTTCACTCAAAAATGGTTCCAAGAGCTTAAAAATGCTCCCCTGAAAGGTTTGGCACTCGAAACAGAAGGCTTTTTATCACAGGACAAGAAATCAGCCCTCAAAAACTTAACCGGCAGAAAATATTTTTTTGAAAAAATCCCTAAGCCCCGGGGTCACAATTTCAGCAAAAATCTGACTTTTGGCAATTCACTCAAAAATGGTGCCAGAAGCTTGCAAATGATCCCCTGAAAGCTTTGGCGATGGAAACAGAAGGCTTTTTATCACAGGACAAGAAATCAGCCCTCAAAAACTTAACCGGCAGAAAATATTTTTTTGAAAAAATCCCTAAGCCCCGGGGTCACAATTTCAGCAAAGATCTGACTTTTGGCAGTTCACTCAAAAATGGTTCCAAGAGCTTAAAAATGCTCCCCTGAAAGCTTTGGCGATGGAAACAGAAGGCTTTTTATCACAGGACAAGAAATCAGCCCTCCAAAACTTAAGCGGCAGAAAATATTTTTTTGAAAAAATCTCTAAGCCGCGGGATCACAATTTCAGCAAAAATCTGACTTTTGGCAATTCACTCAAAAATGGTGCCAGAAGCTTACAAATGATCCCCTGAAAGCTTTGGCGATGGAAACAGAAGGCTTTTTATCACAGGACAAGAAATCAGCCCTCAAAAACTTAACCGGCAGAAAATATTTTTTTGAAAAAATCCCTAAGCCCCGGGGTCACAATTTCAGCAAAAATCTGACTTTTGGCAATTCACTCAAAAATGGTGCCAGAAGCTTGCAAAGGATCCCCTGAAAGCTTTGGCGATGGAAACAGAAGGCTTTTTATCACAGGACAAGAAATCAGCCCTCAAAAACTTAACCGGCAGAAAATATTTTTTTGAAAAAATCCGTAAGCCCCGGGGTCACAATTTCAGCAAAAATCTGACTTTTGGCAATTCACTCAAAAATGGTGCCAGAAGCTTGCAAAGGATCCCCTGAAAGCTTTGGCGATGGAAACAGAAGGCTTTTTATCACAGGACAAGAAATCAGCCCTCCAAAACTTAAGCGGCAGAAAATATTTTTTTGAAAAAATCTCTAAGCCGCGGGATCACAATTTCAGCAAAAATCTGACTTTTGGCAATTCACTCAAAAATGGTGCCAGAAGCTTACAAATGATCCCCTGAAAGCTTTGGCGATGGAAACAGAAGGCTTTTTATCACAGGACAAGAAATCAGCCCTCAAAAACTTAACCGGCAGAAAATATTTTTTTGAAAAAATCCCTAAGCCCCGGGGTCACAATTTCAGCAAAAATCTGACTTTTGGCAATTCACTCAAAAATGGTGCCAGAAGCTTGCAAAGGATCCCCTGAAAGCTTTGGCGATGGAAACAGAAGGCTTTTTATCACAGGACAAGAAATCAGCCCTCAAAAACTTAACCGGCAGAAAATATTTTTTTGAAAAAATCCGTAAGCCCCGGGGTCACAATTTCAGCAAAAATCTGACTTTTGGCAATTCACTCAAAAATGGTGCCAGAAGCTTGCAAAGGATCCCCTGAAAGCTTTGGCGATGGAAACAGAAGGCTTTTTATCACAGGACAAGAAATCAGCCCTCAAAAACTTAAGCGGCAGAAAATATTTTTTTGAAAAAATCCCTAAGCCCCGGGGTCACAATTTCAGCAAAAATCTGACTTTTGGCAATTCACTCAAAAATGGTGCCAGAAGCTTGCAAATGATCCCCTGAATGCTTTGGCGATGGAAACAGAAGGCTTTTTATCACAGGACAAGAAATCAGCCCTCAAAAACTTAACCGGCAGAAAATATTTTTTTGAAAAAATCCATAAGCCCCGGGGTCACAATTTCAGCAAAAATCTGACTTTTGGCAATTCACTCAAAAATGGTGCCAGAAGCTTGCAAATGATCCCCTGAAAGCTTTGGCGATGGAAAAAGAAGGCTTTTTATCACAGGACAAGAAATCAGCCCTCAAAAACTTAACCGGCAGAAAATATTTTTTTGAAAAAATCCCTAAGCCCCGGGGTCACAATTTCAGCAAAAATCTGACTTTTGGCAATTCACTCAAAAATGGTGCCAGAAGCTTGCAAATGATCCCCTGAAAGCTTTGGCGATGGAAACAGAAGGCTTTTTATCACAGGACAAGAAATCAGCCCTCAAAAACTTAACCGGCAGAAAATATTTTTTTGAAAAAATCCTTAAGGCCCGGGGTCACAATTTCAGCAAAACTCTGACTTTTGGCAATTCTCTCAAAAATGGTGCCAGAAGCTTACAAATGATCCCCTGAAAGCTTTGGCGATGGAAACAGAAGGCTTTTTATCACAGGACAAGAAATCAGCCCTCAAAAACTTAACCGGCAGAAAATATTTTTTTGAAAAAATCCCTAAGCCTCGGGGTCACAATTTCAGCAAAAATCTGACTTTTGGCAATTCACTCAAAAATGGTGCCAGAAGCTTGCAAATGATCCCGTGAAAGGTTTGGCACTCGAAACAGAAGGCTTTTTATCACAGGACAAGAAATCAGCCCTCAAAAACTTAACCGGCAGAAAATATTTTTTTCAAAAAAATCCCTAAGCCCCGGGGTCACAATTTCAGCAAAAATCTGACTTTTGGCAATTCACTCAAAAATGGTGCCAGAAGCTTGCAAATGATCCGCTGAAAGCTTTGGCGATGGAAACAGAAGGCTTTTTATCACAGGACAAGAAATCAGCCCTCAAAAACTTAACCAGCAGAAAATGTTTTTTTGAAAAAATCCCTAAGCCCCGGGGTCACAATTTCAGCAAAAATCTGACTTTTGGCAATTCACTCAAAAATGGTGCCAGAAGCTTGCAAATGATCCCGTGAAAGGTTTGGCACTCGAAACAGAAGGCTTTTTATCACAGGACAAGAAATCAGCCCTCAAAAACTTAACCGGCAGAAAATATTTTTTTGAAAAAATCCCTAAGCCCCGGGGTCACAATTTCAGCAAAGATCTGACTTTTGGCAGTTCACTCAAAAATGGTTCCAAGAGCTTAAAAATGCTCCCCTGAAAGCTTTGGCGATGGAAACAGAAGGCTTTTTATCACAGGACAAGAAATCAGCCCTCCAAAACTTAAGCGGCAGAAAATATTTTTTTGAAAAAATCTCTAAGCCGCGGGATCACAATTTCAGCAAAAATCTGACTTTTGGCAATTCACTCAAAAATGGTGCCAGAAGCTTACAAATGATCCCCTGAAAGCTTTGGCGATGGAAACAGAAGGCTTTTTATCACAGGACAAGAAATCAGCCCTCAAAAACTTAACCGGCAGAAAATATTTTTTTGAAAAAATCCCTAAGCCCCGGGGTCACAATTTCAGCAAAAATCTGACTTTTGGCAATTCACTCAAAAATGGTGCCAGAAGCTTGCAAAGGATCCCCTGAAAGCTTTGGCGATGGAAACAGAAGGCTTTTTATCACAGGACAAGAAATCAGCCCTCAAAAACTTAACCGGCAGAAAATATTTTTTTGAAAAAATCCGTAAGCCCCGGGGTCACAATTTCAGCAAAAATCTGACTTTTGGCAATTCACTCAAAAATGGTGCCAGAAGCTTGCAAAGGATCCCCTGAAAGCTTTGGCGATGGAAACAGAAGGCTTTTTATCACAGGACAAGAAATCAGCCCTCAAAAACTTAAGCGGCAGAAAATATTTTTTTGAAAAAATCCCTAAGCCCCGGGGTCACAATTTCAGCAAAAATCTGACTTTTGGCAATTCACTCAAAAATGGTGCCAGAAGCTTGCAAATGATCCCCTGAATGCTTTGGCGATGGAAACAGAAGGCTTTTTATCACAGGACAAGAAATCAGCCCTCAAAAACTTAACCGGCAGAAAATATTTTTTTGAAAAAATCCATAAGCCCCGGGGTCACAATTTCAGCAAAAATCTGACTTTTGGCAATTCACTCAAAAATGGTGCCAGAAGCTTGCAAATGATCCCCTGAAAGCTTTGGCGATGGAAAAAGAAGGCTTTTTATCACAGGACAAGAAATCAGCCCTCAAAAACTTAACCGGCAGAAAATATTTTTTTGAAAAAATCCCTAAGCCCCGGGGTCACAATTTCAGCAAAAATCTGACTTTTGGCAATTCACTCAAAAATGGTGCCAGAAGCTTGCAAATGATCCCCTGAAAGCTTTGGCGATGGAAACAGAAGGCTTTTTATCACAGGACAAGAAATCAGCCCTCAAAAACTTAACCGGCAGAAAATATTTTTTTGAAAAAATCCTTAAGGCCCGGGGTCACAATTTCAGCAAAACTCTGACTTTTGGCAATTCTCTCAAAAATGGTGCCAGAAGCTTACAAATGATCCCCTGAAAGCTTTGGCGATGGAAACAGAAGGCTTTTTATCACAGGACAAGAAATCAGCCCTCAAAAACTTAACCGGCAGAAAATATTTTTTTGAAAAAATCCCTAAGCCTCGGGGTCACAATTTCAGCAAAAATCTGACTTTTGGCAATTCACTCAAAAATGGTGCCAGAAGCTTGCAAATGATCCCGTGAAAGGTTTGGCACTCGAAACAGAAGGCTTTTTATCACAGGACAAGAAATCAGCCCTCAAAAACTTAACCGGCAGAAAATATTTTTTTCAAAAAAATCCCTAAGCCCCGGGGTCACAATTTCAGCAAAAATCTGACTTTTGGCAATTCACTCAAAAATGGTGCCAGAAGCTTGCAAATGATCCGCTGAAAGCTTTGGCGATGGAAACAGAAGGCTTTTTATCACAGGACAAGAAATCAGCCCTCAAAAACTTAACCAGCAGAAAATGTTTTTTTGAAAAAATCCCTAAGCCCCGGGGTCACAATTTCAGCAAAAATCTGACTTTTGGCAATTCACTCAAAAATGGTGCCAGAAGCTTGCAAATGATCCCGTGAAAGGTTTGGCACTCGAAACAGAAGGCTTTTTATCACAGGACAAGAAATCAGCCCTCAAAAACTTAACCGGCAGAAAATATTTTTTTGAAAAAATCCCTAAGCCCCGGGGTCACAATTTCAGCAAAGATCTGACTTTTGGCAGTTCACTCAAAAATGGTTCCAAGAGCTTAAAAATGCTCCCCTGAAAGGTTTGGCACTCGAAACAGAAGGCTTTTTATCACAGGACAAGAAATCAGCCCTCAAAAACTTAACCGGCAGAAAATATTTTTTTGAAAAAATCCCTAAGCCCCGGGGTCACAATTTCAGCAAAAATCTGACTTTTGGCAATTCACTCAAAAATGGTGCCAGAAGCTTGCAAATGATCCCCTGAAAGCTTTGGCGATGGAAACAGAAGGCTTTTTATCACAGGACAAGAAATCAGCCCTCAAAAACTTAACCGGCAGAAAATATTTTTTTGAAAAAATCCGTAAGCCCCGGGGTCACAATTTCAGCAAAAATCTGACTTTTGGCAATTCACTCAAAATGGTCCCAGAAGCTTGCAAATGATCCCGTGAAAGGTTTGGCACTCGAAACAGAAGGCTTTTTATCACAGGACAAGAAATCAGCCCTCAAAAACTTAACCGGCAGAAAATATTTTTTTGAAAAAATCCCTAAGCCCCGGGGTCACAATTTCAGCAAAGATCTGACTTTTGGCAGTTCACTCAAAAATGGTTCCAAGAGCTTAAAAATGCTCCCCTGAAAGCTTTGGCGATGGAAACAGAAGGCTTTTTATCACAGGACAAGAAATCAGCCCTCAAAAACTTAACCGGCAGAAAATATTTTTTTGAAAAAATCCCTAAGCCCCGGGGTCACAATTTCAGCAAAAATCTGACTTTTGGCAATTCACTCAAAAATGGTGCCAGAAGCTTGCAAATGATCCGCTGAAAGCTTTGGCGATGGAAACAGAAGGCTTTTTATCACAGGACAAGAAATCAGCCCTCAAAAACTTAACCAGCAGAAAATGTTTTTTTGAAAAAATCCCTAAGCCCCGGGGTCACAATTTCAGCAAAAATCTGACTTTTGGCAATTCACTCAAAAATGGTGCCAGAAGCTTGCACATGATCCCGTGAAAGGTTTGGCACTCGAAACAGAAAGCTTTTTATCACAGGACAAGAAATCAGCCCTCAAAAACTTAACCGGCAGAAAATATTTTTTTGAAAAAATCCCTAAGCCCCGGGGTCACAATTTCAGCAAAAATCTGACTTTTGGCAGTTCACTCAAAAATGGTGCCAGAAGCTTGCAAATGATCCCCTGAAAGGTTTGGCGATGGAAACAGAAGGCTTTTTATCACAGGACAAGAAATCAGCCCTCAAAAACTTAACCGGCAGAAAATATTTTTTTGAAAAAATCCGTAAACCCCGGGGTCACAATTTCAGCAAAAATCTGACTTTTGGCAATTCACTCAAAATGGTGCCAGAAGCTTGCAAATGATCCCGTGAAAGGTTTGGCACTCGAAACAGAAGGCTTTTTATCACAGGACAAGAAATCAGCCCTCAAAAACTTAACCGGCAGAAAATATTTGTTTGAAAAAATCCCTAAGCCCCGGGGTCACAATTTCAGCAAAAATCTGACTTTTCGCAATTCACTCAAAAATTGTGCCAGAAGCTTAAAAATGCTCCCCTGAAAGCTTTGGCGATGGAAACAGAAGGCTTTTTATCACAGGACAAGAAATCAGCCCTCAAAAACTTAACCGGCAGAAAATATTTTTTTGAAAAAATCCCTAAGCCCCGGGGTCACAATTTCAGCAAAAATCTGACTTTTGGCAATTCACTCAAAAATGGTGCCAGAAGCTTGCAAATGATCCCCTGAAAGCTTTGGCGATGGAAACAGAAGGCTTTTTATCACAGGACAAGAAATCAGCCCTCAAAAACTTAACCAGCAGAAAATGTTTTTTTGAAAAAATCCCTAAGCCCCGGGGTCACAATTTCAGCAAAAATCTGACTTTTGGCAATTCACTCAAAAATGGTGCCAGAAGCTTGCAAATGATCCCGTGAAAGGTTTGGCACTCGAAACAGAAGGCTTTTTATCACAGGACAAGAAATCAGCCCTCAAAAACTTAACCGGCAGAAAATATTTTTTTGAAAAAATCCCTAAGCCCCGGGGTCACAATTTCAGCAAAGATCTGACTTTTGGCAGTTCACTCAAAAATGGTTCCAAGAGCTTAAAAATGCTCCCCTGAAAGGTTTGGCACTCGAAACAGAAGGCTTTTTATCGCAGGACAAGAAATCAGCCCTCAAAAACTTAACCGGCAGAAAATATTTTTTTGAAAAAATCCCTAAGCCCCGGGGTCACAATTTCAGCAAAAATCTGACTTTTGGCAATTCACTCAAAAATGGTGCCAGAAGGTTACAAATGATCCCCTGAAAGCTTTGGAGATGGAAACAGAAGGCTTTTTATCACAGGACAAGAAATCAGCCCTCAAAAACTTAACCGGCAGAAAATATTTTTTTGAAAAAATCCCTAAGCCCCGGGGTCACAATTTCAGCAAAAATCTGACTTTTGGCAATTCACTCAAAAATGGTGCCAGAAGCTTGCAAATGATCCCCTGAAAGCTTTGGCGATGGAAACAGAAGGCTTTTTATCACAGGACAAGAAATCAGCCCTCAAAAACTTAACCGGCAGAAAATATTTTTTTGAAAAAATCCCTAAGCCCCGGGGTCACAATTTCAGCAAAAATCTGACTTTTGGCAATTCACTCAAAAATGGTGCCAGAAGCTTGCAAATGATCCCCTGAAAGCTTTGGCAATGGAAACAGAAGGCTTTTTATCACAGGACAAGAAATCAGCTCTCAAAAACGTAAGCGGCAGAAAATATTTTTTTGAAAAAATCCCTAAGCCCCGGGGTCACAATTTCAGCAAAAATCTGACTTTTGGCAATTCACTCAAAAATGGTGCCAGAAGCTTGCAAATGATCCCCTGAAAGCTTTGGCGATGGAAACAGAAGGCTTTTTATCACAGGACAAGAAATCAGCCCTCAAAAACTTAACCGGCAGAAAATATTTTTTTGAAAAAATCCCTAAGCCCCGGGGTCACAATTTCAGCAAAAATCTGACTTTTGGCAATTCACTCAAAAATGGTGCCAGAAGCTTGCAAATGATCCCCTGAAAGCTTTGGCGATGGAAACAGAAGGCTTTTTATCACAAGACAAGAAATAAGCCCTCAAAAACTTAACCGGCAGAAAATATTTTTTTGAAAAAATCCCTAAGCCCCGGGGTCACAATTTCAGCAAAGATCTGACTTTTGGCAGTTCACTCAAAAATGGTTCCAAGAGCTTAAAAATGCTCCCCTGAAAGGTTTGGCACTCGAAACAGAAGGCTTTTTATCACAGGACAAGAAATCAGCCCTCAAAAACTTAACCGGCAGAAAATATTTTTTTGAAAAAATCCCTAAGCCCCGGGGTCACAATTTCAGCAAAAATCTGACTTTTGGCAATTCACTCAAAAATGGTGCCAGAAGCTTGCAAATGATCCCCTGAAAGGTTTGGCACTCGAAACAGAAGGCTTTTTATCACAGGACAAGAAATCAGCCCTCAAAAACTTAACCGGCAGAAAATATTTTTTTGAAAAAAATCCCTAAGCCCCGGGGTCACAATTTCAGCAAAGATCTGACTTTTGGCAGTTCACTCAAAAATGGTTCCAAGAGCTTAAAAATGCTCCCCTGAAAGCTTTGGCGATGGAAACAGAAGGCTTTTTATCACAGGACAAGAAATCAGCCCTCAAAAACTTAACCGGCAGAAAATATTTTTTTTGAAAAAATCTCTAAGCCCCGGGATCACAATTTCAGCAAAAAACTGACTTTTGGCAATTCACTCAAAAATGGTGCCAGAAGGTTGCAAATGATCCCCTGAAAGCTTTGGCGATGGAAACAGAAGGCTTTTTATCACAGGACAAGAAATCAGCCCTCAAAAACTTAACCGGCAGAAAATATTTTTTTGAAAAAATCCCTAAGCCCCGGGGTCACAATTTCAGCAAAAATCTGACTTTTGGCAATTCACTCAAAAATGGTGCCAGAAGCTTGCAAATGATCCGCTGAAAGCTTTGGCGATGGAAACAGAAGGCTTTTTATCACAGGACAAGAAATCAGCCCTCAAAAACTTAACCAGCAGAAAATGTTTTTTTGAAAAAATCCCTAAGCCCCGGGGTCACAATTTCAGCAAAAATCTGACTTTTGGCAATTCACTCAAAAATGGTGCCAGAAGCTTGCACATGATCCCGTGAAAGGTTTGGCACTCGAAACAGAAGGCTTTTTATCACAGGACAAGAAATCAGCCCTCAAAAACTTAACCGGCAGAAAATATTTTTTTGAAAAAATCCCTAAGCCCCGGGGTCACAATTTCAGCAAAAATCTGACTTTTGGCAGTTCACTCAAAAATGGTGCCAGAAGCTTGCAAATGATCCCCTGAAAGGTTTGGCGATGGAAACAGAAGGCTTTTTATCACAGGACAAGAAATCAGCCCTCAAAAACTTAACCGGCAGAAAATATTTTTTTGAAAAAATCCGTAAGCCCCGGGGTCACAATTTCAGCAAAAATCTGACTTTTGGCAATTCACTCAAAATGGTGCCAGAAGCTTGCAAATGATCCCGTGAAAGGTTTGGCACTCGAAACAGAAGGCTTTTTATCACAGGACAAGAAATCAGCCCTCAAAAACTTAACCGGCAGAAAATATTTTTTTGAAAAAATCCCTAAGCCCCGGGGTCACAATTTCAGCAAAAATCTGACTTTTCGCAATTCACTCAAAAATGGTGCCAGAAGCTTAAAAATGCTCCCCTGAAAGCTTTGGCGATGGAAACAGAAGGCTTTTTATCACAGGACAAGAAATCAGCCCTCAAAAACTTAACCGGCAGAAAATATTTTTTTGAAAAAATCCCTAAGCCCCGGGGTCACAATTTCAGCAAAAATCTGACTTTTGGCAATTCACTCAAAAATGGTGCCAGAAGCTTGCAAATGATCCCCTGAAAGCTTTGGCGATGGAAACAGAAGGCTTTTTATCACAGGACAAGAAATCAGCCCTCAAAAACTTAACCAGCAGAAAATGTTTTTTTGAAAAAATCCCTAAGCCCCGGGGTCACAATTTCAGCAAAAATCTGACTTTTGGCAATTCACTCAAAAATGGTGCCAGAAGCTTGCAAATGATCCCGTGAAAGGTTTGGCACTCGAAACAGAAGGCTTTTTATCACAGGACAAGAAATCAGCCCTCAAAAACTTAACCGGCAGAAAATATTTTTTTGAAAAAATCCCTAAGCCCCGGGGTCACAATTTCAGCAAAGATCTGACTTTTGGCAGTTCACTCAAAAATGGTTCCAAGAGCTTAAAAATGCTCCCCTGAAAGGTTTGGCACTCGAAACAGAAGGCTTTTTATCGCAGGACAAGAAATCAGCCCTCAAAAACTTAACCGGCAGAAAATATTTTTTTGAAAAAATCCCTAAGCCCCGGGGTCACAATTTCAGCAAAAATCTGACTTTTGGCAATTCACTCAAAAATGGTGCCAGAAGCTTGCAAATGATCCCGTGAAAGGTTTGGCACTCGAAACAGAAGGCTTTTTATCACAGGACAAGAAATCAGCCCTCAAAAACTTAACCGGCAGAAAATATTTTTTTGAAAATATCCCTAAGCCCCGGGGTCACAATTTCAGCAAAAATCTGACTTTTGGCAATTCACTCAAAAATGGTGCCAGAAGCTTGCAAATGATCCCCTGAAAGCTTTGGCGATGGAAACAGAAGGCTTTTTATCACAGGACAAGAAATCAGCCCTCAGAAACGTAACCGGCAGAAAATATTTTTTTGAAAAAATCCCTAAGCCCCGGGGTCACAATTTCAGCAAAAATCTGACTTTTGGCAATTCACTCAAAAATGGTGCCAGAAGCTTGCAAATGATCCCCTGAAAACTTTGGCGATGGAAACAGAAGGCTTTTTATCACAGGACAAGAAATCAGCCCTCAAAAACTTAACCAGCAGAAAATATTTTTTTGAAAAAATCCTTAAGGCCCGGGGTCACAATTTCAGCAAAAATCTGACTTTTGGCAATTCACTCAAAAATGGTGCCAGAAGCTTGCAAATGATCCCCTGAAAGCTTTGGCAATGGAAACAGAAGGCTTTTTATCACAAGACAAGAAATAAGCCCTCAAAAACTTAACCGGCAGAAAATATTTTTTTGAAAAAATCCCTAAGCCCCGGGGTCACAATTTCAGCAAAGATCTGACTTTTGGCAGTTCACTCAAAAATGGTTCCAAGAGCTTAAAAATGCTCCCCTGAAAGGTTTGGCACTCGAAACAGAAGGCTTTTTATCACAGGACAAGAAATCAGCCCTCAAAAACTTAACCGGCAGAAAATATTTTTTTGAAAAAATCCCTAAGCCCCGGGGTCACAATTTCAGCAAAAATCTGACTTTTGGCAATTCACTCAAAAATGGTGCCAGAAGCTTGCAAATGATCCCGTGAAAGGTTTGGCACTCGAAACAGAAGGCTTTTTATCACAGGACAAGAAATCAGCCCTCAAAAACTTAACCGGCAGAAAATATTTTTTTGAAAAAAATCCCTAAGCCCCGGGGTCACAATTTCAGCAAAGATCTGACTTTTGGCAGTTCACTCAAAAATGGTTCCAAGAGCTTAAAAATGCTCCCCTGAAAGCTTTGGCGATGGAAACAGAAGGCTTTTTATCACAGGACAAGAAATCAGCCCTCAAAAACTTAACCGGCAGAAAATATTTTTTTTGAAAAAATCTCTAAGCCCCGGGATCACAATTTCAGCAAAAAACTGACTTTTGGCAATTCACTCAAAAATGGTGCCAGAAGCTTGCAAATGATCCCCTGAAAGATTTGGCGATGGAAACAGAAGGCTTTTTATCACAGGACAAGAAATCAGCCCTCAGAAACGTAACCGGCAGAAAATATTTTTTTGAAAAAATCCCTAAGCCCCGGGGTCACAATTTCAGCAAAAATCTGACTTTTGGCAATTCACTCAAAAATGGTGCCAGAAGCTTGCAAATGATCCCCTGAAAACTTTGGCGATGGAAACAGAAGGCTTTTTATCACAGGACAAGAAATCAGCCCTCAAAAACTTAACCAGCAGAAAATATTTTTTTGAAAAAATCCTTAAGGCCCGGGGTCACAATTTCAGCAAAAATCTGACTTTTGGCAATTCACTCAAAAATGGTGCCAGAAGCTTGCAAATGATCCCCTGAAAGCTTTGGCGATGGAAACAGAAGGCTTTTTATCACAAGACAAGAAATAAGCCATCAAAAACTTAACCGGCAGAAAATATTTTTTTGAAAAAATCCCTAAGCCCCGGGGTCACAATTTCAGCAAAGATCTGACTTTTGGCAGTTCACTCAAAAATGGTTCCAAGAGCTTAAAAATGCTCCCCTGAAAGGTTTGGCACTCGAAACAGAAGGCTTTTTATCACAGGACAAGAAATCAGCCCTCAAAAACTTAACCGGCAGAAAATATTTTTTTGAAAAAATCCCTAAGCCCCGGGGTCACAATTTCAGCAAAAATCTGACTTTTGGCAATTCACTCAAAAATGGTGCCAGAAGCTTGCAAATGATCCCGTGAAAGGTTTGGCACTCGAAACAGAAGGCTTTTTATCACAGGACAAGAAATCAGCCCTCAAAAACTTAACCGGCAGAAAATATTTTTTTGAAAAAAATCCCTAAGCCCCGGGGTCACAATTTCAGCAAAGATCTGACTTTTGGCAGTTCACTCAAAAATGGTTCCAAGAGCTTAAAAATGCTCCCCTGAAAGCTTTGGCGATGGAAACAGAAGGCTTTTTATCACAGGACAAGAAATCAGCCCTCAAAAACTTAACCGGCAGAAAATATTTTTTTTGAAAAAATCTCTAAGCCCCGGGATCACAATTTCAGCAAAAAACTGACTTTTGGCAATTCACTCAAAAATGGTGCCAGAAGGTTGCAAATGATCCCCTGAAAGATTTGGCGATGGAAACAGAAGGCTTTTTATCACAGGACAAGAAATCAGCCCTCAAAAACTTAAGCGGCAGAAAATATTTTTTTGAAAAAATCCCTAAGCCCCGGGGTCACAATTTCAGCAAAAATCTGACTTTTGGCAGTTCACTCAAAAATGGTTCCAAGAGCTTAAAAATGCTCCCCTGAAAGCTTTGGCGATGGAAACAGAAGGCTTTTTATCACAGGACAAGAAATCAGCCCTCAAAAACTTAACCGGCAGAAAATATTTTTTTGAAAAAATCCCTAAGCCCCGGGGTCACAATTTCAGCAAAGATCTGACTTTTGGCAGTTCACTCAAAAATGGTTCCAAGAGCTTAAAAATGCTCCCCTGAAAGGTTTGGCACTCGAAACAGAAGGCTTTTTATCACAGGACAAGAAATCAGCCCTCAAAAACTTAACCGGCAGAAAATATTTTTTTGAAAAAATCCCTAAGCCCCGGGGTCACAATTTCAGCAAAAATCTGACTTTTGGCAATTCACTCAAAAATGGTGCCAGAAGCTTGCAAATGATCCCGTGAAAGGTTTGGCACTCGAAACAGAAGGCTTTTTATCACAGGACAAGAAATCAGCCCTCAAAAACTTAACCGGCAGAAAATATTTTTTTGAAAAAATCCCTAAGCCCCGGGGTCACAATTTCAGCAAAAATCTGACTTTTGGCAATTCACTCAAAAATGGTGCCAGAAGCTTGCAAATGATCCCCTGAAAGCTTTGGCGATGGAAACAGAAGGCTTTTTATCACAGGACAAGAAATCAGCCCTCAAAAACTTAACCAGCAGAAAATGTTTTTTTGAAAAAATCCCTAAGCCCCGGGGTCACAATTTCATCAAAAATCTGACTTTTGGCAATTCACTCAAAAATGGTGCCAGAAGCTTGCAAATGATCCCCTGAAAGCTTTGGCGATGGAAACAGAAGGCTTTTTATCACAGGACAAGAAATCAGCCCTCAAAAACTTAAGCGGCAGAAAATATGTTTTTGAAAAAATCCCTAAGCCCCGGGGTCACAATTTCATCAAAAATCTGACTTTTGGCAATTCACTCAAAAATGGTGCCAGAAGCTTGCAAATGATCCCCTGAAAGCTTTGGCGATGGAAACAGAAGGCTTTTTATCACAGGACAAGAAATCAGCCCTCAAAAACTTAACCGGCAGAAAATATTTTTTTGAAAAAATCCTTAAGGCCCGGGGTCACAATTTCAGCAAAACTCTGACTTTTGGCAATTCACTCAAAAATGGTGCCAGAAGCTTACAAATGATCCCCTGAAAGCTTTGGCGATGGAAACAGAAGGCTTTTTATCACAGGACAAGAAATCAGCCCTCAAAAACTTAACCGGCAGAAAATATTTTTTTGAAAAAATCCCTAAGCCCCGGGGTCACAATTTCAGCAAAGATCTGACTTTTGGCAGTTCACTCAAAAATGGTTCCAAGAGCTTAAAAATGCTCCCCTGAAAGGTTTGGCACTCGAAACAGAAGGCTTTTTATCACAGGACAAGAAATCAGCCCTCAAAATCTTAACCGGCAGAAAATATTTTTTTGAAAAAATCCCTAAGCCCCGGGGTCACAATTTCAGCAAAAATCTGACTTTTGGCAATTCACTCAAAAATGGTGCCAGAAGCTTGCAAATGATCCCCTGAAAGCTTTGGCGATGGAAACAGAAGGCTTTTTATCACAGGACAAGAAATCAGCCCTCAGAAATGTAACCGGCAGAAAATATTTTTTTGAAAAAATCCCTAAGCCCCGGGGTCACAATTTCAGCAAAAATCTGACTTTTGGCAATTCACTCAAAAATGGTGCCAGAGCTTGCAAATGATCCCCTGAAAGCTTTGGCGATGGAAACAGAAGGCTTTTTATCACAGGACAAGAAATCAGCCCTCAAAAACTTAACCAGCAGAAAATATTTTTTTGAAAAAATCCCTAAGCCCCGGGGTCACAATTTCAGCAAAAATCTGACTTTTGGCAATTCACTCAAAAATGGTGCCAGAAGCTTGCAAATGATCCCCTGAAAGCTTTGGCGATGGAAACAGAAGGCTTTTTATCACAGGACAAGAAATCAGCCCTCAAAAACTTAACCAGCAGAAAATATTTTTTTGAAAAAATCCTTAAGGCCCGGGGTCACAATTTCAGCAAAGATCTGACTTTTGGCAGTTCACTCAAAAATGGTTCCAAGAGCTTAAAAATGCTCCCCTGAAAGGTTTGGCACTCGAAACAGAAGGCTTTTTATCACAGGACAAGAAATCAGCCCTCAAAAACTTAACCGGCAGAAAATATTTTTTTGAAAAAATCCCTAAGCCCCGGGGTCACAATTTCAGCAAAAATCTGACTTTTGGCAATTCACTCAAAAATGGTGCCAGAAGCTTGCAAATGATCCCCTGAAAGCTTTGGCGATGGAAACAGAAGGCTTTTTATCACAGGACAAGAAATCAGCCCTCAAAAACTTAACCGGCAGAAAATATTTTTTTGAAAAAATCCCTAAGCCCCGGGGTCACAATTTCAGCAAAAATCTGACTTTTGGCAATTCACTCAAAAATGGTGCCAGAAGCTTGCAAATGATCCCCTGAAAGCTTTGGCGATGGAAACAGAAGGCTTTTTATCACAGGACAAGAAATCAGCCCTCAAAAACTTAACCAGCAGAAAATATTTTTTTGAAAAAATCCTTAAGGCCCGGGGTCACAATTTCAGCAAAGATCTGACTTTTGGCAGTTCACTCAAAAATGGTTCCAAGAGCTTCAAAATGCTCCCCTGAAAGGTTTGGCACTCGAAACAGAAGGCTTTTTATCACAGGACAAGAAATCAGCCCTCAAAAACTTAACCGGCAGAAAATATTTTTTTGAAAAAATCCCTAAGCCCCGGGGTCACAATTTCAGCAAAAATCTGACTTTTGGCAATTCACTCAAAAATGGTGCCAGAAGCTTGCAAATGATCCCCTGAAAGCTTTGGCGATGGAAACAGAAGGCTTTTTATCACAGGACAAGAAATCAGCCCTCAAAAACTTAACCGGCAGAAAATATTTTTTTGAAAAAATCCCTAAGCCCCGGGGTCACAATTTCAGCAAAAATCTGACTTTTGGCAATTCACTCAAAAATGGTGCCAGAAGCTTGCAAATGATCCCCTGAAAGCTTTGGCGATGGAAACAGAAGGCTTTTTATCACAGGACAAGAAATCAGCCCTCAAAAAATTAACCGGCAGAAAATATTTTTTTGAAAAAATCCCTAAGCCCCGGGGTCACAATTTCAGCAAAAATCTGACTTTTGGCAATACACTCAAAAATGGTGCCAGAAGCTTGCAAATGATCCCCTGAAAGCTTTGGCGATGGAAAGAGAAGGCTTTTTATCACAGGACAAGAAATCAGCCCTCAAAAACTTAACCGGCAGAAAATATTTTTTTGAAAAAATCCTTAAGGCCCGGGGTCACAATTTCAGCAAAAATCTGACTTTTGGCAATTCACTCAAAAATGGTGCCAGAAGCTTGCAAATGATCCCGTGAAAGGTTTGGCACTCGAAACAGAAGGCTTTTTATCACAGGACAAGAAATCAGCCCTCAAAAACTTAACCGGCAGAAAATATTTTTTTGAAAAAATCCCTAAGCCCCGGGGTCACAATTTCAGCAAAGATCTGACTTTTGGCAGTTCAATCAAAAATGGTTCCAAGAGCTTAAAAATGCTCCCCTGAAAGGTTTGGCACTCAAAACAGAAGGCTTTTTATCACAGGACAAGAAATCAGCCCTCAAAAACTTAAGCGGCAGAAAATATTTTTTTGAAAAAATCCCTAAGCCCCGGGGTTACAATTTCAGCAAAGATCTGACTTTTGGCAGTTCACTCAAAAATGGTTCCAAGAGCTTAAAAATGCTCCCCTGAAAGGTTTGGCACTCGAAACAGAAGGCTTTTTATCACAGGACAAGAAATCAGCCCTCAAAAACTTAACCGGCAGAAAATATTTTTTTGAAAAAATCCCTAAGCCCCGGGGTCACAATTTCAGCAAAAATCTGACTTTTGGCAATTCACTCAAAAATGGTGCCAGAAGCTTGCAAATGATCCCCTGAAAGCTTTGGCGATGGAAACAGAAGGCTTTTTATCACAGGACAAGAAATCAGCCCTCAAAAACTTAACCAGCAGAAAATGTTTTTTTGAAAAAATCCCAAAGCCCCGGGGTCACAATTTCAGCAAAAATCTGACTTTTGGCAATTCACTCAAAAATGGTGCCAGAAGGTTGCAAATGATCCCCTGAAAGCTTTGGCGATGGAAACAGAAGGCTTTTTATCACAGGACAAGAAATCAGCCCTCAAAAACTTAAGCGGCAGAAAATATGTTTTTGAAAAAATCCCTAAGCCCCGGGGTCACAATTTCAGCAAAAATCTGACTTTTGGCAATTCACTCAAAAATGTTGCCAGAAGCTTGCAAATGATCCCCTGAAAGCTTTGGCGATGGAAACAGAAGGCTTTTTATCACAGGACAAGAAATCAGCCCTCAAAAACTTAACCGGCAGAAAATATTTTTTTGAAAAAATCCTTAAGGCCCGGGGTCACAATTTCAGCAAAACTCTGACTTTTGGCAATTCACTCAAAAATGGTGCCAGAAGCTTACAAATGATCCCCTGAAAGCTTTGGCGATGGAAACAGAAGGCTTTTTATCACAGGACAAGAAATCAGCCCTCAAAAACTTAACCAGCAGAAAATATTTTTTTGAAAAAATCCGTAAGCACCGGGGTCACAATTTCAGCAAAAATCTGACTTTTGGCAATTCACTCAAAAATGGTGCCAGAAGCTTGCAAATAATCCCGTGAAGGGTTTGGCACTCGAAACAGAAGGCTTTTTATCACAGGACAAGAAATCAGCCCTCAAAATCTTAACCGGCAGAAAATATTTTTTTGAAAAAATCCCTAAGCCCCGGGGTCACAATTTCAGCAAAAATCTGACTTTTGGCAATTCACTCAAAAATGATGCCAGAAGCTTGCAAATGATCCCCTGAAAGCTTTGGCGATGGAAACAGAAGGCTTTTTATCACAGGACAAGAAATCAGCCCTCAGAAACGTAACCGGCAGAAAATATTTTTTTGAAAAAATCCCTAAGCCCCGGGGTCACAATTTCAGCAAAAATCTGACTTTTGGCAATTCACTCAAAAATGGTGCCAGAAGCTTGCAAATGATCCCCTGAAAGCTTTGGCGATGGAAACAGAAGGCTTTTTATCACAGGACAAGAAATCAGCCCTCAAAAACTTAACCGGCAGAAAATATTTTTTTGAAAAAATCCCTAAGCCCCGGGGTCACAATTTCAGCAAAAATCTGACTTTTGGCAATTCACTCAAAAATGGTGCCAGAAGCTTGCAAATGATCCCCTGAAAGCTTTGGCGATGGAAACAGAAGGCTTTTTATCACAGGACAAGAAATCAGCCCTCAAAAACTTAACCGGCAGAAAATATTTTTTTGAAAAAATCCCTAAGCCCCGGGGTCACAATTTCAGCAAAAATCTGACTTTTGGCAATTCACTCAAAAATGGTGCCAGAAGCTTGCAAATGATCCCCTGAAAGCTTTGGCGATGGAAACAGAAGGCTTTTTATCACAGGACAAGAAATCAGCCCTCAAAAAATTAACCAGCAGAAAATATTTTTTTGAAAAAATCCCTAAGCCCCGGGGTCACAATTTCAGCAAAAATCTGACTTTTGGCAATACACTCAAAAATGGTGCCAGAAGCTTGCAAATGATCCCCTGAAAGCTTTGGCGATGGAAACAGAAGGCTTTTTATCACAGGACAAGAAATCAGCCCTCAAAAACTTAACCGGCAGAAAATATTTTTTTGAAAAAATCCTTAAGGCCCGGGGTCACAATTTCAGCAAAAATCTGACTTTTGGCAATTCACTCAAAAATGGTGCCAGAAGCTTGCAAATGATCCCGTGAAAGGTTTGGCACTCG
This sequence comes from Podarcis liolepis, assembly GCF_965112155.1. NCBI lineage: Eukaryota > Metazoa > Chordata > Lepidosauria > Squamata > Lacertidae > Podarcis > Podarcis liolepis. The sequence goes on along the minus strand of NC_139571.1, from coordinate 15,424,916 downwards.
AAACAGAAGGCTTTTTATCACAGGACAAGAAATCAGCCCTCAAAAACTTAACCGGCAGAAAATATTTTTTTGAAAAAATCCCTAAGCCCCGGGGTCACAATTTCAGCAAAGATCTGACTTTTGGCAGTTCAATCAAAAATGGTTCCAAGAGCTTAAAAATGCTCCCCTGAAAGGTTTGGCACTCAAAACAGAAGGCTTTTTATCACAGGACAAGAAATCAGCCCTCAAAAACTTAACCGGCAGAAAATATTTTTTTGAAAAAATCCCTAAGCCCCGGGGTCACAATTTCAGCAAAAATCTGACTTTTGGCAATTCACTCAAAAATGGTGCCAGAAGCTTGCAAATGATCCCCTGAAAGCTTTGGCGATGGAAACAGAAGGCTTTTTATCACAGGACAAGAAATCAGCCCTCAAAAACTTAACCGGCAGAAAATATTTTTTTGAAAAAATCCCTAAGCCCCGGGGTCACAATTTCAGCAAAAATCTGACTTTTGGCAATTCACTCAAAAATGGTGCCAGAAGCTTGCAAATGATCCCCTGAAAGCTTTGGCGATGGAAACAGAAGGCTTTTTATCACAGGACAAGAAATCAGCCCTCAAAAAATTAACCGGCAGAAAATATTTTTTTGAAAAAATCCCTAAGCCCCGGGGTCACAATTTCAGCAAAAATCTGACTTTTGGCAATACACTCAAAAATGGTGCCAGAAGCTTGCAAATGATCCCCTGAAAGCTTTGGCGTTGGAAACAGAAGGCTTTTTATCACAGGACAAGAAATCAGCCCTCAAAAACTTAACCGGCAGAAAATATTTTTTTGAAAAAATCCTTAAGGCCCGGGGTCACAATTTCAGCAAAAATCTGACTTTTGGCAATTCACTCAAAAATGGTGCCAGAAGCTTGCAAATGATCCCGTGAAAGGTTTGGCACTCGAAACAGAAGGCTTTTTATCACAGGACAAGAAATCAGCCCTCAAAAACTTAACCGGCAGAAAATATTTTTTTGAAAAAATCCCTAAGCCCCGGGGTCACAATTTCAGCAAAGATCTGACTTTTGGCAGTTCAATCAAAAATGGTTCCAAGAGCTTAAAAATGCTCCCCTGAAAGGTTTGGCACTCAAAACAGAAGGCTTTTTATCACAGGACAAGAAATCAGCCCTCAAAAACTTAAGCGGCAGAAAATATTTTTTTGAAAAAATCCCTAAGCCCCGGGGTTACAATTTCAGCAAAGATCTGACTTTTGGCAGTTCACTCAAAAATGGTTCCAAGAGCTTAAAAATGATCCCCTGAAAGCTTTGGCGATGGAAACAGAAGGCTTTTTATCACAGGACAAGAAATCAGCCCTCAAAAACTTAACCGGCAGAAAATATTTTTTTGAAAAAATCCCTAAGCCCCGGGGTCACAATTTCAGCAAAAATCTGACTTTTGGCAATACACTCAAAAATGGTGCCAGAAGCTTGCAAATGATCCCCTGAAAGCTTTGGCGATGGAAACAGAAGGCTTTTTATCACAGGACAAGAAATCAGCCCTCAAAAACTTAACCGGCAGAAAATATTTTTTTGAAAAAATCCTTAAGGCCCGGGGTCACAATTTCAGCAAAAATCTGACTTTTGGCAATTCACTCAAAAATGGTGCCAGAAGCTTGCAAATGATCCCGTGAAAGGTTTGGCACTCGAAACAGAAGGCTTTTTATCACAGGACAAGAAATCAGCCCTCAAAAACTTAACCGGCAGAAAATATTTTTTTGAAAAAATCCCTAAGCCCCGGGGTCACAATTTCAGCAAAGATCTGACTTTTGGCAGTTCAATCAAAAATGGTTCCAAGAGCTTAAAAATGCTCCCCTGAAAGGTTTGGCACTCAAAACAGAAGGCTTTTTATCACAGGACAAGAAATCAGCCCTCAAAATCTTAACCGGCAGAAAATATTTTTTTGAAAAAATCCCTAAGCCCCGGGGTCACAATTTCAGCAAAAATCTGACTTTTGGCAATTCACTCAAAAATGGTGCCAGAAGCTTGCAAATGATCCCCTGAAAGCTTTGGCGATGGAAACAGAAGGCTTTTTATCACAGGACAAGAAATCAGCCCTCAAAAACTTAACCGGCAGAAAATATTTTTTTGAAAAAATCCCTAAGCCCCGGGGTCACAATTTCAGCAAAGATCTGACTTTTGGCAGTTCAATCAAAAATGGTTCCAAGAGCTTAAAAATGCTCCCCTGAAAGGTTTGGCACTCGAAACAGAAGGCTTTTTATCACAGGACAAGAAATCAGCCCTCAAAAACTTAAGCGGCAGAAAATATTTTTTTGAAAAAATCCCTAAGCCCCGGGGTTACAATTTCAGCAAAGATCTGACTTTTGGCAGTTCACTCAAAAATGGTTCCAAGAGCTTAAAAATGCTCCCCTGAAAGGTTTGGCACTCGAAACAGAAGGCTTTTTATCACAGGACAAGAAATCAGCCCTCAAAAACTTAACCGGCAGAAAATATTTTTTTGAAAAAATCCCTAAGCCCCGGGGTCACAATTTCAGCAAAAATCTGACTTTTGGCAATACACTCAAAAATGGTGCCAGAAGCTTGCAAATGATCCCCTGAAAGCTTTGGCGATGGAAACAGAAGGCTTTTTATCACAGGACAAGAAATCAGCCCTCAAAAACTTAACCAGCAGAAAATATTTTTTTGAAAAAATCCCTAAGCCCCGGGGTCACAATTTCAGCAAAAATCTGACTTTTGGCAATTCACTCAAAAATGGTGCCAGAAGCTTGCAAATGATCCCGTGAAAGGTTTGGCACTCGAAACAGAAGGCTTTTTATCACAGGACAAGAAATCAGCCCTCAAAAACTTAACCGGCAGAAAATATTTTTTTGAAAAAATCCCTAAGCCCCGGGGTCACAATTTCAGCAAAAATCTGACTTTTGGCAATTCACTCAAAAATGGTGCCAGAAGCTTGCAAATGATCCCCTGAAAGCTTTGGCGATGGAAACAGAAGGCTTTTTATCACAGGACAAGAAATCAGCCCTCAAAAACTTAACCGGCAGAAAATATTTTTTTGAAAAAATCCCTAAGCCCCGGGGTCACAATTTCAGCAAAAATCTGACTTTTGGCAATTCACTCAAAAATGGTGCCAGAAGCTTGCAAATGATCCCCTGAAAGCTTTGGCGATGGAAACAGAAGGCTTTTTATCACAGGACAAGAAATCAGCCCTCAAAAAATTAACCGGCAGAAAATATTTTTTTGAAAAAATCCCTAAGCCCCGGGGTCACAATTTCAGCAAAAATCTGACTTTTGGCAATACACTCAAAAATGGTGCCAGAAGCTTGCAAATGATCCCCTGAAAGCTTTGGCGTTGGAAACAGAAGGCTTTTTATCACAGGACAAGAAATCAGCCCTCAAAAACTTAACCGGCAGAAAATATTTTTTTGAAAAAATCCTTAAGGCCCGGGGTCACAATTTCAGCAAAAATCTGACTTTTGGCAATTCACTCAAAAATGGTGCCAGAAGCTTGCAAATGATCCCGTGAAAGGTTTGGCACTCGAAACAGAAGGCTTTTTATCACAGGACAAGAAATCAGCCCTCAAAAACTTAACCGGCAGAAAATATTTTTTTGAAAAAATCCCTAAGCCCCGGGGTCACAATTTCAGCAAAGATCTGACTTTTGGCAGTTCAATCAAAAATGGTTCCAAGAGCTTAAAAATGCTCCCCTGAAAGGTTTGGCACTCAAAACAGAAGGCTTTTTATCACAGGACAAGAAATCAGCCCTCAAAAACTTAAGCGGCAGAAAATATTTTTTTGAAAAAATCCCTAAGCCCCGGGGTTACAATTTCAGCAAAGATCTGACTTTTGGCAGTTCACTCAAAAATGGTTCCAAGAGCTTAAAAATGATCCCCTGAAAGCTTTGGCGATGGAAACAGAAGGCTTTTTATCACAGGACAAGAAATCAGCCCTCAAAAACTTAACCGGCAGAAAATATTTTTTTGAAAAAATCCCTAAGCCCCGGGGTCACAATTTCAGCAAAAATCTGACTTTTGGCAATACACTCAAAAATGGTGCCAGAAGCTTGCAAATGATCCCCTGAAAGCTTTGGCGATGGAAACAGAAGGCTTTTTATCACAGGACAAGAAATCAGCCCTCAAAAACTTAACCGGCAGAAAATATTTTTTTGAAAAAATCCTTAAGGCCCGGGGTCACAATTTCAGCAAAAATCTGACTTTTGGCAATTCACTCAAAAATGGTGCCAGAAGCTTGCAAATGATCCCGTGAAAGGTTTGGCACTCGAAACAGAAGGCTTTTTATCACAGGACAAGAAATCAGCCCTCAAAAACTTAACCGGCAGAAAATATTTTTTTGAAAAAATCCCTAAGCCCCGGGGTCACAATTTCAGCAAAGATCTGACTTTTGGCAGTTCAATCAAAAATGGTTCCAAGAGCTTAAAAATGCTCCCCTGAAAGGTTTGGCACTCAAAACAGAAGGCTTTTTATCACAGGACAAGAAATCAGCCCTCAAAATCTTAACCGGCAGAAAATATTTTTTTGAAAAAATCCCTAAGCCCCGGGGTCACAATTTCAGCAAAAATCTGACTTTTGGCAATTCACTCAAAAATGGTGCCAGAAGCTTGCAAATGATCCCCTGAAAGCTTTGGCGATGGAAACAGAAGGCTTTTTATCACAGGACAAGAAATCAGCCCTCAAAAACTTAACCGGCAGAAAATATTTTTTTGAAAAAATCCCTAAGCCCCGGGGTCACAATTTCAGCAAAAATCTGACTTTTGGCAATTCACTCAAAAATGGTGTCAGAAGCTTGCAAATGATCCCCTGAAAGCTTTGGCTATGGAAACAGAAGGCTTTTTATCACAGGACAAGAAATCAGCCCTCAAAAAATTAACCGGCAGAAAATATTTTTTTGAAAAAATCCCTAAGCCCCGGGGTCACAATTTCAGCAAAGATCTGACTTTTGGCAATACACTCAAAAATGGTGCCAGAAGCTTGCAAATGATCCCCTGAAAGCTTTGGCGATGGAAACAGAAGGCTTTTTATCACAGGACAAGAAATCAGCCCTCAAAAACTTAACCGGCAGAAAATATTTTTTTGAAAAAATCCCTAAGCCCCGGGGTCACAATTTCAGCAAAGATCTGACTTTTGGCAGTTCAATCAAAAATGGTTCCAAGAGCTTAAAAATGCTCCCCTGAAAGGTTTGGCACTCGAAACAGAAGGCTTTTTATCACAGGACAAGAAATCAGCCCTCAAAAACTTAAGCGGCAGAAAATATTTTTTTGAAAAAATCCCTAAGCCCCGGGGTTACAATTTCAGCAAAGATCTGACTTTTGGCAGTTCACTCAAAAATGGTTCCAAGAGCTTAAAAATGCTCCCCTGAAAGGTTTGGCACTCGAAACAGAAGGCTTTTTATCACAGGACAAGAAATCAGCCCTCAAAAACTTAACCGGCAGAAAATATTTTTTTGAAAAAATCCCTAAGCCCCGGGGTCACAATTTCAGCAAAAATCTGACTTTTGGCAATACACTCAAAAATGGTGCCAGAAGCTTGCAAATGATCCCCTGAAAGCTTTGGCGATGGAAACAGAAGGCTTTTTATCACAGGACAAGAAATCAGCCCTCAAAAACTTAACCAGCAGAAAATATTTTTTTGAAAAAATCCCTAAGCCCCGGGGTCACAATTTCAGCAAAAATCTGACTTTTGGCAATTCACTCAAAAATGGTGCCAGAAGCTTGCAAATGATCCCGTGAAAGGTTTGGCACTCGAAACAGAAGGCTTTTTATCACAGGACAAGAAATCAGCCCTCAAAAACTTAACCGGCAGAAAATATTTTTTTGAAAAAATCCCTAAGCTCCGGGGTCACAATTTCAGCAAAAATCTGACTTTTGGCAATTCACTCAAAAATGGTGCCAGAAGCTTGCAAATGATCCCGTGAAAGGTTTGGCACTCGAAACAGAAGGCTTTTTATCACAGGACAAGAAATCAGCCCTCAAAAACTTAACCGGCAGAAAATATTTTTTTGAAAAAATCCCTAAGCCCCGGGGTCACAATTTCAGCAAAAATCTGACTTTTGGCAATTCACTCAAAAATGGTGCCAGAAGCTTGCAAATGATCCCCTGAAAGCTTTGGCGATGGAAACAGAAGGCCTTTTATCACAGGACAAGAAATCAGCCCTCAAAAACTTAACCAGCAGAAAATGTTTTTTTGAAAAAATCCCTAAGCCCCGGGGTCACAATTTCAGCAAAAATCTGACTTTTGGCAATTCACTCAAAAATGGTGCCAGAAGCTTGCAAATGCTCCCCTGAAAGGTTTGGCACTCAAAACAGAAGGCTTTTTATCACAGGACAAGAAATCAGCCCTCAAAAACTTAACCGGCAGAAAATATTTTTTTGTAAAAATCCCTAAGCCCCGGGGTTACAATTTCAGCAAAGATCTGACTTTTGGCAGTTCACTCAAAAATGGTTCCAAGAGCTTAAAAATGCTCCCCTGAAAGGTTTGGCACTCGAAACAGAAGGCTTTTTATCACAGGACAAGAAATCAGCCCTCAAAAACTTAACCGGCAGAAAATATTTTTTTGAAAAAATCCCTAAGCCCCGGGGTCACAATTTCAGCAAAAATCTGACTTTTGGCAATTCACTCAAACATGGTGCCAGAAGCTTGCAAATGATCCCGTGAAAGGTTTGGCACTCGAAACAGAAGGCTTTTTATCACAGGACAAGAAATCAGCCCTCAAAAACTTAACCGGCAGAAAATATTTTTTTGAAAAAATCCCTAAGCCCCGGGGTCACAATTTCAGCAAAGATCTGACTTTTGGCAGTTCACTCAAAAATGGTGCCAGAAGCTTGCAAATGATCCCCTGAAAGCTTTGGCGATGGAAACAGAAGGCTTTTTATCACAGGACAAGAAATCAGCCCTCAAAAACTTAACCGGCAGAAAATATTTTTTTGAAAAAATCCCTAAGCCCCGGGGTCACAATTTCAGCAAAAATCTGACTTTTGGCAATTCACTCAAAAATGGTGCCAGAAGCTTGCAAATGATCCCCTGAAAGCTTTGGCGATGGAAACAGAAGGCTTTTTATCACAGGACAAGAAATCAGCCCTCAAAAACTTAACCAGCAGAAAATATTTCTTTGAAAAAATCCCTAAGCCCCGGGGTCACAATTTCAGCAAAAATCTGACTTTTGGCAATTCACTCAAAAATGGTGCCAGAAGCTTGCAAATGATCCCCTGAAAGCTTTGGCGATGGAAACAGAAGGCTTTTTATCACAGGACAAGAAATCCGCCCTCAAAAACTTAACCGGCAGAAAATATTTTTTTGAAAAAATCCCTAAGCCCCGGGGTCACAATTTCAGCAAAAATCTGACTTTTGGCAATTCACTCAAAAATGGTGCCAGAAGCTTGCAAATGATCCCCTGAAAGCTTTGGCGATGGAAACAGAAGGCTTTTTATCACAGGACAAGAAATCAGCCCTCAAAAACTTAACCGGCAGAAAATATTTTTTTGAAAAAATCCCTAAGCCCCGGGGTCACAATTTCAGCAAAAATCTGACTTTTGGCAATTCACTCAAAAATGGTGCCAGAAGCTTGCAAATGATCCCATGAAAGGTTTGGCACTCGAAACAGAAGGCTTTTTATCACAGGACAAGAAATCAGCCCTCAAAAACTTAACCGGCAGAAAATATTTTTTTGAAAAAATCCCTAAGCCCCAGGGTCACAATTTCAGCAAAAATCTGACTTTTGGCAATTCACTCAAAAATGGTGCCAGAAGCTTGCAAATGATCCCCTGAAAGCTTTGGCGATGGAAACAGAAGGCTTTTTATCACAGGACAAGAAATCAGCCCTCAAAAACTTAACCAGCAGAAAATGTTTTTTTGAAAAAATCCCTAAGCCCCGGGGTCACAATTTCAGCAAAAATCTGACTTTTGGCAGTTCACTCAAAAATGGTGCCAGAAGCTTGCAAATGATCCCCTGAAAGCTTTGGCGATGGAAACAGAAGGCTTTTTATCACAGGACAAGAAATCAGCCCTCAAAAACTTAACCGGCAGCAAATATTTTTTTGAAAAAATCCCTAAGCCCCGGGGTCACAATTTCAGCAAAAATCTGACTTTTGGCAATTCACTCAAAAATGGTGCCAGAAGCTTGCAAATGATCCCCTGAAAGCTTTGGCGATGGAAACAGAAGGCTTTTTATCACAGGACAAGAAATCAGCCCTCAGAAACGTAACCGGCAGAAAATATTTTTTTGAAAAAATCCCTAAGCCCCGGGGTCACAATTTCAGCAAAAATCTGACTTTTGGCAATTCACTCAAAAATGGTGCCAGAAGCTTGCAAATGATCCCCTGAAAGCTTTGGCGATGGAAACAGAAGGCTTTTTATCACAGGACAAGAAATCAGCCCTCAAAAACTTAACCGGCAGAAAATATTTTTTTGAAAAAATCCCTAAGCCCCGGGGTCACAATTTCAGCAAAAATCTGACTTTTGGCAATTCACTCAAAAATGGTGCCAGAAGCTTGCAAATGATCCCCTGAAAGCTTTGGCGATGGAAACAGAAGGCTTTTTATCACAGGACAAGAAATCAGCCCTCAAAAACTTAACCAGCAGAAAATATTTCTTTGAAAAAATCCCTAAGCCCCGGGGTCACAATTTCAGCAAAAATCTGACTTTTGGCAATTCACTCAAAAATGGTGCCAGAAGCTTGCAAATGATCCCCTGAAAGCTTTGGCGATGGAAACAGAAGGCTTTTTATCACAGGACAAGAAATCCGCCCTCAAAAACTTAACCGGCAGAAAATATTTTTTTGAAAAAATCCCTAAGCCCCGGGGTCACAATTTCAGCAAAAATCTGACTTTTGGCAATTCACTCAAAAATGGTGCCAGAAGCTTGCAAATGATCCCCTGAAAGCTTTGGCGATGGAAACAGAAGGCTTTTTATCACAGGACAAGAAATCAGCCCTCAAAAACTTAACCGGCAGAAAATATTTTTTTGAAAAAATCCCTAAGCCCCGGGGTCACAATTTCAGCAAAAATCTGACTTTTGGCAATTCACTCAAAAATGGTGCCAGAAGCTTGCAAATGATCCCGTGAAAGGTTTGGCACTCGAAACAGAAGGCTTTTTATCACAGGACAAGAAATCAGCCCTCAAAAACTTAACCGGCAGAAAATATTTTTTTGAAAAAATCCCTAAGCCCCAGGGTCACAATTTCAGCAAAAATCTGACTTTTGGCAATTCACTCAAAAATGGTGCCAGAAGCTTGCAAATGATCCCCTGAAAGCTTTGGCGATGGAAACAGAAGGCTTTTTATCACAGGACAAGAAATCAGCCCTCAAAAACTTAACCAGCAGAAAATGTTTTTTTGAAAAAATCCCTAAGCCCCGGGGTCACAATTTCAGCAAAAATCTGACTTTTGGCAGTTCACTCAAAAATGGTGCCAGAAGCTTGCAAATGATCCCCTGAAAGCTTTGGCGATGGAAACAGAAGGCTTTTTATCACAGGACAAGAAATCAGCCCTCAAAAACTTAACCGGCAGAAAATATTTTTTTGAAAAAATCCTTAAGGCCCGGGGTCACAATTTCAGCAAAAATCTGACTTTTGGCAATTCACTCAAAAATGTTGCCAGAAGCTTGCAAATGATCCCCTGAAAGCTTTGGCGATGGAAACAGAAGGCTTTTTATCACAGGACAAGAAATCAGCCCTCAAAAACTTAACCAGCAGAAAATATTTTTTTGAAAAAATCCCTAAGCCCCGGGGTCACAATTTCAGCAAAAATCTGACTTTTGGCAATTCACTCAAAAATGGTGCCAGAAGCTTGCAAATAATCCCGTGAAAGGTTTGGCACTCGAAACAGAAGGCTTTTTATCACAGGACAAGAAATCAGCCCTCAAAATCTTAACCGGCAGCAAATATTTTTTTGAAAAAATCCCTAAGCCCCGGGGTCACAATTTCAGCAAAAATCTGACTTTTGGCAATTCACTCAAAAATGGTGCCAGAAGCTTGCAAATGATCCCCTGAAAGCTTTGGCGATGGAAACAGAAGGCTTTTTATCACAGGACAAGAAATCAGCCCTCAGAAACGTAACCGGCAGAAAATATTTTTTTGAAAAAATCCCTAAGCCCCGGGGTCACAATTTCAGCAAAAATCTGACTTTTGGCAATTCACTCAAAAATGGTGCCAGAAGCTTGCAAATGATCCCCTGAAAGCTTTGGCGATGGAAACAGAAGGCTTTTTATCACAGGACAAGAAATCAGCCCTCAAAAACTTAACCAGCAGAAAATATTTTTTTGAAAAAATCCTTAAGGCCCGGGGTCACAATTTCAGCAAAAATCTGACTTTTGGCAATTCACTCAAAAATGGTGCCAGAAGCTTGCAAATGATCCCCTGAAAGCTTTGGCGATGGAAACAGAAGGCTTTTTATCACAAGACAAGAAATAAGCCCTCAAAAACTTAACCGGCAGAAAATATTTTTTTGAAAAAATCCCTAAGCCCCGGGGTCACAATTTCAGCAAAGATCTGACTTTTGGCAGTTCACTCAAAAATGGTTCCAAGAGCTTAAAAATGCTCCCCTGAAAGGTTTGGCACTCGAAACAGAAGGCTTTTTATCACAGGACAAGAAATCAGCCCTCAAAAACTTAACCAGCAGAAAATATTTTTTTGAAAAAATCCCTAAGCCCCGGGGTCACAATTTCAGCAAAAATCTGACTTTTGGCAATTCACTCAAAAATGGTGCCAGAAGCTTGCAAATGATCCCCTGAAAGCTTTGGCGATGGAAACAGAAGGCTTTTTATCACAGGACAAGAAATCAGCCCTCAAAATCTTAACCGGCAGCAAATATTTTTTTGAAAAAATCCCTAAGCCCCGGGGTCACAATTTCAGCAAAAATCTGACTTTTGGCAATTCACTCAAAAATGGTGCCAGAAGCTTGCAAATGATCCCCTGAAAGCTTTGGCGATGGAAACAGAAGGCTTTTTATCACAGGACAAGAAATCAGCCCTCAGAAACGTAGCCGGCAGAAAATATTTTTTTGAAAAAATCCCTAAGCCCCGGGGTCACAATTTCAGCAAAAATCTGACTTTTGGCAATTCACTCAAAAATGGTGCCAGAAGCTTGCAAATGATCCCCTGAAAGCTTTGGCGATGGAAACAGAAGGCTTTTTATCACAGGACAAGAAATCAGCCCTCAAAAACTTAACCAGCAGAAAATATTTTTTTGAAAAAATCCTTAAGGCCCGGGGTCACAATTTCAGCAAAAATCTGACTTTTGGCAATTCACTCAAAAATGGTGCCAGAAGCTTGCAAATGATCCCCTGAAAGCTTTGGCGATGGAAACAGAAGGCTTTTTATCACAAGACAAGAAATAAGCCCTCAAAAACTTAACCGGCAGAAAATTTTTTTTTGAAAAAATCCCTAAGCCCCGGGGTCACAATTTCAGCAAAGATCTGACTTTTGGCAGTTCACTCAAAAATGGTTCCAAGAGCTTAAAAATGCTCCCCTGAAAGGTTTGGCACTCGAAACAGAAGGCTTTTTATCACAGGACAAGAAATCAGCCCTCAAAAACTTAACCAGCAGAAAATATTTTTTTGAAAAAATCCCTAAGCCCCGGGGTCACAATTTCAGCAAAAATCTGACTTTTGGCAATTCACTCAAAAATGGTGCCAGAAGCTTGCAAATGATCCCCTGAAAGCTTTGGCGATGGAAACAGAAGGCTTTTTATCACAGGACAAGAAATCAGCCCTCAAAAACTTAACCGGCAGAAAATATTTTTTTGAAAAAATCCGTAAGCCCCGGGGTCACAATTTCAGCAAAAATCTGACTTTTGGCAATTCACTCAAAAATGGTGCCAGAAGCTTACAAATGATCCCCTGAAAGCTTTGGCGATGGAAACAGAAGGCTTTTTATCACAGGACAAGAAATCAGCCCTCAAAAACTTAACCAGCAGAAAATATTTTTTTGAAAAAATCCCTAAGCCCCGGGGTCACAATTTCAGCAAAAATCTGACTTTTGGCAATTCACTCAAAAATGGTGCCAGAAGCTTGCAAATGATCCCCTGAAATGTTTGGCACTCGAAACAGAAGGCTTTTTATCACAGGACAAGAAATCAGCCCACAAAAACTTAACCGGCAGAAAATATTTTTTTGAAAAAATCCCTAAGCCCCGGGGTCACAATTTCAGCAAAAATCTGACTTTTGGCAATTCACTCAAAAATGGTGCCAGAAGCTTGCAAATGATCCCCTGAAAGCTTTGGCGATGGAAACAGAAGGCTTTTTATCACAGGACAAGAAATCAGCCCTCAAAAACTTAACCAGCAGAAAATGTTTTTTTGAAAAAATCCCTAAGCCCCGGGGTCACAATTTCAGCAAAAATCTGACTTTTGGCAATTCACTCAAAAATGGTGCCAGAAGCTTGCAAATGATCCCCTGAAAGCTTTGGCGATGGAAACAGAAGGCTTTTTATCACAGGACAAGAAATCAGCCCTCAGAAACGTAACCGGCAGAAAATATTTTTTTGAAAAAATCCCTAAGCCCCGGGGTCACAATTTCAGCAAAAATCTGACTTTTGGCAATTCACTCAAAAATGGTGCCAGAAGCTTGCAAATGATCCCCTGAAAGCTTTGGCGATGGAAACAGAAGGCTTTTTATCACAGGACAAGAAATCAGCCCTCAAAAACTTAACCAGCAGAAAATATTTTTTTGAAAAAATCCTTAAGGCCCGGGGTCACAATTTCAGCAAAAATCTGACTTTTGGCAATTCACTCAAAAATGGTGCCAGAAGCTTGCAAATGATCCCCTGAAAGCTTTGGCGATGGAAACAGAAGGCTTTTTATCACAAGACAAGAAATAAGCCCTCAAAAACTTAACCGGCAGAAAATATTTTTTTGAAAAAATCCCTAAGCCCCGGGGTCACAATTTCAGCAAAGATCTGACTTTTGGCAGTTCACTCAAAAATGGTTCCAAGAGCTTAAAAATGCTCCCCTGAAAGGTTTGGCACTCGAAACAGAAGGCTTTTTATCACAGGACAAGAAATCAGCCCTCAAAAACTTAACCAGCAGAAAATATTTTTTTGAAAAAATCCCTAAGCCCCGGGGTCACAATTTCAGCAAAAATCTGACTTTTGGCAATTCACTCAAAAATGGTGCCAGAAGCTTGCAAATGATCCCCTGAAAGCTTTGGCGATGGAAACAGAAGGCTTTTTATCACAGGACAAGAAATCAGCCCTCAAAATCTTAACCGGCAGCAAATATTTTTTTGAAAAAATCCCTAAGCCCCGGGGTCACAATTTCAGCAAAAATCTGACTTTTGGCAATTCACTCAAAAATGGTGCCAGAAGCTTGCAAATGATCCCCTGAAAGCTTTGGCGATGGAAACAGAAGGCTTTTTATCACAGGACAAGAAATCAGCCCTCAGAAACGTAACCGGCAGAAAATATTTTTTTGAAAAAATCCCTAAGCCCCGGGGTCACAATTTCAGCAAAAATCTGACTTTTGGCAATTCACTCAAAAATGGTGCCAGAAGCTTGCAAATGATCCCCTGAAAGCTTTGGCGATGGAAACAGAAGGCTTTTTATCACAGGACAAGAAATCAGCCCTCAAAAACTTAACCAGCAGAAAATATTTTTTTGAAAAAATCCTTAAGGCCCGGGGTCACAATTTCAGCAAAAATCTGACTTTTGGCAATTCACTCAAAAATGGTGCCAGAAGCTTGCAAATGATCCCCTGAAAGCTTTGGCGATGGAAACAGAAGGCTTTTTATCACAAGACAAGAAATAAGCCCTCAAAAACTTAACCGGCAGAAAAAATTTTTTTGAAAAAATCCCTAAGCCCCGGGGTCACAATTTCAGCAAAGATCTGACTTTTGGCAGTTCACTCAAAAATGGTTCCAAGAGCTTAAAAATGCTCCCCTGAAAGGTTTGGCACTCGAAACAGAAGGCTTTTTATCACAGGACAAGAAATCAGCCCTCAAAAACTTAACCAGCAGAAAATATTTTTTTGAAAAAATCCCTAAGCCCCGGGGTCACAATTTCAGCAAAAATCTGACTTTTGGCAATTCACTCAAAAATGGTGCCAGAAGCTTGCAAATGATCCCCTGAAAGCTTTGGCGATGGAAACAGAAGGCTTTTTATCACAGGACAAGAAATCAGCCCTCAAAAAATTAACCGGCAGAAAATATTTTTTTGAAAAAATCCCTAAGCCCCGGGGTCACAATTTCAGCAAAAATCTGACTTTTGGCAATTCACTCAAAAATGGTGCCAGAAGCTTACAAATGATCCCCTGAAAGCTTTGGCGATGGAAACAGAAGGCTTTTTATCACAGGACAAGAAATCAGCCCTCAAAAACTTAACCAGCAGAAAATATTTTTTTGAAAAAATCCCTAAGCCCCGGGGTCACAATTTCAGCAAAAATCTGACTTTTGGCAATTCACTCAAAAATGGTGCCAGAAGCTTGCAAATGATCCCCTGAAATGTTTGGCACTCGAAACAGAAGGCTTTTTATCACAGGACAAGAAATCAGCCCACAAAAACTTAACCGGCAGAAAATATTTTTTTGAAAAAATCCCTAAGCCCCGGGGTCACAATTTCAGCAAAAATCTGACTTTTGGCAATTCACTCAAAAATGGTGCCAGAAGCTTGCAAATGATCCCCTGAAAGCTTTGGCGATGGAAACAGAAGGCTTTTTATCACAGGACAAGAAATCAGCCCTCAAAAACTTAACCAGCAGAAAATGTTTTTTTGAAAAAATCCCTAAGCCCCGGGGTCACAATTTCAGCAAAAATCTGACTTTTGGCAATTCACTCAAAAATGGTGCCAGAAGCTTGCAAATGATCCCCTGAAAGGTTTGGCACTCGAAACAGAAGGCTTTTTATCACAGGACAAGAAATCAGCCCTCAAAAACTTAACCGGCAGAAAATATTTTTTTGAAAAAATCCCTAAGCCCCGGGGTCACAATTTCAGCAAAAATCTGACTTTTGGCAATTTACTCAAAAATGGTGCCAGAAGCTTGCAAATGATCCCCTGAAAGCTTTGGCGATGGAAACAGAAGGCTTTTTATCACAGGACAAGAAATCAGCCCTCAATAAATTAACCGGCAGAAAATATTTTTTTGAAAAAATCCCTAAGCCCCGGGGTCACAATTTCAGCAAAAATCTGACTTTTGGCAATTCACTCAAAAATGGTGCCAGAAGCTTGCAAATGATCCCCTGAAAGCTTTGGCACTCGAAACAGAAGGCTTTTTATCACAGGACAAGAAATCAGCCCTCAAAAACTTAACCGGCAGAAAATATTTTTTTGAAAAAATCCCTAAGCCCCGGGGTCACAATTTCAGCAAAAATCTGACTTTTGGCAATTCACTCAAAAATGGTGCCAGAAGCTTGCAAATGATCCCCGGAAAGCTTTGGCGATGGAAACAGAAGGCTTTTTATCACAGGACAAGAAATCAGCCCTCAAAAACTTAACCAGCAGAAAATGTTTTTTTGAAAAAATCCCTAAGCCCCGGGGTCACAATTTCAGCAAAAATCTGACTTTTGGCAATTCACTCAAAAATGGTGCCAGAAGCTTGCAAATGATCCCCTGAAAGGTTTGGCACTCGAAACAGAAGGCTTTTTATCACAGGACAAGAAATCAGCCCTCAAAAACTTAACCGGCAGAAAATATTTTTTTGAAAAAATCCCTAAGCCCCGGGGTCACAATTTCAGCAAAGATCTGACTTTTGGCAGTTCACTCAAAAATGGTTCCAAGAGCTTAAAAATGCTCCCCTGAAAGGTTTGGCACTCAAAACAGAAGGCTTTTTATCACAGGACAAGAAATCAGCCCTCAAAAACTTAACCGGCAGAAAATATTTTTTTGAAAAAATCCCTAAGCCCCGGGGTTACAATTTCAGCAAAGATCTGACTTTTGGCAGTTCACTCAAAAATGGTTCCAAGAGCTTAAAAATGCTCCCCTGAAAGGTTTGGCACTCGAAACAGAAGGCTTTTTATCACAGGACAAGAAATCAGCCCTCAAAAACTTAACCGGCAGAAAATATTTTTTTGAAAAAATCCCTAAGCCCCGGGGTCACAATTTCAGCAAAAATCTGACTTTTGGCAATTCACTCAAACATGGTGCCAGAAGCTTGCAAATGATCCCCTGAAAGCTTTGGCGATGGAAACAGAAGGCTTTTTATCACAGGACAAGAAATCAGCCCTCAAAAACTTAACCGGCAGAAAATATTTTTTTGAAAAAATCCCTAAGCCCCGGGGTCACAATTTCAGCAAAGATCTGACTTTTGGCAGTTCACTCAAAAATGGTGCCAGAAGCTTGCAAATGATCCCCTGAAAGCTTTGGCGATGGAAACAGAAGGCTTTTTATCAAAGGACAAGAAATCAGCCCTCAAAAACTTAACCGGCAGAAAATATTTTTTTGAAAAAATCTGTAAGCCCCGGGGTCACAATTTCAGCAAAAATCTGACTTTTGGCAATTCACTCAAAAATGGTGCCAGAAGCTTGCAAATGATCCCCTGAAAGCTTTGGCGATGGAAACAGAAGGCTTTTTATCACAGGACAAGAAATCAGCCCTCAAAAACTTAACCAGCAGAAAATATTTTTTTGAAAAAATCCCTAAGCCCCGGGGTCACAATTTCAGCAAAAATCTGACTTTTGGCAATTCACTAAAAAATGGTGCCAGAAGCTTGCAAATGATCCCCTGAAAGCTTTGGCGATGGAAACAGAAGGCTTTTTATCACAGGACAAGAAATCAGCCCTCAAAAACTTAACCAGCAGAAAATATTTTTTTGAAAAAATCCCTAAGCCCCGGGGTCACAATTTCAGCAAAAATCTGACTTTTGGCAATTCACTCAAAAATGGTGCCAGAAGCTTGCAAATGATCCCCTGAAAGCTTTGGCGATGGAAACAGAAGGCTTTTTATCACAGGACAAGAAATCAGCCCTCAAAAACTTAACCGGCAGAAAATATTTTTTTGAAAAAATCCCTAAGCCCCGGGGTCACAATTTCAGCAAAAATCTGACTTTTGGCAATTCACTCAAAAATGGTGCCAGAAGCTTGCAAATGATCCCCTGAAAGCTTTGGCCATGGAAACAGAAGGCTTTTTATCACAGGACAAGAAGTCAGCCCTCAAAAACCTAACCGGCAGAAAATATTTTTTTGAAAAAATCCCTAAGCCCCGGGGTCACAATTTCAGCAAAAATCTGACTTTTGGCAGTTCACTCAAAAATGGTTCCAAGAGCTTAAAAATGCTCCCCTGAAAGCTTTGGCGATGGAAACAGAAGGCTTTTTATCACAGGACAAGAAATCAGCCCTCAAAAACTTAACCAGCAGAAAATATTTTTTTGAAAAAATCCCTAAGCCCCGGGGTCACAATTTCAGCAAAAATCTGACTTTTGGCAATTCACTCAAAAATGGTGCCAGAAGCTTGCAAATGATCCCCTGAAATGTTTGGCACTCGAAACAGAAGGCTTTTTATCACAGGACAAGAAATCAGCCCACAAAAACTTAACCGGCAGAAAATATTTTTTTGAAAAAATCCCTAAGCCCCGGGGTCACAATTTCAGCAAAAATCTGACTTTTGGCAATTCACTCAAAAATGGTGCCAGAAGCTTGCAAATGATCCCCTGAAAGCTTTGGCGATGGAAACAGAAGGCTTTTTATCACAGGACAAGAAATCAGCCCTCAAAAACTTAACCAGCAGAAAATGTTTTTTTGAAAAAATCCCTAAGCCCCGGGGTCACAATTTCAGCAAAAATCTGACTTTTGGCAATTCACTCAAAAATGGTGCCAGAAGCTTGCAAATGATCCCCTGAAAGGTTTGGCACTCGAAACAGAAGGCTTTTTATCACAGGACAAGAAATCAGCCCTCAAAAACTTAACCGGCAGAAAATATTTTTTTGAAAAAATCCCTAAGCCCCGGGGTCACAATTTCAGCAAAAATCTGACTTTTGGCAATTTACTCAAAAATGGTGCCAGAAGCTTGCAAATGATCCCCTGAAAGCTTTGGCGATGGAAACAGAAGGCTTTTTATCACAGGACAAGAAATCAGCCCTCAATAAATTAACCGGCAGAAAATATTTTTTTGAAAAAATCCCTAAGCCCCGGGGTCACAATTTCAGCAAAAATCTGACTTTTGGCAATTCACTCAAAAATGGTGCCAGAAGCTTGCAAATGATCCCCTGAAAGCTTTGGCACTCGAAACAGAAGGCTTTTTATCACAGGACAAGAAATCAGCCCTCAAAAACTTAACCGGCAGAAAATATTTTTTTGAAAAAATCCCTAAGCCCCGGGGTCACAATTTCAGCAAAAATCTGACTTTTGGCAATTCACTCAAAAATGGTGCCAGAAGCTTGCAAATGATCCCCGGAAAGCTTTGGCGATGGAAACAGAAGGCTTTTTATCACAGGACAAGAAATCAGCCCTCAAAAACTTAACCAGCAGAAAATGTTTTTTTGAAAAAATCCCTAAGCCCCGGGGTCACAATTTCAGCAAAAATCTGACTTTTGGCAATTCACTCAAAAATGGTGCCAGAAGCTTGCAAATGATCCCCTGAAAGGTTTGGCACTCGAAACAGAAGGCTTTTTATCACAGGACAAGAAATCAGCCCTCAAAAACTTAACCGGCAGAAAATATTTTTTTGAAAAAATCCCTAAGCCCCGGGGTCACAATTTCAGCAAAGATCTGACTTTTGGCAGTTCACTCAAAAATGGTTCCAAGAGCTTAAAAATGCTCCCCTGAAAGGTTTGGCACTCAAAACAGAAGGCTTTTTATCACAGGACAAGAAATCAGCCCTCAAAAACTTAACCGGCAGAAAATATTTTTTTGAAAAAATCCCTAAGCCCCGGGGTTACAATTTCAGCAAAGATCTGACTTTTGGCAGTTCACTCAAAAATGGTTCCAAGAGCTTAAAAATGCTCCCCTGAAAGGTTTGGCACTCGAAACAGAAGGCTTTTTATCACAGGACAAGAAATCAGCCCTCAAAAACTTAACCGGCAGAAAATATTTTTTTGAAAAAATCCCTAAGCCCCGGGGTCACAATTTCAGCAAAAATCTGACTTTTGGCAATTCACTCAAACATGGTGCCAGAAGCTTGCAAATGATCCCCTGAAAGCTTTGGCGATGGAAACAGAAGGCTTTTTATCACAGGACAAGAAATCAGCCCTCAAAAACTTAACCGGCAGAAAATATTTTTTTGAAAAAATCCCTAAGCCCCGGGGTCACAATTTCAGCAAAGATCTGACTTTTGGCAGTTCACTCAAAAATGGTGCCAGAAGCTTGCAAATGATCCCCTGAAAGCTTTGGCGATGGAAACAGAAGGCTTTTTATCAAAGGACAAGAAATCAGCCCTCAAAAACTTAACCGGCAGAAAATATTTTTTTGAAAAAATCTGTAAGCCCCGGGGTCACAATTTCAGCAAAAATCTGACTTTTGGCAATTCACTCAAAAATGGTGCCAGAAGCTTGCAAATGATCCCCTGAAAGCTTTGGCGATGGAAACAGAAGGCTTTTTATCACAGGACAAGAAATCAGCCCTCAAAAACTTAACCAGCAGAAAATATTTTTTTGAAAAAATCCCTAAGCCCCGGGGTCACAATTTCAGCAAAAATCTGACTTTTGGCAATTCACTAAAAAATGGTGCCAGAAGCTTGCAAATGATCCCCTGAAAGCTTTGGCGATGGAAACAGAAGGCTTTTTATCACAGGACAAGAAATCAGCCCTCAAAAACTTAACCAGCAGAAAATATTTTTTTGAAAAAATCCCTAAGCCCCGGGGTCACAATTTCAGCAAAAATCTGACTTTTGGCAATTCACTCAAAAATGGTGCCAGAAGCTTGCAAATGATCCCCTGAAAGCTTTGGCGATGGAAACAGAAGGCTTTTTATCACAGGACAAGAAATCAGCCCTCAAAAACTTAACCGGCAGAAAATATTTTTTTGAAAAAATCCCTAAGCCCCGGGGTCACAATTTCAGCAAAAATCTGACTTTTGGCAATTCACTCAAAAATGGTGCCAGAAGCTTGCAAATGATCCCCTGAAAGCTTTGGCGATGGAAACAGAAGGCTTTTTATCACAGGACAAGAAATCAGCCCTCAAAAAATTAACCGGCAGAAAATATTTTTTTGAAAAAATCCCTAAGCCCCGGGGTCACAATTTCAGCAAAAATCTGACTTTTGGCAATTCACTCAAAAATGGTGCCAGAAGGTTCCAAATGATCCCCTGAAAGCTTTGGCGATGGAAACAGAAGGCTTTTTATCACAGGACAAGAAATCAGCCCTCAAAAACTTAACCAGCAGAAAATATTTTTTTGAAAAAATCCCTAAGCCCCGGGGTCACAATTTCAGCAAAAATCTGACTTTTGGCAATTCACTCAAAAATGGTGCCAGAAGCTTGCAAATGATCCCGTGAAAGGTTTGGCACTCGAAACAGAAGGCTTTTTATCACAGGACAAGAAATCAGCCCTCAAAAACTTAACCGGCAGAAAATATTTTTTTGAAAAAATCCCTAAGCCCCGGGGTCACAATTTCAGCAAAAATCTGACTTTTGGCAATTCACTCAAAAATGGTGCCAGAAGCTTGCAAATGATCCCCTGAAAGCTTTGGCGATGGAAACAGAAGGCTTTTTATCACAGGACAAGAAATCAGCCCTCAAAAACTTAACCAGCAGAAAATGTTTTTTTGAAAAAATCCCTAAGCCCCGGGGTCACAATTTCAGCAAAAATCTGACTTTTGGCAATTCACTCAAAAATGGTGCCAGAAGCTTGCAAATGATCCCCTGAAAGGTTTGGCACTCGAAACAGAAGGCTTTTTATCACAGGACAAGAAATCAGCCCTCAAAAACTTAACCGGCAGAAAATATTTTTTTGAAAAAATCCCTAAGCCCCGGGGTCACAATTTCAGCAAAGATCTGACTTTTGGCAGTTCACTCAAAAATGGTTCCAAGAGCTTAAAAATGCTCCCCTGAAAGGTTTGGCACTCGAAACAGAAGGCTTTTTATCACAGGACAAGAAATCAGCCCTCAAAAACTTAACCGGCAGAAAATATTTTTTTGAAAAAATCCCTAAGCCCCGGGGTCACAATTTCAGCAAAAATCTGACTTTTGGCAATTCACTCAAACATGGTGCCAGAAGCTTGCAAATGATCCCCTGAAAGCTTTGGCGATGGAAACAGAAGGCTTTTTATCACAGGACAAGAAATCAGCCCTCAAAAACTTAACCGGCAGAAAATATTTTTTTGAAAAAATCCCTAAGCCCCGGGGTCACAATTTCAGCAAAGATCTGACTTTTGGCAGTTCACTCAAAAATGGTGCCAGAAGCTTGCAAATGATCCCCTGAAAGCTTTGGCGATGGAAACAGAAGGCTTTTTATCAAAGGACAAGAAATCAGCCCTCAAAAACTTAACCGGCAGAAAATATTTTTTTGAAAAAATCCCTAAGCCCCGGGGTCACAATTTCAGCAAAAATCTGACTTTTGGCAATTCACTCAAAAATGGTGCCAGAAGCTTGCAAATGATCCCCTGAAAGCTTTGGCGATGGAAACAGAAGGCTTTTTATCACAGGACAAGAAATCAGCCCTCAAAAACTTAACCAGCAGAAAATATTTTTTTGAAAAAATCCCTAAGCCCCGGGGTCACAATTTCAGCAAAAATCTGACTTTTGGCAATTCACTCAAAAATGGTGCCAGAAGCTTGCAAATGATCCCGTGAAAGGTTTGGCACTCGAAACAGAAGGCTTTTTATCACAGGACAAGAAATCAGCCCTCAAAAACTTAACCGGCAGAAAATATTTTTTTGAAAAAATCCCTAAGCCCCGGGGTCACAATTTCAGCAAAAATCTGACTTTTGGCAATTCACTCAAAAATGGTGCCAGAAGCTTGCAAATGATCCCCTGAAAGCTTTGGCGATGGAAACAGAAGGCTTTTTATCACAGGACAAGAAATCAGCCCTCAAAAACTTAACCGGTAGAAAATATTTTTTTGAAAAAATCCCTAAGCCCCGGGGTCACAATTTCAGCAAAAATCTGACTTTTGGCAATTCACTCAAAAATGGTGCCAGAAGCTTGCAAATGATCCCCTGAAAGCTTTGGCGATGGAAACAGAAGGCTTTTTATCACAGGACAAGAAATCAGCCCTCAAAAACTTAACCGGCAGATAATATTTTTTTGAAAAAATCCCTAAGCCCCGGGGTCACAATTTCAGCAAAGATCTGACTTTTGGCAGTTCACTCAAAAATGGTTCCAAGAGCTTAAAAATGCTCCCCTGAAAGCTTTGGCGATGGAAACAGAAGGCTTTTTATCACAGGACAAGAAATCAGCCCTCAAAAACTTAACCGGCAGAAAATATTTTTTTGAAAAAATCCCTAAGCCCCGGGGTCACAATTTCAGCAAAAATCTGACTTTTGGCAATTCACTCAAAAATGGTGCCAGAAGCTTGCAAATGATCCCCTGAAAGCTTTGGCGATGGAAACAGAAGGCTTTTTATCACAGGACAAGAAATCAGCCCTCAAAAACTTAACCGGCAGATAATATTTTTTTGAAAAAATCCCTAAGCCCCGGGGTCACAATTTCAGCAAAGCTCTAACTTTTGGCAGTTCACTCAAAAATGGTTCCAAGAGCTTAAAAATGCTCCCCTGAAAGCTTTGGCGATGGAAACAGAAGGCTTTTTATCACAGGACAAGAAATCAGCCCTCCAAAACTTAACCGGCAGAAAATATTTTTTTGAAAAAATCTCTAAGCCCCGGGATCACAATTTCAGCAAAAATCTGACTTTTGGCAATTCACTCAAAAATGGTGCCAGAAGGTTGCAAATCATCCCCTGAAAGGTTTGGCACTCGAAACAGAAGGCTTTTTATCACAGGACAAGAAATCAGCCCTCAAAAACTTAACCGGCAGAAAATATTTTTTTGAAAAAATCCGTAAGCCCCGGGGTCAGAATTTCAGCAAAAATCTGACTTTTGGCAATTCACTCAAAAATGGTGCCAGAAGCTTGCAAATGATCCCCTGAAAGCTTTGGCGATGGAAACAGAAGGCTTTTTATCACAGAACAAGAAATCAGCCCTCAAAAACTTAACCGGCAGAAAATATTTTTTTGAAAAAATCCCTAAGCCCCGGGGTCACAATTTCAGCAAAAATCTGACTTTTGGCAATTCACTCAAAAATGGTGCCAGAAGCTTGCAAATGATCCCCTGAAAGCTTTGGCGATGGAAACAGAAGGCTTTTTATCACAGGACAAGAAATCAGCCCTCAAAAACTTAACCGGCAGAAAATATTTTTTTGAAAAAATCCTTAAGGCCCGGGGTCACAATTTCAGCAAAACTCTGACTTTTGGCAATTCACTCAAAAATGGTGCCAGAAGCTTACAAATGATCCCCTGAAAGCTTTGGCGATGGAAACAGAAGGCTTTTTATCACAGGACAAGAAATCAGCCCTCAAAAACTTAACCAGCAGAAAATATTTTTTTGAAAAAATCCCTAAGCCCCGGGGTCACAATTTCAGCAAAAATCTGACTTTTGGCAATTCAGTCAAAAATGGTGCCAGAAGGTTGCAAATGATCCCCTGAAAGTTTTGGCACTCGAAACAGAAGGCTTTTTATCACAGGACAAGAAATCAGCCCTCAAATACTTAACCGGCAGAAAATATTTTTTTGAAAAAATCCCTTAGCCCCGGGGTCACAATTTCAGCAAAGATCTGAATTTTGGCAGTTCACTCAAAAATGGTTCCAAGAGCTTAAAAATGCTCCCCTGAAAGGTTTGGCACTCGAAACAGAAGGCTTTTTATCACAGGACAAGAAATCAGCCCTCAAAAACTTAACCGGCAGAAAATATTTTTTTGAAAAAATCCCTAAGCCCCGGGGTCAGAATTTCAGCAAAGATCTGACTTTTGGCAGTTCACTCAAAAATGGTTCCAAGAGCTTAAAAATGCTCCCCTGAAAGGTTTGGCACTCGAAACAGAGGGCTTTTTATCACAGGACAAGAAATCAGCCCTCAAAAACTTAACCGGCAGAAAATATTTTTTTGAAAAAATCTCTAAGCCCCGGGATCACAATTTCAGCAAAAAACTGACTCTTGGCAATTCACTCAAAAATGGTGCCAGAAGCTTACAAATGATCCCCTGAAAGCTTTGGCGATGGAAACAGAAGGCTTTTTATCACAGGACAAGAAATCAGCCCTCAAAAACTTAACCGGCAGAAAATATTTTTTTGAAAAAATCCTTAAGGCCCGGGGTCACAATTTCAGCAAAACTCTGACTTTTGGCAATTCACTCAAAAATGGTGCCAGAAGCTTACAAATGATCCCCTGAAAGGTTTGGCACTCGAAACAGAAGGCTTTTTATCACAGGACAGGAAATCAGCCCTCAAAAACTTAACCAGCAGAAAATATTTTTTTAAAAAAATACCTAAGCCCCGGGGTCACAATTTCAGCAAAAATCTGACTTTTGGCAATTCACTCAAAAATGGTGCCAGAAGCTTGCAAATGATCCCCTGAAAGCTTTGGCGATGGAAACAGAAGGCTTTTTATCACAGGACAAGAAATCAGCCCTCAAAAACTTAACCGGCAGAAAATATTTTTTTGAAAAAATCCTTAAGGCCCGGGGTCACAATTTCAGCAAAACTCTGACTTTTGGCAATTCACTCAAAAATGGTGCCAGAAGCTTACAAATGATCCCCTGAAAGCTTTGGCGATGGAAACAGAAGGCTTTTTATCACAGGACAAGAAATCAGCCCTCAAAAACTTAACCGGCAGAAAATATTTTTTTGAAAAAATCCCTAAGCCCCGGGGTCACAATTTCAGCAAAAATCTGACTTTTGGCAATTCAGTCAAAAATGGTGCCAGAAGGTTGCAAATGATCCCCTGAAAGTTTTGGCACTCGAAACAGAAGGCTTTTTATCACAGGACAAGAAATCAGCCCTCAAATACTTAACCGGCAGAAAATATTTTTTTGAAAAAATCCCTTAGCCCCGGGGTCACAATTTCAGCAAAGATCTGAATTTTGGCAGTTCACTCAAAAATGGTTCCAAGAGCTTAAAAATGCTCCCCTGAAAGGTTTGGCACTCGAAACAGAAGGCTTTTTATCACAGGACAAGAAATCAGCCCTCAAAAACTTAACCGGCAGAAAATATTTTTTTGAAAAAATCCCTAAGCCCCGGGGTCAGAATTTCAGCAAAGATCTGACTTTTGGCAGTTCACTCAAAAATGGTTCCAAGAGCTTAAAAATGCTCCCCTGAAAGGTTTGGCACTCGAAACAGAAGGCTTTTTATCACAGGACAAGAAATCAGCCCTCAAAAACTTAACCGGCAGAAAATATTTTTTTGAAAAAATCTCTAAGCCCCGGGATCACAATTTCAGCAAAAAACTGACTCTTGGCAATTCACTCAAAAATGGTGCCAGAAGCTTACAAATGATCCCCTGAAAGCTTTGGCGATGGAAACAGAAGGCTTTTTATCACAGGACAAGAAATCAGCCCTCAAAAACTTAACCGGCAGAAAATATTTTTTTGAAAAAATCCTTAAGGCCCGGGGTCACAATTTCAGCAAAACTCTGACTTTTGGCAATTCACTCAAAAATGGTGCCAGAAGCTTACAAATGATCCCCTGAAAGGTTTGGCACTCGAAACAGAAGGCTTTTTATCACAGGACAGGAAATCAGCCCTCAAAAACTTAACCGGCAGAAAATATTTTTTTAAAAAAATACCTAAGCCCCGGGGTCACAATTTCAGCAAAAATCTGACTTTTGGCAATTCACTCAAAAATGGTGCCAGAAGGTTGCAAATGATCCCCTGAAAGGTTTGGCACTCAAAACAGAAGGCTTTTTATCACAGGACAAGAAATCAGCCCTCAAAAACTTAACCAGCAGAAAATATTTTTTTAAAAAAATCCCTAAGCCCCGGGGTCACAATTTCAGCAAAAATCTGACTCTTGGCAATTCACTCAAAAATGTTGCCAGAAGGTTGCAAATGATCCCCTGAAAGCTTTGGCGATGGAAACAGAAGGCTTTTTATCACAGGACAAGAAATCAGCCCTCAAAATCTTAACCGGCAGAAAATATTTTTTTGAAAAAATCCCTAAGCCCCGGGGTCACAATTTCAGCAAAAAACTGACTCTTGGCAATTCACTCAAAAATGGTGCCAGAAGGTTGCAAATGGCCCGCTGAAAGCTTTGGCGATGGAAACAGAAGGCTTTTTATCACAGGACAAGAAATCAGCCCTCAAAAACTTAACCGGCAGAAAATATTTTTTTGAAAAAATCCCTAAGCCCCGGGGTCACAATTTCAGCAAAAATCTGACTTTTGGCAGTTCACTCAAAAATGGTGCCAGAAGCTTGCAAATGATCCCCTGAAAGCTTTGGCGATGGAAACAGAAGGCTTTTTATCACAGGACAAGAAATCAGCCCTCAAAAACTTAACCGGCAGAAAATATTTTTTTGAAAAAATCCGTAAGCCCCGGGTCACAATTTCAGCAAAAATCTGACTTTTGGCAATTCACTCAAAAATGGTGCCAGAAGCTTGCAAATGATCCCCTGAAAGCTTTGGCGATGGAAACAGAAGGCTTTTTATCACAGAACAAGAAATCAGCCCTCAAAAACTTAACCGGCAGAAAATATTTTTTTGAAAAAATCCCTAAGCCCCGGGGTCACAATTTCAGCAAAAATCTGACTTTTGGCAATTCACTCAAACATGGTGCCAGAAGCTTAAAAATGCTCCCCTGAAAGCTTTGGCGATGGAAACAGAAGGCTTTTTATCACAGGACAAGAAATCAGCCCTCCAAAACTTAACCGGCAGAAAATATTTTTTTGAAAAAATCTCTAAGCCCCGGGATCACAATTTCAGCAAAAATCTGACTTTTGGCAATTCACTCAAAAATGGTGCCAGAAGGTTGCAAATCATCCCCTGAAAGGTTTGGCACTCGAAACAGAAGGCTTTTTATCACAGGACAAGAAATCAGCCCTCAAAAACTTAACCGGCAGAAAATATTTTTTTGAAAAAATCCGTAAGCCCCGGGGTCAGAATTTCAGCAAAAATCTGACTTTTGGCAATTCACTCAAAAATGGTGCCAGAAGCTTGCAAATGATCCCCTGAAAGCTTTGGCGATGGAAACAGAAGGCTTTTTATCACAGAACAAGAAATCAGCCCTCAAAAACTTAACCGGCAGAAAATATTTTTTTGAAAAAATCCCTAAGCCCCGGGGTCACAATTTCAGCAAAAATCTGACTTTTGGCAATTCACTCAAAAATGGTGCCAGAAGCTTGCAAATGATCCCCTGAAAGCTTTGGCGATGGAAACAGAAGGCTTTTTATCACAGGACAAGAAATCAGCCCTCAAAAACTTAACCGGCAGAAAATATTTTTTTGAAAAAATCCTTAAGGCCCGGGGTCACAATTTCAGCAAAACTCTGACTTTTGGCAATTCACTCAAAAATGGTGCCAGAAGCTTACAAATGATCCCCTGAAAGCTTTGGCGATGGAAACAGAAGGCTTTTTATCACAGGACAAGAAATCAGCCCTCAAAAACTTAACCAGCAGAAAATATTTTTTTGAAAAAATCCCTAAGCCCCGGGGTCACAATTTCAGCAAAAATCTGACTTTTGGCAATTCAGTCAAAAATGGTGCCAGAAGGTTGCAAATGATCCCCTGAAAGTTTTGGCACTCGAAACAGAAGGCTTTTTATCACAGGACAAGAAATCAGCCCTCAAATACTTAACCGGCAGAAAATATTTTTTTGAAAAAATCCCTTAGCCCCGGGGTCACAATTTCAGCAAAGATCTGAATTTTGGCAGTTCACTCAAAAATGGTTCCAAGAGCTTAAAAATGCTCCCCTGAAAGGTTTGGCACTCGAAACAGAAGGCTTTTTATCACAGGACAAGAAATCAGCCCTCAAAAACTTAACCGGCAGAAAATATTTTTTTGAAAAAATCCCTAAGCCCCGGGGTCAGAATTTCAGCAAAGATCTGACTTTTGGCAGTTCACTCAAAAATGGTTCCAAGAGCTTAAAAATGCTCCCCTGAAAGGTTTGGCACTCGAAACAGAAGGCTTTTTATCACAGGACAAGAAATCAGCCCTCAAAAACTTAACCGGCAGAAAATATTTTTTTGAAAAAATCTCTAAGCCCCGGGATCACAATTTCAGCAAAAAACTGACTCTTGGCAATTCACTCAAAAATGGTGCCAGAAGCTTACAAATGATCCCCTGAAAGCTTTGGCGATGGAAACAGAAGGCTTTTTATCACAGGACAAGAAATCAGCCCTCAAAAACTTAACCGGCAGAAAATATTTTTTTGAAAAAATCCTTAAGGCCCGGGGTCACAATTTCAGCAAAACTCTGACTTTTGGCAATTCACTCAAAAATGGTGCCAGAAGCTTACAAATGATCCCCTGAAAGGTTTGGCACTCGAAACAGAAGGCTTTTTATCACAGGACAGGAAATCAGCCCTCAAAAACTTAACCAGCAGAAAATATTTTTTTAAAAAAATACCTAAGCCCCGGGGTCACAATTTCAGCAAAAATCTGACTTTTGGCAATTCACTCAAAAATGGTGCCAGAAGCTTGCAAATGATCCCCTGAAAGCTTTGGCGATGGAAACAGAAGGCTTTTTATCACAGGACAAGAAATCAGCCCTCAAAAACTTAACCGGCAGAAAATATTTTTTTGAAAAAATCCTTAAGGCCCGGGGTCACAATTTCAGCAAAACTCTGACTTTTGGCAATTCACTCAAAAATGGTGCCAGAAGCTTACAAATGATCCCCTGAAAGCTTTGGCGATGGAAACAGAAGGCTTTTTATCACAGGACAAGAAATCAGCCCTCAAAAACTTAACCGGCAGAAAATATTTTTTTGAAAAAATCCCTAAGCCCCGGGGTCACAATTTCAGCAAAAATCTGACTTTTGGCAATTCAGTCAAAAATGGTGCCAGAAGGTTGCAAATGATCCCCTGAAAGTTTTGGCACTCGAAACAGAAGGCTTTTTATCACAGGACAAGAAATCAGCCCTCAAATACTTAACCGGCAGAAAATATTTTTTTGAAAAAATCCCTTAGCCCCGGGGTCACAATTTCAGCAAAGATCTGAATTTTGGCAGTTCACTCAAAAATGGTTCCAAGAGCTTAAAAATGCTCCCCTGAAAGGTTTGGCACTCGAAACAGAAGGCTTTTTATCACAGGACAAGAAATCAGCCCTCAAAAACTTAACCGGCAGAAAATATTTTTTTGAAAAAATCCCTAAGCCCCGGGGTCAGAATTTCAGCAAAGATCTGACTTTTGGCAGTTCACTCAAAAATGGTTCCAAGAGCTTAAAAATGCTCCCCTGAAAGGTTTGGCACTCGAAACAGAAGGCTTTTTATCACAGGACAAGAAATCAGCCCTCAAAAACTTAACCGGCAGAAAATATTTTTTTGAAAAAATCTCTAAGCCCCGGGATCACAATTTCAGCAAAAAACTGACTCTTGGCAATTCACTCAAAAATGGTGCCAGAAGCTTACAAATGATCCCCTGAAAGCTTTGGCGATGGAAACAGAAGGCTTTTTATCACAGGACAAGAAATCAGCCCTCAAAAACTTAACCGGCAGAAAATATTTTTTTGAAAAAATCCTTAAGGCCCGGGGTCACAATTTCAGCAAAACTCTGACTTTTGGCAATTCACTCAAAAATGGTGCCAGAAGCTTACAAATGATCCCCTGAAAGGTTTGGCACTCGAAACAGAAGGCTTTTTATCACAGGACAGGAAATCAGCCCTCAAAAACTTAACCGGCAGAAAATATTTTTTTAAAAAAATACCTAAGCCCCGGGGTCACAATTTCAGCAAAAATCTGACTTTTGGCAATTCACTCAAAAATGGTGCCAGAAGGTTGCAAATGATCCCCTGAAAGGTTTGGCACTCAAAACAGAAGGCTTTTTATCACAGGACAAGAAATCAGCCCTCAAAAACTTAACCAGCAGAAAATATTTTTTTAAAAAAATCCCTAAGCCCCGGGGTCACAATTTCAGCAAAAATCTGACTCTTGGCAATTCACTCAAAAATGTTGCCAGAAGGTTGCAAATGATCCCCTGAAAGCTTTGGCGATGGAAACAGAAGGCTTTTTATCACAGGACAAGAAATCAGCCCTCAAAATCTTAACCGGCAGAAAATATTTTTTTGAAAAAATCCCTAAGCCCCGGGGTCACAATTTCAGCAAAAAACTGACTCTTGGCAATTCACTCAAAAATGGTGCCAGAAGGTTGCAAATGGCCCGCTGAAAGCTTTGGCGATGGAAACAGAAGGCTTTTTATCACAGGACAAGAAATCAGCCCTCAAAAACTTAACCGGCAGAAAATATTTTTTTGAAAAAATCCCTAAGCCCCGGGGTCACAATTTCAGCAAAAATCTGACTTTTGGCAGTTCACTCAAAAATGGTGCCAGAAGCTTGCAAATGATCCCCTGAAAGCTTTGGCGATGGAAACAGAAGGCTTTTTATCACAGGACAAGAAATCAGCCCTCAAAAACTTAACCGGCAGAAAATATTTTTTTGAAAAAATCCGTAAGCCCCGGGTCACAATTTCAGCAAAAATCTGACTTTTGGCAATTCACTCAAAAATGGTGCCAGAAGCTTGCAAATGATCCCCTGAAAGCTTTGGCGATGGAAACAGAAGGCTTTTTATCACAGAACAAGAAATCAGCCCTCAAAAACTTAACCGGCAGAAAATATTTTTTTGAAAAAATCCCTAAGCCCCGGGGTCACAATTTCAGCAAAAATCTGACTTTTGGCAATTCACTCAAACATGGTGCCAGAAGCTTGCAAATGATCCCCTGAAAGCTTTGGCGATGGAAACAGAAGGCTTTTTATCACAGGACAAGAAATCAGCCCTCAAAAACTTAACCGGCAGAAAATATTTTTTTGAAAAAATCCCTAAGCCCCGGGGTCACAATTTCAGCAAAGATCTGACTTTTGGCAGTTCACTCAAAAATGGTGCCAGAAGCTTGCAAATGATCCCCTGAAAGCTTTGGCGATGGAAACAGAAGGCTTTTTATCAAAGGACAAGAAATCAGCCCTCAAAAACTTAACCGGCAGAAAATATTTTTTTGAAAAAATCTGTAAGCCCCGGGGTCACAATTTCAGCAAAAATCTGACTTTTGGCAATTCACTCAAAAATGGTGCCAGAAGCTTGCAAATGATCCCCTGAAAGCTTTGGCGATGGAAACAGAAGGCTTTTTATCACAGGACAAGAAATCAGCCCTCAAAAACTTAACCGGCAGAAAATATTTTTTTGAAAAAATCCCTAAGCCCCGGGGTCACAATTTCAGCAAAGATCTGACTTTTGGCAGTTCACTCAAAAATGGTTCCAAGAGCTTAAAAATGCTCCCCTGAAAGGTTTGGCACTCGAAACAGAAGGCTTTTTATCACAGGACAAGAAATCAGCCCTCAAAAACTTAACCGGCAGAAAATATTTTTTTGAAAAAATCCCTAAGCCCCGGGGTCACAATTTCAGCAAAAATCTGACTTTTGGCAATTCACTCAAACATGGTGCCAGAAGCTTGCAAATGATCCCCTGAAAGCTTTGGCGATGGAAACAGAAGGCTTTTTATCACAGGACAAGAAATCAGCCCTCAAAAACTTAACCGGCAGAAAATATTTTTTTGAAAAAATCCCTAAGCCCCGGGGTCACAATTTCAGCAAAGATCTGACTTTTGGCAGTTCACTCAAAAATGGTGCCAGAAGCTTGCAAATGATCCCCTGAAAGCTTTGGCGATGGAAACAGAAGGCTTTTTATCAAAGGACAAGAAATCAGCCCTCAAAAACTTAACCGGCAGAAAATATTTTTTTGAAAAAATCCGTAAGCCCCGGGGTCACAATTTCAGCAAAAATCTGACTTTTGGCAATTCACTCAAAAATGGTGCCAGAAGCTTGCAAATGATCCCCTGAAAGCTTTGGCGATGGAAACAGAAGGCTTTTTATCACAGGACAAGAAATCAGCCCTCAAAAACTTAACCAGCAGAAAATATTTTTTTGAAAAAATCCCTAAGCCCCGGGGTCACAATTTCAGCAAAAATCTGACTTTTGGCAATTCACTCAAAAATGGTGCCAGAAGCTTGCAAATGATCCCCTGAAAGCTTTGGCGATGGAAACAGAAGGCTTTTTATCACAGGACAAGAAATCAGCCCTCAAAAACTTAACCGGTAGAAAATATTTTTTTGAAAAAATCCCTAAGCCCCGGGGTCACAATTTCAGCAAAAATCTGACTTTTGGCAATTCACTCAAAAATGGTGCCAGAAGCTTGCAAATGATCCCCTGAAAGCTTTGGCGATGGAAACAGAAGGCTTTTTATCACAGGACAAGAAATCAGCCCTCAAAAACTTAACCGGCAGATAATATTTTTTTGAAAAAATCCCTAAGCCCCGGGGTCACAATTTCAGCAAAGATCTGACTTTTGGCAGTTCACTCAAAAATGGTTCCAAGAGCTTAAAAATGCTCCCCTGAAAGCTTTGGCGATGGAAACAGAAGGCTTTTTATCACAGGACAAGAAATCAGCCCTCAAAAACTTAACCGGCAGAAAATATTTTTTTGAAAAAATCCCTAAGCCCCGGGGTCACAATTTCAGCAAAAATCTGACTTTTGGCAATTCACTCAAAAATGGTGCCAGAAGCTTGCAAATGATCCCCTGAAAGCTTTGGCGATGGAAACAGAAGGCTTTTTATCACAGGACAAGAAATCAGCCCTCAAAAACTTAACCGGCAGATAATATTTTTTTGAAAAAATCCCTAAGCCCCGGGGTCACAATTTCAGCAAAGCTCTAACTTTTGGCAGTTCACTCAAAAATGGTTCCAAGAGCTTAAAAATGCTCCCCTGAAAGCTTTGGCGATGGAAACAGAAGGCTTTTTATCACAGGACAAGAAATCAGCCCTCCAAAACTTAACCGGCAGAAAATATTTTTTTGAAAAAATCTCTAAGCCCCGGGATCACAATTTCAGCAAAAATCTGACTTTTGGCAATTCACTCAAAAATGGTGCCAGAAGGTTGCAAATCATCCCCTGAAAGGTTTGGCACTCGAAACAGAAGGCTTTTTATCACAGGACAAGAAATCAGCCCTCAAAAACTTAACCGGCAGAAAATATTTTTTTGAAAAAATCCCTAAGCCCCGGGGTCACAATTTCAGCAAAAATCTGACTTTTGGCAATTCACTCAAAAATGGTGCCAGAAGCTTGCAAATGATCCCCTGAAAGCTTTGGCGATGGAAACAGAAGGCTTTTTATCACAGGACAAGAAATCAGCCCTCAAAAACTTAACCGGCAGAAAATATTTTTTTGAAAAAATCCTTAAGGCCCGGGGTCACAATTTCAGCAAAACTCTGACTTTTGGCAATTCACTCAAAAATGGTGCCAGAAGCTTACAAATGATCCCCTGAAAGCTTTGGCGATGGAAACAGAAGGCTTTTTATCACAGGACAAGAAATCAGCCCTCAAAAACTTAACCAGCAGAAAATATTTTTTTGAAAAAATCCCTAAGCCCCGGGGTCACAATTTCAGCAAAAATCTGACTTTTGGCAATTCAGTCAAAAATGGTGCCAGAAGGTTGCAAATGATCCCCTGAAAGTTTTGGCACTCGAAACAGAAGGCTTTTTATCACAGGACAAGAAATCAGCCCTCAAATACTTAACCGGCAGAAAATATTTTTTTGAAAAAATCCCTTAGCCCCGGGGTCACAATTTCAGCAAAGATCTGAATTTTGGCAGTTCACTCAAAAATGGTTCCAAGAGCTTAAAAATGCTCCCCTGAAAGGTTTGGCACTCGAAACAGAAGGCTTTTTATCACAGGACAAGAAATCAGCCCTCAAAAACTTAACCGGCAGAAAATATTTTTTTGAAAAAATCCCTAAGCCCCGGGGTCAGAATTTCAGCAAAGATCTGACTTTTGGCAGTTCACTCAAAAATGGTTCCAAGAGCTTAAAAATGCTCCCCTGAAAGGTTTGGCACTCGAAACAGAAGGCTTTTTATCACAGGACAAGAAATCAGCCCTCAAAAACTTAACCGGCAGAAAATATTTTTTTGAAAAAATCTCTAAGCCCCGGGATCACAATTTCAGCAAAAAACTGACTCTTGGCAATTCACTCAAAAATGGTGCCAGAAGCTTACAAATGATCCCCTGAAAGCTTTGGCGATGGAAACAGAAGGCTTTTTATCACAGGACAAGAAATCAGCCCTCAAAAACTTAACCGGCAGAAAATATTTTTTTGAAAAAATCCTTAAGGCCCGGGGTCACAATTTCAGCAAAACTCTGACTTTTGGCAATTCACTCAAAAATGGTGCCAGAAGCTTACAAATGATCCCCTGAAAGGTTTGGCACTCGAAACAGAAGGCTTTTTATCACAGGACAGGAAATCAGCCCTCAAAAACTTAACCAGCAGAAAATATTTTTTTAAAAAAATACCTAAGCCCCGGGGTCACAATTTCAGCAAAAATCTGACTTTTGGCAATTCACTCAAAAATGGTGCCAGAAGGTTGCAAATGATCCCCTGAAAGGTTTGGCACTCAAAACAGAAGGCTTTTTATCACAGGACAAGAAATCAGCCCTCAAAAACTTAACCAGCAGAAAATATTTTTTTAAAAAAATCCCTAAGCCCCGGGGTCACAATTTCAGCAAAAATCTGACTCTTGGCAATTCACTCAAAAATGTTGCCAGAAGGTTGCAAATGATCCCCTGAAAGCTTTGGCGATGGAAACAGAAGGCTTTTTATCACAGGACAAGAAATCAGCCCTCAAAATCTTAACCGGCAGAAAATATTTTTTTGAAAAAATCCCTAAGCCCCGGGGTCACAATTTCAGCAAAAAACTGACTCTTGGCAATTCACTCAAAAATGGTGCCAGAAGGTTGCAAATGGCCCGCTGAAAGCTTTGGCGATGGAAACAGAAGGCTTTTTATCACAGGACAAGAAATCAGCCCTCAAAAACTTAACCGGCAGAAAATATTTTTTTGAAAAAATCCCTAAGCCCCGGGCTCACAATTTCAGCAAAAATCTGACTTTTGGCAGTTCACTCAAAAATGGTGCCAGAAGCTTGCAAATGATCCCCTGAAAGCTTTGGCGATGGAAACAGAAGGCTTTTTATCACAGGACAAGAAATCAGCCCTCAAAAACTTAACCGGCAGAAAATATTTTTTTGAAAAAATCCGTAAGCCCCGGGTCACAATTTCAGCAAAAATCTGACTTTTGGCAATTCACTCAAAAATGGTGCCAGAAGCTTGCAAATGATCCCCTGAAAGCTTTGGCGATGGAAACAGAAGGCTTTTTATCACAGAACAAGAAATCAGCCCTCAAAAACTTAACCGGCAGAAAATATTTTTTTGAAAAAATCCCTAAGCCCCGGGGTCACAATTTCAGCAAAAATCTGACTTTTGGCAATTCACTCAAAAATGGTGCCAGAAGCTTGCAAATGATCCCCTGAAAGCTTTGGCGATGGAAACAGAAGGCTTTTTATCACAGGACAAGAAATCAGCCCTCAAAAACTTAACCGGCAGAAAATATTTTTTTGAAAAAATCCTTAAGGCCCGGGGTCACAATTTCAGCAAAACTCTGACTTTTGGCAATTCACTCAAAAATGGTGCCAGAAGCTTACAAATGATCCCCTGAAAGCTTTGGCGATGGAAACAGAAGGCTTTTTATCACAGGACAAGAAATCAGCCCTCAAAAACTTAACCAGCAGAAAATATTTTTTTGAAAAAATCCCTAAGCCCCGGGGTCACAATTTCAGCAAAAATCTGACTTTTGGCAATTCAGTCAAAAATGGTGCCAGAAGGTTGCAAATGATCCCCTGAAAGTTTTGGCACTCGAAACAGAAGGCTTTTTATCACAGGACAAGAAATCAGCCCTCAAATACTTAACCGGCAGAAAATATTTTTTTGAAAAAATCCCTAAGCCCCGGGGTCACAATTTCAGCAAAAATCTGACTTTTGGCAATTCACTCAAAAATGGTGCAAGAAGCTTGCAAATGATCCCCTGAAAGCTTTGGCGATGGAAACAGAAGGCTTTTTATCACAAGACAAGAAATCAGCCCTCAAAAACTTAACCGGCAGAAAATATTTTTTTGAAAAAATCCCTTAGCCCCGGGGTCACAATTTCAGCAAAGATCTGAATTTTGGCAGTTCACTCAAAAATGGTTCCAAGAGCTTAAAAATGCTCCCCTGAAAGTTTTGGCACTCGAAACAGAAGGCTTTTTATCACAGGACAAGAAATCAGCCCTCAAAAACTTAACCGGCAGAAAATATTTTTTTGAAAAAATCCCTAAGCCCCGGGGTCAGAATTTCAGCAAAAATCTGACTTTTGGCAATTCACTCAAAAATGGTGCCAGAAGCTTGCAAATGATCCCCTGAAAGCTTTGGCGATGGAAACAGAAGGTTTTTTATCACAGGACAAGAAATCAGCCCTCAAAAACTTAACCGGCAGAAAATATTTTTTTGAAAAAATCCCTAAGCCCCGGGGTCACAATTTCAGCAAAAATCTGACTTTTGGCAGTTCACTCAAAAATGGTGCCAGAAGCTTGCAAATGATCCCCTGAAAGCTTTGGCGATGGAAACAGAAGGCTTTTTATCACAGGACAAGAAATCAGCCCTCAAAAACTTAACCGGCAGAAAATATTTTTTTGAAAAAATCCGTAAGCCCCGGGTCACAATTTCAGCAAAAATCTGACTTTTGGCAATTCACTCAAAAATGGTGCCAGAAGCGTGCAAATGATCCCCTGAAAGCTTTGGCGATGGAAACAGAAGGCTTTTTATCACAGAACAAGAAATCAGCCCTCAAAAACTTAACCAGCAGAAAATATTTTTTTGAAAAAATCCCTAAGCCCCGGGGTCACAATTTCAGCAAAAATCTGACTTTTGGCAATTCACTCAAAAATGGTGCCAGAAGCTTGCAAATGATCCCCTGAAAGCTTTGGCGATGGAAACAGAAGGCTTTTTATCACAGGACAAGAAATCAGCCCTCAAAAACTTAACCGGCAGAAAATATTTTTTTGAAAAAATCCTTAAGGCCCGGGGTCACAATTTCAGCAAAACTCTGACTTTTGGCAATTCACTCAAAAATGGTGCCAGAAGCTTACAAATGATCCCCTGAAAGCTTTGGCGATGGAAACAGAAGGCTTTTTATCACAGGACAAGAAATCAGCCCTCAAAAACTTAACCAGCAGAAAATATTTTTTTGAAAAAATCCCTAAGCCCCGGGGTCACAATTTCAGCAAAAATCTGACTTTTGGCAATTCACTCAAAAATGGTGCAAGAAGCTTGCAAATGATCCCCTGAAAGCTTTGGCGATGGAAACAGAAGGCTTTTTATCACAAGACAAGAAATCAGCCCTCAAAAACTTAACCGGCAGAAAATATTTTTTTGAAAAAATCCCTTAGCCCCGGGGTCACAATTTCAGCAAAGATCTGAATTTTGGCAGTTCACTCAAAAATGGTTCCAAGAGCTTAAAAATGCTCCCCTGAAAGTTTTGGCACTCGAAACAGAAGGCTTTTTATCACAGGACAAAAAATCAGCCCTCAAAAACTTAACCGGCAGAAAATTTTTTTTTGAAAAAATCCCTAAGCCCCGGGGTCAGAATTTCAGCAAAAATCTGACTTTTGGCAATTCACTCAAAAATGGTGCCAGAAGCTTGCAAATGATCCCCTGAAAGCTTTGGCGATGGAAACAGAAGGCTTTTTATCACAGGACAAGAAATCAGCCCTCAAAAACTTAACCGGCAGAAAATATTTTTTTGAAAAAATCCCTAAGCCCCGGGGTCACAATTTCAGCAAAAATCTGACTTTTGGCAGTTCACTCAAAAATGGTGCCAGAAGCTTGCAAATGATCCCCTGAAAGCTTTGGCGATGGAAACAGAAGGCTTTTTATCACAGGACAAGAAATCAGCCCTCAAAAACTTAACCGGCAGAAAATATTTTTTTGAAAAAATCCGTAAGCCCCGGGTCACAATTTCAGCAAAAATCTGACTTTTGGCAATTCACTCAAAAATGGTGCCAGAAGCTTGCAAATGATCCCCTGAAAGCTTTGGCGATGGAAACAGAAGGCTTTTTATCACAGAACAAGAAATCAGCCCTCAAAAACATAACCAGCAGAAAATATTTTTTTGAAAAAATCCCTAAGCCCCGGGGTCACAATTTCAGCAAAAATCTGACTTTTGGCAATTCACTCAAAAATGGTGCCAGAAGCTTGCAAATGATCCCCTGAAAGGTTTGGCGCTCGAAACAGAAGGCTTTTTATCACAGGACAAGAAATCAGCCCTCAAAAACTTAACCGGCAGAAAATATTTTTTTGAAAAAATCCCTAAGCCCCGGGGTCACAATTTCAGCAAAAATCTGACTTTTGGCAATTCACTCAAAAATGGTGCCAGAAGCTTACAAATGATCCCCTGAAAGCTTTGGTGATGGAAACAGAAGGCTTTTTATCACAGGACAAGAAATCAGCCCTCAAAAACTTAACCGGCAGAAAATATTTTTTTGAAAAAATCCCTTAGCCCCGGGGTCACAATTTCAGCAAAGATCTGAATTTTGGCAGTTCACTCAAAAATCGTTCCAAGAGCTTAAAAATGCTCCCCTGAAAGTTTTGGCACTCGAAACAGAAGGCTTTTTATCACAGGACAAGAAATCAGCCCTCAAAAACTTAACCGGCAGAAAATATTTTTTTGAAAAAATCCCTAAGCCCCGGGGTCAGAATTTCAGCAAAAATCTGACTTTTGGCAATTCACTCAAAAATGGTGCCAGAAGCTTGCAAATGATCCCCTGAAAGCTTTGGCGATGGAAACAGAAGGCTTTTTATCACAGGACAAGAAATCAGCCCTCAAAAACTTAACCGGCAGAAAATATTTTTTTGAAAAAATCCCTAAGCCCCGGGGTCACAATTTCAGCAAAAATCTGACTTTTGGCAGTTCACTCAAAAATGGTGCCAGAAGCTTGCAAATGATCCCCTGAAAGCTTTGGCGATGGAAACAGAAGGCTTTTTATCACAGGACAAGAAATCAGCCCTCAAAAACTTAACCGGCAGAAAATATTTTTTTGAAAAAATCCGTAAGCCCCGGGGTCACAATTTCAGCAAAAATCTGACTTTTGGCAATTCACTCAAAAATGGTGCCAGAAGGTTGCAAATGATCCCCTGAAAGGTTTGGCGCTCGAAACAGAAGGCTTTTTATCACAGGACAAGAAATCAGCCCTCAAAAACTTAACCGGCAGAAAATATTTTTTTGAAAAAATCCCTAAGCCCCGGGGTCACAATTACAGCAAAAATCTGACTTTTGGCAATTCACTCAAAAATGGTGCCAGAAGCTTACAAATGATCCCCTGAAAGCTTTGGCGATGGAAACAGAAGGCTTTTTATCACAGGACAAGAAATCAGCCCTCAAAAACTTAACCGGCAGAAAATATTTTTTTGAAAAAATCCCTAAGCCCCGGGGTCACAATTTCAGCAAAGATCTGACTTTTGGCAGTTCACTCAAAAATGGTTCCAAGAGCTTAAAAATGCTCCCCTGAAAGGTTTGGCACTCGAAACAGAAGGCTTTTTATCACAGGACAAGAAATCAGCCCTCAAAAACTTAACCGGCAGAAAATATTTTTTTGAAAAAATCCCTAAGCCCCGGGGTCACAATTTCAGCAAAAATCTGACTTTTGGCAATTCACTCAAAAATGGTGCCAGAAGCTTACAAATGATCCCCTGAAAGCTTTGGCGATGGAAACAGAAGGCTTTTTATCACAGGACAAGAAATCAGCCCTCAAAAACTTAACCGGCAGAAAATATTTTTTTGAAAAAATCCCTAAGCCCCGGGGTCACAATTTCAGCAAAGATCTGACTTTTGGCAGTTCACTCAAAAATGGTTCCAAGAGCTTAAAAATGCTCCCCTGAAAGGTTTGGCACTCGAAACAGAAGGCTTTTTATCACAGGACAAGAAATCAGCCCTCAAAAACTTAACCGGCAGAAAATATTTTTTTGAAAAAATCTCTAAGCCCCGGGGTCACAATTTCAGCAAAAATCTGACTTTTGGCAATTCACTCAAAAATGGTGCCAGAAGGTTGCAAATGATCCCCTGAAAGGTTTGGCACTCGAAACAGAAGGCTTTTTATCACAGGACAAGAAATCAGCCCTCAAAAACTTAACCGGCAGAAAATATTTTTTTGAAAAAATCCCTAAGCCCCGGGGTCACAATTTCAGCAAAAATCTGACTTTTGGCAATTCACTCAAAAATGGTGCCAGAAGCTTGCAAATGATCCCCTGAAAGCTTTGGCGATGGAAACAGAAGGCTTTTTATCACAAGACAAGAAATCAGCCCTCAAAAACTTAACCGGCAGAAAATATTTTTTTGAAAAAATCCCTAAGCCCCGGGGTCACAATTTCAGCAAAGATCTGAATTTTGGCAGTTCACTCAAAAATGGTTCCAAGAGCTTAAAAATGCTCCCCTGAAAGTTTTGGCACTCGAAACAGAAGGCTTTTTATCACAGGACAAGAAATCAGCCCTCAAAAACTTAACCGGCAGAAAATATTTTTTTGAAAATATCCCTAAGCCCCGGGGTCAGAATTTCAGCAAAAATCTGACTTTTGGCAATTCACTCAAAAATGGTGCCAGAAGATTGCAAATGATCCCCTGAAAGCTTTGGCGATGGAAACAGAAGGCTTTTTATCACAGGACAAGAAATCAGCCATCAAAAACTTACACGGCAGAAAATATTTTTTTGAAAAAATCTCTAAGCCCCGGGGTCACAATTTCAGCAAAAATCTGACTTTTGGCAATTCACTCAAAAATGGTGCCAGAAGGTTGCAAATGATCCCCTGAAAGGTTTGGCACTCGAAACAGAAGGCTTTTTATCACAGGACAAGAAATCAGCCCTCAAAAACTTAACCGGCAGAAAATATTTTTTTGAAAAAAATCCCTAAGCCCCGGGGTCACAATTTCAGCAAAGATCTGACTTTTGGCAGTTCACTCAAAAATGGTTCCAAGAGCTTAAAAATGCTCCCCTGAAAGCTTTGGCGATGGAAACAGAAGGCTTTTTATCACAGGACAAGAAATCAGCCCTCAAAAACTTAACCGGCAGAAAATATTTTTTTGAAAAAATCTCTAAGCCCCGGGATCACAATTTCAGCAAAAAACTGACTTTTGGCAATTCACTCAAAAATGGTGCCAGAAGGTTGCAAATGATCCCCTGAAAGTTTTGGCGATGGAAACAGAAGGCTTTTTATCACAGGACAAGAAATCAGCCCTCAAAAACTTAAGCGGCAGAAAATATTTTTTTGAAAAAATCCCTAAGCCCCGGGGTCACAATTTCAGCAAAAATCTGACTTTTGGCAATTCACTCAAAAATGGTGCCAGAAGCTTACAAATGATCCCCTGAAAGCTTTGGCGATGGAAACAGAAGGCTTTTTATCACAGGACAAGAAATCAGCCCTCAAAAACTTAACCGGCAGAAAATATTTTTTTGAAAAAATCCCTAAGCCCCGGGGTCACAATTTCAGCAAAGATCTGACTTTTGGCAGTTCACTCAAAAATGGTTCCAAGAGCTTAAAAATGCTCCCCTGAAAGGTTTGGCACTCGAAACACAAGGCTTTTTATCACAGGACAAGAAATCAGCCCTCAAAAACTTAACCGGCAGAAAATATTTTTTTGAAAAAATCTCTAAGCCCCGGGGTCACAATTTCAGCAAAAATCTGACTTTTGGCAATTCACTCAAAAATGGTGCCAGAAGGTTGCAAATGATCCCCTGAAAGGTTTGGCACTCGAAACAGAAGGCTTTTTATCACAGGACAAGAAATCAGCCCTCAAAAACTTAACCGGCAGAAAATATTTTTTTGAAAAAATCCCTAAGCCCCGGGGTCACAATTTCAGCAAAAATCTGACTTTTGGCAATTCACTCAAAAATGGTGCCAGAAGCTTGCAAATGATCCCCTGAAAGCTTTGGCGATGGAAACAGAAGGCTTTTTATCACAAGACAAGAAATCAGCCCTCAAAAACTTAACCGGCAGAAAATATTTTTTTGAAAAAATCCGTAAGCCCCGGGGTCACAATTTCAGCAAAGATCTGAATTTTGGCAGTTCACTCAAAAATGGTTCCAAGAGCTTAAAAATGCTCCCCTGAAAGTTTTGGCACTCGAAACAGAAGGCTTTTTATCACAGGACAAGAAATCAGCCCTCAAAAACTTAACCGGCAGAAAATATTTTTTTGAAAAAATCCCTAAGCCCCGGGGTCAGAATTTCAGCAAAAATCTGAATTTTGGCAATTCACTCAAAAATGGTGCCAGAAGATTGCAAATGATCCCCTGAAAGCTTTGGCGATGGAAACAGAAGGCTTTTTATCACAGGACAAGAAATCAGCCCTCAAAAACTTAACCGGCAGAAAATATTTTTTTGAAAAAATCCCTAAGCCCCGGGGTCACAATTTCAGCAAAGATCTGACTTTTGGCAGTTCACTCAAAAATGGTTCCAAGAGCTTAAAAATGCTCCCCTGAAAGGTTTGGCACTCGAAACAGAAGGCTTTTTATCACAGGACAAGAAATCAGCCCTCAAAAACTTAACCGGCAGAAAATATTTTTTTGAAAATATCCCTAAGCCCCGGGGTCAGAATTTCAGCAAAAATCTGACTTTTGGCAATTCACTCAAAAATGGTGCCAGAAGATTGCAAATGATCCCCTGAAAGCTTTGGCGATGGAAACAGAAGGCTTTTTATCACAGGACAAGAAATCAGCCATCAAAAACTTAAACGGCAGAAAATATTTTTTTGAAAAAATCTCTAAGCCCCGGGGTCACAATTTCAGCAAAAATCTGACTTTTGGCAATTCACTCAAAAATGGTGCCAGAAGGTTGCAAATGATCCCCTGAAAGGTTTGGCACTCGAAACAGAAGGCTTTTTATCACAGGACAAGAAATCAGCCCTCAAAAACTTAACCGGCAGAAAATATTTTTTTGAAAAAAATCCCTAAGCCCCGGGGTCACAATTTCAGCAAAGATCTGACTTTTGGCAGTTCACTCAAAAATGGTTCCAAGAGCTTAAAAATGCTCCCCTGAAAGCTTTGGCGATGGAAACAGAAGGCTTTTTATCACAGGACAAGAAATCAGCCCTCAAAAACTTAACCGGCAGAAAATATTTTTTTTGAAAAAATCTCTAAGCCCCGGGATCACAATTTCAGCAAAAAACTGACTTTTGGCAATTCACTCAAAAATGGTGCCAGAAGGTTGCAAATGATCCCCTGAAAGTTTTGGCGATGGAAACAGAAGGCTTTTTATCACAGGACAAGAAATCAGCCCTCAAAAACTTAAGCGGCAGAAAATATTTTTTTGAAAAAATCCCTAAGCCCCGGGGTCACAATTTCAGCAAAAATCTGACTTTTGGCAGTTCACTCAAAAATGGTTCCAAGAGCTTAAAAATGCTCCCCTGAAAGCTTTGGCGATGGAAACAGAAGGCTTTTTATCACAGGACAAGAAATCAGCCCTCAAAAACTTAACCGGCAGAAAATATTTTTTTGAAAAAATCTCTAAGCCCCGGGATCACAATTTCAGCAAAAAACTGACTTTTGGCAATTCACTCAAAAATGGTGCCAGAAGGTTGCAAATGATCCCCTGAAAGATTTGGCGATGGAAACAGAAGGCTTTTTATCACAGGACAAGAAATCAGCCCTCAAAAACTTAACCGGCAGAAAATATTTTTTTGAAAAAATCCCTTAGCCCCGGGGTCACAATTTCAGCAAAAATCTGACTTTTGGCAGTTCACTCAAAAATGGTGCTAGAAGCTTGCAAATGATCCCCTGAAAGCTTTGGCGATGGAAACAGAAGGCTTTTTATCACAGGACAAGAAATCAGCCCTCAAAAACTTAACCGGCAGAAAATATTTTTTTGAAAAAATCCCTAAGCCCCGGGGTCACAATTTCAGCAAAGATCTGACTTTTGGCAGTTCACTCAAAAATGGTTCCAAGAGCTTAAAAATGCTCCCCTGAAAGGTTTGGCACTCGAAACAGAAGGCTTTTTATCACAGGACAAGAAATCAGCCCTCAAAAACTTAAACGGCAGAAAATATTTTTTTGAAAAAATCTCTAAGCCCCGGGGTCACAATTTCAGCAAAAATCTGACTTTTGGCAATTCACTCAAAAATGGTGCCAGAAGCTTGCAAATGATCCCCTGAAAGCTTTGGCGATGGAAACAGAAGGCTTTTTATCACAGGACAAGAAATCAGCCCTCAAAAACTTAAACGGCAGAAAATATTTTTTTGAAAAAATCCCTAAGCCCCGGGGTCACAATTTCAGCAAAGATCTGACTTTTGGCAGTTCACTCAAAAATGGTTCCAAGAGCTTAAAAATGCTCCCCTGAAAGCTTTGGCGATGGAAACAGAAGGCTTTTTATCACAGGACAAGAAATCAGCCCTCAAAAACTTAAACGGCAGAAAATATTTTTTTGAAAAAATCCCTAAGCCCCGGGGTCACAATTTCAGCAAAGATCTGACTTTTGGCAGTTCACTCAAAAATGGTTCCAAGAGCTTAAAAATGCTCCCCTGAAAGGTTTGGCACTCGAAACAGAAGGCTTTTTATCACAGGACAAGAAATCAGCCCTCAAAAACTTAAACGGCAGAAAATATTTTTTTGAAAAAATCTCTAAGCCCCGGGGTCACAATTTCAGCAAAAATCTGACTTTTGGCAATTCACTCAAAAATGGTGCCAGAAGGTTGCAAATGATCCCCTGAAAGTTTTGGCGATGGAAACAGAAGGCTTTTTATCACAGGACAAGAAATCAGCCCTCAAAAACTTAAGCGGCAGAAAATATTTTTT
Source organism: Podarcis liolepis (assembly GCF_965112155.1). NCBI lineage: Eukaryota > Metazoa > Chordata > Lepidosauria > Squamata > Lacertidae > Podarcis > Podarcis liolepis. Next base: position 15,380,263 of record NC_139571.1, on the reverse strand, counting down.
TGAAAAAATCCCTAAGCCCCGGGGTCACAATTTCAGCAAAAATCTGACTTTTGGCAATTCACTCAAAAATGGTGCCAGAAGCTTGCAAATGATCCCCTGAAAGCTTTGGCGATGGAAACAGAAGGCTTTTTATCACAGGACAAGAAATCAGCCCTCAAAAACTTAACCGGCAGAAAATATTTTTTTGAAAAAATCCCTTAGCCCCGGGGTCACAATTTCAGCAAAAATCTGACTTTTGGCAGTTCACTCAAAAATGGTGCCAGAAGCTTGCAAATGATCCCCTGAAAGCTTTGGCGATGGAAACAGAAGGCTTTTTATCACAGGACAAGAAATCAGCCCTCAAAAACTTAACCGGCAGAAAATATTTTTTTGAAAAAATCCCTAAGCCCCGGGGTCACAATTTCAGCAAAGATCTGACTTGTGGCAGTTCACTCAAAAATGGTTCCAAGAGCTTAAAAATGCTCCCCTGAAAGGTTTGGCACTCGAAACAGAAGGCTTTTTATCACAGGACAAGAAATCAGCCCTCAAAAACTTAAACGGCAGAAAATATTTTTTTGAAAAAATCTCTAAGCCCCGGGGTCACAATTTCAGCAAAAATCTGACTTTTGGCAATTCACTCAAAAATGGTGCCAGAAGGTTGCAAATGATCCCCTGAAAGGTTTGGCACTCGAAACAGAAGGCTTTTTATCACAGGACAAGAAATCAGCCCTCAAAAACTTAACCGGCAGAAAATATTTTTTTGAAAAAAATCCCTAAGCCCCGGGGTCACAATTTCAGCAAAAATCTGACTTTTGGCAATTCACTCAAAAATGGTGCCAGAAGCTTGCAAATGATCCCCTGAAAGCTTTGGCGATGGAAACAGAAGGCTTTTTATCACAAGACAAGAAATAAGCCCTCAAAAACTTAACCGGCAGAAAATATTTTTTTGAAAAAAATCCCTAAGCCCCGGGGTCACAATTTCAGCAAAGATCTGACTTTTGGCAGTTCACTCAAAAATGGTTCCAAGAGCTTAAAAATGCTCCCCTGAAAGCTTTGGCGATGGAAACAGAAGGCTTTTTATCACAGGACAAGAAATCAGCCCTCAAAAACTTAACCGGCAGAAAATATTTTTTTGAAAAAATCTCTAAGCCCCGGGGTCACAATTTCAGCAAAAAACTTACTTTTGGCAATTCACTCAAAAATGGTGCCAGAAGGTTGCAAATGATCCCCTGAAAGCTTTGGCGATGGAAACAGAAGGCTTTTTATCACAGGACAAGAAATCAGCCCTCAAAAACTTAACCGGCAGAAAATATTTTTTTGAAAAAATCCCTAAGCCCCGGGGTCACAATTTCAGCAAAAATCTGACTTTTGGCAGTTCACTCAAAAATGGTGCCAGAAGCTTGCAAATGATCCCCTGAAAGCTTTGGCGATGGAAACAGAAGGCTTTTTATCACAGGACAAGAAATCAGCCCTCAAAAAATTAACCGGCAGAAAATATTTTTTTGAAAAAATCCCTAAGCCCCGGGGTCACAATTTCAGCAAAAATCTGACTTTTGGCAGTTCACTCAAAAATGGTGCCAGAAGCTTGCAAATGATCCCCTGAAAGCTTTGGCGATGGAAACAGAAGGCTTTTTATCACAGGACAAGAAATCAGCCCTCAAAAACTTAACCGGCAGAAAATATTTTTTTGAAAAAATCCCTAAGCCCCGGGGTCACAATTTCAGCAAAAATCTGACTTTTGGCAATTCACTCAAAAATGGTGCCAGAAGCTTGCAAATGATCCCCTGAAAGCTTTGGCGATGGAAACAGAAGGCTTTTTATCACAGGACAAGAAATCAGCCCTCAAAAACTTAACCGGCAGAAAATATTTTTTTGAAAAAATCCCTTAGCCCCGGGGTCACAATTTCAGCAAAAAACAGACTTTTGGCAGTTCACTCAAAAATGGTGCCAGAAGCTTGCAAATGATACCCTGAAAGCTTTGGCGATGGAAACAGAAGGCTTTTTATCACAGGACAAGAAATCAGCCCTCAAAAACTTAACCGGCAGAAAATATTTTTTTGAAAAAATCCCTAAGCCCCGGGGTCACAATTTCAGCAAAGATCTGACTTTTGGCAGTTCACTCAAAAATGGTTCCAAGAGCTTAAAAATGCTCCCCTGAAAGGTTTGGCACTCGAAACAGAAGGCTTTTTATCACAGGACAAGAAATCAGCCCTCAAAAACTTAAACGGCAGAAAATATTTTTTTGAAAAAATCTCTAAGCCCCGGGGTCACAATTTCAGCAAAAATCTGACTTTTGGCAATTCACTCAAAAATGGTGCCAGAAGGTTGCAAATGATCCCCTGAAAGTTTTGGCGATGGAAACAGAAGGCTTTTTATCACAGGACAAGAAATCAGCCCTCAAAAACTTAAGCGGCAGAAAATATTTTTTTGAAAAAATCCCTAAGCCCCGGGGTCACAATTTCAGCAAAGATCTGACTTTTGGCAGTTCACTCAAAAATGGTTCCAAGAGCTTAAAAATGCTCCCCTGAAAGGTTTGGCACTCGAAACAGAAGGCTTTTTATCACAGGACAAGAAATCAGCCCTCAAAAACTTAAACGGCAGAAAATATTTTTTTGAAAAAATCTCTAAGCCCCGGGGTCACAATTTCAGCAAAAATCTGACTTTTGGCAATTCACTCAAAAATGGTGCCAGAAGCTTGCAAATGATCCCCTGAAAGCTTTGGCGATGGAAACAGAAGGCTTTTTATCACAGGACAAGAAATCAGCCCTCAAAAACTTAAACGGCAGAAAATATTTTTTTGAAAAAATCCCTAAGCCCCGGGGTCACAATTTCAGCAAAGATCTGACTTTTGGCAGTTCACTCAAAAATGGTTCCAAGAGCTTAAAAATGCTCCCCTGAAAGGTTTGGCACTCGAAACAGAAGGCTTTTTATCACAGGACAAGAAATCAGCCCTCAAAAACTTAAACGGCAGAAAATATTTTTTTGAAAAAATCTCTAAGCCCCGGGGTCACAATTTCAGCAAAAATCTGACTTTTGGCAATTCACTCAAAAATGGTGCCAGAAGGTTGCAAATGATCCCCTGAAAGTTTTGGCGATGGAAACAGAAGGCTTTTTATCACAGGACAAGAAATCAGCCCTCAAAAACTTAAGCGGCAGAAAATATTTTTTTGAAAAAATCCCTAAGCCCCGGGGTCACAATTTCAGCAAAAATCTGACTTTTGGCAATTCACTCAAAAATGGTGCCAGAAGCTTGCAAATGACCCCCTGAAAGCTTTGGCGATGCAAACAGAAGGCTTTTTATCACAGGACAAGAAATCAGCCCTCAAAAACTTAACCGGCAGAAAATATTTTTTTGAAAAAATCCCTTAGCCCCGGGGTCACAATTTCAGCAAAAATCTGACTTTTGGCAGTTCACTCAAAAATGGTGCCAGAAGCTTGCAAATGATCCCCTGAAAGCTTTGGCGATGGAAACAGAAGGCTTTTTATCACAGGACAAGAAATCAGCCCTCAAAAACTTAACCGGCAGAAAATATTTTTTTGAAAAAATCCCTAAGCCCCGGGGTCACAATTTCAGCAAAGATCTGACTTGTGGCAGTTCACTCAAAAATGGTTCCAAGAGCTTAAAAATGCTCCCCTGAAAGGTTTGGCACTCGAAACAGAAGGCTTTTTATCACAGGACAAGAAATCAGCCCTCAAAAACTTAAACGGCAGAAAATATTTTTTTGAAAAAATCTCTAAGCCCCGGGGTCACAATTTCAGCAAAAATCTGACTTTTGGCAATTCACTCAAAAATGGTGCCAGAAGGTTGCAAATGATCCCCTGAAAGGTTTGGCACTCGAAACAGAAGGCTTTTTATCACAGGACAAGAAATCAGCCCTCAAAAACTTAACCGGCAGAAAATATTTTTTTGAAAAAAATCCCTAAGCCCCGGGGTCACAATTTCAGCAAAAATCTGACTTTTGGCAATTCACTCAAAAATGGTGCCAGAAGCTTGCAAATGATCCCCTGAAAGCTTTGGCGATGGAAACAGAAGGCTTTTTATCACAGGACAAGAAATCAGCCCTCAAAAACTTAAACGGCAGAAAATATTTTTTTGAAAAAATCCCTAAGCCCCGGGGTCACAATTTCAGCAAAGATCTGACTTTTGGCAGTTCACTCAAAAATGGTTCTAAGAGCTTAAAAATGCTCCCCTGAAAGGTTTGGCACTCGAAACAGAAGGCTTTTTATCACAGGACAAGAAATCAGCCCTCAAAAACTTAAACGGCAGAAAATATTTTTTTGAAAAAATCTCTAAGCCCCGGGGTCACAATTTCAGCAAAAATCTGACTTTTGGCAATTCACTCAAAAATGGTGCCAGAAGGTTGCAAATGATCCCCTGAAAGTTTTGGCGATGGAAACAGAAGGCTTTCTATCACAGGACAAGAAATCAGCCCTCAAAAACTTAAGCGGCAGAAAATATTTTTTTGAAAAAATCCCTAAGCCCCGGGGTCACAATTTCAGCAAAAATCTGACTTTTGGCAATTCACTCAAAAATGGTGCCAGAACCTTGCAAATGATCCCCTGAAAGCTTTGGCGATGGAAACAGAAGGCTTTTTATCACAAGACAAGAAATAAGCCCTCAAAAACTTAACCGGCAGAAAATATTTTTTTGAAAAAAATCCCTACGCCCCGGGGTCACAATTTCAGCAAAGATCTGACTTTTGGCAGTTCACTCAAAAATGGTTCCAAGAGCTTAAAAATGCTCCCCTGAAAGCTTTGGCGATGGAAACAGAAGGCTTTTTATCACAGGACAAGAAATCAGCCCTCAAAAACTTAACCGGCAGAAAATATTTTTTTGAAAAAATCTCTAAGCCCCGGGGTCACAATTTCAGCAAAAAACTTACTTTTGGCAATTCACTCAAAAATGGTGCCAGAAGGTTGCAAATGATCCCCTGAAAGCTTTGGCGATGGAAACAGAAGGCTTTTTATCACAGGACAAGAAATCAGCCCTCAAAAACTTAACCGGCAGAAAATATTTTTTTGAAAAAATCCCTAAGCCCCGGGGTCACAATTTCAGCAAAAATCTGACTTTTGGCAGTTCACTCAAAAATGGTGCCAGAAGCTTGCAAATGATCCCCTGAAAGCTTTGGCGATGGAAACAGAAGGCTTTTTATCACAGGACAAGAAATCAGCCCTCAAAAACTTAACCGGCAGAAAATATTTTTTTGAAAAAATCCCTAAGCCCCGGGGTCACAATTTCAGCAAAAATCTGACTTTTGGCAGTTCACTCAAAAATGGTGCCAGAAGCTTGCAAATGATCCCCTGAAAGCTTTGGCGATGGAAACAGAAGGCTTTTTATCACAGGACAAGAAATCAGCCCTCAAAAACTTAACCGGCAGAAAATATTTTTTTGAAAAAATCCCTAAGCCCCGGGGTCACAATTTCAGCAAAAATCTGACTTTTGGCAATTCACTCAAAAATGGTGCCAGAAGCTTGCAAATGATCCCCTGAAAGCTTTGGCGATGGAAACAGAAGGCTTTTTATCACAGGACAAGAAATCAGCCCTCAAAAACTTAACCGGCAGAAAATATTTTTTTGAAAAAATCCCTTAGCCCCGGGGTCACAATTTCAGCAAAAAACAGACTTTTGGCAGTTCACTCAAAAATGGTGCCAGAAGCTTGCAAATGATACCCTGAAAGCTTTGGCGATGGAAACAGAAGGCTTTTTATCACAGGACAAGAAATCAGCCCTCAAAAACTTAACCGGCAGAAAATATTTTTTTGAAAAAATCCCTAAGCCCCGGGGTCACAATTTCAGCAAAGATCTGACTTTTGGCAGTTCACTCAAAAATGGTTCCAAGAGCTTAAAAATGCTCCCCTGAAAGGTTTGGCACTCGAAACAGAAGGCTTTTTATCACAGGACAAGAAATCAGCCCTCAAAAACTTAAACGGCAGAAAATATTTTTTTGAAAAAATCTCTAAGCCCCGGGGTCACAATTTCAGCAAAAATCTGACTTTTGGCAATTCACTCAAAAATGGTGCCAGAAGGTTGCAAATGATCCCCTGAAAGTTTTGGCGATGGAAACAGAAGGCTTTTTATCACAGGACAAGAAATCAGCCCTCAAAAACTTAAGCGGCAGAAAATATTTTTTTGAAAAAATCCCTAAGCCCCGGGGTCACAATTTCAGCAAAAATCTGACTTTTGGCAATTCACTCAAAAATGGTGCCAGAAGCTTGCAAATGATCCCCTGAAAGCTTTGGCGATGGAAACAGAAGGCTTTTTATCACAGGACAAGAAATCAGCCCTCAAAAACTTAACCGGCAGAAAATATTTTTTTGAAAAAATCCCTTAGCCCCGGGGTAACAATTTCAGCAAAAATCTGACTTTTGGCAGTTCACTCAAAAATGGTGCCAGAAGCTTGCAAATGATTCCCTGAAAGCTTTGGCGATGGAAACAGAAGGCTTTTTATCACAGGACAAGAAATCAGCCCTCAAAAACTTAACCGGCAGAAAATATATTTTTTGAAAAAATCCCTAAGCCCCGGGGTCACAATTTCAGCAAAGATCTGACTTTTGGCAGTTCACTCAAAAATGGTTCCAAGAGCTTAAAAATGCTCCCCTGAAAGGTTTGGCACTCGAAACAGAAGGCTTTTTATCACAGGACAAGAAATCAGCCCTCAAAAACTTAAACGGCAGAAAATATTTTTTTGAAAAAATCTCTAAGCCTCGGGGTCACAATTTCAGCAAAAATCTGACTTTTGGCAATTCACTCAAAAATGGTGCCAGAAGGTTGCAAATGATCCCCTGAAAGGTTTGGCACTCGAAACAGAAGGCTTTTTATCACAGGACAAGAAATCAGCCCTCAAAAACTTAACCGGCAGAAAATATTTTTTTGAAAAAAATCCCTAAGCCCCAGGGTCACAATTTCAGCAAAAATCTGACTTTTGGCAATTCACTCAAAAATGGTGCCAGAAGCTTGCAAATGATCCCCTGAAAGCTTTGGCGATGGAAACAGAAGGCTTTTTATCACAAGACAAGAAAGAAGCCCTCAAAAACTTAACCGGCAGAAAATATTTTTTTGAAAAAATCCCTAATCCCCGGGGTCACAATTTCAGCAAAGATCTGACTTTTGGCAGTTCACTCAAAAATGGTTCCAAGAGCTTAAAAATGCTCCCCTGAAAGCTTTGGCGATGGAAACAGAAGGCTTTTTATCACAGGACAAGAAATCAGCCCTCAAAAACTTAACCGGCAGAAAATATTTTTTTGAAAAAATCTCTAAGCCCCGGGGTCACAATTTCAGCAAAAAACTTACTTTTGGCAATTCACTCAAAAATGGTGCCAGAAGGTTGCAAATGATCCCCTGAAAGCTTTGGCGATGGAAACAGAAGGCTTTTTATCACAGGACAAGAAATCAGCCCTCAAAAACTTAACCGGCAGAAAATATTTTTTTGAAAAAATCCCTAAGCCCCGGGGTCACAATTTCAGCAAAAATCTGACTTTTGGCAATTCACTCAAAAATGGTGCCAGAAGCTTGCAAATGATCCCCTGAAAGCTTTGGCGATGGAAACAGAAGGCTTTTTATCACATGACAAGAAATCAGCCCTCAAAAACTTAACCAGCAGAAAATATTTTTTTGAAAAAATCCCTAAGCCCCGGGGTCACAATTTCAGCAAAAATCTGACTTTTGGCAGTTCACTCAAAAATGGTGCCAGAAGCTTGCAAATGATACCCTGAAAGCTTTGGCGAAGGAAACAGAAGGCTTTTTATCACAGGTCAAGAAATCAGCCCTCAAAAACTTATCCAGCAGAAAATATTTTTTTGAAAAAATCCCTAAGCCCCGGGGTCACAATTTCAGCAAAAATCTGACTTTTGGCAATTCACTCAAAAATGGTGCCAGAAGCTTGCAAATAATCCCGTGAAAGGTTTGGCACTCGAAACAGAAGGCTTTTTATCACAGGACAAGAAATCAGCCCTCAAAATCTTAACCGGCAGAAAATATTTTTTTGAAAAAATCCCTAAGCCCCGGGGTCACAATTTCAGCAAAAAACAGACTTTTGGCAGTTCACTCAAAAATGGTGCCAGAAGCTTGCAAATGATACCCTGAAAGCTTTGGCGATGGAAACAGAAGGCTTTTTATCACAGGACAAGAAATCAGCCCTCAAAAACTTAACCGGCAGAAAATATTTTTTTGAAAAAATCCCTAAGCCCCGGGGTCACAATTTCAGCAAAGATCTGACTTTTGGCAGTTCACTCAAAAATGGTTCCAAGAGCTTAAAAATGCTCCCCTGAAAGGTTTGGCACTCGAAACAGAAGGCTTTTTATCACAGGACAAGAAATCAGCCCTCAAAAACTTAAACGGCAGAAAATATTTTTTTGAAAAAATCTCTAAGCCCCGGGGTCACAATTTCAGCAAAAATCTGACTTTTGGCAATTCACTCAAAAATGGTGCCAGAAGGTTGCAAATGATCCCCTGAAAGTTTTGGCGATGGAAACAGAAGGCTTTTTATCACAGGACAAGAAATCAGCCCTCAAAAACTTAAGCGGCAGAAAATATTTTTTTGAAAAAATCCCTAAGCCCCGGGGTCACAATTTCAGCAAAAATCTGACTTTTGGCAATTCACTCAAAAATGGTGCCAGAAGCTTGCAAATGATCCCCTGAAAGCTTTGGCGATGGAAACAGAAGGCTTTTTATCACAGGACAAGAAATCAGCCCTCAAAAACTTAACCGGCAGAAAATATTTTTTTGAAAAAATCCCTTAGCCCCGGGGTAACAATTTCAGCAAAAATCTGACTTTTGGCAGTTCACTCAAAAATGGTGCCAGAAGCTTGCAAATGATTCCCTGAAAGCTTTGGCGATGGAAACAGAAGGCTTTTTATCACAGGACAAGAAATCAGCCCTCAAAAACTTAACCGGCAGAAAATATTTTTTTTGAAAAAATCCCTAAGCCCCGGGGTCACAATTTCAGCAAAGATCTGACTTTTGGCAGTTCACTCAAAAATGGTTCCAAGAGCTTAAAAATGCTCCCCTGAAAGGTTTGGCACTCGAAACAGAAGGCTTTTTATCACAGGACAAGAAATCAGCCCTCAAAAACTTAAACGGCAGAAAATATTTTTTTGAAAAAATCCCTAAGCCCCGGGGTCACAATTTCAGCAAAAATCTGACTTTTGGCAATTCACTCAAAAATGGTGCCAGAAGGTTGCAAATGATCCCCTGAAAGGTTTGGCACTCGAAACAGAAGGCTTTTTATCACAGGACAAGAAATCAGCCCTCAAAAACTTAACCGGCAGAAAATATTTTTTTGAAAAAAATCCCTAAGCCCCAGGGTCACAATTTCAGCAAAAATCTGACTTTTGGCAATTCACTCAAAAATGGTGCCAGAAGCTTGCAAATGATCCCCTGAAAGCTTTGGCGATGGAAACAGAAGGCTTTTTATCACAAGACAAGAAAGAAGCCCTCAAAAACTTAACCGGCAGAAAATATTTTTTTGAAAAAATCCCTAATCCCCGGGGTCACAATTTCAGCAAAGATCTGACTTTTGGCAGTTCACTCAAAAATGGTTCCAAGAGCTTAAAAATGCTCCCCTGAAAGCTTTGGCGATGGAAACAGAAGGCTTTTTATCACAGGACAAGAAATCAGCCCTCAAAAACTTAACCGGCAGAAAATATTTTTTTGAAAAAATCTCTAAGCCCCGGGGTCACAATTTCAGCAAAAAACTTACTTTTGGCAATTCACTCAAAAATGGTGCCAGAAGGTTGCAAATGATCCCCTGAAAGCTTTGGCGATGGAAACAGAAGGCTTTTTATCACAGGACAAGAAATCAGCCCTCAAAAACTTAACCGGCAGAAAATATTTTTTTGAAAAAATCCCTAAGCCCCAGGGTCACAATTTCAGCAAAAATCTGACTTTTGGCAATTCACTCAAAAATGGTGCCAGAAGCTTGCAAATGATCCCCTGAAAGCTTTGGCGATGGAAACAGAAGGCTTTTTATCACATGACAAGAAATCAGCCCTCAAAAACTTAACCAGCAGAAAATATTTTTTTGAAAAAATCCCTAAGCCCCGGGGTCACAATTTCAGCAAAAATCTGACTTTTGGCAGTTCACTCAAAAATGGTGCCAGAAGCTTGCAAATGATACCCTGAAAGCTTTGGCGAAGGAAACAGAAGGCTTTTTATCACAGGTCAAGAAATCAGCCCTCAAAAACTTATCCAGCAGAAAATATTTTTTTGAAAAAATCCCTAAGCCCCGGGGTCACAATTTCAGCAAAAATCTGACTTTTGGCAATTCACTCAAAAATGGTGCCAGAAGCTTGCAAATAATCCCGTGAAAGGTTTGGCACTCGAAACAGAAGGCTTTTTATCACAGGACAAGAAATCAGCCCTCAAAATCTTAACCGGCAGAAAATATTTTTTTGAAAAAATCCCTAAGCCCCGGGGTCACAATTTCAGCAAAAATCTGAGTTTTGGCAATTCACTCAAAAATGGTGCCAGAAGCTTGCAAATGATCCCCTGAAAGGTTTGGCACTCGAAACAGAAGGCTTTTTATCACAGGACAAGAAATCAGCCCTCAAAAACTTAAGCGGCAGAAAATATTTTTTTGAAAAAATCCCTAAGCCCCGGGGTCACAATTTCAGCAAAAATCTGACTTTTGGCAATTCACTCAAAAATGGTGCCAGAAGCTTGCAAATGATCCCCTGAAAGCTTTGGCGATGGAAACAGAAGGCTTTTTATCACAGGACAAGAAATCAGCCCTCAAAAACTTAACCGGCAGAAAATATTTTTTTGAAAAAATCCCTAAGCCCCGGGGTCACAATTTCAGCAAAGATCTGACTTTTGGCAGTTCACTCAAAAATGGTTCCAAGAGATTAAAAATGCTCCCCTGAAAGGTTTGGCACTCGAAACAGAAGGCTTTTTATCACAGGACAAGAAATCAGCCCTCAAAAACTTAAACGGCAGAAAATATTTTTTTGAAAAAATCTCTAAGCCCCGGGGTCACAATTTCAGCAAAAATCTGACTTTTGGCAATTCACTCAAAAATGATGCCAGAAGGTTGCAAATGATCCCCTGAAAGTTTTGGCGATGGAAACAGAAGGCTTTTTATCACAGGACAAGAAATCAGCCCTCAAAAACTTAACCAGCAGAAAATATTTTTTTGAAAAAATCCCTAAGCCCCGGGGTCACAATTTCAGCAAAAATCTGACTTTTGGCAATTCACTCAAAAATGGTGCCAGAAGCTTGCAAATGATCCCCTGAAAGCTTTGGCGATGGAAACAGAAGGCTTTTTATCACAGGACAAGAAATCAGCCCTCAAAAACTTAACCGGCAGAAAATATTTTTTTGAAAAAATCCCTTAGCCCCGGGGTCACAATTTCAGCAAAAATCTGACTTTTGGCAGTTCACTCAAAAATGGTGTCAGAAGCTTGCAAATGATCCCCTGAAAGCTTTGGCGATGGAAACAGAAGGCTTTTTATCACAGGACAAGAAATCAGCCCTCAAAAACTTAACCGGCAGAAAATATTTTTTTGAAAAAATCCCTAAGCCCCGGGGTCACAATTTCAGCAAAAATCTGACTTTTGGCAATTCACTCAAAAATGGTGCCAGAAGCTTGCAAAGGATCCCCTGAAAGCTTTGGCGATGGAAACAGAAGGCTTTTTATCACAGGACAAGAAATCAGCCCTCAAAAACTTAACCGGCAGAAAATATTTTTTTGAAAAAATCCCTAAGCCCCGGGGTCACAATTTCAGCAAAAATCTGACTTTTGGCAGTTCACTCAAAAATGGTGCCAGAAGCTTGCAAATGATCCCCTGAAAGCTTTGGCGATGGAAACAGAAGGCTTTTTATCACAGGACAAGAAATCAGCCCTCAAAAACTTAACCGGCAGAAAATATTTTTTTGAAAAAATCCCTAAGCCCCGGGGTCACAATTTCAGCAAAGATCTGACTTTTGGCAGTTCACTCAAAAATGGTTCCAAGAGCTTAAAAATGCTCCCCTGAAAGGTTTGGCACTCGAAACAGAAGGCTTTTTATCACAGGACAAGAAATCAGCCCTCAAAAACTTAAACGGCAGAAAATATTTTTTGGAAAAAATCTCTAAGCCCCGGGGTCACAATTTCAGCAAAAATCTGACTTTTGGCAATTCACTCAAAAATGATGCCAGAAGGTTGCAAATGATCCCCTGAAAGTTTTGGCGATGGAAACAGAAGGCTTTTTATCACAGGACAAGAAATCAGCCCTCAAAAACTTAACCAGCAGAAAATATTTTTTTGAAAAAATCCCTAAGCCCCGGGGTCACAATTTCAGCAAAAATCTGACTTTTGGCAATTCACTCAAAAATGGTGCCAGAAGCTTGCAAATGATCCCCTGAAAGCTTTGGCGATAGAAACAGAAGGCTTTTTATCACAGGACAAGAAATCAGCCCTCAAAAACTTAACCGGCAGAAAATATTTTTTTGAAAAAATCCCTTAGCCCCGGGGTCACAATTTCAGCAAAAATCTGACTTTTGGCAGTTCACTCAAAAATGGTGCCAGAAGCTTGCAAATGATCCCCTGAAAGCTTTGGCGATGGAAACAGAAGGTTTTTATCACAGGACAAGAAATCAGCCCTCAAAAACTTAACCGGCAGAAAATATTTTTTTGAAAAAATCCCTAAGCCCCGGGGTCACAATTTCAGCAAAAATCTGACTTTTGGCAATTCACTCAAAAATGGTGCCAGAAGCTTGCAAAGGATCCCCTGAAAGCTTTGGCGATGGAAACAGAAGGCTTTTTATCACAGGACAAGAAATCAGCCCTCAAAAACTTAACCGGCAGAAAATATTTTTTTGAAAAAATCCCTAAGCCCCGGGGTCACAATTTCAGCAAAAATCTGACTTTTGGCAGTTCACTCAAAAATGGTGCCAGAAGCTTGCAAATGATCCCCTGAAAGCTTTGGCGATGGAAACAGAAGGCTTTTTATCACAGGACAAGAAATCAGCCCTCAAAATCTTAACCGGCAGAAAATATTTTTTTGAAAAAATCCCTAAGCCCCGGGGTCACAATTTCAGCAAAAATCTGACTTTTGGCAATTCACTCAAAAATGGTGCTAGAAGCTTGCAAATGATCCCCTGAAAGCTTTGGCGATGGAAACAGAAGGCTTTTTATCACAGGACAAGAAATCAGCCCTCAAAAACTTAACCGGGAGAAAATATTTTTTTGAAAAAATCCCTAAGCCCCGGGGTCACAATTTCAGCAAAGATCTGACTTTTGGCAGTTCACTCAAAAATGGTTCCAAGAGCTTAAAAATGCTCCCCTGAAAGGTTTGGCACTCGAAACAGAAGGCTTTTTATCACAGGACAAGAAATCAGCCCTCAAAAACTTAAACGGCAGAAAATATTTTTTTGAAAAAATCTCTAAGCCCCGGGGTCACAATTTCAGCAAAAATCTGACTTTTGGCAATTCACTCAAAAATGGTGCCAGAAGCTTGCAAATGATCCCCTGAAAGCTTTGGCGATGGAAACAGAAGGCTTTTTATCACAGGACAATAAATCAGCCCTCAAAAACTTAAACGGCAGAAAATATTTTTTTGAAAAAATCCCTAAGCCCCGGGGTCACAATTTCAGCAAAGATCTGACTTTTGGCAGTTCACTCAAAAATGGTTCCAAGAGCTTAAAAATGCTCCCCTGAAAGGTTTGGCACTCGAAACAGAAGGCTTTTTATCACAGGACAAGAAATCAGCCCTCAAAAACTTAAACGGCAGAAAATATTTTTTTGAAAAAATCTCTAAGCCCCGGGGTCACAATTTCAGCAAAAATCTGACTTTTGGCAATTCACTCAAAAATGGTGCCAGAAGGTTGCAAATGATCCCCTGAAAGTTTTGGCGATGGAAACAGAAGGCTTTTTATCACAGGACAAGAAATCAGCCCTCAAAAACTTAAGCGGCAGAAAATATTTTTTTGAAAAAATCCCTAAGCCCCGGGGTCACAATTTCAGCAAAAATCTGACTTTTGGCAGTTCACTCAAAAATGGTGCCAGAAGCTTGCAAATGATCCCCTGAAAGCTTTGGCGATGGAAACAGAAGGCTTTTTATCACAGGACAAGAAATCAGCCCTCAAAAACTTAACCGGCAGAAAATATTTTTTTGAAAAAATCCCTTAGCCCCGGGGTCACAATTTCAGCAAAAATCTGACTTTTGGCAGTTCACTCAAAAATGGTGCCAGAAGCTTGCAAATGATCCCCTGAAAGCTTTGGCGATGGAAACAGAAGGCTTTTTATCACAGGACAAGAAATCAGCCCTCAAAAACTTAACCGGCAGAAAATATTTTTTTGAAAAAATCCCTAAGCCCCGGGGTCACAATTTCAGCAAAGATCTGACTTGTGGCAGTTCACTCAAAAATGGTTCCAAGAGCTTAAAAATGCTCCCCTGAAAGGTTTGGCACTCGAAACAGAAGGCTTTTTATCACAGGACAAGAAATCAGCCCTCAAAAACTTAAACGGCAGAAAATATTTTTTTGAAAAAATCTCTAAGCCCCGGGGTCACAATTTCAGCAAAAATCTGACTTTTGGCAATTCACTCAAAAATGGTGCCAGAAGGTTGCAAATGATCCCCTGAAAGTTTTGGCGATGGAAACAGAAGGCTTTTTATCACAGGACAAGAAATCAGCCCTCAAAAACTTAAGCGGCAGAAAATATTTTTTTGAAAAAATCCCTAAGCCCCGGGGTCACAATTTCAGCAAAAATCTGACTTTTGGCAATTCACTCAAAAATGGTGCCAGAAGCTTGCAAATGATCCCCTGAAAGCTTTGGCGATGGAAACAGAAGGCTTTTTATCACAGGACAAGAAATCAGCCCTCAAAATCTTAACCGGCAGAAAATATTTTTTTGAAAAAATCCCTAAGCCCCGGGGTCACAATTTCAGCAAAAATCTGACTTTTGGCAATTCACTCAAAAATGGTGCTAGAAGCTTGCAAATGATCCCCTGAAAGCTTTGGCGATGGAAACAGAAGGCTTTTTATCACAGGACAAGAAATCAGCCCTCAAAAACTTAACCGGGAGAAAATATTTTTTTGAAAAAATCCCTAAGCCCCGGGGTCACAATTTCAGCAAAGATCTGACTTTTGGCAGTTCACTCAAAAATGGTTCCAAGAGCTTAAAAATGCTCCCCTGAAAGGTTTGGCACTCGAAACAGAAGGCTTTTTATCACAGGACAAGAAATCAGCCCTCAAAAACTTAAACGGCAGAAAATATTTTTTTGAAAAAATCTCTAAGCCCCGGGGTCACAATTTCAGCAAAAATCTGACTTTTGGCAATTCACTCAAAAATGGTGCCAGAAGCTTGCAAATGATCCCCTGAAAGCTTTGGCGATGGAAACAGAAGGCTTTTTATCACAGGACAAGAAATCAGCCCTCAAAAACTTAAACGGCAGAAAATATTTTTTTGAAAAAATCCCTAAGCCCCGGGGTCACAATTTCAGCAAAGATCTGACTTTTGGCAGTTCACTCAAAAATGGTTCCAAGAGCTTAAAAATGCTCCCCTGAAAGGTTTGGCACTCGAAACAGAAGGCTTTTTATCACAGGACAAGAAATCAGCCCTCAAAAACTTAAACGGCAGAAAATATTTTTTTGAAAAAATCTCTAAGCCCCGGGGTCACAATTTCAGCAAAAATCTGACTTTTGGCAATTCACTCAAAAATGGTGCCAGAAGGTTGCAAATGATCCCCTGAAAGTTTTGGCGATGGAAACAGAAGGCTTTTTATCACAGGACAAGAAATCAGCCCTCAAAAACTTAAGCGGCAGAAAATATTTTTTTGAAAAAATCCCTAAGCCCCGGGGTCACAATTTCAGCAAAAATCTGACTTTTGGCAGTTCACTCAAAAATGGTGCCAGAAGCTTGCAAATGATCCCCTGAAAGCTTTGGCGATGGAAACAGAAGGCTTTTTATCACAGGACAAGAAATCAGCCCTCAAAAACTTAACCGGCAGAAAATATTTTTTTGAAAAAATCCCTTAGCCCCGGGGTCACAATTTCAGCAAAAATCTGACTTTTGGCAGTTCACTCAAAAATGGTGCCAGAAGCTTGCAAATGATCCCCTGAAAGCTTTGGCGATGGAAACAGAAGGCTTTTTATCACAGGACAAGAAATCAGCCCTCAAAAACTTAACCGGCAGAAAATATTTTTTTGAAAAAATCCCTAAGCCCCGGGGTCACAATTTCAGCAAAGATCTGACTTGTGGCAGTTCACTCAAAAATGGTTCCAAGAGCTTAAAAATGCTCCCCTGAAAGGTTTGGCACTCGAAACAGAAGGCTTTTTATCACAGGACAAGAAATCAGCCCTCAAAAACTTAAACGGCAGAAAATATTTTTTTGAAAAAATCTCTAAGCCCCGGGGTCACAATTTCAGCAAAAATCTGACTTTTGGCAATTCACTCAAAAATGGTGCCAGAAGGTTGCAAATGATCCCCTGAAAGTTTTGGCGATGGAAACAGAAGGCTTTTTATCACAGGACAAGAAATCAGCCCTCAAAAACTTAAGCGGCAGAAAATATTTTTTTGAAAAAATCCCTAAGCCCCGGGGTCACAATTTCAGCAAAAATCTGACTTTTGGCAATTCACTCAAAAATGGTGCCAGAAGCTTGCAAATGATCCCCTGAAAGCTTTGGCGATGGAAACAGAAGGCTTTTTATCACAGGACAAGAAATCAGCCCTCAAAAACTTAACCGGCAGAAAATATTTTTTTGAAAAAATCCCTTAGCCCCGGGGTCACAATTTCAGCAAAAATCTGACTTTTGGCAGTTCACTCAAAAATGGTGCCAGAAGCTTGCAAATGATCCCCTGAAAGCTTTGGCGATGGAAACAGAAGGCTTTTTATCACAGGACAAGAAATCAGCCCTCAAAAACTTAACCGGCAGAAAATATTTTTTTGAAAAAATCCCTAAGCCCCGGGGTCACAATTTCAGCAAAGATCTGACTTGTGGCAGTTCACTCAAAAATGGTTCCAAGAGCTTAAAAATGCTCCCCTGAAAGGTTTGGCACTCGAAACAGAAGGCTTTTTATCACAGGACAAGAAATCAGCCCTCAAAAACTTAAACGGCAGAAAATATTTTTTTGAAAAAATCTCTAAGCCCCGGGGTCACAATTTCAGCAAAAATCTGACTTTTGGCAATTCACTCAAAAATGGTGCCAGAAGGTTGCAAATGATCCCCTGAAAGCTTTGGCGATGGAAACAGAAGGCTTTTTATCACAGGACAAGAAATCAGCCCTCAAAAACTTAACCGGCAGAAAATATTTTTTTGAAAAAAATCCCTAAGCCCCGGGGTCACAATTTCAGCAAAAATCTGACTTTTGGCAATTCACTCAAAAATGGTGCCAGAAGCTTGCAAATGATCCCCTGAAAGCTTTGGCGATGGAAACAGAAGGCTTTTTATCACAGGACAAGAAATCAGCCCTCAAAAACTTAACCGGCAGAAAATATTTTTTTGAAAAAATCCCTTAGCCCCGGGGTCACAATTTCAGCAAAAATCTGACTTTTGGCAGTTCACTCAAAAATGGTGCCAGAAGCTTGCAAATGATCCCCTGAAAGCTTTGGCGATGGAAACAGAAGGCTTTTTATCACAGGACAAGAAATCAGCCCTCAAAAACTTAACCGGCAGAAAATATTTTTTTGAAAAAATCCCTAAGCCCCGGGGTCACAATTTCAGCAAAAATCTGACTTTTGGCAATTCACTCAAAAATGGTGCCAGAAGCTTGCAAAGGATCCCCTGAAAGCTTTGGCGATGGAAACAGAAGGCTTTTTATCACAGGACAAGAAATCAGCCCTCAAAAACTTAACCGGCAGAAAATATTTTTTTGAAAAAATCCCTAAGCCCCGGGGTCACAATTTCAGCAAAAATCTGACTTTTGGCAGTTCACTCAAAAATGGTGCCAGAAGCTTGCAAATGATCCCCTGAAAGCTTTGGCGATGGAAACAGAAGGCTTTTT
Source organism: Podarcis liolepis (assembly GCF_965112155.1). NCBI lineage: Eukaryota > Metazoa > Chordata > Lepidosauria > Squamata > Lacertidae > Podarcis > Podarcis liolepis. The sequence continues at coordinate 15,362,364 of NC_139571.1, read as the reverse complement.
ATCACAGGACAAGAAATCAGCCCTCAAAATCTTAACCGGCAGAAAATATTTTTTTGAAAAAATCCCTAAGCCCCGGGGTCACAATTTCAGCAAAAATCTGACTTTTGGCAATTCACTCAAAAATGGTGCTAGAAGCTTGCAAATGATCCCCTGAAAGCTTTGGCGATGGAAACAGAAGGCTTTTTATCACAGGACAAGAAATCAGCCCTCAAAAACTTAACCGGCAGAAAATATTTTTTTGAAAAAATCCCTAAGCCCCGGGGTCACAATTTCAGCAAAGATCTGACTTTTGGCAGTTCACTCAAAAATGGTTCCAAGAGCTTAAAAATGCTCCCCTGAAAGGTTTGGCACTCGAAACAGAAGGCTTTTTATCACAGGACAAGAAATCAGCCCTCAAAAACTTAAACGGCAGAAAATATTTTTTTGAAAAAATCTCTAAGCCCCGGGGTCACAATTTCAGCAAAAATCTGACTTTTGGCAATTCACTCAAAAATGGTGCCAGAAGCTTGCAAATGATCCCCTGAAAGCTTTGGCGATGGAAACAGAAGGCTTTTTATCACAGGACAAGAAATCAGCCCTCAAAAACTTAAACGGCAGAAAATATTTTTTTGAAAAAATCCCTAAGCCCCGGGGTCACAATTTCAGCAAAGATCTGACTTTTGGCAGTTCACTCAAAAATGGTTCCAAGAGCTTAAAAATGCTCCCCTGAAAGGTTTGGCACTCGAAACAGAAGGCTTTTTATCACAGGACAAGAAATCAGCCCTCAAAAACTTAAACGGCAGAAAATATTTTTTTGAAAAAATCCCTAAGCCCCGGGGTCACAATTTCAGCAAAAATCTGACTTTTGGCAATTCACTCAAAAATGGTGCCAGAAGCTTGCAAATGATCCCCTGAAAGCTTTGGCGATGGAAACAGAAGGCTTTTTATCACAGGACAAGAAATCAGCCCTCAAAAACTTAACCGGCAGAAAATATTTTTTTGAAAAAATCCCTTAGCCCCGGGGTCACAATTTCAGCAAAAATCTGACTTTTGGCAGTTCACTCAAAAATGGTGCCAGAAGCTTGCAAATGATCCCCTGAAAGCTTTGGCGATGGAAACAGAAGGCTTTTTATCACAGGACAAGAAATCAGCCCTCAAAAACTTAAACGGCAGAAAATATTTTTTTGAAAAAATCCCTAAGCCCCGGGGTCACAATTTCAGCAAAGATCTGACTTGTGGCAGTTCACTCAAAAATGGTTCCAAGAGCTTAAAAATGCTCCCCTGAAAGGTTTGGCACTCGAAACAGAAGGCTTTTTATCACAGGACAAGAAATCAGCCCTCAAAAACTTAAACGGCAGAAAATATTTTTTTGAAAAAATCTCTAAGCCCCGGGGTCACAATTTCAGCAAAAATCTGACTTTTGGCAATTCACTCAAAAATGGTGCCAGAAGGTTGCAAATGATCCCCTGAAAGCTTTGGCGATGGAAACAGAAGGCTTTTTATCACAGGACAAGAAATCAGCCCTCAAAAACTTAACCGGCAGAAAATATTTTTTTGAAAAAAATCCCTAAGCCCCGGGGTCACAATTTCAGCAAAAATCTGACTTTTGGCAATTCACTCAAAAATGGTGCCAGAAGCTTGCAAATGATCCCCTGAAAGCTTTGGCGATGGAAACAGAAGGCTTTTTATCACAAGACAAGAAATAAGCCCTCAAAAACTTAACTGGCAGAAAATATTTTTTTGAAAAAATCCCTAATCCCCGGGGTCACAATTTCAGCAAAGATCTGACTTTTGGCAGTTCACTCAAAAATGGTTCCAAGAGCTTAAAAATGCTCCCCTGAAAGCTTTGGCGATGGAAACAGAAGGCTTTTTATCACAGGACAAGAAATCAGCCCTCAAAAACTTAACCGGCAGAAAATATTTTTTTGAAAAAATCTCTAAGCCCCGGGGTCACAATTTCAGCAAAAATCTGACTTTTGGCAATTCACTCAAAAATGGGGCCAGAAGCTTGCAAATGATCCCCTGAAAGGTTTGGCACTCGAAACAGAAGGCTTTTTATCACAGGACAAGAAATCAGCCCTCAAAAACTTAACCGGCAGAAAATATTTTTTTGAAAAAATCCGTAAGCCCCGGGGTCACAATTTCAGCAAAAATCTGACTTTTGGCAATTCACTCAAAAATGGTGCCAGAAGCTTGCAAATGATCCCCTGAAAGCTTTGGCGATGGAAACAGAAGGCTTTTTATCACAGGACAAGAAATCAGCCCTCAAAAACTTAACCGGCAGAAAATATTTTTTTGAAAAAATCCCTAAGCCCCGGGGTCACAATTTCAGCAAAGATCTGACTTTTGGCAGTTCACTCAAAAATGGTTCCAAGAGATTAAAAATGCTCCCCTGAAAGGTTTGGCACTCGAAACAGAAGGCTTTTTATCACAGGACAAGAAATCAGCCCTCAAAAACTTAAACGGCAGAAAATATTTTTTTGAAAAAATCTCTAAGCCCCGGGGTCACAATTTCAGCAAAAATCTGACTTTTGGCAATTCACTCAAAAATGATGCCAGAAGGTTGCAAATGATCCCCTGAAAGTTTTGGCGATGGAAACAGAAGGCTTTTTATCACAGGACAAGAAATCAGCCCTCAAAAACTTAACCAGCAGAAAATATTTTTTTGAAAAAATCCCTAAGCCCCGGGGTCACAATTTCAGCAAAAATCTGACTTTTGGCAATTCACTCAAAAATGGTGCCAGAAGCTTGCAAATGATCCCCTGAAAGCTTTGGCGATGGAAACAGAAGGCTTTTTATCACAGGACAAGAAATCAGCCCTCAAAAACTTAACCGGCAGAAAATATTTTTTTGAAAAAATCCCTTAGCCCCGGGGTCACAATTTCAGCAAAAATCTGACTTTTGGCAGTTCACTCAAAAATGGTGTCAGAAGCTTGCAAATGATCCCCTGAAAGCTTTGGCGATGGAAACAGAAGGCTTTTTATCACAGGACAAGAAATCAGCCCTCAAAAACTTAACCGGCAGAAAATATTTTTTTGAAAAAATCCCTAAGCCCCGGGGTCACAATTTCAGCAAAAATCTGACTTTTGGCAATTCACTCAAAAATGGTGCCAGAAGCTTGCAAAGGATCCCCTGAAAGCTTTGGCGATGGAAACAGAAGGCTTTTTATCACAGGACAAGAAATCAGCCCTCAAAAACTTAACCGGCAGAAAATATTTTTTTGAAAAAATCCCTAAGCCCCGGGGTCACAATTTCAGCAAAAATCTGACTTTTGGCAGTTCACTCAAAAATGGTGCCAGAAGCTTGCAAATGATCCCGTGAAAGCTTTGGCGATGGAAACAGAAGGCTTTTTATCACAGGACAAGAAATCAGCCCTCAAAAACTTAACCGGCAGAAAATATTTTTTTGAAAAAATCCCTAAGCCCCGGGGTCACAATTTCAGCAAAGATCTGACTTTTGGCAGTTCACTCAAAAATGGTTCCAAGAGCTTAAAAATGCTCCCCTGAAAGGTTTGGCACTCGAAACAGAAGGCTTTTTATCACAGGACAAGAAATCAGCCCTCAAAAACTTAAACGGCAGAAAATATTTTTTGGAAAAAATCTCTAAGCCCCGGGGTCACAATTTCAGCAAAAATCTGACTTTTGGCAATTCACTCAAAAATGATGCCAGAAGGTTGCAAATGATCCCCTGAAAGTTTTGGCGATGGAAACAGAAGGCTTTTTATCACAGGACAAGAAATCAGCCCTCAAAAACTTAACCAGCAGAAAATATTTTTTTGAAAAAATCCCTAAGCCCCGGGGTCACAATTTCAGCAAAAATCTGACTTTTGGCAATTCACTCAAAAATGGTGCCAGAAGCTTGCAAATGATCCCCTGAAAGCTTTGGCGATAGAAACAGAAGGCTTTTTATCACAGGACAAGAAATCAGCCCTCAAAAACTTAACCGGCAGAAAATATTTTTTTGAAAAAATCCCTTAGCCCCGGGGTCACAATTTCAGCAAAAATCTGACTTTTGGCAGTTCACTCAAAAATGGTGCCAGAAGCTTGCAAATGATCCCCTGAAAGCTTTGGCGATGGAAACAGAAGGTTTTTATCACAGGACAAGAAATCAGCCCTCAAAAACTTAACCGGCAGAAAATATTTTTTTGAAAAAATCCCTAAGCCCCGGGGTCACAATTTCAGCAAAAATCTGACTTTTGGCAATTCACTCAAAAATGGTGCCAGAAGCTTGCAAAGGATCCCCTGAAAGCTTTGGCGATGGAAACAGAAGGCTTTTTATCACAGGACAAGAAATCAGCCCTCAAAAACTTAACCGGCAGAAAATATTTTTTTGAAAAAATCCCTAAGCCCCGGGGTCACAATTTCAGCAAAAATCTGACTTTTGGCAGTTCACTCAAAAATGGTGCCAGAAGCTTGCAAATGATCCCCTGAAAGCTTTGGCGATGGAAACAGAAGGCTTTTTATCACAGGACAAGAAATCAGCCCTCAAAATCTTAACCGGCAGAAAATATTTTTTTGAAAAAATCCCTAAGCCCCGGGGTCACAATTTCAGCAAAAATCTGACTTTTGGCAATTCACTCAAAAATGGTGCTAGAAGCTTGCAAATGATCCCCTGAAAGCTTTGGCGATGGAAACAGAAGGCTTTTTATCACAGGACAAGAAATCAGCCCTCAAAAACTTAACCGGGAGAAAATATTTTTTTGAAAAAATCCCTAAGCCCCGGGGTCACAATTTCAGCAAAGATCTGACTTTTGGCAGTTCACTCAAAAATGGTTCCAAGAGCTTAAAAATGCTCCCCTGAAAGGTTTGGCACTCGAAACAGAAGGCTTTTTATCACAGGACAAGAAATCAGCCCTCAAAAACTTAAACGGCAGAAAATATTTTTTTGAAAAAATCTCTAAGCCCCGGGGTCACAATTTCAGCAAAAATCTGACTTTTGGCAATTCACTCAAAAATGGTGCCAGAAGCTTGCAAATGATCCCCTGAAAGCTTTGGCGATGGAAACAGAAGGCTTTTTATCACAGGACAAGAAATCAGCCCTCAAAAACTTAAACGGCAGAAAATATTTTTTTGAAAAAATCCCTAAGCCCCGGGGTCACAATTTCAGCAAAGATCTGACTTTTGGCAGTTCACTCAAAAATGGTTCCAAGAGCTTAAAAATGCTCCCCTGAAAGGTTTGGCACTCGAAACAGAAGGCTTTTTATCACAGGACAAGAAATCAGCCCTCAAAAACTTAAACGGCAGAAAATATTTTTTTGAAAAAATCTCTAAGCCCCGGGGTCACAATTTCAGCAAAAATCTGACTTTTGGCAATTCACTCAAAAATGGTGCCAGAAGGTTGCAAATGATCCCCTGAAAGTTTTGGCGATGGAAACAGAAGGCTTTTTATCACAGGACAAGAAATCAGCCCTCAAAAACTTAAGCGGCAGAAAATATTTTTTTGAAAAAATCCCTAAGCCCCGGGGTCACAATTTCAGCAAAAATCTGACTTTTGGCAGTTCACTCAAAAATGGTGCCAGAAGCTTGCAAATGATCCCCTGAAAGCTTTGGCGATGGAAACAGAAGGCTTTTTATCACAGGACAAGAAATCAGCCCTCAAAAACTTAACCGGGAGAAAATATTTTTTTGAAAAAATCCCTAAGCCCCGGGGTCACAATTTCAGCAAAGATCTGACTTTTGGCAGTTCACTCAAAAATGGTTCCAAGAGCTTAAAAATGCTCCCCTGAAAGGTTTGGCACTCGAAACAGAAGGCTTTTTATCACAGGACAAGAAATCAGCCCTCAAAAACTTAAACGGCAGAAAATATTTTTTTGAAAAAATCTCTAAGCCCCGGGGTCACAATTTCAGCAAAAATCTGACTTTTGGCAATTCACTCAAAAATGGTGCCAGAAGCTTGCAAATGATCCCCTGAAAGCTTTGGCGATGGAAACAGAAGGCTTTTTATCACAGGACAAGAAATCAGCCCTCAAAAACTTAAACGGCAGAAAATATTTTTTTGAAAAAATCCCTAAGCCCCGGGGTCACAATTTCAGCAAAGATCTGACTTTTGGCAGTTCACTCAAAAATGGTTCCAAGAGCTTAAAAATGCTCCCCTGAAAGGTTTGGCACTCGAAACAGAAGGCTTTTTATCACAGGACAAGAAATCAGCCCTCAAAAACTTAAACGGCAGAAAATATTTTTTTGAAAAAATCTCTAAGCCCCGGGGTCACAATTTCAGCAAAAATCTGACTTTTGGCAATTCACTCAAAAATGGTGCCAGAAGGTTGCAAATGATCCCCTGAAAGTTTTGGCGATGGAAACAGAAGGCTTTTTATCACAGGACAAGAAATCAGCCCTCAAAAACTTAAGCGGCAGAAAATATTTTTTTGAAAAAATCCCTAAGCCCCGGGGTCACAATTTCAGCAAAAATCTGACTTTTGGCAGTTCACTCAAAAATGGTGCCAGAAGCTTGCAAATGATCCCCTGAAAGCTTTGGCGATGGAAACAGAAGGCTTTTTATCACAGGACAAGAAATCAGCCCTCAAAAACTTAACCGGCAGAAAATATTTTTTTGAAAAAATCCCTTAGCCCCGGGGTCACAATTTCAGCAAAAATCTGACTTTTGGCAGTTCACTCAAAAATGGTGCCAGAAGCTTGCAAATGATCCCCTGAAAGCTTTGGCGATGGAAACAGAAGGCTTTTTATCACAGGACAAGAAATCAGCCCTCAAAAACTTAACCGGCAGAAAATATTTTTTTGAAAAAATCCCTAAGCCCCGGGGTCACAATTTCAGCAAAGATCTGACTTGTGGCAGTTCACTCAAAAATGGTTCCAAGAGCTTAAAAATGCTCCCCTGAAAGGTTTGGCACTCGAAACAGAAGGCTTTTTATCACAGGACAAGAAATCAGCCCTCAAAAACTTAAACGGCAGAAAATATTTTTTTGAAAAAATCTCTAAGCCCCGGGGTCACAATTTCAGCAAAAATCTGACTTTTGGCAATTCACTCAAAAATGGTGCCAGAAGGTTGCAATGATCCCCTGAAAGTTTTGGCGATGGAAACAGAAGGCTTTTTATCACAGGACAAGAAATCAGCCCTCAAAAACTTAAGCGGCAGAAAATATTTTTTTGAAAAAATCCCTAAGCCCCGGGGTCACAATTTCAGCAAAAATCTGACTTTTGGCAATTCACTCAAAAATGGTGCCAGAAGCTTGCAAATGATCCCCTGAAAGCTTTGGCGATGGAAACAGAAGGCTTTTTATCACAGGACAAGAAATCAGCCCTCAAAAACTTAACCGGCAGAAAATATTTTTTTGAAAAAATCCCTTAGCCCCGGGGTCACAATTTCAGCAAAAATCTGACTTTTGGCAGTTCACTCAAAAATGGTGCCAGAAGCTTGCAAATGATCCCCTGAAAGCTTTGGCGATGGAAACAGAAGGCTTTTTATCACAGGACAAGAAATCAGCCCTCAAAAACTTAAGCGGCAGAAAATATTTTTTTGAAAAAATCCCTAAGCCCCGGGGTCACAATTTCAGCAAAAATCTGACTTTTGGCAATTCACTCAAAAATGGTGCCAGAAGCTTGCAAATGATCCCCTGAAAGCTTTGGCGATGGAAACAGAAGGCTTTTTATCACAGGACAAGAAATCAGCCCTCAAAAACTTAACCGGCAGAAAATATTTTTTTGAAAAAATCCCTTAGCCCCGGGGTCACAATTTCAGCAAAAATCTGACTTTTGGCAGTTCACTCAAAAATGGTGCCAGAAGCTTGCAAATGATCCCCTGAAAGCTTTGGCGATGGAAACAGAAGGCTTTTTATCACAGGACAAGAAATCAGCCCTCAAAAACTTAACCGGCAGAAAATATTTTTTTGAAAAAATCCCTAAGCCCCGGGGTCACAATTTCAGCAAAGATCTGACTTGTGGCAGTTCACTCAAAAATGGTTCCAAGAGCTTAAAAATGCTCCCCTGAAAGGTTTGGCACTCGAAACAGAAGGCTTTTTATCACAGGACAAGAAATCAGCCCTCAAAAACTTAAACGGCAGAAAATATTTTTTTGAAAAAATCTCTAAGCCCCGGGGTCACAATTTCAGCAAAAATCTGACTTTTGGCAATTCACTCAAAAATGGTGCCAGAAGCTTGCAAATGATCCCCTGAAAGCTTTGGCGATGGAAACAGAAGGCTTTTTATCACAGGACAAGAAATCAGCCCTCAAAAACTTAACCGGCAGAAAATATTTTTTTGAAAAAATCCCTTAGCCCCGGGGTCACAATTTCAGCAAAAATCTGACTTTTGGCAGTTCACTCAAAAATGGTGCCAGAAGCTTGCAAATGATCCCCTGAAAGCTTTGGCGATGGAAACAGAAGGCTTTTTATCACAGGACAAGAAATCAGCCCTCAAAAACTTAACCGGCAGAAAATATTTTTTTGAAAAAATCCCTAAGCCCCGGGGTCACAATTTCAGCAAAAATCTGACTTTTGGCAATTCACTCAAAAATGGTGCCAGAAGCTTGCAAAGGATCCCCTGAAAGCTTTGGCGATGGAAACAGAAGGCTTTTTATCACAGGACAAGAAATCAGCCCTCAAAAACTTAACCGGCAGAAAATATTTTTTTGAAAAAATCCCTAAGCCCCGGGGTCACAATTTCAGCAAAAATCTGACTTTTGGCAGTTCACTCAAAAATGGTGCCAGAAGCTTGCAAATGATCCCCTGAAAGCTTTGGCGATGGAAACAGAAGGCTTTTTATCACAGGACAAGAAATCAGCCCTCAAAATCTTAACCGGCAGAAAATATTTTTTTGAAAAAATCCCTAAGCCCCGGGGTCACAATTTCAGCAAAAATCTGACTTTTGGCAATTCACTCAAAAATGGTGCTAGAAGCTTGCAAATGATCCCCTGAAAGCTTTGGCGATGGAAACAGAAGGCTTTTTATCACAGGACAAGAAATCAGCCCTCAAAAACTTAACCGGCAGAAAATATTTTTTTGAAAAAATCCCTAAGCCCCGGGGTCACAATTTCAGCAAAGATCTGACTTTTGGCAGTTCACTCAAAAATGGTTCCAAGAGCTTAAAAATGCTCCCCTGAAAGGTTTGGCACTCGAAACAGAAGGCTTTTTATCACAGGACAAGAAATCAGCCCTCAAAAACTTAAACGGCAGAAAATATTTTTTTGAAAAAATCTCTAAGCCCCGGGGTCACAATTTCAGCAAAAATCTGACTTTTGGCAATTCACTCAAAAATGGTGCCAGAAGCTTGCAAATGATCCCCTGAAAGCTTTGGCGATGGAAACAGAAGGCTTTTTATCACAGGACAAGAAATCAGCCCTCAAAAACTTAAACGGCAGAAAATATTTTTTTGAAAAAATCCCTAAGCCCCGGGGTCACAATTTCAGCAAAGATCTGACTTTTGGCAGTTCACTCAAAAATGGTTCCAAGAGCTTAAAAATGCTCCCCTGAAAGGTTTGGCACTCGAAACAGAAGGCTTTTTATCACAGGACAAGAAATCAGCCCTCAAAAACTTAAACGGCAGAAAATATTTTTTTGAAAAAATCCCTAAGCCCCGGGGTCACAATTTCAGCAAAAATCTGACTTTTGGCAATTCACTCAAAAATGGTGCCAGAAGCTTGCAAATGATCCCCTGAAAGCTTTGGCGATGGAAACAGAAGGCTTTTTATCACAGGACAAGAAATCAGCCCTCAAAAACTTAACCGGCAGAAAATATTTTTTTGAAAAAATCCCTTAGCCCCGGGGTCACAATTTCAGCAAAAATCTGACTTTTGGCAGTTCACTCAAAAATGGTGCCAGAAGCTTGCAAATGATCCCCTGAAAGCTTTGGCGATGGAAACAGAAGGCTTTTTATCACAGGACAAGAAATCAGCCCTCAAAAACTTAACCGGCAGAAAATATTTTTTTGAAAAAATCCCTAAGCCCCGGGGTCACAATTTCAGCAAAGATCTGACTTGTGGCAGTTCACTCAAAAATGGTTCCAAGAGCTTAAAAATGCTCCCCTGAAAGGTTTGGCACTCGAAACAGAAGGCTTTTTATCACAGGACAAGAAATCAGCCCTCAAAAACTTAAACGGCAGAAAATATTTTTTTGAAAAAATCTCTAAGCCCCGGGGTCACAATTTCAGCAAAAATCTGACTTTTGGCAATTCACTCAAAAATGGTGCCAGAAGGTTGCAAATGATCCCCTGAAAGCTTTGGCGATGGAAACAGAAGGCTTTTTATCACAGGACAAGAAATCAGCCCTCAAAAACTTAACCGGCAGAAAATATTTTTTTGAAAAAAATCCCTAAGCCCCGGGGTCACAATTTCAGCAAAAATCTGACTTTTGGCAATTCACTCAAAAATGGTGCCAGAAGCTTGCAAATGATCCCCTGAAAGCTTTGGCGATGGAAACAGAACTCTTTTTATCACAAGACAAGAAATAAGCCCTCAAAAACTTAACTGGCAGAAAATATTTTTTTGAAAAAATCCCTAATCCCCGGGGTCACAATTTCAGCAAAGATCTGACTTTTGGCAGTTCACTCAAAAATGGTTCCAAGAGCTTAAAAATGCTCCCCTGAAAGCTTTGGCGATGGAAACAGAAGGCTTTTTATCACAGGACAAGAAATCAGCCCTCAAAAACTTAACCGGCAGAAAATATTTTTTTGAAAAAATCTCTAAGCCCCGGGGTCACAATTTCAGCAAAAATCTGACTTTTGGCAATTCACTCAAAAATGGTGCCAGAAGCTTGCAAATGATCCCCTGAAAGCTTTGGCGATGGAAACAGAAGGCTTTTTATCACAGGACAAGAAATCAGCCCTCAAAAACTTAACCGGCAGAAAATATTTTTTTGAAAAAATCCCTAAGCCCCGGGGTCACAATTTCAGCAAAAATTTGACTTTTGGCAGTTCACTCAAAAATGGTTCCAAGAGCTTAAAAATGCTCCCCTGAAAGGTTTGGCACTCGAAACAGAAGGCTTTTTATCACAGGACAAGAAATCAGCCCTCAAAAACTTAAACGGCAGAAAATATTTTTTTGAAAAAATCTCTAAGCCCCGGGGTCACAATTTCAGCAAAGATCTGACTTGTGGCAGTTCACTCAAAAATGGTTCCAAGAGCTTAAAAATGCTCCCCTGAAAGGTTTGGCACTCGAAACAGAAGGCTTTTTATCACAGGACAAGAAATCAGCCCTCAAAAACTTAAACGGCAGAAAATATTTTTTTGAAAAAATCTCTAAGCCCCGGGGTCACAATTTCAGCAAAAATCTGACTTTTGGCAATTCACTCAAAAATGGTGCCAGAAGGTTGCAAATGATCCCCTGAAAGCTTTGGCGATGGAAACAGAAGGCTTTTTATCACAGGACAAGAAATCAGCCCTCAAAAACTTAACCGGCAGAAAATATTTTTTTGAAAAAAATCCCTAAGCCCCGGGGTCACAATTTCAGCAAAAATCTGACTTTTGGCAATTCACTCAAAAATGGTGCCAGAAGCTTGCAAATGATCCCCTGAAAGCTTTGGCGATGGAAACAGAAGGCTTTTTATCACAAGACAAGAAATAAGCCCTCAAAAACTTAACTGGCAGAAAATATTTTTTTGAAAAAATCCCTAATCCCCGGGGTCACAATTTCAGCAAAGATCTGACTTTTGGCAGTTCACTCAAAAATGGTTCCAAGAGCTTAAAAATGCTCCCCTGAAAGCTTTGGCGATGGAAACAGAAGGCTTTTTATCACAGGACAAGAAATCAGCCCTCAAAAACTTAACCGGCAGAAAATATTTTTTTGAAAAAATCTCTAAGCCCCGGGGTCACAATTTCAGCAAAAAACTTACTTTTGGCAATTCACTCAAAAATGGTGCCAGAAGGTTGCAAATGATCCCCTGAAAGCTTTGGCGATGGAAACAGAAGGCTTTTTATCACAGGACAAGAAATCAGCCCTCAAAAACTTAACCGGCAGAAAATATTTTTTTGAAAAAATCCCTAAGCCCCGGGGTCACAATTTCAGCAAAAATCTGACTTTTGGCAATTCACTCAAAAATGGTGCCAGAAGCTTGCAAATGATCCCCTGAAAGCTTTGGCGATGGAAACAGAAGGCTTTTTATCACAGGACAAGAAATCAGCCCTCAAAAACTTAACCGGCAGAAAATATTTTTTTGAAAAAATCCCTAAGCCCCGGGGTCACAATTTCAGCAAAAATCTGACTTTTGGCAGTTCACTCAAAAATGGTTCCAAGAGCTTAAAAATGCTCCCCTGAAAGGTTTGGCACTCGAAACAGAAGGCTTTTTATCACAGGACAAGAAATCAGCCCTCAAAAACTTAAACGGCAGAAAATATTTTTTTGAAAAAATCCCTAAGCCCCGGGGTCACAATTTCAGCAAAAATCTGACTTTTGGCAATTCACTCAAAAATGGTGCCAGAAGGTTGCAAATGATCCCCTGAAAGCTTTGGCGATGGAAACAGAAGGCTTTTTATCACAGGACAAGAAATCAGCCCTCAAAAACTTAACCGGCAGAAAATATTTTTTTGAAAAAAATCCCTAAGCCCCGGGGTCACAATTTCAGCAAAAATCTGACTTTTGGCAATTCACTCAAAAATGGTGCCAGAAGCTTGCAAATGATCCCCTGAAAGCTTTGGCGATGGAAACAGAAGGCTTTTTATCACAAGACAAGAAATAAGCCCTCAAAAACTTAACTGGCAGAAAATATTTTTTTGAAAAAATCCCTAATCCCCGGGGTCACAATTTCAGCAAAGATCTGACTTTTGGCAGTTCACTCAAAAATGGTTCCAAGAGCTTAAAAATGCTCCCCTGAAAGCTTTGGCGATGGAAACAGAAGGCTTTTTATCACAGGACAAGAAATCAGCCCTCAAAAACTTAACCGGCAGAAAATATTTTTTTGAAAAAATCTCTAAGCCCCGGGGTCACAATTTCAGCAAAAATCTGACTTTTGGCAATTCACTCAAAAATGGTGCCAGAAGCTTGCAAATGATCCCCTGAAAGCTTTGGCGATGGAAACAGAAGGCTTTTTATCACAGGACAAGAAATCAGCCCTCAAAAACTTAACCGGCAGAAAATATTTTTTTGAAAAAATCCCTAAGCCCCGGGGTCACAATTTCAGCAAAAATCTGACTTTTGGCAGTTCACTCAAAAATGGTTCCAAGAGCTTAAAAATGCTCCCCTGAAAGGTTTGGCACTCGAAACAGAAGGCTTTTTATCACAGGACAAGAAATCAGCCCTCAAAAACTTAAACGGCAGAAAATATTTTTTTGAAAAAATCTCTAAGCCCCGGGGTCACAATTTCAGCAAAGATCTGACTTGTGGCAGTTCACTCAAAAATGGTTCCAAGAGCTTAAAAATGCTCCCCTGAAAGGTTTGGCACTCGAAACAGAAGGCTTTTTATCACAGGACAAGAAATCAGCCCTCAAAAACTTAAACGGCAGAAAATATTTTTTTGAAAAAATCTCTAAGCCCCGGGGTCACAATTTCAGCAAAAATCTGACTTTTGGCAATTCACTCAAAAATGGTGCCAGAAGGTTGCAAATGATCCCCTGAAAGCTTTGGCGATGGAAACAGAAGGCTTTTTATCACAGGACAAGAAATCAGCCCTCAAAAACTTAACCGGCAGAAAATATTTTTTTGAAAAAAATCCCTAAGCCCCGGGGTCACAATTTCAGCAAAAATCTGACTTTTGGCAATTCACTCAAAAATGGTGCCAGAAGCTTGCAAATGATCCCCTGAAAGCTTTGGCGATGGAAACAGAAGGCTTTTTATCACAAGACAAGAAATAAGCCCTCAAAAACTTAACTGGCAGAAAATATTTTTTTGAAAAAATCCCTAATCCCCGGGGTCACAATTTCAGCAAAGATCTGACTTTTGGCAGTTCACTCAAAAATGGTTCCAAGAGCTTAAAAATGCTCCCCTGAAAGCTTTGGCGATGGAAACAGAAGGCTTTTTATCACAGGACAAGAAATCAGCCCTCAAAAACTTAACCGGCAGAAAATATTTTTTTGAAAAAATCTCTAAGCCCCGGGGTCACAATTTCAGCAAAAAACTTACTTTTGGCAATTCACTCAAAAATGGTGCCAGAAGGTTGCAAATGATCCCCTGAAAGCTTTGGCGATGGAAACAGAAGGCTTTTTATCACAGGACAAGAAATCAGCCCTCAAAAACTTAACCGGCAGAAAATATTTTTTTGAAAAAATCCCTAAGCCCCGGGGTCACAATTTCAGCAAAAATCTGACTTTTGGCAATTCACTCAAAAATGGTGCCAGAAGCTTGCAAATGATCCCCTGAAAGCTTTGGCGATGGAAACAGAAGGCTTTTTATCACAGGACAAGAAATCAGCCCTCAAAAACTTAACCGGCAGAAAATATTTTTTTGAAAAAATCCCTAAGCCCCGGGGTCACAATTTCAGCAAAAATCTGACTTTTGGCAGTTCACTCAAAAATGGTTCCAAGAGCTTAAAAATGCTCCCCTGAAAGGTTTGGCACTCGAAACAGAAGGCTTTTTATCACAGGACAAGAAATCAGCCCTCAAAAACTTAAACGGCAGAAAATATTTTTTTGAAAAAATCTCTAAGCCCCGGGGTCACAATTTCAGCAAAAATCTGACTTTTGGCAATTCACTCAAAAATGGTGCCAGAAGGTTGCAAATGATCCCCCGAAAGCTTTGGCGATGGAAACAGAAGGCTTTTTATCACAGGACAAGAAATCAGCCCTCAAAAACTTAACCGGCAGAAAATATTTTTTTGAAAAAAATCCCTAAGCCCCGGGGTCACAATTTCAGCAAAAATCTGACTTTTGGCAATTCACTCAAAAATGGTGCCAGAAGCTTGCAAATGATCCCCTGAAAGCTTTGGCGATGGAAACAGAAGGCTTTTTATCACAAGACAAGAAATAAGCCCTCAAAAACTTAACCGGCAGAAAATATTTTTTTGAAAAAATCTCTAAGCCCCGGGGTCACAATTTCAGCAAAAAACTTACTTTTGGCAATTCACTCAAAAATGGTGCCAGAAGGTTGCAAATGATCCCCTGAAAGCTTTGGCGATGGAAACAGAAGGCTTTTTATCACAGGACAAGAAATCAGCCCTCAAAAACTTAACCGGCAGAAAATATTTTTTTGAAAAAATCCCTAAGCCCCGGGGTCACAATTTCAGCAAAAATCTGACTTTTGGCAATTCACTCAAAAATGGTGCCAGAAGCTTGCAAATGATCCCCTGAAAGCTTTGGCGATGGAAACAGAAGGCTTTTTATCACAGGACAAGAAATCAGCCCTCAAAAACTTAACCGGCAGAAAATATTTTTTTGAAAAAATCCCTAAGCCCCGGGGTCACAATTTCAGCAAAAATCTGACTTTTGGCAATTCACTCAAAAATGGTGCCAGAAGCTTGCAAATAATCCCGTGAAAGGTTTGGCACTCGAAACAGAAGGCTTTTTATCACAGGACAAGAAATCAGCCCTCAAAATCTTAACCGGCAGAAAATATTTTTTTGAAAAAATCCCTAAGCCCCGGGGTCACAATTTCAGCAAAAATCTGACTTTTGGCAATTCACTCAAAAATGGTGCCAGAAGCTTGCAAATGATCCCCTGAAAGCTTTGGCGATGGAAACAGAAGGCTTTTTATCACAGGACAAGAAATCAGCCCTCAAAAACTTAACCGGCAGAAAATATTTTTTTGAAAAAATCCCTAAGCCCCGGGGTCACAATTTCAGCAAAAATCTGACTTTTGGCAATTCACTCAAAAATGGTGCCAGAAGCTTGCAAATGATCCCCTGAAAGCTTTGGCGATGGAAACAGAAGGCTTTTTATCACAGGACAAGAAATCAGCCCTCAAAAACTTAACCGGCAGAAAATATTTTTTTGAAAAAATCCCTAAGCCCCGGGGTCACAATTTCAGCAAAAATCTGACTTTTGGCAATTCACTCAAAAATGGTGCCAGAAGCTTGCAAATGATCCCCTGAAAGCTTTGGCGATGGAAACAGAAGGCTTTTTATCACAGGACAAGAAATCAGCCCTCAAAAACTTAACCGGCAGAAAATATTTTTTTGAAAAAATCCCTAAGCCCCGGGGTCACAATTTCAGCAAAAATCTGACTTTTGGCAGTTCACTCAAAAATGGTTCCAAGAGCTTAAAAATGCTCCCCTGAAAGGTTTGGCACTCGAAACAGAAGGCTTTTTATCACAGGACAAGAAATCAGCCCTCAAAAACTTAAACGGCAGAAAATATTTTTTTGAAAAAATCTCTAAGCCCCGGGGTCACAATTTCAGCAAAAATCTGACTTTTGGCAATTCACTCAAAAATGGTGCCAGAAGGTTGCAAATGATCCCCCGAAAGCTTTGGCGATGGAAACAGAAGGCTTTTTATCACAGGACAAGAAATCAGCCCTCAAAAACTTAACCGGCAGAAAATATTTTTTTGAAAAAAATCCCTAAGCCCCGGGGTCACAATTTCAGCAAAAATCTGACTTTTGGCAATTCACTCAAAAATGGTGCCAGAAGCTTGCAAATGATCCCCTGAAAGCTTTGGCGATGGAAACAGAAGGCTTTTTATCACAAGACAAGAAATAAGCCCTCAAAAACTTAACCGGCAGAAAATATTTTTTTGAAAAAATCCCTAATCCCCGGGGTCACAATTTCAGCAAAGATCTGACTTTTGGCAGTTCACTCAAAAATGGTTCCAAGAGCTTAAAAATGCTCCCCTGAAAGCTTTGGCGATGGAAACAGAAGGCTTTTTATCACAGGACAAGAAATCAGCCCTCAAAAACTTAACCGGCAGAAAATATTTTTTTGAAAAAATCTCTAAGCCCCGGGGTCACAATTTCAGCAAAAAACTTACTTTTGGCAATTCACTCAAAAATGGTGCCAGAAGGTTGCAAATGATCCCCTGAAAGCTTTGGCGATGGAAACAGAAGGCTTTTTATCACAGGACAAGAAATCAGCCCTCAAAAACTTAACCGGCAGAAAATATTTTTTTGAAAAAATCCCTAAGCCCCGGGGTCACAATTTCAGCAAAAATCTGACTTTTGGCAATTCACTCAAAAATGGTGCCAGAAGCTTGCAAATGATCTCCTGAAAGCTTTGGCGATGGAAACAGAAGGCTTTTTATCACAGGACAAGAAATCAGCCCTCAAAAACTTAACCGGCAGAAAATATTTTTTTGAAAAAATCCCTAAGCCCCGGGGTCACAATTTCAGCAAAAATCTGACTTTTGGCAGTTCACTCAAAAATGGTTCCAAGAGCTTAAAAATGCTCCCCTGAAAGCTTTGGCGATGGAAACAGAAGGCTTTTTATCACAGGACAAGAAATCAGCCCTCAAAAACTTAACCGGCAGAAAATATTTTTTTGAAAAAATCCCTAAGCCCCGGGGTCACAATTTCAGCAAAAATCTGACTTTTGGCAATTCACTCAAAAATGGTGCCAGAAGCTTGCAAATGATCCCCTGAAAGCTTTGGCGATGGAAACAGAAGGCTTTTTATCACAGGACAAGAAATCAGCCCTCAAAAACTTAACCGGCAGAAAATATTTTTTTGAAAAAATCCCTAAGCCCCGGGGTCACAATTTCAGCAAAAATCTGACTTTTGGCAGTTCACTCAAAAATGGTTCCAAGAGCTTAAAAATGCTCCCCTGAAAGGTTTGGCACTCGAAACAGAAGGCTTTTTATCACAGGACAAGAAATCAGCCCTCAAAAACTTAAACGGCAGAAAATATTTTTTTGAAAAAATCTCTAAGCCCCGGGGTCACAATTTCAGCAAAAATCTGACTTTTGGCAATTCACTCAAAAATGGTGCCAGAAGGTTGCAAATGATCCCCTGAAAGTTTTGGCGATGGAAACAGAAGGCTTTTTATCACAGGACAAGAAATCAGCCCTCAAAAACTTAAGCGGCAGAAAATATTTTTTTGAAAAAATCCCTAAGCCCCGGGGTCACAATTTCAGCAAAAATCTGACTTTTGGCAATTCACTCAAAAATGGTGCCAGAAGCTTGCAAATGATCCCCTGAAAGCTTTGGCGATGGAAACAGAAGGCTTTTTATCACAGGACAAGAAATCAGCCCTCAAAAACTTAACCGGCAGAAAATATTTTTTTGAAAAAATCCCTTAGCCCCGGGGTCACAATTTCAGCAAAAATCTGACTTTTGGCAGTTCACTCAAAAATGGTGCAAGAAGCTTGCAAATGATTCCCTGAAAGCTTTGGCGATGGAAACAGAAGGCTTTTTATCACAGGACAAGAAATCAGCCCTCAAAAACTTAACCGGCAGAAAATATTTTTTTGAAAAAAATGCCTAAGCCCCGGGGTCACAATTTCAGCAAAGATCTGACTTTTGGCAGTTCACTCAAAAATGGTTCCAAGAGCTTAAAAATGCTCCCCTGAAAGGTTTGGCACTCGAAACAGAAGGCTTTTTATCACAGGACAAGAAATCAGCCCTCAAAAACTTAAACGGCAGAAAATATTTTTTTGAAAAAATCTCTAAGCCTCGGGGTCACAATTTCAGCAAAAATCTGACTTTTGGCAATTCACTCAAAAATGGTGCCAGAAGGTTGCAAATGATCCCCTGAAAGCTTTGGCGATGGAAACAGAAGGCTTTTTATCACAGGACAAGAAATCAGCCCTCAAAAACTTAACCGGCAGAAAATATTTTTTTGAAAAAAATCCCTAAGCCCCGGGGTCACAATTTCAGCAAAAATCTGACTTTTGGCAATTCACTCAAAAATGGTGCCAGAAGCTTGCAAATGATCCCCTGAAAGCTTTGGCGATGGAAACAGAAGGCTTTTTATCACAAGACAAGAAATAAGCCCTCAAAAACTTAACCGGCAGAAAATATTTTTTTGAAAAAATCCCTAATCCCCGGGGTCACAATTTCAGCAAAGATCTGACTTTTGGCAGTTCACTCAAAAATGGTTCCAAGAGCTTAAAAATGCTCCCCTGAAAGCTTTGGCGATGGAAACAGAAGGCTTTTTATCACAGGACAAGAAATCAGCCCTCAAAAACTTAACCGGCAGAAAATATTTTTTTGAAAAAATCTCTAAGCCCCGGGGTCACAATTTCAGCAAAAAACTTACTTTTGGCAATTCACTCAAAAATGGTGCCAGAAGGTTTCAAATGATCCCCTGAAAGCTTTGGCGATGGAAACAGAAGGCTTTTTATCACAGGACAAGAAATCAGCCCTCAAAAACTTAACCGGCAGAAAATATTTTTTTGAAAAAATCCCTAAGCCCCGGGGTCACAATTTCAGCAAAAATCTGACTTTTGGCAATTCACTCAAAAATGGTGCCAGAAGCTTGCAAATGATCCCCTGAAAGCTTTGGCGATGGAAACAGAAGGCTTTTTATCACATGACAAGAAATCAGCCCTCAAAAACTTAACCAGCAGAAAATATTTTTTTGAAAAAATCCCTAAGCCCCGGGGTCACAATTTCAGCAAAAATCTGACTTTTGGCAGTTCACTCAAAAATGGTGCCAGAAGCTTGCAAATGATACCCTGAAAGCTTTGGCGAAGGAAACAGAAGGCTTTTTATCACAGGACAAGAAATCAGCCCTCAAAAACTTAACCAGCAGAAAATATTTTTTTGAAAAAATCCCTAAGCCCCGGGGTCACAATTTCAGCAAAAATCTGACTTTTGGCAATTCACTCAAAAATGGTGCCAGAAGCTTGCAAATAATCCCGTGAAAGGTTTGGCACTCGAAACAGAAGGCTTTTTATCACAGGACAAGAAATCAGCCCTCAAAATCTTAACCAGCAGAAAATATTTTTTTGAAAAAATCCCTAAGCCCCGGGGTCACAATTTCAGCAAAAATCTGACTTTTGGCAATTCACTCAAAAATGGTGCCAGAAGCTTGCAAATGATCCCCTGAAGGTTTGGCACTCGAAACAGAAGGCTTTTTATCACAGGACAAGAAATCAGCCCTCAAAAACTTAACCGGCAGAAAATATTTTTTTGAAAAAATCCGTAAGCCCCGGGTTCACAATTTCAGCAAAAATCTGACTTTTGGCAATTCACTCAAAAATGGTGCCAGAAGCTTGCAAATGATCCCCTGAAAGCTTTGGCGATGGAAACAGAAGGCTTTTTATCACAGGACAAGAAATCAGCCCTCAAAAACTTAACCGGCAGAAAATATTTTTTTGAAAAAATCCCTAAGCCCCGGGGTCACAATTTCAGCAAAGATCTGACTTTTGGCAGTTCACTCAAAAATGGTTCCAAGAGCTTAAAAATGCTCCCCTGAAAGGTTTGGCACTCGAAACAGAAGGCTTTTTATCACAGGACAAGAAATCAGCCCTCAAAAACTTAACCGGCAGAAAATATTTTTTTGAAAAAATCCCTAAGCCCCGGGGTCACAATTTCAGCAAAAATCTGACTTTTGGCAATTCACTCAAAAATGGTGCCAGAAGCTTGCAAATGATCCCCTGAAAGCTTTGGCGATGGAAACAGAAGGCTTTTTATCACATGACAAGAAATCAGCCCTCAAAAACTTAAGCAGCGGAAAATATTTTTTTGAAAAAATCCCTAAGCCCCGGGGTCACAATTTCAGCAAAAATCTGACTTTTGGCAATTCACTCAAAAATGGTGCCAGAAGCTTGCAAATAATCCCGTGAAAGGTTTGGCACTCGAAACAGAAGGCTTTTTATCACAGGACAAGAAATCAGCCCTCAAAATCTTAACCGGCAGAAAATATTTTTTTGAAAAAATCCCTAAGCCCCGGGGTCACAATTTCAGCAAAAATCTGACTTTTGGCAATTCACTCAAAAATGGTGCCAGAAGCTTGCAAATGATCCCCTGAAAGGTTTGGCACTCGAAACAGAAGGGTTTTTATCACAGGACAAGAAATCAGCCCTCAAAAACTTAACCGGCAGAAAATATTTTTTTGAAAAAATCCGTAAGCCCCGGGGTCACAATTTCAGCAAAAATCTGACTTTTGGCAATTCACTCAAAAATGGTGCCAGAAGCTTGCAAATGATCCCCTGAAAGCTTTGGCGATGGAAACAGAAGGCTTTTTATCACAGGACAAGAAATCAGCCCTCAAAAACTTAACCGGCAGAAAATATTTTTTTGAAAAAATCCCTAAGCCCCGGGGTCACAATTTCAGCAAAGATCTGACTTTTGGCAGTTCACTCAAAAATGGTTCCAAGAGCTTAAAAATGCTCCCCTGAAAGGTTTGGCACTCGAAACAGAAGGCTTTTTATCACAGGACAAGAAATCAGCCCTCAAAAACTTAAACGGCAGAAAATATTTTTTTGAAAAAATCTCTAAGCCCCGGGGTCACAATTTCAGCAAAAATCTGACTTTTGGCAATTCACTCAAAAATGATGCCAGAAGGTTGCAAATGATCCCCTGAAAGTTTTGGCGATGGAAACAGAAGGCTTTTTATCACAGGACAAGAAATCAGCCCTCAAAAACTTAAGCAGCAGAAAATATTTTTTTGAAAAAATCCCTAAGCCCCGGGGTCACAATTTCAGCAAAAATCTGACTTTTGGCAATTCACTCAAAAATGGTGCCAGAAGCTTGCAAATGATCCCCTGAAAGCTTTGGCGATGGAAACAGAAGGCTTTTTATCACAGGACAAGAAATCAGCCCTCAAAAACTTAAACGGCAGAAAATATTTTTTTGAAAAAATCCCTTAGCCCCGGGGTCACAATTTCAGCAAAAATCTGACTTTTGGCAGTTCACTCAAAAATGGTGCCAGAAGCTTGCAAATGATCCCCTGAAAGCTTTGGCGATGGAAACAGAAGGCTTTTTACCACAGGACAAGAAATCAGCCCTCAAAAACTTAACCGGCAGAAAATATTTTTTTGAAAAAATCCGTAAGCCCCGGGGTCACAATTTCAGCAAAAATCTGACTTTTGGCAATTCACTCAAAAATGGTGCCAGAAGGTTGCAAATGATCCCCTGAAAGCTTTGGCGATGGAAACAGAAGGCTTTTTATCACAGGACAAGAAATCAGCCCTCAAAAACTTAACCGGCAGAAAATATTTTTTTGAAAAAATCCCTAAGCCCCGGGGTCACAATTTCAGCAAAGATCTGACTTTCGGCAGTTCACTCAAAAATGGTTCCAAGAGCTTAAAAATGCTCCCCTGAAAGGTTTGGCACTCGAAAAAGAAGGCTTTTTATCACAGGACAAGAAATCAGCCCTCAAAAACTTAACCGGCAGAAGATATTTTTTTGAAAAAATCTGTAAGCCCCGGGGTCACAATTTCAGCAAAAATCTGACTTTTGGCAATTCACTCAAAAATGGTACCAGAAGGTTGCAAATGATCCCGTGAAAGGTTTGGCACTCGAAACAGAAGGCTTTTTATCACAGGACAAGAAATCAGCCCTCAAAAACTTAACCGGCAGAAAATATTTTTTTGAAAAAATCCCTAAGCCCCGGGGTCACAATTTCAGCAAAAATCTGACTTTTGGCAGTTCACTCAAAAATGGTGCCAGAAGGTTGCAAATGATCCCCTGAAAGCTTTAGCGATGGAAACAGAAGGCTTTTTATCACAGGACAAGAAATCAGCCCTCAAAAACTTAACCGGCAGAAAATATTTTTTTGAAAAAATCCCTAAGCCCCGGGGTCACAATTTCAGCAAAAATCTGACTTTTGGCAATTCACTCAAAAATGGTGCCAGAAGCTTGCAAATGATCCCCTGAAAGCTTTGGCGATGGAAACAGAAGGCTTTTTATCACAGGACAAGAAATCAGCCCTCAAAAACTTAACCGGCAGAAAATATTTTTTTGAAAAAATCCCTAAGCCCCGGGGTCACAATTTCAGCAAAAATCTGACTTTTGGCAATTCACTCAAAAATGGTGCCAGAAGCTTGCAAATGATCCCCTGAAAGCTTTGGCGATGGAAACAGAAGGCTTTTTATCACATGACAAGAAATCAGCCCTCAAAAACTTAACCAGCAGAAAATATTTTTTTGAAAAAATCCCTAAGCCCCGGGGTCACAATTTCAGCAAAAATCTGACTTTTGGCAGTTCACTCAAAAATGGTGCCAGAAGCTTGCAAATGATACCCTGAAAGCTTTGGCGATGGAAACAGAAGGCTTTTTATCACAGGACAAGAAATCAGCCCTCAAAAACTTAACCGGCAGAAAATATTTTTTTGAAAAAATCCCTAAGCCCCGGGGTCACAATTTCAGCAAAGATCTGACTTTCGGCAGTTCACTCAAAAATGGTTCCAAGAGCTTAAAAATGCTCCCCTGAAAGGTTTGGCACTCGAAAAAGAAGGCTTTTTATCACAGGACAAGAAATCAGCCCTCAAAAACTTAACCGGCAGAAGATATTTTTTTGAAAAAATCTGTAAGCCCCGGGGTCACAATTTCAGCAAAAATCTGACTTTTGGCAATTCACTCAAAAATGGTACCAGAAGGTTGCAAATGATCCCGTGAAAGGTTTGGCACTCGAAACAGAAGGCTTTTTATCACAGGACAAGAAATCAGCCCTCAAAAACTTAACCGGCAGAAAATATTTTTTTGAAAAAATCCCTAAGCCCCGGGGTCACAATTTCAGCAAAAATCTGACTTTTGGCAGTTCACTCAAAAATGGTGCCAGAAGGTTGCAAATGATCCCCTGAAAGCTTTAGCGATGGAAACAGAAGGCTTTTTATCACAGGACAAGAAATCAGCCCTCAAAAACTTAACCGGCAGAAAATATTTTTTTGAAAAAATCCCTAAGCCCCGGGGTCACAATTTCAGCAAAAATCTGACTTTTGGCAATTCACTCAAAAATGGTGCCAGAAGCTTGCAAATGATCCCCTGAAAGCTTTGGCGATGGAAACAGAAGGCTTTTTATCACAGGACAAGAAATCAGCCCTCAAAAACTTAACCGGCAGAAAATATTTTTTTGAAAAAATCCCTAAGCCCCGGGGTCACAATTTCAGCAAAAATCTGACTTTTGGCAATTCACTCAAAAATGGTGCCAGAAGCTTGCAAATGATCCCCTGAAAGCTTTGGCGATGGAAACAGAAGGCTTTTTATCACATGACAAGAAATCAGCCCTCAAAAACTTAACCAGCAGAAAATATTTTTTTGAAAAAATCCCTAAGCCCCGGGGTCACAATTTCAGCAAAAATCTGACTTTTGGCAGTTCACTCAAAAATGGTGCCAGAAGCTTGCAAATGATACCCTGAAAGCTTTGGCGAAGGAAACAGAAGGCTTTTTATCACAGGACAAGAAATCAGCCCTCAAAAACTTAACCAGCAGAAAATATTTTTTTGAAAAAATCCCTAAGCCCCGGGGTCACAATTTCAGCAAAAATCTGACTTTTGGCAATTCACTCAAAAATGGTGCCAGAAGCTTGCAAATAATCCCGTGAAAGGTTTGGCACTCGAAACAGAAGGCTTTTTATCACAGGACAAGAAATCAGCCCTCAAAATCTTAACCGGCAGAAAATATTTTTTTGAAAAAATCCCTAAGCCCCGGGGTCACAATTTCAGCAAAAATCTGACTTTTGGCAATTCACTCAAAAATGGTGCCAGAAGCTTGCAAATGATCCCCTGAAAGGTTTGGCACTCGAAACAGAAGGCTTTTTATCACAGGACAAGAAATCAGCCCTCAAAAACTTAACCGGAAGAAAATATTTTTTTAAAAAAAATCCCTAAGTCCCGGGGTCACAATTTCAGCAAAAATCTGACTTTTGGCAATTCACTCAAAAATGGTGCCAGAAGCTTGCAAATGATCCCCTGAAAGCTTTGGCGATGGAAACAGAAGGCTTTTTATCACAGGACAAGAAATCAGCCCTCAAAAACTTAACCGGCAGAAAATATTTTTTTGAAAAAATCTCTAAGCCCCGGGGTCACAATTTCAGCAAAAAACTTACTTTTGGCAATTCACTCAAAAATGGTGCCAGAAGGTTGCAAATGATCCCCTGAAAGCTTTGGCGATGGAAACAGAAGGCTTTTTATCACAGGACAAGAAATCAGCCTTCAAAAACTTAACCGGCAGAAAATATTTTTTTGAAAAAATCCCTAAGCCCCGGGGTCACAATTTCAGCAAAAATCTGACTTTTGGCAATTCACTCAAAAATGTTGCCAGAAGCTTGCAAATGATCCCCTGAAAGCTTTGGCGATGGAAACAGAAGGCTTTTTATCACAGGACAAGAAATCAGCCCTCAAAAACATAACCAGCAGAAAATATTTTTTTGAAAAAATCCCTAAGCCCCGGGGTCACAATTTCAGCAAAAATCTGACTTTTGGCAATTCACTCAAAAATGGTGCCAGAAGCTTGCAAATGATCCCCTGAAAGCTTTGGCGATGGAAACAGAAGGCTTTTTATCACAGGACAAGAAATCAGCCCTCAAAAACTTAACCGGCAGAAAATATTTTTTTGAAAAAATCCCTAAGCCCCGGGGTCACAATTTCAGCAAAAATCTGCTTTTGGCAGTTCACTCAAAAATGGTGCCAGAAGCTTGCAAATATTCCCCTGAAAGGTTTGGCACTCGAAACAGAAGGCTTTTTATCACAGGACAAGAAATCAGCCCTCAAAAACTTAAACGGCAGAAAATATTTTTTTGAAAAAATCTCTAAGCCCCGGGGTCACAATTTCAGCAAAAATCTGACTTTTGGCAATTCACTCAAAAATGGTGCCAGAAGGTTGCAAATGATCCCCTGAAAGTTTTGGCGATGGAAACAGAAGGCTTTTTATCACAGGACAAGAAATCAGCCCTCAAAAACTTAAGCGGCAGAAAATATTTTTTTGAAAAAATCCCTAAGCCCCGGGGTCACAATTTCAGCAAAAATCTGACTTTTGGCAATTCACTCAAAAATGGTGCCAGAAGCTTGCAAATGATCCCCTGAAAGGTTTGGCACTCGAAACAGAAGGCTTTTTATCACAGGACAAGAAATCAGCCCTCAAAAACTTAACCGGCAGAAAATATTTTTTTGAAAAAATCCCTTAGCCCCGGGGTCACAATTTCAGCAAAAATCTGACTTTTGGCAGTTCACTCAAAAATGGTGCCAGAAGCTTGCAAATGATTCCCTGAAAGCTTTGGCGATGGAAACAGAAGGCTTTTTATCACAGGACAAGAAATCAGCCCTCAAAAACTTAACCGGCAGAAAATATTTTTTTGAAAAAATCCCTAAGCCCCGGGGTCACAATTTCAGCAAAGATCTGACTTTTGGCAGTTCACTCAAAAATGGTTCCAAGAGCTTAAAAATGCTCCCCTGAAAGGTTTGGCACTCGAAACAGAAGGCTTTTTATCACAGGACAAGAAATCAGCCCTCAAAAACTTAAACGGCAGAAAATATTTTTTTGAAAAAATCTCTAAGCCCCGGGGTCACAATTTCAGCAAAAATCTGACTTTTGGCAATTCACTCAAAAATGGTGCCAGAAGCTTGCAAATGATCCCCTGAAAGGTTTGGCACTCGAAACAGAAGGCTTTTTATCACAGGACAAGAAATCAGCCCTCAAAAACTTAACCGGCAGAAAATATTTTTTTGAAAAAAATCCCTAAGCCCCGGGGTCACAATTTCAGCAAAAATCTGACTTTTGGCAATTCACTCAAAAATGGTGCCAGAAGCTTGCAAATGATCCCCTGAAAGCTTTGGCGATGGAAACAGAAGGCTTTTTATCACAAGACAAGAAATAAGCCCTCAAAAACTTAACCGGCAGAAAATATTTTTTTGAAAAAATCCCTAAGCCCCGGGGTCACAATTTCAGCAAAGATCTGACTTTTGGCAGTTCACTCAAAAATGGTTCCAAGAGCTTAAAAATGCTCCCCTGAAAGCTTTGGCGATGGAAACAGAAGGCTTTTTATCACAGGACAAGAAATCAGCCCTCAAAAACTTAAACGGCAGAAAATATTTTTTTGAAAAAATCTCTAAGCCCCGGGGTCACAATTTCAGCAAAAATCTGACTTTTGGCAATTCACTCAAAAATGGTGCCAGAAGCTTGCAAATGATCCCCTGAAAGCTTTGGCGATGGAAACAGAAGGCTTTTTATCACAGGACAAGAAATCAGCCCTCAAAAACTTAACCGGCAGAAAATATTTTTTTGAAAAAATCCCTTAGCCCCGGGGTCACAATTTCAGCAAAAATCTGACTTTTGGCAGTTCACTCAAAAATGGTGCCAGAAGCTTGCAAATGATCCCCTGAAAGCTTTGGCGAGGGAAACAGAAGGCTTTTTATCACAGGACAAGAAATCAGCCCTCAAAAACTTAACCGGCAGAAAATATTTTTTTGAAAAAATCTGTAAGCCCCGGGGTCACAATTTCAGCAAAAATCTGACTTATGGCAATTCACTCAAAAATGGTGCCAGAAGCTTGCAAATGATCCCCTGAAAGGTTTGGCACTCGAAACAGAAGGCTTTTTATCACAGGACAAGAAATCAGCCCTCAAAAACTTAACCGGCAGAAAATATTTTTTTGAAAAAATCCCTAAGCCCCGGGGTCACAATTTCAGCAAAGATCTGACTTTTGGCAGTTCACTCAAAAATGGTTCCAAGAGCTTAAAAATGCTCCCCTGAAAGGTGTGGCACTCAAAACAGAAGGCTTTTTATCACAGGACAAGAAATCAGCCCTCAAAAACTTAACCGGGAGAAAATATTTTTTTGAAAAAATCCCTAAGCCCCGGGGTCACAATTTCAGCAAAAATCTGACTTTTGGCAATTCACTCAAAAATGGTGCCAGAAGCTTGCAAATGATCCCCTGAAAGCTTTGGCGATGGAAACAGAAGGCTTTTTATCACAGGACAAGAAATCAGCCCTCAAAAACTTTACCGGCAGAAAATATTTTTTTGAAAAAATCCCTAAGCCCCGGGGTCACAATTTCAGCAAAAATCTGACTTTTGGCAATTCACTCAAAAATGGTGCCAGAAGCTTGCAAATGATCCCCTGAAAGCTTTGGCGATGGAAACAGAAGGCTTTTTATCACAGGACAAGAAATCAGCCCTCAAAAAATTAACCGGCAGAAAATATTTTTTTGAAAAAATCCCTAAGCCCCGGGGTCACAATTTCAGCAAAAATCTGACTTTTGGCAATTCACTCAAAAATGGTGCCAGAAGCTTACAAATGATCCCCTGAAAGCTTTGGCGATGGAAACAGAAGGCTTTTTATCACAGGACAAGAAATCAGCCCTCAAAAACTTAACCAGCAGAAAATATTTTTTTGAAAAAATCCCTAAGCCCCGGGGTCACAATTTCAGCAAAAATCTGACTTTTGGCAATTCACTCAAAAATGGTGCCAGAAGCTTGCAAATGATCCCGTGAAAGGTTTGGCACTCGAAACAGAAGGCTTTTTATCACAGGACAAGAAATCAGCCCTCAAAAACTTAACCGGCAGAAAATATTTTTTTGAAAAAATCCCTAAGCCCCGGGGTCACAATTTCAGCAAAAATCTGACTTTTGGCAATTCACTCAAAAATGGTGCCAGAAGCTTGCAAATGATCCCCTGAAAGCTTTGGCGATGGAAACAGAAGGCTTTTTATCACAGGACAAGAAATCAGCCCTCAAAAACTTAACCGGCAGAAAATGTTTTTTTGAAAAAATCCCTAAGCCCCGGGGTCACAATTTCAGCAAAAATCTGACTTTTGGCAATTCACTCAAAAATGGTGCCAGAAGCTTGCAAATGATCCCCTGAAAGGTTTGGCACTCGAAACAGAAGGCTTTTTATCACAGGACAAGAAATCAGCCCTCAAAAACTTTACCGGCAGAAAATATTTTTTTGAAAAAATCCCTAAGCCCCGGGGTCACAATTTCAGCAAAGATCTGCCTTTTGGCAGTTCACTCAAAAATGGTTCCAAGAGCTTAAAAATGCTCCCCTGAAAGGTTTGGCACTCAAAACAGAAGGATTTTTATCACAGGACAAGAAATCAGCCCTCAAAAACTTAACCGGCAGAAAATATTTTTTTGAAAAAATCCCTAAGCCCCGGGGTTACAATTTCAGCAAAGATCTGACTTTTGGCAGTTCACTCAAAAATGGTTCCAAGAGCTTAAAAATGCTCCCCTGAAAGGTTTGGCACTCGAAACAGAAGGCTTTTTATCACAGGACAAGAAATCAGCCCTCAAAAACTTAACCTGCAGAAAATATTTTTTTGAAAAATCCCTAAGCCCCGGGGTCACAATTTCAGCAAAAATCTGACTTTTGGCAGTTCACTCAAACATGGTGCCAGAAGCTTGCAAATGATCCCCTGAAAGCTTTGGCGATGGAAACAGAAGGCTTTTTATCACAGGACAAGAAATCAGCCCTCAAAAACTTAACCGGCAGAAAATATTTTTTTGAAAAAATCCGTAAGCCCCGGGGTCACAATTTCAGCAAAAATCTGACTTTTGGCAATTCACTCAAAAATGGTGCCAGAAGCTTGCAAATGATCCCCTGAAAGCTTTGGCGATGGAAACAGAAGGCTTTTTATCACAGGACAAGAAATCAGCCCTCAAAAACTTAACCGGCAGAAAATATTTTTTTGAAAAAATCCCTAAGCCCCGGGGTCACAATTTCAGCAAAGATCTGACTTTTGGCAGTTCACTCAAAAATGGTTCCAAGAGCTTAAAAATGCTCCCCTGAAAGGTTTGGCACTCGAAACAGAAGGCTTTTTATCACAGGACAAGAAATCAGCCCTCAAAAACTTAACCGGCAGAAAATATTTTTTTGAAAAAATCCCTAAGCCCCGGGGTTACAATTTCAGCAAAGATCTGACTTTTGGCAGTTCACTCAAAAATGGTTCCAAGAGCTTAAAAATGCTCCCCTGAAAGGTTTGGCACTCGAAACAGAAGGCTTTTTATCACAGGACAAGAAATCAGCCCTCAAAAACTTAACCTGCAGAAAATATTTTTTTGAAAAATCCCTAAGCCCCGGGGTCACAATTTCAGCAAAAATCTGACTTTTGGCAGTTCACTCAAACATGGTGCCAGAAGCTTGCAAATGATCCCCTGAAAGCTTTGGCGATGGAAACAGAAGGCTTTTTATCACAGGACAAGAAATCAGCCCTCAAAAACTTAACCGGCAGAAAATATTTTTTTGAAAAAATCCGTAAGCCCCGGGGTCACAATTTCAGCAAAAATCTGACTTTTGGCAATTCACTCAAAAATGGTGCCAGAAGCTTGCAAATGATCCCCTGAAAGCTTTGGCGATGGAAACAGAAGGCTTTTTATCACAGGACAAGAAATCAGCCCTCAAAAACTTAACCGGCAGAAAATATTTTTTTGAAAAAATCCCTAAGCCCCGGGGTCACAATTTCAGCAAAGATCTGACTTTTGGCAGTTCACTCAAAAATGGTTCCAAGAGCTTAAAAATGCTCCCCTGAAAGGTTTGGCACTCGAAACAGAAGGCTTTTTATCACAGGACAAGAAATCAGCCCTCAAAAACTTAAACGGCAGAAAATATTTTTTTGAAAAAATCTCTAAGCCCCGGGGTCACAATTTCAGCAAAAATCTGACTTTTGGCAATTCACTCAAAAATGGTGCCAGAAGGTTGCAAATGATCCCCTGAAAGGTTTGGCACTCGAAACAGAAGGCTTTTTATCACAGGACAAGAAATCAGCCCTCAAAAACTTAACCGGCAGAAAATATTTTTTTTAAAAAAATCCCTAAGCCCCGGGGTCACAATTTCAGCAAAAATCTGACTTTTGGCAATTCACTCAAAAATGGTGCCAGAAGCTTGCAAATGATCCCCTGAAAGCTTTGGCGATGGAAACAGAAGGCTTTTTATCACAAGACAAGAAATAAGCCCTCAAAAACTTAACCGGCAGAAAATATTTTTTTGAAAAAATCCCTAAGCCCCGGGGTCACAATTTCAGCAAAGATCTGACTTTTGGCAGTTCACTCAAAAATGGTTCCAAGAGCTTAAAAATGCTCCCCTGAAAGCTTTGGCGATGGAAACAGAAGGCTTTTTATCACAGGACAAGAAATCAGCCCTCAAAAACTTAACCGGCAGAAAATATTTTTTTGAAAAAATCCCTAAGCCCCGGGGTCACAATTTCAGCAAAAATCTGACTTTTGGCAATTCACTCAAAAATGGTGCCAGAAGCTTGCAAATGCTCCCCTGAAAGCTTTGGCGATGGAAACAGAAGGCTTTTTATCACAGGACAAGAAATCAGCCCTCAAAAACTTAACCGGCAGAAAATATTTTTTTGAAAAAATCCCTAAGCCCCGGGGTTACAATTTCAGCAAAGATCTGACTTTTGGCAGTTCACTCAAAAATGGTTCCAAGAGCTTAAAAATGCTCCCCTGAAAGGTTTGGCACTCGAAACAGAAGGCTTTTTATCACAGGACAAGAAATCAGCCCTCAAAAACTTAACCGGCAGAAAATATTTTTTTGAAAAATCCCTAAGCCCCGGGGTCACAATTTCAGCAAAAATCTGACTTTTGGCAGTTCACTCAAAAATGGTGCCAGAAGGTTGCAAATGATCCCCTGAAAGCTTTGGCGATGGAAACAGAAGGCTTTTTATCACAGGACAAGAAATCAGCCCTCAAAAACTTAACCGGCAGAAAATATTTTTTTGAAAAAATCCGTAAGCCCCGGGGTCACAATTTCAGCAAAAATCTGACTTTTGGCAATTCACTCAAAAATGGTGCCAGAAGCTTGCAAATGATCCCCTGAAAGCTTTGGCGATGGAAACAGAAGGCTTTTTATCACAGGACAAGAAATCAGCCCTCAAAAACTTAACCGGCAGAAAATATTTTTTTGAAAAAATCCCTAAGCCCCGGGGTCACAATTTCAGCAAAGATCTGACTTTTGGCAGTTCACTCAAAAATGGTTCCAAGAGCTTAAAAATGCTCCCCTGAAAGGTTTGGCACTCGAAACAGAAGGCTTTTTATCACAGGACAAGAAATCAGCCCTCAAAAACTTAAACGGCAGAAAATATTTTTTTGAAAAAATCTCTAAGCCCCGGGGTCACAATTTCAGCAAAAATCTGACTTTTGGCAATTCACTCAAAAATGGTGCCAGAAGGTTGCAAATGATCCCCTGAAAGGTTTGGCACTCGAAACAGAAGGCTTTTTATCACAGGACAAGAAATCAGCCCTCAAAAACTTAACCGGCAGAAAATATTTTTTTTAAAAAAATCCCTAAGCCCCGGGGTCACAATTTCAGCAAAAATCTGACTTTTGGCAATTCACTCAAAAATGGTGCCAGAAGCTTGCAAATGATCCCCTGAAAGCTTTGGCGATGGAAACAGAAGGCTTTTTATCACAAGACAAGAAATAAGCCCTCAAAAACTTAACCGGCAGAAAATATTTTTTTGAAAAAATCCCTAAGCCCCGGGGTCACAATTTCAGCAAAGATCTGACTTTTGGCAGTTCACTCAAAAATGGTTCCAAGAGCTTAAAAATGCTCCCCTGAAAGCTTTGGCGATGGAAACAGAAGGCTTTTTATCACAGGACAAGAAATCAGCCCTCAAAAACTTAACCGGCAGAAAATATTTTTTTGAAAAAATCTCTAAGCCCCGGGGTCACAATTTCAGCAAAAAACTTACTTTTGGCAATTCACTCAAAAATGGTGCCAGAAGGTTGCAAATGATCCCCTGAAAGCTTTGGCGATGGAAACAGAAGGCTTTTTATCACAGGACAAGAAATCAGCCTTCAAAAACTTAACCGGCAGAAAATATTTTTTTGAAAAAATCCCTAAGCCCCGGGGTCACAATTTCAGCAAAAATCTGACTTTTGGCAATTCACTCAAAAATGTTGCCAGAAGCTTGCAAATGATCCCCTGAAAGCTTTGGCGATGGAAACAGAAGGCTTTTTATCACAGGACAAGAAATCAGCCCTCAAAAACTTAACCGGCAGAAAATATTTTTTTGAAAAAATCCCTAAGCCCCGGGGTCACAATTTCAGCAAAAATCTGACTTTTGGCAGTTCACTCAAAAATGGTGCCAGAAGCTTGCAAATGATCCCCTGAAAGCTTTGGCGATGGAAACAGAAGGCTTTTTATCACAGGACAAGAAATCAGCCCTCAAAAACTTAACCGGCAGAAAATATTTTTTTGAAAAAATCCCTAAGCCCCGGGGTCACAATTTCAGCAAAAATCTGACTTTTGGCAATTCACTCAAAAATGGTGCCAGAAGCTTGCAAATGATCCCCTGAAAGCTTTGGCGATGGAAACAGAAGGCTTTTTATCACAGGACAAGAAATCAGCCCTCAAAAACTTAACCGGCAGAAAATATTTTTTTGAAAAAATCCTTAAGGCCCGGGGTCACAATTTCAGCAAAACTCTGACTTTTGGCAGTTCACTCAAAAATGGTTCCAAGAGCTTAAAAATGCTCCCCTGAAAGCTTTGGCGATGGAAACAGAAGGCTTTTTATCACAGGACAAGAAATCAGCCCTCAAAAACTTAACCGGCAGAAAATATTTTTTTGAAAAAATCCCTAAGCCCCGGGGTCACAATTTCAGCAAAAATCTGACTTTTGGCAATTCACTCAAAAATGGTGCCAGAAGCTTGCAAATGCTCCCCTGAAAGCTTTGGCGATGGAAACAGAAGGCTTTTTATCACAGGACAAGAAATCAGCCCTCAAAAACTTAACCGGCAGAAAATATTTTTTTGAAAAAATCCCTAAGCCCCGGGGTTACAATTTCAGCAAAGATCTGACTTTTGGCAGTTCACTCAAAAATGGTTCCAAGAGCTTAAAAATGCTCCCCTGAAAGGTTTGGCACTCGAAACAGAAGGCTTTTTATCACAGGACAAGAAATCAGCCCTCAAAAACTTAACCGGCAGAAAATATTTTTTTGAAAAATCCCTAAGCCCCGGGGTCACAATTTCAGCAAAAATCTGACTTTTGGCAGTTCACTCAAAAATGGTGCCAGAAGGTTGCAAATGATCCCCTGAAAGCTTTGGCGATGGAAACAGAAGGCTTTTTATCACAGGACAAGAAATCAGCCCTCAAAAACTTAACCGGCAGAAAATATTTTTTTGAAAAAATCCGTAAGCCCCGGGGTCACAATTTCAGCAAAAATCTGACTTTTGGCAATTCACTCAAAAATGGTGCCAGAAGCTTGCAAATGATCCCCTGAAAGCTTTGGCGATGGAAACAGAAGGCTTTTTATCACAGGACAAGAAATCAGCCCTCAAAAACTTAACCGGCAGAAAATATTTTTTTGAAAAAATCCCTAAGCCCCGGGGTCACAATTTCAGCAAAGATCTGACTTTTGGCAGTTCACTCAAAAATGGTTCCAAGAGCTTAAAAATGCTCCCCTGAAAGGTTTGGCACTCGAAACAGAAGGCTTTTTATCACAGGACAAGAAATCAGCCCTCAAAAACTTAAACGGCAGAAAATATTTTTTTGAAAAAATCTCTAAGCCCCGGGGTCACAATTTCAGCAAAAATCTGACTTTTGGCAATTCACTCAAAAATGGTGCCAGAAGGTTGCAAATGATCCCCTGAAAGGTTTGGCACTCGAAACAGAAGGCTTTTTATCACAGGACAAGAAATCAGCCCTCAAAAACTTAACCGGCAGAAAATATTTTTTTTAAAAAAATCCCTAAGCCCCGGGGTCACAATTTCAGCAAAAATCTGACTTTTGGCAATTCACTCAAAAATGGTGCCAGAAGCTTGCAAATGATCCCCTGAAAGCTTTGGCGATGGAAACAGAAGGCTTTTTATCACAAGACAAGAAATAAGCCCTCAAAAACTTAACCGGCAGAAAATATTTTTTTGAAAAAATCCCTAAGCCCCGGGGTCACAATTTCAGCAAAGATCTGACTTTTGGCAGTTCACTCAAAAATGGTTCCAAGAGCTTAAAAATGCTCCCCTGAAAGCTTTGGCGATGGAAACAGAAGGCTTTTTATCACAGGACAAGAAATCAGCCCTCAAAAACTTAACCGGCAGAAAATATTTTTTTGAAAAAATCTCTAAGCCCCGGGGTCACAATTTCAGCAAAAAACTTACTTTTGGCAATTCACTCAAAAATGGTGCCAGAAGGTTGCAAATGATCCCCTGAAAGCTTTGGCGATGGAAACAGAAGGCTTTTTATCACAGGACAAGAAATCAGCCTTCAAAAACTTAACCGGCAGAAAATATTTTTTTGAAAAAATCCCTAAGCCCCGGGGTCACAATTTCAGCAAAAATCTGACTTTTGGCAATTCACTCAAAAATGTTGCCAGAAGCTTGCAAATGATCCCCTGAAAGCTTTGGCGATGGAAACAGAAGGCTTTTTATCACAGGACAAGAAATCAGCCCTCAAAAACTTAACCGGCAGAAAATATTTTTTTGAAAAAATCCCTAAGCCCCGGGGTCACAATTTCAGCAAAAATCTGACTTTTGGCAGTTCACTCAAAAATGGTGCCAGAAGCTTGCAAATGATCCCCTGAAAGCTTTGGCGATGGAAACAGAAGGCTTTTTATCACAGGACAAGAAATCAGCCCTCAAAAACTTAACCGGCAGAAAATATTTTTTTGAAAAAATCCCTAAGCCCCGGGGTCACAATTTCAGCAAAAATCTGACTTTTGGCAATTCACTCAAAAATGGTGCCAGAAGCTTGCAAATGATCCCCTGAAAGCTTTGGCGATGGAAACAGAAGGCTTTTTATCACAGGACAAGAAATCAGCCCTCAAAAACTTAACCGGCAGAAAATATTTTTTTGAAAAAATCCTTAAGGCCCGGGGTCACAATTTCAGCAAAACTCTGACTTTTGGCAATTCACTCAAAAATGGTGCCAGAAGCTTACAAATGATCCCCTGAAAGCTTTGGCGATGGAAACAGAAGGCTTTTTATCACAGGACAAGAAATCAGCCCTCAAAAACTTAACCAGCAGAAAATATTTTTTTGAAAAAATCCCTAAGCCCCGGGGTCACAATTTCAGCAAAAATCTGACTTTTGGCAATTCACTCAAAAATGGTGCCAGAAGCTTGCAAATAATCCCGTGAAAGGTTTGGCACTCGAAACAGAAGGCTTTTTATCACAGGACAAGAAATCAGCCCTCAAAAACTTAACCGGCAGAAAATATTTTTTTGAAAAAATCCCTAAGCCCCGGGGTCACAATTTCAGCAAAAATCTGACTTTTGGCAATTCACTCAAAAATGGTGCCAGAAGCTTGCAAATGATCCCCTGAAAGCTTTGGCGATGGAAACAGAAGGCTTTTTATCACAGGACAAGAAATCAGCCCTCAGAAACTTAAGCGGCAAAAAATATTTTTTTGAAAAAATCCCTAAGCCCCGGGGTCACAATTTCAGCAAAAATCTGACTTTTGGCAATTCACTCAAAAATGGTGCCAGAAGCTTGCAAATGATCCCCTGAAAGGTTTGGCACTCGAAACAGAAGGCTTTTTATCACAGGACAAGAAATCAGCCCTCAAAAACTTAACCGGCAGAAAATATTTTTTTGAAAAAAATCCCTAAGCCCCGGGGTCACAATTTCAGCAAAAATCTGACTTTTGGCAATTCACTCAAAAATGGTGCCAGAAGCTTGCAAATGATCCCCTGAAAGCTTTGGCGATGGAAACAGAAGGCTTTTTATCACAAGACAAGAAATAAGCCCTCAAAAACTTAACCGGCAGAAAATATTTTTTTGAAAAAATCCCTAAGCCCCGGGGTCACATTTTCAGGAAAGATCTGACTTTTGGCAGTTCACTCAAAAATGGTTCCAGAAGCTTGCAAATGCTCCCCTGAAAGCTTTGGCGATGGAAACAGAAGGCTTTTTATCACAGGACAAGAAATCAGCCCTCAAATACTTAACCGGCAGAAAATATTTTTTTGAAAAAATCCCTAAGCCCCGGGGTCACAATTTCAGCAAAAATCTGACTTTTGGCAATTCACTCAAAAATGGTGCCAGAAGCTTGCAAATGATCCCCTGAAAGCTTTGGCGATGGAAACAGAAGGCTTTTTATCACAGGACAAGAAATCAGCCCTCAAAAACTTAACCGGCAGAAAATATTTTTTGGAAAAAATCCCTAAGCCCCGGGGTCACAATTTCAGCAAAACTCTGACTTTTGGCAATTCACTCAAAAATGGTGCCAGAAGCTTGCAAATGATCCCGTGAAAGGATTGGAACTCGAAACAGAAGGCTTTTTATCACAGGACAAGAAATCAGCCCTCAAAAACTTAACCGGCAGAAAATATTTTTTTGAAAAAATCCCTAAGCCCCGGGATCACAATTTCAGCAAAGATCTGACTTTTGGCATTTCACTCTAAAATGGTTCCAAGAGCTTAAAAATGCTCCCCTGAAAGGTTTGGCACTCGAAACAGAAGGCTTTTTATCACAGGACAAGAAATCAGCCCTCAAAAACTTAACCGGCAGAAAATATTTTTTTGAAAAAATCTCTAAGCCCCGGGGTCACAATTTCAGCAAAAATCTGACTTTTGGCAGTTCACTCAAAAATGGTGCCAGAAGGTTGCAAATGATCCCCTGAAAGGTTTGGCACTC
This sequence comes from Podarcis liolepis, assembly GCF_965112155.1. Taxonomy (NCBI): domain Eukaryota; kingdom Metazoa; phylum Chordata; class Lepidosauria; order Squamata; family Lacertidae; genus Podarcis; species Podarcis liolepis. The sequence goes on along the minus strand of NC_139571.1, from coordinate 15,325,189 downwards.
GAAACAGAAGGCTTTTTATCACAGGACAAGAAATCAGCCCTCAAAAACTTAACCGGCAGAAAATATTTTTTTGAAAAAATCCCTAAGCCCTCAGAAATCAGCCCTCAAAAACTTAACCGGTAGAAAATATTTTTTTGAAAAAATCCCTAAGCCCTGGGTCACAATTTCAGCAAAAATCTGACTTTTGGCAGTTCACTCAAAAATGGTTCCAAGAGCTTAAAAATGCTCCCCTGAAAGGTTTGGCACTCGAAACAGAAGGCTTTTTATCACAGGACATGAAATCAGCCCTCAAAAACTTAACCGGCAGAAAATATTTTTTTGAAAAAATCCCTAAGCCCCGGGGTCACAATTTCAGCAAAGATCTGACTTTTGGCATTTCACTCTAAAATGGTTCCAAGAGCTTAAAAATGCTCCCCTGAAAGGTTTGGCACTCGAAACAGAAGGCTTTTTATCACAGGACAAGAAATCAGCCCTCAAAAACTTAACCGGCAGAAAATATTTTGTTGAAAAACACCCTAAGCCCCGGGGTCACAATTTCAGCAAAAATCTGACTTTTGGCAATTCACTCAAAAATGGTGCCAGAAGCTTGCAAATGATCCCCTGAAAGCTTTGGCAATGGAAACAGAAGGCTTTTTATCACAGGACAAGAAATCAGCCCTCAAAAACTTAACCGGCAGAAAATATTTTTTTGACAAAATCCCTAAGCCCTCAGAAATCAGCCCTCAAAAATTTAACCTGTAGAAAATATTTTTTTGAAAAATTCCCTAAGCCCCGGGGTCACAATTTCAGCAAAAATCTGACTTTTGGCAGTTCACTCAAAAATGGTTCCATGGGCTTAAAAATGCTCCCCTGAAAGGTTTGGCACTCGAAACAGAAGGCTTTTTATCACAGGACATGAAATCAGCCCTCAAAAACTTAACCGGCAGAAAATATTTTTTTGAAAAAATCCCTAAGCCCCGGGGTCACAATTTCAGCAAAGATCTGACTTTTGGCAATTCACTCAAAAATGGTGCCAGAAGCTTGCAAATGATCCCGTGAAAGGATTGGAACTCGAAACAGAAGGCTTTTTATCACAGGACAAGAAATCAGCCCTCAAAAACTTAACCAGCAGAAAATATTTTTTTGAAAAAATCCCTAAGCCCCGGGGTCACAATTTCAGCAAAAATCTGACTTTTGGCAGTTCACTCAAAAATGGTTCCAAGAGCTTAAAAATGCTCCCCTGAAAGGTTTGGCACTCGAAACAGAAGGCTTTTTATCACAGGACAAGAAATCAGCCCTCAAAAACTTAACCGGCAGAAAATATTTTTTTGAAAAAATCCCTAAGCCCTCAGAAATCAGCCCTCAAAAACTTAACCGGTAGAAAATATTTTTTTGAAAAAATCGCTAAGCCCCGGGGTCACAATTTCAGCAAAAATCTGACTTTTGGCAGTTCACTCAAAAATGGTTCCAAGAGCTTAAAAATGCTCCCCTGAAAGGTTTGGCACTCGAAACAGAAGGCTTTTTATCACAGGACATGAAATCAGCCCTCAAAAACTTAACCGGCAGAAAATATTTTTTTGAAAAATTCCCTAAGCCCCGGGGTCACAATTTCAGCAAAGATCTGACTTTTGGCATTTCACTCTAAAATGGTTCCAAGAGCTTAAAAATGCTCCCCTGAAAGGTTTGGCACTCGAAACAGAAGGCTTTTTATCACAGGACAAGAAATCAGCCCTCAAAAACTTAACCGGCAGAAAATATTTTTTTGAAAAAATCTCTAAGCCCCGGGGTCACAATTTCAGCAAAAATCTGACTTTTGGCAATTCACTCAAAAATGGTGCCAGAAGCTTGAAAATGATCCCCTGAAAGCTTTGGCGATGGAAACAGAAGGCTTTTTATCACAGGACAAGAAATCAGCCCTCAAAAACTTAACCGGCAGAAAATATTTTTTTGAAAAAATCCCTAAGCCCTCAGAAATCAGCCCTCAAAAACTTAACCGGTAGAAAATATTTTTTTGAAAAAATCCTTAAGCCCCGGGGTCACAATTTCAGCAAAAATCTGACTTTTGGCAGTTCACTCAAAAATGGTTCCAAGAGCTTAAAAATGCTCCCCTGAAAGGTTTGGCACTCGAAACAGAAGGCTTTTTATCACAGGACATGAAATCAGTCCTCAAAAACTTAACCGGCAGAAAATATTTTTTTGAAAAAATCCCTAAGCCCCGGGGTCACAATTTCAGCAAAGATCTGACTTTTGGCATTTCACTCTAAAATGGTTCCAAGAGCTTTAAAATGCTCCCCTGAAAGGTTTGGCACTCGAAACAGAAGGCTTTTTATCACAGGACAAGAAATCAGCCCTCAAAAACTTAACCGGCAGAAAATATTTTTTTGAAAAAATCTCTAAGCCCCGGGGTCACAATTTCAGCAAAAATCTGACTTTTGGCAGTTCACTCAAAAATGGTGCCAGAAGGTTGCAAATGATCCCCTGAAAGGTTTGGCACTCGAAACAGAAGGCTTTTTATCACAGGACAAGAAATCAGCCCTCAAAAACTTAACCGGCAGAAAATATTTTTTTGAAAAAATCCCTAAGCCCCGGGGTCACAATTTCAGCAAAAATCTGACTTTTGGCAATTCACTCAAAAATGGTGCCAGAAGCTTGCAAATGATCCCCTGAAAGCTTTGGCGATGGAAACAGAAGGCTTTTTATCACAGGACAAGAAATCAGCCCTCAAAAACTTTACCGGCAGAAAATATTTTTTTGAAAAAATCCCTAAGCCCCGGGGTCACAATTTCAGCAAAAATCTGACTTTTCGCAATTCACTCAAAAATGGTGCCAGAAGCTTGCAAATGATCCCCTGAAAGCTTTGGCGATGGAAACAGAAGGCTTTTTATCACAGGACAAGAAATCAGCCCTCAAAAACTTAACCAGCAGAAAATATTTTTTTGAAAAAATCCCTAAGCCCCGGGGTCACAATTTCAGCAAAGATCTGACTTTTGGCATTTCACTCTAAAATGGTTCCAAGAGCTTAAAAATGCTCCCCTGAAAGCTTTGGCGATGGAAACAGAAGGCTTTTTATCACAGGACAAGAAATCAGCCCTCAAAAACTTAACCGGCAGAAAATATTTTTTTGAAAAAATCCCTAAGCCCCGGGGTCACAATTTCAGCAAAGATCTGACTTTTGGCAATTCACTCAAAAATGGTGCCAGAAGCTTGCAAATGCTCCCCTGAAAGGTTTGGCACTCGAAACAGAAGGCTTTTTATCACAGGACAAGAAATCAGCCCTCAAAAACTTAACCGGCAGAAAATATTTTTTTGAAAAAATCCCTAAGCCCCGGGGTCACAATTTCAGCAAAAATCTGACTTTTGGCAGTTCACTCAAAAATGGTGCCAGAAGCTTGCAAATGATCCCCTGAAAGCTTTGGCGATGGAAACAGAAGGCTTTTTATCACAGGACAAGAAATCAGCCCTCAAAAACTTAACCGGCAGAAAATATTTTTTTGAAAAAATCCGTAAGCCCCGGGGTCACAATTTCAGCAAAACTCTAACTTTTGGCAATTCACTCAAAAATGGTGCCAGAAGCTTACAAATGATCCCCTGAAAGCTTTGGCGATGGAAACAGAAGGCTTTTTATCACAGGACAAGAAATCAGCCCTCAAAAACTTAACCAGCAGAAAATATTTTTTTGAAAAAATCCCTAAGCCCCGGGGTCACAATTTCAGCAAAAATCTGACTTTTGGCAATTCACTCAAAAATGGTGCCAGAAGCTTGCAAATGATCCCGTGAAAGGTTTGGCACTCGAAACAGAAGGCTTTTTATCACAGGACAAGAAATCAGCCCTCAAAAACTTAACCGGCAGAAAATATTTTTTTGAAAAAATCCCTAAGCCCTCAGAAATCAGCCCTCAAAAACTTAACCGGTAGAAAATATTTTTTTGAAAAAATCCCTAAGCCCCGGGGTCACAATTTCAGCAAAAAACTGACTCTTGGCAATTCACTCAAAAATGGTGCCAGAAGCTTACAAATGATCCCCTGAAAGCTTTGGCGATGGAAACAGAAGGCTTTTTATCACAGGACAAGAAATCAGCCCTCAAAAACTTAACCGGCAGAAAATATTTTTTTGAAAAATTCCCTAAGCCCCGGGGTCACAATTTCAGCAAAAATCTGACTTTTGGCAGTTCACTCAAAAATGGTTCCAAGAGCTTAAAAATGCTCCCCTGAAAGGTTTGGCACTCGAAACAGAAGGCTTTTTATCACAGGACATGAAATCAGCCCTCAAAAACTTAACCGGCAGAAAATATTTTTTTGAAAAAATCCCTAAGCCCCGGGGTCACAATTTCAGCAAAGATCTGACTTTTGGCAATTCACTCAAAAATGGTGCCAGAAGCTTGCAAATGATCCCGTGAAAGGATTGGAACTCGAAACAGAAGGCTTTTTATAACAGGACAAGAAATCAGCCCTCAAAAACTTAACCGGCAGAAAATATTTTTTTGAAAAAATCCCTAAGCCCCGGGGTCACAATTTCAGCAAAAATCTGACTTTTGGCAATTCACTCAAAAATGGTGTCAGAAGCTTGCAAATGATCCCCTGAAAGCTTTGGCAATGGAAACAGAAGGCTTTTTATCACAGGACAAGAAATCAGCCCTCAAAAACTTAACCGGCAGAAAATATTTTTTTGAAAAAATCCCTAAGCCCCGGGGTCACAATTTCAGCAAAAATCTGACTTTTGGCAGTTCACTCAAAAATGGTTCCAAGAGCTTAAAAATGCTCCCCTGAAAGGTTTGGCACTCGAAACAGAAGGCTTTTTATCACAGGACAAGAAATCAGCCCTCAAAAACTTAACCGGCAGAAAATATTTTTTTGAAAAAATCTCTAAGCCCCGGGGTCACAATTTCAGCAAAAATCTGACTTTTGGCAATTCACTCAAAAATGGTGCCAGAAGCTTGCAAATGATCCCCTGAAAGGTTTGGCACTCGAAACAGAAGGCTTTTTATCACAGGACAAGAAATCAGCCCTCAAAAACTTAACTGGCAGAAAATATTTTTTTGAAAAAATCCCTAAAACCCGGGGTCACAATTTCAGCAAAAATCTGACTTTTGGCAATTCACTCAAAAATGGTGCCAGAAGCTTGCAAATGATCCCCTGAAAGCTTTGGCGATGGAAACAGAAGGCTTTTTATCACAGGACAAGAAATCAGCCCTCAAAAACTTAACCGGCAGAAAATATTTTTTTGAAAAAATCCCTAAGCCCTCAGAAATCAACCCTCAAAAACTTAACCGGCAGAAAATATTTTTTTGAAAAAATCCCTAAGCCCCGGGGTCACAATTTCAGCAAAAATCTGACTTTTGGCAATTCACTCAAAAATGGTGCCAGAAGCTTGCAAATGATCCCCTGAAAGCTTTGGCGATGGAAACAGAAGGCTTTTTATCACAGGACAAGAAATCAGCCCTCAAAAACTTAACCGGCAGAAAATATTTTTTTGAAAAAATCCCTAAGCCCCGGGGTCACAATTTCAGCAAAAAAGTGACTTTTGGCAATTCACTCAAAAATGGTGCCAGAAGGTTGCAAATGATCCCCTGAAAGCTTTGGCGAAGGAAACAGAAGGCTTTTTATCACAGGACAAGAAATCAGCCCTCAAAAACTTAACCGGCAGAAAATATTTTTTTGAAAAAATCCCTAAGCCCTCAGAAATCAGCCCTCAAAAACTTAACCGGTAGAAAATATTTTTTTGAAAAATTCCCTAAGCCCCGGGGTCACAATTTCAGCAAAAATCTGACTTTTGGCAGTTCACTCAAAAATGGTTCCAAGAGCTTAAAAATGCTCCCCTGAAAGGTTTGGCACTCGAAACAGAAGGCTTTTTATCACAGGACATGAAATCAGCCCTCAAAAACTTAACCGGCAGAAAATATTTTTTTGAAAAAATCCCTAAGCCCCGGGGTCACAATTTCAGCAAAGATCTGACTTTTGGCAATTCACTCAAAAATGGTGCCAGAAGCTTGCAAATGATCCCGTGAAAGGATTGGAACTCGAAACAGAAGGCTTTTTATCACAGGACAAGAAATCAGCCCTCAAAAACTTAACCGGCAGAAAATATTTTTTTGAAAAAATCCCTAAGCCCCGGGGTCACAATTTCAGCAAAAATCTGACTTTTGGCAATTCACTCAAAAATGGTGTCAGAAGCTTGCAAATGATCCCCTGAAAGCTTTGGCAATGGAAACAGAAGGCTTTTTATCACAGGACAAGAAATCAGCCCTCAAAAACTTAACCGGCAGAAAATATTTTTTTGAAAAAATCCCTAAGCCCCGGGGTCACAATTTCAGCAAAAATCAGACTTTTGGCAGTTCACTCAAAAATGGTTCCAAGAGCTTAAAAATGCTCCCCTGAAAGGTTTGGCACTCGAAACAGAAGGCTTTTTATCACAGGACAAGAAATCAGCCCTCAAAAACTTAACCGGCAGAAAATATTTTTTTGAAAAAATCTCTAAGCCCCGGGGTCACAATTTCAGCAAAAATCTGACTTTTGGCAATTCACTCAAAAATGGTGCCAGAAGCTTGCAAATGATCCCCTGAAAGGTTTGGCACTCGAAACAGAAGGCTTTTTATCACAGGACAAGAAATCAGCCCTCAAAAACTTAACTGGCAGAAAATATTTTTTTGAAAAAATCCCTAAAACCCGGGGTCACAATTTCAGCAAAAATCTGACTTTTGGCAATTCACTCAAAAATGGTGCCAGAAGCTTGCAAATGATCCCCTGAAAGCTTTGGCGATGGAAACAGAAGGCTTTTTATCACAGGACAAGAAATCAGCCCTCAAAAACTTAACCGGCAGAAAATATTTTTTTGAAAAAATCCCTAAGCCCTCAGAAATCAACCCTCAAAAACTTAACCGGCAGAAAATATTTTTTTGAAAAAATCCCTAAGCCCCGGGGTCACAATTTCAGCAAAAATCTGACTTTTGGCAATTCACTCAAAAATGGTGCCAGAAGCTTGCAAATGATCCCCTGAAAGCTTTGGCGATGGAAACAGAAGGCTTTTTATCACAGGACAAGAAATCAGCCCTCAAAAACTTATCCGGCAGAAAATATTTTTTTGAAAAAATCCCTAAGCCCCGGGGTCACAATTTCAGCAAAAAAGTGACTTTTGGCAATTCACTCAAAAATGGTGCCAGAAGGTTGCAAATGATCCCCTGAAAGCTTTGGCGAAGGAAACAGAAGGCTTTTTATCACAGGACAAGAAATCAGCCCTCAAAAACTTAACCGGCAGAAAATATTTTTTTGAAAAAATCCCTAAGCCCCGGGGTCACAATTTCAGCAAAGATCTGACTTTTGGCAATTCACTCAAAAATGGTGCCAGAAGCTTGCAAATGCTCCCCTGAAAGGTTTGGCACTCGAAACAGAAGGCTTTTTATCACAGGACAAGAAATCAGCCCTCAAAAACTTAACCGGCAGAAAATATTTTTTTGAAAAAATCCCTAAGCCCCGGGGTCACAATTTCAGCAAAACTCTGACTTTTGGCAATTCACTCAAAAATGGTGCCAGAAGCGTACAAATGATCCCCTGAAAGCTTTGGCGATGGAAACAGAAGGCTTTTTATCACAGGACAAGAAATCAGCCCTCAAAAACTTAACCAGCAGAAAATATTTTTTTGAAAAAATCCCTAAGCCCCGGGGTCACAATTTCAGCAAAAATCTGACTTTTGGCAATTCACTCAAAAATGGTGCCAGAAGCTTGCAAATGATCCCGTGAAAGGTTTGGCACTCGAAACAGAAGGCTTTTTATCACAGGACAAGAAATCAGCCCTCAAAAACTTAACCGGCAGAAAATATTTTTTTGAAAAAATCCCTAAGCCCTCAGAAATCAGCCCTCAAAAACTTAACCGGTAGAAAATATTTTTTTGAAAAAATCCCTAAGCCCCGGGGTCACAATTTCAGCAAAAAACTGACTCTTGGCAATTCACTCAAAAATGGTGCCAGAAGCTTACAAATGATCCCCTGAAAGCTTTGGCGATGGAAACAGAAGGCTTTTTATCACAGGACAAGAAATCAGCCCTCAAAAACTTAACCGGCAGAAAATATTTTTTTGAAAAAATCCCTAAGCCCCGGGGTCACAATTTCAGCAAAAATCTGACTTTTGGCAGTTCACTCAAAAATGGTGCCAGAAGCTTGCAAATGATCCCCTGAAAGCTTTGGCGATGGAAACAGAAGGCTTTTTATCACAGGACAAGAAATCAGCCCTCAAAAACTTAACCAGCAGAAAATATTTTTTTGAAAAAATCCCTAAGCCCCGGGGTCACAATTTCAGCAAAAATCTGACTTTTGGCAATTCACTCAAAAATGGTGCCAGAAGCTTGCAAATGATCCCGTGAAAGGTTTGGCACTCGAAACAGAAGGCTTTTTATCACAGGACAAGAAATCAGCCCTCAAAAACTTAACCGGCAGAAAATATTTTTTTGAAAAAATCCCTAAGCCCTCAGAAATCAGCCCTCAAAAACTTAACCGGTAGAAAATATTTTTTTGAAAAAATCCCTAAGCCCCGGGGTCACAATTTCAGCAAAAAACTGACTCTTGGCAATTCACTCAAAAATGGTGCCAGAAGCTTACAAATGATCCCCTGAAAGCTTTGGCGATGGAAACAGAAGGCTTTTTATCACAGGACAAGAAATCAGCCCTCAAAAACTTAACCGGCAGAAAATATTTTTTTGAAAAAATCCCTAAGCCCCGGGGTCACAATTTCAGCAAAAATCTGACTTTTGGCAGTTCACTCAAAAATGGTGCCAGAAGCTTGCAAATGATCCCCTGAAAGCTTTGGCGATGGAAACAGAAGGCTTTTTATCACAGGACAAGAAATCAGCCCTCAAAAACTTAACCGGCAGAAAATATTTTTTTGAAAAAATCCGTAAGCCCCGGGGTCACAATTTCAGCAAAACTCTAACTTTTGGCAATTCACTCAAAAATGGTGCCAGAAGCTTACAAATGATCCCCTGAAAGCTTTGGCGATGGAAACAGAAGGCTTTTTATCACAGGACAAGAAATCAGCCCTCAAAAACTTAACCAGCAGAAAATATTTTTTTGAAAAAATCCCTAAGCCCCGGGGTCACAATTTCAGCAAAAATCTGACTTTTGGCAGTTCACTCAAAAATGGTTCCAAGGGCTTAAAAATGCTCCCCTGAAAGGTTTGGCACTCGAAACAGAAGGCTTTTTATCACAGGACAAGAAATCAGCCCTCAAAAACTTCAACGGCAGAAAATATTTTTTTGAAAAACACCCTAAGCCCCGGGGTCACAATTTCAGCAAAAATCTGAATTTTGGCAATTCACTCAAAAATGGTGCCAGAAGTTTGCAAATGATCCCCTGAAAGCTTTGGCGATGGAAACAGAAGGCTTTTTATCACAGGACAAGAAATCAGCCCTCAAAAACTTAACCGGCAGAAAATATTTTTTTGAAAAAATCCCTAAGCCCTCAGAAATCAGCCCTCAAAAATTTAACCTGTAGAAAATATTTTTTTGAAAAATTCCCTAAGCCCCGGGGTCACAATTTCAGCAAAAATCTGACTTTTGGCAGTTCACTCAAAAATGGTTCCAAGAGCTTAAAAATGCTCCCCTGAAAGGTTTGGCACTCGAAACAGAAGGCTTTTTATCACAGGACATGAAATCAGCCCTCAAAAACTTAACCGGCAGAAAATATTTTTTTGAAAAAATCCCTAAGCCCCGGGGTCACAATTTCAGCAAAGATCTGACTTTTGGCAATTCACTCAAAAATGGTGCCAGAAGCTTGCAAATGATCCCGTGAAAGGATTGGAACTCGAAACAGAAGGCTTTTTATAACAGGACAAGAAATCAGCCCTCAAAAACTTAACCGGCAGAAAATATTTTTTTGAAAAAATCCCTAAGCCCCGGGGTCACAATTTCAGCAAAAATCTGACTTTTGGCAATTCACTCAAAAATGGTGTCAGAAGCTTGCAAATGATCCCCTGAAAGCTTTGGCAATGGAAACAGAAGGCTTTTTATCACAGGACAAGAAATCAGCCCTCAAAAACTTAACCGGCAGAAAATATTTTTTTGAAAAAATCCCTAAGCCCCGGGGTCACAATTTCAGCAAAAATCTGACTTTTGGCAGTTCACTCAAAAATGGTTCCAAGAGCTTAAAAATGCTCCCCTGAAAGGTTTGGCAATCGAAACAGAAGGCTTTTTATCACAGGACAAGAAATCAGCCCTCAAAAACTTAACCGGCAGAAAATATTTTTTTGAAAAAATCTCTAAGCCCCGGGGTCACAATTTCAGCAAAAATCTGACTTTTGGCAATTCACTCAAAAATGGTGCCAGAAGCTTGCAAATGATCCCCTGAAAGGTTTGGCACTCGAAACAGAAGGCTTTTTATCACAGGACAAGAAATCAGCCCTCAAAAACTTAACTGGCAGAAAATATTTTTTTGAAAAAATCCCTAAAACCCGGGGTCACAATTTCAGCAAAAATCTGACTTTTGGCAATTCACTCAAAAATGGTGCCAGAAGCTTGCAAATGATCCCCTGAAAGCTTTGGCGATGGAAACAGAAGGCTTTTTATCACAGGACAAGAAATCAGCCCTCAAAAACTTAACCGGCAGAAAATATTTTTTTGAAAAAATCCCTAAGCCCTCAGAAATCAACCCTCAAAAACTTAACCGGCAGAAAATATTTTTTTGAAAAAATCCCTAAGCCCCGGGGTCACAATTTCAGCAAAAATCTGACTTTTGGCAATTCACTCAAAAATGGTGCCAGAAGCTTGCAAATGATCCCCTGAAAGCTTTGGCGATGGAAACAGAAGGCTTTTTATCACAGGACAAGAAATCAGCCCTCAAAAACTTAACCGGCAGAAAATATTTTTTTGAAAAAATCCCTAAGCCCCGGGGTCACAATTTCAGCAAAAAAGTGACTTTTGGCAATTCACTCAAAAATGGTGCCAGAAGGTTGCAAATGATCCCCTGAAAGCTTTGGCGAAGGAAACAGAAGGCTTTTTATCACAGGACAAGAAATCAGCCCTCAAAAACTTAACCGGCAGAAAATATTTTTTTGAAAAAATCCCTAAGCCCTCAGAAATCAGCCCTCAAAAACTTAACCGGTAGAAAATATTTTTTTGAAAAATTCCCTAAGCCCCGGGGTCACAATTTCAGCAAAAATCTGACTTTTGGCAGTTCACTCAAAAATGGTTCCAAGAGCTTAAAAATGCTCCCCTGAAAGGTTTGGCACTCGAAACAGAAGGCTTTTTATCACAGGACATGAAATCAGCCCTCAAAAACTTAACCGGCAGAAAATATTTTTTTGAAAAAATCCCTAAGCCCCGGGGTCACAATTTCAGCAAAGATCTGACTTTTGGCAATTCACTCAAAAATGGTGCCAGAAGCTTGCAAATGATCCCGTGAAAGGATTGGAACTCGAAACAGAAGGCTTTTTATCACAGGACAAGAAATCAGCCCTCAAAAACTTAACCGGCAGAAAATATTTTTTTGAAAAAATCCCTAAGCCCCGGGGTCACAATTTCAGCAAAAATCTGACTTTTGGCAATTCACTCAAAAATGGTGTCAGAAGCTTGCAAATGATCCCCTGAAAGCTTTGGCAATGGAAACAGAAGGCTTTTTATCACAGGACAAGAAATCAGCCCTCAAAAACTTAACCGGCAGAAAATATTTTTTTGAAAAAATCCCTAAGCCCCGGGGTCACAATTTCAGCAAAAATCAGACTTTTGGCAGTTCACTCAAAAATGGTTCCAAGAGCTTAAAAATGCTCCCCTGAAAGGTTTGGCACTCGAAACAGAAGGCTTTTTATCACAGGACAAGAAATCAGCCCTCAAAAACTTAACCGGCAGAAAATATTTTTTTGAAAAAATCTCTAAGCCCCGGGGTCACAATTTCAGCAAAAATCTGACTTTTGGCAATTCACTCAAAAATGGTGCCAGAAGCTTGCAAATGATCCCCTGAAAGGTTTGGCACTCGAAACAGAAGGCTTTTTATCACAGGACAAGAAATCAGCCCTCAAAAACTTAACTGGCAGAAAATATTTTTTTGAAAAAATCCCTAAAACCCGGGGTCACAATTTCAGCAAAAATCTGACTTTTGGCAATTCACTCAAAAATGGTGCCAGAAGCTTGCAAATGATCCCCTGAAAGCTTTGGCGATGGAAACAGAAGGCTTTTTATCACAGGACAAGAAATCAGCCCTCAAAAACTTAACCGGCAGAAAATATTTTTTTGAAAAAATCCCTAAGCCCTCAGAAATCAACCCTCAAAAACTTAACCGGCAGAAAATATTTTTTTGAAAAAATCCCTAAGCCCCGGGGTCACAATTTCAGCAAAAATCTGACTTTTGGCAATTCACTCAAAAATGGTGCCAGAAGCTTGCAAATGATCCCCTGAAAGCTTTGGCGATGGAAACAGAAGGCTTTTTATCACAGGACAAGAAATCAGCCCTCAAAAACTTATCCGGCAGAAAATATTTTTTTGAAAAAATCCCTAAGCCCCGGGGTCACAATTTCAGCAAAAAAGTGACTTTTGGCAATTCACTCAAAAATGGTGCCAGAAGGTTGCAAATGATCCCCTGAAAGCTTTGGCGAAGGAAACAGAAGGCTTTTTATCACAGGACAAGAAATCAGCCCTCAAAAACTTAACCGGCAGAAAATATTTTTTTGAAAAAATCCCTAAGCCCTCAGAAATCAGCCCTCAAAAACTTAACCGGTAGAAAATATTTTTTTGAAAAAATCCCTAAGCCCCGGGGTCACAATTTCAGCAAAAATCTGACTTTTGGCAGTTCACTCTAAAATGGTTCCAAGAGCTTAAAAATGCTCCCCTGAAAGGTTTGGCACTCGAAACAGAAGGCTTTTTATCACAGGACAAGAAATCAGCCCTCAAAAACTTAACCGGAAGAAAATATTTTTTTGAAAAAATCTCTAAGCCCCGGGGTCACAATTTCAGCAAAAATCTGACTTTTGGCAGTTCACTCAAAAATGGTGCCAGAAGGTTGCAAATGATCCCCTGAAAGGTTTGGCACTCGAAACAGAAGGCTTTTTATCACAGGACAAGAAATCAGCCCTCAAAAACTTAACCGGCAGAAAATATTTTTTTGAAAAAATCCCTAAGCCCCGGGGTCACAATTTCAGCAAAAATCTGACTTTTGGCAGTTCACTCTAAAATGGTTCCAAGAGCTTAAAAATGCTCCCCTGAAAGGTTTGGCACTCGAAACAGAAGGCTTTTTATCACAGGACAAGAAATCAGCCCTCAAAAACTTAACCGGAAGAAAATATTTTTTTGAAAAAATCTCTAAGCCCCGGGGTCACAATTTCAGCAAAAATCTGACTTTTGGCAATTCACTCAAAAATGGTACCAGAAGCTTGCAAATGATCCCCTGAAAGCTTTGGCGATGGAAACAGAAGGCTTTTTATCACAGGACAAGAAATCAGCCCTCAAAAACTAAACCGGCAGAAAATATTTTTTTGAAAAAATCCCTAAGCCCCGGGGTCACAATTTCAGCAAAAATCTGACTTTTGGCAATTCACTCAAAAATGGTGCCAGAAGCTTGCAAATGATCCCCTGACAGGTTTGGCACTCGAAACAGAAAGCTTTTTATCACAGGACAAGAAATCAGCCCTCAAAAACTTAACCGGCAGAAAATATTTTTTTGAAAAAATCCCTAAGCCCCGGGGTCACAATTTCAACAAAGATCTGACTTTTGGCAATTCACTCAAAAATTGTCCAGAAGCTTGCAAATGCTCCCCTGAAAGGTTTGGCACTCGAAACAGAAGGCTTTTTATCACAGGACAAGAAATCAGCCCTCAAAAACTTAACCGGCAGAAAATATTTTTTTGAAAAAATCCCTAAGCCCCGGGGTCACAATTTCAGCAAAAATCTGACTTTTGGCAATTCACTCAAAAATGGTGCCAGAAGCTTGCAAATGATCCCCTGAAAGCTTTGGCACTCGAAACAGAAGGCTTTTTATCACAGGAAAAGAAATCAGCCCTCAAAAACCTAACGGGCAGAAAATATTTTTTTGAAAAAATCCTTAAGGCCCGGTTCACAATTTCAGCAAAACTCTGACTTTTGGCAATTCACTCAAAAATGGTGCCAGAAGCTTACAAATGATCCCCTGAAAGCTTTGGCGATGGAAACAGAAGGCTTTTTATCACAGGACAAGAAATCAGCCCTCAAAAACATAACCGGCAGAAAATATTTTTTTGAAAAAATCCCTAAGCCCCGGGGTCACAATTTCAGCAAAAATCTGACTTTTGGCAATTCACTCAAAAATGGTGCCAGAAGCTTGCAAATGATCCCCTGAAAGCTTTGGCGATGGAAACAGAAGGCTTTTTATCACAGGACAAGAAATCAGCCCTCAAAAACTTAACCGGCAGAAAATATTTTTTTGAAAAAATCCCTAAGCCCCGGGGTCACAATTTCAGCAAAAATCTGACTTTTGGCAGTTCACTCAAAAATGGTGCCAGAAGCTTGCAAATGATCCCCTGAAAGCTTTGGCGATGGAAACAGAAGGCTTTTTATCACAGGACAAGAAATCAGCCCTCAAAAACTTAACCGGCAGAAAATATTTTTTTGAAAAAATCCCTAAGCCCCGGGGTCACAATTTCAGCAAAACTCTGACTTTTGGCAATTCACTCAAAAATGGTGCCAGAAGCTTGCAAATGATCCCCTGAAAGCTTTGGCGATGGAAACAGAAGGCTTTTTATCAAAGGACAAGAAATCAGCCCTCAAAAACTTAACCGGAAGAAAATATTTTTTTGAAAAAATCTCTAAGCCCCGGGGTCACAATTTCAGCAAAGATCTGACTTTTGGCATTTCACTCTAAAATGGTTCCAAGAGCTTAAAAATGCTCCCCTGAAAGGTTTGGCACTCGAAACAGAAGGCTTTTTATCACAGGACAAGAAATCAGCCCTCAAAAACTTAACCGGCAGAAAATATTTTTTTGAAAAAATCTCTAAGCCCCGGGGTCACAATTTCAGCAAAAATCTGACTTTTGGCAATTCACTCAAAAATGGTGCCAGAAGGTTGCAAATGATCCCCTGAAAGGTTTGGCACTCGAAACAGAAGGATTTTTATCACAGGACAAGAAATCAGCCCTCAAAAACTTAACCGGCAGAAAATATTTTTTTGAAAAAATCCCTAAGCCCCGGGGTCACAATTTCAGCAAAAATCTGACTTTTGGCAATTCACTCAAAAATGGTGCCAGAAGCTTGCAAATGATCCCCTGAAAGGTTTGGCACTCGAAACAGAAGGCTTTTTATCACAGGACAAGAAATCAGCCCTCAAAAACTTAACCGGCAGAAAATATTTTTTTGAAAAAATCCCTAAGCCCCGGGGTCACAATTTCAGCAAAAATCTGACTTTTGGCAATTCACTCAAAAATGGTGCCAGAAGCTTGCAAATGATCCCCTGAAAGCTTTGGCGATGGAAACAGAAGGCTTTTTATCACAGGAAAAGAAATCAGCCCTCAAAAACTTAACCGGCAGAAAATATTTTTTTGAAAAAATCCTTAAGGCCCGGTTCACAATTTCAGCAAAACTCTGACTTTTGGCAATTCACTCAAAAATGGTGCCAGAAGCTTACAAATGATCCCCTGAAAGCTTTGGCGATGGAAACAGAAGGCTTTTTATCACAGGACAAGAAATCAGCCCTCAAAAACTTAACCAGCAGAAAATATTTTTTTGAAAAAATCCCTAAGCCCCGGGGTCACAATTTCAGCAAAAATCTGACTTTTGGCAATTCACTCAAAAATGGTGCCAGAAGCTTGCAAATGATCCCGTGAAAGGTTTGGCACTCGAAACAGAAGGCTTTTTATCACAGGACAAGAAATCAGCCCTCAAAAACTTAACCGGCAGAAAATATTTTTTTGAAAAAATCCCTAAGCCCCGGGGTCACAATTTCAGCAAAAATCTGACTTTTGGCAATTCACTCAAAAATGGTCCAGAAGCTTGCAAATGATCCCCTGAAAGCTTTGGCGATGGAAACAGAAGGCTTTTTATCACAGGACAAGAAATCAGCCCTCAAAAACGTAACCGGCAGAAAATATTTTTTTGAAAAAATCCCTAAGCCCCGGGGTCACAATTTCAGCAAAAATCTGACTTTTGGCAATTCACTCAAAAATGGTGCAAGAAGCTTGCAAATGATCCCGTGAAAGGTTTGGCACTCGAAACAGAAGGCTTTTTATCACAGGACAAGAAATCAGCCCTCAAAAACTTAACCGGCAGAAAATATTTTTTTGAAAAAATCCGTAAGCCCCGGGGTCACAATTTCAGCAAAAATCTGACTTTTGGCAATTCACTCAAAAATGGTGCCAGAAGCTTGCAAATGATCCCCTGAAAGCTTTGGCGATGGAAACAGAAGGCTTTTTATCACAGGACAAGAAATCAGCCCTCAAAAACTTAACCGGCAGAAAATATTTTTTTGAAAAAATCCCTAAGCCCCGGGGTCACAATTTCAGCAAAAATCTGACTTTTGGCAATTCACTCAAAAATGGTGCCAGAAGCTTGAAAATGATCCCCTGAAAGGTTTGGCACTCGAAACAGAAGGCTTTTTATCACAGGACAAGAAATCAGCCCTCAAAAACTTAACCGGCAGAAAATATTTTTTTGAAAAAATCCCTAAGCCCTCAGAAATCAGCCCTCAAAAACTTAACCGGCAGAAAATATTTTTTTGAAAAAATCCCTAAGCCCCGGGGTCACATTTCAGCAAAAATCTGACTTTTGGCAGTTCACTCTAAAATGGTTCCAAGAGCTTAAAAATGCTCCCCTGAAAGGTTTGGCACTCGAAACAGAAGGATTTTTATCACAGGACAAGAAATCAGCCCTCAAAAACTTAACCGGCAGAAAATATTTTTTTGAAAAAATCCCTAAGCCCCGGGGTCACAATTTCAGCAAAAATCTGACTTTTGGCAATTCACTCAAAAATGGTGCCAGAAGCTTGCAAATGATCCCCTGAAAGCTTTGGCGATGGAAACAGAAGGCTTTTTATCACAGGACAAGAAATCAGCCCTCAAAAACTTAACCGGCAGAAAATATTTTTTTGAAAAAATCCCTAAGCCCCGGGGTCACAATTTCAGCAAAAATCTGACTTTTGGCAATTCACTCAAAAATGGTGCCAGAAGCTTACAAATGATCCCCTGAAAGCTTTGGCGAAGGAAACAGAAGGCTTTTTATCACAGGACAAGAAATCAGCCCTCAAAAACTTAACCGGCAGAAAATATTTTTTTGAAAAAATCCCTAAGCCCTCAGAAATCAGCCCTCAAAAACTTAACCGGTAGAAAATATTTTTTTGAAAAAATCCCTAAGCCCCGGGGTCACAATTTCAGCAAAAATCTGACTTTTGGCAGTTCACTCAAAAATGGTTCCAAGAGCTTAAAAATGCTCCCCTGAAAGGTTTGGCACTCGAAACAGAAGGCTTTTTATCACAGGACATGAAATCAGCCCTCAAAAACTTAACCGGCAGAAAATATTTTTTTGAAAAAATCCCTAAGCCCCGGGGTCACAATTTCAGCAAAGATCTGACTTTTGGCATTTCACTCTAAAATGGTTCCAAGAGCTTAAAAATGCTCCCCTGAAAGGTTTGGCACTCGAAACAGAAGGCTTTTTATCACAGGACAAGAAATCAGCCCTCAAAAACTTAACCGGCAGAAAATATTTTTTTGAAAAAATCTCTAAGCCACAATTTCAGCAAAAATCTGACTTTTGGCAGTTCACTCAAAAATGGTGCCAGAAGCTTGCAAATGATCCCCTGAAAGCTTTGGCGATGGAAACAGAAGGCTTTTTATCACAGGACAAGAAATCAGCCCTCAAAAACTTAACCGGCAGAAAATATTTTTTTGAAAAAATCCCTAAGCCCCAGGGTCACATTTCAGCAAAAATCTGACTTTTCGCAATTCACTCAAAAATGGTGCCAGAAGCTTGCAAATGATCCCCTGAAAGCTTTGGCGATGGAAACAGAAGGCTTTTTATCACAGGACAAGAAATCAGCCCTCAAAAACTTAACCAGCAGAAAATATTTTTTTGAAAAAATCCCTAAGCCCCGGGGTCACAATTTCAGCAAAAATCTGACTTTTGGCAATTCACTCAAAAATGGTGCCAGAAGCTTGCAAATGATCCCATGAAAGGTTTGGCACTCGAAACAGAAGGCTTTTTATCACAGGACAAGAAATCAGCCCTCAAAAACTTAACCGGCAGAAAATATTTTTTTGAAAAAATCCCTAAGCCCCGGGGTCACAATTTCAGCAAAGATCTGACTTTTGGCAATTCACTCAAAAATGGTGCCAGAAGCTTGCAAATGCTCCCCTGAAAGGTTTGGCACTCGAAACAGAAGGCTTTTTATCACAGGACAAGAAATCAGCCCTCAAAAACTTAACCGGCAGAAAATATTTTTTTGAAAAAATCCCTAAGCCCCGGGGTCACAATTTCAGCAAAAATCTGACTTTTGGCAATTCACTCAAAAATGGTGCCAGAAGCTTGCAAATGATCCCCTGAAAGCTTTGGCGATGGAAACAGAAGGCTTTTTATCACAGGACAAGAAATCAGCCCTCAAAAACTTAACCGGCAGAAAATATTTTTTTGAAAAAATCCTTAAGGCCCGGTTCACAATTTCAGCAAAACTCTGACTTTTGGCAATTCACTCAAAAATGGTGCCAGAAGCTTACAAATGATCCCCTGAAAGCTTTGGCGATGGAAACAGAAGGCTTTTTATCACAGGACAAGAAATCAGCCCTCAAAAACTTAACCAGCAGAAAATATTTTTTTGAAAAAATCCCTAAGCCCCGGGGTCACAATTTCAGCAAAAATCTGACTTTTGGCAATTCACTCAAAAATGGTGCCAGAAGCTTGCAAATGATCCCGTGAAAGGTTTGGCACTCGTAACAGAAGGCTTTTTATCACAGGACAAGAAATCAGCCCTCAAAAACGTAACCGGCAGAAAATATTTTTTTGAAAAAATCCCTAAGCCCCGGGGTCACAATTTCAGCAAAAATCTGACTTTTGGCAATTCACTCAAAAATGGTCCAGAAGCTTGCAAATGATCCCCTGAAAGCTTTGGCGATGGAAACAGAAGGCTTTTTATCACAGGACAAGAAATCAGCCCTCAAAAACTTAACCGGTAGAAAATATTTTTTTGAAAAAATCCTTAAGGCTCGGGGTCACAATTTCAGCAAAACTCTGACTTTTGGGAATTCACTCAAAAATGGTGCCAGAAGCTTACAAATGATCCCCTGAAAGCTTTGGCGATGGAAACAGAAGGCTTTTTATCACAGGACAAGAAATCAGCCCTCAAAAACTTAACCGGCAGAAAATATTTTTTTGAAAAAATCCCTAAGCCCCGGGGTCACAATTTCAGCAAAAATCTGACTTTTGGCAATTCACTCAAAAATGGTGCCAGAAGCTTGCAAATGATCCCGTGAAAGGTTTGGCACTCGAAACAGAAGGCTTTTTATCACAGGACAAGAAATCAGCCCTCAAAAACTTAACGGGCAGAAAATATTTTTTTGAAAAAATCCGTAAGCCCCGGGGTCACAATTTCAGCAAAAATCTGACTTTTGGCAATTCACTCAAAAATGGTGCCAGAAGGTTGCAAATGATCCCCTGAAAGCTTTGGCGATGGAAACAGAAGGCTTTTTATCACAGGACAAGAAATCAGCCCTCAAAAACTTAACCGGCAGAAAATATTTTTTTGAAAAAATCCCTAAGCCCCGGGGTCACAATTTCAGCAAAAATCTGACTTTTGGCAATTCACTCAAAAATGGTGCCAGAAGCTTGCAAATGATCCCCTGAAAGGTTTGGTGATGGAAACAGAAGGCTTTTTATCACAGGACAAGAAATCAGCCCTCAAAAACTTAACCGGCAGAAAATATTTTTTTGAAAAAATCCCTAAGCCCCGGGGTCACAATTTCAGCAAAAATCTGACTTTTGGCAGTTCACTCAAAAATGGTGCCAGAAGCTTGCAAATGATCCCCTGAAAGCTTTGGCGATGGAAACAGAAGGCTTTTTATCACAGGACAAGAAATCAGCCCTCAAAAACTTAACCGGCAGAAAATATTTTTTTGAAAAAATCCCTAAGCCCCGGGGTCACAATTTCAGCAAAAATCTGACTTTTGGCAATTCACTCAAAAATGGTGCCAGAAGCTTGCAAATGATCCCGTGAAAGGTTTGGCACTCGAAACAGAAGGCTTTTTATCACAGGACAAGAAATCAGCCCTCAAAAACTTAACCGGCAGAAAATATTTTTTTGAAAAAATCCCTAAGCCCCGGGGTCACAATTTCAGCAAAGATCTGACTTTTGGCAGTTCACTCAAAAATGGTTCGAAGAGCTTAAAAATGCTCCCCTGAAAGGTTTGGCACTCGAAACAGAAGGCTTTTTATCACAGGACAAGAAATCAGCCCTCAAAAACTTAACCGGCAGAAAATATTTTTTTGAAAAAATCTCTAAGCCCCGGGATCACAATTTCAGCAAAAAACTGACTTTTGGCAATTCACTCAAAAATGGTGCCAGAAGGTTGCAAAGGATCCCCTGAAAGGTTTGGCACTCGAAACAGAAGGCTTTTTATCACAGGACAAGAAATCAGCCCTCAAAAACTTAAACGGCAGAAAATATCTTTTTGAAAAAATCCCTAAGCCCTCAGAAATCAGCCCTCAAAAACTTAACCGGTAGAAAATATTTTTTTGAAAAAATCCCTAAGCCCCGGGGTCACAATTTCAGCAAAAATCTGACTTTTGGCAGTTCACTCAAAAATGGTTCCAAGAGCTTAAAAATGCTCCCCTGAAAGGTTTGACACTCGAAACAGAAGGCTTTTTATCACAGGACAAGAAATCAGCCCTCAAAAACTTAACCGGCAGAAAATATTTTTTTGAAAAAATCTCTAAGCCCCGGGGTCACAATTTCAGCAAAAATCTGACTTTTGGCAATTCACTCAAAAATGGTGCCAGAAGGTTGCAAATGATTCCGTGAAAGGTTTGGCACTCGAAACAGAAGGCTTTTTATCACAGGACAAGAAATCAGCCCTCAAAAACTTAACCGGGAGAAAATATCTTTTTGAAAAAATCCCTAAGCCCTCAGAAATCAGCCCTCAAAAACTTAACCGGTAGAAAATATTTTTTTGATAAAATCCCTAAGCCCCGGGGTCACAATTTCAGCAAAAATCTGACTTTTGGCAGTTCACTCAAAAATGGTTCCAAGAGCTTAAAAATGCTCCCCTGAAAGGTTTGGCACTCGAAACAGAAGGCTTTTTATCACAGGACATGAAATCAGCCCTCAAAAACTTAACCAGCAGAAAATATTTTTTTGAAAAAATCCCTAAGCCCCGGGGTCACAATTTCAGCAAAGATCTGACTTTTGGCATTTCACTCTAAAATGGTTCCAAGAGCTTAAAAATGCTCCCCTGAAAGGTTTGGCACTCGAAACAGAAGGCTTTTTATCACAGGACAAGAAATCAGCCCTCAAAAACTTAACCGGCAGAAAATATTTTTTTGAAAAAATCCCTAAGCCCCGGGGTCACAATTTCAGCAAAGATCTGACTTTTGGCAATTCACTCAAAAATGGTGCCAGAAGCTTTCAAATGCTCCCCTGAAAGGTTTGGCACTCGAAACAGAAGGCTTTTTATCACAGGACAAGAAATCAGCCCTCAAAAACTTAACCGGCAGAAAATATTTTTTTGAAAAAATCCCTAAGCCCCGGGGTCACAATTTCAGCAAAAATCTGACTTTTGGCAATTCACTCAAAAATGGTGCCAGAAGCTTGCAAATGATCCCCTGAAAGCTTTGGCGATGGAAACAGAAGGCTTTTTATCACAGGACAAGAAATCAGCCCTCAAAAACTTAACCGGCAGAAAATATTTTTTTTAAAAAAATCCCTAAGCCCCGGGGTCACAATTTCAGCAAAGATCTGACTTTTGGCATTTCACTCTAAAATGGTTCCAAGAGCTTAAAAATGCTCCCCTGAAAGGTTTGGCACTCGAAACAGAAGGCTTTTTATCACAGGACAAGAAATCAGCCCTCAAAAACTTAACCGGCAGAAAATATTTTTTTGAAAAAATCCCTAAGCCCCGGGGTCACAATTTCAGCAAAGATCTGACTTTTGGCAATTCACTCAAAAATGGTGCCAGAAGCTTTCAAATGCTCCCCTGAAAGGTTTGGCACTCGAAACAGAAGGCTTTTTATCACAGGACAAGAAATCAGCCCTCAAAAACTTAACCGGCAGAAAATATTTTTTTGAAAAAATCCCTAAGCCCCGGGGTCACAATTTCAGCAAAAATCTGACTTTTGGCAATTCACTCAAAAATGGTGCCAGAAGCTTGCAAATGATCCCCTGAAAGCTTTGGCGATGGAAACAGAAGGCTTTTTATCACAGGACAAGAAATCAGCCCTCAAAAACTTAACCGGCAGAAAATATTTTTTTGAAAAAATCCTTAAGGCCCGGTTCACAATTTCAGCAAAACTCTGACTTTTGGCAATTCACTCAAAAATGGTGCCAGAAGCTTACAAATGATCCCCTGAAAGCTTTGGCGATGGAAACAGAAGGCTTTTTATCACAGGACAAGAAATCAGCCCTCAAAAACTTAACCAGCAGAAAATATTTTTTTGAAAAAATCCCTAAGCCCCGGGGTCACAATTTCAGCAAAAATCTGACTTTTGGCAATTCACTCAAAAATGGTGCCAGAAGCTTGCAAATGATCCCGTGAAAGGTTTGGCACTCGAAACAGAAGGCTTTTTATCACAGGACAAGAAATCAGCCCTCAAAAACGTAACCGGCAGAAAATATTTTTTTGAAAAAATCCCTAAGCCCCGGGGTCACAATTTCAGCAAAAATCTGACTTTTGGCAATTCACTCAAAAATGGTCCAGAAGCTTGCAAATGATCCCCTGAAAGCTTTGGCGATGGAAACAGAAGGCTTTTTATCACAGGACAAGAAATCAGCCCTCAAAAACTTAACCGGTAGAAAATATTTTTTTGAAAAAATCCTTAAGGCTCGGGGTCACAATTTCAGCAAAACTCTGACTTTTGGGAATTCACTCAAAAATGGTGCCAGAAGCTTACAAATGATCCCCTGAAAGCTTTGGCGATGGAAACAGAAGGCTTTTTATCACAGGACAAGAAATCAGCCCTCAAAAACTTAACCGGCAGAAAATATTTTTTTGAAAAAATCCCTAAGCCCCGGGGTCACAATTTCAGCAAAAATCTGACTTTTGGCAATTCACTCAAAAATGGTGCCAGAAGCTTGCAAATGATCCCGTGAAAGGTTTGGCACTCGAAACAGAAGGCTTTTTATCACAGGACAAGAAATCAGCCCTCAAAAACTTAACGGGCAGAAAATATTTTTTTGAAAAAATCCGTAAGCCCCGGGGTCACAATTTCAGCAAAAATCTGACTTTTGGCAATTCACTCAAAAATGGTGCCAGAAGGTTGCAAATGATCCCCTGAAAGCTTTGGCGATGGAAACAGAAGGCTTTTTATCACAGGACAAGAAATCAGCCCTCAAAAACTTAACCGGCAGAAAATATTTTTTTGAAAAAATCCCTAAGCCCCGGGGTCACAATTTCAGCAAAAATCTGACTTTTGGCAATTCACTCAAAAATGGTGCCAGAAGCTTGCAAATGATCCCCTGAAAGGTTTGGCGATGGAAACAGAAGGCTTTTTATCACAGGACAAGAAATCAGCCCTCAAAAACTTAACCGGCAGAAAATATTTTTTTGAAAAAATCCCTAAGCCCCGGGGTCACAATTTCAGCAAAAATCTGACTTTTGGCAGTTCACTCAAAAATGGTGCCAGAAGCTTGCAAATGATCCCCTGAAAGCTTTGGCGATGGAAACAGAAGGCTTTTTATCACAGGACAAGAAATCAGCCCTCAAAAACTTAACCGGCAGAAAATATTTTTTTGAAAAAATCCCTAAGCCCCGGGGTCACAATTTCAGCAAAAATCTGACTTTTGGCAATTCACTCAAAAATGGTGCCAGAAGCTTGCAAATGATCCCGTGAAAGGTTTGGCACTCGAAACAGAAGGCTTTTTATCACAGGACAAGTAATCAGCCCTCAAAAACTTAACCGGCAGAAAATATTTTTTTGAAAAAATCCCTAAGCCCCGGGGTCACAATTTCAGCAAAGATCTGACTTTTGGCAGTTCACTCAAAAATGGTTCGAAGAGCTTAAAAATGCTCCCCTGAAAGGTTTGGCACTCGAAACAGAAGGCTTTTTATCACAGGAGAAGAAATCAGCCCTCAAAAACTTAACCGGCAGAAAATATTTTTTTGAAAAAATCTCTAAGCCCCGGGATCACAATTTCAGCAAAAAACTGACTTTTGGCAATTCACTCAAAAATGGTGCCAGAAGGTTGCAAAGGATCCCCTGAAAGGTTTGGCACTCGAAACAGAAGGCTTTTTATCACAGGACAAGAAATCAGCCCTCAAAAACTTAAACGGCAGAAAATATCTTTTTGAAAAAATCCCTAAGCCCTCAGAAATCAGCCCTCAAAAACTTAACCGGTAGAAAATATTTTTTTGA
This sequence comes from Podarcis liolepis, assembly GCF_965112155.1. Taxonomy (NCBI): domain Eukaryota; kingdom Metazoa; phylum Chordata; class Lepidosauria; order Squamata; family Lacertidae; genus Podarcis; species Podarcis liolepis. The sequence continues at coordinate 15,300,728 of NC_139571.1, read as the reverse complement.
AAAAATCCCTAAGCCCCGGGGTCACAATTTCAGCAAAAATCTGACTTTTGGCAGTTCACTCAAAAATGGTTCCAAGAGCTTAAAAATGCTCCCCTGAAAGGTTTGACACTCGAAACAGAAGGCTTTTTATCACAGGACAAGAAATCAGCCCTCAAAAACTTAACCGGCAGAAAATATTTTTTTGAAAAAATCTCTAAGCCCCGGGGTCACAATTTCAGCAAAAATCTGACTTTTGGCAATTCACTCAAAAATGGTGCCAGAAGGTTGCAAATGATCCCGTGAAAGGTTTGGCACTCGAAACAGAAGGCTTTTTATCACAGGACAAGAAATCAGCCCTCAAAAACTTAACCGGGAGAAAATATCTTTTTGAAAAAATCCCTAAGCCCTCAGAAATCAGCCCTCAAAAACTTAACCGGTAGAAAATATTTTTTTGATAAAATCCCTAAGCCCCGGGGTCACAATTTCAGCAAAAATCTGACTTTTGGCAGTTCACTCAAAAATGGTTCCAAGAGCTTAAAAATGCTCCCCTGAAAGGTTTGGCACTCGAAACAGAAGGCTTTTTATCACAGGACATGAAATCAGCCCTCAAAAACTTAACCAGCAGAAAATATTTTTTTGAAAAAATCCCTAAGCCCCGGGGTCACAATTTCAGCAAAGATCTGACTTTTGGCATTTCACTCTAAAATGGTTCCAAGAGCTTAAAAATGCTCCCCTGAAAGGTTTGGCACTCGAAACAGAAGGCTTTTTATCACAGGACAAGAAATCAGCCCTCAAAAACTTAACCGGCAGAAAATATTTTTTTGAAAAAATCCCTAAGCCCCGGGGTCACAATTTCAGCAAAGATCTGACTTTTGGCAATTCACTCAAAAATGGTGCCAGAAGCTTTCAAATGCTCCCCTGAAAGGTTTGGCACTCGAAACAGAAGGCTTTTTATCACAGGACAAGAAATCAGCCCTCAAAAACTTAACCGGCAGAAAATATTTTTTTGAAAAAATCCCTAAGCCCCGGGGTCACAATTTCAGCAAAAATCTGACTTTTGGCAATTCACTCAAAAATGGTGCCAGAAGCTTGCAAATGATCCCCTGAAAGCTTTGGCGATGGAAACAGAAGGCTTTTTATCACAGGACAAGAAATCAGCCCTCAAAAACTTAACCGGCAGAAAATATTTTTTTGAAAAAATCCCTAAGCCCCGGGGTCACAATTTCAGCAAAGATCTGACTTTTGGCATTTCACTCTAAAATGGTTCCAAGAGCTTAAAAATGCTCCCCTGAAAGGTTTGGCACTCGAAACAGAAGGCTTTTTATCACAGGACAAGAAATCAGCCCTCAAAAACTTAACCGGCAGAAAATATTTTTTTGAAAAAATCCCTAAGCCCCGGGGTCACAATTTCAGCAAAGATCTGACTTTTGGCAATTCACTCAAAAATGGTGCCAGAAGCTTGCAAATGCTCCCCTGAAAGGTTTGGCACTCGAAACAGAAGGCTTTTTATCACAGGACAAGAAATCAGCCCTCAAAAACTTAACCGGCAGAAAATATTTTTTTGAAAAAATCCCTAAGCCCCGGGGTCACAATTTCAGCAAAAATCTGACTTTTGGCAATTCACTCAAAAATGGTGCCAGAAGCTTGCAAATGATCCCCTGAAAGCTTTGGCGATGGAAACAGAAGGCTTTTTATCACAGGACAAGAAATCAGCCCTCAAAAACTTAACCGGCAGAAAATATTTTTTTGAAAAAATCCCTAAGCCCCGGGGTCACAATTTCAGCAAAGATCTGACTTTTGGCATTTCACTCTAAAATGGTTCCAAGAGCTTAAAAATGCTCCCCTGAAAGGTTTGGCATTCGAAACAGAAGGCTTTTTATCACAGGACAAGAAATCAGCCCTCAAAAACTTAACCGGCAGAAAATATTTTTTTGAAAAAATCCCTAAGCCCCGGGGTCACAATTTCAGCAAAGATCTGACTTTTGGCAATTCACTCAAAAATGGTGCCAGAAGCTTGCAAATGCTCCCCTGAAAGGTTTGGCACTCGAAACAGAAGGCTTTTTATCACAGGACAAGAAATCAGCCCTCAAAAACTTAACCGGCAGAAAATATTTTTTTGAAAAAATCCCTAAGCCCCGGGGTCACAATTTCAGCAAAAATCTGACTTTTGGCAATTCACTCAAAAATGGTGCCAGAAGCTTGCAAATGATCCCCTGAAAGCTTTGGCGATGGAAACAGAAGGCTTTTTATCACAGGACAAGAAATCAGCCCTCAAAAACTTAACCGGCAGAAAATATTTTTTTGAAAAAATCCTTAAGGCCCGGTTCACAATTTCAGCAAAACTCTGACTTTTGGCAATTCACTCAAAAATGGTGCCAGAAGCTTACAAATGATCCCCTGAAAGCTTTGGCGATGGAAACAGAAGGCTTTTTATCACAGGACAAGAAATCAGCCCTCAAAAACTTAACCAGCAGAAAATATTTTTTTGAAAAAATCCCTAAGCCCCGGGGTCACAATTTCAGCAAAAATCTGACTTTTGGCAATTCACTCAAAAATGGTGCCAGAAGCTTGCAAATGATCCCCTGAAAGCTTTGGCGATGGAAACAGAAGGCTTTTTATCACAGGACAAGAAATCAGCCCTCAAAAACTTAACCGGCAGAAAATATTTTTTTGAAAAAATCCTTAAGGCCCGGGGTCACAATTTCAGCAAAACTCTGACTTTTGGCAATTCACACAAAAATGGTGCCAGAAGCTTACAAATGATCCCCTGAAAGCTTTGGCGATGGAAACAGAAGGCTTTTTATCACAGGACAAGAAATCAGCCCTCAAAAACTTAACCGGCAGAAAATATTTTTTTGAAAAAATCCCTAAGCCCCGGGGTCACAATTTCAGCAAAAATCTGACTTTTGGCAATTCACTCAAAAATGGTGCCAGAAGCTTGCAAATGATCCCGTGAAAGGTTTGGCACTCGAAACAGAAGGCTTTTTATCACAGGACAAGAAATCAGCCCTCAAAAACTTAACCGGCAGAAAATATTTTTTTGAAAAAATCCCTAAGCCCCGGGGTCACAATTTCAGCAAAAATCTGACTTTTGGCAATTCACTCAAAAATGGTGCCAGAAGCTTGCAAATGATCCCCTGAAAGCTTTGGCGATGGAAACAGAAGGCTTTTTATCACAGGACAAGAAATCAGCCCTCAAAAACTTAACTGGCAGAAAATATTTTTTTGAAAAAATCCCTAAGCCCCGGGGTCACAATTTCAGCAAAAATCTGACTTTTGGCAGTTCACTCAAAAATGGTGCCAGAAGCTTGCAAATGATCCCCTGAAAGCTTTGGCGATGGAAACAGAAGGCTTTTTATCACAGGACAAGAAATCAGCCCTCAAAAACTTAACCAGCAGAAAATATTTTTTTGAAAAAATCCCTAAGCCCCGGGGTCACAATTTCAGCAAAAATCTGACTTTTGGCAATTCACTCAAAAATGGTGCCAGAAGCTTGCAAATGATCCCGTGAAAGGTTTGGCACTCGAAACAGAAGGCTTTTTATCACAGGACAAGAAATCAGCCCTCAAAAACTTAACCGGCAGAAAATATTTTTTTGAAAAAATCCCTAAGCCCCGGGGTCACAATTTCAGCAAAGATCTGACTTTTGGCAGTTCACTCAAAAATGGTTCCAAGAGCTTAAAAATGCTCCCCTGAAAGGTTTGGCACTCGAAACAGAAGGCTTTTTATCACAGGACAAGAAATCAGCCCTCAAAAACTTAACCGGCAGAAAATATTTTTTTGAAAAAATCTCTAAGCCCCGGGATCACAATTTCAGCAAAAAACTGACTTTTGGCAATTCACTCAAAAATGGTGCCAGAAGGTTGCAAAGGATCCCCTGAAAGGTTTGGCACTCGAAACAGAAGGCTTTTTATCACAGGACAAGAAATCAGCCCTCAAAAACTTAAACGGCAGAAAATATCTTTTTGAAAAAATCCCTAAGCCCTCAGAAATCAGCCCTCAAAAACTTAACCGGTAGAAAATATTTTTTTGAAAAAATCCCTAAGCCCCGGGGTCACAATTTCAGCAAAAATCTGACTTTTGGCAGTTCACTCAAAAATGGTTCCAAGAGCTTAAAAATGCTCCCCTGAAAGGTTTGGCACTCGAAACAGAAGGCTTTTTATCACAGGACATGAAATCAGCCCTCAAAAACTTAACCGGCAGAAAATATTTTTTTGAAAAAATCCCTAAGCCCCGGGGTCACAATTTCAGCAAAGATCTGACTTTTGGCATTTCACTCTAAAATGGTTCCAAGAGCTTAAAAATGCTCCCCTGAAAGGTTTGGCAGTCGAAACAGAAGGCTTTTTATCACAGGACAAGAAATCAGCCCTCAAAAACTTAACCGGCAGAAAATATTTTTTTGAAAAAATCTCTAAGCCCCGGGGTCACAATTTCAGCAAAAATCTGACTTTTGGCAATTCACTCAAAAATGGTGCCAGAAGGTTGCAAATGATCCCGTGAAAGGTTTGGCACTCGAAACAGAAGGCTTTTTATCACAGGACAAGAAATCAGCCCTCAAAAACTTAACCGGCAGAAAATATTTTTTTGAAAAAATCCCTAAGCCCCGGGGTCACAATTTCAGCAAAGATCTGACTTTTGGCAGTTCACTCAAAAATGGTTCCAAGAGCTTAAAAATGCTCCCCTGAAAGGTTTGGCACTCGAAACAGAAGGCTTTTTATCACAGGACAAGAAATCAGCCCTCAAAAACTTAACCGGCAGAAAATATTTTTTTGAAAAAATCTCTAAGCCCCGGGATCACAATTTCAGCAAAAAACTGACTTTTGGCAATTCACTCAAAAATGGTGCCAGAAGGTTGCAAAGGATCCCCTGAAAGGTTTGGCACTCGAAACAGAAGGCTTTTTATCACAGGACAAGAAATCAGCCCTCAAAAACTTAAACGGCAGAAAATATCTTTTTGAAAAAATCCCTAAGCCCTCAGAAATCAGCCCTCAAAAACTTAACCGGTAGAAAATATTTTTTTGAAAAAATCCCTAAGCCCCGGGGTCACAATTTCAGCAAAAATCTGACTTTTGGCATTTCACTCTAAAATGTTTCCAAGAGCTTAAAAATGCTCCCCTGAAAGGTTTGGCACTCGAAACAGAAGGCTTTTTATCACAGGACAAGAAATCAGCCCTCAAAAACTTAACCGGCAGAAAATATTTTTTTGAAAAAATCCCTAAGCCCCGGGGTCACAATTTCAGCAAAAATCTGACTTTTGGCAGTTCACTCAAAAATGGTGCCAGAAGCTTGCAAATGATCCCCTGAAAGCTTTGGCGATGGAAACAGACGGCTTTTTATCACAGGACAAGAAATCAGCCCTCAAAAACTTAACCAGCAGAAAATATTTTTTTGAAAAAATCCCTAAGCCCCGGGGTCACAATTTCAGCAAAAATCTGACTTTTGGCAATTCACTCAAAAATGGTGCCAGAAGCTTGCAAATGATCCCGTGAAAGGTTTGGCACTCGAAACAGAAGGCTTTTTATCACAGGACAAGAAATCAGCCCTCAAAAACTTAACCGGCAGAAAATATTTTTTTGAAAAAATCCCTAAGCCCCGGGGTCACAATTTCAGCAAAGATCTGACTTTTGGCAGTTCACTCAAAAATGGTTCCAAGAGCTTAAAAATGCTCCCCTGAAAGGTTTGGCACTCGAAACAGAAGGCTTTTTATCACAGGACAAGAAATCAGCCCTCAAAAACTTAACCGGCAGAAAATATTTTTTTGAAAAAATCTCTAAGCCCCGGGATCACAATTTCAGCAAAAAACTGACTTTTGGCAATTCACTCAAAAATGGTGCCAGAAGGTTGCAAAGGATCCCCTGAAAGGTTTGGCACTCGAAACAGAAGGCTTTTTATCACAGGACAAGAAATCAGCCCTCAAAAACTTAAACGGCAGAAAATATCTTTTTGAAAAAATCCCTAAGCCCTCAGAAATCAGCCCTCAAAAACTTAACCGCTAGAAAATATTTTTTTGAAAAAATCCCTAAGCCCCGGGGTCACAATTTCAGCAAAAATCTGACTTTTGGCAGTTCACTCAAAAATGGTTCCAAGAGCTTAAAAATGCTCCCCTGAAAGGTTTGGCACTCGAAACAGAAGGCTTTTTATCACAGGACAAGAAATCAGCCCTCAAAAACTTAACCGGCAGAAAATATTTTTTTGAAAAAATCCCTAAGCCCCGGGGTCACAATTTCAGCAAAAATCTGACTTTTGGCAGTTCACTCAAAAATGGTGCCAGAAGCTTGCAAATGATCCCCTGAAAGCTTTGGCGATGGAAACAGACGGCTTTTTATCACAGGACAAGAAATCAGCCCTCAAAAACTTAACCAGCAGAAAATATTTTTTTGAAAAAATCCCTAAGCCCCGGGGTCACAATTTCAGCAAAAATCTGACTTTTGGCAATTCACTCAAAAATGGTGCCAGAAGCTTGCAAATGATCCCGTGAAAGGTTTGGCACTCGAAACAGAAGGCTTTTTATCACAGGACAAGAAATCAGCCCTCAAAAACTTAACCGGCAGAAAATATTTTTTTGAAAAAATCCCTAAGCCCCGGGGTCACAATTTCAGCAAAGATCTGACTTTTGGCAGTTCACTCAAAAATGGTTCCAAGAGCTTAAAAATGCTCCCCTGAAAGGTTTGGCACTCGAAACAGAAGGCTTTTTATCACAGGACAAGAAATCAGCCCTCAAAAACTTAACCGGCAGAAAATATTTTTTTGAAAAAATCTCTAAGCCCCGGGATCACAATTTCAGCAAAAAACTGACTTTTGGCAATTCACTCAAAAATGGTGCCAGAAGGTTGCAAAGGATCCCCTGAAAGGTTTGGCACTCGAAACAGAAGGCTTTTTATCACAGGACAAGAAATCAGCCCTCAAAAACTTAAACGGCAGAAAATATCTTTTTGAAAAAATCCCTAAGCCCTCAGAAATCAGCCCTCAAAAACTTAACCGGTAGAAAATATTTTTTTGAAAAAATCCCTAAGCCCCGGGGTCACAATTTCAGCAAAAATCTGACTTTTGGCAGTTCACTCAAAAATGGTTCCAAGAGCTTAAAAATGCTCCCCTGAAAGGTTTGGCACTCGAAACAGAAGGCTTTTTATCACAGGACATGAAATCAGCCCTCAAAAACTTAACCGGCAGAAAATATTTTTTTGAAAAAATCCCTAAGCCCCGGGGTCACAATTTCAGCAAAGATCTGACTTTTGGCATTTCACTCTAAAATGGTTCCAAGAGCTTAAAAATGCTCCCCTGAAAGGTTTGGCAGTCGAAACAGAAGGCTTTTTATCACAGGACAAGAAATCAGCCCTCAAAAACTTAACCGGCAGAAAATATTTTTTTGAAAAAATCTCTAAGCCCCGGGGTCACAATTTCAGCAAAAATCTGACTTTTGGCAATTCACTCAAAAATGGTGCCAGAAGGTTGCAAATGATCCCGTGAAAGGTTTGGCACTCGAAACAGAAGGCTTTTTATCACAGGACAAGAAATCAGCCCTCAAAAACTTAACCGGCAGAAAATATTTTTTTGAAAAAATCCCTAAGCCCCGGGGTCACAATTTCAGCAAAGATCTGACTTTTGGCAGTTCACTCAAAAATGGTTCCAAGAGCTTAAAAATGCTCCCCTGAAAGGTTTGGCACTCGAAACAGAAGGCTTTTTATCACAGGACAAGAAATCAGCCCTCAAAAACTTAACCGGCAGAAAATATTTTTTTGAAAAAATCTCTAAGCCCCGGGATCACAATTTCAGCAAAAAACTGACTTTTGGCAATTCACTCAAAAATGGTGCCAGAAGTTTGCAAAGGATCCCCTGAAAGGTTTGGCACTCAAAACAGAAGGCTTTTTATCACAGGACAAGAAATCAGCCCTCAAAAACTTAACCGGCAGAAAATATTTTTTTGAAAAAATCTCTAAGCCCCGGGGTCACAATTTCAGCAAAAATCTGACTTTTGGCAATTCACTCAAAAATGGTGCCAGAAAGTTGCAAATGATCCCGTGAAAGGTTTGGCACTCGAAACAGAAGGCTTTTTATCACAGGACAAGAAATCAGCCCTCAAAAACTTAACCGGCAGAAAATATTTTTTTGAAAAAATCCCTAAGCCCCGGGGTCACAATTTCAGCAAAGATCTGACTTTTGGCAGTTCACTCAAAAATGGTTCCAAGAGCTTAAAAATGCTCCCCTGAAAGGTTTGGCACTCGAAACAGAAGGCTTTTTATCACAGGACAAGAAATCAGCCCTCAAAAACTTAACCGGCAGAAAATATTTTTTTGAAAAAATCTCTAAGCCCCGGGATCATAATTTCAGCAAAAAACTGACTTTTGGCAATTCACTCAAAAATGGTGCCAGAAGGTTGCAAAGGATCCCCTGAAAGGTTTGGCACTCGAAACAGAAGGCTTTTTATCACAGGACAAGAAATCAGCCCTCAAAAACTTAAACGGCAGAAAATATCTTTTTGAAAAAATCCCTAAGCCCTCAGAAATCAGCCCTCAAAAACTTAACCGGTAGAAAATATTTTTTTGAAAAAATCCCTAAGCCCCGGGGTCACAATTTCAGCAAAAATCTGACTTTTGGCATTTCACTCTAAAATGTTTCCAAGAGCTTAAAAATGCTCCCCTGAAAGGTTTGGCACTCGAAACAGAAGGCTTTTTATCACAGGACAAGAAATCAGCCCTCAAAAACTTAACCGGCAGAAAATATTTTTTTGAAAAAATCCCTAAGCCCCGGGGTCACAATTTCAGCAAAAATCTGACTTTTGGCAGTTCACTCAAAAATGGTGCCAGAAGCTTGCAAATGATCCCCTGAAAGCTTTGGCGATGGAAACAGAAGGCTTGTTATCACAGGACAAGAAATCAGCCCTCAAAAACTTAACCAGCAGAAAATATTTTTTTGAAAAAATCCCTAAGCCCCGGGGTCACAATTTCAGCAAAAATCTGACTTTTGGCAATTCACTCAAAAATGGTGCCAGAAGCTTGCAAATGATCCCGTGAAAGGTTTGGCACTCGAAACAGAAGGCTTTTTATCACAGGACAAGAAATCAGCCGTCAAAAACTTAACCGGCAGAAAATATTTTTTTGAAAAAATCCCTAAGCCCCGGGGTCACAATTTCAGCAAAGATCTGACTTTTGGCAGTTCACTCAAAAATGGTTCCAAGAGCTTAAAAATGCTCCCCTGAAAGGTTTGGCACTCGAAACAGAAGGCTTTTTATCACAGGACAAGAAATCAGCCGTCAAAAACTTAACCGGCAGAAAATATTTTTTTGAAAAAATCTCTAAGCCCCGGGATCACAATTTCAGCAAAAAACTGACTTTTGGCAATTCACTCAAAAATGGTGCCAGAAGGTTGCAAAGGATCCCCTGAAAGGTTTGGCACTCGAAACAGAAGGCTTTTTATCACAGGACAAGAAATCAGCCCTCAAAAACTTAAACGGCAGAAAATATCTTTTTGAAAAAATCCCTAAGCCCTCAGAAATCAGCCCTCAAAAACTTAACCGGTAGAAAATATTTTTTTGAAAAAATCCCTAAGCCCCGGGGTCACAATTTCAGCAAAAATCTGACTTTTGGCAGTTCACTCAAAAATGGTTCCAAGAGCTTAAAAATGCTCCCCTGAAAGGTTTGGCACTCGAAACAGAAGGCTTTTTATCACAGGACATGAAATCAGCCCTCAAAAACTTAACCGGCAGAAAATATTTTTTTGAAAAAATCCCTAAGCCCCGGGGTCACAATTTCAGCAAAGATCTGACTTTTGGCATTTCACTCTAAAATGGTTCCAAGAGCTTAAAAATGCTCCCCTGAAAGGTTTGGCAGTCGAAACAGAAGGCTTTTTATCACAGGACAAGAAATCAGCCCTCAAAAACTTAACCGGCAGAAAATATTTTTTTGAAAAAATCTCTAAGCCCCGGGGTCACAATTTCAGCAAAAATCTGACTTTTGGCAATTCACTCAAAAATGGTGCCAGAAGGTTGCAAATGATCCCGTGAAAGGTTTGGCACTCGAAACAGAAGGCTTTTTATCACAGGAGAAGAAATCAGCCCTCAAAAACTTAACCGGCAGAAAATATTTTTTTGAAAAAATCCCTAAGCCCCGGGGTCACAATTTCAGCAAAGATCTGACTTTTGGCAGTTCACTCAAAAATGGTTCCAAGAGCTTAAAAATGCTCCCCTGAAAGGTTTGGCACTCGAAACAGAAGGCTTTTTATCACAGGACAAGAAATCAGCCCTCAAAAACTTAACCGGCAGAAAATATTTTTTTGAAAAAATCTCTAAGCCCCGGGATCACAATTTCAGCAAAAAACTGACTTTTGGCAATTCACTCAAAAATGGTGCCAGAAGGTTGCAAAGGATCCCCTGAAAGGTTTGGCACTCGAAACAGAAGGCTTTTTATCACAGGACAAGAAATCAGCCCTCAAAAACTTAAACGGCAGAAAATATCTTTTTGAAAAAATCCCTAAGCCCTCAGAAATCAGCTCTCAAAAACTTAACCGGTAGAAAATATTTTTTTGAAAAAATCCCTAAGCCCCGGGGTCACAATTTCAGCAAAAATCTGACTTTTGGCAGTTCACTCAAAAATGGTTCCAAGAGCTTAAAAATGCTCCCCTGAAAGGTTTGGCACTCGAAACAGAAGGCTTTTTATCACAGGACATGAAATCAGCCCTCAAAAACTTAACCGGCAGAAAATATTTTTTTGAAAAAATCCCTAAGCCCCGGGGTCACAATTTCAGCAAAGATCTGACTTTTGGCATTTCACTCTAAAATGTTTCCAAGAGCTTAAAAATGCTCCCCTGAAAGGTTTGGCACTCGAAACAGAAGGCTTTTTATCACAGGACAAGAAATCAGCCCTCAAAAACTTAACCGGCAGAAAATATTTTTTTGAAAAAATCTCTAAGCCCCGGGGTCACAATTTCAGCAAAAATCTGACTTTTGGCAATTCACTCAAAAATGGTGCCAGAAGGTTGCAAATGATCCCCTGAAAGGTTTGGCACTCGAAACAGAAGGCTTTTTATCACAGGACAAGAAATCAGCCCTCAAAAACCTAACCGGCAGAAAATATTTTTTTGAAAAAATCCCTAAGCCCCGGGGTCACAATTTCAGCAAAAATCTGACTTTTGGCAATTCACTCAAAAATGGTGCCAGAAGCTTGCAAATGATCCCCTGAAAGCTTTGGCGATGGAAACAGAAGGCTTTTTATCACAGGACAAGAAATCAGCCCTCAAAAACTTAACCGGCAGAAAATATTTTTTTGAAAAAATCCCTAAGCCCCGGGGTCACAATTTCAGCAAAAATCTGACTTTTGGCAGTTCACTCAAAAATGGTGCCAGAAGCTTGCAAATGATCCCCTGAAAGCTTTGGCGATGGAAACAGAAGGCTTTTTATCACAGGACAAGAAATCAGCCCTCAAAAACTTAACCAGCAGAAAATATTTTTTTGAAAAAATCCCTAAGCCCCGGGGTCACAATTTCAGCAAAAATCTGACTTTTGGCAATTCACTCAAAAATGGTGCCAGAAGCTTGCAAATGATCCCGTGAAAGGTTTGGCACTCGAAACAGAAGGCTTTTTATCACAGGACAAGAAATCAGCCCTCAAAAACTTAACCGGCAGAAAATATTTTTTTGAAAAAATCCCTAAGCCCCGGGGTCACAATTTCAGCAAAGATCTGACTTTTGGCAGTTCACTCAAAAATGGTTCCAAGAGCTTAAAAATGCTCCCCTGAAAGGTTTGGCACTCGAAACAGAAGGCTTTTTATCACAGGACAAGAAATCAGCCCTCAAAAACTTAAACGGCAGAAAATATCTTTTTGAAAAAATCCCTAAGCCCCGGGGTCACAATTTCAGCAAAAAACTGACTTTCGGCAATTCAATCAAAAATGGTGCCAGAAGGTTGCAAAGGATCCCCTGAAAGGTTTGGCACTCGAAACAGAAGGCTTTTTATCACAGGACAAGAAATCAGCCCTCAAAAACTTAAACGGCAGAAAATATCTTTTTGAAAAAATCCCTAAGCCCTCAGAAATCAGCCCTCAAAAACTTAACCGGTAGAAAATATTTTTTTGAAAAAATCCCTAAGCCCCGGGGTCACAATTTCAGCAAAAATCTGACTTTTGGCAGTTCACTCAAAAATGGTTCCAAGAGCTTAAAAATGCTCCCCTGAAAGGTTTGGCACTCGAAACAGAAGGCTTTTTATCACAGGACATGAAATCAGCCCTCAAAAACTTAACCGGCAGAAAATATTTTTTTGAAAAAATCCCTAAGCCCCGGGGTCACAATTTCAGCAAAGATCTGACTTTTGGCATTTCACTCTAAAATGGTTCCAAGAGCTTAAAAATGCTCCCCTGAAAGGTTTGGCAGTCGAAACAGAAGGCTTTTTATCACAGGACAAGAAATCAGCCCTCAAAAACTTAACCGGCAGAAAATATTTTTTTGAAAAAATCTCTAAGCCCCGGGGTCACAATTTCAGCAAAAATCTGACTTTTGGCAATTCACTCAAAAATGGTGCCAGAAGCTTGCAAATGATCCCGTGAAAGGTTTGGCACTCGAAACAGAAGGCTTTTTATCACAGGACAAGAAATCAGCCCTCAAAAACTTAACCGGCAGAAAATATTTTTTTGAAAAAATCCCTAAGCCCCGGGGTCACAATTTCAGCAAAGATCTGACTTTTGGCAGTTCACTCAAAAATGGTTCCAAGAGCTTAAAAATGCTCCCCTGAAAGGTTTGGCACTCGAAACAGAAGGCTTTTTATCACAGGACAAGAAATCAGCCCTCAAAAACTTAACCGGCAGAAAATATTTTTTTGAAAAAATCTCTAAGCCCCGGGATCACAATTTCAGCAAAAAACTGACTTTTGGCAATTCACTCAAAAATGGTGCCAGAAGGTTGCAAAGGATCCCCTGAAAGGTTTGGCACTCGAAACAGAAGGCTTTTTATCACAGGACAAGAAATCAGCCCTCAAAAACTTAAACGGCAGAAAATATCTTTTTGAAAAAATCCCTAAGCCCCGGGGTCACAATTTCAGCAAAAATCTGACTTTTGGCAGTTCACTCAAAAATGGTTCCAAGAGCTTAAAAATGCTCCCCTGAAAGGTTTGGCACTCGAAACAGAAGGCTTTTTATCACAGGACATGAAATCAGCCCTCAAAAACTTAACCGGCAGAAAATATTTTTTTGAAAAAATCCCTAAGCCCCGGGGTCACAATTTCAGCAAAGATCTGACTTTTGGCATTTCACTCTAAAATGTTTCCAAGAGCTTAAAAATGCTCCCCTGAAAGGTTTGGCAGTCGAAACAGAAGGCTTTTTATCACAGGACAAGAAATCAGCCCTCAAAAACTTAACCGGCAGAAAATATTTTTTTGAAAAAATCTCTAAGCCCCGGGGTCACAATTTCAGCAAAAATCTGACTTTTGGCAATTCACTCAAAAATGGTGCCAGAAGGTTGCAAATGATCCCGTGAAAGGTTTGGCACTCGAAACAGAAGGCTTTTTATCACAGGACAAGAAATCAGCCCTCAAAAACTTAACCGGCAGAAAATATTTTTTTGAAAAAATCCCTAAGCCCCGGGGTCACAATTTCAGCAAAGATCTGACTTTTGGCAGTTCACTCAAAAATGGTTCCAAGAGCTTAAAAATGCTCCCCTGAAAGGTTTGGCACTCGAAACAGAAGGCTTTTTATCACAGGACAAGAAATCAGCCCTCAAAAGCTTAACCGGCAGAAAATATTTTTTTGAAAAAATCTCTAAGCCCTGGGATCACAATTTCAGCAAAACCTGACTTTTGGCAATTCACTCAAAAATGGTGCCAGAAGGTTGCAAAGGATCCCCTGAAAGGTTTGGCACTCGAAACAGAAGGCTTTTTATCACAGTACAAGAAATCAGCCCTCAAAAACTTAAACGGCAGAAAATATCTTTTTGAAAAAATCCCTAAGCCCTCAGAAATCAGCCCTCAAAAACTTAACCGGTAGAAAATATTTTTTTGAAAAAATCCCTAAGCCCCGGGGTCACAATTTCAGCAAAAATCTGACTTTTGGCAGTTCACTCAAAAATGGTTCCAAGAGCTTAAAAATGCTCCCCTGAAAGGTTTGGCACTCGAAACAGAAGGCTTTTTATCACAGGACATGAAATCAGCCCTCAAAAACTTAACCGGCAGAAAATATTTTTTTGAAAAAATCCCTAAGCCCCGGGGTCACAATTTCAGCAAAGATCTGACTTTTGGCATTTCACTCTAAAATGTTTCCAAGAGCTTAAAAATGCTCCCCTGAAAGGTTTGGCAGTCGAAACAGAAGGCTTTTTATCACAGGACAAGAAATCAGCCCTCAAAAACTTAACCGGCAGAAAATATTTTTTTGAAAAACTCTCTAAGCCCCGGGGTCACAATTTCAGCAAAAATCTGACTTTTGGCAATTCACTCAAAAATGGTGCCAGAAGGTTGCAAATGATCCCCTGAAAGGTTTGGCACTCGAAACAGAAGGCTTTTTATCACAGGACAAGAAATCAGCCCTCAAAGACCTAACCGGCAGAAAATATTTTTTTGAAAAAATCCCTAAGCCCCGGGGTCACAATTTCAGCAAAAATCTGACTTTTGGCAATTCACTCAAAAATGGTGCCAGAAGCTTGCAAATGATCCCCTGAAAGCTTTGGCGATGGAAACAGAAGGCTTTTTATCACAGGACAAGAAGTCAGCCCTCAAAAACTTAACCGGCAGAAAATATTTTTTTGAAAAAATCCCTAAGCCCCGGGGTCACAATTTCAGCAAAAATCTGACTTTTGGCAATTCACTCAAAAATGGTGCCAGAAGCTTACAAATGATCCCCTGAAATCTTTGGCGATGGAAACAGAAGGCTTTTTATCACAGGACAAGAAATCAGCCCTCAAAAACTTAACCGGAAGAAAATATTTTTTTGAAAAAATCCCTAAGCCCTCAGAAATCAGCCCTCAAAAACTTAACCGGTAGAAAATATTTTTTTGAAAAAATCCCTAAGCCCCGGGGTCACAATTTCAGCAAAAATCTGACTTTTGGCAGTTCACTCAAAAATGGTTCCAAGAGCTTAAAAATGCTCCCCTGAAAGGTTTGGCACTCGAAACAGAAGGCTTTTTATCACAGGACATGAAATCAGCCCTCAAAAACTTAACCGGCAGAAAATATTTTTTTGAAAAAATCCCTAAGCCCCGGGGTCACAATTTCAGCAAAGATCTGACTTTTGGCATTTCACTCTAAAATGGTTCCAAGAGCTTAAAAATGATCCCGTGAAAGGTTTGGCACTCGAAACGGAAGGCTTTTTATCACAGGACAAGAAATCAGCCCTCAAAAACGTAACCGGCAGAAAATATTTTTTTGAAAAAATCCTTAAGGCCCGGGGTCACAATTTCAGCAAAACTCTGACTTTTGGCAATTCACTCAAAAATGGTGCCAGAAGCTTACAAATGATCCCCTGAAAGCTTTGGCGATGGAAACAGAAGGCTTTTTATCACAGGACAAGAAATCAGCCCTCAAAAACTTAACCGGCAGAAAATATTTTTTTGAAAAAATCCCTAAGCCCCGGGGTCACAATTTCAGCAAAAATCTGACTTTTGGCAATTCACTCAAAAATGGTGCCAGAAGCTTGCAAATGATCCCGTGAAAGGTTTGGCACTCGAAACAGAAGGCTTTTTATCACAGGACAAGAAATCAGCCCTCAAAAACTTAACGGGCAGAAAATATTTTTTTAAAAATATCCGTAAGCCCCGGGGTCACAATTTCAGCAAAAATCTGACTTTTGGCAATTCACTCAAAAATGGTGCCAGAAGGTTGCAAATGATCCCCTGAAAGCTTTGGCGATGGAAACAGAAGGCTTTTTATCACAGGACAAGAAATCAGCCCTCAAAAACTTAACCGGAAGAAAATATTTTTTTGAAAAAATCCCTAAGCCCCGGGGTCACAATTTCAGCAAAAAACTGACTTTTGGCAATTCACTCAAAAATGGTGCCAGAAGCTTGCAAATGATCCCGTGAAAGGTTTGGCACTCGAAACAGAAGGCTTTTTATCACAGGACAAGAAATCAGCCCTCAAAAACTTAACCGGCAGAAAATATTTTTTTGAAAAAATCCCTAAGCCCCGGGGTCACAATTTCAGCAAAGATCTGACTTTTGGCAGTTCACTCAAAAATGGTTCGAAGAGCTTAAAAATGCTCCCCTGAAAGGTTTGGCACTCGAAACAGAAGGCTTTTTATCACAGGACAAGAAATCAGCCCTCAAAAACTTAAACGGCAGAAAATATCTTTTTGAAAAAATCCCTAAGCCCTCAGAAATCAGCCCTCAAAAACTTAACCGGTAGAAAATATTTTTTTGAAAAAATCCCTAAGCCCCGGGGTCACAATTTCAGCAAAAATCTGACTTTTGGCAGTTCACTCAAAAATGGTTCCAAGAGCTTAAAAATGCTCCCCTGAAAGGTTTGGCACTCGAAACAGAAGGCTTTTTATCACAGGACAAGAAATCAGCCCTCAAAAACTTAACCGGCAGAAAATATTTTTTTGAAAAAATCTCTAAGCCCCGGGGTCACAATTTCAGCAAAAATCTGACTTTTGGCAATTCACTCAAAAATGGTGCCAGAAGGTTGCAAATGATCCCGTGAAAGGTTTGGCACTCGAAACAGAAGGCTTTTTATCACAGGACAAGAAATCAGCCCTCAAAAACTTAACCGGCAGAAAATATCTTTTTGAAAAAATCCCTAAGCCCTCAGAAATCAGCCCTCAAAAATTTAACCGGTAGAAAATATTTTTTTGAAAAAATCCCTAAGCCCCGGGGTCACAATTTCAGCAAAAATCTGACTTTTGGCAGTTCACTCTAAAATGGTTCCAAGAGCTTAAAAATGCTCCCCTGAAAGGTTTGGCACTCGAAACAGAAGGCTTTTTATCACAGGACAAGAAATCAGCCCTCAAAAACTTAACCGGCAGAAAATATTTTTTTGAAAAAATCCCTAAGCCCCGGGGTCACAATTTCAGCAAAGATCTGACTTTTGGCAATTCACTCAAAAATGGTGCCAGAAGCTTGCAAATGCTCCCCTGAAAGGTTTGGCACCCGAAACAGAAGGCTTTTTATCACAGGACAAGAAATCAGCCCTCAAAAACTTAACCGGCAGAAAATATTTTTTTGAAAAAATCCCTAAGCCCCGGGGTCACAATTTCAGCAAAAATCTGACTTTTGGCAATTCACTCAAAAATGGTGCCAGAAGCTTGCAAATGATCCCCTGAAAGCTTTGGTGATGGAAACAGAAGGCTTTTTATCACAGGACAAGAAATCAGCCCTCAAAAACTTAACCGGCAGAAAATATTTTTTTGAAAAAATCCCTAAGCCCCGGGGTCACAATTTCAGCAAAGATCTGACTTTTGGCATTTCACTCTAAAATGGTTCCAAGAGCTTAAAAATGCTCCCCTGAAAGGTTTGGCACTCGAAACAGAAGGCTTTTTATCACAGGACAAGAAATCAGCCCTCAAAAACTTAACCGGCAGAAAATATTTTTTTGAAAAAATCCCTAAGCCCCGGGGTCACAATTTCAGCAAAGATCTGACTTTTGGCAATTCACTCAAAAATGGTGCCAGAAGCTTGCAAATGCTCCCCTGAAAGGTTTGGCACTTTAAACAGAAGGCTTTTTATCACAGGACAAGAAATCAGCCCTCAAAAACTTAACCGGCAGAAAATATTTTTTTGAAAAAATCCCTAAGCCCCGGGGTCACAATTTCAGCAAAAATCTGACTTTTGGCAATTCACTCAAAAATGGTGCCAGAAGCTTGCAAATGATCCCCTGAAAGCTTTGGCGATGGAAACAGAAGGCTTTTTATCACAGGACAAGAAATCAGCCCTCAAAAACTTAACCGGCAGAAAATATTTTTTTGAAAAAATCCCTAAGCCCCAGGGTCACAATTTCAGCAAAGATCTGACTTTTGGCATTTCACTCTAAAATGGTTCCAAGAGCTTAAAAATGCTCCCCTGAAAGGTTTGGCACTCGAAACAGAAGGCTTTTTATCACAGGACAAGAAATCAGCCCTCAAAAACTTAACCGGCAGAAAATATTTTTTTGAAAAAATCCCTAAGCCCCGAGGTCACAATTTCAGCAAAGATCTGGCTTTTGGCAATTCACTCAAAAATGGTGCCAGAAGCTTGCAAATGCTCCCCTGAAAGGTTTGGCTCTCGAAACAGAAGGCTTTTTATCACAGGACAAGAAATCAGCCCTCAAAAACTTAACCGGCAGAAAATATTTTTTTGAAAAAATCCCTAAGCCCCGGGGTCACAATTTCAGCAAAACTCTGACTTTTGGCAATTCACTCAAAAATGGTGCCAGAAGCTTACAAATGATCCCCTGAAAGCTTTGGCGATGGAAACAGAAGGCTTTTTATCACAGGACAAGAAATCAGCCCTCAAAAACTTAACCAGCAGAAAATATTTTTTTGAAAAAATCCCTAAGCCCCGGGGTCACAATTTCAGCAAAAATCTGACTTTTGGCAATTCACTCAAAAATGGTGCCAGAAGCTTGCAAATGATCCCGTGAAAGGTTTGGCACTCGAAACAGAAGGCTTTTTATCACAGGACAAGAAATCAGCCCTCAAAAACTTAACCGGCAGAAAATATTTTTTTGAAAAAATCCGTAAGCCCCGGGGTCACAATTTCAGCAAAAATCTGACTTTTGGCAATTCACTCAAAAATGGTCCAGAAGCTTGCAAATGATCCCCTGAAAGCTTTGGCGATGGAAACAGAAGGCTTTTTATCACAGGACAAGAAATCAGCCCTCAAAAACGTAAACGGCAGAAAATATTTTTTTGAAAAAATCCCTAAGCCCCGGGGTCACAATTTCAGCAAAAATCTGACTTTTGGCAATTCACTCAAAAATGGTGCCAGAAGCTTGCAAATGATCCCCTGAAAGCTTTGGCGATGGAAACAGAAGGCTTTTTATCACAGGACAAGAAATCAGCCCTCAAAAACTTAACCGGCAGAAAACATTTTTTTGAAAAAATCTCTAAGCCCCGGGGTCACAATTTCAGCAAAAATCTGACTTTTGGCAATTCACTCAAAAATGGTGCCAGAAGGTTGCAAATGATCCCGTGAAAGGTTTGGCACTCGAAACAGAAGGCTTTTTATCACAGGACAAGAAATCAGCCCTCAAAAACTTAACCGGCAGAAAATATCTTTTTGAAAAAATCCCTAAGCCCTCAGAAATCAGCCCTCAAAAACTTAACCGGTAGAAAATATTTTTTTGAAAAAATCCCTAAGCCCCGGGGTCACAATTTCAGCAAAAATCTGACTTTTGGCAGTTCACTCAAAAATGGTTCCAAGAGCTTAAAAATGCTCCCCTGAAAGGTTTGGCACTCGAAACAGAAGGCTTTTTATCACAGGACATGAAATCAGCCCTCAAAAACTTAACCGGCAGAAAATATTTTTTTGAAAAAATCCCTAAGCCCCGGGGTCACAATTTAAGCAAAGATCTGACTTTTGGCATTTCACTCTACAATGGTGCCAGAAGGTTGCAAATGATCCCCTGAAAGCTTTGGCGATGGAAACAGAAGGCTTTTTATCACAGGACAAGAAATCAGCCCTCAAAAACTTAACCGGCAGAAAATATTTTTTTGAAAAAATCCCTAAGCCCCGGGGTCACAATTTCAGCAAAGACATGACTTTTGGCAATTCACTCAAAAATGGTGCCAGAAGCTTGCAAATGCTCCCCTGAAAGGTTTGGCACTCGAAACAGAAGGCTTTTTATCACAGGACAAGAAATCAGCCCTCAAAAACTTAACCGGCAGAAAATATTTTTTTGAAAAAATCCCTAAGCCCCGGGGTCACAATTTCAGCAAAAATCTGACTTTTGGCAATTCACTCAAAAATGGTGCCAGAAGGTTGCAAATGATCCCCTGAAAGCTTTGGCGATGGAAACAGAAGGCTTTTTATCACAGGACAAGAAATCAGCCCTCAAAAACTTAACCGGCAGAAAATATTTTTTTGAAAAAACCCCTAAGCCCCGGGGTCACAATTTCAGCAAAAATCTGACTTTTGGCAGTTCACTCAAAAATGGTGCCAGAAGCTTGCAAATGATCCCCTGAAAGCTTTGGCGATGGAAACAGAAGGCTTTTTATCACAGGACAAGAAATCAGCCCTCAAAAACTTAACCGGCAGAAAATATTTTTTTGAAAAAATCCCTAAGCCCCGGGGTCACAATTTCAGCAAAGATCTGACTTTTGGCATTTCACTCTAAAATGGTTCCAAGAGCTTAAAAATGCTCCCCTGAAAGGTTTGGCACTCGAAATAGAAGGCTTTTTATCACAGGACAAGAAATCAGCCCTCAAAAACTTAACCGGCAGAAAATATTTTTTTGAAAAAATCCCTAAGCCCCGGGGTCACAATTTCAGCAAAAATCTGACTTTTGGCAATTCACTCAAAAATGGTGCCAGAAGCTTGCAAATGATCCCCTGAAAGCTTTGGCGATGGAAACAGAAGGCTTTTTATCACAGGACAAGAAATCAGCCCTCAAAAACTTAACCGGCAGAAAATATTTTTTTGAAAAAATCCCTAAGCCCCGGGGTCACAATTTCAGCAAAAATCTGACTTTTGGCAATTCACTCAAAAATGGTGCCAGAAGCTTGCAAATGATCCCCTGAAAGCTTTGGCGATGGAAACAGAAGGCTTTTTATCACAGGACAAGAAATCAGCCCTCAAAAACTTAACCGGCAGAAAATATTTTTTTGAAAAAATCCCTAAGCCCCGGGGTCACAATTTCAGCAAAGATCTGACTTTTGGCATTTCACTCTAAAATGGTTCCAAGAGCTTAAAAATGCTCCCCTGAAAGGTTTGGCACTCGAAACAGAAGGCTTTTTATCACAGGACATGAAATCAGCCCTCAAAAACTTAACCGGCAGAAAATATTTTTTTGAAAAAATCCCTAAGCCCCGGGGTCACAATTTCAGCAAAAATCTGACTTTTGGCAATTCACTCAAAAATGGTGCCAGAAGCTTGCAAATGATCCCGTGAAAGGTTTGGCACTCGAAACAGAAGGCTTTTTATCACAGGACAAGAAATCAGCCCTCAAAAACTTAACGGGCAGAAAATATTTTTTTGAAAAAATCCGTAAGCCCCGGGGTCACAATTTCAGCAAAAATCTGACTTTTGGCAATTCACTCAAAAATGGTGCCAGAAGCTTGCAAATGATCCCCTGAAAGCTTTGGCGATGGAAACAGAAGGCTTTTTATCACAGGACAAGAAATCAGCCCTCAAAAACTTAACCGGCAGAAAATATTTTTTTGAAAAAATCCCTAAGCCCCGGGGTCACAATTTCAGCAAAAATCTGACTTTTGGCAGTTCACTCAAAAATGGTGCCAGAAGCTTGCAAATGATCCCCTGAAAGCTTTGGCGATGGAAACAGAAGGCTTTTTATCACAGGACAAGAAATCAGCCCTCAAAAACTTAACCGGCAGAAAATATTTTTTTGAAAAAAACCCTAAGCCCCGGGGTGACAATTTCAGCAAAAATCTGACTTTTGGCAATTCACTCAAAAATGGTGCCAGAAGCTTGCAAATGATCCCCTGAAAGCTTTGGCGATGGAAACAGAAGGCTTTTTATCACAGGACAAGAAATCAGCCCTCAAAAACTTAACCGGCAGAAAATATTTTTTTGAAAAAATCCCTAAGCCCCGGGGTCACAATTTCAGCAAAGATCTGACTTTTGGCATTTCACTCTAAAATGGTTCCAAGAGCTTAAAAATGCTCCCCTGAAAGGTTTGGTACTCGAAACAGAAGGCTTTTTATCACAGGACAAGAAATCAGCCCTCAAAAACTTAACCGGCAGAAAATATTTTTTTGAAAAAATCCCTAAGCCCCGGGGTCACAATTTCAGCAAAGATCTGACTTTTGGCAATTCACTCAAAAATGGTGCCAGAAGCATGCAAATGCTCCCCTGAAAGGTTTGGCACTCGAAACAGAAGGCTTTTTATCACAGGACAATAAATCAGCCCTCAAAAACTTAACCGGCAGAAAATATTTTTTTGAAAAAATCCCTAAGCCCCGGGGTCACAATTTCAGCAAAAATCTGACTTTTGGCAATTCACTCAAAAATGGTGCCAGAAGCTTACAAATGATCCCCTGAAAGCTTTGGCGATGGAAACAGAAGGCTTTTTATCACAGGACAAGAAATCAGCCCTCAAAAACTTAACCAGCAGAAAATATTTTTTTGAAAAAATCCCTAAGCCCCGGGGTCACAATTTCAGCAAAAATCTGACTTTTGGCAATTCACTCAAAAATGGTGCCAGAAGCTTGCAAATGATCCCGTGAAAGGTTTGGCACTCGAAACAGAAGGCTTTTTATCACAGGACAAGAAATCAGCCCTCAAAAACTTAACGGGCAGAAAATATTTTTTTGAAAAAATCCGTAAGCCCCGGGGTCACAATTTCAGCAAAAATCTGACTTTTGGCAATTCACTCAAAAATGGTCCAGAAGCTTGCAAATGATCCCCTGAAAGCTTTGGCGATGGAAACAGAAGGCTTTTTATCACAGGACAAGAAATCAGCCCTCAAAAACGTAAACGGCAGAAAATATTTTTTTGAAAAAATCCCTAAGCCCCGGGGTCACAATTTCAGCAAAAATCTGACTTTTGGCAATTCACTCAAAAATGGTGCCAGAAGCTTGCAAATGATCCCCTGAAAGCTTTGGCGATGGAAACAGAAGGCTTTTTATCACAGGACAAGAAATCAGCCCTCAAAAACTTAACCGGCAGAAAATATCTTTTTGAAAAAATCCCTAAGCCCTCAGAAATCAGCCCTCAAAAACTTAACCGGTAGAAAATATTTTTTTGAAAAAATCCCTAAGCCCCGGGGTCACAATTTCAGCAAAAATCTGACTTTTGGCAATTCACTCAAAAATGGTGCCAGAAGCTTGCAAATGATCCCGTGAAAGGTTTGGCACTCGAAACAGAAGGCTTTTTATCACAGGACAAGAAATCAGCCCTCAAAAACTTAACCGGCAGAAAATATTTTTTTGAAAAAATCCCTAAGCCCCGGGGTCACAATTTCAGCAAAAATCTGACTTTTGGCAGTTCACTCAAAAATGGTGCCAGAAGCTTGCAAATGATCCCCTGAAAGC
Source organism: Podarcis liolepis (assembly GCF_965112155.1). Lineage (NCBI taxonomy): Eukaryota > Metazoa > Chordata > Lepidosauria > Squamata > Lacertidae > Podarcis > Podarcis liolepis. Next base: position 15,277,656 of record NC_139571.1, on the reverse strand, counting down.
TTTGGCGATGGAAACAGAAGGCTTTTTATCACAGGACAAGAAATCAGCCCTCAAAAACTTAACCGGCAGAAAATATTTTTTTGAAAAAATCCCTAAGCCCGGGGGTCACAATTTCAGCAAAAATCTGACTTTTGGCAATTCACTCAAAAATGGTGCCAGAAGCTTGCAAATGATCCCCTGAAAGCTTTGGCGATGGAAACAGAAGGCTTTTTATCACAGGACAAGAAATCAGCCCTCAAAAACTTAACCGGCAGAAAATATTTTTTTGAAAAAATCCCTAAGCCCCGGGGTCACAATTTCAGCAAAGATCTGACTTTTGGCATTTCACTCTAAAATGGTTCCAAGAGCTTAAAAATGCTCCCCTGAAAGGTTTGGTACTCGAAACAGAAGGCTTTTTATCACAGGACAAGAAATCAGCCCTCAAAAACTTAACCGGCAGAAAATATCTTTTTGAAAAAATCCCTAAGCCCTGGGGTCACAATTTCAGCAAAAATCTGACTTTTGGCAATTCACTCAAAAATGGTGCCAGAAGCATGCAAATGCTCCCCTGAAAGGTTTGGCACTCGAAACAGAAGGCTTTTTATCACAGGACAATAAATCAGCCCTCAAAAACTTAACCGGCAGAAAATATTTTTTTGAAAAAATCCCTAAGCCCCGGGGTCACAATTTCAGCAAAAATCTGACTTTTGGCAATTCACTCAAAAATGGTGCCAGAAGCTTGCAAATGATCCCCTGAAAGCTTTGGCGATGGAAACAGAAGGCTTTTTATCACAGGACAAGAAATCAGCCCTCAAAAACTTAACCGGCAGAAAATATTTTTTTGAAAAAATCCTTAAGGCCCGGTTCACAATTTCAGCAAAACTCTGACTTTTGGCAATTCACTCAAAAATGGTGCCAGAAGCTTACAAATGATCCCCTGAAAGCTTTGGCGATGGAAACAGAAGGCTTTTTATCACAGGACAAGAAATCAGCCCTCAAAAACTTAACCAGCAGAAAATATTTTTTTGAAAAAATCCCTAAGCCCCGGGGTCACAATTTCAGCAAAAATCTGACTTTTGGCAATTCACTCAAAAATGGTGCCAGAAGCTTGCAAATGATCCCGTGAAAGGTTTGGCACTCGAAACAGAAGGCTTTTTATCACAGGACAAGAAATCAGCCCTCAAAAACTTAACCGGCAGAAAATATTTTTTTGAAAAAATCCGTAAGCCCCGGGGTCACAATTTCAGCAAAAATCTGACTTTTGGCAATTCACTCAAAAATGGTCCAGAAGCTTGCAAATGATCCCCTGAAAGCTTTGGCGATGGAAACAGAAGGCTTTTTATCACAGGACAAGAAATCAGCCCTCAAAAACGTAAACGGCAGAAAATATTTTTTTGAAAAAATCCCTAAGCCCCGGGGTCACAATTTCAGCAAAAATCTGACTTTTGGCAATTCACTCAAAAATGGTGCCAGAAGCTTGCAAATGATCCCCTGAAAGCTTTGGCGATGGAAACAGAAGGCTTTTTATCACAGGACAAGAAATCAGCCCTCAAAAACTTAACCGGCAGAAAATATTTTTTTGAAAAAATCTCTAAGCCCCGGGGTCACAATTTCAGCAAAAATCTGACTTTTGGCAATTCACTCAAAAATGGTGCCAGAAGGTTGCAAATGATCCCGTGAAAGGTTTGGCACTCGAAACAGAAGGCTTTTTATCACAGGACAAGAAATCAGCCCTCAAAAACTTAACCGGCAGAAAATATCTTTTTGAAAAAATCCCTAAGCCCTCAGAAATCAGCCCTCAAAAACTTAACCGGTAGAAAATATTTTTTTGAAAAAATCCCTAAGCCCCGGGGTCACAATTTCAGCAAAAATCTGACTTTTGGCAGTTCACTCAAAAATGGTTCCAAGAGCTTAAAAATGCTCCCCTGAAAGGTTTGGCACTCGAAACAGAAGGCTTTTTATCACAGGACATGAAATCAGCCCTCAAAAACTTAACCGGCAGAAAATATTTTTTTGAAAAAATCCCTAAGCCCCGGGGTCACAATTTCAGCAAAGATCTGACTTTTGGCATTTCACTCTAAAATGGTTCCAAGAGCTTAAAAATGCTCCCCTGAAAGGTTTGGCACTCGAAACAGAAGGCTTTTTATCACAGGACAAGAAATCAGCCCTCAAAAACTTAACCAGCAGAAAATATTTTTTTGAAAAAATCCCTAAGCCCCGGGGTCACAATTTCAGCAAAAATCTGACTTTTGGCAATTCACTCAAAAATGGTGCCAGAAGCTTGCAAATGCTCCCCTGAAAGGTTTGGCACTCGAAACAGAAGGCTTTTTATCACAGGACAAGAAATCAGCCCTCAAAAACTTAACCGGCAGAAAATATTTTTTTGAAAAAATCCCTAAGCCCCGGGGTCACAATTTCAGCAAAAATCTGACTTTGGGCAATTCACTCAAAAATGGTGCCAGAAGCTTGCAAATGATCCCCTGAAAGCTTTGGCGATGGAAACAGAAGGCTTTTTATCACAGGACAAGAAATCAGCCCTCAAAAACTTAACCGGCAGAAAATATTTTTTTGAAAAAATCCCTAAGCCCCGGGGTCACAATTTCAGCAAAGATCTGACTTTTGGCAGTTCACTCAAAAATGGTTCCAAGAGCTTAAAAATGCTCCCCTGAAAGGTTTAGCACTCGAAAAAGAAGGCTTTTTATCACAGGACAAGAAATCAGCCCTCAAAAACTTAACCGGCAGAAAATATTTTTTTGAAAAAATCCCTAAGCCCCGGGGTCACAATTTCAGCAAAAATCTGACTTTTGGCAATTCACTCAAAAATGGTGCCAGAAGCTTGCAAATGATCCCGTGAAAGGTTTGGCACTCGAAACAGAAGGCTTTTTATCACAGGACAAGAAATCAGCCCTCAAAAACTTAACGGGCAGAAAATATTTTTTTGAAAAAATCCGTAAGCCCCGGGGTCACAATTTCAGCAAAAATCTGACTTTTGGCAATTCACTCAAAAATGGTGCCAGAAGCTTGCAAATGATCCCCTGAAAGCTTTGGCGATGGAAACAGAAGGCTTTTTATCACAGGACAAGAAATCAGCCCTCAAAAACTTAACCGGCAGAAAATATTTTTTTGAAAAAATCCCTAAGCCCCGGGGTCACAATTTCAGCAAAAATCTGACTTTTGGCAGTTCACTCAAAAATGGTGCCAGAAGCTTGCAAATGATCCCCTGAAAGCTTTGGCGATGGAAACAGAAGGCTTTTTATCACAGGACAAGAAATCCGCCCTCAAAAACTTAACCGGCAGAAAATATTTTTTTGAAAAAATCCCTAAGCCCCGGGGTCACAATTTCAGCAAAAATCTGACTTTTGGCAATTCACTCAAAAATGGTGCCAGAAGCTTGCAAATGATCCCCTGAAAGCTTTGGCGATGGAAACAGAAGGCTTTTTATCACAGGACAAGAAATCAGCCCTCAAAAACTTAACCGGCAGAAAATATTTTTTTGAAAAAATCCCTAAGCCCCGGGGTCACAATTTCAGCAAAGATCTGACTTTTGGCATTTCACTCTAAAATGGTTCCAAGAGCTTAAAAATGCTCCCCTGAAAGGTTTGGTACTCGAAACAGAAGGCTTTTTATCACAGGACAAGAAATCAGCCCTCAAAAACTTAACCGGCAGAAAATATTTTTTTGAAAAAATCCCTAAGCCCCGGGGTCACAATTTCAGCAAAGATCTGACTTTTGGCAATTCACTCAAAAATGGTGCCAGAAGCATGCAAATGCTCCCCTGAAAAGTTTGGCACTCGAAACAGAAGGCTTTTTATCACAGGACAATAAATCAGCCCTCAAAAACTTAACCGGCAGAAAATATTTTTTTGAAAAAATCCCTAAGCCCCGGGGTCACAATTTCAGCAAAAATCTGACTTTTGGCAATTCACTCAAAAATGGTGCCAGAAGCTTACAAATGATCCCCTGAAAGCTTTGGCGATGGAAACAGAAGGCTTTTTATCACAGGACAAGAAATCAGCCCTCAAAAACTTAACCAGCAGAAAATATTTTTTTGAAAAAATTCCTAAGCCCCGGGGTCACAATTTCAGCAAAAATCTGACTTTTGGCAATTCACTCAAAAATGGTGCCAGAAGCCTGCAAATGATCCCGTGAAAGGTTTGGCACTCGAAACAGAAGGCTTTTTATCACAGGACAAGAAATCAGCCCTCAAAAACTTAACGGGCAGAAAATATTTTTTTGAAAAAATCCGTAAGCCCCGGGGTCACAATTTCAGCAAAAATCTGACTTTTGGCAATTCACTCAAAAATGGTCCAGAAGCTTGCAAATGATCCCCTGAAAGCTTTGGCGATGGAAACAGAAGGCTTTTTATCACAGGACAAGAAATCAGCCCTCAAAAACGTAAACGGCAGAAAATATTTTTTTGAAAAAATCCCTAAGCCCCGGGGTCACAATTTCAGCAAAAATCTGACTTTTGGCAATTCACTCAAAAATGGTGCCAGAAGCTTGCAAATGATCCCGTGAAAGGTTTGGCACTCGAAACAGAAGGCTTTTTATCACAGGACAAGAAATCAGCCCTCAAAAACTTAACGGGCAGAAAATATTTTTTTGAAAAAATCCGTAAGCCCCGGGGTCACAATTTCAGCAAAAATCTGACTTTTGGCAATTCACTCAAAAATGGTGCCAGAAGCTTGCAAATGATCCCGTGAAAGGTTTGGCACTCGAAACAGAAGGCTTTTTATCACAGGACAAGAAATCAGCCCTCAAAAACTTAACGGGCAGAAAATATTTTTTTGAAAAAATCCGTAAGCCCCGGGGTCACAATTTCAGCAAAAATCTGACTTTTGGCAATTCACTCAAAAATGGTCCAGAAGCTTGCAAATGATCCCCTGAAAGCTTTGGCGATGGAAACAGAAGGCTTTTTATCACAGGACAAGAAATCAGCCCTCAAAAACGTAAACGGCAGAAAATATTTTTTTGAAAAAATCCCTAAGCCCCGGGGTCACAATTTCAGCAAAAATCTGACTTTTGGCAATTCACTCAAAAATGGTGCCAGAAGCTTGCAAATGATCCCCTGAAAGCTTTGGCGATGGAAACAGAAGGCTTTTTATCACAGGACAAGAAATCAGCCCTCAAAAACTTAACCGGCAGAAAATATTTTTTTGAAAAAATCTCTAAGCCCCGGGGTCACAATTTCAGCAAAAATCTGACTTTTGGCAATTCACTCAAAAATGGTGCCAGAAGGTTGCAAATGATCCCGTGAAAGGTTTGGCACTCGAAACAGAAGGCTTTTTATCACAGGACAAGAAATCAGCCCTCAAAAACTTAACCGGCAGAAAATATCTTTTTGAAAAAATCCCTAAGCCCTCAGAAATCAGCCCTCAAAAACTTAACCGGTAGAAAATATTTTTTTGAAAAAATCCCTAAGCCCCGGGGTCACAATTTCAGCAAAAATCTGACTTTTGGCAATTCACTCAAAAATGGTGCCAGAAGCTTGCAAATGATCCCGTGAAAGGTTTGGCACTCGAAACAGAAGGCTTTTTATCACAGGACAAGAAATCAGCCCTCAAAAACTTAACCGGCAGAAAATATTTTTTTGAAAAAATCCCTAAGCCCCGGGGTCACAATTTCAGCAAAAATCTGACTTTTGGCAGTTCACTCAAAAATGGTGCCAGAAGCTTGCAAATGATCCCCTGAAAGCTTTGGCGATGGAAACAGAAGGCTTTTTATCACAGGACAAGAAATCAGCCCTCAAAAACTTAACCGGCAGAAAATATTTTTTTGAAAAAATCCCTAAGCCCGGGGGTCACAATTTCAGCAAAAATCTGACTTTTGGCAATTCACTCAAAAATGGTGCCAGAAGCTTGCAAATGATCCCCTGAAAGCTTTGGCGATGGAAACAGAAGGCTTTTTATCACAGGACAAGAAATCAGCCCTCAAAAACTTAACCGGCAGAAAATATTTTTTTGAAAAAATCCCTAAGCCCCGGGGTCACAATTTCAGCAAAGATCTGACTTTTGGCATTTCACTCTAAAATGGTTCCAAGAGCTTAAAAATGCTCCCCTGAAAGGTTTGGTACTCGAAACAGAAGGCTTTTTATCACAGGACAAGAAATCAGCCCTCAAAAACTTAACCGGCAGAAAATATTTTTTTGAAAAAATCCCTAAGCCCCGGGGGTCACAATTTCAGCAAAGATCTGACTTTTGGCAATTCACTCAAAAATGGTGCCAGAAGCATGCAAATGCTCCCCTGAAAGGTTTGGCACTCGAAACAGAAGGCTTTTTATCACAGGACAAGAAATCAGCCCTCAAAAACTTAACCGGCAGAAAATATTTTTTTGAAAAAATCCCTAAGCCCCGGGGTCACAATTTCAGCAAAAATCTGACTTTTGGCAATTCACTCAAAAATGGTGCCAGAAGCTTGCAAATGATCCCCTGAAAGCTTTGGCGATGGAAACAGAAGGCTTTTTATCACAGGACAAGAAATCAGCCCTCAAAAACTTAACCGGCAGAAAATATTTTTTTGAAAAAATCCTTAAGGCCCGGTTCACAATTTCAGCAAAGATCTGACTTTTGGCAGTTCACTCAAAAATGGTTCCAAGAGCTTAAAAATGCTCCCCTGAAAGGTTTAGCACTCGAAAAAGAAGGCTTTTTATCACAGGACAAGAAATCAGCCCTCAAAAACTTAACCGGCAGAAAATATTTTTTTGAAAAAATCCCTAAGCCCCGGGGTCACAATTTCAGCAAAAATCTGACTTTTGGCAATTCACTCAAAAATGGTGCCAGAAGCTTGCAAATGATCCCGTGAAAGGTTTGGCACTCGAAACAGAAGGCTTTTTATCACAGGACAAGAAATCAGCCCTCAAAAACTTAACGGGCAGAAAATATTTTTTTGAAAAAATCCGTAAGCCCCGGGGTCACAATTTCAGCAAAAATCTGACTTTTGGCAATTCACTCAAAAATGGTGCCAGAAGCTTGCAAATGATCCCCTGAAAGCTTTGGCGATGGAAACAGAAGGCTTTTTATCACAGGACAAGAAATCAGCCCTCAAAAACTTAACCGGCAGAAAATATTTTTTTGAAAAAATCCCTAAGCCCCGGGGTCACAATTTCAGCAAAAATCTGACTTTTGGCAGTTCACTCAAAAATGGTGCCAGAAGCTTGCAAATGATCCCCTGAAAGCTTTGGCGATGGAAACAGAAGGCTTTTTATCACAGGACAAGAAATCCGCCCTCAAAAACTTAACCGGCAGAAAATATTTTTTTGAAAAAATCCCTAAGCCCCGGGGTCACAATTTCAGCAAAAATCTGACTTTTGGCAATTCACTCAAAAATGGTGCCAGAAGCTTGCAAATGATCCCCTGAAAGCTTTGGCGATGGAAACAGAAGGCTTTTTATCACAGGACAAGAAATCAGCCCTCAAAAACTTAACCGGCAGAAAATATTTTTTTGAAAAAATCCCTAAGCCCCGGGGTCACAATTTCAGCAAAGATCTGACTTTTGGCATTTCACTCTAAAATGGTTCCAAGAGCTTAAAAATGCTCCCCTGAAAGGTTTGGTACTCGAAACAGAAGGCTTTTTATCACAGGACAAGAAATCAGCCCTCAAAAACTTAACCGGCAGAAAATATTTTTTTGAAAAAATCCCTAAGCCCCGGGGTCACAATTTCAGCAAAGATCTGACTTTTGGCAATTCACTCAAAAATGGTGCCAGAAGCATGCAAATGCTCCCCTGAAAGGTTTGGCACTCGAAACAGAAGGCTTTTTATCACAGGACAATAAATCAGCCCTCAAAAACTTAACCGGCAGAAAATATTTTTTTGAAAAAATCCCTAAGCCCCGGGGTCACAATTTCAGCAAAGATCTGACTTTTGGCAATTCACTCAAAAATGGTGCCAGAAGCTTACAAATGATCCCCTGAAAGCTTTGGCGATGGAAACAGAAGGCTTTTTATCACAGGACAAGAAATCAGCCCTCAAAAACTTAACCAGCAGAAAATATTTTTTTGAAAAAATCCCTAAGCCCCGGGGTCACAATTTCAGCAAAAATCTGACTTTTGGCAATTCACTCAAAAATGGTGCCAGAAGCTTGCAAATGATCCCGTGAAAGGTTTGGCACTCGAAACAGAAGGCTTTTTATCACAGGACAAGAAATCAGCCCTCAAAAACTTAACGGGCAGAAAATATTTTTTTGAAAAAATCCGTAAGCCCCGGGGTCACAATTTCAGCAAAAATCTGACTTTTGGCAATTCACTCAAAAATGGTCCAGAAGCTTGCAAATGATCCCCTGAAAGCTTTGGCGATGGAAACAGAAGGCTTTTTATCACAGGACAAGAAATCAGCCCTCAAAAACGTAAACGGCAGAAAATATTTTTTTGAAAAAATCCCTAAGCCCCGGGGTCACAATTTCAGCAAAAATCTGACTTTTGGCAATTCACTCAAAAATGGTGCCAGAAGCTTGCAAATGATCCCGTGAAAGGTTTGGCACTCGAAACAGAAGGCTTTTTATCACAGGACAAGAAATCAGCCCTCAAAAACTTAACGGGCAGAAAATATTTTTTTGAAAAAATCCGTAAGCCCCGGGGTCACAATTTCAGCAAAAATCTGACTTTTGGCAATTCACTCAAAAATGGTGCCAGAAGCTTGCAAATGATCCCGTGAAAGGTTTGGCACTCGAAACAGAAGGCTTTTTATCACAGGACAAGAAATCAGCCCTCAAAAACTTAACGGGCAGAAAATATTTTTTTGAAAAAATCCGTAAGCCCCGGGGTCACAATTTCAGCAAAAATCTGACTTTTGGCAATTCACTCAAAAATGGTCCAGAAGCTTGCAAATGATCCCCTGAAAGCTTTGGCGATGGAAACAGAAGGCTTTTTATCACAGGACAAGAAATCAGCCCTCAAAAACGTAAACGGCAGAAAATATTTTTTTGAAAAAATCCCTAAGCCCCGGGGTCACAATTTCAGCAAAAATCTGACTTTTGGCAATTCACTCAAAAATGGTGCCAGAAGCTTGCAAATGATCCCCTGAAAGCTTTGGCGATGGAAACAGAAGGCTTTTTATCACAGGACAAGAAATCAGCCCTCAAAAACTTAACCGGCAGAAAATATTTTTTTGAAAAAATCTCTAAGCCCCGGGGTCACAATTTCAGCAAAAATCTGACTTTTGGCAATTCACTCAAAAATGGTGCCAGAAGGTTGCAAATGATCCCGTGAAAGGTTTGGCACTCGAAACAGAAGGCTTTTTATCACAGGACAAGAAATCAGCCCTCAAAAACTTAACCGGCAGAAAATATCTTTTTGAAAAAATCCCTAAGCCCTCAGAAATCAGCCCTCAAAAACTTAACCGGTAGAAAATATTTTTTTGAAAAAATCCCTAAGCCCCGGGGTCACAATTTCAGCAAAAATCTGACTTTTGGCAATTCACTCAAAAATGGTGCCAGAAGCTTGCAAATGATCCCGTGAAAGGTTTGGCACTCGAAACAGAAGGCTTTTTATCACAGGACAAGAAATCAGCCCTCAAAAACTTAACCGGCAGAAAATATTTTTTTGAAAAAATCCCTAAGCCCCGGGGTCACAATTTCAGCAAAAATCTGACTTTTGGCAGTTCACTCAAAAATGGTGCCAGAAGCTTGCAAATGATCCCCTGAAAGCTTTGGCGATGGAAACAGAAGGCTTTTTATCACAGGACAAGAAATCAGCCCTCAAAAACTTAACCGGCAGAAAATATTTTTTTGAAAAAATCCCTAAGCCCGGGGGTCACAATTTCAGCAAAAATCTGACTTTTGGCAATTCACTCAAAAATGGTGCCAGAAGCTTGCAAATGATCCCCTGAAAGCTTTGGCGATGGAAACAGAAGGCTTTTTATCACAGGACAAGAAATCAGCCCTCAAAAACTTAACCGGCAGAAAATATTTTTTTGAAAAAATCCCTAAGCCCCGGGGTCACAATTTCAGCAAAGATCTGACTTTTGGCATTTCACTCTAAAATGGTTCCAAGAGCTTAAAAATGCTCCCCTGAAAGGTTTGGTACTCGAAACAGAAGGCTTTTTATCACAGGACAAGAAATCAGCCCTCAAAAACTTAACCGGCAGAAAATATTTTTTTGAAAAAATCCCTAAGCCCCGGGGGTCACAATTTCAGCAAAGATCTGACTTTTGGCAATTCACTCAAAAATGGTGCCAGAAGCATGCAAATGCTCCCCTGAAAGGTTTGGCACTCGAAACAGAAGGCTTTTTATCACAGGACAATAAATCAGCCCTCAAAAACTTAACCGGCAGAAAATATTTTTTTGAAAAAATCCCTAAGCCCCGGGGTCACAATTTCAGCAAAAATCTGACTTTTGGCAATTCACTCAAAAATGGTGCCAGAAGCTTGCAAATGATCCCCTGAAAGCTTTGGCGATGGAAACAGAAGGCTTTTTATCACAGGACAAGAAATCAGCCCTCAAAAACTTAACCGGCAGAAAATATTTTTTTGAAAAAATCCTTAAGGCCCGGTTCACAATTTCAGCAAAACTCTGACTTTTGGCAATTCACTCAAAAATGGTGCCAGAAGCTTACAAATGATCCCCTGAAAGCTTTGGCGATGGAAACAGAAGGCTTTTTATCACAGGACAAGAAATCAGCCCTCAAAAACTTAACCAGCAGAAAATATTTTTTTGAAAAAATCCCTAAGCCCCGGGGTCACAATTTCAGCAAAAATCTGACTTTTGGCAATTCACTCAAAAATGGTGCCAGAAGCTTGCAAATGATCCCGTGAAAGCTTTGGCGATGGAAACAGAAGGCTTTTTATCACAGGACAAGAAATCAGCCCTCAAAAACGTAAACGGCAGAAAATATTTTTTTGAAAAAATCCCTAAGCCCCGGGGTCACAATTTCAGCAAAAATCTGACTTTTGGCAATTCACTCAAAAATGGTGCCAGAAGCTTGCAAATGATCCCCTGAAAGCTTTGGCGATGGAAACAGAAGGCTTTTTATCACAGGACAAGAAATCAGCCCTCAAAAACTTAACCGGCAGAAAATATTTTTTTGAAAAAATCTCTAAGCCCCGGGGTCACAATTTCAGCAAAAATCTGACTTTTGGCAATTCACTCAAAAATGGTGCCAGAAGGTTGCAAATGATCCCGTGAAAGGTTTGGCACTCGAAACAGAAGGCTTTTTATCACAGGACAAGAAATCAGCCCTCAAAAACTTAACCGGCAGAAAATATCTTTTTGAAAAAATCCCTAAGCCCTCAGAAATCAGCCCTCAAAAACTTAACCGGTAGAAAATATTTTTTTGAAAAAATCCCTAAGCCCCGGGGTCACAATTTCAGCAAAAATCTGACTTTTGGCAATTCACTCAAAAATGGTGCCAGAAGCTTGCAAATGATCCCGTGAAAGGTTTGGCACTCGAAACAGAAGGCTTTTTATCACAGGACAAGAAATCAGCCCTCAAAAACTTAACCGGCAGAAAATATTTTTTTGAAAAAATCCCTAAGCCCCGGGGTCACAATTTCAGCAAAAATCTGACTTTTGGCAGTTCACTCAAAAATGGTGCCAGAAGCTTGCAAATGATCCCCTGAAAGCTTTGGCGATGGAAACAGAAGGCTTTTTATCACAGGACAAGAAATCAGCCCTCAAAAACTTAACCGGCAGAAAATATTTTTTTGAAAAAATCCCTAAGCCCGGGGGTCACAATTTCAGCAAAAATCTGACTTTTGGCAATTCACTCAAAAATGGTGCCAGAAGCTTGCAAATGATCCCCTGAAAGCTTTGGCGATGGAAACAGAAGGCTTTTTATCACAGGACAAGAAATCAGCCCTCAAAAACTTAACCGGCAGAAAATATTTTTTTGAAAAAATCCCTAAGCCCCGGGGTCACAATTTCAGCAAAGATCTGACTTTTGGCATTTCACTCTAAAATGGTTCCAAGAGCTTAAAAATGCTCCCCTGAAAGGTTTGGTACTCGAAACAGAAGGCTTTTTATCACAGGACAAGAAATCAGCCCTCAAAAACTTAACCGGCAGAAAATATTTTTTTGAAAAAATCCCTAAGCCCCGGGGGTCACAATTTCAGCAAAGATCTGACTTTTGGCAATTCACTCAAAAATGGTGCCAGAAGCATGCAAATGCTCCCCTGAAAGGTTTGGCACTCGAAACAGAAGGCTTTTTATCACAGGACAATAAATCAGCCCTCAAAAACTTAACCGGCAGAAAATATTTTTTTGAAAAAATCCGTAAGCCCCGGGGTCACAATTTCAGCAAAAATCTGACTTTTGGCAATTCACTCAAAAATGGTGCCAGAAGCTTGCAAATGATCCCCTGAAAGCTTTGGCGATGGAAACAGAAGGCTTTTTATCACAGGACAAGAAATCAGCCCTCAAAAACTTAACCGGCAGAAAATATTTTTTTGAAAAAATCCTTAAGGCCCGGTTCACAATTTCAGCAAAACTCTGACTTTTGGCAATTCACTCAAAAATGGTGCCAGAAGCTTACAAATGATCCCCTGAAAGCTTTGGCGATGGAAACAGAAGGCTTTTTATCACAGGACAAGAAATCAGCCCTCAAAAACTTAACCAGCAGAAAATATTTTTTTGAAAAAATTCCTAAGCCCCGGGGTCACAATTTCAGCAAAAATCTGACTTTTGGCAATTCACTCAAAAATGGTGCCAGAAGCTTGCAAATGATCCCGTGAAAGGTTTGGCACTCGAAACAGAAGGCTTTTTATCACAGGACAAGAAATCAGCCCTCAAAAACTTAACCGGCAGAAAATATTTTTTTGAAAAAATCCGTAAGCCCCGGGGTCACAATTTCAGCAAAAATCTGACTTTTGGCAATTCACTCAAAAATGGTCCAGAAGCTTGCAAATGATCCCCTGAAAGCTTTGGCGATGGAAACAGAAGGCTTTTTATCACAGGACAAGAAATCAGCCCTCAAAAACGTAAACGGCAGAAAATATTTTTTTGAAAAAATCCCTAAGCCCCGGGGTCACAATTTCAGCAAAAATCTGACTTTTGGCAATTCACTCAAAAATGGTGCCAGAAGCTTGCAAATGATCCCCTGAAAGCTTTGGCGATGGAAACAGAAGGCTTTTTATCACAGGACAAGAAATCAGCCCTCAAAAACTTAACCGGCAGAAAATATTTTTTTGAAAAAATCTCTAAGCCCCGGGGTCACAATTTCAGCAAAAATCTGACTTTTGGCAATTCACTCAAAAATGGTGCCAGAAGGTTGCAAATGATCCCGTGAAAGGTTTGGCACTCGAAACAGAAGGCTTTTTATCACAGGACAAGAAATCAGCCCTCAAAAACTTAACCGGCAGAAAATATCTTTTTGAAAAAATCCCTAAGCCCTCAGAAATCAGCCCTCAAAAACTTAACCGGTAGAAAATATTTTTTTGAAAAAATCCCTAAGCCCCGGGGTCACAATTTCAGCAAAAATCTGACTTTTGGCAGTTCACTCAAAAATGGTTCCAAGAGCTTAAAAATGCTCCCCTGAAAGGTTTGGCACTCGAAACAGAAGGCTTTTTATCACAGGACATGAAATCAGCCCTCAAAAACTTAACCGGCAGAAAATATTTTTTTGAAAAAATCCCTAAGCCCCGGGGTCACAATTTCAGCAAAGATCTGACTTTTGGCATTTCACTCTAAAATGGTTCCAAGAGCTTAAAAATGCTCCCCTGAAAGGTTTGGCACTCGAAACAGAAGGCTTTTTATCACAGGACAAGAAATCAGCCCTCAAAAACTTAACCGGCAGAAAATATTTTTTTGAAAAAATCCCTAAGCCCCGGGGTCACAATTTCAGCAAAAATCTGACTTTTGGCAATTCACTCAAAAATGGTGCCAGAAGCTTGCAAATGATCCCGTGAAAGGTTTGGCACTCGAAACAGAAGGCTTTTTATCACAGGACAAGAAATCAGCCCTCAAAAACTTAACCGGCAGAAAATATTTTTTTGAAAAAATCCCTAAGCCCCGGGGTCACAATTTCAGCAAAAATCTGACTTTTGGCAGTTCACTCAAAAATGGTGCCAGAAGCTTGCAAATGATCCCCTGAAAGCTTTGGCGATGGAAACAGAAGGCTTTTTATCACAGGACAAGAAATCAGCCCTCAAAAACTTAACCGGCAGAAAATATTTTTTTGAAAAAATCCCTAAGCCCGGGGGTCACAATTTCAGCAAAAATCTGACTTTTGGCAATTCACTCAAAAATGGTGCCAGAAGCTTGCAAATGATCCCCTGAAAGCTTTGGCGATGGAAACAGAAGGCTTTTTATCACAGGACAAGAAATCAGCCCTCAAAAACTTAACCGGCAGAAAATATTTTTTTGAAAAAATCCCTAAGCCCCGGGGTCACAATTTCAGCAAAGATCTGACTTTTGGCATTTCACTCTAAAATGGTTCCAAGAGCTTAAAAATGCTCCCCTGAAAGGTTTGGTACTCGAAACAGAAGGCTTTTTATCACAGGACAAGAAATCAGCCCTCAAAAACTTAACCGGCAGAAAATATTTTTTTGAAAAAATCCCTAAGCCCCGGGGGTCACAATTTCAGCAAAGATCTGACTTTTGGCAATTCACTCAAAAATGGTGCCAGAAGCATGCAAATGCTCCCCTGAAAGGTTTGGCACTCGAAACAGAAGGCTTTTTATCACAGGACAATAAATCAGCCCTCAAAAACTTAACCGGCAGAAAATATTTTTTTGAAAAAATCCCTAAGCCCCGGGGTCACAATTTCAGCAAAAATCTGACTTTTGGCAATTCACTCAAAAATGGTGCCAGAAGCTTGCAAATGATCCCCTGAAAGCTTTGGCGATGGAAACAGAAGGCTTTTTATCACAGGACAAGAAATCAGCCCTCAAAAACTTAACCGGCAGAAAATATTTTTTTGAAAAAATCCTTAAGGCCCGGTTCACAATTTCAGCAAAACTCTGACTTTTGGCAATTCACTCAAAAATGGTGCCAGAAGCTTACAAATGATCCCCTGAAAGCTTTGGCGATGGAAACAGAAGGCTTTTTATCACAGGACAAGAAATCAGCCCTCAAAAACTTAACCAGCAGAAAATATTTTTTTGAAAAAATCCCTAAGCCCCGGGGTCACAATTTCAGCAAAAATCTGACTTTTGGCAATTCACTCAAAAATGGTGCCAGAAGCTTGCAAATGATCCCGTGAAAGGTTTGGCACTCGAAACAGAAGGCTTTTTATCACAGGACAAGAAATCAGCCCTCAAAAACTTAACCGGCAGAAAATATTTTTTTGAAAAAATCCGTAAGCCCCGGGGTCACAATTTCAGCAAAAATCTGACTTTTGGCAATTCACTCAAAAATGGTCCAGAAGCTTGCAAATGATCCCCTGAAAGCTTTGGCGATGGAAACAGAAGGCTTTTTATCACAGGACAAGAAATCAGCCCTCAAAAACGTAAACGGCAGAAAATATTTTTTTGAAAAAATCCCTAAGCCCCGGGGTCACAATTTCAGCAAAAATCGGACTTTTGGCAATTCACTCAAAAATGGTGCCAGAAGCTTGCAAATGATCCCCTGAAAGCTTTGGCGATGGAAACAGAAGGCTTTTTATCACAGGACAAGAAATCAGCCCTCAAAAACTTAACCGGCAGAAAATATTTTTTTGAAAAAATCTCTAAGCCCCGGGGTCACAATTTCAGCAAAAATCTGACTTTTGGCAATTCACTCAAAAATGGTGCCAGAAGGTTGCAAATGATCCCGTGAAAGGTTTGGCACTCGAAACAGAAGGCTTTTTATCACAGGACAAGAAATCAGCCCTCAAAAACTTAACCGGCAGAAAATATCTTTTTGAAAAAATCCCTAAGCCCTCAGAAATCAGCCCTCAAAAACTTAACCGGTAGAAAATATTTTTTTGAAAAAATCCCTAAGCCCCGGGGTCACAATTTCAGCAAAAATCTGACTTTTGGCAGTTCACTCAAAAATGGTTCCAAGAGCTTAAAAATGCTCCCCTGAAAGGTTTGGCACTCGAAACAGAAGGCTTTTTATCACAGGACATGAAATCAGCCCTCAAAAACTTAACCGGCAGAAAATATTTTTTTGAAAAAATCCCTAAGCCCCGGGGTCACAATTTCAGCAAAGATCTGACTTTTGGCATTTCACTCTAAAATGGTTCCAAGAGCTTAAAAATGCTCCCCTGAAAGGTTTGGCACTCGAAACAGAAGGCTTTTTATCACAGGACAAGAAATCAGCCCTCAAAAACTTAACCGGCAGAAAATATTTTTTTGAAAAAATCCCTAAGCCCCAGGGTCACAATTTCAGCAAAAATCTGACTTTTGGCAATTCACTCAAAAATGGTGCCAGAAGCTTGCAAATGCTCCCCTGAAAGGTTTGGCACTCGAAACAGAAGGCTTTTTATCACAGGACAAGAAATCAGCCCTCAAAAACTTAACCGGCAGAAAATATTTTTTTGAAAAAATCCCTAAGCCCCGGGGTCACAATTTCAGCAAAAATCTGACTTTTGGCAATTCACTCAAAAATGGTGCCAGAAGCTTGCAAATGATCCCCTGAAAGCTTTGGCGATGGAAACAGAAGGCTTTTTATCACAGGACAAGAAATCAGCCCTCAAAAACTTAACCGGCAGAAAATATTTTTTTGAAAAAATCCCTAAGCCCTCAGAAATCAGCCCTCAAAAACTTAACCGGTAGAAAATATTTTTTTGAAAAAATCCGTAAGCCCCGGGGTCACAAGTTCAGCAAAAATCTGACTTTTGGCAATTCACTCAAAAATGGTCCAGAAGCTTGCAAATGATCCCCTGAAAGCTTTGGCGATGGAAACAGAAGGCTTTTTATCACAGGACAAGAAATCAGCCCTCAAAAACGTAAACGGCAGAAAATATTTTTTTGAAAAAATCCCTAAGCCCCGGGGTCACAATTTCAGCAAAAATCTGACTTTTGGCAATTCACTCAAAAATGGTGCCAGAAGCTTGCAAATGATCCCCTGAAAGCTTTGGCGATGGAAACAGAAGGCTTTTTATCACAGGACAAGAAATCAGCCCTCAAAAACTTAACCGGCAGAAAATATTTTTTTGAAAAAATCTCTAAGCCCCGGGGTCACAATTTCAGCAAAAATCTGACTTTTGGCAATTCACTCAAAAATGGTGCCAGAAGGTTGCAAATGATCCCGTGAAAGGTTTGGCACTCGAAACAGAAGGCTTTTTATCACAGGACAAGAAATCAGCCCTCAAAAACTTAACCGGCAGAAAATATCTTTTTGAAAAAATCCCTAAGCCCTCAGAAATCAGCCCTCAAAAACTTAACCGGTAGAAAATATTTTTTTGAAAAAATCCCTAAGCCCCGGGGTCACAATTTCAGCAAAAATCTGACTTTTGGCAGTTCACTCAAAAATGGTTCCAAGAGCTTAAAAATGCTCCCCTGAAAGGTTTGGCACTCGAAACAGAAGGCTTTTTATCACAGGACATGAAATCAGCCCTCAAAAACTTAACCGGCAGAAAATATTTTTTTGAAAAAATCCCTAAGCCCCGGGGTCACAATTTCAGCAAAGATCTGACTTTTGGCATTTCACTCTAAAATGGTTCCAAGAGCTTAAAAATGCTCCCCTGAAAGGTTTGGCACTCGAAACAGAAGGCTTTTTATCACAGGACAAGAAATCAGCCCTCAAAAACTTAACCGGCAGAAAATATTTTTTTGAAAAAATCCCTAAGCCCCGGGGTCACAATTTCAGCAAAAATCTGACTTTTGGCAATTCACTCAAAAATGGTGCCAGAAGCTTGCAAATGCTCCCCTGAAAGGTTTGGCACTCGAAACAGAAGGCTTTTTATCACAGGACAAGAAATCAGCCCTCAAAAACTTAACCGGCAGAAAATATTTTTTTGAAAAAATCCCTAAGCCCCGGGGTCACAATTTCAGCAAAAATCTGACTTTTGGCAATTCACTCAAAAATGGTGCCAGAAGCTTGCAAATGATCCCCTGAAAGCTTTGGCGATGGAAACAGAAGGCTTTTTATCACAGGACAAGAAATCAGCCCTCAAAAACTTAACCGGCAGAAAATATTTTTTTGAAAAAATCCCTAAGCCCCGGGGTCACAATTTCAGCAAAGATCTGACTTTTGGCATTTCACTCTAAAATGGTTCCAAGAGCTTAAAAATGCTCCCCTGAAAGGTTTGGCACTCGAAACAGAAGGCTTTTTATCACAGGACAAGAAATCAGCCCTCAAAAACTTAACCGGCAGAAAATATTTTTTTGAAAAAATCCCTAAGCCCCGGGGTCACAATTTCAGCAAAGATCTGACTTTTGGCAATTCACTCAAAAATGGTGCCAGAAGCTTGCAAATGCTCCCCTGAAAGGTTTTGCACTCGAAACAGAAGGCTTTTTATCACAGGACAAGAAATCAGCCCTCAAAAACTTAACCGGCAGAAAATATTTTTTTGAAAAAATCCCTAAGCCCCGGGGTCACAATTTCAGCAAAAATCTGACTTTTGGCAATTCACTCAAAAATGGTGCCAGAAGCTTGCAAATGATCCCCTGAAAGCTTTGGCGATGGAAACAGAAGGCTTTTTATCACAGGACAAGAAATCAGCCCTCAAAAACTTAACCGGCAGAAAATATTTTTTTGAAAAAATCCCTAAGCCCCGGGGTCACAATTTCAGCAAAGATCTGACTTTTGGCATTTCACTCTAAAATGGTTCCAAGAGCTTAAAAATGCTCCCCTGAAAGGTTTGGTACTCGAAAGAGAAGGCTTTTTATCACAGGACAAGAAATCAGCCCTCAAAAACTTAACGGGCAGAAAATATTTTTTTGAAAAAATCCGTAAGCCCCGGGGTCACAATTTCAGCAAAAATCTGACTTTTGGCAATTCACTCAAAAATGGTGCCAGAAGGTTGCAAATGATCCCCTGAAAGCTTTGGCGATGGAAACAGAAGGCTTTTTATCACAGGACAAGAAATCAGCCCTCAAAAACTTAACCGGCAGAAAATATTTTTTTGAAAAAATCCCTAAGCCCCGGGGTCACAATTTCAGCAAAAATCTGACTTTTGGCAATTCACTCAAAAATGGTGCCAGAAGCTTGCAAATGATCCCCTGAAAGCTTTGGCGATGGAAACAGAAGGCTTTTTATCACAGGACAAGAAATCAGCCCTCAAAAACTTAACCGGCAGAAAATATTTTTTTGAAAAAATCCCTAAGCCCCGGGGTCACAATTTCAGCAAAAATCTGACTTTTGGCAGTTCACTCAAAAATGGTGCCAGAAGCTTGCAAATGATCCCCTGAAAGCTTTGGCAATGGAAACAGAAGGCTTTTTATCACAGGACAAGAAATCAGCCCTCAAAAACTTAACCGGCAGAAAATATTTTTTTGAAAAAATCCCTAAGCCCCGGGGTCACAATTTCAGCAAAAATCTGACTTTTGGCAATTCACTCAAAAATGGTGCCAGAAGCTTGCAAATGATCCCCTGAAAGCTTTGGCGATGGAAACAGAAGGCTTTTTATCACAGGACAAGAAATCAGCCCTCAAAAACTTAACCGGAAGAAAATATTTTTTTGAAAAAATCCCTAAGCCCCGGGGTCACAATTTCAGCAAAAATCTGACTTTTGGCAATTCACTCAAAAATGGTGCCAGAAGCTTGCAAATGATCCCGTGAAAGGTTTGGCACTCGAAACAGAAGGCTTTTTATCACAGGACAAGAAATCAGCCCTCAAAAACTTAACCGGCAGAAAATATTTTTTTGAAAAAATCCCTAAGCCCCGGGGTCACAATTTCAGCAAAGATCTGACTTTTGGCAGTTCACTCAAAAATGGTTCCAAGAGCTTAAAAATGCTCCCCTGAAAGGTTTGGCACTCGAAACAGAAGGCTTTTTATCACAGGACAAGAAATCAGCCCTCAAAAACTTAACCGGCAGAAAATATTTTTTTGAAAAAATCTCTAAGCCCCGGGATCACAATTTCAGCAAAAAACTGACTTTTGGCAATTCACTCAAAAATGGTGCCAGAAGGTTGCAAAGGATCCCCTGAAAGGTTTGGCACTCGAAACAGAAGGCTTTTTATCACAGGACAAGAAATCAGCCCTCAAAAACTTAAACGGCAGAAAATATCTTTTTGAAAATATCCCTAAGCCCTCAGAAATCAGCCCTCAAAAACTTAACCGGTAGAAAATATTTTTTTGAAAAAATCCCTAAGCCCCGGGGTCACAATTTCAGCAAAAATCTGACTTTTGGCAGTTCACTCAAAAATGGTTCCAAGAGCTTAAAAATGCTCCCCTGAAAGGTTTGGCACTCGAAACAGAAGGCTTTTTATCACAGGACATGAAATCAGCCCTCAAAAACTTAACCGGCAGAAAATATTTTTTTGAAAAAATCCCTAAGCCCCGGGGTCACAATTTCAGCAAAGATCTGACTTTTGGCATTTCACTCTAAAATGGTTCCAAGAGCTTAAAAATGCTCCCCTGAAAGGTTTGGCAGTCGAAACAGAAGGCTTTTTATCACAGGACAAGAAATCAGCCCTCAAAAACTTAACCGGCAGAAAATATTTTTTTGAAAAAATCTCTAAGCCCCGGGGTCACAATTTCAGCAAAAATCTGACTTTTGGCAATTCACTCAAAAATGGTGCCAGAAGGTTGCAAATGATCCCGTGAAAGCTTTGGCGATGGAAACAGAAGGCTTTTTATCACAGGACAAGAAATCAGCCCTCAAAAACTTAACCGGCAGAAAATATTTTTTTGAAAAAATCCCTAAGCCCCGGGGTCACAATTTCAGCAAAGATCTGACTTTTGGCATTTCACTCTAAAATGGTTCCAAGAGCTTAAAAATGCTCCCCTGAAAGGTTTGGCACTCGAAACAGAAGGCTTTTTATCACAGGACAAGAAATCAGCCCTCAAAAACTTAACCGGCAGAAAATATTTTTTTGAAAAAATCCCTAAGCCCCGGGGTCACAATTTCAGCAAAGATCTGACTTTTGGCAATTCACTCAAAAATGGTGCCAGAAGCTTGCAAATGCTCCCCTGAAAGATTTGGCACTCGAAACAGAAGGCTTTTTATCACAGGACAAGAAATCAGCCCTCAAAAACTTAACCGGCAGAAAATATTTTTTTGAAAAAATCCCTAAGCCCCGGGGTCACAATTTCAGCAAAAATCTGACTTTTGGCAATTCACTCAAAAATGGTGCCAGAAGCTTGCAAATGATCCCCTGAAAGCTTTGGCGATGGAAACAGAAGGCTTTTTATCACAGGACAAGAAATCAGCCCTCAAAAACTTAACCGGCAGAAAATATTTTTTTGAAAAAATCCCTAAGCCCCGGGGTCACAATTTCAGCAAAGATCTGACTTTTGGCATTTCACTCTAAAATGGTTCCAAGAGCTTAAAAATGCTCCCCTGAAAGGTTTGGTACTCGAAAGAGAAGGCTTTTTATCACAGGACAAGAAATCAGCCCTCAAAAACTTAACCGGCAGAAAATATCTTTTTGAAAAAATCCGTAAGCCCCGGGGTCACAATTTCAGCAAAAATCTGACTTTTGGCAATTCACTCAAAAATGGTGCCAGAAGGTTGCAAATGATCCCCTGAAAGCTTTGGCGATGGAAACAGAAGGCTTTTTATCACAGGACAAGAAATCAGCCCTCAAAAACTTAACCGGCAGAAAATATTTTTTTGAAAAAATCCCTAAGCCCCGGGGTCACAATTTCAGCAAAAATCTGACTTTTGGCAATTCACTCAAAAATGGTGCCAGAAGCTTGCAAATGATCCCCTGAAAGCTTTGGCGATGGAAACAGAAGGCTTTTTATCACAGGACAAGAAATCAGCCCTCAAAAACTTAACCGGCAGAAAATATTTTTTTGAAAAAATCCCTAAGCCCCGGGGTCACAATTTCAGCAAAAATCTGACTTTTGGCAGTTCACTCAAAAATGGTGCCAGAAGCTTGCAAATGATCCCCTGAAAGCTTTGGCGATGGAAACAGAAGGCTTTTTATCACAGGACAAGAAATCAGCCCTCAAAAACTTAACCGGCAGAAAATATTTTTTTGAAAAAATCCCTAAGCCCCGGGGTCACAATTTCAGCAAAAATCTGACTTTTGGCAATTCACTCAAAAATGGTGCCAGAAGCTTGCAAATGATCCCCTGAAAGCTTTGGCGATGGAAACAGAAGGCTTTTTATCACAGGACAAGAAATCAGCCCTCAAAAACTTAACCGGAAGAAAATATTTTTTTGAAAAAATCCCTAAGCCCCGGGGTCACAATTTCAGCAAAAATCTGACTTTTGGCAATTCACTCAAAAATGGTGCCAGAAGCTTGCAAATGATCCCGTGAAAGGTTTGGCACTCGAAACAGAAGGCTTTTTATCACAGGACAAGAAATCAGCCCTCAAAAACTTAACCGGCAGAAAATATTTTTTTGAAAAAATCCCTAAGCCCCGGGGTCACAATTTCAGCAAAGATCTGACTTTTGGCAGTTCACTCAAAAATGGTTCCAAGAGCTTAAAAATGCTCCCCTGAAAGGTTTGGCACTCGAAACAGAAGGCTTTTTATCACAGGACAAGAAATCAGCCCTCAAAAACTTAACCGGCAGAAAATATTTTTTTGAAAAAATCTCTAAGCCCCGGGATCACAATTTCAGCAAAAAACTGACTTTTGGCAATTCACTCAAAAATGGTGCCAGAAGGTTGCAAAGGATCCCCTGAAAGGTTTGGCACTCGAAACAGAAGGCTTTTTATCACAGGACAAGAAATCAGCCCTCAAAAACTTAACCGGCAGAAAATATCTTTTTGAAAAAATCCCTAAGCCCTCAGAAATCAGCCCTCAAAAACTTAACCGGTAGAAAATATTTTTTTGAAAAAATCCCTAAGCCCCGGGGTCACAATTTCAGCAAAAATCTGACTTTTGGCAGTTCACTCAAAAATGGTTCCAAGAGCTTAAAAATGCTCCCCTGAAAGGTTTGGCACTCGAAACAGAAGGCTTTTTATCACAGGACATGAAATCAGCCCTCAAAAACTTAACCGGCAGAAAATATTTTTTTGAAAAAATCCCTAAGCCCCGGGGTCACAATTTCAGCAAAGATCTGACTTTTGGCATTTCACTCTAAAATGGTTCCAAGAGCTTAAAAATGCCCCCCTGAAAGGTTTGGCAGTCGAAACAGAAGGCTTTTTATCACAGGACAAGAAATCAGCCCTCAAAAACTTAACCGGCAGAAAATATTTTTTTGAAAAAATCTCTAAGCCCCGGGGTCACAATTTCAGCAAAAATCTGACTTTTGGCAATTCACTCAAAAATGGTGCCAGAAGGTTGCAAATGATCCCGTGAAAGGTTTGGCACTCGAAACAGAAGGCTTTTTATCACAGGACAAGAAATCAGCCCTCAAAAACTTAACCGGCAGAAAATATTTTTTTGAAAAAATCCCTAAGCCCCGGGGTCACAATTTCAGCAAAGATCTGACTTTTGGCAATTCACTCAAAAATGGTGCCAGAAGGTTGCAAAGGATCCCCTGAAAGGTTTGGCACTCGAAACAGAAGGCTTTTTATCACAGGACAAGAAATCAGCCCTCAAAAACTTAAACGGCAGAAAATATCTTTTTGAAAAAATCCCTAAGCCCTCAGAAATCAGCCCTCAAAAACTTAACCGGTAGAAAATATTTTTTTGAAAAAATCCCTAAGCCCCGGGGTCACAATTTCAGCAAAAATCTGACTTTTGGCAGTTCACTCAAAAATGGTTCCAAGAGCTTAAAAATGCTCCCCTGAAAGGTTTGGCACTCGAAACAGAAGGCTTTTTATCACAGGACATGAAATCAGCCCTCAAAAACTTAACCGGCAGAAAATATTTTTTTGAAAAAATCCCTAAGCCCCGGGGTCACAATTTCAGCAAAGATCTGACTTTTGGCATTTCACTCTAAAATGTTTCCAAGAGCTTAAAAATGCTCCCCTGAAAGGTTTGGCAGTCGAAACAGAAGGCTTTTTATCACAGGACAAGAAATCAGCCCTCAAAAACTTAACCGGCAGAAAATATTTTTTTGAAAAAATCTCTAAGCCCCGGGGTCACAATTTCAGCAAAAATCTGACTTTTGGCAATTCACTCAAAAATGGTGCCAGAAGGTTGCAAATGATCCCCTGAAAGGTTTGGCACTCGAAACAGAAGGCTTTTTATCACAGGACAAGAAATCAGCCCTCAAAAACCTAACCGGCAGAAAATATTTTTTTGAAAAAATCCCTAAGCCCCGGGGTCACAATTTCAGCAAAAATCTGACTTTTGGCAATTCACTCAAAAATGGTGCCAGAAGCTTGCAAATGATCCCCTGAAAGCTTTGGCGATGGAAACAGAAGGCTTTTTATCACAGGACAAGAAGTCAGCCCTCAAAAACTTAACCGGCAGAAAATATTTTTTTGAAAAAATCCCTAAGCCCCGGGGTCACAATTTCAGCAAAAATCTGACTTTTGGCAGTTCACTCAAAAATGGTGCCAGAAGCTTGCAAATGCTCCCCAGAAAGGTTTGGCACTCGAAACAGAAGGCTTTTTATCACAGGACAAGAAATCAGCCCTCAAAAACTTAACCGGCAGAAAATATTTTTTTGAAAAAATCCCTAAGCCCCGGGGTCACAATTTCAGCAAAAATCTGACTTTTGGCAATTCACTCAAAAATGGTGCCAGAAGCTTACAAATGATCCTCTGAAATCTTTGGCGATGGAAACAGAAGGCTTTTTATCACAGGACAAGAAATCAGCCCTCAAAAACTTAACCGGCAGAAAATATTTTTTTGAAAAAATCTCTAAGCCCCGGGGTCACAATTTCAGCAAAAATCTGACTTTTGGCAATTCACTCAAAAATGGTGCCAGAAGGTTGCAAATGATCCCGTGAAAGGTTTGGCACTCGAAACAGAAGGCTTTTTATCACAGGACAAGAAATCAGCCCTCAAAAACTTAACCGGCAGAAAATATCTTTTTGAAAAAATCCCTAAGCCCTCAGAAATCAGCCCTCAAAAACTTAACCGGTAGAAAATATTTTTTTGAAAAAATCCCTAAGCCCCGGGGTCACAATTTCAGCAAAAATCTGACTTTTGGCAGTTCACTCAAAAATGGTTCCAAGAGCTTAAAAATGCTCCCCTGAAAGGTTTGGCACTCGAAACAGAAGGCTTTTTATCACAGGACATGAAATCAGCCCTCAAAAACTTAACCGGCAGAAAATATTTTTTTGAAAAAATCCCTAAGCCCCGGGGTCACAATTTCAGCAAAGATCTGACTTTTGGCATTTCACTCTAAAATGGTTCCAAGAGCTTAAAAATGCTCCCCTGAAAGGTTTGGCACTCGAAACAGAAGGCTTTTTATCACAGGACAAGAAATCAGCCCTCAAAAACTTAACCGGCAGAAAATATTTTTTTGAAAAAATCCCTAAGCCCCGGGGTCACAATTTCAGCAAAAATCTGACTTTTGGCAATTCACTCAAAAATGGTGCCAGAAGCTTGCAAATGATCCCCTGAAAGCTTTGGCGATGGAAACAGAAGGCTTTTTATCACAGGACAAGAAATCAGCCCTCAAAAACTTAACCGGCAGAAAATATTTTTTTGAAAAAATCCCTAAGCCCCGGGGTCACAATTTCAGCAAAGATCTGACTTTTGGCAATTCACTCAAAAATGGTTCCAAGAGCTTAAAAATGCTCCCCTGAAAGGTTTGGCACTCGAAACAGAAGGCTTTTTATCACAGGACAAGAAATCAGCCCTCAAAAACTTAACCGGCAGAAAATATTTTTTTGAAAAAATCCCTAAGCCCCGGGGTCACAATTTCAGCAAAGATCTGACTTTTGGCAATTCACTCAAAAATGGTGCCAGAAGCTTGCAAATGCTCCCCTGAAAGGTTTGGCACTCGAAACAGAAGGCTTTTTATCACAGGACAAGAAATCAGCCCTCAAAAACTTAACCGGCAGAAAATATTTTTTTGAAAAAATCCCTAAGCCCCGGGGTCACAATTTCAGCAAAAATCTGACTTTTGGCAATTCACTCAAAAATGGTGCCAGAAGCTTGCAAATGATCCCCTGAAAGCTTTGGCGATGGAAACAGAAGGCTTTTTATCACAGGACAAGAAATCAGCCCTCAAAAACTTAACCGGCAGAAAATATTTTTTTGAAAAAATCCCTAAGCCCCGGGGTCACAATTTCAGCAAAGATCTGACTTTTGGCATTTCACTCTAAAATGGTTCCAAGAGCTTAAAAATGCTCCCCTGAAAGGTTTGGTACTCGAAACAGAAGGCTTTTTATCACAGGACAAGAAATCAGCCCTCAAAAACTTAACCGGCAGAAAATATTTTTTTGAAAAAATCCCTAAGCCCCGGGGTCACAATTTCAGCAAAAATCTGACTTTTGGCAATTCACTCAAAAATGGTGCCAGAAGCTTGCAAATGATCCCGTGAAAGGTTTGGCACTCGAAACAGAAGGCTTTTTATCACAGGACAAGAAATCAGCCCTCAAAAACTTAACGGGCAGAAAATATTTTTTTGAAAAAATCCGTAAGCCCCGGGGTCACAATTTCAGCAAAAATCTGACTTTTGGCAATTCACTCAAAAATGGTGCCAGAAGGTTGCAAATGATCCCCTGAAAGCTTTGGCGATGGAAACAGAAGGCTTTTTATCACAGGACAAGAAATCAGCCCTCAAAAACTTAACCGGCAGAAAATATTTTTTTGAAAAAATCCCTAAGCCCCGGGGTCACAATTTCAGCAAAAATCTGACTTTTGCCAATTCACTCAAAAATGGTGCCAGAAGCTTGCAAATGATCCCCTGAAAGCTTTGGCGATGGAAACAGAAGGCTTTTTATCACAGGACAAGAAATCAGCCCTCAAAAACTTAACCGGCAGAAAATATTTTTTTGAAAAAATCCCTAAGCCCCGGGGTCACAATTTCAGCAAAAATCTGACTTTTGGCAGTTCACTCAAAAATGGTGCCAGAAGCTTGCAAATGATCCCCTGAAAGCTTTGGCGATGGAAACAGAAGGCTTTTTATCACAGGACAAGAAATCAGCCCTCAAAAACTTAACCGGCAGAAAATATTTTTTTGAAAAAATCCCTAAGCCCCGGGGTCACAATTTCAGCAAAAATCTGACTTTTGGCAATTCACTCAAAAATGGTGCCAGAAGCTTGCAAATGATCCCCTGAAAGCTTTGGCGATGGAAACAGAAGGCTTTTTATCACAGGACAAGAAATCAGCCCTCAAAAACTTAACCGGAAGAAAATATTTTTTTGAAAAAATCCCTAAGCCCCGGGGTCACAATTTCAGCAAAAATCTGACTTTTGGCAATTCACTCAAAAATGGTGCCAGAAGCTTGCAAATGATCCCGTGAAAGGTTTGGCACTCGAAACAGAAGGCTTTTTATCACAGGACAAGAAATCAGCCCTCAAAAACTTAACCGGCAGAAAATATTTTTTTGAAAAAATCCCTAAGCCCCGGGGTCACAATTTCAGCAAAGATCTGACTTTTGGCAGTTCACTCAAAAATGGTTCCAAGAGCTTGAAAATGCTCCCCTGAAAGGTTTGGCACTCGAAACAGAAGGCTTTTTATCACAGGACAAGAAATCAGCCCTCAAAAACTTAAACGGCAGAAAATATCTTTTTGAAAAAATCCCTAAGCCCCGGGGTCACAATTTCAGCAAAAATCTGACTTTTGGCAATTCACTCAAAAATGGTGCCAGAAGCTTGCAAATGATCCCCTGAAAGCTTTGGCGATGGAAACAGAAGGCTTTTTATCACAGGACAAGAAATCAGCCCTCAAAAACTTAACCGGCAGAAAATATTTTTTTGAAAAAATCCCTAAGCCCCGGGGTCACAATTTCAGCAAAGATCTGACTTTTGGCATTTCACTCTAAAATGGTTCCAAGAGCTTAAAAATGCTCCCCTGAAAGGTTTGGTACTCGAAACAGAAGGCTTTTTATCACAGGACAAGAAATCAGCCCTCAAAAACTTAACCGGCAGAAAATATTTTTTTGAAAAAATCCCTAAGCCCCGGGGTCACAATTTCAGCAAAAATCTGACTTTTGGCAATTCACTCAAAAATGGTGCCAGAAGCTTGCAAATGATCCCGTGAAAGGTTTGGCACTCGAAACAGAAGGCTTTTTATCACAGGACAAGAAATCAGCCCTCAAAAACTTAACGGGCAGAAAATATTTTTTTGAAAAAATCCGTAAGCCCCGGGGTCACAATTTCAGCAAAAATCTGACTTTTGGCAATTCACTCAAAAATGGTGCCAGAAGGTTGCAAATGATCCCCTGAAAGCTTTGGCGATGGAAACAGAAGGCTTTTTATCACAGGACAAGAAATCAGCCCTCAAAAACTTAACCGGCAGAAAATATTTTTTTGAAAAAATCCCTAAGCCCCGGGGTCACAATTTCAGCAAAAATCTGACTTTTGGCAATTCACTCAAAAATGGTGCCAGAAGCTTGCAAATGATCCCCTGAAAGCTTTGGCGATGGAAACAGAAGGCTTTTTATCACAGGACAAGAAATCAGCCCTCAAAAACTTAACCGGCAGAAAATATTTTTTTGAAAAAATCCCTAAGCCCCGGGGTCACAATTTCAGCAAAAATCTGACTTTTGGCAGTTCACTCAAAAATGGTTCCAAGAGCTTAAAAATGCTCCCCTGAAAGGTTTGGCACTCGAAACAGAAGGCTTTTTATCACAGGACATGAAATCAGCCCTCAAAAACTTAACCGGCAGAAAATATTTTTTTGAAAAAATCCCTAAGCCCCGGGGTCACAATTTCAGCAAAGATCTGACTTTTGGCATTTCACTCTAAAATGGTTCCAAGAGCTTAAAAATGCTCCCCTGAAAGGTTTGGCAGTCGAAACAGAAGGCTTTTTATCACAGGACAAGAAATCAGCCCTCAAAAACTTAACCGGCAGAAAATATTTTTTTGAAAAAATCTCTAAGCCCCGGGGTCACAATTTCAGCAAAAATCTGACTTTTGGCAATTCACTCAAAAATGGTGCCAGAAGGTTGCAAATGATCCCGTGAAAGGTTTGGCACTCGAAACAGAAGGCTTTTTATCACAGGACAAGAAATCAGCCCTCAAAAACTTAACCGGCAGAAAATATTTTTTTGAAAAAATCCCTAAGCCCCGGGGTCACAATTTCAGCAAAGATCTGACTTTTGGCAATTCACTCAAAAATGGTGCCAGAAGGTTGCAAAGGATCCCCTGAAAGGTTTGGCACTCGAAACAGAAGGCTTTTTATCACAGGACAAGAAATCAGCCCTCAAAAACTTAAACGGCAGAAAATATCTTTTTGAAAAAATCCCTAAGCCCTCAGAAATCAGCCCTCAAAAACTTAACCGGTAGAAAATATTTTTTTGAAAAAATCCCTAAGCCCC
This sequence comes from Podarcis liolepis, assembly GCF_965112155.1. Classification (NCBI taxonomy): domain Eukaryota; kingdom Metazoa; phylum Chordata; class Lepidosauria; order Squamata; family Lacertidae; genus Podarcis; species Podarcis liolepis. The sequence goes on along the minus strand of NC_139571.1, from coordinate 15,248,427 downwards.
GGGGTCACAATTTCAGCAAAAATCTGACTTTTGGCAGTTCACTCAAAAATGGTTCCAAGAGCTTAAAAATGCTCCCCTGAAAGGTTTGGCACTCGAAACAGAAGGCTTTTTATCACAGGACATGAAATCAGCCCTCAAAAACTTAACCGGCAGAAAATATTTTTTTGAAAAAATCCCTAAGCCCCGGGGTCACAATTTCAGCAAAGATCTGACTTTTGGCATTTCACTCTAAAATGTTTCCAAGAGCTTAAAAATGCTCCCCTGAAAGGTTTGGCAGTCGAAACAGAAGGCTTTTTATCACAGGACAAGAAATCAGCCCTCAAAAACTTAACCGGCAGAAAATATTTTTTTGAAAAAATCTCTAAGCCCCGGGGTCACAATTTCAGCAAAAATCTGACTTTTGGCAATTCACTCAAAAATGGTGCCAGAAGGTTGCAAATGATCCCCTGAAAGGTTTGGCACTCGAAACAGAAGGCTTTTTATCACAGGACAAGAAATCAGCCCTCAAAAACCTAACCGGCAGAAAATATTTTTTTGAAAAAATCCCTAAGCCCCGGGGTCACAATTTCAGCAAAAATCTGACTTTTGGCAATTCACTCAAAAATGGTGCCAGAAGCTTGCAAATGATCCCCTGAAAGCTTTGGCGATGGAAACAGAAGGCTTTTTATCACAGGACAAGAAGTCAGCCCTCAAAAACTTAACCGGCAGAAAATATTTTTTTGAAAAAATCCCTAAGCCCCGGGGTCACAATTTCAGCAAAAATCTGACTTTTGGCAGTTCACTCAAAAATGGTGCCAGAAGCTTGCAAATGCTCCCCAGAAAGGTTTGGCACTCGAAACAGAAGGCTTTTTATCACAGGACAAGAAATCAGCCCTCAAAAACTTAACCGGCAGAAAATATTTTTTTGAAAAAATCCCTAAGCCCCGGGGTCACAATTTCAGCAAAAATCTGACTTTTGGCAATTCACTCAAAAATGGTGCCAGAAGCTTACAAATGATCCTCTGAAATCTTTGGCGATGGAAACAGAAGGCTTTTTATCACAGGACAAGAAATCAGCCCTCAAAAACTTAACCGGCAGAAAATATTTTTTTGAAAAAATCTCTAAGCCCCGGGGTCACAATTTCAGCAAAAATCTGACTTTTGGCAATTCACTCAAAAATGGTGCCAGAAGGTTGCAAATGATCCCGTGAAAGGTTTGGCACTCGAAACAGAAGGCTTTTTATCACAGGACAAGAAATCAGCCCTCAAAAACTTAACCGGCAGAAAATATCTTTTTGAAAAAATCCCTAAGCCCTCAGAAATCAGCCCTCAAAAACTTAACCGGTAGAAAATATTTTTTTGAAAAAATCCCTAAGCCCCGGGGTCACAATTTCAGCAAAAATCTGACTTTTGGCAGTTCACTCAAAAATGGTTCCAAGAGCTTAAAAATGCTCCCCTGAAAGGTTTGGCACTCGAAACAGAAGGCTTTTTATCACAGGACATGAAATCAGCCCTCAAAAACTTAACCGGCAGAAAATATTTTTTTGAAAAAATCCCTAAGCCCCGGGGTCACAATTTCAGCAAAGATCTGACTTTTGGCATTTCACTCTAAAATGGTTCCAAGAGCTTAAAAATGCTCCCCTGAAAGGTTTGGCACTCGAAACAGAAGGCTTTTTATCACAGGACAAGAAATCAGCCCTCAAAAACTTAACCGGCAGAAAATATTTTTTTGAAAAAATCCCTAAGCCCCGGGGTCACAATTTCAGCAAAAATCTGACTTTTGGCAATTCACTCAAAAATGGTGCCAGAAGCTTGCAAATGATCCCCTGAAAGCTTTGGCGATGGAAACAGAAGGCTTTTTATCACAGGACAAGAAATCAGCCCTCAAAAACTTAACCGGCAGAAAATATTTTTTTGAAAAAATCCCTAAGCCCCGGGGTCACAATTTCAGCAAAGATCTGACTTTTGGCATTTCACTCTAAAATGGTTCCAAGAGCTTAAAAATGCTCCCCTGAAAGGTTTGGCACTCGAAACAGAAGGCTTTTTATCACAGGACAAGAAATCAGCCCTCAAAAACTTAACCGGCAGAAAATATTTTTTTGAAAAAATCCCTAAGCCCCGGGGTCACAATTTCAGCAAAGATCTGACTTTTGGCAATTCACTCAAAAATGGTGCCAGAAGCTTGCAAATGCTCCCCTGAAAGGTTTGGCACTCGAAACAGAAGGCTTTTTATCACAGGACAAGAAATCAGCCCTCAAAAACTTAACCGGCAGAAAATATTTTTTTGAAAAAATCCCTAAGCCCCGGGGTCACAATTTCAGCAAAAATCTGACTTTTGGCAATTCACTCAAAAATGGTGCCAGAAGCTTGCAAATGATCCCCTGAAAGCTTTGGCGATGGAAACAGAAGGCTTTTTATCACAGGACAAGAAATCAGCCCTCAAAAACTTAACCGGCAGAAAATATTTTTTTGAAAAAATCCCTAAGCCCCGGGGTCACAATTTCAGCAAAGATCTGACTTTTGGCATTTCACTCTAAAATGGTTCCAAGAGCTTAAAAATGCTCCCCTGAAAGGTTTGGTACTCGAAACAGAAGGCTTTTTATCACAGGACAAGAAATCAGCCCTCAAAAACTTAACCGGCAGAAAATATTTTTTTGAAAAAATCCCTAAGCCCCGGGGTCACAATTTCAGCAAAAATCTGACTTTTGGCAATTCACTCAAAAATGGTGCCAGAAGCTTGCAAATGATCCCGTGAAAGGTTTGGCACTCGAAACAGAAGGCTTTTTATCACAGGACAAGAAATCAGCCCTCAAAAACTTAACGGGCAGAAAATATTTTTTTGAAAAAATCCGTAAGCCCCGGGGTCACAATTTCAGCAAAAATCTGACTTTTGGCAATTCACTCAAAAATGGTGCCAGAAGGTTGCAAATGATCCCCTGAAAGCTTTGGCGATGGAAACAGAAGGCTTTTTATCACAGGACAAGAAATCAGCCCTCAAAAACTTAACCGGCAGAAAATATTTTTTTGAAAAAATCCCTAAGCCCCGGGGTCACAATTTCAGCAAAAATCTGACTTTTGCCAATTCACTCAAAAATGGTGCCAGAAGCTTGCAAATGATCCCCTGAAAGCTTTGGCGATGGAAACAGAAGGCTTTTTATCACAGGACAAGAAATCAGCCCTCAAAAACTTAACCGGCAGAAAATATTTTTTTGAAAAAATCCCTAAGCCCCGGGGTCACAATTTCAGCAAAAATCTGACTTTTGGCAGTTCACTCAAAAATGGTGCCAGAAGCTTGCAAATGATCCCCTGAAAGCTTTGGCGATGGAAACAGAAGGCTTTTTATCACAGGACAAGAAATCAGCCCTCAAAAACTTAACCGGCAGAAAATATTTTTTTGAAAAAATCCCTAAGCCCCGGGGTCACAATTTCAGCAAAAATCTGACTTTTGGCAATTCACTCAAAAATGGTGCCAGAAGCTTGCAAATGATCCCCTGAAAGCTTTGGCGATGGAAACAGAAGGCTTTTTATCACAGGACAAGAAATCAGCCCTCAAAAACTTAACCGGAAGAAAATATTTTTTTGAAAAAATCCCTAAGCCCCGGGGTCACAATTTCAGCAAAAATCTGACTTTTGGCAATTCACTCAAAAATGGTGCCAGAAGCTTGCAAATGATCCCGTGAAAGGTTTGGCACTCGAAACAGAAGGCTTTTTATCACAGGACAAGAAATCAGCCCTCAAAAACTTAACCGGCAGAAAATATTTTTTTGAAAAAATCCCTAAGCCCCGGGGTCACAATTTCAGCAAAGATCTGACTTTTGGCAGTTCACTCAAAAATGGTTCCAAGAGCTTGAAAATGCTCCCCTGAAAGGTTTGGCACTCGAAACAGAAGGGTTTTTATCACAGGACAAGAAATCAGCCCTCAAAAACTTAAACGGCAGAAAATATCTTTTTGAAAAAATCCCTAAGCCCCGGGGTCACAATTTCAGCAAAAATCTGACTTTTGGCAATTCACTCAAAAATGGTGCCAGAAGCTTGCAAATGATCCCCTGAAAGCTTCGGCGATGGAAACAGAAGGCTTTTTATCACAGGACAAGAAATCAGCCCTCAAAAACTTAACCGGCAGAAAATATTTTTTTGAAAAAATCCCTAAGCCCCGGGGTCACAATTTCAGCAAAGATCTGACTTTTGGCATTTCACTCTAAAATGGTTCCAAGAGCTTAAAAATGCTCCCCTGAAAGGTTTGGTACTCGAAACAGAAGGCTTTTTATCACAGGACAAGAAATCAGCCCTCAAAAACTTAACCGGCAGAAAATATTTTTTTGAAAAAATCCCTAAGCCCCGGGGTCACAATTTCAGCAAAAATCTGACTTTTGGCAATTCACTCAAAAATGGTGCCAGAAGCTTGCAAATGATCCCGTGAAAGGTTTGGCACTCGAAACAGAAGGCTTTTTATCACAGGACAAGAAATCAGCCCTCAAAAACTTAACGGGCAGAAAATATTTTTTTGAAAAAATCCGTAAGCCCCGGGGTCACAATTTCAGCAAAAATCTGACTTTTGGCAATTCACTCAAAAATGGTGCCAGAAGGTTGCAAATGATCCCCTGAAAGCTTTGGCGATGGAAACAGAAGGCTTTTTATCACAGGACAAGAAATCAGCCCTCAAAAACTTAACCGGCAGAAAATATTTTTTTGAAAAAATCCCTAAGCCCCGGGGTCACAATTTCAGCAAAAATCTGACTTTTGGCAATTCACTCAAAAATGGTGCCAGAAGCTTGCAAATGATCCCCTGAAAGCTTTGGCGATGGAAACAGAAGGCTTTTTATCACAGGACAAGAAATCAGCCCTCAAAAACTTAACCGGCAGAAAATATTTTTTTGAAAAAATCCCTAAGCCCCGGGGTCACAATTTCAGCAAAAATCTGACTTTTGGCAGTTCACTCAAAAATGGTGCCAGAAGCTTGCAAATGATCCCCTGAAAGCTTTGGCGATGGAAACAGAAGGCTTTTTATCACAGGACAAGAAATCAGCCCTCAAAAACTTAACCGGCAGAAAATATTTTTTTGAAAAAATCCCTAAGCCCCGGGGTCACAATTTCAGCAAAAATCTGACTTTTGGCAATTCACTCAAAAATGGTGCCAGAAGCTTGCAAATGATCCCCTGAAAGCTTTGGCGATGGAAACAGAAGGCTTTTTATCACAGGACAAGAAATCAGCCCTCAAAAACTTAACCGGCAGAAAATATTTTTTTGAAAAAATCCCTAAGCCCCGGGGTCACAATTTCAGCAAAGATCTGACTTTTGGCAGTTCACTCAAAAATGGTTCCAAGAGCTTGAAAATGCTCCCCTGAAAGTTTGGCACTCGAAACAGAAGGCTTTTTATCACAGGACAAGAAATCAGCCCTCAAAAACTTAAACGGCAGAAAATATCTTTTTGAAAAAATCCCTAAGCCCTCAGAAATCAGCCCTCAAAAACTTAACCGGTAGAAAATATTTTTTTGAAAAAATCCCTAAGCCCCGGGGTCACAATTTCAGCAAAAATCTGACTTTTGGCAGTTCACTCAAAAATGGTTCCAAGAGCTTAAAAATGCTCCCCTGAAAGGTTTGGCACTCGAAACAGAAGGCTTTTTATCACAGGACATGAAATCAGCCCTCAAAAACTTAACCGGCAGAAAATATTTTTTTGAAAAAATCCCTAAGCCCCGGGGTCACAATTTCAGCAAAGATCTGACTTTTGGCATTTCACTCTAAAATGGTTCCAAGAGCTTAAAAATGCTCCCCTGAAAGGTTTGGCAGTCGAAACAGAAGGCTTTTTATCACAGGACAAGAAATCAGCCCTCAAAAACTTAACCGGCAGAAAATATTTTTTTGAAAAAATCTCTAAGCCCCGGGGTCACAATTTCAGCAAAAATCTGACTTTTGGCAATTCACTCAAAAATGGTGCCAGAAGGTTGCAAATGATCCCGTGAAAGGTTTGGCACTCGAAACAGAAGGCTTTTTATCACAGGACAAGAAATCAGCCCTCAAAAACTTAAACGGCAGAAAATATCTTTTTGAAAAAATCCCTAAGCCCTCAGAAATCAGCCCTCAAAAACTTAACCGGTAGAAAATATTTTTTTGAAAAAATCCCTAAGCCCCGGGGTCACAATTTCAGCAAAAATCTGACTTTTGGCAGTTCACTCAAAAATGGTTCCAAGAGCTTAAAAATGCTCCCCTGAAAGGTTTGGCACTCGAAACAGAAGGCTTTTTATCACAGGACATGAAATCAGCCCTCAAAAACTTAACCGGCAGAAAATATTTTTTTGAAAAAATCCCTAAGCCCCGGGGTCACAATTTCAGCAAAGATCTGACTTTTGGCATTTCACTCTAAAATGTTTCCAAGAGCTTAAAAATGCTCCCCTGAAAGGTTTGGCAGTCGAAACAGAAGGCTTTTTATCACAGGACAAGAAATCAGCCCTCAAAAACTTAACCGGCAGAAAATATTTTTTTGAAAAAATCTCTAAGCCCCGGGGTCACAATTTCAGCAAAAATCTGACTTTTGGCAATTCACTCAAAAATGGTGCCAGAAGGTTGCAAATGATCCCCTGAAAGGTTTGGCACTCGAAACAGAAGGCTTTTTATCACAGGACAAGAAATCAGCCCTCAAAAACCTAACCGGCAGAAAATATTTTTTTGAAAAAATCCCTAAGCCCCGGGGTCACAATTTCAGCAAAAATCTGACTTTTGGCAATTCACTCAAAAATGGTGCCAGAAGCTTGCAAATGATCCCCTGAAAGCTTTGGCGATGGAAACAGAAGGCTTTTTATCACAGGACAAGAAGTCAGCCCTCAAAAACTTAACCGGCAGAAAATATTTTTTTGAAAAAATCCCTAAGCCCCGGGGTCACAATTTCAGCAAAAATCTGACTTTTGGCAGTTCACTCAAAAATGGTGCCAGAAGCTTGCAAATGCTCCCCAGAAAGGTTTGGCACTCGAAACAGAAGGCTTTTTATCACAGGACAAGAAATCAGCCCTCAAAAACTTAACCGGCAGAAAATATTTTTTTGAAAAAATCCCTAAGCCCCGGGGTCACAATTTCAGCAAAAATCTGACTTTTGGCAATTCACTCAAAAATGGTGCCAGAAGCTTACAAATGATCCCCTGAAATCTTTGGCGATGGAAACAGAAGGCTTTTTATCACAGGACAAGAAATAACCCCTCAAAAACTTAACCGGAAGAAAATATTTTTTTGAAAAAATCCCTAAGCCCTCAGAAATCAGCCCTCAAAAACTTAACCGGTAGAAAATATTTTTTTGAAAAAATCCCTAAGCCCCGGGGTCACAATTTCAGCAAAAATCTGACTTTTGGCAATTCACTCAAAAATGGTGCCAGAAGCTTGCAAATGATCCCCTGAAAGCTTTGGCGATGGAAACAGAAGGCTTTTTATCACAGGACAAGAAATCAGCCCTCAAAAACTTAACCGGCAGAAAATATTTTTTTGAAAAAATCCCTAAGCCCCGGGGTCACAATTTCAGCAAAGATCTGACTTTTGGCAGTTCACTCAAAAATGGTTCCAAGAGCTTGAAAATGCTCCCCTGAAAGGTTTGGCACTCGAAACAGAAGGCTTTTTATCACAGGACAAGAAATCAGCCCTCAAAAACTTAAACGGCAGAAAATATCTTTTTGAAAAAATCCCTAAGCCCTCAGAAATCAGCCCTCAAAAACTTAACCGGTAGAAAATATTTTTTTGAAAAAATCCCTAAGCCCCGGGGTCACAATTTCAGCAAAAATCTGACTTTTGGCAGTTCACTCAAAAATGGTTCCAAGAGCTTAAAAATGCTCCCCTGAAAGGTTTGGCACTCGAAACAGAAGGCTTTTTATCACAGGACATGAAATCAGCCCTCAAAAACTTAACCGGCAGAAAATATTTTTTTGAAAAAATCCCTAAGCCCCGGGGTCACAATTTCAGCAAAGATCTGACTTTTGGCATTTCACTCTAAAATGGTTCCAAGAGCTTAAAAATGCTCCCCTGAAAGGTTTGGCAGTCGAAACAGAAGGCTTTTTATCACAGGACAAGAAATCAGCCCTCAAAAACTTAACCGGCAGAAAATATTTTTTTGAAAAAATCTCTAAGCCCCGGGGTCACAATCTCAGCAAAAATCTGACTTTTGGCAATTCACTCAAAAATGGTGCCAGAAGGTTGCAAATGATCCCGTGAAAGGTTTGGCACTCGAAACAGAAGGCTTTTTATCACAGGACAAGAAATCAGCCCTCAAAAACTTAACCGGCAGAAAATATTTTTTTGAAAAAATCCCTAAGCCCCGGGGTCACAATTTCAGCAAAGATCTGACTTTTGGCAGTTCACTCAAAAATGGTTCCAAGAGCTTAAAAATGCTCCCCTGAAAGGTTTGGCACTCGAAACAGAAGGCTTTTTATCACAGGACAAGAAATCAGCCCTCAAAAACTTAACCGGCAGAAAATATTTTTTTGAAAAAATCTCTAAGCCCCGGGATCACAATTTCAGCAAAAAACTGACTTTTGGCAATTCACTCAAAAATGGTGCCAGAAGGTTGCAAAGGATCCCCTGAAAGGTTTGGCACTCGAAACAGAAGGCTTTTTATCACAGGACAAGAAATCAGCCCTCAAAAACTTAAACGGCAGAAAATATCTTTTTGAAAAAATCCCTAAGCCCTCAGAAATCAGCCCTCAAAAACTTAACCGGTAGAAAATATTTTTTTGAAAAAATCCCTAAGCCCCGGGGTCACAATTTCAGCAAAAATCTGACTTTTGGCAGTTCACTCAAAAATGGTTCCAAGAGCTTAAAAATGCTCCCCTGAAAGGTTTGGCACTCGAAACAGAAGGCTTTTTATCACAGGACATGAAATCAGCCCTCAAAAACTTAACCGGCAGAAAATATTTTTTTGAAAAAATCCCTAAGCCCCGGGGTCACAATTTCAGCAAAGATCTGACTTTTGGCATTTCACTCTAAAATGTTTCCAAGAGCTTAAAAATGCTCCCCTGAAAGGTTTGGCAGTCGAAACAGAAGGCTTTTTATCACAGGACAAGAAATCAGCCCTCAAAAACTTAACCGGCAGAAAATATTTTTTTGAAAAAATCTCTAAGCCCCGGGGTCACAATTTCAGCAAAAATCTGACTTTTGGCAATTCACTCAAAAATGGTGCCAGAAGGTTGCAAATGATCCCCTGAAAGGTTTGGCACTCGAAACAGAAGGCTTTTTATCACAGGACAAGAAATCAGCCCTCAAAAACCTAACCGGCAGAAAATATTTTTTTGAAAAAATCCCTAAGCCCCGGGGTCACAATTTCAGCAAAAATCTGACTTTTGGCAATTCACTCAAAAATGGTGCCAGAAGCTTGCAAATGATCCCCTGAAAGCTTTGGCGATGGAAACAGAAGGCTTTTTATCACAGGACAAGAAGTCAGCCCTCAAAAACTTAACCGGCAGAAAATATTTTTTTGAAAAAATCCCTAAGCCCCGGGGTCACAATTTCAGCAAAAATCTGACTTTTGGCAGTTCACTCAAAAATGGTTCCAAGAGCTTAAAAATGCTCCCCTGAAAGGTTTGGCACTCGAAACAGAAGGCTTTTTATCACAGGACATGAAATCAGCCCTCAAAAACTTAACCGGCAGAAAATATTTTTTTGAAAAAATCCCTAAGCCCCGGGGTCACAATTTCAGCAAAGATCTGACTTTTGGCATTTCACTCTAAAATGTTTCCAAGAGCTTAAAAATGCTCCCCTGAAAGGTTTGGCAGTCGAAACAGAAGGCTTTTTATCACAGGACAAGAAATCAGCCCTCAAAAACTTAACCGGCAGAAAATATTTTTTTGAAAAAATCTCTAAGCCCCGGGGTCACAATTTCAGCAAAAATCTGACTTTTGGCAATTCACTCAAAAATGGTGCCAGAAGGTTGCAAATGATCCCCTGAAAGGTTTGGCACTCGAAACAGAAGGCTTTTTATCACAGGACAAGAAATCAGCCCTCAAAAACCTAACCGGCAGAAAATATTTTTTTGAAAAAATCCCTAAGCCCCGGGGTCACAATTTCAGCAAAAATCTGACTTTTGGCAATTCACTCAAAAATGGTGCCAGAAGCTTGCAAATGATCCCCTGAAAGCTTTGGCGATGGAAACAGAAGGCTTTTTATCACAGGACAAGAAGTCAGCCCTCAAAAACTTAACCGGCAGAAAATATTTTTTTGAAAAAATCCCTAAGCCCCGGGGTCACAATTTCAGCAAAAATCTGACTTTTGGCAGTTCACTCAAAAATGGTGCCAGAAGCTTGCAAATGCTCCCCAGAAAGGTTTGGCACTCGAAACAGAAGGCTTTTTATCACAGGACAAGAAATCAGCCCTCAAAAACTTAACCGGCAGAAAATATTTTTTTGAAAAAATCCCTAAGCCCCGGGGTCACAATTTCAGCAAAAATCTGACTTTTGGCAATTCACTCAAAAATGGTGCCAGAAGCTTACAAATGATCCCCTGAAATCTTTGGCGATGGAAACAGAAGGCTTTTTATCACAGGACAAGAAATAACCCCTCAAAAACTTAACCGGAAGAAAATATTTTTTTGAAAAAATCCCTAAGCCCTCAGAAATCAGCCCTCAAAAACTTAACCGGTAGAAAATATTTTTTTGAAAAAATCCCTAAGCCCCGGGGTCACAATTTCAGCAAAAATCTGACTTTTGGCAATTCACTCAAAAATGGTGCCAGAAGCTTGCAAACGATCCCCTGAAAGCTTTGGCGATGGAAACAGAAGGCTTTTTATCACAGGACAAGAAATCAGCCCTCAAAAACTTAACCGGCAGAAAATATTTTTTTGAAAAAATCCCTAAGCCCCGGGGTCACAATTTCAGCAAAGATCTGACTTTTGGCAGTTCACTCAAAAATGGTTCCAAGAGCTTGAAAATGCTCCCCTGAAAGGTTTGGCACTCGAAACAGAAGGCTTTTTATCACAGGACAAGAAGTCAGCCCTCAAAAACTTAACCGGCAGAAAATATTTTTTTGAAAAAATCCCTAAGCCCCGGGGTCACAATTTCAGCAAAAATCTGACTTTTGGCAGTTCACTCAAAAATGGTGCCAGAAGCTTGCAAATGCTCCCCAGAAAGGTTTGGCACTCGAAACAGAAGGCTTTTTATCACAGGACAAGAAATCAGCCCTCAAAAACTTAACCGGCAGAAAATATTTTTTTGAAAAAATCCCTAAGCCCCGGGGTCACAATTTCAGCAAAAATCTGACTTTTGGCAATTCACTCAAAAATGGTGCCAGAAGCTTACAAATGATCCCCTGAAATCTTTGGCGATGGAAACAGAAGGCTTTTTATCACAGGACAAGAAATCAGCCCTCAAAAACTTAACCGGAAGAAAATATTTTTTTGAAAAAATCCCTAAGCCCTCAGAAATCAGCCCTCAAAAACTTAACCGGTAGAAAATATTTTTTTGAAAAAATCCCTAAGCCCCGGGGTCACAATTTCAGCAAAAATCTGACTTTTGGCAGTTCACTCAAAAATGGTTCCAAGAGCTTAAAAATGCTCCCCTGAAAGGTTTGGCACTCGAAACAGAAGGCTTTTTATCACAGGACATGAAATCAGCCCTCAAAAACTTAACCGGCAGAAAATATTTTTTTGAAAAAATCCCTAATCCCCGGGGTCACAATTTCAGCAAAGATCTGACTTTTGGCATTTCACTCTAAAATGGTTCCAAGAGCTTAAAAATGCTCCCCTGAAAGGTTTGGCACTCGAAACAGAAGGCTTTTTATCACAGGACAAGAAGTCAGCCCTCAAAAACTTAACCGGCAGAAAATATTTCTTTGAAAAAATCCCTAAGCCCCGGGGTCACAATTTCAGCAAAAATCTGACTTTTGGCAGTTCACTCAAAAATGGTGCCAGAAGCTTGCAAACGCTCCCCAGAAAGGTTTGGCACTCGAAACAGAAGGCTTTTTATCACAGGACAAGAAATCAGCCCTCAAAAATTTAACCGGCAGAAAATATTTTTTTGAAAAAATCCCTAAGCCCCGGGGTCACAATTTCAGCAAAAATCTGACTTTTGGCAATTCACTCAAAAATGGTGCCAGAAGCTTGCAATTTCACAATTTCATCAAAAATCTGACTTTTGGCAATTCACTCAAAAATGGTGCCAGAAGCTTGCAAATGATCCCCTGAAAGCTTTGGCGATGGAAACAGAAGACTTTTTATCACAGGACAAGAAATCAGCCCTCAAAAACTTAACCGGCAGAAAATATTTTTTTGAAAAAATCCCTAAGCCTCGGGGTCACAATTTCAGCAAAAATCTGACTTTTGGCAGTTCACTCAAAAATGGTGCCAGAAGCTTGCAAATGATCCCCTGAAAGCTTTGGCGATGGAAACAGAAGGCTTTTTATCACAGGACAAGAAATCAGCCCTCAAAAACTTAACCGGCAGAAAATATTTTTTTGAAAAAATCCCTAAGCCCCGGGGTCACAATTTCAGCAAAAATCTGACTTTTGGCAGTTCACTCAAAAATGGTGCCAGAAGCTTGCAAATGATCCCCTGAAAGCTTTGGCGATGGAAACAGAAGGCTTTTTATCACAGGACAAGAAATAAGCCCTCAAAAACTTAACCGGCAGAAAATATTTTTTTGAAAAAATCCCTAAGCCCTCAGAAATCAGCCCTCAAAAACTTAACCGGTAGAAAATATTTCTTTGAAAAAATCCCTAAGCCCCGGGGTCACAATTTCAGCAAAAATCTGACTTTTGGCAGTTCACTCAAAAATGGTGCCAGAAGCTTGCAAACGCTCCCCAGAAAGGTTTGGCACTCGAAACAGAAGGCTTTTTATCACAGGACAAGAAATCAGCCCTCAAAAATTTAACCGGCAGAAAATATTTTTTTGAAAAAATCCCTAAGCCCCGGGGTCACAATTTCAGCAAAAATCTGACTTTTGGCAATTCACTCAAAAATGGTGCCAGAAGCTTGCAATTTCACAATTTCAGCAAAAATCTGACTTTTGGCAATTCACTCAAAAATGGTGCCAGAAGCTTGCAAATGATCCCCTGAAAGCTTTGGCGATGGAAACAGAAGGCTTTTTATCACAGGACAAGAAATCAGCCCTCAAAAACTTAACCGGCAGAAAATATTTTTTTGAAAAAATCCCTAAGCCCCGGGGTCACAATTTCAGCAAAAATCTGACTTTTGGCAGTTCACTCAAAAATGGTGCCAGAAGCTTGCAAATGATCCCCTGAAAGCTTTGGCGATGGAAACAGAAGGCTTTTTATCACAGGACAAGAAATCAGCCCTCAAAAACTTAACCAGCAGAAAATATTTTTTTGAAAAAATCCCTAAGCCCCGGGGTCACAATTTCAGCAAAAATCTGACTTTTGGCAGTTCACTCAAAAATGGTGCCAGAAGCTTGCAAATGATCCCCTGAAAGCTTTGGCGATGGAAACAGAAGGCTTTTTATCACAGGACAAGAAATCAGCCCTCAAAAACTTAACCGGCAGAAAATATTTTTTTGAAAAAATCCCTAAGCCCTCAGAAATCAGCCCTCAAAAACTTAACCGGTAGAAAATATTTTTTTGAAAAAATCCCTAAGCCCCGGGGTCAAAATTTCAGCAAAAATCTGACTTTTGGCAGTTCACTCAAAAATGGTTTCAAGAGCTTAAAAATGCACCCCTGAAAGGTTTGGCACTCGAAACAGAAGGCTTTTTATTACAGGACATGAAATCAGCCCTCAAAAACTTAACCGGCAGAAAATATTTTTTTGAAAAAATCCCTAAGCCCCGGGGTCACAATTTCAGCCAAAATCTGACTTTTGGCAATTCACTCAAAAATGGTGCCAGAAGCTTGCAATTTCACAATTTCAGCAAAAATCTGACTTTTGGCAATTCACTCAAAAATGGTGCCAGAAGCTTGCAAATGATCCCCTGAAAGCTTTGGCGATGGAAACAGAAGGCTTTTTATCACACGACAAGAAATCAGCCCTCAAAAACTTAACCGGTAGAAAATATTTTTTTGAAAAAATCCCTAAGCCCCGGGGTCACAATTTCAGCAAAGATCTGACTTTTGGCATTTCACTCTAAAATGTTTCCAAGAGCTTAAAAATGCTCCCCTGAAAGGTTTGGCACTCGAAACAGAAGGCTTTTTATCACAGGACAAGAAATCAGCCCTCAAAACTTAACCGGCAGAAAATATTTTTTTGAAAAAATCTCTAAGCCCCGGGGTCACAATTTCAGCAAAAATCTGACTTTTGGCAATTCACTCAAAAATGGTGCCAGAAGGTTGCAAATGATCCCCTGAAAGGTTTGGCACTCGAAACAGAAGGCTTTTCATCACAGGACAAGAAATCAGCCCTCAAAAACTTAACCGGCAGAAAATTTTTTTTTGAAAAAATCCCTAAGCCCCGGGGTCACAATTTCAGCAAAAATCTGACTTTTGGCAGTTCACTCAAAAATGGTGCCAGAAGCTTGCAAATGCTCCCCAGAAAGGTTTGGCACTCGAAACAGAAGGCTTTTTATCACAGGACAAGAAATCAGCCCTCAAAAACTTAACCGGCAGAAAATATTTTTTTGAAAAAATCCCTAAGCCCCGGGGTCACAATTTCAGCAAAAATCTGACTTTTGGCAATTCACTCAAAAATGGTGCCAGAAGCTTGCAATTTCACAATTTCAGCAAAAATCTGACTTTTGGCAATTCACTCAAAAATGGTGCCAGAAACTTGCAAATGATCCCCTGAAAGCTTTGGCGATGGAAACAGAAGGCTTTTTATCACAGGACAAGAAATCAGCCCTCAAAAACTTAACCGGCAGAAAATATTTTTTTGAAAAAATCCCTAAGCCCCGGGGTCACAATTTCAGCAAAAATCTGACTTTTGGCAATTCACTCAAAAATGGTGCCAGAAGCTTACAAATGATCCCCTGAAAGCTTTGGCGATGGAAACAGAAGGCTTTTTATCACAGGACAAGAAATCAGCCCTCAAAAACTTAACCGGCAGAAAATATTTTTTTGAAAAAATCTCTAAGCCCCGGGGTCACAATTTCAGCAAAAATCTGACTTTTGGCAATTCACTCAAAAATGGTGCCAGAAGCTTGCAAATGATCCCCTGAAAGCTTTGGCGATGGAAACAGAAGGCTTTTTATCACAGGACAAGAAATCAGCCCTCAAAAACTTAACCGGCAGAAAATATTTTTTTGAAAAAATCCGTAAGCCCCGGGGTCACAATTTCAGCAAAAATCTGACTTTTGGCAATTCACTCAAAAATGGTGCCAGAAGCTTGCAAATGATCCCCTGAAAGCTTTGGCGATGGAAACCGAAGGCTTTTTATCACAGGACAAGAAATCAGCCCTCAAAAACTTAACCGGCAGAAAATATTTTTTTCAAAAAATCCCTAAGCCCCGGGGTCACAATTTCAGCAAAAATCTGACTTTTGGCAATTCACTCAAAAATGGTGCCAGAAGCTTGCAAATGATCACGTGAAAGGTTTGGCACTCGAAACAGAAGGCTTTTTATCACAGGACAAGAAATCAGCCCTCAAAAACTTAACCGGCAGAAAATATTTTTTTGAAAAAATCCCTAAGCCCCGGGGTCACAATTTCAGCAAAAATCTGACTTTTGGCAATTCACTCAAAAATGGTGCCAGAAGCTTGCAAATGATCCCGTGAAAGGTTTGGCACTTGAAACAGAAGGCTTTTTATCACAGGACAAGAAATCAGCCCTCAAAAACTTAAGCGGCAGAAAATATTTTTTTGAAAAAATCCCTAAGCCCCGGGGTCACAATTTCAGCAAAAATCTGACTTTTGGCAATTCACTCAAAAATGGTGCCAGAAGCTTGCAAATGATCCCGTGAAAGGTTTGGCACTCGAAACAGAAGGCTTTTTATCACAGGACAAGAAATCAGCCCTCAAAAACTTAACCGGCAGAAAATATTTTTTTGAAAAAATCCCTAAGCCCCGGGGTCACAATTTCAGCAAAGATCTGACTTTTGGCAGTTCACTCAAAAATGGTTCCAAGAGCTTAAAAATGCTCCCCTGAAAGGTTTGGCACTCGAAACAGAAGGCTTTTTATCACAGGACAAGAAATCAGCCCTCAAAAACTTAACCGGCAGAAAATATTTTTTTGAAAAAATCTCTAAGCCCCGGGGTCACAATTTCAGCAAAAAAATGACTTTTGGCAATTCACTCAAAAATGGTGCCAGAAGGTTGCAAATGATCCCCTGAAAGGTTCGGCACTCGAAACAGAAGTCTTTTTATCACAGGACAAGAAATCAGCCCTCAAAAACTTAACCGGCAGAAAATATCTTTTTGAAAAAATCCCTAAGCCCTCAGAAATCAGCCCTCAAAAACTTAACCGGTAGAAAATATTTTTTTGAAAAAATCCCTAAGCCCCGGGGTCACAATTTCAGCAAAGATCTGACTTTTGGCAGTTCACTCAAAAATGGTGCCAGAAGGTTGCAAATGATCCCCTGAAAGGTTTGGCACTCGAAACAGAAGGCTTTTTATCACAGGACAAGAAATCAGCCCTCAAAAACCTAACCGGCAGAAAATATTTTTTTGAAAAAATCCCTAAGCCCCGGGGTCACAATTTCAGCAAAAATCTGACTTTTGGCAATTCACTCAAAAATGGTGCCAGAAGCTTGCAAATGATCCCCTGAAAGCTTTGGCGATGGAAACAGAAGGCTTTTTATCACAGGACAAGAAGTCAGCCCTCAAAAACTTAACCGGCAGAAAATATTTTTTTGAAAAAATCCCTAAGCCCCGGGGTCACAATTTCAGCAAAAATCTGAATTTTGGCAGTTCACTCAAAAATGGTGCCAGAAGCTTGCAAATGCTCCCCAGAAAGGTTTGGCACTCGAAACAGAAGGCTTTTTATCACAGGACAAGAAATCAGCCCTCAAAAACTTAACCGGCAGAAAATATTTTTTTGAAAAAATCCCTAAGCCCCGGGGTCACAATTTCAGCAAAAATCTGACTTTTGGCAATTCACTCAAAAATGGTGCCAGAAGCTTGCAATTTCACAATTTCAGCAAAAATCTGACTTTTGGCAATTCACTCAAAAATGGTGCCAGAAGCTTGCAAATGATCCCCTGAAAGCTTTGGCGATGGAAACAGAAGGCTTTTTATCACAGGACAATAAATCAGCCCTCAAAAACTTAACCGGCAGAAAATATTTCTTTGAAAAAATCCCTAAGCCCCGGTGTCACAATTTCAGCAAAAATCTGACTTTTGGCAGTTCACTCAAAAATGGTGCCAGAAGCTTGCAAACGCTCCCCAGAAAGGTTTGGCACTCGAAACAGAAGGCTTTTTATCACACGACAAGAAATCAGCCCTCAAAAACTTAACCGGCAGAAAATATTTTTTTGAAAAAATCCCTAAGCCCCGGGATCACAAGTTCAGCAAAAATCTGACTTTTGGCAGTTCACTCAAAAATGGTGCCAGAAGCTTGCAAATGATCCCCTGAAAGCTTTGGCGATGGAAACAGAAGGCTTTTTATCACAGGACAAGAAATCAGCCCTCAAAAACTTAACCGGCAGAAAATATTTTTTTGAAAAAATCCCTAAGCCCCGGGGTCACAATTTCAGCAAAAATCTGGCTTTTGGCAGTTCACTCAAAAATGGTGCCAGAAGCTTGCAAATGCTCCCCAGAAAGGTTTGGCACTCGAAACAGAAGGCTTTTTATCACAGGACAAGAAATCAGCCCTCAAAAACTTAACCGGCAGAAAATATTTTTTTGAAAAAATCCCTAAGCCCCGGGGTCACAATTTCAGCAAAAATCTGACTTTTGGCAATTCACTCAAAAATGGTGCCAGAAGCTTGCAATATCACAATTTCAGCAAAAATCTGACTTTTGGCAATTCACTCAAAAATGGTGCCAGAAGCTTGCAAATGATCCCCTGAAAGCTTTGGCGATGGAAACAGAAGGCTTTTTATCACAGGACAAGAAATCAGCCCTCAAAAACTTAACCGGCAGAAAATATTTTTTTGAAAAAATCCCTAAGCCCCGGGGTCACAATTTCAGCAAAAATCTGACTTTTGGCAATTCACTCAAAAATGGTGCCAGAAGCTTACAAATGATCCCCTGAAAGCTTTGGCGATGGAAACAGAAGACTTTTTATCACAGGACAAGAAATCAGCCCTCAAAAACTTAACCGGCAGAAAATATTTTTTTGAAAAAATCCCTAAGCCCTCAGAAATCAGCCCTCAAAAACTTAACCGGTAGAAAATATTTTTTTGAAAAAATCCCTAAGCCCCGGGGTCACAATTTCAGCAAAAATCTGACTTTTGGCAGTTCACTCAAAAATGGTGCCAGAAGCTTGCAAATGATCGCCTGACAGCTTTGGCGATGGAAACAGAAGGCTTTTTGTCACAGGACAAGAAATCAGCCCTCAAAAACTTAACCGGCAGAAAATATTTTTTTGAAAAAATCCCTAAGCCCCGGGGTCACAATTTCAGCAAAAATCTGAATTTTGGCAGTTCACTCAAAAATGGTGCCAGAAGCTTGCAAATGCTCCCCAGAAAGGTTTGGCACTCGAAACAGAAGGCTTTTTATCACAGGACAAGAAATCAGCCCTCAAAAACTTAACCGGCAGAAAATATTTTTTTGAAAAAATCCCTAAGCCCCGGGGTCACAATTTCAGCAAAAATCTGACTTTTGGCAATTCACTCAAAAATGGTGCCAGAAGCTTGCAATTTCACAATTTCAGCAAAAATCTGACTTTTGGCAATTCACTCAAAAATGGTGCCAGAAGCTTGCAAATGATCCCCTGAAAGCTTTGGCGATGGAAACAGAAGGCTTTTTATCACAGGACAATAAATCAGCCCTCAAAAACTTAACCGGCAGAAAATATTTCTTTGAAAAAATCCCTAAGCCCCGGTGTCACAATTTCAGCAAAAATCTGACTTTTGGCAGTTCACTCAAAAATGGTGCCAGAAGCTTGCAAACGCTCCCCAGAAAGGTTTGGCACTCGAAACAGAAGGCTTTTTATCACACGACAAGAAATCAGCCCTCAAAAACTTAACCGGCAGAAAATATTTTTTTGAAAAAATCCCTAAGCCCCGGGATCACAAGTTCAGCAAAAATCTGACTTTTGGCAGTTCACTCAAAAATGGTGCCAGAAGCTTGCAAATGATCCCCTGAAAGCTTTGGCGATGGAAACAGAAGGCTTTTTATCACAGGACAAGAAATCAGCCCTCAAAAACTTAACCGGCAGAAAATATTTTTTTGAAAAAATCCCTAAGCCCCGGGGTCACAATTTCAGCAAAAATCTGACTTTTGGCAGTTCACTCAAAAATGGTGCCAGAAGCTTGCAAATGCTCCCCAGAAAGGTTTGGCACTCGAAACAGAAGGCTTTTTATCACAGGACAAGAAATCAGCCCTCAAAAACTTAACCGGCAGAAAATATTTTTTTGAAAAAATCCCTAAGCCCCGGGGTCACAATTTCAGCAAAAATCTGACTTTTGGCAATTCACTCAAAAATGGTGCCAGAAGCTTGCAATATCACAATTTCAGCAAAAATCTGACTTTTGGCAATTCACTCAAAAATGGTGCCAGAAGCTTGCAAATGATCCCCTGAAAGCTTTGGCGATGGAAACAGAAGGCTTTTTATCACAGGACAAGAAATCAGCCCTCAAAAACTTAACCGGCAGAAAATATTTTTTTGAAAAAATCCCTAAGCCCCGGGGTCACAATTTCAGCAAAAATCTGACTTTTGGCAATTCACTCAAAAATGGTGCCAGAAGCTTACAAATGATCCCCTGAAAGCTTTGGCGATGGAAACAGAAGACTTTTTATCACAGGACAAGAAATCAGCCCTCAAAAACTTAACCGGCAGAAAATATTTTTTTGAAAAAATCCCTAAGCCCTCAGAAATCAGCCCTCAAAAACTTAACCGGTAGAAAATATTTTTTTGAAAAAATCCCTAAGCCCCGGGGTCACAATTTCAGCAAAAATCTGACTTTTGGCAGTTCACTCAAAAATGGTTCCAAGAGCTTAAAAATGCTCCCCTGAAAGGTTTGGCACTCGAAACAGAAGGCTTTTTATTACAGGACATGAAATCAGCCCTCAAAAACTTAACCGGCAGAAAATATTTTTTTGAAAAAATCCCTAAGCCCCGGGGTCACAATTTCAGCCAAAATCTGACTTTTGGCAATTCACTCAAAAATGGTGCCAGAAGCTTGCAATTTCACAATTTCAGCAAAAATCTGACTTTTGGCAATTCACTCAAAAATGGTGCCAGAAGCTTGCAAATGATCCCCTGAAAGCTTTGGCGATGGAAACAGAAGGCTTTTTATCACAGGACAAGAAATCAGCCCTCAAAAACTTAACCGGTAGAAAATATTTTTTTGAAAAAATCCCTAAGCCCCGGGGTCACAATTTCAGCAAAAATCTGACTTTTGGCAGTTCACTCAAAAATGGTTCCAAGAGCTTAAAAATGCTCCCCTGAAAGGTTTGGCACTCGAAACAGAAGGCTTTTTATCACAGGACATGAAATCAGCCCTCAAAAACTTAACCGGCAGAAAATATTTTTTTGAAAAAATCCCTAAGCCCCGGGGTCACAATTTCAGCAAAGATCTGACTTTTGGCATTTCACTCTAAAATGGTTCCAAGAGCTTAAAAATGCTCCCCTGAAAGGTTTGGCACTCGAAACAGAAGGCTTTTTATCACAGGACAAGAAATCAGCCCTCAAAAACTTAACCGGCAGAAAATATTTTTTTGAAAAAATCTCTAAGCCCCGGGGTCACAATTTCAGCAAAAATCTGACTTTTGGCAATTCACTCAAAAATGATGCCAGAAGGTTGCAAATGATCCCCTGAAAGGTTTGGCACTCGAAACAGAAGGCTTTTCATCACAGGACAAGAAATCAGCCCTCAAAAACTGAACCGGCAGAAAATATTTTTTTGAAAAAATCCCTAAGCCCCGGGGTCACAATTTCAGCAAAAATCTGACTTTTGGCAGTTCACTCAAAAATGGTGCCAGAAGCTTGCAAATGCTCCCCTGAAAGCTTTGGCGATGGAAACAGAAGGCTTTTTATCACAGGACAAGAAATCAGCCCTCAAAAACTTAACCGGCAGAAAATATTTTTTTGAAAAAATCCCTAAGCCCCGGGGTCACAATTTCAGCAAAAATCTGACTTTTGGCAATTCACTCAAAAATGGTGCCAGAAGCTTGCAATTTCACAATTTCAGCAAAAATCTGACTTTTGGCAATTCACTCAAAAATGGTGCCAGAAGCTTGCAAATGATCCCCTGAAAGCTTTGGCGATGGAAACAGAAGGCTTTTTATCACAGGACAAGAAATCAGCCCTCAAAAACTTAACCGGCAGAAAATATTTTTTTGAAAAAATCCCTAAGCCCCGGGGTCACAATTTCAGCAAAAATCTGACTTTTGGCAATTCACTCAAAAATGGTGCCAGAAGCTTGCAATTTCACAATTTCAGCAAAAATCTGACTTTTGGCAATTCACTCAAAAATGGTGCCAGAAGCTTGCAAATGATCCCCTGAAAGCTTTGGCGATGGAAACAGAAGGCTTTTTATCACAGGACAAGAAATCAGCCCTCAAAAACTTAACCGGCAGAAAATATTTTTTTGAAAAAATCTCTAAGCCCCGGGGTCACAATTTCAGCAAAAATCTGACTTTTGGCAATTCACTCAAAAATGGTGCCAGAAGGTTGCAAATGATCCCCTGAAAGCTTTGGCAATGGAAACAGAAGGCTTTTTATCACAGGACAAGAAATCAGCCCTCAAAAACTTAACCGGTAGAAAATATTTTTTTGAAAAAATCCCTAAGCCCCGGGGTCACAATTTCAGCAAAAATCTGACTTTTGGCAGTTCACTCAAAAATGGTTCCAAGAGTTTAAAAATGCTCCCCTGAAAGGTTTGGCACTCGAAACAGAAGGCTTTTTATTACAGGACATGAAATCAGCCCTCAAAAACTTAACCGGCAGAAAATATTTTTTTGAAAAAATCCCTAAGCCCCGGGGTCACAATTTCAGCCAAAATCTGACTTTTGGCAATTCACTCAAAAATGGTGCCAGAAGCTTGCAATTTCACAATTTCAGCAAAAATCTGACTTTTGGCAATTCATTTAAAAATGGTGCCAGAAGCTTGCAAATGATCCCCTGAAAGCTTTGGCGATGGAAACAGAAGGCTTTTTATCACAGGACAAGAAATCAGCCCTCAAAAACTTAACCGGTAGAAAATATTTTTTTGAAAAAATCCCTAAGCCCCGGGGTCACAATTTCAGCAAAGATCTGACTTTTGGCATTTCACTCTAAAATGGTTCCAAGAGCTTAAAAATGCTCCCCTGAAAGGTTTGGCACACGAAACAGAAGGCTTTTTATCACAGGACAAGAAATCAGCCCTCAAAAACTTAACCGGCAGAAAATATTTTTTTTAAAAAATCTCTAAGCCCCGGGGTCACAATTTCAGCAAAAATCTGACTTTTGGCAATTCACTCAAAAATGATGCCAGAAGGTTGCAAATGATCCCCTGAAAGGTTTGGCACTCGAAACAGAAGGCTTTTCATCACAGGACAAGAAATCAGCCCTCAAAAACTTAACCGGCAGAAAATATTTTTTTGAAAAAATCCCTAAGCCCCGGGGTCACAATTTCAGCAAAAATCTGACTTTTGGCAGTTCACTCAAAAATGGTGCCAGAAGCTTGCAAATGCTCCCCAGAAAGGTTTGGCACTCGAAACAGAAGGCTTTTTATCACAGGACATGAAATCAGCCCTCAAAAACTTAACCGGCAGAAAATATTTTTTTGAAAAAATCCCTAAGCCCCGGGGTCACAATTTCAGCAAAAATCTGACTTTTGGCAGTTCACTCAAAAATGGTTCCAAGAGCTTAAAAATGCTCCCCTGAAAGGTTTGGCACTCGAAACAGAAGGCTTTTTATCACAGGACATGAAATCAGCCCTCAAAAACTTAACCGGCAGAAAATATTTTTTTGAAAAAATCCCTAAGCCCCGGGGTCACAATTTCAGCAAAGATCTGACTTTTGGCATTTCACTCTAAAATGGTTCCAAGAGCTTAAAAATGCTCCCCTGAAAGGTTTGGCACTCGAAACAGAAGGCTTTTTATCACAGGACAAGAAGTCAGCCCTCAAAAACTTAACCGGCAGAAAATATTTCTTTGAAAAAATCCCTAAGCCCCGGTGTCACAATTTCAGCAAAAATCTGACTTTTGGCAGTTCACTCAAAAATGGTGCCAGAAGCTTGCAAACGCTCCCCAGAAAGGTTTGGCACTCGAAACAGAAGGCTTTTTATCACAGGACAAGAAATCAGCCCTCAAAAACTTAACCGGCAGAAAATATTTTTTTGAAAAAATCCCTAAGCCCCGGGGTCACAATTTCAGCAAAAATCTAACTTTTGGCAATTCACTCAAAAATGGTGCCAGAAGCTTGCAATTTCACAATTTCAGCAAAAATCTGACTTTTGGCACTTCACTCAAAAATGGTGCCAGAAGCTTGCAAACGCTCCCCAGAAAGGTTTGGCACTCGAAACAGAAGGCTTTTTATCACAAGACAAGAAATCAGCCCTCAAAAACTTAACCGGCAGAAAATATTTTTTTGAAAAAATCCCTAAGCCCCGGGGTCACAATTTCAGCAAAAATCTGACTTTTGGCAGTTCACTCAAAAATGGTGCCAGAAGCTTGCAAATGATCCCCTGAAAGCTTTGGCGATGGAAACAGAAGGCTTTTTATCACAGGACAAGAAATCAGCCCTCAAAAACTTAACCGGCAGAAAATATTTTTTTGAAAAAATCCCTAAGCTCCGGGGTCACAATTTCAGCAAAAATCTGACTTTTGGCAATTCACTCAAAAATGGTGCCAGAAGCTTGCAAATGCTCCCCAGAAAGGTTTGGCATTCGAAACAGAAGGCTTTTTATCACAGGACAAGAAATCAGCCCTCAAAAACTTAACCGGCAGAAAATATTTTTTTGAAAAAATCCCTAAGCCCCGGGGTCACAATTTCAGCAAAAATCTGACTTTTGGCAATTCACTCAAAAATGGTGCCAGAAGCTTGCAATTTCACAATTTCAGCAAAAATCTGACTTTTGGCAATTCACTCAAAAATGGTGCCAGAAGCTTGCAAATGATCCCCTGAAAGCTTTGGCCATGGAAACAGAAGGCTTTTTATCACAGGACAAGAAATCAGCCCTCAAAAACTTAACCGGCAGAAAATATTTTTTTGAAAAAATCCCTAAGCCCCGGGGGTCACAATTTCAGCAAAAATCTGACTTTTGGCAATTCACTCAAAAATGGTGCCAGAAGCTTACAAATGATCCCCTGAAAGCTTTGGCGATGGAAACAGAAGACTTTTTATCACAGGACAAGAAATCAGCCCTCAAAAACTTAACCGGCAGAAAATATTTTTTTGAAAAAATCCCTAAGCCCTCAGAAATCAGCCCTCAAAAACTTAACCGGTAGAAAATATTTTTTTGAAAAAATCCCTAAGCCCCGGGGTCAAAATTTCAGCAAAAATCTGACTTTTGGCAATTCACTCAAAAATGGTGCCAGAAGGTTGCAAATGATCCCCTGAAAGCTTTGGCGATGGAAACAGAAGGCTTTTTATCACAGGACAAGAAATCAGCCCTCAAAAACTTAACCGGCAGAAAATATTTTTTTGAAAAAATCCCTAAGCCCCGGGGTCACAATTTCAGCCAAAATCTGACTTTTGGCAATTCACTCAAAAATGGTGCCAGAAGCTTGCAATTTCACAATTTCAGCAAAAATCTGACTTTTGGCAATTCACTCAAAAATGGTGCCAGAAGCTTGCAAATGATCCCCTGAAAGCTTTGGCGATGGAAACAGAAGGCTTTTTATCACAGGACAAGAAATCAGCCCTCAAAAACTTAACCGGTAGAAAATATTTTTTTGAAAAAATCCCTAAGCCCCGGGGTCACAATTTCAGCAAAAATCTGACTTTTGGCAGTTCACTCAAAAATGGTTCCAAGAGCTTAAAAATGCTCCCCTGAAAGGTTTGGCACTCGAAACAGAAGGCTTTTTATTACAGGACATGAAATCAGCCCTCAAAAACTTAACCGGCAGAAAATATTTTTTTGAAAAAATCCCTAAGCCCCGGGGTCACAATTTCAGCCAAAATCTGACTTTTGGCAATTCACTCAAAAATGGTGCCAGAAGCTTGCAATTTCACAATTTCAGCAAAAATCTGACTTTTGGCAATTCACTCAAAAATGGTGCCAGAAGCTTGCAAATGATCCCCTGAAAGCTTTGGCGATGGAAACAGAAGGCTTTTTATCACAGGACAAGTAATCAGCCCTCAAAAACTTAACCGGTAGAAAATATTTTTTTGAAAAAATCCCTAAGCCCCGGGGTCACAATTTCAGCAAAGATCTGACTTTTGGCATTTCACTCTAAAATGGTTCCAAGAGCTTAAAAATGCTCCCCTGAAAGGTTTGGCACTCGAAACAGAAGGCTTTTTATCACAGGACAAGAAATCAGCCCTCAAAAACTTAACCGGCAGAAAATATTTTTTTGAAAAAATCTCTAAGCCCCGGGGTCACAATTTCAGCAAAAATCTGACTTTTGGCAATTCACTCAAAAATGGTGCCAGAAGGTTGCAAATGATCCCCTGAAAGGTTTGGCACTCGAAACAGAAGGCTTTTCATCACAGGAAAAGAAATCAGCCCTCAAAAACTTAACCGGCAGAAAATATTTTTTTGAAAAAATCCCTAAGCCCCGGGGTCACAATTTCAACAATAATCTGACTTTTGGCAGTTCACTCAAAAATGGTGCCAGAAGCTTGCAAATGCTCCCCAGAAAGGTTTGGCACTCGAAACAGAAGGCTTTTTATCACAGGACAAGAAATCAGCCCTCAAAAACTTAACCGGCAGAAAATATTTTTTTGAAAAAATCCCTAAGCCCCGGGGTCACAATTTCAGCAAAAATCTGACTTTTGGCAATTCACTCAAAAATGGTGCCAGAAGCTTACAAATGATCCCCTAAAAGCTTTGGCGATGGAAACAGAAGGCTTTTTATCACAGGACAAGAAATCAGCCCTCAAAAACTTAACCGGCAGAAAATATTTTTTTGAAAAAATCTCTAAGCCCCAGGGTCACAATTTCAGCAAAAATCTGACTTTTGGCAATTCACTCAAAAATGGTGCCAGAAGGTTGCAAATGATCCCCTGAAAGCTTTGGCGATGGAAACAGAAGGCTTTTTATCACAGGACAAGAAATCAGCCCTCAAAAACTTAACCGGCAGAAAATATTTTTTTGAAAAAATCCCTAAGCCCCGGGGTCACAATTTCAGCAAAAATCTGACTTTTGGCAATTCACTCAAAAATGGTGCCAGAAGCTTACAAATGATCCCCTAAAAGCTTTGGCGATGGAAACAGAAGGCTTTTTATCACAGGACAAGAAATCAGCCCTCAAAAACTTAACCGGCAGAAAATATTTTTTTGAAAAAATCTCTAAGCCCCGGGGTCACAATTTCAGCAAAAATCTGACTTTTGGCAATTCACTCAAAAATGGTGCCAGAAGGTTGCAAATGATCCCCTGAAAGCTTTGGCGATGGAAACAGAAGGCTTTTTATCACAGGACAAGAAATCAGCCCTCAAAAACTTAACCGGCAGAAAATATTTTTTTGAAAAAATCCCTAAGCCCCGGGGTCACAATTTCAGCAAAAATCTGACTTTTGGCAATTCACTCAAAAATCGTGCCAGAAGCTTGCAAATGATCCGCTGAAAGCTTTGGCGATGGAAACAGAAGGCTTTTTATCACAGGACAAGAAATCAGCCCTCAAAAACTTAACCGGCAGAAAATATATTTTTGAAAAAATCCCTAAGCCCCGGGGTCACAATTTCAGCAAAAATCTGACTTTTGGCAATTCACTCAAAAATGGTGCCAGAAGCTTGCAAATGCTCCCCAGAAAGGTTTGGCACTCGAAACAGAAGGCTTTTTATCACAGGACAAGAAATCAGCCCTCAAAAACTTAACCGGCAGAAAATATTTTTTGAAAAAATCCCTAAGCCCCAGGGTCACAATTTCAGCAAAAATCTGACTTTTGGCAATTCACTCAAAAATGGTGCCAGAAGCTTGCAATTTCACAATTTCAGCAAAAATCTGACTTTTGGCAATTCACTCAAAAATGGTGCCAGAAGCTTACAAATGATCCCCTGAAAGCTTTGGCGATGGAAACAGAAGGCTTTTTATCACAGGACAAGAAATCAGCCCTCAAAAACTTAACCGGCAGAAAATATTTTTTTGAAAAAATCCCTAAGCCCCGGGGTCACAATTTCAGCAAAAATCTGACTTTTGGCAATTCACTCAAAAATGGTGCCAGAAGCTTGCAAATGATCCCCTGAAAGCTTTGGCGATGGAAACAGAAGGCTTTTTATCACAGGACAAGAAATCAGCCCTCGAAAACTTAACCGGCAGAAAATATTTTTTTGAAAAAATCGCTAAGCCCCGGGGTCACAATTTCAGCACAGATCTGACTTTTGGCATTTCACTCAAAAATGGTTCCAAGAGCTTAAAAATGCTCCCCTGAAAGGTTTGGCACTCGAAACAGAAGGCTTTTTATCACATGACAAGAAATCAGCCCTCAAAAACTTAACCGGCAGAAAATATTTTTTTGAAAAAATCCCTAAGCCCCGGGGTCACAATTTCAGCAAAAATCTGACTTTTGGCAATTCACTCAAAAATGGTGCCAGAAGCTTGCAAATGATCTCCTGAAAGCTTTGGCGATGGAAACAGAAGGCTTTTTATCACAGGACAAGAAATCAGCCCTCAAAAACTTAACCGGCAGAAAATATTTTTTTGAAAAAATCCCTAAGCCCCGGGGTCACAATTTCAGCAAAAATCTGACTTTTGGCAATTCACTCAAAAATGGTGCCAGAAGCTTGCAAATGATTCCCTGAAAGCTTTGGCGATGGAAACAGAAGGCTTTTTATCACAGGACAATAAATCAGCCCTCAAAAACTTAACCGGCAGAAAATATTTTTTTGAAAATATCCCTAAGCCCCGGGGTCACAATTTCAGCAAAGATCTGACTTTTGGCAGTTCACTCAAAAATGGTGCCACAAGCTTGCAAATGATCCCCTGAAAGTTTTGGCACTCGAAACAGAAGGCTTTTTATCACAGGACAAGAAATCAGCCCTCAAAAACTTAACTGGCAGAAAATATTTTTTTGAAAAAATCTCTAAGCCCCGGGGTCACAATTTCAGCAAAAATCTGACTTTTGGCAATTCACTCAAAAATGGTGCCAGAAGCTTGCAAATGATCCCCTGAAAGCTTTGGCGATGGAAACCGAATGCTTTTTATCACAGGACAAGAAATCAGCCCTCAAAAACTTAACCGGCAGAAAATATTTTTTTAAAAAAATCTCTAAGCCCCGGGGTCACAATTTCAGCAAAAATCTGACTTTTGGCAATTCACTCAAAAATGATGCCAGAAGGTTGCAAATGATCCCCTGAAAGGTTTGGCACTCGAAACAGAAGGCTTTTCATCACAGGACAAGAAATCAGCCCTCAAAAACTTAACCGGCAGAAAATATTTTTTTGAAAAAATCCCTAAGCCCCGGGGTCACAATTTCAGCAAAAATCTGACTTTTGGCAGTTCACTCAAAAATGGTGCCAGAAGCTTGCAAATGCTCCCCAGAAAGGTTTGGCACTCGAAACAGAAGGCTTTTTATCACAGGACATGAAATCAGCCCTCAAAAACTTAACCGGCAGAAAATATTTTTTTGAAAAAATCCCTAAGCCCCGGGGTCACAATTTCAGCAAAAATCTGACTTTTGGCAGTTCACTCAAAAATGGTTCCAAGAGCTTAAAAATGCTCCCCTGAAAGGTTTGGCACTCGAAACAGAAGGCTTTTTATCACAGGACATGAAATCAGCCCTCAAAAACTTAACCGGCAGAAAATATTTTTTTGAAAAAATCCCTAAGCCCCGGGGTCACAATTTCAGCAAAGATCTGACTTTTGGCATTTCACTCTAAAATGGTTCCAAGAGCTTAAAAATGCTCCCCTGAAAGGTTTGGCACTCGAAACAGAAGGCTTTTTATCACAGGACAAGAAGTCAGCCCTCAAAAACTTAACCGGCAGAAAATATTTCTTTGAAAAAATCCCTAAGCCCCGGTGTCACAATTTCAGCAAAAATCTGACTTTTGGCAGTTCACTCAAAAATGGTGCCAGAAGCTTGCAAACGCTCCCCAGAAAGGTTTGGCACTCGAAACAGAAGGCTTTTTATCACAGGACAAGAAATCAGCCCTCAAAAACTTAACCGGCAGAAAATATTTTTTTGAAAAAATCCCTAAGCCCCGGGGTCACAATTTCAGCAAAAATCTAACTTTTGGCAATTCACTCAAAAATGGTGCCAGAAGCTTGCAATTTCACAATTTCAGCAAAAATCTGACTTTTGGCACTTCACTCAAAAATGGTGCCAGAAGCTTGCAAACGCTCCCCAGAAAGGTTTGGCACTCGAAACAGAAGGCTTTTTATCACAAGACAAGAAATCAGCCCTCAAAAACTTAACCGGCAGAAAATATTTTTTTGAAAAAATCCCTAAGCCCCGGGGTCACAATTTCAGCAAAAATCTGACTTTTGGCAGTTCACTCAAAAATGGTGCCAGAAGCTTGCAAATGATCCCCTGAAAGCTTTGGCGATGGAAACAGAAGGCTTTTTATCACAGGACAAGAAATCAGCCCTCAAAAACTTAACCGGCAGAAAATATTTTTTTGAAAAAATCCCTAAGCTCCGGGGTCACAATTTCAGCAAAAATCTGACTTTTGGCAATTCACTCAAAAATGGTGCCAGAAGCTTGCAAATGCTCCCCAGAAAGGTTTGGCATTCGAAACAGAAGGCTTTTTATCACAGGACAAGAAATCAGCCCTCAAAAACTTAACCGGCAGAAAATATTTTTTTGAAAAAATCCCTAAGCCCCGGGGTCACAATTTCAGCAAAAATCTGACTTTTGGCAATTCACTCAAAAATGGTGCCAGAAGCTTGCAATTTCACAATTTCAGCAAAAATCTGACTTTTGGCAATTCACTCAAAAATGGTGCCAGAAGCTTGCAAATGATCCCCTGAAAGCTTTGGCCATGGAAACAGAAGGCTTTTTATCACAGGACAAGAAATCAGCCCTCAAAAACTTAACCGGCAGAAAATATTTTTTTGAAAAAATCCCTAAGCCCCGGGGTCACAATTTCAGCAAAAATCTGACTTTTGGCAATTCACTCAAAAATGGTGCCAGAAGCTTACAAATGATCCCCTGAAAGCTTTGGCGATGGAAACAGAAGACTTTTTATCACAGGACAAGAAATCAGCCCTCAAAAACTTAACCGGCAGAAAATATTTTTTTGAAAAAATCCCTAAGCCCTCAGAAATCAGCCCTCAAAAACTTAACCGGTAGAAAATATTTTTTTGAAAAAATCCCTAAGCCCCGGGGTCAAAATTTCAGCAAAAATCTGACTTTTGGCAATTCACTCAAAAATGGTGCCAGAAGGTTGCAAATGATCCCCTGAAAGCTTTGGCGATGGAAACAGAAGGCTTTTTATCACAGGACAAGAAATCAGCCCTCAAAAACTTAACCGGCAGAAAATATTTTTTTGAAAAAATCCCTAAGCCCCGGGGTCACAATTTCAGCCAAAATCTGACTTTTGGCAATTCACTCAAAAATGGTGCCAGAAGCTTGCAATTTCACAATTTCAGCAAAAATCTGACTTTTGGCAATTCACTCAAAAATGGTGCCAGAAGCTTGCAAATGATCCCCTGAAAGCTTTGGCGATGGAAACAGAAGGCTTTTTATCACAGGACAAGAAATCAGCCCTCAAAAACTTAACCGGTAGAAAATATTTTTTTGAAAAAATCCCTAAGCCCCGGGGTCACAATTTCAGCAAAAATCTGACTTTTGGCAGTTCACTCAAAAATGGTTCCAAGAGCTTAAAAATGCTCCCCTGAAAGGTTTGGCACTCGAAACAGAAGGCTTTTTATTACAGGACATGAAATCAGCCCTCAAAAACTTAACCGGCAGAAAATATTTTTTTGAAAAAATCCCTAAGCCCCGGGGTCACAATTTCAGCCAAAATCTGACTTTTGGCAATTCACTCAAAAATGGTGCCAGAAGCTTGCAATTTCACAATTTCAGCAAAAATCTGACTTTTGGCAATTCACTCAAAAATGGTGCCAGAAGCTTGCAAATGATCCCCTGAAAGCTTTGGCGATGGAAACAGAAGGCTTTTTATCACAGGACAAGAAATCAGCCCTCAAAAACTTAACCGGTAGAAAATATTTTTTTGAAAAAATCCCTAAGCCCCGGGGTCACAATTTCAGCAAAGATCTGACTTTTGGCATTTCACTCTAAAATGGTTCCAAGAGCTTAAAAATGCTCCCCTGAAAGGTTTGGCACTCGAAACAGAAGGCTTTTTATCACAGGACAAGAAATCAGCCCTCAAAAACTTAACCGGCAGAAAATATTTTTTTGAAAAAATCTCTAAGCCCCGGGGTCACAATTTCAGCAAAAATCTGACTTTTGGCAATTCACTCAAAAATGGTGCCAGAAGGTTGCAAATGATCCCCTGAAAGGTTTGGCACTCGAAACAGAAGGCTTTTCATCACAGGACAAGAAATCAGCCCTCAAAAACTTAACCGGCAGAAAATATTTTTTTGAAAAAATCCCTAAGCCCCGGGGTCACAATTTCAACAATAATCTGACTTTTGGCAGTTCACTCAAAAATGGTGCCAGAAGCTTGCAAATGCTCCCCAGAAAGGTTTGGCACTCGAAACAGAAGGCTTTTTATCACAGGACAAGAAATCAGCCCTCAAAAACTTAACCGGCAGAAAATATTTTTTTGAAAAAATCCCTAAGCCCCGGGGTCACAATTTCAGCAAAAATCTGACTTTTGGCAATTCACTCAAAAATGGTGCCAGAAGCTTACAAATGATCCCCTAAAAGCTTTGGCGATGGAAACAGAAGGCTTTTTATCACAGGACAAGAAATCAGCCCTCAAAAACTTAACCGGCAGAAAATATTTTTTTGAAAAAATCTCTAAGCCCCGGGGTCACAATTTCAGCAAAAATCTGACTTTTGGCAATTCACTCAAAAATGGTGCCAGAAGGTTGCAAATGATCCCCTGAAAGCTTTGGCGATGGAAACAGAAGGCTTTTTATCACAGGACAAGAAATCAGCCCTCAAAAACTTAACCGGCAGAAAATATTTTTTTGAAAAAATCCCTAAGCCCCGGGGTCACAATTTCAGCAAAAATCTGACTTTTGGCAATTCACTCAAAAATGGTGCCAGAAGCTTACAAATGATCCCCTAAAAGCTTTGGCGATGGAAACAGAAGGCTTTTTATCACAGGACAAGAAATCAGCCCTCAAAAACTTAACCGGCAGAAAATATTTTTTTGAAAAAATCTCTAAGCCCCGGGGTCACAATTTCAGCAAAAATCTGACTTTTGGCAATTCACTCAAAAATGGTGCCAGAAGGTTGCAAATGATCCCCTGAAAGCTTTGGCGATGGAAACAGAAGGCTTTTTATCACAGGACAAGAAATCAGCCCTCAAAAACTTAACCGGCAGAAAATATTTTTTTGAAAAAATCCCTAAGCCCCGGGGTCACAATTTCAGCAAAAATCTGACTTTTGGCAATTCACTCAAAAATCGTGCCAGAAGCTTGCAAATGATCCCCTGAAAGCTTTGGCGATGGAAACAGAAGGCTTTTTATCACAGGACAAGAAATCAGCCCTCAAAAACTTAACCGGCAGAAAATATATTTTTGAAAAAATCCTTAAGCCCCGGGGTCACAATTTCAGCAAAAATCTGACTTTTGGCAATTCACTCAAAAATGGTGCCAGAAGCTTGCAAATGCTCCCCAGAAAGGTTTGGCACTCGAAACAGAAGGCTTTTTATCACAGGACAAGAAATCAGCCCTCAAAAACTTAACCGGCAGAAAATATTTTTTGAAAAAATCCCTAAGCCCCAGGGTCACAATTTCAGCAAAAATCTGACTTTTGGCAATTCACTCAAAAATGGTGCCAGAAGCTTGCAATTTCACAATTTCAGCAAAAATCTGACTTTTGGCAATTCACTCAAAAATGGTGCCAGAAGCTTACAAATGATCCCCTGAAAGCTTTGGCGATGGAAACAGAAGGCTTTTTATCACAGGACAAGAAATCAGCCCTCAAAAACTTAACCGGCAGAAAATATTTTTTTGAAAAAATCCCTAAGCCCCGGGGTCACAATTTCAGCAAAAATCTGACTTTTGGCAATTCACTCAAAAATGGTGCCAGAAGCTTGCAAATGATCCCCTGAAAGCTTTGGCGATGGAAACAGAAGGCTTTTTATCACAGGACAAGAAATCAGCCCTCGAAAACTTAACCGGCAGAAAATATTTTTTTGAAAAAATCGCTAAGCCCCGGGGTCACAATTTCAGCACAGATCTGACTTTTGCCATTTCACTCAAAAATGGTTCCAAGAGCTTAAAAATGCTCCCCTGAAAGGTTTGGCACTCGAAACAGAAGGCTTTTTATCACATGACAAGAAATCAGCCCTCAAAAACTTAACCGGCAGAAAATATTTTTTTGAAAAAATCCCTAAGCCCCGGGGTCACAATTTCAGCAAAAATCTGACTTTTGGCAATTCACTCAAAAATGGTGCCAGAAGCTTGCAAATGATCCCCTGAAAGCTTTGGCGATGGAAACAGAAGGCTTTCTATCACAGGACAAGAAATCAGCCCTCAAAAACTTAACCGGCAGAAAATATTTTTTTGAAAAAATCCCTAAGCCCCGGGGTCACAATTTCAGCAAAAATCTGACTTTTGGCAATTCACTCAAAAATGGTGCCAGAAGCTTGCAAATGATTCCCTGAAAGCTTTGGCGATGGAAACAGAAGGCTTTTTATCACAGGACAATAAATCAGCCCTCAAAAACTTAACCGGCAGAAAATATTTTTTTGAAAATATCCCTAAGCCCCGGGGTCACAATT
The DNA here is from genome assembly GCF_965112155.1 of Podarcis liolepis. Lineage (NCBI taxonomy): Eukaryota > Metazoa > Chordata > Lepidosauria > Squamata > Lacertidae > Podarcis > Podarcis liolepis. The sequence continues at coordinate 15,214,556 of NC_139571.1, read as the reverse complement.
TCAGCAAAGATCTGACTTTTGGCAGTTCACTCAAAAATGGTGCCACAAGCTTGCAAATGATCCCCTGAAAGTTTTGGCACTCGAAACAGAAGGCTTTTTATCACAGGACAAGAAATCAGCCCTCAAAAACTTAACTGGCAGAAAATATTTTTTTGGAAAAATCTCTAAGCCCCGGGGTCACAATTTCAGCAAAAATCTGACTTTTGGCAATTCACTCAAAAATGGTGCCAGAAGCTTGCAAATGATCCCCTGAAAGCTTTGGCGATGGAAACCGAATGCTTTTTATCACAGGACAAGAAATCAGCCCTCAAAAACTTAACCGGCAGAAAATATTTTTTTGAAAAAATCCCTAAGCCCCGGGGTCACAATTTCAGCAAAAATCTGACTTTTGGCAATTCACTCAAAAATGGTGCCAGAAGCTTGCAAATGATCCCCTGAAAGCTTTGGCCATGGAAACAGAAGGCTTTTTATCACAGGACAAGAAGTCAGCCCTCAAAAACTTAACCAGCAGAAAATATTTTTTTGAAAAAATCCCTAAGCCCCGGGGTCACAATTTCAGCAAAAATCTGAATTTTGGCAGTTCACTCAAAAATGGTTCCAAGAGCTTGCAAATGATCCCCTGAAAGCTTTGGCGATGGAAACAGAAGGCTTTTTATCACAGGACAATAAATCAGCCCTCAAAAACTTAACCGGCAGAAAATATTTTTTTGAAAAAATCCCTAAGCCCCGGGGTCACAATTTCAGCAAAAATCTGACTTTTGGCAGTTCACTCAAAAATGGTGCCAGAAGCTTGCAAATGACCCCCTGAAAGTTTTGGCACTCGAAACAGAAGGCTTTTTATCACAGGACAAGAAATCAGCCCTCAAAAACTTAACCGGCAGAAAATATTTTTTTGAAAAAATCCCTAAGCCCCGGGGTCACAATTTCAGCAAAAATCTGACTTTTGGCAGTTCACTCAAAAATGGTTCCAAGAGCTTAAAAATGCTCCCCTAAAAGGTTTGGCACTCGAAACAGAAGGCTTTTTATCACAGGACAAGAAATCAGCCCTCAAAAACTTAACCGGCAGAAAATATTTTTTTGAAAAAATCCCTAAGCCCTGTGGTCACAATTTCAGCAAAGATCTGACTTTTGGCAGTTCACTCAAAAATGGTTCCAAGAGCTTAAAAATGCTCCCCTGAAAGGTTTGGCACTCGAAACAGAAGGCTTCTTATCACAGGACAGGAAATCAGCCCTCAAAAACTTAACCGGCAGAAAATATTTTTTTGAAAAAATCCCTAAGACCCGGGGTCACAATTTCAGCAAAAATCTGACTTTTGGCAGTTCACTCAAAAATGGTGCCAGAAGCTTGCAAATGATCCCCTGAAAGCTTTGGCGATGGAAACAGAAGGCTTTTTATCACAGGACAAGAAATCAGCCCTCAAAAACTTAACCGGCAGAAAATATTTTTTTAAAAAAATCCCTAAGCCCCGGGGTCACAATTTCAGCAAAAAACTGACTTTTGGCAATTCACTCAAAAATGGTGCCAGAAGGTTGCAAATGATCCCCTGAAAGCTTTGGCGATGGAAACAGAAGGCTTTTTATCACAGGACAAGAAATCAGCCCTCAAAAACTTAACCGGCAGAAAATATTTTTTTGAAAAAATCCCTAAGCCCCGGGGTCACAATTTCAGCAAAAATCTGACTTTTGGCAGTTCACTCAAAAATGGTGCCAGAAGCTTGCAAATGACCCCCTGAAAGTTTTGGCACTCGAAACAGAAGGCTTTTTATCACAGGACAAGAAATCAGCCCTCAAAAACTTAACCGGCAGAAAATATTTTTTTGAAAAAATCCCTAAGCCCCGGGGTCACAATTTCAGCAAAAATCTGACTTTTGGCAGTTCACTCAAAAATGGTTCCAAGAGCTTAAAAATGCTCCCCTAAAAGGTTTGGCACTCGAAACAGAAGGCTTTTTATCACAGGACAAGAAATCAGCCCTCAAAAACTTAACCGGCAGAAAATATTTTTTTGAAAAAATCCCTAAGCCCTGTGGTCACAATTTCAGCAAAGATCTGACTTTTGGCAGTTCACTCAAAAATGGTTCCAAGAGCTTAAAAATGCTCCCCTGAAAGGTTTGGCACTCGAAACAGAAGGCTTCTTATCACAGGACAGGAAATCAGCCCTCAAAAACTTAACCGGCAGAAAATATTTTTTTGAAAAAATCCCTAAGACCCGGGGTCACAATTTCAGCAAAAATCTGACTTTTGGCAGTTCACTCAAAAATGGTGCCAGAAGCTTGCAAATGATCCCCTGAAAGCTTTGGCGATGGAAACAGAAGGCTTTTTATCACAGGACAAGAAATCAGCCCTCAAAAAATTAACCGGCAGAAAATATTTTTTAAAAAAAATCCCTAAGCCCCGGGGTCACAATTTCAGCAAAAAACTGACTTTTGGCAATTCACTCAAAAATCGTGGCAGAAGGTTGCAAATGATCCCCTGAAAGCTTTGGCGATGGAAACAGAAGGCTTTTTATCACAGGACAAGAAATCAGCCCTCAAAAACTTAACCGGCAGAAAATATTTTTTTGAAAAAATCCCTAAGCCCCGGGGTCACAATTTCAGCAAAAATCTGACTTTTGGCAGTTCACTCAAAAATGGTGTCAGAAGCTTGCAAATGATCCCCTGAAAGCTTTGGCGATGGAAACAGAAGGCTTTTTATCACAGGACAAGAAATCAGCCCTCAAAAACTTAACCGGCAGAAAATATTTTTTTGAAAAAATCCCTAAGCCCCGGGGTCACAATTTCAGCAAAGATCTGACTTTTGGCAGTTCACTCAAAAATGGTTCCAAGAGCTTAAAAATGCTCCCCTGAAAGGTTTGGCACTCGAAACAGAAGGCTTTTTATCACAGGACAAGAAATCAGCCCTCAAAAACTTGACCGGCAGAAAATATTTTTTTGAAAAAATCTCTAAGCCCCGGGGTCACAATTTCAGCAAAAAACTGACTTTTGGCAGTTCACTCAAAAATGGTTCCAAGAGCTTAAAAATGCTCCCCTGAAAGGTTTGGCACTCGAAACAAAAGGCTTTTTATCACAGGACAAGAAATCAGCCCTCAAAAACTTAACCGGCAGAAAATATTTTTTTGAAAAAATCCCTAAGCCCCGGGGTCACAATTTCAGCAAAAATCTGACTTTTGGCAATTCACTCAAAAATGGTGCCAGAAGCTTGCAAATGATCCCCTGAAAGGTTTGGCACTCGAAACAGAAGGCTTCTTATCACAGGACAGGAAATCAGCCCTCAAAAACTTAACCGGCAGAAAATATTTTTTTGAAAAAATCCCTAAGCCCCGTGGTCACAATTTCAGCAAAAATCTGACTTTTGGCAGTTCACTCAAAAATGGTGCCAGAAGCTTGCAAATGATCCCCTGACAGCTTTGGCGATGGAAACAGAAGGCTTTTTGTCACAGGACAAGAAATCAGCCCTCAAAAACTTAACCGGCAGAAAATATTTTTTTGAAAAAATCCCTAAGCCCCGGGGTCACAATTTCAGCAAAAATCTGACTTTTGGCAATTCACTCAAAAATGGTGCCAGAAGCTTGCAAATGATCCCCTGAAAGCTTTGGCGATGGAAACAGAAGGCTTTTTATCACAGGACAAGAAATCAGCCCTCAAAAACTTAACCGGCAGAAAATATTTTTTTGAAAAAATCCCTAAGCCCCGGGGTCACAATTTCAGCAAAAATCTGACTTTTGGCAGTTCACTCAAAAATGGTGCCAGAAGCTTGCAAATGATCCCCTGAAAGCTTTGGCGATGGAAACAGAAGGCTTTTTATCACAGGACAAGAAATCAGCCCTCAAAAACTTAACCGGCAGAAAATATTTTTTTGAAAAAATCCCTAAGCCCCGGGGTCACAATTTCAGCAAAAATCTGACTTTTGGCAGTTCACTCAAAAATGGTGCCAGAAGCTCGCAAATGATCCCCTGACAGCTTTGGCGATGGAAACAGAAGGCTTTTTATCACAGGACAAGAAATCAGCCCTCAAAAACTTAACCGGCAGAAAATATTTTTTTGAAAAAATCCCTAAGGCCCGAGGTCAAAATTTCAGCAAAACTCTGTCTTTTGGCAATTCACTCAAAAATGGTGCCAGAAGCTTGCAAATGATCCCCTGAAAGCTTTGGCGATGGAAACAGAAGGCTTTTTATCACAGGACAAGAAATCAGCCCTCAAAAACGTAACCGGCAGAAAATATTTTTTTGAAAAAATCCCTAAGCCCCGGGGTCACAATTTCAGCAAAAATCTGACTTTTGGCAATTCACTCAAAAATCGTGCCAGACGCTAGCAAATGTTCCGCTGAAAGCTTTGGCGATGGAAACAGAAGGCTTTTTATCACAGGACAAGAAATCAGCCCTCAAAAACTTAACCGGCAGAAAATATTTTTTTGAAAAAATCCCTAAGCCCCGGGGTCACAATTTCAGAAAAATCTGACTTTTGGCAGTTCACTCACAAATGGTGCCAGAAGCTTGCAAATGATCCCCTGAAAGCTTTGGCGATGGAAACAGAAGGCTTTTTATCACAGGACAAGAAATCAGCCCTCAAAAACTTAACCGGCAGAAAATATTTTTTTGAAAAAATCCCTAAGCCCCGGGGTCACAATTTCAGCAAAAATCTGACTTTTGGCAATTCACTCAAAAATCGTGCCAGAAGCTTGCAAATGATCCGCTGAAAGCTTTGGCGATGGAAACAGAAGGCTTTTTATCACAGGACAAGAAATCAGCCCTCAAAAACTTAACCGGCAGAAAATATTTTTTTGAAAAAATCCCTAAGCCGTGGGGTCACAATTTCAGCAAAAATCTGACTTTTGGCAGTTCACTCAAAAATGGTGCCAGAAGCTTGCAAATGATCCCCTGAAAGCTTTGGCGATGGAAACAGAAGGCTTTTTATCACAGGACAAGAAATCAGCCCTCAAAAACTTAACCGGCAGAAAATATTTTTTTGAAAAAATCCCTAAGCCCCGGGGTCACAATTTCAGGAAAAATCTGACTTTTGGCAATTCACTCAAAAATGGTGCCAGAAGCTTGCAAATGATTCCCTGAAAGCTTTGGCGATGGAAACAGAAGGCTTTTTATCACAGGACAAGAAATCAGCCCTCAAAAACTTAACCGGCAGAAAATATTTTTTTGAAAAAATCCCTAAGCCCCGGGGTCACAATTTCACCAAAAATCTGACTTTTGGCAGTTCACTCAAAAATGGTGCCAGAAGCTTGCAAATGATCCCCTGAAAGCTTTGGCGATGGAAACAGAAGGCTTTTTATCACAGGACAAGAAATCAGCCCTCAAAAACTTAACCGGCAGAAAATATTTTTTTGAAAAAATCCCTAAGCCCCGGGGTCACAATTTCAGCAAAACTCTGACTTTTGGCAGTTCACTCAAAAATGGTGCCAGAAGCTTGCAAATGATCCCCTGAAAGCTTTGGCGATGGAAACAGAAGGCTTTTTATCACAGGACAAGAAATCAGCCCTCAAAAACGTAACCGGCAGAAAATATTTTTTTGAAAAAATCCCTAAGCCCCGGGGTCACAATTTCAGCAAAAATCTGACTTTTGGCAATTCACTAAAAAATCGTGCCAGACGCTTGCAAATGTTCCGCTGAAAGCTTTGGCGATGGAAACAGAAGGCTTTTTATCACAGGACAAGAAATCAGCCCTCAAAAACGTAACGGGCAGAAAATATTTTTTTGAAAAAATCCCTAAGCCCCGGGGTCACAATTTCAGCAAAAATCTGACTTTTGGCAATTCACTCAAAAATGGTGCCAGAGGCTTGCAAATGATCCCCTGAAAGCTTTGGCGATGGAAACAGAAGGCTTTTTATCACAGGACAAGAAATCAGCCCTCAAAAACTTAACCGGCAGAAAATATTTTTTTGAAAAAATCCCTAAGCCCCGGGGTCACAATTTCAGCAAAAATCTGACTTTTGGCAGTTCACTCAAAAATGGTGCCAGAAGCTCGCAAATGATCCCCTGACAGCTTTGGCGATGGAAACAGAAGGCTTTTTATCACAGGACAAGAAATCAGCCCTCAAAAACTTAACCGGCAGAAAATATTTTTTTGAAAAAATCCCTAAGGCCCGAGGTCACAATTTCAGCAAAACTCTGTCTTTTGGCAATTCACTCAAAAATGGTGCCAGAAGCTTGCAAATGATCCCCTGAAAGCTTTGGCGATGGAAACAGAAGGCTTTTTATCACAGGACAAGAAATCAGCCCTCAAAAACGTAACCGGCAGAAAATATTTTTTTGAAAAAATCCCTAAGCCCCGGGGTCACAATTTCAGCAAAAATCTGACTTTTGGCAATTCACTCAAAAATCGTGCCAGACGCTTGCAAATGTTCCGCTGAAAGCTTTGGCGATGGAAACAGAAGGCTTTTTATCACAGGACAAGAAATCAGCCCTCAAAAACTTAACCGGCAGAAAATATTTTTTTGAAAAAATCCCTAAGCCCCGGGGTCACAATTTCAGCAAAAATCTGACTTTTGGCAGTTCACTCAAAAATGGTGCCAGAAGCTTGCAAATGATCCCCTGAAAGCTTTGGCGATGGAAACAGAAGGCTTTTTATCACAGGACAAGAAATCAGCCCTCAAAAACTTAACCGGCAGAAAATATTTTTTTGAAAAAATCCCTAAGCCCCGGGGTCACAATTTCAGCAAAACTCTGACTTTTGGCAGTTCACTCAAAAATCGTGCCAGAAGCTTGCGAATGATCCCCTGAAAGCTTTGGCGATGGAAACAGAAGGCTTTTTATCACAGGACAAGAAATCAGCCCTCAAAAACTTAACCGGCAGAAAATATTTTTTTGAAAAAATCCCTAAGCCCCGGGGTCACAATTTCAGCAAAAATCTGACTTTTGGCAATTCACTCAAAAATGGTGCCAGAAGCTTGCAAATGATCCCCTGAAAGCTTTGGCGATGGAAACAGAAGGCTTTTTATCACAGGACAAGAAATCAGCCCTCAAAAACTTAACCGGCAGAAAATATTTTTTTGAAAAAATCCCTAAGCCCCGGGGTCACAATTTCAGCAAAAATCTGACTTTTGGCAATTCACTCAAAAATGGTGCCAGAAGCTTGCAAATGATCCCCTGAAAGCTTTGGCGATGGAAACAGAAGGCTTTTTATCACAGGACAAGAAATCAGCCCTCAAAAACTTAACCGGCAGAAAATATTTTTTTGAAAAACTCCCTAAGCCCCGGGGTCACAATTTCAGCAAAAATCTGACTTTTGGCAATTCACTCAAAAATGGTGCCAAAAGCTTGAAAATGCTCTCCTGAAAGGTTTGGCACTCGAAACAGACGGCTTTTTATCACAGGACAAGAAATCAGCCCTCAAAAACTTAACCGGCAGAAAATATTTTTTTGAAAAAATCCCTAAGCCCCGGGGGTCACAATTTCACCAAAAATCTGACTTTTGGCAATTCACTCAAAAATGGTGCCAGAAGCTTGCAAATGATCCCCTGAAAGCTTTGGCGATGGAAACAGAAGGCTTTTTATCACAGGACAAGAAATCAGCCCTCAAAAACGTAACCGGCAGAAAATATTTTTTTGAAAAACTCCCTAAGCCCCGGGGTCACAATTTCAGCAAAAATCTGACTTTTGGCAATTCACTCAAAAATGGTGCCAAAAGCTTGAAAATGCTCTCCTGAAAGGTTTGGCACTCGAAACAGAAGGCTTTTTATCACAGGACAAGAAATCAGCCCTCAAAAACTTAACCGGCAGAAAATATTTTTTTGAAAAAATCCCTAAGCCCTGGGGTCACAATTTCAGCAAAAATCTGACTTTTGGCAATTCACTCAAAAATGGTGCCAGAAGCTTGCAAATGATCCCCTGAAAGCTTTGGCGATGGAAACAAAAGGCTTTTTATCACAGGACAAGAAATCAGCCCTCAAAAACTTAACCGGCAGAAAATATTTTTTTGAAAAAATCCCTAAGCCCCGGGGTCACAATTTCAGCAAAAATTTGACTTTTGGCAATTCACTCAAAAATGGTGCCAGAAGCTTGCAAATGATCCCTTGAAAGCTTTGGCGATGGAAACAGAAGGCTTTTTATCACAGGACAAGAAATCAGCCCTCAAAAACTTAACCGGCAGAAAATATTTTTTTGAAAAAATCCCTAAGCCCCGGGGTCACAATTTCAACAAAAATTTGACTTTTGGCAATTCACTCAAAAATGGTGCCAGAAGCTTGCAAATGATCCCCTGAAAGTTTGGCGATTGAAACAGAAGGCTTTTTTATCACAGGACAAGAAATCAGCCCTCAAAAACTTAACCGGCAGAAAATATTTTTTTGAAAAACTCCCTAAGCCCCGGGGTCACAATTTCAGCAAAAATCTGACTTTTGGCAATTCACTCAAAAATGGTGCCAGAAGCTTGCAAATGATCCCCTGAAAGCTTTGGCGGTGGAAACAGAAGGCTTTTTATCACAGGACAAGAAATCAGCCCTCAAAAACTTAACCGCCAGAAAATATTTTTTTGAAAAACTCCCTAAGCCCCGGGGTCACAATTTCAGCAAAAATCTGACTTTTGGCAATTCACTCAAAAATGGTGCCAAAAGCTTGCAAATGATCCCCTGAAAGCTTTGGCGATGGAAACAGAAGGCTTTTTATCACAGGACAAGAAATCAGCCCTCAAAAACTTAACCGGCAGAAAATATTTTTTTGAAAAACTCCCTAAGGTCACAATTTCAGCAAAAATCTGACTTTTGGCAATTCACTCAAAAATGGTGCCAAAAGCTTAAAAATGCTCTCCTGAAAGGTTTGGCACTCGAAACAGAAGGCTTTTTATCACAGGACAAGAAATCAGCCCTCAAAAACTTAACCGGCAGAAAATATTTTTTTGAAAAACTCCCTAAGCCCCGGGGTCACAATTTCAGCAAAAATCTGACTTTTGGCAATTCACTCAAAAATGGTGCCAGAAGCTTGAAAATGCTCTCCTGAAAGGTTTGGCACTAGAAACAGAAGGCTTTTTATCACAGGACAAGAAATCAGCCCTCAAAAACTTAACCGGCAGAAAATATTTTTTTGAAAAAATCCCTAAGCCCCGGGGTCACAATTTCACCAAAAATCTGACTTTTGGCAATTCACTCAAAAATGGTGCCAGAAGCTTGCAAATGATCCCCTGAAAGCTTTGGCGATGGAAACAGAAGGCTTTTTATCACAGGACAAGAAATCAGCCCTCAAAAACTTAAGGGGCAGAAAATATTTTTTTGAAAAAATCCCTAAGCCCTGTGGTCACAATTTCAGCAAAAATCTGACTTTTGGCGATTCACTCAAAAATGGTGCCAGAAGCTTGCAAATGATCCCCTGAAAGCTTTGGCGATGGAAACAAAAGGCTTTTTATCACAGGACAAGAAATCAGCCCTCAAAAACTTAACCGGCAGAAAATATTTTTTTGAAAAACTCCCTAAGCCCCGGGGTCACAATTTCAGCAAAAATCTGACTTTTGGCAATTCACTCAAAAATGGTGCCAAAAGCTTGAAAATGCTCTACTGAAAGGTTTGGCACTCGAAACAGAAGGCTTTTTATCACAGGACAAGAAATCAGCCCTCAAAAACTTAACCGGCAGAAAATATCTTTTTGAAAATATCCCTAAGCCCTGGGGTCACAATTTCAGCAAAAATCTGACTTTTGGCAATTCACTCAAAAATGGTGCCAGAAGCTTGCAAATGATCCCCCGAAAGCTTTGGCGATGGAAACAAAAGGCTTTTTATCACAGGACAAGAAATCAGCCCTCAAAAACTTAACCGGCAGAAAATATTTTTTTGAAAAAATCCCTAAGCCCCGGGGTCACAATTTCAGCAAAAATTTGACTTTTGGCAATTCACTCAAAAATGGTGCCAGAAGCTTGCAAATGATCCCCTGAAAGCTTTGGCGATGGAAACAGAAGGCTTTTTATCAGAGGACAAGAAATCAGCCCTCAAAAACTTAACCGGCAGAAAATATTTTTTTGAAAAACTCCCTAAGCCCCGGGGTCACAATTTCACCAAAAATCTGACTTTTGGCAATTCACTCAAAAATGGTGCCAGAAGCTTGCAAATGATCCCCTGAAAGCTTTGGCGATGGAAACAGAAGGCTTTTTATCACAGGACAAGAAATCAGCCCTCAAAAACGTAACCGGCAGAAAATATTTTTTTGAAAAACTCCCTAAGCCCCGGGGTCACAATTTCAGCAAAAATCTGACTTTTGGCAATTCACTCAAAAATGGTGCCAAAAGCTTGAAAATGCTCTCCTGAAAGGTTTGGCACTCGAAACAGAAGGCTTTTTATCACAGGACAAGAAATCAGCCCTCAAAAACTTAACCGGCAGAAAATATTTTTTTGAAAAAATCCCTAAGCCCTGGGGTCACAATTTCAGCAAAAATCTGACTTTTGGCAATTCACTCAAAAATGGTGCCAGAAGCTTGCAAATGATCCCCTGAAAGCTTTGGCGATGGAAACAAAAGGCTTTTTATCACAGGACAAGAAATCAGCCCTCAAAAACTTAACCGGCAGAAAATATTTTTTTGAAAAAATCCCTAAGCCCCGGCGTCACAATTTCAGCAAAAATTTGACTTTTGGCAATTCACTCAAAAATGGTGCCAGAAGCTTGCAAATGATCCCCTGAAAGCTTTGGCGATGGAAACAGAAGGCTTTTTATCACAGGACAAGAAATCAGCCCTCAAAAACTTAACCGGCAGAAAATATTTTTTTGAAAAAATCCCTAAGCCCCGGGGTCACAATTTCAGCAAAAATCTGACTTTTGGCAATTCACTCAAAAATGCTGCCAGAAGCTTGCAAATGATCCCCTGAAAGCTTTGGCGATGGAAACAGAAGGCTTTTTATCACAGGACAAGAAATCAGCCCTCAAAAACTTAACCGGCAGAAAATATTTTTTTGAAAAACTCCCTAAGCCCCGGGGTCACAATTTCAGCAAAAATCTGACTTTTGGCAATTCACTCAAAAATGGTGCCAAAAGCTTGAAAATGCTCTCCTGAAAGGTTTGGCACTCGAAACAGAAGGCTTTTTAACACAGGACAAGAAATCAGCCCTCAAAAACTTAACCGGCAGAAAATATTTTTTTGAAAAAATCCCTAAGCCCCGGGGTCACAATTTCAGCAAAAATCTGACTTTTGGCAATTCACTCAAAAATGGTGCCAGAAGCTTGCAAATGATCCCCTGAAAGCTTTGGCGATGGAAACAGAAGGCTTTTTATCACAGGACAAGAAATCAGCCCTCAAAAACGTAACCGGCAGAAAATATTTTTTTGAAAAAATCCCTAAGCCCCGGGGTCACAATTTCAGCAAAAATTTGACTTTTGGCAATTCACTCAAAAATGGTGCCAGAAGCTTGCAAATGATCCCCTGAAAGCTTTGGCGATGGAAACAGAAGGCTTTTTATCACAGGACAAGAAATCAGCCCTCAAAAACTTAACCGGCAGAAAATATTTTTTTGAAAAACTCCCTAAGCCCTGGGGTCACAATTTCAGCAAAAATCTGACTTTTGGCAATTCACTCAAAAATGGTGCCAAAAGCTTGAAAATGATCCCCTGAAAGCTTTGGCGATGGAAACAAAAGGCTTTTTATCACAGGACAAGAAATCAGCCCTCAAAAACTTAACCGGCAGAAAATATTTTTTTGAAAAACTCCCTAAGCCCCGGGGTCACAATTTCAGCAAAAATCTGACTTTTGGCAATTCACTCAAAAATGGTGCCAAAAGCTTGAAAATGCTCTCCTGAAAGGTTTGGCACTCGAAACAGAAGGCTTTTTATCACAGGACAAGAAATCAGCCCTCAAAAACTTAACCGGCAGAAAATATCTTTTTGAAAAAATCCCTAAGCCCTGGGGTCACAATTTCAGCAAAAATCTGACTTTTGGCAATTCACTCAAAAATGGTGCCAGAAGCTTGCAAATGATCCCCCGAAAGCTTTGGCGATGGAAACAAAAGGCTTTTTATCACAGGACAAGAAATCAGCCCTCAAAAACTTAACCGGCAGAAAATATTTTTTTGAAAAAATCCCTAAGCCCCGGGGTCACAATTTCAGCAAAAATCTGACTTTTGGCAATTCACTCAAAAATGGTGCCAGAAGCTTGCAAATGATCCCCTGAAAGCTTTGGCGATGGAAACAGAAGGCTTTTTATCACAGGACAAGAAATCAGCCCTCAAAAACTTAAGCGGCAGAAAATATTTTTTGGAAAAAATCCCTAAGCCCCCGGGGTCACAATTTCAGCAAAAATCTGACTTTTGGCAATTCACTCAAAAATGGTGCCAGAAGCTTGCAAATGATCCCCTGAAAGCTTTGGCGATGGAAACAGAAGGCTTTTTATCACAGGACAAGAAATCAGCCCTCAAAAACTTAACCGGCAGAAAATATTTTTTTGAAAAACTCCCTAAGCCCCGGGGTCACAATTTCAGCAAAAATCTGACTTTTGGCAATTCACTCAAAAATGGTGCCAAAAGCTTGAAAATGCTCTCCTGAAAGGTTTGGCACTCGAAACAGACGGCTTTTTATCACAGGACAAGAAATCAGCCCTCAAAAACTTAACCGGCAGAAAATATTTTTTTGAAAAAATCCCTAAGCCCCGGGGGTCACAATTTCACCAAAAATCTGACTTTTGGCAATTCACTCAAAAATGGTGCCAGAAGCTTGCAAATGATCCCCTGAAAGCTTTGGCGATGGAAACAGAAGGCTTTTTATCACAGGACAAGAAATCAGCCCTCAAAAACGTAACCGGCAGAAAATATTTTTTTGAAAAACTCCCTAAGCCCCGGGGTCACAATTTCAGCAAAAATCTGACTTTTGGCAATTCACTCAAAAATGGTGCCAAAAGCTTGAAAATGCTCTCCTGAAAGGTTTGGCACTCGAAACAGAAGGCTTTTTATCACAGGACAAGAAATCAGCCCTCAAAAACTTAACCGGCAGAAAATATTTTTTTGAAAAAATCCCTAAGCCCTGGGGTCACAATTTCAGCAAAAATCTGACTTTTGGCAATTCACTCAAAAATGGTGCCAGAAGCTTGCAAATGATCCCCTGAAAGCTTTGGCGATGGAAACAAAAGGCTTTTTATCACAGGACAAGAAATCAGCCCTCAAAAACTTAACCGGCAGAAAATATTTTTTTGAAAAAATCCCTAAGCCCCGGGGTCACAATTTCAGCAAAAATTTGACTTTTGGCAATTCACTCAAAAATGGTGCCAGAAGCTTGCAAATGATCCCTTGAAAGCTTTGGCGATGGAAACAGAAGGCTTTTTATCACAGGACAAGAAATCAGCCCTCAAAAACTTAACCGGCAGAAAATATTTTTTTGAAAAAATCCCTAAGCCCCGGGGTCACAATTTCAGCAAAAATTTGACTTTTGGCAATTCACTCAAAAATGGTGCCAGAAGCTTGCAAATGATCCCCTGAAAGTTTGGCGATTGAAACAGAAGGCTTTTTTATCACAGGACAAGAAATCAGCCCTCAAAAACTTAACCGGCAGAAAATATTTTTTTGAAAAACTCCCTAAGCCCCGGGGTCACAATTTCAGCAAAAATCTGACTTTTGGCAATTCACTCAAAAATGGTGCCAGAAGCTTGCAAATGATCCCCTGAAAGCTTTGGCGATGGAAACAGAAGGCTTTTTATCACAGGACAAGAAATCAGCCCTCAAAAACTTAACCGCCAGAAAATATTTTTTTGAAAAACTCCCTAAGCCCCGGGGTCACAATTTCAGCAAAAATCTGACTTTTGGCAATTCACTCAAAAATGGTGCCAAAAGCTTGCAAATGATCCCCTGAAAGCTTTGGCGATGGAAACAGAAGGCTTTTTATCACAGGACAAGAAATCAGCCCTCAAAAACTTAACCGGCAGAAAATATTTTTTTGAAAAACTCCCTAAGGTCACAATTTCAGCAAAAATCTGACTTTTGGCAATTAACTCAAAAATGGTGCCAAAAGCTTAAAAATGCTCTCCTGAAAGGTTTGGCACTCGAAACAGAAGGCTTTTTATCACAGGACAAGAAATCAGCCCTCAAAAAGTTAACCGGCAGAAAATATCTTTTTGAAAAAATCCCTAAGCCCTGGGGTCACAATTTCAGCAAAAATCTGACTTTTGGCAATTCACTCAAAAATGGTGCCAGAAGCTTGCAAATGATCCCCTGAAAGCTTTGGCGATGGAAACAAAAGGCTTTTTATCACAGGACAAGAAATCAGCCCTCAAAAACTTAACCGGCAGAAAATATTTTTTTGAAAAAATCCCTAAGCCCCGGGGTCACAATTTCAGCAAAAATTTGACTTTTGGCAATTCACTCAAAAATGGTGCCAGAAGCTTGCAAATGATCCCCTGAAAGCTTTGGCGATGGAAACAGAAGGCTTTTTATCACAGGACAAGAAATCAGCCCTCAAAAACTTAACCGGCAGAAAATATTTTTTTGAAAAACTCCCTAAGCCCCGGGGTCACAATTTCAGCAAAAATCTGACTTTTGGCAATTCACTCAAAAATGGTGCCAGAAGCTTGAAAATGCTCTCCTGAAAGGTTTGGCACTAGAAACAGAAGGCTTTTTATCACAGGACAAGAAATCAGCCCTCAAAAACTTAACCGGCAGAAAATATTTTTTTGAAAAAATCCCTAAGCCCCGGGGTCACAATTTCACCAAAAATCTGACTTTTGGCAATTCACTCAAAAATGGTGCCAGAAGCTTGCAAATGATCCCCTGAAAGCTTTGGCGATGGAAACAGAAGGCTTTTTATCACAGGACAAGAAATCAGCCCTCAAAAACTTAAGGGGCAGAAAATATTTTTTTGAAAAAATCCCTAAGCCCCGGGGTCACAATTTCAGCAAAAATCTGACTTTTGGGAATTCACTCAATAATGGTGCCAAAAGCTTGAAAATGCTCTCCTGAAAGGTTTGGCACTCGAAACAGAAGGCTTTTTATCACAGGACAAGAAATCTGCCCTCAAAAACTTAACCGGCAGAAAATATTTTTTTGAAAAAATCCCTAAGCCCTGGGGTCACAATTTCAGCAAAAATCTGACTTTTGGCGATTCACTCAAAAATGGTGCCAGAAGCTTGCAAATGATCCCCTGAAAGCTTTGGCGATGGAAACAAAAGGCTTTTTATCACAGGACAAGAAATCAGCCCTCAAAAACTTAACCGGCAGAAAATATTTTTTTGAAAAACTCCCTAAGCCCCGGGGTCACAATTTCAGCAAAAATCTGACTTTTGGCAATTCACTCAAAAATGGTGCCAAAAGCTTGAAAATGCTCTACTGAAAGGTTTGGCACTCGAAACAGAAGGCTTTTTATCACAGGACAAGAAATCAGCCCTCAAAAACTTAACCGGCAGAAAATATCTTTTTGAAAATATCCCTAAGCCCTGGGGTCACAATTTCAGCAAAAATCTGACTTTTGGCAATTCACTCAAAAATGGTGCCAGAAGCTTGCAAATGATCCCCCGAAAGCTTTGGCGATGGAAACAAAAGGCTTTTTATCACAGGACAAGAAATCAGCCCTCAAAAACTTAACCGGCAGAAAATATTTTTTTGAAAAAATCCCTAAGCCCCGGGATCACAATTTCAGCAAAAATTTGACTTTTGGCAATTCACTCAAAAATGGTGCCAGAAGCTTGCAAATGATCCCCTGAAAGCTTTGGCGATGGAAACAGAAGGCTTTTTATCAGAGGACAAGAAATCAGCCCTCAAAAACTTAACCGGCAGAAAATATTTTTTTGAAAAACTCCCTAAGCCCCGGGGTCACAATTTCACCAAAAATCTGACTTTTGGCAATTCACTCAAAAATGGTGCCAGAAGCTTGCAAATGATCCCCTGAAAGCTTTGGCGATGGAAACAGAAGGCTTTTTATCACAGGACAAGAAATCAGCCCTCAAAAACGTAACCGGCAGAAAATATTTTTTTGAAAAACTCCCTAAGCCCCGGGGTCACAATTTCAGCAAAAATCTGACTTTTGGCAATTCACTCAAAAATGGTGCCAAAAGCTTGAAAATGCTCTCCTGAAAGGTTTGGCACTCGAAACAGAAGGCTTTTTATCACAGGACAAGAAATCAGCCCTCAAAAACTTAACCGGCAGAAAATATTTTTTTGAAAAAATCCCTAAGCCCCGGGATCACAATTTCAGCAAAAATCTGACTTTTGGCAATTCACTCAAAAATGGTGCCAGAAGCTTGCAAATGATCCCCTGAAAGCTTTGGCGATGGAAACAAAAGGCTTTTTATCACAGGACAAGAAATCAGCCCTCAAAAACTTAACCGGCAGAAAATATTTTTTTGAAAAAATCCCTAAGCCCCGGGGTCACAATTTCAGCAAAAATTTGACTTTTGGCAATTCACTCAAAAATGGTGCCAGAAGCTTGCAAATGATCCCTTGAAAGCTTTGGCGATGGAAACAGAAGGCTTTTTATCACAGGACAAGAAATCAGCCCTCAAAAACTTAACCGGCAGAAAATATTTTTTTGAAAAAATCCCTAAGCCCCGGGGTCACAATTTCTGCAAAAATCTGACTTTTGGCAATTCACTCAAAAATGGTGCCAGAAGCTTGCAAATGATCCCCTGAAAGCTTTGGCGATGGAAACAGAAGGCTTTTTATCACAGGACAAGAAATCAGCCCTCAAAAACTTAACCGGCAGAAAATATTTTTTTGAAAAAATCCCTAAGCCCCGGGGTCACAATTTCAGCAAAAATCTGACTTTTGGCAATTCACTCAAAAATGCTGCCAGAAGCTTGCAAATGATCCCCTGAAAGCTTTGGCGATGGAAACAGAAGGCTTTTTATCACAGGACAAGAAATCAGCCCTCAAAAACTTAACCGGCAGAAAATATTTTTTTGAAAAACTCCCTAAGCCCCGGGGTCACAATTTCAGCAAAAATCTGACTTTTGGCAATTCACTCAAAAATGGTGCCAAAAGCTTGAAAATGCTCTCCTGAAAGTTTTGGCACTCGAAACAGAAGGCTTTTTAACACAGGACAAGAAATCAGCCCTCAAAAACTTAACCGGCAGAAAATATTTTTTTGAAAAAATCCCTAAGCCCCGGGGTCACAATTTCAGCAAAAATCTGACTTTTGGCAATTCACTCAAAAATGGTGCCAGAAGCTTGCAAATGATCCCCTGAAAGTTTGGCGATGGAAACAGAAGGCTTTTTTATCACAGGACAAGAAATCAGCCCTCAAAAAGTTAACCGGCAGAAAATATTTTTTTGAAAAACTCCCTAAGCCCCGGGGTCACAATTTCAGCAAAAATCTGACTTTTGGCAATTCACTCAAAAATGGTGCCAGAAGCTTGCAAATGATCCCCTGAAAGCTTTGGCGATGGAAACAGAAGGCTTTTTATCACAGGACAAGAAATCAGCCCTCAAAAACTTAACCGGCAGAAAATATTTTTTTGAAAAACTCCCTAAGCCCCGGGGTCACAATTTCAGCAAAAATCTGACTTTTGGCAATTCACTCAAAAATGGTGCCAAAAGCTTGAAAATGCTCTCCTGAAAGGTTTGGCACTCGAAACAGAAGGCTTTTTATCACAGGACAAGAAATCAGCCCTCAAAAACTTAACCGGCAGAAAATATCTTTTTGAAAAAATCCCTAAGCCCTGGGGTCACAATTTCAGCAAAAATCTGACTTTTGGCAATTCACTCAAAAATGGTGCCAGAAGCTTGCAAATGATCCCCTGAAAGCTTTGGCGATGGAAACAGAAGGCTTTTTATCACAGGACAAGAAATCAGCCCTCAAAAACGTAACCGGCAGAAAATATTTTTTTGAAAAAATCCCTAAGCCCCGGGGTCACAATTTCAGCAAAAATTTGACTTTTGGCAATTCACTCAAAAATGGTGCCAGAAGCTTGCAAATGATCCCCTGAAAGCTTTGGCGATGGAAACAGAAGGCTTTTTATCACAGGACAAGAAATCAGCCCTCAAAAACTTAACCGGCAGAAAATATTTTTTTGAAAAACTCCCTAAGCCCTGGGGTCACAATTTCAGCAAAAATCTGACTTTTGGCGATTCACTCAAAAATGGTGCCAAAAGCTTGAAAATGATCCCCTGAAAGCTTTGGCGATGGAAACAAAAGGCTTTTTATCACAGGACAAGAAATCAGCCCTCAAAAACTTAACCGGCAGAAAATATTTTTTTGAAAAACTCCCTAAGCCCCGGGGTCACAATTTCAGCAAAAATCTGACTTTTGGCAATTCACTCAAAAATGGTGCCAAAAGCTTGAAAATGCTCTCCTGAAAGGTTTGGCACTCGAAACAGAAGGCTTTTTATCACAGGACAAGAAATCAGCCCTCAAAAACTTAACCGGCAGAAAATATCTTTTTGAAAAAATCCCTAAGCCCTGGGGTCACAATTTCAGCAAAAATCTGACTTTTGGCAATTCACTCAAAAATGGTGCCAGAAGCTTGCAAATGATCCCCCGAAAGCTTTGGCGATGGAAACAAAAGGCTTTTTATCACAGGACAAGAAATCAGCCCTCAAAAACTTAACCGGCAGAAAATATTTTTTTGAAAAAATCCCTAAGCCCCGGGGTCACAATTTCAGCAAAAATTTGACTTTTGGCGATTCACTCAAAAATGGTGCCAGAAGCTTGCAAATGATCCCCTGAAAGCTTTGGCGATGGAAACAGAAGGCTTTTTATCACAGGACAAGAAATCAGCCCTCAAAAACTTAACCGGCAGAAAATATTTTTTTGAAAAAATCCCTATGCCCCGGGGTCACAATTTCAGCAAAAATCTGACTTTTGGCAATTCACTCAAAAATGGTGCCAGAAGCTTGCAAATGATCCCCTGAAATCTTTGGCGATGGAAACAGAAGGCTTTTTATCACAGGACAAGAAATCAGCCCTCAAAAACTTAACCGGCAGAAAATATTTTTTTGAAAAACTCCCTATGCCCCGGGGTCACAATTTCAGCAAAAATCTGACTTTTGGCAATTCACTCAAAAATGGTGCCAAAAGCTTGAAAATGCTCTCCTGAAAGGTTTGGCACTCGAAACAGAAGGCTTTTTATCACAGGACAAGAAATCAGCCCTCAAAAACTTAACCGGCAGAAAATATTTTTTTGAAAAAATCCCTAAGCCCCGGGGTCACAATTTCACCAAAAATCTGACTTTTGGCAATTCACTCAAAAATGGTGCCAGAAGCTTGCAAATGATCCCCTGAAAGCTTTGGCGATGGAAACAGAAGGCTTTTTATCACAGGACAAGAAATCAGCCCTCAAAAACGTAACCGGCAGAAAATATTTTTTTGAAAAACTCCCTAAGCCCCGGGGTCACAATTTCAGCAAAAATCTGACTTTTGGCAATTCACTCAAAAATGGTGCCAAAAGCTTGAAAATGCTCTCCTGAAAGGTTTGGCACTCGAAACAGAAGGCTTTTTATCACAGGACAAGAAATCAGCCCTCAAAAACTTAACCGGCAGAAAATATTTTTTTGAAAAAATCCCTAAGCCCTGGGGTCACAATTTCAGCAAAAATCTGACTTTTGGCAATTCACTCAAAAATGGTGCCAGAAGCTTGCAAATGATCCCCTGAAAGCTTTGGCGATGGAAACAAAAGGCTTTTTATCACAGGACAAGAAATCAGCCCTCAAAAACTTAACCGGCAGAAAATATTTTTTTGAAAAAATCCCTAAGCCCCGGGGTCACAATTTCAGCAAAAATTTGACTTTTGGCAATTCACTCAAAAATGGTGCCAGAAGCTTGCAAATGATCCCTTGAAAGCTTTGGCGATGGAAACAGAAGGCTTTTTATCACAGGACAAGAAATCAGCCCTCAAAAACTTAACCGGCAGAAAATATTTTTTTGAAAAAATCCCTAAGCCCCGGGGTCACAATTTCAGCAAAAATCTGACTTTTGGCAATTCACTCAAAAATGGTGCCAGAAGCTTGCAAATGATCCCCTGAAAGCTTTGGCGATGGAAACAGAAGGCTTTTTTATCACAGGACAAGAAATCAGCCCTCAAAAACTTAACCGGCAGAAAATATTTTTTTGAAAAAATCCCTAAGCCCCGGGGTCACAATTTCAGCAAAAATCTGACTTTTGGCAATTCACTCAAAAATGGTGCCAGAAGCTTGCAAATGATCCCCTGAAAGCTTTGGCGATGGTAACAGAAGGCTTTTTATCACAGGACAAGAAATCAGCCCTCAAAAACTTAACCGGCAGAAAATATCTTTTTGAAAATATCCCTAAGCCCTGGGGTCACAATTTCAGCAAAAATCTGACTTTTGGCAATTCACTCAAAAATGGTGCCAACCGGTTGTAAATGCTCACCTGAAAGCTTTGGCGATGGAAACAGAAGGCTTTTTATCACAGGACAAGAAATCAGCCCTCAAAAACTTAACCGGCTGAAAATATTTTTTTGAAAAAATCCCTAAGCCCCAGGGTCACAATTTCAGCAAAAATCTGACTTTTGGCAGTTCACTCAAAAATGGTTCCAAGAGCTTAAAAATGCTCCCCTGAAAGGTTTGGCACTCGAAACAGAAGGCTTTTTATCACAGGACAAGAAATCAGCCCTCAAAAACTTAACAGGCAGAAAATATTTTTTTGAAAAAATCCCTAAGCCCCGGGGGTCACAATTTCAGCAAAAATCTGACTTTTGGCAATTCACTCAAAAATGGTGCCAGAAGCTTGCAAATGATCCCCTGAAAGCTTTGGCGATGGAAACAAAAGGCTTTTTATCACAGGACAAGAAATCAGCCCTCAAAAGCTTAACCGGCAGAAAATATTTTTTTGAAAAAATCTCTAAGCCCCGGGGTCACAATTTCAGTAAAAATCTGACTTTTGGCAATTCACTCAAAAATGGTGCCAGAAGCTTGCAAATGATCCCTTGAAAGCTTTGGCGATGGAAACAGAAGGCTTTTTATCACAGGACAAGAAATCAGCCCTCAAAAACTTAACCGGCAGAAAATATTTTTTTGAAAAAATCCCTAAGCCCCGGGGTCACAATTTCAGCAAAAATCTGACTTTTGGCAATTCACTCAAAAATGGTGCCAGAAGCTTGCAAATGATCCCCTGAAAGCTTTGGCGATGGAAACAGAAGGCTTTTTTATCACAGGACAAGAAATCAGCCCTCAAAAACTTAACCGGCAGAAAATATTTTTTTGAAAAAATCCCTAAGCCCCGGGGTCACAATTTCAGCAAAAATCTGACTTTTGGCAATTCACTCAAAAATGGTGCCAGAAGCTTGCAAATGATCCCCTGAAAGCTTTGGCGATGGTAACAGAAGGCTTTTTATCACAGGACAAGAAATCAGCCCTCAAAAACTTAACCGGCAGAAAATATTTTTTTGAAAAAATCCCTAAGCCCCGGGGTCACAATTTCTGCAAAAATCTGACTTTTGGCAATTCACTCAAAAATGGTGCCAACCGGTTGTAAATGCTCACCTGAAAGCTTTGGCGATGGAAACAGAAGGCTTTTTATCACAGGACAAGAAATCAGCCCTCAAAAACTTAACCGGCTGAAAATATTTTTTTGAAAAAATCCCTAAGCCCCAGGGTCACAATTTCAGCAAAAATCTGACTTTTGGCAGTTCACTCAAAAATGGTTCCAAGAGCTTAAAAATGCTCCCCTGAAAGGTTTGGCACTCGAAACAGAAGGCTTTTTATCACAGGACAAGAAATCAGCCCTCAAAAACTTAACAGGCAGAAAATATTTTTTTGAAAAAATCCCTAAGCCCCGGGGGTCACAATTTCAGCAAAAATATGACTTTTGGCAATTCACTCAAAAATGGTGCCAGAAGCTTGCAAATGAACCCCTGAAAGCTTTGGCGATGGAAACAGAAGGCTTTTTATCACAGGACAAGAAATCAGCCCTCAAAAACTTAACCGGCAGAAAATATTTTTCTGAAAAAATCCCTAAGCCCCGGGGTCACAATTTCAGCAAAAATCTGACTTTTGGCAATTCACTCAAAAATGGTGCCAGAAGCTTGCAAATGATCCCCTGAAAGCTTTGGCGATGGAAACAGAAGGCTTTTTATCACAGGACAAGAAATCAGTCCTCAAAAACTTAACCGGCAGAAAATATTTTTTTGAAAAAATCTCTAAGCCCCGGGGTCACAATTTCAGTAAAAATCTGACTTTTGGCAATTCACTCAAAAATGGTGCCAGAAGCTTACAAATGATCCCCTGAAAGCTTTGGCGATGGAAACAGAAGGCTTTTTATCACAGGACAAGAAATCAGCCCTCAAAAACTTAACCGGCAGAAAATATTTTTTTGAAAAAATCTCTAAGCCCCGGGGTCACAATTTCAGTAAAAATCTGACTTTTGGCAATTCACTCAAAAATGGTGCCAGAAGCTTACAAATGATCCCCTGAAAGCTTTGGCGATGGAAACAGAAGGCTTTTTATCACAGGACAAGAAATCAGCCCTCAAAAACTTAACCGGCAGAAAATATTTTTTTGAAAAAATCCCTAAGCCCCGGGGTCACAATTTCAGCAAAAATCTGCCTTTTGGCACTTCACTCAAAAATGGTGGCAGAAGCTTGCAAATGATCCCCTGAAAGCTTTGGCGATGGAAACAGAAGGCTTTTTATCACAGGACAAGAAATCAGCCCTCAAAAACTTAACCGGCAGAAAATATTTTTTTGAAAAATCCCTAAGCCCCGGGGTCACAATTTCAGCAAAAATCTGACTTTTGGCAATTCACTCAAAAATGGTGCCAGAAGCTTGCAAATGATCCCCTGAAAGCTTTGGCGATGGAAACAGGAGGCTTTTTATCACAGGACAAGAAATCAGCCCTCAAAAACTTAACCGGCAGAAAATATTTTTTTGAAAAAATCTCTAAGCCCCGGGGTCACAATTTCAGCAAAAATCTGACTTTTGGCAATTCACTCAAAAATGGTGCCAGAAGCTTGCAAATGATCCCCTGAAAGCTTTGGCGATGGAAACAGTAGGCTTTTTATCACAGGACAAGAAATCAGCCCTCAAAAACTTAACCGGCAGAAAATATTTTTTTGAAAAAATCCCTAAGCCCCGGGGTCACAATTTCAGCAAAAATTTGACTTTTGGCAATTGACTCAAAAATGGTGCCAGAAGCTTGCAAATGATCCCCTGAAAGCTTTGGCGATGGAAACAGAAGGCTTTTTATCACAGGACAAGAAATCAGCCCTCAAAAACTTAACCGGCAGAAAATATTTTTTTGAAAAAATCTCTAAGCCCCGGGGTCACAATTTCAGCAAAAATCTGACTTTTGGCAATTCACTCAAAAATGGTGCCAGAAGCTTGCAAATGATCCCTTGAAAGCTTTGGCGATGGAAACAGAAGGCTTTTTATCACAGGACAAGAAATCAGCCCTCAAAAACTTAACCGGCAGAAAATATTTTTTTGAAAAAATCCCTAAGCCCCGGGGTCACAATTTCAGCAAAAATTTGACTTTTGGCAATTGACTCAAAAATGGTGCCAGAAGCTTGCAAATGATCCCCTGAAAGCTTTGGCGATGGAAACAGAAGGCTTTTTATCACAGGACAAGAAATCAGCCCTCAAAAACTTAACCGGCAGAAAATATTTTTTTGAAAAAATCCCTAAGCCCCGGGGTCACAATTTCAGCAAAAATCTGCCTTTTGGCACTTCACTCAAAAATGGTGGCAGAAGCTTGCAAATGATCCCCTGAAAGCTTTGGCGATGGAAACAGAAGGCTTTTTATCACAGGACAAGAAATCAGCCCTCAAAAACTTAACCGGCAGAAAATATTTTTTTGAAAAATCCCTAAGCCCCGGGGTCACAATTTCAGCAAAAATCTGACTTTTGGCAATTCACTCAAAAATGGTGCCAGAAGCTTGCAAATGATCCCCTGAAAGCTTTGGCGATGGAAACAGGAGGCTTTTTATCACAGGACAAGAAATCAGCCCTCAAAAACTTAACCGGCAGAAAATATTTTTTTGAAAAAATCTCTAAGCCCCGGGGTCACAATTTCAGCAAAAATCTGACTTTTGGCAATTCACTCAAAAATGGTGCCAGAAGCTTGCAAATGATCCCCTGAAAGCTTTGGCGATGGAAACAGTAGGCTTTTTATCACAGGACAAGAAATCAGCCCTCAAAAACTTAACCGGCAGAAAATATTTTTTTGAAAAAATCCCTAAGCCCCGGGGTCACAATTTCAGCAAAAATTTGACTTTTGGCAATTGACTCAAAAATGGTGCCAGAAGCTTGCAAATGATCCCCTGAAAGCTTTGGCGATGGAAACAGAAGGCTTTTTATCACAGGACAAGAAATCAGCCCTCAAAAACTTAACCGGCAGAAAATATTTTTTTGAAAAAATCTCTAAGCCCCGGGGTCACAATTTCAGCAAAAATCTGACTTTTGGCAATTCACTCAAAAATGGTGCCAGAAGCTTGCAAATGATCCCTTGAAAGCTTTGGCGATGGAAACAGAAGGCTTTTTATCACAGGACAAGAAATCAGCCCTCAAAAACTTAACCGGCAGAAAATATTTTTTTGAAAAAATCCCTAAGCCCCGGGGTCACAATTTCAGCAAAAATTTGACTTTTGGCAATTGACTCAAAAATGGTGCCAGAAGCTTGCAAATGATCCCCTGAAAGCTTTGGCGATGGAAACAGAAGGCTTTTTATCACAGGACAAGAAATCAGCCCTCAAAAACTTAACCGGCAGAAAATATTTTTTTGAAAAAATCCCTAAGCCCCGGGGTCACAATTTCAGCAAAAATCTGACTTTTGGCAATTCACTCAAAAATGCTGCCAGAAGCTTGCAAATGATCCCCTGAAAGCTTTGGCGATGGAAACAGAAGGCTTTTTATCACAGGACAAGAAATCAGCCCTCAAAAACTTAACCGGCAGAAAATATTTTTTTGAAAAACTCCCTAAGCCCCGGGGTCACAATTTCAGCAAAAATCTGACTTTTGGCAATTCACTCAAAAATGGTGCCAAAAGCTTGAAAATGCTCTCCTGAAAGGTTTGGCACTCGAAACAGAAGGCTTTTTAACACAGGACAAGAAATCAGCCCTCAAAAACTTAACCGGCAGAAAATATTTTTTTGAAAAAATCCCTAAGCCCCGGGGTCACAATTTCAGCAAAAATCTGACTTTTGGCAATTCACTCAAAAATGGTGCCAGAAGCTTGCAAATGATCCCCTGAAAGTTTGGCGATGGAAACAGAAGGCTTTTTTATCACAGGACAAGAAATCAGCCCTCAAAAAGTTAACCGGCAGAAAATATTTTTTTGAAAAACTCCCTAAGCCCCGGGGTCACAATTTCAGCAAAAATCTGACTTTTGGCAATTCACTCAAAAATGGTGCCAGAAGCTTGCAAATGATCCCCTGAAAGCTTTGGCGATGGAAACAGAAGGCTTTTTATCACAGGACAAGAAATCAGCCCTCAAAAACTTAACCGGCAGAAAATATTTTTTTGAAAAACTCCCTAAGCCCCGGGGTCACAATTTCAGCAAAAATCTGACTTTTGGCAATTCACTCAAAAATGGTGCCAAAAGCTTGAAAATGCTCTCCTGAAAGGTTTGGCACTCGAAACAGAAGGCTTTTTATCACAGGACAAGAAATCAGCCCTCAAAAACTTAACCGGCAGAAAATATCTTTTTGAAAAAATCCCTAAGCCCTGGGGTCACAATTTCAGCAAAAATCTGACTTTTGGCAATTCACTCAAAAATGGTGCCAGAAGCTTGCAAATGATCCCCTGAAAGCTTTGGCGATGGAAACAGAAGGCTTTTTATCACAGGACAAGAAATCAGCCCTCAAAAACGTAACCGGCAGAAAATATTTTTTTGAAAAAATCCCTAAGCCCCGGGGTCACAATTTCAGCAAAAATTTGACTTTTGGCAATTGACTCAAAAATGGTGCCAGAAGCTTGCAAATGATCCCCTGAAAGCTTTGGCGATGGAAACAGAAGGCTTTTTATCACAGGACAAGAAATCAGCCCTCAAAAACTTAACCGGCAGAAAATATTTTTTTGAAAAACTCCCTAAGCCCCGGGGTCACAATTTCAGCAAAAATCTGACTTTTGGCAATTCACTCAAAAATGGTGCCAAATGCTTGAAAATGCTCTCCTGAAAGGTTTGGCACTAGAAACAGAAGGCTTTTTATCACAGGACAAGAAATCAGCCCTCAAAAACTTAACCGGCAGAAAATATTTTTTTGAAAAAATCCCTAAGCCCCGGGGTCACAATTTCACCAAAAATCTGACTTTTGGCAATTCACTCAAAAATGGTGCCAGAAGCTTGCAAATGATCCCCTGAAAGCTTTGGCGATGGAAACAGAAGGCTTTTTATCACAGGACAAGAAATCAGCCCTCAAAAACGTAACCGGCAGAAAATATTTTTTTGAAAAAATCCCTAAGCCCCGGGGTCACAATTTCAGCAAAAATCTGACTTTTGGCAATTCACTCAATAATGGTGCCAAAAGCTTGAAAATGCTCTCCTGAAAGGTTTGGCACTCGAAACAGAAGGCTTTTTATCACAGGACAAGAAATCAGCCCTCAAAAACTTAACCGGCAGAAAATATTTTTTTGAAAAAATCCATAAGCCCTGGGGTCACAATTTCAGCAAAATTCTGACTTTTGGCGATTCACTCAAAAATGGTGCCAGAAGCTTGCAAATGATCCCCTGAAAGCTTTGGCGTTGGAAACAAAAGGCTTTTTATCACAGGACAAGAAATCAGCCCTCAAAAACTTAACCGGCAGAAAATATTTTTTTGAAAAACTCCCTAAGCCCCGGGGTCACAATTTCAGCAAAAATCTGACTTTTGGCAATTCACTCAAAAATGGTGCCAAAAGCTTGAAAATGCTCTCCTGAAAGGTTTGGCACTCGAAACAGAAGGCTTTTTATCACAGGACAAGAAATCAGCCCTCAAAAACTTAACCGGCAGAAAATATCTTTTTGAAAAAATCCCTAAGCCCTGGGGTCACAATTTCAGCAAAAATCTGACTTTTGGCAATTCACTCAAAAATGGTGCCAGAAGCTTGCAAATGATCCCCCGAAAGCTGTGGCGATGGAAACAAAAGGCTTTTTATCACAGGACAAGAAATCAGCCCTCAAAAACTTAACCGGCAGAAAATATTTTTTTGAAAAAATCCCTAAGCCCCGGGGTCACAATTTCAGCAAAAATTTGACTTTTGGCAATTCACTCAAAAATGGTGCCAGAAGCTTGCAAATGATCCCCTGAAAGCTTTGGCGATGGAAACAGAAGGCTTTTTATCACAGGACAAGAAATCAGCCCTCAAAAACTTAACCGGCAGAAAATATTTTTTTGAAAAAATCCCTAAGCCCCGGGGTCACAATTTCAGCAAAAATCTGACTTTTGGCAATTCACTCAAAAATGGTGCCAGAAGCTTGCAAATGATCCCCTGAAATCTTTGGCGATGGAAACAGAAGGCTTTTTATCACAGGACAAGAAATCAGCCCTCAAAAACTTAACCGGCAGAAAATATTTTTTTGAAAAACTCCCTATGCCCCGGGGTCACAATTTCAGCAAAAATCTGACTTTTGGCAATTCACTCAAAAATGGTGCCAAAAGCTTGAAAATGCTCTCCTGAAAGGTTTGGCACTCGAAACAGAAGGCTTTTTATCACAGGACAAGAAATCAGCCCTCAAAAACTTAACCGGCAGAAAATATTTTTTTGAAAAAATCCCTAAGCCCCGGGGTCACAATTTCAGCAAAAATCTGACTTTTGGCAATTCACTCAAAAATGGTGCCAGAAGCTTGCAAATGATCCCCTGAAAGCTTTGGCGATGGAAACAGAAGGCTTTTTATCACAGGACAAGAAATCAGCCCTCAAAAACGTAACCGGCAGAAAATATTTTTTTGAAAAACTCCCTAAGCCCCGGGGTCACAATTTCAGCAAAAATCTGACTTTTGGCAATTCACTCAAAAATGGTGCCAAAAGCTTGAAAATGCTCTCCTGAAAGGTTTGGCACTCGAAACAGAAGGCTTTTTATCACAGGACAAGAAATCAGCCCTCAAAAACTTAACCGGCAGAAAATATCTTTTTGAAAAAATCCCTAAGCCCTGGGGTCACAATTTCAGCAAAAATCTGACTTTTGGCAATTCACTCAAAAATGGTGCCAGAAGCTTGCAAATGATCCCCCGAAAGCTTTGGCGATGGAAACAAAAGGCTTTTTATCACAGGACAAGAAATCAGCCCTCAAAAACTTAACCGGCAGAAAATATTTTTTTGAAAAAATCCCTAAGCCCCGGGGTCACAATTTCAGCAAAAATTTGACTTTTGGCAATTCACTCAAAAATGGTGCCAGAAGCTTGCAAATGATCCCCTGAAAGCTTTGGCGATGGAAACAGAAGGCTTTTTATCACAGGACAAGAAATCAGCCCTCAAAAACTTAACCGGCAGAAAATATTTTTTTGAAAAAATCCCTAAGCCCCGGGGTCACAATTTCAGCAAAAATCTGACTTTTGGCAATTCACTCAAAAATGGTGCCAGAAGCTTGCAAATGATCCCCTGAAATCTTTGGCGATGGAAACAGAAGGCTTTTTATCACAGGACAAGAAATCAGCCCTCAAAAACTTAACCGGCAGAAAATATTTTTTTGAAAAACTCCCTATGCCCCGGGGTCACAATTTCAGCAAAAATCTGACTTTTGGCAATTCACTCAAAAATGGTGCCAAAAGCTTGAAAATGCTCTCCTGAAAGGTTTGGCACTCGAAACAGAAGGCTTTTTATCACAGGACAAGAAATCAGCCCTCAAAAACTTAACCGGCAGAAAATATTTTTTTGAAAAAATCCCTAAGCCCCGGGGTCACAATTTCAGCAAAAATCTGACTTTTGGCAATTCACTCAAAAATGGTGCCAGAAGCTTGCAAATGATCCCCTGAAAGCTTTGGCGATGGAAACAGAAGGCTTTTTATCACAGGACAAGAAATCAGCCCTCAAAAACGTAACCGGCAGAAAATATTTTTTTGAAAAACTCCCTAAGCCCCGGGGTCACAATTTCAGCAAAAATCTGACTTTTGGCAATTCACTCAAAAATGGTGCCAAAAGCTTGAAAATGCTCTCCTGAAAGGTTTGGCACTCGAAACAGAAGGCTTTTTATCACAGGACAAGAAATCAGCCCTCAAAAACTTAACCGGCAGAAAATATTTTTTTGAAAAAATCCCTAAGCCCCGGGGTCACAATTTCACCAAAAATCTGACTTTTGGCAATTCACTCAAAAATGGTGCCAGAAGCTTGCAAATGATCCCCTGAAAGCTTTGGCGATGGAAACAAAAGGCTTTTTATCACAGGACAAGAAATCAGCCCTCAAAAACGTAACCGGCAGAAAATATTTTTTTGAAAAACTCCCTAAGCCCCGGGGTCACAATTTCAGCAAAAATCTGACTTTTGGCAATTCACTCAAAAATGGTGCCAAAAGCTTGAAAATGCTCTCCTGAAAGGTTTGGCACTCGAAACAGAAGGCTTTTTATCACAGGACAAGAAATCAGCCCTCAAAAACTTAACCGGCAGAAAATATTTTTTTGAAAAAATCCCTAAGCCCTGGGGTCACAATTTCAGCAAAAATCTGACTTTTGGCAATTCACTCAAAAATGGTGCCAGAAGCTTGCAAATGATCCCTTGAAAGCTTTGGCGATGGAAACAGAAGGCTTTTTATCACAGGACAAGAAATCAGCCCTCAAAAACTTAACCGGCAGAAAATATTTTTTTGAAAAAATCCCTAAGCCCCGGGGTCACAATTTCAGCAAAAATCTGACTTTTGGCAATTCACTCAAAAATGGTGCCAGAAGCTTGCAAATGATCCCTTGAAAGCTTTGGCGATGGAAACAGAAGGCTTTTTATCACAGGACAAGAAATCAGCCCTCAAAAACTTAACCGGCAGAAAATATTTTTTTGAAAAAATCCCTAAGCCCCGGGGTCACAATTTCAGCAAAAATCTGACTTTTGGCAATTCACTCAAAAATGGTGCCAGAAGCTTGCAAATGATCCCCTGAAAGCTTTGGCGATGGAAACAGAAGGCTTTTTTATCACAGGACAAGAAATCAGCCCTCAAAAACTTAACCGGCAGAAAATATTTTTTTGAAAAAATCCCTAAGCCCCGGGGTCACAATTTCAGCAAAAATCTGACTTTTGGCAATTCACTCAAAAATGGTGCCAGAAGCTTGCAAATGATCCCCTGAAAGCTTTGGCGATGGTAACAGAAGGCTTTTTATCACAGGACAAGAAATCAGCCCTCAAAAACTTAACCGGCAGAAAATATTTTTTTGAAAAAATCCCTAAGCCCCGGGGTCACAATTTCTGCAAAAATCTGACTTTTGGCAATTCACTCAAAAATGGTGCCAACCGGTTGTAAATGCTCACCTGAAAGCTTTGGCGATGGAAACAGAAGGCTTTTTATCACAGGACAAGAAATCAGCCCTCAAAAACTTAACCGGCTGAAAATATTTTTTTGAAAAAATCCCTAAGCCCCAGGGTCACAATTTCAGCAAAAATCTGACTTTTGGCAGTTCACTCAAAAATGGTTCCAAGAGCTTAAAAATGCTCCCCTGAAAGGTTTGGCACTCGAAACAGAAGGCTTTTTATCACAGGACAAGAAATCAGCCCTCAAAAACTTAACTGGCAGAAAATATTTTTTGGAAAAAATCCCTAAGCCCCGGGGGTCACAATTTCAGCAAAAATATGACTTTTGGCAATTCACTCAAAAATGGTGCCAGAAGCTTGCAAATGAACCCCTGAAAGCTTTGGCGATGGAAACAGATCCTTTTTATCACACGACAAGAAATCAGCCCTCAAAAACTTAACCGGCAGAAAATATTTTTCTGAAAAAATCCCTAAGCCCCGGGGTCACAATTTCAGCAAAAATCTGACTTTTGGCAATTCACTCAAAAATGGTGCCAGAAGCTTGCAAATGATCCCCTGAAAGCTTTGGCGATGGAAACAGAAGGCTTTTTATCACAGGACAAGAAATCAGTCCTCAAAAACTTAACCGGCAGAAAATATTTTTTTGAAAAAATCTCTAAGCCCCGGGGTCACAATTTCAGTAAAAATCTGACTTTTGGCAATTCACTCAAAAATGGTGCCAGAAGCTTACAAATGATCCCCTGAAAGCTTTGGCGATGGAAACAGAAGGCTTTTTATCACAGGACAAGAAATCAGCCCTCAAAAACTTAACCGGCAGAAAATATTTTTTTGAAAAAATCTCTAAGCCCCGGGGTCACAATTTCAGTAAAAATCTGACTTTTGGCAATTCACTCAAAAATGGTGCCAGAAGCTTACAAATGATCCCCTGAAAGGTTTGGCACTCGAAACAGAAGGCTTTTTATCACAGGACAAGAAATCAGCCCTCAAAAACTTAACCGGCAGAAAATATTTTTTTGAAAAAATCCCTAAGCCCCGGGGTCACAATTTCAGCAAAAATCTGCCTTTTGGCACTTCACTCAAAAATGGTGGCAGAAGCTTGCAAATGATCCCCTGAAAGCTTTGGCGATGGAAACAGAAGGCTTTTTATCACAGGACAAGAAATCAGCCCTCAAAAACTTAACCGGCAGAAAATATTTTTTTGAAAAATCCCTAAGCCCCGGGGTCACAATTTCAGCAAAAATCTGACTTTTGGCAATTCACTCAAAAATGGTGCCAGAAGCTTGCAAATGATCCCCTGAAAGCTTTGGCGATGGAAACAGGAGGCTTTTTATCACAGGACAAGAAATCAGCCCTCAAAAACTTAACCGGCAGAAAATATTTTTTTGAAAAAATCTCTAAGCCCCGGGGTCACAATTTCAGCAAAAATCTGACTTTTGGCAATTCACTCAAAAATGGTGCCAGAAGCTTACAAATGATCCCCTGAAAGCTTTGGCGATGGAAACAGTAGGCTTTTTATCACAGGACAAGAAATCAGCCCTCAAAAACTTAACCGGCAGAAAATATTTTTTGGAAAAAATCCCTAAATCTGACTTTTGGCAATTCACTCAAAAATGGTGCCAGACGCTTACAAATGATCCCCTCAAAGCTTTGGCGATGGAAACAGAAGGCTTTTTATCACAGGACAAGAAATTAGCGCTCAAAAACTTAACCGGCAGAAAATATTTTTTTGAAAAAATCTCTAAGCCCCGGGGTCACAATTTCAGCAAAAATCTGACTTTTGGCAGTTCACACAAAAATGGTTCCAAGAGCTTAAAAATGCTCCCCTGAAAGGTTTGGCATTCGAAACAGAAGGCTTTTTATCACAGGACAAGAAATAAGCCCTCAAAAACTTAACCGGCAGAAAATATTTTTTTGAAAAAATCCCTAAGCCCCGGGGTCATAATTTCAGGAAAAATCTGACTTTTGGCAATTCACTCAAAAATGGTGCCAGAAGCTTGCAAATGATCCCCTGAAAGCTTTGGCGATGGAAACAGAAGGCTTTTTATCACAGGACAAGAAATCAGCCCTCAAAAACGTAACCGGCAGAAAATATTTTTTTGAAAAAATCCCTAAGCCCCGGGGTCACAATTTCAGCAAAAATCTGACTTTTGGCAATTCACTCAAAAATGGTGCCAGAAGCTTGCAAATGATCCCCTGAAAGCTTTTGCGATTTAAACAGAAGGCTTTTTATCACAGGACAAGAAATCAGCCCTCAAAAACTTAACCGGCAGAAAATATTTTTTTGAAAAAATCCCTAAGCCCCGGGGTCACAATTTCAGCAAAAATCTGACTTTTGGCAATTCACTCAAAAATGGTGCCAGAAGCTTGCAAATGATCCCCTGAAAGCTTTGGCGATGGAAACAGAAGGCTTTTTATCACAGGACAAGAAATCAGCCCTCAAAAACGTAACCGGCAGAAAATATTTTTTTGAAAAAATCCCTAAGCCCCGGGGTCACAATTTCAGCAAAAATCTGACTTTTGGCAATTCACTCAAAAATGGTGCCAGAAGCTTGCAAATGATCCCCTGAAAGCCTTTGCGATTTAAACAGAAGGCTTTTTATCACAGGACAAGAAATCAGCCCTCAAAAACTTAACCGGCAGAAAATATTTTTTTGAAAAAATCCCTAAGCCCCGGGGTCACAATTTCAGCAAAAATCTGACTTTTGGCAATTCACTCAAAAATGGTGCCAGAAGCTTGCAAATGATCCCCTGAAAGCTTTGGCGATGGAAACAGAAGGTTTTTTATCACAGGACAAGAAATCAGCCCTCAAAAACTTAACCGGCAGAAAATATTTTTTTGAAAAATCCCTAAGCCCCGGGGTCACAATTTCAGCAAAAATCTGACTTTTGGCAATTCACTCCAAAATGGTGCCAGAAGCTTGCAAATGATCCCCTGAAAGCTTTGGCGATGGAAACAGAAGACTTTTTATCACAGGACAAGAAATCAGCCCTCAAAAACTTAACCGGCAGAAAATATTTTTTTGAAAAAATCCCTAAACCCCGGGGTCACAATTTCAGCAAAAATATGACTTTTGGCAATTCACTCAAAAATGGTGCCAGAAGCTTGCAAATGATCCCCTGAAAGCTTTGGCGATGGAAACAGATCCTTTTTATCACACGACAAGAAATCAGCCCTCAAAAACGTAACCGGCAGAAAATATTTTTCTGAAAAAATCCCTAAGCCCCGGGTCACTATTTCAGCAAATATCTGACTTTTGGCAATTCACTCAAAAATGGTGCCAGAAGCTTGCAAATGATCCCCTGAAAGCTTTGGCGATGGAAACAGAAGGTTTTTTATCACAGGACAAGAAATCAGCCCTCAAAAACTTAACCGGCAGAAAATATTTTTTTGAAAAATCCCTAAGCCCCGGGGTCACAATTTCAGCAAAAATCTGACTTTTGGCAATTCACTCAAAAATGGTGCCAGAAGCTTGCAAATGATCCCCTGAAAGCTTTGGCGATGGAAACAGAAGGCTTTTTATCACAGGACAAGAAATCAGCCCTCAAAAACGTAACCGGCAGAAAATATTTTTTTGAAAAAATCCCTAAGCCCCGGGGTCACAATTTCAGCAAAAATCTGACTTTTGGCAATTCACTCAAAAATGGTGCCAGAAGCTTGCAAATGATCCCCTGAAAGCTTTGGCGATGGAAACAGAAGACTTTTTATCACAGGACAAGAAATCAGCCCTCAAAAACTTAACCGGCAGAAAATATTTTTTTGAAAAAATCCCTAAACCCCGGGGTCACAATTTCAGCAAAAATTTGACTTTTGCCAATTCACTCAAAAATGGTGCCAGAAGCTTGCAAATGATCCCCTGAAAGCTTTGGCGATGGAAACAGATCCTTTTTATCACACGACAAGAAATCAGCCCTCAAAAACTTAACCGGCAGAAAATATTTTTTTGAAAAAATCTCTAAGCCCCGAGGTCACAATTTCAGTAAAAATCTGACTTTTGGCAATTCACTCAAAAATGATGCCAGAAGCTTACAAATGATCCCCTGAAAGCTTTGGCGATGGAAACAGAAGGCTTTTTATCACAGGACAAGAAATCAGCCCTCAAAAACTTAACCGGCAGAAAATATTTTTTTGAAAAAATCCCTAAGCCCCGGGTCACTATTTCAGCAAATATCTGACTTTTGGCAATTCACTCAAAAATGGTGCCAGAAGCTTGCAAATGATCCCGTGAAAGGTTTGGCACTCGAAACAGAAGGCTTTTTATCACAGGACAAGAAATCAGCCCTCAAAAACTTAACCGGCAGAAAATATTTATTTTGAAAAAATCCCTAAGCCCCGGGGTCACAATTTCAGCAAAAATCTGACTTTTGGCAATTCACTCAAAAATGGTGCCAGAAGCTTACAAATGATCCCCTGAAAGCTTTGGCGATGGAAACAGTAGGCTTTTTATCACAGGACAAGAAATCAGCCCTCAAAAACTTTACCGGCAGAAAATATTTTTTTGAAAAAATCCCTAAGCCCCGGGGTCACAATTTCAGCAAAAATCTGACTTTTGGCAATTCACTCAAAAATGGTGCCAGAAGCTTGCAAATGATCCCCTGAAAGGTTTGGCACTCGAAACAGTAGGCTTTTTATCACAGGACAAGAAATCAGCCCTCAAAAACTTAACCGGCAGAAAATTTTTTTTTGAAAAAGTCCCTAAATCTGACTTTTGGCAATTCACTCAAAAATGATGCCAGACGCTTACAAATGATCCCCTCAAAGCTTTGGCGATGGAAACAGAAGGCTTTTTATCACAGGACAAGAAATTAGCGCTCAAAAACTTAACCGGCAGAAAATATTTTTTTTGAAAAAATCCCTAAGCCCCGGGGTCACAATTTCAGCAAAAATCTGACTTTTGGCAATTCACTCAAAAATGGTGCCAGAAGCTTACAAATGATCCCCTGAAAGCTTTGGCGATGGAAACAGTAGGCTTTTTATCACAGGACAAGAAATCAGCCCTCAAAAACTTTACCGGCAGAAAATATTTTTTTGAAAAAATCCCTAAGCCCCGGGGTCACAATTTCAGCAAAAATCTGACTTTTGGCAGTTCACACAAAAATGGTTCCAAGAGCTTAAAAATGCTCCCCTGACAGGTTTGGCACTCGAAACAGAAGGCTTTTTATCACAGGACAAGAAATCAGCCCTCAAAAACTTAACCGGCAGAAAATATTTTTTTGAAAAAATCCCTAAGCCACGGGTCACTATTTCAGTAAATATCTGACTTTTGGCAATACACTCAAAAATGGTGCCAGAAGCTTGCAAATGATCCCGTGAAAGGTTTGGCACTCGAAACAGAAGGCTTTTTATCACAGGACAAGAAATCAGCCCTCAAAAACTTAACCGGCAGAAAATATTTTTCTGAAAAAATCCCAAAGCCCCGGGGTCACAATTTTAGCAAAAATCTGACTTTTGGCAATTCACTCAAAAATGGTGCCAGAAGCTTGCAAACGATCCCCTGAAAGCTTTGGCGATGGAAACAGAAGGCTTTTTATCACAGGACAAGAAATCAGCCCTCAAAAACTTAACCGGCAGAAAATATTTTTTTGAAAAAATCCCTAAGCCCCGGGGTCACAATTTCGAGACAAAAACCGGACTTTTGGCAATTCACTCAAAAATGGTGCCAGAAGCTTGCAAATGATCCCCTGAAAGCTTTGGCGATGGAAACAGAAGGCTTTTTATCACAGGACAAGAAATCAGCCCTCAAAAACGTAACCGGCAGAAAATATTTTTTTGAAAAAATCCCTAAGCCCCGGGGTCACAATTTCAGCAAAAATCTGACTTTTGGCAATTCACTCAAAAATGGTGCCAGAAGCTTGCAAATGATCCCCTGAAAGCTTTGGCGATGGAAACAGAAGGCTTTTTATCACAGGACAAGAAATCAGCCCTCAAAAACGTAACCGGCAGAAAATATTTTTTTGAAAAAATCCCTAAGCCCCGGGGTCACAATTTCAGCAAAAATCTGACTTTTGGCAATTCACTCAAAAATGGTGCCAGAAGCTTGCAAATGATCCCCTGAAAGCTTTGGCGATGGAAACAGAAGACTTTTTATCACAGGACAATAAATCGGCCCTTAGAAACGTAACCGGCAGAAAATATTTTTTTGAAAAAATCCCTAAGCCCCGGGGTCACAATTTCAGCAAAAATCTGACTTTTGGCAATTCACTCAAAAATGGTGCCAGAAGCTTGCAAATGATCCCCTGAAAGCTTTGGCGATGGAAACAGAAGACTTTTTATCACAGGACAAGAAATCAGCCCTCAAAAACTTAACCGGCAGAAAATATTTTTTTGAAAAAATCCCTAAACCCCGGGGTCACAATTTCAGCAAAAATATGACTTTTGGCAATTCACTCAAAAATGGTGCCAGAAGCTTGCAAATGATCCCCTGAAAGCTTTGGCGGTGGAAACAGATCCTTTTTATCACACGACAAGAAATCAGCCCTCAAAAACTTAACCGGCAGAAAATATTTTTTTGAAAAAATCTCTAAGCCCCGAGGTCACAATTTCAGTAAAAATCTGACTTTTGGCAATTCACTCAAAAATGATGCCAGAAGCTTACAAATGATCCCCTGAAAGCTTTGGCGATGGAAACAGAAGGCTTTTTATCACAGGACAAGAAATCAGCCCTCAAAAACTTAACCGGCAGAAAATATTTTTTTGAAAAAATCCCTAAGCCCCGGGGTCACAATTTCAGCAAAAATCTGACTTTTGGCAATTCACTCAAAAATGGTGCCAGAAGCTTGCAAATGATCCCCTGAAAGGTTTGGCACTCGAAACAGTAGGCTTTTTATCACAGGACAAGAAATCAGCCCTCAAAAACTTAACCGGCAGAAAATTTTTTTTTCAAAAAATTCCCTAAATCTGACTTTTGGCAATTCACTCAAAAATGATGCCAGACGCTTACAAATGATCCCCTCAAAGCTTTGGCGATGGAAACAGAAGGCTTTTTATCACAGGACAAGAAATTAGCGCTCAAAAACTTAACCGGCAGAAAATATTTTTTTGAAAAAATCTCTAAGCCCCGGGGTCACAATTTCAGCAAAAATCTGACTTTTGGCAGTTCACACAAAAATGGTTCCAAGAGCTTAAAAATGCTCCCCTGAAAGGTTTGGCACTCGAAACAGAAGGCTTTTTATCACAGGACAAGAAATCAGCCCTCAAAAACTTAACCGGCAGAAAATATTTTTTTGAAAAAATCCCTAAGCCCCGGGGTCACAATTTCAGCAAAAATCTGACTTTTGGCAATTCCCTCAAAAATGGTGCCAGAAGCTTGCAAATGATCCCGTGAAAGCTTTGCCGATGGAAACAGAAGGCTTTTGATCACAGGACAAGAAATCAGCCCTCAAAAACCTAACCGGCAGAAAATATTTTTTTGAAAAAATCCCTAAGCCACGGGTCACTATTTCAGCAAATATCTGACTTTTGGCAATACACTCAAAAATGGTGCCAGAAGCTTGCAAATGATCCCGTGAAAGGTTTGGCACTCGAAACAGAAGGCTTTTTATCACAGGACAAGAAATCAGCCCTCAAAAACTTAACCGGCAGAAAATATTTTTCTGAAAAAATCCCAAAGCCCCGGGGTCACAATTTTAGCAAAAATCTGACTTTTGGCAATTCACTCAAAAATGGTGCCAGAAGCTTGCAAACGATCCCCTGAAAGCTTTGGCGATGGAAACAGAAGGCTTTTTATCACAGGACAAGAAATCAGCCCTCAAAAACTTAACCGGCAGAAAATATTTTTTTGAAAAAATCCCTAAGCCCCGGGGTCACAATTTCGAGACAAAAACCGGACTTTTGGCAATTCACTCAAAAATGGTGCCAGAAGCTTGCAAATGATCCCCTGAAAGCTTTGGCGATGGAAACAGAAGGCTTTTTATCACAGGACAAGAAATCAGCCCTCAAAAACGTAACCGGCAGAAAATATTTTTTTGAAAAAATCCCTAAGCCCCGGGGTCACAATTTTAGCAAAAATCTGACTTTTGGCAATTCACTCAAAAATGGTGCCAGAAGCTTGCAAACGATCCCCTGAAAGCTTTGGCGATGGAAACAGAAGGCTTTTTATCACAGGACAAGAAATCAGCCCTCAAAAACTTAACCGGCAGAAAATATTTTTTTGAAAAAATCCCTAAGCCCCGGGGTCACAATTTCGAGACAAAAACCGGACTTTTGGCAATTCACTCAAAAATGGTGCCAGAAGCTTGCAAATGATCCCCTGAAAGCTTTGGCGATGGAAACAGAAGGCTTTTTATCACAGGACAAGAAATCAGCCCTCAAAAACGTAACCGGCAGAAAATATTTTTTTGAAAAAATCCCTAAGCCCCGGGGTCACAATTTCAGCAAAAATCTGACTTTTGGCAATTCACTCAAAAATGGTGCCAGAAGCTTGCAAATGATCCCCTGAAAGCTTTGGCGATGGAAACAGAAGGCTTTTTATCACAGGACAAGAAATCAGCCCTCAAAAACGTAACCGGCAGAAAATATTTTTTTGAAAAAATCCCTAAGCCCCGGGGTCACAATTTCAGCAAAAATCTGACTTTTGGCAATTCACTCAAAAATGGTGCCAGAAGCTTGCAAATGATCCCCTGAAAGCTTTGGCGATGGAAACAGAAGGCTTTTTATCACAGGACAATAAATCGGCCCTTAAAAACGTAACCGGCAGAAAATATTTTTTTGAAAAAATCCCTAAGCCCCGGGGTCACAATTTCAGCAAAAATCTGACTTTTGGCAATTTACTCAAAAATGGTGCCAGAAGCTTACAAATGACCCCCTGAAAGCTTTGGCGATGGAAACAGAAGGCTTTTTATCACAGGACAAGAAATCAGCCCTCAAAAACTTAACCGGCAGAAAATATTTTTTTGAAAAAATCCCTAAGCCCCGGGGTCACAATTTCAGCAAAAATCTGACTTTTGGCAGTTCACTCAAAAATGGTTCCAAGAGCTTAAAAATGCTCCCCTGAAAGGTTTGGCCCTCGAAACAGAAGGCTTTTTATCACAGGACAAGAAATCAGCCCTCAAAAACTTAACCGGCAGAAAATATTTTTTTGAAAAAATCTCTAAGCCCCGGGGTCACAATTTCAGTAAAAATCTGACTTTTGGCAATTCACTCAAAAATGATGCCAGAAGCTTACAAATGATCCCCTGAAAGCTTTGGCGATGGAAACAGAAGGCTTTTTATCACAGGACAAGAAATCAGCCCTCAAAAACTTAACCGGCAGAAAATATTTTTTTGAAAAAATCCCTAAGCCCCGGGTCACTATTTCAGCAAATATCTGACTTTTGGCAATTCACTCAAAAATGGTGCCAGAAGCTTGCAAATGATCCCCTGAAAGGTTTGGCACTCGAAACAGAAGGCTTTTTATCACAGGACAAGAAATCAGCCCTCAAAAACGTAACCGGCAGAAAATATTTTTTTGAAAAAATCCCTAAGCCCCGGGGTCACAATTTCAGCAAAAATCTGACTTTTGGCAATTCACTCAAAAATGGTGCCAGAAGCTTGCAAATGATCCCCTGAAAGCTTTGGCGATGGAAACAGGAGGCTTTTTATCACAGGACAAGAAATCAGCCCTCAAAAACTTAACCGGCAGAAAATATTTTTTTGAAAAAATCTCTAAGCCCCGGGGTCACAATTTCAGCAAAAATCTGACTTTTGGCAATTCACTCAAAAATGGTGCCAGAAGCTTACAAATGATCCCCTGAAAGCTTTGGCGATGGAAACAGTAGGCTTTTTATCACAGGACAAGAAATCAGCCCTCAAAAACTTAACCGGCAGAAAATATTTTTTTGAAAAAATCCCTAAGCCCCGGGGTCACAATTTCAGCAAAAATCTGACTTTTGGCAATTCACTCAAAAATGGTGCCAGAAGCTTGCAAATGATCCCCTGAAAGGTTTGGCACTCGAAACAGTAGGCTTTTTATCACAGGACAAGAAATCAGCCCTCAAAAACTTAACCGGCAGAAAATATTTTTTTGAAAAAATCCCTAAATCTGACTTTTGGCATTTCACTCAAAAATGGTGCCAGACGCTTACAAATGATCCCCTCAAAGCTTTGGCGATGGAAACAGAAGGCTTTTTATCACAGTACAAGAAATTAGCGCTCAAAAACTTAACCGGCAGAAAATATTTTTTTGAAAAAATCTCTAAGCCCCGGGGTCACAATTTCAGCAAAAATCTGACTTTTGGCAGTTCACACAAAAATGGTTCCAAGAGCTTAAAAATGCTCCCCTGAAAGGTTTGGCACTCGAAACAGAAGGCTTTTTATCACAGGACAAGAAATCAGCCCTCAAAAACTTAACCGGCAGAAAATATTTTTTTGAAAAAATCCCTAAGCCCCGGGGTCACAATTTCAGCAAAAATCTGACTTTTGGCAATTCACTCAAAAATGGTGCCAGAAGCTTGCAAATGATCCCCTGAAAGCTTTGGCGATGGAAACAGAAGGCTTTTTATCACAGGACAAGAAATCAGCCCTCAAAAACTTAACCGGCAGAAAATATTTTTTTGAAAAAATCCCTAAGCCCCGGGGTCACAATTTCAGCAAAAATCTGACTTTTGGCAATTCACTCAAAAATGGTGCCAGAAGCTTGCAAATGATCCCCTGAAAGCTTTGGCGATGGAAACATAAGACTTTTTATCACAGGACAATAAATCGGCCCTTAAAAACGTAACCGGCAGAAAATATTTTTTTGAAAAAATCCCTAAGCCCCGGGGTCACAATTTCAGCAAAAATCTGACTTTTGGCAATTCACTCAAAAATGGTGCCAGAAGCTTGCAAATGATCCCCTGAAAGCTTTGGCGATGGAAACAGAAGGCTTTTTATCATAGAATCATAAAGTTGGAAGAGACCACAAGGGCCATCGAGTCCAACCCCCTGCCAAGCAGGAAACACCATCAGAGCACTCATGACATATGGTTGTCAAGCCTCTGCTTAAAGACCTCCAAAGTAGGAGACTCCACCACACTCCTTGGCAGCAAATTCCACTGTCGAACAGCTCTTACTGTCAGGAAGTTCTTCCTAATGTTTAGGTGGAATCTTCTTTCTTGTAGTTTGGATCCATTGCTCCGTGTCCGCTTCTCCGGAGCAGCAGAAAACAACCTTTCTCCCTCCTCTATGTGACATCCTTTTATATATTTGAACATGGCTATCATATCACCCCTTAACCTCCTCTTCTCCAGGCTAAACATGCCCAGCTCCCTTAGCCGTTCCTCATAAGGCAT
The DNA here is from genome assembly GCF_965112155.1 of Podarcis liolepis. Classification (NCBI taxonomy): domain Eukaryota; kingdom Metazoa; phylum Chordata; class Lepidosauria; order Squamata; family Lacertidae; genus Podarcis; species Podarcis liolepis. The sequence goes on along the minus strand of NC_139571.1, from coordinate 15,173,102 downwards.
CGTTTCCAGGCCTTTGACCATTTTGGTTGCCCTCCTCTGGACACGTTCCAGTTTGTCAGTGTCCTTCTTGAATTGTGGTGCCCAGAACTGGACACAGTACCAGGGGCGCCGACTTATAAAAAATATTGGGGGGGGCCATACCGCTGGTTCGCTCGGGTAGCCGGGAGAACGCAGTTCGAGGTGGCGGTGTTGGGGAGAGACCCTCGCTCAGGGCGCCACTAGACTTGGTGGCCGGCGGCCTATCTGGGGGGTTTTGGAGCATATTTCGGCGGAGCGATTGGGGAGGAGGGGGCTTGTTGCCGGATTCTTCAGCTGGGCCGGAGATCCGCTGCTGGGGGGTCCCTGGGCCGAGTTGTGAGCACGGCCTGCTGAAGGGAGATCCAGCCGATTGCGCGACGGGGACGGCCGGCGCTCTCCGGCTAGGGCGCGCGGCTGGCTGGCTGGCGAGGGAGCAGGTGGGGAGGAGGCGGGGGTCCTCACTCTCTTAGGAAATGCACCCACGCGCCCGACTGCCACGAAGTCCGAAGGGTGCGTGTGTGGAATTAAAAAGCAAAAACGAGATACGGGCAGGGCAGGCAAAGAGTTTTCTGCAAGAGGATGGAGGGCAGGTTGAAGAGAAAATCACTCAGGATGAGACAGTCAAATCAGCCATCATAAAATGGGCTCAGGATATTGGGTATAACATCATGTTTGAGGACTGGGAAAGGTTATGGACCACCGGAATGAAATTCACGGCATGTAATGCCTTGAAGGAAAATATTATGAAAATGATTTATAGGTGGTACATGACCCCAGTCAAGCTTGCAAAAATATATCACCTGTCTGATAATAAATGTTGGAAATGTAAGGAGGCTGAAGGGACATTCTTTCACCTCTGGTGGACTTGTCCAAAAGTGAAGGCCTTCTGGGAAATGGTCTATAATGAGTTAAAAAAGGTATTTAAGTATACCTTTCCCAAGAAACCAGAGGCCTTCCTCTTGGGCATTGTTGGCCAGAAAGTGTTAAAGAAGGATAGAACTTTCTTTATGTATGCAACTACAGCAGCAAGAATACTTATCGCAAAATATTGGAAGACACAAGATTTGCCCACACTGGAAGAGTGGCAGACGCAATTGATGGACTACATGGAACTGGCTGAAATGACTGGCAGAATCCGAGATTTGGGAGAAGAAACAACGGAAGAGGACTGGAAAAAATTTAAGGACTATTTACAAAAACAATATAAGTTGTATGAATGTTAAAAATTTACATGATTCGGAAACTATAGCTTCAGCAATTAGATTTGGGAAACAGGAAATTATATTTTAAGTAAGAAAAGGTCAAAATCTAAGGTAATACTATGTTTAATTTAAGATATAAGTAACTGATGAAAAGTATGTTAAATTTAGAGGTATAGTATTTGAAAAGTACAAAATAAGGTACGAAACAAGGTAATAATTTGCTGATATCTTTATTATAAAGAATGCAGGGTAAGGGAGATGCGAGGAAGTCCAGTTAGTTATATAAAAAATGTGTTGAATGGTTGGTTTTCTTTTCTTCTTTTTCTTTTTTTCTTTTTCTTGTTCTTTTACTTTTTTCTTCAGTGTATGTTTCTAACTTTGTATTTGAAAACTTAATAAAATATTTATAAAAAAAGAAGAAGAGGAAATCCTTTCGCTTTTCTGGGGCTCAGGGAAGTCTCAGAGCCGGAGGTTGGGGAAGGGAGCCCCTTTGCTCTGCCCTCTTCTCCCGTCTTAGATTTGCATGGGGGTCCCCGCCCGAGCTTGCCTGGCCACCGGGCCACACAAGGGCCGCGCTCTACGCGGCGCACCTTGCTAGCCGTGCAGCTGTCCTCCGCGGCTGCGGAGCGGCCCTGCGCCGGTGCCCAGCCCCTCTGGGGGCCGCTGCGGTGCCAATGACAAGCGGGCGACGTCGCGGGCGGGGAAGGCGTCGCTTTCTTTCCCGATCCTTCATCCTCCCAGTCTTCCAGCCCTTTTTTGGGTTGGAAGCTCGTCTCGTTCGCCCTTCTCCTTTCTTCACCCTGCGCGCAATTTTCCTCCCTCGTCTCCCTCCCCATTTCTCCTTCCTGACTGACTGACTGACGGGCTTTGGCTCTGGCTCTGGCTCTGGCTCTGGCTCTGGCTCGGGCTCGGGCTCGGGCAGCCACAGCGTCGGCGGTGTTGGCGATCGGCGGCGCGGGGGGATGGCCCTCCCGGGGGAGCCGGCGCTGCTCAATGGGGTTGCCAAGGAGACAGGCCGGCCGCCCCCCTCCCCCAGCCCGGCGCCCCCCGCCGCGCCGGTGCCCGTTATCGAGCTGGTGCGCGCCGGGCGCCCTATAAAAGCCGCAGACGCGCCCACCGCCGCCCAAGATTATTGGGGGGGCTGAGCCCCCCCAAACGAATTTTTGAGGGGGCTCGGGCCCCCTCAAGCCCCATGGAGTCGGCGCCTATGCCTTTGGAGGTCTTTAAGCAGAGGCTTGACAACCATATGTCAGGAGTGCTCTGATGGTGTTTCCTGCTTGGCAGGGGGTTGGACTCGATGGCCCTTGTGGTCTATTCCAACTCTATGATTCTATGAAAACACAGGCTGCAAACTGAAACAACGGCATATTGCTTCTTTGCTTCCGTGTCTTGCCCGCTTTCTCTGCAATTTTATACTGTAAGCTCCTCAGGGCACAGACCTGTCCACTTGTCCTCTCTAAAGACCAATGCACACCGATGCTGCTATATCTAAATAATCTGCTGCACATAGATTTCTGTATAATTCCTGGGGCACATCATGTGCCACCCATTGCTCTTATTACTCTGCTCTACCCAATAAAAGCTTTAATAATAATATTTTCTCACTGCCCAGTGCCTGAAGTGGAGATTTTAATCTGTTTCAGGAATTGTGAGATTCATATATTGCTATATCCCATATGACCAATTTGCATGCAGTGCCTGATATTAATAGCTTCAAAGTTAGCACATTTTTTTCATACCCCGCCCGGCTTTGTCCCTTGTGGTTAGGGGTGGGTTTTGTGTAACTTGAAATGTGATCACATGGCCTGCGTTCAACCTAATTGTCTCCTCCAGCTGTCTCCCTTTATCTTAACAGTTGTGTGTGTGTGTGTGTGTGTGTGTTTTAAACCCACTACTGTTAGCAGGCAATGGAATGAACTATCTACAAAAACATGCCTTGCCCAGGGACGTCAAATCTCCCTCCCCCGCCACGATTTTATTTTCTATTTTATTTTCTCCCTTTGAACATGCAGCCCAAATGTGGGGCTATTGTGTAACTTGGAAGCTTGCACGCTGCTGCTTGAACGCTATCTGCTCCAAATAAAAGATATCCTTCCACTTGCTTAATATTCTCTGCTTTGAGGGGCCCACCGAAAGGGAAAAACAGGTTTCGATTTGGAACATAATGAGCAGGAAGGAAGGTAATACAACAGCAAGGGGCAAACAGAGCTCCAGGTTTTCTAAGGTTGCCCTTGAACATCCGCAACACAGTTGATTCGGTTTATTTACTTGAACTGGAAGAGATGAAAGTCTCTGTTATCCTAAATAAGATCCGAGAATACAGCGAGCTGTCAATTTGCTCTAATAGTGGGAGGTACAATCAGGGGCAGTAGTAATTTTGTTTAACTGAAAGCTCACAGTGCCGTAGCCTTAAACTTACAAAGCACCTCACATTTTACCAAGCTAACCACCACTCAGGAAGGAGTGTCACGCAGTAATATGGTCTGCATACATATTACAGTGGTACCTCGGGTTACATACGCTTCAGGTTACATACGCTTCAGGTTACAGACGCTGTTAACCCAGAAATAGTGCTTCAGGTTAAGAACTTTACTTCAGGATGAGAACAGAAATTGTGCTCCGGTGGTGCGGCAGCAGCAGGAGGCCCCATTAGCTAAAGTGGTGCTTCGGGTTAAGAACAGTTTCAGGTTAAGTACAGACCTCCGGAACGAATTAAGTACTTAACCCGAGGTACCACTGTATCCCCTTAAATCACATTCTCCCGCTCTATGAATTCTGGTCACTGCAGTTTACCTCTCAAAGAGTCATGGGCGTAGACAGGGGCAGCAGCTGTCACCCTCTAAACAAGTAAAAAAATACAATCACCACCATCTACCTTCCTAGAGAGCATTTCACCAGAAAAAGTCAGTGCCTGCTTTTGTCACACAAATTCATGTCACCTATCATTTCATCCTTCGTTATAATGTGTGAGCCGTTCTCTGCAGAACATCAGAATTCAGGATACTGCAGCAGTGGGTCTGACCGGCCATCTCTCTTGCTCAGCAATGCACTTGTCCCCTGGAGTGATCATTCAGTCCTTTGCCAAGAGTAAAGACCTGACTAAGGTCAACAAGGACAGGGGAGCATCTTCATGGGCTTTGCTTACTGAGTGCACACAGGAAAACTGCATGGGGGGGGGGGTGTTGCAAACAAAAATTGCCCTTTTCCCTTATGGGGTATCCAAGAGCCCATATAGAGTCCTTCCATAGGTTCCCTATTGGTAGGAGAGAATAACAGAGGCCAACCAGAGAATATTGAGAAGCAAAGCAGCTAGTAAGTTTGATCTTTATTGATCTGTTGCAACAGGGTGCTCCCCTCACACGCAGGAGAGAGGAGGAACCCAGAACAATGGCGCACAAGGCCTTATAAAGACTTTTGAAATTGCCACCCTGTCGATCAAGACCACCCCCAGAAACATCATACATACATCACAGAAGGGGTGTAACTTAAGACCACCCCTCAGATACATCATACATACATCACAGAAAAGGCGGTCTTAAAACAGAAATTTGAATGTTGTTTTTCTCCTGTCGTTGTTTATCTCCTGTCTCGCAGGTTACTTGATTGGATTGCCTGGGTAGCCTGGCCAGTCTCTTGTAATGATAAATACTTACACACACCCTCACACCCTATTCATATCTTAAATGTGCCCTTAACACAGGATTTGTGAGGAAAGAGACAATGGGGAGGTTTCCCATTTTGACCTTGTAGAGAAAACATTTACTCAGTTTAGGAATCAAAATGGTTCCAGGTTGGTCTTCCTGTGCTGATCTACGTACGTGCTTGGTTGGTACACTTATGAAGATTACCATATATCTAAGACCATAAAATTCCTATCACAGGGGGAAGGAGGGATTTAAGAAGTGCGGGAAAGCTTTGCATCAAATCCGAGAAAACTTGTTTTGGTTTAGATTTTTTTTCTAAAACAAGATGAAAAAGGGAGTGCTCTTTGTAATTTTGCAAAATATACACTCGTTCACCACATGAAAGGTACTCCCCGGTGTTAATTTTTTGTTTAGCTTCCTAGTTTTCACATGGCGGAAGGTTTAGTCGGATTTTTCTGAGCCCTTGGGGTTCAAAAAAGTAATTTGAAACCACTGTTGTTGAGACATTTCATTCTGAAAATACTAGACAGAGCCAGACAGAGGATGATGACAGCTGGGGGTCCTGCCCACCCCCACCCCCCCAACATAAGTCCTGTCTGCACCCATGCACAGAGTTACAATTCCCAGGAAACCTGAATAAGCTACAGTGCCCGTAATTTTTTAAGGGGGAAAATGTGCTTTAAAGTTACAGCGTGCACACAGCCTGACGATGCAATTCTATGCACATCTACTCGCAAGTAAGTCCCATCGTGTTTAAGAGGTTTACTCCAACCTAGGCAAGGGTGCACTGAACTGCAGCCTGTGGGAGAAACTGGGTCTTCAGTTCATGTGTTCTCATCTATCTCGATCCAATCAGGACTTATTGACTAAGCTTCCAGAAAACACAGAGGTGAGAGCCTTTCCTGTACAGTAAGTCAAGCACCCGGAAATGGGCAGTTGACACAAGTCTGCTTTGTTTAAACCTAGTGCCCCATTTTGGGACCAGTGTTTGGTCTCGATTTCACTGGAAACAGGCAAATCGGAGATTTCGAGAGAAGGGTGTTGAAACCTCTGCCAAAGTTCCCATAAGGTCACCCATCCGCAGTGTATTTGGGCAACAGCATTGTGTACAAAAGTTAGGGAGAGTATATTCACATTTCCTGTGGTTGGCGTATATGCATCTCGGTTGAGAAGGTTCTGGCCTATAGTTTCAGGGCTCTGCAGAATCTCAGCTTCACTTTTCTTTTCTTTTCTTTTCCTTTTTGATGTTTACTTTTCAGGGACACTTTTTCAAAATGCCACATCGAGGTTTACCAGATTTTCCTTCCTGCTTCTCCGCTGCAGGAGTTGAACCTGAGGTCTCATAAATGTGATGCATCTATTTTGCTAACAGCCCAGCCTCCTTCCCTTTACTGCTACAAGAAGTGACAGACAGAGCCAGGCAGTGGCTGATGGTGGGGGCTTTTCTGAGCCAAGATACTGGGATGGTAATTGTGGCGTTTGCCTCCTAGGATGGGTCATAAGGAAAGGGTTAAAATAGGTGTGATGTGGTTGGCCAGTGAGAATGCAAGGGGGGGAATAAAAGTTAGAGTGGGAGGTTTTGAAAGTTGGTTGAGTTGAGAGTTGAGGTTTGTGAGCTGAGTTGAGGTTTGGGAGTTGAAGAAGGAAGAGGGAGGAATAGGCAGTGGGTTGGTCAAGTTGTATTGTGAGAGAGTGAGAGGAATTGCTAGGTTGAGTCAGATAGATAGTTGGGAATAATCAGTTTGAAGTTGTTAGGAACTAGGATTAAGAAACTGTCAAGAAAAACTAACTGAAACCATAAGCTTGTTCCTGCATTTAAAAATAAACTTGATTATTTGTTTATGTTAACAACTGACTGGACTCTGTGTGTCCTCATGAGATACAGGGTGGTGGCAGCGGAAAAAGCAATCGCAGTGGCGGCACAGACCGTCAAACATCTGGGGGCCCTGTGTGTGATCGCCACAGTAATTGACTCTGGTTCAGTATATTTTTGTATATGATGTGTGTTATCTGAACGTTGGACAGATAGTGTGGCCAATGGGTTTTTCCACTTGGCCACTTGTTTTTTTGCTGCAGTGCCTGCAGAGTCAATGAGCTCTCCGACAGCTCAACTGAACAGCCACTAAATCAGGAAAGAAAAGCAAATTCACTTGACATGTTTGAAGGCAGCAATCGTTCTTGCAGTGTTCAGTCCAAGCCTGTGTTGGGACCCAGTCTGTTAGAAAGCTCAGTGCTACAGAGGCTGAAAATAAGTTTGTCATTTATCACATTGGTCAAGGAGGCCTACGGACAATGATTGGCAGAATTCCAGGGGAGATGAAGGAAACGCTGGAATGAACAACAATGTAGTTTTTAAGGACAAAACAGGTTGCAGTTGTGCTAATTTTTCCAGACCAGAGTCTTTCAAAGGTTCAAAAAAGATATTCAAAATATCAGCCGACGAGTACGCCACATTCTGATTCAAGACAGCTGTCTAAAAATAGGGATAATTCAGCCAGGTGTAGGGCCAAACTTCAAAGGGAAACTTGTGTTTTCTCTTCATGATGTTAATGTTCGGGGCAGGGGGCATTGCAGGGAGAATTTGGAGGTGCCAGTAGCACAGCAGTCAGGGGGTAGATTTATTCACATGGGAAGAGAAAGATTGTCTCTTTTGGTAGATGGATCTACCACCAGATAGAAGATCGACAGACCCTCCAGGTATCCCTATTTTCCAGGGATAGTCCTGGATTTACAAAGGCATCCTGGTTTCTATTTGATCCTGCTTTTCATTAGGACGCCTCTATTTTAATCAGAGAAATGTTGCAGGGTCTGGATCTAGGACAGTCATAAAGAGGCTAAAGAGACTTTTCGCCCACATATAGAAGAGCAGATATTGTATTCTCTGATAATGGACCACAGTTTGCATTTCAGAACATTCCAAAAGCAGCGGGGATCTGATCATCAAAAATCTGATCGTCAAAATAGCAAAGACAATTTTGGCCAAAGCCAGAAAAGCAGGTACTTCTGGACTTTCAGAACAACACTTTCACAATGGGATGCGAGTCCAATCCATATGTTCATGATGCTTTGGGCCAGTTGTAAAGAATATTTAACTTTCATTTATCATTGCACAATTCAGCCAGCCAATTCTGGGATTACAGAGCACATCAGGATTCTTCCTCAATGCAATGTCTTGCTTCTCCCGAGCCATACGAGAGGCGAATGTTGTGCTTTGCGGTGGAGCATGGCGATTGCGAACTCAAATGTGTCGGATGTCTTGTGATTTCTGTGCAGCACAAAGTGCTGATATTGTGAAAAAAAGTTGCAGCCCTTCTGGGGAAAAAATATTGCGAAATAGTTTTGTAATGGCTGGACCTGAAAATGTCACTCAAAGCCTCAATGACACACTGGGCAAAAGATATAGGACACGATATAGATTATAATCTCTGGGGAAAACTCTGGAAAAGTGACTTGAAGTTTACAGCATGTTATTATTTGAAGGAGAATTACCTGAAAATGATCCACAGGTGGTATTGAACTCCGAGTGGGCTTGTTAAGATGTATAAGGCTGAATCAGATAAGTGCTGGCAATGCAAAGAGGTGGAAGGAATGTTTTTTCATATGTGGTGGACTTGTAAAAGGATAAAAGAGTATTGGGAAATGATCCATAATGAACTGAAAAAAAAAAGTTTAAATGTACTTTCCCCCCAAAACCAGAGTCCTTTCTGTTGGGAATAATTCAGACTGAAATCCCCAGGTGTCAAAAAAAGGTTATTTATGTATGCTACAACTGCGGCCTGTGTTTTGTTAGCCCCAAAATGGAAAATGAGTGAGGTCCCAACCAAAGAAGAATGGCAACGTAAGTTGACAGAATTGACACTTTTCAAAGTTACACCGTTCAGTTGGATTTGTGGCGCTGCAGAGGGATTATTTTGTGCTTGCACTCTGTTTTTTTTGGATGTTGAGCCAAGCTTTACGTAAGCTTCTGCAAAGATATTTAGGATGGTTTGGAGGTCATCCTCTGAGCGTGCACACACCACGTTTTCATCAGCCTATTGAAGCTCTATGACGGAAGTTACGGTAACCTTACTCTTTGCTTTCAGCCTGCTCAGAATAAGGAGCTTTCCATCTCTTCTATACTGTATACGATTTCTACTCCGGTGGGGAGTTTCCCTTCGACAAAGTGTAGGATCATGGCAGTGAAAATAATGAACAGAGTTGGGGCAATAAGACAAACCTGTTTAACACCTGATCTCATTGTGAATAGCTGTGTGTCCCACCACACCCCAAACACAACTCTGCTCCGGAGAACCGAGATCCGGCGTTTGGCTCGCTCGCTTTTTGCCCTCTTTCCCAGTTGCTCGCTTACGCGCGGCCAGGAGAAGGATGGCCACCCGGGGAAGGAAACCTTCCCAGCAGGGCAGCCTCTTCTTGCGCACGTTTGCCGGGGCCGCGGGGGGGGGGATTTCCTGCTGCATTCAGCTCCCCGCTCTCCCCAGCCAGCCGGTAAACGTGCGTAACGGGACGGCGAGCGCCCAGTGGCCAAGGCGAGAGGACAGGGAGCGCAGCCCCGGCGCTTCGACGGCGCGCCCGTTACCGGGAAAGGCTCCTCCTGCCCTCGCCCTGAGCGGAGGCGACGTCCGAGCGTCGGAGAGTCCTCCCAGCTGCCGTTAGAGGAGCCAGAGCTCTTCAGCGCCTCCTTGCGAAGCGCCGGCTGCTTAAGGAGCGCCTGCGCTCCCTTTCCGCCCTCTTTCCTCCTCCTCCTGGGCGGGCCTCGGATCCGCCTCCAGCCGCTGGCGGGGCCGAAAGGAACATGGTGGCCGCTTCCTCCCTCGCCAGCAACAGCGACGTTTCGGCTTGCTCGTGAGGCGGCGCCGGAGCGAGCCAGGCCGCGAGGGAGTCTCTGCGCCCGAGGCGACGACGGACGGGGAGCTCCGCGTCTGGCCAGCGCCGCCGGTGAGGCGGGGAGAGGAGAGCGCAGGGGGCCGGATGGGGAGGGCAGGCTGACAGGCGGACGAGAGCTCGGCCGCTTCCCGGGGCGCGTCCTCGGTTAGGAGACCCCCTTAGCTCGCCCTCCAAGAGGCTCGTTTTGGAGAGGGTGGCGGGGAGAGAGCGCGCGCGCGCAACCCGGCCAGGGCGAATGCAGAGTCGAGGACGTGGGGCTGGCTGTTTCGCCCCCCACGCACTTCCCCGGCGGCAGCAGCAGCAGCAGCCCTTTCCCCTCCCCATAGCATTGGGGCAAGTTGGGGGTGAGTGGGAAGGAAGGCTGGAAACGCAGAAAGGCGAAAGAGAGAGAGAGCGCGCGCGTGGGAATTGCGCCCGGGCCCGGAAGGGGTCGAGGTGGCCTCTCCAAAGCTTGGGCTGCCCTCTTTTGTATGGGGTTTGGGAAGCGGAGGGCGTTCGGCGGCAGCCCTCCTGATGTGGGGTTGGGAGGGGTGGCGGGGAAGAGTCTCGCGCACTGTTCTACTCGCTCCGCGTTTCCTCCTGGGAATGGCTGTCTCCTCCTCCTCCTCCTCGCCGCGCATGTCCTCACCTGCCCAAGGTGTGCTGGGCGGCGTTGGCTTGCAGGTGGGGATGGTTTAGGCAGCAGCTTGTCGCGGGGAAGAAGGCGGCCCCACAGGGCCCCATCCTTTCTTGCTGAGCATCGGGGGAGATGTGCCGCTTGTTGTCACATCTGCTGCGCATGCAGCGGAAAGCGGAAGCCCACACACCTGTGCGCGCCTTGTTGTCATTTTGCTGTCTATAGGACAGCCCCTCCAAGTGCCCCTGTTTTCCAGGGACAGCCCCGGATTTACAGACGCCGTCCCAGTTTCTGGTTTCACTCCAGAATGTTTCCTTAGGGCGTCCCTATTTTCATTGGAGAAATGTTGGCGTGTATGGGGTTATGCGACCCCGGAGCCAAGGAGATAAGTAACCATGAAAAGACATTTGAAGGCAGCCCTGTAGAAGGAGGTTTTTGATGCTTAATGTCTTATTATGTTTTTGTATATGTTGGAAGCCACCCAGAGTGTCTGGAGCAATAATAATAATAATATTATTATTATGATGGAATAGTACGTCCCTGTTTTCATCACCAAAATGTTGGAGGGTATGCTGTGAAGAGTAGCTTGCTTGCTAGGTGGTGGTTTTTACAAGGCAGTTTCTTCTTGAGATCATCATCAGTTTTGAGGAAAGTGGTAGCAAGCTGCTTTCACTGGGCATTGCCATGTTTAGCAATAATATTTCCAATGTGTTTCAGCAATAGTTTCAGTTTTTCATTATCGGTGTGAGAAAGCCATTATAACTGAATTCCTGGTGGGGAAAAAATCCTGCTTAGTATTTGCTCCGAATGTTCCCTCTCCCTGTCCCCGCCCCCCAAACTTTTGGCTTCCTCTGTGCCTGGCAGATGGAGGATTAGTTAGTTGAAAGGGCCCCCTTGGATGCCAGCACAAAGGAGATATATTCTGCAGGTGTTGAGGTAACTTTCTACCTTATCTGCTTTTTTCCTGCCAACTCCTCTCTTGAGTTCCTGTGTGATTTGACTTAACTCTAGAAGGAAATTGTGTAAGAAATCCTCAACATTATTTCTCAGGAAAGAGTAGAAATAAGCCAGTTGCTGTGATGTGTCATGATGTCTGTTGCTATGTGAGCTGAGTTCTGTAGTATTTTGACAAAAAAAATAAATGGCAGTAATTCATGAGTAATTATTCAGGCAGTTTTCAGTTTCTGTTTACACCTGTGTTTGGGGACTTGGCTACAAGAGCTAATATTATTAAGTGGACTTACCAGTACCTTCCAGCCGTGCTGCTGGTGTTGTGCAATATTTTGGTTCACTTTTTGTGTTTGGTACATAACACTTTTGTGTATGTAATGCTGCTCAGTACTATTCTGTATGTGCTATTTTGCTGCGTTATATGTTGAAAGCAAATAAAGAAATGTGATCCCCAAAGCTTTGAACTGTAAAAACATCTAGAGTTTAGTTCCATGTTTTGGTGCAGACTCTTCTCTAATAAACCAAAAGAGATATGTCTTCGCAGCAGTATCTGCTAAAAATAACTGGGCCTTGGGTAGTACAGCATCTTGATTGTGACTAGTTTGCAAATCTAGCAAACTTGCAAACTAGTTAATAGCACTGTCTGCGTTTGTGAATGAAGAATTCTCAGTCCAAGCTGTTTGCAGTGGTACTTTACTATGCTTTAAACTAGGAATGTCCAACTGGGGGCTAAATCCTGCCCCAGGATCATCTTTACACGGTTCCTGGTGGGCCCTGTCAGATTTTATAAATGTGCCATATTCCTAGGTGATTATTATTATTATGATTATATATTTATTAATACCCTAACAGGGACTCAAGGTGGCTTACAGATAAAATAAGAACAGCTCAGAGCGTGGTGCTGATAATGCCAAGGTTGCAGGTTTGATCCTTGTAAGGGACAGATGCATTTTCCTCAGGGTCCCTTCCAACTCTACAGTTCTATGAAGAGCATAGAAAAAAACCCAATAATTAAAAAACAATTAAAGACACACACATACGATCTATGTATGATCTACAGGCAATCACAACAAAAACGGCACCAGGCCCCTCATTAAAAGCAGTCACTTCCCAAAGGCCTGTTCTTCACCTGTTGGCAGAAGGACAACTAGGAGGGAGCCGGTCTAGCTTCTCTAGGGAGAGAGCTCCAAAGTCTGGGAGCAGCCACCAAGAAGGCCCCGCTCAGCATCCCGACCAAGCGTGTCTGGGAGGGCGGCAGGACTGAGAGAAAGGTCTTCTCCCAAAGACCTCAGAACTCAGGCTTGTTTGTATGAGGGGATACTGTTTATCAGATAGCTTGGACCTAAGCCATACAGGGTTTATAGGTCACAACCAGCACTTTGAATTGTGCCCGGAAACAGTCCAGGAGCCAGCGGAGCTGTTGTAACGAGGGAGTTGTCTGCTCATGATAACCAGCCCTGTTCAACGGTCTGGCTGCAGCTCTTTGAGCCTGTTGAAGTTTCTGAGCCCTTTTGAAAGGCAGCCCATGTAGAGTACATTGCCGTAATCTGGGCAGGATATAACCAAGGCTTCTGGCACTGGGATGCTAACTCTGCTCTCAAACCTTCACATCCATGAGGGATTTTTCTCTCTCTTTATCGTGTGGCCTTCACTAGCTTTGGGACTCCAACTCTGTCAACCCCCAGGAGCCAGAAGGGCAACCATGTGGCAAAGGAAGCTCCTCTTGTGGCTTTTGTAGGCCCCTGATTTTTCTATTCCCTTTTGCATCCTCTTCGTATTAAAAATGTTTTTCTTCTTCTAATGACTGTCTTTTATTTTTACCTGCTGTTGCTAAAGCAATGAATTTGGTGACCTCTCTTCTCTGGATCATCATTGTTGACCCACCAGGGGGAGGCCACGGGATGAGGTGGGTGCTGGAAATCTGCTCCATCTCCCGATGACCAGATTATGTATTACCTGCCTTCCTTCTGCACCCCCAACACTTCCCCGCTCCCCATGCAGATTTAAAGAAGGCAGTTGAATCTTTGCAAGAAGCTTGTCTGTGTTGTGTCTCTCAGGGAGCTGGCTTGCCCCACCCTAAAGGGAAAAAGGACTCCATTAAAGAAAAAGAGGGAGGGGGGTCTTTCCTCCCCATCCTTTCCTCTTTTCACATTCCTCCGAAAGAAATGTGGGAAGCAGCTCCTTTGGCCTTTTCGTCCTTCCTGTGAATCTGTCATGGATTCTTTCATTGCGATTCCTGTGTTGCATGGGGGTCCCTTTGTGGTTGTTGTTTAGTCATTTAGTTGTGTCCAACGCTTCGTGACCCCATGGACCAAAGCACGCCAGACACTCCTGTCTTCCTTCCACTGTCTCCCGAAGTTTGGTCAAACTCATGCTGGTAGCTTCAAGAACACTGTCCAACCATCTCATCCTCTGTTGTCCCCTTCTCCTTGTGCCCTCCATCTTTACCCGCATCAGGGTCTTTTCCAGGGAGTCTTCTCTTCTCATGAGGTGGCCAGAGTCTTGGAGCCTCAGCTTCAGGATCTGTCCTTCCAGTGAGCACTCAGGGCTGATTTCCTTCAGAATGGATCGGTTTGATCTTCTTGCAGTCCATGGGACTCTCAAGAGTCTCCTCCAGCACCATAATTCAAAAGTGTCCCTTACAACTCTGCAATCCTATGGTTCATCTCCTCCAGCTCTAAATACATGTCCAAATACCAGCAATCCCTGAGATAGAAAAGTTAAGTTAAGTGTGGAAAGCTTCCTATTCTCCTGAAGACCACATTACATCATGGGCGATCTTCAGGGGACCGTATGCCAGTGCTGGGCACGTCCGGAGTAAAAAGTGGGTGGAACACTGAATTACCTTTGTACAGTAGGCTGAGGGAGTCTGTCCCAGGGAGCACCTTTGAAATCTCTGCAGAGGAGAGAAAAATGCTCCTAAAAATGATGGTTGAGGTTTGTAGAGTGCCCTGGACTGTGCTTTGAAGCCCAGACAATCCACTGATCGTTGTGGCTTTAGAGAGGTTTACAGGTGCTGCAGATCAGTGGCACCTGAAACTCCCTTTTGGGCTGGCATCACCTTTAGCTGCCCCATACCTGCCATTGCATGTAAGGCCAGGTGAGCATGGCTTGAGTAAAAGGGCTTGGCAGCCCTAATCAGGCCCACAGCATGGAAATTCTCTCATCCCCCGTTAACCCAAAACTTTGATAAATTGCTTTAAATAAACTGGATCTTCTGAGAATGCAAATTTTCTTCAATAGGTGCATTGTGGGTTTTGTTTTTCAAATAGTTGGTGTCAGCTGCCCACTCATGACTTGCTGTCAAAATAGGAAACCATCCTAGACACATGACAGAAAAATAAACATATGGTTTAACAATATAATCTAGGTTGGCTGTTATGAAACACTGATTTGAAAACATAAGTAATAAGGGCTGAATGAGATGTGATGACAGTAGGTTTGAGTGTCATGTGTGGCATTTATAACAACAAAAAGTGCACATGAATTGGGAATGCAGAGAACTTCCTATACCTCCCCTTTCCACGTGCCTTTAACTCCTTTGAAATAATTTCCAGTATCAGAGCTAGGGAGATAAATGTCAGGCGTGTGTGTGTTTTAGTGCTGTTAAAATCAGACATCCCATTCTGAGAAAATGGGGGAATTCCACGTGTAAAACATACAGAACTTCCGCTGTCAAATCCAGTTTAGTTTTAAATTCAGTCTGATAAGCATTGCGGTGAAGAACTCCTAAAAACAAAGGATCCCATATTCCTATAACTTGAATATATAGCTAATATATATGAGCCAAAACAAAAGCAAAAATCCCTAATCTGGGTGTTCATGGGTAGCTAGGCCAAGAAAACCAAACTGCTGTACTTGTTGAAAAGGTAAACTCAAAACAAACATGGCTGAAATGGAATCCAAAGGAATCTTTGTAGTTTTCCTTGTCTAATCCATTGATCAACTACTTTTCTTTCACTTTAACGGTAGCAGTGGTATTTATTGACAAAATAACATGTCAGTTCTGTCCTGCGGAAGAAGGCAGCATTAATCTCCCCCTTCCTTTCTTATGGACAGCCTGTTTGCGGCATTCATTTTTCATCTCCATGAGTGACAGGAACGTGACGTGCTACCCCGCCATTGTGCAAAAACCTCAAGTATTTTATTTATCTCATTAAATTATTTCGACCCCAAACAATTGGGGGGGGGGAGTGCCAAAAGCAGCTTCCAAACATCTGTAGTAAAAAATAAATAAGGATCCCATATTCCTATAACTTGAATATATAGCTAATATATATGAGCCAAAACAAAAGCAAAAATTCCTAATCTGGGTGTTCATGGGTAGCTAGGCCAAGAAAACCAAACTGCTGTACTTGTTGAAAAGGTAAACTCAAAACAAACATAGCTGAAATGGAATCCAAAGGAATCTTTGTAGTTTTCCTTGTCTAATCCATTGATCAACTACTTTTCTTTCACTTTAACGGTAGCAGTGGTATTTATTGACAAAATAACATGTCAGTTCTGTCCTGCGGAAGAAGGCAGCATTAATCTCCCCCTTCCTTTCTTATGGACAGCCTGTTTGCGGCATTCATTTTTCATCTCCATGAGTGACAGGAACGTGACGTGCTACCCCGCCATTGTGCAAAAACCTCAAGTATTTTATTTATCTCATTAAATTATTTCGACCCCAAACAATTGGGGGGGGGGGAGTGCCAAAAGCAGCTTCCAAACATCTGTAGTAAAAAATAAATAAAAAAGCTGTGTCCTAATGTTTACCATCTAAAATACATGACAAGGAAGAAGGGATTGGGAAGGAGAAGGGGGAAAACTAACTCAGGCACCACAACCTAGCAATTCTAAAATACAGACACGCTTTTACTCTCGCAAGATTGAACGTATTGCCCTCGGCTGTACTTGAGGGACGATTCCAACAGATTCCATACGAAAAATGCTTCTGTCCCTGTGGAGATGGCAGCACCGAATTGGTGGCACATGCCCTTCTGGCTTGCACTCTTTATAAAGACTTGAGGAATGAGATTATCACCGCTCTTTAGTTGTCCATTCCAGGTTGCCCAGCCACTGCCCCAGTGTCCTTTCTCTTGGCAGATCAAGGTGAGCAGGTGACAGCAAAGTTTGCCAGGTTTTTAGCTGGGGCAATCAGAATAAGATCCACCATTTGACTACTGATTCAGAACCCTAAAATGTATTTTACATAATTGACTTTTTATTTCTATTCTTTGTATATCATATTATTGTTTCATTGCTACGGCCGATGGCTGACGCATATAAAGATTCATTTATTCAAGCTCAGGCACCTGTTCTCAAAATGATTCGCTGGGATTGAATGGTTCAGATTGCCTGATGCAATGGCTGCTGCTAGGTGACAGTTTAGGGAGAGCTAAAGAGAGCTGAAAATCAGCAGAAATTATGGGATAGCCCTGCTTCTCTTCCCCTCTGCTTCTGCCTGATGGAAGGAGCATAAGAATCGAGGTGGTAAAGTCCAGTGGTTGATCTATAATTTTCTATAGTGGGTGGTTGTGGACAAATTCCGGCTGTAAATGATTAAGCTGATAAAAATAGGAATATATCCAGCACTGCGAGATAATATTGTAAGTAATAATAAGAATAATAAAAAGGCTGTTGGCAAGTTAGCTTTTAAGCTGAGCAGTGAGAGTAGTTTTTTTGTTTGCCAAGTGCCTCTGTTTTGGTCTGTTTGAAGCGGATGTGGATTGTGTAACATTGATATAAGTGAGTAACTCAGTTCATAGTATCATTTTTTGGTTCCCGTGCACCAATACGATTGTCCAGAGATCTAGTTTCTTGTTACCGCATTGTGCCGTCGAGATGGTACTTGCTAACAAATACTCCTTTCAGAAAATCTGGCGGCTTGGTACGTTAGAGGCTTGGTTTTAAACATTTGTGGAACTGCTACTCGTGTGTCGTAAAGGGATCTTGAACAGTCTAGTTTAAGGCTATTGGTAACAAAGGGAGAAAAACCGTTCAGGTTAGTTTTACGATACCTGTGAAACATGGCTCGGCCGAGTTTAATTCTTTGGATTGCCACATCAAGCTCATGGTCTTTCTGTTTCTGTTTTCCACCCTGAAATTAAGACCTGGCCAGTGTACAAATTAAAGCAGCAAAATCATGTGAGTGGGTGAAGAAGCCAGGCATGTCTGGATATGAAATGCTTTGGATGTTGCTGGATGGGAAATGCTGAGCTGGATGAACCATTTGTTTGACTGAATTAAGACAACTTCCTACATTCATGTAATACAGTGGTACCTTGATTCTCAAACTTAATCCGTTCTGGAAGTCCGTTCCAAAACCAAGGCACCCTTTCCTATAGAAAGTACAGTGGTGCCTCGCAAGACAAAAATAATCCGTTCCGCGAGTCTCTTCGTCTAGCGGTTTTTTTGTCTTGCGAAGCAACCCTATTAGCGGCTTAGCGCTATTGGCGGTTTAGCAGTTTAGCGGCTATTAAAGGCTTAGCGGCTTAGCGGCTAAAAGGCTATTAGCGGCTTAGCGGCTTAGAAAAAGGGGGGAGACTTTTTCGTCTCGCGAAGCAAGCCCATAGGGAAATTCGTCTTGCGAAGCGCATCGAAAAACGGAAAACCCTTTCGTCTAGCGGGTTTTTCGTCTTGCGAGGCATTCGTCTTGCGGGGCACCACTGTAATGCTAACCGGCAAAATGTTCTAGACTTTTCATGACCTTAGAATTGTAGAGTTGGAAGGGAATACAATTGCTTCTAGCAATTTCAGATCAAATGATTCTTTCCTCAAATGCTGTCAGAGGGCTCACTCAGAACCCTCTTGTGCTAGTGGTGGCGAGAAGAGACAAGACAAAACAGCTTGTCAAATGCCCTGGCTGAAGAGAACATCACGTCCAGAGCAGGCAAGAACATATTGTGAAACTGAAAGTTCATCGATGGCCAACGTGGAAGGTGGCTGCTCAAAAGTTTTTGAACCCCAGTTGTTTTTACTGGACACCAATTTCAACTTTCCCTCCCCATGCATAGATAAATGGTGGCTCAGATCTTCACTGCAAGGAAATCTAAACCTCCCTGTTAGGAACACAGGGATAACGAAACTGACTTGAAAATGTCCTGCTAGCCATATTTTCTGGGAACCAGATTTTACTATAAGATCAGTATTGCACTGAGGGGTTTTATATGAGCTAGACCACCCCACAATAGCACTGTTTTCATTGTCCTTGCTGCTAGTGGCGTTGATAGGTTTTAATCTAATCACAGAATTGTTGACTTGTAAGGGATCCTGAGGATCTTCCAGTTCAGGGTTTCCCAAACTTGAGTCCCCAGCTGTTTTCGGACTACAGTTCCCATCATCCCTGACCGCTAGCTAGGGATGGTGGGAGTTGTAGTCCAAAAACAGCTGGAGACCCAAGTTTGAGAAATGCTGATCTATTCCAACCCACTTCAAAGCAGAAATATGCAGCTGTCCCTTACGGGGATCAAACCTGCAACCTTGGCGTTATCAGTACCACACTCTAACCAACTGAGCTATCCGGGGTCATGTTGAAGTATATATTCTTGTTTTATTTGGCCCCTGTCTGTAGGATGAGGACACGGGTGGTGCTGTGGGTTAAACCACAGAGCCTAGGATCAGAAGGTTGGCGGTTCGAATCCCCGCGACGGGGTGAGCTCCCGTTGCTCGGTCCCAGCTCCTGCCAACCTAGCAGTTCGAAAGCACGTCAAAGTGCAAGTAGATAAATAGGTACCGCTCCGGCAGGAAGGTAAACGGCGTATCCGTGCCCTGCTTTGGTTCGCCAGAAGCGGCTTAGTCATGCCGGCCACATGACCCGGAAGCTGTACGCCGGCTCCCTTGGCCAATAAAGCGAGATGAGCACCGCAACCCCAGAGTCAGTCACGACTGGACCTAATGGTCAGGGGTCCCTTTACCTTTACCTTATCTGTAGGATGGGATAGTACAGAAACTGAAATCTGCTTTCCCCCTACCCCCTACTCAGATCTGTCTTTACCTGCCTTTTTGCTCCCTTTTCTTGCTCATCTCAGACCAAACTATCGGCTGCCTGGCCGTTTGATCTTGCTGTTTTCTTGCCATTTGGCTCTTTCCTACAGACAGGAAACCAGGCTTTTCGGTCTTCTGGCTGGTGAACATCTTATGTAACCTGTTAAGACTATGATTTCTGCAGAATCTGTTCCTCGCATATGTACAGACACACCAGAAAAATGCTGTGAGATTTTCTTTTATGCCTCGCCCAATAATTCCCAAACAACGTATGTACTGTGGGAAAACTGCTACCGGGCAGCAAGGAATCAGTACTTTTGTGAGCCTAAAGCACCTATCCACAGGAGATGCTGAGTTCTGGGCTTCTGGCCTGTTCATCCTCTGCCGAGTCTGCTGCATCTTCAGAAAAGGTCGCATGTTGTATCTCTGTATGAATCCCTGCTCTGAGCTTCCAGTCAGGTGACATGCTGAGGACGACAACTTACACAGAAATGCAGGGACAGGGTTTTCCTCTGTGGGCACATGTACAGGTAGTACTGTGTCTCTAATCTTCAGAAATAACCGAGACACACCTCAATAGTCCAGTGGTACCTCTGGCTGCAAACGGGATCTGTTCCGGAGGCCCGTTCGCAACATGAAAAGAACGCAACCCGCAGCGGTGCGTCAGTGCACATGTGGGTTGCGATTCGCCACTTCTGCGCATGCGTGTGACGTCATTTTACGTGTCTGCGCATGCGCGAGCAGCGATACCTGGAAGTAGCCCTTTCTGGTACTTCCGGGTCGCCGTGGGTTGTAACCTGAAAAAAACATAACATGAAGCAAACGTAACATGAGGTATGACTGTACAGTTATCTTGATTTTGTTTATTTTTTTCATGTGAAAAGCTTTCCAGTAATAGTAGACTGTAGAAGGAATACAGGTGACTGCATTGGAGAAACAGGTTGTTCACAGCAGAACAAATGTAACTGCTTGGTTGGAGGAAATTGTGAGCAGCTTAGAGGCAAACGAAAGACATGTCAGGTCTGGCAGGAAGTAGGGCTGGGCGATATATCACCAGCTAAACATCACGATATACTAATGTACAGTGGAACCTTGATTCTCAAACAGCTTCGTTGATGAACAAATCGGCTCCCAAACACCGAAAACCCGGAAGTAAGTGTTCTGGTTTTCTAACGTTTTTTGGAAGCCGAATGTCCGATGCAGCTGTCAGCTATTGTTTCCGGGGCACCTGCACCAGTCGGAAGCTGCGCCTTAGTTTTTGAACGTTTCGGGAGTCGAACGGACTTCCGGAACGGATTAAGTTCGAGAACCAAGGTATACTGATATATCACAATGTCTGAAAGGGAGCTATGTGGAGGCTTGCTTCACAGTTTTCCCCACATTCTGATTTTTGCATACACACAAACACACACACACACCATGATTTGTGATGTATTCTTGCCAGGTCAGAAATGATGAAGCCGATATCACGATATGCACTTGAAACCGGTTTTGGGTGATATATTGCCCAGCCCTAAAAGGTGCCAGTCTCTCTGTTCTTCTGTGTCTTGCACGTCAGACTTTCTTAGTATTTCATAGTAACTGTAGCCCTTCAATTCTGAGATATTACTGGGACTACTCTGTAAACCAGATTTTAATATCCATGTTATAAAATGGTCCAGTTGTAATGCTGGAATATCATATTGGAATATCTGGTAGATGAAATGGCTCATCAGAGATGTAATAATGCATATAAATGTCTGAGGTATACAGATGCTAGTCATTTTTCGCAGCTAACAGTGAGTTTAAAGTTAATTTCCCACTTTTTTCTAGTTTTGGGTTATGACCTTTTTTAAAAAAAGGGGGGTCAATGTTCTTTGCTATATAACTGTTACTGACTCAAAAATGACAAACGTCTACTGTTGAAGGCATTTTAATTATTCTGTATCTAAATACTATTCTTGAAAGTAAATAAAAATATCCAAAATGAGGAGAGGGACGTGATAATGTTGTCTCCACGGCTGCTTTTAAGACATCTGTATCTGTTATAGTAGAATGCCGTCCTTAATTCCCTTCCAACGATTCATGTTTCAGTTTTGAATTCACCGGCATATCTTCTGCATATTGAAGATATATTTGCTGTTAAACAGAGTGTTTATCATGGAAACGGTCAAAAGCATATGATGTGAATGACCTTCCCCCCATCTGGAGGTTGATAAGGCTCCTCTGACACACAGAAGAAAATGGTGTCAGAATGATTTGCAATTGCATCTTGATGTTACTTCCATAAAGAAGAAAATACTGTAGCTTTTCTGCGTTCCTATGGCTTTTACATTATAGGGTTCGGAGTTTGTTTGGTGTGTGGGTTGTTTTTGTGTGTTTGCACATCGTGTTCTAGTACAGTGGTACCTCGGGTTACATACGCTTCAGGTTACATACACTTCAGGTTACAGACTCCGCTAACCCAGAAATAGTGCTTCAAGTTAAGAACTTTGCTTCAGGATGAGAACAGAGATTGTGCTCCGGCAGCGCGGCAGCAGCAGGAGGTGCCATTAGCTAAAGTGGTGCTTCAGGTTAAGAACAGTTTCAGGTTAAGAACGGACCTCCGGAATGAATTAAGTACTTAACCCGAGGTACCACTGTACTCATCTTCAGTTTTAGAAACTCAGATATATAAGCTAGGTGCCAAATGGTGCCTTAAACCAAGGTTACAGTCGCGGAAATGGAACGTCTAGTTGCCATTTTGGCGCAAGACTTCTCCAGTGTCTTATTTTTCAAATGATGGAGTGACTTGGATTGAGTCTAAGTTAGACATCCGGCTAGTTCAGAGGACAACCTTGAGCTAGGTTAAGAGCTTTGAGAACTTAAAGAAGAAAAGTCACTTGATTCAGGGACAGTTCACGTATATATTGGCCTAATCCAACTTCTTTTTTGTAATGGTGACCATTTGTAGCGATAATATGCTCCACAACTTTGAGCAGGGCATCGGGGTGGGGTAAGTGATGACTGTGGTGTTCATACGGAGCCCCCGGTCGTCTCACGGACTATTGACTCGTACACCACTAATCCGCTGCCACCAACCAGGTCCACCTTGGTAAAATCACTTCAGTCTCAGTCAGCTTCTCAATTAATAAAGAAGAGTGTATTTTATTTCAGACACAAACAAAACTTTTACGGCATTC
Organism: Podarcis liolepis; assembly: GCF_965112155.1. Taxonomy (NCBI): domain Eukaryota; kingdom Metazoa; phylum Chordata; class Lepidosauria; order Squamata; family Lacertidae; genus Podarcis; species Podarcis liolepis. The sequence continues at coordinate 15,150,658 of NC_139571.1, read as the reverse complement.
CGAACACTGTTGCTCTTTACTTTCTTAGTCTTATTTTCCTCACTCTATCTCTTCTACCTCCCCACACTCAAGAACCCACTGCTCTAACTGTCTCTCTATTACCAGCTCCTTTCCCAACCAGCCAACCCACTAAAACCAACCAACTACCCACCAATAACTCCCATTGAGCTCCTCCCCCCGAACTCCTCCCCGAACTGGTTTTATAGTCCCACTGACTCCACCCCCTGGGTCCTGACTGTGCAACCTGTTTAACTATTTCCCCTCCAGCGCTCTCTCATATATGTTAACGTCACAACGACAACAATTAACTATAACGTTGTTTTCAGCTCCGGCTCAGGTTGGTTTTGGTTCCTGAAATTTGTTCTGGTTGTGCAGATAAAATATAACAGCATTATACAGGGTAGGGTATTAAGTTTGTGAAAACAGTCAAGTTCCAAGGATTATCAGGCATGCACCTCCAGATGGTGGAGACATCAGACACCATCCTAGCATCCAGGCATCTTCTGATAGCCAGGTGCAAAATGCACCTAGCACCTGGCTAATTTCGAACACTGCTCATCTTGCTTCACAAGTATATCAAGTTTGATGACTTTAACTGGGAACAATAGTCTTTGCGCACTCCTACTCGCAAACATCAAATGTTTTGCTCAACATAACATCGTTTTGAAACACACTAGTAATAGTGAGGGTAGGAAAGGCTTGGCATTGTAAGATTTCTTTTGCCGTGGTTGTGAACAGCCCAGCAAAATGGGAAAGGCTTGCTGCAAACCATTGATCTAATATGCAGAAATGAGCCTGGTAACTTGTTAGTTTTCCTTCTCCTGGCTTGGTAATAGAAAAATAATGGTTTAAATGTACTGCCTGGTTCGATGGAATTGAAAATGTACTATTGCTAGATGGGGGAAATGATCCAAATAGGTTTTGACTTTGGGGATTACCTTTAGCTGACTATAGGCAAAAAGGTAAAGGTAAAGGACCCCTGGACGGTTAAGTCCAGTCAAAGGTGACTATGAGGTTGCGGCGCTCATCTTGCTTTCAGGCTGAGGGAGCCGGCGTTTGTCCACAGACAGCTTTCCGGGTCATGTGGCCAGCAGAACTAAACTGCTTCTGGCGCAATGGGATACCATGATGGAAACCAGAGCGCATGGAAACGCCGTTTACCTTCCTGCTGCAGCGGTACCTATTTATCTACTCTAGCTGGTATGCTAGGCTGGCAGAAGCAGTGGGAGCTCACCCTGTCGTGCAGATTCGAACTGCCAACCTTCCATTCGGCAAGCCCCAAAGGCTCAGTGGTTTAGACTACAGCGCCACCCATATCCCTTTTAGCTGATTATATCAGCTATTGTATACCATCTTTCGGAAAATATTTTAATTTGAAAGCTGGCTAATATATCAAATGGAAACTGCATTTTAGGACTGCTTGGGCAATACGGGGATGTGGATTCTGAGTCCTGGAAGCTGCATACAGCTGTCGTGGCTACATACATTGTGGCATGATGGTAGAGAGATGAATGCTTGCTGGCATTTTTCTTTGCACTGATTTTTCCCCCCTTTTCCTTTTTTGCTTTGCTTGAAGATTTTGATGTGATGATTCAGTGGAAACCAACCTGACTCACGTTATAAACATTTCATAAACATGAGACTATCATCAAGTAAAAATGAAACTGGTTCCCATAACTGCCATTTGAGGATTGGGGGGGGGGGGAGAGAAGTAAATTTGGGAGGTGCGGTTCAAAGAACTAAAAAAATACACATTTTTACATTTGGGAATTCTCACTTATGGACACAAGCAAGTTTGATTTCCATTCTCCCATCTTGCTTTACTCCCTACGGTTTTGCACCCAAATTCCAAAGGTCTAAGTCATTTTTATTCTCCTTGAATTTTATCTGTGAGATTATAAATCTATTAGTAAGTGGGGGGGGCGCACCCTTGATGTGCAGGTGTTTTGATTGACTTAGAAACCATTCCTTAGGTCTACTTAGAGGTAAGTCCCACTGTATTAAATGGGTCTTACACCCAGGCAAGCAGCTATGGAGTTGCAACCTCAGCTTCGAAAATGTGGTGTATTGGCTTACAGAAATGTAAAGTAATGGATCGGGTGTTTTGAATTGTTGTGCTTCACTTTTGTAAACTTCCCTGAGTTGTTGCTTTTAACTGAAGAGTACTAGAGATGTATACTAAATAATAATAAGTTCTGTAGACCTTGTTTTGAGGGGTTTTTTTCCTAGGAAAGAAAAACATTTTAGAAAGAATGTGTCACTCTGCACGTGTAGCAGTTTTTGTGGCTCTTGGCATTCCTATCCTGCTTTTTGCCTGCTATAGTTGCACAGTGACATTCCGAACTTACTTATTTGTCACCCTATGATCTTAAATAGTTAAGTGGTTTAAAACAGGCTTCCTCAACCTCGGCCCTTCAGATGTTTTTGGCCTACAACTCCCACGACCCCTAGCTAGCAGGACCAGTGGTCAGGGATGATGGGAATTGTTTTTTTTTTTATATAAAATTTTTATTGATTTTACAACATTTTTAAGAAAAACAAACAAACACTAAAAATGACAAACATACACGTATAATTTCAAACATATTTTCATAAACCTCTTTTCTTGGACTTCCCCATACCCCCCCTCTCTGCATCCCAATGTCCATAATTCAACTAGCAACTCCCAATTGTTACTTTCCAATCTCTATCATCTTAGTCCTCTTTTATAGTCTAGCCTTGTATCCCTGTACCCTTTTGCTTCTGGAAACCACAACATTTTAGCATTCATTAAGTTTATAGTAGTCCTTAAGATAGCTTTTAAATTTTCTCCACTCTTCTTCCACCGTCTCTTTTCGTTGGTCACGGATTCTGCCTGTCATCTCGGCCAGTATCATGTAGTCCATCACTTTCATCTGCCATTCTTCCACAGTGGGTAAATCTTGTGTCTTCCAATACTTTGCGATGAGTATTCTTGCTGCTGTTGTGGCATACATAAAAAAAAATTCTATCTTTCTTTGTCACCAATTGGCCGACAATGCCCAAGAGAAAGGCCTCTGGTTTTTTAGGAAAGGTACATTTAAGTACCTTTTTCATTTCATTGTAGATCATTTCCCAGAAGACCTTAATCTTCGGGCATGTCCACCAAAGGTGATAAAAGGTACCTTCAGTCTCTTTACACTTCCAACATTTATTATCGGGCAAATGATAGATTTTTGCCAGCTTGACTGGGGTCATGTACCACCTGTATACCATTTTCATAATGTTTTCCTTTAAGGCATTACATGCCGTAAATTTAATACCGGTGTTCCATAACCATTCCCAGTCAGCTGACATAATGTTATGTCCAACATCCTGAGCCCACTTAATCATAGCCGATTTAACTGTTTCATCCTGTGTGTTCCATTTCAACAGCAAGTTGTACATTCTAGATAAATTCTTAGTATTGGGTTCTAACAGTTCGGTTTCTAATTTTGATTTTTCCACCTGGAAACCGATTTTCCTGTCCTGTTTAAAAAATTCCATTATTTGACGATATTGGAACCAATTTTCTACTTTATGCTTCAGTTTCTCCTGACTTTGTAGTTTGAACTTATCTCCATCCTGTTCTAAAATTTCCCAATACTTCGGCCATCCGACCTCCATATTGAGTTTCTTCACTGCTTTAGCCTCCACTGGTGACACCCATCTAGGGGTTTTATTTTCCAATAGATCTTTATATCTTATCCAAACATTAAACAATGCTTTTCTAACAATATGATTTTTAAAGGCACTGTTAACTTTATCATACCAAAGATATGCATGCCAACCAAAAGCATTATTAAAACCTTCCAGATCCAAGATGTCCGTGTTCTCGAGGAGCATCCATTCTTTCAGCCAGCAAAAAGCTGCTGCCTCATAGTACAATTTTAGGTCCGGCAGGGCAAAACCCCCTCTTTCTTTAGCATCTGTCAATATCTTAAATTTAATTCGGGGCTTTTTGCCCTGCCAGACAAATTTCGAAATGTCTTTGTGCCACCTCTTAAAACATTCCATCTTGTCAAGAATCTGCAAGGTCTGAAACAAAAATAACATTCTAGGCAATACATTCATTTTAATTACTGCAATTCGGCCTAACATTGACAATTTCAAATTTGACCATATTTCTAGATCTTTTTTAATTTCTGACCAACATTTTTCATAGTTGTCCTTATACAAATTCACATTCTTAGATGTTAAGTAAACCCCTAGGTATTTCACCTTCTTTACCACAGTCAAACCTGTTTCCTCTTGAAATTTCTCCTTTTCCATATCTGTTAAGTTTTTCCCTAAAACTTTAGTTTTTTGCTTGTTCAACTTAAATCCAGCTACCTGGCCAAACTGTTGTATTATTTCTAAAACCTTTTTCGTACTAGTGTTTGGCTCTTGCAAAGTCAATACTAGGTCATCTGCAAACGCTCTTAACTTATAATGTTTAGCTCCGACCTGCACACCTTTGACCTGCTGGTCATTTCTTATCATGTTCAGCAACACCTCCAGAACTGAAATAAAAAGTAATGGGGAAATCGGGCACCCCTGTCGTGTTCCTTTTTCTATCTTAAGTTCCTCAGTCACAACATTGTTTACAATCAGTTTAGCTTTTTGTTCAGAATATATTGCAGCCATACCATTCTCAAAACCCTGGCCTACCCCCATCCCATGAAGATTCTTCCTCATAAAACTCCAAGAAATATTGTCAAAGGCTTTCTCCGCGTCCACAAAAATCAATACTGCTTTAGTGTTTATATTCACCTCTAGCTTTTCCAGAATGTCTATTACATTCCTTACATTGTCTGCCAGGTGTCTTTTAGGGAGAAAACCTGCTTGGTCCTTATGAATCTTCTCCATCAAGACTCTTTTAAATCTTTTTGCCAAAATGTCTGCAAAAATTTTGTAATCCACATTAAGGAGTGATATTGGGCGGTAGTTCTTGAGTTGGGTCTTTTCAGTCTCTGACTTTGGTATGAGTGAAATATATGCCTCTTTCCACGATTCAGGTGCCCTTTTTCCCTCGAGGATCTCGTTACAAACTTCTCTTAGTGGTTGAATCAGCCATTCCTTCAGCGATTTGTAGTATCTGGAAGTCAGTCCATCTGGTCCCGGAGATTTGCCCAGTTGCATATTCTGAATGGCAGCCTCTATCTCTTGTTCTGAGATTCTCTGGTTCAAGTCCATCTTACTTTGATGAGAGATGTTTTGTAATCCATATTTTCCAAGGAATTTGTCTATATCTTCTTCATTTTGCGGGCCTTGAGTGTAGAGTTTTTTGAAATAACTTAAAAAGCAATTTCTAATTTCATTAGGTTTAGATATATTCTTTCCATCCACCTCTAGGCTTGTAACTGTATTTAGTTTCTGCCTTTTCTTCAGTTGCCATGCCAAAAGTTTGCCACATTTATTTACTGATTCAAAAGTCTTTTGCTTCATTTGCTTTATCTTCCATTCAATCTCTTGGTTCATCAATTCCATATATTGTGTTTGATATAACTTGATCTCTCTTAAAATGTCCTGAGATTTTGGTTTTGTTCTTAATTTTCTCTCTCCTTCCTTTATCATTTCCAAAATCTTCTCTTTTTTCTCATTTTGTTTTTTCCTCTTTATTGAATTTTGTTGAATCAAAAATCCTCTCATAACCGCTTTACTTGCGTCCCAGATCACTCTTTTCTCCACGTCGGTCCTCAAATTTATTTCAAAATAGTCTTTTAGGGTCTTTTGGGCCTTCGTGAGAATCTCCTTATCTCGAAAGAGGGTGTCATTCATTCTCCATCTAAATTGACCAGTTATTGTGAGTTTCATCTCCATCTTCACGGCGTTATGGTCGGAGCAAGTTTTTGGGCAGATTTCCACTTTCTTAATCTTTGGGGCCATTCCACTAGTAACCCAGATTTGATCGATTCTGGTCCAGATCATCATTGCTTGGGAGAAGAAAGTTCCCTCTCTCTCCAGAGGGTTCCTTGTTCTCCATATGTCTATCAAGTCCATATTTTCTGTCATTTCGAAAAAAGTCTTAGGGAGTCTCCCTTCCTTGCTAACTGTTAGTCTTTGTGCCTTGTCCATGTTGGTGGAGACCACGCCATTCATGTCTCCCATGATTATCATATTGTAATCCAGATAGTCAGTGAGGGTTTCATGGAGTCTCTTAAAGAAGTCAGATTTGCCTTCATTTGGTGCATAAATTCCAACCACTAGAAGTTTTTCTCCTTGTATTTGTATCTCCACTGCCAGATATCTCCCTTGTTCGTCCTTGAATATCATTTTTGGAGCCCATTTCTCCTTCACATATATTACAACTCCTCTCTTCTTAACTTTGTCTGATGAAATAAATTCTTGTCCTAGCTTTTTATTTATAAGTAATCTCCTGTGGGCTCTGGTTATGTGAGTTTCTTGTAGGCATATCAAGTCCAGTTGTTCTCTATTCAATATATGAAATACTTGTCTTCTCTTCAAAGGCCCATTGAGCCCATTACAGTTCCAACTAAGGAATTGCAGAGCCATCTTGCTATTTTCCTGAGGCTCCTCCAACAGCTCCAAGTTGTTGCTCTTCTTCTGATGGTGGTGGTTTTTGTCCAATCGAGAGATTCAGGATATCCAGTGCTCTCCTCTGTTCTGCAAGTACGTCCACAGTCCCCTTCTGTAGGTCCTCCTGATATCTTGCCAAAAATTTGTCTTTATCTTGAATTGTCTTTATTTTCACCTTCTTTGCCTTGTAGTCAAATGACAGTCCTTGTGGGAATTCCCACCTGAAGCGGATAGAATTTTTCTTTAGCAAAAGAGCTAAGTCCTTGTAGAAGTTTCTTAAGTCCAGAACGTATTTTGGGATGTCTTTAAAGATCTGTACAGCTGAATTTCCGATTTGCAAGGCCTTTTCAAAGTGTAGTCCTAGTATTTTGTCTCTTTCCTCCTTGGATCTGAGTGTGATCAAGCAGTCTCTCGGGGTCTTTCTGTCTTGCTTTTTACCCAATCTAAAGGCAGTCGTAATTTTGAATTCGTCTTCCTCAAGGTCCCAGCAATCCGCAAACTCCCGTGTCAAATATTCCACAAGGTTGTCTCTTTCATTCTCCGGAATCAGTCTTAATTTTAAGTTTCTCTCTTTCCTCTGTAACTCCCACAAGGCCAAAGTTGCATCATGCTCATAGACCTTCTTGGCAATCGGCTCTAATTTCTCCTGTGTCTCTCCCGCAGTGGCTTTGGCATCTTCCGCAATTTGGCGCGTGGTGGCGTTTTCCTCCACCAATTTATTTATAGATTCTGTATTCTGGTTTAATCTTGCTGAAATTTCTGTTAATTTTAGTGTGTTCTCTGAAGTCTGTTTTATCAAAGACTCCAGAGTTTGGTTTATCTTGAGCAGGGCGTCTGTCACAGCTTCCATAGAGACGGCTGCTCCTTTGTCTTGTCCTGTTGTTCCTGCTGATCCGGCTGTTGCGCCTGAGATTGAACCTCTTTTCTTTACCTGTTGCTGCTGCAGCTGTTGTTGTTGTTGTTGCTTGGTCTTGGCTCTTGTAACTATCTCTTCTTGTGAGCCACTCATGTCAAGGTCAATTCCCACGGGATTTATTCTCCCTTGGAAAATTCCACTGTCTTAGGCCGTGCCGGACTTTACTTTATCCTCTAGAGGGAGCAAATCAAAATGGCCATAGAGCAGAATTTCCAAATACGAAAACAAAGGAGACTGTCCAAGATGTAAAAAAGGAGATTAACACAGTCAAAGTCAATGTTACTAAGAACTTGTAACTTCAAATTGCCACAGTTGCCCAGTTTATGCTGTTTCTTCTTGTATTATACAGTAGCCAGGCACTGTGGAAACTTTGTATCAAAGTATCACTTCACAGGGAAAAGTCAGTTCAGTGTGCTAAGAAGGCAGACCGTTTCATGCTTTCAGATGAGTGAGACAGCAGAGGTTTTTTACTTCCAATAGATCATGCAGTTATTGATCAAATTCACCTCCCCTCTGCCCTGCTAGCTAGAGGGGAGATCAAAGGTCTAAATGTCCGGTTTAGCTGATCAAAGAGCGGGTTTAAACGGATGCAAGTTTAGAGCTCCGTTGCTTTCACTTTCATGCAGTCGGGGGGAGGCAGACTTCCTTTGTTTAAATCTCCCCCGTTTTTAGCCCGATTTTTAAAATTTAAAGGGTCCCGATTATTTTTCAGCTCTTACTCACGGGAATTCAGTCCAAATTTTCTTTTCAGGAAGGAATCGGCGCTCTCCGCTTATGGTGACGCGGCTTCACTTCGCAGGCTGGGTAGCGACTCTCAGCACCGCGCTCTCTCCCGATGTCGATCCGTAGCCTTTAAAAAGGCTCTTTCACGGTACCGGGGGGCGCAAAGGTGCCCACCGAGTCTCCTTGTTCTCAGGCTTCAGCGCCTGGGATTTTAGGGGTCCCCCGCTTGCCGTAGCGGGTAAGACCCGAACTTGCGAAGCAGTCCTTCTCCGGAGCTCGGAGCTAGGACCGCCATTAAGCGCTGGCACCGACCGGAAGTCTCGGGATGATGGGAATTGTAGTCTCGAAACATCTGCAGGGCCGAGGTTGAGGAAGCCTGGTTTAAAACAATTTAAAAGCCCATATAAACTATTCGAATACAACTATGATCCAATAAAACAGACAAACTAAAGAATTTTAGTTTAGGAATAAAGGAATAAAGAATTTAAAGAGTAAACATAAATGCCATAATCTTCACGTAGTCTCCGTTGGACCTGTGCCAGTAGTAAAACGTGCCTGGCACCTGGGGAATTTGATATAGTTGCCCCATAGCAGAAGTACTCTAGGAAGGCAGGGTAGTATAATGGTTAGAGTGTCAGGCTAGCACCTGGGAGATCAGGATTCTAATCCCCACTGTGCATAATAATAATAATAATAATAATAATAATAATAATAATAATAATAATTAATAATTTATTTATACCCTGCCCATCTGGCTGGGTTTCCCCAGCCACTCTGGGTGGCTTCCACAAAGACCAAAAATACACTTAAGATGTCACACATTAAAAACTTCCCTGAACAGGGCTGCCTTCAGATGACTTCTGAATGTCAGGTAGTTGTTTATCTCTTTGACATCTGATGGGAGGGTGCCACTACCGAGAAGGCCCTCTGTCTGGTTCCCTGTAGCTTTGCTTCTCACAGCGAGGGAACCGCCAGAAGGCCCTCGGAGCTGGACCTCAGTGTCTGGGCTGAACGATGGGGGTGGAGACACTCCTTCAGGTATTTTGGAATATTGTGAAGCTCCTTGACATCTGATGGGAGGCGGGTGCCACCACCGAGAAGGCCCTCTGCCTGGTTCCCTGTAGCTTTGCTTCTCACAATGAGGGAACTGCCAGAAGGCCTTTGGTGCTGGACCTCAGCCCAGTGGGTGACCTTGGAGTCAATCACAGCCTCTTCGCCTCCCTCACAGGGTTGCTGTAGGGATTAACTGAGGAAGGGGGTGAACCATGTCTGTCTTGGAGAAAAAAGCTGCTTTAATGGATGCAAGTGATTTGGGGAGGAAGTCAACGTTGTGCGCTTCCAAGCGTTGCGTCAGGGCAAGGATTTCAGATTGCTGGATGGAATGACCCCTCTCCCCCCCCCTGCAGACACTGTTCAGGGGGGTCTCCCAGCTTCAGGGCCAATTTTGTAGGGTGTGGGAGGTGCCTGGGGGGAGGAGGGGGGTATCTCATATGACGTCAGCAAAAGACATTGCTGGTTACTACAAACATCTAGTTAAATGCCATTGGGAGGGGGGAACGAACAGTTAACACTGCATCTCACTAATTGGCAGAAGCCGTCAATTATAGACGACATATTTAGCCGTTTTTCTTCAGTAATTAAGATCCAAGATCCCTTTCCTGGAGGGCCCTATAATTTGTGGTTGTTTTTACCAAAGCTGTGTATGAGGGCATAAAACCTCACTAACAACGCTTTAGGTTTCCCTTTTTCCAATTTCCGCCACATTGTTAATTTCCTAAGGATGCATGTGAGACTGCCATTTTTCCACCCAGGAAGTGTTGTATTTGTAAATATTGGAACTGCAGGGAAGGATAATTCGTAGATCTGTCTCAGGTGTCTCCCCTTTGTTGCCCTTCGCTATTGGAACGTTTTGATTGCAATAGAGGTTAGATCATTTAATGAAAAAGCCGGAAAGGAACTTTTTTTTAAAAAAATGCTGACTTATAAAGTCTTAGTGCCAAGATTTTCTGCTGAAACCTGTCTGACGAGTCAGTGGAGTTTGCGTACAGCACAGTCTATGGGGAAGATGAATTAAAAACAAAAAAAAACCTGATTGAGGTGAATCATCACACCTTAAATTTAAGAAGTGATAATTCACCTCTGTCAAGTTTGCATTTAAAAAGTAAATGCTATTGAAAATTGTCGTTCTTGTTAGGATATTTACCAGCTGTTCCAACTAATACTCGGTGTAGTCACTTTTCCCATTTCCTAGGGATAATATCGCCCTTTCCTTCAATTTCCACTTGACACCGTGGAATCAGATATGTTCCATTTGACAGCTGTGAAAGTCATTGTTAGCTGTGAAAGTCGGTGTTACGAACATTTAGCAAGTAGTGAAATAGGATACTGCTGGTGTAAGTTGGAATTAATTTTTAAAATAAACCATTTCTTGTGTTACTCTGGCCTTTCCCACGGCTCCTCTATATTGAAGGAAGATTTTGTTATGTATGTGTTTTCCTGATAACCTCTAAAATAAACATTTTGGTGAATTAGTCCACCTATGTTAATAACTATTACTGTTATCTTCATTGTTATTGTAACTTCCTCACACTAAATTTGCTTGTGCTCTGCTGTGAGGCTACGCAGGTATAGTCATACCTTAGCTCCCGAACGCCTCGGGAGTCGAACGTTTTGGCTCCCAAACGATCGAAAACCAGAAGTGGTGGTTCTGGTTTTTGAACGTTCTTTCAGAAGCTGAACGTCCGACGGGGCTTCCGATTGGCTGCAGGAGCTTCCTGCAGCCAATCAGAAGCCGCGCTTTGGAAGCTGAACGTTTTGGAAGTCGAACAAACTTCCGGAACGGATTCTGTTCAACTTCCGAGGTACGGCTGTATCCCCCCCCAAATACCCATTACAAAGTATCCTTTTGTAATATACTGCGACAAAACAGCTACTTAGTCTAAAAGAGAACAAGATCAGGAGGAAGACAAGGAAAGGAGAAACCTAAAGAAAGAGAAACCGAGAGAAGAGGAAAAGAAAGGGGGGGAAATTAAGAAAAGGGAGAAATAAAATAAAATAAAAGGACTTCGTGTTCTCTGTCCTGTAGCTACATATGATATTCATTCCTTAAGATCCAACCATTCTGTCTTCTATAAACCAGTATTATGTCAATCTTCAAATCCAGATATTACAAGTTCATTTTCTCTCTCACGCAAAAAGCCCATAAGAAATTTCCAGTCCTTAATAAATGTGAACTCTGTTCTCATGTATGGAGCAAGAGGGGAAAGTGGGGAGGGGAAGAATTAGACCCTTCTGCCATAAGTGTAGAGAAGAAGGATTGTATCATTTCTTGAAGAATTTCCATATTGACTGGAGTCTGCTGATCTAGACAAGTCCAACCAGTTGCTTAATGCTAGCAGTTTTGTTGCATACTGAATTATGATAACTTGAAATATTTGGAAGCCACGTTCTGCGGCATAAGTAAGAACATAATGCCAAATGTTACAAATGTGTCTCTTATAGGATTTAAGGAATGTGCAGTAATGGATATTTCCAAATATTTTCTCTTTCTCTTTCTTTTTGTCATAAACACACACACACACAGAGCGCTCACGTTGGTAGGGCCACTTGGAAGCAGCTTGTTGAGTTTGTTTTGCTTTCACTAGGAAGAGGTAATTAAGTGTAATTTAATAAGAAGCTATTACCTTTCTAAATTAATGTAAATCAAGTGTTAACCTATTTCCAGGTTACAAAAGTTGGAGTAAGTGTTGTCTTAATAGGAAGTGATAGAAGAGAAGATGTCTAGGTGGTGTAGAAATACTCTGGAACAAGCATTTTGAAAATTATTTGTATATGAGAAAGCAGACTTGGTTTTGCATGCTATTCAGTTGCAGAGAAATATAACGTTAATGGAATCTGCATATGTATTTGCTGTGAATGGACATGTTGGCCGTGTTTGGAGCCATCCCGGTTCTTAGAATGTGCATTTGCTACCTCGTCATAACTTCACTCATCATTTGGGCATTGGAAAGGACTGGCAGGATTGGGGTGAAACTATAAGCTCTATGTTGGAGCAGAGAAATACTGCTGCTTTGGTTAAAATTTGAATATATATAAAAAGAAAGTTAAGGGACCCCTGGATGGTTAAGTGCAGTCAAATTCAACTGTGGGGCTGCAGTGCTCATCTTGCTTTCAGACCGAGGGAGCCAGCGTTTATCCACAGACAGCTTTCCAGGTCATGTGGCCAGCAGGACTAAACCGCTTCTGGTGCAACGGGATACCGTGACGGAAGCCAGGCCACACGGAAACGCCATTTACCTTCCTGCCGTATAGGTACCTATTTATCTACTTGCAGTGGTGTGCTTTCAAACTGCTAGGTTTGGGTGGTGCTGTGGTCTAAACCACTGAACCTCTTGGGCTTGCTGATTGGAAGGTTGGTGGTTCGAATCCGTGTGACAGGGTTAGCTCCCATTGCTCTGTCCAAGCTTTTGTGCATATATATATATATATATATATATATATATATATATATATATGATATTAAATATTAAACATGTTAGTAGTTATTGATGCTTTTGGATTATGGTGCTGGACGAGACTTTTGAGAGTCCCATGGACTGCAAGAAGATCAAATCGATCCATTATGAAGGAAATCAGCCCTGAGTGCTCACTGGAAGGACAGATCCTGAAGCTTAGGTTCCAATATTTTGGCCACCTCATGAGAAGAGAAGACTCCCCGGAAAAGACCCTGATGTTGGGAAAGATGGAGGGCACAAGGAGAAGGGGATGACAGAGGACGAGATGGTGGGACAGTGTTCTCGAAGCTACGAACATGAGTTTGACAAAACTGTGGGAGGCAGTGGAAGACAGGAGTGACTGGTGTGCTCTGGTCCACGGGGTCATGAAGAGTTGGACACGACTAAACGACAACAGGACAATTCTACACAATTGGAAGCTGGAGTGGCTTGTTTGTTATAATCTGATGAATGTTTATTCCCATTTGTAGGCCTCTGTGCCTCTATAGTACTTGCCCATTTAGTTATGATATATCTGTAAATATTGCAACCGCAGTTGCATGAATCTTCCTTATCTGTGTGCCCTGTTCACTGAGAGGTTTGTTTGTGTGTAAATAAAACACCTTACACACACATACACACGCATATGTTTCAGTTAAGGGCCTGGGCTGTGGCTTTGTGTGAAAGAAGAATGATGTCTTTTCTGTCAAGAATTCAGGAGCATTAAGTGCTAAGGGACATCTTTCCTGTTAAGCAGGAGCGGACTTGCCCCCTGCTGCCGCCCAAATAACCCTTGGTATGTCTGTTGAGGCCGCCTGAGCAGAAGTAGAAAGACCTGAATGGGCGCTCTTTCACATCTTCAGAAGAAAGGGGTGCTAAAAATAAGGCGGAGAAATGTTTTAATTATCTCTTGCTAGATGTATGGGACGTGGGTGGCACTGTAGGTTAAACCACAGAGCCTAGGGCTTGCCAATCAGAAGACCGGTGGTTCGAATCCCCGCGATGGGGTGAGCTCACGTTGTTTGGTCCCAGCTCCTGCCAACCTAGCAGTTCGAAAGCACGTCTAAGTGCAAGTAGATAAATAGGTACCGCTCCAGCGGGAAGGTAAACGGCATTTCCATGCGCTGCTCTGGTTCGCCAGAAGCGGCTTAGTCATGCTGGCCACATGACCCGGAAGCTGTACGCCGTCTCCCTCGGCCAATAAAGTGAGATGAGCGCCGCAACCCCAGTCGGTCATGACTGGACCTAATGGTCAGGGGTCCCTTTACCTTTACTAGATGTTGGCACAATACTTGATCGGTTAATTCTACCAGTGCTTTGAACCTATTGGAGTTTTGGGTGAATAAATTGAACCTACTGGAGTTTTTGATGAATAAATTGAGAGAAGAGTTGCTGCTTTTGATGTCACAAAACTTGGCAGTCAATTGTATGTTTGAATGTGGGAGGGAATCTTCAGTTTTATAACATGTCGGGTCTTTGGTGTCCCCTGGCTGTAGTGTTTTGAAAAAGAGCAATAAGCCAATGACAACCCAGTCCATAAATCAGGCATAGGGACACGGGTGGCACTGTGGTCTAAACCCCTGAGCCTCTTGGGGTTGCTGATAGGAAGGTCGGCGGTTCAAACCTGTGCGACGGCGTGAGCTCCCATTGCTCTGTCCCAGCTCCTGCCAACCTAGCAGTTCAAAAGCACACCAGCGCAAGTACATAAATAGGTACCGATGCTGCGGGAAGGTAAACAGTGTTTCCATGCGCTCTGGTTTCCATCACAGTGTCCCGTTGCGCCAGAAGTGGTTTAGTCCTGCTGGCCACATGACCCGGAAAGCTGTCTGCGAACAAACACAGGATCCCTTGGCCTGTAAGCAAGATGAGTGCCACAACCCCATAGCCACTTTTGACTGGACTTAACCTACCAGGGGTCCTTTACCTTTACATTACCTATAGATCAGGGCTTTCCTAGAACAGAGGCTGCTTGCATTAACAGTTCCTTTATTTGATGCTTGCTCTTCTAAATCATTGTTCAGAAGGTACATAAGAGCTACATAAGAGTCTCTAGCATCAATCTGATAACTTGCGGTATTACAGGGGGTTTTGAGATTAGAGGTGGAGATCACAAAGAAGAGAAGCAGAGGGAATGGTAGATTTTAGGGAAGACTTATTTCTGAGAGTTTCAGATGACTCCTTTCTGAAACACCATGGATAAATCTACAAGGAATAGAATAATTCCAGATTCATTCATGTTTAAAAGTTGACAGTAGCCTCTATGCAGCATAGCAGTTTTGGGGGTGGTTGGACAGGGCAAAGCGGTTAACCGCAAATCGGTTAAGAGACTTCTGGTTTCAGGCCAGAAGAACAAATTACGTAAATTATTGTGAATATTTTTAATGTGGTTTTAAAACAAGCGCTGCTGCAATTTGAAGGGTTAGAAGGGGCACAAAAGGTTTCTTTCTACACACACACACACACAATTTTTCCTTTTACAATTTAGAATATTCATTTAAACAACCTTAAAATATTAATGACTTCCCTTCTCTTTCCATGGTTCATTTTGCGTAGCATAAATCCCTGCATATTTTATATATACTAAACCATTCACTATTCCATTATTACTTCCATCAAAATTTATTTACACCGTTGGATTTATCTTAATGCTGCCAACGTTTTCAAGTGTACACAATTCCCCCCAATATATTCAATAAACATTTCCCAATCTCCTTTAAAAGAATGTTCTGCTTATTCTATTATTCTATAAATTAGATCCACAAGCTACGCATATTCCATCAGTTTAAGTTGCCATTCCTCTTTAGTTCGGACCTTGCTCATTTTCCATTTTGGGGCTAACAATACACGGGCTGCAGTTATGGCATACAGAAATAACCTTTTTTGACAACAGTGGAAAGGGTTAAGAAACCTCAGGTGTCAGAGCACAAAAGGTTTCTTAACCCTTTCCTCTGTTGTTCAGCCCCCAAGCAAATATTTGCCTGTGATTTCGATTCTGAGATAGATGGACCAATGATCTGAATTCATGCAACTTAGCTTGATGTATAAGTTCAGGTTGATTCTTCTCTTCCTCCTCCTCCCACCTTTTTTTTTTTTTTTTTTTTTTTTTTTGCTGACCAAAAGAGATGAGAATGCATGCTTTTAGAATATGGTATTTTTTTTCGGGGGGGGGGGTATAAAATTAAAAGAGACAGAATTCCGGCACCCTTGCTGACAGAAATCTCACCACCGGCATCCTCTAGGACAGGGGTCAGCTAACTTTTTCAGCAGGGGGCCGATCCACTCTCCCTCAGAACTTGTGGGGGGCCAGACTATATTTTGAAGGAGAGGGAGAACGAATTCCTATGCCCCACAAATAACCCAGAGATGCATTTAAAATAAAAGGACACATTCTACTCATGTAAAAACTCGCTGATACCTGGACTGTCTGCGGGCTGGATTTAGAAGGCGATTGGGCCGGATCCGGCCCCTGGGCCTTAGTTTGCCTACCCATGCTCTAGGTTCTTTTGGGATGGTGAACATGCCTTAAGGGTTGATTCATGTAATAAATGACTCTCCTGTTATTCTCTTACCTATGCAATTAGAAGAGACCTACGATCTTCATTCAAAATCATGTGTGCCTGGAATAATTATTACGTTTTGTTTTTGTTTTTAAAAAGATGGTTCTTAACCTGATTTCCATCCATCTTTTGCAGGAATCCCCCCAGCACAATTATGATAGAGGATAAAGGCCCAAGAGTGGTGGACTATTTCGTAGTGGCTGGACTCACAGATACGTCAACGCTTCTGGACCAAGAAGTAAATCGCTCTGAAACAAAGTCGGTTGGCCCCAAAGCTCCCATTACAGATCTTGCTATCATCATCAAGTCAGCGGGAGAAACCGTTCCCGAGGGATACACCTGTGTCGAAGCAACCCCCACAGCACTTCAGGCCAACCTGAACTATGGGAGTCTCAAAAGTCCGGAGCTCTTTCTGTGTTACAAGAGAAGCAGGGACAAGCCACCTCTTACGGACATTGGGTGAGCAGTGTTGCAGTGAAAACAGATATAATAATAATAAATTTATTATTTGTACCCCGCCCATCTGGCTGGGTTTCCCCAGCCACTCTGGGCGGCTTCCAACAAAGACAACAAATACACTAAGATGTCACACATTAAAAACTTCCCTGAACAGGGCTGCCTTAAGATGTCTTCTGAATGTCAGGTAGTTGTTTATCTCTTTGACATCTGATGGGAGGGCGTTCCACAGGGCGGGCGCCACTACCTACCGAGAAGGCCCTCTGCCTGGTTCCCTGTAGCTTTGCTTCTCGCAATGAGGGAACCGCCAGAATGCCCTCAGCGCTGGACCTCAGCGTCTGGGCTGAATGATGGGGGTGGAGACGCTCCTTCAGGTATACTGGGCCGAGGCCATTTAGGGCTTTAAAGGTCAATACCAACACTTTGAATTGTGCTCAGAAACGTACGCTCAGAAAAGGACCTGTTAGTCATTGAGCTGCATCAGTGTGGGAGATAAAATTGTGGTTTTGCCTTTAAAAAAAAAAAAAGACCTTCAGGATTGGAACTCCTGACAGCCTGTCCTATCCAAAACTGTAGGTGCTTGAAAGAATGCAAGTACAGTTATACCTTGGATCCCGGACACCTTGGTACTCGGACGTTTTGGCTCCCGGGCGGCGCAAACCCAGAAGTGAGAGTTCCGGTTTGCGAACTTTCCTTGGAACCTGAACGTCCGATGGGGCTTCTGTGGCTTCCGATTGGCTGCAGGAGGCCAATCAGAAGCTGCGCTTTGGTGATGTATTGTGTGTTAGGTCATGATGTGTGCTAGGGCTGGGTGATATACCGTATTTTTCGCTCTATAAGACGCACTTTTCCCCTCCTAAAAAGTAAGGGGAAATGTGTGTGCGTCTTATGCAGTGAATGCAGGCAGGAGGCTCTGTCAGCGCTCCCTTTAAAGAGCCGTGTGGAGCGTGTGTGCGGCTCTTGGGGGCTTTTCCTGAGGAGGGAGAAGGGCTGCCCTTCCCCCAACTCCCTGAAAAGCCCCCAAGAGCCGTGCTCTTTAAAGAGTGTGTGGCTCTTGCGGGAGGAAAGCCAGTAGGCTTGCTTTCACTGAAGCCAGGCGGGCAAGGGGGATCAGTGCGCACCGATTCCGCTTGCTCTCCTGGCTTCAGGGGTAGCCCCGCAAAGCCTCCTGAGCGAAGATGGAGGAACGTTCCCTCTTAGCTCAGGATACTTTGCGTTCCTTTCTTATTTCTTGTTTTCCTCCCCTAAAAACTAGGTGCGTCCAATCACCCGGTGTATCTAATAGAGCGAAAAATATAGTATCATCCAAATCCTGGTGTGAAATCCATATTGTGATATCAGTTTCATCTTTTTTTTGCCTGGCAATATTTAGCAAATCATGATGTGATTTTTGCATAGCGCGCGAGCGCACACACAAAATGTGGGGAAAACCGTGAAGCCATCTCTCGATTCCTGCAGCCCCCATTAACTCTGCCGGCTTAGCTCTCCCCTGCCTTACGCAGGGGCAGCGAATCACAAAAACAGGTGTAGGCAAAATTACGATGTTTAGCCAGTGATCTATTACTATGTTGAAAGCCAGGTATTGCCCATCTCTCTACTTTCCACCATGCTCTTTGCAAAACCGTCTTCATGGAGAGGCATGGGAATTCTTTCGGTATTCCTTGAGAATCATTACAGTGGTACCTCAGGTTAAGTACTTAATATGTTCCGGAGGTCCGTTCTTAACCTGAAACTATTCTTAACCTGAAGCACCACTTTAGCTAATGGGGCCTCCTGCTGCTGCTGCGCTGCCGGAGCACAATTTCTGTTCTCATCCTGAAGCAAAGTTCTTAACCCGAAGCACTATTTCTGGGTTAGCAGAGTCTGTAACCTGAAGTGTATGTAACCTGAAGCGTATGTAACCCGAGGTACCAATGTATTTGTGCTTGAAAGGGGTCCTGTTGAGAAGGGTATATAATTCTATAAAAGTGCACTGGCAAATAATTTGGTACTATGTGTGTGAAATGTTCCTCTGTCCGTTACTCCTTCCTTCTTGCAGAGTTTTATATGAAGGGAAGGAACGCTTGATCCCGGGCTGTGAAGTGATCCAAGCTACTCCCTACGGCCGTTGCGCGAATGTCAACAACAGTTCGGCAACTTCCCAGCGAATCTTCATCACCTTTCGGAGGGCTCCCCCCGTGCGACCCCAAAACTCCTTGGCCGTTACCGACATCTGTGTCATTGTAACCAGCAAAGGAGAAACCCCGCCTCATACATTCTGCAAAGTCGATAAGAATTTGAATTGTGGCATGGTGAGATTAATACGTTGTCGTCTGAAATTTTGGCTTTGTAATGGGGCAGAAATGCTTTTGGGGCTTGTTGCTTCTGCTAAAAAATTGTTTTCAATAATAATAATAATAATAATAATAATAATAATAATAATAATAAAGTATTTATTGCACTCTTACCTAGTGTACTTAACTCTGAGTACAGTTTGCGTCACTTCGTTTTCCACAGCTCTGTATTTCTTCCTTCTTCCATTTCTGCTGCCAGAATCCATATCTATGAGATAGCCAACTACTCTCTCTCTCTCTCTTTTAATAACAGGGTAGGAGGGAACAGTTGAACTTTGGAAGACTGCTGGTGTTATAATGATAAAAAGTAGCTTTTACTTTTGTCATGAATAACAGCCGAGCTATTTAAGTGGAAGTGAAAGAAGTTGATTTTACTGTTGGCGTTCTTCATTTGTGAGTTATAAGCCAATTGCAAAAGTCCCCGGTGCCTTAAAAACAAATATATTGCTGTGTTTGTGGTGATATACATGAAAGTAAAACGCCTTTTCAAAGTAGTTTTTCAGATAACGCTACTGAAGTGTAGGCACAGGGTCAGTAGAATCCAGTTTAGAACATATTGGTGTGGGGTTGAATTTTAGCATTTGCCTGAGTCCCTGAAACTGTACCATACAAGACAGAGAAGAACTAGTCTTTCCTTCCTTTTTTACCACAAATACAGTGGTACCTCGGGTTAAGTACTTAATTAGTTCCAGAGGTCCGTACTTAACCTGAAACTGTTCTTAACCTGAAGCACCACTTTAGCTAATGGGGCCTGCTGCTGCTGCTGTGCCGCTGGAGCAGGATTTCTGTTCTCATCCTGAAGCAAAGTTCTTAACCTGAAGCACTATTTCTAGGTTACGGAGTCTGTAACCTGAAGCATATTTAACCTGAGGTACCACTGTATACAGATCAGGAGTGAAGCAAGAGGAGATAAAACACTACGCTGAGATACTTTACGTGTCTATTTTCATAAGCAGAGGCCGTTCTAAATAGGGTAAATTGAATGTATTGAATAGCATAGGCGGAATATGCAACATTTAAAGGTGAATATGGAAACCATGAAAGGGGAGGACAGGAAAGTCAGTTGATAAAGTAACTTATGGTTTATGTTAACATTTGAAAAGTTTTTTTCTTCGTGAAAAATTAATAAGATTTTTTAAAAAAAGAAAACCTTTACCACCCTGGTGTGAATCCAGTTAGTTTATTCTTCTTTAAAAAAAGTTACCTTTTCAAATTGGTCCAAATTTCTTTTATTTTTGGAGGAACCGCTGCTTCAATGGCGGCTCCTGAGGCAGTTTGCTGCGGGTCTTGATTGCGCTGTATGTCTGCTCTTGATTTCGGAGCTCCGGCGTCTCCTTCCGGAACCCGAACGTTTTCTTTCAGGCTGTTTGGAGAAGGTGCTTTGCCCGTGCTCCCTTCCTGGCCCCTCACAGCAATCGGGCTCAGGGCTCACAGCAATCGCGCTCAGGACAAGGGGTCTCCGCCGCCTGCCATAGTCCGCACTGAACCGCAAGTCCTAAAAAGAAGCAAAAAGTAGAGATGGTCCTCAGTGTAGAAAGAAAGTGCTAGCAGAGTGAAGGCAGCCCTGTTTAGGGACGTTTTTAATGACTGATGTTTTAACGTCAATCTTTTGTTGGAAGCCGCCCCAGCCAGATGGGCAGGGTATTATTATTATTATTATTATTATTATTATTATTATTAGTTAGATTGGTTTCAACTAGGGCCAGGGCCTTTTCAGCACTGGCCCCGACGTGGTGGAACGCTCTGTCACAAGAGACTAGGGCCCTGCGGGACTTGACATCTGTCCGCAGGGCCTGCAAGACAGAGCTGTTCCGCCTGGCCTTTGGTTTGGACTCGGTCTGACCCCTATGTTGCCTTCCCCTTATGGTCTTAATTTATCAGCTACTTTTAAAATGAGGCTGCATTTTAAATTGCATTTTAACCTGTATTTTAAATTAGGGGGTCCCCCCCTCTTTTCCCTCTATTATGTTTTTACTGTGATTTTTATTGGTGTTAGCCGCCCTCAGCCCGGCTCTGGCTGGGGAGGGCGGGGTATAATAATAATAATAATAATAATAATAATAATAATAATAATAATAATAAATAATTAATAAAAAATAAAAAATTTACCTGTCCTGGTAGGTTGGTTTTTTTCCTATGGTCTTACATCTAAAGACTGACTGCAGCATCAACTGTTGACTTCAGTAGAGTCTGGCCACTGATATATGTGCAGGCGTGAACAATTTTTTGGGTATGCAATTGGCTCTGGGAGGGTTTTGAAAGCCAAGGCGTTCTCCCGTGATGTTTGGTGCTTTCTCTTTCTCCCACACACTGATTTTGGTGATAATCTAATTTTTGGTGCCTTTGCAGTGGGGTTCCAGTGTATACCTGTGTTACAAGAAGTCCGTTCCAGCTTCAAACTCCATTGCATACAAAGCTGGTAAGTTATTTATTTCCATATACTGCAGATAATATTGGCACTGATTTAAATTACTTTGCCACTTACTAAATTTGCCGGCTGGGATTTCTTGATGCTTCCACCACTGCACCTTAAACACCATCCACTTCGTTGAATAAAAACGTTTGATTATACATTGTTCTTTGTATTCTGCCATCCTTCCTCCACTGAACGCAGAGCAGTGTACATGGGTTTCTCATTGCGCCCTGGCCCCTTTTATTCCTTTCATCACCCTCAAGTAAAGATTTGAACCCGGGTCTCTCCAGAACACTATTTGACCCACTGGAATCTGCAAAATAAATGAATTAGAAATCCAGGCCTTGTTAAGCCAGAAAAGGACTATGGATGGAGAAGCTTGGAAGTGTGTTCACAGTTCCGTGAAGGAGCAGCAGCCAGGAATAACTGGGGAAACTCTGTTTATTGCCCCAAGATGTTGCTCTTACCCCAAGAGTTCCTTACAAAATAAACAACATGAGAAGCACGGGGTAAGGTGAATGGGCCTGTTGACATGGAATCGTTGGCCAGTTTAGCACTGTGCCAGCAGATGCAACAGGACTTCTTCCTCCCTGCTCATCCATTCCAGAGGTCCAACTAGTGCAACCATTCTGACTCCTTAAGTCATGTTCCAGCGTGCCATAGCAAAAGGCACTGATCGTAGAGGTGTTAGCTTTTTCCTTTGGGGCGAATTTATAACGTAACCATTTTGAATGGCACAAGCGATGTGATACGATAATTTTTATTGTCATTGTCCCATACAGAACAACGAAATTGAAAAAAATCTACATCAGACATTCAAAAACCAACACACCTGCTATCCCAGCTATCCCAGCCTGGTTAACCCCCTAAAAACTCTGATACCCCATAATTAAATACAATATACTCCCATAGAGACTACCTTAAAGTAAATGGTAAAGGGACCCCTGACCATTAGGTCCAGTCGTGACCGACTCTGGGGTTGTGGCGCTCATCTCGCTTTACTGGCCGAGGGAGCTGGCGTACAGCTTCTGGGTCATGTGGCCAGCATCACTAAGCCACTTCTAGAGAACCAGAGCAGGCACAGAAATGCCGTTTACCTTCCTGCCAGAGCGGTACCTATTTATCTACTTGCACTTTGACGTGCTTTTGAACTGCTAGGTTGGCAGGAGCAGGGACCGAGCAACGGGAGCTCACCCCGTCACAGGGATTCAAACTGCCGACCTTCTGATCAGCAAGTCCTAGGCTCAGTGGTTTAACCCACAGCACCACCCGCGTCCCGAGAGACTACCTTACACTGCATTTAAAACCAAAATCACATTTGGATAGAAACTGTTTCTCAGGCGGCTAGTCCTAATCTTTATAACCCTGTACCTTTTTCCAGAAGGCAGAAGCTGAAAGAGATCATTTCCGGGGTGCGCACTATCCTGCGCTATCTCTGCAGCTTTCTTATGACACCTGGAAGCATAGATTTGATCCAAGGTGATCCAATCGTTGCTTGGAACTTTTAAGCAGCCTCCTTTATGGCTTAAAGCCAAATTTTCACTTAGAAGCAGAAGTTCATGATACATGGCTGCCTAAATGGTTGTTTAAAAAAAAACACCATAATGGTTTTGAATTTTGTTTTGCAACATGCTTTCCAATCACGTTAGGTGGATTAGTCATGGGTTATTGCTCCTGATACCATACAGCCTTATCCAGGTTTTTTCTTACTTTGTGAGTGCAACCCTTAACTCCCTGGTGCTGATCACTGGTGATGGGTTAAGGTGATTTATGGTGTCTTCTCTGCTGGCAAGAAAAGAGCGCTGGTGGTACTGGTGGGTTCGACTCTGGAGAGGCTTCAGCTTAGGTGGGCTGTAAGCTCCAGCTGTTGGTTCTCCTTCCATCAGTAGGCATTGCCAGGCTTCAAAACAGGGCACTTCAGGTGAGGAGCAGGAGAATTGCAACCTTTTGGATCCCAAACCCTGTAGATCCCCCAAAGGGTTTGACCCTCCTGCCCCTCAGCCTGCCTGGAGTTAGTGAAGCAAAAAAGAGAAGGACCCCTGTCCCATTCTTGTGCCCCCATCCCTGGCTAAGATGAATGTCCTTCAAATGTGGGAGAATCATAGAATTGTGGAGTTGGACAATGGGGCTCATCTCTTCCAACCCCCTGCAATTCAGGAATCTTTCGCCCAGAATGAGGCTCGAACACATGACCATGGCCATTTAACATTGCTCTATACGTATATTCTGTTATCTCCATACAGAGTAAGATAACGCGAAACATGCTTGTATCTCATTGTTTTCCCTTTGGAAAGGCTTGATATTCAGATACCCAGAAGATGACTATGAGTCATTCCCCTTATCAGAATCTGTACCTCTCTTCTGTCTTCCAATGGGGGCCACCATTGAATGCTGGGACCCTCAAACCAAATACCCGCTGCCTGTATTCTCAACATTTGTTCTGACTGCCTCAAGTGCAGAAAAGGTATGTCTTGAGAACCGTAGCATTCTGTTTTCATATGTCACAGTTAGAATCTTCTGTCTTCCTTTCTTATTGCATATCAAAGCCAAACCTGCATAGTTCCTTGACCTGTGAAATTGTCATATTGCATCCCGGTTTAATATGCATGTTAGATAATATTTTACTTCAGAAATGATGTTGTTGTTGTTGTTGTTGTTGTTAATAATATGCTGCTCACTTGACTGGGTTTCTCCAGCCACTCTGGGCAGCTTCAAACAAATTAAAAGCATTAAGCACAGTAAACCATCAAACATTAAAAAAAACTTCGCTAAACAGGGCTGCCTTCAGATGTCTTCTAAAAGTCAAATACAGTGGTACCTCTGGTTGCGAATGGGATCCGTTCTGGAGCCCCGTTCAAAACATGAGCAGAATGCAACCCGTGTCTGTGTGTGTGCGGGTTGCGATTCACCGCTTCTGTGCATGTGCGTGATGTCATTTTGAGCGTCTGCGCGAGTGGCGAAACCCGGAAGTAACCCTTTCTGGTACTTCCGGGTCGCCGTAGGACGCAACCTGAAAAGATTTAACCTGAAGCAAACGTAACAAGAGGTATGACTGTAGTTGTTTATTTCCTTGACATCTGAAGGTAGGGTGTTCCACAGGGCAGGTGCCACTACTGAGACCCTCTGCCTGGTTCCCTGTAACTTCACTTCTTGCAATGTTAATGGGCCCTAATAATAATAATAATCATAATAATCATAATAATTTATTATTTATACCCCACCCATCTGGCTGGGCTTCCCCAGCCACTCTGGGCGGCTTCCCAAAAAATATTAAAATACCGTAATACATTAAAAGCTTCCCTAAACAGGGCTGCCTTCAGATATCTTCTAAAAGTCTGGTCGTTGTTGTTCTCTTTGACATCTGATGGGAGGGTGTTCCACAGGGCGGGTGCCACCACCGAGAAGGCCCTCTGCCTGGTTCCTTGTAACTTGGCATACTAGCTACTGATTTCACTTTGGGGCCCTATAGCACTGTTGTATCACACTTCGTGCTTTACCTAAATTATGTATTCTAGCAATCTTGGGAGTGGGCGGATAGAAGAATATCTCTTTCCTTCCATGTTTAGAGAATCAAGATAACTCCCTTCTCCTCCAGTTGTTGGAGGTAATTATTTATGTGGCTCTCCCTCCCCTCCTATAGGTGTACGGTGCTGCTATCCAGTTTTACGAGCCTTACTCGCGAGAGCTGCTGTCGGAAAAGCAGCACATGCAGCTGGGGCTCCTGACAGCGGTCGAGAGAAAAGTGGTTACCTCAAAATCCATAAATTCCAACAAGTGCATCTGCCTTCTGTCACACTGGCCTTTCTTTGAAGCCTTCCGAAAATTCCTCATGTTCATTTATAAGCTTTCCGTGTCTGGTCCGCATCCTCTTCCCATTGAAAAGTAAGTAGGAAGTCTTCCAAGTCTGCTCCTTGTTTTCATGGCTTTTGCAAAAATGAGGGACGGTTACGCGAAGGTGCTCATTCTGGTATTCTTACTGCTAAGCTGTGGCGCATGCTGTGAATTACTGCTGTGGTTTTCCACTGCCAAGCCATTGCACACTGAAAAGGCACCTGGGTTTTATTTTGACTCTTGTGCTGCATGTGAGTAGAAGTTTCTGTAAGATAGGGATGGCACAAAATAGGAGCTGGTTGTAGGGACACAGGGGTCGCTGTGGTCTAAACCACTGAACCTCTTGGACTTGGCTCGAATCCCCTCGATGGGGTGAGCTCCCATTGCTCTGTCCCAGCTCCTGCCAACCTAGCAGTTCGAAAGCACATCAAAGTGCAAGTAGATAAATAGGTACCACTCCGGCGGGAAGGTAAACGGTGTTTCCGTGCGCTGCTCTGGTTCGCCAGAAGCAGCTTAGTCATGCTGGCCACATGACCCGGAAGCTGTACGCCGGCTCCCTCGGCCAATAAAGCGAGATGAGCGCCGCAACCCCAGAGTTGGCCATGACTGGACCTAATGGTCAGGGGTCCCTTTACCTTTACCTTTTATACTCTCACATGCTTGAAGATCTCAAAGTGAAAGCAGCAGAGTTGGAGGTGCGCACCGACCCCTCTCGCTCTCCAGGCTTCAGCGAAAGCCTGCATTCACTCCATAGGACGCGCACACATTTCCCCTTCATTTTTGGAGGGGAAAAAGTGCGTCCTATAGAGCGAAAAATACGGTACATAACATCAAGTCACACAGTGATTAGCAATCCGTTTGGGTCATGCAGCTGTGAGTATATGGAGTCAATTTTGGGATTTTTTTTAATTTGAAGGACAGCATAGGAAGGAAGCAGCAACCTTTTAAGTACCATAATTACATCAAAATGACCAGGATTATTGCATCAAAATATATCTTTAAAAACTGAGATCTAAACATTAGTGATTTCTATTAAACCGAGTTCAGATGTGCCTTTTTAAAAAAAAAAAAAAAAAACAGATAGTTGCAAAAGCGTTGCCAAATCCACCTTTCCTCTTCTATCTGTATACTTTCCTGAATGTACCTGTTTTCTGCTTATTTCCCTGCATGTGGTCATTTTTATCTGCACTGTCTTCTGAGATGGTTTGTTGATTCCTTTCTTGTTGTCATCTTTGAGTGTCATCTTTCAGAACTTGGAAGATCCTAGCAAGTAGTCTTGCCACACTTGACTTTCACTTGCAGATCCCAGTGACGTGCTCAACAATAAAAATAAAAAATTGTCCAGTAGCACCTTATAGACCTACTGGACAATTTTTTTTTATATTTATTTCAACTGCATCAGACCAACACGGCTACCTACCTGAATACTGAACAATTATTAGTGGTCTCATTCTTTTCACTAAGCACACAACCAAAGGAAAGCAAGTTCTCTTGATCTAGCAAGACCCTTTTTGGTTTTCTTGATCTTTCCTAAGTATTTATGCAAGTGCTTAACTCTTTAAGTGCTGACGCTTAGCAGCTTAAATAAGCCTCTGAACTGGAAAGGTGAATTTAGCTTTAGTGGTTTGAAATAAGTGCTCCTCTTTGCATCATTTAAAAACAGTGTGGAATTTCACTTGTGCTACGAACGTGGCTACTAAATTCATTTGGCATGTTTACTTTCGATTAAAAAAAATCCTTTTTAAAATAGTGAGTGAGCTTTAAATTCAGACTTTATGGTTTTGAGATGACAAATATCTATAATTGTCTTTACAGGCACATATCCCACTTTATGCACAACATACCTTTCCCTTCTCCCCAAAGACCAAGAATTCTTGTGCAGGTAAGTAAGTTAAATACTTTGAGCGCCCTAGGAATGCTGCTTACTGTTGCAGTGCTAGCGGGACTTCCATGTTGAATTGCTTTGTTTTATGTATAATCATAGAATTGGAAGGGACTGTCAGGTATGGGGATTGAACCAGGGCCAGATTTAGGTTTGATGAGGCCCTCAGCTCCTGAAGGTAATGGGGCCCTTTATATGTCCAGCTGTCCTTTGTCAACAACAAATTGTCGCTGTTTTTTGTGTTGAATATATGCTATATGGTAATATATGGACCTCTAAAGCCGTTTGCACATAACAAAATATGTACTTTATCAAAGTAATTGTTGAACTGAAATACAATTAAGAAGAAGTATATTAAAAGTGAAATACAATTAAGAAGTATACAGTGGTACCTCGGGTTACATACGCTTCAGGTTACATACGCTTCAGGTTACAGACTCCACTAACCCAGAAATAGTGCTTCAGCTTAAGAACTTTGCTTCAGGATGAGAACAGAAATCGTGCTCCGGCGGCATGGCTGCAGCAGGAGGCCCCATTAGCTAAAGTGGTGCTTCAGGTTAAGAACAGTTTCAGGTTAAGAACGGACCTCCGGAACGAATGAAGTACTTAAGCCGAGGTACCACTGTATCAATAGTGAAAAAATTATTAAGCGCTAACTGTATGGAGATTTTATTTTATTTGTTTTTTATCTTATATTTTGGAAATGTACATCCAGGTTTTTTTCCTTTAAGTTTTTTGGGGCCCCCAAGAGAGTGGGGCCCTAAGTTACAGCTAATTTAGCTTATATGTAAATCTGGCACTGGATCGAACATTCGACCTTGGCACTATCAGCACCTCACTGTAACCAACTGAGCTATCCACGAAAGTGAATTTCAATAAGCAGCCTGAGGTGTAAATGATAAAGCGAACAGGGGACAGCATATAATAGACTTAATCCGTTAGCACAAGCCTTTTCCATTTGTACAACATAACTTTCCCATTTTCTTCTTGCCATTCTTGCTCTGCACCCTCCCCAACCGGCTCTGGAGGGTTGGGTGAACCCCAAAAACGATTTAGAGGGCACACAGAGAGAGGAAAGGGAGGAGAATTTCTGTCTTCCTGATCCTACAATACCGTGTGACGCACATGGTTGATTAGAATGCTTACATGAGTTTTCTGTTGGCTCACTAATATTGGTGCATTTGTCGTTTTGCAGCTCTCTGCTCATGATACGTTAATACTGTCGCAACCGGTTGCTACGCCCTTGCCACTCAGGTAATGATAGTTGATAACTCTGAAAAGTGAACAAGTGTTTGAAGATACTGTGTTTGTGTGTGTGTGTGTGTGTGTGTGTGTGTGTGTATGCATATTTATCTATTTATTAACTTTCTATATGTGCATCATGGGACATGGGTGGCGCTGTGGGTTAAACCACAGAGCCTAGGACTTGCCGATCAGAAGGTTGGAGGTTCGAATCCCTGCGACGGGGTGAGCTCCCGTTGCTCGGTCCCTGCTCCTGCCAACCTAGCAGTTCAAAAGCACGTCAAAGTGCAAGTAGATAAATAGGTACTGCTCCGGCGGGAAGGTAAACAGCGTTTCCGTGCGCTGCTGTGGTTCGCCAGAAGCGGGTTAGTCATGCTGGCCACATGACCCAGAAGCTGTACGCCAGCTCCCTCGGCCAATAAAGCGAGATGTTCGCCTTGCTGTGCTTCGCTCCTGCTTTCCTCATGGTAAACAACAGTAGCCCACACTACAGTGGTATCTCGGTTTTGAATGTCTCCGTTGACGAACATTTCGGTTTTCAAATGCCGTAAACCCGGAAGTAAACGCTTCGGTTTTCAAACACGCCTGGGAAGTCGAACATGCCACACAGCTTCCATTGAGTGCAAGATCCTGAGGCCTAGCTGTCAGCTATTGAGTTTTCTGTTTTTGAACGTTTCAGAACTCAAATGGTCTTCTGGAACAAATTACGTTCGAAAACCTAGGTACCACTGTACTGTGAAATTATTTTCCCCTTTACCGGTGGACAGCCTCTTACTAGGGTTGATATATTGCCCCAAACCAGTTTGAAGTCCATATCATGATAGCAGTTTCGTAATTTTTGACTTGGCAATATATCGCAAATTGTGATGTGTGTGTTTGTGTTATGCAAAAATCATGTGGGGAAAACTGTGAAGCCAGCCAATGCCCTTACATAGCTTCCTCCTTATTTCAGATATTGTGGTATAGCGGTGTACCACAATGTTTAGCTGGCAATATGTCAGAAAGTTGAAAACCAGATATTGCCTGGCCCCCACTATACAATCCTGTTGTGCTTTTGATGAAAGCTTCCACTGCCCGGTGTAGCAGGGTGATTTGGGGTGGGGATGGGCGAAATTGGTCTAGATGGCAGTACATCCTTGCCTCGCATAGGGTATAACTTGAGCTGCCACGGCACAACCAGAGACTTGCCCGGGGAATGGATAGAACTGACTTGCGTCGCTGTCCGGCATGATGCATTCTGTTGGTAGCTGTTAAAATGACAAATAACAAATGTTGTGCTTCTGAATCTTCTGATCGCATTCTAGTGGAGCAAACTTCAGCACTCTGCTAATGAATCTTGGACCAGAAAACTGTGCCACTTTACTCCTCTTTGTGCTGCTGGAGGGTAAGATCCTGCTGCACTCTCTCCGACCAGCTGTGCTGACTGGAGTAGCGGAAGCAGTGGCAGCTGTAAGTATGCCATGTTCTCCTTTAAAGCTGAAATAACAGTATTTCTGCAGACTTTGGAGCAGCCCTTTAATTTCAGTAGGCGGCCTGTTCTATTGCTGGCCTCACATTTTCATGTTTCATTTTGCTGACTTGTACAAGGTTTTAAAAATTAGCCAGCTTTGTGAATTAATATCTCTCTCTCTCTCTCTCTCTCTCTCTCTCTCTCTCTCCCTCTCTCCCCCTCTAACTCTTTCTTTCTTTCTTTCTTTCTTTCTTTCTTTCTTTCTTTCTTTCTTTCTTTCTTTCTTCTGTTTTCAGAACTAATGTAGCACTGTCCATCTAAAACAGGGGTCAGCAAACTTTTTCAGCAGGGGGCCCAGTTCACTGTCCCTCAGACTTTGTGGGGGGGCCAGAGTATATTTTTTGGGGGGGAGAACGGATTCCTATGCCCCACAAATAACCCAGAGATGCATTTTAAATAAAAGTACACATTCTACTCATGTAAAAACACACTGATTCCCGGACCATTTGTGGGCCAGATTTAGAAGGTGATTGGGCCAGATCCGGCCCCCGGGGCTTAGTTTGCCTACCCATGACAATTGAAGAGATCAACCTACTTCTGGGGGGAAATATGCAAAGTCCTAGACAGTAGTAATTTTTCCTACTTGGATGGGGACAGCTCAGGCACAGTTGGAGAAGTAGATTGTTCAGCTTCAGTTACCTAGAGGGGAAGAATTTTATACTAGAGTAGTCTTAAGTGATTTTACAGCTTTTTGCTGCTAAGGAATGTTTAAGCATCTGAACAATCGCAGATTGTGCTTTTTTATATTTGCAAAATTGGGAGAGCTCAGGTCGTCCTGAATCCATAATTTGGAACCTTGCAAGCTGTTTGCTCATTTTTTAAAATGTTGGTGGCAATTGTTTTGAAACAAGTCTTTAGACTGGTAGAATACCACAGATGTATCCAACTGGTGCCTTTTCCATGAGCACACCAGCTTTTGATTAAATGGAGCTGTCTGGTGACAGAAGGGAGGCAGTTTGTGCCTATCCCCCCACAACTGGTCTGGAGGGTCTGTGGGAGATGGGAAGGGAATGGGCAAAAATGGCCTCTCTTCCTCTTCTGTTGATGTGTGCCTCAACTGAAATAAGAGCAGAAGGAACACCAGTTGGATTACACCATTGGAAATGTTGTTTTCAAGAGCAATTAAAAATAAATTAAATAAAATATGACATATTTTTTAACATGCATAGTGTCTAGTGATCTTGAAGGATAACACCTATGTATCATTTTTTTGGTTCTGGGTTGTTAGTTTCACCGACGTAGGTAACAGAAATGAAGAATGCAGTTGAACTCTTAGGGCTCCAAATTCCTCTTTATCCCAGTGTGCTTTTGAAAGGGGAAGATATAACTTCCTCTTTCAAGGCATATGATAGTCACTGTTTAAAAACAATTTCAAAGGCAGTTTTCATAGTATCTCTCCGTTTATAGTCTAAGCAAACTTAATGACACATAGCCCCTTATCTTTAAAAAAAAATAATGCTTAAAAAATGCATTCTCTACTTTTAAGAAACTGCGTGTTGCAAAAAAGAAGAGATAGCCATGTCTGATTTTCTCTTCATTTTCCCTCCCTCTACCTTTGCATGTCTGTAGCTCTAATATTTCTTTTATTTGTCCTGTAAATTGTGCATCTTGGCCAAACCATCTTATTTCTTACTTTCTTCAGCTCAAAGTGAATGGTGAATTACTTCTAAAATGCTATTCCTATCCATGAAGAAATCACAGGATTTTGAAAGGGGAAAATGCTTCTGTTATTTGAGCAATATGATGATGATATTTTTGAGCTATATTATTATTATTATTGTCATCATCATCATCATCATCATCACAATAATTATTCTGCCACATACATGCCAAAATGGCTTCTTGACTGTTTTTGTGCATTTGTTGATATTTGATGTCTGTTAACTGTTTTGTCTATACACCCAAACCTGCCTTGAAGCTAAATTTTCTGTTTATTGGACTTGCAGGAGCGCTGGCAATTATTAAAACAACAAATTTGGATCTCTTATATACAGTTTTGAGTTTCCTATTCTATAATGTTGCTGCTGCAGTTCTTGCTACGATGTTCCGTGTTACGAGAATGACTTGACGCTACATCACTTTTTATTTATGTTTTAATACATGGGTTTCGTTTTCGTTTTTCCTTCAGATGATTTTCCCATTTCAGTGGCAGTGTCCCTACATCCCCCTCTGTCCTTTGTCTCTGGCAACGGTGCTCAGTGCTCCCGTCCCATTCATAGTTGGAGTTGACTCCCGATACTTTGATCTGTATGACCCTCCACAAGATGTGGTTTGCATTGACTTAGATACAAACATGGTGTACATGTAAGTGGTTGTTTTTTCCCCAGTTTTTGTTTATATCCTCTGTTTTTTTGTGTATGTATGTCTCTCTGTGTTTTAAGGCATTAATGTGAATTTGAATGTATTTATTTTATCCATTCAATCCAGTGAATTGGCCTTAAAATAGATCCAAAGTCTGTTAGATTCCTGTAAGTCATTCGAGTTGAATACTAGGCCATTCTGTTTGCTTTTTGGTTTCCATCTGCTCCCTGCTGCCCCAACTGTAGCTCTAGATGCCTTTTCCTGAGTTTTGGGAGTAGTTTGGTGAATGGTGTTGAGGGAGTGAGCTGCGCTTCGTTTTTAAGAGGAGTTTTTGAAGGGAGCCTCAGAGGCCCATCTGTGTGTGGCTTCATGCAAACTGCTCTTGATCCCGGACTTACCGTATTTTTCGCTCTATAAGACGCACCCGACCATAAGACACACCTAGTTTTTAGAGGAGGAAAACAAGGGGAAATGTTGTTGAAGAGGCTTTGCACGGCTACCCCTGAAGCCAGAACAGCAAGAGGGGTTGCTGCGCAGCAATCCCTCTTGCTGTTCTGCCTTCAGCGATAGCTGCGCAGCTTGCATTCGCTCCATAAGACACACAGACATTTCTCTTTACTTTTTAGGAGGGGAAAAGTGTGTCTTATAGAGCAAAAAATACGGTAAAACAGAAAAAAAACTCAGATACAGTAGAAAGCATGTCAAAGATTAGTAACCAATGGAAAACCGAGTCTTGGCTTCCAAAAGGCAAATATTTGTTAGTGGACAGCATTGGAAGGTGTTGGACTCTCCTTCCTTGGAGGTTTTTAAGCAAAGGTTGGGTGGCCATCTGTCACAGATGCTTTAGCTGAGATTCCTACATTGCAGGGGGTTGAAAAAGATGACCTTTGGGGTCCCTTCCATCTCTACAATTCTGTGATCTCGTGGTCCAAATGTCCTGGCCTCTGCTTCTGGCTACACAGTTGTTGCTTGACCAGCAATGACATGGTGGAGCTTTGAAGGCGCAGATGTCATCGCCTGTACCACGAGCTGTTATTGACCTTCCGAGAAATGGGGAACGTGAGCCCACCAAGGCGCAGCCAGCAGAGCCAATGGTCAGAGCCAATGGGAGTAGAGTCCATTCAGATACCGTATTTTTTGCTCCATGAACGACCATAACCATAAGACGCACCTAGTTTTTAGAGGAGGAAAGGAGGAAAGCCCCGTTTTTGGGGAGATCAGCTCACAGTTGTGCAGCTTCTTTTGCAAAGGGGAAAAGCCCCTCTTTTGAGGATCAGCTCAGAGTTGTCGAGCTTACTTTGCAAAGGGGAAAAAATCCTGTTTTTATGGGGTTCAACTCACAGTTCTGCAGCTTCTTTAGGAAAGGAAAGGGAGCCGTTTCTACAATTTCCAGACAGATAATCTAAACAGCCAGTCCCATATCGTTGGGGAAACAAACAGCCTCCATCTGCAGAACATTCAACAATGGAGGCCCGGGCAAGGGGCCGGAAAGGGAGCCAGCGATCGACCACACATTCACTCCATAAGACGCACAGACATCTCCCCTTCCTTTTTAGGAGGAAAAAAGTGTGTCTTGTGGAGTGAAAAATACGGTAACTGTTTGCTCGAATGTAGTTCTAACAGCACTCGGGAGGGTAGCGTATGAGTCCTCACAATTTCTTCTCCGGGTTGGTTTTTGGGGGGGTAGCGGAAGGGAGACCACTGGGGCAGCCACTGGATGGTTTTTGGATTGGAGTGAGTTGCAAGGGGATGGGGGGAGTTCTGAGCAAACTGGGGGGATGGGGTTTGGCGAAACAGAGTGGGGGCTTTAGCATGTAGGCTGGGATGGGGGCTGAAGGAGCAGTGAAGGGATGGGTGTTTGGGCCAGATGGAAAGGGAGGGGGCTTGGTAACGGATTGGGGTAGGCAGGGTTGCAGAGTAATGGGAGCAAGAGTGCAGCCTCTAGTTGCATGTATTTGCCTGTGACTGTGCTTGACCTGGTGCAAGACCTGTGTTCAAAACGATAAAGCCACATTACACTTAGTGCTACTTTTAGTACAAATCAATGGGCTGCTTTAGATCTGACACCGAACCATGGCTTGACGTGATGAGACTGATCTAGAGCAGTCTTACCCTTGGCCTGATCCAACAGGGATCTTCTTATACAGCTCGCCCGGTAGTCCCAAAACAACACCTTGTTTTTTTCAGGACAGGAAGTCATTGGAAGCAGAAGACCTAAGCTGCTTCTCAAACACAATGCTAAACCTGTCAGTCCACAATTTTATACTGGGGAACCTGTGAACGACTCTCATATCTGGAGTTCTGTTAAAATATAGTATAGGATACAGGCCCAGAAATGGCCTCATGGGGAAGTCCAGCGGGCCAAGATTGGTTCATGGGCTGGAATTTCCACACATCTGACCTAGAGAGACAAAATTCTGCCCTCAGAAGCTGAAGGTCTTTTGCCTTGTGTCAGGGAACAGTGCAATCCTGCAAAAGGTCAAAGGCAGTTCTGAACACAAAGTGCAAATGAGCCGCAACATAATTTAAAATTAACACCACCAACACTGGGAAGAAAGTCCTTATGCGATTGTAGGGAGCCGGTGTGGTGTAGTGGTTAAGAGCGGTAGTCTTGTAATCTGGTGAACCGGGTTCAATTCCCCGCTCCTCCACATGCAGCTGCTGGGTGACCTTGGGCTAGTCACACTTCTCTGAAGTCTCTCAGCCCCATCCCCCTCTCAGCGGGATATCAAATCCAAACTCCTCCTCCTCCTCTTCTTCTTCTACTAAAACAGGGGTCGGCAAACTACAGTCCATGGGCTGGATATGGCCCGAGGGGGTCGTTAAACTGGCCACCAGCCCTTGCTGCCCGCTCGGTCAGTCCCCGCGTGAAGCTAAACTGGCGCGCTGCGCCGGTTGCTCTGCGCGGGGACTGACTTCTGGGACGCAGCCCTGGCTTCCTATTGGCTGCAGGAAGCTCTTGCAGCCAATAGGAAGCCGCAGACGCCACCTCCCCCCCCCCCCGCCATGGCTCTGAAAGCCAGTGGGGAAAGAGTGACGGGCGTGTGCGCATGCACATGGAGGTGCGCGCTCCTGTCCACGGCCGATCTGGCCCACTAGCGGAAAAGTTTGCCGACCCCGGTACTGAAATAAAGTGCAGAAGCAGAAATGGCCACTGGGGTCAGTTATTGTTGGGCTTGAGACTGGAAAATAAAACAGATAGTAGCCAAGTGATGCAATATGATATTCATTAGAATGAAATCCTCTTTTTTAAAAGGGGAACTTCCTGTGACAGTTGTCTTCCCTACAAATGGTATATATCCTGGGTTAGAAAGAAACAAATCAATAGGGTGTTGCGATAGCCAGGTGTAAATTCTTGTGAGCATTACAACTTCCCACATGGACTTGGCTCTTGCTTCGAAAGCTTTTATTTTTGGGTGTCTATCAGTGAATTTTCACGTGTTTTTTTTTAAAAATATTGGTTTTATAAAATAAATCACACAATTAACAATTTTTTTTAATATTAAAGATAAAACAAGATTCTTCCGAATCTTAGGACCTCCTTCCTCCCGTCCGTGGGTCCTTTAAATATCTTAATCAACTGTATATTATAGTTCATCCGAATTAGAGTCCTCCAAAATATCCAAAGTCTTTGTAACATTTCAAGGGTTATTCAAAACCTGCCAAAGAGTTCAAGTGTTTACAGTGTTCTTTTAAATACAACCTTTTTGTTCCATTCTCTATTGAAGTTTTGATCCTCCTGATTTCTCCAGTCAGTCTAGCCATCTCTGCGTGCCACATGTTATGTTGGTCACAGGTCATTTGCTAGAAAACCTTTTCCCCACAGTTTGCAATAAATGTTAAGTTTGACACTTGCCCGTGAAACATTAGCTCTTTCTAGAAAAATATATATCCATGTCTTTAGAGAAAACACTTATCCAAATTACAGATAAATTGTTGAGATTGCAAAACTGTTCTTTGCACCTTTTAAAACACAGTTAAAACTACTTGTGGCACACTCCTTGATCATTTTTGCAGCGAGGATCAAATTGCTTAATATTAATTGGAGCTAGATGACATTAACTAAAACATAAAGTATTATGTAAAGAAGCATACAGATCTTACATGGGTCACCGCAAAATTACCCAGGAACAGTTGCCAAGATGACCTTGCGTTGAGGAAAAGGAAAAATAGCACTTCTCAGAAAAGAAAAGCGCTGTCACAGATAAGACACTTGTCACAGATAAGCAGGTCTTGTGTGTGACTCTGGTGCTACCAACTATACCATAGTGATGGAGGCATTACTGAGTGCCAGAAAAATGTTGAATAGCTTTCATTCATCACACGGTCCTCTTCATTGTCTGACTTCAGTTGCTTTCAGAGTCTATTAACAGAAGTGACAATGAGAAGCTGTTCGTGTGCAGATATTGGGCGGGTTGTTAGGTCATTTCCCCCCTCATATTAGTTTTTGTTGCTGCTGAAGACTGCCTGCTGTTTAATTGCAGAGTTCCCCTAAATGCATATCTGTGTCCGGGAGAAGCAAGTATTCTTCTAACAGCCCTGATATCATTCTTGTAGTGTTTTCTCTCCATCTCACCCATTTCAAGAACTGAATCCAGCTGTGAATAATCTAGCCTCTATATCTGAATACATCTCTACATTTAACTGTTGGCCTTAGCAATGGTAACACATGACATTAAGTATTAATCCACAAATCCCGTATCCCCTTTTTTAAATGTCACGCACTGTGGTTTTCTTTGGTTTTCAGAGGTGCAGTTTTATTTCTCCTAAATGCTCCAAAACTTCCTCTCAAGCGCCAGAAGGAATATAAAAAGCTGAGTTTATTTTTGCCAGTCAGGTACTCGCTGATGCCCAAGCCCAGTCTTGGTCACAATCCCAAAAAGGATTATGTGCATATGTTAATGAGCTGCACACAGCCAGAATTATATTTCTGCATTTTTTATGTAGCTTCCCTTGCAGAAGACACAGGCCTCATTTTAAGCAGCAGAGAAACTGTGAAGCTCTATACTGCAGCTGTGCGTGTTTCACAAACACTAATTATTTAGATCCTGCCCTTGATCTTGCATATAAAGGAGCGGTTCTCACATTTTCATGCATAGCGTAGGCTTTGTGTGAAATGATGGCATGCTGATGAACACAACAGATTCCAGCAATTATTTCACCTTCCTTCCAGATGCAAATAGACTCCAACTCCCATCAGTCCTACCAGAATGGCCAGTGGTATGGGATGTTGGGAGTTGTGGTCCAGCAGTGTCTGGCAGACCAAAAGTTCCCCACTCCTGGATCAAATTATTTATTTTTGATTGACAGTCTGTTCCCAGTCTGCAAAAAAACATGCTTGCTTCTTTCTGACACTGGCCTTCATCTCAGAGAAATAACAGCATAGTGATTCATCGTGGTTTTGAATATTTTCAGTTCTTGCAATTATAGTAGTTTAAAGGCATATCTGAAAAATGAAAACACTTGAATCTGTTGCCATGCATGAAAATGCTCAAGACTCATTAAAATTAAAAATCCAATGAAGGTACAAAATTGTATGCCTGCCAAATTTAATTGTACCTGAGCAATTCCCTCCTTCCCCGACTGGAGGGGGAAATCAGTTAAAATGTGGAAAACCGTTTTTAAAAATGCAGACGCTGAAATAGGATAGGGAACTCCGTGTTGGATTACTGCCTAAATCAAACTTAAATAAAATTCGTGCGTTCTGGGATTAGATCCAAATTCAGTTAAGAGAGCTCTATCGCTTTTTCATGAAACCCAATAGCTGCTACCAGATGTTTCACTTCAAAAAAACAAAAGGTGCTTTGGGGTGTGGGAGCGTTATAATTTCCTTTCTTCTTGGGCATTAAGAAATGCTAGACTAAAGCAATACATTTTCCACCTTTAAACATATGTCCATTTTGATTTGTGTGTGTATGTGTGTGTTTTCTCAATCGTGTAGATCAGATGATAAGAAGAGCATGAACTGGAAGCAGCTTCCTAAGAAGCCATGCAAAAGCCTGCTCAGCACCTTAAAGAAATTGCATCCACAACTGGCATTAGGTAAACCATGGTGTAGAAGGAGAATAAAGTTGATTTAAGCAAAAGAAGATAATTATAATGGTGGTGTTATAAGGGGGGAAAACTGCTCCTTTTCCCTTTTGGGATACCCAAGAGGGCCCAGGGGTCTGAAAACTCATCCTCCCCACCACCACTTTCTGGACACAGCCCAGGAGGAAGGAGCGGAACCACTGTATAACGGTGCCCCCAGCCCCTCTAGATGGTCCAGAAGGATGTTATGGTTGGAGGTGTCAAAGGCCGCTGAGAGTTCCAGCTCTCACCTTTGTCCCTAGCCCACCGGAGATCATCGCCCAGTGCGACCAAGGCAGTTTCAGTCCCATGATGAGGCCTGAATCCCAACTGGAAGGGATCCAAATGGTCCGCATCCTCCAGACGTGCCTGGAGTTGTTCAGCAACCACCCACTCAATCATTTATCCGTTTTAGACCTCTACATAGTAGCAATTGCCCCAACATTGTCCTGTTCGCCTCTGTATAGTTCCATCCTTAATTTCATACATTGTGGCAGATTGCAATATTTAGCTGGTGATATTGTGAGGTTGAGCTAGTTATCGCAGTGTTGAAAACCAGATATCGCTTAGCCCTTACACTAATTTGTGATATATTGTCAGCTCAAATACGATGAAACAATTATCACAATGTGAACTTCAAACCGATTTTGGACGATATATCAATATAGTGATACCTCAGTTTTTGAACGTCTCCATTGACGAACATTTCGAACACACCTCGGAAGTCGAACATGTCACGCGGTTCTGCTGAGTGCAAGGTCCTGAGGCCTAGCTGTCGGCTATTGAGTTTTCGGGTTTCGAACATTTCAGAACTCAGAACGGTCTTCCGGAACGGATTACATTAAAAAACCGAGGTTCTACTGTTTATCGCCCAGCCCTACCAGAGACTAGCTTCCCTTTATTTGTGAGCCAGGATGTGTGGTTTAGTTGGAAGTTGATGCTTATTCCTAGGAGGAAACAAACCATGGGCTCTGGTTTGTGTGGAAGTGAAACCAGTCTGGTTTGTTTTCTCCCTGGTGCCAACAGCAGGAACAAAGCAGGACGATATGAGTAGCATGCAAAAACATGCTGGTAACGATATTATTTTTTAAAACTATGCTTTGATGTGAAGTGTGAACTCGGCTGGTAATATAGAAGGGGTTAAATTATAGAAGGGGTTAAATTCCTACTAGGACGTGGGTGGCGCTGTGGGTTAAACCACAGATCCTAGGACTTGCCGATCAGAAGGTCGGCGGTTCGAATCCCCGCGACGGGGTGAGCTCCCGTTGCTCGGTCCCTGCTCCTACCAACCTAGCAGTTCAACAGCACGTCAAAGTGCAAGTAGATAAATAGGTACCACTCCAGCGGGAAGGTAAACGGTGTTTCCGTGCGCTGCTCTGGTTCGCCAGAAGAGGCTTAGTCCTGCTGGCCACATGACCCAGAAGCTGTATGCCGGCTCCTTCAGCCAATAAAGCGAGATGAGCACCGCAACCCCAGAGTTGGTCATGA
This sequence comes from Podarcis liolepis, assembly GCF_965112155.1. Taxonomy (NCBI): domain Eukaryota; kingdom Metazoa; phylum Chordata; class Lepidosauria; order Squamata; family Lacertidae; genus Podarcis; species Podarcis liolepis. The sequence continues at coordinate 15,110,928 of NC_139571.1, read as the reverse complement.
CTTGACCTAATGGTCAGGGGTCCCTTTACCTTTTACCTAAATTACTACTGCACGTGTACTTACCCTGCAGAATCAGTAGGGGAACTTCTTATCTTCCTCTTTTTGTCCTCTTCTTGGTTCTTATCAAGAGCTGTTGTTTCTATCTGCGGAAAAACTGCTTGCTTCCACACACATGGAAAAAAGCCATGGTGCGTTTCAGCTAAAACTCTTCTTTGCACACATCACATTTTCCCGTGACGGGTAGAAAGTGCCAGGGTGGTGATTGCAAAGGAGATTTCCTTTGCTGTGTGTTTAGGAAAGACAAACACATTTTGCTGTTTACTGAAGGCTATATTTTTAATGCACAGTGCCAAGCATAATGCTAGTTTCAGTAACCTCACTGACTTAGCATACACTTTTATTTCAGCTTTCACAGATCTGCTGATAAAGGGGTATGACATAATAGCTTGAAGCTAAGATGTTACTGCGAATGGTAGAGTTGAAAGTCAAAGCCCATAGAGGTTTTAGGTTCCAAACGCTGTAAATTGCACTCATTCTTAATTCGCCTCTGTGTAAGCATTCCTTGATGGTTAGCCTTTTTAATATTTAAATAAACCACACCCGTGGAGCTGGAAAAAAAACCCCTTTAATTCAGCTTTCCTCCTTCCAACCTCTACCCCAGTTCACAGAAAGACACAAGAAGGCTCTGCGGTCGAGATGACCCCTATAGAGGCAGATTTCTCGTGGCACAAAAAGAACACGCAATTCGAAACTGAGATCCAGGAAGCCTTTCTACGCTTCATGGCATCTATTTTAAAAGGGTACAGGACGTTTCTTAAACCGATCACCCAGGCACCTTCGAATAAAGCTACTGCTACAGATTCCTTGTTTGACAATCAAGGTGAGTTTTGAGAAGAACCTGGGCACTGGTTGAAATGAAATGCTAGCAATAGTAACAGGGCCACTCTCAGCTTGTGTCTCGCAGACGTCCTCTGTATATCCACAGGGCTGCACTTTGCATGTTATTGGACTTCAGAGTTGGAGAGCAGTAGAGTTCCAGAGTGTGCTGGAATCTTCTTGCACAAGCCCTGTTGAAATTAATGGGAAAGCCTATTTATGTTTGTAGGTTTCTCAAATGCACCAAGCCTAGAATATATAAATATCATCTGTTACGGTTACATGAGCACTCAAGGTTTGAATTTTAAGGGTTCCCACCTTGCCCCCTCCCCACTTCCCGGAGCTTATTGTCCTCAGTTTATTTTGTCAGAATTGCAATTTTTTAGAAAATACTCATTTTCATTGTGGCAACAGAAAACCGACAGCACAAAAATGCTGTTGTCGTAGAAGCTTCTCAAAGGAAATGGGCAGGTTAAATTTGGATAAGATTACTAGGCAATTCATCTTTCTCCTTCTGGTTTTGGTTCTGTTTTCCCCTCTCCCCCCCCCACCAAGAAGACAGGATTTGTAAGCAGAGAGACAAAGGGAAGGCTTTCCCCATTTGCCTCCCTCCTTGCAGAGAAATGTATTGAGGTCAATTTGGAAGAGTCAAAATGGCCTCAGGATTGCTCTCCTGTACTATTTCAGACACGTGGTTCATATACTTATGTATGTGTTTGCCTTGTACGTTTATGAACATTTATTTTATATTGGGACCTTAGAATTCTTACAACACAGGCTTGGTGCCTGTGTTCAGGATATCTCATACTCTCTTATTTTCCTAGGAATGTTAAGATCTCCAAGCGTGCTTAACTCTTTGTTCATGTGTGTTTTGTTTCCTATGCTGTAGTTGGTCTTGCTTTGTTTAACTTCTGGGGTTCCTGTGGGTTGCTTTTTTATAGTTTTTAACTTTTGACCGTTAACCACCTGGAGGACATTATTAACTGGGTGGCATATAATGATATAAAGAAATATGAGCGGAAAATACTTAGAATATAATGGGGAAATGGCAAGTTGCTAAAGTAAGAAGCTCAGTATGCAAATAAAGTTAATTGTGAACCTTTTATCTCTAGCAAATTGTCTTGTTTCTTAACTAGGGTTTTTAAAAAGTAGGGATCGTGCCTACACAAAATTCTACACGGTTTTAACAAAGACGCAGATATTTAGCAGCTTCATTGTAGAATGCAGTTTTGTGAGTGACAAAGATACTGGACTGGCATTCTTTGACGACTGCGTAGAAAAGGTAAAACTTCTTTCTCTTTTTTGTCTAACTAAATGTGATAGTCAAAATAAAAAAATTCCTTCCAGTAGCACCTTAAAGACCAACTAAGTTAGTTCTTGGTATGAGCTTTCGTGTGCATGCACACTTCTTCAGATACCTTCAGGTCTTTAAGGTGCTACTGGAAGGATTTTTTTTATTTTGACTATGGCAGACCAACACGGCTACCTATCTATAAATGTGATAGTGTTAGGCTTTTGATTCTCTTTGCTAAATGCTCCTGAGCAGGGGTCAGCAAACTTTTTCAGCAGGGGGCCGGTCCACTGTCCCTCAGACCTTGTGGGGTTACAGGGAACCAGGCAGAGGGCCTTCTCGGTAGTGGCACCCGCCCTGTGGAACGCCCTTCCACCAGATGTCAAAGAGAACAACAACTACCAGACTTTTAGAATACATCTGAAGGCAGCCCTGTTTAGGGAAGTTTTTAATGTTTGATGTATTACGGTATTTTAATATTTTGTTGGAAGCCGCCCAGAGTGGCTGGGGAAGCCCAGCCAGATGGGTGGGGTATAAATAATAAATTATTATTATTATTAGTGGCCGGACTATATTTTGAAAAAATAATAATGAACAAATTCCTATGCCCCACAAATAACCCAGAGATGCATTTTAAATCAAAGGACACATTCTACTCATGTAAAAACACGCTGATTCCTGGACCATTTGCAGGCCAGATTTAGAAGGCGATTGGGCTGGATCCGGCCCCCAGGTCTTAGTTTGCCTACCCATGCTCTTGAGTCTCTCCTTTGATGTGTCAGGAATGGAATTTCACCTCCTGAAACAGCTTGAGTTGAGTTGCTTATTGTAGTTTTATACAGGGAATGTGTGTGGCTAAATAGCAGCGCAGCATCTACATATATCAGCCTTAATGGAGAAGCCCATGTGGTAGAATGGACTTGGCAATAATTGTAGTCATGTGGATATAGAGCTCTTGGAGCTTGTTTTGAATGGCACATCTCTAGCTCAAACTCTCTTTTATAATGGGCCTGTGTGATTTGTCTCTCACTCAGTTTTCTAGTCCAGGCTAGAAGATCCCATTGGTACATGAATCTCCCGTACACTGAAATGTATGCCTACTTCTCCTTTGGGAACTTTCTGTGTTTAAATTCCAATAGCAGCTTTTCTTAGGCAGAGTATGGGGAAAAAATACTATACTAAGTTTTGGAGTTTTTAATATATGCTTTTCTAATTTTTATCGCGTTTTCTAGCTTTTTCCAGAGAAAGGATCAGAAAAAGGAGAAAAGGTATTTATTTACTTCCTATAGGAACATTTTAAGAGTTTTCTTGTATTTCGCATGTCTGGACAATATCGTGGGAATGGGATTCGTGGTTGTTTAATTATATGCCTTAGAATTTTTGATAGGCCAGCACAGAGCATATGATAGCTGCAAGATGTGTGTCTTGTAAACTGGCCATGCATTGATTTTTTTCATTGGACATTTTTGTAACTTGCCCTGGGGCCATTTGGTGAGGGACAGGCAATAAGCACAATCAATCAATCAATCAATCAATCAATAGACAGACAGACAGACAGACAGACAGACAGACTTGGCATTTGTCTATACATTTTTTCATAGTACTGCTACCTGTACTTAGAGATGCAAGGCAAGGCATTAAACTTGCATCATCACGTGCAATGTCAATACAATGTATTTGCAGGTTGATACGGATTCCACAGAGGATACCCGATTGATTGAACTGGATGAGTCACAGAAGAGTGAACACACGGTCTTTATCATGCCACCTGAGCCTCCCCCTGATGACGGACAGGATAGGCTACCTAAATACAGGTAAGGCAGCCTGGATACATTTTTGTCTTCATCCTATTTATAAAGATTTTTCCGGCACACTTCAACCTTTTATATTAGCCTTCCTGCTTTAAAAATTACATTGCTACCTTGGTCTTCGTCTGTTCTGAATTCTGATAATGTTGCATCAATAGTCGTTGGCGTTTCTTGCTTTTTTTCTACCCAGTTTCATTAACAATGAATTAAGTTCTTAACCTGAGGTACCACTGTAATTAAAATGCTAATGACATATTTGATCTTATTGGTAGAGTCCCCACCTGCCCCAAAGCAGTTTTACTAATCACTGTGGTATATTTTCAAGTATAATTTTATACCTTGCATTTAACATTCAGCTGCATTCATCCCTCTGTATTTCTAGGAGTGGTACCTCAGATTACAAACGCTTCGGGTTACAAACTCCGCTAACCTGGAGTAGTACCTTCGGGTTACGAACTTTGCCCCAGGATGAGAACGGAAATCGCGTGCCGGCAGCAGCAGTGGGAGGCCCCATTAGTGAAATCACGCCTCAGGTTAAGAACGGTTTCGGGTTAAGAATGGATCTCCGGAACGAATTAAGTTTGTAACCCGAGGTACCACTGTATGGCTAAAATCCACCGTGCACAATTCTTGGTTGGAAGTTGTCGAAGTGGTGTCTTATGCTAAATATATTGTGCTTCAACAAACAAACAGGCTTGGCTCACACCTTTTGAACTTGTCTCTTTCAGCTATAAAACCTTCCCCAGGCTAGACTTGAAGCTTTTTGACAGACCACAAGAGCTCAAGCTTTCCTTCAGCAGGCACTCTACCGGAGGAAACATTTCCAATAGTCCAGCACTTATGGCAAAGAGGACAAAGCAGGTCAGGTTTTTATTTAAAAGCAATGTAGTAGATTATATAAGAGGAAGCATATATTTTATGTAAGCAACTGAGAGATGTTTTTTAAAAAATAATTGATATATAAGTCTTGTGAAATAAAATAAATATGTAACTCTGAGAATAGCTGAATGTTCAGCTCTGAATATTTGAAGCAGAGCTAAAACCCTGGGAAAAGCCATAATTTCAGAACTGCTTTCTGTCTTTCACACTACATGTTGTTAAAGGATTGTGAGATGTGACGTTCTGACTGATCACTGTGATTTCCCCCCCTTTTGTTTTGCTTTACTTTTCTGTAGGAGATAAAAGCAGCTCATAAGCTTGCCAAGAAATACTACGCAAATGCTTCCCAGTGGGCCAAGTGTCTCTTCAGCCATTGCTACAGCTTATGGTTCATTTGTCTCCCAGCTTATGTTAGGGTTTCCCACCCCAAAGTCAGAGCCCTGCAGCAGGCATATGACGTTCTTATTAAAATGAGGAAAACTGATGTGGAACCACTAGATGAAGTAAGTTAAACAAAAACATATACCACATAAAGAGATCCAAATGCATTTTTAATCTTTGCTTGATGTTTGTATTGTAGAACTGTTTTGTTTTTGGTTTTTTACCAGAAATTTCAAGCTTCCTTAGTTTTGGATTAAATGAACTTCAGATATTTCCTATTTTTCTCTGAATACAGAAATCAGATATGGTCTGACTCTAGAAATCCATTTAGTGACTTGAAATCTTGCTATCTTACTCTGCCAGTGTAACTGCTCAGAGGAAGAAAATGTGGTGAATTCTGTCAGTTATTAGCAGCACTTCAGATCTTTTTAATCACAGCAATGGCCTTAACACCCATCATTCCTGGGTGGTGCCGTTTCTGAGTTAGCCTTGGAAGAAGAGAACTATGATGTGTTCTCTGTATACAACCCCTTCCTCTCTAAATGTGGGAAAGTAGTTTCGGCAAACTCTAGTTGTCTTCCCTCTGAGAATAACATTTGCCTCGCTCCACAGTCAAGCACACATACTCAGGAATATGTATTTCTTTCACCGGACCCTCCTGTAATTTTGTAAAAAGTCCAATTGCTCAAAACTTTCTTCTTACAATTCACCTATAAAAATATAAATTAATGGTTAGATGAGAAAGTGAAGTTTCCCCGGGGAGAAAAGCATGAAAAAAGATGGCAGTGAGGCAGAAAAGGGAAATTATTTTGGACAGGTCAGCTTAAACCATCTGCAAACTTTAAAAGCTTATTCTGAAACTATTTGTCTCCTCTTCCACTTGAACTGTAATGGGGAATGTAATAATCTTGGCTCTAACATATCGTCACACTCGATTCCTTTAGTGAGTTCAGGGAAGTTTTAATATGTGACATTTTAATGTATTTTTAATCTTTGTTGGAAGCCGCCCAGAGTAGCTGGGGAAACCCAGCCAGATGGGCGGGGTACAAATAGATTATTATTATTATTATTATTATTATTATTATTATTATTATTATTATTATGTGAGTTTCCTCCTCTAAACCTTGCCTCAACCAAATTTAGATAGGGAAAAATAAAGAACGTATTTCCATGCAGATGCAGGTGAAACCCTTAGGTGTCAAGTTTGGAATTAATGAGAAAAGTATAATATTGACTTAGCGCCACCAGAATAATCTTCCAAAACTTGGCATAAGTAACTGAAAATCCACCTAGCTGTCACATCAGGTTTGGCACAGGAATAAGGAAGAATGTGACTTTTGTTTGGGGTGGCATGTATGGGTGGTGAGGGGAATTTCGGGCCCAACCCCTCATTATTAGCTTGGCTTATTATTGGTATTATCATTCCCCCCCCCACCTCCTCCCTGCCTTTTCTTTCCTCACTCTGAGAAAGGGCTAAGGGGATCCTTCTTCAGAGTGAGAACTATATATGAGAGGGCCTGTGCCGTACCAGCTTGGAGATCTGTTTTAAACTTAAAATTCATTTTTGAAAGTTTCTTTTAAAAACTATAAACCTTCCTTCCGGCTCCGCTGCTGTCAACCAACCCTCTCCAATGGGACCTTGGTTGTCGAACGCCGCAAACCCGGAAGCAAGTGTTCTGGTTTGCAAACTTTTTTTTGGAAGCCGAACGTCTGACGTGGCTTCCACGGCTTCTGGTTGAGTGCAGGGGGGGAAAGGAGATTTGGGGAGGGAGAGCGAGAGGAAGGAAGGGAGAAAGAGAGAAAAATAGGTGAAGGGGTTAATTGAAATTATTAAAGATTGGTAAAGGATTTAAGAGATTTAAATTTTTATAAAGATTCTATAAGGAAAGCAGAAAGCAGCAAGAAATATCAAGTAAAAGTATCGGAGAGGAGATCAGCGTAAATGAAAACATGAGACTTGTGGTTTTGTTACATATGATTTTATTTTTGAGTTGTCTGCTTATTTTGGAGTTGTTTGCTGTAAAGAATGTATATTATGTGAGTAAAATAATAAAGGATTAAAATAAAAGAAAAAAGAAAAAGAAAGAGAAAAATAAAATTCAGAAAGTAAAGGACTTCCAGTTCTTCGTCTGCCTGCTCTATATAAACAATATTCACTTCATCCACTCCAATATAACACCGAACAAAGCCACTTTCTGTGAACAAATGTGATCTTCAACCCTGAAGTCCAAATGTCATTATTTCATTTTCTTTTTCGTGCAGAAAATCATAGAGGAAGCCTTTTTATCTTTTGCAGGTAGTCACATCTGGCGCCGAAGTTCCTTCTAACAATATGAACTTTTCCATCTTTTACCAGGTGTGCTATAGGGTTGTGATGCTGCTCTGTGGACTTTGGGGCCATCCTGTTCTGGCTGTGAGGGCCCTCTTTGAAATGAAAATTGCTGGCATAGCACCCAATGCCATCACATATGGGTACTACAACAAGGTAAGCAAGCAATGGGGTGAGCGGTTGGGGGAGACCACCATCAAGGAAGCCCTTACACACCGTGTAGATTCCTCTTATTCTGGGTGATGACCTTGAGGAACCTTCCTGTTTAGGCCTGTTGTTGTTGTTTAGTCGTTTAGTCATGTCCGACTCTTCGTGACCCCATGGACCAGAGCACGCCAGGCACTCCTGTCTTCCACTGCCTCCTGCAGTTTGGTCAAACTCATGCTGGTAGCTTCGAGAACACTGTCCAACCATCTCACCCTCTGTTGTCCCCTTCTCCTTGTGCCCTCCATCTTTCCCAACATCAGGGTCTTTTCCAGGGAGTCTTCTCTTCTCATGAGGTGGCCAAAGTACTGGAGCCTCAGCTTCACGATCTGTCCTTCCAGTGAGCACTCAGGGCTGATTTCCTTCAGAATGGATAGGTTTGATCTTCTTGCAGTCCATGGGACTCTCAAGAGTCTTCTCCAGCACCATAATTCAAAAGCATCAATTCTTCGGTGATCAGCCTTCTTTATGGTCCAGCTTTCACTTTATTTAGGGCCAATTCTGAAAGAATGGTACGTGCTCATCGTATTTTGAAAGGAATCCCTTGAGCCACCTATCTGTTGCAACTGGTAATGGATCTCACTTCTTCATCAGTCGAATCTGTTGGATATTTTTCAGGGCATTGTCCCATAAATGTTAAAATTCCAGCAGCTCTCAGGTTTAGTTGTTAGTGAGATTGTTTCAAAGGGGGGAACCCCAGAGCACAGCTTTGGTGCAATATAGCATTGTATAGGAGGGTGGGAATGCTTAATGCATTGAGTATTGGGCTGTGGGCGAGGTCGTTAAGGAAGCGAGGTCGTTAAGAAAGAGGTTAAAAAGAGAGGGAGCAAGTACACAGCCCTGCTTTACTCCTCGGTTTATGATGACAGGATCTGTCATTTCATTCCCTGATGTTCTTATACGGCAGGTGTTCTTTGTATAAAGCTTTTTGATCAAGTAGAGTAATCTGGGTTCTAGGCCCATTGTCTCCAATTTGGTCCATAACAGCCCCCTGTCAACAGTGTCAGAAACAGCCTTAATATCTAGGAAGGCCACATAGAGATGTTCTGCCACTGGGGAAGTGGTAATTCTGTATTGATTTGTTTTGGATGTTTGTATGTGTTGCCACATATGGGACGCGGGTGGTGCTGTGGGTTAAACCACAGAGAAGGTCGGCGGTTCGAATCCCCGTGGCGGGGTGAGCTCCTGTTGCTTGGTCCCTTCTCCTGCCAACCTAGCAGTTCAAAAGCACGTCAAAGTGCAAGTAGATAAATAGGTACCGCTCTGGCGGGAAGGTAAACGGCGTTTCTGTGTGCTGCTCTGGTTCGCCAGAAGTGGCTTAGTCATCCTGGCCACATGACCTGGAAGCTCTACGCCGGCTCCCTCAGCCAGTAAAGTGAGATGAGCGCCGTAACCCCAGAGTCGGCCACGACTGGACCTAATGGTCAGGGGTCCCTTTACCTTTACCTTTATGTGATGCGAATAAAAGGTTTGATGATGAATATAGCATTGTCCCTGAGATTGCAGTAGATAAATGTGAGTTATTTGAGTTTGTTAGAGCATTTTGACCACGGGAAACATTTGCTTAATCATCTCACTTTTCCAGGCAGTTTTGGAGAGCCCGTGGCCCAGCAGCAATCGCAGTGGTATATTTCTCTGGACGAAGTTGCGAAATGTGGTGCACAGCATGGCACAATTTAGGCAATGTCTCAGAAAGTCAACACAGTGTTCGCAGGCTATTTCAATACCAGGTAATCCTACAGACCAGCTTCTGCAGAATCTGGGCATAAAGAGCTCTCTCGTTGGCTTTAAGGTAGCATCAGGGGATTTCATCAAAGATCCATGTAACATAATTTGAGAAGCATCAAGCTGTATCTTGTCGGAAAGAGAGTGGGAAAAAGGCACCTTTCCCCACCCCTTGTGAGACTACCCACAGGTATTCAGATTCTGGACAATGGTTTGTCAAGAAACAAGTTGGGAAGTTTTTGCTTCTGTTTCTGATTAATAACAGCTTTCCATGTCCTCCGAACCTGGGCAATTTGTGGTTAATTTCAATTCCGGGTGTTAGAGCAAGACCATTTCAGCTTTTTTTCATTAACCAAAAATAAGATGATCCACAGTTTATGATGTGATGGCATTGCTAGAGATTTTGATTCCCGATTTTTTTAAAATTTACATATGCCTTATACGTATATAATTGTGTTTTCTCTTATTTTTGTGAAATCGCTCAAGGGCGTTTTATGGGCGAGCGATTCATAAAAGGACTGTGGTACCTCGGTTTTAGAACGTAATCTGTTCCGGAAGACCGTTCGACTTCTGAAAAGCTCGAAAACCGAAAGCGGAAGCCTCAATTCAATAGGGGAACTCTAAACGGAAGCCACGTAGCACGTTCGGCTTCCGAAAATCGTTGGAAAACCAAAGCAGTTACTTCCGAGTTTTCGGTGTTTGGGTTCCAAAATGTTTGTCAACAGAGACGTTCAAGAACCGAGGTTCCACTGTAATTAAATGCGTGCTAAAAGAAAGCGATAGGGACGCGGGTGGCGCTGTGAGTTAAACCACACAGCCTAGGACTTGCTGATCAGAAGGTCGGTGGTTCGCATCCCCGCGACGGGGTGAGCTCCCGTTGCAAGCTCCTGCCAACCTAGCAGTTCAAAAGCACGTCAAAGTGCAAGTAGATAAATAGGTGCTGCTCCGGCGGGAAGGTAAACGGCATTTCCGTGTGCTGCTCTGGTTTGCCAGTCATGCTAGCCACATGACCCAGAAGCTGTACGCCGGCTCCCTCGGCCAGTAAAGCGAGATGAGCGCCGCAACCCCAGAGTCAGCCACGATTGGACCTAATGGTCAGGGGTCCCTTTACCCTTTACTTAAAAGAAAGTGAATACGAAACTGAAACGATCTCTTTGCTGCTGCACTGGAGGGATGGAGGAGGAGAGAGTTATTCTTGATGGTCCAGTGCAGGCTTCGTCAACCTTGGCCCTCCAGATGTTTTGAGACTACAATTCCCATCATATCTGGCCACTGGTCCTGCTAGCTAGGGATCATGGGAGTTGTAGGCCAAAAACATCTGGAGGGCCAAGGTTGAGGAATCCTGGTCTAGCGCTTTCTCTGAATGCAGCTAGCCGCTGTCTCTCTTCTTTTTTAAAATGTTCATGTCTTTTGTATCTAATTCACTGTTGTTCCTGTCTTCAGCTCCTCAGATGCACACGGGTGGAAGTGATGGGGACACGGTGAGCCATGATAGTGTGACTAGTTCTAATGATGCTAACAGTGGGGAGCACACCTTCTTCGTCAGAGACTTAGTCAGGCTTGATTCCATTGCTAATCACTCTAGCACAGGTACTAGATACGTTGGGTTTCACTAACTGGACACCCTCCTCCTGGTACAGTGGTTCCCAATTGGTGGTCCGTGGACCCCAGAGGGGTCCGTGCGACCCAACCGGGGGGGGGGGGTCCGCGGCACCATGCACATAACAAAAACTACCATAGAGGTATCAACATTTTCAAAAGCGGGGGTCCTACTTTTGGCTTTTGAAAAACGGGGGGTCTGCAGTCCTTAGCTCATTGGGAACCACTGTCCTAATACATTGCTGACTTGAATTTCCCTTGCGTCGTTCTCTCTGTTTGCAAGAAATTGTGTACTGTGAAATTTTGAGAGTTGAACAGCCGAATCCATCAGGACATAGTTCACGGGGTCATCATCAGGAAACGAACGGCATGTGTCAATCACAGGGTTCAGGCATAGAAGTATCTCACTGGTGTTGTTCCACATCTCATGATGTGGGTCCTAAAGGAAGAATAACTGGGGACAATATTAATGGGAAAGGGGGGGGGGGACATGACACAGTGCTGTTGATTAATAATAAGGAAATGTAGCTTTGTGTCAGCTTGGAACTTGAATTCGCCCACCCTAGAGCAATTTAGTCTTCAGAAGCCAGTGGATAAGGCAAATTCTTGTACATACATGTAATCTGTTGATAAGAATAGAGCATGCTTGGCAAACAGCCTGTTGGCAGGAAAAGCATTGTGTTATATGTATATAAAAATGTGTATTTGAACTTGGCTTACGTTTCGGGGAGGGAAAAGGGGAAATTGCTAAGAAGCAGCTGAATACTCAATGTGGAATATAGTGTTTCAGCCAAAGCAGCAATAACTTGCATCAGGTAGAAACTGTAGATTGTAACCAACATTTGGTGGCCAGATACGAATGTGCATTTAGGGTTTTCTTTGGTTTTTGCTTAGCTCTCTGTTGTGTATTTTTATAAATACTCCTTAAATGTTTTCTTCCCCCTCTCACTCAGCCTTTCAAATGATATATGTTATGCATTTTAAATAAAGACAAAACTGAAGGCATTGCCACACACAGATCTTCCTCATAGCCTGTCCATGTTTTTCCTCTTCTCTCACTTTCTGGACTAAACTTTCTGACATCTTTCCTTTTTAAAGCATTTTGAGTCTCTCTTTCCTGTGTAGATGGCCTGGCTGTTTTTGCCTTGTAGAACGACTAAACATTCCTTCTCTCTGATCTCTCTTGCTCTGCTTCTTGCTCTGTGCTGTCCCTTGGTGCCGCATTTGTCCTTGGTGTGGGGTGCAGACTTGCATGGCGCGAAGCCTTGGAGGCAAATGTGCACTAATTCTGCCTTTGAATGTTAACCACTCCAGGTAAATTTTCCCATTTATTAATGGGGTTCTTTTGTCACTTGATGCGCAAGGAGTAGTTAGAGGGTTTTTTTCTCCTTAACCTGATATTGTAAACAATGACCAGTTGGTGTGACACACTTACTTGTAAGAACGAAGTTAGGCGCTTTCCATTAATCAGTTAATTGCAGCTTGGGCACAATGCCAGGAAGCGCCCCTGGCAAAAAGCAAAAACACAGATCCCCTTTGCCGTTAAGCAAGCTATCCTGTAAGGAGAGGTGCTGCAGAACTTCTGTTTGGTACTTGGCACAAATTCATGTTGCATGCATTTCTGCTTCTGACCATCTTCGTGCACCTAATGGACTTAACGAGGGGGCTATAGCAGAGAGATACTGGGTTTTCTTAGGCTCTGTGACCGTTGGGCAGCTGCTGGGATTGGCAGCCACTGAGATCCCTCATTCTGCTGACCCTGAAAGGAAGATCAGCAGCACGATTGAGAAGCTGGGGGTTTCTGTGCTGCAAGAGGCCTAGACCCCAAGGCACAGCAGAGGTCTGACCGGTCAATTCAGTAGGATTGTGGCCCTGTATATGTGTAACGGGCAAGTAGCTAACAGCAGTGGGCTAACTAGCTTCTATCCCAGAGAAGAGCAGACTAATGCATATTATTGTGGGGTATGTGGTCAGTGCTGTTTTTCTAGAAAAAGGTGCTGGAACTCACCATGAACATCTCCCTTGTTCTCTTATAATGGTGGCGCTGTGGTCTAAACCACTGAGCCTCTTGGGCTTGCCGATTGGAAGGTCGGCAGTTTGAATCCCCACAACGGGCTGAGCTCCCATTGCTCTGTCCCAGCTCCTGCCAACCTAGCAGTTCGAAAGCACAACAGTGCAAGTAGATAAATAGGTACCGCTGTGGCGGGAAGGTAAACGGTGCTTCCGTGTGCTCTGGCACTCGTCACGGTGTCCCATTGCGCCAGAAGCAGTTTAGTCCTGCTGGCCACATGACCCGAAAAGCTGTTTGCAGACAGACACTGGCTCCCTCAGCCTGAAAGCGAGATGAGCGCCGGAACCCCATAGTCGCCTTTGATTGGACTTAACCATCCAGGGGTCCTTTTTACCTTATAATGGCCGTAGGAATGGTCCTTATTCCTCTGGGGAGAGTTACCATTTGTCAGCTTCAATAACGTCCTGCTGAAAATTTGCTCTGCAGATCAAACAAACCTTTTCATTCTGTTTCTGCTGCTGCTCTTTCCCCTTCGCACTCCAAATATTATGTGAGGGTAATTTTTGTGTGCAAGGCACCGAGTCTCTCTCCCCCCCCCCCCCCCGTAGTGTAAAACATCAAATGTGGGCTTGCCGATTGGGAAATAATTTGCTAGAAGGTCTGTTGCATTTTTCCTCCCTTCAGGTGCTCAGTCCGATCAGGGTTACGGTTCTAAAGATGAACTTGTAAAGGATGATGCAGACAGTCTTCATACAACAGATACGCTTGTAGAAAAAGCGCTTGTTGCCAAAGGCGACGACTTAATTGGAGGTATGGCGTTGACAATTTTATTCGTTTCAGTGGTGCTTTATTAAGTAAAGCAAACAGACCTTGTGTGTTTTTGATCTTGCTAGGGAAAGCACATGTTCAGTACAGTGGTGCCTCGCAAGACGAAATTAATCTGTTCCGCGAGTCTCTTCGTCTAGCGGTTTTTTCGTCTTGCGAAGCAACCCTATTAGCGGCTTAGCGGCTATTAAAGGCTTAGCGGATTAGCGGCTAAAAGGCTATTAGCGGCTTAGCGGCTTAGAAAAAAGGGGGGGAGCGGAAAAAATCGGAACACTCGCAAGACGTTTTCGTCTTGCAAAGCAAGCCCATAGGGAAAATCGTCTTGCGAAGCAGCTCAAAAACGGAAAACCCTTTCGTCTAGCGAGTTTTCCGTCTTGCGAGGCATTCGTCTTGCGGGGCACCACTGTATGTTTACAGCCTCCACCTGAATCTTTCAGAATAAAAGGGTTGGAGAAACAAACAATTAATAAAGCACAGCTAGAGTTCGCTAGGCTGTGCTTTTTAATAGCAGTACAGTGGTACCTCAGGTTAAGTACTTAATTCGTTCCGGAGGTCCGTTCTAAACCTGAAACTGTTCTTAACCTGAAGCACCACTTTAGCTAATGGGGCCTCCCACTGCTGCCGCGCCAACGGAGCACAATTTCTGTTCTCATCCTGAAGCAAAGTTCTTAACCTGAAGTACTATTTCTGGGTTAGCGGAGTCTTTAACCTGAAGCGTCTGTAACCCGAGGTACCACTGTACATAGCCAGGAGAAGTCCAGCTGATTTGAGCCTTCTCTTTCATTGTTGACGCTCTCTGTGCAACGTAGCTGTCGGAGACCTGAGAGCTGGGAATTTCAGGGCAGAAAGGAGCATAGGGGAAAGTGCTCACTCTTGCCACTGCTCACTCACCTGGAGGGGATGGGGAAACAGGTAGCAACAACAAGGAGAAGCAGCAGGGGCTGGGGGTGGGTGAGTTTGGCAGTGGGTCCGCTTGCTGGAATGTGGGCTGAGGTCGGTACCCAGAGCTGCTAGTCCTGACTGAGCGACTACCAACAATCTGTCTGCTATGTGAAATACTGAGGGTGAGGATGCTTAGCAAGTACATGTCCTAAATTGTGGAACACCCTCTCCATAGAGCTCTTGCATCTCCTCCTTATCGCTGGCCTTTTTAGTCTGCAGCCAAAAGTTGGCTTTTCAGGGAAATCTTTGGGCTGTTTTAGGGTGCTGTCATCAATTTCATTTGCAGCCACTATTCCCTGCCCCCCTTGTTTAAAATGTTACCTTTTGTGTGAGAGAGTGTATGGAATTAAACTCTGTTTTGTTTGATTAAAGTTACGCACCGCTTGGTTGTAAAAAACAAAACACCTCAAAGTGGTTTAAATTTAAATATTTGGCTAACTGTAAGTGCCGGAAAAGTATTGGCCTGGCCTAAAATCCATTTTATAAAATGGTAGAAATGATACTTCTTTGCTGCAATGCACTGGTTTTGAGCTTCTGTTTTACTGGCAGAGCATTTAACTCTTTGCCCTCTCTCCCTTCCCTTTTGAAGAATTTTGTGTTGCCGGTGAGTCTGTTGAAAAGCCACATCATCATGCGGAACCACACAGTCCGGTTGAAGTATCTTTGCACCCGTCAAGCAGCATCGTCAAGATTCCCTCTTGTGTTTTTGATAGCACCGGCAGGAAGAGCAGCAGCGGTGAGTTAGTGAACACACTTTGGTTATTGTAGCTATAAAACGGATGGCCAGTTAGGCAAGCCTGATCCTGCCCAAGAAAACGTCTTTGATGTGTCAGGTGCTGGAATGTGTATAGGAACAATAAAGACCAGCGCTTGTGAGCATATTCAGAATGCCTTTTCTCTCGCTGAGATGTTTCGCCAGACATCTGGGATTTCCTGCAGTGGAGGAGGGAGAGAAATAAATCTCTAGCAACTTTTGTACAGAATTAAGCCCAGCATTAAAAAATACTAGTTTGTCAGGTAGGTCCCTTCTGAATTTTCCAGTAGCCTTAGCCAGCAAGAGGTTTAGGACTGTAGCTGTTTTTATTTTAAAAGTAAAGTGTCCAACTTTAATATGCTTCTTGGAAAAGCATGTTGAATGTAACGTGTAGTTTTGCCTGCCAGCTCATCAAATTATTTTGCTTTTATGTTTTTTGTGGTTCCTCTTTTGTATTCTCCTGTACTTTTCATGCATTTTGCATTCACCATTTTTGCATTTCCTGGATCGATGCATCGTTTTATTCATGCTCATGCTCTTTGTATGTTCAAAGGAACGGGATCCAGTCCTCTTTTCATAGCTCAGGATACCGTTGAAGATTCCGTGTTTGACAGCAACACTTCTCCCAAGAGAACCAGCGAAAAAGGGAATAAAAAACAGAAGCTTTTTTCAGAAAGGAGCTGCAGCTTCAGCTCCGAAAGCAGGGCAGGCATGTTGCGGAAGAAAAGCAGCCTGGATTTGAATACCAGCGACGTAGCCATCATGATGGGCGCGGATGCAAAGATTCTTACGGCGGCTCTGTCTGGATCCAAAACGTCACCGCCACCCCACGTGAACAAACCCCACAGCTTTGACACCGCAGGTGGTGGGCTGTTCTTTGCCACAGACATGACTAGGACTCGTGCAAGCGAAAATATTTGGGAAGCAGAGTCTAGGTCGTCCCCTGTTCTGGAGGAGCCTGAGGAAGGACAGGAACAGCTTGAAAACGGGCACGATGACCACACGGCCAAAGCGGAGATTGCCAACCCCAAACCTCTTGAAACCGCGCAGCCCCAAACGGAGCAGGCGGAACCCAAAGACGCAGCGAACAAGAGAAGTAGTTTATATGGCGTGGCCAGGCCTGTCGAGCGAGAGGACGTTCAGGTGGGCTTGGACCCTTTGTCTTTGCTGGCAACCGAGACCGCAGAGCCCAAACCCGCCAAAGAGGAGGAAAAGTTGATGTCGCCGGTCGTGGCGCGCAACCTGGCCGACGAGATCGAAAGCTACATGAACCTGAAAAGTCCCCTCGGCAGCAAATCTTCCAGTATGGAGCTCCACAGGCCAGACGGCGTGGGCCAAGAGGCAGCCTCCCCATCTCTCCTAGGCCCTTCTCTCGAGAGGAGGTCGAGCTTGCCCTCCGATTCCGCTCCGCCAGCCCAGGTTCCGAACGCGAGCCGGAAGAGCCCCGCCGTCTCCAGGTCCAAAACGTTCACCGGGAGACCCAAGCAACTGGCCCTTTCGCGTAGCCAAAAAGAACGGTCGACATCTTTGACGGGCTTGGGCAAAACTTCGCCGCAGGCGTCGTTGGGCGCGGTCGTCACAACTCTGTCTGGTCTGAAGCTAGACCACATATTATCGGGACCTAAAATGGACGTCCTGAAGTCTGGAATGAAACAAGCGGCTCATGTCGCCAGCAAAGTGTGGGGTGCTGTGTCCTCAGCATACAGCTATTCAGATGATGAGGTAAGTTTGAATTTGTTTATTTTTTTAAAAAAACCATTTTTATTTGGTTTACAAATATAATTTTATAACAATCCATATATAGAGACCCTCTGAATCTCAAGACCTACCCGCATCCCCTTCATGGGTCCTGTTGTCAATATTTGAAACCGTATATTATTAAGTCTATATTTTATATCAATTTATATTATCCAAAACGTTTGTTACATTCCAAGTGAGGTTAAAATCCCGCTGATGTTTTCATCTGCTTGCAATGCTCTCCTAAATATATTATGCATTTTCCCCATTTTTTTTAGTTTTTGTCTTCTTGGTTCCTGAGCTGTCCCGTCAGTTTTGCCATATTCCATCAGCTTAGTTTGCCATTCCTCTCTGGCGGGGACTCTTTCTTCTTCCCATCTTGAATTTATATATATTTTTAATGGTTTCTAGGAGCCTGGTGATAGCTTGCTCTTTACAGGCAATTCCCAATTTTTGTGGGGGTTACATTCTGCTTTTCCATGTGTGTAATAGTGTGTATTGGAAGCGCCCTGGAGAGTTCTCCTGGCTCATGCGGAGGCGCTTTCAGAATCCCAAAAGAAGAGAATGTCCTCTTTGGGGACAGTCTCCTCATGAGCTGGAGGCATATCAGGGCTTTGCTGAGGCCTCCTTGGGACACGGGTGGCGCTGTGGTCTAAACCACTGAACCTCTTGGGCTTGCTGATTGGAAGGTCAGCACTTCAAATCTGCACGACGGGGTGAGCTCCCGTTGCCCTGTCCCAGCTCTTGCCAACCTAGCAATTTGAAAGCATACCAGCACAAGTAGATAAATAGGTACCTCTGCGGCGGGAAGGTAAACGGCGTTTCCGTGCGCTGTGGTTTCCGTCACGGTTCTCCGTGCGCCAGAAGCGGTGTTCTCCTGCTGGTCACATGACCCAGAAAGCTGTCTGTGGACAAACGCCGGCTCCCTCGGCCTGAAAGCGAGATGAGCACCGCAACCCCATAGTCACCTTTGACTGGACTTAACCATCCAGGGATCCTTTACCAGGGGTCAGCAACCTAAGGCCCACGGGCCACAAGCAGCCCACAGGGGTCGTTTTACCGGCCCACGAGCCACTTGCTCGGAGAGTCCCCACGAGCTGCGCTAAACTGGTGCAGCGCAAAGCAGGGACTTGCTTTTGCAGCACCTGAAATTGCATCTGTGCAGACACAGATATCGGAAATCGTGGGCGCACACACGATCTGGCCCACGGAGGGGGTTCTGCAGCAGTGAACCAGCCCAGGCAAGGTAAGCCTTGCTGACCCCTGTCCTTTACCTTTACCTTTTTACCTGCCTAACAGCTGACTTGCAGGCTGCAGCCGCTGCTTCCCCGCCCATCAGCTATGGAAGCCGCCCCTGCTCTCCAGATCATGTGGCTTCCTTGACTGGCACAAGTGCAGGGAAGAAGCTGCCCTGTGTGTCTGCTCCGCAAGCCGTCCCTTCAGCTGTGCTGGTCCATGGTGGAACCACGATGTCCCGCTGGCTCGCATGCGTGGACCAGAGGGACAGGATAATAATAATAATAAGAAGAAGAAGAATTTATTATTTATACCCTGCCCATCTGGCTGGGTTTCCCCAGCCACTCTGGGCGGCTTCCAACAAAAGACTAAAATACAATAACCTATTAAACGTTAAAAGCTTCCCTAAACAGGGCAGCCTTCAGATGTCTTCTAAAAGTTTGGTAGTTATTTTTCTCTTTGACATCTGATGGGAGGGCGTTCCACAGGGTGGGTGCCACTACCGAGAAGGCCCTCTGCCTGGTTCCCTGTAACTTGGCTTCTCGTAGCGAGGGAACTGCGAGAAGTCCCTCGGCACTGGACCTCAGTGTCTGGGCAGAACGATGGAGGTGGAGACGCTCCTTCAGATATACTGGACCGAGGCCATTTAGGGCTTTAAAGTTCAGCACCAACACTTTGAATTGTGCTCAGAAACGTACTGGGAGCCAGTGTAGGTCTTTCAAGACCGGTGTTATATGGTCTCGGCGGCCGCTCCCAGTCACCAGTCTAGCTGCCGCATTCTGGATGGCTTCCTCAGCTGGCTGTGCAGAAGCAGCAGCAGCGGCTGTTCTACCCCTGACGTCAGCTGCTAGACCTTCCCCAGAGGAGGGAACTTTGGATATGGGGTTTCAAAAAAGAGCCCCTTATACTGTGAGGTCTACTCCTTTTCGAAATGGCAAGGAATTTCAAAAGCAGTTTGTTCTGTGAACAGCCTGCTGTGCAGAGGGATGGGGAAGGTGGCCCAGAATTCCACCAGCTGTGCTCAAACCCATAGACGCAACTAAAGAAGGTCATTGCAGCCTGGCTGCATATTCTGTCTGTGTATTATGGCCGTTTCCCCCCCTCAAGCAAAGTTAAGTTTCCCAGTTCTGTTCCCACATAGCTGTGTGCCTCCAAATTCCTTCTGGCAATCCTCTTCTGCTAGCTGTTCTTTGTCTTCTGTCTACAATGAGTTGGCTGCAAATGCTAGGCATTTAGGAGACAATTGAAATACAGTGGTGCCCCGCAAGACGAATGCCTCGCAAGACAGAAAACTCGCTAGACGAAAGAGTTTTCCGTTTTGGTGGTGCTTCGCAAAACGAATCTCCTATGGGCTTGCTTCGCAAGACGACAATGTCTTGCGAGTTCCTGCTGGTTTCCCCCCCTTCCCCCCTTTTTCTAAGCCGCTAAGCCGCTTATCAGCTGATCCGATCAGCAGATAAGCCGCTAAAAGCCGCTAATAGCGCTAAGCTGCTTATCAGCTGATCCGATCAGCAGATAAGCCGCTAAAAGCCTCTAAAAGCCGCTAATAGCACTAATCCGCTAATCCTTCAATGGGCTTGCTTCGCAAGACGGAAAAAAACGCTAGACGAAGAGAATCACAGAACGGATTCTTTTCGTCTTGCGAGGCACCACTGTACAAGTCCACTACCTTGCTTTTTTTTCTAGAGTGATAACTGAATGTCAGAGAAGCAACGTGGGTTGTCATTGATAAGAGATATTGAACTTGTCTGTCATTTCTCTCCCCGCCTCCCCTTTCATCTGAAGGAAGAAACCAGCCGACCTGACTTCACCTTTGCTGCTGGCTTTGAAGATCATATTCTAGGTGTCAATCAGCCGCCCAAAATGGGAATCGCAGGGCTTGCCACCAGTGAACTCGCCCAGAGCACCACCAGTCTTGGAAGCAGCAACAGCAGTGGCGACGTAGGGAGACAGCACTTCCAAGCAGGTATTCTCCTCCCCTCGCAGCTAGGATGGGCTGTCTGACACTTGAGATCAAGGTGCTGAAAAGTTCTAGTTGCCAGGTAATTTGCAGGTTTAGAAGAGCCCCATTCCAGAAACTCCTGGGTTAGGTGTTTGTAGCATTCAGCATCGAGGAAACCAGGAGGTAAATATATGAGCTTGAATCCTGCTGGTATAGAGCTGCCCTGGACACAGAATTGACCTGCGCCTCCATGGACAGCTGTGAGTCCAAAATGACTCCCAGGCTGTGTACCTGGTCCTTCAGGGGCACAGTTACCTCATTCAGGACCAGGGAGTCCTCCACACCAGCCTGCCCCCTGTCCCCCAAAACAGTACTTCTGTCTTGTCAGGATTCACCCTCAATCTGTTAGCCGCCATCCATCCTCCAAAGCACAAATGTATCAAGACTTTACAGTGGTACCTCTGGATATGAACGGGATCCATTCCACAGCCCCGTTCACATCCAGAGCAGAACGCAATGTGTGCGGGTCGCGATTTGCCGCTTCTGCGCATGCGCGTGACATCGTTTTGCTTGTCTGAGCATGCGCAAGCGGCAAAATCCAGAAGTAACGCGTTCCATTACTTCTGGGTCGCCGCAGAGCATAACCTGAAAACGCTCAACCTGAAGCGACTTCAACCCGAGGTATGACTGTACAGTGGTACCTCAGTTTTCGAACGTCTTGGAAGTCGAACGTTTCAGTTTTCGAACGCTGAAAACCCGAAAGTCAATGCTTCGATTTTCGAACACTTTTCAGAAGTCGAATGTGCTTCTGTATTGAGTTTTCCATAAGTAAATGCTTCCGGAAATGCGTGCTTCGGTTTTTGAACGTTTCGGAAGTCAAATAGTCTTTGGGAATAGATTACATTTGAAAACTGAGGTACCACTAATTATATATATATATATTTCCCTAGTAAAATATGTGTTTAGGCTTATCCGCATGCCAAAATCGGTTGTTCCTATGTTTCTCAAGCTGTCTTCACATTTTCCTCTGTTGCCTTACCTTCAGCCTTGAACGTGTCCCCATTCCGTTTGTGTTGTGCAGGTGAAGTTCAGATTCCAAGAAGTATGAAAGGTCTGGATTCGGAGAAGTCAGAACATGGCTCGTCCCACAACACCAGTTTGTCCAGCATCTTCCAAAATTGTGCCATGGAGGTAAAAATAGTTGGTCTTCTGCTAGATTTATTTCGAGGGATGTTGGAGACATTTCCTTCTACCAGTACCTGGTGGAACCAGATCTTGTTCATCAATATGTAAAATGAATTGAAAACAAGCATTTCAAGTTTATTTTATTTTTAAAAAAAAATCAAGTCAACTATTTTAAAACCTCCAACAATTTCTCTTTAAAGTTCCACTTGAGAATGTTCACTTTGAAGTTACGTGATGACTTGAAATACCTTTCGTTCTTCAGATTCAGCCTAAACGGAATCCATTGCCTTTTCAGACGCAGCCTGTATATAGTCCGTCCACACACAAATGCTCAAAGGATCACGGTCGAGGCAATTGCATACCCCTTGTGCAATAACACTTAACAAAATATGTTACAAGAATAAGGATTATTGATCTACTGAGATGTGTTAATTAGGAGAAGCTTTGAAGGAACTTTAAAAAAACCCAAGGGCTCTGAGTTCTAAATATTTGTAAGCGGATTTCCACTTTCATAACGGGATTCTGCTTCCTCTCGTTCTCCCTGTAAGCTGACCTTGTACTCTCAGAATCTGCTCCAGAAGTCCCATTATGCAAATGGCCGTCTGTTCTGTTCACACGTACAGCTTCTGATACATAAAACCCATAACGATTGTAATTAGTTGTTGTTGTTCTTGTTGTTTTGTTAGGTCTTAATGTCAAGTTGTTCTCAGTGTCGTGTATGTGGAGCTCTAGTTTACGACGAAGAAATCATGGCGGGATGGACAGCGGATGACTCTAATCTGAATACTACATGCCCATTTTGCAAAAGCACTTTCTTACCTCTTCTTAATGTGGAATTTAAAGACCTGCGTGGTCTTGCAAGGTTGGTTCATTTGCCGCTGCGTGAATCCTTAAGGGCCTTTAAGTGCTGCGTAGATATTTGCATGTTCTATCATACGCAGCTTGTGGCAAATTTAAATGGTAGCTGTTGGGATAAGGGGCAGTCCTTCACTTCCTTTGACACCTGAACCGTCCTTTGGCTATATTTCTGGCTTCTCTTTCTCTTTTCTTTTTGCATAGCAAAGTAAGTGTGTGCAGGTTTTTTCTTTCATTTAAAACAATTTTATTGCCTGAGAATCTTTTACACGATAATGAAATAATAATAATAATAATTTTTATTTATACCCCACCCTCCCCAGCCAAGGCCGGGCTCAGGGCGGCTAACAAGCAATAATAAAAATAATTAGTGGGTGGCTCTCATTTATTTATTTTATTTTTATTTAAAACTAAAATGTAATATCTATATCAATTTCTAGTCTATAACAGTTAATTGCTGGAGCCAGTTGTGAATTCTGACTGTAGTTAATGTACCCCCAAAATAGGACATTTTTGCATTCCAACCTTTTTCGTTCGCTTTGGTTTTTTTGCTCCCGTTTCCTTATTAGCTTGCTTTTGAAACCGAGTACCTCTGGCGATAGTTTGCACAGCAGCAACATTCCATTAACCACGGACTCTCTGGAGCCAAAGGCTGTTTCAAGCCCCGCTACTGATCTGATCAGTTTTGCCGAATCTTCAGATATGAACCAGACCATCGCTGAAGAAAACAGCACCGCAGCGAAGCAAAGGTACCGAAAGAGAGAAAGGCAGAGCAGATCTTAGTTTCTGGGGGAATTCATGCGGCCTTTGCTTTGCTTTGAAGCTTTGTTTCAAAAAATGTTTGGGAGAACAGTGTGTACTCAAATCTCGTGTACAATCTGGTGGTACTCAAGAGATCCGTGTTTGTTAAGTGCAGAGACCAAGGCAAGTATACCTGAAGGAGCGTCTCCACCCCCATTGTTCCGCTTGGACACTGAGGTCTAGCTCCGAGGGTCTTCCGGCGGTTCCCTCCCTGCAAGAAGTGAGGTTGCAGGGAACCAGGCAGAGGGCCTTCTCAGTGGTGGCACCCACCTCCTGTCAGATGTCAAGGAGATCCACAATATTCCAATATACCTGAAGGAGCGTCTCCACCCCCATCGTTCAGCTTGGACACTGAGGTCCAGCTCCGAGGGCCTTCTGCTGGTTCCCTCCCTGCAAGAAGTGAGGTTGCAGGGAACCAGGCAGAGGGCCTTCTCAGTAGTGGCGCCCACCCTGTGGAACGCCCTCCCATTAGATGTCAAGGAAATAAACAACCCGCTGACTTTTAGAAGACATCTGAAGGCAGCCCTATTTGGGGAGGTTTAAAATATCTGGTGTTTTATTGTGTTTTTAATACCCTGTTGGAAGCCGCCCAGAGAGGCTAGGGAGGCCTGGCTGGATGGACGGGGATCTAAGTAATAAATTATTACAGTGGTACCTCTGGTTGCAAACGGGATCCTGTTCGCAACATGAGCAGAACGCAACCCACGTCTGCGCGTGCTGCGATTTGCTGCTTCTGTGCATGCACGTGACGTCATTTTGAGCGTCTGCGCATGCACGAGTGGCAAAACCCGGAAGTAACCCTTTCCAGTACTTCCGGGTCGCCGCGGGACACAACCTGAAAAGATTTAACCTGAAGCAAACGCAACAAGAGGTATGACTGTATATTATTATTATTATATCAGTGTGAGCAGACTGCTGCAATCTGCTGGCTTCATTTACGGTAGAATGAGATGAGTCCAAATGCCCTTTACGAAATTGCAGTGGCAGTAGACAAAAGGTTTAGTTCCTTCCTTCCAGTAGCCTTCCTGAGTTTTCCCCAAAGGCCTCTGCTAAGGAAGGTTTTCCGTGGTTTCCTTCTGTGCCATCACGCATCCCGTTCCAAGAGGGGTTTCTCGGAGGCGAGGTGGGGAAGTAATCTTCCACCTGGACACTTCTGCAGATGGAATACTTATCAAAGCGCTCTGTGCATTGAAGTCTGACAGAAATCCTTCCCTCTAATAGCAAACTCAGCCTGTAGCCCAAACTGGTTGACCAAGAGATGAGAGGGAGGTATCAGCATACTTGTGGCGATCCCAGGGTTTGCAGAAGTACAAAGAAGTGTCTCCCTCCCCTGGATTAGCATTGCCAAATTTAAAATTATATTATGAAGCAGAATGTTTAATTTGGGTAAGAGATTGGCTTCGATTGGAAAAAACTAATATATTGGATCTTGAAAGTTTTAATAATAGATACGGATGGCATGCATATCTTAATTATGAGAAAGTAAAAGTCAATAAAGAATTGACAAGTTATATATTAAGAGGTGCACTATATAAAGTTTGGAACAAATATAGATTACATCTGGAACCACAGACACCTTGGTGGATATCACCGCTGGAGGCATATGCTATCAGAAAAAGATACAGTGGTACCTCGGGTTAAGTACTTAATTCATTCTGGAGGTCCATTCTTAACCTGAAACAGTTCTTAACCTGAAACACCACTTTAGCTAATGGGGCCTCCTGCTGCTGCCATGCCGCCGGAGCCCAATTTCTGTTCTTATCCTGAAGCAAAGTACTTAACCTGAAGCACTATTTCTGGGTTAGCGGAGTCTGTAACATGAAGCGTATGTAACCTGAAGCGTATGTAACCCGAGGTACCACTGTACGCTAATATGCCTAGATTAAAATGTGAAGTACTGGATGGAAGAAAAATTAGTAAGGAAAGATAGTAAGAATATATAGATGATTTGAGAAGATTGTAGAATGCAAAGATTATTGTAAATTGTATAATGTGGAGGAAATTGAGTGGGGGCGGAGGGAAGTAGGAGGAAGGAGAAAAGAATAATATGATGGATTGAGGAAATGTAAATGTAAATGTATGGGGGGATGGGGAAGAAATGGTGTTGGATTTGGTACATCTGTATTGTAATATGTGAAAACCAATTAAAAAAAGAAGTGGTGTCTCCCTCCCCAGGAGAAAAAACCGACCTAGCAATGACCAAATGCTGAGGGTGGGATTCACCTAATGGGCGGTGCTTGCTGAAGGACTTCTGCCTGCACCATGGGGCTTACCCCCTTTTCCTCCCCATTGTGTGCCCTCCCCCAAATTGGATGGGGGGGTTTGGGGGAGAACACAGGGAGAGGGGGTGCATGCACCTAGGGAACTTCCATCGTAGCGTGACGTTGAATTCCACCCTTTCGTTTTAAGCACTGGCGTCGCAGGAGGAGGAGACAGGGACCTCAACCCCCCCAGGCCCTCTGCTACAAGCAACGCCTCGCAACGAGGAGGTTCTCTGACTCGGAGCCATAGCGTTGGTGGTCCGCTGCAGAATATTGATCTCTTGCAAAGGCCGGCTCATGGCATCTCAACCGTCAGCCTTCCCAACAGCTTGCAAGAGGCTGTGGTAAGTCCTCGGCAATAACTGCTTGTTAAGCTGATTTGTTGGTAGCGAGTGACTGTGCTTTGAGATCCTTTGCTAGCTACAGAGTGTCTTGAACATTAGCATTCTTGTTTGGGTGGGGGGAAGAGATTCTCCAGGGGCTTTTATCTTGTGTACAGAAAACGCGGGTGGTGCTGTGGGTTAAACCACTGAGCCTCTTGGGCTTGCCGATCAGAAGGTCGGCGGTTCGAATCCCTGCGACGGGGTGAGCTCCTGTTGCTCGGTCCCTGCTCCTGCCAACCTAGCAGTTTGAAAGCACACCAGTTCAAGTAGATAAATAGGTACTGCTGCAGAAGGAATGGCGTTTCCATGCGCTGCTCTGGTTCGCCAGAAGCGGCTTAGTCATGCTGGCCACATGACCCGGAAGCTGTACGCCGGCTCCCTTGGCCAGTAAAGCGAGATGAGTGCCGAAACCCCAGAGTCAGCCACGACTGGACCTAATGGTCAGGGGTCCCTTTACCTTTACAGTAAACCAGTAAGGGGTGAAGAGGTGCTGGGAAACTTTCTTTTCTTTGTATAGTTTGTTTTAATCCCTGTCGCAATGCAAACATTCCAAATGTTCTAATGGTGATGTGTTTTAGCAACCTTTGTTATAAAGAAAGCTGTGGAACTGTAGCAGTGTGTCATTTTTAGACTCAAGTTTGCATTACTGCAAACTTACCCAGCCTGGTGCCCTTCAACTGTTTTGGATTACAACTCCCTTCAGCCCCAGTCAGGATGGTTCAGTAACAGAATCATCGAGTTGTAAGGGACCCCTGAGGGCTATCTAGTCCAACCCCTTGCAATACAGGAATCTCAGCTAGAGCATCGAATGACAGGTGACCATCCAACCTTTGCTTTAAAATCTCCAAGGAAGGAGAGTCCACCACCTCTCATGGGAGACCATTCTACTGTCGAACTGCTCTTTAGTCGGAATCTCCTTTCTGGTAACTTGAAGCCATGGGTTCGAGTCCTACCCTCCAGAGCAGGAGACAACAAGCTTAGTCCCTCTTCCATGTTACACCCCTTCAGATATTTGAAGATGGCTCTCATATCTCCTCTCACTCTCCTCTTTTTACAAGCTAAACACCCCCAGTTCCCTCAACTATTCTTCCTAAGTCTTCGTTTCCAGACCCTCAATCATCTTGGTTGCATTAAGGGAGGCTGCATTATTTTGTGCAACTTGCTCTTGAGTAATGTGGCTCAGGTACACCTCAAGGTGTTTCATTGGCGAGAGAAGCCGTCCAGCATCATTTGCGGATGATTGTTGAATGTTTTTCAGGATCCCTTAGCCAAAAGGGCCAATCCTTTACCTGTGTCCGTCCCGTATTTGAGCCCCTTGGTACTAAGGAAAGAGTTGGAATCTTTGTTGGAGAACGAGGGAGAACAAGTGATTCACACCTCCACGTTCATCAATCAACACCCCATCATTTTCTGGAACCTGGTGTGGTATTTCCGACGCCTGGACCTCCCAAGCAACTTGCCAGGACTCATTCTAACATCAGAGCACTGCAATGAAGGCGTGCAGGTGAGTTCTGCACAGGTACTTCCAACACGGCAGGTGCACCTGGCGAGGTTTGTTTTGTTTTGCCCTTGCAAACCTTAAAAGAGGGTAACCTGTTGGTTGGTTTTGCCTTGGTATCCTGCCTCCATTTGCCTTGGTGACAGAAACAAATACTGACAATATTGAATAGAGGCTAGTCATCTATTGCAGGTGTCTGTTGGGGGAGTGCATATTAGTGCATGCTGCTGATAGAAAGGACGACCCCTAAAAAGCAATTGTTCTATTTCAAAATATAGTGGGGGAGACAGATAGTTAAAGTGCAACTCAGACAAAGTTAAGCACATGGCCCATTGGTTTCGTCAGAACAAAGTTAAATTCTTCAGTAGAAAAATCACTGGGATTTAAAGTGCTCAACTTTGGAGAGAATAAGCAGAGTTAGAAAACAGCTTGATCATTTAGGAAATAGCTTGGGTGTGTCGGAGAGAAGATTGTGATTTGCTTGGGGAATGTGTTTAGAAGATGTGAACAGACCATGTAGAAAATCGGCTTCAGCTATGGAGTACATAAATAAGGCATTTCGGTTTAGAAATGCAATTACTTAAGATGGCGACTTGTTTCTGTGGGGACACTGTGTTCTTTTCGTGAATGTACAGAAGCCGATGGCTTTTTCAAAACCAGCTCTGTAAACAGATCAATATTGTGGATATGATGCAAATCCTTTCCTGTTTCTGAAATTGGCTTTGTTTAAAGGGGAGGAGGCCATGTGCTCTAGACAAATGTTCCTTCGCTAGAGAACTCCGCCAGCAAAGGGTGAAATTAGCATTGTGTACCCGCCATTGCAAAACTGCTGGCAAGAGAGCTCAGTCTGTGGCAAAGTGATAAGAAAGCGTGTTTCCTCTCTTTTAGCTTCCTCTGTCAAATTTGTCTCAAGACAGCAAGCTAGTGTTTATCCAACTTCTGTGGGACAATATCAATCTTCACCAAGAGCCCGGGGAACCTCTGTACCTATCTTGGAGAAACTTCAGTGAGTAAAAGTGTACATTTCAAAACGTGTTTTGAGAATAAGACTCTTCACCTGTGCTCAGCGGTCATCGATATTTGCCCATCTTTTCCAAAATGACTGCCCATGTTCCTTGATGGTTCAGCACTCGGACCAAGTACCGGCAGCCTTGGTGGATGAAAAGCTTGGATACATCTGCTTGGAGGCTAGTTGCTAGTACAATCTACTAATGCAATAGGCCAGTGGTTTTCAACTAGTGCCTTGAATGATGGTCTGGGGTGCTGCAGGCAACACTGGCCTCTGTCCCTCTTTCCTTCCTCCCATGCCCTCTCATGTCTCTGCCTCCCAAAGGCTTGCACAGCTGTTATTGCAGCAGCCCTGGCTATAAGCTCCACAAGCAAATGGTGCCTCTGAGAGGCACCTCTCTTTGGGGTGGGGTCTGGGGCAGCTCAGAGACCAGGGACGGCAGCAGCAGCTGCCTGGAGGACTCCCAAGGAGAAGGGAGAGGAGGCTGGGGGAACACTCCGCATGGGAGGGTGTTCAAAAAAGGGTGAGGCTGCTAGCTCTGCAGGAAAGGGGTGACATTACTCCTGGTATGCCCCGCAGAGGACCTTAAGGTCTTTGAATAATCATAGTTTAGAGGTCCCGGGCCCTAAGGAAGTTAATTATCGTCCACCAGGGCCAGGGCCTTCTCAGTGATGGCTCCGACCTGGTGGAATGCTCTGACCCATGAGACCAGGGCCCTTCAGGATTTAACCGCCTTCCGCAGGGCCTGTAAGACAGAACTATTCTGCCTGGCTTTCAACTTGAACTTAGCCTGATCTTTTATTCCCCTTCCTTCCCTTCCATTTTTATGAAGATTACCCGCTCTGGGATCCCACAGCTTATTCTCCCCTGGTCTCCATGCTGTCCTAAATAGGACTAATTTAGCCAGCTAGCCCTGGTGATCATCTAATGTTTACTGGATGGATTGCATGCACAGAAGTGGTCCCTCCAGTTGCGGAAACCTCGGGACCTGACCAGAGCTCCGGAACAGATCCTGTCTGCAAGCAGATACCACTGTATTTCCTATCAGGGACCTTCTATGTGCAGCTGTAATCCCTAGCCTGAAAGCTGCTTCTCCTTTCCTCTTCCAGTTGCCAAAACTTCCTCCTCTCTCCTCCTTTGCCCTGTATTTCTTCCTTCATTCTCCATCTTTTCTTTCTCCAGTCTTCCCCTTTCTAGTCTCTTCCTTTCCTCTACCTCTGCCTTCCTCTCTGTTGCTTGTAGTTTTCTTCTGACATTTAGTGATGGCTTTTCACCTTTCTTAGTCATAATTTGTTGATTCCCCCCCCCCTTCTAGATTCTACAGAAAAGAAACCTTCTGCAGTTTCAGAAGAACAACAAGCAACAATCGCTTTAGCTGAGAACATCAAACTGAGTATTCAGAACAATGATGTTGTGAAACCCATCAATCTTCTCGTGCAGAAAACTAAGCAAGATAGGAAACGACAAAGGTAAAAGGGAAATGCCACTGACTCCACAAAAATATGGGGGGGGAAAGTAGTGGTGGTTTTCAAAGTTACTTGCATACTGTGCATAGGAGCATTCAGCTATCTGTGGGGGAAGTTAGCCTGCATTAAGGTGCATGCAGTTGCTTCTACAGGAATCAATGGAGACAAAGATCGCTGCAGAGGCAGAAATATGCGTGCAGAAGTAAGTACCGTATTTTTCGCCCTATAGGACACACTTTTTCCCGTCCAAAAATGAAGGGGAAATGTGTGTGCGTCCTATGGGGCGAATGCAGGCTTCCGCTGAAGCCTGGAGAGCGAGAGGGGTCGGTGTGCACTGACCCATCTCGCTCTCCAGACTTCAGGAAGCTATCCGCAAGCTGTGGTAGAGCTGCGCAACTTCACGCAGCTCTCCAGGTTCCTTGATAGCTCAGTTGGTAGAGCACAAGACTCTGAATCTCGGGGTCATGGGTTCAAGCCCAACATTGAACAAAAGATTCCTGCATTGCTGGGGGTTGGACTAGATGACCCCTGTGGTCCCTTCCAACTCTACAATTCTATGATTTATACCCACGGCTTGTGGAGAGCTGCATGTTCTGGGGGCTGGGGTCGGGGGAAGCTCGGGCTTCCCCTGCCCCACGCCTGGGAGGGAAATAAATTTTTTTTTCTTTATTCCCCCCCCCCCCAAAAAAAAACTAGGTGCACCCTATGGGCCGAAAAATACGGTATATCAATATGGAAGTCTGGTGTAAAATTTTACTGTTCTGCTCTTGCTAAGAGGCAACTATATAATGAAAGGTCACACTGACATCTAGAGCCTTTCGAGAACACCTTCCTTGTGATCTGCATTACCCAGAAAGCAGCTGACGAGTGTTGGATCTCTTAAGGCACTGCAGATGGGGCTGCCGTTAATGAACAGTAAAGCCTTTTTTCCTCAGGAAAACTTGTGACTGTTTGACCTAAGAAACACACTCACAGTGACATTTTTCACCTGTGAGAACTCTAGTTCCATGTAAGGTAGTGTAATTTACCAGGCAGCATGTGGCTGGAATAGGCTAAAGGGAAGGGTGAACTTGTCTAATTTCTAAACATGCATTTTACAGGAGCTTTTACAGAGAAATTCTTTTCCTGTCCCTGGTCTCACTTGGGAGAGAGAATATTGACATAGGTAAGACGCGTAAGCATGTGTGTGTGTGTTTTATGAATGGTATTGGGTGTCATTATTCTTGTAACCAGAAACTAACTCTTCAAATACGTTTTTTAAATTATCAGTTCACCTGGAAAAGCAAAGCATAGCTAATCTTTAATATTGTTTCTTCTAACTTGTAATAATTGCTATACACCTTAAAAACAAGATTTAGCTTTTCTGGAATGTTGTACCTTACATTTGAAAGGCTTAATGGATGAATCAGAATGGACAGTGCATTCATATTTTGTGTGTTTGAAGACCAGCAACTCAAAAAGGCCCAGGCAGTCTATCTTTACCTAAGAGAATCTCTTTCCATTTCCATTGTGAATGGCTTTCTGCTGCATGGAAAGAGATGTTTTGCAGAGTGCTGAAAAGCTTTAGCAAAAGGTCAGTACAACTTCTCCGTCTCCCTTGACTGAAGCTCTGCTTTCGTTCTTTGCAGAGGCCTTTGACAATGAGTA
Organism: Podarcis liolepis; assembly: GCF_965112155.1. Lineage (NCBI taxonomy): Eukaryota > Metazoa > Chordata > Lepidosauria > Squamata > Lacertidae > Podarcis > Podarcis liolepis. The sequence goes on along the minus strand of NC_139571.1, from coordinate 15,079,284 downwards.
CAGAGCTGCCTACAAAAGCCTTCCAGCCGAGGTGCTTGAAAAGATGCAGAAGATCGATGCCCCGCCCAGTGTCAGCGTTGAGTGGTGTAGGAAATACTTTGGGGCGCCTGTCATATAAACTCCGCAAAGACGATGCCATGTAGCAGCTCCACAGAGAGCAGAGGAAAGGGACAAAATGGTGAATGTGTTGATTTGGATTCAGCTATAGCTGTTGGCGTCCAATTCAAGAATACATGTAGCACTCTCTTCTGTGACAGTCCGATGTCTATACCAGCCCCAAGAATTAAGTGCAAATACGCTAGTGCAAAGTCATTGGCTTTTGAATTGACAGTTTAGCCTTCCTGTGCGTCATGTTTAGAACGACAACCGAGACTGGTGTTTTAATTGGTGTCTTGCTTTTTAAAACTTGAAATGTTGGAATGTTTTATTTGTCTTCTAGCCCAAGAGCACACTGGTTTCTTTGTGAATGGATCCATCAGTTTAAAAGAGAGATCTCTACTTGCTGCATGTATATGTACATTTTGTACATTTTGAATTGTATTCTTTTCCCTTGGGTCAAAAGACCAAACCGTAGCTTTAGTTTAAATGCCCATCTTCTTCTTGGAAAACAATCACTGTCTTGGACTGTAGCAAGAATATAGCTGTTGTGGCTATTGTAAAGCATAGTATTTTTCTCATTTTTATAGAATAACTACTTTAAATAATTCTCAAACTGTACATACAATGTTCTCCCCACAATGATGGGTTCCTACCCTGAGTGGCTTTGAAGGCAGTTGCCTCTCTATAAAGGAAAGTGGGAGTAAATGAATCTAGGGTACATATATGGGTGGGGAAAATTGACCACATATACCTGTCTTAGCATTTGTGTAAAAGAAAGTATATAATATGTATTTTGGGGCAAAGCTTGAAGCTGTCAGGTGCCTCATTCCTTGCTCATCTTTTTAACCTGTGGGACATTTTCTTTGCACTGTCCAATTTAAATACTTCTATATTAAAATGTATTTATACTCACACACTTGAACATATATGTTTACCAGGAGTGTAAAGGCTAATTTTTAATCTTAACTTTTAAAATATCTCTGGTTAACTGCCAGTCTGTTGCAGAGAGAGGGGGAGAATGCTTGCATTCACAGCTGTCTTTTGACGGTCGCATGGATGTTTTCTCAAACATTTAATGACAGTTAAGATAGATGGCTATCCTCCTCCTCTTCACTTCAGATGATGTCATGGTATCTGAGCATCTGCATTAACTACTTTTATGAAGCAAGTCCATTAAGAGGGATTGTGGATAATGACAAAAAAGTACACACATATTCTTGATCCTGCGGGTTTTCTGCCCCTTGTAATCTTTCATACTGCACTAGCGCTAAGCTAGAACAGAGCATGGCAGGATTGTGACTATTCCAGTAACAGCAAGAATTTTGCACTTGTCAGAATAGTTTGGCACTTTAGACTAGATTCTCTCTTAGTGTTCACACTAAACCACATTTCAAAATATATTGCTGGAAATGTTTTAAATGTGAAAGCCATCCCTTGAAAGAGCACAGTAGGCAGAGTGTGTCTCCCTTATACTTTTCCTCCCCCCCTGCCACCACTATTTTTCTGAAATTGCGGGGGACTAGTATATTAAGGTTGCTTGTAGGATGTCTGTTTTAGCCCCCCCCCCCTTTGTCCCTTTCTCAAATACAATGCATTTTTTCATTTACAAATGATTATTATAAATAAAAAACCTTACAAAACACCTTTTATGGTATGTTCATATTTCCATTGTAAATTAATGTTATGTATGAAAGATTGCACTTGGAACCTTTCTTGTTTCGTTTATGCAGGCTGTTTCTTATCATTTCAGTTTTGCCGTTTCTGAATTACATCTTACTGCAAATCAGCAGGAACAATTTGGGCTATTGATACTATGCAGAAAAAAATTGGCATTTTAGCTAGTGGTAATTCTTTTGCTGTAACAAATAGCATTTAGGGTAAAGCAAGTCACATTTTAAAAACCTTTCGCTGTGTTTGAACTGTTGGCATTGCACTTCTGTTTTAATGCAGAACAGAGGATAAGCACCAAAGACTTAAGTTCTTGCATTATTACTACAGCAAATTTGAGAAACCTAATTTCCTGAAAGCAGATGTTGGAGTGAAGGCAGCATAGACTCTTCCCATGTGGTCGAGCTGCTAATGTTACTCTAGCTAACCAGTGAAGTAACACAAATGCTAGCTTCAATTTAGTGCATTTAATGCCGTGTTTTGGACCCATATCAAAGCTGTCATCTGCTTTTTAAAAAGTGCCATCGTTTTCCTTTCAACTGTCCGTAAATTCTGGGACTGTGTGGTATAGCTCTATAAATTTTATTTCATTGGGGGCTAATTTGGTCTAAGCGAGTTTTTTTAATGCAAGCTATTAATTTGGTTTCTGATAACATGTTAATCGCGAGTGCACTTTAGAAAACCATCAAAGCAGCTGACAAAGAGGTAAAGACCAATAACATGGTTGCTTAGGGAAAGAGAACTATGTATGGCAGCTTGAGTAATAAGGTAGTAGAAAGGATCTTCAGAAGCGCAAGGCTTTTGAAGAATTTATATCACTTACTGGCTGATCCTATGCAAGTTCACTGAGAGGTCCCATAGAGTTCAATGAAATTTACACCCCAAATAAGTTTGCCTAAGGAAAGCTAGTGCCACGTGTACAGTTTGGCTCTATGAAACATACATATTAACCATGCATAACTTTAACATGAAGTTAAATTTTAAGGGGGCAAATGTCTTGGAAGTAAATGTCTCAGCAGCTTATACATCATTACTGGGAGTTAATGGTAGCAAATTAATTATAGTGCAAGCGTCATGAAACCCCTGCTCAGTTAAAGTCTCTTTTATAGAATAATGAAAACTAACAGAATAACCACAAAGTTTAGTTGTTTTTATATCCATTTTCCCCATCCATTTTTTTAAAAAAGATGTATTTAGGTATGGAAATAGATGAACAGTTAGGACTTCAGGCATATTACTCATAGGGCTAGTTATTTGTGCTGACCAAATCAAGTAAAATGCTACGTATGCAGTATAAAATTAGGTCCTCTCTCTGTTAAACTAATACAGGATGTTTCTAAAACACTAAAAGCTTACACCTGGTTTGGGGAATTAAATCAACGCAAGCCAGCCTGCAATTTTAACTTTTGGGTAGTTTTAAGCTCCTTTTTATTCCAGCGCAAAAGCTGTGAGATGTAAAAAGATACCATGCTTTTCCCCAACCTGTGGCAGCGCAGAAACTAAAAATTACTTAGCTACATTTGAAAACCCTTTTAAGCTCCTTTCTATATTCTGGCGGTGACCAGCATAGGTGTGTCCAGTTGCCTTGTAATTGCAGACACATGGGGTCCAGAAAAGAGAAGGGGAGCAGGGGGTCTTTATACGCGCTCTGCCGATGCACAGAGGGGCCAGGAATAAGAACTCTGCATGAAGGGGTCACCGGCTGCATCCAACTTTTATAGTGTTTTAGAGCATTCCCTACATTAAACTAGGAGAGGAGTTTGCTACAGTTCTGTTCCTATTCTGCCACATTGACTGCACTGCATGTTAGGGGGTTGGGAAACAGACCTTAAAACACCTAGAATCCTGCGGAGTACAAGTATAAAAAGGGATTGTTTTGTCTTTAACATTAAAAGTGACATTGCTTTGAGGTCAAATTTTATATTTTCATGATAAAGGTGGGAAGGTTTCAAGTACTAATACAATCATGTACTGGTTTCAGAATTTGAATGTCATCAATTCACTGTGCTTTGAGCTACCTGGTATCTTAATATTTTTGTTAATAGGTTTGTTTCTTATTGACTCTTTTGCATAGGTACCCTGGGTGATTTAGAAACCACTTGTTAAATGTTATATCAAAAATAAAAGTGTACAAATGTCTGATACTAGTCTCTTGCACTTCTTTTGTTCTTAAGCAATGTTTTTCAAAGGCTCCAAAGCAGGAGAGGGGTCAGTGGCTTCTAGTTCCAAGGCTCTGCCACAAGAAAGGCAGACAACCATAGAGAAAGATAACAAACCAAGTGCCACACCCGTCTACAATATGGAGAGAGGCCTCAAACAGCCATTTGTTTTGCACACCCATCGATTAATGTGGCAACAGAATATTAACATTAAACTTTAAATGGGCATTTGTCTCTTTTTAAAAAAATAACGTGAACAGTTCCATCTCACCATAAAAGTTTTATTTAATGTTTTCAGGAACACAGTTCCTCATTTACTTCTGGCTCGATTCTGATTTAGATGTGGAGGCTCTCAGAGAAGAAAGTCTACGCCTCTTGGCTATTTGCTCTTGTCGTTTTTCCTTTGCCTCCTTAAAAAAAAAAGAGGGGAGAAGGTACCACGCATCAGTACAAAACAGTGTTTCTGTGACAAAAAGACACAGCTACATTCTGTAAAGTCCTTTTTAGACATTCTCACATGGGGCATGGGAACGGAAACGCTAGCCCCACATCCCTTGTCATCCTCCACAAGTTGGACGGCAACTGTTTTCCAGCATCAGGGAGCCTCAACATGTGGAGGAGGGTCCTTCCTTCATAGGGTTGCCAATGGGAAAGGGGGGAGGAAGTCATAAAAAGCAACTGCTTTCATCCCCTACAGGAGCCCCTCACACAATTACTAACCATGGTGTCCAGAGGCCTGAAGGCTATTCTGTTCTATAAATGATGCTTCATACCCTTCCATCTCTGTTACCATAGTTCTCACCTTTGCATCTTCCAAGATAGAGGTCAGTTACCAACTATGCCAATATCATACTGCTAGGTAGTGGACTGTAGGGGTGGGGAACCTCAGGCTCTGCGATTCTCAGCCTTTCCCATTTGGCCCCTGGACTGTCCAAAGAAGAGACTCCCTTCTCCGGCCAATACTGGCCCTGCTTTTCACCCTTCATGAATGGGTTTGCCTTAACTCTGATAATGCCCCCTGCTTACCTGGATGAAGGGATAGAGGGTGTGTGTGTTTGTAAGAAACTAGCTTTCTGTAGGCTGGCATCCGTCTCACATACAAGAAAGCTAGTTTCTTACAAGCAGACACAAACCCTCTATCCTCCCATCCAGGTAAGAAGGAGGGAGGCATTATCATCCTTCCTCCCAAGCTTCTCACCCTGCCCACCACTGAGATGTGGCCGCTGCAAGGCTGCCCAGAAAGGAATCCATGCATGGGCTGAAAGACGTTTCTCACCCCTGGTTTAAATCAGCCCGTAATTAACATATTGTGCTTAATGGGTGTAATCAAAAATAAATGCCGAATGTGCCTTGAGGATGGGGTGGACTCAGAATCCACATAATCCAGAAGCTGCACAGAACTAAGTATACCTTCATTCTTTTAGCCAGAAGCTTGGCATATTCTGCAGCTTCGTCCTTGTTCTTTTGGGTACGCTGCTTCTTCAGAGCAATACGCCTGCGCTTGTGTTGCAGGACCCTGGGAGTCACCAAGCGCTGAATCTTGGGTGCTTTGGTCCTGGGCTTCTTGCCTAAGAACAGACACAAGCACAATCAACAGGGCAGCTGTTGTCAAGTCCAGAGCAAAGAATCTACAATTGTGCTTCAGCTCGTTTCTCTACCACTGGAACTAAAACACGTATAAGGCTACAGACTTGAAGAAGACATTCTGCATTTATTCTGCTCTGGTAATGTGCAAGGAAAAGCTGTAATCAGTTTGCACCTGCCCTCAAGAACACACATTTCCATCTGCACTGTGATAAAATACCTATAACTTCACTTATGCCACAGGGAATGTACAACCCGTTATACTAATCCCACCCACCCTAGAAGCTCAAAGGGGTGGCGGGGTTCAGATGTCCCAACACATCTGAAAACAATGTGGGATGGATGGAAAATATGGGCAAGACTGCCCCCTTCAGAAACACATTTGACAGGCATGTGCAAGCAATCTGCATGCAAATTAATGTATGCACATACAGCTCCTCCACACTACCAAGGAGGGAGAAAGGACATCTCCTGGCTGGGTCAGCATCCCCCTAACGAGGAGTAGATTTACACATGTATGTTGAGCCACATGTAGAACTTGTTCTAATATGCTCTAAATGGGCAGCGGATGGAGTCGCCATATACCATTATCAAAACACTGTGGCTGAAATGGTCTGTTGACTGGACAGCAGTCTGAAAGCTAAGCAGATTGGTAAATGCCCACCTAGTTCCAATCCCCCCCACCCTGCCTGGTTACATTTCTGTGAAAATTCCAAGTCCAACAGGAATGACACTATAGCACCTGAATACACAGCCAATCACTAGATCACTAGTTTTGCCTAGTAGACCCGCTGCAACAAAAATACTGTATTTTTCCATGCATTAGACAAGGTCTTTTGACTCAAAAATCGTGTCAAAAAACTGGGGTCATCCAATACACAGATAGTGGCATGGGGGGGTGGCGCACCCACCCGTGCGCCGGTTGCCTGGAGCACAATTTGCCCCAATGCCACTGTGCGTGGGAAACAATCTATGGAGTGTTTCCTACCCACGGCTGCGTGGGGGATGAAGCTCAACAACTTTGGGCCACCTCCCTTCATTTTCTGAAAACTAAGTCCCCCAAAATAAGGGGGGGTCTTATAGACGGAAAAGTACGGTAACCAAAACGTTATCTTCATTCCTCTTACCTTCCTTGTTCAATGGCTTTCTCACAACATACTGACGGACGTCATCTTCTTTGGAGAGGTTGAACAGCTTTCGGATCCTGCTAGCCCTCTTGGGACCAAGTCGGCGAGGCACAGTGGTGTCAGTCAGTCCAGGAATATCTTTCTCACCTGAGGTTGCCAGGCCAGAAAGATTATTCTTAGCAAGAGCTAGACTCAGAAGCCAAGTTCCCTGCCCCACACACCTGAGACTCTGGCCTCCTATCCCTTTCAAATTCAAGTATCTCAAGATAATGCATGCAAAAACTTGAGCCACCCAGTCCTCATTAACTTCTGCTCTCTAGAACAGGCAATACTATGTATAGAATTTCCTACTGCCTAGTTTCCTCTCCCTTAATTCACTGGTAGCAGCAACATCAAAAATTTCCATTCAGACCCAAGATCTGAGAACAGCCAATACTCAGCTAAAAGCTGAGTATTTCCTAAAACCCCAACATCTAATAGTGTAATCAGAGATTCAAAGATAGTTCTGAAACACTTATGACACCTTGAATTCTGCTCAGAGGGTAATCAAGCCTGAAAATTTATTCCTGGTGCTTGTTCAGAAAGGCTGCTGCACCGATTACAGCTGCTAAACAGCTACCAAGAGCAATTTCAGAAAACAGTATTATTGGTGGCAACCTTAAAGTTAGGCACAGATGAATCAGGCAATGAAGGCACATTTGAAACCTAGACGGAGCTGGGGATAAATGTTGCTGGTCACAACCTAGGAGCTCTAGACCTTGCTCCAGGATAAGTGCAAAAGTGAGCTTTTTGGACACACTTTGCCATCAAAGCTATAAATCTGTTGGAAATATAATACGCCAGACCCTTAGCAGTTCACAGTCCAGAGCAAAGTTATCTGCCACTTTTCCCTTTGCTATCTTCACTATGGTAGAATCTACACACATCTGAAAGCCGTTCGAAAATGTTTTTTAAAAAAGTTTTTTTAAAAATACATTGCATTTTCCAAAAGGCTCGCCATCACCATCAAGTGTCACTTAAAACATTTTATTTGTAGCTGTATAGCCGAGCCCTATGTTAAAAAATTTAGATTGTATGCTCCTCAGGCAAGGACCTGTAAAATGCAACACTTGTCCTACATAAAACAACAACAGTAAAAACAGATCCAGATTCCTAGATAAACCCAGGATAGCCCCTTAAAGGGCAGGGCACAGTACAGGCAGCCCCGTTTTATGTGTGTGACCGTGTATACATGCTGAATCTGGAAGTGACTCAGAAACACCATAAAGACTTCACTAAAAGGGTGGGACGGGGTGTTTGCAGGCTTTTTCGACGGGCTTTAATTATATGTGATTTCACCGATGCATACAGTGCCTCAGAATGTAACCCCTGTGTAAATTCCTGCTGGTAGGGCAGGAATTTTGAGCCTGCAATGTACAGCCCTATTTGCTGGTCATTACTATGTGTGTGTGTGTGGGGGGGGGGGGAACCCTTACCTTTCTTTACAATGACCAAATTCAAAACGCTTAAATTGGCATCAACAATGCAACCCCGAACAGATTTGCGCTTCCTTTCTCCAGTCCTTCTAGGGCGGTAACATGAGTGGCCCTTGCTGAGAAGCAGGCGGACACGGCCATGAGTCAGGACCCCCTGCTTCATGGGGAAGCCTTGCTTGTCATTGCCACCGCTGATGCGGACAACGTATCCCTGAAACAAAGACGAAACAAAGACAAAGAGCTTAGACCTTTCTCTCAAGGGGGAACAATTTAAGAGCGTTAGTTCAATTTCTCATTCTTCTCTCCGTATACAGGTAACAGATGCCGCTAGATATAAACTCAATTGCACTGGCAGAAAGAACATTGCCTTTCTTCATTTTGAGCATCAACAACTAGACCTGCTGAGATTGCCTGGCTTGACCAATATTGTAACCATGCTCCAGAACGTCTACGATGCTACCATATTATGCCTATTGATCATGCTTCCTTAGCAATATTGTGGAATCTGTCTTGAATGTAGAGGAAATGCCAAGTCTAGCGATTTAAAGCAAATTCGCTTTATTTATGATGCGCAGTCTACTGTTTTCACATGGAATGTCTTCCCTATAAGGGCCAACATGTGACAATCTCCCAGTGCATCATGTCCTGCCCAGGCATTTAATCAGATCGCTTAATTCCATTTCTAATACATGGACATGAAGCCTACAAACACAAGGGTGTTAACAAAACAGACGCTGTTTTGATCTGTTTGATTTCCACTAAAATTGAATCCCACTAACATAACCTCCCAACTTTTGGGGCAAATGGGTGTACACATGCTCCCCACAGATGCTTCAATACTAAGATTGCTATGCATAAAGGAAAATTGCTGTTGGATTCCCTGCTCCGCAGAAGTCAATTAAGTTAGCACACTTGAGCAGAAGTGAATTTACTCTCAAAGTCAGACTCATTAAGTGCATTTACTGACAATTTTCATGCTGTATCACATCACCACACCTCTCCCTAAGCCACTTTCCCTGGTAGCGTTCTGAACTCCAACCCACCATCGCTTTGCTAACTTAAGTATTTTCCAGACTCCCTTCCAACTCACCACCAACACACAGGTGAGAATGCAGTTTTTTGCATGCAGCTGCGCGCAAGGAGTTTGCTACTGCATGCAGAGATCTGTGGACAGGAGTAGCAATGCCACCACTAAACTCTGAGCTCACTCTTTCTCAGACTGATGGGTAAACACAGATGCAGTCACAACCATGCACCCAAATCCTTTTGGGTAAGGCCCATGCCTTCAGTGGTAGTAGTAGCTTTGCATTCATTCAAAGGCTCCCAGGTTCAATCCCTGAGATCTGAAGGTAGCCTAGGAACAATTTATCCCCAACTACTGAAACAACCTCTCAGGAATAATTAGATGGGCCCAAAGTGTAACTTAGTAACTCCCAGAGTTCTCATTTAATATGAATCCATGAGGGCCTCTGGACAAGACACCAGACAATAAGGTTGTCACCTGTCCTGTATAACGCAGGCTACATCCTGTATTGAGAGTTTTATCCTGTATTTCAGGTCCCCTCTCTCTGCCAAATTAGGGATCCCCTCCAACTGCATGTGTTTGAAAGGGTGTGTATTTCAGCTCTGGGTAGCCCAGCACACTTTTACAAATTCATGTGTATGTCTTTGGGCAACAGATTCCAGGGGGCCCATTCTGTTAGGCTGCAATAGATTGCAATGGATTGATAGGAAGTCACTTCAGCACATTTTTTTTTAAAAATCACCCTCCCAACTCCCACCCTGTCCTGTATTTTGCCAGAACAAAGGTGGCAACCTTACCAACCACCCACTCAAATGGAAATGCTCCAACCATTGCGACTTTTCCCGGTGGGGGAGTTATTCCAGCCCCCTGACCCTTTTCAATGCCCCTTTCTTTACCGACTGGCCCTAGCCGCCGCCTGGATTAGAAATGCCAAGAGCTTTTGTCTACACTGCCTTGAGGAAGAACCTAAGAGCAGCCTTCCTGGATCAGGCCAGATGACCACCTGGCTCACCGGCACTGTGTTCTCACAGCGGCCAGGGGAACGTGCAGGCAGACCCCGAGCACAGCAGCACACAGAACCTGGCATTTGGCAAGAACCAAAGTGGCAACCCACAGACCCTAAATTTTCTCACCCCCATTTTGCACACATGCAACAAGCCTTATGAAGCCAGCCTCACCTTCCACTCCTCGCCAAGAGCATCCGCGGAGACTTCAGTGGTCATGCGCTTCTCGTAGAAGGTGCGCAGCTTGCGCTCATCGTCCACTTCGATGAGTTTCTGGCAGCCGGTGGCTGGGAAGGAGATGTTCAGCTGCAGGGGGGTGAGAAGCCACACTCGGGTCTGCAAAGGGGCTCAAGGGGTTCCCCAGGGCAGCATTGAGCCCCGTTGTCCTCCACAAGGTGCCACAAGGACTAGAAACGCTGCCTCCTTTACCAGTGGCGGCCAAACTTGGCACTCCAGCTGTTTTGGGACTACAACTCCCATCATCCCTGACCACTGGTCCTGTTAGCTAGGGATGATGGGAATTGTAGTCCCAAAAACTGCTGGAGTGCCAAGCTTGGCCACCACTGCTCTAGATCAGGCATGGCCTTCAGCTGTTTCTGGACTACAACTCCCATCACCCCTAGCTAGCAAGGCACAGAGCTCAGGGATGATGGGAGTTGTAGTCCAACATCTGGGGACCCGCAGGTTGAGAACCACTGCTCCACGAGCACGAGAAACGCTGCCTCCTTTACCAGTGGCGGCCAAACTTGGCACTCCAGCTGTTTTGGGACTACAACTCCCATCATCCCTACCTAACAGGACCAGTGGTCAGGGATGATGGGAATTGTAGTCCCAAAACTGCTGGAGGGCTAAGTTTGGTCGCCACTGCTAAGCGCTCAAGGCGCACGGGGTAGGGGGTCTGAAAGGTTAACAGGCGCTGCGGAATTCCCGCGAGACGACACACCGCGCGAGAGCTCCTCTCCGGAGCTGGGAAACGGAGGCCGCCGCCGCGCCGCTTCCCCGCATCGGCCTCCATCCTCCGCCGGGGCCGCGCTCCTTCGCCCGCCGCCTGCCCCGCCGCCTCCCGCCGGGGCCCCTCGACCTACCGGGGCCTCTATTTCCCGGGGGCGGAGGCGGTTTGCGCCACCTCCGCGCCCCGCAACACCTACCTTCATGGCGCCGGCACAGCTCGCCTCGGGTCCGCCACGGGAAAGAGGACGCGCTTCCGCTCGGCCGGAAGTCACAGAGGCTCCCGCGCGGGATCTCGCGAGAGTTCAGAAGGGCCCGCCCCCTCTGGGCTCAGCGGGAGCTCCTGGGCGAGCCGATAGAGATAGGAAAAAGGGTAGAGTGGGCAGCTGCTGTGGTCTTCCGAATAAAACTTTCATTCAGAGGAAGGAATGGAGAAATAGAGGAGACTTGGACTGCTGCATATTCTGAATGGGAATTGATGGGAACCACAGCATTCCCTCCAACGTTTCTCTGATGAAAATAGGGATGCCCTATTCCATAATAATAATAATTGTAACCCCTCATCTGACTGCCTTGCCCCAGCCACTCTGAGTGGCTTCCAACATATATAAAAACATAATAAAACATTTTTTTAAAATTCCTTCTACCGGTCTGCCTTCAGATGTCTTCTAAAGGTTGTATAGTTACTTATCTCCCTGGCTCATGGGTTGCATAACTCCATATCCTGCAACATTTCTCTGATGAAATTAGGGACATCCTATTCCATCACCATCATCACATTTGTACTCCCCTCCCCATCTGACTGCATTGCTCCAGCCACTCTGAGTGGCTTCCAACATATATAAAAATATAATAAAACTTTTGAAAACTTCCCTATACAGGCTGCCTTCAAGATGTCTTCTAATTCTCTGATGAAATTAAAGGTAAAGGTGAAGGACCCCTGGCCGTTAAGTCCAGTCACAGACGACTCTGGAGTTGTGGTGCTCATCTCGCTTTACTGGCCGAGGGAGCCGACGTTTGTCCACAGAAAGATTTTCCGGGTCATGTGGCCAGTATGACTCAGCCGCTTCTGGCAAAACCAAAGCAGCGCATGGAAACACCGTTTACCTTCCCGCCGGAGCGGTACCTATTTATCTACTTGCACTTTGACGTGCTTTCGAACTGCTAGGTTGGCAGGAGCAGGGACCGAGCATCAGGAGCTCACCCTCTCGCTCGCGAGGATTTGAACGGCTGACCTTCTGATTGGCAAGCCCAAGAGGTTCAGTGATTTAACCCACAGTGCCACCTGCGTCCCACTGATGAGATTAGGGGTGTCCTAAGGAAAAGCGGGACATTCCGTGATCAATTCAGAAACCGGGACGGCATCTGTAAATCTGGGACTGTCCCTGGAAAATAGGGACACTTGGAGGGTCAGAGTCTGCTTGCAGGTTCCCCTGGCCACTGTGAGAACAGAGTGCGGGTGAACCAGGTGGTTGTCTGGCCTGATCCAGGAAGGCTGCTCTTCTGTTCTTCGAGGACTTGGGCTTCTTCAAGGCACCGTAGACAAAAGCTCTTGGCATTTCTAATCCAGACAGTGGTTAAGGCCAGTTGGTAAAAAAGGGCGCATTCAAAAGTGTCAGGGGGTTGGAATAACCAAGAAAAGTCACAATGGTCGGACCTTTTCCATTTAAGTGGGTGCATGGGCATAGTAGCCAGAGGGGGCAGGGAGAGACAGTTGCCCCCCAATCAATAAAAAACAATAAAAAATACATAGCTGACTTTCTCCTCCCTCCGACAAAAATCTAAGCTACACCCATGAGTGGGTGGGAATCTGGGGTGGAGGTATATACAATTATGCAGGAATCTGAGAAAGTGAGCTTTCCCTCCCTCTCTCAAGCTAGAGATTCAGGACAGGCAAAACTGGAGTTTGCTACTCACTGGGTACAAATACATCCTTTGGCATTTGGAAAACATGTTCTTCTGATTTTCCCCTGCATCTGGTGCCCCTCCACCCCCCACGTTTTGGTTTGGAAACAGCTAAACGGCCAACTATCCTGCCTCTAACCATAGCAGAGTAATAGTTACGGCTGTGTTGCCAAAGCTACCCGAGACAGACGAACCATTTGAGTTGATATAGACTGCCTGGCGGAATCATTGATTATAATAATCTCTGAACCCCAAGCTAACAAGTTCTTCATTGCTATGTTACTGAAAACCAGTAACAATTTTTTTAAAAAAATGTGACTAGAGAATATAACCTAACAGTGCCTAATAAACAGATTCTCTGCTTTCTTGCTTTGGGTACATGATCTAACACTTTGCTGGGATATGAGAAATTCTACCAGCTAGATAGAAATGACACAGTGAAACTATTAAATCATATTCATTACATTTCTATCCCATCATTCCATCCCTTTTGTTTGCCCAGGGTGGTAAACCAAAAAGTTGAAAAACAATGCAAAAATAAACATTTAAAAACCTTAAGAATATCTAAAAACATTTGAGGACAGTTACATACTCTCATAGATGCCAGAGACAAGTGTTCTTTGAACCATCAAATACCTGGTTGAATTTATACAGATCGGTAGATTTTATGCATAAGCACCAGCCCTTTTTGAGGTGGCGAATAAATGCACATTTCAAAGATGCTGTTTTGAAAAGGCTTTCTAGTCAATTTACCCTGCAGAAATGGACTGTCCTGCTGGCTTCTTATCTCCCTTGCCCAATGGCAGAGCCTGTGGTTTGCATTCAAAGGTCCCAGGGTCAAATGCTGGCAACTCCTGATAAGGCTGGGAAATACTCCTGGAGGGCTGCTGCCGGTTGTCATGTTGACAATGCTGAGCTAGATTGATGCCAATGATCCGCTTCCGTATAAGACAGGCACCTTTTTCCTGTGTTCCTGAAAGGAGCTTTTGAGGTTCATAATTGGCTCTTAACAATCGCAACGCTAGCAGAATGCTTTTCAGCACTAATGCATGGGAAGCTGTTTGGAGCATTGCGGAGTTGGTTGGCATCAGTGTTAGAAACTCAGGTATATAATCTAGGTGCCAAATGGCTCCTTAAACCAAGGTTACAGCTACCATAACAGGATGCCTAGTTGCCATTTTTGGGCAAGATGTCTCCAAAGTCTTATTTTTCAAATGGTGGGTTGATTGCAATTCATTAACAGTTAAGCATCTGGCGAGTTCAGATGACACCTTAAGCAAGGTTAAGAGAAAGGTAAAAAGTAAAAGGCAAAGGCAAAGGACCCCTGGACGGTTAAGTCCAGTCAAAGGCGACTATGGGGCTGCGGCACTCATCTCGCTTTTCAGGCTGAGGGAGCCACCGTTTGTGCACAGACAGCTTTCCGGGTCATGTGGCCAGCAGGACTAAACTGCTTCTTGTGCCATGTGACACCGTGAGCGCATGAAAACGGAGTTTATCTTCTACTTGCATGCTTTCGAACTGCTAGATTGGCAGGAGCTGGGACAAAGCAATGGGAGCTCACCCCGTTGCGGGGATTCGAACCACTGACCTTCTGATCAGCAAGCCCAAGAGGCTCAGTGGTTTAGACCACAGCGCCACCTGCATCCCAGATTAAGAGAAGGACGCAACAACTCAGGACACGGCAGGGCGTCGTAAGGAATGCACCTCCCCAGATGGTATATAACACCAGTAAAGATAGCAAAAATGTATAAAACCGGGTCAAACATATGTTGGAAATGTAAAGAAAAGGAAGGGATTTTTATCATATGTGATGGGAATGTAGAGAAATTTTTTTAAAAGGGGAAATGATATATAATGAATTGAAGAAACTGTTTAAAATCAAATTTGTAAAAAAAACAACAGAAACATTTTTGTTAGGGATTGTAGGACAAAACCTGCCAAGGAAAACAAAGAATTTATTTATATATGCTACAACAGCGGCAAGAGTCTTGATAGCACAAGGATGGAAGAATGAGGAAACCCCGACAAAAGAACAGTAGCAAGAGATATTGATGGATTATGCAGAGCTGGTTAAACTGACATATAAACTGCGAGATAAGGACAACTGTGACTTCAGAGAAGAATGGGAACTATTTACAAATTACTTAAAAAGACAACAAAATGAATTGGACTCCTTGGCAGGTTTTGAATAAACATACACAAATTTATTGATTGTTAACATAGCAGATAGATATTATAAGGATTTATACAATTTTACAGTATGCAGAGAATAATATGTGTTGAGAAATCAGAGAGAGGAGCTGAGGGAAGTCTTGGGGGGTAGGGAAGGAGGGTTTGATGGGAAGGTGGGGGGAAAGAATGAATATGATATGTTTTGATATTTTGATATGTTGAAATTGTTAATAAAAAATCTTTTAAAAAAGAGGAATGTACCTCCCCAAACTGTACTGGGGTCAATGGCCCCCCACTATGGCTCTGTTCTAAGCCAGGGTTAGTACATCCAGAGTGGAACTGGACGTGCCACAGCCTGGGAGTACACACTACACTGCTTACGACCAAGTCTCCCGTCTCCCTTTACAATGATCTCGTCTCTCTGACTCTGCACTGATGTCATTCCATCTCCCGTACAGTCTCTTCCCCAGAATTACATTCTGCGGATTAGCTTTACAGCTAATCAAACAAAAGAAACACGAGACCGTAGGTGACAGGAAGTGCGCCCTTCTGTTTAGTTTTGCGTGTCCAACAAGCGACGTGACCCTGTTCCCAGCCAAGAACGTGTCACGATTGTTCAGAAAAACGTCTCCTTCTTTTCCCTAGATCCTATTGATGTATTTGAGTAGCACACGTCATTTTCCCTTCTGCTGTTCCTGTTCCAGCTTCCCAGTGTTCGCAAGCATGCAAAGCTGTGTGATGCTTCCTTCGTTTACGTCGCTCAGAATATTGCAGCTGGGCCCATGCACCAATTTAGGTTCTTGCTGTCCTCCCCTTTCAAGTATGTTTGTGAATAGGATAAAAAGCAGCAGCTCGATGCTGCATTAAAAGCAAGACAATGCAGAAGGAAAGATGGTCTCCTTTAGTTTCTTGGTGCTTATTTATAATTAAAGAAATGTAGGCATGATACCAACAGTTTTGGGTAATTAGATAGGCCTGATTCCTACTGCTTTGCAGCTGAACCTTACAAAGCCTCAGAGAGGCAGTTGTCTTCCTTGAATGTCACTGCTATTAGCTTTTTCAGTAACTTAAAGGTAAAGGGACCCCTGACCATTAGGTCCAGTCATGACCGACTCTGGGGTTGCGGCGCTCATCTCGCTTTATTGGCTGAGGGAGCCAGCGTACAGCTTCCGGGTCATGTGGCCAGCATGACTAAGCCGCTTCTGGCGAACCAGAGCAGCACACAGAAACGCCGTTTACCTTCCCACCGGAGCGGTACCTATTTATCTACTTGCACTTTGACATACTTTCGAACCGCTAGGTTGGCAGGAGCAGGGACCAAGCACCGGGAGCTCACCCCGTCGCAGGGATTCGAACCGCCGACCTTCTGATCGGCAAGTCCTAGGCTCTGTGGTTTAACCCACAGCGCCACCAGTGTCCCTTTCAGTAACTTGCATGTTGCATAAAAGAGGCTGCCTAGCGGGTCAGTCCTTGGTATATCTAGGTAAGCCTGGGAACAACTGCTACCTGCAACGCCTTGGAGAACCATTGCCAGGCAGTTTACAGCTGAGATAAAGAACCCGAAGGGCTCGCAACCTAATTCTATGCACTCTAGAGATGGCAGAGAGAGACTCAGATTGTGGGGAGAGGACTCTGCAATCTTGCAGTGCAGCAAACACTGCCCACTTGGCCTTGACCAGGTATCAGCTGCAACTGCAAATTGATTTTTCCTATGGGTCAATGGAAGGGAAAAGTTTTCCCACCTCTGTTTCAAACAACATAGATGAACAATTGCCTGACTCAGGGGCACACGGTGGTGGCCTGGGGGTGGGTTAGTGTGCGTGTGGTGGGGGGAAAACGATGGTAATGGTGGTGAGCTCCTCCATCTTTTTTCCGGAAGAAAAAGCACTGGTTGTTTTCAATTAAAAACTTTTCATAGTTAACAAGGGGACGTACAACATTCACATGAGTCCTTTCTACATGTTAAGTTGTGAGTGAACATATCAGACGACACAGCGATTCTTCAAACAGCTCTTGTTTATTCACAGGCCAGAACAGAACTGAACTGAAGGGCTCAGCCAGCCTGCTTATATAGAGCTCCACTAGAATGCAACAGTAACCATTTTCTGTAACTATCCAATCACTGAACATCACTTTCAATCCCTTATTTGCATACGTGGACCTGAGTGAAAACTATCTACAGTATCCCCCTGCTGGCCCAGGGTGAGAACTTCAGTACATAACACTACAGATCACTTCCATTTGGTGTGAGACACCTGCTGCTACAAACGTTGTGAAGAGGGGGAAGGGGGCAGAAAGAAGTTGGGGGGCAGTGATTTTCCTTCCTTGGAGGTTTTCAAGCAGGGGTTGGCCATGGATGCTTTAGCTGAGATTCCTGCATTGCAGGGGGTTGGACTCGATGACCCTTGGGGGCCCCTTTCCAACTGTACAGTGGTGCCTCGCAAGACGAAAAGAATCCGTTCTGCGAGTCTCTTCGTCTTGCGGTTTTTCGTCTTGCGAAGCAAGCCCATTAGCGGCTTAGCGGATCAGCTGATAAGCGGCTTGGGAAAAGGGGGGGGGGAGGGAAAAAACCCTGCAGGAACTCGCAAGACATTTTTGTCTTGTGAAGCAAGCCCATAGGAAATTCGTTTTGCGAAGCACCTCCAAAACGGAAAACCCTTTCATCTAGCGGGTTTTCCGTCTTGCGAGGCATTCGTCTTGCGGGGCACCACTGTACAATTCAGCTCACATTTAAATAAAACAAGACCTGGCGGCATATCTGGGCAACGGCCGGGTGTTATACTGTAAGTAATGGGGGAACCTTATCTCCAAGGCCTTTCCTGTTCCCTGCACCCCAAGCCTTGGCGCATCCTGAAACCTGAAAGGCCCCTTCACTTGCCTCTCTGCCGGGCTTGCCCCATGACTGCGCAATGCAGCCAAACTGCCTGGCTCCGCCGCCGCCAGCCACCCTTTTCCTTCCCACCCCGCCTTTGGATCCCGACCTCATCTATCCTGAGGAAGCGTTCCGGGGGGGGGGGGGGAGAGACTAAGAACTTGGCCCTGCAAAGCTTTGGGTGCGGTTTTTGCCATGCAAAGTCCCACGCGCTTAAAACAAAACTTTAGACCCACCCCTCTCCCCACTCAAAACAGAACAACAGGAACAGCGACGCGCGTTTGCTTCCTTCGAAAGGAGTCCGCGCAAGAGCAACAGACTGCTAGACCTGCCCTCCCTCCCAAAAAATCCCCTGCTTCCCCCCCCCCCCCGCCGCCTTCCAGAAACAAATGCAAGTTGGAACGCAGCAGGGCGGCGGGGAGCGTAAAGCGCCGCGCTCTCCGTGGCGCACAGCCCCATCCGTGGCGCGCAGCTGCGTCCAAACGAGCCACGATGCATAGGATCGCTTAAAGGTTGTGGGCTAGACCACGTGATAAAGGGGCTCGGCGCAAGCCTAACGACTTTGCGCAGGCGCGCTGTGGGCGGGGAGGACGCGCCATCGGGGGCCGGATCAGCTGGCGGGAGGCGTGCGCTCTTGCGCTCCTAGAGCCGGCGGCGGGGGCTGTTTTGGTGCGGAGTTGAGCAGGCAGAAGAGGGACAAAGCAGCAGCCGAGGCAGCAGCGACCAGCCTCCCCCCGCGCGGATGCTGCTGCGCGGATCCTCTTCTGCTTAGGTTGCGTCGGCGTTGCGCGCGCCCCCCATGCTCCTTGCCCGGGTCTGGCCATCATGACCACGCTCCGCTTGTGGGACCACCTGCGGGCCGGCAGCTCCGAGCTGGACTGGTGCGAAGACAACTACACCATCGTGCCCAGCATCGCCGAGTTCTACAACACGGTGCGTATCTCGAACTCAAGACCTGAGCCCGGAGAGGAGGAGGAGGAGGGTGCATTTGGAAGCCGGGGGGGGGGGGAGCGTGTGGATTGGGAAGTACGTGCAAATGCACGGTAGGGCTGAATACATGATGTTCACACGGCTCGGCTCTTTCCCTTCCCTGCCGCTCAATTACTGATTTCTCAACAAATGGTTATTTTTTTAAAACAAATGCCACCGCGTCGTGGAAATGCCAAATGAGGTTCTGGGCGCAATCAGACTTGCAATAGGATCCTGGAGACCTTCAAGTAGGGCTCCGATTTCTGCTTTGGCACCGACTCGCGTGCAAGGCGCTGCTTATCAGTTCTCAGCCTTGGTCAAATTGGGAAAAGGACTATTTTGCAAATCGGGAAGAGGATACCCAGTGTTGTATTTTAAAACTGCAGCTACTGGCGAATAGCTGTGTATATATTTTTTTTTATCGAAGAGAGAGCCTGTCTCGGTAAACAAACAGTTTCTTAAAGTAAAACCGACCATAGTGTATTCTAAGTGGTTGTTTATTATCCTGGTGGCCTTATTTTCAGACAACAAACTATCTTTTTATTATCTGAATAGCTTGCAGATATAGGACTGGGGATCAGATCGTTTTCCTGGGAGCTTTTTTCCTTTGTTTTTCCTGGCAGAAATGCTTGTAAAATCAGAGAATCCCCCATAGAGATGGAAAAAGTCTGCACTCCTTTGAATCCCTTTTGAGAGGCGCTGGGATCATGGACTGTCATTTTTTCAGGCTGTTCAGATTGGAGGATAAAGCTTAAATTGCATGCAGTGGATTAATGGAGCAAAGCAGAATTTTCCATCTGTTATCAGCTTAAGCTTTAATTTTGCTTTAGAAAAGGTAGATCTGGATCTCTGGCTGATTTGCAGATCAGCAAGCTTTCCTAACAACTAAAACCCTGCAATTTGGGCATCTGATAGTTAGGAAACTCGAAGGGAAATTCTGGTACTGAACTGAGAGCAAAATTTCTGGCCTGATCAGGAGTTCACAAGCTTGAAGTCTGCCTTTCCCAGCTTTAGAAAAACTGCTTTCTCTCAAGGAATTAAGACTGCTTTCAGGGCTGATTTACATATTAACAAATTCTTCCATGCAATCAGCTCTGTGTAGGAATAATGCTATCTTGCATGTAGGTTTCCACACAGAGGACTGTGCATTCATGCAAAAATGTGGCCTGGATGCATGCGGTGTTGCATGCTGGTAACACATTAATTTAACCTGTTAATAAGTCTGCCCTCCCCCACAAAAAACTAGCTTGCAAACTAACTAGCCTTCTGACTGCACACGCCTATGTTAAGTCAATATCATGTTTAAACAGTCTAAAAGAATAAGAATAATCTTTCTTCCATCTCCAAAAGGTTCCCTGCTTTTCTGGTCAGGAGGGATTCTTTTAAGTTATTCACCTGGTTTTCTGTGTCAATTTATGAGCCGGCACTTAATTCCTACCTTCACAATATTGTGGCAATGTGTGGAGCGGCCCCTCATCCCATGGGACAATTGTTGCGTACTTTCCTGCGTTTCTTTGAAAACACGCAAGCCGTGTTTTTCCACTGCAAGATCTTTAAAGCCGTTTGTGACCCAGAATAAAACCGTATCAAACAAAAATCCACATTTGAACGTAACTCCCCAACCTGCGTACGAATGTGCGCACACAGACGCAGGATAGAGGTAGCAACAACAAAACAGGCAACAAATGGGAGGGAAGAAATTGTACTATTATTTTCCTTCCACCTGACTTCAAAACACGAGGCCACCTGGAAAAGGCCAGTGCGTTTATTTTCTCAGGATCCTGTTGTTAGGAGCATGTTGACACTTCAGTGTTTAAAAGATTGCTCCTTGCAGTCTGAAACTGTGTCTTTAGCATATGTGCCTCCAGGGTGCAAAGATCCGCCCAGCGCCCCCAAATTTAGTTTAGCCCCCAAATTAATACCACCACACTTATAAGCAGTTGGTCCCTTACCTTTCCCGCCCCGACTTGGCCACAGTGATCCATGCGACGGTCACCTCCAGGCTTGACTACTGTAATTCGCTCTACGTGGGGCTGCCCTTGAAGTTCTCCCAGAAACTCCAGGGGGTGCAGAATGCTGCAGCGAGGCTCCTCACAGGGTCTCTGCCATGGGAGCATATTCACCCAGTGCTTTTCAAGCTGCACTGGCTCCCGGTGGAGTACAGGGTCAGATTTAAGGTGCTGGTTTTGACCTTTAAAGCCCTTCACGGCCTAGGACCCTCGTACCTACGGGACCGCCTCTCCTGGTATGCCCCACGGAGGACCTTAAGGTCCATATATAGCAACACCCTAGAGGTCCCGGGCCCTAAGGAAGTTAGATTAGCCTCAACCAGAGTCAGGGCCTTCTCAACACTGGCTCCGGCCTGGCCCTCTGTCTCATGAGACCAGGGCCCTGCGGGATCTGATCTCTTTCCGCAGGGCCTGTAAGACAGAGTTGTTCCCCCTGGCCTTTGGCTCAGAATCAGTTTGATTCCCTCCCCCTTTTTCTTTTTCCTTTCTCCTCCTATGATGAGATTGCTCCCTAATTGT
The DNA here is from genome assembly GCF_965112155.1 of Podarcis liolepis. Classification (NCBI taxonomy): domain Eukaryota; kingdom Metazoa; phylum Chordata; class Lepidosauria; order Squamata; family Lacertidae; genus Podarcis; species Podarcis liolepis. Next base: position 15,057,750 of record NC_139571.1, on the reverse strand, counting down.
TTTAATGTTGTATCTTAATCTTTTAAATTGTATTTTAATCAACTTGTTTTTATTATTGGTTGTTAGCCGCCCTGAGCCCGGTCTTGGCTGGGGAGGGGGGGGGTATAAATAAAAATTTATTATTATTATTATTTATTATTGTTTGGGCACCTGCTTAGGAGAAACATCAGTCATGTCAAAGGTGCCTCTGATCCCGCTGCCTCATAGCGGCTCAATATAATACGTAACATAATATTTTGATGTAAGAGTTAATTTCGCGTGCACGGCGCCGTTGAGAATGACAAGCGATGGTGTGGCGCGTCTTTGGTAAATGAGCGCACAAAGTCGAAAGTCCTTTAGTGAAACAGTAGGTATACATTTCGGTAATACTTAGGTATATATGTATTTTGTTTTTCTAGCTTGATCAAAATTATTTATTATTTCATAACAGGTAGATGGTTAAGAGCTTGGGTGGCTTCAGCAGCGGGCGCATGGTGCTCCCCCCCCCCAGAATTCGGCGCCCGGGTGCCCTGCACCCCTTGCACCCCCGGGGAAAGGCGGCCCTGCCTGTGACATTTTGGTCATTGGCCTGAGCAACAGCTTAACTACACCACTGTATATGAGTTGTCGTCTGAATGTCAGGCTGCTGTTGGTGTCAACTTTACTGACTGATTGACCGAGTGAATTGGGGATGAGCCTCATCATTGCCCCAAGTCTGAACTAGGAAGCAAGTTTTCGTTCCCCGAAGACAGCTTGCATAAACCCGGGCCGTGCTGCGTCTTAAAGCGAATAGCAAGGAGGAATGAAATGGTGCTGTTGGCCATTGATGGGCCAACAGAGTTGTCACCCTCCTCTCACATTTGTTTATTATTTTATTGAGATTTATATAACACCCGCCATCGTAAGATCTCATAAGATGGAAACATGAAAATAAGTAAAACAGCAAAACAGTAACCCCCCTTCCCACAGACACATTTGAAAGCCTTGCAAAAAGGTTTACAAAATAATATAAAATCCATGTATGAGAGTTCCCCAAAATAAGCCACGTGTGATAATGCTCTGCAACACATTAATTCTTTCTGCAATTCCTTGAGTGTAATCCACATACCTGCTGAGCATGTTTTATAAGCGCAAGGGGGCTTATTCGGAGCAAATGATTTATACATGCCCCTCACCTCACACCCATGTGTGCACTCGAGAAGAGTGATCCACCATTGCTCCCATTTTACAGATGGACTACCGAGGCCGAGTGACTGATCTGAGATGCAGGACTGATTCTTCTTACCTGCACCTAATTTTCACGTTTGCACAGGTGATGGGTTAGGATACCGGTTGAAGTCGTCAAGAGTTTGTGCCTGATAGGTTCTTCTCATCACTTATGAGCCACAGGAAGTGACTGCATTTCCGGCTAGACACCCTGAGGTTGTGTGCCCTAATTCTGTCACCGGGGTTTTTGAAAAGCAGGCAATCCACAAGTGAAGGATTAGTTTACCTGAATTTCAGGTGTGTCTAAGACCTGTAATACATGATCTAATAATTTTCATTCCAATCCACTTCATCACCCACCACAGACGTAATAATCCAGTAATGTCCCCAAGCAGGTTTATTATTATTATTAATCAATCAATCAATCAATCAATCAATCAATCCACCCATGGGCTCAGCAGGATGCCCTGATGAGGACATACTTTGAACGTCAAGGTTTATTTATTTATTAAATTTGTATACCTCCCTTATACCCGTAGATCTCAGGGCCATTAACAACATAAAATCGCAATATAAAAAACAAACAGAAAATACATAATAGAAACAAAAGACAAACCAAGAATCCCCCTTTTCACAACGCCTTTTCAAAGGGCTTCAGATCACAATCAGTCCAAGGCCTGGTTGAAGAGGAACCTTTTTTGCCTGGCACCTAAAGATGTAGAATGAATGAGTCTCCCTGGTGGAGAGAGTTCCATATTTCGATTTGGGGTGGGAGGCGAAATATCATTATCAATTTTTTTATTTGCATACCGTCTTTCTACCTTACAATACTCAAGGCGGTTTACAAGCTGAAGATCTAGCAATCTAATGCAATACAAAAATGTGATAATAAAACAAAACTTTAAAATAAGCAGCCTACATCAAAAAGTAACATTCAACAATTATTAGAGTAGTATAAAATAATAATATCAACATATAAAAGGAAAAGGTTGATATTTCCCCTCCCCCCCCAAAAAAAAATTCTAGTGACAGCTACTTTTAGAAAATAAAGTCAATATTGGGAGATCTCTCCCAAATGATTGGATCTCTCAGGCCCACCTCCGCCATGGATGCCCTTCTGATTTCAAGAGGAGAGAAAAATTTACCTCTTTCCTCACGGCCGTTTGCTGGTTGCAATTAAGGAGCTGAAGTGAATATAAAGTAGGAGTGCTTTTCCCTCCCCCATGCAGCCCAAATTAAGGATTATATCTTGTGCTTTGAAACTTGAAAAGCAACTCAAAAGGCTTTGCTCTTCTCAAGCAACTGCCTTGTACTGAAAGTAGTGGGGTTTAATCTTTACAAAATAGGCTGCTTAGTGCTTTCCGTTCCATCTGCAAGGCTGTTTCTAAAGTCAAGCGGAACTGGGTGGAAAATGCGTCTCTCTCTTCCTCCTTCCTTTCCCTCAATGCCCCTGCCCCATGCCCAGTGTTTCTGAAATTTTCCCTGAATGGAAGAAAGTACTCTGTCAGTGAAGGCCTCCCATTGTGTGCTAGCGCTGGGCGATACCTGGTTTTCAACATCGTGATAGATCAACATGGTGATAGATCACCAGCAATATACCGATATATCATGATGTTTGAAATAAGGATCTAGCTATGTACAGTGGTCCCTTGGTTCTCAAACTTAATCTGTTCCAGAAGTCTGTCGCAAAACCAAGGCGTGCTTTCCCATAGAAAGTAATGCAAAATGGATCAATCCATTACAGACATTTAAAAACAACCTTTTAACATGAATTTTACTATCTAACAAGACCACTGATCCATAAAATGAAAGCAATAATAAATGTACTGTACTATAAAATAAATAAGACAGTATTGTAGATGATTAAAATTAAAATTGTTATTTTTTTCCTACCTGCACTGATGATAGTCATTGTTTGGATGGGGGGCTTTTATCCATTTCTGCAGTCGCACAATCAATCAGTCAGTAGCTGAACTGGGTTCCACACAGTCACAAAAATAAATCAACCGAAAAAGCCACAAAAACACAAAAAAGCAAAAACGAAAGCAGCAAACATAATCCATTCCGGAAGTCTGATATATTGCCAGGTCAAAGATTAGGAAATCATTATCACAATATGGACTTCAAACCGATTTGGGATGATATATTGACATATTGCCTACCCTCGTCTGTCCACTGGGCTCTACTGAATCTGTTGATGGAGACAGCCTTATGTTGTTTCTGAACACTCCCAGTGTTTGCAAGATACAGTGGAACCTCGGTTTTCAAATGTAATCAATTCCGGAAGATGGTTCAACTTCCAAAATGTTTAAAAAACTGAAAGCGAAAGCCTCAGTTCAATAAAGGTACCCCTGCCCGTACGGGCCAGTCGTGACCGACTCTAGGGTTGCACGCTCATCTCGCTCGAGGCCGGGAGCTGGCGCCGTCCGAAGACACTTCCGGGTCACGTTGCCAGCGTGACGAAACGGGAAAGCAAACCCGGTTCACCAGATTACAAGTCAACCGCTCTTAACCACTACACCACACTGGGTTTGAACTATGGCCGGCTCTCCCATGAGGCAAAGTGAGGCAATGGTGTCACGGTCTGAGTCAAAGTCCCGGTTGAGGACGTCGGGACCGGGAGCAAGATGGCGGGGTGGGAGCAGGAACGGGGGTCCAGAAGTCAGGAAGCCAAGAGTCCGAGGGTCAGAGCGCCGGGAGTCAAGAAGCCAAGGGTCCGAGGGTCAGGAAGCAAGGAGTCACGAAGTCAGGGGTCCGAGGATCAAAAAGCAAGGAGTCAAGGAGCCAAACACAGCAAGGCAGGGAACGTGTTGCTGTGGCAAAGAGCCGAAGGGAAATGCTGACCTTATATCCCTTTCCGGCTCTTGCCACCAGGTGCAGCGAGTTACCTATCGGCTTCACCTGTGCGGCCGTGCCTTGCCTCTTCAGAACAAACTTAGGAAGGCCGCAGTCCTGCGAAGTCCTACTGGTCACAGGGCCTGGCTGCTGCACGCACTCCACTCAGGCTGCAGGATTCACAGGGACAGCAGATCTGTCTTCCAAGGAATGCATTGTCCGTTGCTGCTGTGGTGACAGTGACAGGACGCTCCTTGCCGCCTCTATAGCAGCTTCTTGGCCATTAGGAGGCACTGCTGGTCTCCCGTCACCCTTGTCCCCATTGTAGATCTTTATTCCTCTCCTGGCAGGGTGGGCGTCCCCGTTTTGTGGCTCGCCTCAGGTGACAAAATGCCTTGAGTCACGGGAGGAGCCGTGTTGCCATGTGTTTTGCCAGGGCCGAAGTGCTGGCTCAAGCCAGAACGTCCCACGAGTTGAAGCCAAGTGACTTCTGCTCAACTTACTCTTCCTTGCACGTGCAGGTCTTTCAGTGCTCTTGGCCAGAAGAAGAAGAAAGGGCACGGGTTCTTCTGGCTCAAAATTGGGGGATGTCCGCAACCCAGTTGGCCTCTTTCACGGCCACCACTCCTGGTTTTGTGGTTGCAGCCTTGCCAATGGTCTTCCAGGGACCATACCTGTTGGTCTCCACCATTTTCGTATTGTGTCAACATGAGGGTGATGTCTTCTCCAGGCAGTTGAGAGCACTGCATGTCCTAGAAAGAGCTGACTCAGGCAAAGCGATGGTCTAAGTCGTGCATGGCATGAGGTCTATCTACACCATGGGTAGGCAAACTATGGCTAGATCCGGCCCAATTGCCTTCTAAATCTGGCCCGCGGACGGTCCAGGAATCAGCGTGTTTTTACATGACTAGAATGTGTGCTTTTATTTAAAATGCATCTCTCTGGGTTATTTGTAGGGCATAGGAATTCATTCATCTCCCCCCCCCCCCCATACAGTCCGGCCCCTCACAAGGTCTGAGGGACAGTGGACCCTGCTGAAAAAGTTTGCTGACCCCTGGTCTACACTTCTATCTCAATTTGTGTGTCAGGGCAGGGATGGAGTCTTGGGGGGGGGGGAGATGTTGTTTTTGTTTCTGCCTCCTCTTATCCAGATATTTGCCTGGGAAAGTGCTAAGCTTACTCCGTTGTGCAAGATCCCTCTCCCGCCCTCAACATTTTTTCTTTCGGTTTTGTAAAATACCACTTTATTTAATCATTCCTTTCTGCTTATTTAATTTTCTTTTCCGTTTCCCCCCTTAGATAAGCAACATCTTATTTTTTGTTTTGCCACCCATATGTATGTGCTTATTCCGACAATATGCAACCTGCTTCAACAGCGGAATATATTTAATATGGACCCTCCTTGTGGTGGTTGGTAAGTCCTTCTGTGTCTGTCCTATGTGACCTGAAATTCTGAGAAATTAAATTATTTATTATTTGAAAACAAGGTGCACCGGGGTGGGGGTGGACAACAAATAAGGTGCTTGGAGAATGTGCCCGAATTCAGAAGTACAGTACACTCCCAAAATAAAATGGGTGCCATTTTGAGCCTCTCAGTTTCCCCTGCTATGTATTAAATAAGGTAGTTTTCCATTATTACGAACATTGTGGGATACGTCATGGCGCTTCCAGTTGGATTCTTATGCTGGGATGGCTTCTCCTCAAGCCGACAAGTTTTATCCACCCTCCATTTAATCTGGATTTAGCCTTTCTGGCAGAAATCCAATAAGTATAATGAAGTCTGTTGCCAATGACCCATTTCTGCTAATATGCAGATTAAGTCCCTGTCTGTAAGCACTGAGGTTGGTTTCGGTTCTGGTCTTAATGGTCTTGAGAGGAAGGGCAGTGCGTATTATTTTACTTATCTCAAAGAGTAGTAGGCCAGCCCTGTTTGCTCAGTCAGGCCCTGAACTACTCATCAGCTGATTTCCTTTTTGCACCTTCATATATATAGATATCTATTTTAACACATCCTCACAGTTTCTCAATTAAGTTCTGCAATGAGATAACTGACTGTGCAAACAAAACCCCTCCCCACTGAAGTCTCCCACGAATAAAGGTAAAGGTAAGGGGACCCCTGACTATTAGGTCCAGTTGCGGACGACTCTGGGGCTGCGGCACTCATCTTGCTTTATTGGCTGATGGAGCCGACGTACAGCTTCCGGGTTATGTGGCCAGCATGACTAAGCCACTTTTGGCGAACCAGAGCAGCTCACGGAAACACCGTTTACCTTCCCGCCGGAACGGTACCTATTTATCTGCTTGCACTTTGATGTGCTTTCGAATTGCTAGGTTGGCAGGAGCAGGGACCGAGCAACGGGAGCTCACTCTGTTGTGGGGATTCAAACTGCCGACCTTCTGATTGGCAAGCCCTAGGCTCTGTGGTTTAATCCACAGTGCCACCCGCGTCCCTCACTCCCACAAATACTTACTTAATTTTGAAGCTTTTGGGAGTGGGTTTCGATCTTCAAAATCTAGCTCTTCGCCGTATGCTTGGTTGCTTGCTTGTGTTCAATTTTCAGACGCTTGTCTGTGCAAAGCCGCCGGGCTGTTGTTGAATCTTGCCGAGAAGAGAAGAGGTGGTTGAACTGTGCTGTAATGACCTCTTCGATTCTGAATGTGTCCCCCCTCCAGGAATTGGATCTGTCTACTTCCACGCCACGCTCAGTTTCCTGGGTCAAATGCTTGATGAACTCGCTATACTCTGGGTTTTGATGTGTGCTCTGGCTCTGTGGTTTCCCAGAAGATATCTTCCCAAAATGTTCAGGAACGACAGGTAATGTCTCTTAAGTGCTGGTGTGCTGGTCCCGAGGGTTAACGGTGAGGTCTGAGTCCAGTCCGAGGTCGAGGGTGCAGTATGGAGGTTGTCCGTCAAAGCTGAAGCTGGGACCCAGGCAGGGAGTCGGGCGAGGTCAGGAACTCTGGCAGAAGAGCAGGACAGGGTGCGGGCAGGAACAGGCTACCAACAATGTTGCTCCCACAACTTGGGACTGGGGCTGTCCGGCTTTTATCTGCCCTGAGGCATAGGGCGGCCCCGATCTTCTGGTGACTCGCCTCTCCTGGCCTGGAGGTGAGCACTCTTCCTGGGGGGACTTCGTTCCCTCCGCCTCTCTGCCCTGAGCCTCTGCAGCTCAGGAGAGGCTGGAGGGTTACCGGACCCAGAGGCAACCTCAGCTTCCCCTGATGGGGCTGAAAGTGGAGCACCTACAGGCAATGGGTCCTCCATCACCTCAGGAGCCAGAGCAGACTCAGCTGGTGCCTGCACCTGAGGATCCAGCACAGGTGAGGACAATTCAGGCTCATGCCCCAGCCCTGGCTCAACTGGTTCTGGAGGCGGGGAATCCTGTGCAGGCTGGGATCCCTCAGGTTCAGCCTCTGAGTCCGAATCCCAGGCCATCACAGCTGGCCTTTAAAGAGTGGGCTGCATTAATAGCACCGTGCCCTTCTCCTCGGAAGAGGGCAGGAGAGAACCAGAAAGGGCTGTAACCCAGAGATCCTGACATCACCTTTAAATTTGCCATCTGCCAAGGCTATAATAAAAACTAGGTTGTGGGATATTGAAAGCCAAGAACTAACAGTAGCAGCAGAGAAAACATGTTCCCCTCTTTATTTTCAACTTCCTTGGGCACATGAAACTAACACAATTACCTTGAATTTCTGCTTAACTCTCAAGAAAGAAGGGCATTTTCTCTGGCCAGGTTTAATTCAAATCCATCAAACCTCCTTTGGGGAAGGTTCTCAGGCAGGGTGGAAGGAGAAAGAACTTGCCCAGGTGAAGACCACCTGGTGGAAACCCTCACACACATGGTTCTCAATTGTAAACTATATGCTGATCTCCGTCAGCAATTTCTAGATCATCTCTGCATCCCCAAATGGAAACCAGAGTTGGAGATCATACATTTTCTACTACTGGGGAATGATCAGGAGCTCACCAAGTTAGTGGCTAAATATCTCTATTTGGTTTTTTGTCGTCGAAATACACTGCAGACGTCTGATCTCCCTGGAGACCAAGAGATGTGACCAGAGACTGTTCTGCCTCCTTTCTTTTAGCAAATGTTTTGTACCACTGGGGAAGTGGAAATTCTGTATTGATTTGTTTTGGAAGTATGTGATGCCAATAAAAGGTTTAATGATGCTGACTCTTTTTTTAAAAAAATATCCAGGGGCCGATTTAAGGCAGCAGTGGGCATCCTCTCTGGGGTCACCACCTGCCTCGCCTTCATTAAGCCTGCCATCAATAACATCTCGCTGATGACGTTGGGTCTTCCCTGCAGTGCCTTGCTTGTCGCAGAGCTGAAAAGGTGGGTGTCTGTGACTGTGACAAAATAGATCTTCTGTTTGAGGGCTATGTTTGGATGCCTGCTTCCCATTTGGAGCAAACACCTTCTGGGTGTGTGCAGGACCGAATTTAGATTTGATGAGGCCCTCAGCTCCTGAAGGTAATGGGGCCCTTTCTATGTCCAGCTGTCCTTTGTCCACAACAAATTGTCACTGTTTTTTGTGTTGAGTATATGCTATATGGTAACTGTAGGTATCTAAAGTCATTTGCACATCACAAAACTTGTATTTTATCAAAGTAATTGTTGATAAGAAGTATATTAATAGTGAAATGCACTTAAGAAGAAGTATATTAATAGTGAAATAATTATTAAGCTCTAACTTAAAATGATTTTTTTATCCACAACAAACTTAATAATGCAAACACATTGGCATTTGGCAATAACAAAAGTTCCATTAGAAACACAATTTACACAGACTAATTATCTAGTCTCTAGAAACTTGCTATAACATGAAATAATAATAAGTGAAAATATATGATCCAAACTACTAATAATTATAAATATCAGAATGTAGGCACCCTATATATAGAAATGAGCAAACCAGTGATATTTTAGGGAGGAGGATAGCAGGCAGGGCCCATGACTTACATCATAGGAGCCTACACAACACAAAACACTGTTGCTATATGTAGGTTTTATTTTATTTGTTTTTTATCTTATATTTTGGAAATGTACATCCAGGTTTTTTCCCTTTTTTGGGGGGGGCAAGAGAGTGGGGCCCTAAGCTACAGCTTGTTTAGCTTATACGTAAATCCGGCACTGGGCGTGTGACTTACCTGTGGGCAGGGTGGCAGAAGCACACCTGGAATTAAGATACAAAAGAGCTTAAATGTTCCCACGGAAATCCCAAGCATCCAGACAGGAGCTGTTTTGGGTGGACGACTTGACAAGGTGATAAATGGTTCTGTAAATAGCCTGGGTACATTATAATAACTTCTCTCCCTTAGGGTGGCAAAACAAAATATCTTGTCACGTTGAAGAGGTGAGGCAGGCTCACAGTTTGAAAGCTGCCACCTGGGCCTTCAAAAGGGGCTGTGAAGAGGGATTATAATTTTAAAATAATTTATTATTAATACCCTGTCCACCCCCCCCCCCCATTTTTAAAAAATACCGGCTATAACTACCTGGCTGTTAGGTAAAGGTAAAGGGACCCCTGAGGTTCAGTTGTGGCTGACTCAGGTTGTGGTGCTCATCTCGCTTTATTGGCTGAGGGAGCCGGCATACAGCTTCCGGGTCATGTGGCCAGCATGACTAAGCCACTTCTGGCAAGCCAGAGCAGTGCATGGAAACACCGTTTACTTTCCCGCTGGAGCGGTACCTATTTATCTACTTGCACTTTGACATGCTTTCGAACTGCTAGGTTGGCAGGAGCAGGGACCAAGCAACGGGAGCTCACCCCGTCGCGGGGATTCGAACCGACAACATTCTGATCGGCAAGCCCAAGAGGCTCTGTGGCTTAACCCACAGCGCCACCCGCGTCCCAGTGCCTGGCTGTTAGTCACCATCTGAATGGTCTCATTTATTTGGAAACCAGAAATGCCAGTGGAACTGCGCTGGGATGAGAACCCCTCGGGCAATGTGGGGAAGTAATGCACCCTAACTTACCGCCGATCCTTCTTGCAACAGTGTTGTGGGAAATGTAGGAAGACCGCTTCAAACGGGATCATGCGATCTATGGCATTCGCTCATGCCATGAGCAATGAAGGCCATCAGCTTGGATGCTTCTAAAAGTGGCTTAGATTTTCTGTGTTTAGTTGTAAGCCTTAATTTGCTTTTGGCTCGTGGCTTTTTCTGGGCCACATGCTTGTTTTTTTTTAAAAAAAGAGTGCTTTTAGATGATGCCCTTGATATTTGTTTTCATGCCATGACCTGCCTTGGGGCAGGGGGTGTATGCAACCATTGCCCCCAAATGTACAAAGCTTATCGTCTCTTAGTTTTGTTCAGTTCTTAATCTTGGGTCAGATGTCATTCCGTTGCTGTGCTTTTAATGATCTCCTGGCTTGGCTTTCAGATGCGACAACGTGCGAGTGTACAAGCTGGGACTATTTTCTGGCCTCTGGTGGACTTTGGCTCTTTTTTGTTGGATCAGCGACAAAGCATTTTGTGAGATCTGGTCGTCATTCAACTTCCCATATTTGCACTGCGTATGGTGAGTCCATCGTGTTCCAGTCCTTGCCACAATTCCTGCTCCCCTCTCTCTGCCCTCTGTTTCCCGGTGTTACATCTTGCCATATTTGTTGGATGAAGAGACTATATAGAAAACTCAGGCCACCCTTCACCAACGTCAGAGGTCCCCAAACTAAGGCCCATGGGCCGGATAAGGCCCAAGGGACTCGTTTATCTGGCCTGCGGCGACCCCCGCCACTTCCGGGTCGGAGGAGCACCGAAAATAGCTTGTGTGCATGCGCAAGCATTATTTCCGGTGCACATCCGGGTCGGAGGAGGCCCGTGCACATGCGCACAAGCTATTTCCGGTGCTCCTCCGACCCGGAAGTGCGCCGGAAATAGCGTGTGCGCACGCATATGGGCATGCGCTCCCCCGCCCTCCGGCCCACAGTGTGATCGCCGCTGGAAACACGAGCTTGAGGCACAGTAAGTTTGCTGACCCCTGACCAACGTTGTACCCGCCTCCCCGATGCCCATCAGCCCCCCCAGCCCCACACACTGGAGGGCACTGTGTTTGTTAAAGCTGGTCTGAGTTCTCAGTGTAGTCTGAAGGCTGATCCAGACGCTACAGACATTCAACTCTGTTGTTTTTACAAAAATGCGCGTTGGGAGTGAAAAATACGTTTTGTTGCCTTAATGCTGAATTTCCATTTCTAAGGAAACAGCCCTGTGCTTGGGGCAAATCTCATCTTTTACCTGCCAAAGGTCCCCGGTTCAGTCCCTGACATCTCCTGCTTCAGCCTCATGATCAGCTGAACATCGTGATATAGTGATACATCACGATGCCGAAAAGGAAGGAGTGTGAGGCACCAGGGTGAAACTGTCACTGCTCCGGCCAGTGCCTGGCCTATGGAGGGAGGAGACCCGGCCTTAAAACAACAATAATAATATTATTATTATTATAATTTATTATTTATATCCTGTCCATCTGTCTAGGTTTCCCCAGCCACTCTGGGCGGCTCTCAACAATATTAAAACCACGATAAAACATTAAACATTAAAAGCTTCCCTAAACAGGGCTGCCTTCAGATGTCTTCTAAAAGTCATTTACTTGTTTATCTTTCTGACATCTGGCGGGAGGGTGTTCCACAGGGTGGGCGCCACCACCGAGAAGGCCCTCTGCCTGCTTCCTTGTAACCTCGCTTTTCGCAGGGAGGGAACCGCCAGAAGGCCCTCAGAGCTGGACCTCAGTGTCCGGGCTGAACGATGGGTGTGGAGACGTTCCTATATTGGAATATTGTGAAGCTCCTTGACATCTGATGGGAGGTGGGTGCCACCACTGAGAAGGGCCTCTGCCTGGTTCCTTGTAACTTCACTTCTCGCAGTGAGGCAACCACCAGAAGGCCCTCAGAGCTGGACCTCAGTGTCCGGGCTGAATGATGGGGGTGGAGATGCTCCTTCAGGTATATGGAGATGCTCTTTCACGAGGCACTGGAGTGAAGCTTCTGCCAGCACCCAGCGCATGGAGGAAGCACTCAGCCTGTCTGCTCAGCAGGAGAAGGAATCAAAGGTGACGGCCTGCAGGGAAGCCCCCCCCCCCCACAATATACTGCCAGGTTAAAACCCCATCGCAATCTGACCCTCAATCCGGCCCTGGACAATGTATCGATACATCGCCCAGGCCTAACGCACGGTTCCTTCTTTTCAGATTTGCAAGGAAATCAAGACAGAGCTGTTCTGCCTGGCCTTTGGTTTGGACTCAGTCTGACCCTCCCTTTATGGTTTTGATCTATCGGTTACTTTTAAAATGAGGCTGCATTTTAAATTGCATTTGAACCTCTATTTTAAATTGGCCCCCCCATTATGTTTTTACTGTGATTTTTTTTTTAAATTGACAAATATTTTATTATTAAAATAATTCAACATTAGTAAAGGTAAAGATACCCCTGCCCGTACGGGCCAGTCGTTTCCAACTCTAGGGTTGTGCGCCCATCTCACTTAAGAGGCCGGGGGCCAGCGCTGTCCGGAGACACTTCCGGGTCACGTGGCCAGCGTGACGAAGCTGCTCTGGCGAGCCAGCACCAGCGCAGCACACACACGGAAACGCTATTTACCTTCCCGCTATAAAGCGGTACCTATTTATCTACTTGCACTTAGGGGTGCTTTCGAACTGCTAGGTGGGCAGGAGCTGGGACCGAAAGACGGGAGCTCACCCCGCCGCAGGGATTCGAACCGCCGACCATGCGATCGGCAAGCCCTAGGCGCTGAGGTTTTACCCACAGCACCACCCGCGTCCCTTAATTCAACATTAATACATACATATTACAAATAAACTCTCTTTCCCCCCTATTATGTAATTACTGTGATTTTATTGGCGTTAGCTGCCCTGAGCTGGGGAGGGTGGGGTATAAATAACATTATTATTATTATTATGAATATCAGTTGCACGCTGGTGGTGAGGAGCAAGCTGTACTCACCCTCCTCCGTTTCTGTTCTGTCCCCTCAGGCACATCCTCATTTGCATTGCCGCTTACCTGGGCTGCGTGTGCTTCGCCTACTTCGATGCCGTCTCGGAGATCCCTGAGCAGGGCCCGGTCATTAAGTTCTGGCCCAGTGAGAAGTGGGCGTTCATCGGGGTCCCTTACGTCTCCCTCCTCTGCGCACACAAGAAATCGCCCCTGAAGATTACATGATGTTCATTGGTTCTAACCTGCCGGAGGAAGAGAGGCCAGAGAACGAGACCTGCGCCTTTCTTCCTCTGTCTCTCTACAAACTGCAGTTCTGCAAAGGGAACCCATGAGGACGTACCTGCGTTTTCCCTGCCTCCCACCCCTCTCTCGGGCTCCCAAGCAAAGTTCTTAGGAGCGAGCAGCAATGGCAACTCTTTTGCACCCCTTCTCTGTGGTTTTGGCAGAACTGGAGTTTCCCCCCCTATTAGAAGTCTTGAATTATAGTACTGGCAATGTTTTGCCGTGTGCGCTTTGCATAGCGTTCTCTAGTTGGAACTAGACATCATGGGAGATGTGTGGTTGCTGTTGAAAAGGCGCCAAGCCAAGACCGCCATCTCTTTTTCCCCTTCCTCAACCACCTACCTCCCCCCACAATGTGTGGCGTCTTCCACAATTGAACTCTGCCTCCCTTTTAATTGGCTGCCAGCTGCTCTTTCAGGGCGGGGGCGCCCAGAATGCTCTGACGTCACAGCATGTCAGCCTTGACAATGCCACGCGATTTCCCATAAAGCCCAGCTCCTGACAAAACCCCTCCGGTCAACTCCGAGAGAGTATTTATACAGGCAATCTTTCGTTGTGAAGTAACCACAGGATTCCAGCTGTTCCTGAAGGCTTTTGAAAGGTTTGCTTTGTAGTTCTACCACTATCACCTCTCTCACAGACTTGGGAGGATATTTATACCAACAGCATCTTCAAGGACAAAATATATTTCTAGCCAATCTGGTCAGAAGCTGTTGGGGGGTTTTTTTGGAGGGGGGGGCAGGGATTCACAAGGAAATATGTTTTGAGAAGCTGGCTTTTCTTCTCAGTTGCTTGATTAAGTAGTTTGTAGCCTTAGCACTGAGACTGTTCTGCTCTAGGTCTCCTCCTGTTGTACTATGGTAAACTCATTCTCACTGGGCATTGCCAACTTACGAATGGCAGCTGGGTCGGTGCTTTGAACCTTTCCCTTGTTGATTTCTGCAGATCAGACTGCTGCTTACGGCATAGGAACAGGCCAGTCCAGGCTGCCCCTGTCTTGTGCACTGTCCCCCTTACTTGGCAGGGTGATTATCTAGTGGCCACTTGCCATTAGTTGCCACTTGAAGAAAAAAACAAAACTTGCATGCATCTATACGATAATCTTTATTGTCATTGTCCCATACAGAACAATGAAATTGAAAAATCTACATAAAACATTCAAAACCCAACAAGCCTGCTATCCCAGCTATCCCAACTTGGTTAGCCCCCTAAAAACTCTGATACCCCATTTTTAAATACAATATACTCCCATAGAGACTCTTTACACTGTGTTTAAAACCAATATTGCATTTGGGTAGAAACTGTTTCTCAGGCGGCTAGTCCTAGTTTTTATAACCCAGAAGGCAGAAGCTGAAAGAGATCATTTCCGGGGTGCGCACCATCCTGCACTATCTCTGCAGCTTTCTTTTCTTTCTTTTCTTTTTTTTAAATTTTCACAATATTATAAACAAACAAACACATAAAACAGACAAACATAAATCATAGCCTTATTGAGAATTACAGTTATTAACTTTGTTAAGTGACTTCCTCGCTTCCCCTTGGTTGAATTTCATTGCATGTCCTTTTAGCGGTTTTCCAAATCCCGATTTTTATGAAATTTAACTTAAACATTAACATCCTTCACCTTATGGAATTAAACATATTAATCCATCACTTAACATAAATAAAATCCTTAGCCCATTAAGTATCTGCAAGCTGTTTTCAGTTAATTTAACTTAACAAATTGAACTAAATAATCATTACATTTATTCCACTCTTCCTGATCCTCCTCCTCCTTCTGGTCACGGACCCTTCCGGTTAGGTCGGCTAGCTCCGACTATCTCTGCAGCTTCTTATGGCACCTGGAAGCATAGATTCGATCCCAGGTGGGAAGAGTGAACACAATTATTCTCTCCGCAGTCTTTACAACCCTATTCAGAGGAAGGGGCTTTTTTCCACTTACCTTTTTGTGATGTTCATCTCCCGGGCTTCCGTAGAAGGCCTTGAACTTGTGCAAATTCGCAGTTGCCGCCTCGGATCCTCTCTCTTTACTCAGGACTACAAGGTTGGCGGTGTGGAAGACCCCTCGGGAGAGATGCCTCCAGTCCATTGGCGTGACTCCATTGCTCAACCACCATTTTAAGCAGAGCTGTGGCACTTGGTGGTGGAGGTGGTTTGGCAGTGCCAGGGGTTTGGGGGTCCTGGGACAGACCTTTCTCTCCCCCCCCCCCGAACCTCACCAGTTGGAATGCTGGCTGCCTTGTGCAACCCTTAGACATCATGTGTTTGTCAATGACCTGCTGCTTTTCAAGTTATCGCAGCAGAAATCTGGGTTGAGTTGGCAATGGAAGTGGAGAAGCGTTGGCAGATCAGCCATAGGTGCTCTTTATAAGGTCGGGCCTTTGAGGGCAGTGTGAATAAGGTATTCAATATTAGTCCTACTCAGAGGTGTCCAATTAAAACCAACTGGTATTACTAACTTAGGCCCATTCATTTCAGTGGGTCTACTCTGCGTGAACTCAGTTGGGCTGGGAAATGAGATGGTAGGTTAAAAGCTCTAAATGCATGAAAATCTCTCCTTCCATTGAGAGATTTGAATTGCAAGATCTAAGAATGAACTAAGAATGAACCTTCAGATTCCGATCTACTTGCTTGAGCTCTGAGCTTCACCCTTATTATTTGTGGCTGTTTGTCAATCTATGACAATAAGCAGACTAAAAAAACACTGTTAGGTGATTGTGGGCAAGGAAGCAATTAACCAATTAAACACTTTGTTATTAACATATAATTAACATATATGTATATATCATGATGCACGCTTTTCTGGCTGCTGTTTCTGTTGAGACATCTTGGCCTTGATTTTTAATAGATTAATCCCCACCAATGAAATAAGATGTTAAAACAAATAAAAATAAAATAAAATCCACATTTAGCTAATTGCGCCCCAAGTACTGATTGAAATGACTGAACATGGCTTTATTATCCCACCTTCAGTTCCCTTTTGGTAGCAACTGAATAATGCATTGAGTTCTTGGAAAGAGATTAATGCAACAATAAGCCACCAGATTTTTTGAAAAACCAATTTACCTTTTAATCTGCATTTAAATCCTCGGCTCTTTGCGAGCAAATAAATGAACTCTGAAAGGTTGAGGTTTAGCTGTCAAATATGGGGGTTTTTTTGCCACATGTTGCCATGACAGAGTTTTAGAGAGCACTAATATTCTGGCACCTGTTTTAGTTTTAAGGAGGTTGCAGTTTCGTTTCAACAACAGCGAAGACTGTGGTTCACAAGCTGAATTCATAAAAGCTGTTTCAACTTTTAGGACAACATGATGCAAATGTTGCATGAGCCATTGGCACAGTCTATAACATCTGACCAGAAAGCATGATGATTAATATAGGCCTCAGAGAATCTAGCTGCTTTGGAGAGATACATCATATTTTTAGGTCCCAACTCCAGGCATAACATACCTTGTTCTAAACTGTATTCTAACCAAATAAATTTAGCTTTATAAGTTTACCCAGCTCCATATAAAGCTTAATGACAAAGCAGTTTTAATGTTGTGTAGGTGCTTCCTGCCTTCTCCCTTCACAAGAACTAGGAAACGGACCAGGCAGCCTTCCAGTTAACCATAGTTTCCTGATTTGTCCAAACCATGAAAAATTATGGTTAACACTTTGAAGGAGCCGGGGTATTAAACCACCATTTGAAGCTGGCTTCAACGCTTGGCTTGGGCAGAAGCTACTCACTAACCATAGCTCCCCGGTTCCAACAAAGAGCAGTGGAAGATGGCTTGGTTTGTTTTCTGATGTACACAAAAGTTCATGCTCATTGGCTTATTAAGCTGAGATATGGTCCCTCTAACTAAATAAGCTGAGAGCTCAAGCTTGATTTCTGACGGGCCACCTAATTGACCCAGGTGGTACCTTCATGTTTTGCTGTGACAGGAGCATAGCTTACCTCGTGGTATAGAATGGGCTTCTGGCTCGGAAAACCCATGGCAAGGACCATTTCAAACCAAAGGGCTTTGTCTCTGGCTGACCCCAGAAGATTTTCTTGCAGAAGAGCCCAGATAGGAATGTGCTCCCCTTGTTCCTATTTCTTTTCTTTGCACTTTTATTTTTCTCCAATTTATTTGATGTTTATTAGGGTTTTCAAAGACCTTCTGTCTTTGTTTTTGTTTTTAAGCTTAGGAAATTTGTGATAATACTCCGGTACAGTGTTAACCCTCAACGTGTGTTTTGGTTTTCTGCGGATGTTAAAATACACACAAACACACACACAAACCATATACCGTGAATTGCTTAAGGACTCAACGTGACTCATGGGATGGTACCACTTGACAAGAATGCAACCTAGCTAGCGTTTTAAAACTGAGAAAGTTTCATGTAAAACCTAGCAAGCTTTTAATTCCTTTGTGTATGATTTAGTAAAATGTTCAGTTTTAAATCTTCTTCACTGTGTACTGCAATAAAATCTTTCCTTTGGAACTTCTTTCTGAAAAGAATGGGTTTAATAGAGGCTGTGACGGAAAGATCCGTTAGTAATTTCCATTGCCATCTGTAGAACAGGGAAGCCAATGCACTGCCCCTTTCTGTAGCCTGAAACAGGCTGAAATGTAGATAGTTCTTCTCTCTAATATAGTAGGTGTCCTTTCCATTACAGAGATGTAGTATTTCAAGCAGTATTAATGGAGGTAACTGCAGAGGGGTCAGGCAGAGGTTACCGATAGGTTTGCAGAAAGCTCTGCACTTCTTATTATTTTTTCTGCAAAAGGAAAAAAAAAGTACTTGGAAAAAAATTAAACGTTTCTGTAAAAGTCACATTTTTTTCAGTATTTGGAATTTTGCTTTCAGACTTTTTATTTTGATCCACTTTGGAACTGGGGAAGGCTGGTTGGGAATCGTGAAAAAGTGGAGAGGGAAAGAATAAACAAACATTGCCAGAACTTCTTCACATTTTTTTTTTTTAAGGCGTCAAATTCCTCATCCCTGAAAGCCTGCTTGGATTTGCTGTAACCCTTGGGATAAATGTTTCATCTGCTTCCTTGAGGACTAGAACCCTGTTCATATTTTGTTTTTTATAAAATTAACACTGAGAAGTTTTCCTTTTACTCTGCTTTCTTAAAAGTACATTCCAGCATTTGGGACTTACGTAATAGGAAGCATGTTTTAAGATTGAAGCTAAAACATACATTTAGTGTGCAGGATTCTGGTCTCGGAGAGATACGGTGATTGCTCTTAAGAGTCTGTGTCCTGATGTCCTCACAGGCTACATGCCAATTTAATACAAAGCGTTGCTCAAAATTCATATGTTTTGGTTTGCTGTATCAGTACAACTCTTCTGCTGGAAGAGGTCTGCCAGTCTGAGGTGAGCAGAGGCCAGGCACAATGTCTCTGTGTGTGTGCATCAAAAAGAAGAAAAGCAGAATACACTGTCCTCTTCACAGTATTAAGTTCTGAATTGCTTTCAAAGCTTGCAAATCCTCTACGGGTAGTATTCTAAAATGTGCATGCAATGTACGAACAGACCCATATTAAACATCTTTTGATCACGGAACAGCTCGGTTTTTACCTTGGCCTTATTTTCTCCAGGTGGGATCTTAAGAGCTCAAAGACTTGAGCATTTCCCCCCTCTTTGGGTGACTGACACTCTGTCCTCCATATTGCAACTGGTGGTTGTTGTTAACCCATCTCAGTTCCCAAAACCATTTTGTCATAGGGTAAGGAAAGTTCCTCTTTGAACATCACAACTCTATAGGCCTTTTGGATGCATGAGAAGCACTTCTGTGTCCAGGGCAGCTGTCTACCAGGTCCATCTGGTACACAGGATGAGACCCTACCTGCCCACAGACTGTCTCACCAGAGTGGTGCATGCTCTGGTTATCTCCCGCTTGGGCTACTGCAACACGCTCTCCGTGGGGCTACATTTGAAGGTGACCAGGAAACTGCAACTAATCCAGAATGCGGCAGCTAGACTGGGGACTGAGGGCAGCCGCCGAGACCACATAACACCAGTCCTGAAATGCATATATTGGCTCCCAGTACATTTCCGAGCACAATTCAAAGTGTTGGTGCTGACATTTAAAGCCCTAAACGGCCTCGGTCCTGTATACCTGAAGGAGCATCTCCACCCCCATCTTCTGCCTGGACACTAAGGCCCAGCTCCGAGGGCCTTCTGGCGGTTCCCTCACTGTGAGAAGCCAAGTTACAGGGAACCAGGCAGAGGGCCTTCCCGGTGGTGGCACCCGCCCTGTGGAACGCCCTCCCATCAGATGTCGAAGAGAAAAACAACTACCAGACTTTTAGAAGACATCTGAAGGCAGCCCTGTTTAGGGAAGCTTTTAATGTTTGATGTATTACGGTATTTTAATATTTTGTTGGAAGCCGCACAGAGTGGCTGGGGGGGCACAGCCAGATGGGCGGGGTATAAATAATAAAGTATTATTATTGTGTTCTTCGGATTCTGGCTAGTATAAATGTATTAATAATGGGGCAAGCATCACACACAGAGAGAGAAAAAAATGGGAGGGGGGAGAGAATACAGTTTCACAAATTTATTTGGCTTTCCCAGACTCTCTAAGTGTCCCTATTTTCCAGAGACAGTCCTGGATTTGCAGAAGCCACCCCAATTTCTAATTTGAATGCCCCACTTTTCCTTACTTAGGACATCCTTATTTTCACTGGAGAAATGCTGGAGGATATGATTTCCTTTATGAAGTACAGTGGTCCTTTGGTTCTCAAACTTAATCCGTTTCGGAAATTCCGTTCCAAAACCAAAGCATTCCAAAACCAAGGTGTGCTTGCCCATAGAAAGTAATGCAAAACAGATTAATCCCTTCCAGACTTTTAAAAACAACCCTTAAAACAGCAATTTAACATGAACTTCATTCTCTAACGAGACCATTGATCCATAAAATGAAAGCAATAAACAATGCATTGCAGTCACACAATCATTCAGTAGCTGAACTGGATTCCACAGTCACAAAAACAAAACAAAAATGCAAAATAAATAACAAATACAGACAGACCTCAGTGTAACACTCAAATTGGAAGTGTGGCCCTCAAATTGGAAGTGTAACACTCAAAAGGGAGCACGTTCGGCTTCCGAAAAACATTCGCAAACTGGAACACTTCCGGGTTTGCAGTGTTTGGGTTCCAAGTTGTTTGAGTACCAAGGCATTTGAGAACCAAGGTACCGCTGTATCTCTTATCGGAGAGAATTGGGGAAAACCTCTCACTGTGGCATCTAGTTCCACACGGGGGCAGCATTGACCTAACAGTGTGAACTTAATGCAGGCGAGAAACTCTGCAGAAACTTGGCAGCATGTCACAAAGAGGTTTCTCCATAGCAAAGCAGTGGAACCATTTTTCTTTTAAAAATATCTGCCTCTGTTACTTGAAATTCACTAAGGTATGCTGCATTGCGAGGGGTGTGTGTGTGTGTGTGTGTGGTCAAGATGACACTCTGACACTCTTTGTCCCTTCAGATGACACTCTGTGTCCCTCAGCCTGGACACTGAGGTCCAGCTCTGAGGGCCTTCTGGCAGTTCCCTCATTGCGAGAAGTGAGGTTGCAGGGAACCAGACAGAGGGCCTTCTCGGTAGTGGCACCCACCCTGTGGAACGCCCTCCCATCAAATGTCAAGGAAATAAACAACTCTCTGACTTTTAGAAGACATCCGAAGGCAGCCCTGTTTAGGGAAGTTTTTAATATTTTATGCTGTACAGTGGTACCTCAGGTTACATACGCTTCAGGTTACATATGCTTCAGGTTACGAACTCCGCTGACCCAGAAATAGTACCTCGGGTACTATTTGCTTTGCTTCAGGATGAGAACAGAAATTATGCAGTGGCGGCGGCATGGCAGCAGCGGGAGGCCCCATTAGCTAAAGTGGTGCTTCAGGTTAAGAACAGTTTCAGGTTAAGAACAGACCTCCGGAATGAATTAAGTACGTAACCAGAGGTACCACTGTATTGTTTTTAACACTCAATTGGAAGCTGCCCAGAGTGGCTGGGGAAACTCAGCCAGACGGGCGGGGTATAAATAAATTATTATTATTATTATTATTATTATTATTATTATTATTATTATTATTATTATTATTATTATTATTATTATTATTATTCCAGCTCTTATGATTCTATGGCTGTGACCTGGGACTTTCCTGCACCTACTGCCCCCCCCCACCTGGCCCCAGCTGATCCTGAGGCTGTGAGGTGTAGTGTGAGGAGTTGCAGTTGTAGGTCACAGTGGACAGAAATCCCCCCCCTTGCCTGAGCCAATTTAGCCCTCTTGATTGAACCCAAAGTTAGTCACCCTTATGTGTGATCATGACAACATACCAAAATTTTTGGGGGGAGGCTGCAAAAGAGCTGAGCCAATAGGAGTTTGCACCAATGCCGCTCACAGATATTGTAAATCTAGGACCACCAGGGCAGATTTACCTGGGACCAACGTGGGCCCCTCCCCATTTGGGTTTGTTTTTTCATTTATTTTTTGTTGCTGAAAGGCTTACCCGCTTTGGGGGACCCCTTCCCTTTTCTGTTGTTTTGGGGTGCGCTTAGGTGTTTTGCCTGTTTGGGGCAGTGGTCCTGACTGAGCACTGCCAATTTTATCTCCTGTGAGGAGGAAAGTTTATTTGATGTCTTAAAGGTCCTCCTGCACCAAAAAACATTGGGGCACCTCTTGCAAGTTCTTGTGCTAGAAAGAACAACCAGTGTTTTAAAGGTCCATTGCCCAATTAATTATGGACGCTTGAAAATAATAATCAAAAATCTGATTCTTCAACTAAGCATTGTAACTGCTGCTTAAATGTTGCAGCCCTGCATTAAATTGATTACTTAATTAAGGGACAGGAATACTTGTTCTCTGTGTATATGTATGTTTTTGCATTTGTCTGCCTTGCTTTCAATGGTTCTGTGGCTGTCCATAACTCTTCTACTACCTTTCCTCAGAAGCGCCAGCCCATTCTGTACCTTGCGCAGAGCTGCCCTCGTCCAAGAAAGGTGCACTGGTAAGAGGTTTAAGGATATATAAAGACACTTGCATCAGGTTCCTGCCACTGAGAGATGTCCGGCTCCATGCAAGAGCCGCTCACAAGGTAGACGGCACATGGCTTCTCCCTGTGCGCGGCGGCTGTGCGTGAGAAAGAGGGCTCTGAGTTAATGAAACAAGCTTTACCTCAGACCTTGCTTGAGCCAGTCAGAGAGGGCAGCTCCATCTGCAGTCCTCCCAGTTCTCAGTGCTGTTATCTCAGCCTGTGCTGTTTCCTAAATTGTGACTGACAGGTGTAGATAGATTTCCTCGCAAATGAAACCGTAGCATTAGAATGGAAAAGGCTTATTTGCCCAATGTGGTGGGAGACTTCACAGAGCCGGTCAGTCAGAAGGGGGAATGTCAAACTGTGTCCGCAGCCCAAAGGATGTAAAAACCAGCAGAGTCAGACGCTGTGATTTGTAACTGGCAATTGCGCTACACAGACTTAAAGGTAAAGGTCCAGTCGTGACCGACTCTGGGGTTGCGGCGCTCATCTCGCTTTACAGGCCGAGGGAGCCGGCGTACAGCTTCCGGGTCATGTGGCCAGCATGACTAAGCCACTTCTGGCGAAGCAGAGCAGCGCACGGAAACGCCATTTACCTTCCCACCGTAGCGGTACCTATTTATCTACTTGCACTTTGACGTGCTTTCGAACTGCTAGGTTGGCAGGAGCAGGGACCGAGCAACGGGAACTCACCCCATCGCGGGGATTCGAACCGCCGACCTTCTGATCGGCAAGTCCTAGGCTCCATGGTTTAACCCATAGCGCCACCGACAATTGCGCTACACAGACTTGGCACCAAGTAATTTCTGGTCCATTTTGCACCAAGGAGACACTTCTGTAAATTACGCAAGTGGATGCTAAAGTTCGTTGTGACAGTAAAGCCTTTACAGTGAAATATTAGGTATGTCTACTCAGAAGCAAGTCCAGCTGTGTTCAGTGAGATCTGCTCCCAGGGGGTTGCCGTTCCAGTCCGTCCATTAGCCATTTAAGTCCATAGAGCCTATGTTGTGTGGGAATAAGTCAAAATGACCCCCGTGTGACTTGCTTCAGAGTAGACGTACATAGAATGGCACTGCTACTTCTGTGTATAATCTCTTACATCATTTGCTCACTTATTTTCCTACTTGCCTGAACCCATCAATCATTTCCTTCTTTAGTCCCACTTAAATGATGAATGCCTTATTTGCTACTTGGGTGCATAGCAACCGAATTGCTTTATCTATTTTATTTAAACACCAAGCTTCAAACAAGACTAGGTCCCTTGCTATGTATTCCCCCCGACCCCCAAATCTTGGCACACCACCATCTCAGTCCCCCACATAGCTGTCAAGCGTCCCTTATTTGGCGGGATAGTCCCTTATCCCAGTGCCATGTCCCGCTGCTGTCCCTTATTGATGAGGCTTCGTTTGGCTGCTGGCTGGGCTTTCTGCCTTTGGCTCGGAGGGGCTCAGAAGTTGAACATACCTGTGCCCGTAAAATCCCTTATTTTGGCTGCTGATCCCTTATTTTCGAGGCTGCTGGTTCCTTATTTTCAAATCTGCAAGTTGACAGCTATGGTCCCCCAATGCTTGCTTGCTTTCTTTCTTTCTTTCTTTCTTTCTTTCTTTCTTTCTTTCTTTCTTTCTTGTCTTGATCACTGTTGGCGCATATTCTGATAGGATAGCTCAGTTGGCAGAGCATGAGGCTCTTAATCTCAGGGTTGTGGGTTCCAGCCCCACATGGGGCAAAAAAATTCCTGCACTGCAGGGGGTTGGACCCTCATAGTCCCTTCCAACTCTACATTTCTAGGATTCTCTATATAGGGTTAAGGCTTATGACTTATGTGCATCGTCTGTGTGTCCCACCAGTGGGTTTATTCAAGTGTTTGGAACAACTGATCGCAAAGAGAGGAAAGTTCTTCCTGCCTGGGTTGATTGACATGCTCATCGGGCCCCCTCAAATACTCTCCTCATATCACAGGCCTTGAATGGAAAATATGTTTGCTGAATATGTACCTTTTTACCTTGGTTTTTGACACTTTATTTTTAGGACCCACCGTATGCCTATTTTTGTTTGTTTTTAACACTTATAGCTGCAAGAACGGGTGCTAAGGAACACAACAATATAGTTTGCCAGAGAATGTACTACTGAACATGTAAAAATTGACAAAACACATTTGCTGAAATTGTTAAGAAGCTGGAAACAACATTATCATCTCTTAGCTCAGCTCTTTTTTTAAAAAAAACACAACACCTCGTCTTTGTAATAATTGCACGTCAATTTTTGTACAGTAACTGATGCAGGCACGAGATTGAAATTGGCAAAGGAGCTTCACTAACCCTGTGCTGTACAAGTCTTAACAATAATGAGCTGTAGTCCTCTTCCTTAGTCAATGCCCCCCCCCCAGAACTACATTCCCCCCTTACAACCTCTTGCGAAATGCTTCAGTTCCTGCTATGAGTTGCCCTCATGACACACTGTCGACTTTAAATCACCAGATTTCCTTCATGTGCTCTTGAGCACTGTGACGTTAACATATGAGAGTGCTGGAGGTGAATTAGTTAAACAAGTTACCCAATCAGAACCCGGGGGGTGGAGTCAGAGGGACTATAAAACCAGCTCTGGGAGGGTCGAAAGGGGAGTTGGTTGGGAGTTGGGTGGTTGGTTGGAGTGGGAGTGAATTGGGGTAGAGTCTGGGGGTAGGTTGAGTTAGTGTAGCGAAATAAGCTAAGTCAGGAACAGTTAGGAGCTAGGAAGACAAGTAAATATTTGAGAGGTGGTTTAGTGAGTGAGATCAGGTAGTGGAAGTTATAGGTCTGGATAGGCACCCCATGATTGTAATTGACCGATACTGTTTATGAAACCACACGCTTGTTAAACTGCAATAAATAAACAGAAGTTTATGTTCCAATTTAAACCTGACTGGACTCAGTATTGTACCAGGTAGGGCCTGGGTGGTGGCAGCGAGAAATAAAGTGATGGCACAGGGATCAATAGATGGTGAAACGTCTGGGGACCCTGTGTGATCGCCACAAGCACACCTGTTGCTAAACATAGAGGTGCTGGCACAGTCCCACAAGAGCCTGGCACAGTCTTCCTGGCACCTGCCAGATGCTAATCTGGGTGAGATAGGACTGCTTTTTCAAGGAGCTAAATTTCCTTCGCTGAGACGCTCTGCCTTCTGTCTGCTACCTGCCCTCTGTCCTCCATTAAGGCTTCCAGGAAAAGCCTCTAGCAGGAAGCCTTGTGGGGCAGGTTGCAAGTCGCGAGAGAAGCTTAAGGGTGGCAGAGCAGCCTTGCACTTAATAAGCTATTTTGATAGGTAATTTGACTGTTGACTAGCTGAAGCCATCAGCAGGAAGTGGGCAGTACGGGAAAGCCAAGCTCTTTGAACACCCAGACCCCCTTGCCTACCTAGACGTGCACAGTTGCTGGACTTTCGAGGGACCACTAGATTCAGAAAACAGAAAAGCATCTTGCTGAGAGACTACCATATGACTTCCTTGCTGCTAAGCAGCTTTAATCTAAAAATATCTAGGTCCGAAGTTGCTACAGCGATAATTGGAAACGTACCAATTTAAATCTCGGTGATGTGTTTGGTGTGATGACAACTATCTCGGGGGGGTGGGGGGGAGAGCTGTGTCATGAACAGTACAGGGGCAGAACCCAGAACAGGAACCTCATGCCAAACTCCCTCCAGCAAAGAGTTATAAATAAAGTTTATATATTTAAGAAGACACATTGCTCCCCTGCCCAAAGAAGCCTAGGCTTTGTTAGGCTTGCTGGGAACTGTAGCTTTGTGTGGTACAAACTATGTTTCCCAAGGTTCTTGGGGAGGTGGAGCTGGAGGAGAAAAAGAAAACACAGCCTTGTTTAGGTCGCTCACGTTTTAAATTTGTTCATTTATTTCCACACTTATATGATTTTTAAGTTACACAAGGTGCCTTATGAGGAGTTACAGGAACACAGAGTAGCTGTGGAAAAGTGTACACGAGTCACAATAATTAAAATTCAGTACTTATAGTGAAGAAATACATTCAGAAGAATATTTCTGCCACACTTATGTACAAATAAGAGCTTTCACACTATGTACAATTTTTTTATTCACAGAGAAAATACTGATTCATTTGTCCCATTTTCATTCGAGGAATAGCAATAAATAAATTCACATAAAAATAAATTATTATTTTGGGCCTGCATATATTAATTTCTTTTTAAAAAAAAAACAAAACACAATTCTTTAAAATAAGTAAATAATTAGCAGCTTGAAATCAATACTCTCCCCCCTAAGTAACAAAGGAAACGTGGGTTTGTTTGCTTGGGGTTTTTAAAAAATACTCTATTAAAAAAATAATATATGATTGTCATTCATAACGCTTTATCAAAGTTTTCACAATCAATGGCTGATCTTGAGAAAGTGCAAATTTGTTACTGAACTGCAATTTACAGGATACTTATTCAGAAGTAGTTCTACAGACATATGTAGATCTATTCTGGAGAAAGTAATTTGCAAACTGCAGTAGTGGAACGACACAGGTACGGCTTTCCAGGTCATTCCCGCAATGACTAAATGTGACGTTGGAGGCTTTTGCAATATTAATTTCTGAAATCAACTTAAAAACAAAAAAAGTTGCTATCAAGGTGGTAATCTGACCTTGGAGAATCAAATTTTTGGAATTACACCGGAGAAGGACTGCACGGAACATCTGCTTTGTATGAATAAAGTTGAAGGTTCAATCCCTGGGATCTCTTGTTAGGGCTAGGGAAGAAACTCTTAAGAAGGTGCAACCAGCTAGTAGAGACAGTACTGAGCTAAATGGACCAATGGTCTAACTCTGTGTAAGGCAAGCTGCCTAGATTGGTGGCCAGTGTTCCCTGTTAAAAAAGAAAAGCAATTCGCATTGAGTGCCACTATCTACAGAACACCAGCAGCCTTCAGAGGTCCTCTGCAGTACTGTTAGCAACCCGCTTTTTCACATCAGAATGACGCGATTCTTCAGGTGTCTAAGGTAGACCCCTGGACTGTTATGTCCAGTCAAAGGCGACTATGGGGCTGTGGCGCTCATCTCGCTTTCAGGCCAAGGGAGCCAGTGTTTGTCCCCAGACAGCTTTCGGGGTCATGTATCCAGCAGGACTTCTGGCACAACAGGACACTGTGACGGAAACCAGAGCGCACGGAAACACCATTTACCTTCCCGCCGCAGTGGTACCTATTTATCTACTTGCACTGGCATGCTTTTGAACTGCTAGGTTGGCAGCAGCTGGGACAGAGCAACGGGAGCTCACCCCGTCGCGCAGATTTGAACCGCTGACCCTCGGATCGGCAAGCCCAAGAGGCTCAGTGGTTTAGACCACAGTGCCACCCCTGTCCCTGGTAATTCAGGGGTCTATGGCAGACTGAAACAATGCAAAGCTTCACGTTTTGTTATTGCTGAGGTCTCCAAAGGGGAGGGGGAGCACAGGGTGGAAAGAGGGAGCGCTTACAGCACCCCCTTAAGAATTGAATTGGGGGAAAGCCATCACAGGCAACCGTGTAGAATTCCCTGTACACCTGAAAGATGGAACGCATTCCATCTCCATCAGGGATCAGTTACTTTATTTTCAGTTTGATACTCTTTCCCCATCACTTCTCACACAAAAAATTGGATCGATTTATATTTATATAACAGGGTGTCGGTTTTTCTATACTGTGCATAGATTTATTAATTGGCATTTGTGGGATAGTTTGGTGCACGTTGCCTTCAGTTTCTTTGCAATGCTGCAAGCTCCTGTCTGACAATGGTTTGTTCTGCTGCTTTGTTCTGTTTCTTATCTGGCTTTTTGAGGATAGCTAAGAAATACTGCCGAGTTTCAACGCTGCCTGCAGCTTGGAATGCCTTGTTGAGGCAGCAGGGCAGGTTGCAAAGGTGTTAACTACATAAGCCTACGGACTCCCATTCCTGTTACTTAGTTTTTGCATCTAACAATGCAACCCTAAAGGTAAAAGGTAAAGGTAAAGGATCCCTGGATAGCTGGGTCCAGTCAAAGGCGACTATGGGGTTGCACGCTCATCTTGCTTTCAGGCCGAAGGATCTGGTGTTTGTCTGCAGACAGCTTTCCGGGTCATGTGGGCAGCAGGACTAAACCGCTTCTGGCACAATGGAACACTGTGACGGAAATGCAGTTTACCTTCCCGCCACAGCAGAACCTATTTATCTACTTGTTACTTAGTGTTTGCATCTAACACTGCAACCCTGTACAGGTCTATTCAGTCGCACTGAATGCAACGTAGCACTGTTACGGTCGCCTGGTCTGCACAAGGGTTTCTGCTTGCTAGCTGTGCTCTCCCAAACTCCACAGCTGTTTGCAGGGTGGCAGCGGCGGCAGAAGCACACAGAGGGAGAAGAGGGAACCACAACTGTGCCAGCGCTGCTACTGCAAGTTTTTAGTCAAGTCTGGCTCACGGGTCTCACTTCCAGGTAAGTGGATACAGGATTGCAGTAAGTGGATACAGGATTCTGTGTGTGTTTAAATGAACCTGAAGCATGTTTGGGCGCAAGTTCCACTGGGGTCCACGTGCTTTACATGCAAGCTGAATGTGTTCTGTACACGAGAAATCTGCACTTAACGCCTAACATCTAACCATTTCGAACTCAATTCAAAATCGCCATCTACATCCATTCAAGTGACCGTCACTAGATACATTTTTCCGTCTGCATGCAAGGAAAACCTCACTTGTATTACGGCTCTGATGGGAATGTCGGTACTAGTTTAAACTAGCTGGAGCTGAAGCACTCAGGGGACATTTTATTTTTAACTGCAGAAGGACCAGAAATTTGCAGAGAAAGCTATCAAGAGCAACGCACCACTTAAATCTCACTGGTGCTTCTCAAAGCAGGAACTGCAGCACATTACAATGGCGATGTGACATTCAACCAAGCCTAATCTATGAGAAGTACTACTTTCTGTAATCTATAAAGGATCTCAGGCATATCTGACTACGGAGTTTTGAAAAGCATACAGTCATCTCATTGATATTAAAATGTCCAAGAAAGTATTGGGCAAAGTCCTGGATTAACTGAAGTCAGCCTGATGTTTCATAACTATACAGAATTAGATAGCATCAGGGCTGTTGTGTACTCTGCGCTAAAAACAAATTTTAATTAAGTGCCTAAGGAATTCAATTTTAATTAAGTGCCTAAGGATGGCGCTGTGGGTTAAACCACAGAGCCTAGGACTTGCCGATCAGAATGTTGTCGGTTCGAATCCCCGCGACGGGGTGAGCTCCCGTTGCTTGGTCCCTGCTCCTGCCAACCTAGCAGTTCGAAAGCACGTCAAAGTGCAAGTAGATAAATAGGTACCACTCCAGCGGGAAGGTAAACGGTGTTTCCATGCACTGCTCTGGTTCGCCAGAAGCGGCTTAGTCATGCTGGCCGCATGACCCAGAAGCTGTACGCCGGCTCCCTCAGCCAATAAAGCAAGATGAGTGCCGCAACCCCAGAGTCGGTCACGACTGGACCTAATAGTGAGGGGTCCCTTTACCTTTAAGGAATTCAAGTCCTGCACCAAGAAAAGCTGAATTCTGCAACTGGAATTAATTATGTTAATTTGCCTCTTTTGTTTTCCTGAGAAGGGTCAAAGAGTTACTAAGAGAAGAGAAGTCATACTCCCTACTGTTGGAAACTAAGCCTCCATTCTGGTTTCTGAGATTGTCTACATTTTCAGTGGTCTAGTTCCTGATGGGGTTATTCTTCCCATTGTGTCCTGTAAATACATAGCTATGCCTTGACAGCGCTAAGGGGGTAATCAGGGCACAAATAAACATGTGTGGCTGCATTTCATGTGCTGATGTTAAGTAACCTGCCAACGATTTGTGCTACAAGGTTCTAATAACCTAATATTGCACTTTTAACTTTCCAAACAACTACGAATGCTGAAGGCATGGAAACCGAGCGCTGGAAAGCACCGAACTCTGCGAGGAGCATCTCTGCCAAACGGAGGCTCCAGCCATTTGTTGGAACTGTTTGTTCCTAAGGTTCTCTGTCCCTCTCCAAATGTCACCGTGTTGTTCTGCAGAACCACCCACCCCACAGCTTCCTGCACAGTTGTCTCCCCAAATGGTGTTTTTGAAAAGCTAGCCTGCTTCTGAGTCAGAGGCCTTTCTTCCTATGACATGCATTCCAAACCCTTAATCATAATCTTGCATCTGAAGCTGCTCCAATTTTAATGTGGATTTTGAATCCTGAGAGATGAAGCGCCGTACAGCTTCTTCCTACCCCAAAATGCATATTCTCCCCCCCCCATGTCTTTATTGCAGGTGTGAATCTGCAAGTAAAGGCTACAAACAGCTATTGGATAAAAATGATCTATGATGTTTTGTCAGCCCACCCAACTCAAGCAAGTTAGTACATGCCGTCCTCATCAATGCCATTACATCATTACCTTTAGAAGTGAAGCTACTGAACTGCAAAAGAAGAGAAAAAACAGTTTTTCTCAGCTAATTATGCAAAGGGTTGTTCAGCTTAAGAACTGCAACCAGCTTTTCCACAGAACCAGCTTACGGACTTGCTGTTAGCATAAAAGGCTCTAAATGACTCGGGACTCAAGGACCTAAGGATCATCTTACTCACTGCCAACCGACCCAGGGATCACGATTGGCAGGAGATGCCCTGCTCTTCATTTCATCCATGGCAGAAGGCAGAAGGGCAGTGGCATGAGATAGGGAGTTCTTGGTGACAGCGGCCCATAGATGGAACTGCCCTCACAGCTGCCATTTTGAAAAGAAAGCTGAAGACCGCTATGGCAGACATGTCCAACCGGTCGATCACGATCTACCGGTCGATTGCGGGGTGTCTGTGGTTGATCATGGTGGATCGCCCCCCCCAAAGCTCCCCCTCCCCCCAAAAAACTCAACAACAGTAGATCACAGTCTCTTGCAAGTTGGATGTGCCTGTTCTACGGGCATGAACAAATTACACTT
Organism: Podarcis liolepis; assembly: GCF_965112155.1. Classification (NCBI taxonomy): domain Eukaryota; kingdom Metazoa; phylum Chordata; class Lepidosauria; order Squamata; family Lacertidae; genus Podarcis; species Podarcis liolepis. Next base: position 15,026,535 of record NC_139571.1, on the reverse strand, counting down.
TAACTTTTCAAACAAAGATAAAAAGGGCCAAGATAAAAAGAAGTGCTTTGGGCATGTCCAAGGGCTTAGATGCATCCAGAGCAATCTCTGACCTCCCCCACAACCTCCCCACCCAGTGTCCTATTACAACAGTTTTGCATTTCAGAAGAGATGTTTGTGAAACACAAGTGCAAAGCTCCTTCTTTAGGGGCGGACAGATCTTTGAATCCTAGCCCAGGTATTTTAACACAACGTACGGATATTAACTTTGGCTGCAATCCTGTGAGATGGCAGAAAGCCCTGCTAGATTCTGGAAGCTGGAGTAAACCTCTAGGAACATGCATAGAATTTACAACATGGTGGTATGTGTGTCAGTATCAAGCCCAGCCCTGGATGCAACCCCAAAGGGCACAATGAACAAACAGGGCCTCTAAAGGGCACCAGCGATGTTCCAGGAAACAACAACAAACAAAGGTTTGCCCGGGAAGATGCTGTAGCAGCTTAGAAACAAGAAAGGGACAGCAGTTATGCTGCTAGTATTTGGTGGGGGGCAGCTAATTTTCCTGCTTTCACTTGTTATCTCGCTTTCACCACTTTTGTTTTAATATGCCTAGGCTAATATCTAGGCTTGTTTTCTGTGAGTTCTGTGATTTACCTGGATATAGCTATGCATGAATATAGCTATGTACAGATGCATGAATACACAGAGTACAAAGGAAAGCGGAAGCGTGAGACGAACAGGAAAGCTCAGCATCAACATCTGCTGAGTCCTCAGTTATATGGTCTTAAGTATCATGTTTCCATGGCGCATGGGTGACCTAGGATATCAATGTATCCTGGTAATGTATCAATCACGGAACTGAGATGGCATGAGTTTTAACAAGGTAAAAGATGCTTCACAGATAAGTGCTGATTATTGTAGAAGGAAGGGCTGGTTTTTTAAAAAAGTTTTTTACAGCTGTTCTATTTAATGCTGAGTCTTAGTAAATATGAAACCTCTTTTGCTTCTTCTTTACTACTGTCCCTCTTCCTGGGGCTTCTACAGGAGATGGATGAAACTTTAATTGTTCACTGTCCCAATTTGATCTTCACATTTCTCAGCAACTTCAGAAAACGGCTTCAAACCACTTAGTTCCACATCCCTAGAAATGATTTACCTTCTCAAACATCCCCAAAGCTTTAGCAGAAAAGGAACGTGGAAGTGTGCACAGCAGTGCAGGTAGCAAAAGGAAATAACCTATGGGATTTATCCGCTTCTGTTCTTGTCCCCATCATAGAGCAGTTTTGAAATTCTATTTTAAAGAGCTACACGGAAGCCACACTAGCATCTTTCATATGGCAAGGCAAATGCACTAATGGAAACAGCATTTAAAATGACTTTGTATCCTTACAGTATTGCTGCGCTACCAAAATGAGTATATTTACTTAGTAGTGGTACATTTTTATGTAAATGCTGTGGGCGATGGGAGTCCACACTTCAAGTGTGGGTTTTACCTGTGAGTACCTCAAAGATGTCTTGCTAATATATATATATGTATATATATAGATGAAGAACAATAGCAAAAATGCAGAGATCCTTCTAAGGAAGCCAAAGCAAGCCTCTTTTTTGGGATTAAAGGCTGGTTCTCACATGCATGGACATCGCTTGACCACTCGCCTCTCCAATGCTGCACATCTGAGTGTGCAAACGTCCGCCACTGGTAAAGTACTGTATAAGAGGCAATGCACAACCTCTGTGATATGCGACCTGTGGCGCTTCTTTCACACATGTACATAATAGTTGCTTGCTGCTGGAGTAATGCTGTGATAAGCAGGAACATACAGGAGATGCAAGAATCCGAACTTTTTGTTTTGTTTAACTCGACTGGCCTCATATAAAGGTTATTGATTTCTCACAGTCTGGGGTGTGTGGATCAACCCAACTTCTACTGATCTGCTCTAAACATCTGCACGCTTCTCAAACCTGCAGAGCCTCCGTGTCCACGTCACGTGCTAGCTGCACTGGAACAGCACATGGTCCACGGAGAGTCGTGTCTTGTCTGTCGTTCGCTTCATGCTGACAGCACTGGGTACTGATAACTCTTTCTGTTACATTACACAAACAGATAAAATCCCAAACAGGAGAATTGTGTCTCCCAAAAGATGGATATCGGCATTTCTCTGTATGTTTATAAGATATTGCTCTCTCTCTCTCTCTTTGTGTAGCATGTATTTGTTAATATATATAGAGAGAAAGATGCATGGGAGCAGATCCTAGGTGTAGCATACGTAATAGCTTAACATTGTTATAAAATACATGCACAATACCTCCAACAGATAAGCAGCGGGACTTCTCCAAGACCATGTTTCTGAATCACGGTTCAGCAGCAGCAATTCTATGAGCTGAACTTCTCCACGCCTCGCTTCATGACTTCAGCTCTCCCTCTCCCCACTGTTTTAAATTAGAGGGTTCCAAAGACGTTGCTTATCTTGTCTTGCAAGACTGTTTCTTTGCTCTTGTCTGGTTCTGGTTTGGGCATTTGCTTTTGCAATTTGTGTGTGTGTGGGGAGGGGGGTGTTGTTCAAGAAAGCGGCACCTCCTTCCTTGTCAAATAGACACAGGGCACACGATGATCCTGTCTTCTAGAAGGACGCTGACGATCAGGAACACAAAGTAAAGCCCAAACATGGTGAAGCCCAGGAATTTGTTCATCCTCCACTTGCAAGCCGCAATGGAGAGGATGACGAAGAGCAGCATGATGAAAAGGAGGACTATTGCACAGAAGAGCCCGTTGCTGCTCACGGCCACGGGGACGAAATTGTTGATCACAGCGTAGAGGAGCCATGGCAGAGGAAGGCTGTTGGGGGAAGAGAGAGAGAGACAATATTGGAAACGCTTTCACAAAGGTAGGCTTTGCTAACCACTGGAAGACAGTGTGATTTAGCTCACAAGCGACATTGGAAAGGCTATCAGTAGGGAGCACGGAAACATTTCTTTGGAGAATGGGAGTGCATTAGAGACTGGAGGAGACTCTCGAGAGTCCCATGGACTGCAAGAAGATCAAACCTCTCCATTCTGAAGGAAATCAGCCCCGAGTGCTCACTGGAAGGACAGATCCTGAAACTGAGGCTCCAAGACTTTGGCCACCTCATGAGAAGAGAAGACTCCCTGGAAAAGACCCTGATGTTGGGAAATATGGAGGGCACAAGGAGAAGGGGACGACAGAGGACGAGATGGTTGGACAGTGTTCTCGAAGCTACCAGCATGAGTTTGACCAAACTGCGGGAGGCAGTGGAAGACAGGAGTGCCTGGCGTGCGACCCGACTAAATGACTAAACAACAACAACAAGTGCATTAGAAGGGGCAAAGGGTTTTCTGCGCCAGAAGATGACGAGGAGGTTGCTGGCTGAGGTTCACTGTAAGGAGAACCGGCTCCTGTCACCTTGAGTATCACACCATTCTCCGGACAGTGGTCAAAGGCAGCAAAAGTGCATTTTGCCACACCATCAACATGGTGGCAGTGAAAGCTATATGATAAAGCCAACACCAACTAGCATAAGAATGTCACATTTAACATGCCTTTATGCATGGCTGGGTTGTTAATATAAACCACTCAGTTTTATTTGTGATATGCAGTTGTGTCTTATTTTAACTTGTTTTTAATCCAGATTTTAGAGCATTTTATTAGCATTTATTATGTTCAATTTACTCAGAGTAGACCCTTTCAAATGAATGTGCCTAACAAAGTCATGTTCCCTGTTTTCAATGGGTCTGCTTTAGACTTAGTTTGAATACCTGTTCCTATGTAAACCTCTTAAGAGATTTTTAGTATGTTAAGCGGTAAAAATGATAAACAAATCCATGAAGAGAAGTAACTTTGAGCAGCTTTCACAGGTTGAGAACTACTTTCCCCTTGAGGTTTCGTATTTCTAATTTACATCTTTCCCCCAAAGTAGCAAGAAAGAACTGCAACTAATAACTGTAGTGTGAAGTTTCAATCTGTGGCTTAAGTTAAAATTGGGATCTGCCGCTTTAAAAAAATAAGAAAAACATTACTTACCCCACAGTGATGTCAAAGATGTTACTTCCGACAGAGCTGGACACTGCCATGTCCCCCAGGCCTTTACGTGCCACAATAACACTGGTAATTAGGTCAGGGATCGATGTGCCTGCAGCTAAAATCGTCAGACCCATGATTTCTTCACTGATGCCAATGGTTTCTCCCACCTAAACACAAAATAATATGCTGAAATCGTGGTGAAACATACTTTACTTAGCAGAGTAGAGAAGTATACCCTAGCCCAGGCATAGGCAAACTCGGCCCTCCTGATGTTTTGGGACTACAATTCCCATCATCCGTGACCACTGGTCCTGTTAGCTAGGGATGATGGGAGTTGTAGTCCCAAAACATCTGGAGGGCCGAGTTTGCCTATGCCTGCTCTAGTCTCTCTGTGTGCTTAATTCAGGGCTGACGTCCTTAATGGAGCAGGTCGCCAGGAGGAAGAATGGCTACATGTCCAAGCAGACCTTCCCTTTGCTCTTTGGTGAGTCCATATTTAGTCTTAGCTGATCTATGAAGAGAGCTTTCCTTATTGAACTAATAACACCAATGGTCTTCTTTCAAAGGGCTTTCAGCATTTGTTACCTGTTCCCTTAGCTGGTCTGGCATTCTTCAAGCTGTTAGGTGTGCTGCTGATTTCGCTTTTGAGCACCATGCTATTTTAGCTCCCCAACTCCATAGGTACATTTTTAGATATAAAAATTATCCTCAGAATTTCTTCTACAGATCTATAGCACTTTTTCAAATGAAGAGGGCCGTGCCTGCATACAGGGCCTTTTCGACTGTGGCACCTCTTGTCTGGCATCTTTCCAGCACCAGCTGAAGACCTTTTTATTTTTCCAGGGTGGGTTTCTTCAGTACCCTGTTCTGTTTTTATGCTGAAATGGCTATTTTACTTATTTTATGGTATTGTTCTACAGCTCCATATCCCTTTCCTGTTTTAAGTTGCCCCAGAAGGTCTTAAATAACAGTACTAAATAAAAAACAGCTTCCGTCCCCCATCCTTACATCCAGAGCTTCATCTCACTCTACCAGTTTTATCGTCAAGGTACAGAAGCAGAGTAAAAAAGCCATTAGATGTATCAAGTTAAGTTAGCTTGCGATATAGTGAAATTTTCAGACCGGAATGGTTACACACAAAATAGAGATGCTTCTTTCACTTACTTGATGTGCCCACCAGACCATTAGGTAAGAAAATACTGCTATCCAAGAGATCGATCCGAAAAACGTTAAGGGGAAAAACTTCTTTGAGCTCTGAAAAACAGAAAGAATGGGAACAGTAAGCAGAGGTGCTACTAGTTTAGTCCAAAGTCCACAAAACGAGGCATTCTACTGAAATTTACCCAGATGTATAATCTGTTTTGCTTCTATGTGCATGGCCAATCCACCCCAACCACATTTTTATCCTTCTGACCTAATCCTTCAAGGCAGACAGAAATAATCAGAAGAAATGCTCCTGTAATAAACCTTTTCATAATTTAATCCTAAATGCATCCAGGAGCCGGCCCTTGCAATTTGCTGAATGTTGTTACCCCCCTCCTCTAGTTTTGAAATGCCCCTGTGTCTTCGAAGCACATTTCCACAAGATCTTTGCATCTCTAATGTGAGAGAGGGCATGGCAAACGGGTTCTGAAAGGATTAGTTGAAACTATCCATCGGCTATTTCCCATCTGAAGGGACATGGGTGGTGCTGTGGGTTAAACCACAGAGCCTAGGGCTTGCCGATCAGAAAGTCGGCGATTCGAATCCCTGCGACGGGGTGAGCTCCCGTTGCTCGGTCCCTGCTCCTGCCAACCTAGCAGTTCAAAAGCGAGCAGTTCAAAGCGCAAGTAGATAAATAGGTACTGCTCCGGCGGGAAGGTAAACGGCATTTCAGTGTGCTGCTCTGGTTCGCCAGAAGCGGCTTAGTCATGCTGGCCACATAACCCGGATGCTGTATGCTGGCTCCCTCAGCCAGTAAAGCGAGATGAGCGCCTCAACCCCAGAGTCGGCCATGACTGGACCTAATGGTCGGGGGTCCCTTTACCTTTGCCTATTTCCCATCTGTACATTTCCTTCCAGAAGAAATGCATGACTTTTTTTGTAATACGTATTGGAAAGAACCTAGCACCTTCCTTATTACTAGGCATCTTTCCTGCCGTCATGGCAATAGGACATGCTGACAAGTATTTTCTATAAAGCAAATATCCAATTTCCACCCTGACAACACCAATTGGATTCAGCAACTTGAAGGAAGATTAGCTGGCTCAGGGCAGCTGATATGCAATGCTTCATCTGAGCAATTTAGATTTCCTTGATGCACATTTCAGCTCTTAAATTATGAAATGCAATACATTAAAACTAGAGCGACAACCTTTAAACATTAGGTTAATCAATTCCAAAGCACCCCAAATAATCGGGCAGCACATTTTAGTAATGTTAATTATTTTAACTCTAAGTGCTTTTGTGTAAGTACGTGCAGAAAAATAATTAACATTATTAAAATGTGCTGCCTAGCGAGCTTTTGAATACAGCACATCTACAGATGATAGGCACCATCAAAGAAGATACATTTATTCTTCACGGGAGGTAATGCCTCTCCTACAATGGTATCACTTGCGAAAATACACCCACGTCCCCCAAAGCATGAAGAATGAATTACCAGTTTGATTAAAGCCAATCCATAATGGACTAAGATTTCTTTAACTGGGTGACAGTCATTATTACTACCAAATAACTTTTGATAAAACAAACGAGTTCTTCCTTAAAGCATATTCCTATGAGCAGCACGAATCCATTGCTAGAAATACGTGATTTAATTAAGATTTCTTTGGAAAATGTGCCCAAATAGGTTTTGAGAACAACAACGACAACAACAAAAGGTATACAGGGACATCATTTGAATCAGAGTTAGTACATTCCTCAACCCCAGCTGGTTTGCACTGGCCCTGACTTTCCAAGAGAATTTCTCTTTAAGTGTTTAATCTGTCTACAGTGGTGTCCAAACTTTTTTCACAGAGGGCCAGATTTGATGAAATGACGGACCGTGGCTTTTTTTAAGGACTGAAGTTGTTGAGCTTTTTTATGATTTCCCCTCAAAGTCGTTGAGCTTTTGGTTTTTTTAGGATTTTACCTCAGGAAATAAACTACCACAGGGGCCAGATTAAACCGACCGGCAGGCTGGATTAGGCCCCCAAAATGGACTTTGGACATGCCTGGTCTACGCTGTATGATGGTGCAACCAGTTGCCTTGCTGCTCATTTGCGCATGCTACAAAGGTGTTAAAGCCTAAAAGTAAAGGGATCCCTGACCATTAGGTGCAGTCATGACCGACTCTGGGGTTGCGGCGCTCATCTCGCTTTATTGGCCGAGGGAGCCGGCGTACAGCTTCCGGGTCATGTGGCCAGCATGACTAAGCAGTTTCTGGCGAACCAGAGCAGTGCACGGAAACGCCGTTTACCTTCCCGCCGGAGGGGTACCTATTTATCTACTTGCACTTTGATGTGCTTTTGAACTGCTAGGTTGGCAGGAGCAGAGACCGAGAAACGGGAGCTCACCCCTTTGCGGGGATTCGAACCGCTGACCTTCTGATCAGCAAGCCCTAGGCTCTGTGGTTTAACCCACAGCGCCACCTGCGTCCCACTGAAGGAAATACAAAATAGTAAATGGAGGGGCTACAACTTCACTTGGGAGGGGCAGGCTGCTTGTTAGCCGCCCTGAGCCCGGCTTTGGCTGGGGAGGGCGGGATATAAATAAAATTTATTATTATTATTTATTATTATTATTATTATTAAAGGTGAGAAGCGAAACATGCACAATCTTAGGCTGTGAAACTTTTTATATTTGTATGGAAGTAAGCTCCACTGAAATTAAAAACAAAAAACGGAATTTCTTTCCAGGAAAGAACTGGTGTGCTCCCTTGATTCTATTATGGAAAACACTTTCTCCAAATGGATGCAGAAACTTCTGCAGAAGAGGGGACTGAAGGATACACAAACTGTTGGGCGCCTGCAGAATCCAAGGGGGACTATTTCTTATGCATATGTACTGATAATAGACATCTAAAGAAACAGCCACAGGGATCAACATGAAAGGACTATTCATGCCGTATTTTATAGGTTGCCATTAAATATTTACATAGGTAAATGGCAATATATTCACTGCTATTGTCTGCCAGCTTAAGAACGGCTCAAACCAAATGTCATTTCACGCAGCAACTCTTGCTGGGCAATTTTTCCATCAGGAAATTTAATGGAGGCAAAGGGATCATGAACATAGTTACAGATCCCTAACAACCGTACACATCTTGAGAAGATCTGCTACTTTGAAACGGGAAGATACCTGTTATGCCTATCGGTGTGGTTGCTCGAGAGCGATCAGGCAAGGTCCCTCACTGGTCTTTTCAAAGGCTTTATTATTGGTGCAAAACATTTGCAATGCAGAACGCCTCTATTCCATGTCTTGCTCACTCACTAGCAGAATCTGAGAGTGGGCGGTCCTTAAACTTTCCCCAGCAGAGTAGTCTCTTGACCCCGAGCCGACGCCTCCCCTCTCTGCGCGAAAGCCTCCTGCGCAAGGAAGGCTTGGGTAAAGGGGAACCTCCCTCCTCCCTGCTTTGCTCAGGCAAGGTGTCCTGGCACTGCCTTGCATCCTCCGAGCCCTGCAGCTCTTCCTCCACTGAGGAAGTGCTGCTTCCCACGATCTTTGGAGGCTCTCTGCAATCCAGCTGCCCTTCTCCCTCTTGCCTCTGAGCTGATGGCAGTTCCCTGACAATACCCAATATTTCAAATCCTATACAAAAAGGGAATAATCATTGCACTGCTTACAGGGTTTCTGACGTCAGGCAGGGTAGCCCATAATGGAAAAACGATGGGGAGAATAGCCAGATAGGTGAGCTGTTTGCGAGGCGTGTCGGGCCAGGCCAGGCTGAGGGGCTGATCTTCATCCTCCTCTTCCTGTTACAAGGGAGAGAAATTGCAATAATGTTAATTTGGCTGCAAAACGGAAAGTTGTGCTTTTTTATGTCGCACACCGCCCTGGGGTTTTCAGATAAAGGGTGGTAAATAATAATAATAATACCAGCATAAAAGCTATACAAGTTTTAGCATCTTGTGATATAAGAAAGGTAACAGTTACAAATCAGTCTTGGGTCCCAACTATGTACACTTTTCACTGAATTTCCTTTTTTTAAAAAAAACAAAACTTTTTTTTTTTGCAATATTATATAACCCAGTTATATAATATGTGAATTTGCTTTGCTTTTGCTAGTAATGGGGAGCAGCAAAAAACTTGACAGAGCACTGAATAATCAAAACTTCTCCCTCCTCTTTCCCATCCAGCTCCTGAACATTCACCAAACATTTCCCATTCATGTTCAGCAATAAGGGCTAAAAACGTGCTTTGAAAAAATGGAGCATGTGCCCAGAATGTGTGATTCTGTGTTCTATAGTGCAGAGCCCATTCAATGTTGCATGTGCTCACAAAGGATTGGGGGGGGGGGGACCACCTGTACTGTGAAAACTCATTTTCTAGCCTAGAGGCTATTCACTACGTAGAATGTTCGGATAGGAGAATCAGTTACAATTCAGCCGTAAAAAGCTTGCACCTACTTAATATTTCTTAATCTAAACAACTCTGCAAGGGTTTTAATGATGGGGAAAATGGGATTCCTGTACAGGCTACAGAAATGCTAAATCCCAATTAGGATATACTTTAACATGTGTTTTGGTCCATAAACTGGCTCCCAGTATGTTTCCAAGCACAATTCAAAGTGTTGGTGCTGACCTTTAAAGCCCTAAACGGCCTCGGTCCAGTATTTCCACCCCCATCCTTCAGCCCGGACACTGAGGTCCAGCGCCGAGGGCCTTCTCGGTATTGGCGCCCGCCTTGTGGAACACCCTCCCACCAGATGTCAAAGAGAAAAACAACTACCAGACTTTTAGAAAACATCTGAAGGCAGCCCTGTTTAGGGAAGCTTTTAATGTTTAATTGGTTATTATATTTTAATGTTCTGTTGGAAGCCGCCCAGAGTGGCTGGGGAAACCCAGCCAGATGGGCAGGGTATAGATTTATTATTATTATTATTATTATTATTATTATTATTATTATTATTATTATTAACCATGATGTTGCCATCTTCCTGCATTATCAGCAGCAGCAGTTTGCGACAGCGCTGCTGAACTGAGTAGCTTTGCTACAATTCTGAAGCAGCGTGACTCAGTTACTATGCGTAAAATAACTGAACTGTACAACTGGAAGGGACCCCAAGGGTCATCTAGTCTAACCCACTGCAATGCAGGAATCTCAGCTCAAGCAGCCCTGGCAGATGGCCATCCAATCTCTGCTTGAAGACCTCCAAGGAAGGAAAGTCCACAATCTCCCGAAGGAGCCTATTCCAAATTGTTTTCAAGCAGGTGTAGTTGATGTTTCATCATGTTAACATCATAGGCTCCAATATTTTTGCAAGTGAATTTTCGCCGTAATGCACCATTCCGGTTTCCCCCTGAAGTGGAGTGTTTGCACTCTGCATGTTGCGTAAGCTATTCCTTCAACTTGCCAATGCTGAATGAACTATGGGGGAAACTGGCTTAGCTGCCACAGGCATCAATCACCTGTGCGGAGACTGTGATCTGCGTGAGGTTGCTCTCAGAACTGGTTGCTTGCCAGTGATCTGAGCTCACAGTCTGGCTGGCCAGGGGAAAATGAGGACAGGGCTCCTGAACCATTAATAGTTCTGCAGAAGAGGGATTTTCAGCTGATGCAATTTGCCTTCCACCTGCCTTGCTCCACCCTCCAGTCTTTGCTTCTCAATTTGTATTGTATTATTTTATGCACTGTGGTTTGCCATTGTTTTATTGATTGTAGTTTTGAAATTATTTATTGCAATTGTTAAAATCAGGTTTCTGTTTAATTTTTATATGCTGATATTATAATTCTATACTATTCTAATGATTGTTGAATGTTACTTTATTTGATGTCGATTGCTTATTTTAAAGCTGTTTCATTATCACATTCTTGTATTGCATTAAATTGTTATAAGGTGTACATTCTTTGTTTCTTCAGCTTGTAAACCGCCTTGAGTATTGTAAGATAGAAAGGCGGTATACAAATTAAAAGTGATGATGATGACAAGTCTCACTCTCTGCTACACAACTATTAGAGGAGCAGGGGCCACCCAAAAGCAGTCAAAAATTGCTTGTGTAGATCAACGCAGCAAAGGGAAATTAAAGTCCAGTACCAAAGTCCAGTACTAAAGTAAGGGACGCGGGTGGCGCTGTGGGTTAAACCGCAGAGCCTAGGACTTGCTGATCAGAAGGTTTGAATCCCCACGACGGGGTGACCTCCCGTTGCTCGGTCCCTGCTCCTGCCAACCTAGCAGTTCAAAAGCATGTCAAAATGCAAGTAGATAAATAGGTACCGCTCCAGCGGGAAGGTAAACGGCGTTTCCGTGCGCTGCTCTGGTTCGCCAGAAGCGGCTTAGTCATTCTGGCCACATGAACCGGAAGCTGTACGCCGGCTCCCTCGGCCAATAAAGCGAGATGAGCGCCACAACCCCAGAGTCGGTCACGACTGGACCTAATGGTCAGGGGTCCCTTTACCTTTACCAAAGTCTCTGTAAATATACTGGTTTGTAAAGTTGAGATGGTCTACTGCTCCCAGCCTTTCCTGTGATAATTCACTCCTTGCCTACTTTGTTGGTATTAACCATGTTTTGGAGTAATGTGATTCACCTTTGCTCTGCTTCTGTCTGTTCATTCTCCTTAAAAAACTTTAAATGACCAATGGTTGCAGTGCTGATGACACAGATGTGATACACCTTAGGAGCAGAACTGCAACCCATGAGTTGAAGAGATATAATTCTACAGAACCACACCATCTAAATGCATGTTCTCACTCTTCACTCCCCCAAAAGCTGTTTATCTTGTTAGAAACATTCAGTGATCCCAAGGAATAATGGGATAGGGAGAAATGGCCAACTATTCATAGTTAAAAGTCAAGCTATTTTGACAAAAGTAGCCCAGTATGCATTGCAAGGAGAGAAAACACTCCAGAGAGGAACTTTTCCTGAAATGAGTAAATCCTGTGTTATCCCTCTGATGTATCAAGCAAAACCCACTTTGCCACAGTCATTCAATAAAGCTGTTTACTAATCACAGAGAAAACAATATGGACTTAAGTTTGCCCCTTTTCACTAGAAGTTGTCTTTGCCATGGCAGGCATGCGTGCATATATATATATATATATATATATATATATATATATATATATATATCTGATTTGGTTTCCATAGAAACTGGTAAAAAAGGAACACGTCTGAGTGGGAGGAGATGTTAATGTGAAAGTGAATGTTATTTTTAGGGAAGTCACAGGTTAGAACAATTACAGCTGAACTTGCTTAACTGCTTATCTAACAGGGGAATGGTGCTTTTAAAAGGTATATAAAATTTCTGGATGATCTTCCATAGGGCAGCCTAATTTTTTCAGCGAGCGGCTCCTGTAGTACTTTTGGCCTTTTAAAAAATCAAACATACTCAGTGCCAAGCTATAGAACATAACATTCTAATGCTAGCAGCAAGAAAATATACAGTAATACATGGCCTTTTCTTTGGAAAGCGAGTGGTAGCTTTTGTTTATCGGAAATGAAATAGAGTGCATTGCTACTCTATGAAATATAAACGGTTGCAAAGTACACTACTCTCAGATTAGTAGAAGCTATGAGGAACAGGCTTGCAAGATTTTATTGGCCTGAGTTAAGTAGTGTAACAAGTAGCTCAGCACCTGCCATTGGGCAGCTGTGTCAGCTTGGCAAGGTTACTGAAAGACCAGCAGATAAAGGCTTTAATCCTGTGTTCCCTCACAGGTTTGGGCTGTCAGTGCAGTATAAATTTTCATGGCCTAGAACAGGGGTGTCAAACTCAAATTCATTGGGGGCCGTATCAGCAGTTTGGTCACCCTCAAAGGGCCGGTTGTATCTGTAGGTCCTACAGTAAAGTGGAGGTTTCCTGTGTAGAATGGCCGGCGCCGCTAGAGGGCAGACGTTCTCTGGCTTGTAGGCTGCCGCACATGCGCTAAAGAGGCAGCTTTCTTGTGTCAAAAAAAAAAAAAAAGCGAGAATAAAAGGTGAAGGCCGGCGGCCGGCGGCGGCTACACGGGCCACATGATGAGGTCTGGCGGGCCGGATTCAGCCCGCGGGCCTTGTGTTTGACACCCGTGGCCTAGAATCTCAGCTGGGTGATACATGACAATGTCCACAACTCTGTGTAAAGCTTAAAATATGGAACAACAATTGCTGATAGCACCAGCACCAGAGTTTTACTATGTTAATTAACAGCTATACTGGGACAGTAAAACATGGTATCTAGTGAAGCTTAAATGAATGGAATCAAACTTCTTGATTAGTCTCAATCCAGCTATCTGACACGCTGTTCTCCCTCTGAAATTCCTCTGACAGGGAACTCCAACATTCATATAAAAAGTGGAGCGTTCTGGGAAATTAAAAGGCTCACCCACTGGTTTCTAAATGTTGCCATTTCTGATGCCAGATTTTTGTTGATTTCTTCTTTTGCAGAACTGGCAGAGGATAGCATGGTTTGATCCAGTTGTATGGACTTGCAAAAATTCAGGTCCTTTCTCTTTACAGTTTATTCAAAATAAGGCAGACATAGCACTTTGCTTTTGAAAACAAGACTTCCTGACTCTGCAGGATTTTCCAGTGGGCTTAGAAAACGATAGACACACAACGACTGTACATAGAATATTCTATGAGATGCAGTTGTGCTTCCTTGTGCCTCTGTTCTTCCTGAATAATTTCTGAGCCCTGAGTGACAGGAAGGATAAATACTTCCAAATTAATTTGTTCAGTTCTAGACCCTTTTGTGTTTTCCCCCCTGTGCTTAAAGAAAACACTTCCTTGTTAGACAGACAAAGGGCAAGATCCAGGCCAAACTAAGCAGTCTTAAATCCTGGTGATTCAATGGGAGAGTAGAGCAGATGCTCAAATATCTCCCAGTGAAATCAAAGTGCTTAACTGAAATTAAAGTCCTGGGTGATACCTAATGTAAACAAGAAGATAACAAAACAATATTCATATGGAAAATTAAATCACTGCGCTTTGTCTTTTTTTGTCTGTCTGCTTTGAAGACAGCCTTGTTTAAAAGCTGAAATTATTTCAAGACTATTCAGGCACATCAATAGGTGGAGCCACAGGTATCTTTGCTATGACTCTAATTACGAAGTCTTGAAAGTGGGAATCCATTTGTCAAAAACTCATTCTGGGTCAAAACTTGTGTTAGTCAAGTTAAGATTTACCTGTGAAAGAGGGCTTTGTATCCTTCTTTTTCTTTTCTTTTAGATTAAACTTTTTTATTGTAATGTATTAATAAAATCTTATAAATAATGAGAAATAAAATAAAACGAGAGAATGCGGGTTAGGTTGCTGCACTCACAAGTGTGTCCCTTTTATGAATCCAGTTAATCACAGCTGACAGGCTGCAGTCTTGGGAGGAAATGTTTTGCTCAGCGCAAGGAAAGAATCTCTATTAATGGAACCAGGTGATGTGAACGCAGTTCCCTAGGCAAGCGTGAGAAATGCACCCTGGAAGGAAACATCGCTGACTTTGGCCCAACCTTGAGAAAAACGTTCCCTCAGAAGTTTTGGAGAGCCAGTTTGCCACATATCACACGACACGGCTGCTGCATCAGCTTATGTGAAACCACTGGGCTTTTTTAAATCTCCAAGGTGATTGTTCTCGCATATAGGTTATATCTTGATAAGTGGTAAGCATCCCCCACCCTGGGCCCACAGACTTCGTACGGTAAAAACATAAGGGTGCTACTGAAATGGACCAAAGGTCCACTTTGTCCAGGGATGAGGAAGATGAGCCAGCATAGTCCTTTGTCAGCGAGGACAGGCACTGAAGTCCGGCAACATCTGGAAGGCCACAACCTCCCCATTCCTGGCCTACATCCATAATTCTGTTTGCAACAGTGACCAGCTGGATGTTTCTAAGGGGTGTGTGAGGAGGGCATAAAGCTAATGGCCAAGTGATCAAACCAAGTGGCCAACACTACAGCTTGTGTCCATGCAATTCACAAACACCGTATGATAACTAGCTATACCTGTGGAGGACTGAATTCTTGTGAGGAGGGAGAAGAGGAGGAGGAGGAGGAGGAGGAGGAGGAGGAAGAAGAAGAAGAAGAAGAAGAAGAAGAAGAAGAAGAAGAGTCTCTCTCTCTCTCTCTCTCTCTCTCTCCAGTGTTTCATAAATTTATGAATCTCTTTGCCCTTTTATGGTACTTCCTGTGCATCACGAAATCATGCATAAATAGGGATGGAGGAGACAGGGGGGAGAAGGGGAAGGAATAAGATAGCAACCTCTACTGCTCCAACAGCCGTTCCGTTTTGCATAGCTCCATCATTTGGTGGTGTCACTTCAACTTCGACTTTTGCAGCGTTTGGGGCACCTGAAGCATATTCCAGAAATTAAAAAACAAAATGTAAGCAAAACTGAGAACGTATCTGTTACTTTTCAACCACTAATCTGTAAACTCATCGAACAGTTAAGCACTGGTATTTAATTAGCTGATATAAGAGTTAGTCTGAGACAAAAATAGTCTAGCTTAAACCTACTGAAGCCAGTGGCATTTAAAGGAGAGTCAAACTGAATGCTAACAGAGTTTAATATAATATCTTTGTAATCTTTACCTTCTTTGCTCCAATATCAAGTCTATTAATTAATCACCTCCTTGTTCACACAGCTGCTCACCCAGAGCGAATTAGTCTCTTATCATGCATCTGCCTCTTACAGACACGGCCAACTCCCAGGACCTCAGGTGGAACTGCTCAGGAGATGAAACTGGCAGAGAGAAGCTCTGTGATTTGCTCCTCTTTGCCCATACACAAGCATTTATGTTGCAAGAGAGGAAGAATATGTAGTGCTTTGGGATTCTCCTAGTTCCTGTTCTGCTAGACCTGACTGGTGCAAGGATAAACCTGGGCTATTCACACACACCACAATTTAAATACTCGTGAAAAGGTGAAGGAGGAACGCATAAAAGGCACCGCTTATTCTGCAGAATATTCTCTGACTCCTAGCCAGTCTCTAGAAGAATGTGGATGAGGGATGTGGGGCTATCCCTTAATTGGGGAACACACACGTGTATCAGCTGGTGGGTTGCAAATGAGCCAACTTGTTGACCATCATTAGCCTGTGTGATCACAGAGGATTATCTAAGCCAGGGGAGGGGAGGGGAACTGGCTGAGTGGGACTGCCCAGCTGTCAATCAGCTGATTCTAGTATGATGTCAGGTGATATCTTCAAAGGGGTTCACTGTCACTGCATCACACAACATGTGGGCAGGTGGGTCTGGTTTGGGAAATGGCTTGCTGGGCCTAATTAGGCCGGTGGGCTGCTGTTCCCCACTGCTGATCTAAGCTTAAATAAAACCAGGCATGGAAAAAAGATGTTGCAGAAGGAAAGCTTGTTCTTCACTTCTGCTTCCAACTTGGCGAACACAGTTGCACCGCATATACCAAGAAGCCAAGGGAAGCATGTTTGCATTGGAAGACAGATGAGAATGCCAGGCCCATCCATGTTGTGCAGAACAGATGCAGGTTTCTTTGCAACAAAAAAAGTACATGCTATTTTGCAATTATACTATAAATACAGAGGTATTACCTCATTTTTTAAAAAATGCGGTATTTTCTTGAGTAAAGTACTCTATAGCATTTCTATTCACATATTTAACTCTCTCCTCTTAGGCAAAGATCATAAGACGACCTGGCTGGTAGCCAGATTCTGCGCCCAGATTTGTAGGCACAGATCATTCTCTAAAATAAAATAGCTTACTAGGGAAATGCTGACGTTCCCCTTTGGGGCGCCTCAGGGTCAATTTTTTTTATGCTAGCCCAAATCTCAGTTGTACGGGTGTATGTATATATCTCAATTTTAACTCATGAGCTAACGCTGCAATCTGCTCTGATTGTATATTTTATCTTTATGAATGCTGTTTTTATTGTGTTATGTTATGTGAGCTGGTCTTTGACCATAATAAATTATCTATCTCTCTATTCACATATCCGCAAACGAAATAATTAAATATTATTATGTTTTGCCTACCGGCATGATTAGCACTTCCATTCCGTTTTTCACCGTCCTCCACCTGACACTTTTTGGCCATCTTATGAAGAATAGATGCCCTTTCTTTGAACTTTCCTGAAAGAAAGAAAAAAAACACCACATTTGTAAAGCACAGCTATCGGAGGTGGCAGATTCCTGTTACTGCCTCAGCTTTTTGCACTGTGAAACAGCAAGCTGAACTTATATCTTCCAACTTGAATTGAAAGGGACATCGGTATTCAGACCAGGAATGTAAAAATCAGGCAGCAAAGTTTCTTAAAGAAAAAGTTTTTTTTATTTGGATTTTTTGTCCGACAAAAAGCAAATAGGGTGCATTCAGGAAAATGAAGAATGCCCACCCCTCCTTGGGGGTAGCTAACTCATATACCTTCTTGCAAAGCATAGTTCAGCCCCTTGGCATCCCTTTAGCCAATGATTGACAATTTCCTATGGTCATTGATGCATATTCATTAAAGCTCAACCAATGAATAAATTGGTGTGTCCTTTTCGGTTCCAAGTTGCCTATTCCACTAGGTGGCGCTACTGGCTTATAATCTACTTAACCTCTGTACTACTTCCAGGAAGTACCCCTGACCACATGCTTCCTAGAAATGTGCCGAAGCGAGTCGTGTGGTTTAGCACCTTCTCACTTAAGAGTTCTATCTGGACCCTGGCGGTTACCAAACATCCTGCTACTTGCCTTTGTCAGGGGTCGTTTCTCAGAAATGGCTTAACCTCAGGTGCAAGCTACCCTAACCGCATCCTTGCAAGCTAGCTGCCTCTACAGAAGGTGGCAAAGTGGTAAACAGGAGAAAGAGAAATAGTCTTTAGCTTGCTAAAATGACTTTATGCTTTTAGCTTCTAGTTTGCTCTCAAAATGGTGTCAGAGGTTCTTAAATGGCTTTAGAGGTCCTTAGCCTGGCTCTCCATTGGTCATCCTGACCTTCACCCCTTCAGAATAGCTGCAAAACGGTGGCTTAGTATTGCGTGTATATTTGTATCATCAGAAGCGCCTGCAAGGCTGAGAGACAGCACCTTGGACCAAGGGGGCACATGGATTTGGTTTCAATTAACGCTGAATGAAGAAACCTGTCAGAATTAACACCAACTTTTATTAATAAGATGACTGCTATGCTTCGCCTTTCCCCCCCATTCCTAGGAGACAAATTCCAGAAGAGACAACTAACAGCTCAGTCCTATGCAGGTTTACACTAGATCTCACTAAATTAAATGGATTGCAGCCTAAGAGGCCTGTGGCAGCCCAGAGACTAATGCGTTAATTGTGGCAAAATCATTCTCAAGCTAGAGCCTACCTAGTAAATATAGGGGTGAATACCAATGATATCTGTCTGACTTCTGCATGAGCAATGGGACTTCCTGCTCCTCTCCTCCCCCTATAGCCCATCAGCCGACCCCAAAATCTTTTCCAGAGGATCCCGCAACCCTCTGGGACAGATAGGGGGGTTATACCGCAAGGGGGACGGAGAGGAATTGGAGATTCACTCATGCAACGGGGGGGGGGGATAATTAAAATGTTTCTTTTTCCTTCCTCTGAGAATCTCAAGGTAGTATACAACAGTTTTAAGACACATATGAAACACTAAAACACAAACAATAAAATGCAGCCAACAAATCATACGCTATTTACTTATCAATTAATCAATAAACTACTTTAACCCAATAAGACCTTTATGCAACTCAGAGACCTAACTGCATGACATTTGTAATTACCCTACAATATATTTTCTCCGTTCTGATAATGAATTTTGATAATGAGCAGGAACTGGCTGAGCGAACACCATGGACCAGTGTCTGATTCAAATTTAATGTAGTAAAACAACCCAGAGTTTGCAGCAAACCAGTTTCCTATTTTATCTGAAAATAAGAACCTGTCTTTTTCACAAACCAGGATACTTCCCATGATGGATATTGTTTTGCTCTGTTGTTGTCTTTGGACAAAAAAGCTTGGCATATTTGCTAAATCATGAAAAGCCTACGTAGAAGAGGTGAAAGTAAAAAAAATGAATGTATGTACCCTAAGCAGCAATCTGTTTTTACAACTGTATTCAACTCCTTTGCCTGGGGGTGGGGGGGAGCACATGACTGTGTCTCCAGCTATAACTGGGATCGGCCCACAGCACGGACTTCCCGTATTTATCTTAACAATTGCTTTTCAATTAAAGTGGAGTGATTTAAGGATATAGCTCAAATATAATGGGAGGCAGTAGGCAGCGGGAAATACCGAATATTTGTGGGGAAGTGGTGGAAGAGAAATATTTTTCTATTTCCCTTTTCATTATGTTTCTGAGATGCAGACAACAATGGTTTTTGCCCTCCTCAAAAGACCTTCCTGAGATCAGATTAGTTTCTAAAAATGTAACCTTTGTGGTTTTCTGAAAGGCTTTTGGAGAGCAGAAGATGGCTGGATGCAGAGAAGCAACGAAAACTGGGACTAGGAACATAGAAGGTTATCTATGAAGGCATAAAGCTTGGATATAATCATGTAATCAAACAAAAGAAAAACATGGCAATTGATGGACACCAATAAAATTCGTCTCTCCAGCGGCAAGATTTTTATTATTTGATGTTTGCAGTGTCCGATGGATGTATTTTAAAGTTGGTACTGGTTTGACACAGAATAATGCACTTGGCAAGCATGGCACAGTTTGAAAACAGGAGCATTTAATACAACATAATGTAATAGCGAGATCAATGGGTGCTTCAAGAAACAAAAGCCAGACTATATAAAGAGTGGTTACAAAGAGAAATGAAGAACCGATTAATGAGATGTCATCTGTTCATTAGTTAGTTCATTCTAATGCAGTGGAAAACGCAAATCTAAAATAATAGGTACAAAACCTCACATGGTAAAGAGTACAAATCTACTTATGGGTAGAAAAATGGATACAGATCGATTATGGAGTCATCAGAAGAGGCACACAAACAGAAAAGGCTATTTACAATCTGGTCCTATTGGCCGGGTCCTATTGCAAGATCACACCTGTTTCTCTTGCAGCCAGAGGGACTCGCAAACAGGCAGTTGTTCTACCCCCCAACAAAGCCAGTGGTTGTACTGACTGCCAGGGCCATAATGGGGAAAGTGCTCATTTCAGCCGCTTAGCATGAGGGGAGGGGAACCTGGCAGTGTTAATCTAAAATCCCACCATCCCTGACCACTGGCCATGCTGACTGGGTCTGTTGAGAGCTGAAGTCCAGAAGCATTTGAAAAGCCAGCCCCATCCACACAACAGACTTTTCCAGTGCTAAAGGTAAAGGTAAAGGGACCCCCTGACCATTAGGTCCAGTCGTGACCGACTCTGGGGTTGCGGCGCTCATCTCGCTTTATTGGCCAAAGGAGTCGGCGTACAGCATCCAGGTCATGCGGCCAGCAGGACTAAGCCGCTTCTGGCAAACCAGAGCAGCGCACGGAAACGCCGTTTACCTTCCCGCTGGTGTGGTACCTATTTATCTACTTGCACTTTGACGTGCTTTCGAACTGCTAGGTTGGCAGGAGCAGGGACCGAACAACGGGAGCTCACCCCGTCGCGGGAATTCGAACCGCCAACCTTCTGATCGGCAAATCCTAGGCTCTGTGGTTTAACCCACAGTGCCACCCATGTCCCACTTTTCAGTGCTATAGGAGCCCTAAGAGCTTGGGAGTCACAAGCTACAAGGAGAATTTGTCTTTGCCTCTGTCATCACCACGGCAAAACTTTGGAGCCCACAAAAGCCAAGAAGGCCAATGCAATTCACTGCATGCAAATGCAGAAGAGCAAGAGTCATGCATTTCTGAGAATTGCGGGGTGGAAAGGAGCATCTTTCAGGTTTGACATGGAGCTAATTTAAGGCGGATATATCCAAGTATAGATCTGTAACTGCTCTTTAAAAGGCTTTATACAGAATTATTTTTACAGTTGTGGAAGATTACCAAGGCACAGCATCTAAGCACAAAACTTTTCAAAACATTTTTGCTACCTAGCCTTCCACTAACAATGGACATAAAAAGGTAAAGGGACCTCAGACCGTTAGGTCCAGTCATGGCCGTCTCTGGGGTTGCGGTGCTCATCTCGCTTTATTGGCCGAGGGAGCCATCGTATAGCTTCCAGGTCATGTGGCCAGCATGACTAAGCTGCCTCTGGTGAAACCAGAGCAGCGCACAGAAATGCCGTTTACCTTCCCGCTGGAGTGGTACCTATTTATCTACTTGGACTTTGATGTGCTTTTGAACTGCTAGGTTGGCAGGAGCAGGGACCGAGCAACGGGAGTTCACCCTGTCGCGGGGATTCGAACTGCTGGCCTTCTGATCAGCAAGTCCTAGGCTCTGTGGTTTAACCCACAGCGCCACCCACATCCAACAATGGACATAGTTTGTGGCAAATTGCCAATCTTACTTCCTGTTCGAGATCCATTCAGCACCAAATAAGTGAGAGAGGGAAGAGGGAAGTGCCTCACTTCCTTCCATGGATTCTTCCTTGCAATTGCCCCCTCCCTGAATAAGGATTGCAAGAACTCTCAGTGCAGTTCCACCTTTGGTTTAGCTATGGGGAGGAGACGATAGTAGCATCACCCACCTCTCATTCATCCATCAAAACTTTGGATAAGGACTGCGTGTGCTGACAAGATGGAGCAAACTGCTAATTGGCATAGCTTACGTTTTTAAAATGGCTGCACAGGTGTAAACTATATCTCAGTTGTTAATGTGGATTGCACAACGTCACCTAACCTCGATGAAAACACTCACATCAATTAGCCAAATATTTTGATGAAGCTCTGAACGATTTGCACGTAGGTGTTTGCAAAATCAAAAGGTCATCTCCTAGCCTTGCTATATCCAAAATGAGAAGTGTGATTGATAAGTCTCATTGTGTCTTGCGTTAATAAATTTAGGCACATTTTACACACTTCGATGGGAGTGGGTCCCACTGTACTCAGTAGGGCTTGCTGTGGACATGATCAGGTTTGCATGAAGAACAAAATTTTAAAATTGACGATCGGTGGAAGTGTGTGCTATGTCAAAGCAAAACTGATTTGCTGTATGGCAATAAAAAAAGAAACAGCAAATGCGAGTTGATAAAAACGTTAAGAAGTATGGTAGCACATCACGCTATGTCAGTGAAATCATGCAAAGAGGAACTAAAAAAAAACCCAAGAAGAAGAAAAGTAATCATAGTTTTTTTGTTTTTTGTTTAAAAAAAGAGTATAGAAAAATGCTGAGACAAAAATTCCAAAATATTTCTTACCTTCTTCAGTCATTGTGTCATAATATTTTAGCTTTCCATATGATCCAAGCTCTACAACATCATAGTAAAAGACACAGAGATAAGGAAGCAGCAGACATTCAAAGTAATCAACATGCTTTCACACATTCTCAATAAAATTCACAGCAATAATCTTTCTGCAGAGTAGGGAAGCACAGCTTGTCAAAATGAGACGTATTTATGAAAATTGTTTCTGTAGTTAATGTAAGCATCTTGGGTAGGTTGGTTTGAGCACAAAACGCAGTAAGTTTTGGGGTGTCACTGGAAATTACATTTTCTCTTCTAGGGTTACGTTTTAAGCTTCACCTTCTGAGAATCTTCTTTTGTAAACTACAATTTTATGCTACGATTTAATATTTACTTAGCATCAATAGTCTGCAAGATGCCTAAGAACACGTTCCGGTGAAAGCCTATTTAATGTTTATTGGGATACGATTGAAGTTTTTTTATTAATTTATTTTTAAATTTTATACCACCTTTTATCCAAAAATCCCAGGGCAGTGTACAAAATTAAGAACATAATTTACACAGTATAATAATAAGAAACATGATAACAGCATAATAATAAAATAATTGTAAGAACAGCCCAACCTCCTCATTTAACAGGCCATAGATATTTAATGGCCAAAGGCCTGGAGCCTAAAGATATATAATGATGGTTCCAGGCAAGCCTCTCTGGGGAAAGCATTACACAGCCAGGGAGCCACCACAGAAAAGGCCCCGTTCTTGTGTTTTAACCCTCCAAACCTCTCCGGGGGGGGGGGGACATAGAGAAGGGCCTTGGATGACAAGCACAGGGTCTAGGTCGGTTCCTATGGGGAGAGGTATTGGGCTCTTGAGCCACGTAAGGCTTTTCATGAATTAATTTAGGTTGTGGCTTTTTATGTGATATACTCTAAATATACTTCATTTTGTTTTTCATGCAGACTGGGTGGGAAGTCAAAAAGAACTGCTGTATAAGAATGGAAAACGATGTAATTGTAAATCTGAAAACTTAAATAAAATAGGAATGCTTCAGAAATGCACATTACAGTCGCACTGTGATTGCTGAGCATATGTTTCAAAGAAAACATCTGAGTCAGGGAGCTTCTTCACCCCTTCGTCGAACAGAAGGAAAAGCCTTCTGCAAAGTGGAATTATCTTGTAGCACCAATGCAGTAAAGCTAAGATTATATAAGATGCAAATCAACGGTGGAAGCAGTGTTGGAACTCTCCAAGTTCAAAGGGAAAGTTCCACTCCGAACTGGAAATACGAGCTCATTTTAATACCTGGGGGTGAGTTAATTGTTCAAAATGACTTTTTAAATTATTCATGAGATAAGTAGGGGTGCAAAATAATGACAAATTAAGGCAAATTCTTTAGAAACACTGTGATTCCCCCCCATCATTATGTTCTAGTCCTCCTTCGGAACTTCCATTTCTGAGCATTTATCACCGACTACCAAAACTGAAGCTTTGCAGAGACCTAATAATAGAATTTCAGATGTTATTCTCCCTGCTTTAATGGAAGCACTTAGAAAGTAATTATAGCAGCAACGGTCCATTATTTCGCTCTTTAGTCAACTCTTTCGATTGCATGTTCTCTTCTAAAAACGGTCTGGGTTCAGGCACGTTTCCATAACACTTGATCTCTCTCATAAAGTTTAGATCTAAGATCAGTGACGATTTTCCAATCTTAATTGCTAATAAGTAGAGGATTTTGTTTCCTGATAAATATGAAATGTATCTTACCTGTGCATCCCTGTACTGGCTAAAATGTATAGTCAATTTAAGAAGGACAGTCTCTTGCTTGCTATGCCACTGTTCAGAACTTACAGTTACGTGGCATTTACTTCAAAAAGTAAGAAACCAGGAAGTTGTTGAGTTTTTAGGGAAATATGATTTTTCGGTTGACTTCCCTAAGATTCCTGAATGCCCTAAACACACCTCGTGGCGCTATTTGTCAGGTAGGCATTAAAATGTAACAGTGCCACGACAATGGTTAAACAGGACTTGCTTCAGAAGGCTTCATTAATGAGAAAACCATTTTCACATAACTCCCCAACCCACGATATTTGCAGTAGGAAAGGGACAGAGCAAAAACATAATTAAAAGGGTCCTTGAGAAGAAAGAGGCAGTTTTGCATTCAGGCCAGGTCTTTCAAGTTTTTAAAAGTTGACAAAGAAAAGCAGTGGACTTCATGTTCAAATTCTATATTTTAGATTTTTGAAAAATTAAAAGAATCAGCTCTTAACATTTTGTGGTCATGGTGAAGGGGGAGGTTGGGTGATTCTCTTGTCATAAGTGATTGACACAGGCAATATCAATTACATTTCCGCAACAGATTCCCAACCATCTTACACAATTCATCATCTTAGGAGGACTGGTGTATTTGTCTCCAACTCATCATTCAGCCCGGACACTGAGGTCCAGCTCTGAGGGTCTTCTGGCGGTTCCCTCCCTGCAAGAAGCAAATATACAGGGAACCAGGGAGAGGGCCTTCTCGGTGGTGGCGCCCACCCTGTTGAACACCCTCCCATCAAATGTCAAACAGATAAACAAGTATCTGACTTTTAGAAGACATCTGAAGGCAGCACTGTTTAAGGAAGTTTTTTATGTTTGAAGTTTTTATTCTGTTTTTAATATTCTGTTGAAAGCCGCACAGAGTGGTTCAGGAAACCCAGCCAGATGGGCGGGGTAGAAATAATAATAATAATAATAATAATAATAATAATAATAATAATAATAATTACAAGAACAAATAAATGGCTCACTTTTCTACTGGCATTCATAATGCATGCAAGCACAATTGCATTCTGTTTTGTTTTGTTTTAATATAATTTTTATTGTTTTTTACAAACACAACATCCCATTTTAAACAACAGTAACAAACTTTGGTTATCACAGCCTAGGACTTCCATCAACCTCAACTGATGGTTTTCTAACTTCCTTTCTAATTTTGCATTTTATTATTATAGTTATTGCTATGAAATCCAAATCCTAAATAAACTCCTTCTTAGTCCTCTTTTGCAATAATTCATATAGTTCTCCTTACAAAACTTCTTGTAACCCTACAAGCGATACCAATTGATCACAATTGTCTTTCAAATATATCATGAATTTCTAAGCACAATTGTATTCTGACATACGTATGGCATTCAGAGTGGGGTTGAAAGGAGGAGCATTCACAACACATGGCTCTGTCTAAAACAGGGGTAGGCAACCTAAGGCCCATGGGCCACAAGTGGCCCACGGGAGTCGTTTAACTGGCCCCCAAACTGCCCCCAAACCGAGCCACCCACTCAGAGAGTATCTGCGTGCTGCGCTAAACTGGCACAGCACGGTGCAGGGACTCGCTTCCACGGTGCCGGAAATAACATCTGCGGATTCTCAGATGCCAAAACATGCGCGATCCGGCCCACGGAGGGATCTCTGCTGGAGTGAACCGGCACAGGCGAGGTAAATCTTGCCAACCCCTGGTCTAAAAGCTGTATGAAGGACTACATAACACAGGGGTCAGCAAGGCTTACTTTGCCTGGGCCGGTTCACCCCCTCTGTGGGCCAGATCGCGGGCGCACATGAGTGAGAGCGCCTGCGATTTCCAGCATCTGTGTCTGCACAGACGCGATTTTGGGCGCTGCGAAAGCGAGTCCCTGCGTTGTGCTGCATCGGTTTAGCAAAGCGATGCGCCAAGCGGGTGGCTCAGTTTGTGGAGGGCTCGTGGGCTGGTAAAACGACTCCCTTGGGCCACTTGTGGCCCACAGGCCTTAGGTTTTCGACCCCTGACATAACAACTCTTCCCACTTCCTTCTGAATGGGAGCAGCAGCGGTTTGAGCTGCAGCCACAATCATTATCTTAAGCTGACATTCTTTGGGATCCTGGAAAGAGAGTTGATCCTTAACATTTCTCATTTAAGGAAAATACAGTGGTACCTCAGGTTAAGTACTTAATTCGTTCTGGAGGTTCGTACTTAACCTGAAACTGTTCTTAACCTGAAGCACCACTTTAGCTAATGGGGCCTCCTGCTGCAGCCGCGCGATTTCTGTTCTCATCCTGAAGCAAAGTTCTTAACCTGAAGCACTATTTCTGGGTTAGCGGAGTCCGTAACCTGAAGCGTATGTAACCTGAAGCGTATGTAACCCGAGGTACCACTGTAATAGTGCCTGCCAAGTGGAAGTTTGAGGAAGGTACCAGGACGATCTCAGATGGATATAATAATCAAGGAGGAGGAAAGAAGAGGAGGTGTTCAGGGAAGGAATTTATTAAAAGAAAGAGACTAGGAGAAATGAAATAAGTATCATAAATTAACTGGGGGCGGGGGAGAAATGCAAAGGATTACATATTGCGATCTGAAGTGGTTTTTGAAAGGACGGAAGGGAGAGGGGTCGTTGCACAACATGCCTCAAATCAAAGAATGACAATGAACACGTAAGAAAAGAGATATCAGATACCCAGTATTTTGTAATCAGATTTCCCCATTGACAGAAAAGATACTAATAGAAAGGAAGGAAGGTACACGCTAGCAAATGCAAGAGTAGGAAAGAAGAAATCAAGGCCATAAGTGCACAACATATTGGCACAGCTAGGGATCTGAAGGGTGTGTTATCTGTGTCTCCAATCTAAGCCTAAACAGATTCACTAGTCTAGGATTATCAGTCACTTTTGTTTCAAATTCTGATACCTCAGAATTTCTGCAAATACATTACGCAGAATCAGCCCCTGAGTAAGTAAGCCATGGTTTGTTTAGCCTGTGGTTTCTTTCAACTATGGTTTGGCGTTATGTCCAAACCCACCAGGCTTGCTTAACCACGAGTCATTCAGCCACTCCTTCCTGGTTTCTCAGCAAGTTACAGAGGTATGAGGCACGAGCAGTTGGAAAACAAACCAGGCTTTATGGATGCTTCAGATTCTCAGAAGACAAACAATTACCCAGGATAATGGTCTGGGGAATACTTAAAATCCTTAATAAGTGCCCTAGGTTAATGCCATTATTAGCATAATAGGCGGAAAAGCAATGGCATATTGATTTCTTTAAAAAACGAAATGCATTTTGGATTGTACAGCTTTTTAAAGTATCCTGTTTAGTAGTATATTCTTGCCATACATTTATTATTACTGATTATTAACAATATTCACTAGAGGTTTGCACATGTTCAGGCAGATATAGAAACACATCTTTTCCCACAGGTATTGTGCATTCTTAGTCTGAAGCATCTCTCATCCAATCTCTTTTAACGTTCTACACATCTCAGCTCTTAACTGTCAGCTGTTCGTCCAGCAGCCATTGTATGATATAAACTATTGGTGAAGCATTCAGCATTGCCCTTGCCATACTGGGTCCTATTAATCTCCCCCTTGGCAGTCTCCTTTTTCAGGAACTTGCATCTTCTTAAGCATTCCTTTTCAGATTCGTTTCCGCAGCCAACACAGCAAATACAAGATGGAGATTTACCAGCAATACAAAGTGAAGATTGAAAGCAGATTCAGGTCTATCTTATAAGTTGTATTCTTTCGAAGTTGATAGTAATTAATTTAAGATTTTTGACTTATTTTGTAGCCTGTTAATTAGTGCTTTTTTGCCACCGCTGCTGCCCCACCCCCCGCAGCCTGCTTCCTTTCTGGGTGCTAATTAACTGGCAGACAGAAAATCAAACTCATATTTACTTCCAATCTTAGTAGTAGCGAAAAGAAGGAGGTTTCGTTGACCCGATGGCCTAATTTAAGGGCTATTATTTGGTGCATGGGCCCAATGACTGTTCCTCTCTCTAGATGATCCTCCACTCCTGAAAGCTTCTGTCTCTGGCGTGATGAACATCTTCTTCTGAGCATGTGATGCTCATTGCTGAACTTCCTTATCTTAAAAGGGAGTTTTGGTAACCAAGCTTCATACCTTGGTTATCTCAATCACAACATAATTATCTCTGCCGACAGGAGTGTCAGCAGTCCATGACTAGTCCGCCACCATTCCTCCCTGGAAGTGGCGATGTTACAACTTTTTAGCACCCCACATTTTTGGAATTTGAAAGTTGAAAAAACACTCCACTCTGACAAGGTCCCGAAGCCCTCCTGCCGCCTTCCCAAAATTCAGTAAGTGCTTGCCTGGCTTTGGGAAGCAGGTGTGAGGACTCTGGCAGAGTCCTAGAGTCCTCCCTCCTCCTTCCCAAAGCCTAGTAAGCACCTGCCCAGCTTGGGGACAGAGGTCAGTGGGCTCGAAGAAGAAGAAGAAGAAGAAGAAGAAGAAGAAGAAGAAGAAGATGATGATTTTGGATTTGATACCCCGCTTTATCACTACCCGAAGGAGTCTCAAAGCGGCTAACAATCTCCTTTCCCTTCCTCCCCTACAACAAGCACTCTGTGAGTTGAGTGGGGCTGAGAGACTTCAAAGAAGTGTGACTGGCCCAAAGTCACCCAGCAGCTGCATGTGGAGGAGCGGGGAAGCGAACCCATTTCACCAGATTACGAGTCCACCGCTCTTAACCACTACACCACACTGGCTCTCTAAGACACCTGCCAAAGCCTGACCCCTGGGGTGCTGCAATAGGAGCTTGGTGCAGTTGCCTGTGGGGAAACAAATAAATGGAGACTGGGTTTCCTCTGCTCACCCGCACAAAATTGCAACTGCATAAGTAAAATAAGCGTAAGATTAAAGTTACCTGTACACATTTGTAAGTTTGGGGATTAAGACATAATGGGGTGAAAGTACACTTAAATAATCACATATTTATATGGTTCTTTTTACGAATTAAAAAAAAATGCTTCAAGATGCGATAACTTATCCTGCAAATTTCTTGCAAAGTTTAAATAATGCCAGTGGATTAAAAGGACTTAAGAATCAAGTGATGTCTTGATATGGCATAGTAGCTAAGGACACAATTTTTTTACACGCTTTTCCTAGATGTAAGTTCCATTGAGCACTGTGGGACTTAGTTTTGCGTAAACAGGCATAGACTTGTGCTGCATGAAAATGAGCTACAAATCAGGAAATTTCTAGTTTTAACGTTTGGTGGTTTACTGTTGTAGTTTTTATCTATTGTCATAATTTTATTATGTTTGTTTATAGTCTTAAGATGTCAGCTGCCTGTAAATGCAGTAGTGAAGGGTGAGACAGATACAAATAAAGCTCACTTTCTTAAGAAAGCCATTATCTCTCAGTCCCTCTCTCTGTATCTGTAATATGGAGATAATCGTGCCTCCCTTTTTGTACAATTTAATGTATGCGAAGCGTTTTGAACACTCTAAAGCACTTTATGAATACTTTAGATTCCCAGAAGACAAACAATTACCCAGGATAACTTAATGGCCCGAGGAATACTTTAATCCTTAATAAATGTCCTAAGTTAATGCTATTATTAGTACAATAGATGAAAAAGCAGTGGCTCTCCCCAAACCATCTCCCTCAGTGGCCATCCCACCTGATGGTTCAACATGTATAACATTAGTGGGACCACTGGACTATATGGAACTTGCCGAACTGACTGGGAGATTCTGAGACCAGAGAGAAGAGGTGGTGGAAGAAGACTGGAAGAAGTTTAAAGACTATTTGAAAAAATATGTTAATATTTAAATCTTAGAATAGCTTTGGACGTGGATATAGGCTGTAGGGTTAGAAGTAGAAGATAATTTATTTTAAAATAGTATTATTTGTAAGGGATAAAATATGAAGATTTTTTATGGGAAAAGCAAGTGTGATAAAAAAATGGTTACAAATTATGATATTTGTAATCTGCTAAAGATGAGTTAAAATGAAAATCAGGTAGCGGAGACTTGGGGAAGTTCACCCAACAATGTTTAGAAAAAATAAGGATAAGATAAGAATTTGTATTGTTTGCTTTTTTGTTTTTGTTGTTCATTTGTGTTACAAAATGAATAATTTTTTAAATTTTTTTTTGGGGGGGGGGAATTAACGGTACTAGTTTGCTCTCCCTCTTTGAACTCTCAACCCCTTTCCCCTTTGGTATCGTATCTACTAGACCGTAAGGTTGTGGGAAGGAACTGTACTTAAAAAAAATTAATCTTTATGCAGCGCCTTGGTAACTTTAATCACAATGGTCACCGTCATAATCTCACAACTAGATGACCGCATCACCTGGAGGATTTATAGTTTTGCTAAAATAATATTTCAAGATCAGACCCAATTTTTGAATACATGCATTTCTGTTCTTGGCTTATAATGCACACTGAATATTAATTTTGACCCAGCTTTCCCCTTCTCTTGTCTACCTCCTGCCTGATCTCCCATGCTTTCCCCCTCAACCTTTTAAGAAGACTTTAAGAAGATGGTGGTGCTTTCGCAGGTGCAAATTTAGGGTAAGGCATAAGCTAGTTGTTGGTCATGGCCCACCAATAAATGAGTGCTGACACTGGATTTCTGGAATATCCATCTAAATACTTTTGTTACAGGAGAGGAAAAGTAAACCTCCTTCAACACTGTGTTATGTTTTTAAAAAATGGTTCTGAAAGGCTACACAGCAGCTGCTTAGGGCAGATGATGCAAGACAGATGCAAAGCTATGCTTTGAAGGAGAAAACAAAGGAATATAAAAGGAGGCAAATTATACAATTTGGTTGGGTGTCTTGGGGTTTGTTTGCTTCTTTTCGTAAGATGACAGAAGATACAAATCTTATTTATTTTTTAAAAGCTAACCTTCACAGTCCAGACAGATTATTACTGGCAAAGTTAATTTCAACTGAGCAGCTGCAAAGCTTCCAGTGGCAGTTGCAAAGCTTTATACAGTCAAGAGAGACCCAATTGCTTCTGACAACATTTTCAAGCACATGTACTTGTCTGAGCGGAGACTTGGTAATGCTTAGAACGTAAGGAATGAAAGAGTAGCAGCTTTTCCTTTAAGACTGGTGAACGTTACATCATTTGGTTAAAAATGACAAAAAAAACCAAAATCTTCGTTTCAAAGAGATGTGGAGTATTCACTTTTTTTTATTAAAAAAAATGTAATTAAACAGTTTTCAAGTGAAACCCAAATTCCTTGTGCTTCTAATACAGAGCAATTTAAATTTTGCAATCACTTGAGTAAGCAAATGATGAGAATATTCTCATAGTTTGCTAACATACGATTACTTATTTTTGGAGAAATTCTAGCCTTGCAAATGCAAGCGTTATTTCGGAAGACATAATCTGTATGAAAAGCTAAAGCCAAGACTTAAGAACACACACACACACACACACACACACAGCTGCA
Source organism: Podarcis liolepis (assembly GCF_965112155.1). Classification (NCBI taxonomy): domain Eukaryota; kingdom Metazoa; phylum Chordata; class Lepidosauria; order Squamata; family Lacertidae; genus Podarcis; species Podarcis liolepis. The sequence continues at coordinate 14,994,985 of NC_139571.1, read as the reverse complement.
TACACACAAAACACACAAACAGGGCTGTGTCTACATATGTCTATTTTATCTGAAGGGAGAGGAATTGTTTCAGCGGGACCTTGATTTAAAGGCTGATTTTAAACCAATGTTTGTGCATGGGAGGTTTTTGCACGTGTGGAAGCCCCCTACTGAGATGAAAAGAAAGCACCCATTTTGTCAACTGCGCCGGAAGAGAACAGGAGAAAAGAAGCATTAGCTGCCGAAGGCAGAGGGAAAGAAAAGCAACAGAAAAAATAAAACACATTGAAGCGATACCTTCAGCAAGTGGGTCAAGAGTGTGAATCATAAGCTGAAAAATGCTGTTCCTCATTAGACTGTTGTGCAGAGATGCAGAGCTCCCACCACGCTGCAGACGGGGCTTAGTCTAAAGGGGGAAAGAGGGGAAAAAACTATTTAAATCCTGTTTGGAAAGTAAATTTACTTCATGTACTACAACACTGTGACTCCTCTCTAGTATGTATATAAAGCAGGTATTGTTATTTTTAAAATATTTTAGGAAAATAATTAGATAACACAATAAGGTCGTACAGTCAGGACTAACCCGCTTGCTAAATGAATTCAGAGGCTGTTAAAAATAAACACAGGATCAATATCGGAAATGTTTATCAGGACTATTTGGAGTAATTAAGGAATGCAGTGCAACGTTAGATCATCACTCCCCGAACTTCAGATCATGGGAAGTCACCCAAAGATATATAATTTGGCATAGTTGTTTGGCTTTTTAAATTGTATTATAATTTGGAATGTTTTAATGTGGTTTTTATTGGATGGTTACAATGGAAAACTTAGTAAATATAAAAGATAATATAGTCTTAAATACTTCACATAAAGCTAGGTTTTCAGTCCCTGGGTCACATTATATAAGCCTCATAAACACCAGTATCTTAAGAGCAAATGACAAGTTAGTTGTGGCCAAGGAAGAAGGGGCCTCTTCCAGCTCACAGCAGAAATACTGAGCAAAATGAAGGCTCCAAATTGGACTAAAAACAAGACCAGGCATCTACTAAGGTAACTCTTCCCCTTTACTTACTGGTTCGTGGCAGGAGTGGGCATTTGTGGAGGGGAGTAAAAAAAAGGACAACCAGGACATTCCAGGATCAAATCAGAAATTGGGATGGCTTCTGAAATTCTGAGATTGCCCCTAGAAAATGGGACACTTGAAGGGACATGTGTACTATGGCCAGTCTGGTTTGATTGCTTTTTGGTGCAGCAAAAGGAAGAAAACGGGAACTTTTGAACAGTGTGGTAGTTTTATTTCAACCGTGCTTTAAAGCAGGGGTTGGCAACCTAAGGCCCATGGACCCACACTGCCCGCTAGGGGACCCTCGCCGCCTGCTTAGTTGGCTCCCGTGTGCCATGCTAAACTGGCGCAGAGCAGAGCGGGGACTGCCTTCCGCGATGCTGGCCGGCTTCCCATTGGCTGCAGGAAGCTCCTGCAGCCAATGGGAATAATAATAATAATAATAATAATAATTTTTATTATTAATTATTTGTACCCCGCCCATCTGGCTGGGTTTCCCCAGCCACTCTGGGTGGCTTCCATAGAAACCAAAAAAACACTAAAATATCACACATTAAAAACTTCCCAGAACAGGGCAAGCCTCCTCCGCACCGGAAGGAGCGCCGGAAATAGCATTTGCGCATGCGTGCGCACTCCAGCCCAAGCCACAAAACCTTTGCCGACCCCTGCTTTTTAAGCGACATGTGAACCAGACCTATGGAAAAGCAATGAAGTTCTTAACATGATTTCCATATTCATATGCAATTCATTCTTCTGACTCACTGTAGTTTTGTAGGTGGAATGTAAGATGTATGCGCAGTTGGTGGAAAAGAAAAAAATAACTTGCAGGGCCATTTTTTTATAACCAGGGGGGTTTGGTTAAGCACATGAGCCCTGGGAGGGGAGCTACGCATGACCTGGGCAAACACATTCACAAAACCGTATCTACTGAGGTGACACGAATGAAAGAACAGGCATTTGAAGAGAGTTAGCTATCAAAGGTGGGACGTGGGTGGCACTGTGGTCTAAACCACAGAGCCTAGGACTTGCCGATCAGAAGGTCGGCGGTTTGAATCCCCGCGACAGGGTGAGCTCCCATTGCTCGGTCCCTGCTCCTGCCAACCTAGCAGTTTGAAAGCACGTCAAAGTGCAAGTAGATAAATAGGTACCGCTCCGGCGGGAAGGTAAACGGTGTTTCTGTGCGCTGCTCTGGTTTCACCAGAAGCAGCTTAGTCATGCTGGCCACAGAAGCTGTACTCCCTCAGCCAATAAAGAAAGATGAGTGCCGCAACCCCAGAGTCGGTCACGACTGGACCTAATGGTCAGGGGTCTCATTACCTTTACCTTAGCTATCAAAGGAAAGGGAAATGTGTCCTTGGCTGCCAGTTAGCCAATGAAAGCGAAGTTCTTCACCTAAACTGGGCCAGACAGCTTCTACACCTTGGTTTCTTGTGGGCTGCAAAACTGCAAGGAGAGAGGCAAGCAACTACAATACAATGGACGCTCGGGTTGTGAACGTGATCTGTGTGGCATGCACGTTTGCAACCTGCACATGCGTGGGTCGCGATTCAGCGCTTCTGCGCATGCACGACCACTGAAACCTGGAAGTAACCCGTTTCGGTACTGCTGGGTTTTGGTGGTCCGTAACCCAAGAAAACGCAACCTGAAGTGTCTGTAGCCTGAGGTATGACTGTATGTAGCTTGGTGATTAAGGCCAAGGAAAAATGGAAGACTCTGACTTGTATCCAGTCTTAAGTCATACTTGACAGTGGACCTATTGAAATGAATGAGCATGCCTAACTAAGGATCAACAGGCCACCTGTGAATAAAACTTAGTTGGATGCAGTCCCTCTGTATATGCACCCATCTTCCAATAAAATGCAAATGAAACGGAAAAGTAAAATCCCAGAAATAGTTTTAGCACTAGAATTCTAAGTTTTACAATTATATCATCACATATATAATAAAAAAAAAACTGACTATGCATTTTAGAATCAAAATGACTAGATATAAAAAGACACTTGCTACTGCCTACCGTTAGTGTCTGGTCCTCCCCGGCATTTGACTGCATGAGTGGAAAGGAAAAAGAAAAGACAAAACAAAAGAGTAAAATGGATGGTAAAGCATGCCAATGTTTTCAAAAGAAAGTGTTAAACAAAGTGTCAAGACAGCACAATAATTTCTCTCTCTCCCTAGAAATGCTAACATACATTCTGTATAAAAAAATTCCTTCCAGTAGCACCTTAAAGACCAACTAAGTTAGTTCTTGGTATGAGCTTTCGTGTGCATGCACACTTCTTCAGATACACTGAAACAGAAGTTGCCAGATCCTTCTATATAGTGAGAAGGTGGGGAGGGGTATTACTCAGAAGGGTGGTGGGAATGGGTGATTGGCAGATAGCTGAGATGAGCCTGTTGACGACTCTTAACGACTGTAATAGGTCTTACAGGAAAAGGCAAGGGGTGAGAAGGTGAGAAATGGCTTAGTCATGTATAATGGGATAAGAATCCAATGTCTTTGTTCAAACCAGGTCTCTCCATGGTTTTAAATTCTGTAGAAAAGAGTCACATCTCAGTGTCATGCAACTCTAGACATTTATTCTAGACACATATGCATCTGAATCATTCATCTATGTAAATAAATATGTAAATAAAGCACCTCAGAGTAATCCTGCTGTAAGAAGAATGGCTTGAAGAAATAAGGATGATTGCCTTGACATTTTGAAACAGAGACTACATACCTACCATACCTGTAATTGATATTTAGGACCAATGAGGACTTCCCTTAAAATGTAAATCTCTTCAGAGAAGTAATGGTTTGGACAGTGGAAAGCAGTCCCACATCCCAATCCCCAACAACTTGGAGGCTTCCCATGGATGTTATTTACAAATTTATTTAAGTGCGCATAACTGTATCTACACAATTAATTCCATGTCCCCTCACATCTAGCTTGGCCTTTACAGGACAAGTATAATAAATAAATAATGGGATGCGAGTGGTGCTGTGGGTTAAACCACAGAGCCTAGGACTTGCCAATCAGAAGGTCGGCGGTTCGAATCCCCGCAACGGGGTGAGCTCCTGTTGCTCGGTCCCTGCTCCTGCCAACCTAGCAGTTCGAAAGCACGTCAAAGTGCAAGTAGATAAATAGGTATCGCTCCGGCGGGAAGGAAAACGGCATTTCCATGCGCTGCTCTGGTTCGCCAGAAGTGGCTTAGTCCTGCTGGACACATGACCCGGAAGCTGTACACTGGCTCCCTCGGCCAATAAAGCGAGATGAACGCCGCAACCCCAGAGTCGGCCACAACTGGACCTAATGGTCAGGGGTCCCTTTACCTTTTATTATAAATGATAATAGATAGAAAAAGTTCCTCTTTAACCAGGCCTTTGCCTGATTGACATCTAATGCATGTTGGGTGCACAGAGGAGGAGGAGGAAACCGGGCAGCAATTTCTGGTTTGCCTCAGGTGGCAAAACGTCCATGGCTGGCCCTGCTCCAGAGATGCCCAAACTGTTCAAAGATACTTTAATAAGCACATTCCTGGTATTTCAAGCCACAAGCCATTAGGGAACGAAGCCCAATTTGTAAGTTTTAGTGATGCAAAACATTGCAGAGTATGCTGTACACTGAACATACTATGCAATAATACACATGATATAAAGTAAGAGAACCCACAATTTATAAAACAGAATTTCCATCTCAGGCCAATAGATACGGCTCGTTTGTAGTTGACCTCAGAAGGAGAACCACTGGCAGAAGATAAAAAGCAAGCTGAAGTTTCCTATATTCACTTTGATCCAGTTTTTTTGAAGAATGAGCTCTGATATTTAGGGAATTGTTGGGATGTGGGCTAAAAAGAAATCAATTATGGGAGGTTCCATAGTTCAGCAGTAGAGGGCACAACAGAGTTCCAACTTAAATCTGCAGAAACTCTAGATCAGGCATGGCCAAACGTGGCTCTCCAACTGTTTTGGGACTACAGTTCCCATCATCCCTGACCCCTGGTCCTGTTAGCTAGGGATGATGGGAGTTGTAGTCCCAAAACTGCTGGAGGGCCATGCCTGCTCTAGATGAAGAGTTGAGATGTCTAGATAGCAGGACTAAGGTCTCCAACCTAAGGAAGACTTTGCTTAAAGCCCCATAGAAGCTACATGTAAATTGTGGTAGACGATGTGGTAGACTAGATGAGAAAACTTCCCCTTCCTCTTTTTTTAACTTATTACGCCAAGGAAAAGTCAACTGGGGTCAAAATAGAAAAGGGTTCTTCTGTTGTAGAAGCACAGGTGATTTTCTTCACAAGCTTATCTGCAGATACAATTTACCATCCTGCCGAATCGCTACTGTAAGTGGTACTTTTGTTCTACAGCTTCCTGGGCTCCAATCAAGTGTTGATGACTTCAACCCACTACCCAACTATTGTTGTTGTTGTTGTTTAGTCATTTAGTCGTGTCCGACTCTTCGTGACCCCATGGGCCAGAGCACTCCAGGCACTCCTGTCTTCCACTGCCTCCAGCAGTTTGGTCAAACTCATGTTGGTAGCTTAGAGAACACTGTCCAAACATCTCGTCCTCTGTTGTCCCCTTCTCCTTGTGCCCTCCATCTTTCCTAACACCAGGGTCTTTTCCAAGGAGTCTTCTCTTCTCATGAGGTGGCCAAAGTATTGGAGCCTCAGCTTCACGATCTGTCCTTCTATTGAGCACTCAGGGCTGATTTTCTTCAGAATGGAGAGGTTTGATCTTCTTGCAGTCCATAGGACTCTCAAGAGTCTCCTCCAGCACCATAATTCAAAAGCATAAATTCTTCAGTGATCAGCCTTCTTTATGGTTCAGCTTTCACTTCCATACATCACTACTGGGAAATATCTATATCTATATCTAATCTATCTATATCTATCTGCCCTGGAAGCAGATTTCTCCTAATTTCTCCAAAAGGAGTAAAGGGAAGGAGACAGAGGACAATAATGGAAAAGACCAAGGTATGAGTGCCTACCTTCCACTTTCTCTGGGCTTCCTCCTTGTTCTTTCAGCTAGCCTCTCTTGCCCCATCTCAACTCTCCTCACCAGTCAGCCCATTCCATTCCATTCCTTGCTCTGTTTGCATTTCCAAGTGATTCAGCACTTCAGAGCTGCTGATCCTGCTCAGTCCCCAATGGATTGTTTCGGGTTCCTCCCCATTAGATATCCACCCCACCCCCCAAGATTCCTTGTACTTCTGCAGATCTCTGGGTTCACCCAAACCTCACAGTACCTGCTCTCTTGTGTGTGGATGGAGCTGTTTTGTCTTACGTAAGGATTATCTCCCACCCCCTGAAATCTGAAAACGGGGGAAGCCAATGGAATCTGCCCAAGATGTCCCTGTTCCTCTCAGCCATGCCATTTTCCATGATGTTCAATTCCTGGCTTTCCATTCTTCCTTCCAGGCAGCGTTCTGTGCCCACTGAGTCCTCAATGAGCTGTTTGGGGGGAAGGGGTTCCTAAAGATTTCTTTTTTTGCATTACTGCAAATCTTGGGGTTCTTCTGAGCCTCCTAACACCTTCCTCTTATGTGCAGGTGGTGCCATTTTGACTACATGATGATTGACACCTGTGCTCAGTGAAGGAGGAGTGATTTTCTCTGTACGTAATACTTTTCAGACCTATACAGTATTTGGATTTGGTACGAGATGGCAGCGGCAAACAGAGCTGTGCTATTATTATTATTATTATTATTATTATCATCATCATCATCATCATCATCATCATCATCAGAGACCAAGAGCGGGATGTCTGTTAGTGCAATGGGGCTTTCTGCACTCTTCTTCCCACCCCAGAGTGGGATGTCTGTTAGTGCAAAGGGGGACAGTTCTACCTGGCAAGCTGAAAAGCATGTGCTGGCAGAACTATTGCCATAGTGCTGTGATTCCCTCCAAAACACACACACATTTCTTTTCAAAAAAGAGTTATTGGCACAGTATTCCAAAGTATTTCCAGAGTGGGATACAACAGCAAAGCATAAAATCATTAAATATAAAGTTGTGTGTATGTGTAGGATTGTAGCTGCAGGGTCTCTCGAGTTCCTAAGCAGATTTACTGAGAATCAGTGGGACAAATAGCTCCAAGTAAACAGATTTGGGACTGAGATGTTGGACATGTAAGAATTGCCCCCAAACAGAGGCGAGACAATCAGTATAGAAGTCAAACAAATTATGCAGCAAGGGTGCAACCTGACTTGTTGAACACGATCTTTAGTACTGTCTAACACAGTACTAACTCATATTACGTCCTTGTGACGATTATTCAGAAAGACAGCATTGCCGCTACCATGAGAATGCACTATAAGGGCAACTAGCTTGCCAGTTAATCAGAACAAAACAGCACAAAATCAGAACGGCAAGTTCTTCATTATAGATAAAGCGTTCAGCGCCTACTGGGGACTGAAGCATTGTCTCTTCTAATTATTCCTGGCACTTTACCTGTATGACTGTGATCTTCCAAACACAAGAAGAAAACGGTCTCCTAACCTTCATCTCTGGTATCAAGCTATTCTAAGTTAACTGGCACATGGTGAGCTGACCTGTTGTGGAGGGCAAACGTCTCTCTCTCCCTGCCTCATACAGGATGGAGATGATGCAACAACGTGGTACAAAGCTTACTGCCTATTCTGACTAGCTGAACAAATATATGGACACATTTTTATTTGGTTTCAAACAGCACAATTAACATTCCAAAATACAAACAAGTTTCCCAAACCATTTTCCTCATACAAGTTTCAAAGGAATGTATATTCTAAGCCCAGTCTTTTTGGTGTTTAATTTTGCTACCAAAATGCCCAAGGTAAATTATCTCCTCAGAAAGAGATCTGTTGGTGGTCTTGGGAGGTCAGATCCTTTAGTAACATTTGACAGACATGGAGTCTTCAGATAGTTGCATTGTTTGACCAAGCCCCTCAACCTTCTGCTGCGGTAGGTAACCTTTTCAGACAAAAATTCTAGATTCTATTATATTCACCCCTCTAATGGAGATCTAGTGTTCAGCTTCTAGTATCTTACCTCTTCCAATATTACTGCTGCCAGGAGAAGTATCAATGAGCCATTGTGTATAATCAATATTGCTTTGCTGTCATATAATGAGAGATGTGCTAAATATACATTAGTGGGGTCATGTGTGGAACAATTTCTGAAATCTCCCCAAAAACTTTACCACCCCACCACATACATATTAAAGAGACTCCATATTATAACGCTGCCAACATAATGATGCTGAAGATCAGTTCATATAATGCACCCTTACTAGGATGAGATGGCAACTATGTTCAACCTTGAGTATGGACTCTTTTAATTCTAGCCAACACTGTTTTAAGTGGCTGGTTGCTTGTCCTGGATGGTATCCCACCTCAGGTCTTTGAGGTCTCCCACCCAGATCTCATTCCCACACTTCTCTGAATCAGGATTTGGGCAAAGCTGTTCTTACAAGATGGAATATGATTTCGTGCAATTTTGCAAACCTTCTAAGCAAAGTTTCTCCTAAGTTGACAAAAAATATAGAGGAGGTTTACTTGTCCGAACAAGTGTTTGGTAGATAAGGACTAAAGTCTCTAAGAGCAAATATATTATAAGCTCAAAAGGGCTTGTGGGAGTAACAATCCTTAAACCTTATTATAACCTATTAAGGTAGCCAAATAAAGCACATTGCATTTTGGTATGAGTCCAAAAAACCTAGTTAGCATCACACTTCTTTCTTTGTTCAGCCTAGGCTGGGATGAAATCACTCCTACTATTCAAAATATGACAAAATTAAGAGCTGAAGCCACTAAATAATAATAAAAATGGCTGTGATCCATCTCTCTCTCTCTCTCTCTCTCTCTCTCTCTCTCTCTCTCTCTCCCCCTCTCTTCACACACACATATTTTTAAAAACCCAACAACAATAGAAGTCCTCATTTTCTTTATAAAATAAAATAAAAATGTCCTGCTAGTTTTTACAGCATTGCTATCTTGTCATGCTGTGTGATTCTTCCATTGGAAAAGTTGTTGAGATGCCCTTTTCAAAGAATTGCTATGAATAAATGATTCCCCACAAGTACCACTCCAAATGAAATATTTGCTGTCATTTTAAGTATACTTGCTTGAAATCATTGAGAGAATCAAATATGCTTGTGTACACCATGCACCCAAAATTACATTTAAGGATACGTAAGCTGGACCATAAAGAAGGCTGATCACTGAAGAATTGATGCTTTTGAATTCTGGTGCTGGAGGAGACTCTTGAGAGTCCCATGGACTGCAAGAAGATCAAACCTATCCATTCTGAAGGAAATCAGCCCTGAGTGCTCACTGGAAGGACAGATCCTGAAGCTGAGACTCCAAGACTTTGGCCACCTCATGAGAAGAGAAGACTCCCTAGAAAAGACTATGATGTTGGGAAAGATGGAGGGCACAAGGAGAAGGGGATGACAGAGGACAAGATGGTGGGAAAGTGTTCTCGAAGCTACCAGCATGAGTTTCACCAAACTGCGGGAGGCAGTGGAAGACAGGAGTGCCTGGCGTGCTCTGGTCCATGGGGTCATGAAGAGTCGGACACAACTAAACAACTAAAAAGCAACAACAACAACAAAGCTGACGTATCTAAGAAAATAATATTGTTACAGGTTTTGGGTACCAGAGTCTGTGGGTGCAAAGTAACCCACAATTTCTGAAACTGGCAGAAGTTGGACCTAATGGTCAGGGGTACCTTTACATTTACAACCTCAAATTGAAAGCTCATACCAATAACTAACTTAGTTTGTCTCTAAGGTGCTATTGGAAGGATTTTTAAAAATTATTTTATTGTATTTTATTTTCTTTAGTCTTGTAAATGTTTGATTTGAAAGAGGTAGCAATAATGCAACCAGAGAACACCTAGTTCCTACTGCTGGTTACATAAAACTCACAGTTTTAGCGAATTTATTCTCTTCTTCCAAGCCTGGCAAATGCATTTTAATTGCATCCAATGGTGAAGATAATAACTGCATCACCACTGAATCAAACAACAATGTTTTGTCATATTTTTTTTGCAGCTAGAAGCAAACAGAGAAGGTCTGTTTCCATGACAAAACATAACACGAGCAGGGAAATACCTACAACGCTCACTCAAGTTACAAAGAGAGCCTAGGAACAAAAATGGCAGCTTTCTGAAAAGGTCAGCTTTAATGTCAAATGAAGTTCATTTAGTGGAAAATGCATATGATTTAGTGCTTTCTGAAGAGTGTGTTTTTTTTAAAAAAAGAAAATCAGAAGAAGAAAAAGCCAAGTTTTTTAAAATGTTAAGAACGATTCCACCATCCACCTCCCCAAAAAGTAAGATGAAAAAGGATATATGTATCCCAGTGTCTTAAGTAACTTTTGAAATATATTCTGCCAGAACCTCTAAGAAAACCCTCTATCTCTGAAGTCAGGAAGCAGCTACCAAGAACACTTCTCCTCTGCAACCTAAGATGTCTGATAAACTATAATGCGCATGAGTTTTCATATAACTTTGGAGCTTTTCACCTGCTATTTACTTGCCTTGCATTAGTTTGGATATGCTTATGATTGAAAAGGAATTTGAATCCTTGCTTCACACTGCACCAAAATCTGGAAGCATCTGAAAGACCGTGGGAGAAATGAATCTCAAAGATGCTGGAAGAATAATGGTGACTTTATTTATGAAGAATGCCCACATTTTGGCCAGGAGGCCTTTATCAAGGGCTAATCAGATGACACAACATTGATGGCAGAAAGTGAGGAGGAATTAAAGAGCCTTTTAATGAGGGTGAAAGAGGAGAGCGCAAAATATGGTTTGAAGCTCAACATCAAAGAAACTAAGATCATGGCCACTGGGCCCATCACCTCCTGGCAAACAGAAGGGGAAGAAATGGAGGCAGTGAGAGATTTTACTTTCTTGGGCTCCATGATCACTGCAGATGGTGACAGCAGCCACAAAATTAAAAGACGCCTGCTTCTTGGGAGAAAAGCAATGACAAACCTAGACAGCATCTTAAAAAGCAGAGACATCACCTTGCCAACAAAGGTCCGTATAGTAAAAGCTATGGTTTTCCCAGTAGTGATGTATGTAAGTGAGAGCTGGACCATGAAGAAGGCTGATCGCCGAAGAATCGATGCTTTTGAATTATGGTGCTGGAGGAGACTCTTGAGAGTCCCATGGACTGCAAGAAGATCAAACCTATCCATTCTGAAGGAAATCAGCCAGCCCTGAGTGCTCACTGGAAGGTCAGATCCTAAAGCTGAGGCTCCAATACTTTGCCCACCTCATGAGAAGAGAAGACTCCCTGGAAAAGACCCTAATGTTAGGAAAGATGGAGGGCACAAGGAGAAGGGGACGACAGAGGACGAGATGGTTGGACAGTGTTCTCGAAGCTACCAGCATGAGTTTGACCAAACTGCAGGAGGTAGTGGAAGACAGGAGTGCCTGGCATGCTCTGGTCCATGAGGTCACGAAGAGTCGGACCCGACTAAACGATTAAACAACAACAACACAGTCTAAAAAACAACAACCCCCATTAAAAATAACAATTATTCAGCATTGCACAATGTTTTGGGAAATTATATAATGTAAATCAATGAGTATGCTATTTAGGCTAAAAGAAGACAAAAAACAAAACAAAAAAACCACACTAGTTCATTCAAGCCTTGAGGGGCTGTTGCTTAATTTCAAAATCCATCGTCTAATTTCATGTCCATATTCCAAGAAATGACTCACACAATGTTTACCCTTTGGAATCATTCACTAAATCACTAACAATGCTAGATACATCATTCAGTGTCCATGCAAAAAGAATCAACTACAAGGATGCTCAAAATAAGAATAGAGGAGCATCTGGGTAACATTAGGAACCAGGAGATTGGCACCCCTTTGGTGAGTCATTTCTTGGAATATGGATATGACATTAAAAACTTTCAGTTCTGGGCAGTGGAACAAGTTTATTCAGCAAATGAAAAAAAAATCTACTTAATAAAGAACTACAATAAACTCACATTTATAAGTAATATGATTAGAACGTCCAAATCACTCTTGCCAAATGTACTTTATGGCTGGCTAAACCAGCTGTGTTGCACACGCAGACACACACACAAAGATAAGTAGGATTTGGCACGAAATCAAACTAATCTCATACATCTGCCTTTCTCTTGATCTACAGCACATGTGGAACACAACTTTCCCTAGCACTGTGATGCATCAAGTTCAGAGGGGACCCATGGCCAGCAGCTGCTATCCTGATCCAGAATGTCTCTACTCGAGACCTCACCTCATCTTTCACCTCTCTCTCCATTGTGCTATAGCTCTTGTCCTCTGCAAACTTTCCCAGCTTCAGAACTGGTTCTAAATATGCATTCTTTGGTTTAAAAAAACAAAAAAAGGAAAAGAGCGGAGATAAAAGATAGAAGAACCTGAATAAAAATACCCTCCCCCATGTATATTTTATTGCTTCCTTGACACCTCCCTTTCCATGGAGGCGCAGATTGCAGCTATAACAAAGGCGACATTTTTTCATCTCCACCAAGCTAAGCAGTTTCCTCCTTACCTCTCTCGCCCTGACCTAGCCACTGTGATCCACGCAACGGTCACCTCCAGATTGGATTATTGTAACTCACTCTACGTGGGGCTGCCCTTGAGACTGACCCAGAAACTCCAGCGGGTGTCCTCGCCGCGGGATCACATTCACCCGGTGCTATACCAGCTGCACTGGCTCCCGGTGGAGTACAGGATCAGGTTTAATGTGCTGGTTTTATCCTTTAAAGCCGTATACAGCCTAGGACCCTCATACCTATGGGACTGCCTCTCCTGCTATGTCCCACGGAGGACTTATGGTCTTCAAACCAAAACATCGTGGAGATCCTGGGCCACAACCAGAGCCAGGGCTTTTTCGGCTGTGGCCCTGATCTGGTGGAACGCTCTGTCACAAGAGACTAGGGCCCTGCAGGACTTGATATCTTTCCGTAGGGCCTGCAAGACAGAGCTGTTCCACCAAGCCTTTGGCCAAGGCACAGGACGGCAGAGGACGAGATGGTTGGACAGTGTTCTCGAAGCTACCAACATGAGTTTGACCAAACTGCAGGAGGCAGTGGAAGACAGGAGTGCCTGGCGTGCTCTGGTCCATGGGATCACGAAGAGTCGGACACGACTAAATGACTAAACAACAACAACATCATCAAAACCGATCTAGTGAAAATACATTTTGCAAAGATATTTTGTCCTGGAGTCTTTAAGAGATTAACCGCTTTCTCATTTACCATTTATATGGTGGAATTCAACATAGGAACTAAGTAGGGTACGCATGCAGGGGGGAAAGTCCATGCTTTCCCCCCCCCCCCACCGTGGGCCCCCTCCAGAGCAGATTTAGGGAGTGAAAGGAGGCATTGAAGGGAAATCCCATTGCAGCAACAGACCTCATTCCTCCCCTGCTACAACTTAGATGAATTCTGCTCATACGAGAAATCATAGAACATAACTAATTTCAATAATAGTACAATACCTGCTACTTGCTATGGAGTATAGTGCTTTTTGCTCATGTGCTAAGGTCCAGGGTCCCATGCTAACAGCACTCATAAAATCTTCTATGTAATAAAGGGGTAGTTCAGCCCGACACAAATATGCACCAGCCAAAATGCAACATCAAGGAGCTTGAAAGGTTTTGATGTTGTTGCGTGACAAATAGCGCCTAACAACAGAACAAGGCTGCAAAATAAAATTATTAAGCTATCGGGTTGACCTTGGCTGTTCAAATAAGAGGCAGAGCATTTTACAGTGCCCTTTGCATACTTCTCCAATATATCAAGTTAATGCTGGCACAGTATTTCTGTCTAGAGAAATTTAGATCTAGACAGCACACACATCCATTTTTGTGTGTGAGACATTTGTACTCTTTAGAGGACAGAACATTCTTGTCCCATTTCAAAGGGATTTGTGGAGTCAGTCAGGGGCAGTATTTAGAAAATATCTACCCAAGTGTTTAAATTAATAAACATCCTTGACTGAGAGAAGACGTCTCCTACTCCTGTCCAGGGAGGTTTTAAAAACATGTGCTTACATGTGGTTAAGTGCTGCCAGCATCTAAGAACTACACATTCATGTGAAACCATGTTTTATTACCAGAGGTGATCTTATCTGGAACCAACATTATTAAGTGACATCTCTGGAACTCACCTAAATAGAGTATTACACCAATGGTGTGTATCACAAACCCTTTTTTTACATTATCACTCACTCTACAATAGATAGAAGACATGAAACATATCTGGGAACACTTCTTTTACAACACATTGCCTCCCCTCCCAGGAACCCCATACCAGAGATATGCTGCAGTAAAGACATGTGAATTCTGTCCCCCCCCCCAAATTATTGGGCAAACAACTAATATCTTATTTCCTCACCATCAAAAACATGATTCCTTATCTTGTTCTCAGCTGAGAAGGATTATAATGGGCACAGAACAATTTCCAGAGCGATAGTTTAATTGTGCCTGCCTGCAGCTAGCAGCAGAGACTACCACTGGTGACTGGCAGTGGCCACCGGGACCACATAACACCAGTTCTGAGAGATCTGCATTGGCTCCCAGTATGTTTCCGAGCACAATTCCAAGTGTTGGTGCTGACCTTGAAAGCCCTGAACAGCCTCAGCCCAGTATACCTGAAGGAGCGTCTCCACCCCCACCATTCAGCCCGGACACCGGGGTCTATCTCCAAGGGCCTTCTGGCGGTTCCCTCATTGCGAGAAGTGAGGTTATAGGGAACCAGGCAGAGGGCCTTCTCGGTAGTAGCGCCCGTTCCGTGGAATGCCCTCCCATCAGATGTCAAGGAAATAAGCAGCTATCTTATCTTTAAAAGACATCTGAAGGCAGCCCTGTTTCGGGAACTTTTTAATATTTAATGATGTATTGTTTTTAACACTCAATTAGGAGCCACCCAGAGTGGCTGGGGAAACTCAGCCAGATGGGCAGGGTATAAATAAATAAATAAATAAATAATAATAATAATTATTATCCTACGGCATGCCACTGTCCTCCCCTCTGCTTGCTTCTACTCATCTTCTTTGGAGGGTTGAGCAGCCCTGTGGTCCAGATTTGGGGGGTGGGCGCAGGAGGGAAAATCTTCCTGCACTACACTGGATACTACTCTTCAGTGCTGCTAATGCAGTGGTTTAACTTCACCCCCAGAGATGCACCCCTCTCAAAACAGACAGATGCCAACAACACAAGTGATCCCTAGATCATGCCTGCGCTGTGTGAAAATATGCCAGGACCGTGAAATCTGATGATGATGATGAGAATAATAATAATAATAATAATAATAATAATAATAATAATAATAATAATAATAATTTTTATTTATACCTCGCCCTCCCCAGCCAGAGCCAGGCTCAGAGTGGCTAACACCAATAAAATCACAGTAAAAACATAATAGGGTAAAAAGAGGGGTGGGGGAGAGAAACAAACCAATTTCAAATATAGGTTAAAATGCAATTTAAAATGCAGCCTCATTTTAAAGTAGCTGATAAATCATAAGGGGAGGGAAATATAAGGGTCAGATCGAGTCTAAACCAAAGGCCAGGCAGAACAGTTCTGTCTTGCAGGCCCTGCAGGAAGATGTCAAGTCCCGCAGGGCCCTAGTCTCTTGTGACAGAGCGTTCCACCACGTCGGGGCCAGTGCTGAAAAGGCCCTGGCCCTAGTTGAGACCAATCTTAACCTCCTTGAGGCTTGGGACCTCCAAAGTGTTGTTATTTGTAGACCTGCAGGAGTCATCGTGCTTTTGCAAGATTCAACAAAGAGAAGTGGCTATTGTTTTAAAAAGCTTAACTAGTTTTGGGGAGGACACGTCTAATCTTGAGATTCCTGGCAGAGCTGTTGTCTAAGGATTTCTTTCTGAGAAACTGGAAATCGTTTGAAATCTCTTCCTGCCTTTGACAGAGAATGTCTTTCATTGTGCAGATAAGGAAGACTCACAATATCGATTGAGACCTATTTTTAGGAAGAGAGGGAGCAGGCACACCTTGTTTCTGCAAAGAACTGAGATGGGTGAAGGTATATAGCCTCTATGGATGTTGGTGCCGTCAAAATAGTTTGTTTTTTAAAAATAAATGTTCAGCCACTAACTGTTTATTGATATTAAATATTCAAGAATTAAATAAAAAACTCACCCTTTCATTTTCCTTGCTCCTTCCTTTTTCTTGTGGCATCCTCTGTCTCTAACCAATCCTAACACTGATTATAAACCGGTACTTTAGTGCAAAGAGACAATCCAATGTATGGAGAACACACAGGAGAGAATAAATCTACTGCAATTCTATAGAACAGAGTATATAGACTCTCTGCCAAAAAAGGAGATAAACCAGGAACTGTAATTCAGGAGGGGATCTTAGAATTCGAGTATTGCATAAATGAAGTATTTCTAGTATCGTCAGAAAACTACTATATCATGCATCTATCTATCATCTATCTATCTATCTATCTATCTATCTATCTATCTATCTATCTATCTATCATCTATCATCTATCCTGGTTTCACAGTGAAATCCTATGCATATTTATTCAAAAGTCTATTTTATAAAGCACACATCAGGAAAGAGTTCATAAAATTGTAAGCTATAATCTTACACGTCTGCTCAGAAGCAAGTTCCATAGAATTAAATGGTGCTTATTCTAAGGTGAATGGGCACAGGGTCCCAGGCTTAAACAGTTCAAGTTCATGATGTCGATTTACCCTAAACTATGTCAACATATAAGCAAACTTGCCAAGTTATAATGCCAGGCTTTTGAGGAGTGGTAGCTGGATCAAGAGGCTCGCTTGGGAAGCTGTAAAGGTAAAGGTAAAGGGACCCCTGTCGCGGACGACTCTGGGGTTGTGGCGCTCATCTCACTTTATTGGCCGAGGGAGCCGGCATACAGCTTCCGGGTCATGTGGCCAGCATGACTAAGCCGCTTCTGGCGAACCAGAGCAGTGCATGGAAATGCTGTTTACCTTCCCACCGGAGCGGTACCTATTTATCTACTTGCACTTTGATGTGTTTCAAACTGCTAGGTGGGCAGGAGCAGGGACCGAGCAACGGGAGCTCACCCCATCACGGGGATTCGAACCACCGACCTTCTGATCGGCAAGTCCTAGGCTCTGTGGTTTAACCCACAGCGCCACCCGCATCCCTCTTTTGTTAGCTGTACGACTGGTTAATTCATTGGCGCAAGATAGTACAGTATCATTAATGTGCTGAGGTGCAGAAATCAAAGTGAAAACTTCATTAGCAAAAAAATAAATAAATAAGCTGTTTTTGATCTAGTAAAGGCAGTGCCAACGTTACATGTATTATAGTGATGTGATATTAAGATCAACAACTTAAGAGACTGAAGATCTCACATCAGCCATGAACTTTTCTCAGTGGGGCACATTTCTGAGTCTCAGAACTCTTCCACCACCAAGTCAGTATATAGGAATAACAGTGGTGGCATACCTCTAATTCAGGCATCCCCAAACTTGGCCCTCCAGCTGTTTTTAGGACTACAACTCCCATCATTCCTAGCTAACAGGACCAGTTGTCATGGATGATGGGAACTGTAGTCCCAAAACAACTGGAGGGCTGAGTTTGAGGGTGCCTGCTCTAAGCGATGTTGTAAGGACAAGTCAATATTTCCATTCTGATTGTTTATTCCAAATTCACAGAGGATAGCAAGTGTCTTCAAGGGGCAATGCAATCTATGTTTAAGCCACTGCACTCCCCCCATCTTGATTTAGAGCAGTACATTGTCTGTACCATGCCACGCTGACATGTCAACGATAACTGACACTCATACAAAGAACAATATAGTTATAAAATCACACAGAAGGATTCAACAGAACTTAATTGCTTCTTTTCCAGCCAACTATATACGTAAGGGGACGCTGGTGGCGCTGTGGGTAAAAGCCTCAGCGCCTAGGGCTTGCCGATCGAAAGGTCGGCGGTTCGAATCCCTGCGGCGGGGTGCGCTCCCGTCGTTCGGTCCCAGCGCCTGCCAACCTAGCAGTTCGAAAGCACCTCTGGGTGCAAGTAGATAAATAGGGACCGCTTACAAGCGGGAAGGTAAACGGCGTTTCCGTGTGCGGCTCTGGCTTGCCAGAGCAGCGATGTCACGCTGGCCACGTGACCCGGAAGTGTCTTCGGACAGTGCTGGCCCACGGCCTCTTGAGTGAGATGGGCGCACAACCCTAGAGTCTGGCAAGACTGGCCCGTACGGGCAGGGGTACCTTTACCTTTACCTTTATATACGTAAGACAATCACATGACTCCATTTTAGACTTGCCAGCTTTTGTGGCTCGCAGACTATGCCCTCTGATGGAACATACAATTGTTGGATGCTAGTTCTTTTTCTTTCTTTCTCTTTACAAATTTTAATTGGAAGACCTTTCTGGCACAATGATAGGCAATTGGTACAAAACAGTTCGGGAAACAGCCCTCCTTGAGAGATTAACAAATAACCTATGGTTGACACGTGGGCAATTCAAGAAAGACAGCTATACCCCAATGTGGTTTAATTTCATGACATAATGCTAGCATTCCAGAAAATGAACAATCCCCATCATCAACATTTGGCTCAATCTGGTTTATAATTTTTTTAACAACAACAGCAGCTATTATTTCTACTTTGTTATCTCCCACCTCCCACATCAATATGCCAACACTTTATATGGTTTCATTGGTGACATAAGAGGAAAAATGAATATTATTCATACTTAATCTAAGCACAACCACAATGGTTCCTGATTGGGTATTTAGATAGTATGCTAGTTCTGAAAATGGTAGCAGATGTTCACTGATTAACTTCCATTTTCGTTGAGATTCTGCAACTGTAAATGCCATTTAGGTCATACCCACATTTCTTGTACTCGGTCTTTTATCACAAATTAGCACTGTGCTTTATCTGAAATTGTCCAATATTTCATATTTAGGCCTTTTGTGTAATAATGTGTTTTCTCAGTGTATTGCCTTATGCCAATATAATTATGAGCATTATTCACAGATTCCTTTAAAAAGATCCCTTTGCACCAACAGTAAGCATCCATTTTCATAAAACAGCTTTCTTTACTCAGCTTAACTGGGTAATGTAAAAGGGTCCAACTTATCTTCACCTTAATTGTGTACGAAATGGTCATTTATTCAGCAGTGATCTGTACTTGTAGGAAATTACTGACTGCTTTATTTTATTTTATTTTATTTTATTTTATTTTATTTTATTTTGCAAGTGGAGCACCTAACATTAGTGCCACAAGTGTGTTTTGGATATATAAAATTCCACCTAAACATTAGGAAGAACTTCCTGACAGTAAGAGCTGTTCGACGGTGGAATTTGCTGCCAAGGAGTGTGGTGGAGTCTCCTTCTTTGGAGGTCTTTAAGCAGAGGCTTGACAACCATATGTCAGGAGTGCTCTGATGGTGTTTCCTGCTTGGCAGGGGGTTGGACTCGATGGCCCTTGTGGTCTCTTCCAACTCTATGATTCTATGATTCTATGAAAATGGTATTGTGCAACAGTCCCAACTCTGCTGTTGTATGAATCTTGCTTCAGCAATGACTTCTGAGATACCAAGGTGCTCTCCATGGTACTGAAGAAAACGCCTTCTCCTTTTCATTAAAACCAGAGTTTGGCTGGAACAACCTGTCTACTTCTGGCAAACATTTTTGATAGCACTGGAGACCCTCCCCCGCATTTTGAACAATTATTTTTTTATTGAATACCCTTCCCCATTTTAAAAATATCTGGGGACTGTGTCAAAAACGAGTGAAACTGTTCTATACAGAACGAATAACACATACTGGGATAATTTGTGCAATTTTCCCCCTCAAGCCTAAATACAAATCACTTGCTCAACCTGTGCTAAGATGATCCTTGAAGATTATTTTGGAGCATATCTACTTAAGCCAGCAAAGAAAATGAAAGTACTTTCAGATCTGTAGATCCGTTGCCAGGGTTTCTAAGGTAAAATTTCATTTTATGGAAAGATCTCATTCAGAACACATACTGGGCTGCATAATTTTAGGTTTGCAAACCACAAGCAAAAATTGATTTTGTCAAGCCAAGCAAGATGGAATTTAAAAGCTATTTTTAATATATATATATATATAAATCTATTATATAAACTTGTTGGTTTATCTCTTCTGCACTAGAACATAAATCTATGTGCAAGTAATTTTAGCCTGAGCAATCCCTGGTCACAGAAATAATCCTGAATTGAGCCAGGTCTCCATAACTGGCATAAGGAATTTAACCTAAGCATTTAGTCACTAGCAGTGACATAAGGAGTTCTGTGAATACCCGCTCTGCTCTTTGTCCTTGCCTGATGATTCTGGCACTTCGCTCCCATTGATTAGTTCCTTAGCCTGCAAGAAGACTCTTTAAAACAGGCATAGGCTAACTCGGCACTCCAGATGTTTTGGGACTACAACTCCCATCATCCATGACCACTGGTCCTGTTAGCTAAGGGTCATGGGAGTTGTAGTCCCAAAACATCTGGAGGGCCGAGTTTGCCTATGCGTGCGTTAAACCTTTGGGGATTTTAATGTTGGTTTCTACTGCATGTTCTTCAGGATAAAACCATAACTGGAGATATAACAGGAGGAGGAGGAGGATTTTGTGCTACAGAAATTTCTGACGTTATAGTATAAAAAGAAACTAAACACACACATTTGTCAGAGTTAAAAATGATGCATTCAGAATGCCAGGCAGCACTCTGGGCAGCTCAAGGGTTTCTGCATATATCCATATTTGGCTTTACACCATCCATTATTAATGTCATATTTCTTATTGAAAGTGCACACATGGCCTTAAAGCTGTCAAGGTTACAGTCGGAAAGGGTATCCTAGCATTTCTGTGCTCTGGTGCCCATTCTGCTTACTGAATGCTAGGTAAAGGGAACCCTGACAATTAGGTCCAGTCATAGCCGATTCTGGGGTTGCAGCACTCATCTCGCTTTACTGGCTGAAGGAGCCGGCATACAGCTTCCGGGTCATGTGGCCAGCATGACTAAGCCGCTTCTGGCAAACCAGAGCAGCGCTCGGAAACGCCATTTACCTTCCCACCGGAGCGGTACCTATTTATCTACTTGCACTTTGACATGCTTTCGAGCTAGGTTGGCAGGAGCAGGGACTGAGCAACGGGAGCTCACCCCGTCACGGGGATTCGAACCACTGACCTTCTGATCGGCAAGTCCTGTGGTTTAACCCACAGCGCCACCTGTGTCCCAGTACTGAATGCTACAAGCATCAAATAAGCATGTTAATGTAAAACCACCAAACACATAAAGGATGGAATCCAATGCTGATGTTCCATTGCTGTTTCATTGCTGCCTTTCTTCCAGAAGATGCTTCCACAAGCATATGGGCATGTGTGTACCCTCTTCCCTTTATACTAGCTTCCCTGCCATTCTGGAGGGTTCCCGAACCCTCTGAAACCGACTTTCAGGGAGTGGAGTAGGTTGCAGCAGGAAGGAGTAATTGGCAAAAATAAATAAACAAAAATGCTTCCCCTCCTTTTGGATCAGCAAAGGTGTCCACTGGATCAATGGCTGGGTTTCCCCAGCCACTCTGGGTGGCTCCCAACAGAATATTAAAAACACGATAAAACATCAAACATGGGCAAACAGGGCTGCTTTCAGGTGTCTTCTAAAAGTTGAATAGTTCTTTATCTCCTTGACATCTGATGGGAGGGCGTTCCACAGGGCGGGTGCCACTACCGGTGAAGGCCCTCTGCCTGTAACCTCACTTCTCGCAGGGAGGGAACCACCAGAAGGCCCTCGGAGCTGGATCTCAGTGTCCAGGCAGAATGATGGGAGTGGAGACGCTCCACCCCTCTGGGTTATTATTTTTTAAAATACTAGTTTACATAAATAGGATTGACTTGCAATCTTTTCAGAACTTACAACTTCATTTTTTAAATGAGTAAACACTCCCAACAGCTTGCTGACAAACCTAAAAAACCTCTGGACCAACTCTTAGAACATTAAAAACTTGCTTACAGAATCATGGAAATGTAGAGCAGGAAGGAATCACAAGTGTTATCGAGTGCAGGAATCTTTGCCCCCATCATTTTGTGTGTTTTGGTTGGTTCTAATGAAGTATTTATTAGATACAACAAAGGTCCGTATAGTTCAAGCTATGGTTTTCCCAGTAGTGATGTATGGAAGTGAGAGCTGGACCATAAAGAAGGCTGATCGCCGAAGAATTGATGCTTTTGAATTATGGTGCTGGAGGAGACTCTTGAGAGTCCCATGGATTGCAAGAAGATCAAACTGATCCATTCTTAAGGAAATCAGCTCTGGACAGTGTTGAAGCTACCAGCATGAGTTTGACCAAACTGCGGGAGGCAGTAGAAGACAGGAGTGCCTGGCGTGCTCTGGTCCATGGGGTCATGAAGAGTCGGACACGACTAAACAACTCAACAACAACAACAATAAAGTATTGCCTGATCACAGCATAGACATCCAATTATTATTTTTATGACTTCCTTTGGGTTTTTGTATAACTTGGAAAAATGTCAATTTAGCCATTCCAGAATAGAATCCTAGACCTGGAGAAAGATGATTCCTAATACCTAGAGAGAAGATGTCACCCTTTGAAGGGTTTATTGACTTTTTATCTAATCACTGCCTAAGATTACTCTCTGGTTTTGCCAATATAAAAACAGCCATGTTACTCTTTACTTCTGTTCCCTGCACAGTAAAGAAACTGCACAGACTGGAGCCAGATCTGTGTAACTGCTGTATTCTATATTTTCAAGAATAGGAAAACCACCATTTTGTATTTCCTCATCCCAGCAATCCAAGGTGTAATCTGAATCCTACATAACACCTAGCAGACACTAATCCAATCAAGTATGCAGCATCCTCCTGCACACCATCTTAAGACCTTGACTGAAAATTTGTCTGAGCTTTAAAAAACAATTTAAAAAACTCCCACCGATCATATGGAATTTTTTTTTTGCAGGCTGCAATTGTTTTAATACTATTTTTAATATAGCATTTGATAATTTTATCTTTTTGAGTGAGCTGCCCAGAACCGTGTTTTTGGGTGGCCAATATAAATACCATAAAAAAGGTAAAGGGACCCCTGACCATTAGGTCCAGTCATGACCGACTCTGGGGTTGCAGCACTCATTTCGCTTTATTGGCCGAGGGAGACAGCGTACAGCTTCCGGGTCATGAGGCCAGCAGGACTAAGCCACTTCTGGCGAACCAGAGCAGTGCATGGAAACGCCGTTTACCTTCCTGCCAGAGCGGTACCTGTTTATCTACTTGCACTTTGACGTCCTTTCAAACTGCTAGGTTGGCAGGAACTGGAACTGAGCAATGGGAGCTCACCCTGTCACGGGGATTCAAACTGCCGACCTTCTGATCGGCAAGTCCTAGGCTCTGTGCTTTAACCCACAGTGCCATCCGCGTGGGTTACCATAGTAATTAACATTTTCCTGTCCCTTGGGGGCTCTGCATTGATTGTGTGCTAGGGTGAGGGGTCAAGGCAGGTCCTTGACAGCAGTGAACATGACTCCTCATCCCCCATCCTTGTTGGCTTTTAAATGCCAGGAAAAGACTGCACTCTTTTTCTGAATTTGAAAGTATTTCCTTCCTTTTTTGCTAGTTTTGGTTTGTTTGCTTGTTTGCTTGCTTTTGCTTACTCCTGATTAATTTAACCAACCAGCTAACTATTCATTATTATTATTTGCATATCATGTTCTCACCAGTGTTTTCATCTTTATTTCAGATGTTTTGGTTGTGAGACACCTTTCAAAAGGCAGGATAAAACAAAACAAAATCATCTGCATAAACAGCAGCCTGGGAACTAGATTGCCAACTAAATTTCAGAATCCTGCTGCTCTGCTTTGGAAACACAAGCCTTTGAGTTTGCCAGTTTCTAAAACCGGGTTAATTTTGGGCAGTGCTGGGAGAAACCAATGTTGTGATTTAGCTTTTCGATTGCTGATGACTTCTTAAGCTGGATTGCAGCGTTAACCACTGGCTTCTTTAAATAACGAAATCTGCTGTGAGACTGCATAGCTGTGCTTCCTTAATACCTGCTATGCATTAGGCAGAGAAGCTTTTGCTACCTAGCCACTGTTGCCAGCAATAGGAGGACTTAAGGCTTCAGGTTAGAAAGGTCAATCCTGTATTAGTAACATTGGCATTTCCATGATCACTATTTTCAGTGCCGCATGGAAATAATATTATTGGGCTCGCTGCAAAGTAAACAGATGTGAGGCACAACACAGACCTCCCTCCCACCGACTCTGTAAGTTATCTGTCTATAGCAGCAGCACCAGATCTGTGGGCCAAGTTAGGCAAGGCACTTTCGTAAAATTAGCAAATTGTGTGGACAGCTGAATGGGACCTTGGCTTCCAATGCAAGCACCAGATGTGGGGCCCTGATTTGGACTGCAGTTCAATGCGCTCTTACTATAGCCATGGGCTATAGCATGTCAACAAAAGGGTGGGGAGCGCTTCACTGTCAACAAGAATCAGCTGGAAGATCCACTGTTCTCCAGCTAACAAAGAGGTTCCAAGACGGCTTACCTGCCTTATGCAACAAGCACAAAAAAAGCCTTCCAGATCCCATCGTTATGCAAAGATTCATGCTTTCTATTTTACATTCTATTTTGTCTTTTTATGCAGTGCAGAAGAACTTTTGCTATTCTCAATTGGCTTCTATAATTGAGTTTTGTTAAAAGCAATTATTGGGGTGAAAGTGAGAGACTGATAAGGGACTAAGACCAAGACGGCTGTAACTCTGAACAACCTGCAGGTGTTCTGCACTGTAATCTAAATGGAAAAGATTCATTTATTCATTTTAGGTATTCAGTATGGGCCCCGTTAAAAGCCAAATTACCAATTCATTCCACAAACTTCTAACAAAATACAGACATTCGGTTTTCCTTGTCCGTGTGCTCCAAAATGTTACACAGATGTTTAATTATTTGCATCTAGCTTAAAAGTAATTAGTATTCTAATCAAATCTTTTTTTATTTCTTTCCTTTTTAGCATAAAATGAGATTTTCTCAAGCAAAATGGGTGCTCTGAATGGCTATTATAAATTATTGTCCTTCTGTAGCACCTCTTCTTATTCCATTATAACATTTCATATTAGAAATTAAAACATAAAATGCCCTATGGGGAAATTCTATGAAACCTCCTTGTAGCTTTGCTTCTATCGCAAAGGTTTTAGGTTGCATTTTCACCTGCCAAGGTAGCAGGCAGGTAACTGAATGTTGTCTACCTCTAAAAAAGATTGTAAGTCACGGGAGAACCATTTGAATGCTTCTAAGAAATACAACTATCAAAATTACATGCTGAAAAATATTTGCATTTGAGAGCATAGAACTATATATACAGTGTTGTCTGCTACAAGGAAAAATATGGCTCAGCCCTAGCTGAGACCAATCTAACCACCTTGCGACCTGGGACCTCCAAAGTGTTGTCATTTGTAACCTTAAGGTCCTCCGGGGGGCATACCAGGAGAGGCGGTCCTGTAGGTACCTGGGTCCTAGGCCGCATAGGGCTTTAAAGGTCAAAACCAGCACCTTAAACCTGACCCTGTATTCCACTGGGAGCCAGTGCAGTAGGTAAAGTACTGGATGAATGTGATCTCGTGGCAAGGACCCCATAAGGAGCCTCACTGCGGCATTCTGCACCCGCTGGAGTTCATGGGGCAGGCGGATTCCTGAGGGGCACAGAGGGTGCCCTCCCAGACACGGAATAGCCTCATGTGCACCCACCAATCCCACTTCCTTCCTCTCCCCTTCCCCCCTCCCCAGGAGCACAGGGCAACGGCGCACCGCCCACCCATACTCCCGCGCCAACCATCAGGGGAAGGGGGGAGCTGCTGGGTCGCACCCCCGGCTAGAGGAGGCAGGCAGGCAGGCAGGGGAGAGGACGGGAAGGAGGCAGGCGAGTGGGAAGGGGAGAGGAAAGAACCGGCAAGGCGGTGCAGCAGCTCTCCCCTTCCCCTGAAGGGATTCCCAGTTGCAGGCGGCGCACCAAATGTCACCCCCACTCAGGATAACACCTGGAGCGATGTACATGGGGACTCCATGTGTTCTGGCCAAGTTCTGCAGGATTCTGTTTTGCTACCACACTAACCTACCACCTGGGGCATTTGTCCCCCCTTCACACACCCCAAATCTGAGCTTATGTGCAATTGTACTTTTTAAAAAGTCCTAATATAAAAATGTATTGTTAATATGAATACTACTTGTCAATCCAGGGGGAGAAAGGAGAAGCGCTCCGGTTTTAAAAAGCTATACAAGCTGCAATTACAGTCGATTGCAGATATCTATCTCCTTTGAGGAAGGGGGAACCATCGTGCTCTTGTAAGTAGATAAGCAAGGGGCGAAGCCATCTTATAAAAGGTGATTATCTCTACGAGTTTTCTAGTCTAATTTAAAGAATATGCGTTAAGAGAAGAAATAAATTGCACAAAGACAGGTGGAGAGGTTATTTTAGGAAAGGACTTGTAATGGGGATGGCGTATTGGTGCTTGAAAAATAGAAAGACTGTAGCTTCTGCCATCCCTTCTCACCCAGTCACTGATCTCCCGAGTCTACCTGTGTAGCCATATGGTTGGTTGAGTTTCAATGAAGCCTCCTTTTCACAGTCATTTTCATAGCCAATCCTAGATCACCTTGTTCCATCTCTGCCTCTTGGATGCATATCAATGGTGGCTTTACAGGAGAACTGCTATTTATTTGCACACTCAGCCTCTGTACTCTGCATGTACAGCCTTCTCCTTATCAATCCATGCTAGCAGAATGAAACACAGCTATGGTAGTCCAGGGGGAGAACACACACATTTTATCAGTATCCATTTCCTTAGCTTCCTCTTAACCCAGTTCAGTGCAATGGTTACACCAAGGGCAAAGGAACCTACACCCTCCAGATGCTCCTTATTCAGCCATGCCCTATGGATGCGGCTCAGGGACACGGGTGGTGCTGTGGTCTAAACCACTGAGCCTCTTGGGCTTGCCGATCAGAAGGTTGGCAGTTCAAATCCCTGTGACAGGGTGAGCTCCCGTTGCTCTGTCCCAGCTCCTGCCAACCTAGCGGTTCAAAAGCATACCAGTGCAGGTAGATAAATAGGTACCGCTCCGGCGGGAAGGTAAACAGCGTTTCCGTGTGTTCTGGTTTCCATCACGGTGTTCCGTTGCACCAGAGGTGGTTTAGTCCTGCTGGCCACATGACCCCCCGGAAAGCTGTCTGTGGACACTCTGGCTCTCTCGGCCTGAAAGTGAGATGAGTGCCGCAACCCCATAGTCGCCTTTGACTGGACTTAACTGTCCAGAGGTCCTTTACCTTTACCTTTATCTATGAATGTGGTTTACTTTCCGGCCGCCAGATGCTGCTTCAAACCAAACTGCAGGTGGACTTTTTTAGCATCATGTTTCTACTTCTATTCAGCTCCTGTTTTATGTGATCAGAAGGACAGACGTAGCACAACGAGTAAAAAAATCAATCCTATCTGAAGCATTTTACTGTTCTAAGGTACTTAGGCACCAACACGAGCCATCAGAACCTGGGAATTCAGTATTGAGTGGAAATAAACATCTAAAGTAGCTTAACTTTAAGGTGCTTCAAGCCTACTGAAAAATTCATATCATAGGCTTGAATTAGTAACACTGTTTTCTGCATAGTAGCGTCGTTTTCTGAGCTGCTGCCTACATTTATAAAACATAGGGGACGGCTTCATCTGCAGCATCTGAAATATTTATTGTGAGGCATAAGCCTAAAAAAGGCAGAAATGTATAATCCACTGATAAGAAACTAGATAGTACTACACAGTGCTTTTTTCTAAAATAAATGTTTAGGGGTACTCCCATTTTCCTACTCATTTTAATTTTGCCCCTCAATGAGGCCAAACTTAGATTTACAAAATGTTTAGGGGTATGCGTACCCCTGCGTACCCCCAGAAAAAAGCACTGGTACTACCATACCTGCGTCTGCTATGTGAGAAAATGAGTTGAAATAGCTACATGCATTAATGACTATCATACAATCGATCTCTTGTGGAAACACAACACAGCAACCTGGGATACAGCATTAGAAAAGCAGACAATAGGCCTGGAAGTACTCGCTTTGCCCAATGCTTGCCTAGTGATTTGGTAAAAGTTTTGCTGTTGCTGTTGTTTAGGTGGAAGGGTAATATTGAGACTTTATATTGGAAGACAGAATACCAATTACTGTATTTTTCGGTGTATTAGACGCCCCCATGTGTAAGATGACCCCTATTTCTTTTTAACACAAAACTAAAAAATTAAGTTGTTAAGCTTTTTTGGGAGGTGGGGGAGGTCACTTCTGCCAACCGCTCATCCGCCTGCCCGCCACTGCCAATCGCTTGCCACAGCCACTGCCGATTGCACACCTTGCTGCAGCCACCAATTGCCTGCCCAATGCCACAGCCATAGCCAATCGCCAGCAGGCCTTGCTGCAGCCACCAATCACCTGCCCAATCGCCGCTGCCAATCTCCTGCTTGCTGCTGCCATTAATCACATGTCCCCCTTCTGCATTCACTATCCGTGTATAAGACGACACTCAATTTTTGCCCACCACATTTTTCGCTCTATAAGACGCACCAGACCATAAGACGCAACTAGTTTTTGGAGGAGGAAAACAAGAAAAAAAAATACCGTATTTTTCGCTCTATAACATGCACCCGACCTTAACACGCACATAGTTTTTAGAGGAGGAAAATCCGTAGGCATGCCACCCGTAGGCATTTCCTCCATAACACGCACAGACATTTCCCCTTACTTTCTAGGAGGAAAAAAGTGAGTGTTATGGTGCAAAAAATACGGTATTCTGAATCTCAGAATCCAGAACAACAAGAGGGATCGCTGCGCAGCGAAAGCAGCTCTGGCTGTTCTGGCTTCTGGGATAGCTGCACAGCCTGCATTCACTCCATAAGACGCACACACATTTCCCCTTACTTTTTAGGAGGGAAAAAGTGAGTCTTATAGAGCAAAAAATACAGTAATTTTTTTAGCAAAAAGTATCGTCTTATACATGGAAAAATACGGTATAGACCTACCATTTTATTTTCCTATTAATGTTTTGAAAAGTTATAAAGAGAAGAGACTAGATGATAGCCACAGAAGCACCCACATTTTTAATTTGAAACCCTTTAGTACAAGATAGTTGAATTGAAATGCTACCTTCATCTATTTCTGGCACCTTAAGACAGCCAAGCAGTGGCAAAACAGCATCAACATCAGACACAAGCCGAAAGTCAGAAAGTAGAATCTCTATTCCATACCTTCTCCCGTTTTAATTTCTGCAAGCCCATAATTCTTGCCCTGTATATTAACTAGTAGGCCACAAGATTCACCATAATCTAATATACAGGATGAGCACTGAACAGAATCATTGCAATGAGAATAATCATGCTAGACCCTTTCTAAAAAGAAACATCGAAAGTATTAAGAGAACATACTACTAGAAACCAAAATTCAAGTCTGGCTCTTCTGACTTCACTAGTGGAGAGATTTCCAAAGGAAAGATTTAGTGAGGATTAGTGGATAATATGTCTGCTTCAGATCTGGGTGAACCAGAAACAAGTCACCACTCAGCTATGAAAACTCAATAAAGGTAAAGGGCTCCCTGACCAATAGGTCCAGTCGTGGCCGACTCTGGGGTTGCGGCATTAATCTTGCTTTATTGGCCGAGGGAGCTGGCGTACAGCTTCCGGGTCATGTGGACATCATGACTAAGCCTCTTCTGGCAAACCAGAGCAGCACACGGAAACGCCGTTTACCTTCCCGCCGGAGCGGTACCTATTTATCTACTTGCACTTTGACATGCTTTTGAACTGCTAGGTTGGCAGGAGACGAAAACTCAGTGCATGACCTTGAATAAGTCACAATCTATCTACCAAGATTGCTCAAAGTTGTAAATCTTGCGCTAAAGCAAATTTGTACAACAGCATTTTTGCCTTCATTTTCTTTTCTAAAGTGCCTCTAACCTTGTTCAAAAAACCACTTTGGGGAATATATATATTTTAAAAAGATGGATCGTTTCAGAACAAGAAGAGACGAATGGCTTCCAGTCAAGCATATTTTTGTTTTAGCATACTTCATCTTCTTCATGACACAAATGAGAATATTTAGTCAGCAACTAGATTTCCTTCATATTAGAATCAAACCTTGCTTCAACTAAAATCAATAGCAAAAACCCCATTGGTTTCCCCAAATGAGTGAGTTCGCACACAACATTAAGTCAAACTATGTCTTCAGTCCTGCTGCTGCTGCTGCTGCTGCCTCCTTCAGACAAATCACAAGCTGAAAACACGAGAACAAACCTTAGTCTGAACCAAGACAATATACCAAGCCAAACCATGGCATACCTTGCAGCAGTCGGAGGACCGGGGAAGGAGCGCAGGATCCGCAATGTCCTGCCTGAGAATGTGAGTATAGATTCTAAGCCACCATTTGACTTCGTGTTACATATAAACCAGCTCTTTTTCCTGCACGTCTCAGCTGAATAGAGTTATAAAGCTTTTTTATATATATCACAGCACTCCAACAGGATCAATTGGGATTGGGACCAGCAATTACAAGCAAAAAATGGAGAATGCTCAGACAAGCAATCACCCCTAATGGGTGCTTAAAACTGACTCTGCAAATACTGCATATACCATGGAAATCTGAAACCAGCAGATGTTGGCCAACTCCCATCATCCTTGATTACTGGCTGGAGTTGATCAAAGCTATCTACAAGGTCACCAGTTCCCAACCCTGTCTTATAGCTGGCAAGGAGGTCTCACTTTCTCCTGTTTCTTGCCCCATTCGACTCTATATTTTGCTTATTAATACTTACACAAAAATATATTTTTATATAACACCCACTCACAAAACCTCAGGGTGATGTACAGCAATGTATAACCTTTAGAAGCAGGACAAAGCAATCATTAAAATGACCAGCTACTCACTATGCTTGATCAAGTACTGGAGAAACTATCCATGATAAATCATGAGATGCGATTGATCAGTTCCCATAGGCTTCTAATCCCATTTATACTGCTTTGTGCTTTTGCTATATGAACAGCTAGTAATAGAATACTAGATAATCTTTTTGAATCCACTTCCACACTGTCACATTCTAATGATAATTTTCTCTTAGTTTTGATGTACTAATTTTATTTGAGAATTTTACATGTTGTCAATCACTAAGGTTTTTCACTACTGGAATTCCTGACCAGAATTCATAACTGAGATCTTTAAAGATTTCTGCTGCTGAAAAGATTCCAAAATTGTATCTCCTTACACCAGCAAGAATAGAGAAATGAACTAAATAAAAAAATTCCTTCCAGTAGCACCTTAGAGACCAACTAAGTTTGTTATTGGTATGAGCTTTCGTGTGCATGCACACTTCTTCAGATACACAGTGTGCATGCACATGAAAGCTCATACCAATAACAAACTTAGTTGGTCTCTAAGGTGCTACTGGAAGGATTTTTTTTATTTAGTTTCGACTACGGCAGACCAACATGGCTACCTACCTGTAACTAGAGAAAGTAACTGCAATCGTAACATTGAAAAAGCACAGTTGAGTTGAAAGCAGATTATAAACTTCTCCAACACATAAAAATAAAACAAAACATATGAATCTGGAACTGGAATCTAGCTTCAACTTCTGATATCCTGCATGCAGGTGGAGCTTAGAGGAAACTTGTGTATCACTGATGACTCGTGCCTTTTGTCTTCCTAGCTTGTTCTGTTGCTCCCCTAAACCTATCAGGTTTGATTGTCTATTTGGAACGCGATGCTTGCTTTAAAGTTAAAATAACCTGTGAAGCAATTTAGGATAATTTGGAAGCCATCTTCAGACCCTGTATTTTTATGAGAATAAGTCAAACGTATCACAAACTCCTCCTCCTACATAATGGGACCTGAAAATATTTTTTGCCATTAGAGTTAAGGGCACATCCTTCCACCAATGTCAAAGTTGAGCTCTAGTGGTCCTGAGTAACACTCTGCTCAGGATACCATGTGTGAATTCACACAGAGATCACACAAAACTAGCCACACTTAGGTTTCATCTCTCCGCTCCTCCACATGCAGCTGCTGGGTGACCTTGGGCTAGTCACACTTCTCTGAAGTCTCTCAGCCCCACTCACCTCACAGAGTATTTGTTGTGGGGGAGGAAGGGAAAGGAGAATGTTAGCTGCTTTGAGACTCCTTCGGGTAGTGATAAAGTGGGATATCAAATCCAAACTCTTCTCTTCGGTTACAGAAAGTAGGGCACACACTCTGTTTTCAGAAGTTTATTTGCATTTTGCTGGATCTCTGTTGCTTTTCACCATAGCATCAGAGTACCGTGCCCTGTGAACAGCTGCCTTAATGAACAAAACATCATCCATGTCTCACGTTAAAGTTATGGAACTGAGGAGAGTCCACCCTCTGTGAGTAATCTGTGAGTAAGCTAGGATCTGCTAGGTCTAACACGAAATCCAGATTGATTACCAATCTGAAGCAAAACAAACATTAAAAGCGGCTATGAACTGATGGAGCAGGCAAAGTGGTCATAGATTCTCATCGATATACGATATATTTATTGTCATTGTCCCATACAGAACAATGAAATTGGAAACAATGAAATCCCTGATTGGGTGTGCTTTTCTTATGCAACCGCTACCTTCCTTAGAACAGCCATGGCTGCCAATTAAATAACTAAGCTGTGTTAAGATTTTTACAGTCAATATTCTTTCTACTGATTCACTTACATACACTAATCTTCTTAGAAGCAGTGGCTTTCAAGCCTGCGAGACCATTTCTTTCAGAACAAAGCTTCCTTTCTGCCTGCCTGATTGGATTAGAGAACCATTAGACTCAAAATTCCTAAATTAACACATGAATTTGCAATTTATTTCTTGTTTCTTTTTTGTTATGTGCTTGTATTTGTGACTGCAGTGATATGCTATTTAAAGCCAGAAGAAGTTCATTTTGTTCTCATTTTACATGTCTATTTTTATTGCAGTACCTGGAATACAGAAAACAGACTGCACCATTTCAGAATTGTTGGGTTCCATTTTAATAAAAGGTACTTATGTTATCACCATACAATGGAATGCTTATGCATTAATGATTTTCTTCTCTTTGAGGGAGGGGTGATCTCACTTTTTTCTTTCCAAGAATATACTAAATATACTCTTATTTCTCGGCAGCCATCACCACTGTTTGTCTTCCTGGATTTGACTGTGCGCTGGAATATTTTAATGTTTTGTGTCTTATTTACTAGGCATTTCCTTGATTATTCTTGGATATTAACCTAAATTAACCTAAACAATAAATCAGCAGTCACAGAATTCTTGGGATCAGGCTGCAGGACTCGTGCACTAAACAATCAAGATTAAAAAAATACAGTTTCAGCAAAAGAAGGAGAAAAGCCGTTATTGTTTTATCTCTTCCTTCATGGCCAATACATTTATATTAGTTACAAGAGAAAGCAGTAAAGGAAATTCTTTTAAGAAATTTATGTAAGGGATACTTTGTTTCCTTACAGAATGTCCCATGTGTGCCAACAGCCAAAGTACAGTATTTTAAAAAATGTGTAATGTTGACACTAGTTAGTTACATAATAAATGCCCCTGGTAACATAATTTACTTTAGACTAAGAGCAGCAACCACTAAAGAGATAATAAAACTAACTCCTAGGCATAATTTATGGATAATTTTATTTATTGCATTTGTCAGTGAAACTTCAAGTTAGATATTTATATCTCCAACAACATGAAACTTATTGGGATATTTCTGTATTTGCGCAAGTCTCTTCCTCCTCTTTATGTATATTCTAAACATTCCCAGAAATGCACCTATTCCTCCAGCATTAAACTATTTGGATATTTCTTCCTGTTTCCCCTTCATTTCCCTTTTCTAAATGTAAGCATTTGGCCTTCTGTGGAGCTATTTATGCCACAAACCATATGTCTCTTTTAAGCCTATTCCCACATCTCACCTTAAAAGAGCTACTCAAGGTCACCGCTATTTATGGCTTTGCCATTTAAAGAAAGACACATTTTAAAAGGAAGAAGAGCGAGGAAAGACACAGACAGCTAGTGGCAGATCAATAAAAACAGCAATTACCGACCAATCATTTCTGGGCTGAGATACATATCCAAAATTTGTCAGCATTTGAGATTACTGTAAAATTGCCAAATACACTTTAGTTGCATCTGGTTCAAGCTGGAGCAGAGGGATATTTTTAAGCTGCTTTTCAAGCAATGTGAGCCCTGAACCTTGCATCACCCTAGAATGAAACACCAATCAGAAAGGATAACACTTCTCTGTCCTTAGAAAATACAGGGAGCGATCCTGTTCCCATGGAAGTCAGTGGGTGCTTTAACAGCGGCAACTTCCAGCTGAGCAAGACAAGATTTATCTTGGATTTACATTATCAGCCTTCTACAAAAACCATACGCCAACACACCTGGAGCAAGGATGTTTTTCATCCTAGCAAGTAAAACGTCCGGGGACCAGATAATTGTGTGCTGTGAGGCTTGCAGCCAATTCTATGCAAAATTAATGTCATAACTGACCACAGGATTGGCAGCTAGCAGAACAGGAGGAGGCATAGCAGCAAGGCATTCTGCATATGCCCAGGAATGTTACCTCTTCATTCCTGCAGGCTAGTAGAAAAAACTGCCTGTTACAAAGCGCAGACACAATTTTTTGACCTCCTGCCAACCTAGCAGTTCGAAAGCACGAAGTGCAAGTAGATAAATAGGTACCACTCCAGCGGGAAGGTAAACGGCGTTTCCATGCGCTGCTCTGGTTCGCCAGAGGCAGCTTAGTCATGCCGGCCACATGACCCGGAAGCTGTACACCAGCTCCCTCGGCCAGTAAAGCGAGATGAGCACCGCAACCCCAGAGTCGGCCATGACTGGACCTAACAGCCAGGGGTCCCTTTACCTTTATATATATATATATAATGCTTCTCAATATTAATTTTTAACTGGCAAGTTACCCGGTGGTGACAGAATGTTGTTGTTGTTTAGTCATTTAATCGCGTCCAACTCTTTGTGACCCATGGACCAGATCACACCAGGCACTCCTGTCTTCCACTGCCTCCCGCAGTTTGGTCAAACTCATGCTGGTAGCTTTGAGAACACTGTCCAACCATCTCGTCCTCTGTCGTCCCCTTCTCCTTGTGCCCTCCATCTTTCCCAACATCTGGGTCTTTTCCAGGGAGTCTTCTCTTCTCATGAGGTGGCCAAAGTATTGAGGCCTCCGCTTCATGATCTGTCTTTCCAGGGAGCACTCAGGGCTGATTTCCCTCAGAATGGAGAGGTTTGATCTTCTTGAGGTCCATGGGACTCTCAAAAGTTTCCTCCAGCACCATAATTCAAAAGCATCAATTCTTCGGCGATCAGCCTTCTTTATGGTCCAGCTCTCACTTCCATACATCACTACCGGAAAAACCATAGTTTAACTATACGGACCTTTGTCCGCATGGTGACGACTCTGCTTTTTATGGTGCTGTCTAGGTTTGTCATTGCTTTTCTCCCAGGTGACAGCATACAAAGTACTAAAAGGATGAAACCTCCCCCCCCCCCCATAACCAATGCTTGGGGAATTGCAAGGAAACTATCAAGGAAACTGCAAGCACACCTGAAGGTGATGCACTTTCAGCTGAAGTTCATGGCTATTCAGAACACAGTGTAGGGTAGAGGGATTTTGATCCCTGTAGCAGCTTTTTGGTTTCTCGCTGAAGCAGATTTGCACAGCAGAATCCCATTTTCTCACTCAGCAGATTTCTATGTGCCAACGCCATGGGAAATTTTCCTACAAAAACACAGTCCTTCTGTAACCAACAGTCCTTCAAGACCTTTACTTTAATTCTAAACATTTGCAGCAACAAATGTGCTACCAAGCCATGTATTACAACACCGTGCAGCAGAGTGGCTGATCTTTCAAACCTGGGCATATTTGCATACAGGAGAAATCAGCTGTTAAATTAACAACAAAATATTTCCTCTCCAATGTGTTGCTGGAAAAGCAATTTTTGGCAGCACTTTTAGAACGGGCACTTCTTTCCCAAAACAAAAAATGCACCACCTCAAGGAATAGTTATTGTCTCCAGTATTTGGCACACAGTAAAAGCTCAATTTGAACTTACTTGTTTATTTAAATGATAGCCCTACAACAAGATGTTGTTGTGGTATGGAGGGCTTCTGTTCAAGGCTCCAACCATTCCATTCCATTCCATCCCACAACAGTTAGTCCTCTTTTGCCTACCACTCCTTACGCCGTCGTCCAATCTTAGTTTGGTAGTTTATTTTCCTCTAAATCAGTCAATATTTCATGGCCACCACTGAGTCTTCATTACAGTGCTTGAAGTTTTCTTTCTTTTTTCTTTCTTCTTCTTCTTCACTCCTGCAAAGTTATCCTGAGTCTGTGGATACCTCATTCTTCTACAGTATGTAACTATTGATCTGTTGTCTACATAAGCAATGGCACTGAAGTAATTGAATTGGGCACTCTGGTCAGTGACTGAAATAAATCTATTCATTCAGTCAATTAATTGAATTGGAATTAAAATACTGAAGATTAGAGAGAGACAGACAGACTATGCTAAGTACAATAAGTAGCCCTTGCAAATTACATTAGATCAATGGTAGGGTGCATCCATTTACTCAAACATCATCTTTAAAACAATTATTGTTGATAATTTCAGCTGTAATTTTCAGTATTAGACAATTGCAAGCCTACAGATAATTTAAGTGCATCTTAGAAATCTTAATTCAATGGGCTTTAAGCAAGCTAAGTAAGTACAGGATTGCGGTCTAAGTTCTCAATGTTCTCATCTAATTTAATTCCCAATAACTCTGAAAAGTATATCTGCCTGAAAGTGATTCATCATATGTCACACAGCAAGCGCAATGACTGGATGGAAATATTGACCTGGGATGTTTCATGCCTAAGCACACTCTACTAACTAGTCTTCGGATGATGCCTCTAAAAACATTTACACGGGGATGGAGTTCCCATATGAAGATTGCTCACTTTCACTGCCCTTGGCACAGAGGTTCTTTAACTTCCACGAGAGAACTGTTTCAGCCTTGCATTGCCTCTTTGTCAAAAGCAAGGACTGTACCACTTCAGACTCCCACATTATGAATTCATCTTAATGTAGGCAGACAAACTGGGAAAGATAGCAAATGTGGTCATTTCTAAGAATAAAATTGAAATGAAATAGTCAGGTGCAAAGTACCCTTGGAACTGGCATGGGGAGCCTGCAGCCCTCCAGATGTTGCAGAACTAAAACTCCCATAATCTCTGGCCACTGGCCACGCAGGGGCTGATGGGATTTGGAGTCCAGCCATATATGAAGGACAACAGGTTTCCCACTTCTGCATTAGACCTTCCTTTTTATTATTATACTTTGCTAAATTATGTGAAATAATCAATACAATCAACTTATTGGACTCAAGGGTTACAGTCGTTAAAATGGACAAATTTTTATATGCAGAAAAATGGAAAGATGTTTGAAAATGTAGGTGGATTTGTTCAAGAGTCTGGGATAACCAAGTATAATAAAATTAACTGTAATGGTAGGAAAGTATTTACAGCTGCCTTGAATCCCAGTTTGGGAGAAAGGTGGGATGTAAATACATTTAACAACAGCAACAACAATGCAATATGTCAAGAAAGAATTATAAATCTCAGAGAAGGGAATTGACTTTATAGGTATTTATGCTGTACAAAAATACAGTACTTCCTCTCTTTGTAGCACGTCTGGGTTGTATTTTATAATTTTTAATATCACTAACTTAGAAAACATTTTGAATTGAAATTATACATATGCACAATCATTTATAATTAACTGCACTGAATTGTATTTTAACTTTTTTTATTTCTATTGTAGCTGCCAACAGATAATATTGTACAGCCTGGAAACCTGAATATATTTTTTTCCCCTTTAAACGATAGGAAAATGTGTTGAAAATAAATACTTAGGACAAAAAGGCTTACCACTCTCACTCTCCAAGAAATTGTAAAATGCGTTATTACTGTTGAGTACAAATGGCACAAGGATATTAGCTATAGCTGCAGCTGATGTCACAATAAGCTGGGTAAATTCTAGCCTACTTACAAGGAAGCTATTGACATGCTCAATTGTTAAGGGAGGGGAGAGAAAAGGAAAGTTTGGTGCTGGGAATGGGAAGGTTTAGAGCCTGGTATACAGACCTGTCCACACCCTAGCATGGCTCAAACAGCATGGACAGACAGTCCCACCTACATACTATGGACCTCTATGAAGTAATATAGCCAAAGTTACCGTGTTCATAACTTTCTACAGCTTTTACCCACAACTGAATTCCTACTTCGAGTTGTCTGTGTGCCTGTAACCTGCCCTAGGACCTTACAGTGAAGGGTGGGTAATAAATAAATAAACCGAGGGCCTTCTGGCAGTTCCCTCACTGTGAGAAGTCAAGTTACAGGGAACCAGGCAGAGGGCCTTCTCAGTAGTGGCACCCACCCCGTGGAATGCCCTCCCACCAGATGTCAAAGAGAACAACAACTACCAGACTTTTAGAAGACATCTGAAGGCAGCCCTGTTTAGGGAAGCTTTTAATGTTTGATGTATTATAGTATTTTAATATTTTTTTGGAAGCCGCGCAGAGTGGCTGGGGAAGCCCAGCCAGATGGGCGGGGTATAAATAATAAAAAATTATTATTATTATTATTATTATTATTATTATTATTATTATTATTAAAACAAATGCACCATCTAGTCCTGAATAAAAGTCTTAAAACATCTTAGTTCTGAGTTAACAAGGATAGGATTGATCAGGCAATCAATTAATGCTATGAAGTTTACAGTGCAGCCGTATGCATGCATAATATTGCAATCCAACAGTACCCTTTTATATAGGCCTAATTGAAAATAAATCAGATAAGCAGGTAAAGGAACGCAGGCTGCACTGATCACTTTAATGTGCTTATGAGTATTTCTGAAGCAAAAAAATCATCCTTGGTTTTTAGGTGAGGCCCTCATGGAGTAGGTAGCATTTTAGAAGATGTATTTCTCTCCTATGTAAGACCAACAGCAGTTTTTCAAGTAAGAGACTTGTATTAAAAACAGTAAGCAGATGCAACTTTTCTGTTGATTAACAGGTTTGTAAGGCTGCAATCCTATACACCTGTACCCGGGAGTAAATCCCATTGAATTCAGTGGTGTTCACTTCTGAGCAAAAGTGCAAACGATTGTGCTGTAAATCTATTAACCTAACCAATTAAATGTTGCAGCTCTAATTGAAAAGCATATGAAAGATGTACATGTATATATATTTATACATGTATCATTCTGCTTATCCATATAGCCTCTTGTATAAATGTCCAAGGCTTTCTGACAATTGCTCAGTCCCATTTGATAAAGACAACCATAACTGAAGGAGAATTATTCACCCCAATATGTTCAGAATGCCGTTTACATATAAATCTATACAATCAAGATGCAAAGCATTTACTTTAAATAGTATTCATCCTGTAACTGATGTAGTTCTCAAACATTCACGTGCTCCTATAGAAACAAACTTTTGTTTTTAGAATGGGTTTAGGATAGCGTAACACTGAACTTTAAAGTCAGGTAAATAAACTTTTTTAAAACAAAAATTAAAAGAAAACATACAGCGTTTGAACCTCTCTCAATTTATCTCTTGTGCTTCTCTCTATGTATGCGTACTATCTCCTTCTTGTGGAGACAATGTTACGGTACAGTCACCATCATAAAGCCTCTCCATACATAATTTTTCTTCTGAGTATTCCTGGGAAAGATTGCTAGTCAGTGTGAGCTAAGTGTTGCCAACTTATAAAGTGATGCATATTTTGGCAAGTCGAAGACAGCTGGGTACGAGTCTGGAGAAAATAGTGCTTCAATACAATTGTTCTTGTTTAGTAGTTTAGTTGTGTCCATCTCTTCATGACCCCATGGACCAGAGCACTCCAGGCACTCCTGTCTTCCACTGCCTCCCGCAGTTTGGTCAAACTCATGCTAGTAGCTTCGAGAACACTGTCCAACCATCTCGTCCTCTGTCATCCCCTTCTCCTTGTGCCCTCCATCTTTCCCAACATCAGGGTCTTTCCCAGGGAGTCTGCTCTTCTCATGAGGTGGCCAAAGTCTTGGAGCCTCAGCTTCAGGATCTGTCCTTCCAGTGAGCACTCAGGGCTGATTTCCTTAAGAATGGATAGGTTTGATCTTCTTGCAGTCCATGGGACTCTCAAGAGTCTCCTCCAGCACCATAATTCAAAAGCATCAATTCTTCGGCAATCAGCTCTCACTTCCATACATCACTACTGGGAAAACCATAGCTTGAACTATACGGACCTTTGTTGGCAAGTGATGTCTCTGCTTTTTAAGATGCTGTATAGGTTTGTCATTGCTTTTCTCCCAAGAAGCAGGCGTCTTTTAATTTCGTGGCTGCTGTCACCATCTGCAGTGATCATGGAGCCCAAGAAAGTAAAACCTCTCACTGCCTCTATTTCTTCCCCTTCTATTTGCCAGGAGGTGATGGGACCAGTGGCCATGATCTTTGTTTTTTTGATGTTGAGCTTCAGACCATATTTTGCGCTCTCCACTTTCACCCTCATTAAAAGGTTCTTTAATTCCTCCTCACTTTCTGCCATCAAGCTTGTGTTATCTGCATATCTGTGGTTGTTGATATTTCTTCTGGCAATCTTAATTCTGGCTTGGGATTCATCCAGCCCAGCCTACAATAGCATTCTAATAATGTACTGTATTTGGAACTACTACAATGTTTCACTTAAAAGTTTTGCAAAATTTAAGAAGCAAGATCATTTATCTGGACTATTAAAATTCCTGGTTTTCTATCCATAGAAAGAGTGCCATGTGAAAAACTATATATACAAAAAATATACAAGAAATCTCTGGCTTGCATAATTTATATCCCACCTTTCCTCCAAGCTAAGGAGTTCAAGGTTGTGTAAATAGTTCTCCTCCCCATTTTATCCTCACAACAACCCTGTGATGTAGCTTAGGCTGTGAGTGAGTTACTGGCTCAGGGTCACCCAGTGAGTTTCATGGGTGAGCGGCAATCTGGTGCCAGTGTGGTGTAGTGGTTAAGAGCGGTAGTCACGTAATCTGGGAAACCGGGTTCGCGTCTCCGCTCCTCCACATGCAGCTGCTGGGTGACCTTGGGCCAGTCACACTTCTGTGTAGTCTCTCAGCCCCACTCACCTCACAGAGTGTTTGTTGTGGGGGAGGAAGGGAAAGGAGAATGTTAGCCGCTTTGAGACTCCTGAAGGGGAGTGAAAGGCGGGATATCAAATCCAAACTCTTCTTCTTCTTCTTTCTCAGGTCCTAACCCAACACACTAACCCAGGCACCCCCAAACTCAGCCCACCAGATGTTTTGGGACTACAACTCCCACCATCCCTAGTTAACAAGACCAGTGGTCAGGGATGATGGGAGTTGTAGTCCCACAACATCTGGAGGGCCAAGTTTGGGGATGCCTGCTCTAGCCACTTACCCAGGCTCTCTTTTGCAGTAGCTTGTATACGTCTAACATGAAAATTCAGGTGTCTTATGACTTACTAAGTTTTTTAACCTCAACCATTGTTCATCAAACAGCAACGGCTCTTCTCCATCTCAAATGGTAACAGCTGTAATAGTAAATGATGTGTTGATTAAAGACGTCTTTATAATTCACTTGTTAAGTGTTTCTCACTAAGATTGTAATTAGTGTCACCATTTTCCCATGACGTGTATACAGTATTTCTCAGTTCTCGTTGCCACTGAAAACATGTTACCCAAAGTAATCTATCTGAATACTTCCCCACCCCAAAGGCATGGTGAGCAAACAAGGGACTTTATTATACTGAAATTGTGTTCTTGCCAAGGCAAACGGCTGCAAACATCCCTGCATTGCTCGTGGTCCCTTCCAACTTTAAGATTCTATGAAATGACTTCTGTAAA
Organism: Podarcis liolepis; assembly: GCF_965112155.1. Taxonomy (NCBI): domain Eukaryota; kingdom Metazoa; phylum Chordata; class Lepidosauria; order Squamata; family Lacertidae; genus Podarcis; species Podarcis liolepis. The sequence goes on along the minus strand of NC_139571.1, from coordinate 14,953,024 downwards.
TAACTACAAGAAAATATTGGCCATAAAGATGGTGCCAATTTGCACACGTTGTTGTTCTGCCACTCACATTTGGCTTCTTTTGTTGTCAAGCACACAATACCGGGTGAAGAGATTAGAATCCTTTAGGCAGCAACTTAATTGCAGAGCTACCAATTGCCACCTGGAAAGGTATGTTTGACTTCCAATATTAAAGCTACTCTTATTTGCCTACCCCTTGGAATTTTACCAATCAATTTCCAATTTTGTTTTTCTCTGGTCAGTTCACCATATGTGCAAAAACGGTTTCCCTCCTCTTCTTTAAGGTTTTCTAAAGAAGAGGAAGGCACCTTTTACAAGAGTTGAGCTTGAGCGAGAAAAAAGTACGTTGCAAAAACCCAGCTGAGTCCACAGAAATAATAAAGTGCTTCAAAAGACATAAAATATGTTTTATATATAGAATGCAGCAGATTATTGAGGTAGTGAGTCAAACCTGAGTTAGGCTACAATCATATGCACAATTACCAGGGAATAAGTCTGTCTGCAGTCAATAGGACTTATTTCTGAGTACAGTAGACATATCTAGGATTGCATTTTAAAATAATAGGCAGGAATTTCCCCCACAAATGGAAAAATGTAAACAAAAATGGATCTATCCTGTGTGATGCACTAATAGCTTTTCTGTTTTTATGCTAGAGTTTCTTTTTCAAAGGTGGCTCTTTCACCAGTAGTTTATTGCAACAGACTGAAATGACATACTGTCCTCTAGCACCGTAGAAATTTCCAAATTCAAATGTTTTTCATTTAACTGGGACTGTGTACATTTCACTGTTTGGGATTGGGGATTTGTTGCTAGGATAACTCTTTAGCTCTTGGTTCTTTATTTAGATCTCTCAGAACTCTCTTGACCTGCTGTCAGATTACAACACAAAGTCTTAGAGATAAATACCACAGACAACAGTTTCCTTGACTAACCACTTTCCAGCTTAAGAAAGCTAAAGCTCGTTTTGCATATTTGAAAGGAGAGGTACAGAAAAACAGCAGGAACCGCCAAATTAGTCTTGCATCTTATTAATACCTAGAACAACCATTGCCGTATAAATTTATTTTGATTCTATGATGAATGCTTTGATTGTTATACATTCTGTAGAAAGAAAGAGAGAAAGAAAGAAAACACTTTGCACTGAAAACGAATTGCATTTGACTCTCCATTAGAATATAGCAATACTGCTTGTCATTTATTTCCTTGCACAGAACAAGGACAAATTCTGCAGCCAATAACAGGCGCAACAACAGGAGATAGCTTGTCCCAATGAAAACCAAGAACACCGCCTCTGCAATGCTTCTAACCTCTGTTGCTTCAGGAGCTAGAGTCCATGTGCCGTCGGGATTAGTCATTAATGCTAGCTACAGATGCCAGAACAATCTTGTTGAGTGCTTTAGGAAACCATCCTATAAACTACTCTGAAACTTTCAAAACATTTGTTTAGATGTAACAAAAATACTGTAACACTATACATAAATAAATCCCACTGAACTCACTGAACTTCTGAGTTGCATGCAGAATATCCACATTCTATACTACAAGGAGGAAGCAAAATGCCCTTTCCTTTATATTCCAACAGTGTTCTCAGTTCTCTGAGTGTTGGTCCATAAGTAGCCAAAATGTTCATAACCGAACAAAAGACGGATGAACCGGCAACCTTGTGGGAGCCCCAATATTTGCAAAAGTTTTTTTAAAAATCCACAGAGGAAAACACTCTAAGGGGAACATGGAATCCATGCCACCCAAAAGCCCACTAAGGGCTTATGCCCAGTTGGCATGCTCAGGATGCTGCCTAACAGAGAGGGAAAGCAAAATACATGGGGGAATGGAAGTGCAAATAGAATGAAGTGTCTGGAATCCTGAGGAGTATTGCACTCTGCAACATTTCTGTGCACTAATAGCAAATTCAATTCGCTGAGTGTTGATCCTTGTGTAACTAAAAAAAAAAAGGCACCACCTGTGCACAGGGTGATCTGGCCCACAGTGAGCCACAAAAAACATCAAGTGCACTGTCCAGCAGTTCTAACAAAGAAAATCCATCAAGATGTGTAATGCACATGAATATTTTAATAAACAGATATACCCTCAGCCATCAGTCAGACCCCAGTCAGTGTGAGCATAACTTTATCTATTAAAAATCTTCCTGCACATTTAGCACATAAAAATGTGCATTTACCAAGTGCTAATCTCCACGGCACTGTGGGTTAAACCACCGAGCCTAGGACTTGCTGATCAGAAGCTCGGCAGTTCGAATCCCCGCAACGGGATGAGCTCCCGTTGCTCAGTCCCTGCTCCTGTCAACCTAGCAGTTCAAAAACATGTCAAAGTGCAAGTAGATAGATAGGTACCATGGACTTGCTGATCAGAAGGTCAGCAGTTCGAATCCCCGCGACGGGATGAGCTCCCGTTGCTCAGTCCCTGCTCCTGCCAACCTAGCAGTTCAAAAGCACATCAAAGTGCAAGTAGATAAATAGGTACCACTTCGGTGGGAAGGTAAACGGCATTTCCATGCGCTGCTCTGGTTCGCCGGAAGCGGCTTAGTCATGCTGGCCACATGACCCGGAAGCTGTACGCTGGCTCCCTCGGCCAATAAAGCAAGATGAGCGCCGCAACCCCCGAGTCGGTCACGACTGGACCTAATGGTCAGGGGTCCCTTTACCTTTACCTTACTCTCCAATACCCTCTCACGGTTTCACTTCTATCACTCAAATCTATTTTCCAGCATTTGACAAAATGTTACAGTCACCATCCCTAGATAATACCTCAACTGCTTTTTTAACTGCTGCATGGAATGTGGTTCTGCAAGTGTCCTGGATTGGATAATGTTGTAAAATGATGTGTCACGGCGCACTCATCTCCTCGCCAAACCATTTGTAAACCCTGCTGCCCCTCATTGAGATGCATTTCTAAAAATAACAAACAAGAGTCATGCTACACCAACGCTTGGCCATTTTGTGAAACCTCTAATCTTTACACTGTAATTCTTTGAAAGCGATATGCTCCCTCCCTCCTGGGTTTGAGTGCAAATCTAGATAGATGTTTAAGAAAGGAGGGAGCTACGCTTATGATATGTGCAAAGGACCATGAGGTCAAAGTAAAACAAAACCTACATGGAACAGAGCCGTAATATCCTGCCATGTTAGGAAATGCCACTGCGGACACACAAGGCATTGCACACAGCTCAGAAACAACAGTAATTAAGGCTGCTAAACGGGGGGTGGGTGTGATATGTTTGTGCCAGTTTCGCCAACCTGATATCCTGCAGATGATTTGGACATCGGATGATCTGGAGGGCACCAGATTGGTGGAAGCCGGTCTAAGCGCTAATCTAAAAGCTTCCCAGACATCTCCAAGACAAAAATACATTGCCAATCAATGCACTCAATACTGTTAGGCGGGTTTGGGCCTGCAGATGATAGTCAACATAAAATAATGGATCAGTATGCTATTGTAGCAGCATGATGCATTGTGTGCCACTATAGTTATTGGGGGCTTGTTAGCCTGGGAAGGTAGTCCATCCAGGAGAAGGAAAACTCAGAAAACTCTGACCCTAAACCTGTGCTGCCTTGGGGACATCTTTGGGAGAAGGAGTAAACCTTACACATATCCAGAGTGGAGTCCCTAAGATGGTCTGATGGTGCCTTGTACGCCTCCTCCTGGCATCTCCTGCAGCCAAGCTGGTGCCAAATGTATTGCTCACTTTCCTTTGGACCCACAGCATGGCCGAGGAGGGGGCGGTGTCTTCTCGTCTGGGCAGCCCAGGACCTCCATGTTCAATGCCCAGGCTTGCACCCCAGGGAGGTCAATTCAGTACTGCAGTTTGACCTCATCCCCAGAGGCACACTCCATGGTCTCTCAAGACCGACAGAAGCCAACATCAATATCCGACTCATGATCGTTTCGTACAGATTAGTAAACCTCTTACCATATGTACTTTGCTCACAGTCACAAGATTATAGTGAGACTGTATAAACTGGCCCACTCTGAGCCAGGGAAGATGTAACATGACTCACCATTTATGGGTAAGGAAAAGGGGGTGGGTACGGGCAGTCTCTGTCTCCACTCCCATCAGTCCATTATGAATTCCTTTCATCCTTCCGCAACCATCCTTAACCACAGCCAACCCTGCTTCCAATTGTGGTAAATGGTAAACTCTGTTTAGCATTAACCATGGTTAAGGATACGAAGAGGGTGTGTATGTGTGTGTGTGTGTGTGTGTGTGTGTAGAATTTGCACCAGAAAGGAGACAGACAAGAATAAAGGAGCCCACATTCCTATGGCCCATGCCCAGTCTCTCTACCAGTAGACTCTGTTGCATCTACACCAGTCCCTTTTTAATGTACAGATTGGAAATTCTAATCCATGTTAATGATTCAGATCACAGGAAATTGTAGTTTTTCCAGGAATAAAATGGCGCGATTGCTGTTTCAATCCACCATTTGTGAAAGTTTGTATTGAGCATAACTGATCATCTCATCGATGAACTCTGCATTCCCCAAAAGAGTTTGAAAACTGTTAGGAAGATCCAGAATGTTATTACACACCTAGAAATGATCATGCAAACAACTGTATATTAATCAGATATGACATTTCAAACTTTCTCATATAAAACCTTATGGCAGATATATCTTGGAAAGCTTTTTTTAAAGCTGGGAGAATGCAGACACGTATAAACATTTAATTCATATGGCAAAGACTGCTTAGTTACATTTCTCCTCATGCAGAGTGTTTACTCTGAAGTAATGCAAACTGTATCTTTAAAGTATCCCAATGGAAAACAAGACATGCAGAACTTCACATCGCAACATTTTACTACAGAGGCAGATGACTGTAGCGGACAGGCTTGCCTAAATGTTTTCAACCGCTGCCGAAAAGACTACACTGAAGAGTACAGTTTACACCTCACTTTTAAATGGAGATATCTGGTTCTGCTTTGGCCATTTGCAGATGGCAGTTGGCCAATTTTAATCTGTTTTGGTATTTTTACTTTTGAATGGTTGTGAATTCTTCTTTCTGCTGCTTTGACATGATACCTGAACTGGCAAAGCCTATTTATAGCTGCAGCACCACACCCACAGGTAGGTCTATAAGGAGATGGGAATAAACCGGCAAAACAGAGCTGGCATGACCCAAGGAACCTTTAGGTCCTAAATCACAACCTGTGCAAAGCATGTTTGGTGTGATGTTTGAATTTAGCCACAGTATGTAGAAGGAGAGCAAATATATTATTGAGTATATCAGCTCTTTAACTCACAGTATTATGTGCTTGCAGAAATGCATTTGCAGCTGAAACTGTGAACTATTTCGCATTTGTAGCAGCCCTTGAGCAAGCTCTCGAGTGTGCAGGTTTGATGACATCGTGCTACGTACAGAAATGAAACGGTTCCTCCAAACTCTATATACGTACGCTGTTGCCGCAACCTGTGTCCCTCCCAACAGTTCAAAATGCAGCTGTCAGAACTGTGCAAATTGCTGAAGTCATATCCACAGTCATGACGTGAAGGTCATTATCCACAGGTCATGCATGTGGCACCATCCACGAGCACAACAGTACAGCACAACAGTACAGGCACAAGGTTTTGGTTTGGGACCCAGATGTATAAATGCTACCTCCTTCCATCTAAAGCCACCAGGCCCTTTGGTCTTTGTCTGAAACCCTTCACTGTATAAGGTGAAGCAGCCCACAAAGCAGAACCGTTTCAGCAGTAGCACACGGACTATGGAATTCACTGTCTAGCATTCTGCTTGCCTTGAGACATGTTATTCTTCCCATATGCTTTAGACCTGAGTAGTAGCTGAATGCTTAGTGTGGAAGCCTATTTACTGCTGATACTTTGAATTGTTCGCTTTGCTTTCTGGTTTGAGGTTTTTATTTGCAGCTCAGGAATTACGGATCCCATTTAATACATGACTGTTGGACATTCTAACAGTCCAACATGCAGAAAGAAAAGACGGCTAATAATATCAAAACAGTGGGTGATGGGGAGGGAAACAGAGGCTGCCAGGAAATGTGAACCAGCCCTGATACAGACACAGCGGCAAACCACAAGCTAAGTTACGGACAACGCAGAACAGTTTTAAAAGTGAGTGGTACTAGTTTCTCCATACGATACTAACCTTTGCTTCAACTTCGGGCGATACTTTTTCCACTTTGTTCTTGCTTAGCAGGCCTTTCACCAGTTCTTCCACTTGCACGTTGAACTTCATGAACGTCACGTAGACGAAATAAGCAAACAGCAGCGTTAAACTTTCCCACCACATGATGAAGTTATCCAAAAAGAAGATTATCAGCAATATCAGGTCCATGATGTAAAAAGACACATCCCGAAAGAGGGGCCACCAGGTGAGGTGCAGGATCTCCTTGGAAAATAAAGCACACATCCCAATCACAAAGAGGATATTGAACACGGCAGAGCCAACTATTGTTCCAATGCCGACATTGCTGTGGGATATAAAGACTCCTATTAGAGAAGTGAAGAGTTCTGGGGCTGAACCACCAGCAGCCATGAATGTTGCCCCGGCCACATCATCAGAAATCGCCAGTTTTTCTGTAATGACTGTCAATGAAGGAACAAAGAACTCATCGCAGACAATGGCTAAGGCTATGAACATGTAAACCATTCCACAAATATGAAGTATTACAGCACCCCTCCGTCTTTCTTCAAGAGAAAAAAGATCTTCCGGGTACTCTCCCTTGGAGTGCTCCTCCGTATGGTTATCCTGCCCAGCTTCATATTTCATAGAAATAGGTGAATCTGGAGCGCCGGTTTGATTCTGTTCGTTAAAGTCCAATAGAGTTCTTTGATGCATGTGCCTTGACTTATGGCTATCTAGATTGCTGGCTGTCTCTGTGCTATAAGGTTGCGACTGGAAAAAGGCACTAATTGAAAGATACAGCGTGCTAACGGCCACGAGACCCAGGAAAAGTCCTGTTATTCGTATCAGTCTCAGCTTTTTCCTAACGTTTGGGTGTTTCTTACAGCCAAGCAGTGGTTCTGGCAGACACAATTCCTCAAGAAAGTTAACAACAATGTTTTTGCACGGAGCCATTCTGAGCTCTTTCCTGCGGTCCAAGAATTTAAAGTCAGACAGATTGTTCTGTCATTCTTCTTTCACTGTTCAAGTAAATGTTGCTTTGACGTGTCCTTTCAGAATCCGATCGCTTTATGCTTCATGTGGAACACATTCCTTGGTTGTGCTTAAAAAGAGAGAGAAATGTTTTCATCAGTTTAGTTCGAAGGTCAAACATCTGATGCGTCAAAAAACATTTCCCTGTACATTATATAAAAAAGAGAGAGTTAAATTTCTTGCTACATTAAACCAAAATGACTAATAACACATAAAAGTGCTGCTTAACATTTTATGTGATGGAAAACCTGGGACTGCCACCAGGTACGCAGTCAACAGGGAGGATTTTTTTCCTGATTTTGAATCACTGCACTCTAGTCATCATTTAAGAATCTGAACACTCATTTACTAATTTCTCATAGCTGAAGCCAAACCTGCCAAGTTCATGATCCCAGGATCAGTCACTGAGCGTACCTGTCCTGATCCCTCATTCTTTTAGTCAGCATCAAGTTAATACAGGTGCATGCATACACTGATTGAGGGGAAGTGCGCAAATTCATTTTTCGGGGGGGGGGGCAGGGCAGGCGGAATCTGTGACTGCAGTTTGGTGAGAAGAAAACGCAACAAGCATCAATATTATTTTCAGGAAAGTGTGCACAACGGTGATCTGGGTGACACCGAGGAGCACTCCAAAAACCAGTCCCAATTCACAATCTCTTTGGACTGGAGCTTTAGGATTTAAACCACTTTAAACAATTAATACCCACCAAAGTCAACTGAATTAGACTGGCTGAAATCCAGCCGCTTCATATGGATCCACAGTTCTGTGGACCTAGCTGCAAACTTGTTTCTTAAGGACATTAAAGGCATTAAATATCCGATATTGCAATATGAAATTTGCAGCGTTGAAAAGTGAAAACACCCTGGCAGTCCTTTGGAAGCATAGTTAGAAGAATACTCAAATACTATCCAATGCGATGCACTCACTAATAGCACACTCAGAGCCACTGTAAACTCGGAGCAATATAAGACGCACTGGAAGAAGAGACTGCAAGAGCTTAAAGTGTGTTATCATAAAAAGAGAAGCTGTAAAAACCTTCTCACTGCCTTGGTACCCACCGCCATAAAGGCAAAACATGTACAATGGATTCAACTGTCCTTTCCTCCCTGACCCTCCTTTTTGTAAGCAGTCATGGCATACTTATGGCCGAGGAATTAATTACTCTCTAAGCCTCTCCTCCTCCGACCTCTGCTCATCCCTCAGACTCCGCTGTGCACTTTTCCTGGCAAACTGATCCTATTACCGTACAGACTCAGGCTTTCTTGTCCTTTTTTTTTGGAAAGTTACCATCCGCAGGGCGTATCACGGTGCAGTTGAAATATTTGCTTCTCTCCAAATCAGAAACCCAGTCCAACCGAAAAACAACAACGAAACCTTCCCTACTGCATGGGTGTCCCTTTAATTTTTTTTTTCCAGAGAGAGGGATTTAACTGTATCCATCTCATTCTCCGAAACAAAACAGCTCTTCTGCTGAAATGCTCAGGATGACTGGAGCAAATCAGCCACGGCAAAGGAAAACCCCTTAAGGAAGACTGCAAAAACCTAGGCACACTTATCTGGGAGCAAAGGAGTCAACTCCTAGGGGCTGAAGTCCCTTTGGCAGCCCAATAAAATATTGGAGGGGACTACCCATGGGTATGCCAGGATTTATGTTGGGGGGCAGAATATAAGGTTTTTTTTTTTACTGAATTTATTGATTTGGGGGGCCATGCCCCCCAAGCAGATTAGTATTGCCATTCAAATGTTGTGTGTGTGTGGCATGTCTTGTTAGCGATTATGTGGAGGGGTAGCCCCACTCCACTCCCCATATTTGCTTGAAATTGGCACCCCTGCCTGGGGGCAAATCCTATTTGAACTCCATGGGGTTTACTGCTGAGTAGACTTGAATAGGACTTCGCCACAGTTCTGTGCTGGGGCCAAGCAAATCGAAACAGATGCCCCATTTTAAGAAGCTGCTTGTTCTCTGTTGAGGGCGAACGAACCTTCCTCTGGGAATGTGGCAGGGCTTCAACTCCATGCAAAACGAATTAATGGCTCAGTTGGTTAGAACAAGTGGGGTGCTGATAACACCGAGGTGTTCAATCCCCGTATGGGACAGCTGCCTATTCCTGTATTGCAGGGGGTTGGACTGGATAACCCTCAGGGGTCCCTTCCAGCTCTGCAACCCTACGATTCCAGGATCCTTCTAGGAAGAGGTCCTTAGACAAGGCGGGTCATTCATAACGGAGCCAGTGAAGAAATCCAGCAGGATAAGGAAAGCAGCAAAACTGCAAGCTGGGATTCTCTTTGCCTGGATAACTCAGCTGGTGAGAATGAGGGGTGCGAATGACGCCAAGGGTTGCGGGTTTGATCCCCGTGCTGCTTATTCCTGCACTGCATCCCTGCATTGCATGGGGTTAGGCTGGATGACCTTCGGGGGTCCCTTTCGATTTTTGCAAATTCCAGAATTCTCTGAAACTGGCAGCGCCAACCCAATAACCGGGTGGGGGTGGGACACTTCGGGCAGGCTATAAATCCCAATGAATGCAAATCCCAATGAATGCAAACCCTAAATCCCAATGAATGCAAACCCCAATTGAGGTCACGACCCCCCCCCCCGCATCCTAGGCGCCCTCTCCCTCCCCGCGCAACTTACCACCCTGCGTCCTCCGTCCCCGGGCATGAGTGGGAAGCCCCTCCGCGGTCCCCCGGGGCAAAAACTCAGCCTTCTCCTCTCCAGCGCGCTCAGCGGGCGGCGGCAGACGCCTCGGACCCGGCCAGGCAGACCCGCGGCAGCGGTAGCAGCAGCAGCTCCGGGAGAGACCGACCGGCACCGCCAGACGCGCAGCATCCACTGCCGGAAAGAGGACCAGGAGAGACTCCCGGGGAGCCACGCCCACCGCCCAGCCCAGCCACGCCCACCCAGGGGAACTGGGCGAGCCAGGAGGGCGGAGCCTCTCATCCCCACCCCTCGGGGCGGGGCTTCTCCGCCTCCGCCTTTTCCCGCGCTCTGAGGGGGGAGGAGCCTGGCGCGGTCCAAGCCCCGCCCCTTGTCCGCCTCGCGCGCTTTTCCTCCTCAGCTTTTCCCCTCAGTTTCAATTCAATTTCAATTTCGACATGTCTGCGTCCTTTTTCCACAATAAACCATGTTCATAGTTATATGTCTTGTCCATATCTCAGGGCAGCCACACACCCCCAATCCTCAAACATTAAGGAAAAGCGTTTAAAAAAATACTCAGGTCCCCTCCCCCATAACATTTTATTTCCCAACAATAACAACAATAATAAATTTTATTTATACCCCACCCTCCCCAGCCAAGACCAGGCTCAGGGCGGCTAACACCAGGTATAAAAACAATTGATTGAAATACAACTTAAAAACAAGATTAAAATACAACAGTAAAACATATAAAATATAACAAAAACAATAATAAAGATAAAAACAAAAACAAAACAGATTGACTCCTCCCTATTCCCTTCCTCGGTTCCATTGTATTTCAGTGTACTTACTACGGTACATGTCCATTATAAAGTTTTAAGCCAGGCGTAGGCAAACTCAGCCCTCCAGCTGTTTTGGGACTACAACTCCCATGATCCCTCACTAACTGGACCACTGATCAGGGATGATGGGAGTTGTAGTCCGAAAACATCTGGAGGGCCAAGTTTGCCTATGCCCGTTTTAACCATATGAATTACTTTTTGTCCATTCATAATATAATTACAAATTTTCTTCAAAACCCTGCCGATGTATTAAACTGCTTCTGTAAATATACAGAACTGCTTCTGTAAATGTACACTGCTTCTGTAAATATGCAATAAAGTCCTTCCAGTCTTCCTTAAATTCGTTGTCGTCTCTTCCTCTTAATTTCATTGTCAGTTTCGCCATTTCAGCATATTCTGTTAATTTGACTTGCCAGTCTTCTTTAGCTAACAATGTTGCTGCAGCCTTCGTTGCGTACATAAACAAGTTCTTTTGTGATCTTGGTAAATCCATTCCTGTGATACCTAATAGGGAAGCTTCTGGGTTTGTTTTTGGACAAAGGTTGTTTTAAACAACTTCTTCATTTCATTATAAATCATTTCCCAATACTTCTCAACAATTTTGCAATCCCACCACATATGAAGAATTAAATACTCAGTTTAACCTTCTCCCCTTAAAAATACCTGCCCCCGTCTTCTTTTTACCCATAATCTCCCTCAAAAAAAGCTTCACAACTCCCCCCTCCCCCCAAAAACCCACACACAAACACAACAACAATCCTGCTTTCCATGGGTGTATTTGTGTTAAGGGGGGGGGGGGACAGCCAAAGGTTTTTGGTTTTTTTGGGAAATAACGGGTAAAAAGAAGAGGACATTACGAAGGGGGAAGCTTCTGCTGGGGGTGTGTGGCAGAACCTCAAATAATTGAGTATTTTCAATGCTTTTCAATCATGTTTGCCCTTGGCTTTGCCAGTGCTGGCTGGCTGGCTGCACCAATACAAATCAATACAAGTTTAATGTTCTGCCCCCCCCCCCAAAAAAATCCTGGCTATGCAAATCCATACAAATCGGATGGCAATGCCCATCAACTTTGGGGAGACCCAGCCCCCCTCATTTATATTATTTGGGGCAGGAGGTACGAAGGGACCTTAGACCCCAGGAGTTGGCTCCATCTAATGCCTCAGAGAGGATGAGAAACGCAGGAAGTGGCCAGATCACCGGGTCCATTGAAGCTTCAAGTTGTTTGCACTGACTGGCAGCCTCAGGAGTCAACTCCTAGTGTTGTAAGCCAAAAATATGGCTTATCTCCTGAGTTTACGCCGATAAAACTCAGAAACATGAGGAGTTAGGAGTCCAGCATTGTTTATTGCAAAGCAATCGGTTACAGTCGGATCGTTCTGCAAAACTGCAACCCCGCCGGGTGGTCCAGGCACGACTATTTATAAAGTTTCAAACAAAGCATTTCAATTTTCACCAGTCATATACATCATTACCTCATTTCATGATTAATACACATGTGCAATAAACACTGGCAATTTCTGCTGATTAAGTTCTGATACCTGCTGTGTTCTGTTACATTACGTGTGGCCATTTGCACCATGTAACAACTTGAGCTGCATCTTTGTGATTCAGCTGTATCTTTGTGATGACTATACAGTGGTACCTCGGGTTACATACGCTTCAGGTTACAGACTCTGCTAACCCAGAAATATTACCTTGGGTTAAGAACTTTGCTTCAGGATGAGAACAGAAATCTTGCTCCAGCGACGCAGCAGCAGCAGGAGGCCCCATTAGCTAAAGTGGTGCTTCAGGTTAAGAACAGTTTCAGGTTAAGAACCGACCTCTGGAACAAATTAAGTACTTAACCTGAGGTACCACTGTACAGCTAAAGCGAGATGAGCGCCACAACCCCAGAGTCGGCCACGACTGGACCTAATGGTCAGGGGTCCCTTTACCTTTTACTATATTAGCTATATTTCTGCCCCAATGGGGGGTGGCAACTTGCAAAATCATCAGTTGCATAAAATAACAGGCTACCATAACTTCTCCAATTGAAGCAAACTCAAGGATTTACAGGGGTACACATTATCACATTTATTGTGGCCCTTTGGGCCACTACCACAGTAGGGGCTGAGGTGCATAGCTGTCAACTTTTCCCTTTTCTTGCGAGGAATCCTATTCGGAATAAGGGAATTTCCCTTTTAAAAAAGGAAAATGTTGACAGCTATGCTGTGGTGCCTTGGACCCCCCCCCCCCAAAAAAAATTGATAGGCATTGCCAAAGTTGATAGGCATTGCCCTCCAAATGGGTGTGGGTGGGTGTGCCATGTCATGTTATGTCATTATGTGCTCCCCCATATTTTATTAATTTCTGGGGCAGGCAGTCCTTCCCAGGAACTCCGCTGAAAGCTGGGGTACCCTGAGCACCGTGGAAAACGGATTAGGATGCAGACAGAGGCAACAGCGGATGCCTAAACAAGGACAGTCTGAGCCATAGAATCTGCTGCTCCTACCTGCATGTTCTTGTCTACCCAGAAGTTTCAAGGAATGGGGCTTCTTGCCCCCCTGAGAAACTGCACCCGGGGCTCCTATGTTGTCTGAGAGGCTGGATGTTAGCAGGGGGCACTTTTTCCTTCTTAGCCTTGTCGACTCAGAAACCTGCCTTGCTGAGTTCAAGGGGATTTTCTTGCTTCCAGGGAACGATGCTTCTGATTGTGGTTGGGCAGTGCACGTCCTTCAGAATAAATCTTGCTGAATTTATATCTGTAGGGTTGGGGTGCACAACATACCCAAAGTGTTATACCCCTCTCCCCTTTCTTAAATGAAGTTGTTGTTGTTGTTGTTGTTGTTGTTGTTGTTGTTGTTGTTGCTGCTGTTGTTGTTCTTCTTCTTCTTCTTCTTTTTCTTCTTCTTCTTCTTCTTCTTCCTCTTCCTCTTCCTCTTCCTCTTCCTCTTCCTCTTCCTCTTCCTCTTCCTCCAGGGACAGGGAGCCTACAGCCATAGCTGTCAACTTACAGATTTGAAAATAAGGGACCAGCAGCCTCAAAAATAAGGGATCAGCAGCCAAAAGAAGGGATTTTGCTTAGCTTATGAGTGCTATCGCCCCTTCCCCACCTGAGAGTGAGAGAGAGAGACTCTCGCCCATGCCGCCCACAAGCCTGGCATGAGGTGGTTGCGCCGCCGCTGCGGCCGCTGAAGTGCCGCCCTCCTGATTCCATCCCCTTCCCCTCCTCTTCCTCCTCCCTCAGGCCGCCACCGCTGCTGCTGCCTCCGGCTTCCCCTGGCAGCGCGGCGGAAGCCTCGCAAGAGAGGGGCTGCCTGCCTGCCCACCGCTACCCGTCTTTCACAACACGCCCCTGAGGGGGGAAAGGGAGAGATGGAGACGTGGCAGCTCATGCGTGCGCTCTCTCTCACGGCGGAAGGACCCCGAGCCGCTGCTTACCTCCCGAGCCGGGCAAGCATGAATGAAACCCAGGAAATTTAAGGGACATCATCAATCCAGGACAGCAGCGGGACACGGCGCTGGGATAAGGGAGTTTCCCACCAAATAAGGGACGGTTGACAGCTATGCCTGCAGCCCCTCCGAACATTTTCCGATGTTTTCAGCCCCAACCAGCACAGCCCATGCTAGTGCTTCAGTGCTAGCCTGCAGTTCTGCGAACAAAATGCTACAAACACACACAGGACAGGTGGATTTATTAAATGCCTTTCCTGTTTCGCAAGTGGAGTTGCCCATTTTTCATCTGAGAAGACATTGCCGCTGCACCTGGCATCTCCTCCTTTGTCCTTGGGCTGCGAAAAGACCTGCAATCCTGTAGGCAGGCAGGTAGGAAGGAAGGAAGGAAGGAGGTCACAGCCAGGTGACAGAATATCCAGCTGCCATCACTCAGTGTCTCTTCGGAGGCGCAGCTGCTGCTGCACCTGACTCATCGCTCTCTGCCCTTGGAAGGTGAAAAGACGGGCTGTTCTAGGGACAGAGGAAATAAATGCACAGCCAAGCAACAGAACATCCCAGCTGCAGGAATGAAATGGGACAAAAGGCAAGGAGAGCAGTTACATAATGAGAAGTGGGTCAGGGACTGGGGATGAATTTGCTGCCTTAGCACAATGCAATGCTGGTTAGTAGGGTTGGACCAGTCCTGGTGTAAGTATAGTTTATTCATGCCTTGAGAAGCGTTCTGGATTGAAAGACAGCACAACTAGGCTCCCGGACAGTTGTTATTTATCTAAATAGCAGGTAGAGGTGACAATATTAAAGGTAAAGGGACCCCTGACCGTTAGGTCCAGTCGTGGACGACTCTGGGGTTGCGGTGCTCATCTCGCTTTACTGGCCGAGGAAGCCGGTGTACAGCTTCTGGGTCATGTGGCCAGCAAGACTAAGCCACTTCTGGCAAAACCAGAGCAGCGCACGGAAACGCCATTTACCCTCCCGCTGGAGCGGTACCTATTTATCTACTTGCACTTTGATGTGCTTTCGAACTGCTAGGTTGGCAGGAGCAGGGACTGAGCAATGGGAGCTCACCCTGTCACAGGGATTCGAACCGCCAACCTTCTGATCGGCAAGTCCTAGGCTCTGTGATTTAACCCACAGCGCCACCCGCGTCCCTGTGACCAACCTTTTGACAGTGACCCCATGGACCAGAGCACGCCAGACACTCCTGTCTTCCACTGTCTCCCGCAGTTTGGTCAAACTCATGCTGCTGGCTTCGAGAACACTGTCCAACCATCTCATCCTCTGTCGTCCCCTTCTCCTTGTGCTCTCCTTCTTTCCCAACACCAGGGTCTTTTCCAGTGAGTCTTCTCTTCTCATGAGGTGGCCAAAGTCTTGGAGCCTGAGCTTCAGGATCTGTCCTTCCAGTGAGCACTCAGGGCTGATTTCCTTAAGAATGGATAGGTTTGATCTTTTTGCAGTCCATGGGACTCTCAAGAGTCTCCTCCAGCACCATAATTCAAAAGCACCCATTCTTTGGCGATCAGCCTTCTTTGTGGTCCAGCTCTCACTTCCATACATCACTACTGGGAAAACCATAGCTTGAACTATACGGACCTTTGTCGGCAAGGTGATGTCTCTGCTTTTTAAGATGCTGTCTAGGTTTGTCATTGCTTTCCTCCGAAGAAGCAGGCATCTTTTAATTTTGTGACTTCTGTCACCATCTGCAGTGATCATGGAGCCCAAGAAAGTAACATTTCTCACTGCCTCCATTTCTAGCCCTTCTATTTGACAGGAGGTGATGGGACCAGTGGCCATGATCTTAGTTTTTAAGATCATGGGTTTAGCCTAAGACATAGCAATATAAAGTGCAAGCCACCCCACTCTGCGAACAACCAGACAAATCCCACCATGGAATTAAATAGTAGGCTACTGTAGGATTCTCTTCGTTTTCCTGTCCCTTGTAAAATATGCATATCCCATAAATAAATGTGAGAAGAGGAAAGCATGTATTTTTGGTTTACTTCTGTATCACATGAATGAAGACACCTGCTGAAGATCACGAAGGAATAATTGTTCATTCATTCCTTTTCCCAAAAGACTTCCTTCAGTGAGTGGTGTTTATCAGAGCAGTATTCTATTTTTAGGCAATTTTTTATTACGACTCTTTTGTTACATGTACTTAGGCGGCAGAGGTACATGTGAACAAGCATCTGCGGGAGAGGAAGAGAGAGTGGGAGAAGTGGCTCCGATGAGAGCTGCGCCTGAATAGCAGCTAGAATCAGTACATTCTAAAATGGGAAGAGGCAAGCGAAGGAGATTGCCATGACTACAAAGGCGGCATATTTAAATACAAATTGGAGCCAGGCTTTTAAATGCTAATTGTGATAGAGAAATAAGAGACGATTGAAATTGCAATCATTTTTTTCTAATACTTCACAACGCACGCCCTATTTTAAGAAGGGGGCTAGAGGAAACAAAATGCTAATAGCATGATGTTGAATAGGAAGAGGCGTACGCAGAATAATTTTCCGGCTCACAATGGGGTGGGGGTGGGGGAAGGATACGGCTTAAAAAAACAAAACTTGTTACACGTATGGCAGAATGTATAGCTACCATTGGGTGTAGTGAGGACCACCAACTCAGATGACTTTAAAAGGCAAATTCACAGGGGATGAGGCTTTCAGTAGCCACAAGCCATTCTGCATCAGCCCTGCCTCTGTTGTCAGAGGTAGCATGTCTCTGAGTATCACTCAGATTGAGGTTGAATCCTGACAAGACAGAAGTACTGTTCTTGGGGGACAGGGGGCGGGCAGGTGTGGAGGATGCCCTGGTCCTGAATGGGGCAACTGTGCCCCTGAAGGACCAGGTGCACACCCTGGGAGTCATTTTGGACTCACAGCTGTCCATGGAGGCGCAGGTCAGTTCTGCGTCCAGGGCAGCTGTCTGCCAGCTCCATCTGGTACGCAGGATGAGACCCTACCTGCCTGCAGAGTGTCTTGCCAGAGTGGTGCATGCTCTAGTTATCTCCTGCTTGGACTACTGCAATGTGCTCTACATGGGGCTACCTTTGAAGGTGACCTGGAAACTACAATTAATCCAGAATGCAGCAGCTAGACTGGTGACTGGGAGTGCCTGCCGAGACCATATTTGAAAGACCTACACTGGCTCCCTGTACATTTCGAAGCACAATTCAAAGTGTCGGTGCTGACCTTTAAAGCCCTAAACGGCCTCAGCCCAGTATACCTGAAGGAGCGTCTCCACCCCATTGTTCAGCCCGAACACTGAGGTCCAGCTCCGAGGGCCTTCTGGCGGTTCCCTCACCGTGAGAAGTGAAGTTACAGGGAACCAGGCAGAGGGCCTTCTCGGTGGCAGCAGCTGCCCTGTGGAACGCTCTTTCATCAGATGTCAAGGAAACAGACAACTATCTGACTTTTAGAAAACATCTGAAGGCAACCCTGTTTAGGGAAGTTTTAAATGTTTGATCTTTTATCGTGTTTTTACTATTCTGTTGGGAGCTGCCCAGAGTGGCTGGGGAAACCCAGCCAGATGGGCAGGGTATAAATAATAAATTGTTGTTGTTGTTGTTGTCTGGAAATACAAGTGGAAGGAGTGCTGTCCTGCTCACGTCCCACTTGCAGCTTCCCATAGGCATCTGTGAAAACAGGACCAATGTCCACTTCTGCATTTAGGCATGAAGAACCAGATGCAATAATATAAGATGGAGGAAACTCAGCAAAACGGGTCTAAGGGTCTTGGTGGACCACAAGCTTAACATGCGTCAACAGTGCGCTGCAGCAGCAAAAATAAAAATAGCGGTGAAATTCTCAGAGATTGAGGTATTGCATAGGAAGTAACCTCTGCTCAGTTTAGAATGGCAAGAGTTAATGTTTCAACAGACTCTTCAATAATAAATACATCTTGGCTGCGTGATTCAGAGAGCGAAATGTACAAACAACCAAATTAAGACCTTTTTGGGCGGTGGCTCCATTAGCACTAATCCATTACCTGTTAGTTACTCTCAACTATGACAAGTTTATTATATTAGAAGTAATTTAAGCAGGCACAATATAATTACCTGAGTACTGCTGCTTTATGTCTTAAATTAAACTGTCCATTCTTGTAGCTCAAGTACCATAGTGTTATGGTTGGAAAACAGCCCAAATACATAGGACTGGGTCATATTTTTCTTTCCCTTTTTGCATCATCAAGCAGTTCTTTGATTATGAAGATAACAAGGGGGTATTAAGCACTTTGAAATCCCACTTCATTCAAAGTAAAATATTCAAATATGTACTATAGTCTCTCCCCCTGAATTTAATGGGACTTCAGAAAGGCTACAAAAATAATAAATATTATTATAATCTCACCCGTCACCTTAAAGTCCCAGGGCAGGTTACAACAATTTAAAACACAACATAAAAAATAGTTTAAAACAAATTGCAATCACAAAACTAGGGTGGATTCTAGATCCTGTAAAAATTATTTTAACAAATCCCAACTGTTTCTTATGCACATTTGTGGGAACTAATAAATGTTTTAGTAAATAAGTATTAAATACATTGGTACCTCGGGTTAAGTACTTAATTCGTTCTGGAGGTCCGTTCTTAACCTGAAACTGTTCTTAACCTGAAGCACCACTTTAGCTAATGGGGCCTCCTGCTGCTGCCGCACCGCCGGAGCAGGATTTCTATTCTCATCCTGAAGCAAAGTTCTTAACCTGAAGCATTATTTCTGGGTTAGCGGAGTCTGTAACCTGAAGCGTATGTAACCCGAGGTACCACTGTATTATAAGTTAAACACCTTGTAGGAACATTGATACAAACACTTTCATCCTTATGGGTGACCCTTTTAACCAAAAAATAATTTGCATCCTGAACCTTTCCAAGAGTTCAGCCAAGAAAGAAAAGTTTTATTAACACCCCCCCAAAAAAAGAATGCATAAATATATAAATTAAAACGACCTGCCTGCATGGTTAAAACCAAATCAGGAACATTTCGCATCACATTTGGAAGGTATTCAGCCTCAGATTTTCATGGGCCATTAAGGGATTTCACCAAGAATACATTTCTGTGCACCAGTTGTTCAGAACTGGTGCTTTAATGAAACCACCCTTGGTTGCTCTTAGGTATTTCTTTGATTCAAACACAACAAGGAAGATGTTACAGATAGGTAGCCGTGTTGGTCTGCCATAGTCAAAATAAAAAAATTTCTTCCAATAGCACCTTAAAGACCAACTAAGTTAGTTCTTGGTATGAGCTTTCATGCACACTTCTTCAGATACACTGAAACAGACGTTGCCAGATCCTTCTATATAGTGAGAAGGTGGGGAGGGGTATTACTCAGAAGGGTGGTGGGAATGGGAGATTGGCAGATAGCTGAGATGAGCCTGTTGACGACTCTTAACGACTGCAATAGGTCTTACAGGAAAAGGCAAGGGGTGAGAAGGTGAGAAATGGCTTAGTCATGTATAATGGGATAAGAATCCAATGTCTTTGTTCAGACCAGGTCTCTCCATGGTTTTAAGTTTGGTAATGAGTTGCAATCTCCCAGAAGGGTGGTGGGAATGGGAGATTGCAACTCATTACCAAACTTAAAACCATGGAGAGACCTGGTCTGAACAAAGACATTGGATTCTTATCCCATTATACATGACTAAGCCATTTCTCACCTTCTCACCCCTTGCCTTTTCCTGTAAGACCTATTGCAGTCGTTAAGAGTCGTCAACAGGCTCATCTCAGCTATCTGCCAATCTCCCATTCCCACCACCCTTCTGAGTAATACCCCTCCCCACCTTCTCACTATATAGAAGGATCTGGCAACGTCTGTTTCAGTGTATCTGAAGAAGTGTGCATGCACACGAAAGCTCATACCAAGAACTAACTTAGTTGGTCTTTAAGGTGCTATTGGAAGAAATTTTTTTATTTTGAACAAGGAAGATGAACACTGAGTGTCCCTGCTGGCTGAAAACCCTGTAGAAGAAGCTTCACATGCTAAATATTTGTTTGTCAAATTGGTGTTAAGAGCACAGGAGAAAGATTTTACAGCATGCAGTTTGCTTAAAGAAATGTTTTTCTTTTGTATTTTATCTTTAAAATGGATGTTATGATGAAAAAATGGGAAAATCAATAAAAATTATTATTTAAAAAGAGCACAGGAAAAGAGTGCATTAAGAAGACAGCAAGCCTTCCCTGAATCTTAGGGCTTTTGAAAAGGTTTGAAATCTTGCTTGAAAACTAATGGCATTAGGCCAGATAGTTTTAACTGTTCTGCACAGTTTAACTGAGGGCAACACGCAGAAAACAAAACTTGCTGTTTACAAAATCTACAACTAACAATCCATGAAGTTAATTACAGTAGCTTTTAGTGATTTGCAGATCACGCAAGGCTAATGCATTTTTGGAATAATCTGCCTTGTTTCAGAAGGATTCAGACCTTTATCCAGAAACATCTATGAAACGTTGATTATGATGGTGCTGTTTTCAACCTGTGGCTTAGTTAGGTCAGAAGATCAACTAGATGACTCAGCTGTATTTTATTTTATTTTATTACATGCGCTGATCAGTTTTGTGTGTGTGCTTGAAGTCATAGCAACCTCAAACAGAGTTACCAGCTTTAGCCTAGCTTTGTTTCCTTTGGTTTTTTTGGCATTTAATTGCTGTGATAATTGATCTGAAATAGAACGGCATATTTAGCAGTGCAAACAAACGTTATATTCCCTTAATGCAATCGCCAGTTTTTCCTTGCATTTCTTTTGACCGTTAAAAAAGTGTCTGCATCAAACTTTTGATAACTTATTTTGAAATAATATATTTAAAAATGTGACTGTGCAGCACAACTGGTTGCCACCTCTGCCCTCAAAACAGCAGGTTTGGGTGGCCTTGATCATGCCTCCGTGCCATTGCCAAAAGGGAAAGGACTGGCATTCTAATCTGTGCCCAATTTTCCTGTGGCCATTTATTTTTTCCATTTTTTAACTGAATCAATATTATTTAAGCTAGTGCATGCACACTGGGAACTGTGAGCAGACGAGAGACCCATAAGTTGTGCACATGCGCCATTTCATGGGACCCCTGCACAATTTTAAATGGCTGCTATACTCACAGGTAGGCTGTCTTTTTTTTGTGGTGCTGAGAATGCTGTGGTCAACTGAGAAACACCAGTCCTTCTTATGGATCGTGACTGGGTCCACTTGTTCCTGCCAATTTCCACCTTTAAGGTGCCCTGTTAATGTTCAATAAATAGCAAACAGACCCTCCAAGTTTGGAGCTATACCAAAATTTCTTAGCTGGTGGTGGAGCCTGCTCGCCATTAAATTTCGGCATAATCCCTTTCTACCGTGCTCCGTCCTACTTAACATCGCTTATGGCCGCGTCTCACCGATATGCCTTCATTAGAGCTAGGTTCAATGTTTTTCCAACAAATGTCCTGAGACATAGATTCACTAAGGGCCAAGTCCCTTCAATGTGTGCTTGTGATATGAAAACATCTGAATCTCTACAGCATGTCATGTTTATCTGCCCTATGTACAGTTCAGCTCGTGCTAGTATACTAAACTCCATAATTCAGCCTATGGCTGACAAACCAGTAGACCTACAGCTTGCCTGGGTTCTTCAAGATGTGGATCCTTATATTACCCTACAGGTTGCTAAATTCCTAACAGCCGTCCTCTCGTACAAGAGACGGAATGGAATGTTAGCTGATTATTGATAGTTATAACTCGCTCCGGATTATTGATAGTTATGACTCGCTCCGGACGACAAATAGAAATGAGGCCGGGGAGAGGCTGGCACTGCAGCATAAAGGCTGCTGGACACGCCCCCCCCATGGCACCTGGTTGGGCGGCCACCGGGGGGGGGGGCGTGAGTGCCAGCCAGGTGAGCTGGAGGCAGGGGGCAACGCCCCCTGCTAGGAGCGGTGTTCGGGCTCCCGCCCACAACCACTCCCCTCTCTTTCAGGGAGGAGAGTCTTTATAAGAATTTTCTACAATGACATCAGTTATTGATTTTAGCGTAGTGCCTAAATCTTAATCTTAAATTTTTCTTTTGAATTGCTAATATCTGTCCTTGTGAGCTGTGAATTGTGTTATATTACTGGTGGCTTGTACGAGTCCACTGTTTTATTTGATTTGTTTTGTTGTGTTGTGCTTTATGATGGGCATAAAGCCAAATAAACATTTTCATTCATTCATTCCTCCAAGTGTCCCTATCTTCCAGAGGAAATGTTTTGGGGACTTAATCCAGGCCCCGTGGCTTTAGGGTTAAATCCTAAAAAAAACTCAACAACATTGGCCGGCCCTCATGCATGTTCACTTCATCGAATCTGGCCCTCTTTGAAAAAATTTGGGCACCCCAATCTTCCCAGTCTTCATCAGAGGGGCGGCTTCCAACACATATGAAAACCTGCCAAAGCTAGATGGCTTTCAGGCAAAATTTTTACGATCTCTACTGCAGGTACCCAACTGTGTCCCCAACTCCATACTTCTGTTAGAAGCTGGTGAATGCCCAGTTTCAACTAAAGCGTGGTGGGCTGCCCTAATACATTGGCTCAGGATTTCAGTGTTTGATCTAGGGAAGGGTTTGTACCAACACCTGACCAATGAGGAATTTGTCAGCAAATGGCAGAAAAACATGGCTAGAAAAGCCACCTCTATTGGTCTGTCACCCCCCCCCCAACTGTATTACCTGGGTTATGAAGGCGCCCTAAAGACATTAATGCAAAGATTATGGGATAATGCACACAGTGACTTGCGATCTCGATCACATGCAGTCTGTAGTCCGCTTGCAGTAGGAGTACAATATGGGCATGTCTTTAAGTTAACATCTTACATTAAAAACCTGACAGTACCAAATTATCGAAGGCTTTTCACCAAAGCCAGACTACACGTCTTTCCTTCTGTAGTGTTGGATGGCAGGTTGAGAGGAATTCCCTACCAGAACAGACTTTGCTCGTGTGCTCAAGACATCAATTCTATAAAACATATTTTGTTGCACTGTGCAAAATATGAGCAAGCCAGGGATGAAGTGATATTACCCTTGCTAGTACCTTTCCCGGGAAAACCAGAGGCTCACTATGTAAGGTTCCTATTGGAAGACCGGACAAACGCTAGAACATTAGCAGTGGCAAAGTTTTTATCGGTGGTTGCAAGAACCAATGAGCCCTATATTCTGAACAAAATGCTTGTTTAACCTGGAGGTAGGCTGTATGAATTGTGTATTGCTTTGTAAGGATTTGTTGGGTCTCTGTACCGTAATAAAGGTTGATGATGATAAAAACATCATTCAACATTCAACATTCAAAGAAAACTTCCCCATACAGGCTGCCTTCAGATGTCTTCTAAAGGTTGTATCGTTTCTTATCTCCTTGGCTTGGGGGGGGCGCATAACTCCATACCCTCCAACATTTCTCCAATAGGGAAAAAAAGGACGTCCGAAGGAAAAGTAGGACATTCCAGGATCAAATCAGAAACCAGGATAGCTTTTGTAAATCCAGGACTGTCCCTGGAATATAGGGACACTTGGAGGACATGGCGTCATAGGGGACGGTAGTTTGTTCTCTGCTGGCATCTAGTGATGTCAGCCTCTGATGGCAGTCTTGAATTCCGCCATGGCAATTGTATCAGCGTCACCCCTGCAAAGGCTATGCAGTGGTACCTTGGTTCTCAAACTCAATCCGTTCCGGAAGTCTGTTCCAAAACCAAAGCGTTCCAAAACCAAGGTGCACTTTCCCATAGAAAGTATTGCAAAATGGATTAATCCATTCCAGACTTTTAAAAGCAACCCCTGAAACAGCAATTTAACATGAATTTTACTCTCTAACGAGACCATTGATCCATAAAATGAAAGCAATAAACAATGTATTGCAGTCACACAATGAATGAATGAATGAATCAATCAATCAATTAATCAGTAGCTGAACTGGGTTCCACACAGTCACAAAAACAAAACAAAAAAGCTACAAAAACAATAATGCAAAATAAATAGCAAAAACAGACAGACCTTAGAGTAACACTCGAAACAGAAGTGTGGCACTCAAAATGGAGCATGTTCGGCTTCCAAAAAATGTTTGCGAACTGCAACACTTACTTCTGGGTTTGCAGTGTTTGGGTTCCAAGATGTTTGAGTACCAAGGCGTTTGAGAACCAAAGTATAAATCCAGGAACCCATAAGAGAAGGCTAATCTTACCCTTTCCCCCCCAGCCAAGGGTTTTGTTTTTTGCCTCATTAGTCAAAGAAATCTTGAGACAGGTTATTTTACAAAATATATTCTTAGGCGTATGTGTGTGTGTGTGTGTGTGTGTGAATATAAAGAGGTTCTAGCCGTGACAATAAAGATTGGTAATGAAATTAGTATTGCAATCTCTGGCCCCAGAGCGGGTCAAGAGCTAATCAATGCTCATTTAGCAAAATGACGGGAAGATGTAGAATAAATGTGGCATAATGTGGCAGTCGGGCTTGACAAAGCCTGAAATTCATTAACTCCCAGTAGTCTGCAAATTGTCCGTCACAAAAGGAGCACAATTGAGAATCATTACTCTGGCGTGACACTCACCGTTCGTAAAGGGATAACAGCCTAAAAAACCCCTAATGGCTCTGTAATTCCAATCTAATAGAGTTGGTAAAAAAATAATAAATGGCGGGGTGGTGGTGGAAATTAGAGCAGGATCAAAACTTTCTCATAATGGCATTGACCCAACCATTTATTATGACCCTTTCAGACACAAGGGAAGAGTAAGCTTCTGCATGTAGCATGCTGTAATATCTCTAAGGTTCAGGAAGTGTGTCTGAAGTTTAGAGAGCTGTGAATGATTTGTTTTCCTGGATTTATAAAAAGGATAATTGGAATAACCAGAATGTTCAAAATATGTCAGGTGCAGGACTTCAGTAACGGCAACTGTCAGCAACCCTGGCAGGTGGATCAGTATTACATTGTGGTTGGTGAAGGTCTTGTAGTAAGCTTACTGGGAAATGATATATAATGAATTGAAAAAGATGTTGAAAATAACATTTGGGGAAAACGCAGAAGCCTTCCTTTTGGGAATTATAGGGACAGGACTACTCAAACTGTATGGAAATTTATTCATGTATGTGACTACAACGGCAAGAATGTTACTTGCCCAAAAATGGAAAGAAGAAGAAGTCCCAGCGAAAGAAGAATGGATACAAAAACTTATGGGAAATGCAGAAATTGGGTTCATTTTAAACTGTTAATGTGCACGCAGCCAGAGGGCCAGATTTCAGTTTCATGAGGCCCTCAACTACTGAAGGTAATGGGGCCCTTTCTATGTCCAGCTGTCCTTTGTCCACAACAAATTGTCGCTGTTTTTTGTGCTGAATATATGCTATATGGTAATTTATGGACCTAATAGGTATCTCAAGCCACTTGCACATAACAAAATATGTACGGTATTTTATCAAAGTAATTGTTGAGCTGAAATACAATTAAGAAGAAGTATATTAATAGTGAAATGCAATTAAGAAGAAGTATATTAATAGTGAAATAATTATTAAGCTCTAAAGCTCTAAAATGATTTTTTATTCATAACAAACTTAGTAATGCAAACTCATTGGCATTTGGCAATAACAAGAGTTCCTTTAGAAACACAATTTACAAAGACTCATGATCTAGTCTCTAGAAACTTGCTATAACATGAAATAATAGCAGCAAACCAGTGATGTTTTAGGGAGCAGGCTAGCAGGCGGGGCCGATTACAGTGGTACCTCAGGTTACATATGCTTCAGGTTACATACGCTTCAGGTTACAGACTCTGCTAACCCAGAAATAGTACCTCAGGTTAAGAACTTTGCTTCAGGATGAGAACAGAAATTGTGCTCTGGTGGCACAGCAGCAGCAGGAGGCTCCATTAGCTAAAGTGGTGCTTCAGGTTAAGAACGGACCTCCAGAACGAATTAAGTACTTAACCCGAGGTACCACTGTACTTACATCACAGGAGCTACACATCATAAAACACGGTTGCTATATGTAGGTTTTATTTTATTTGTTTTTTTATCTTATATTTTGGAATCGGATATCCAGGTTTTTTCCCTTTAAATTTTTTTGGGGCCCCCAAGAGAGTGGAGCCCTAAGCTATAGTTTGTTTAGCTTATATGTAAATCCGGCACTGGTGTGGCTTGTTGAAGTTCACACTGAATATGGGACAGAGGCAAGCTCTGAATTAGAAAGTGGGTTGCCAACAAATCATAAAATAACAACTTGGCCCACTCCTGTGACTTTTGCAGCTTGATCTTTGAAAATGAGCAGGCTAAGCATTCACTGCATCATCAGATGGTGACAATATCTGGAGTCCAAGTTTCGTTTAGAGGCACATGAGCAACTTCAAGTAGGGACATTCTGGCTCAATGCGCAAGCGTTTAGCCGCTGCCCCACACTAAAGCAGAGCCACAGCCTATTGCTATCATGTCACTCAAAGGGGCCAAGGGGTCAGGAAACAAGAATTCATGTCAATGAGCTATATATTATCACCTACTTTGCTTCAGCAAGGTCAACCTAGGTGTGTGATGTTAGATGTGTCTCTCTTCCCACAGCTGGGTCCAAAATCAGGACCGTCTGTGGTGCAAAGTTTGCTCCACTGATAACCACATGTTCAAAACTGTCAAATAAAACACCATAGGGGAAAATGGGTTGAAAAACACTTTCTCTCACAGTGCAGTCCCAGTCTGGGTCAGTTGTGAGTTTAAAGGAAGAAGAAGAAGAAGAAGAAGAAGAAGAAGAAGAAGAAGAAGAAGAAGAAGAAGAAGAAGAAGAAGAAGAAGAGTAGTAGTAGTAGTAGTAGTAGTTTGGACTTGATATCCCGCTTTATCACTACCTGAAGGAGTCTCAAAGCGGCTAACATTCTCCTTTCCCTTCCTCCCCCACAACAAACACTCTGTGAGGTGAGTGAGGCTGAGAGACTTCAGAGAAGTGTGACTGGCCCAAGATCACCCAGCAGCTGCATGTGGAGGAGCGGGGAAGCGAACCCAGTTCACCAGATTACGAATCTACCGCTCTTAACCACTACACCACACTGGCTGCCAATCACAGAATTCAAAGTTGTGGCCAAAATCACATCTGGCTTGACGCAAAAGAGACAGCTGGCGACAAGGACAAATCTGAAAGCCGGCAATCGAATCAGAAAGACCTCTGGAAACGAAGGTGAAATTTATGGTCACACTCGCAAAGCTGGAGTCTTAAACGGAACATGTGCCTGCACACACAGAGAAATGTGCAACCATTGGTTAGGGGTAGGCTGGGGAGATTGTGTTAGAAGTGCCTGTGGGAGATGGTTTGGGACCCTTGATGAAAACAGGATGCTTCCTCCTCTTCACTGCAAAAGAGCAGTGAAAAAAGAATTCGGCTTCTTCGGAAGCTATTCTCACCATGGGTCCAGCTCTAATCCCATTTTAATCTCAGTGGGCTATATTAAACAAAAGCAGAAGGTCTGGCGTTTGAAACTGATTAGCCCTGACCTCGCAGAGATCAGACTAAGTAATCAGGTGTTCTTGGATTGCTGCTGAGAACAGTTTCTCCTTATGCATTGTGGGTAGAAGCAGCAGCTACAGCAGCAGCAGCAGCAGAGAAAGCAACACAAAAACTTCTGCTAGTGTAGCAGTGGAGGCATCATGGCCAGGAAATGTTCTAAGGCAGAGGTGGGCAACCTGCAGACCTCCCCAAATGTTTCTGGGCTACAAGCCCCACCATCCCTGATAAGATGGTTGAAAAGGCTGGGAGCTGGAGAGGCAGGCATCCCCCATCCCTATTCTGAGATATTTAGGTTTTTGAATTGCTTAGCAGAGTTTGCATCCACAGCTCGGATGCTGGCTGTGTATTGAAGGCTTGCATGAGCACCCTTTATTAGTAAGCGATCAGACTGAGACGTAAGTGGGGGAAATAAGAAAGTATTATGTTCATTTTAGGAAATGCTGATTAGTCTAGGAATTTAGATGAGCCCAGAGATCGAAGGACAATAAGAACATTTAAGAATGCTGGAAATGTTCCCATCTCTGTCTGCTTTAACCCCGTGCAAACCTACCAGCCGTAATATAACCTGAGGAGACTCTTGAGAGTCCCATGGACTACAAGAAGATCAAACCTATCCATTCTGAAGGAAATCAGCCCTGAGTGCTCACTGGAAGGACAGATCCTGAAGCTGAGGCTCCAATACTTTGGCCACCTCATGAGAAGTGAAGACTCCGTGGAAAAGACCCAGATGTTGGGGAAGATGGAGGGCACAAGGAGAAGGGGACAACAAAGGACGAGATGGTTGGACAGTGTTCTCGAAGCTACCAGCGTGAGTTTGACCAAACTGCGGGAGGCAGTGGAAGACAGGAGTGCCTGGCGTGCTTTGGTCCATGGGGTCACGAAGAGTTGGACACAACTAAATGACTAAACAACAACAACAATGCTTCCAAACAGGTACAATGTGTGAAATCTTGATCTGGAGAGTATCAAGGAACCACTTATCAATCGAACGGTCAGTTCCAACTCTGAGAAAAGGGTCAGTGGCTGAAGGCAGCTTGCAAACGGACCAAAAAAGAACCGCTGTTGCCCGGGCTGCTCCTTAAGCTTTTTTTTGCAGACACCTAATGTGCATATGCCAGCAGGTAAAGCACAGCTACTTAATTAAGCAGCCGTTAAAAGCACAGTTGCAGCAACAGGTGGGAAAGGTGGCAAACCTCATGTAACCCTGCCGTGTGATATTGTGGGGCACATTTCAGTTCTGAAAAGTTCCCCTTGCCCATCATCTTTCCAAAAGACCATGTGCTCTGGTGGGTTATGTGGTCAAAAGATCCTGCATTTGTGGAAATGCTGAGAGTATGTTAAAAAGGGAGACATTTCCCTGCATGTCAGGAAAAAGGAGCTTATGTAATTGCCTTTATTGTTGTTGTTCAGTGACATTTACAAAACCTTTGTATAATTTATGGATGTGCGCTCTCTGCCTCTCTCTAATGTGCACAGCTCAACACTCATGGGATAGATCTGGACTGTTTTGAAAGCTACAAAAAGCTCCAGTTAGATACGAGCTTCTCAGAAAGGTCTGTCAACAAGCTATTGAGCAAGAAATAAGCATAACAACAACAACAAACAACAACAACAACATTAGCTTGCTGCTGAATACCTGAAGTATTGAGAATATTGAACAAAATCAGAAAGATTACACCAGTTCTGCTTTCCTCTTGGCCTTATTCAAGCATTTTTCAAAATGTGGGGGAATGAACTTTATGGGGTGAAATCTGCACAATCTCAAAGAATCCCCTTCAGACTTTCTGGCTCACAGACCCTCCAAGTGTCCCTATTTTCCAGGGACAGAGGGGAACGGCTACGGCTGTATTTTCCTGAACATCTGTTATACAGAGCGATGTGCTCTCTGGGACATGACCAAGAAATCTGCTGCATGAAGTGTTCATTAGCAGAACACTTGATCTAGCGATGTGCCGTAAAAAAAGGGTTAAAAAATTTTTAACCCACGCACGACCTATTTCACATTCCACCTCCTTTCCTTAGTTGTTTCATAATTGTTAAAAGCTTTCAATGAGTTATTCTGGAGCGAGCTAAGCACTGTTTTGATTGGGCTTCCAGTAATATCTGGTGGAAATACATCTACAAGGTGCACTTGGTAAGATTTGTTTTGACACTGGGATTTGGCTGGGATAGTCTTCTGCCACCACCTAGTGGAGAAAAAAATAGATGATTAAAAAAGTTCCGTTCTCAAATAACTCGCTTTCCCCAAAGCTTAGAAGATATTTTCCTTTTCTAAACTTACCGGAAAGGTGCCACAGGAAGGGATATAGCTTGGTGGCAGAAACCCTACTTTGCAGGCAGAATGTCCTGGGCTCAACCGGCAGCATCTCCAGGGAGGGCTAGGGAAACTTGTTGTTGTTTAGTTGTTTAGTTGTGTCTGATTCTTCGTGACCCCATGGACCAGAGCATGCCAGGCACTCCTGTCTTCCACTGCCTCCCGCAGTTTGGTCAAACTCATGCTGGTAGCTTCGCGAACACTATCCAACCATCTTGTCCTCTGTCGTCCCCTTCTCCTTGTGCCCTCAATCTTTCCCAACATCAGGGTCTTTTCCAGGGAGTCTTCTCTTCTCATGAGGTGGCCAAAGTCTTGGAGCCTCAGCTTCAGGATCTGTCCTTCCAGTGAGCACTCAGGGCTGATTTCCTTAAGAATGGATAGGCTTGTTCTTCTTGCAGTCCATGGGACTCTCAAGAGTCTCCTCCAGCACCATAATTCAAAAGCATCAATTCTTCGGCGATCAGCCTTCTTTATGGTCCAGCTTTCACTTCCATACATCACTACTGGGAAAACCATAGCTTTTACTATATGGACCTTTATCCCTTCCCAAAATCCTGGAGAGCCACAGCCAGTCAGAGTGGGCAATATTAAACTAGATAGACCAAAGAACCAACCCGACTTCCCATGTTCCTATGTTCCTTTCTAGTTTTCAATATAGCTTCATTAAAATATCTGGGGCAATGCTTTGAATAACAATGCAAATTGGCAATGCATTGATTTAAGGGCATGCTTTCGGTCCTTAAGTATAAAGAGCTGTTATTGTCACATTCAGACAACCTGGAAGGTTTTCATCTTATCTCATCTCAAGATATAGGGTGCTTCCAGACAGATGTTTATTATGGGATGGGTGTTTTTGGGATGTCCACATGATGCCATTGGCATCAAAACACCAGCTTGAATTCCTGCCTCCTCCCCCATTTAATCTAGATCTACCCTATTGGGGGTGGGGGGGATCCAGTAGGTTAAATAAAAATGAAAATGAAATTACTTTGCCAGCAATCCATTTGCGAGATCTATCCTCCTCTTCCACAAAGAAAAAGGGGAAACCAAATGGGCGGGTGAGGAAGCTGCGTACGCTATGAAAACCTATTTCACTGAAATTGGTCGGACACTGAGTTCGATAATAAAACCATCTTAATATTGCACAAAAGGTCAGGCATAGTGCAGGCCAAATGTACGAAGCCATAATTTCAATTGTCAGGATTTTCAAAATGAAAGCAATAAATTATGGGCACTCTTGTGTCTTGGGGGGGGGGGGGAAATCGATGCTGTATGTTCTCTCTGCTTCCCACCCCCGCAGCTTTCCTGTGCAAATTTCTCCTTTTTCTCTCCTGTAAGTTTTCAAAGAAGAACAGAGTTATGGCAAACAGCCTGAAAACTGGCTATTAGTTATTTTTCACTTTAAAGAAGATTAGGACTGGGCAAAGCTGCATCACCATGGGCTGATGTCCCTCTTCCTGTGGGTTCGATTCGACTCCCCCTGGCACCCTACAAAATATTTTGGACTATAGTTCCTATGCAACCCAGTCCATGCGCGGCTGATGGGAGCTGTGGTTGACAGGAGCTGGTGATTTCTGCTTGCAGTGGACAAAGGAGTCAAAGACTATATGAGGAAGTCAGATGAGGAAGAAGTAGAATGGCTAAATTTGCTAATAAGGAGCCTTAAAAACAAATTATCTAAGTGCTGAACACATAACAATAACATTTTAGATAACAAAATGTTATTTAAAATGAATAAAAACAATGACAGCAAAACCATACTACAATAGAAAAACACAGCAAACTCAAGAAAAAACCAGCATAAAGCCCCAGATGCAAATCCAGCACAATAAAACTGTAAATTAGTAGGTAAGTAACCTGTAAGACTTAAGTCTATTGAGATAGCTCAGTTGGTAGAGCATGAGAGTCTTAATCTCAGGGTTGTGGGTTTGAGTCCCACATGTGGTGAAAGATTTTTGCATTGCAGGGGGCTGGACTAAAGGACCCTCATGGTCTTTTCCAACTCTATGATTCTGTTATTTCAGTGGTTCTACTCTGAGTATGGCTCACATGTGCTATAACCCAAAGTGTGTAAGCAACTAAGTGAGCAACAGAGTAGAGAATAAAACAGCGTAAATGCTGTATATTGAAAGCACATGACTTGCCCCCAAAGAATCCTGGGAACTGTACTTTGGAAGTCGCATGCTTTGAATGTATGGTAGCCGAAGTTAAAGAACAAAGAAATGTACTAAACGAATTAGTAAGACAAAAGGGCTCAATCATAAACTAACACGCAAGTCAATGAGCGCTTTAAAATAATTGTTTGCGGGTTGTGTGCTCGGAATCTGGGAGTCTGCGATGGTTTTCATTCCAGAGAATTTGGCAGTGGCCTCTGGAGGCTTACTGATTGATCTACACCCTCTATTATCTACTATTGATTAGCCATAAAAACCATCACTCTTTTGGTTAATTACATGTTGCAAATGCTCAGGTCATTTGGGGGGAGCTGTGTATTGCTGTTCCGAAATGGGTTGTGAACAGGGTGTGTGTGTGTGTGTGTGTGTGTGAAAGTTCTGCTGAGTGAGTCTGTGGATCACGTCTATCATTTCCCTCCAAGGGCCAGTCCTGCTCCCCCCCCCCCCCGCATTTCAACAAAATGCAGAGATAGCTCCCATCTTTATTACTGGGTTCCTGGTCATTTGGAAAGCCGTTTCCTTTTCTTTCGGGGAGATAAAAAGAGACAGATACGGTTGTGGGCTGAGGATGCTGTGTTCTGGTCAATGAGTCAGGCCACAAAGGTCAATGGCTCTAAGCCAAGCCTGTCTGAGAGCCGCCATAAATTTTCATAGGCAGGAGAAGAAGATTTAAAGGCTGATGTGTGCTGTCTGGGCAGCAGGATGGGGACGAAGCATAAAGTACCACTCTGTAAAGGAGAGTAGCATCTAAAGTCCAATAAAAAATGTTATTACAGGCCATGCAGCCTCTTTCACATGGGGTGGATTTTACCTAGTCAAATCTCCCTCCCCACCCCCCATCTCTGAATAGCTGAGATGTGTTGGTGGGGTGGCACCAAAGACTTTTTTTTAATTAAGAAGTCCAAAGGCGAAATTAAGCCAAATTTAATAATCAACAGCAAACACCTGACATTCAGATGTGAATTCCTTCAAAGGAACGCTTTCACAAGAGGCAGATTACACCGATTCAAATTTCTCTGCCCAGCCCTTTTGTCAATGGAAGAAAACAATGGATACAAATAATATATACAATAATATATAAAAATCTTAATAACGATAGTCTCCCTGCAGACTTGATAATGGTTACCACCAAGACCACTTAGAGATTTTTTAAAGAAATATATTAAGCAGTATAGAAATTAAATCATCATTATCATAAAATGGTTGTATCTTGTTCCATCAGGCAAGCAGAGATGTCTGATATATGATTTGAATGTGTGACATTTTACTGTGGTTTTATAATTTGTTGGAAGCAAATAAATTGTTGTTGTTGAGTGGTCTGCTTAATGCTACTCAGATTTCTTTCCACAAAATCTTAAAAGGGTCTATGTTGTGAAAGACCAAAAATTTGCAGCCCTTGTTGTTGTTGTTTAGTCGTTTAGTCGTGTCCGACTCTTCGTGACCCCATGGACCAGAGCACGCCAGGCACTCCTGTCTTCCATTGCCTCCTGCAGTTTGGTCAAACTCATGCTGGTAGCTTCGAGAACACTGTCTCACCATCTCGTCCTCTGTTGTCCCCTTCTCCTTGTGCCCTCCATCTTTCCCAACATCAGGGTCTTTTCCAGGGAGTCTTCTCTTCTCGTGAGGTGGTCTTGGAGCCTCAGCTTCAGGATCTGTCCTTCCAGTGAGCACTCAGGGCTGATTTCCTTCAGAATGGAGAGGTTTGACCTTCTTGCAGTCCATGGGAGTCTCCTCCAGCACCAGAATTCAAAAGCATCAATTCAGCAGCCCTTAGGATCATGAAATGTAAGGGACCTCTGGGGTCATCCAGTCCACCCCCTGCAATGCAGGAATCTCAACTAAAGCATCCAGGGTAGATGACCATCCAACTTCTGCTTAAAAATTTCCAGTGAAGGAGAATCTCTTGACTCGTATATGAGCTGTCAATTCATATGCTCCACCAGTTCAGCTGCTTCTCTTCCACTTTTCAGCTAAAATGATCACCACATTGGTAGGAGAAGATTGTGGTCAGCAAAACACTTACAGTCAAAAACCAGGCATTAGAGCGAACAGATTGAAAAGCGAGTTCAAAATAGCATTGACTGTGGACATTAATAGGCAAGATGTTAATTGTTTTTATATGCAGCAACTGCGGCAAGAGTATTGTTAGCCCAGAAATGGAAACAAGAAGAAATCACGACAAAAGAAGAATGGCAGACGAAGTTAATGGACAGAATTGGTCAAAATGTCAGGAAGGATTTGAAACCTGTGGAACCAGAGATTAACAGAAGATTGGAAGAAGTATATGAACTATTTGAAGAGCAATTGTAACGAACAAATTATGCTGGTAGGACTACAAGACGTTTTGTAAGTAGGAATATACGAAGTGCTACAGAGTAGATATAGAGTAGAGATATTGGTTATGAGTTTTAAATGTAACAGGGAAAATAAGAAATGTATACTAAGAGATTAGATTGGAAAATTTTCAGACAGGACTGATATAAAAAACTGAATAAGATGTAAAAATGGTATGTTAAAAAAAACTAATAAAAATGTGTGTGTGTGTGTGTGTGTGTGTGTGTGTATAGGTAAAGGGACCGTTAGGTCCAGTCATGGCCGACTCTGGGGTTGCGGCACACATCTCTCTTTATTGGCCGAGGGAGCCGGTGTACAGCTTCCGGGTCATGTGGCCAGCATGACTAAGCCGCTTCTGGCGAACCAGAGCAGCACACGGAAATGCCATTTACCTTCCTGCCGGAGTGGTACCTATTTATCTACTTGCACTTTGACGGGCTTTCAAACTGCTAGGTTGGCAGGAGCAGGGACCGAGCAATGGGAGCTCTCCCCGTCATGGGGATTTGAACTGTCAACCTTCTGATCGGCAAGTCCTAGGCTCTGTGGTTTAACCCACAGCGCCACACGCGTCTCTCTCTCTCTCTCTCTCTCTCTCTCTCTCTCTCTCTCCACACACACACACACACACACACACACACACACACACACAAAATAGCATTGACTGTAGTTTCAGCAGAGAGATGGCAAAAGGCCTCTGCTTTACACAAAGAAGTATGGAAAGGCCAGAGTCCAAAAAGGAAGAAGAAAGGGAACGGCAGACAACAATAATGGGTGTGAGTCTTGAACATTGTCTATAAATAAAGACAATTAACCCAGTTCCTCTAGCTCTTCCAGGCGCGACTTCTGCAAGCATTTTAAGCCTGATAACCCTATTAAGAGTCGAGTCTAATAAAAGTCTGAGCAAACTCTGCTTAACATCCTTTTATTACTTCACAAGCCTTCTTTGTGCATCTCCTTACGTGGCTTTTTTTTCTCTACCGAAAGCACCAAATAAGCAAACTGAAAGGAATACAGCAAAATGCAATTTGAAAACAATGCAAAACAGTACAAATGGCAGCTTTAATTTGTACTCAGATTTGGGGGTGGGGTGGAGGGGGAAGCAAAACTCTAGATGTGAAATCTTGCCAGTGCCCAGCAATATTTGTGCAAGGGCCTTCTGATAAAGGAAAGGCGTTCTCTTTCTGGCAAGAATAAAACTGGGAGGTAGGTAATCTCCGATACAGGGTGATTTCAGACTGTTGGTATTTCAGGTGGGATTCATATTGGCAAATTCAGGTTGTGTTGTTATAGTTGATGTGAAGGTCTTAGGCAACAAAACCGCTTCCCAAAAAGATCAGACTTTTTGAGGTAAGAAGGAAAGTGATGGGAAAATTCTCTGGAGAGTATGGGATACTACAGTCGTACCTTGGAAGTTGAACAGAATCCGTTCCGGAAGTCCGTTTGACTTCCAAAGTGCAGCTTCTGATTGGCTGGAGGAAACTCCTGCAGCCAATCGGAAGCCACGGAAGCCCTGTCGGACGTTCAGCTTCCAAAAGAACGTTCAAAAACTGGAACAATCACTTTTGGTTTTCGATCGTTTGAGAGCTGGAACATTCGACTTCCAAGGCGTTTGGGAGCCGAGGTACGACTGTGCTTCCTTGGGCACCATGTCATCTAACCTCCCCACAAACTAATCAGAAGCCTAATCTCCCTGCAAACAGATCGGGACGGATGCTCAATGAACAGGACACCCTGGAAGCGCCCACAGAAAGTCGGTCCAACTGGGGTGAAGAAAAGGCTTTGCTCATTCACATACTAGTGGTGGGAACCGACTTTCTTCCAATTCGTGGGCTTTGGTGCCATCCCTGTGGCATGGCAAGACTTTGGGGAGGTTCACCTGGCCTGGTCCAAATCAGAGCCATTCTACCGCCTGTCCTCATCCCCTTTGCCTTTCTTATTCAGACAATGTGAGACAAATCCAAGAGGATCATTTCCTTGGTTTGCCACCAGATGACAGTGCATTATTTGCTTAAATGGGAAGAAGTGCCCACGATAATCACAGGGACTTGCATTTCGTGTCAGCAACAGGCCTGCAGAAACCTAATGCCAAAAATTCACGTTCCATTGCAGAATTTCTCCCATGTTCCCTCAGTGCATCTCCAACTACCTTGCTGCAAGGTAGGATAGAAAACCGATCACTAAGCAAATAGATCCCTACGGATTCGCAGAAAAACATACACACAAGGAAGTCATGGCTTTGCACTTTTGTTTGCACTGGCCTCGGTCCAGTATACCTGAAGGAGCGTCTCCACCCCCATCATTCTGCCCGGACACTGAGGTCCAGCTCCGAG
The DNA here is from genome assembly GCF_965112155.1 of Podarcis liolepis. Taxonomy (NCBI): domain Eukaryota; kingdom Metazoa; phylum Chordata; class Lepidosauria; order Squamata; family Lacertidae; genus Podarcis; species Podarcis liolepis. Next base: position 14,916,353 of record NC_139571.1, on the reverse strand, counting down.
GGCCTTCTGGCGGTTCCCTCATTGCGAGAAGCAAAGCTACAGGGAACCAGGCAGAAGGCCTTCTCGGTAGTGGCGCCCGCCCTGTGGAACGCCCTTCCAGCAGATGTCAAAGCGATAAACAACTACCTGACATTCAGAAGACATCTTAAGGCAGCCCTGTTCAGGGAAGTTTTTAACGTGTGATATTTTACTGTATTTTTGGTTTTTATGGAAGCCGCCCAGAGTGGCTGGGGAGGCCCAGCCAGATGGGCGGGGTATAAATAATAAATTATTATTATTATTATTATTATTATTATTATTATTATTATCATTATCATTATCATTATCATTATCATTATCATTATCATTATCATTATCATTATCATTATCATTGTTTCTGTGGTCATTTTAGGAGCATTGGTGAAATTTCACACTGGAGACTTGAGTCAGCCGTTAACTTTTCAAACGTCCATGAAAATAGATCGTCTTGTATATATTTCTGCATGCCACCCTCCATATGAATTCCTCACTTTTGGAAAGAAGCTACTGTTAAAGGCTGACGACGAGAAAAATATATGCAAGGTTTTAGTCCTGAACTACAATTGCCAGTTTGTATACATTGTTGTGGATATTTCAGCAGTTAAATCTCTTTCAGTCTGGAGGATGCACATGTCACAAGGAAGAAAGTGGGATAACAAGTTAAAAGTCCCAGTACTCAAGTTTTTTGTTGTTGCAGGTTTATGTAGTAGACAGAGAGGGCGAGAGAGGCAATGTCAGTCATACTCAGAGCGGTAACCAGAGTCCATTGGTTTCAATTGGTCTACTCTATGAGTTAGTTGGATATCACCAAAGAACTCAAAGACAAAAAAATGCAGAGACAGAAAATAGATATCCATCTTACTGTTGCTTTCTGATAAGTTCCCAAATGAGTGAGCTTAGCTGCCAGAATTAGACAACTGTGTGGCAATTTATTTATTTATTTTTTGAAAATCCTTCAAATAAAATGACCTCATGTGTCATTCATAAAGGAGGTCATGCATCAGGAAATGGGAGTGGGAGAGGCATTTGGGCCCCAAACAGATATGACGCCATTCATGCAATTAGCACTTGACGGGTGTGTGTGTTTCAAAGTAAAAAGCAGCCCACAGGGGTAGACTGGGCTACACTGGGGCTGTGGGAGAATGGGGGCATTTATCTTTTGCTGCCACTATGGCTGCAGTTCAGACCGGGGCCCCACAGCTCCTGTTTGCACCGGGAGGGATTTTCCCACTGGCCCCATGGTCTTGGTTAGAATGTGTCTGAGAGGAAGGAAGTTTAAAACACCTTTTTAAGAAGTGCAGCATACCTTATGGGCAACTGTGGCTCTGTGATTCAAAATGAACACTTTTGTATAGCATAAAAGACAGTGCAGATGAGCAGTGCCCCATAGCAGTTGTTATATCTGGGCAGGATTTGGGGGGGTCAAATGCCCAGAGTCCCATTCTGCAGAATGAGCAGGAGGGACCCCGAAATATACTCGGAGTCAAGTGTGAATTTCATGCTCTTTATTTAGCTCATAGTAGCAATGATAGAATCTTTCCCCAAAACGTCTAGCTATATATACATTATTTACACAATGGGCCCCGCGTGATTGGCTAATTCCGGGGTTGCTCCTGTAGGCCAATCAGGTTGCGGATTCACCTCTTCCAGAAGCCTGATTGGCTGCTCCTGCAGGCCAATCCGGACGCTGATTCACTTCCACCTGGAGCTGGATTGGGTGGCTCCTGCGGACCAATCAGACTACTGCATTCTGGATCCTATTGTTTTAGGATTCAGCTCAGTACATAACAGACCCCAAATTCAGCAGCTACATTTTGAAGTTATACACACTGCGACCTAAAGAGGAGGGCATAAGGCCATTAAGTCCAGACACGAAAACTTTCCAATTTACATTTGTGATTACTGATTGCAAAGACTATGCAACTCCTCGGCTGAACTGGAGTGGTTCAGCTTAGATTTGCATTGCCTGAATCTTCTATAAATTAGGGTATTGCTGGATTTTCTATTATTGTTCGATGTACTGCATCATGTAACCTCCCCCCCCCCACACTTCTCTTTGTTCAGACCAACAACAAAGACACCAGTTTGATGCAGCAACAGCAGAGAAGAGGAGGACAGGGATCCTTGGGGACCTGTACTAAAACCAAACTCCTTTCACATAATGGAATGCCATGGGAATCAGAGAGTAACCATGTTCCTCATCGCCAGAGGACAAAGTCTTGTCTTTTATAGATCTTCTGTCATTTTCGCAGAAGAAGCAGGTCACTAAAGTGAGGGGGGGACTCAATTTTTAAGTGGAGAGAGATTTTTTATTTATTTATATGGGGCTTTGTGACGTGTGTGCTTTAGTGAGCAGGTTTCCCCTTGATCAAATGCATCGGAACAGTTAGAATCTAATCAGTCAGGAGATCAAAACCGACAGCGATGTTTAAATCTGCCTTTCCTTGATTGCTGGCGACTTGATTGCCGGATGAGGAGAATTGAACCACATTCCCAATGAAGGCACCCCTTTAATTTCTCCCATGTAAGCAGATGGGGGTTACTATTCATCCCGTGGAGAAAACGCTGTTGTGGTGAGGATAGGACCCACCCTCCATCCTGGCAACCCAGTCTTCACTGACACAGATCACACAAGCAATGCAAGTTTGTCACTTGAGGGGTGAGGAACCTGGTACCCTTCAGATCAGGGCAGTCCAACACGTAACCCCAAAAAAGGAAGGAAGGAAGGAAGGAAGGAAGGAAGGAAGGAAGGAAGGAAGGAAGGAAGGGGCTTCCAATCTGTCATCTTTCAGTTATATATATAAAGATTATTCAAAATAAGCAAGATATTCCCTCCATGATGGCATCCAGCTGCTTCTCCTCCTGCTAGGAGATATTATCCCAGTCTACAGATCCAGACATCTCGAGTTCATGCATTTTTCCTTCCTCACAAAAAGTCTAAAAGAGGTTCTCCAATTATTATTATCTATAAAGGTCAACGATAGTCTTCCTCCAGTCCAGAAGAACAGCTTTACCTCCAATGCTGAGAAACCACAAATCCTTCATCTTTACTCACACAGGAGTCTCTTTGCTGTGGTAATATATGAAAACAGCAATCCATAGTTATTTACTTAATATATATTCATTAATTCACACCCTGTTCCACATCTCCCAATCCCATTTGCTGTGATTTTCCATCATAATTTAGAAGAAGAGATTCTTCCCATTTCCACTCCTTCCATTCTTTCTCCAAGAGTGTCACTAGGGGCTGGGTAGCTTTTTCCTCTACATTCACTCCAAATAGTTCACAGAATCCTTTCTTTCTCAGCTCTATCTCTGCCAGCTCAGAATACTTCTCAATCCCTCCATCCATGGTCTCATTCCTCCAGTTCCACAAATCCACCGTTTGACAGTTTCTCTCCTCCTTCCACCTGTGTGGAAGTCCTCTCCAGTTCACCACCTACTGCCTCTGCTTTTGCCATTCCACTCTGTTCCATCAGTCCTCCATCAGTATGATTCTCCAAAGGTTCTCTGGTCCATTTTTATTCGCAGTTTTATGCATCTCAGCTGTGAGCTCTTTCAGTTGCTCATCCAGTAATTGCTCTCTCTTCCTCATTTTTTTTTTAAAGGGGGGAGAGCACAAACCCATGGTAAGAGTCTGGAACCCCAGGAATCTCACACCACTCGTAGATCAGGGTGGCATTCAACAGTATGCTGTCCCAAAAAACAAAACAAAACAAACAAACAAACAAAAAACAAAACAAACACTTTTCTCCAGGAGGAAGGCAAATCCTGGCAGAGTGTGCTGGCCCCAGGGGTAACCCGAAAACTGTGGTCCAGGTCCTGTCCAGAATCCGTAAGTTCCTCTGGGAGTCAGTCCGACAGGGCCAAGGCAGGAATCCAGGCAAGGACAGGTACAGGATCTCAGGCAGGATCTGGCATATAGCAATGTTGCTCCTGCAACCTGGGGCAGGGTCCGACAGCCTTTTATCTTTGTCGGGGTAGCGGCCTGTCCTGATCCCCCGGCGACTCCCCTCCCTGTTTCACCCGGAGGCGAGCACTCCTCCTGCGAGTACTCAGGTCTCTCCTTCTATCAGACCTCAGTCTCTGCAGCTCAGGAGACGTCGGTGGGTTACTAGTCCCAGGAGCCGCCTCAGCCTCTCTTGACCAAACTGGTAGTGGAGCAGCTGTAGGTGATGACCCAGCTAAAGACACAAGGTAATCCCCATGTCTGGAGCGAGGGCAGGCTCAGGCTCCTGACTTGGCCCAGCTGGTGTTTGTTACAGGGGAACCTGTGCAGACTGGGACTCTTCAGGATCAGGCCCCAGATTTGGTTCAGATGATGCTTGAGGCAAAGGATCCGGTGCAGACTGGACTCCTCTGGTTCCGAGTCCAAGCCCGAGTCCCAGGCCATCACACCCAGCTTTCCCTGGAACATCTCATCACCCAGAGAGGTGGGGAGCTCAAAGCAATTCTATTCCTTTTGTTTTCTTGGACGGGCAGAGCAGATGTAATAGACGTGACCTATCATTTGTGTGCTAATGCACCAGCAAGCTTTGCAAATAAGCTTGATATTTTCACCGTGGAATACAGTGGAGGAACCTCACAGGTTAATTGGCTTTCTTCTCCTCTTGAACTTTAAACCGTTCAGCGTCTGAAAGCCGAGCAAAATTACATGGCAATTATGCCCATGCAAGACAAAAGTGGAGAGGACAATTTTAAACTCCAGGAGAGCCTTTTAGCTACTTGACGTTTGAGGAATAGGCCTCTCAGACAAGCGATTTATAGGACTGTAAAAGCTTCCATGAAGGAAAATCATGACGAAGTATATGTTTGGTTTTACTGGTTGCGAGCTTCAAAGGGTTTAGGATTTGAAATCGACAGGTGGTTGGATGTTATGGTGACATAGTTTTTAAAGTTCGGTGTGTTTCAATAGTGTTTATTTATAACCACAAAGGTTTAACTGTCATCACAGCTTGTGAATGGCAGTTACATTGAGTGACCCAGGCGCTGCTTCCAGATGTTGTAGGGGATAAAGTTATAAAGTTTCTGTGATGATCCTTACAACTTCTAGACCTATGGGAAGCCTGTAGGATGGAAATGTTGAGCTTGTGAAGTGACACACGAGCTGCTCTTAAAGACTGTAGTTTGATGTCAGGAAATCATGTATTAAAATGAATCGGAGCCATAAAATGCCTCGTATTCACAAAAGCAGATAGGACAAAAATGTGTTTGTACGATCCAGTGAGCTTGGGCTTCAAGATCCATTGACCCATGATTCATTCAAATCATCCTTTCTCACGTTCTTGATTTGTATGATGAAGATCGACCTCTCCTGGCTATTGGGAGGTTGCAATGGAATGTTTTTTCGGATAGGAGAACTGCAAAATTCAAAGTGTTGTTGATTACCTTTGCGGCCCTAAATGGCTTGGGTCCAAGACACACAAGGGAGCACCTCCCCCTTTGCCAGGTATCATCAGTTCAGAGCAGATCCACATCATACATTAGAACACCTACAACATGCTTTTAAAGCACATGACTTCCCCCAAAGAGTCTTGGAAACTGTAGTTTCCCTCCTCACACCAGTACGATTCCCAGTACCCTCAACAAACTACAGTTCCCAGGATTCTTGGGTTGGGGTTGATGTTGACCTTTAAAGTCCTAAATGGTGTTGGCCCTGGATACCTGAAGGAACATCTCCACCTCCATTGTTCAGCCTGGACATTGAGGTCCAGCTCCCAGGGTCTTCTGGCGGCTCCCTCACTGTGAGAAGCGAAGCTACAGGGAACCAGGCAGAGGACTTTCTCAGTAGTGGCGCCCGCCCTGTGGAACGTCCTCCCATCAGATGTCAAGGAAATAAACAACTATCTTACTTTTAGAAGACATCTGAAGGCAGCCCTGTTTAGGGAAGTTTTTTATGTTTGATGTTTTATTGTGCTTTTAATATTCTGTAAGGAGCTGCCCAGAGTGGCTGGGGAAACTCAGTCAGATGGGCAGCATGTTGTTCAATTTGTATACATTGAATGGATCTGCCCTCCATTTGACTAATGTTCGGGCACGATGGAAGCTGAAACCCAACATCTAGCGGTTACAAGTTTCCCAGCTTGCGTCATCCACCCCATTGCATAAGCTGTTTCTACAAAGGCAACAGGAAAAGAAAGCTGCTTATTCAGACTAGTGTCTGACTTGAGTTCTTTCTTGCTTACACAGATTTAGTGAATTAGTTTATTAAATCTATAACGAAGCTGGTGGTGTAGACCGAGTTCAATTAAAACTCAGTGGCACGATTATATGTCATCAATGGACACCCTCAGCAGGCTCTCTGAAGGTGGAAAAGTGTTTATGGAAGATCGACTTTTATCCCCGTGAAGCCTAAAAGGGAATAATCCAACAATGAAAGCACAAAGTGGGCCCCTGTTGCAGGATTCAAACCACAATATGTTAATATTTTGTTCCATATAGCACAGATAGTACTATTACGGGAAAGAGTAGCGATTAATCAGCCCTTAGACAGAGTTCATTCCATGCTCCAGATACAAATGAGAGATTTATGCTGGCGAAGGAAATTAGACTTGGCTGCAAAGATCAAGCAATCTGGTAGAAGCAAATTCCATCTTTCTACCAACCGAGCGATTTCGTTGGAACAGACGGAAGCTATACGCAGAGTAGTCTGTTCATTTGTATGACGTTTCAGTCAGCAAGGCCAATGCGGAGCCAATTTCCCCAGCCCCAGGCTCATTATGTCCCCTCCCTGTGTGCTGGTCCCAATCCCACACTCCCCGCAACGTCTCGTATTTAATTTTAAAAACCCACAACGTGATTGCTCATCACATGAGATGTACTTAGGCCAACAGCATCCACAAACAAACAGCCCAGTTCCCATTTGAACCTCAAAATAATGATCATGGCTGTGTATGGGGGACTGGGGTGGATGTTGAACCAAGAGAAGCTGAATTTAGTGAGCTTCCTAGACATAAACCATGTCCTCTCCTACATCTTTTGAAAACTTTTTCATTTAAACAGGCCTTTACAACCTGATTTTTCTTTTAACCATTTTTTTTCTTGGGTATTTCTTGAATTTTTTATTGATGTTTTAAATTGAGGGTCCTTTGTTGATGTCATCATCATACGTTGAACACCACCTTCCTATATTTTTATGCAAGTGCTGATTATAAATTCAGAAATAAAATTAAAACAAAACGCAAATTTGTTCGCTTTGCATAAAATCATGTACACTACAATGATTTTTTTCCTGGTTTGTCTATCATAAGGAGGGAAAAGGAGTTGTGTGTTGAGACCCCGAAGCCACCCCCTTGTTGATGAATAAGACACAAGGACACGGATATTAGGTTAATGGTTATTGGGCAAATTTAGACCACAATTTTATTGGTTACAGAATGTGAGCAGTTTTGGCTTAGGCACTGGAATTGTCCCGGCTATATCTGACTCCTGCCCTCCATGCAGGGAGTCCTGTAAGGGTCAACCACCGGTAGGGGGACCCCTATTGATGCAAAACAACTCAAGATCCCCCTGGGTTCTTGATGGGGTCATATCATGGCCCTAGCCCCCGACCGGTCTTCGGACAAGATCAACACCCCCGGATTCCTTTAACGGAATACCCTTAAGCATGGAGGGGCAGGTGATAGCCACACCTCCCTGCCCCCACACAAGGTCAAACAATGCCTAACCGCAACCCTAACAAAGTTGTGATGATTGCTATGAGGTGGGCGAAAACCAAGTGGCCAGTGCCATTTTGCCAAGTGGAAAAATTCCTACCAGGCCCCTTGGACAACCAAGGCAACCAACTGAAGTCCATAGCAAGGTCAGTGCCTAACCTGCAAATGGGGGGGGGGAGGGGGGAGATGGAGGAAGCGAGCCAGAGGGAGCTCTTTGGCTCATGCCTCAGTTTAAATGGATCCTGGCCATGCCCCCCAGCCTGCGGATTGGCTGGCTGGACAATGACGTGGACGGGAACCTCCAGGTGATGCGGGACTTCGTCCCACGCCCCTGTAAGGGAGTGGGTGGCCATGCGGTCCACCACAACTCCTCCCCACTGGGAAGTGGAGCAGACCTATGAACCCCCACCCCCAACAAACTCTGGACATCTTATTCCCCTCCCTCTTTTGTTTCTGAGATTTTGACCAGATTCATTTCCAACCATTCTCTTCATAGCCTTAAAGGCAGGAAACATACTTAAAACAACAACAACAACCCCAAATTATCTGGAAGCCATTTTCTGGATCCGAGATCATTTTCTAGGATCCTATCAAATCATGGGATGACTTTGCATGGTGCAAAGGCTATGCACACATTAGTGGCTTAAAATGGCGTGAGGCTGTTCTCCCAACCACGTCGCAAGTTGTTGGAAGAAAGGAGTTGGGGATGCCTTCACCCGATGTGCGTTACCTGTTTGGTTCCCTGCCCCTGCAACCCCCTCACCTCTTGTTCATGAAGTTGTTGTAATGGTTCTAGGGGTTGCTCGTGCGTAAGCCTGTGCCAACACCTGGCTGGGTTGCCTGAGTGAACCTTTCCTGTCCGGACAGCCACTCACCCGTGGCTGTCTCAATCGCTGGCAGAATCCGTCAGTGGGCGTTTCTTAAACTTCTTCCAGCAAAGAAGCTCTTTGACGCCCAGTCTCCTCCTACTCTCCCTGCGCGGAAGCCTTCTGCGCAAGGAGGGCGTAGGCAGCGGAGGACCCTTCCTCTCCCCGCTGGTCCCCGGCAAGGAGTCATGTGACCGCCTCGCTGATTCCCCCATCTGCCCCCCTTCTCCACTGGAGCTACGCTGATTCCCTTCCCCAGAAGATGGGCTGCCTCTCCCAATCCCGGGACGCTCTCTGGAATCCCTCTGGAGCTTGCTCTCTCCCTCCGTCACTGATGGCAGTTCCCTGACAGTTGTCACTTATAATAATAATAATAAATACATTTTTATTTATACCCCACCCTTCCCAGTTCAGAAAACTGGGCTCAGGGCACCTCACAACAAATTTAAAACACTTAATTGATGCAACAAAAAACAGCATAAAATACAGTATAAAACTCATGGGCTGTCATCTGTGCAGCCGCTGTCATCTGCGCATGTGCGATAGGTGTCTCAAAGGTATGCGCTGCAGTTTACAATGCGAACGGAATGTGACTTAAGTTTTCCTTTGGGGTCAAAGTTGCTCTGCTGCTGAATATTGAGGGGGGTTAGCTCCCTCAAAAAACACATTGGGCCCCCCGAAACTGCCACGGATCCCAGGAGTTGGTGCATATTCTACTGCACCACATGAGCTCAGAGCAATATCATATTCTGCTTAGCTCCGAATCCTCTGTTCCAAAGCAGTGAAAAATAGGCCACATTGCCAAGGCCCCCATAAACCAAAAGCATAAAAACAAATTGGGTAGTTTAATTTAAAATCAAATTAAAATGATAATCACTAGTGATAATAAACCTGTAAACAACACTGAGTTTTATTGTTATTTATACAGAAGCGAGGACAACATAAAGATGACTGAAAGGCAGCATTCATACAGACATGTACGCGGAAGGGCACAGTTCACCCAGGACTATTCTGGGGGCAAACATTTTAATGGGATCAGTGAATTGCGCTTGGCAGAGGAGGCGTTAAAAGAAATATGTGTTATGGATGCATGGAGATCAGTTTGCTACACTGTGAGAAGCACATAGCGATGTAAGGCAAAATACTTTCCTTTGCTATATTTTAGGAGAAAAGCAATGACAAACCTAGACAGCATCTTAAAAAGCAGAGACATCTCCTTGCCAACAAAGGTTCATATAGTTAAAGCCATGGTTTTCCCAGTAGTGATGTATGGAAGTGAGAGCTGGACCATAAAGAAGGCTGATCGCTGAAGAATTGATGCTTTTGAATTCTGGTGCTGGAGGAGACTCTTGAGAGTCCCATGGACTGCAAAAAGATCAAACCTCTCCATTCTGAAGAAAATCAGCCCTGAGTGCTCACTGGAAGGACAGATCCTGAAGCTGAGGCTCCAATACTTTGGCCACCTCATGAGAAGAGAAGACTCCCTGGAAAAGACCCTGATGTTGGGAAAGATGGAGGGCACAAGGAGAAGGGGACGACAGAGGATGAGATGGTTGGACAGTGTTCTCGAAGCTACCAGCATGAGTTTGACCAAACTGCGGGAGGCAGTGGAAGACAGGAGTGCCTGGCGTGTTCTGGTCCATGGGGTCATCAAGAGGCGGACACGACTAAATGACTGAACAACAACAACAACAAACCTCCCCTCATTTTATTCTCTCAAGAACTCTCTCAAGTCGGCTTCATGGCTTCTGAGCTTAATGTCCAAGTGGGAATGGGAACATGAATCTCAAGAGTCCTCATCCAGCAACTTGCCACACCAGCAACACAAGGTAGGAGGCGGGGTGTTGTTTTGCTGTTGTTTTTGAAAGCAAAGGGATTTGTCCCATTTGCCAGGCAGCCCTGGTACGCAGAACTGCCTTTAAAACACTGGCAATTCTACCCCCGCACAATACGTTGAAACAATGCGTTGGGCAGAGGCATAAGTGGCCCTGAGGATCTAATTATGTTTCTGAAGCACTTTCATTAACTAGGCAGCGCACATAAATCAAAATAAAAGCCCTGCCCTTGGGCTTACTGAACGAGAGGCTAGTCGCACGATGGGGGAGGAGGGAAAGGAAGACCTGCTTGGCAACGTGAAAAGAAAAGATGGAGGCATAGGGACATGAGAAGATCAGAAAAGCCTGCTTGGTCAGGCGAATGGACCATCTAGTTGAGCATCCTATTCTCACAGCAGCCACCCAGATCCCTGTGGGAAACTCTCAAGCAGGATCCGGCCACAAGAGTATCTCTCCCCTCCTTTGGTTTCCAGCAAATGGTATTCAGAAGCATCCCTGCTGTGATGGCCTGGGACTCAGGCTTGGACTCAGAACTAGAGGAGGCTCAGTCTGCACCAGATCCTTTGCCTCAGGCATCATCTGAACCAAGTCTGGGGCCTGATCCTGAAGAGTCCCAGTCTGCACAGGTTCCACTGCAACAAACACCAGCTGGGCCAGGTCAGGGGCCTGAGCCGGCCCTGGCTCCAGATGCAGGGATGTCCTCGTTGCCTTCAGCTGGGCCATCACTTACAGCTGCTCCACTACCAGTTGGGTCAGGGGAGGCTGAGTTGGCCCCTGGGTCTAGTAACCCACCGATGTCTCCCGAGCTGCAGAGACTAAGATTTGAGAGAAGAAGAGACCTTCTATTGAGGGGAGGTTAAAAGGATGCAAATATAATAATTCAATCATGTAGGAACAGTGCCATTTTTCTAGAAAACGATGTGCTGGAGCTCACCACAAACTTCTTCTCCCTTGTTCTCTTAGAACGGCAATGTCGCCCACCTGAAAGGTCCAGGGACTGAGTGAAAAAAGCAAGCTGGAAAAAAGCCCTGAATTTCAGAGATTTGCTATTTTTTTTGTCTTAAGACCTTTCACCAGGGCCCTCACACAGACACAAACAACCTTATTTTAAATTCTTCTTCTTTGGTGATCCCTTGAACCAAGTAAGATTGCTTTCCATGTATTTGGTCTTAGCAGTGTGTCCACAAGTGACTGTGAAGGCCCTGGTTAGAAGATATATAAAAAAATAAAATCACAACAAAGATTATGAACAAATGCTGCTTAAGATTTTTAAAAAATATATAACCCTGGCATATCCAGGCCTTCTGGGCTTGGTGGCCCTTCCCACCATTGACACAAGATCTCAACAGGACATGTGGACCTTTAATTTTTTTCAAGGGGTTGGCTTCCAGGAAAAAAAGTATTTGGGAATCCCAGCTGCAATCAGTGTACTGGAATATGGAAAAGTTCTCTTGATGTTCCCTTGGGCTTCCCTCTTCTTCTAAGATTGCTCCTTTTTTAACCCACCCACCCCACCTTGTTGTCACCCCCCCTGCAGGTTTTAGCAGAGATTTTGGGGGAAAGGATCCCACTGGATGCAATGAAACTGACGCCCGAGTCAACAGGGCACCACAATTCAAGAAGGACACTGACAAACTGGAACGTGTCCAGAGGAGGGCAATCAAAATGGTCAAAGGCCTGGAAACGATGCCCTATGAGGAACGGCTAAGGGAGCTGGGCATGTTTAGCCTGGAGAAGAGGAGGTTAAGGGGTGATATGATAGCCATGTTCAAATATATAAAAGGATGTCACATAGAGGAGGGAGAAAGCTTGTTTTCTGCTGCTCCAGAGAAGCGGACACGGAGCAATGGATCCAAACTACAAGAAAGAAGATTCCACCTAAACATTAGGAAGAACTTCCTGACAGTAAGAGCTGTTCGACTGTGGAATTTGCTGCCAAGGAGTGTGGTGGAGTCTCCTACTTTGGAGGTCTTTAAGCAGAGGCTTGACAACCATATGTCAGGAGTGCTCTGATGGTGTTTCCTGCTTGGCAGGGGGTTGGACTCGATGGCCCTTGTGGTCTCTTCCAACTCTATGATTCTATGATTCTATGAACAGGCATGCCTAGGATTGCACTGGAAATGTATGTCAATAGTTAGGGAGCCTTGCTGCATCTGTCGGATGGAAAACATTCTACCTGAGTCTAAACAACAGCAGGCGCAAAATATTCCTAGGGACCCCCTATTTGTTTTATGCTTTCAGCATGTTTGCTGTTCCAGTCCTCCCTCAAACATCTGTTCTGCCAATATATAAATAGGCAGTTGATGTGAAAGCGCAGTCCTGTGCTATTAACACAGTTACGTTCCAGAGATGTACTTAACATCCGATGAATAATTATCTTTGCTAGAATGCGCTCTGACATGTCCTGGGAGTTTCCCTGCAACCTTGGCAAACTTTGCTATGCAATTAGCGCTGGTTACTTTTCATTGCCAACCTTTAAACACTTCCTTTTAATAGATCTCTCCAGGCTGCTTGAGGATGTAGGCTGGCTGCTCTTCCTTCAACGGATCTTAACTTAGACCCAAAGCTTCCCTCATGCACGCACATTACCTGTCACTGCCTGAGTACGAAAACAGCATAAGCTGAAACGATAGAAGGGCGATTCCAGACTGTCACTACAGTGGTACCTCGGGTTAAGTAGTTAATTCGTTCCGGAGGTCCGTTCTTAACCTGAAACTGTTCTTAACCTGAAGCACCACTTTAGCTAATGGGGCCTCCTGCTGCTGCTGTGCCGCCGGAACACAATTTCTGTTCTCATCCTGAAGCAAAGTTCTTAACCCAAGGTACTATTTCTGGGTTAGCGGAGTCTGTAACCTGAAGCGTATGTAACCCGAGATGTAACCACTGTATTTTGCAGGTGGGATTCAAGCGCATGCAGGAACTTTCAGTTTGCACAATCAAAATGAATTTGGAGTACTCTTGCACAACAAAACGGGGTTATAAAAAAAAAATCAGACTTTTTGCAGTAAGGAAAGTGATGGGGAATTTGCCTTAGAGAGCGGGATAGCAACTGCTTGATATGACGTTGTGTAAGCATCCTGAAAACTCTGCACAAACAAATCAGGATTAATGCTCAATAATCAGCTAATCTGGGTGCGACCTTAGATTTTATTATTTATTTATTTTTTAACTGAAAGACCCTCCCTTTCATTGTTTTCCCCTCCACCAACACCTCAAGAGAACTTCAGAAAACAGAAGAGCAGATGTCTCAGGTACTGTCTATTTCTAGGCTCTAGACCATTCTAGGCAGAATAATTTTCTAATGCCTTTTTTTTTAATAAGAAGAATGAAAGAGACTCCACATATCCCCTGTGGCGTATGTATACAGTTGCGTACATGTAGAAAGTATTTTATGGGGTCAAGCAGTCAAAGATTGCCCCCCTCCCACTTAGTCTGAAATAGTGCGGCCCAGCAAAAATAAAAATGTATCAGGTGGGTCTTCTGCTTGTCTGACTTGAATCGCTGGCCCTCGTTTCCCATGAGAATGAGCCATTTGGTTGGCAACGCAAGGGTTTGTCCTAAAATATTTACAGATAACTATAAAATCTCAGCAGCAGCCATCATTTATCAAGGCTTAAAAGCTAATAAATGACTCATAGCACTGGAAAAGGTTCAATCCCAAACCACCCTCGTCCTGGCATGATATTCTATAGCTGAAAATTTCTTGTCTTCAGGTTCTGTTTTTTTGATATATATATTTTTAAAAATATATCCACAGATGCAGATTCCAGTCTCTTTCACCTGGTTGTCCATGTGACGAACTGCACTTAAAAGGTTCATCACAGGCTTCCAGTTGATTGCACATGCCATCATACAGTGGTACCTCGGGTTAAGTATTTAATTCGTTCCGTAGGTCTGTACTTAACCTGAAACTGTTCTTAACCTGAAGCACCACTTTAGCTAATGGGGCCTCCCGCTGCTGCCGCGCCACTGGAGCATGATTTCTGTTCTCATCCTGAAGCAAAGTTCTTAACCTGAAGCATTATTTCTGGGTTAGCAGAGTCTGTAACCTGAAGCGTATGTAACCTGAAGCGTATGTAACCCGAGGTACCACTGTAGTTGGAGATCTCTTCGTTGGAGGAGACCTCAGTACATCAAAGGTGGGGGAAACTGCTCCAGCACAGCAGACCCCCAGGATATTTTAAAATAATATTATTTGCAAGTGATAAAATGTGAAGATTTTTATGGCTAAAGTAAGTGTGATTAAAAAAAATGGTTAGAAATTATGATATATGTAAACTGCTAAAGATGAGGTAAAATGAAAATCAGATAGGGGGGACTTGGGGAAGCCCACCTAACAATGTTTAGAAAAAATAAGGATAAGACAAGAATCTGTTTCTGTTGTTTGTGTTCCTGTTTGTGCTGTTTATTTGTGTTATAAAATGAATAAATTTTTTTCATAAAGAAATAAAAGGTTCATCACATGGACAAAAGGCTCATTCTAAAAAACCTGCGTAGCAATTTCAACACATATGAGTTGCTCAAAGTCACTGATGCTTCAAGTCACTTCAAGGCTTTCGAAGTACAACTCCTGCTCCATAAGAGGCTGAATTTTTGAAGTTCTGCCCATTCAAGAGCGACCTATTGGACTGCTGTAATGTGGACTTGCTTCTGGAAACAGAGATGGGAGGTATTTGGAGTTTCTGATGCAATTGCTGGACAGAGAGTGTTGACCACGATGCTGGGGCATGGGCAGCTATGCCCCTGCCACCACCATCATCTTTCTGACCCCCAGTCATTCTCCTCCCTTGAAGGACAAAGCTGTTGAGCCATGGCACTCTGAAACTAGCCTGCTTCCTTCAGCTGTGGCAGAGGGTGATAATGATTTTGTTGCCTCCTCCCTTTCTGTCACAAGTTCCCAAGGCTAAAAGGTAAAGGGACCCCTGACCATTAGGTCCAGTCATGACTGACTCTGGGGTTGCGGCACACATCTCACTTTATTGGCCGAGGGAGCCGGCATACAGCGTCCGGGTCATGTGGCCAGCATGACTAAGCCGCTTCTGGTGAACCAGAGCAGCACACGGAAACACCGTTTACCTTCCCGCCGGAGCGGTACCTATTTATCTACTGCACTTTGACGTGCTTTCGAATTGCTGGGTTGGCAGGAGCAGGGACTGAGCAACGGGGGCTCACCCCGTCGCGGGAATTCGAACCGCCAACCTTCTGATCGGCAAATCCTAGGCTCTGTGGTTTAACCCACAGCGCCACCCACGTCCCAAGGGTAGCTGAACACTAAAAACACAAGATAGGACACAGAAGTCTGAAAAGGTGTATTAGATCAGAGGAAGACCATGGGGCTTCTTCCAAGCCTTGTCCATTCCAGCCTGCATGATCCATTGGTCAGGAATGATGGGGGCCGCCAACGATGGAAGAATGGTTGCCAAAATGAATGGACTTAGCTGAGAAGGCTGAGAAATTGACACGTTTCATCAGAGATAAGTGATGGCGAATGTTTGTTAAAGATTGGAAACCTCTCATGGACCTTTTGTGTGAAAAAGAAAAAGGAATAATGACATTTGGATTTGAGGATTGAAGATAATGTTTGTTTAAAGAAAGTGGCTTTTCTGTGTGTTATACAGTGGTACCTCAGTTTTTGAATGCCTCCGTAGTCAAACGTTTCGGACCTCGAACGCCGATAACCTTGAAGTAAATGTCTCAGTTTTCGAATGTGCCTCGGAAGTCGAACAGAAAACATGGCTTCTGTTTTGAGTTTTCCATATTGAGGCTTCCGTTTTGAGTCTTCTGCTTTCAGTTTTCAAATGTTTTGGAACTCGAACAGACTTCAGAACAGATTATGTTTGAAAACCAAGGTACCACTGTATTAAGAGTAGATGAAGTGAATATTGCTTATATATAAGAAACAGACCAGTAGTGATGTATGGAAGTGAGAGCTGGACCATAAAGAAGGCTGATCGCTGAAGAATTGATGCTTTTGAAATATGGTGCTGGAGGAGACTCTTGAGAGTCCCATGGACTGCAAGAAGATCAAACCTCTCAATTCTTAAGGAAATCAGCCCTGAGTGCTCACTGGAAGGACAGATCCTGAAGCTGAGGCTCCAAGACTTTGGCCACCTCATGAGAAGAGAAAAGACCCTGATGTTGGGAAAGATGCAGGGCACAAGGAGAAGGGGACGACAGAGGACGAGATGGTTGGACAGTGTTCTCAAAGCTACAAACATGAGTCTGACCAAAGTGCGGGAGGCAGTGGAAGACAGGAGTGCCTGGCGTGCTCTGGTCCATAGGGTCATGAAGAGTTGGACACGACTAAATGACTAAACAACAACAACAGGAAACAGACAAAGAATCAGAAGTCTCTTTCCTTCTGAATTTTATTTTTTTCTCTCTCTCCTTTAACCTCTTTTCTATTTCTATTTCTTTAATTCTTTCATTTTCTTTCTTTATTCCCCCCCTCTCTCCCTTTCTTTATATATTTATTGTATTTAGAACAAATCTTAGTTTGGACAAAAAAATAAGAAAAATATATTGGATATTAAGTTTTGTATTTTTCTCTGTAAACCCTTAAAAAAGTTATCCCCCCCCCCAAGGAAATGATGGGAACTGTAGCCCAACAACATCTGGGGAGCATCATATTGGCTAACCATGTTGAGTGGGGTGTGGCAACTCAGAAGCTTTTTGGCCATAGGTCTGAGACAGAAGATAGTGCAAAGACCTATTGAACTTCGAGAATGGCAAGAGATTTTGCCTTCCCTGCCATTCTTCCCTGCCCTCAGACGCCTGCTTCATGTGGCTACAAGCCATGCTTCTGTTATGCACTGATAAAATAAGCTAATTACGCTTCCATCTCTTCTACCTCATTTCGGTTGTTAAAATTTATTGCCGGGAAGGGTTCATCGGGGACGTTTTCATAACCCAAGGCAAATGCTTCTTCATTGTTAAGACAGCTTCTGAGTCAACTAGTAGCAATCACTAGGACCTCCAAACAAGGTTGGGTAATATATTCAAAATGAACGAATGAATAAATGAATCTGTATTGGCGTCAGCCATCGGCCATAGCAATAAAACAACAATACGCTATACAAAGCATAGAAATAAAAAGTCAATTATATAAAATACATTTTAGGGTTTTGAATCAGTAGTCAAATAGTGGATCGTATTCTGATTGCCCCAGCTAAAAACCTTGCAACCTTTGCTGTCACCTGCTCACCTTGATCTGCCAAGAGAAAGGACACTGGGGGCAGTGGTTGGGTGACCAGGAATGGACAATAAAAGAGGGGTGATAATCTCATTCCTCAAGTCTTTATAAAGAGTGCAAGCCAGAAGGGCATGCGCCACCAATTCGATGTTGCCATCTCCACAGGGACAGAAGCATTTTTCGTGTGGAATCTGTTGGAATTGTCCCTCAAGTACAGCCGAGGGCAATGCTTTTTGCTACTTTGCAGGTTTGCATTCGTTTTAAGAGTGGTTTTCGACTACTCTGTGTGTGGGAAGGAGGGAGGATGCCCTGCCAAAAAGGAAGGATTATGTTCCTTCCTTTCTATCTCAGAAGGAAGGAGCATCCAAATTGCCTAAATATATAAAGAGGTTAGGAAAGGTCTCTTGTCTTTCTACGCCTCAGCTAATGAATTTCCTGTGTGTCCCAAAAAGGAATGCTACTTGCTTTTGGCTACTTGACAGGTTCATACATGGCTTTCTGCAAGAAGGGGGCAGATTATAGAATGAGATATGGAAGATTTTCAGGAAACATGCATAGCACATTAGAGAATTTGGGGTGGGGAGTCACATTTACCTTTTCATTTTAAAAATAATAAAAAATAGGTGGGCTGCTGTTAGGACCATGGTGCTGGGGACAGAGGAGTATAGCACCTGTTTGCTTTCCCCAGCAGGGTAAATAAACAGCATCAAGGGAGAAATGTTCATCAGGAAAGTGGAACAGGAAAAACCGTTGTCCTTCCTCCCCACAGTTCTGTGGTCCTGATCCGCATCACCCCCCACCCCATCTCAACTTCTGTGACATTTTTGTAAAACTGTGGAAATTCCTATTCACAGATCTCCCATGACACATCAAAGTTATCCCTCAAAAAAACAAGATTTTTTTTCTGATCTGCCGCTCAGTCCTGGCTGTGTTCTGTGGGACTAACTCCCAAGTCGAGGGACCAAGCAAAAAGGAAGACAAGGTGTGTCCTTTTAGGGGGTAAATCTATTTTTATTTTATTTTTTTGGAAATTTCTTCAGCAATTGGTGTTTTGGGGTTTGAGGAATTCGGATCTGTTATTGTTTTTGCGACTGGACAACATTTAGCTTGGTAAGTCTTTATTTGATGAAGCAGCACATAAACTGCTTTCAGAAAAGCAATTCCAAATAAATACTCCTACTATATACTATGGTACGCCGGTGGTGCTGTGGGTTTGAATCCCTGCAATGGCGGTTTGAATCCCCGCAACGGGGTGAGCTCCCATTGCTCGGTCCCTGTTCCTGCCAACCTAACAGTTCGGAAGCACATTAAAGTGCAAGTAGATGAATAGGTATCGTTCCGGTGGGAAGGTAAACAGCGTTTCCATGTACTGCTCTGCTTTCGCCAGAAGAGGCTTAGTCATGTTGGCCACATGACCCGGAAAAACTGTCTGCAGACAAACGCGGGCTCCCTCTGCCAGTATAGCGAGACGAGCGCCGCAACCCCAGAGTTGGCCACGACTGGACCTAATGGTCAGGGGTCCCTTTACCTTTACTATATAATATAACTGCAAGTACTTGTATATTTTTCCTTTCTCATTGAAAGAAATATGCATTTTGTTGCTGCTGATATTTCAGAAGATCTTAACATTTGGCATGGAGGCAAATGGCTCCACAGTCCTGACGATCCTAAATCTCAAAGGTCATGGGAAGTCACCCAAAAATTTATAATTTGGCAATATATTTGACCTTTTTTATTGTATTGTAATTTGGAATGTTATAATGTGGCTCTTATTGGATTATTAATTGGAAAACTCAATAAGATATTATATACATAAAGATCCTGAGAACTGAAGTTTCAAAACAAAAGCAAAACACAACAGCCATATAAAAACTCTATGGGGGAAGTGTAAACCTAATTTATTTATACGTACATATGTAAACCTATTTTCTTTGTTATCTCAGCCACCTTCATGTCCATTAGATGGTAAAATACATTATTAAAAATGCAAAAAAAAAATTTCAGCACAAAATAGTTCTAGCAGAGAGAGCCTGCGACCCATTTGAAACAATAGGAATTTGAGAGCAGAAGTATTTGCCCAAGTCCTTTAGTCATACAAACTGACAATTCAATTTCCCCGCAACCTTAGATCTGTTGCCCTAATCTAACCTTCCACTTCTCCGTTCTGTTAATATATGCAACAGAAACTTGATTTCCTAATCTTCTCCAGTGTTAACATCAGCATTTGCCTTTCACAGTCCATATCAACTGATGTGTTAAACATGTCATACACTTTGTGAAGCAGCACATTCTTCCGAATTCTCTCCAGTAACTCTGAAGCCCATTAATCCATCATAGGAATTCTTTTGCAGATTAAGGAATAAAATAGGGAATCCATATATCAAAGCATGAGCTATACAAGCCAAGGCACATTTTCTCCTACTTTGTCTATATATCATTCTCCAAAGAGAGAGAGGGGGAAAGTATGTTAGAAAAAGAGAAAAAAATATTTCCGCCTTAATATGTTATTTAATGCATTTATACCCCACCTTATTTTTCTTAAAAAAGAAATAAATAGAAAAAATTGAAAGTAGCCATAATAGATTTCAGTTTGATTAAGCCAGGGGTCAGCAAACTTTTTCAGTAGGGGGCCGGTCCCCTGTCCCTCAGACCTTGTGGGGGACTGGACTATATTTTTTTGCGGGGAAAGAATGAACTCCTATGCCCCACAAATAACCCAGAGATGCATTTTAAATAAAAGGACACATTCTACTCATGTAAAAATATGCTGATTCCTGGACCGTCCGCGGGCCAGATTTAGAAGGTTATCGGGCCAGATCCGGCCCCCAGGCCTTAGTTTGCCTACACATGGAATAAACTACCGTATTTTTTGCCCTATAGGACGCACCGTCCCAGAGCTGCGCAAAGTCTGGGCCTGAAGTGTATGTAACCTGAAGCGTATGTAACCCGAGGTACCACTGTACCAGAATGCTTCTACCCATGCTCCTTGGCTTCTGGTCTATTCCAAATGCATTAACTGGAAAACTATAGTTAAGCATAAACTGCCAATGTTTTGGAATAATTCCAAATACAGTACTACTGAGATGATTTTATGGTAACAAGGGTATCCTTTGAAGTTATTATTAAGCTCACATTTGCCCCAATCTACAAGAGACATATGTAAAAAAGGGGGGATATAATGGTTGTGTTTGTTTCTTCGGAAATTATTCATCTAAGAGAGCCTTGGTGTACATTCAGGCTTCAAGTAAATTAGCATGCATTAATTTGGAACTTTACTGAAATAGCTCAGACACTGTAATTTCTCCCATTTGAGGCCCAAGCTTTTTGTTCGCGTGCAGTAATGGCTGGATGTCTTCCATCATGGAAGTGACACTATTCAAATATTTGCTGAGAGGCACAAGTAATTTCCTATCTTCCTCCATTACCTGTTAACCCCATTACGGCAGATCTCCAGCCTGATTCTGGAGATAACGAGAAAATACTACTCTCTTTGTAACAGTATTTCCCCCTGTAGTAAAGCGGAAAAGAAACGTTAGCATTGTAGAGCCGTCACGGGCAGACAGCAATTCAACGTCGCCTTGGCAATTTGTCGATGTTGCATTGTAGAAATTTCGCACGAGGATAACGGGTTTCAAACGCACCTTTGTATCAAGCTCCTAAAAGGGCATCGATGTTCCATTAATGTTCCCAACCTCTGCAGTGACATACCTTCCAACCTTCCTCAGAGGAAAATTGGGACATTTCTCACTCCCCCTCCAATGACCCTCCTCAACCCCCCCCAACAGAGCATTTCCTGTGCTACCACCGAGGGCCAGATTTAGGTTTGATGTGGCCCTCAGCTCCTGAAGGTAATGGGGCCCTTTCTATGTCCAGCTGTCCTTTGTCAACAACAAATGGTCGCTGTTTTTTTGTGTTGAATATATGCTATATGGTAATTTATGGACCTAATAAGTATCTCAAGCCAGTTGCACATAACAAAATATGTGCAACTGGCTTGATAAATATGCTTATCAAAGTAATTGTTGAACTGAAATAAAATTAAGAAGAAGTGTATTAAAATAGAAATACAATCAAGAAGAAGTACCGTATTTTTCGCTCCATAAGACGCACCAGACTATAAGACGCACCTAGTTTTTGGAGGAGGAAAACAAGAAAAAAAAATATTCTGAATCTCAGAAGCCAGAACAGCAAGAGGGATCGCTGCGCAGCGAAAGCAGCAATCCCTCTTGCTGTTCTGGCTTCTGGGATAGCTGCGCAGCCTGCATTCGCTCCATAAGATACACACACATTTCCCCTTACTTTTTAGGAGGGAAAAAGTGAGTCTTATAGAGCAAAAAATATGGTATATTTTGGGGGGCCCCTAATAGAGTGGGGCCCTAAGCTTGTTTAGTTTATACGTAAATTCAGCACTGCCACCACTGCTACCCCAATGGGACACAGCACACACAACCTCCGCCGTCCCGAGAAAACCCTTTAATCCTCATTTTATTTTATTTTATTCTTTGGTAGATTTACCAAAGACTACTTAAACTAAAAGGTTAAAACTACCCAAATAAGCTTGTCTTCTAAGGTGCCAAGAGATGCCCTCTGCCACTGGTGCCATCTCTGCCACTGGTGCCCAGGCACCCACAAAATATACAGTGAGGGACCTGGTAGCAAGAAGAAATTCCGACGAAAGAAGAATGGCAGATGAAATTAATGGACTACAGTGGTACCTCAGGTTACATACGCTTCAGGTTACACACTCCGCTAACCCAGAAATAGTGCTTCAGGTTAAGAACTTTGCTTCGGGTTAAGAACAGAAATCGGGCTCCGGCGGCGTGGCAGCAGCAGGAGGCCCCATTAGCTAAAATGGTGCTTCAGGTTAAGAACAGTTTCAGGTTAAGTACGGACCTCCGGAATGAATTAAGTACTTAACCCGAGGTACCACTGTATGCAGAATTGGACAAAATGACAGGAAGGATTCAAAACCTGTGGGACCAGAGATTTACAGAAGATTGGAGAAGTATATGAATTATTTGAAGAGCAACTGTAACCAACAAATTACGCTAGTAGGACTACAAGATGGAGAAATATACGAAGTGTTACAAAGTAGAAAAAGATAGAGATATTGGTTACGAGTTTGAAATGTAATAGGGAAAATACGAAATGCATACTAAGAGATTAGATTGGAAAATTTTCAGTCAGGACTGATGGAAGTAAAAAAATTGAATAAGATGTAAAAGTATGTTTAATCACTGTTGAAAATGGTATGTTAAAAAGCTAATTAAAATTTATATATATAAAAAGCAAAAAACAAAATATACATTGAGGGACCAGGCCCCCTTGATATTCTGCTGCTGTACTGGGCTCCCTACCGGACCTTTCCATGGGTTCGCCGGGGCCCCTCTCAGCTTGTGATGTCATACAGGTGTGCTGGGCACCCACAAAGTTGGGTGGAACCTGGAGTACCTGCCCTCTGCTGAACTTACAAACAAGAGGAAGGAAGGATAATATCCAAGAAATATATCCTGTGGTCTAAACCACTGAGCCTAGGGCTTGCTGATCAGAAGGTCGGCGGTTTGAATCCCTTCGACGGGGTGAGCTCCCGTTGCTCAGTCCCTGCTCCTGCCAACCTTGGAGTTCAAAAGCATGTCAAGTGCAAGTAGATAAATAGGTACTGCTCTGGCGGGAAGGTAAATGGCCTTTCCGTGTCCTGTTCTGGTTCGCCAGAAGCAGCTTAGTCATGCCGGCCACATGACCTGAAAAAACTGTCTGTGGACAAACATCGGCTCCCTCGGCCAGTAAAGTGAGATGAGCACCACAACCCCAGAGTCTTCCGCGACTGGACTTAGCTGTCAAGGGCCCTTTACCTTTACCTTTTTTAGCATCTACACGCATTCCTACAAAAGGCACATCCTACACATTTGCACTGTGGCTAACCTGCACCTCAAATTGCAAATAACGCACCCATCCCCAAAATCACCCACATGGGGTTGCCTATTGACCACAGCAGTGCAGAAAGCAAGAGTTAGCACACTTCATTGCTGCTTGGAATCCAAGGAATTTAATCCCATATTATTATTAGTATTAGCAGGGATGCTTGTTCGCAACCCGCAGCATTCGCAACCCGCAGCGATTTACAGTGGTGCCTCGCAAGACGAAATTAATCCGTTCCGTGAGTCTCTTCGTCTAGCGGTTTTTTCGTCTTGCGAAGCAACCCTATTAGCGGCTTAGCGGATTAGCGCTATTAGCGGTTTAGTGGCTATTAAAGGCTTAGCGGCTTAGCAGCTAAAAGGCTATTAGCTGCTTAGCGGCTTAGAAAAAGGGGGGAAGTGAAAAAAATCGCAAGACTTTTCCGTTTTGCGAAGCAAGCCCATAGGGAAATTCGTCTTGCAAAGCGCATCGAAAAACGGAAAACCCTTTCGTCTAGCGGGTTTTTCATCTTGCGAGGCATTCGTCTTGCGGGCACCACTGTAGCGCTTTTGCGAATGCGTGACCTCTGAAACCTGGAAGTAACTCGTTCCGGTTCTTCTGGGTTTTGGAGCATCCATAGCCTGAAAAACACACAACCTGAAGCGTCTGTAACCCGAGGTATGACTGTATTAGTATTATTTATTTACCCCCCTATACCCACAAGTCTCAGGACAGTTCACAGAAAAGATCAACATAAAAACTACAATATATATAAACAAAATAAAAACAACAACCCAAAAACACACACACACACCCTGCCAAAAAAAGAGCCACATTTTAAAAGGGTATAGGATATAGGATCATAAATTATTACATGCCAGGGAGAATTCAGTAAATAAACTTCACACTTCCTTAAGTTGCACTTCAAGAGTTCCACACCATATATGGTTACAGGACTTTTGCATGTCTAGAATGATACTGTGGAAGAATGTCACGCACATAAAGGAGGCCATAATTCAAATATTCGTCAACAGTGTAATAACCAGATTTGATGTATGGAACCAGATGAGTAATATTATCTGGTATGTCTAAAGATAACTGAGGAGAGGAGAGACTGAAGACTGGCAGCGCAATTAATTTCGTACCGAAATCGGTCACACCACCTGGCCATGTTATCAGGACTCCTTTGGGGGGAGGGAGGGAGTCAGAAATGCCCCTGTCACGTTGTGGCCACCAATTGGGTTTGTGGCTCAAGTTACACAGTAAGTTCTTTGAGGAAAGTCTAGACGTTCTATCAAAGAACCGCTTTTGGTTTGGCCGGGCTGCAGATAAATCACGGTTACACACTTGTCATTGGACTGTTGCGAAGGGCGCGCTCCTATACAGATGTGCAATATGAAAACTCCTACCATCTCCTGCTCTTTCATTGTAATGAAGAGTAGTTTTCCTAGTGATCAAAAGGGGAACAAAAAGGAGTTAAGCCCATGGTGATACAGGAGACCTCAGTGTATTTGCTCCTGAAGTTACGTGGGTAATCTGATGTGAAATTTGGTCTTGAGAGCTGGTTTGCAATCTAGCTGCCTTCAAGTGGTCCCCTTGAACTCAGTGAAGGCAACAGTATTGCCCTGCTGTGACCCCCCAGCAACTAGAATTCAGCGGCATACTGTCCGACCACGAGAGTTTCATAAAGCCACCATAGATAAAAGGTAAAGGGACCCCTGACCGTTAGGTCCAGTCGTGGACGGCTCTGGGGTTGTGCCACTCATCTCGCTTTACTAGCCGAGGGAGCTGGCGTACAGCTTCCGGGTCATGTGACCAGCATGACTAAGCTGCTTCTGGTGAACCAGAGCAGCGCACGGAAACGTTTACCTTCCCACCGCAGTGGTACATATTTATCTACTTGCACTTTGATGTACTTTTGAACTGCTAGGTTAACAGAAGCTGGGACCGAGTAACGGGAGCTCCCCCCTCGCGGGGATTCGAACTGCCGACCTTCTGATTTGCAAGTCCTAGGCTCTGTGGTTTAACCCATAGCGCCACCTGTGCCACCTAAAGCCACCATAGGGAATAGCCATTGACAGATTCCCTGTTCTGTGGATTGGCTCAGTCCCCTTGGAAAGCCTTCTATTTCCGTAGCAAATGACAAAACTTTCCCATCTTTCTGCTGAACAGCACTGCTTTCATATATATTATTCATAGATATTATTTGTACAAAAATCTCTCTTGCAGCTTTGTCTGAATGGCAAACTTAATCCTAAACCTTTTAACTTCTCCTATGGTTGATTACCAAAAATTGGGGCATTTTGGGGTACAGGGCCTTGTTACAATGCAGGCTTTTTGTTGACCTTGCCAACAATGTAATCTGACAACCATATTAAAGAGACCCTTCTGATAGCTTTTAGACTCTCTGTATTATGTTACCTTCAATTGTTTAACAGCTGGAAGGGATCTTCTTTTTTCCTTCACATTCTCCCAATAATTTTCCTGGGAGAAAGTCTAATTTACTGGAATAATAATAAGAACCTCACCCTTCTGACTGCGTTGCCCCAACCATTCTGGGCAGCTTCTAACATATATAAAAATGTAATAAAACATTGCACATCAAAAAAGCTTCCCTAAACAGGGTTGCCTTCAGATGTCTTCTAAAATTCAGATAGTTCTTTATCTCCTTGACATCTGTTGGGAGGGTGTTCCACGCAGCGGGTGCCACTACCAAGAAGACCCTCTGCCTGGTCCCTGTATGTGTTTGGAAATGTTGTTGTTGTTGTTTAGTCATTTAGTCATGTCCGACTTTTCGTGACCCCATGGACCAGAGCACGCCAGGCACTCCTGTCTTCCACTGCTTCCCGCAATTTGGTCAGACTCGTGTTAGTAGCTTTGAAAACACTATCCCACCATCTCGCCCTCTGTCGTCCCCTTCTCCTTGTGCCCTCCATCTTTCCCAACATCAGGGTCTTTTCCAGGGAGTCTTCTCCTCTAGTGAGGTGGCCATAGTCTTGGAGCCTCAGCTTCATGATCTCTCCTTCCAGTGAGCACTCAGGGCTGATTTCCTTCAGAATAGATAGGTTTGATCTTCTTGCAGTCCATGGGACTCTCAAGAGTCTCCTCCAGCACCAGAATTCAAAAGCATCAATTATTTGGCGATCAGCCTTCTTTATGGTCCAGCTCTCACTTCCATACATTACTACTGGGAAAAGCTTTGAAATGTACTGGGAGCCAATGTAGGTCTTTCAGAACTGGTGTTATATGGTTCCAGCAACTGCTCCCAGTCACCAGTCTGGCAGCCACATTCTGGATTAACTGTAGTTTCCGAGCCACCATTTTAAATAAACACTCTAAAATGCTCAGATATGTAGTTTGAGTTCCACCACACCTGATATATGCTTATAAATTTCAAACTGAGCTTTGAAAGAGCAAGCAAAAAAGGGATGCTTGCTGTACTATCAGCAGCCACAGATTTCAGCTCTTTCCATAAATAGGAATGGCTTCAGCTTTTAGCTTACATCAAGCATTAATTCTGTTCCTTTTGTAGCTTTTCTGGATTTCCAGGCTGAAATATACTCAGAGTTGAGTGTGTATTTCATGCTCTTTATTCAGCTCATAGTAGTGAGGAATGAAAGCTCCCCCTAAATATCTACTTTATGTACATTATTTACACAATGGGCCTCATGTGATTGGCTAATTCCGGAATTCTCCTGTTGGCCAATCAGGTTGCAGATTCACTTCCACCTGGAGCTGGATTGGGTGGCTCCTGCAGACCAATCAGACTGCTGCATTGTTCTAGGACCAATCAGACTGCTGCATTTGGATCCTATTGTTCTAGGACCAATCAAACTGCTGCATTTGGATCCTATTGTTCTAGGACCAATCAGACTGCTGTATTTGAATCCTATTGTTCTAGGACCAATCAGACTGCTGCATTTGGATCCTATTGTTCTAGGACCAATCAGACTGCTGCATTTGGATCCTATTCAACTCAGTACATAACACAGGCATAAGGAGGTTTCTTGGTTAAATACAGCTAAGCTGAACTGGTGGTAACCAAGCCTTTTCTAAATTGCTGGATCTGCCTTCCAGCTGTTGTAGCCCCTGCCAAACCAAATGGGAAATTCATCCTGAAATGTTTCGAGAGCTGCAGTTTGAAATGTGTCCCAGCAGTGCCAGAACTGGAGCTTTCCAGGGCTGCTGTCACTCCATAGCAGCGAGGCCAGATGCTTGGCTGGGAAGATCATGAAAACTAGATGCAGCAAAGAAGACAGAAAAAGAGGAAAAGGAAGAAGCATCCAAAAACACCACAGCTTTTTTTTAAAAAAAAAATGCTTGCGGTTGATTTATCAGTTACGAGGGGGAAGAAAAAGAGAACCAAGGCAGAGCTTCTTTACAGACTGGGAGTCATTCCCATTGAACACAGTGGTCCTTGCTTTCGAGTAAATACGCATAGGATTGTAAGGTCAAGAAACTGAGAAGAAGAAACCAAGGCAGGGAAAAGATCTATGGCGGGGGAGGGGTGCTCAGTGGGGTTGAGAATGAGTAACAAAATCCATTTTATGGGGCAAGAACATTCATAACTTTGAATCGGTTCAGTATTTTTCAAGCTGAACAAAACGAATGGAAGGAGGCAGGTGTAACATGGTCTTTGCTTTCCCAGAGGTAATTTCCTTTTTTAATAATAATAATAATAATAATAATAATAATAATAATAATAATATTTATTTGGTTTTTCAGATTAAAATTTTACAGTCAGATATCCAACATACAACATAAAGACAAGATTCCAAGGAATCGCTTGGGTGTCATTCCTACCCTTTGTGAGTCCTACTGTTAATCATTTCCTCCTGCGTCTTTTATGACAATCCAAATCTTTTACCTCTCCATTGTGTCCAAAATTCACCATTAAACTACAAGCAATATTTCAATCCTACTCAATTTTAACTCTTTACAATGGTTTTTAAGATAGGTTATAAATCCCCCCCTCCGTTCCTTATTAAAATTTTGGTCTTCCTGATTTCTGATTCTTTTTAGCCATTTCAGCATAATCCATCAAGTTGATCTGCCATTCTTCTCTGGCAGGGAATTTATCTTCTTCCCAAACTTCCAGTTTCCTGTCCTATTATCATTTTGCCCTGCCATTAAGAGGATTCCCTCCTCCGCTGCTAACGCAAGGGAGGGAAGCATCCATTTCAGCTAAAGAGCTCACCGCGCAATTTCCCCCTTAACCTCTCCTTCATAGAGAGAGTGAGAGAGAGAAAAGAAAGCTTTGAAATGGGTATTGTGTGTGCATGCATGTGTGGGGTTTAAGCAGCCCTGGCACAACGCCATAAAATGTTGTTTACGTTTGGGCATCAGACTCCCATCAGATAAGAGCCAGTTTCTTTAAGAATGATTTTTTTTTTAAAGCACTAAATGCACTTGTGAAGATGAATAGACTCCAGGAAGGGTCCTTATTAACTCTGACGATTAATAATATAATACCGAGTTGTTTTGCTGCCAAGGTATTTTCCACTCCAGGGAGGAAGGCAATGCTCATTAAAACAATTCCTCCCACCCGCCGCCCCCGTTAGGGTGACAAGAAAATCATCGTTGCAAAAGCTAAAAACACCCCTCACCATTTAGACACTCAGCACATGATGAAACGGTGAACATTATTTCCAATCCGTAAGGCTGATAGTTATGCAAGGACAGTTTCATCTGGTGTGGTCTTTGAAATGTGGGGGCCTTTGTGCGTCGTGCAAAGAGGGCTGCCCCTTTCCGTAGGGTTTGGGAACAGGGTGCGAGAGGAGACCTTTCTCGACACACAGGCTCACGGAGGACGAGGAAAGAGTTCAGCTTCTTTGAAGTGTGACAGACACAGGGCACATCCGCTCCCTGCATTTCTGAAGCACTATTGTCCGACTTTAATAGACATGGCTTTCTGCAAAGAATTACCGGGAGCTGTGGAGTTCCCTGGGAAGACGGATTGATTACTGAACTACAGTGGAACCTTGGAAGCCGAACGGCTGCAAACTCAAACGTTTTGGCTCCCGAATGATCAAAAACCAGAAGTGATTGTTCCAGTTTTTGAATGGTTTTTGGAAGCTGAATGGCTGGCGTGGCTTCTGCAGCTTCTGATTGGCTGCAGGAGCGTCCTGCAGCCAATCGGAAGCCGTGCCTTGGAAGTCGAATGTTTTGGAAGTCAAACGGACTTCGAAATGGATTCTGTTCGACTTCCAAGGTATGACTGTCCTCTGGGAATAGGGCTCTCCTCACAATTTTCAGCTCTCTTAAAAAACTACAACTCCCAGGATTCTTTGGGGAAAGCCAGGACTGCTTGGAGTGATATGATAAAACTTTTAACATACAGTGTAGATGGTGACTAATAGGCAAACAAGCAGAAAAGCAACTATTATCAATTCCTGAAATACAAACATGGCAAATTTACGCCGGTGGAAACAGCACATTTTAAATATTATTATTAACGTTCCCAGAGTGGGGAAAACCAGTCAACACAGGCAGATAGTCTACATTTTAAGTGCACCTCTTAAATATATGTTTCAAGTGTATTCTCTGAACCAAGAATAATCATTTTAATGCAATTATTACAAGATTCATAGATCTGTCAGAAGAACAATTTACAGAGCCAATTAAAATGTGATGATATTTCAGAGCAGTTTCCAAATACCACAATTTCTGCCAGTGTTAACAGTTTTACGAAAAGTTACAGGTTACAAATATGCAGCGCCGCCCCTCCTTTTCACAGCCAGGTTTGGATGAAGCCAATTTTAGTTTGGATGAAGCAGTCTAGTTTACTAATACAGTGGAACCTCGGTTTTCGAACATAATCCGTTCTGGAAGACTGTTCTCCAATGAAAATAGGGGCACCCTAAGAAAAAGCAGGATATTCCGGGTCAAATCAGAAACCAGGACGGCTTTCGTAAATCCGGGACTGTCCCTGGATAATAGGGAAACTTGGTGGGGTCTGGGAACCATACTCATTTCCTTGACCCACCCCCACATCTCATCGTCCACCCCATTGGCCAACGGCCTCTGCTTCACACCCTCCATGGACCTCAAGGTAATCAAGAGTGATGTGGGCACGTTCCTCATCAGTGATGCCTGGGTAGGAGACAACATCCACCTTTCCACTGGTGGTAGACCCAAAAAGCTCTACCGTCTCCACCAAGGCCCATGACCTGAAGACCTCAGCTGCTGGAGCATCTGGCTTAGCTGGCTTAGTAACAGAGACTATTTGTATTTTAACGAACTAATCAGAGTGGAAGATTATGAGTCATGGGGGCATGGAGAGAGCGTGTAGGGACTTAACAGTGCTCAGCTTGTTTATTAGTTGCTATTCTGCTAATGTTGTTAATGATCTCAAGGAATTTGTATGCCAAGACCTTTCCTAGTTGGCTCCTGAGCATTTCCCAAAAACCTCTTGCTATCTCACATTCCCACCACATGTGCTAAAACAAAACAAAATACAACTCCCAGATATTCCGACATGGTAGTTCCAGATTTGGTACTGATACAGCAGCAGAGAGATGAGCTGTAACAAAATGTACTGCTGGCAGCGACCCAGGCAGGGAGACAGGCTAGATTTAATAGGCAATGAGGTGCACATTCAGTGTGACAGTTACACTTCTGTGGGCAGCAATAGCTGCAAATTACCGTGCAACTCTTCATTACCTTTCTCTTACTGTAGTCGGAGAGGAAATCAAGATGATATTTTCAAGCTCCAGGATTCCACTCCAAAGACATGTTTTCTTCCACAGGCGGTACAGAATTTCTTACAACTGGAGGGTGTTGTGGAAGCTGTTGGACAAATTCTGGAGCCCCCTAAGAAAGGGGACGTTAATACAGCTGCCATTTGTTTTGCAAACGGAATATCACTGGCTGCTGTGCTTGTTGTTGGTGCTTGAGAAATGGCAGCTATATGGTGAAATACAATAACACAGCTGAGCAGCAGTTAACGTTAGCTGTACTTGGGAATGAAATGCTGGTGGGGTCAGGAGGACAAGGCGATGAGATAGTCATTCATTATATTACTTACACATCACTTACACATGGGGAAACCCAGCCAGATTGGGGGGGGGGGTATAAATAATAAATTATCATCATCATCATCATCATCATCACGATGCCACAGAGCTTCAGAAGACGTGACTTTAGGGATTCCTCAGCTGAGAACTGACACTCAAACCACTGCTCATTTCCATGCAATGTTGAACTTATTTGTCTTAAAACTGGTTGCCGTTTGTACGTCACAATTCCATTATTCTACTAGGCAAATATGCTGTTTGATATCAGATGCTAAATTGAAAATTGCACTGTTTGCTTAGGAAAAGTAAGTTTTTAGGCCTCATTGCTTTTATTATTTAGTAACATCTATATGTCCTGTCTTTTGGCAGTTCACAAACATGAGTTAAAGCAATGTGGGTTCAATTGAGCAGCGGGAATGAAATAAGACCTGAAATAAAAGTGACAGGTAGATATGGTCGCAAAGGCAGTTTTGGAAGTGCAGGGCCATGCCTAGTGAAATTTTGGAACTGGGGGACTCAGCAGGACCCCTAAAGAAACTGAACATTCTTCTGAGATAAATGCATGCAAAAAAGGGTGAAAGGTCACTATGGCGTGCAGTGCTCATCTCTGCTTTCAGGCCAAGGGAGCTGGCGTTTGTCCACAGACAGTTTTCTGGGTCATGTGGCCAGCAGAGCAGTGCATGGAAACGCCGTTTACCTTCCCACCACAGCAGTACCTATTTATCTACTTGCACTGGCATGCATTCAAGCTGCTAGGTTGGCAGGAGCTGGGACAGAGCAACGGGAGCTCACCCCTTCGTGGGGATTTGAACCGATGACCTTCCAATCGGCAAGCCCAAGAGGCTCAGTGGTTTAGACCACAGCGCCACCCGCATCCTTTGATAAATGCATGCACTATAGTTCCAACCTAACATTTTCATGCCTCTCTATATGCTGGCAGAACCAAGAACAATTGCTTGAAACACAGTGGGCAGAAATGACCTTGATATGTTTTAAGTCACCAATGGCTTAAAGCCACCACATACTCATAGTCTCAGACTCTGAAACATTGTAGGAAAAAATTCAATGGCTCCGTGGTGCCAATGTTGGAGATTGCCAATCTTCCTGAAGGTGCATCAACCCTTGAGCTGACCCTGCAAAGAGTCCACCCATGTTTTATTGTGCAAATTAGCTGAGAATTCCTAGTTGTGACAATGAATTACATTGCAGGGATAAGAAAGGAGCCTCCTTCCATTATTAGTAGGAATGATTTTAAGCCGCGCACTATTTTTCTAGAAACAGAGGTGCTGGAACTCACCATGAACACCTCCCTTGTTCTCTCAGAATGGCAATGGTGCCCACCTGAGAGATGCTGGAACTGAGAGAAAAACAAGCTGGAAAAAAGCCCTGAGTTTAAGAGATTTGCCAGCTTTTTGTCTTAAGACTTTTCACTAGGGCCTGGACACTCCACACACAGACACAGACAGCTTCATTTTAAATTCTTCTTCTTCTTTGGCAATCACTCGTAGCCGCGTAAGATTGTCTTCCATGAACACAATTTTTAAAATAAGTGACTGTGGAGGCCAATTCAGGATCCACACGTCTTTCCACTGTGGGGACATTTGTTTCCGGGTGGGAGTTGATCACGGTGTGGATTTGCCAAGCGTGCCTTCCTCTTAGCACGTTTCTCCCTCTCGTCCTGAGTTCAAGCGTCTTCAAAGTCCATGACACCTTTGGTAAAGGCTGTTCTCCAATTGGGGCACTCGCAGGCCAGTGTTTCCCAGTTGTCAGTGTTTATACTACATTTTTAAAGATTTGCCTTGAGAGAGTCTTTAAAACTCTTTTGTTGACCACCAACATTACGCTTTTCATTTTTAAGTTCGGAATAGAGTAGTTGCTTTGAAAAATGATTATGAGGTACCCCCCCCCCCAACATGACCAGTTCAACGAAGTTGATGTTGAAGAATCATTGCTTCAACACTGGTGATATTTGCTTCTTCCAGTACATTGATATTAGTTCACCTGTCTTTCCAAGTGATGCGTAAAAATTTTCAGAGACACCGCTTGTAATGAATATAGGGGTTGCTCGTGCGTAAGTTGCTGCCACGCCTGGCTATGTTGCCTTGTTAAACCTTTCCTGTCTGGACAGCCCTTCACTTTGTGGCTGCCTCAGTCGCTAGCAGAATCCATCAGTGGGCGTTTCTTAAACCTTTTCCAGCATAAAAGCTGTTTGACCCCAAGTCTCCTCCTACTCTCCCTGCGCGGAAGTCTTCTGCACAGGGAGGGTGTGGGTAGTGGAGGACCCGTGCTCTCCCCGCTGGTCTCCGGCGAGGAGTCTTGGAGCCCCCTCGTCGATTCCCCCATCTGCCCCCCTTTATCCCTGGTGTTACGCTGATTTCCTTCCGCAGCTGATGAGCTGCCTCTCTCCCTGCTGGGCCCTTCTCCAGCATCGCTTGAGAGCCTTGCCTCCGCCTCTGGCTCCGATGTCAGTTCCCTGACACCGCTGATGGAATCTTTTGAGGAATTGGAGATGGTGTTTATAAGTGGTCCATGTTTGACAAGTGTACAGTAAAGTTAGCAGTACAATAGCTTTGTAAACAAGCATTTTGATTTCCCTGTGAATGTCCTGGTCCTCAGACACTCTACACTTCAGTCGGGAGAAAGCTGCACTCGCAGAGCTCAGGCGATGCTGGATTTCGGCATCAATGTCGGCCCTTGTGGAAATTACTTCGCAGTTGGAACTCTTTTCACTAACATGTCAAAACTTACCAGCTGGAATATAAACCTTACAATAATTTGTTAATGTCCTTAGTCATCTGGAACAGAGAACCTTAAAAAACAAAAAACCCAAGTGCCAGACAAAGACAGATAAAGCTATAAATTTGCTCAGCTTGGACAAGGGAAAACAAACAGAGCCTTTTACCCAGTGAAGGTCATGTTAACTAAGTGCAACTGTGTAGCTCAAAACATCATTTCTCTCCAAATGTTGGCCCATTTGAGATCTCTCTCTTTTTGTTGAATTCTTCCAAAGCAAATACATTTTAAAAAGAAATACACACACAACAAAGTGTGGTGAGATAAGACATAATATATTGCTTCTGACAGTCTTGCTGTTAGCACACCAAAACACGTTATGAAAACTTGGTAGAACTGGAGAACGGAATATGTATTCAAATGGGATTCACATGGGATTTATATGAAGACATTAAGTAAATATCACTACTAGAGCCGCTCGGATTTAGATGACAGCGATATGCTTTGTCTCCATAGTTGGAGGCCACAATGCTTCTGAATAGCAGTCACTGGAAACACAGCAGGGGAGAGTGCTCTGTGTTCAAATCCTGCATGTGGGAATCCCTCAAGCATCTGATTGGCCACTGTGAGAACAGGATGGAACCTTTGCTTGATCCAGCATGCACTTCTGATTTATCTGTAAAGGTAAAGGGACCCCTGACCATTAGGTCCAGTTGCGGACAACTCTAGGGTTGCGGTGCTCATCTCGCTTTATTGACCAAGGGAGCCGTACGTCATGTGGCCAGCATGACTAAGCCGCTTCTGGCGAACCAGAGCAGTGCACGGAAACGCCGTTTACCTTCCCGCCGGAGCGGTACCTATTTATCTACTTGCACTTTGACGTGCTTTCAAACTGCTAGGTTGGCAGGAGCAGGGACTGAGCAACGGGAGCTCACCCCATCGCGGGGATTCAAACCGCCGGCCTTCTCATCGGCAAGCCCTAGGCTCTGTGGTTTAACCCACAGCACCACCTGCATCCCTTTATTTATCTGTATATTACCCTTTAATAAAATTGCTCCTCTTCTCCCTCTGACCATCCAAGGTTGTCCCACAAACTCTTCCCGGGCTCTGAGTCTTCTTCCCTTGGAGGCTCCCCTGCTGGTTCTACGTCCAACAAGTCCATGACATCTGATTTGCTTAAGGACCTCTCTGCAGTTCACCCTGTAATCTGAACAGTGCATGAGTCAGGATCAGAAACAAAGTGTGGACCAGAGTTGGGCTATCTTCCCATACGCAGAAGATACAAGAGGAGTATATTCATCAGGCAAGGATGATAGAGCAATGGGGAAAGTTGAGGGCTCCTTTGGGTGTTGTCTAGATCGCAGGCCCTGCCTCCCTGCCTCCTCAAATACAAGCAAAAGATTATACACATGGAAGAAGCACCAAATATAATATTGAAGAAACACCAGTTTAGGCAAGCATTCATCTTAGCATGGGAAGGGACCATGAGGGTCATCTAGTTCAACAGCCTGCAATGCAGGAATCTTTTGCCCAACGTGGGACTTGAACTCATGACCTTAGATTAAGAGTCTCATGCTCTACCAACGGAGCTATCTTTCGTAAAACCTTTTATTGGCATCACATACAACATCCAAAACAAATCGATGCAGAATTACCACTTCCCTAGTGGCACAAAACATTTGCTAAAAGAAAGGAGTCAGAGCAGTCTATGGTCACATCTCTTGGTCTCCAGGGAGATCAGACGTCTGCAGTGTATTTCGACAACAAAAAAACAAATAGAGATATTTAGCCACTAACTTGGTGAGCTCCTGATCATTCCCCAGTAATAGAAAATGTATGACTCTGGTTTCCATTTTGGGATGCAGAGATGATCTAGAAATTGCTGACGGAGATCAGCATATAGTTTACAATTGAGAACCATATGTGTAAGGGTTTCCACCAGGTGGTCTTCACCTGGGCAAGTTCTTTCTCCATCCACCCTGCCTGAGAACCTTCCCCAAAGGAGGTTTGATGGATTTGAATTAAACCTGGCCAGAGAAAATGCCCTTCTTTCTTGAGAGTTAAGCAGAAATTCAAGGTAATTGTGTTAGTTTCATGTGCCCAAGGAAGTTGAAAATAAAGAGGGGAACATGTTTTCTCTGCTGCTACTGTTAGTTCTTGGCATTCAATATCCCACAACCTAGTTTTAATTATGGCCTTGGCAGATGGTAGGGACATCGATCGCAAAAGTTCCACTGACAGAGCTATCTGAACTTGATCCAGAGGTGCCAGCTTCCTGGGGCCCTGGGTGCCCGAGTACTCACAAAAATCCCCATGAAGGGGCCCGGCACCCACAAATTTCAGGGCTATGACCATGCACACTTCCCTGGGCACCCACAATCGCCTGGCCAAGCTGGCTCTCCTGTCTTGATCCAACTCTTTTAATTGCTTTTATAGCTGTTTAACTGTTGTATTTTTCATAGGATTGTTTTATGGTATATTATAAACATGGGTATGATAATATTTTGGTGGAATTGTTTTCTTGTGGTTTCTTAAAGTTATGTATGGATTTTATAATCAATGTTATGCTAGTATGCTGCCTAGAAGCCATTATGGCAGGTAAGGGGTATATGACGCAATAAACAACAACAATAAATAATTGTTATATGGGGAGAAAAGTGTCTAATTCAGTATTATTTCCTGATAAGGTATTCAGCTAATATTGTAGTCATGGCGGAGTGTTCAAGAGATTGTGACATTATCTGAAACGTGAGCCTTGTGTACTCATTCAGACAATTTCCCTCCTGTCAGATTTCCAAAGCATACAAAGCAAGCTTTAAATGGCCCTAACCTCATATTGCAGAATAAATCAACTGATCTGGAATCTCCTCCTATCATTCTTTCATCGTGGCCTAACTTAATTGCACTCTGCACTCATATATCTTGAAAATCATGATCATGTGTAGGTTGAATGAAAAATCCCCAGAGGAAAACAATTTAGCAGATGTGCAGTTGTATAAAGCCCTTCTCTCTCTGCACCCCCCCCCCATCCAACATACATTCTTGTTTTCTTGGCAATGTGCACACATTCCTAGAGAGCAAATTCTAATTATATACTGCTTTTCACTCCTAGGAATCCAAAGAAATTGGTTACATCAGGGCAAGTGTTCTGACAACAGGTTATTTTGTGTATTTCAAGGTGGGATTTAGAGACCAAAAACTGCCATTTTAAGAGCAGAGTTAACACTATTTCATGTTGGCTCAACATCAATGCCTTAACAAATGTATTCATTAATAATGTTGTTCTATGACCAACATTGCTTGTTTGCAACTTGCCACCAATGTACTCTTACTTGCCTCTGGTCTTTGAAGCTCAAATCCCGATACAGTGGTACCAACAGATAAGAACTTAATTCCTTCCGGAGGTCCGTTCTTAACGTGAAACTGTTCTTAACTTGAGGTACCACTTTAGCTAATGGAGCCTCCTGCTACCGCCACGCCACCGCCGTGTGATTTCTGTTCTCATCCTGAAGCAAAGTTTGTAACCTGAGGTACTATTTCTGGGTTAGCGGACTATAACTGTATAGAGATCAAAATGCCTGGGACTAGCATAGATGCTCTCCTGGGCCAATATTTGGGCATAAAGCATTTGAGGCTTTCTGTATTGCAAAAGGAATCCTCCTGTGAGTTGTTTCTTCTTCTTCTTCTTCTTCTTCTTCTTCTTCTTCTTCTTCTTCCTTTGCTAATCCCTCGTAGCAGCAGAGTAAGATTGTCTTCCATAAACGTGGTCTTAACAGTGAGTCTGTAAGTGACTGTGGAGGCCAATTCTGGATCCACACGTCCTTCCACAGTGGGGACATTGGTTCCTGGGTGGTGTGGATTTGCCAAGCATGCCTTCCTCTTAGCACGTTTCTCCCTTTCCTCCTGAGTTCAAGTGTCTTCAAAGTCCACGATGCCTTTGGTAAAGGCTGCTCTCCAATTGGGGCGCTCGCAGGCAAGTGTTTCCCAATTGTTGGTGTTTATACTACATTTTAAAAAAGATTTGCCTTGAGACAGCCTTTCAACCTCTTTCGTTGACCACCTGTGAGTTTACCCACACAGGGAAACCTTAATAACATCTGAACCGCTGCTCACCAAACCAAGGGAAGGATGCTTATTTGATAATCCTGAATAAAGCACAACAGTAGTTTTCACCAACATTGAACAGTGATCTTTGGAATTGCTCCAATGCCTTGAATAGATTTTAGATCAGGGATGGGGAATCCCTGACCCAGGGGGCAACATACACCTCTCTGTGCCTTTCTATCTGGTTCATTGAATTCTCCTTAGGCTACACCCTCTTTTTCCCAGGCCATTCCCTACGTGGTCCTGACTTGCACCCCAAGGTGTTGTTGCCTAGTAGAACGTGTCCTTAAACTTTGATGATGCCCTTGGCTTGTGTGTGAATGATAGAGAGGGTTGTGTAAGGATACTACCCTCCTGTACAAAAATAACATTTATATTCCTTGTTCTGACCACTGGGAATGCAACTTGGGGGCTAAAAAAAGCACCACCACCCCCTTTGGGGTTCATACAGTGTTTCTCAAAAAAATTTATCTGGGCCACACTTTCAGAATAAAAATTTGCTTGCGCCACACCAATTACAGTCATACCTCGGGTTGAAAGTGCTTCAGGATGAGCGCATTCGAGTTGCGCTCCGTGGCAACCCAGAAGTAATGGAGCACGTTACTTCCGGGTTTCACCGCTTGCGCATGCGCAGATGCTCAAAATGATGTCACGTGCATGCGCAGAAGTGACCAAAAGCGACGCGCGCGTGCATCGCTAGTTATGTTTGCTTTTAGATGCGAACGGGGCTCTGGAACAGATCCCGTTTGC
This sequence comes from Podarcis liolepis, assembly GCF_965112155.1. Taxonomy (NCBI): domain Eukaryota; kingdom Metazoa; phylum Chordata; class Lepidosauria; order Squamata; family Lacertidae; genus Podarcis; species Podarcis liolepis. The sequence goes on along the minus strand of NC_139571.1, from coordinate 14,877,290 downwards.
ATCTAGAGTTACCACTGTACTGATAAGAAGTATTTTGGAAAACCAAAAGAAACAATTCCTAGCACTTTCTGATTTTGAAAAGATATCTATCCATATTCTGCAAAAAGAAGAAGTTGTTTTGATACTGTAATATACTACACTACATGGAGATGTTTAAATGTTTCTTTGCTTGTCCTTGACTCTTCTTGCCACCCTTGCTTTCCTCTCCTTCTGCTAGCCCTTGGAGAACTCCTGGTTAATACATTGGTTTTCTTGGGCATCATGGAGTCTACTTCTGAATGGTTTGGAAGGGGAAGAATCCTCTCTTTGCATGAGCCACAAGTACAAGCTTCAAGCTACACGCCATGGGGCTGGAAGGACAGCATGTTTGTGACAAGCTTCATACTTCTCCTTACGCTCATTGCTCAAAACTGATCCAACCAAACAGGATATGAAAGAAATGACTGACTGACTGACTGACTGACTGAATTAATTAATTAATTAATTAAGTACAGGCTCACTTAAGCCAGTGGCCCAAAACTAAACACCCCCAAACATAACACCATTACTTTTGAGGCATGTCAACTCTGATGCAAGTAGTCCTAACCACGTGGTTCCACCCAAATCTGTAAACTAGAAGGTGGAGGTTTGTTTGTTTTTACTAACATGGACACGACAGCAAGTTGCAAAGATGCTTAAATGTAGCATGGGTTCCAATGTTCACCTCTATCAAGCGCACCATGCTTTGCTGCCAGCAAAAAGAATCCAAGCCATCAGGGCTTGGTGATGTTATCATTCGCCTAGCGGATGCGATTGTTCCTTTCATTCTGTGGGTTGTGGGCTTTCAGAATTTGTTGTTTCCGCCTCCTTTTGTCTACTGCTTGCAATCGGAATGATGGCTGTTAGGGAGCCAAGAGTGCCTTTTCCCCTGTCATTTTTCAGACAGAGGAGGCTAAGTGAGCCACAGAGAGGGGCAAACGCTCCCCATTTATCTAACGGTATGTTAACCTCAAAGCATAACTGCGGCCACTTAAATCCTAAACCTGTTAAACCACTCACTGAAAGATAAACACCCAAAGCAGGGGATTGTCATGAGCTCCAGAGGAGAGGCAGCTGTTTTGGGGATGGGAGCTGGATTTCGAAAAAGATAGTGGGTTGAATTGCTGTCTCCTTGTGAGCATTTTAGGAGGTACTTATGAGAATAATCCTTCTGCCAGTGTATAAGGAAGGGGCTCAAAGAGTTCTCCTTCTCTCTCTTACGCTCTTTCCTCCAAACCCACCTTTTTGGTGCAGTCCTCACTACTTCCCTCTCAACTGCTGCTGTTGCCCACATTTATCCACAGCCTCTCTCAGCCCTCTCCCTTTCCTGTGTGAAGCTTTGGCTTGCCAATATTTTATTTATTTTTATTTAGGCCATTTCCAAGGGGGCTTCGTGTTTCAAAGGCAATCTCCGAGGGCCTTACAACACCCCCAAAATATCGCTGCCGTTATTTATTAATTAGTATGCACTGAGCCTAGGACTTGCCAATCGGAAGGTCGGCGGTTCGAATCCCCGCGACGGGGTGAGCTCCCGTTGCTCAGTCCTTGCTCCTGCCAACCTAGCAGTTCGAAAGCAAGTCAAAGTGAAAGTAGATAAGTAGGAACCACTCCAGTGGGAAGGTAAACAGCGTTTCCGTGCGGTGTTCTGGTTCACCAGAAGTGGCTTAGTCAAGCTGGCCACATGACCCGGCAGCTGTACGCTGGCTCCCTCGGCCAATAAAGCAAGATGAGCGCCGCAACCCCATAGTCGGTCATAACTGGACCTAATGATCAGGGGTCCCTTTACCTTTACCTTAGATTTTAAACTATTATAACTGCATATCCTCATAACAATATAAACTTAAAAGTATGCACTAAGGATGGAGCGTGCCAAGCAATCTACATATTGATTTCTTTCTCGGAGTATTAAAATATAAACACTGCCAAGTTCAGGATGACTTATAAAAGTGATCAGATGCGGTTTTTGATCGCTTACCAGGGTGGCATTTTCAATGCAGTTGGGGGGGGGGATATATTTCAGTAGAGTGGGGGGGGGATTAACTGTACAGTTTATAGATTTTCCATTGGCTGTATTCCAAATCGAACTGCAAAAAACCCAACTCTGCTTTAAGAACATTTGCTTTTATAAGCTCTATTGGGGGTGCAGGAATGGGGGCGGGTGCAGCCTTTTGGAACGGGGTCTCAAATTTAGACACTTGTTAATTTTTTGGCAGTTGGTAAGATTGACAGCTTGTTTTTTAGGCATGTAGGACCAAAATGTGGCACACTCTCGCAGCTTAGAAATGCAGATTTATCTCTCAGAAGACATAGTGGTGGTCTCAAGGAAAAAAGGCACATGAGATCTGAAATAGAGGTTAGGTATCTTTACCTTGGGACGCGGGTGGCGCTGTGGGTTAAATCACAGAGCCTAGGACTTGCCGATCAGAAGGTCAGTGGTTTGAATCCCTGTGGCGGAGTGAGTTCCCATTGCTCAGTCCCTGCTCCTGCCAACCTAGCAGTTCGAAAGCACATCAAAGTTGTTGTTGTTTAGTCGTTTAGTCATGTCCGACTCTTTGTGACCCCATGGACCAGAGCACGCCAGGCACTTCTGTCTTCCACTGCCTCCCGCAGTTTGGTCAGACTCATGTTTGTAGCTTCGAGAACACTGTCCAACCATCTCGTCCTCTGTCGTCCCCTTCTCCTTGTGCCCTCCATCTTTCCCAACATCAAGGTCTTTTCCAGGGAGTCTTCTCTTCTCATGAGGTGGCCAAAGTATTGGAGCCTCAGCTTCACGATCTGTCCTTCCAGTGAGCACTCAGGGCCCCTTCATGGATCACTGCCTTGCCGTGGCGAAGGGGCTTGAATAACTCAGAGAAGCTATGAGCTATGCCGTGCAGGGCCACCCAAGATGGACAGGTCGTAGTAGAGAGTTTTGACCAAATGTGATCCACCTGGAGCAGGAACCGGCAAGCCACTCCAGTATCCCTGCCAAGAAAACTCCATGGACAAAGACAAAAGGCACATCAAAGTGCAAGTAGATAAATAGGGAAGGTAAATGGCGTTTCCGTGTGCTGCTCTGGTTCGCCAGAAGCGGCTTAGTCATGCTGGCCACATGACCCAGAAGCTGTACACCGGCTCCCTTGGCCAATAAAGCGAGATGAGCGCTGCAACCCCAGAGTCGGCCACGACTGGACCTAATGGTCTGGGGTCCCTTTACCTTACCTTTACCTTTACCTACCACCACCCGCTGTCTGCCAGAAAAAGTGCACCTGTTTCTTATTATTCTGAATAGGTAGGTATATTGCTTGCTGTTGTTGCTACTACAGTTCTTGTGGGTATTTGTGCTTGCATGTTCTTTTATGGCCAGTAGTATGCAGGGCTTTTTTTCAGTCAGAACTCGCAGGAACTCAATTCCAGCATCTCTCGGGTGGGTGCCATTGCCAGTATAAGAAAACAAAGTGGGGCATTCAGGGTGAGTTCCAGCTCCTCTTTTTCTAGCAAAGCAGCAGCACTGGTATTTTGTATTTTTATTTTTTTTCCAAATGATATTTATTAAAAGTTTAACAATTGCAGAAAAAAAGAAAGAAAACAACACAAAATTTAACAAGACATACATTACAATACATAAAAAGGAAACCATAAAAAACAATATAACAAAAAAGAACAATAACACTAAACATCCAATATTCCATATCTTTATCTTTCATTTACTTGTTTCATCGACCTCCTCACACCTCCCTTTTTGTATTCTAGTTCAATTAATTGTTTCAGCAAATTCTTTCCATCTTTCTCAATTTTTGTTCTATAATTTATCTTAACAGTCTAACCTATTTATTAACTCAGCAAATCCTTTCCATCTTTAACTGTATTCTGTCATTAAATTACCTTAATTTATTTTAACCTTATCTTACCATAAAAAGCCTTAAAACTTAATACTTATTTATACATAAGTCCTTATATCATTTCTACTAAAGCCCAGTAGTTTCATTCCAACATTTTTCCTAGCACTCATTAATTTTACACTAATTCTCAAAATGAATTTTTAAAAACTTTCTTCCAATCTTCATCCAATGTCTCTTCTTCCTGGTCTCGGGTTATGTCAGTCCTTTCTATCCATTCCATCTAGTCCATCAACCTGGTGATCTTCTGTCCGAGGCTCTTAAGTCTTTTCCATGTCCCTTCTGCAGATCTTCTTCTTGTTTATACCTGCACTTTACTTTGTCTTTTGCTGATCTTATTCTTAATTTCCTTCCTTTCTCATTAAGGAGTAGGTCTCGGGGAGACTCCAACCCAACCATGTCTCCACCCCCCCTCGGCAGGTCAGCCCATTCTCCACAGTCAGCACTGTAATCCAAAAAGTATTTGTAGGCATGTTTCAAAGTCCCTCCATAGTTAAGAACCCCCACAACTCCAGACTCCCCCTGGCCCAAAACCAAATCCCAAAAGCCGAGACATCCCTGCATAGGGGGGTCCATCCAACTTCCCATCTCCAAACCAAACAGTACTCCATCTCTCCAAATCTGACTTTCTCCAGATTCAGTCGTCAAAGACAGCAGCTTATGTTCCGACAAGGCCTCGGGTCTCTCCATTTGTGTTACTTGAGATTCAACAACAACCTCCTCCATTATCTTCTGCATTTGCCCTGTCAAAGCAGATTCCTGGGTTGGTTCCTGAGTGGTTTCTATATGAGTATTCACTGTTTGTCCAAAATTACTGACTGCAACAGTCATCAAATCCATCTTCTCATGCAGCTGCTCCAACAAAGCACTTGTCTTGCAAAAAGCAAGCACCAAAACTTCTTCTAAGCACATTCTTATCCAAGGTCAAAGTCTGGTCTCACGATCCTTAATCTCCACAGCTGTGGAATTCCCCAGATCGACTCCAGCAACAGTTTAACAAGCTCCCTCTGGAGGAGACAATTTCTATTTGTATCCATCTTTTGAAAGCAGGTCCAGCAAGAAAAAAAAAATACTTTCGTTTTTCAAATATTTTGTTTCTTTTAAATGCAAAAGGCAACATTGGAATCAACATGTTTCTCTTTTTTAACTATCTGTCAAAAGACGTTTCATTCACAGTCGATGAACTTCCCCAAAACGTCTGTCTCTGACACCCTGTTCCCAGCTTCGAGACGGTGGAAATTTATCTTTCTTTACTCTCTCCTGCAGGTTTAAACAATCTAAGATTCCCCCCCCCCTTTTCCTGCTTCCAAGAGGGGTTTTGGTAATTTTAAATGAAGGAAATTTAGTCCTTTATATACGACTTTCCAGACTTTAGCTTGCAAAATTTTTGCTTCAGTCTATTTACAAAAGCGGAAGGCGGACTTCCTGTTTAGAACCTTCCTGCTTCGGTGCCAAATTAAAATGTTTCGTAGTCCAATTTTCCGTTCTACTCACGGGTAGTTGTTTAGAGTCCAATTGTCCACAGGAAAAAGTCAGCGCTCTCCAGCAACGGCTGTGCGGCTTCACTCCGTAAAAGTAGCAGTCGATTCAAAACACCGCGCCACTCACCCCACTTCGCTTCGGATTCCCTAAAAAGGGTTTCCCCGCAAGTAGGAGAGGTGCTCTTGGTGTCAGCCGAATCCCACGTTCCCAGGCTTCCTCTGCCTGGGATTTTTGAAGGGTCTCCGCCTTCGCCGCGGCGGCAAGACCCGATTTTCACGGAGCGGGTTCCTCTCGGTCAGAGGAACTCCGCCATTGCCGATGGCGCTAACCCGGAAGTTGGTATTTTGTATTTGATTTGTGCACACCACTAAAGTATTTTCTGAATGCAGAGCAGATTATCAATCCTGAAAGAAATAAAATAAAAATGCTATTAGTTGTTGTTGTTGCTGTTGTTCAACAATAATAAAGTAATATCAAAAATATTGTTCATAAATAATAATGCTTATTTCAAAAAGAAACACTCCAAGAACAAGTAACTGAAGCAAGTTAGAATTCCCATTCCAACTGTAAATTTGCCACCTCGTGTTTAGAAAGTGAGACAGAACCAAGCAGCCCATCAGATTCAAATTCTTGAGGTAAACAAGAAGTTTTTGCAAGCTGTTTCCAAAAGGTATCCATCCTGGGACCAAGAGGGGAAATAACTGGTCACCCACCCCAAAATAAACCTTGAAAACATTCAGTCACAAACTCAAACGCCCTTCAAGTTGAACTTCAAAAATAATAATAATAAAAATCCCCCCTCCCCTTTAAGGTTGGTTTATGGCGATACTTCCCAAAAGCCAATGTTAGATCTAATTTTACCATGAAATCCATTTGACATTATGATTCTTATGGATGGTTTGAGCTATCCATTTTGAGAGGTTTCATCAAAAGGGGAGCTTTTAAGGGGCTTTGCGCTGAGCCTGGCAGGATACTTCCTTTGGAAATCGAACAATGAGCCCGACGAGGCTCCCCAAGAGTTTGAATGGGGCAGAGTTTCCTTAGCACCCAAGGCTAAAGCCTCTTTTATCTCCCCATGTAAAGCCCCCACAGCATTCAAGCCTGAGACACAAGCAGCTCGTCCTTCACTCAGGGCAGGAAAAGGAGAAAGAGCTGAGGGTCTATAAAAATAGTATCTAAAAAGGACAATCTCGCTCTGGTGGCGGCTACGAGGATCTGGAAAGGGTGAAGGTCAGGAGAGGGGCCGTTTAGAATTCGAGATGGCTACAATAGGAGAACTATAAAACTATCTGGGAGGAATTACAGCTTAATTACAGGCCCCGCTGGGCAGAAAGGGTGCAGGTTAATTCATTTCAAAGCCGCATGATTTCTCGGGCAGTCGTGACAGACAGCTTGCAGCAGCTGCGTCAAGCCATGCAATTGCATCACCAGCACAAGGCTTGGCGAGGGGAGAATGAAATTAACTTGTATGTCACCAGTTACTCACACAAGCCAGAATTCTGGTCTTGGGCGGTACCAAGATACTTTCCGCCATGACTTAAGCAAAAACACACAGCACAAAGAGCACAGCGCTGGTGCTGAACATTTCACCCACCCCATTGTATTTCCTACTAATCTAATGTCCACTTGACCGGACGTGGGTGGCGCTGTGGTCTAAACCACTGAGCCTCTTGGGCTTGCTGATCGGAAGGTCAACGGTTCAAATCCCCATGACAGGGTGAGCTCCTGTTGCTCTGTCCCAGCTCCTGCCAATCTAGCAGTTGGAAAGCACACCAATGAAAGTAGATAAACAGGTACCACTGCAGCGGAAAGGTAAGTAGCATTTCTGTGTGCTCTGGCTTCCATCACAGTGTTCTGTAGTGCCGGAAGTGGTTTAGTCCTGCCGGCCACATGACCCGGAAAGCTGTGGACATATACTGGCTCCTTTGGCCTGAAAGCGAGATGAGCACCACAATCCCACAGTTGCCTTTGACTGGACTTAGCTGTCCAGGGGTCCTTTACCTTCACCTTTTAATAATAAACAACAACAACAACTCCTCCTCCTCCTCCTCCTTCTTCTTCTTCTTCACATTTTTCACATTTGTATCGACATCACTGAGACTGTGTTGAGTTTTTATTGTCGTTTTGTTGTTATTTTTAGGGGGGAAATACAATTGTAGTTGTGTGAAGGTGAATGCTGAAATATTACATTGATGTTCCCCTGGAGCCTCCGTTGCAAAGTCTGGGGAGCTTCTGCTTGGCTTAGGGAAAGAGGCGCAATATCTGACAGGGCCAAGAGCCATTCCATTACCTTCCCAAAGGTCTCATGGCTTTGGGAAGGAAGCAGGAAAGCTCCAGCCTGGCACCTCCTTCGCAAAGCGCAGGAGGAAAAGTCGTGGTGGTGGTGGGTTATTGGGTTGTTGTTGTTATTTTGATTGTGTATGTTGGTTTTATATTCTGATTTTATTCTCTGAACCGCCCTGAGACCTGTGGGTATAGGGTGGTATATAAATATAACAACAACAACAACTTATTACTTATACCCTGCCCATCTGGCTGGGCTTCCCCAGCCACTCTGGGCGGCTTTCAACAAAATATTAAAATACAGTAATGCATCAAACATTAAAAGCTTCCCTAAGCAGGGCTGCCTTCAGATGTCTTCTAAAAGTCTGGTAGTAGTTGTTCTCTTTGACATCTGGTGGGAGGGCGTTCCACAGGGCGGGTGCCACCACTGAGAAGGCCCTGTGCCTGGTTCCCTATAACTTGGCTTCTCGCAGTGAGGGAACTGCCAGAAGGCCCTCAGGGCTGGACCTCAGTGTCTGGGTAGAACGATGGGGGTGGAGATGCTCCTTCAGGTCTACTGGGCCGAGGCCGTTTAGGGCTTTCAAGGTCAGCACCAACACTTTGAATTGTGCTTGGAAACGTACTGGGAGCCAATGTAGGTCTTTCAAGACCGGTGTTATGTGGTCTTGGCGGCCGCTCCCAGTCACTAGTCTAGCTGCTGCATTCTGGATTAGTTGTAATTTCTGGCAACAACAACAACAACAACAACAACAACAACAACAACAACACAGCTTCTGGCCAACTTAGGGAGGGAGAGAGGTGTGATGCTCATGTGTTCAACATCACCCTCGCAAGCTGGTGCCTCTGGCCCTAACTGTTCCCCTACATAAAAAATAAAATCACTGCAGACCACTGCTAGAGCTGCTTTTGCAGACCTGGTGCTATTTTGGCTTGCAACTCCCACCAGCACCTGCCAACAGGGGGTGATTTGTAGTCCAAAACATCTAGAGGGCACGAGGTTGGGGAAAGCTGGTCTAGAAGACATTTTGCTGGTCTAGAGAGGTGGCCAGGAGGTGCACATGGCCATGGCACTGGTCCATGAGGTCAGTTGCCCAAGATTTTACAGAGGAGGATGACAACTAAGTAAGCCTCTCCCGTAGCAGAGCTCAGCAGCGGAGAATCTGCTTTGTGTGGAGAAGGCCTTCCGTTCATCCTTCAGCATCTCCAGGTAGGACTGGGGAAAACTCCCTGCGAAAAACACTGGGCAGCCACTGTCAGTTAGTGTAGGCAACTGTCAGGGACTGGTTGGACGCAGAGGAATGGGGAGAGGAACCAGCTGGGGAACCACCAAGGGAAGAAGGCTCTGAGCCCTGGGATTGGTGGTGGGATGACCATGAGTGGTCAGAGGGAGAAGTGTCGGAGGAAAGGAGTCCATAATAAGAGGCAGAAACTGAAGCAGGGAAGATAGGAAGCAGTGATGAGACCGTCTGGTGGAGAGGCACAGATGCCTCCCCCTCCTGCTGCAATGAGCTCCCTTCCCAACTTTGTCTCCCAGAACCAAAAGAGGGCTGAAACGGGTAGAGCAGTGACAGGCTTCATGCAGGCGCAGTCTCTGGTTGCTTGGAAAAAGCCTTGGAAGGGAGTGGACTAAGGACTCAGCTACATTAGTCAAAAGGCAATGTTTTGAAGGTGTTATAAACATGCAACACCAGATGGCGCTGGAGAGCAAAAAGTTCTATGCAATTTTTACATAGTGGGTTTTTTTTTGTTATAATGATTTAATTTCTTACTTATGTATAGCGTTGTTGTTTTTTCCAGTGTGTAGATTCACCCTTAGACAGCTGTGAGGACTTTCAGTCTTGGCAAGTGGTTCATGGGGTAAGACCTACTAGGGATGAGCTGCTGTGCTCATCAGGCCTGACCCTCAGTCAAGTCTGTGAAGATTGTGTTTTTGCCAATAAAGAGTTAAATCCCACTTTGAACAGTGGGATTTACTGCCATCTCGCTCTCTGTGAGCAATACAGTCATCTGACTCTGTGTGAAACAGCTTTTTATCAAGGAAGATCTGTCATGTAGAAATATGCTTGTTTTCTCCAGCTCCAGAGGCTGGGACTTGAACCAATGGTGTCTAATAATAATAATAATAATAATAATAATAATAATAGTAATAATAATAATAATATATTTATACCCCGCCCATTCCAACTAAACAGATTTGCTGGGGCGATATAAAAAATTTTAGATTCTTATCAGAATTACCAGCATAAGAGAAATGTGTTCTTTTCACTCATTGGGTGTTTGACTGTTATCCACAATGCCATTGCTTGTTGCTGTCATTGTTACCATTCCAGAAAGCAAGATGAAAGATGAAAAGGAAGTGTTTTGGGAATTGGGTAAGCTGACATGCAATGGAGGAAGGAGGGAGATGTGCTAGCTCTGCTCCCAGCCTGCCTGCTCTGCAAGTTGGAGGGCGATTGTCTGAAGGGGTCTGGTCTGCTTCTACTCATGTAGGCTCCCTCTCGATGCAGAAGACTGATATTTCCAAGGTTGTTTAATGTGCAGGGAGACAAAACAACTGGAAGAAGATTCTGCAGTCTCCCTCCCTCCTCTTTTACCAGGCAGGCTCAATCCAGATTTGTTTGGAGCTTCTGAGGGGGGAAAAGTTCAGTCTAAGCACCACACACACTCCTGCAGAAGGAAGAGAAGCAAAGGAGTTCTACGTGGGGCTACCTTTGAAGGTGACCCAGAAACTGCAACTAATCCAGAATGTGGCAGCTAGACTGGTGACTGGGAGTGGCCACTGAGACCATATAGCACCGGTCCTGAAAGACCTACATTGGCTCCCATAATGTTTCCAAGCACGATTCACATTGTTGGTGCTGACCTTGAAAACCCTAGTTACAGATAGGTAGCCGTGTTGGTCTGTCATAGTCAAAATAAAAAAATTCCTTCCAGTGGCACCTTAAAGACCAACTAAGTTAGTTCTTGGTATGAGCTTTCATGTGCATGCACACTTCTTCAGATACCCTAAACAGCCTCGTCCCTATACCTGAAGGAGCATCTCCACCCCCATCGTTCAGCCTGGACGCTGAGGTCCAGCTCCGAGGGCCTTCTGGCGGTTCCCTCCCTGCAAGAAGTGAAGTTACAGGGAACCAGGCAGAGGGCCTTCTCGGTGGTGGTGCCTGCCTTGTGGAACACCCTCCCATCAGATGTCAAGGAAATAAACAACTATCTGGCTTTTAGAAGTTATCTGAAGGCAGCCCTGTTTAGGGAAGTTTTTAATGTTTGAAGTTTTATTCTGTTTTTAATATTCTGTCGGGAGCCACCCAGAGTGGTTGGGAAACCCAGCCAGATGGGTGGGATAGAAATAATAAGTTGTTGTTGTTGTTGTTGTTGTTGTTGTTGTTGTTGTTATTATTATAAAGGAAAACTGCACATGGTCAAAGCCTTGCAGAGGCACTTTAGAGACAGAGCAACATGTGAGCAAAAGGCCACCTTCTTCAGGAGACAGACCAATGTGGCAATGTTTAAAATCAGCATATGTTAGCTCTCTCACTAGTGTCTAAACATAAGTACAGACAAGGTAGACAGGTACAAGATTTCATATGAACACCCTCAACATTGAGGGGAGAAATGGTACCCAAAATGTGTCTATAGTTTGCCTTTCCAAAATACATTTTTTTTGCCTCTTTCTCCCTCCCCAAAGCCATCATCATCATCATCATCTTTGCTGCCCATCTGACTGGGTTCCCTCGGCCACTCTGGGCAGTTTCCCACAAATTAAAACACAGTTAAGACATCAAAAATCAAAAACTTCCCCATACAGGACCTGTCTTCAGATGTCTTCTAAAAGTCAGATAAAAGGCAAAGGGACCCCTGACCATTAGGTCCAGTCATGACCGACTCTGGGGTTGCGGCGCTCATCTTGCTTTATTGGCCGAGGGAGCTGGCGTACAGCTTCCAGGTCATGTGGCCAGCATGACTAAGCTGCTTCTGGTGAACCAAAGCAATGCACAGAAACGCCATTTACTTTCCCCGCCAGAGTGGTACCTATTTATCTACTTGCACTTTGACGTGCTTTCGAACTGGTAGGTTGGCAGGAGCAAGGACCGAGCAATGGGAGCTCACCCCGTCGCGGGGATTCGAACCACTGACCTTCTGATCGGCAAGTCCTAGGCTCTGTGGTTTAACCCACAGCGCCACCCGTGTCCAAAGTCAGATAGTTTTATCTAAATAAATCACCCATAGTTGTGAACTTTGTGTGCAGAAAGAGAGAGAAAGTGGCAAAGGAGATTTAAGGCTAGTTGGAGGAATTGGGTGGCTTGCATTTCAGAGATGGCATGCTCCAGCTGTTTCCCATCTCAGGTATGAACACACAGACAGCGCCAGATGTGGCCTGCTGGAAGGAGAGCCTTGGATCCTGAAGAGGACAGCTGTAGTCGGTGAGGTCATCAGCACCATTTAGGGATGGAAAGAGTTCGCTGGAAAGAATTGTGCCTCTCCTCCCCGCTTTCCCTTGTTTGAAGTCGCTAAGCTTCAGGGTTCAGAATTGTTGCTTTGACGTTATCCTTCTGCAGGCGGGTGGCTGCCTGCCAGTGGCAGCTGCATATGGAATCATTTGCATTGCATGTCGAGTCTCCAGTTTAAAAGAGAAGTTCCTTCCTCCCCTTAGATCATCTGCTTCTTTGGAGTCAGGGCTACTGCTTTGCACAGATTGTATTCTCCCTTTAATCTTTTCCCCGACTTGCTCCAAAAGAGTTTAACAAGCGTCCTAGAGTCAGGTCCAGCCGGCTCATCCCCATCGCTGTGAAAGCCACTCCGTGGGACAAAGGAGGAATTATTCGATATCTTCATGGTGGGACGCATCGCAAGAGGATTTCTGAAGCGGACAGATGCTCTTGCCAAGTCATTCTGTGCGGGTAGCAGGCAGCCAAGCCGCCCGCCACCCGGGACACGGAGCTAACGTGAAATCGGCCATTTTCAGTTCACACCTCATGCAGACAAGAAAACCGTATTTAAGTACGACATCAAACAAGCCAGCGGCTTTCATCTCTCAGAACAATGCGAGCCCCTTTACTTTACACCTGATAAAATGGAGCTGGTTCACCGTTTTTAATGGGTCTGGTGGGGGAGAGGAAGGAGGGAAAAAGGAGTTCCCTGGAGTGAGCTGATAGAAGCTGTTGGCTGTGTATTAATAACACCGAACTCACTTTGGCCACAGATCTCCTGAAACTGGAGATCTCTGGAGGGGGAAAGCAGCAAAAGAGCCAGAATGCATCTTAGCTTGTCTGCAGACCCATTTGCATGGCACTCTTTCCATGTGTGCGATCCGTCAGTGGAAACACATTCAAACATGTTGCAAATATTACGGCTTGCCCTCCCTGCAAACGATCCTCCGGACAGCAGTATTCCAGAGGCTTGGCAGCACTTCATTCAAACCGTGACTCATCTGATGTCCACTCGGAATTCAGAGTGGGCAAGAAAACATGTTGTTCCCTGAAAAGTTTGAGCATGCTCATGTGCCGCACATTAAAAACCGATGACCCTCCTCTTTGCAAGAATCCCGGGGGCTGTCGTTTGTTAAGGGTGCTGGGAATTGTGGCTCTGTGAGGGGTAAACTACAGTTCTCACATTCAAAACTAAATTCTACTGCTAATTCCACATTTTAAGAAATGTAATTCAGCCATAACTATCTCTAAGCATTATACCTAAGAAGCACAGAAACGAGTCTTATAGGAAACATCAAAATACATGGATCGAACATGGATATGTGACATTGTTACCGTATATATCATTTAGAAAACCTCAATTACAAAAAAAGGAATCACCAAAAGCAATCACCAAAATCATTCCCATTACACAGAGCTAAACACACAACCGACACATGCCCAGTCACTCCAATAATTTTTTATCCGGCTAACCTGCAGAAAAACCCTGCTTCTGCTCAGGTGCACCCTTAAATAGTACCTACAGTAAAAGATGGGGGATTGTAAATGCCTGACCTTCATGAAAACTGAAGAGAGTAGGGTAATTTCAGAAGACTTATTGGGCAGTATTTGATTAAATTCTTGCACCAGCACAAGCATCAGAGCAAGAACATCACTTGTTGAAAGGTCAATTCGGTTCATTGCAAAGAATATAATTGTACCCACCTAATATCATGTGCGAGTGGCGCTGTGGTCTAAACCACAGAGCCTAGGCCTTGCTGATCAGAAGGTCGGCGGTTCGAATCCCCGCGATGGGGTGAGCTCCCGTTGCTCGGTCCCAGCTCCTGCCAACCTAGCAGTTTGAAAGCATGAAGTGCAAATAGATAAATAGGTACTGCTGTGGCGGGAAGGTAAATGGCTTTCTGTGCGCTGCTCTGGTTTCGCCAGAAGAAGCTTAGTCATGCTGGGCACATGACCCGGAAAAACTGCCTGTGGACAAACGTCGGCTCCCTCTGCCAGTAAAGCGAGATGAGCACCTCAACCTCAGAGTTGTCTGTCAGTTAAGTCCAGTCACAGACAACTCTGGGGTTCAGGTTGAGCTGAGCAGACCAAATCAAAAGGAGATTCTGACTAAACACCAGGAAAAACTTTCTGTCAGCAAGACTGTTCAACAGTGGAATGGTCTCCCTCGGGAAGTGGTGGACATTCCTTCCTTGGAGAATTGCTTCATAATGCTGTGGAACAGTGCTCATTAGTTCCACAGCATTTTATATTTTCATTTATATACATTCATTTGAAATAAGATAGGTTTATGAAGCAATTCTATATCCTCCCAACACTCTGACGAAGAATTCTACAAAACAGTAGTCAATATACGGAATCACTGTTCAGTGCTGGACATCATATTTGCTGAATACACAAAGCTTCACAGCGTGTCTTTTATCGTACAAAGTTTGGTAAGGTAAAGGTAAAGGGACCCCTGACCATTAGGTCCAGTCGTGGCCGACTCTGGGGTTACGGCGCCCATCTCGCTTTATTGGCCGAGAGAGCTGGTGTACAGCTTCCGGGTCATGAGGCCAGCATGACTAAGCCGCTTCTGGCAAACCAGAGCAGCGCACGGAAACGCCATTTACCTTCCCGCCGGAGCGGTACCTACCGTATTTTTTGCACCATAACACTCACTTTTTTCCTCCTAAAAAGTAAGGGGAAATGTCTGTGCGTGTTATGGAGGGAATGCCTACGGGTGGCATGCCTACGGATTTTCCTCCTCTAAAAACTACGTGCGTGTTATGGTCGGGTGCGTGTTATAGAGCGAAAAATATGGTATTTATCTACTTGCACTTTGATGTGCTTTCAAACTGCTAGGTTGGCAGGAGCAGGGACTGAGCAACGGGAGCTCACCCCGTCGCGGGGATTCGAACCGCCAACCTTCTGATCGGCAAGTCCTAGGCTCTGTGGTTTAACTCACAGCGCCACCCGCGTCCCCACAAAGTTTGGTACCTCACTTCATTTAAAGATTTTCAGAGACTTTGAGACTAAGGATTTCGTTTTGCACTTGTTATGGTTTGAAGGAATTCTATAAAGATTGTCTATTACGTATGTATATGGTCATCGTGTTGCCTAGACATTGCTGCCTGCATTGTCTGGCAGCAGGTCTCCAAGATTTCAGACAGAGGTCTCTTGCAGTCCTACCTAGAAAGGCCAGGAAATTGAACATGGGATCTTCTACTCTGCCCCTAAGCTATGACCCTTTCCCTATTGAGTAAGAGCTCTTCACGTCTCTCAAAGGAGTGCTATGGAATGTGGCTTCTTTGGCATAAGGTTGTATCGCCCCTAAGCCTGGCAAAGTGAAGAAATGTTCTTGCAACCATTAAATCTCTCTTGCACCTTCAATAAACAATTGGAAGAATCTGCAGCTTTTGCTTAGCATTCCTTGCCTGGTAGGGCTAAGCATTCTGCGTGTGTTTTTTCTTTTTTAAACACATACATACACATAAGTCATTTATTTTCTCGTCATGCTAGGAGGGACTTAAACTCCCCCCCCCATGTGTATTTTGCTGAGAAAAGGGTGCAACAGGGCAACACAAATGTTTTCAATATTCAAGCATTTGCACCCGAGTGCAAGAAGTGTTGTGAGGAACAGCCCCGAGGCAACAAATCCTCCTGGAAAATAAATAAAACAAATGTTTTATGTGACTGCGGTCCACTATACACCCACAGGCTACCCAAACTGCACTTTGCAGGCCGTGAAGCAAGTCCTCACCACTTTAAAAATCAACAGTGCACATTTTTGTGGGGTCTGTGAGAAGCAGACAATGGGAGAAAAAAGATGGGGCGATGATGGAGATCTCTTTTCTGCTCTCCTTCTCCCAACAAAGCCCTCTCAACTGTCGTTTAGGGTAAGAGAGGGTTACTACAGCTTAATGCTATAGTTCCCAACTATTCAGCAGTTCTGCAGACTTGTCCAAGCGTGGGAAGGCTGGGGGGAAATGCGCACGAAGTCTCTCCGTAGAAGAGGGGCTGCTCATGTGTGGCCTTGCAGATGCAGCTGGACTCCAGATTCTATCATCCCCAGGTAGCATGGTTGACGGGATGGTGGGAGGTGCAATCCTGCAATATTTAGAGAGCCACTGGTGAGCCTCAGCAGACAGACAATGTTAGAATTCCTTTTTCTCTGTATTATTATTTTTTAAATCAGGTACATCATCTGCTTTGTGCCGCCCTTTTTTGTATTAGCTTCAACCCCTTTGTCTTATGTAGATGAGTGATGACCAACAAGAACTGTCTTATATTTGTTCTCCAGAGTGTTTCTGGATGCTTTTCGTAGTACAGTGGTATCTCGGGTTAAGTAGTTAATTCTTCCGGAGGTCCGTTCTTAACCTGAAACTGTTTTTAACCTGAAGCACCACTTTAGCTAATGGGGCCTCCCGCTGCTGCCGCACAATTTCTGTTCTCATCCTGAAGCAAAGTTCTTAACCCGAGGTACTATTTCTGGGTTAGCGGAGTCTGTAACCTGAAGCATATGGAACCTGAAGCGTATGGAACCCGAGGTAATTTGGCCATAGGCAGGTTTGCATGCTTTCCTTTTTACCTCTCATTCTCTTGCCTTCCGAGATCTTTGGAGCAAAGAGAAACAAGGAAGTCGTGGGGTGTTGTTGTTTTTTTTAAAAAAACAACCCCTTCCCCACCCCAGCAGCAGTAGCAGCTTTTAGAAAGCATTTAAGACCACATGATTCATAATGCAAAACATGCAAGTTGCCAACCTTTGGATTGCACTCAATTGAAGAGCAATGAAGTTTTCCTAATGGGTCATTTACTAACACAGGAGCGATGTCGTGTTTTTTAAAAAGCTCTTTCTCATTCTAATATGTTTTCTAATATGCTGGGCTGCAGGGTGGGAGGAAAAAGGATACAAGATTATTCCCCCCTCTTTTTTTAAATAAAAAATGTAAAATAAAAATCTTGTTAACCTCCCTTCTTTTCAGTCTTTTTACAGGAGGGGTGGGAGGTGATTGAATAGAACAAATTTGGAGGGGGGAGGATGCTGGGTAGTCAGAGAGTTGCCCCCCCTGCTCCCTCCCACATCTTTGCAGTCTATGCACACATCAGTGGTTGACTAGAAAGAGGAAAAACAGAAAAAGGAAGCACAGCCATGCTTCTAATCTTTGGGAAAGTGGCCAGAATTCATTTAGGACCAGCCAATTCAGATTGCCTGGCTGTGATTCTCTC
The DNA here is from genome assembly GCF_965112155.1 of Podarcis liolepis. NCBI lineage: Eukaryota > Metazoa > Chordata > Lepidosauria > Squamata > Lacertidae > Podarcis > Podarcis liolepis. The sequence continues at coordinate 14,859,994 of NC_139571.1, read as the reverse complement.
TCTCTCTCTCTCTCTCTCTCTAAGCCAGCCTGACACGGTGGGCAGGGACCTCTCTTGCATCTCTGGGAAATTCGGGGAACAACAGAGTGTAGCAAACAGCGGTTGTAGCCCAAAGGATATCAAAGAACGGGGTTTTGTTTCTAAGCACCGTTTTTGTTTAGCTACCAAGGTGCACATGTACGCGCCTGTATAGTTTTCTCCTTTGCCACAGAAAGAAAGTGTGGCAAAAAGCATCGGGCCAGCTTTTAAAAATAAAAATAATAATGCAATTTGTTAGCACTAGATCTTTTGAACCCCTGGTGTGCAGCGGCTGGATATTCCACCATCGGTACTCTCCCTTTGAAGTCTGTTTGCTTTTGTTCTTTACCTAAGTCCATGTGATTTTCACAAGACTCATTTGTATGCAACGCCAGCCAGCGCCTGCCACCCAGAATTCTGTACAGGAGTTCCGACAGCAGACAAAATGAATTTACTGTAGGATTGCTATTGCTGCTGCTGTTGTGTGGTGCCCATTTTTAAAAAGGGGTTTGTGGCTTCGGATTGAGCAATGGAGAATGATGAAGGGCACAACTGTAAAGGAAAGTGCGCTGGTTTTCTCTACGTTGTTGCAAACGTGGGAGAAACTTGCAGTTGAATTACTCTGCTGATGTACGAACAAAACTTGTACCTGCTCTATAACACAAAACGTGCTTTGGAGGAAGAGGCTTGCAGCTGAGCATCAGGATAAAAAAAGAAGGAGGACAAATGTAGTTACCCACTTAAAATTTTGGAAAGGCCTGAGTCATGAAAAGCCCACCTGAAACTGATCAGGAATACAACCTGGCCTGGCTCACAGAGATGGGATGGATCTAACTGGTTGTAATCTTGCCCAGAGATATAAGGCACATTGTCTGGTGTCGTGGTCTGAGTGTTGGGCTACGATCTGGGCAGTCAAGGTTCAGCCATGAAACTCAACCCAGTGACCTTGGGCCAGTTGCAGTCTCTCAACTAAACCTACCTGAGAAGGTTGTGATGAAAATATAATGGGGTGGAAGAGAACCGTGAATACCACCTTGGACTCCTTGGAAGGACGTAAACGTGACAAATAAATAGTTATGGTTTTCCACCAGGCCAGAATCAGAGGAGAGGGGAAGGGGCGGCGTAAGCCTACTAAAAATATAAAATTGTGTGTAACTGGCCAAACCCAGGGGTGGACCTGCTAGGAAACGAATGAGGCTTAAGCTTCAGGGACCCTAATCCCAGAGGGACCCCAGAAGTGACTTTAGTCTACATTGCTTTTAAAAATTGGGTGCAGTAGACCCAATTTGAGTCACACGATTCAAATCAATTACATTTGGTGGCATATATTTCAACAATCCCAAAGTTTGAGACACCTCCAAGTGCCCCAATTTTCCAGGGGCAGGTCTGGAACTTCAGAAGCTGTCCCGGTTTCTGATTTGATCCCAGAATGTCCCGGTTTTGCAGAACAACAGCTGACACCTGTTTCTCTATACGCAGCTGCGGATCTTTCATCTGCCATTACAGATCTTATCACAGAAGGATCCCACTGAGCTTCCAAGGAACCTCGGGACGCTGTTCCTACATGAAGGAACAGCATAGAGCCATAAGTGTCAGAGATCAGACACAAGCGGTTTGCTCACTATGAGAGGTTTCACCCTCAGTGGGCAGCTGCAGTGATGGTGAGGGGTCTGTTTCAGGAAATAGTCTCGGTTTCTCTGTGGTGACGACCAAAGGTTTACCTGGGGGTTGGCAAATCTGGCTCCTATGGGGGGCACAGCCATAGGTTATGGAGTCTATGGTGCATGCGTGTAGTACCACATTGCCGCTCTCGCGATGAGCTCAAACATGGGAGAAGCTTCCCGTCCTTCTCACATTGTGGTAAAGTGGTAAAGTGATTGTCTTAAGGGGGGGGGGGAGGAAGAAGGGAACTGTCTTTGCCAAGGGTGCAAGGAATGCCTCTGGGAAGCTGAACATGAGCTTATTCTTCTTTGGCAATCACTTGTAGCCGAGTAAGATTGTCTTCCATAAACACAGATTTAACAGTGATTGCGTACTTGACTGTAGAGGCCAATTTTGGATCCACATGTCCTTCCACAGTGGGGAAATTGGTTTCCAGGTGGGAGTTGATCACAGTGTGGATTTGGCAAGTGTGCCTTCCTTGCGTCCTGAGTTTGAGTGTCTTCAAAGCCCATGACACCTTTGGTAAAGGCTGTTCTCCCACTGGAATGCTCACAGGCCAGTGTTTCCCAGTTGTCGGTGTTTATACTACATTTTAAAGATTTGCCTTGAGAGAGTCTTTAAACCTCTTTTGTTGACCACCAGCATTAAGCTTTCCATTTCTAAGTTGAGAATAAAGTAATTGCTTTGGAAGACGATAATCAGGCATCCTCACAACATGACCAGTCCAACGAAGTTGATGTTGAAGAATCATTGCTTCAACACTGGTGATCTTTGCTTCTTCCAGCACACTGACATTAGTTCGCTTGCCTTCCCAAGTGATGTGTAAAATTTTTCAGAGACACAGTTGATGGAATCTTTTGAGGAGTTGGAGATGGCGTTTATAAGTGATCCATGTTTCACAAGCAGACAGTAAGGTTGGTAGTACAATGGCTTTGTAAACAAGCATTTTGTTTTCCCTGCGAATGTCCCAGACCTCAAACACTCTGCACTTCAGTCGGGAGAAAGCACGACAGTGATGACCCTGAGCACACTCCCCAGCCCCTGCCATTCTGGGAAAGACCACATCAGGCTGCAGATGTATAACATAGCAACCATGGCTGGTATTCAGTGGTAGCCGTGAATTTGTCTATTCCTCTTTCAAAGGCATCCAAGTTGGTGGCTGTCGCTGCTTTTTGTGGGAGCAGAGCCCCCAGTAGAATTCTGCACTGTGTGGGAAAGTCCTCTGTCCTGAATCTTCCAATGTTTAGCTTTATTCAACGGCTCCCAGTTCCAGTGTTATAAGAGTTTTTTTTCTCTCTATCCACTTTTTCAATTGCCATGCCTTATTCGATACATCTCAGTCATATCCCTTCTCTTCCACCTTTTATGGTAGCTAAAGGTAAAGGGCCCCCTGACTGTTAAGTCCAGTTACGAACGACTTTGGGGTTTTGGCGCTCATCTTGCTTTACTGGCCAAGGGAGCCGGCGTTTGTCCGCAGACAGTTTTTCTGGGTCATGTGGCCATCATGATTAAGCCACTTCTGGTGAAACCAGAGCAGCACATGGAAACCTTGTTTACCTTCCCGCCGGAGCGGTACCTATTTATCTCCTTGCACCTTGACATGCTTTCGAACTGCTAGGTTGGCAGGAGCAGGGACCGAGCAACAGGAGCTCACCCCGTCGCGGGGATTCGAACCGCCAACCTTCTGATCAGCAAGCCCTAGGCTCTGTGGTTTAGACCACAGCGCCACCCACGTCTCTTATCGTAGCTAAAAAGGTCCAAATGTCAGGTGTCATTGGAGAGGAGTTGCTCCATCTCCCCTTGAGGAACACCTGAAGGCAGTTTCAGAACGACTGCTCAACCCTTCCTGCATGTCTGTTCTTTGTTGCGTCTCACCCGAGAGGCATTTGAACACTCACACTTTACTCCTCTCATCCAAACTGCACGAACTCAGCCAGTGCCTTTTAGCTGAAGCAAGTGTCCCTCTCCCAGATCAATTGTCCACCTGCAGTACTTAGTGGAGACACCAAGCGGTGTCCCTCAGGGTCAAGAAACTAATCGATGCTGTCCACTTGTCCGATGGCAGGAAGGATGTCGCCTCCCCTACCAGGCTCAAAAAGGTGCTCCCTGTTATTGACAGCACAGCTGCCAGAAGCTCAGCTTGACGCATGGGATCCCACAGGTCATTGACCTTGACGAGCTGCACAGACTTCTTGCACATCCGAGTGGCCCATCTCCTGCTAGGATGCTCTGACTCGGCTATTTTGTTCACCGTTGACACAGCTGCTTTGAAGGGGTAAATCTCATTTCTAGCCATCAGAACTGATCAGGGAGGACGGCCCCCCCACCCCACTTTCTCACGCGCCTCATCTTTTTCCATTTCAGTGTTCTCCGCAGCTCTTTCGGGAGCCAATTTTACCCTCTCTGAAAGCGCCCTCTAATTTCCTACAAGCAATTACTGCAATCTGCATAAAGAAATTAAGCATGCAGATGCAAATTAACATGTGCATTTGCTGTCAGTGTGTGTGTGTGTGTGTGTGTGTGTGTGTGTGTGCATGCACACACGTGAATCTCTCCAAGTGTTTCTGTTTACAGGAGGGGCAGTTTCTGAAATTAAGAGCAGATGCAGGACAAAGTTGCAAGCCTGCAGGAAACCAGACATTTTTAATATATATACAAAATGCCATTTCCTCATTTTACTAAAATGTTTTGCGAACAGAGTCTCCATATAAAAAGACTGCTGTTTATCTTTAAATTGTAGATATTGGGGTGTGTGCTAAGAGGCAGAGAGCCCCTTTCTCTCCGGCACAGCTATTAGGAGACAAGTACCGAACATTTTTGCTTTTAGCTGTATTCTGCATTTCCCAGCATTGACCTCGTGACAGTGTCATCAAAGCCTCTGAAGACATGTGATGACTTCTGAAAACTTCCACCTGTGCTCTAGAAGTTGAAAGGCAGCCCTCAAATCTTCTGCAGATATGGAAGGGACTGGAGGTGCGGGGATTAATAGGCTGTCTGAATCATTGCAATCCATTACAAAGAACTGGTAGCAGGTAAGTAGAAAGACCTCTGTCTGAGACCTAGAAGTCCAGGCTTGCTGGACCCATGGTCTGTCTCACTCTGTAGGTGGTTTTCTGTTGGTGTCATTGTTGCATTAACTGTGGCATGGAGTTAAACTGAGCTTTCTGTAACTGACAAAGAAATTAAGAGGAAGAGAGGACAATGAATTTAAAGAAGATTGGAAGGACTTCATTGCATATATACAGAAGCAATGTACACAGGTCAATACATTAGCAGGGTTCTGAGACTACTTGTAATTTAATTATGAATGGACAATAAGTAACGGAAATGGTTTATAACTTTACATTTGACATGTGGTGTGATGAAAAACAATGGAACCAAGGAAGGGACTAGGGGGAAGTCAATTTATTTTGTTTCGTTTTGTTTTTATAAGGTTATTCTATCATTTTTGTTATTGTTGGAAAATTAATAAAATGTTATAAAAAATAATAATAAAATAAACTGAACTTTCTGCACATCATTCCTCTATATTAGTTGGCGATGCTTCCTCAATGTTACTGCCATCTGGAGTGGCACTGTCACACTTGCAAACAACAGGGCAAAAAACCCACAAATTGTTTGTGGTATGAAACGTTACAGAATACAGTCGTACCTTGGTTTTCAAACAGCTTAGTTCTCGAATGTTTTGGCTCCTGAACGCCGCAAACCCTGAAATGAGAGATCCAGTTTGCGAACTATTTTTGGAAGCCGAACATCTGACGGGACTTCCACGGCTTCCGATTGGCTGCAGGAGCTTCCTGCAGCCAATCAAAAGCCACGCTTTGGTTTCCAAATGTTTTGGAAGTCGAATGGACTTCTGGAAGGGATTCCGTTTGACTTCTGAGGTACAACTGTATCTGCAGGGAATTCCAGGGCATGCACTGGTTAAAAACGAAGCAGTAAGCCCACTCCTAAACTTTTTCAGGCACAAGCAGTATTGAAAGTGGGATCACTTAGAACCATCCTAGAACTATCATGAGCATAAATAACCAGGGATGCACAATGAAAAGGACATTTGAATGGCCCCTTTTTATCCTCCAGCAACTCATCTTGGGTCTTTAGGGTTGATGGCTACACAATGTTCCTCCTTGGTTTTTCCTGATCTGGCAAAGCTCTGCTTCAACCTCTCTTTCTTCTCCAGTCTGGCTTTCTGTGGACAAGGTTCTTCAGCAATGACCTCAACCCATCTGACTTAGGGGCTGAATTGTCCTTACAACGCAACCATTCTGCTTTCAGCTGCTTCATCATCAGTTTGGGGTGATCTCCTCAAACTTTAGCAACTGATCAGGACACACTATAATCCTCCAGCCTGATCTTGGCAATACTACTCACAACCCTGTTGCCACCTAAATAAAGAAGATGAATATAACCTGACTGCAGAGAAGAAAAAAGAGAAAGTCACATGAGCACTGTTGGTGCTTCTCAAATAAGTGTAAAGGTAAAGGTAAAAGGACCCCTGACCATTAGGTCCAGTTGCGGATGACTCTGGGGTTGCAGTGCTCATCTCGCTTTGTTGGCTTCCGGGTCATGTGGCCAGCATGACTAAGCCGCTTCTGGCGAACCAGAGCAGCGCACGGAAACGCCGTTTACCTTCCCACCAGAGCGGTACCTATTTATCTACTTGCACTTTGACGTGCTTTTGAACTGCTAGGTTGGCAGGAGCAGGGACTGAGCAACGGGAGCTCACCCCGTTATGGGGATTCGAACCGCCAACCTTCTGATCGGCAAGCCCTAGGCTCTGTGGTTTAACCCACAGCGCCGCACACTCACAAATATGTAGTGCAAACAGTGTTCACAGACGTATTTCATTGATAATGTGTGTAAAGAGCCGCCAGGGCTCAGGGCTCCCCAGCGTGGAGATTGCAATCCTATTGGCTTCCCTGGAAAGAGCCATGAGTCTGGATATAAAGCAACAGAAAAGAGCACGTCTGTGTAATAGGAGAGAAAGGCCTTTTTACTGGTGGTCCCTGATTAAGAAAGATTCTCCGCAGTGAGGTCCACCCAGGTGTGATTTTCTCACCTGGTCAAACATGTGTTGTTGTTGTTTTAAAAAACTCCTAGTTTTTTCACAGTTTGATTTCATCTCATCCATCTCCACTGACAGTTTTGGGATGCTCTTTCAGAGGACGGCGCTTGCACATTTTCAACTGCTTTCCATTGTTTCAGTTATATTTTTGATTCTTTTTGAGCCATCTTGGAACGTGCTCAATGGGTGGGGCACAAATCTCCGTAATGCACAAAGAGAAGACAGATGGGAGGGTGTTGCGTGGTTCAGAGGGACGGTGCTGTCGGGCCCTGGTGCGTAGAGGCTATGAGGTTGTTGGGTGAGAATAATAATGGGAGAGCTGGCCCATTGATCCGTGATGGGGCAATCTCAAATCTAGAGCAACCTCCACCTGTATCGCGTTGTCGCCTGAAGCACTTTGGACAATCTGCTATTCATTTTGTAATGAATTCATTGTACCAGCATTCAAAGAGATTTAATCAAATGAATGGTCAGATTTTTCATGTGAGTGTGTTACTGTTGATACAAGAAAACTCAAGAAAGTGGAAGAAATGCACACCAAGTTTGCAAAGACAATACAATATGCAGCTATATTGACGTTTTGCAGCACTCTGGATGTGGAGAGAACCTGTCTTTCTCCACTTTCATGTTTTTCGTCTGTTTACATGTCAAGGACTTCCCCGCTCTTTTTAAAAAGAACAACAACATTGTGCAGATCAGGGAACAGATGTTTTCACAGCTCTGTATTTGTTCCAAGTATTTACTGAACTGTCAGGGTACAGAGGAGGGGGTGGGTGAGGAGTCTGCCACCATCTCAACACATCGGAGTTCTCTTACTCTGCGGTGTAAACACGATGCGCTGCTGTAGCCCAAGATGCTCCTGAAACGGTCCGTCTTTTGCAATGTCAAACCCTGCCAAACCACCAGCCACCAGAAGTGGCTTCAAAACAGGTTGCCCTGAAAGCACTAGTTAAAAGCAGGGCGGCTTTCTTTTCTTTGCAAAAAGAATAAAAGCAGCAGCAGCAATTTTGCGAGTAAGCAGAGCAAACTTACTCCAGTGTCCGTCTCAGACTAGAAGCTCACAGGAGGGGCTTACTACTTTGCTCCCTTCATTTAAATAATTAGGGGCCCACCGGCAGACAGGAACCCCCCAGGTTGCTAAAAGACACGTATGGGAATAACATGTTTTAACTAGACGGCGCGGCGGTTCCTAGTAAACCAGATGCTATAAAACCCTTTCCAAAGGAGTTATTTCCTTACAGCCTTGCCGGGGCTTCCCTTTTATGCATGGCAATAACACTTTAATCTTGAGCAGTGCAGCCTCGATTACCCTTTTAACCTGCCTCCCACAACGCAATTATTAATAAATGATTTACCTTTCATTAGCCTATTGAAGACTTCCAGTGGCCAGCATTGTTGCATTTGGAGCTGCAAAGCTGATCTTCAGAAAAGCTGGGCTCCATTTCTCCAGCTGCAGGAAGAAATCTGCCTTCCACACAGGGCGGTTGGGAAGACAGCATATAGAACTCTAGCCATATTTATGTCTCTACTTTTTTTTTTTTTAGTACAGACATCACCTTGCCAACAAAGGTCCGTATAGTAAAAGCTATGGTTTTCCCAGTAGTGATGTATGGAAGTAAGAGCTGGACCATAAAGAAGGCTAATCGCCAAAGAATTGATGCTTTAGAATTGTGGTGCTGGAGGAGACTCTTGAGAGTCCCATGGACTGCAAGAAGATCCAACCTCTCCATTCTGAAGGAAATCAGCCCTGAGTGCTCACTGGAAGGACAGAGCCTGAAGCTGAGGCTCCAATACTTTGTCCACCTCATGAGAAGAGAAGACTCCCTGGAAAAGACCCTGATGTTGGGAAAGATAGAGGGCACAAGGAGAAGGGGACGACAGAGGACGAGATGGTTAGACAGTGATCTCAAAGCTACCAGCATGAGTTTGACCAAACTGCGGGAGGCAGTGGAAGACAGGAGTGCCTGGCGTGCTCTGGTCCATGGGGTCACGAAGAGTCGGACACGACTAAACGACTAAACAACAACAAAGCCATATTTATTACCTTTGCAACTCACACTTTCCTCAAGAATAGCAAGTGGGTGTGCATGGAGTTCCCACTTCATCCTCACAACGACCCTATTGTTGCAGGAATTTATGTATAGGTTGAGGGGGGGTTGCCCCTCCAGCAGATATCATGCACAAGCAGCCCACTACCAAAACCAGCACAATCACTTTTGTGATTTGTCTCCACAAAACACTTGGTCACAGTTTCTTCCTATCTATTCAAAGGGTATCTGCTGCATGATACCAAATGTAAGAATTCACTGATAAATGTATCTATGTACTGGCTCACTGGAAAACTTCAGAAATTCATATAGACATGTGAGCTCAGCTACTCAGCAGCCCCTCTGCCTGAGTGATAATTCCTGGCATCCTGATACCTGAGTGCCAGCCAGGTAGCCATTCCAGAAATAACAAACCCAGATGAAGACAAAAGGGTGTGATTAACTTGGCTGGGAAACAGGGAAATGTAAATATCTCTTTTGTTACACTTGATGGATGTTTGGTGGAGGGCAAGGAGAACCATGGGGCAGGTTGATGGGTCCAGGATGCTCAAATTACTGCCACCAGACCTCCCCTTTCATGATGTAACCTTGATGTAGTTTGGGAGGGGTGTAACATGTGGATTAGCAGCTAATAAAAGTTTGGGTGCTCTTTTGTTCGGGGCTTCCATCTTGTTCCACCTTGAGGCAGGTGGGAGTCATGTCACAACAGTCTTCAATAAAGACCAAGCCTACTGGCTGCTGTTTTGCTCTGGTATTCCTGGCTGGTGACCTTGTTTTTTGTCCAAGGGAGCCCTCAGATTTCTCCATTAACACTATGAAGTTGGCAAGGCTCTGAGACATGATTAACAGATCACACAGAGAGCTTTATAGGTGTGGGGGGATTTGAACCCAGATCTTCCCATTTCCTCAGGACACTCTGCTTCCATCTCTGCACCTCTTGAGCATATATACTAGGTGGCAACCCTGACTTGTCACACACAATACCCCAAACGACTCTGTTGTCCTCCTTCTCCATTGTACTCCAGAACAACAAGATGAACAGTATCAACAACGACAAAGAAAGTCCACAACTATCCCTCTAGACTGGACAAGATGTGTCCTTTAAGCTCAGGAGCCTTATGGCTTTATTATAACCCCGCACCACCAAGACTATGATAGTTCATGAATGAAATTTTGCCCCACATAGTCTGTGGAAACAGCCTCTCACAGAGCTGTTTATGAAAGACAACAAAACAAAACAATAAAAATAAAAACACAACCAGCCTGGAATTGTATGGCTCGGCCAAAGGAAAGGGCTTTTGTTTTGTTTTGTTTTGTTTCCTTTTTTTGCACAGAGGGATTAATTTGATGTATTAGAAAGAAAGAAGTTGAACAAACGAGAGTTTTGTTGCTGGTGGTAGTAGTTTAATGACTTCCCCCTTTCGGCGCTCTTTGATAGCTTTCTCATAGCTTTCTTCCTGGGCCCATTTTTGCGACACGGTAGCTTTGGCCCGGTGCCAGCCTGACAATCAATACCTCTTGAGCCGCTTCTCCTCTGCCAGAGATTATTTCTCGGGCTTCTTTGTTTTATGGGTGGGTTGGTGGGTGAGCCAGGGCAGGGAAAGGGGGGCGATTTCTAAACCGAAACAGGATGTCCTGCTGCTGTCTCAGCCTCTGAAAGGCTCCGTTTCATCGCCTGCCCTGGCGACGCAAGATGGCTTAAGTTAATCCAGGAGGACTTAGGTGGCTGCAGGATTTTTCTCGGGCTCTTGCTTTATGATTTGGAAAGCTCAGAGGGATGCCGCTTGAGCAGGCAGGACAGAGGAGGGGATTCGTATAAAGGACTAGGAAGCCAGAGGGGAAAGGATCATGTTTTAACATGCTGTTTGCTTGGCACTATAAATCTGCTCTGGGTTTCCCTTGCAAATAATAGACCCCTCAGCCATCTCCATCTTCACAAACACTGAAACCAGTAATAGTAATAGTAATAGTAACAACAACAACAACAACAACAATTATTTATACCCCAGAGCCAGGCGCAGAGCGGCTAACACCAGTAAAATTGCAATAAAAACATAATAGGGGAGGGGGGAAAAACAATTTAAAATACAGGTTAAAAATGCAATTTAAAACGCAGCCTCATTTTAATAATAGCCCATAGATCCAAACCATAAGGGGAGGGAAACATAAGGGTCAGACGGAGTCCAAACCAAAGGCCAGACGGAACAGCTCTGTCTTGCAGGCCCTGCGGAAAGATGTCAAGTCCCGCAGGGCCCTAGTCTCTTGTGACAGAGCGTTCCACCAAGTCGGGGCCAGTACTGAAAAAGCCCTGACCCTACTTGAGACCAATCTAAGCACCTTGCAACTTGGGACCTCCAAAATGTTTTCATTTGTGGACCTTAAGGTCCTCTGCGGGGCATACCAGGAGAGGCGGTCCTGTAGCTATGTAGGTCCTAATATATCTGTTCTGAGAGTGCTAGAAGTCGCAACATACATGCATGTTAAGATCACTGTTGGGCTGCTCTATCCTGGCTCGCCACAGTCTTAAAAATAACAGGGTTTGGAGAGTGCTCCACTGTAACACATCAATCCTGCAGGAATCCCTTTGCACATTGTCAACAGTCACAACCATCAACTACAGAGGTACCGGGCTATAAATGCAAAACTCAAAAATCACAAAAGCTCAGGCAAGTGGCCCGCAAACACACACACACAGCAGAGAGTGGGTTGTTATGATGCCCCATATTCTTTGTTTTGGAAAGACTTATCTAGGCCCATTTCAACATTCTTTTGCACAACTTGACACACACACAATTTCATGATACACGCAAATGCACACTGGTTAAAAACTTCCTTCGTGAACTTGTGGGTGTAGGGTCACTGCCACACCACACATTTAAAAGCACATGGCTTTCCACCAAAGAATCGTGGGGAATGCAGTTTATTCCTCAAAGAGCTACAATTCTTAGCACACTATTTCTGATGCAAAATGCCTTAGATGCACACAGGTGTCACTGAACCCAAGACTCCTGGCTAGATCAGACCAAAGTCCAGCATCTTGCACCCCATAGGGCTCAGCTCAGTGAGAACCAGCGAATGTCTGCAGCTTCAATCTGTGTGTTAATTTATTTTGTCTCTCCTCCCCATACAGACAGTAGCTGGGAGCAGGCACTTACTGTACCATCACAAGCAGAAGAATTTGATCCAATGCTGAATTCAACTTCATGGCATACAAAAGCAGGGGATGCTTGAGAAATTGGATCTTTGTGATTTTGTATATGCAATAGCCTGACCTACATGCCTCAGGCTGGGTGGATCAGAACTTAGGTATCTACTGGATTTCATAGTTCTCTGAATGCTACGACACACTCCAGCTGTTTGAATGTATCAAAAGATAATAATAATTATAATAATAATAATAATTTATTATTTATACCCCGCCCATCTGGCTGGGCCTCCCCAGCCACTCTGGGCGGCTTCCATAAAAACCAAAAATACAATAAAATATCACATGTTAAAAACTTCCCTGAACAGGGCTGCCTTAAGATGTCTCCTGAATGTCAGGTAGTTGTTTATCGCCTTGACATCTGCTGGAAGGGCGTTCCACAGGGCGGGCGCCACTACCGAGAAGGCCCTCTGCCTGGTTCCCTGTAGCTTTGCTTCTCGCAATGAGGGAACCGCCAGAAGGCCCTCTGCGCTGGACCTCAGCGTCCGGGCAGAATGATGGGGGTGGAGACGCTCCTTCAGGTATACTGGACCGAGGCCGTTTAGGGCTTTAAAGGTCAGCACCAACACTTTGAATTGTGCTCGGAAACGTACTGGGAGCCAATGCAGGTCTTTCAAGACCGGTGTTATATGGTCTCGGCGGCCGCTCCCAGTCACCAGTCTAGCTGCCGCATTCTGGATTAGTTGTAGTTTCCGAGTCACCTTCAAAGGTAGCCCCACGTAGAGTGCATTGCAGTAGTCCAAGCGGGAGATAACCAGAGCATGCACCACTCTGGCGAGACAGTCCGCAGGCAGATAGGGTCTCAGCCTACGTACCAGATGGAGCTGGTAAACAGCTGCCCTGGACACAGATTTGACCTGTGCCTCCATGGACAGCTGTGAGTCCAAAATGACTCCCAGGCTGCGCACCTGGTCCTTCAGGGGCACAGTTACCCCATTCAGGACCAGGGAATCCTCCACACCTGCCCGCCTTCTGTCCCCCAAGAACAGTACTTCTGTCTTGTCAGGATTCAACCTCAATCTGTTAGCCGCCATCCATCCTCCAACCGCCTCCAGACACTCACACAGGACCTTCACCGCCTTCACTGGTTCTGATTTAAAAGAGAGGTAGAGCTGGGTATCATCCGCATACTGATGAACACCCAGCCCAAACCTCCTGATGATCTCTCCCAGCGGCCGCATGTAGATGTTGAAAAGCATGGGGGAGAGGACAGAACCCTGAGGCACCCCACAAGTGAGAGCCCAGGGGTCTGAACACTCATCCCCCACCACCACTTTCTGAACACGGCCCAGGAGGAAGGAGCGGAACCACTGTATAACAGTGCCCCCAGCTCCCAGCCCCTCAAGACGGTCCAGAAGGATGCTATGGTCGATGGTATCGAACGCCGCTGAGAGATCCAGCAGAACTAGGAAACAGCTCTCACCTTTGTCCCTAGCCCGCCGGAGATCATCAACCAGTGCGACCAAGGCAGTTTCAGTCCCATGATGAGGCCTGAATCCCGACTGGAAGGGATCCAAATGGTCCGCTTCTTCCAGGCGTGCCTGGAGTTGTTCGGCAACCGCTCGCTCAATCACCTTGCCCAGGAATGGAAGATTTGAGACTGGGCGATAGTTGGCCATCGTGGCCGCATCTAAAGATGGTTTTTTAAGAAGCGGTTTAATAACCGCCTCTTTCAGCGGGTGTGGGAAGGCTCCCTCACGGAGGGAAGCATTCACCACCCCACGAAGCCCATCGCCCAGCCCTTCCCGGCTTGCTTTTATTAGCCAGGATGGGCAAGGATCCAGGAGACAGGTGGTTGGTTTCACTCGTCCAAGCAGCCTGTCCACATCCTCGGAGGTAACAGATTGGAATTGATCCCACTCAACTTGACCAGACAGAACTCTTGCACTCTCCCGCCCCGGCCCTGCTCCCACGGTGGAGTCTACTTCTTCCCGAATCTGAGCGATTTTATCTGCAAAAAACTTTGCAAAATCATTGCAGGAGAACATGTGGCCCGTACTGGGCCCCGATGTTGCAGGTGGTTCCGCTAAATTGTGAACCACCTGAAAAAGTCTCCTGCTGCTGTTTTCTGCAGATGCAATAGAGGCGGTGAAGAAATTCTTCTTCGCCGTCGCTATCGCCACTTGGTAGGCTCGACGTTGAGCTCTAACCTGTGTCCGGTCAGATTCGGAATGAGTTCTCCGCCACCGGCGCTCTAGCCGTCTCAACGATTGTTTCATTGCCCTCAGATCCGTGGAAAACCACGGGGCTGTCCGGGCTCCATGCAATCGGAGAGGGCGCTTCGGAGCCAAACAGTCAATAGCCCTGGTTAACTCCACATTCCAGCGGGCCACCAGGGAATCAGCTGAAAGGCCATCAACATGGGATAAAGCATCCCCTACCACTCTCTGGAAACCATTTGGATCCATTAAGTGGCGGGGGCGGACCATCCGAATTGGTCCCACCTCCCTGCAGAGGGGATGGGTCGCAGAGAAGTCCAGTTGCACCAGGAAGTGATCTGACCATGGCACTTCTTTCGTTTCGCTTTTACTTAGTGTCAGATCACCAACATCCATAGAGGTAAACACCAGGTCCAAGGCATGTCCACGGCTATGGGTTGGGCCAGACTTATTCAGGGACAGCCCCATGGAGGCCATGCTTTCCACGAAGTCCCGAGCGGCCCCTTGTAGGGTCGTGTCGGCATGGATGTTAAAATCCCCTAGGACGACCAAGCTAGGTGTCTCCAGGAGAACATCCGCCACGACCTGAAGCAGCTCGGGCAGGGAATCCTTGGCGCAGCGGGGAGGTCGGTACACCAAAAGGAATCCTGTACTGCCCCTATTGCCCAACTTCCAGAACATGCACTCAGAAAACTGGGTCTTCCCAATAGGACGCCTGGTGCAAACTAATGACTTCCTAAAAATCACTGCAACCCCCCCTCCCCGCCCACATGACCTGGGTTGCTGTGCGTAAGAGAAACCTGGTGGACAAGCAGCAGCAAGAACAGGCCCATCTGCTTCATCCAACCAAGTCTCTGTTACACAAGCCAGGTCAAATCCTCCATCCATGATCAAGTCATGGATGGCAGTGGTCTTCTGAATCATTGACCTGGCATTGCACAGCAGCACCTTCAGGCCATGTGGGTATCCCCTGCTGATTCTAGTATCCGTCCGGACAGGACCAGACCCGGAGGCAGGGATAGTCCTCAGACAACGACTAAACCTGCCTCCTCTGTAATGACATGGTCTGGTCTTAGCGTAACTCCTCCTCCTACCCGTGATCACTGAGATCGGTTGTCCCAGTGCATCCCCCCCTGTGGAACATGCCCCAGCCATTTTGTGGGCTGGGGCCCACTCCCCGGCAGCCCTGACCCCTCCCCCTAAAAACAAAATAACACCTTAAACAAACAAAACCAATACAACAATACAAGCAAAAAATATAAAAATTACAAAAACATCAAAATAAAAAATAATAATTCCCCAAGCCCAACCAAACATCAATCCCACCCCCCAAATACAAAAAATCCAGAAAAAAATTTTTTAAAACATTTTAAAAACACTCTGTGCCTCTCCGGCAGTAACAACTGTCCTAGTGAGGCCTGTCAGGCCCCGCCCTGGGCCAGGTGGTAAGTGGCAGGGAGGAGCAGGGCCCTCAGGCACTCACTCAGGGATTCTTCCTGGGCAGCAGGCCGCAAGCAGCACACAGTCCTTATGAGGCCCCAGGCCCCGCCCCAAGCCAGATGGTAAGTGGCAAGAGCAGGGCCCTCAAGCACTCACTCAGGGGAGTCCTCCTGGGCAGCAGGCCGCAAGCAGCACACAGTCCTTATGAGGCCCCAGGCCCCGCCCCAAGCCAGATGGTAAGTGGCAAGAGCAGGGCCCTCAAGCACTCACTCAGGGGAGTCCTCCTGGGCAGCAGGCAGCAAGCAGCACACAGTCCTTATGAGGCCCCAGGCCCCGCCCCAAGCCAGATGGTAAGTGGCAAGAGCAGGGCCCTCAGGCACTCACTCAGGGGAGTCTTCCTGGGCAGCAGGCCGCAAGCAGCACACAGTCCTTATGAGGCCCCAGGCCCCGCCCCAAGCCAGATGGTAAGTGGCAAGAGCAGGGCCCTCAAGCACTCACTCAGGGGAGTCCTCCTGGGCAGCAGGCAGCAAGCAGCACACAGTCCTTATGAGGCCCCAGGCCCCGCCCCAAGCCAGATGGTAAGTGGCAAGAGCAGGGCCCTCAGGCACTCACTCAGGGGAGTCCTCCTGGGCAGCAGGCCGCAAGCAGCACACAGTCCTTATGAGGCCCCAGGCCCCGCTCCAAGCCAGATGGTAAGTGGCAAGAGCAGGGCCCTCAAGCACTCACTCAGGGGAGTCCTCCTGGGCAGCAGGCAGCAAGCAGCAGGCAGTCCTTGTGAGGCCAAAGGCCCCGCCCCAAGCCAGATGGTAAGTGGCAAGAGCAGGGCCCTCAAGCACTCACTCAGGGGAGTCCTCCTGGGCAGCAAGCAGCAGGCAGTCCTTATGAGGCCCCAGGCCCCGCCCCAAGCCAGATGGTAAGTGGCAAGAGCAGGGCCCTTAGGCACTCACCACAGGGAGTCTTCCTGGGCAGCAGGCCGCAAGCAGCACACAGTCCTTATGAGGCCCCAGGCCCCGCCCCAAGCCAGATGGTAAGTGGCAAGAGCAGGGCCCTCAAGCACTCACTCAGGGGAGTCCTCCTGGGCAGCAGGCCGCAAGCAGCACACAGTCCTTATGAGGCCCCAGGCCCCGCCCCAAGCCAGATGGTAAGTGGCAAGAGCAGGGCCCTCAGGCACTCACTCAGGGGAGTCCTCCTGGGCAGCAGGCAGCAAGCAGCACACAGTCCTTATGAGGCCCCAGGCCCCGCCCCAAGCCAGATGGTAAGTGGCAAGAGCAGGGCCCTCAGGCACTCACTCAGATGCATTTAAATACCGTATTTTTTGCTCTATAAGACTCACTCCCCCCCCTAAAAAGTAAGGGGAAATGTGTGTGCGTCTTATGGAGTGAATGCAGGCTGCGCAGCTATCCCAGAAGCCAGAACAGCAAGAGGAATTGCTGCTTTCACTGCACAGTGATCCCTCTTGCTGTTCTGGCTTCTGAGATTCAGATTCCCCCCCCCCCCTTATTTTCCTCCTCCAAAAACTAGGTGCATCTTGTGGTCTGGTGCGTCTTATAGAGTGAAAAATACGGTATGTACTTCACATAGCAGGTTTTTCCCCATGTGTAAATACATTAAAGTAGCATTTTGAGATGAATTAGACAAAACACTATAGATATATTGCCAATTAATACAGAAAGCAAAGGGAACAGATTTAATAAAATCAATCAATCATGGAATGTAGCACAGACCAAAAATAGATTTGCCCATCCCTAATAGGGAAAGTCACTTGTTCAAGAAATGATCTTGCTATGGCAAAAACAAACACACTTTGTGAGATATGGTCACCAGCCCTGCAGGCTATTTTAAAATGTCACAGGCAGATTAATACAAATCAGAGCAATTTGCTCACTTCACTTGTCAGTTAATTGAGACAAACTTGGTTACAGATTAGCATCTTGATTAAAGATAACTGGCTATAATACAGGTTTGGCAGGCAGATCACAGCACCTTTGCCCAAAAGCTTAATACGTGGTACCTGGAATTGTCAAGACGGTTAAAAATAATACAGAACTGGTCAACTCTGCAGCTTTGGAACTATGAAACCGCTGAAATGTTTCTGTTTCCTGCACATGCCTGTTTCCATTGTGGTGAAGCACCTGCTGTGCAGTCAGAATGAACTTCAGCATCTCCAATTTAAAATATTTTCCCTCCATTTAAAACATATGGGTAGGGTACGTCTTGTCATAGATCTCTTTCCCTTGCCCTGATCTAAAAGAAAAAAGTGGCCATGGAAATTGGGATGGATTCAACATGAGTTGACTCTACTAATTCAACACAGAATTGTGTTGTAAAGTTGGAAGGGACCCACAGGGGTCATTTAGTCCAACGCCTTGCAATACAGGATTCTCAGCTAAAGCATCCATGACAGACAGCCATCCAACCTCTGCTCAGAAACCACCAAGGAAGGAGAGTCCAGCACCTTTCGTGAGAGTCTCTTCCACTGTTGAGCGGTTTTTACCACCAAAAAGTTCTTCCTGATCTTTAGTTGGAATCTCCTTTCTTGTAACTTGAAGCCATTGGTTTGAATCCTATCCTCCAGAGCAGGAGAAAACAAGCTTGCTCCATCCTCCATGTGACAGCCCTTTAAGTATTCGAAGATGGCCATCATTTCTCCTCTCAGTCTTTTCTTTACCAGATTAAATAAAGGTAAAGGACCCCTGACAGTTAAGTCGAGTCATGACCGACTCAGGGGTTGCGGCGCTAATCTTGCTTTACTGGCCGAGGGAGCCGGCGTACAGCTTCCGGGTCATGTGACCAGAGCAGCACACGGAAACGCCATTTACCTTCCCGCCGGAGTGGTACCTATTAATCTACTTGCATTTTGACGTGCTTTCGAACTGCTAGGTTGGCAGGAACTGGGACTGAGCAACGGGAGCTCACCCCGTTGCGGAGATTTGAACCGCCGACCTTCTGATCGGCAAGTCCTAGGCTCTGTGGTTTAACCCACAGCGCCACCTGCGTCCCCCCACCAACCAGTATCAGATGCCAAATAGCAGTGGTGGTAGTGGAGAACAGGATCAGCATACTCTTTGCATTCAGAAACAAGGTGCCTCTTTGTGGAGACTTAGACCAGGAGTTTGTTTTCACTGATGGAGCTAAGTGCATAGTTCTGTTGCTCGAAAACCCATTCCTGATTTTCTCCCCAAGCCATTCTGATCTCTTAATTTAGTACCTGATGGTGGGCTTTCCTAGGGCATCTGGTTGGCTACAGTGGGCCATAGGATACTAGAATAGATAGACCTTTAGTCTGATCCACAAGAGCTCATCACATGATCTTCCTAGCCATGAATGATCATGACTATTTCCTAGTGAAATGGACCCCAAATGTTTTTGTCCATGGACCACTAGAAAATTGCCGGGGCCCTTGATGAACCACTTAATGGTTTGTTTGTTTTTGGCCTGTTGTAGCAATTGCAGTGCATTGTACTAGTGGTTGTGTGGCTTCTAATTGTATTTTATTGGTTTCTTTATTTCTTACGTGGCATTTTATTGCATTACAATTTAAGTTCCATAGAGTTCATGTGGCATGTGTTCTTCAGAAACACACCATGGACCACCTGGGTGAAGCTCACAGACCACTGGCGGTCCACAAACCACAAACAGACAGGAACCCTGTCTCCTGCCATTAAACAATTTCAGACTTGATCTAAGGTCTTAGAAGAACCCATTTTTCTCTCATGTACAGTGCAGATTTGTCCTTGAACAAAGTGTTCTCCCTGTGCTGAGTAAAAAAAAACCCCACCCCAATTTGTTCCCAAGAAAGGGGTACAATCAAAACCAAGAAATAAATATTTTATGTGTTAGCACTGTCGACTGAGAAGCCAAAAAGCCCCCGATATATTTCTAGAATATTCAGTCCGCATGCAATACCAGAATGGGAACTCCAGACTTTACACAAGGGATTAAAAATACTGATTCAACAACTTTGGTAACTATCCTCTAGCAGTTGCCTAAATCAGAGGCAGATGAAAAGCCAAAATTAAATGCATTTTCTCCCCGTTAATCAGATAAGATGCCTTTGATCCTTTGAAACACGTGTCGAGACAACAGTTAATAGATTTCAGCAGATTACACAATTACATTCCAACATTACCACTGTCTCCAAGCAGTGCCCAAGGATGTATTCAACTGCCATGGAGTTATGGGCGGGGGGGGGGGGGGATAAAGGCTTTCTGAGGACTTAAGTGGAAATGCTGTTGTATCCCAAAGGCTGCACTGCATCTAATATAAGAAGGAAATGAGCTCTGCTGTCCCAAAGCTGAAT
The DNA here is from genome assembly GCF_965112155.1 of Podarcis liolepis. Classification (NCBI taxonomy): domain Eukaryota; kingdom Metazoa; phylum Chordata; class Lepidosauria; order Squamata; family Lacertidae; genus Podarcis; species Podarcis liolepis. The sequence goes on along the minus strand of NC_139571.1, from coordinate 14,840,097 downwards.
GCAAATGGTATTATTTCTGCCTGCCGCTGAATTTCTATTGGGCTTTTGAAAACCAGTGCTTTGACCACAACTATGCTGTTTAGGTTACCTCTGCTAATTTGCAGTACAGTGGTACCTCAGGTTACATACGCTTCAGGTTACATACGCTTCAGGTTACACACTCCGCTAACCCAGAAATATTACCTCGGGTTAAGAACTTTGCTTCAGGATGAGAACAGAAATCGTGCTCCGGCGGCACTGGTACAGTGCCGGATTTGCGTATAAGCTAAACAAGCTCTAGCTTAGGGCCCCACTCTCTTGGGGGCCCCCAAAAAGGGAAAAAACCCCTGTATGTACATTTCAAAAATAGAAGATAAAAAACAAATAAAATAAAACCTACATACGGCAACAGTGTTTTGTGTTGTGTAGACTCCTATGATGTAAGTCATGGGCCCCGCCTGCTAGCCTGCTCCCTAAAATATCACTGGTTTGCTCCTTTCTATATATAGGGTGCCTACATTCTGCATGGACTGGTTGCATGGCAATATGCACAAATGGCTTTAGATACCTATGAGGTCCATAAATTACCAGATCGCAAATATACAACACAAAAAAATAAAAGATGCCTGCTTCTTGGGAGAAGAGCGACGATAAACCTAGACAGCATCTTAAAAAGCAGAGACATCACATTGCCAACAAAGGTCCGTACAGTGGTGCCTCGCAAGACGAAAATAATTCGTTCCGCGAGTCTTTTCGTCTTGCGATGTTTTTCGTCTTGAGAAGCACGGTCCGTCGCAACTGCGCCTCTTCAAGCGACTTTAAGAAAAAAGTGCAAGACGTTTTTGTCTTGCGAAGCAAGCCCACAGGGAAATTCGTCTAGCGAAGCAACACAAAACCGAAAAACCCTTTCGTCTAGCGAGTTTTTCGTCTTGCGAGGCATTCGTCTTGCGGGGCACCACTGTATAGTTAAAGCTATGGTTTTCCGAGTAGTGATGTCTGGAAGTGAGAGCTGGACCATAAAGAAGGCTGATTGCCAAAGAATTGATGCTTTTGAATTATGGTGCTGGAGAAGACTCTTGAGAGTCCCATGGACTGCAAGAAGACCAAACCTATCCATTCTGAAGGAAATCAGCCCTGAGTGCTCACTGGAAGGACAGATCCTGAAGCTGAGACTCCAAGACTTTGGCCACCTCATGAGAGGAGAAGACTCCCTGGAAAAGACGCTGATGTTGGGAAAGATGGAGGGCACAAGGAGAAGGGGACGACAGAGGATGAGGTGGTTGGACAGTGTTCTCGAAGCTACTAATGTGAGTTTGACCAAACTGCGGGAGGCAGTGGAAGACAGGAGTGCCTGGCGTGCTCTGGCCCATGGGGTCATGAAGAGTCGGACACGACTAAACGACTCAACAACAACAATATTGATAGTTTATGTGCAAACCAGGCTAACGTATGAACTATGACCTCCACTAAGGTGGCCCTTTCCCCAGGTTGCTGTAATCATGTGAGTCTCAGAGGCTGGCTGGATAGCCCCTGTGTAGTACCTAAATCAGTACAGGCACTGGCAGCATGAAAAAGACTATTTCATTTTATATTTTAATATCACATCTTCACCATAAAGTGTCATTTCCAGATACAAAGCACAGACATGCTCAAAAACACCCTCAAAATATTGCAGCTTTCTCTTAGAAAAAGCACTGATCATAAAAAGGCATCTACAGTCTCATCTATGTGTGCCAAGACCTAAATTGAAGCTTAGTTATGAGGAAGGAAGAAAAGGTCAAGTGATTTTCTGTTCTCTACTTCCCGAGATCTTCAGGGATGTTTTTTCTTTCTTTCTTTCAAAGTCCATGTCTTTTTAACTGTGGAGATATGGTGAACAATTAGACTGCTGCATTCGTGTTTCTCATGCATATAATGAGGCACAAGGTCAAATACTCAGCGCTGCCTCTGTCCCAGGAAAATAAGACAAATTCTTCCCAGTGCAAATTTATTATAAAATGATTTTCTGCTCTGCTTCTTGATTTTCTGCTCTTGCCCCTTTTAGTGTTCTAGCGATTGACTTCTCACCCTTACTTAACTACCAATTTGCTAGATTGGATTCATTATTCTTTGATTCCAATAAAGAGCTCTGTTTCCTCCTTGATAGAGAATGAAATTCCTACAGCAGGCTTACCACCGCAGCTGGGTGGAAATTTCAAATGCCCAATCCTTTGATTCTGAATTTTTCATTCCCGTTAGCTAACTAGTTCTGCTGCTTTGAACTCACAATGCAAATTCCATCGTTAAGCTGATAGTGACAAACTCCAGATGGTCTGTGTACCGTAATGTATGCTGAGATAAACATTTTTAGTATAATTAGTAACTCGCATTAGTTTTAAGAGAGAGGAAATTAATTTAGTTAAAAATGGATATCACCGCAGCTCTTTGGCTCCCCTCGTCACATTTTTTACAAAGACAGTCATTTCTCTCACACAAACCTCGATTAGCTGCCTACTTAAGCATTAATTACTGTTTATACACTGATGAAAATGGGCAGTAAAGTAGTTTTCAGTTATGCAAATGGTGGAATGAAGTCTGTTCTTATCCAGGAAGTCTTGGGCAGCATTTCCCAAGCTTCTGACAGTGTGGAATACTATTGCGCCAAATTTAAAATGGATGCAGTCTTTACTCTTGCACCTGAGAGGACCTCTTTTTTGAAAACGTAAGTTTTTGAAAGGAGAGCCCATCTCTACAGCTCTTGGTTATTTCATCTTATTGCCACACACGGGCAACCTGTTGACTAATGTCTATGCAGTTCACTGCCTCCCTCCTCCTGGCTGGTCAATGGATTAGTGGTGAGAGCAGCTGACAAGTCCTCCAATCAGAGGTAAAAGGTAAAAGGTAAAGGACCCCTAGATGGTTAAGTCCAATCAAAGGTGACTATGGGGTTGTGGTGCTCATCTTGCTTTTCAGGCCGAGGGAGCCGGCGTTTGTCCACAGACAGCTTTCCGGGTCATGTGGCCAGCAGGACTAAACCGATTCTGGTGCAACAGGACACCATCACAGAGTGCACGGAAACGCCGTTTACCTTCCCGCTGCAGCGGTACCTATCTATCTACTTGCACTGGCATGCTTTCGAACTGCTAGGTTGGCAGGAGTTAGGACAGAGAAACGGGAGCTCACCCCGTCGCCAGAATTCAAACCGGCAACCTTCTGATCAGCAAGCCCAAGAGGCTCAGTGGTTTAGACCACAGCGCCACATAACTAGGAAAGACTGCATCCCCAGCTCCAATCAGAATGCTTCTAAGCTTTTCCTAGGCCTTATCAATGGGATGGTGGAAGTCAGGAATTGTTCAATGGGATTACCATACCCTACCACATTTCTCCAATGAAATTAGGGACATCCTATTCAAATAATAATAATAATAATAATAATAATAATAATAATAATAATAATAATAATAATAATAATTTATTATCTATGGGTTGCCCCAGCCACTCTAGGCGACTTCCAACATTTACAAAAACTTAATAAAACGTTAAACATAAAAAACTCACTTCCCTATCCAGGGCTGCCTTCAGATGTCTTCTAACAGTTGTAGAGTTACTTTTCTCTTTGACTTGAGGGTGGCATAACTCCATCCTCTCCAACATTTCTCCAGTGAAAATAGAGGCGTCCTAAGGAAAAGCGGCACATTCCAGCATCAAATCAGAAATGGGGGTGGCTTCTATAAATCCGGGACTGTCCCTGGAAAACAGGGACACTTGGAGGGTCTGAATAATGGGACCCTCTTGGAAGGAAGCAGCCCCAGAGGACAGATTCAACAAGCCAACTCCTTTGAGAATGCATTTATTAGCTACAGCTTTGTATGTGGAGCAATGGAATAATCCAGTACTTTTGCTGTAAAAATTAGCTACGGCAAGAGACTTATTGGAAGAAGGCAAGGAATGATAGGCATAGACCTAATGGGTCAGCCTTCTCTTTGGGTGGGCGAGTCCCCATAGAAGCTTCCATTGTTCTGTTTATTTGCTCCTCGTGGCATCCTCGCAGTTTCGTGGCGGCACACTCGCCTACCACCGCTCTAGGATTTCTTTCAGAAGCCTTCAGTCATCTGAAAAGTATTAATGAAACATTAATCTCAGTCACATCGCAGGGTGGCTCCATTCCTCCAGCAGAACCACCCAACAAGCCTTAACAATAGCACATCGTAATGACTTCAAACCAATGCAGATGTGATTAGAAACCGTTTCGACACACACACTTGCAGGACAACATCTGGTCAATATTCTGTATCTGTTAGTTCCTCAATGCCCTGACCATCTAATGTGGGTTGACAGCATCCATATCACTATTTTGCTTGTATAGAATCTAACACACTGCTGGCACACTATTTATTTCTGATAATGAAGATTGTTATTATTATTGATTAAATAAATAAATAAATAAATAAATAAATAAACGCCACCTTTCATCCATAGATTACAGGGCAGTTGACAACATTAAAACACAAAATGCACAATACAGTTGTTGCCTCGGAAGTCAGACACAATCCGTTCCGGAAGTCCGTTCGACTTCCAAAAAGTTCAGAAACCAAGGTGTGGCTTCTGATTGGCTGAAGGAAGCTCCTGCAGCCAATTGGATGCCATGGAAGCCCTGTTGGATGTTCGGCTTCCAAAAATAGATCACAAATGTCGGGTCACTAAAGAGGTAAGGGACCCCTGACCATTAGGTCCAGTCGTGACCGACTCTGGGGTTGCGGCGCTCATCTTGCTTTATTGGCCGAGGGAGCCGGCGTACAGCTTCCGGGTCATGTGGACAGCATGACTAAGCCGCTTCTGGAGAACCAGAGCAGCGCACGGAAACACCATTTACCTTCCCGCCGGAGTGGTACCTATTTATCTACTTGCACTTTGACATGCTTTCGAATTGCTAGTTTGGCAGGAGCAGGGACCGAGCAACGGGAGCTCACCCCGTCACGGGCATTCGAACCGCCGACCTTCTGATCGGCAAGTCCTAGGCTCTGTGGTTTAACCCACAGCGCCACCCGCGTCCCATCGGGTCACTAAGCAGGATCTTAAACCATGGTTAGCGAGCCAGCATGAAGCCCTAGTCCCCACACCCTTTCTAGAGGAAACAGGAAAGTGTGGTTTAAACAGACCAGGATCACACCTCATGTTACAGTCAGCATGGAAGGGGAAGAGTGCGATGCTCATTCCAAATGTTGTGGACACCAGGATCATGACCTCAAGGCTGGCCCAGTCAGTCTCTAAACTTTACGTTTAGATATTTGAAATTGAAATATAGGTCTGAAGTGCCGCTGGGGGGAGATGATGCCGAAGAGAGTTTGGGTGGCTGGGTGCGCTGCAGGCAGGGATACGGTGAAGCCCCTCTCTCCTACAGATTGACCCCTCTCGGCATGGCAGAGAAAAGGCGAAGGCTGTGGTTTCAGAACAGGAGTTAAGAGGTGCAACAGGGGAGCCCTGCACTCATTGGCTACTGTGCCGGAGAAAGCAACTGGTAAGAGGGGAATTCAGGGATACACACATTGTGTCCTTGTTTCTCAATTTGATCCTTTTACATGGTTTTGTAAAAATGGTCTGAAGCTCAACATCAAAAAACCTAAGATCATGGCCACTGGTCCAATCACCTCCTGGCAAAAAGAAGGGGAAGAAATGGAGGCAGTGAGAGGTTTTACTTTCTTGGGCTCCATGATCACTGCAAATGGTGACAGCAGTCACGAAATTAAAAGACGCCTGCTTCTTGGGAGAAAAGCAATGACAAACCTAGACAGCATCTTAAAAAAGCAGAGACATCACCTTGCCAACAAAGGTCCACATAGTTCATAGCTATGGTTTTCCCAGTAGTGATGTATGGAAGTGAGAGCTGGACCATAAAGAAGGCTGATCGCCAAAGAATTGATGCTTTAGAATTATGGTGCTGGAGAAGACTCTTGAGAGTCCCATGGACTGCAAGAAGATCAAACCTATCCATTCTGAAGGAAATCAGCCCTGAGTGCTCACTGGAAGGACAGATCGTGAAGCTGAGGCTCCAAGACTTTGGCCACCTCATGAGAAGAGAAGACTCCCTGGAAAAGACCCTGATGTTGGGAAAGATGGAGGGCACAAGGAGAAGGGGATGACAGAGTTCGAGATGGTGGGACAGTGTTCTCAAAGCTACCAGCATGAGTTTGACCAAACTGCAGGAGGCAGTGGAAGAGAGAAGTGCCTGGCGTGCTCTGGTCCATGGGGTCACGAAGAGTCGGACACGACTAAATAGCAACATGGTTTTGTATGTTTTGTGGCATTTCATGCATTGTGATTTGCTGTTATTCTTATTGATGATAGATTAGTAATTCTTTATTGCAGCGGCGTAGCGTGAGTTGTCAGCACCCGGGGCAACGCAAGTAATTTGCGCCCCCTAACCCGGGGCAAGGCAAGTAATTTGCGCCCCCCAACCCCTAACCTGCGAGTTGCCGCTGGCGCTGCCGCGCAAACAACGCTGCTTGCCCGGAGGAGGATGGAGGCAGAAGCAGCCGCCGCCTGTGGCTGGGCCGAGGGGATGGCGGCGGAGGCAGGGTGCAGAGGCTGCCCGTGCCCGGCCAGGCGTCGGTGGCGGCGTCGGCGCTGCTGCAGTGGCTGCTCCTCCTGCGAGCAGTGAGCGGAGCGCAGCCACAGCGACGGCGGGGGACACGCGCGCTAGGGCGCAAGGCTGGCGGTGGCGGCGGGGAGCCCGGCGGAGGAAGGAACTTGTCCCTTCCCTCTGGACTCGCGCCCCCCCAGATGTTGCGCCCGGTGCGGTCGGCACCCCTGGCACCCCCCACGCTACGCCACTGCTTTATTGTGATAAATGTAAACTGCTTAATTATTATTTGCTGGTGTTTAATTTTACTGTTTCCCATTGGATTCGAATGGATTGTTGAATATTGATTTATTTAATATAAGCTGTTTATTTCAAAGTTATTGTGACTTTTTATATTGGATCAGATTGTGACTATTAATGTTTGATGTTTTCTTGTTATTTTTATATCTGTTGGAAGTGGCAACCCAGCCAGATGGGTGGGATATAAAGAAATTATTATTATTATTATTATTATTATTATTATTATTATTATTATTATCCCCCACACCACATTTTCAGTCAATTCAGTTCACCCACGTTCAGTTGCCTTTGATCCAGTGTCCAGTGTGTTCACCACCACCAAAAACTTTTGCTTCTTCCCATTTTCTTCATGGGAATGAACTGCAGCCACATTGCCATAAACAAACATCTTAAGGGAGGAAGCAAAATGGAAGGCTTCATAAGGAACCCAAATATTAACCCTGTTCTTCTTTCTGTTTAAAATGGCACAACCACCCATGGTTTCTGCACATTGTTTTCATATTGTTTTGTAACAGGACACATCTGATTTCTGAGACTGTCCCTCAGGCAGCCACAAATGGCAACACTCAACCATTTCTCTTGCCTCTTCATCGCATTATACATGACAGACCCCGTGTTGAACGGCTGAATCTAATTAATAGAGATCTGAAACACATTTGGGCATGCTTTTTAAGGTCGTGAAGGCTGCAATAGGAGGCTGAGTTGAGGTTTGATTAAATTGTGCACTGTGTAGGGGCAACAGTCAGAAAATTCAGTCCCATTCATTTCTATTTGAATGAAAATAAATAATATAGGTCAAAGACATACAACTATATATTAAACTATTTGGACAGGCTAACCAAGGTCTTTGTTGTTATTGTTTAGCCATTTAGTTGTGTCCGACTCTTCGTGACCCCATGGACCAGAGCACGCCAGGCACTCCTGTCTTCCACTGCCTCCCGCAGTTTGGTCAGACTCGTGTTTGTAGCTTCGAGAAAACTGTCCAACCATCTCGCCCTCTGTTGTCCCCTTCTCCTTGTGCCCTCCATCTTTCCCAACATCAGGGTCTTTTCCAGGGAGTCTTCTCTTCTCATGAGGTGGCCAAAGTCTTGGAGTCTCAGCTTCAGGATCTGTCCTTCCAGTGAGCACTCAGGGCTGATTTCCCTCAGAATGGATAGGTTTGATCTTCTTGCAGTCCCTGGGACTCTCAGGAGTCTCCTCCAGCACCATAATTCAAAAGCATCAATTCTTTGGCAATCAGCCTTCTTTATGGTCTTTAAGCAGAGGAGGTCTTTAAGCAGAGGCTTGACAACCATATGTTAGGAGTGCTCTGATGGTGTTTCCTGCTTGGCAGGGGGTTGGACTCGATGGCCCTTGTGGTCTCTTCCAACTCTATGATTCTATGATTCTATGGTCCAGCTCTCACTTCCATACATCACTACTGGGAAAACCATAGCTTGAACTATACAGACTTTTGTTGGCAAGGTGATGTCTCTCCTTTTTTAAGATGCTGTCTAGGTTTGTCATTGCTTTTCTCCCAATAAGCAGGCGTCTTTTAATTTCATGGCTGCTGTCACCATCTGCAGTGAGATATATATATTTGGTATCTCTGTCAAATGTGTGACAGAGAAGAAAAACACTTGGCTAAAAAGCTGGAGAGAGATATCGGAGCAGGAGAAGGATATCTGTGGTCTGATGTTTTGCACTCACATGTTCCATACACCTTTAGTGCATGTTGAAAGCGCATGACTTCTCCCAAAGAATCCTGGGAACTGTAGTTTGATAAGGATGCTGAGAATTGTAACTCTGTGAGGGCTAACTACAGTTCCCAGGTTCCTCTGGGGGAAGGCTTTAAAGCATTAAATGTGATTTAACATCCACAGCTTACATTTAAAGCACATTCCGTTCAACTGAGTGTTCCTGAACATTCATACCCGATGAGTTTCAATGCAAAGGACCACCATGAATCAGACCAAGAAGTTGTGTTGGCTATTGACCTTTCTAAATTATTTTCCGGCTCTTTCAGATACTAATCTCTTTATCCCAAGTAACAGAAGCTTAGACAATAAAAGATATCCTCAGACAACACTAAAAAATATTTTAATCTAAATGGTTCCAAACTTATAAACTTCGGGCTACTGATGCTGAAGATATCCCTGCTAAGGAAATAAAATAGTAAAGTTACTCTGGAAGTCTGTTTTTTGGAAAAATGCAAATCCTCACCTGTCCTGTCACAAATAACTTTTTAAAAAAGAAAGTATAAACCAACTAGCATATAAGTCAAGGCTCAATTCCAGCCAAAGTTAGTAGGGACTAAAACCCATTCAAAGCAAGAAAGCTTCTGGTGGGCATCTAAAAGGGTAAAAGAATATTGAGAAATGATCTATAATGAATTGAAAAAAATGTTTAAAAGTACTTTCCCCAAAAAAACAGAGTCCTTTCTGTTGGGGATAATTCAGACTGAAATCCCTAGGTGTCAGAAAAGGTTATTTATGTACGCAACAACTGCGGCCTGTGTTTTGTTAGCCCAAAAATGGAAAATGAAGTGAGGTCCCAACCAAAGGAGAATGGCAACTTAAACTGACAGAATATGCACAACTTGCAGACTTAACATATAGAATAAGAGAACATGAAGAATGCACATTTAAAGAAGACTGGAAAACATTCATTGAATATATGGGAAATAATTGTATACAGCTGAAAACTCTGGCAGCATTAAGATAAATTCAACAGTGTAAATAAGTTTTGGTGGATGCAACAATGGAATACTGAATGGTATAGTTTTTGTAAAACATGCAAGGATTTAAGATATGTAAAATGAACCATGGAAAGAGAAGAAGGGAAGTCATTGATATTTTAAGGATGTAAAATGAGTATTTAAAACAGAAAATTTAATAAAAATTATATATATATATATATATATATATATATATATATATATGCAAGAGAACTTGAGTGAGTAGATATTAAGTCTTGCTATTGTCTTCCTGGGACCCAATAATGACTTAATTGAGGCTCAGAAGTGAAAGATGAAGACATTAAAAAGGGGTAAGCAGCTAAAGAAAGTCTCCATCTATTTCATACCATTAGCATCATGATTAAAACACACACACACACACACACACACACACACACACCAATCAATCAATCAATCAATCAATCAATCAATCTGCTAGCCTTGTTAGGGATAGACCACATCATTTCTTCTAAATGTCTACCATTAGATTGGGAGGACAGTTTTGCCTCCTATTTCTTTGAATGGGAAAAATCTTCACATCTGAAATTAATACCTCAACTTGAGCCTTTGGGTCTTTTATAAGTAGCTCTATGAACTAGATAGAATCGTGGTTCAGTTAGGTAAGACTCTGGTCTTCATGCTCTTTGGATGGTGAAGTGAGTGGATAAATGCAGCTGGAAATGTGGTCAGCCCCCCATGCTGCGTTTGGGGGCTGCTCCTGCTCATCATTTCCCTGGGTGGGGTCCTGGGAATGTCCCCAAATCCTGCCCCGCAGCCCCAGTGGATACGCTCTTATGCTATTGTATGATACCTGCTATCTGGAATTATTCCCAACTTTTCATTATCATGCATACCATATAAGATGGTAGGAGCCCCTCCAGATGACGAATCTGCCTGGTTTGGGGGTCACAGTGCAAACGGTCTGTCAAATGGATGAAACTGAAATTATCACGGCTGAAGAATCACAGTATATATATTCATATTTGTAGAAAGCCATCTCCACTAGGAACTTCATTTTCAGGAGACTAGATTATTCTGAAAACTAACTTTGGTGGTTACATGCCACTCTAGGAAATACCTGTTTGAAACAGAAATATATTTTCGATCTAAAATAACAAAAGTTTTATAACTTTTAATGAGGATGTGTCAATCTGTACAGAGTTTTTCAATATTCAGCCAAGGAGTCTCCAGATTTTAAAAGTCTTTTACTTCCTGTTCCTTTTACAGCTAAGATTTGGAGGGGGGAAAGTTGCCCCCCCCCAAAAAAGCTTGAATTTCTGGTGTTGCCCTCCCTTTCAGATATTTGGCTTCTATGTCTCTACCTTTTAGCTGGTACATTCAATTTCCGACAGTGTATTTTATTTTATTGCTTGGTGACTGTTTGATATGAGCGCCTTTTAAAACAGATCTGAGCCCAATAATTGATAAAGGGCACACCAGAAATATGATTATTTGCTGTCATAGCTCCGTTGGTTAGAGAATGGAGCTGATAGAGACAAGGTTGCAGGTTGGATCCCCATATGAGCCAGCTGCATATTCCCACATTGCAGGGGGTTGGACTACATGATCCTCAGGATCTCTTTGAACCGTACAACCTATGATTCTATATTTTTGGATGTGTTTATTAAGCGACTAAGGGCACTTCTTGTTTAGTCGTCTAGTCATGTCCGACTCTTTGCGACCCCATGGACCAGAGCATGCCAGGCACTCCTGTCTTCCACTGCCTCCTGCAGTTTGGTCAAACTCATGCTGGTAGCTTCAAGAACACTGTCCAACCATCTCGTCCTCTGTCATCCACTTCTCCTTGTGCCCTCCATCTTTCCCAACATCAGGGTCTTTTCCAGGGAGTCTTCTCTTCTCATGAGGTGGCCAAAGTATTGGAGCCTAAGCTTCAGGATCTGTCCTTCCAGTGAGCACTCAGGGCTGATTTCCTTCAGAATGGAGAGGTTTGATCTTCTTGCAGTCCATGGGACTCTCAAGAGTCTCCTCCAGCACCATAATTCAAAAGCATCAATTCTTTGGCAATCAGCCTTCTTTATGGTCCAGCTCTCACTACTGGGAAAACCATAGCTTTAACTATATGGACCTTTGCCAGCAAGGTGATGTTTCTGCTTTTTAAGATGCTGTCTAGGTTTGTAATTGCCTTTCTCCCAAGAAGCAGGCATCTTTTAATTTCGTGAGTGCTGTCACCATCTGCAGCAATCATGGAGCCCAAGAAAGTAAAATCTCTCACTGCCTCCCTTTCTTCCCCTTCTGTTTGCCAGGAGGTGACCAGTGGCCATGATCTTAGGTTTTTTGATGGCACTTCTAGACTGCTACTATTTTGTGGGTGGGATTCAACTGTATATGGGCAAATTCTGGTTGAGTAACTAAAGTGAATTTGGCCTCTTGCACAACAAACCCACTTCCAAAACAAAAACACCCCACCCATACTTTTTGTGGCAATGAAAGTGACAGGAAAATGCAACAGAAAGTGTGTGGTAACAATAATTTCCTGTGACATTGTATCACCTCCTCCCCCTACAAAAAAAATCCTAAATGAATACTCAGTAAACAGCTGGAATTGCACAAAGTTTTAAAGAAGGCTATGCAAACAAAGAAAAACTGTTGGTGCTGACCTTAAAAGCCCTAAATGGCCTTGGCCCAGTAGACCTGAAGGAGCATCTCCACCTCCCTCGTTCTGCCTGGACCCTGAGGTCCAATATTGAGGTCCTTCTGATGGTTCCCTCACTTGCGAGAAGTGAGGTGACAGGGAACCAGGCAGAGGGCCTTCTTGGTAGTGGCACCTGCCCTGTGGAACGCCCTCCCATCATATGTCAAGGAAATAAACAACTACCTGACTTTTAGAAGACATCTGAAGGCAGCCCTGTACAGGGAAGTTTTTAGTGTTTGATCTTTTATCGTGTTTTTAATATTCTGTTGGGAGCCACCTAGAGTGGCTGGGGAAACCCAACCAGATGGGCAGAGTATAAATAAATAAATGTATTATTATTATTATTATTATTATTATTATTATTATTATTATTATTATTAATTCCGGAATAATGCTCAACCAACAGGTCATCTCAGCTGAAAATTTCAGCAGTTGCCTTTATACAAAGAAGTAAACCTGGATTACGAACTGCTTTGCAATCCAAGTTTGCAGTGTTGCCTTGTCCCTTCAGAGGTGCTTCTGCAAATGTTGATAGGCTTGAGTTGGTGAGAAGACTTAGTCATTTGCCACAATTTGGTGTTCCCTCCGCAGTGCAGGTGCAGAACTGGCCCTGCTTGGCACTATAGAGAAAGGGGAACCTGAAGCATCAGTTGCAGTGAAATTCCCAGAGTGGCTTGGCATGGGCTCCATCTTACAATTGTTACTAATAGCATCTAGAAATTCGTAAATCTGGCTGCTTCCTTTGGGTTTGTTAAGTGGTCTCCACAAACACAAACACACATGTTGTGATTCAACAAACCACCGCAACCTATGTTGCCATGGAAAGTCAAATTACCTTATTCAACAAAGGAAAACGTATTGGATTTCCTGGTGTTTTAGGATGCTAGACATAACACACACACAGGGTGTGGTTTCTTCTTGGAAGCCTCCACAAGACACTCTCTTTTACTGCCAGTCAGTTAACAAAAGCAAGTCATCAGGACAATGCAGTTTTCTCGCTCATTTGAGAAACTTCAACTACCTCTTTCCCCCCTTTTTTTCTTGACACACCAAAAACTTTGACATTAAATATTTACATAAAATGAACACTTTAGTTTATCTGTTTCCACTCGGTTTAGCATTCACAGACTTCCAGCGCTGTCTGGAATCAAGACTCTCTGTTTAGTCTAAAAGCCTTTCAGCATGAACGGGGTTTTTTGCACCGTAAATGAGCATTCGTTTCCTATTTATTGCAGAGAGTGCGGAGCTTGCCAGAAGGTAGCCTTTCTGGCTTGAGGATATGTCAAGGCCAGAGATGAAGACTAGGCATGGACCCTGGGGAAAATGCTCCTTTGCTGGAGCCATTACTCCCGGGTCTGAAGACCTTTGTCATCTCTTGTTGTTGTTGTTGTTGTTTAGTCGTTTAGTCGTGCCCGACTCTTCGTGACCCCCTGGACCAGAGCATGCCAGGCACTCCTGTCTTCCACTGCCTCCCGCAGTTTGGTCAAACTCATGATGGTAGCTTCGAGAACACTGTCCAACCACCTCGTCCTCTGTCACCCCCTTCTCCTTGTGTCCTCCATCTCGCTTTACTGGCCGAGGGAGCTGACATTTGTCCGCAGACAGTTTTTCTGGGTCATGTGGCCAGCATGACTAAGCTGCTTCTGGTGAACCAGAACAGCACACAGAAACACCATTTCCCTTCCCACCGGAGTGGTACCTATTTATCTACCTGCACTTTTTGGAGTGCTTTTGAACTGCTAGGTTGGCAGGAACAGGGACCAAGCAACGGGAGCTCACCTCATCACGGGGATTCAAACCGCCGACCTTCCAATGGGAAAGCCCAGGAGGCTCAGTTGTTTAGACCGCAGTGCCACCCATGTCCCTAATAATAAAAAATAAATAAACATCACAACAATAACTTCTGACACAGCAAGGCTATGTTTTCCATCTATTATATACAGATATCATGATAAAAGGGACGCGGGTGGCGCTGTGGGTTAAACAACAGAGCCTAGTGCTTGCCGATCAGAAGGTCGGCGGTTCGAATCCCCGGAACGGGGTGAGCTCCCGTTGCTCGGTCCCTGCTCCTGCCAACCTAGCAGTTTGAAAGAACGTCAAAGTGCAAGTAGATAAATAGGTACCACTCCGGTGGGAAGGTAAAAGGCATTTCCATGCACTGCTCTGGTTCTCCAGAAGCGGCTTAGTCATGCTGGCCACATGACCTGGAAGCTGTACGCTGGCTCCCTTGGCCAATAAAGCGAGATGAGCACCGCAACCCCAGAGTCGGCCACGACTGGACCTAATGGTCAGGGGTCCCTTTACCTTTTTATCATGGTAAAAAAATTCCTGTTCTATCTGGCATGGGGCCACTTCAAATATAAGTGGAGTAAGTCAGGGGAGCAAAACCCAAGAGCAGTAAATCGGGGAGCACAGGGAATCTGAGCGTCATTCTCACCATCCCACCCTCCTCTGTTTACTTGGCTCCATTACAAGAATGCGCATTTCATTACTTGTAAGGAAGTTTGCATTTTAGGAGAGGGGAGAATTCAAAGCACTTCATAAAAACTGTAGACCTCTCTAAGCCCCCAGCCTCTCTGCAGATTGCCATCTTGTGTGGCATTCGCCCAACTATAGATACTCTTCCACAGGCTTAATTTTAAAACGAAGCTCTCAATAACGACGCGCTAATGAAGAATGAACTTGAAACAGGGTTGCTTCTCTCCCCTTCACCTCCCATACAAAGTAGCACTTAAAAACGGAGAACTTTGAAGGGGGATTATTTACAAAGAAAGTAAAGCAGACACAATGGATGAGGCATTGCTTCTCCCACCCCTTGTTTACACTTGCTCACTGCTCATCCCCCAACGACAGAAACCCCTGATATGCAACGAAAATTATGAGCCATCATCACACCTCAGCTCCTTGCCATAATGCTTGGTACAGGGCGGAATAAGTTCCAATATTTAAATGAGTTAGTAAAGGCTCATTCTCTCGTGGAACTAAGAGGGAGGCTGCTTGATCCTTGAGGATCTCTGGGCGAAGCCTCGTAGCTCCCCTAAGCCATCTTGCTGCATTTAGCGCTATTCCCGCTCTGCTCCGAGCAGACCACCCACTCAGACAGAAATACACAAACCACATGGTCCAGGAATGTCTGTGCCCGAATCAATATCAGCATTACGACCTTATTACTTGAAGCAGCCTGGCTTTTAGCACAACTCATTTGTTTTCTCTTTTCTTCTTGCTCTTTTGATTTCTTAATAGTATATTCTTTACACACACACACACACACACGGGAAAAACCTCTTTTAAAGAGGCAAACATTGTTACGGGAAGAAATATAGTTACTACACTTCCTTCTTTTGTCCCTTTGATCCAAACTTTGCTTCCCCTTCCGCATCTTAATGGAAACACACACACACAACGACTTTATGATACTGGCTGTGAATTATATTCCCACCAAGCAGTAATTAAAAAGCATTGCAAGAGATGACAGTGCATTTAAAAAAGGAATACCGGCTTTGCAGTCTAAATTAAAAACAGAGTGGAGCATAATAGAAGTTCCTAAGGTCATGTAAGAAAACAGAGAATGCATCTGTTTCACTGTTAAATGCTGAGTATAAAGTGAGCAAAAACCTCAATTTGACAGAAATAGGGAAAAAACCATGTCTATTTTGTAAGATTACCATTGCTTGCATCTGACCACCATGTGGTGCCCCCTGTTCATCAGTGGTGGGAAATGTGTGGCCCTGCAGAGGTTGTTGGGGCTCCAATTTACTGGGAACTAACCATCGGGATGCAGGTGGCGCTGTGGGTTAAACCACAGAATCTAGGACTTGCCGATCAGAAGGTCGGCGGTTCGAATCCCCGCGACGGGGTGAGCTCCCGTTGCTCAGTCCCTGCTCCTGCCAACCTAGCAGTTCAAAAGCACGTCAAAGTGCAAGTAGATAAATAGGTACTGCTCCGGCGGGAAGGTAAACAGCGTTTTCGTGCGCTGCTCTGGTTCGCCTGAAGTGGCTTAGTCATGCTGGCCACATGACCCAGGAGCTGTACGCTGGCTCCCTCAGCCAATAAAGTGAGATGAGCGCCGCAACCCCAGAGTCGGCCACAAATGGACCTAATGGTCAGGGGTCCCTTTACCTTTACCTTACATTTGGTTTACAGTCTATTGGGAAGCATCTTAATTTCTTGCTACTTTCGGTCAGTGAGGCACAAGCATCTTTGTTCATGACACCATACACTTTTGTGCTTTGGGGGATTCCCATATGTATGAATGTATACAATGCAACTTGGAATTTTATATTTAAAAATGGATTTCAAAATGCAGATGTTGTCCGTTTTCAGATATAATGGGCCTTTCTAACCTGGATTTGCTATCGGAATGGAAGTCAAATGGGGCCACCCAAAAATATGATGGTGGTTTCAAGAGGTACAGAATGTTGAAGGGGTTGGGGTTGAGGAGAAAGAATTAGAAGAAGATTTTGGATTTGATATCCTGCTTTATCACTGCCCTAAGGAGTCTCAAAGCGGCTCACAATCTCCTTTCCCTTCTTCCCCCACAACAAACACTCTGTGAGGTGAGTGGGGCTGAGAGACTTCAGAGAAGTGTGACTGGCCCAAGGTCACCCAGCAGCTGCATGTGGAGGAGTGGAGACACGAACCCAGTTCCCCAGATTACGAGTCTACTGCTCTTAACCACTACACCACACTGGCTCTCAATTAGCCCACTCAAGCCTTATCAGTCTGGAAGCAGGGGGTTACATTGGGGAGAATGTGTGTCGCCCAGAGGGGCTGGGAAAACCCGGCCAGATGGGCAGGGTACAAATAATAATAATAATAATAATAATAATAATAATGAATTATTATAATGGTTCTGGGGCTCAGGAGTGTTTGATCACACAGCAGTATAAAAAAGTAAATCAAAAGCTTCCTTACCTGACAGATCAGCAGCTCCTGACATTGTACTGTAGGCTCAGCTCCATTCAGCGTCCTGTCCCTCAGCCATTTAGCCCCAGGCAAGTGTTAAAATAACAAGAGGTCCTCCCTGTGCACCTTGTTCAATGGGTCCAATGTGATTTAAGCATATTCTCTAGATAAACGCTCATAGTTCATCACCCAGTGTCGAGAAATAAATTTAAAACACTCTTTAAAAAAATCATTGCACTCTGGTGTTTGTTTCTAGGTCAAACAGTGGCTTATGGGAGGGGTCACTCTAACTAGTTTCCCAGTGCAACCTTCTCCAGCTGTCCCCACCCCTGCAGATGCAACAGGAACATCTGCAGAAGAGATGCTTTCACGTGCACAACTGGGTGTGCAAAGGCTCCCCTACTGCAGACATTCACAAGGTCCTGGCCAATGCCATGGGGTGGGAAAAGCTAGAGTGGGACGCATCAGGGGTTGTGCTAATCACTGCTGCCTTGCCTGTTAATGATACTGCCAAATGATGCTTAGACGTTAATACTGCCTAATGTAAGGCTGCTGTTAGAAAAACAACTTTCACACAACCTGGTACGCAGGCTAAGACCCTACCTGCCCGCGGACTGTATCGCCAGAGTGGTGCATGCTCTAGTTATCTCCCACTTGGACTACTGCAATGCGCTCTATGTGGGGCTACCTTTGAAGGTGACCCAGAAACTGCAATTAATCCAGAATGCGGCAGCTAGACTGGTGACTGGGAGTGGCTGCCGAGACCACAAAACACTGGTCTTGAGAGCTCTGCATTGGCTCCCAGTACATTTCCGAGCACAATTCAAAGTGCTGGTGCTGAACTTTAAAGCCCTAAACGGCCTCGGTCCTGTATACCTGAAGGAGCGTCTCCACCCCCATCGTTCAGCCCAGACACTGAGATCCAGCGCTGAGGGCCTTCTGGCGGTTCCCTCATTGCGAGAAGTGAGGTTACAGGGAACCAGACAGAGGGCCTTCTCGGTGGTGGCACCCACCCTGTGGAACACCCTCCCTTCAGATGTGGAGGAAATAAGCAGCTATCCTATCTTTAAAAGACATCTGAAGGCAGCCCTGTTCAGGGAAGTATTGAATGCTGTGCTGTTTTTAACATTTGATTGGGAGCCACCCAGAGTGGCTGGGGAAACTCAGCCAGATGGGTGGGGTATAAATAATAATAATAATAATAATAATAATAATAATAATAACAATAACAATAACAATAACAATAACAATATACCTTTTCGTAATATCTGGCGCAACTTACCTGTGTCACAATAACAGAATCCAACACTTCTGCTCCGTTTTAAAGGGCTACTGCTGTCAGTGGTGAAGCTCGCCATTTCCAGCACCAGATGTACCTTTTAGTAGCGTCTAGTTTGATGTTTTGAATTATGGTGCTGGAGGAGACTCTTGAGAGTCCCATGGACTGCAAGAAGATCAAACCTATCCATTCTGAAGGAAATCAGC
The DNA here is from genome assembly GCF_965112155.1 of Podarcis liolepis. NCBI lineage: Eukaryota > Metazoa > Chordata > Lepidosauria > Squamata > Lacertidae > Podarcis > Podarcis liolepis. Next base: position 14,821,500 of record NC_139571.1, on the reverse strand, counting down.
CGTGAGTGCTCACTGGAAGGGCAGATCCTGAAACTGAGGCTCCAATACTTTGGCCACCTCATGAGAAGAGAAGACTCCCCGGAAAAGACCCTGGTGTTGGGAAAGATGGAGGGCACAAGGAGAAGGGGACGGCAGAGGACCAGGTGGTTGGACAGTGTTCTCGAAGCTACCAGCATGAGTTTGACTCAATTGCAGGAGGCAGTGGAAGACAGGAGTGCCTGACGTGCTGTGGTCCATGGGGTCACAAAGAGTCGGACACGACTAAATGACTAAACAAGTTTGGCCTGAAGTGGCACACCAAAACTGTACATTTTGGATAACTTGGTTTGGAAGAGAACACTGTTAAATCCAGTATCCACACCTCTGCTAGCAACTCTGACCTAAATAGTTTGGCATTAAATACATTCCCAAACAATCCCTAGTATAGCAGTTAATTTTCAGAGACGCTGTGGGTCAAAATCTCCCTAGAGCACTCATCCTTGGGTTGGAAAGCTCTACCTGTCAAATTCCAAAGGTGCCAAAGTGCTGCTCAGATTCTTGTGTGCTCAGATACACTCTTTTTTCTATCCTTGCAGGTTCGAGGACTGAACTCTGATGCTGAAGGGGCAGACATGGGCAAGATGGCGCCCCGAGCAAAAATTTGGTGCCTACCCCAAAATATTATTTATGTTCACAATAATTCCTTTTGGTACTGTTTTTTTCTTTCTGGAAAAAAACGGTGCTGGTACCCAGCTGAGGGCCATTGTGTGCATGGCAAGAAAGAGCAGGGCAAAGAGAGGGTGGCTGGAAACAAAAAAGAAGAGGCCACGATTGATGGGCAGAGAGCAAGGGGGGGGGACCCAAGAGGGAATAATTGGGGCCAACAGTCATTCTGAACCTGTGGGAGAAGCAGGCAAAGCACAGCAGCCGCTCTTGTGACGGAGCTGGATTTCTCCAGTGTGGTGTAATGGTTAAGAGTGGTGGACTTGGAATCTGGTGAACTGGGTTCGATTCCCCGCTCCTCCACATGCAGCTGCTGGGTGACCTTGGGCTAGTCACACTTAACTGAAGTCTCTCAGCCCCACTCACCTCACAGAGTGTTTGTTGTGGGGGAGGAAGGGAAAAGGAGAATGCTAGCTGCTTTGAGACTCCCTAGGGTAGTGATAAAGCGGGATATCAAATCCAAACTCCTCTTCTTCTCTTTTTCAGTTTTCTCCTCAGACACTATGGTGGGTGCCTGGCTTGCTCTGTTCTCCCCCCACCCCCGGCCACCCTTTCCACACACACCCCGGCTGTTTGCTTCTCAGTTCCGGCAAAGTTGCTCCTAGCGGGGCTGGGAGGGAGACAATGACATGAATTGGCCGTCTCCTTTCAGTCCTTCGTGATGTGGTTTGAGTTGGAGTCGCCTCCACCTTGCCGATGGGGGGGGGGTGAGAGGGAAATGGGGGGAAGTGTCATACCACCATTTGCAGCATCGGTAGGAGGAAGCAGCAGTGTCAGTGGGGAGGCAAAACCGGGAGATGGCGGTTCACCGTATGTCCTGCCGCTCTCAGATTTGAAAAACAAGGTGATGGTACAGTGGTACCTCTGGTTGCGAACGGGGTCCGTTCCGGAGCCCCGTCCGCAACCTGAGCAGAACGCAACCCATATCTGCACATCCACAGGTCATGATTCGCCGCTTCTGCGCATGACGTCATTTTGAGCATCTGCGCATGCGGCGAAACCCGGAAGTAACCCTTTTCCGTCCAGTATACCTGAAGGAGCGTCTCCACCCCCATTGTTCAGCCCAGACACTGAGATCCAGCACCGAGGGCCGTCTGGCGGTTCCCTCATTGCGAGAAGTGAGGTTATAGGGAACCAGACAGAGGGCCTTCTCGGTAGTGGCGCCCGCCCTGTGGAACACCCTCCCTTCAGATGTGAAGGAAATAAGCAGCTATCTTTTCTTTAAAAGACATCTGAAGGCAGCCCTGTTTAGGGAAGTTTTTCATATCTAATGCTGTATTGTTTTTAACACTTGATTGAAAGCCGCCCAGAGTGGCTGGGGTGACTCAGCCAGATGGGTGGGTATAAATATTATATTATTATTATTCCGCTACTTCTGGGTTGCCGTGGGACACAACCTGAAAACACTCAACCTGAAGCAAACGCAACACGAGGTATGACTGTGCTGTGTACTGTTGAGTACCGGCAGGGGGGAAAAAGGACTGGATCGTCTCGATATTATTTTGTGTCCCCTCAGCTCTGTGCCCTGTGCACTTGAACCGTCCAGATTGCTCTAGATCTGGGACTGCTCAGGGCTAAATGTTCGGTGTTCGTGTAATGAAAGGGGAACAAAGCTGCTGTAAAGTTAAAAAGTTTATGCTGTAGCATTTTAACCTTACTTAATATATGAATTCCCCCCATTGCCAAGAGACTGGGTTCCGGTTAGATAAATGTGACTATTTGAAATTAATTGAAAAAGGATTTATTTTGTTTCAGCATACAAAATAACTAAGTAATTTTTTCCCCAAAAAGGACACCACTTACCAGCTTTTATTCTACCAGAATTTTGTGGAAAACACTCTTCACTTTCAACACACAAATGCAGCTGAAATGTGTTTATTCCATCCTCATTCTCACCAAACTAGAGAACTAACATTTTATAAGGGTGACTGATGAACTACATGCAAGTCAGAGTTAAGAGTCTACTGTAATTGCAGTAATATTCCCTTTACATAGTTAACCCCTCCACCCCCACAAATTCTGTACACCAGCTACTATTTTTGTGGCTCCAAGGACTTATTTTGCCAGGTTTTTATAAAAAACAAAAACAAAATAAAAAGTGATTTGTCCAATATATACTCAAAGTTATGCGGGTCTGTGCTCCTTCCAACAACCTCTTAAAGAGTTTTTGCCACAAAATTTAGTTAGAAAAGTCAAAATGGACCAAAAAAAAGCACACACTTTTTTGTGTTCAACTGAAATGAAACATGTCGAATGTGCACCATTAAAAAAAGTGAAAGATAGCCTTTTCAAACGTTTCATATAAAAATGTTAACAAAAGTGTAAAAAATACCCCACTCAGACACCCCCTCCACACTCCAACATCACATCATATGCTTGATGTCAAGAGATTTCAAAAACCTCCCACTCCAACAATTGCACATTAATTAACATGTGGACTTAAAAAAGAACGTAACGCTTCAAGTATGTTTCATGCCAATCATCAATAAGAGTCATAACATTACTGAAGAAAAAGTACACTTGTTCTTTTGGAAGCCTGAGAAAGACTTTCCATAGATTATGGTCAAACAACATTTTAATTTAAAAAACAAGAACACCCACCCAAACAAACACACATACAAAAAAGGAAAGGAAAAAAAAGGAAACAATTTCTTTGGACTTAAAGAAACAGAGTTAAGAATTCCCATTTGATTATGAAGAAATACCCCTAAAGTAGGAACCTAGTTTTTACACTAATGCACAAAACCCTGCGCATGGAATGATGAAACTCACAGATGCTTCTACAGGTTGACTCTGTGGCAATAGCTGGCAGCTGGCAGACAGACAGACACTGGGGATATGGTGGCTTCTCAAACACAGGCTTTTTTCTTTTTCCTTTTTTTTTAAGGCTGACAGATCCTTTGGACCCAGAAGTATTTCTTAAGCAACATCTTTCACATGAGGGTAAAAACCGAAATCCTAACTTGAATGGCTTCTTCCAGTAAGCGTCTCCTCCCCAGCCTCCTGTTTTGTAAAGGGTTTCTGATTAGTTCAATGAAAGTAATGTTTTTAACCAAAAAGAAATATTTCTGGAAGTTAGGGTGGTCAGAGATATATCTATTTTTCAGCCGGAACTCAGTTCTAGTGGGTGCTACTAGCATTCGAAGAGAACAAGGGAGGTGTTCATAGTGAGTTCCAGCACCTCTTTTTCTAGAAAAACAGCACTGAACGTGGCAGCGTGTTTAGCAGATTCAGAACCTTTTAGGGAGCAATCCTAAGCTCCTGAAGAGGGCGACAGAGGGTCCTTTGAATGTTGCGGACCTCCGCTCTCTGCCAGCGGAGTGGGAGGTCTGAAGGTGGAGAAGGAGGTTTGCCATTGGAGGCCTCCTTATTGCAGCAACTGGGGATGAAAAGGGGGAAATTGTGGATCTGCCAGATCCGAAGCTCACCTGTTCCACTGACATGACCCCAAGGAGGGAGGAAAAGCACATCAGCCCTGGAGCTGGCCTCTCATTTTCCCTGCTATAGAAACCAAGGGGAGGGGAGGGGAAAGTGTGTAGTGGAGTAGCAGAGCTGGGTGGAAAAAATCACATCGGGCAACCAATGTGCCCTTTGGGTTTCAGAAAGTACATGGATAGATGAGTCCAAAAAGCCCGGGACACCAATTTTCACGGCCCTCTAGAGTGCATGGTAACTCGTCTACCAGAAGTCACGTATTTAGCATTAACTCTGGAAATGTAGACTCGATTTGAACCAAACTAAGCCTCCTAGGGCAAAATATGTATCAGGAGGTTTGGGTAGAATCGAGTCTACTGCAATATGCTAAACATATTGCAATAGAATTGAATTTACTGCAACATGCTAAATAAATGAGCCACCACACTCTCCAGAGGGCTGTGGAAATATGCGTCCCAGGCTTTTTAGCTTCGTCTAGCCAGGTACTTTCTAAAACCCAAAGGGCGGGTGCATTGGTTGCCAGGTGTGAAATATATTGGCATTATTTTCAGCTTTCCTACTCCACTCGTGGGAGCGGGGCCTGCTGGTGCAAGTCTGGCAGGCATTAGGAAGTAGCAGTTCTTCTGTTTTCCCCACCAACCAGCCATAGGATGCTCTGTTAGCCAACTGAAAATGTTTTCCCTTAACTGCACAGCAGATAATTTTTTTTGAAAAATATATATTTAATACAGGTACTTACAAAAACTGTGGATGACAGGTGCCGCCTTAGAAAAGGCACCCCCCTCTCCATTTCAATACAGAAGGAAATGTATCTTCTAAGATGATGCCTACTGCGATATATGCATGAATCTTCTAAAAATAAGGAAAGTAGACTTCTATCTTCAGAAGTATTGTTTATTCACATGCAAACTTCTGCAGGTGTAATTGATTAATCAATTAAAATTAACATGATTAATCAACTTTTTTTTATTGGGTTGACAGCCCTATGATCAATGAATGTTACTTAACAAGTACTGAAATTTTGAAAGTTTCCCATCCTGTCGTTGTCTAACGGCCTAAATGAAAATGTTTTAACTGATCGGGTAGAAAAAGAGCCAAAACCGAAATCTAAAGTAAACAGATTATAATATACTGAATGAACAAAGAACCAAATTTATGCCTCTATTTTTAATAACAAAAATGAATGAACTGCACACCTGGGCAGTTGAGTGCTGGAACTCCTAAGTAATAAATAGCTCCAAATTAAGGACTTTCTACAACATTTCCATAGAAAACGGGACTAGATCTCTCTCTCTTTGTTTATGGCAAACTTCTAGAGTGCTTCCACTTTTATGGTATCTAATAACACATTAAAACATACACAAAGATGTGGGTGGAAAAAATGCTGGATTTAGGATAGTATACAGTAACACTTCTTTCCTTTTAATGAACGTCCTACCGGTTTATTGACTAAGGCTAGAAAGCAAGTCGTGGTTCTATTTGGCGCATTTTCTACTGTGGTCCGAGGTCAACACACAAGGGCAGCTGATGGGGGGGGGGTGGATTCTGCTACTGCAGACTGAACAGTAAAAAAAGGAGAGACTTTTTTTTTGCCACCCCCGCTCCCCAACTTGGCATCTCGTTTTGGGGGACTGCGGAAACGGAAACAAGACGACGGGGCTTTTAAACTGGTCAAGGGAATACCCAAAAGTCAGGAAAAAGTGGCGTCCAAACAAGCGCAAGGTCAGAAGGCTTTTGACAGCGGTGGCGCTGGATCAAAGGAGAGAATACACAGGACACAAGGACTTGTAACATCTGGCAGAGTCCCTTCCCTCAAGGACTTCAGAATATGCGTATGCAATAATAAATAGATCAGTTATGTAATAAGGCAGTGTGTTGAACATGCATTCATCTTGTGGCCTGGAACACCACATAGAGAGATACATGATATCATACACATTCATTAAGTGTTTTTTTTTTTTTCAAGGCTATCCAGGCTAACTCTTCCAGAGCGTTTCCTAGGTGAGAAGAGCAAATCCTCTGAGGCTTGTCACATTTCTTCTCCTTAATCGAGAGATGACGACTGGCTTTAAACAAAATAATAAAGCTGAAGAGAGTTGGTTGGTTTCGCTTGTTTGCTGCCATTTTGGTTGCATCACTCTGAATGTTTTATTTCTTTTTTTAAAAAAGAGAGAGCACAGTTTTCGATGCAGCCAGCTGCCGTGTGTGCTCAGGATGCTCCAGCCGTTTCCAGGTAACTCTGTAACTTCCTAACTGTGGTTTTGTCCAGTGAGCAAAGGTCAAAGTCAAAGGTTGTGTTTGTGATATGAAAATGTCCCGTTTCTTCTATGAGGTTTACAATCTGTCGTTAGAAAGAGAGAGAGAGAGAGAGAGAGAGAGAGAGAAAATGTTACGTTTAAATTAAAGATTCTGCTCCTTTTACAGAAAGGGATAGAGAACCTGTGCCGTTTCCACATGTCATTGCAGGGTTTCCCAAACTTTTGTCTCCAGCTGTTTTTGGACTACAACTCCCACCATCCCTAGTTAGCAAGACTAGTGGTCAGGGATGATGGGAACTGTAGTCAAAAAACATCTGGAGACCCAAGTTTGGGAAACCCTGTGTAACTGGATTCCAGGTCCCACCAGTGGCATACAGCATGGCCAGTGGTCAGGGATGGTGGTAGTTGGAGTTCAGCAACATTCAGAAGGTACCAGGTCCCCCACTCTTGCCTTCTTGTTACGGGAGTTAACACCTTCTAAATCTCCTGTGAGATCTTTGGGCAAGATCCACTTCCAGAGACTCCACCATGTATTACAACATTTTAGAAAGACAAAGGAACTCCTTTCGCCTCCCCAGTCAAGCTCTTGCAGAATGAACTCCTTCGTTAGAAACTTTTTTGGCTGACATCCCTATTGGTTTATCTTCTGATTTTGCAAAATGGCATTGTGAATTGACGGGCTTTGTGGATCAGTTTTCTTTCACGCCTATTGTTTGTGCGTGTTCCTTGTACTGTCGTGGAAAAACTTAAAAGCCATTAAACTATGCGTAATATTTTTGTATGTGTCATCTAAGCAGTGGCAGCGGCGGGAAAAACAGTAAAAGTAAAAATTGCATCCTTAAAATAACTGATTAAAAGAAGTGATCCTGTCTTTTGTAAAACACTTTTAGGTCGTTTACAATCAAGCGGTGTATAATTTTCACAAAATAAACAAACGATAGAATGATGTTTTCCTATCTGCCTTCCTGGGGATTGCCAATATGAATGCATGAAAGTGCCTTCTGTAGAACGATTGGTAACTCTGGCACAGAACAGTCTGCTCTGACTGTATTCCAGCATCTCATCCAGAGGTTTCCTTTAGCCCTATTAATTGTCTGAAATCCTTTTTAACTGGAGTTGGGAGGGCCTGAATTTTGCAAAGCATGCACTCTGCCAGAGAGCTGGGGCAACTGCTAATGTACGCTTGTTTTACAATCAACATACATTTCTAGCAGTCCAGTTAGTTTTGGGGCAGGGAATGTAGCTGTCTACATTTTACTGCCATCATTGTATGGCAAGAAATGGATCCCTCTTCTTCCTACAGACATCTGCAACCTACTTTAGGTTTGCCTTTGACTCCCTCTCCTATGAGCTGAACTATCCAAAGTTCACTTTTGCTTTATTTCAAATGCCAACATTCAATCTGTTGCTCGTTTACAGTTGACTAAAAAAATCCATTCAGACTGCAACATTAACTCCCATTATTGCATCAAATTGCCAGGTCTGTTGAGTTACATTATAAAAGTTGAGCTGAAACTCTGCCTTGTGTCCCTGCCACATTTTGAATTATTTCAGCAGATGGAGTTTTCCTGTTTTAAGCAGAAAGGAAGTTTCTTATTTCAAAATTAAGTTAATATGAACTGCATGGATTGCGTATTACCTATAAGATGCAGCCCTGAAGCCAGTGACATGAGAAATGGATCAATATAATCAAAGGAAAAGCATCTTTTGGTCATAGTTCATCCTCCAGGTGCTATAAGCAATCAAAGTTCACTTGGATTTGCCCTAAACCAGGCAACCCCAAACTCAGCCCAATTCCCATCATCCCTGACCACTGGCCCTGTTAGCTAGGGATGATGGGAGTTGTAGTCCCAAAACATCTGGAGGGCCGAGTTTGGAGATGTCTGCCCTAGGCGTGCAGCCTGTCCACTGCTCTTTGGGGTTGGGGGGGGATAATATTTTTTTCCTTGATTTCCTCCTCTAAAAACTAGGTGCGCCTTATGGTCCGGTGTGCCTTATGGCACGAAAAATACGGTATGCATTGCAACAAGTCAGCTGAAAACAGCCACCTGTTCCCTCTGACAGCTCTGGCATGTATGACAACTTTTGACACAACACTCAATGGCTAACAGGGAAATAGCCTGTGTTATCTTTCCAAGAGTTAAAAATGTAATCTTAATGTATGTTTCACTTAGCCCCGAGTCGAGCAGTTCATGAAGAATTTCAGAAAAACTTGCAGAAGCATCCCCCCCTGCCCCCAACAGAACTATATTTGATACGCTTCCCTGTGATACTGTGCCAAAAAGGGGGCCTTCCATTAACTCCCATGATAATAAATTTCAGGAATTCAAAAGCAGTTAGGAAGTGTTAACAGATGCATTTTAAAGCAATGCAGTGCTCTTAAAAGTAACGAGAAATAAAATCTCATTTGTTGATCGCTATCTACACTTTCTAAGCTTCCAGCTAAGAGCAACATGAACATTTGAACCCGATTCTTCATCCGGGCCTCTGAGAAATGCAGCTACAGTGTCAAAGCCACCTGGTGCAACTGAGTGAGATGAACCCCCTTAGTTTTAATGGAGGCACAGAATACATCAAGATATACCCAAGAAAGCTTTAGGGGAATTCTTGACCGCCTGCCAGGACGATTCAGGTTAATGCTTTTAATATCAGCACTCACGTTCTTAATCTATTGGAAAACACTTGGAGGGGGGAAGTCTTAAGATTATAACTGTCAAGATTTCAGATTACCAGAGTTGAAAAACAGAACATTAAAATACTTCAAACTTAGACCCAGGATACAAGAACCTAGGAAGTTTTGTTTGTTCTTGACGAAGTGTGCTCTGCTTTGTTTTAATGTACAGTTGTTTACACACAGTCATTTTCCATCAATTTCATTGCCATCTATCATGCTGCAGCAATTGAAATGCCTTTGGGGAAGAATGTCTGCTTGAAGGGCTGGGCTTTAGCTAATGGGAAAGATTTCATTTTAACCTTTAAGAAAGGTTTGAAAGGATTTGGAATTCTCTGTGTCCAAAAAGACTACCTTAAAAGCTATTATTTATTGTTATGCATTGCAGTTCATTTCTTGTGTTATGGTAAAGGTTTTAAAAACGGCTACAAAAAACCCCAAACTCTTATTTTAATCTTTACAGCCTGCTAATGAAATGTTTGGCTAAGAGTGCCCAGGGCCACCCAGAGAGCTAAGATCCCAGACAGGATTGGATCCCAGTCTGCTGCACACAGATTCAACAGCAAACTATTCTGCTGGGACCATCTACTGGCTTTCAGTAGTTAGGGATCAAAATCCACACTTTATGTATCATGACCGTTAATATAGCTTTACTGTGACATCCTGGTGAATAAGTAGTGATCCTTGATTCTATTTCCCTTAAGACTGATCCACTGACAGCCATAGTTTCAAATGAAAGGCACTGTTGAACAATTACCGTATTATTCGCTCCATAAGGCGCACCAAGTTTTGGGAGGAGGAAAACAAGGGGAAAAAAATTCTGAATCCCAGAAGCCAGAACAGCGAGAGGGATCTGGATTCTGAGATAGCCTCTGGCTGTTCTGCCTTCTGGGATAGCCACACCAAGCCTCTTCAGGGCAGCAGGATGAAGGCTCCCCCTGTCTGGAAGAGGCTGTCCTGGCAGAAGCCAGGACAGCAGGCGGAATCACTGCACAGAGATCCCTCTTGCTGTCCTCCTGGGCAGCGGGATGAAGGCTCCCCCTGCCCGAAGAGACTGCGCGCGGCTAAGGCAGAAGCCAGGAGAGGCGCTTCGCTGAAGGGGCGCTGCGCAGCTCTCCCTCTCTGTGCAGCGCCCCTTCAGCAAAGTGGGAGGAGGAACAGAAGGGGCTCCGTCCCTCCTCCCGCTTCACTGAAAGGGCGCTGCACAGCTCTTCTCTCTGTGCAGCGCCATTCACTCCATAAGACGCACTCACATTTCCCCTTACTTTCTAGGAGGAAAAAAAGTGCCTCTTATGGAGCGAAAAATACAGTAATTTATATGCTCAGTATGAAATGCAGGTTCCTAAACAGAATATGAGCCACTTCACACACTACATTTTTTTTTAAGACACACATAAGATCTACATCTAAAAGAAATGTAAACTGTGAATGTGATAAACTAGTGTCTGAAAACAAACTGATCATACACCGTCATTTGTTGGAGCTCGGATTGGTTGCGACTCCCTGACAAGCGAACCTGGGTGTGTTACTCTATAATGTGTGGAATAGTACTACTAAATTGGAGTGTGGGGGAACCTCGTTGCAAAATAATCTCTTAACAACTGACTCTTAGTAAACGAAACATAAAAAGAAGATTGCTTTTTTCCTATTCAGAGTACAAAATACATGCTATCAGCTTAATATACAGATTGCAACTGTATATAAAGATAGAAATTCTTGCTAGCAAAATACATGTAACCAGTTCATTACCAGTCATTTTTTTGCTTTGTTTTTTTGGCCAGTAAAGTCCACAATGAAAGACACATTTGGAGAGATCAGAAACGGCGTGCACAGATGTGTATGCATACATGCACACAAATCTCCAAACTTCTGGGGAATCAGTTCTTGATTACAAAGAGTAAATTTCATTACAAAAAGAAATATTTGATGCAACTGAAGTGAATACTAGTGCTATTTTTTTTTTAAAAAAACAAACACCTGAAATTATTTGGGGCAATATCCAACTGAATTACATTCAGCGTACTCACTCTGGAATCAATGGACTTAAGCAACTTAAAGTCCATTGATTTCAACAGGTCTGCTCAGAATTTGATTTAGCTAGGTACCGCTCAAGGCTTGAGAGTTCCTGCACTCGAATCTTCCTGTGGTAACACACAAGTCTCAGTAGAAAAGTTGAGTTTTGATACTGAACAGCTAACACGTTCAAAGCTGCAACATACAAACTCAAGTATAGTTGAAAAATACAGAAGACTGAATTTAGTGTTACAAACTGAAATTTGTAATGCTAGGGATGCATTAAAAATCTGTTGAAGTTTGCCATTGCCAGGAACACTCAAAGAAATATCCCTCAAGAAGACGTGGTGTGTTTTTTCAGCAGAAAACAGTGCTTATAGTTTGAAACTCTTGCAACATGCTAATCTCTCAGCACATATGTCACAATTGTTAAGATGTAGGCGGATGGATTATCAAATTCTACTAGAAGATCAGAGCTGTGTTCTCGACTTTGAAAAGTACTATGCTTAGCACGAAGACAGGAGTGCCTGGCGTGCTCTGGTCCATGGGGTCACGAAGAGTCTGACACGACTAAACAACAACATGCTTAGCACAGAAAGTAAACCTCTCACCTGTTGCAGTACATGTCTTTCCCTTAGTGTCATTAACCTTCTGTGAAGCTCAACTAGCTCATCAAGATATGCCTGGAAATAAACCATTCAAAAACAAACAAAAAACGAATGTTTTATTAAAAAAAAACCCACCACATTTGTATTCTGGTATATAGACAAATATTTATATTCCAGGACAGCAAAGCAATGGAAATACAGCCGACTCACAACTTTGTATAGTCAGAACAAACTCAGAACCACCCTTGTGTGATTATCCCTACTTTTTCCAAGATGGTGCTTCCCCCCCCCCCCAAGAGTGGGCTTTGCCAGCCAGCTCTACAAGGTGGAGAATTTTTAAGCTCAACGACTTGCTTACCGGACTCTGGCGAGCAAAGCAAAGAGCATTTAAGCTCTCCACCTCACATGCATTAGATTTATGCATTTTCAGTTGGCTTGCTGCCATGAGCGTAAAACTGCGACGACACAAGTTAAATGTGCGCAAGTTGCGATGAATTAAGTATGTCATAAAACACAGTGATGTACAATAAAGCCATGATACTAACAATAATGTAGCTAACTGCTAAAAAAAACAACTCAGCAAGATACAGTGGTACCTCGGGTTACATACGCTTCAGGTTACAGACTCCACTAACCCAGAAATAGTGCTTCAGGTTAAGAACAGTTTCAGGTTAAGAATGGGCCTCTGGAACGAATTAAGTACTTAACCCGAGGTACCACTGTATGGGCAAATTAAAACTCATCTTAACCTGTTGTGAACAAATTGTAAGGTGTACCTCTTAGGAAGCGCATTGCATTCCAGAACCATAGTGCTATGGCTAAACACCCCCTTTCTTTTGTTGTTACATAGCACACTTCTGGTGTGTTGGGCAAACACTGGCACTCTGGTGTGGAAAAAAGACGTTCCTTCACATATTTGGATTCTAAGCCTTTTAGGGTTTATAAGATTACCTGTACCTTGAACTGGGCCTGAAATTGAACTATTCAACTTCACTTCATTTAAGAGAACAATATATACATAATAAGTAATTAAAATGTAGAATAAATTGTGCAATATAGGGATACTAAAATATTGAGTAACTAAAAAACACTTCATTAAGGCATGTGCCAACCAATGTTTCTTATATACTGAAAGATCCAATACTTTTTACAGATTTAATAAAGATTATGAAGCATGATGCAAATATTGTTTCTTTTCATTTACCTTATCGCAATCGCCATTCTTTATCTGTTTATCAGATTTACTCTGCTTTATAGGACTCTTCACTTCTAGAATCTAGAAAATAAGAGTAAATATTTAAGGGCATCATAGGGCTAGGACTGAGGCTCACTAGAAATTCCATAACCAAATATCTTAATGGTTTAAGGATGTTCAGCAGCCAATTTATCAAACCTGCATATTTTTTCTCTGAACCACTCTGAGTTCTTAGGATGAAGGGCAGTATATAAATTTAATAAATAAAATAAAATAAAATAATTAAAGCCCGGTGCTCCTTCGAAGCATGGAGCCCTCTTCAAACAGATAGCATATGGGGGGGGGGGCTACTGAGAGTTAGCTTGCACTGTCCAAATGATACAACTGGAAGCAAAAGCCCCACACCTAACTCAACATTTTCTGTTCTCAAAGGCCAGTTTGAAGCAGAATTATATGAAGTGAATGTGTACATATTTTAAAGCTCTTGACCACATGCACATCCCAGGGATTATCGCAGTTGGTAATACTCTTATGTTTTTATAGCTTGCTCAGAGGGACGCGGGTGGCGCTGTGGGTTAAACCACAGAGCCTAGGACTTGCCGATCAGAAGGTCGGCGGTTCGAATCCCCGTGACAGGGTGAGCTCCCGTTGCTCGGTCGCTGCTCCTGCCAACCTAGCAGTTTGAAAGCACGTCAAAGTGCAAGCAGATAAATAGGTACTGCTCCGGCGGGAAGGTAAACGGCGTTTCCATGCACTGCTCTGGTTCGCCAGAAGCGGCTTAGTCATGCTGGCCACATGACCCGGAAGCTGTATGCCGGCTCCCTCGGCTAGTAAAGCGAGATGAGCGCCGCAACCCCAGAGTCGGTTACGACTGGACCTAATGGTCAGGGGTCTCTTTACCTTTGGCTTGGTCAGAAATCATGGTAGCCGGATGCAGAACTTTACGAGCAGTTTTATTATTAACGATTTGTACAATAATTGCATTGCAGCAAACTTCTGAAGACTGTTCGTATGGCCACAGTGCTAGAATTTAACTCTTCGCCAAATTAACAGTCGTTATTAGAGGGGGAAAGCTGCTGCATGCCTTCTCATATATGTTTCAATAATATTACCAAGCATGTGTCACAGAATCGTCGAGTGGGAAGGGACCCAAAGGCCATCTAGTCCACCCCATGCAATGCAGAAATCTCACCTTAAGCACCCACACCCGTGATGTATAAGACAGAAGTAATAGTTTATCTCTGTTTTTGTCACACAGGACACTCTCTCTGTTTTACACTGACCAAATGGCTCCCAAGGCAGAAGGACAAGAGAGAAAATATCCACTGGGAAAATGAAGTGATGGTGGCTGCAGCAGTCATGCCACAAAACAGTACCTGGTTATTGTTGGTTTTTAATAAAGGTGGGGGTTCGTGGCGGAGGGGTGAAGATGCTGAACTGCTGTCGCTGTCGCTTCCATCGCTCAGACTAACCCTGAGAAGGGAAAGGGAAAGGAATAATAAATTTATTAAGATGTGCAATATAAAGGAAATTTTCCATGGCTTACAACTGACATCACAGCCCTAACAATTGGCTTTCAAAAAGCAAGTTTGTGGGAGAAGTTGAAAAGTAAGTGGTAGCAAAGTTAACAGATTAGGAAAAAAAAGCCCAAGTAAGAGAAAAGCCCAAATAAGAGAAACCCAATTAAGATCAGTGCTTTCCAACTTTCAATAACTTGATGATCCCAAAGGTGAACCCAACTCTTTTCTGTTTGTGAACACATTCTGAATAAAAAGTCTGCAAAACTGCAATATTCACCTGCAGTTTTCTTGAAATGGTACCTTAATTATACATAGCTAAAATTGCTTCTGATAGTCAAGGTGAACTATCAACAGGTGATGCAATGTGGCCACCAGTACCAAACAAGAAGAAGAAGAAGAAGAAGAAGAAGAAGAAGAAGAAGAAGAAGAAGAAGAAGAAGAAGAAGAAACACTTTGATCAGGATAGAAACTTCTGGAAAAGAGGGTTCCCCACCTATTTTGGAGCAGAACATTATCTACAGCACCCCGATAGCAAATCTAAAAAATAACAGCCACTCAGAATTTTCCAACTTGCTTGAAATTCTGAAAGTTGCCTTGTATACAAGTTGTAATTACTTCCAAGTTCTTGATATTCCAAGCCTGAATTTTCACAGGTCAGAAACGAACACCCCCTTTCCCCAGGCAAGTCCTGCTTCCTGCTTCCTCTGTTACTTCTTCGCCCCAGGTATTCCTATTTAAATGTATTTTCGTCAAAAACTATATGGGTTTGTACTAACCCACTAAGGCATCCATCTGATTTCTCGAATTCTCAACCAAGTGCAGTAGGCAGGCATTCTTGCTTTCAAGCTAATGTTGGAAGTTGTAATGCTATGGTCCAATAAACTACACACACACACACACACGTTGAGAGTTGAGGCCTGACTAACCAGAAGACAACACACATGATATACTCATTAAGAGAGTAGCATATCTCAAAACAGAAGACAGGCGCTTCTTCAACTTTTCCTCCACTTAAAATTCTTTATTTTATTAAGCATAATTATACCTCACATACACAAAAAAGTCCTCAGCTTCAGCTCCTTTTACTCGACCCTATAATACAGCTCAGCACTGATTATAAGGCACCTTATTACCCCTCTCAAACTCCCTCATCTATTCATACAGGCAGAAGGGTTATAGCTTTTCAATATGCATGTCAAAATGAAACCAACATACAGGGTTGGAGGAAGGTCATAAGGCAGGACTATTTTCTTCGCAGTTTAGATATTGTCATTTGTATGGACACACACAGACACTGAAGAAGACAGAATGCCATGTCCATTTCAACACAGCTCCCCTGTCTCTTCCACGTACTGCAATCGGAGGACACAAAAGTACAGCACCATTTCAGAAGCAAGATAATAATCATTTTACTCAAGGCTGAGGAGAAATACCATGCCTATATGACTGACTATGTTGTGTGAAGAGGAGCTAGATGTTTTGAACGCTTGAGTGTCAGTTGAATGCTGCTGGGAGCCTGACAGCGTCCTGAAACACATCTGTAAAATTCAATATACATTCACTTCATCTTCCCTATTAACAAACCGTCACATATCATACAAGAGAAGAAATTTTTGGAAAACCATTCATATATGTTTCATCCAGGGCTTTTTTTCCCCCAGCCGGAACTCACTGGAACTCAGTTCCTGCCCCACTCAGGTGGGCACCATTGCCATTATAAGAGAACAAGGGAGGCGTTCAGGGGGACTTCCAGCACCTCTTTTTCTATCTATCAATCAATCAATCAATCAATCAATCAATCTTTATTACGGTCCAGAGACTCAACAAATCATTACAAAGCAATGCACAATTCAGACAGCCGACCTCCAGGTTAAACAAGCATTTTGTTCAGACTTAAAGATAGGGATCATTGGTTCTTGCAACCACCAATAAAAACTTCACCGCTGCTAATGTTCTAGCGTTTGTCCGGTCTTCCAATAGGAACCTGACATAGTGAGCCTCTGATTTTCCCAGGAAAGGGACTAGCAAGGGTAATATCAGTTCAGCCCTGGCTTGCTCGTATTTTGCACAGTGCAGCAAAATATGTTTTGAGCACACAAGCAAAGTCTGATTTTTCTAGAAAAATAGCACTGGTTTCATCTGCTGTGTAATGATGCTTATTGCCATGTCAAGTGTTGTTGCGGGACGGCGACAACATCTCCCCTGGATCTGGCAGTTGTGCTGGAGGCGAGGGGATTCCCTGGGCTTGGGTTCACTCAAACCCAGGAAGTGAATTGCAACTTGCCTGCCTATTTGGCCAATAGCAGGCAGCCCCACCCCTTCGCTTAAAGAAAGTAGATTTCAAAGGGGGGCGGGCGCTGAGTATTTTTTCCCCCTGAAAAGGGGGTGGTAGGCCAAATAAGTTTGGGAGCCTCTGTTCTATGAAATGCTACAGCATTTAATCAAAAAGCCACACAGACACCCCGGGTCTTATAAACCAACCTCCCTACAACTCCATATGTTTGAAAGGCAGTACAGTGGTGCCCCGCAAGACGAATGCCTCGCAAGACAAAAAACTCGCTAGACGAAAGGTTTTTTCGTTCGCGATTTGCCTCGCAAGACGAATTCCCCTATGGGCTTGCTTCGCAAGACGAAAACGTCTTGCGACTTTGTTAAACCGTTTAAACCGTGCTTCGCAAGACGAAAAATTCGCAAGACGGCAAAAATTGTGGAACGAATTAATTTCGTCTTGCGGGGCACCACTGTACTCAAAATATAAACACACACCCCATAATTCTTATGTTTTTAAAAAAATTGTTCAGCTTCTTTTCTATGGGCAGGTTCTGCCCCCTTCATAACACCCCAATTTCTTAGATAATTCCTCTGCATTTTGAGTTTCCTTTCCCCGCGTGGACTTTTATTTCAGCCTATCCTCTCCCAGTAGTGATGTATGGAAGTGAGAGCTGGACCACATAGAAGGCTGATCGCGGAAGAATTGATGCTTTTGAATTATGGTGCTGGAGGAGACTCTTGAGAGTCCCATGGACTGCAAGAAGTTCAGACCTATCCATTCAGAAGGAAATCAGCCCTGAGTGCTCACTGGAAGGACAGATCCCTGAAGCTGAGGCTCCAAGACTTTGGCCACCTCATGAGAAGAGAAGACTCCCTGGAAAAGACCCTGATGTTGGGAAAGATGGAGGACACAAGGAGAAGGGGACGACAGAGGACGAGATGGTTGGACAGTGTTCTCGAAGCTACCAGCATGAGTTTGACCAAACTGCAGGAGGCAGTGGAAGACAGGAGTGCCTGGCATGCTCTGGTCCATGAGGTCACGTCACGAAGAGTCGGACACGACTAAACAACTAAACAACAACAACAACACTCAAAATATACCCCCCCCCCATAATTCTTATGTTGTAAAAAATGTGTTCAGCTTCTTTTCTATGGGCAGGTTCTGCCCCCTTCACAACACCCCCAATTTCTTAGATAATTCCTCTGCATTTTGTGTTTCCTTTCCCTGCGTGGACTTTTGTTTCAGCCTATCCTCTCTGCATTTAAAAGCAGAGTTCCCAGCCTTTGACACAAGCCTGGCACATTCAAATAGTCTGGAATGCATTTATTTTATTGCAACCCTCACCTGCGGCCCCTGCTTCCTCCATGAGTATTTACAGGTCTCTCCATCTCAGAGTCATTGTCATTCTCGTCTGCTTCGTCAGATTCATCTTCATTATCATCAGAATGCAGATCTTTCATTATAGACCTCAAAGGACCTGGGGGACAAAAACAAAAGGGAACACAAATCAGCCGGCGGGAGTTTGCATTCAACTCTGCCTATTGTTCAGCTTTTCAACAAAACAAGTCCTAACACAGTTTTTAAGACGAGGGCAATGAAGACTTGGACATTAAAGGAAAGGCATAATGCGCAGGGGGGCTTATGCAGCAAGCGCTTAAACAAAAGCAAATTTATTCAAAGACCAGTTGACTTAAAACAGGATTATTTCTGCCAACAATGAGATTTATGTTTAAGTGTTTGCAGAATTAGTCTTGGAATGTTAAGTAAAGCAAGTTGGCTTTCTGAACAATAGAATAGAGATTAAAAACAAAACAAAACAAAGCAAAAAACCCAAAAGGTTATTATTTGGGCATCCTATACCTGACAAGATCTAAGAGACACTACTAGTAATAGTACATTTTGTTAGGTTAATCCGTGTATTGAAAGTCATAGTCTAATAAATCATTGTGATTGCAACTTGTTCCGGCCAAGGCATTCTTTGTCTGCCTGTTTTTGATCTACTTAGATTTAGCTGTCTTCTTTATTCGAAGGTCAATGTCAGGTCAAGCAAGCTCTTTGCTAGCCTTCATATGTGTGTCTATGCCCCAGAAACAGAGGCCTATCTTTTTCATGGAACTGAACAGAAAGCCTGCTTCATGAGCGAGAAAAGTTTTAGAGCTAGGTTCTCAAAATTTTGAATTATTATTATTATGCAAAAGAATATGGACTTTAGCATATCCGAAAAACAGTAGCTCTTTTTTATAATTATTTTTATTAGAATTTTCAATCATACAATTTCCACAAATAAACACCCGCCAATAAAATAATACATCGACTTCCCTTCTTCAAGTTTCCCATTTTTACCGCACCTTCTATTCCAACCAATCAATTTCCCCTCCTTTTTGTATTGCCTCAAACATAATTATAGTTGAGCCTTGGAAGTCGAATGGAATCCGTTCCGGAAGTCTGTTCAACTTCCAAAACGTTCAGAAACCAAAGCATGGCTTCTGATTGGCTGCAGGAAGCTCCCGCAGCCAATCCGAAGCCACGGAAGACCCATCGGACATTCGGGTTCCAAGGAATGTTCGCAAACCGGAACACTCACTTTTGGGTTTGCAGTGTTTGGGATCCAAGGTACAACTGTATACTGTTGAATTTATATTAATCCTGCTAGCGTTTCCACTTTCTTAGAATTATTTCCCAGATGCTCCACAGAAACTTTCCAGTAGCTCTTTATTTATTAAATTTATATTTCACCCTTCCTCCCAAGGGAGACTAGGCTGCCTGCCAAGAGAGTTCATCTTGGGGGGGGGGCAAAGGGGTGGAGGGAAAGAGTTGAGTTACATTTTTCAAATATAAAATCTGAAAATAAATAGTTCACCCAGCGACTAACATAGTGGTAAAATCCAAGGATCTTATAGCACTTTGAAGACTAACGCATTTCATTATGGCACACAATGGCCGATTTGTTCGGGAGCTGAGGCGTTCAGCTTGCAAGGTACGACTGTATTTTCAACGACTAATATTGAACTTTGAAAACAGAACATTCTGTATTGGCAAGATTCAGTTTCAAAGGTTTCTAACCCAAAAGGTTAGTATTTGTTGGGTTCTTTCATTCCTGATGTAAACTAAGCAAAAGACACTGGGAATGCTGTTCCCAGCTACGATACTGGTCTAATATTAATACTAAACAAACAGACAAACAAAATCCCAGCCTGTTTTCCCCCCAGTTGTCTCAGTGGACACACATCATAGTCATGGTTTTGAAACATGATTTTTGCTTTTTAAAAATAAACATGATTTTTTTAAAAAAATAAAAAAATAAAATCTGGTTTTTAAGGTAATTTAATCTAAATAGCACCGGGATTTGAGGCAATCGCACCACCATATCAGTCTACAAAACTTATGGGGGCAATGCTGATGAAATTGTTTGTGACACTGAAATGTATCACTGCACAGATGTACAGATCTTGATATACTCCCTTTTAAACAGGGACCTGCTAGCAAAGGAAGTAGTATGAATAGGCTTCTTACAACCGTTACAAACAAAAATATACATTTGAGGAAACTTACAAATCCACAAAAAATGAGCTAAATGTTTCTTGGAAAGGGATCGGATATCACTTTTAATATTTCCTGCATTTAAAGCAGCTTGTTAATAAAATACACATTGTGCCATTTATAATAAAAACAGCTCAATGGGAACTCTCTCAGCTATTTACATGTACACTGCTTAGGGCAGGGTCTCCTGGCAGATATAAATTCTGACTTTCTTAGAACTGAATAGCGATTAACTCCAAAGCCAAAGTCAATAAAGTCTAAGAAATCTCTCTGTTGTGGTCTTTTAAAATTAAATTTTGGTGGCTGAAAGAAGTCTTATTGGTTTATGCTTACTGGTAATCTTAAGGTTGCAAAAGGAAGAGAGCAACAAATATTTTGGGTGTTGTTAGGAGAAGAGCTTCTGTTTTCCCCCAAGAAAACTATTGGCTGTGTGCAAATGACATGAGAACGATGGTTTATCATGACCAAATGAGCCTAGGCAACCCTCAGACTTGTTTGCTTCCCCCTCTCCATTTCCAATTAGGCAGAAGCTGTCGTTTCTGTTTTTGATCAAGTGCACCATTCAAACTTGAAAACCAGCAGTTAGTCTGAACCGTTGTTTCATCAAACCATGGTTAACATAGTTAAGATTAACTACAGTTTAGGGTTTGGAAATACTGCTAAACTATGGTTAGTAGGAACCAGAGCTTCTTTTTTTCTTTGGGTGTGCCAGAGGCAAAAGGGGGGGAAAGGTTACCTTGGTTCGTTCCCCATAAATCAGGGATAGGACCAGTGGCCCTCCAAATGTTTTTGGACTACAACAAGTCCATCAGCGCCAATAATCAGTATGATGTACTCCAGTAACACAGAGAGGACCATAAGTGTCTCGATTATGTGATAAACCATCACTTATGAGGGTGTCTTAGAGAAGTCACTGTTTCACTACGGCATTCCTCCTGTTACTCCATTCTATTCTGTTATTTAGTTCACACATGCCATTAGGCTGCAATTTTAAGTCATGAAACGTGGATCAATGTATGTGAGCAATGCAACATGTGGGCCAAAAGATCACATTTTTTTCTGATGCAGTAATTTCAAGGATGTTCCAAAAAATAGCCTAGATCATGGGAAATCAGCTTAGCGAAGCCCCAAGCTCATGTGAGGGAGACACTTGCAAATGGAGTGAAATATGGAAAATGCATCTTAATGCTGATATTTCATTTTAGGATCTCAATAAGCATCTTGTTTATGCGGTTAATTTTTTGTGAATTCATTGTTACAAGCATGCCCATGGAATGAATGGGTTAGACAGCCAACTAAATGAATGTTTAGGAAACTTCTGGAGAAAAGAAAATGGCTGAATGGAACCAAACTCCTTCACAGTTTTAAAAAAAGGCAGCTTTTTAAGCGAACAATGAAAACAAACAATAAACATGAAGAGAAAAATCTTAGTGACTTGTGAGTCTGTGTTGTGTAGCGGCTAGCATGTCAGCCAAACAATGGGCAGGCCAAAATTCAAATTGCTGCTCATCCATGAAGGACATGGAGTTATCCAGTGTGTATATCTCAGACTAACCTAACGTCTAGGGCTGGGCAATATCTGGTTTTCAACACTGTGATATATCAGCAGCTAAATGTCACGATATGCTGATATATTACCACGTCTGGAATGTATATGGGCTGCTTCTTCTTCCCCACCTTAAGGGAGGAAGAAGCAGCTGAGATACTTTGCCCAGCCCTACTGAGCAAGCCCCACCTACCGCTCCGACTAGGGTGGAGACTTCCTTAAACTGCTCAGCTGGGGGGCAGGAAGCCTCTCGCCCCCCAGCTGAGCAAGCCCTGATACCATTCTGGCTCATGCGAGTCGGAGGGTGGGGGCTTCTTCAACGGCACAGGCAGACAGAGAGTCTGAGAATTTGCTCTTCCGAAACCTTCTCAGACTCTGCCTGCCTCCGCCTTTGCCATCTGCAGGCTATTTGAGCTGGTGCAATGCATTGTTCTGCCCGGACACTGAGGTCCAGCGCCAAGGGCCTTCTAGCGGTTTCCTTGCTACGAGAAGCCAAGTAACAGGGAACCAGACAGAGGGCCTTCTCGGTGGTGGTGGAACGCCCTCCCAGCAGATGTCAAAGAGAAAAATAACTACCAAACTTTTAGAAGACATCTAAAGGCAGCCCTGTTTAGGGAAGATGTTAATGTTTAATAGGTTATTGTATTTTAGATTTTTGTTAGAAGCTGCCGGAGTGGCTGGGGGGACCTAGCCAGATGGGCGGGGTATAAATAATAATAAATAATAATAATAATAATAATAATAATTTCCAACTCAAATTATCTGAAACCACTATCGCGATCTGAACACCATCCCAGTTTCAGACCATTTATCAATATATCGGCCACCTCTACTTACCTCACAGGGTTGTTGCAAGGAAAAAGCAGGGGTGCAGATAGAACGATATACACTGCCCGAGCTCCCCAGAGGATGAACATATAGGGTGGTACCCAACAAAGGATTTCCGCTTGTGCGATGGATTGGTCCCCTTCCCCTCCTCTTCCTGCGCACCCTCCAATCTGATCCGGATTGGGTGAAGGGAACCCACGGAACAGATTTAGGGGTCGCGTGGGGAGAGGAAGTTCTGCTGCGCAGCACAAAGTCACTGTGCTAGCCAAAGCGCTCCATCGGATACTGCTCACAATAAAAGGTAAAGGAATGCAGCCTTGAAATGCCACATGCTCCACTGCCTGGCTTTCATGCCATGGTCAAGTGCGCTGTCTATATCGGTACCTTGTTGTCGACTGTTCTGAGACGGCGTGAAACTCGAGCTGGAGCTGGAGCTTGAACTGGCAGGACTGGGTTGCTCCGACTTCAGGGAAGAATTGCGGGAGGGGAGGAGAAAGCACACAAGCAAAACATCAACACAAAAGATTGGTACATTCATTGGTGCCACACCTCCCCACCACCACCACCACAACGCTTAAATAATTAACAATTTACTTTGCAGAAAAAGAGTCTCAAATGAGATCTGCAGCCGTGTGGCCTCCCCTACGGGCAAAGCTTTTCTTCCTATGCCAATGTGTTGAGAAACGCAAAGTGTTAAACGGTTTTGAAAACAATGGGCGCACTGTTCTAGATGGAAGAGCTATGCGCACAGAGTAAATGGCCACAGAGCTCGTAAGAATAAGAAATGCATGTATTTCTCAGGCGACAGGGCGGGCTTCGAAACTGTAGGTGTGTCAAAAGGGAAATGGTAGCAATGGCTAAAACCAGCACAGCACGCGTTTTTATGGCAATGTGAATAATAAACACTTAATCCCACCAGTTCCAATCAGCTCTGTAATAAACTTAGATTTATTCAAAACGAAGATGACCTAACAGGATTAGGAGACTTGTTCAGGCTTCTGCCAGCTGTTCAGGCCCTTTTGGAGGGAGCAGCTGGAGGATGGGAAGAGAAAAGGGAACACCTTTTCTTTACCTTTCAGCCAGGAAGACCTCAGAGGTCTGGCAAACAACCTCTGCCTGTTACCCTGGACAGTTGCTGCCAGGAAGAAGATGGCAGGGACCAGACCGGACAAACAGCCTGACCTGTTTAAAGGTAGAGTCTCTACCTTATTTCTGGGTGCAAACGATCACAGTTATTTTATATTGTGGGCATATAATTATTCCAAACTACAGTGGAACCTTGGTTCTTGAACTTAATCCGTTCCGGGAGTCCGTTCGACTTCCAAAATGTTTGGAAACCAAAGCGCGGCTTCCTATTGGCTGCAGGAAGCTGCTGCAGCCAATCGGAAGCTGCAGAAGCCCTGTCGGACGTTCGACTTCCGAAAAACATTTGCAAACCGGAATACTTACTTCTGGGTTTGTGGTGTTCGGGAGCCGATTTATTCGGGAATAATAATAATAATAATAATAATAACAATTTATTATTTATACCCCGCTCATCTAGCTGGGCTTCCCCAGCCACTCTGGGCAGCTTCCAAAAATATATATTAAAATACTGTAATACATCAAACATTAAAAGCTTCCCTAAACATTTGAGTACCAAGGTACCACTGTATTCGATAATCTATTCAGATTCAATATCCTTCAGTTGCCTAAAGACCTGTTTTCAGAGAAACAACATAATTCCACCCCCCTCACTCTTCAAAGAAGAGGCACCTTGCTTGTTACTGACCCCGGTGAAGTTATTTGGGTGAAGAATATTAAGAGTCCATTCAAGAAAGATGGATCAACAAAGCACATCCACCTCTGCCAGTAAGACAGCCAAAAATGGAGATGATGAGACCTGTGGCTCAATCCCTTTTCTACAACAACATTTCATAGACCAGTAAAGCTGCCTTGTCCTGTTTTCAATGCATCTTCAGCTCTCAAATGAATGAGGAGGAAGGCAGACAAAATACACACACTGTAGGAAGGGGCAATATATCGATCTATCATCCAAAACCGGTTTGAAGGCCATTTCGTGATATCAGTTTCGTAATTTTTGACTTGGCAATATATCGCAAATCATGATGTATGTGTGTGTGCTATGCACCAATCACAATGTCGGAAAAATTGTGAAGCCAGCCAGTGCTTCTATGTAGCTCCATCCTTATTTCAGGCATTGTGATGTATCAGTATATTGCAATGTTTAGCTGGTGATATATCGTGATGTTGAAAACCAGATATCGCCCGGCCCTACATATCTCCATCCGACATCATGATATAATGGTGTGTCGCAATGTTTAGCTAGGGATATATTGTGATGTTGGAAACCAGATATTGCCCAGCCTGAACACATAGCTCACAATACTCATCATGGGGTGAGTCTAGATTTGCTACGCAGATGGTAGCTGTGCATGCTGGGGAATTGAGCAATGGCTCAGCCAACATCCATATCTCTAAAATTTAGGTAATAGTAATAAATAATAATAATAATAATAATAATAATAATAATAATAATAATAATAATTTATTATTTCTACCCTGCCCATTGTTTCCCCAGCCACTCTGGGCGGCTTCCAACAAATGATTAAAAATACATTAAAACATCAGTCAACAACAACTTCCCTAAACAGGGCTGCCAGACCTAAAAAAACAGAGTAGAACCTCTATATGAATGTTCATGGACAAGTGAATGGATCATAGAATTGAAAGGGTCATCTAGTCCAACCCCCTGCAATGCAGGAATCTTTTGCCCAACGTGGGACTTGAACCCACGACCTGAGATTAAGAGTCTCATGCTCTACCAACTGATCCACATTGGCTAAATAAGTGGACTTTTAAAAAGAAAGCATAAAATTGCTACGCGGTGATTTCTTGGCAACCATAATAGCGTGCTTATACAAAGCGATCAACCCATTCCCAGACTTTCACCCAACCTTGGTGTCAGAGAAGTGACTGGGATCACCACACCAGATGATCCAGATGATCCCTGATCTCTGATGCAGCTCCAAGGTTGGGGGAAGAAATCGACTGCTCACCAGAGACCAGTGGTCCATTTGCTTGCTACACAGTGAGCCTAGCAAGCAAAATTGTGTTTTTGCATGGGGATATTAAATGCAATAAGGGATGCGGGTGGCACTTTGGGTTAAACCACAGAGTCTAGGACTTGCCGATCAGAAGGTCGGCGGTTCGAATCCCCGCGACGGGGTGAGCTCCCGTTGCTCGGTTCCTGCTCCTGCCAACCTAGCAGTTCGAAAGAACGTCAAAGTGCAAGTAGATAAATAGGTACTGCTCCGGCAGGAAGGTAAACGGCGTTTCCGTGCGCTGCTCTGGTTCGCCAGAAGTGGCTCAGTCATGCTGGCCACGACCCAGAAGCTGTACGCCGGCTCCCTCGGCCAATAAAGTGAGATGAGCGTCGCAACCCCAGAGTCGGTCACGACTGGACCTGATGGTCAGGGGTCCCTTTACCATTACCTTTATTAAATGCAATGAATATACTTTCAAAGGAGTCTCATATATCTAAAACATGTTGAGAACACAAGAATGTTAAGAGCCTTCTTGATCAGGCCAGTGGGTCATCTGGTCCAGAATCTCATTCTCGCAGTGGCCAACCAGATACTGGTGGAAAACCTGCAAGCAGGACACTGAGCACAAACAAGAGCCCTCTCCCCAACTGGTTTCAGCAGCATATGGCCTCCAGCTGCGAAGGCAGAGAGCACAGCCTCTGTCACTCACGCCCAGCAGCTACTGAAAGTCTTATCCACTGGTAGCAATGTTATCTCTGGCTCTATTCTAAGGCTTCAATTTTGCCCACAGTGAAAGCTAGAAAGGACCCCAGCAATGTGTTTGGGAGATATCTTTGTCGCCAGATAGTGGTTCAGCAAGTTCTGGTCATTTCTGGCCTGCTAAGGACTGCCCTAAGATCAAACCTCTCCATTCTGAAGGAAATGAGCCCTGAGTGCTCACTGGAAGGACAGATCCTGAAGCTGAGGCTCCAAGACTTCGGCCACCTCATGAGAAGAGAAGACTCCCTGGAAAAGACCCTGATGCTAGGAAAGATGGAGGGCACAAGGAGAAGGGGACGACAGAGGACGAGATGGCTGGACAGTGTTCTCAAAGCTACCAGCATGAGTTTGACCAAACTGCAGGAAGCAGTGCAAGACAGGAGTGCCTGGCGTGCTCTAGTCCATGGGTTAACGAAGAGTCGGACACGACTAAATGACTAAACAACAACAAGAACTGCCCTGCAATGACCACGTTGCTCTCCGCTGGAACAAAAGCTTGCCCCAATGCTGCACCAGCTATGCAGAACGGTTCAGCTTTTGTCCTGACTCACAAAGACAGGTTCGGGATATCCATAGGTAAAAACCCCCTGTCCAATTAATAAGATACTCAAATCCTTGGCAAAACACAGCACCAATAATATCTGGCCTCTGTAAAATCCGGCGCTAACTTGCACATTCATGCATTCAGCTTGCATAAGCCCAACAGTTGCTCTTCTGCCGTAAATCAATCTATTGTTGCTGTCCGTAACAAGGAGGCAGATTTACAGCCTTTTAAAGCCTTGCCTTACAATCAAAAAGATTGTGAGTAAGTTAATGGAACATCTCTCTTTTTCTAAGGGTGCTGGGGGGCGGGGAGGGAGTTAACATCTGTTCCTCTCAGATGAATGACATCTGTAGTTCTCACAGCTGGGAATCGGAGGAGCACAAAAATTATACACTCTGCACACTGTGGGATTTGTGCCCTTTTCGGTCGGGGTGTAGCTCTTCCCAGAGTACTCCTTGCACCAATGTATAGGAATAGGGTCTACTCTCCAGCCTTCTCCAACCTAGAGCCCTCCAGATGTTTTGGAGCCATCAGCTGGCTGGCGCAAGTTGTAATCCAAAACATCTGGGGAAACCCCGGGTTGAGGAAAGCTGGCCGACACACAGAGACTCCTACATATGTAAGCCCAGTCTGACTCCACAAACACTCGGAAAGGATTGCATGGGCTGTTTCCATTCAGACTGGATTCACTCTGCATTGGACTGAGCCAGCATTTTAGGGAGGGGGGTGATATCCCCCCCCCCCCCCCGTGGCCAAACTCTGCTTGAAGGCTTTGGTGAAGAGAGCGCAAGCATTTCAAAACGAAGAACTAAATGGGACTGGCTGCGCTTGCTGTAGCCTATTATTGATCCATTGTCTCCTCTCTTGTGTTTTGCAACGATCCCCCGCCGGGAAGGAAGGGAAGGAGGAGCGTTCAGAGGAGCTGGTGGGCAGGCACTTGCAGGCGGATGGAAAAACATGAAATAAAAGAAAATGCCCAGCAAGATGTACAACATGTGGTGGATATGTGTACAGAAACATAGCCAACAAATAGGGACTGTATCAATGGGGTGGTCAATAGTGGAGTGGTCAACAGTCCAGACCCTCCCCTGCCCTTAACTAGATTTTCCCCGTTACAGGTAGGTAGCCGTGTTGGTCTGCTGTAGTTGAAGCAAAATTTTAAAAATCCTTCCAGTAGCACCTTAGAGACCAACTAAGTTTGTTACTGGTATGAGCTTTCGTGTGCATGCACACTTCTTCAGATACACAGTGTGCATGCACACGAAAGCTCATACCAATAACAAACTTAGTTGGTCTCTAAGGTGCTACTGGAATGAATTTTTTAAAAGATTTTCCTCCTCTTCCTTTCTCTCTCTGATTCTCCACTTCTCTCTTAAGCTTCCTGCTTTAAATTTCTTGTTTTCTTTGGCTCCATTCCCTCCTTTTTTTTCAGTCTTACCCAGTTGAGTCAGAAATTGTGAACAATGCAGAAATAAAACATCGGCTCTAAACGGATGTTTCTAGCACCAGTTATTACCAATAGGTAGCATGAACCATAGGCAGAAAACTTAAACGATGAGGACAGGATATGCAAGGCCCTTTAGCGTGAATAATTCCACTAAATCACAGCCTAGGACCCTCATACCTACGGGACCGCCTCTCCCGGTATGCCCCACGGAGGACCTTAAGGTCCATAAATAGCAACACCCTAGTGGTCCTGGGCCCTAAGGAAGTTAGATTAGCCTCAATCAGAGCCAGGGCCTTTTCAACACTGGCCCCGGCCTGATGGAACGCTCTGTCTCATGAGACCAGGACCCTGCAGGATCTGATTTCTTTCCGCAGGGTCTGTAAGACAGAGTTGTTCCGCCTGGCCTTTGGCTTCGAATCAACTTGATCCCCTCCCCCTCTTTCCTCTCTCCTCCTGTGATGAGGCTGCATTTTAATGTTTCAATGTTGAATTTTAATCTTGTTTTTAAATTGTATTCATTCAACTTGTTTTTATTATTGCTTGTTAGCTGCCCTGAGCCCGGCCTTGGCTGGGGAGAGCGGGGTATAAATAAAATTTATTATTATTAATATTATTATTATTAAATAACTACTCTACCTTGCAACCCTTTTCTTAGGCAGGTCTTCCCATTTTTAACTGTTACATAGCAGGCAGGATTTAATGAGTGCATCTTGCCCTGGAATGGAAACAAGACAAACTACTGTCCCTTCTTATGCATGGAGTTACCCAACACTTATGCAACTTTGAAATGGTTAAATGAATAACAAGCCAGCTTCACCAGACATCTGGGGAATTTGGTGGTAATGCAGCCTAGTACTTAATGAATCAGTGCCCATCGTTGGTTTTGAATTCAAAGGTCCTTGAACCGTGTTTGTCAAATTAAACCATTTGATGTATGGGAATGTGCCATGGACTTTCAAATGATACACTGTAGGACTCTTTAAATGGAACAAGACAAACACTAGCTGCTTATGTATGCAATCCCTAATGAATATTTGTCTTTCAAAATCCAAGCAGATCAAAAAGGTATTAATAAATCAGGCAAGGCTACCAAGTGCAGAAAATGTTTTCTTTGGCTGAAATTCTGGTGTTTTTCTTGCAGAAGTTTTCTGCTGCTGAGGTTCACTGCCAAAGCAAATTTTGCAAAGGAAGTTGTCTAAAATACATTTTTACACACACACCACGCGTTTGCGTATCTACTCTAGTAGGCTTCCTAAACTAACATATCATCTACCCTTTCACATGGTGATTAAATATAATCTCGATATCCCAATGTTTATCAGGGGACACACCAATACAACGAGTGGTCTCTTCGGAAAAATCAGGAAATAAAGTTCGGTTACAATAATTAACACAAGTGCACTGTCAACCATTCAAAGAAACTTTATACAATGTAAAAAGATGCAACTATACACAAACAATGCTCCTCTTTTTGATCATGTTGTTAAAGGACAATTGGGGTTTTGCCGTAGATAAGTTAATAATGTGTGAGTGCTCTATTGCTAGTCCATTATTGCAAGTACTAACTAAAATTAGGTGACAAAAAAACCCCCAATAGTTTTTACTATTTTGTTTTTCTAAATGCCACTCGATGCCATTAAAATAATTTCATTCCAAAACTGTGTTCAAAATCTCAGCTATTCTAGTAGCTATCCATTATCCTCAGCTATGTGAAGAATTTTCTTCTACAGCATTAGGGTATCAGTTGTCAACACTTCAGCTAAAATGTTTGCACCCACATAATGGAGTGTGTTATCATCTTGTTAAAACTTCCTCTCCATATTTATCTCTTAATGACCAATATATATTTAATGGTATTTTAAAACAGTCTCTGATCAGAAATTATTTATTTCGTATACAATTCTCCCATGCTCTAGAAGACCAACACAATTTTATCTTTCAAAAGGACATTTCCCACTTCCTCCCAACTGAAGTGTGTTAGAAGCTCAGATATAGAAGTTAGGCACCAAATGGCTCATTAAACTGGGATTACACTTACCAAAACCAAATGCCTAGTTGCCGTTTTGGGGCCAGACGGCTCGAAAATTTTTCAATACAAATTTTTAGTTCCTGAATTTTTTTCTGTTTGTGCAGATATCACAGATAGAACTCTACAGGATGTGTTGCTGGTGCGTGAAAACAGTCTGGATCCAAGGATCGCCAGGCAGGCACCTCCAGATGGGGGAGACGTTAGGTCCCATCCTGGTATCTGGGCATCTTCACTTGGTCGCAAGTGGCTGGTAGCCTGGTGCAAAATGCACCTGGCAAATTTCGAACGCTAAAGCTGAGTCTACTTGCCTACTAAGGTCTAGTATACCTGAAGGAGCGTCTCCACCTCCATCGTTCTGCCCGGACACTGAGGTCCAGCACCAAGGGCCTTCTGGCTGTTCCCTCGCTGCGAGAAGCCAAGTTACAGGGAACTAGGCAGAGGGCCTTCTTGGTAATGGCACCCGCCTTGTGGAATGGCCTCCCACCAGATGTCAAAGAGAAAAATAACTACCAAACTTTTAGAAGACATCTGAAGGCAGCCCTGTTTAGAGAAGCTTTTAATGTTTAATAGGTTATTGTATTTTAGTGTTTTATTGGAAGCTGCCCAGAGTGGGTGGGGTATAAATAGTAAATCATCATCATCATCATCATTATAGCAAGCTAGTAGAACTAGTCCTCACAAAAGGCTCTATAAGGCAGAGAAATCAATTGTAAAGGCTTCTGTGGCAACATGTTATTTGGCTAAATCCTTCTCGTATCTCTACCCTATTCACTTCTCCCCACTTAACAGACTTGGAAAACTACTTTCCCTATTTGGTGACAGGTTGGAGAGTTATCCAATTCCCTGCCAGGTCACATGCCCACAGGTTTCATGGCAAGGAGAAAACCTCCAAACCTGACCAAATGCCAATTGTGGCCTTTTCTAGTGACATCCCAGTACGGTCAAACCTCGGTTCCCGAATGGCTCTGTTTTCGAATGTTTCGGTTCCCGAACGCCAAAAACCTGGAAGTAAATGCTCCAGTTTTCAAACGTTTTTCGGAACCCGAACATCCGACGCGGCTTCCGTTTTAGTGCAAGAAGTTCTGGCAACCGATCAGAATCTGCGTCTCAGCTGTTGAATGTTTCAGAAGTCAAACGGTCTTCTGGAATGGATGACGTTTGACAACCAAAGTTCAACTGTAATGCCGTCTTTTTATTACACCGGATTTTGTTCTCATTTTCACGAAGCCTACCTGCAGAATAAACCGCCTTCCAACTGTGATCGCTCAATGACACGGTCCATCAGTGACACACAGATGGGATCGTTCCAAGCTAACTAAATTGGTCTCACCAAGTATCTCAAATTGAAAGTGCCAGTTAGAGGCTTCTTCATTCCACGTGGATCAGTCACTCCAACACTGTGCGCAGAGACACATTAGATGTGCTGTGAGAGGACTGCGAGTGCAGTGGAAGAAAGATAATTAAACGTTCTTGTGAATCCAAAGCATCAACCGAGAGAAGCAGCTATATATATGTCTCTAGGACTCCTTACTCAATCCTTGCCTCCTTCCAAGTAGGCCTTCTTACAATGAGTTAGGGTCTTTCCCATTCCTGCATTTGGTATGACAAAATTTTCAAGCGCTCCTAATAAGAGATGGAACAGAAGTATCATGCTGTGAAAAAACCCAGCAACCCATTTTGCAACAAGCCAAACACTGCAACTTTTAGAATGTTGTCTGGGAATTGCAGCTGGTATATAGCAGCTCTCAGCTATTTCAGCCATTTCACATCAGCATACTGCACAGATGCTGAAAACTGTGCATAAAATCTCGTTTCTAGGTTACCTGAGGAATCACCATCTCCCTTAGATCATTGTGGAGAAGCCCTCAGTTATCACATATTTGTTCAGTTACAGTGCAAACTAAATTTTTTAGCACTGAAGTATTTCTGTTTCACCGAGTGTTTTTAGAGAATTAATTTGATACTCCCAATCACTCAAATCTTCTGGACCTATAGAGCAAAAAACAGATTTATCCAGGAGAAGTTGGGGAGTCAGCAAATCTGCCATAACCGGTACAGCTCTTTCCACATGATTTCATATGCACCTTTCCTTTTATATAATAATTTTTATTAAAATTTCAATTTTACAATTTCAAATAATTTTTTTGCAAACTTTAAAATATCCAATGACTTCCCTTTCTTTTCTCTTTCCACAGTTCATTTTACATATCATACCTCCCTGCATATATTACTATGCCCATTCAAATCAGTTTTCCACTTTTACATCCATCAAAAATTATTTACTCTGTTGAATTTATCTTAATGGTGCCAGCATTTTCAGCTGTACACAGTCATTTTCCATATACTCAATAAATGTTTTCCAATCTTCTTTAAACGTATGTTCTTCTTGCTCTCTTATTCTATATGTTAAATCTGCAAGTTGTGCATATTCTGTCAATTTAAGTTGCCAATCCTGTTTAATTGGGACCTCACTCACTTTCCAATTTGGGTCTAACAAAACATGGGCCACAGTTGTTGCATAAATAAATAACCTTTTCTGACACCTGGGAATTTCAGTCTGGGTTATCCCCAAGAAAAAGGACTCAGGTTATTTTTTTGGAAAATAGTTTTGAACATTTTTTTCAATTCATTATAAATAATTTCCCAAAAGGCTTTTACCTTTTTATATGTCCATCACATGTAGAAGAATGTTCCCTCTACTTCTTTACATTTCCAACACATATCTGATTTTGTTTTATAAATCTTAGCCAACCTAAAGTTAAAGGGACCCCTGACTGTTAAGTCCAGTCGCAGACGACTCTGGGGTTGCGGCGCTCATCTCGCTTTACTGGCCGAGGGACCCGGCGTACAGCTTCCGGGTCATGTGGCCAGCATAACTAAGCCGCTTCTGGCGAACCAGAGCAGCGCATAGAAACACCGTTTACCTTCCCGCCGGTACGGTACCTATTTATCTACTTGCACTTTGAAGTGGTTTCGAACTGCTAGGTTGGCAGGAGCAGGTACCGGGCAACGGGAGCTCACCCCGTCATGGGGATTCGAACTGGCGACCTTCTGATCAGCAAGTCCTAGGCTCTGTGGTTTAATGGACATCGCCACCCGTGTCCGAACCTACTCGGAGTTAAATACCATCTATGAATAATTTTCAAATAATTCACTTTCAGTGAATAGCATGCTGTAAGCTTCAGATCACTTTTTCTGGTATAGCTCTTTCCACATGATTTCATATGCACCTTTCCAAGTCACAATCAAGCAACCATGTTCACTGTTCTGAAAGATTCAGGTTTGTTTTCACCAGGATGAGGAGAACATCTCTGACCAAGGGAACCAAGTTCCTTAAGATTCCAGGATTCAGCATAACGTTTTATCAGCTCTGTCCATTGTCTACCCCGCTAGTACAATGCAGGCTTTTCATAATTCAGAGAGGGAAAGGAGGAGGGCAAATGAGCTTTAATTGCTGGTAGCCGATTAGGAGGAATTTTTTCATAACCAAGTTTCAACATAGATGCCCTATTTACTCAGAATGCATGATGAGCTCAGGTCCTTTGTATTCTGCTTTAAAAAATAATAATCTGAAGCAATAGCTCATTTTCAACCATACAGTTATATATGTGCTACATATGAACAAAAACTCCTTTTAGGCATTACTGTATAAGCTTCTGAACAGGAAGTGTTCGGAAATAAATTAATCTAATCAATTTCATGGGGAGCTGAGCTGCAATCCTTTGAAGCAAAAGGCACATATTTTAAAATGAAGGAAAAACAGCATACTCAATGGCTCTACATAAAGAATTAAAAAGTCATAAAAACCTGGACCGTTATCAATCTATTGCATACATTGTAACTGGAGCTGAAATTGCTCACTAAGGAATGGAACAATAATTCCAGTAAACAGATTTTCACTTGAAGCAAAGACAGCGCAAATGGCATTGTGTGGCTCTCTCAGAGCCTACAATAACTTTCATTTGGGTATACATATAATAGAATATCTTATTGTTAACAGTATGTTGGATAGTGAATTTGCAACAAACTCATGCCTTAAAAGCATGAAGCCAGTCTCTATGTAAAACCTCAAAAGGATGGTTCTATCTTGACAAACTTCTTCATAAAACAAATCACTGCAATAGGAGCACAGATTATTCTATCCATATTGTTTTATTCCCGGGTATTGATATAATAGACACTAAAAGCAAGATATCAAAGCTTGTAAGCTCCTGATAAGTTACTTCTTTCAAATGGGATCTCCAAGTCTCTTTTCTAGCAAAGGACGGGAGATTGAATGCTGGATAGTTGAGCTAAAGTGCAGAAAAGCTATTATCACAAAGACTTTTTTTGTGCTGACATAGGCAAGACAGTTTTGCAGTCTAGCAATGCCTACTTTATCTTCTCAGTTTCAAATCTAGTGCTTTCTTTCTAGTTAAAATGCATTTTTAAAATGAATCATGTTTTTAATTCTGTTTTGAACAAAACAGGATTTTATCTTACTAAGAAATTAACACAATAGTCCTTCCCTAGGAATTAAGTCTTACTGAACACAATGAGGCTTACCTATGAGTCGACTGTAGAAAATTGCAATGAACACGAGGCCACCCCTGCCCTATGAATATTTTCATCTATAACCCCTCTTAATTGAATTCTTAAGTTTCAATGCCCAATAAAAGAGACTGATGTTTGGGAAAATATATTAATTGTAAATACTTCTACATTAGGACTACAAACTGGAACAAATGAAAGACTGTGGTATCAAATAGGCCTGAGACAAAGGAAACAGCATATCTATGTTAATACAAGAAAACTGATGGGAGAAAGTACATAAATTCCATTTGAAAAAGACAAGTAGAAATAATTACCGCAAAGCAAATCTCAGATGGTACATGATATCAGTACTGCAAAATAAGAATTATCCTGCAGGGGCTCAGGTGTATTGGCTATTAGAATTTTTCTTGGTGGGGCTATTTTAACTTATAAGATAAAGGGACACCTGACCATTAGGTCCAGTTGCGAACAGCTCTGGGGTTGCGGAGCTCATCTCACTTTTCTGGCCGAGGGAGCCGGAGTACAGCTTCCGGGTCATGTGGCCAGCATGACTAAGCCGCTTCTGGTGAACCAGAGCAGTGCACGGAAACACAGTTTACCTTCCTGCTGGAGCGGTACCTATTTATCTACTTGCACTTTGACATGCTTTCGAACTGCTAGGTTGGCAGGAGCGGGGACCGAGCAACGGGAGCTCACCCTGTCGTGGGGATTCGAACAGCCAACCTTCTGATCGGCAAGCCCTAGACCACAGCGCCACCCGTGTCCCAAATAAGGATTGTTGCAGGTTATTAGCAATTGGTTTATGTGTTTTATTTTAATTGTATAACTTTTTGATTTTGCATATATGTAATTCTGCCCTGGGGCTTTGAGAATGACTGATTATAAATATGTTGAGATGGATATTGTGAAGATTGCATGGGAAGGGGAGAAGCATGTGTGCCATATTTTAAAAATGTGTCAGTGTGCTCTGGCAAAAAAACTGGGTTTATTTTGGAAAAGCTCATATACTGCTCTTCCTTTTCACTTATACTGATGATTTAATCCAGCAAAAATAGCAGTGAAATTCAACTGCCTGTGTGATGACTACAGCTAGCATGATACAAGCAAAGCATTGTTGATTGGCAGCTACTCTTAGAGTAAAAAATGGAAAGATAAAATGTGGGTACCTGGACTAATAGGTCAAGGAAAGGATACTTATTACTCAAGGGAAATGTTTCATTGGCAAAAGAGAATGTAAGGATGTTTTGTGGCTATGGCTTACATGGGGGGGGGGGAGAGAAGATTTCTCCACTGTATAGCATGACTTCATAACCTACACAAACGAAAAGGTCTTTCAACACCTTTGTAAACCATTTACAAAGATATGAAAGACTCTGAAAGGTATGGTTATCAGTCCTGAAGAGTAACTGCCTATCGGCACACTCGGAAATGAACTGTGCAGAAGTGATATTGGGCAATGTCAGGATGGAGAAGAAAAACCTACTCAAGAATGCAATTTTAACTTGACTGCTAAAAACTTGAACTTATTTAAAGATAATTATGAAAAATGTTGGACAGAAATTAAAAAGGATCTAGAAACTTGGTCAAGATTGAAACTTTCCTTATTGGGTCGAATTGCAGCTATAAAGATGAATGTATTGCCAAAGATGTTGTTTTTGTTTCAAACCCTACAGATTGTGGACAGAGTGGAATGTTTTGGAAAGTGGCAGAAAGATATTTCTAAGTTTGTCTGGCAGGGCAAAAAGCCCAGAATAAAATTTAAAATTCTAACTGATGCAAAGGAAAGAGGGGGATTTGCCCTGCCAGACTTAAGGTTATATTATGAAGCTGCAGCTTTCTGTTGGATGAAGGATTGGTTACTTTTAGAGAACACTGATGTCCTAGATCTGGAAGGGTTTAATAATGCTTTTGGATGGCATGCATATTTGTGGTACGACAAGGTAAAGGTTCATAAAGTGTTCAAAAACCATATTGTCAGGAAAGCAATATTTATTGTCTGGACAAAATACAAAGACTTATTAGAAAATAAGACCCCAAGATGGCTATCACCAATGGAGGCTAAGGCCCGGAAAAGACTCAATATGGAGGCCGGTTGGCCGAAATATTGGGAAATAATAGAAAAAAATGGAGATAATTGGAAATTGCAGAGCTTGGAGAAATTAAAGAACAAGGTGCGAGATTGGTTACATTACGCTCAAATTAAAGAGGTTTTTAATTTGGACAAAAAGATAGGATTCCAGGTGGAAAAATCGAAATTAGAGACAGAATTGTTAGAACCAAAGATTAAGGTACTCTCAAGAATGTATAACTTGCTGCTTAAATGGAATACTCAGGACGAGACAGTTAAATCAGCCATGATAAAATGGGCTCAGGATATTGGGTATAACATCATGTTTGAGGACTGGGAAAGGTTATGGACCACCGGAATGAAATTCACGGCATGTAATGCCTTGAAGGAAAATATTATGAAAATGATATACAGGTGGTACATGACCCCAGTCAAGCTTGCAAAAATATATCACCTGTCTGATAATAAATGTTGGAAATGTAAGGAGGCTGAAGGGACATTCTTTCACCTCTGGTGGACTTGTCCAAGAGTGAAGGCCTTCTGGGAAATGATCTATAATGAGTTAAAAAAGGTATTTAAATATACCTTTACCAAGAAACCAGAAGCCTTCCTCTTGGGCATTGTCGGCCAGAAAGTGTTAAAGAGGGACAGAACTTTTTTTATGTATGCGACTACAGCAGCAAGAATACTTATTGCAAAACATTGGAAGACACAAGATTTGCCCACACTGGAGGAGTGGCAGACGCAATTGATGGATTATATGGAACTGGCCAAAATGACTGGCAGAATCCGAGATTTGGGAGAAGAAACAATGGAAGAGGACTGGAAAAAGTTTAAGGACTATCTACAAAAACAGTACAAGCTGTATGAATGTTAAGAAATTGCACGATTTAGAAAAATATGGTTCCAGTAACTTGATTGTGAGATATAGAAAATTAAGTGATATGTAAGAAAAGGTCGAAACTTAAAGTAATATTATGCTTAATTTAAGTTACAATCAATTGACAAAAATTACTTTAAGTCTAGAAATATAACATTTGAGAAGTACAAAATATGGAATCAAACAAGGTAATAATTTGCTGGTACTTTTATTACAGAGAATGCAGGGTAAGGGAGATGTGAGGAAGTCCAGTTAGTTATACAAAAATGCTATGAACAGTTGTGTTTTTCTTTTTTCTTCTTTTTTATATTGTTTGTTGGTGTAATTGTATTTGTTTCTCTGTTTGTTATTTCTTTGGTGAAGGGATTTTGTGTGTTTGATATGTGATTTTCTACTCTATGTTTCAAAACTTAATAAAATATTTATAAAAAAAAAAGAAAGCAATTTTCGATCTAAAGAATACGCCATTTCACGCTGGATATAAAAGTGCAACCACTACCTAAGCCTGCAGACCATAGAAGGTGCCCAATCCATGGCCAATCCAATTTAAGTACTACTATTCTTTTTTGTTTTTAAAAAATATAGATTATCAGTGACTTTGCACATAAATACACAAAATGTTCAACAACTGTAATTCCTATGGTCTTAGGCAGTTCAAAATTATTGTGTATAGGTATGCCAACCAGGATAATATATGAAAATAAATTGTAAGTATAAAATATACAATAAAATTAAAATAAAGGGGGAAAATTAGTCCCATCAACTATACTATTAAATTAAACCAAACTTCTACCCAACAAAGTTTCCTTATGTTTCAGGTATGTGTACAATGCTCTGTTCAGCATTCCATTAAGTGGCAGTGTTTTCGGAGTGCTGTGTTTAAGTATGTGGTGAAGCAATTAACATTGGTGGGAAGCTTGAATGCGGCTGGATTATGTTGCTTCGTTTTGTCATTTTGCCTATTGTGAATAAAAATCAAA
Organism: Podarcis liolepis; assembly: GCF_965112155.1. Lineage (NCBI taxonomy): Eukaryota > Metazoa > Chordata > Lepidosauria > Squamata > Lacertidae > Podarcis > Podarcis liolepis. The sequence goes on along the minus strand of NC_139571.1, from coordinate 14,782,625 downwards.
AATGACCAAGTAAGTCAGTCTTCTCACATTTCTGGATATGGTCAACTCACTATGAGTGTCAAATTCACACAGTATCTCTTGCAAGTACCGCCTGATGCAGTGAGAATCTGGCTGCAGTGATTAAAAGTGCTCAGCTTGTTAGTTTGACAGAGTGATGCTACTTAATAATGGCATGACACGTTCATGGAAACTACAGCAGAGGTTTTCAATGCATATTATCAGCTTAAATTCAGCTGAAGGCACACCTCCTTTTAATCAGAAACATAAAAAGACCACTTTACAACAACTTTCCCCCATCACTTATTCCAAAATGGAAAGCTACCATTCAAGCTCCACATGGGCTCCTATTTCGTTATGACTATATTTCTCTCAGTTATGTGCTAAAAAATATCACACCTTGCCTTCAAGCTTTGGCAGAAGGGAAAGCTATTCAGTTAATAAGGGCCTGGAGGTTTTACAAGACAAAGAGAGTCGGGTCAGAACAGTCTATTAAAAATTTATAACAGACAAATTATTAGATCTTTGGCTAGAACCATAGCTGCATTTTATAGTTAATTAAACAGACACTAATGGTGCAACTTTCAAAAACTATTTTTGGTATCTGAAGAAGTGTGCATACACACGAAAGCTCATCCCAATAACAAACTTAGTTGGTCTCTAAGGTGCTACTGGAAGGAATTTAATAAATAAATATGCAAGCCATTAATTCAGCAGAAGCCCAGGTGACTGCCACAACAGATCTTTCAGCAAGAAAATATACATAAAAACATAAATTAAATATAAAAACATAGATTTAAAATATACAAAAAATAGAATAAACTAGGGGCTACTTAAACCTCTGCTTGCTTCACTTACCAATCCTGCCCACTCCATCCCTAAGCCTCCCTTGCCCAACACCCAATTTAACCCCACTCAACCCTCCCCTTTTCCAATTCATGCTGTAGCCAATCAGGCTGAAGAGGTGGCCCAGCTGCAGGAACACTTAGGAAGGAGGTCAGAAGCAGCTGGTGATTATGAGGCTGGCCAGCCACTGCCTCTAACTGGTTTCCCCTTTCCCATGCTGTTCCTCCTTGCAGGCTGACTCTCCATCCTCATCAGCGGCAAAAGGAGAGGATTCCCCCAGTTGGCTGAGGAACAGGGTGACCAGCAGTGGTACCTGCTAGCCAGGGGACCTAAGTGCTGGGGGCAGAGGCCCTAGAGCTGGCAGGCAGGAGCCAGCAAAGCAAGCAGGTTACTGGGGGAGGAGGCTGCTGCAGCCTATTCAGGATCTACCTCCCCACAGATCAGCTGGGCCACCCATCCACATGGACTCTTGCCACATTGTAGTTCACACTGCCACCTCTCTGTGGCAAAGCAAACTGCAGCGCGACAACATGCTTATACTTTTATTATAGGTATAGATAATTTCCACCTATCATCCATCTTTAGAAAATACTGATCTGCACATTTTGCATTTATACAGTCAGCAGGAGGCCATGATCAGCAAATGTATCATCCATGTTGGTATAGGCACACATGCAATCTAAGGCAACAAAGATTCAAACTTATCTAGGGCATAGTCAGAACACACACTGATTTCTTTGTGGATAATGTACTGAGCACATTAAAAACATCGCTAATGGTTTTTGCATTTAATTTTCCTCCTTCCAATTTAAAACGAACAGGGCTTTATCCAATAATGTCTCAACATCACAAGGACTTCTGTCTCTGCAACAGGACTTCATCTCCCATTCTTCTTGTGCCCCCCAAATCTATTATGGGAGTGCCCACATCTTGCAGAGCAGACTTGGGGGGTGTGCAGGGAAAGGAAGTTCCATTGCACTGGCAGAACTCTTGCAGCAAGGTAACTTTATTGGCCACAACCTGTAATTTCCTTGATTATTCTCTTTGGATTGTCACCACCAAACATCTAAATGTGTATTTGGTGCATTTGGTTCACATCCCAGAGAGCATAGAAACCGAAACCCTGGCCAGGAAGCAGAGGAATGATGGAGTGGCATAGCCACTGCCACATCCAAAGCCTCCAATGGCAATGCTAGGCTGGTGCGAAAATCGGGACAGAAGGAGGAACCCACCAGCCAGGATCTGGTGTAGCAATTAAGCGCAATGCTGTTAAGCGATGGCAATACAGCTTGGAATCCAGTCAAACCAGGCCAGTTCATCCCTCCCTGTCACTACCTTGGAATTTCTGCAGGCTATTCTGGTGGGACTTCCATACACACCATCCTTTGTGGATGAGTGACTGTGCAGCCAGTAGCTAAAAGGAGCTGCTCTGGGTTGGGCAGAAGATCTCTGCCCCATCCTCACGTTCCTACATGGCAGATTGGGCCTCTAAGACTTCCATATGGATCCACAACCGGGACAGGGCACCTCAAGGATGGAGGTCCAATGCAGACTTGCAGGCCACTCTATCTGGCTCTTGGGATGCTTTACAGGTGAGACACTGTCCCAAGAAGCAGCTCTTACAAGCCCCACTTTGCATCCTCCTGGCTGGAACGAGTCCCTTGAACTCTGACAATCCTTCTTCTTTGCCAGGGAAGACGTGTGAGCGCGAAGAAACTAGCCTAGCGGAACAAAAGTAGCATTCACTTATTGCTCTGCTCACTTTTGCCTTGGTCTCCCTCCACCCATGTGGTGCTTGGGCTGACAAAAGTTCTCCATCCTTATTTACGAGATGACGCTCCTGACTTTCATTCTCCCTGTTTCAGGGAGGTGTGTTGATAGAATAGCAAGAAAACAGAACCCCGCTCCCCGTCTTCTCTCGGCCACAGTTATTTTCATAAGCCGCAAGTTCAGCCTGAAATAATCCATAAGGGGATCCGAGGTTTCAAATTTTCCACTTTACAAAACAGTTAGCCCCTTGTGTAAATACTGCAAGACCCACCACCACATTGCTTGATCAGGCAGACGGCGAAAACAAGGCCAAGCATTTTGTTATCATGCAGCTACATGGGGCAGTATAGGAAACTGGCGGGCATTTCCCCCCCATGAAATCAAACATCCTGTGATTGAAGTTTTGCACAACTCTTTAAAAAAGATAAAGGCAGAGCTTTTAGAGTTTTAAGTGGACCGAGCCACTCTCCCACTGCCTCAACAGCCATAAATTTTACACCTTTCCTTCCCTCCCGCCCTTTGCCTTGTTCCTGTACACACTTCAGATGAGAGCCAACAAAAGTCACAGCATGGAATTTTGACCTGCCTGAATACACAAGCGCTTCTGGATGGCTTTGCTAGCTCATATAAATGTTACTCATACCTTAAAGGATCTACCACAGTGGTTAATATCCGGATTGCTGCTGAGATTAATTCTTAACATCCTCAAACAACAAGGATATCTTTTAAAATATATATCTCAATGTAACCGTGTGCATAGTTTAGATAAAAGTAGGGAAACGTTTGAGATTTGTTTTTGCCAGGAAACTTACACAAGGAAAATCTTAAATGTCTAGAGTAATGGTGTGGTAGTGCAACTGAACTCAAGATTTGTGGTATCTAGACATAAAGGACAGAGATTATTGATTAGATGAGCATCCTAGTATCCATACCTGCAGGTAATTTGCTTCTGGGTTATATTAACTATTAGGTAAAGGGGCCCCTGACCATTAGGTCCAGTCGAGACCGCCTCTGGGGTTGCGGTGCTCATCTCGCTTTATTGGCCGAGGGAGCCGGCGTACAGCTTCCGGGTCATGTGGCCAGTATGACTAAGCTGCTTCTGGCAAAACCAGAGCAGCACACGGAAACGCCGTTTACCTTCCCACTGCAGCAGTACCTATTTATCTACTTGCACTTTGACGTGCTTTCGAACTGCTAGGTTGGCAGGAGCAGGGACCGAGCAACGGGAGCTCACCCCATCACGGGGATTCGAACCGCCGACCTTCTGATCGGCAAATCCTAGGCTCTGTGGTTTAACCCACAGCGCCACCCGCGTCCCATATATTAACTATTACAATTCTACTAATTAAAAGCATGTTTACATTTCCATGTAGAATAAAGGCAGCATATTCCACGGTACGCAGTTAAAAGTCACTCAGTGTTTCTACTCAGCAGAGAGTGACAGCTGCATCTGGAAATTGCGGCAACAGCAGTCCATTTCAGAATTACCACTGAACGGCCGTGCCTTTACTATCCAAAGTGGCAAAAAAGTTGGCAGCAGTTTTCTATACCTGACCATTGAAAAATGTTGCTATTGGGAAGTTCAGTTCTCATCTAAAAAGAAATGCAATGTCCTTTTTCTTACAAACTGTAATGCTATTTCGGCTGCATTAATATCCTCAGCAATCTTGTTGATTAACCATTTCTCTAAATGCCAATGTTTTGGATAAAACTTTTCATAAAGAAACTGTAGCTTGTCTGTGCTTATAAATGGTTTGCCTCCCAGATCTCTGTGTGGGTGAGCATCAGATGCATTTCAAAGCGCGGAACGGAAACATCCTTTAGCCCTAGTTGTAACTGAGTTAGGGCCATGGTATAAAAATGAAGGGAGGCAATTTCAGCCACATCCTTTCTGTGTTTTACAACCTTTGCCCCACACTAAGAGAAACAGTCATTAAAGACCCACCTTAGAAATAAAACGAAAGACCACCTTCTGTCTGCAAGTAGCTTTCATCATGGGAAAACCTAATGATGGTTCCTCCAGCAAGCTATTTATTGCTTGGCTCCAGACAGTATAAACTGTCTATGAATGAGGCTGCAAGGGAGTTAAAACTTACTCAGCTTTTGAGCACCCCGAGAAATCCCACCAGATTTCTAGCAACGTATTTATTCTCAACAACTCCTTTATGCAATGGGATAATTTTAATTTACCTCTTCTGGCCAAGAGGTGCTATTAAAAAACAAATTCTGCTGAAATGTAGCCTGTCTCTGCAGCACGAGTTTTAATCAGCATTTTACATTGGTCAGAGCAGCAAAGAAAATTGTCGGGTGCATAACCTTTAGCATCATTTTTAGATGTTTAGTGTTAAAAAAGAGTAGCGTCTGAATTTTCTCTCTAAAAATATTTAATTTAAAAGGGTAAGTAATACGTAACTTCTATAAGCCTCTTTAAAGAAACATTAGAAAGTTATTTCTTGAAAATAAAAATCAAGAGCAGTAAAAGTGATCTAGAAGTATCCTTTATCTTAAAAACAAAATATTTCTGCTGTTCACAAGGCCATGTAGCTCATAAGTATTCAAACACTTAGGATGCAACCCAACACCCCCTTACTTGTGAGTAACCCCCACAGAACACATTAAGACTTGTTTCTGAATACACATGTTTAAGGACTGCGCTGTAAATCTTTTATCTTTTCCTAGCACAATATGTGGCTCCGGATCAGAATAAGACCACCACAGTTATGCCCACCAGCCTTTCAACCCCTCAGAAAGGTCAACAACAACAAAAAAATACAAAAAAATACCATGCCTTCAATTCTTTGTTTTAAAACTTTGAAGGTGCTCTGCATTAAATCCCCTGGGCCTATTTGTCTGCAATTTGGCAGGTTTGATCCGCTCTGGAAGGGCTCATGTGTCTGTAAATTTCATCCACTTTGGCCAAAATGTGAAAACACACACACACATATATGTATATCTTGCCAATTTAAATAAGCCCAGGGCAGGAAAAAGATTAGTGCAATTTTATTATCTGAAAACACCTAAAAGCAATTTCAACACAGAGGAATTTTGGGAAAGATCTGTACTTTAAAAAGGGTTGTAGGAAGACGAATGTCTTCAGTAAGTGCTGAAAAGATAGCAGACACTTTTCCTCTCTAATATTTAATGGGAAGGGATTCCAAAGGGTGGGGACCATACCACCAAAGGCCCAATTCCTAGACTGTGCGAAATGGACCACATGAGAAGATGGTACCTGCAGGAGTTCCTCAGCTTAGCTGGATATATCAGTTGGATATATACAGGATGAGACAATCTTTCAGGTATCCTGGTTTCAAGCTATACAGGACTTTATAAACCCAAACTAGCACCTTGAACTTAGCCTGGCATGGTGAATAATAATTACTACTAATAATTTTATTGTTTATACCCCACCCATATGGCTGGGTTGCCCCAGGCACCCTGGGCGGCTTCCAACACACACAAATACATAATAAAATATCAAAAATATCAAGAACTTCCTGATACAGGGCTGCCTTCAGATGTCTTCTAAAAGTTGTATGCATTTGTTGTTCCTTTCTCTCATTTTTTGCAAGGAATAGCATACAGTGGTACCTCGGGTTACATACGCTTCAGCTTACAGACTCAACCCAGAAATATTACCTCGGGTTAAGAACTTTGCTTCAGGATGAGAACAGAAATCGTGCTCTGGTGGAACGGCGGCAGCGGGAGGCCCCATTAACTAAAGTGGTGCTTCAAGTTAAGAACAGTTTCAGCTTAAGAACGGACCTCCGGAACGAATTAAGTACGTAACCAGAGGTACCACTTTATTATATATTTTATCTATTGAATAATTTTGAAGAGAAATATAAAAGAGCACAACCCACTTTTAAGATGTTAAAATGTGCCGAGTGTTGTTTCTAAATATAAAAAGCTATAAAAGTTTATTTTGTCCTGGGCTGCTCAACAGGGCAGTTTATTTGTCTAATTCATAGCCTGCTTTGAATCTGGTGCTTCCCAGGATTTTATGCTCACTTTTCTGGGAGTAAGGCTGCCATCTTTAATCCCATTCACCTGGGGATAAATCCTACAGAATTTGAGTGGGTGGTTAGGATTGTGCTGCAAATCAATGGGATTTATTTTTGAACAGATATAGGATTATGTTAATCTCTCTCCCTCTCTAATCCTATTTTGTAAAGCAATTAAAAACTATTCTGCAGTGACCAGCTGATTTTGACAATAAACTACAATATGTGGTGCACATATTTTTATACCTTCAGGGTTGGCAAGATTTTTGCTTTGTTGTAAAACATCAGGACTGTAGTGTTGCAGTTAAAGCAAGAGGAGGGTTGCCTTTCTAGCTATGTGCATGCTTATTTTTCTTTACATGAATGTTTGTTTGTTTTTTAACAGGAATGGAATTATATATTTACATTTTGCATTTCCTCCCAGGAGCTCAGGGCTGTTTGCATTGTCTTCCCTTTACCCCTTTTTACCTTTTTAACAGTCCAATAAGTTAACCTAGGCAACCTCCGATGGCCTTCTGGCGGTTTCCTCATTGTGAGAAGTGAAAGTACAGGGAACCAGGCAGAGGGCCTTCCACCGCGGTGGTGGCACCCGCCTCCCGTCAGATGTCAAGGAGCTTCACAATATTCCAAAATACCTGATGGAGCATCTCCACCCCCATCGTTCAAGCCCAGACACACAGGTCCAGCACCGAGGGCCTTCTGGCGGTTCCTTCATTGCCAGAAGTGAAGGTACAGGGAACCAGGCAGAGGGCCTTCTCGGTGGTGGCACCCGCCCTGTGGAATGCCCTCCCAGCAGATGCCAAGGAGATGAAGAACTATATAACTCTTCTAAAAAGACTTTTCAGGTGTCTTCTATATCTGAAGTTGGCCCTATATAGGGAAGCTTTTAGTGTTCAACTGTTTACTATGGTTTTATAAATTGTTGGAAGTGGCTGGGGCTACCCAGTCAGATGGGTAGAAGAAGAAGAGTTTGGATTTGATATCCCGCCTTTCACTCCCTTTAAGGAGTCTCAAAGTGGCTAACATTCTCCTTTCCCTTCCTCCCTCCACAACAAACACTCTGTGAGGTGAGTGGGGCTGAGAGATTTCAAAGAAGTGTGACTGGCCCAAGGTCACCCAGCAGCTGCATGTGGAGGAGCAGAGACGCAAACCTGGTTCCCCAGATTACGAGACTACCGCTATTAACCACTACACCACACTGGCTCTCCATGAAGTATGAAGAAGAAGCATGAAGAAGAAGAAGAAGTTGTTCTGTATACTGGGCCAGGAAATCTTGTTGGCTTTGTTGCTGCCCATTTTGCATATATCACCAAACAAGATTTGTGTGTCCTTCAATTTCTATGTAAATCAGCCTTTTGGACAATTAGAACTTTTCACTGAACTGGAAGCTTATTTTAAAATCTCGATATTCTACCTGTCACTCAGACATGCAAGGTAGCTTGCAACAAATACAGTCATACCTCGGGTTACAGACGCTTCAGGTTGCGTTATTTGAGTTACAGACCGCCGAAACCCGGAAGTACTGGAACGGGTTACTTCCAGGTTTCGGCAGTCGCGCATGTGCCAAAGCGCTAAAACGCGCTTTGCTCATGCGCACACGTGCCAAATCGCAAGCTGTGCGTGCGCAGACGCGCCGCTGCGTGTTACGAATGCTGCGGGTTGCGAATGTGCATGCCGCACGGATCATATTCGCAACCTGAGCGTCCACTGTACTACTTCAAAGCAGCACTAATCCAAAAAAGTGAGCATCACCATGTCAAATTCAAACAGCTCTCCTCACATACGCCAGCTGGGAACAGCCACGTCAGCACAGCTACCTGAATACCAGTGAATAATAGAGCCAAATGGGCCTGTTGGGAAAGGGAATTCCAGAGCCTAGGAGCAATAGGAGAGAGCTCCTCCAGACAAGCTATTTATCCTTTATCCACCCTGCATGCACAAAGCTTACACAGAGGTTAGATTATAGCCACTCATTACTGAACATTTGTTCCAATTTGTTTGTGATGTTACATGACCATGATCAATCGTTCTGATTTCCTTGTGGGATGCTTATATGTTTTCCTGTTGGTCATTTGTTCATCCCACACTTTCCAGTTGTTGTGCTAGGGCAGCAGAGTACTTTAATACACTGTAATTGCACAAACCTAAATTTCCTGTAGGGACGTGGGTGGCGCTGTGGGTTAAACCACAGAGCCTAGGACTTGCTGATCAGAAGGTTGGCGGTTCGAATCCCCGTGACAGGGTGAGCTCCCGTTGCTCGGTCCCTGCTCCTGCCAACCTAGCAGTTCAAAAGCACGTCAAAGTGCAAGTAGATAAATAGGTACCACTCCGGTGGGAAGGTAAACGGTGTTTCCGTGCGCTGCTCTGGTTCGCCAGAAGCGGCTTAGTCATGCTGGCCACATGACCCGGAAGCTGTACGCCGGTTCCCTCGGCCAATAAAGCGAGATGAGCGCCGCACCCCAGAGTTGGTTACAACTGGACCTAATAATGGTCAGGGGTCCCTTTACTTTTACCTTTAAATTTCCTGTGCTTCAATCCCTTCTACAAAATAAGTACCGAAAGTCTGCTTGAAGCACTCTGGAGTTTCAGAAAGTGCTATATAGCTTCTAAATATTACAACTATCAACTTTTTAAAAAGCAACAACCAGGAAAATCATCTAGTGCTACAAGCATAGAAAAAAAATCACCTAGTCTACTTTCCTAATGCAAAGACCCACCAACCCCATAAAGACTACACATTACACATCAAATTACACTTTCATAAGCAAAAAAAGAGACAGCACAGGAGTTCACCACAGAACTTTTTTGTAGAGCAAATAGTTTGGATGACTAAAGTAGGCAAGCAAACTTACAGAACTCAAGTCGGGTGAGATAAAGGCTTTTGATTCTCCCAGAATATTCATGATAGAGGTTAATAGGTCTGAGGTGCATCCTAGAATCCTCAGTTGGCAATGTACTAAATATATTCATCTCCTTTCTGTCATAAAGAATACAACCCTGAAGTCTATGAAATGTATTCCTCTACCAGACAACCATCTGTTCAGAGATTCGTGCTAAAGTACATGTGACGCTTAAAATATATTCTGCTGTTTACATTCATTTCACACTATCAAGTATCTAAGAGCCAATTCATATTTCCCATACAAGCATGAACTTCAGAAGTATGAATCCAACACATTGCTGAATTTTACTTTGTAATGTAATGCAAGTTCAACACTCATTAATACTAGCACCAAATGATGACTTATCAGTCAGAACAGCTTAACCCCACAATGTCAACTGGACACACAATACTGTTCTAGACCATATGCATATTCATCTTTAAGTTACCATGCTGAGATAAGTGATGAACACACTTCTATGAATGGGCCTTGGAGGGACCCCTAGCAATTAATGGTATCTTAAGCATACGTAGGCAAGCCATTAGCATCTTGGCTAAGAACGAGCCGTTGCAATCATATACAAACTTACACATCAAAGCCGATTTTCAATGTATTATCCCTTTGCATGCATCAATTAGTATACGCTGTAACACATCTGTCCACAAGAAAAAATAAATCATAAAACCCAATCTGTTTCCTGGCAGCGAGAAGCAATCACATTGAACGGCCTCCGTTAACACACATTTCTGCAGCATTATTAATAAAGCAACAACAAACTGATGCAACTCCCGAGAGGGTCAAAAATGAAATCAGCCAAAGCATCTGCAAATGAAAGTGTGCCAACAGCCAATTTCCATGGTTTTGCATAACGAAACAGAACCTGCACGCACACGGAGCTGCTCAACTAAAACTGCACAGAGTAGACCCAATTAAATTAATGGACCTACCCCTACAAAACTTAGTTTGATACCACCTATTATGAACATCCTTGTCTCTCTCTCTTTTTTAAAGGGATAAACTGAGGAAGGGATAATAGCCAATAAAAGCCTTACTTCAGATTTCGAGGACATGTTCTCCTCCATATCGGAATCGTTAGGATCCACAATATCATCAAAGGGGGGTAATGTGGTCTTCTTCTTTTCCAGTGTCTCGCTTTCCATTTTGACTTTCCCAATCTTAAACTGAGATTTATCCTTTGTCTGTTTTCTGTCCGCCGTGGAACAAGTAAGTATCAGTGGGGGAGCACTGGAAAAACTCTTAAATAAAGCCTCCGAGCCACTTTTCCTCTTCTTTTTGGCTGCCAGATCCTCAGAATCCATCCCTGGAGGCCTTTTCGTGGGGGCTTTCTTCTCTTGTTGCTGTCCACCTGCTATGGTAAGGATGTTGTTTTCGGATTTTGGCTCCTTTGACATGGGTTTGGGTTCCTTGAAGGCCATTTTAGGAACAATTTTTTCATCCTTTAGTGGTTTGTTTTCTTTGGGTTTTTTGGAGGACTCTTTGGAAGATTTGTTATGTTCCCTGGAAGGTTCTTTGAAGGCACTTTTATGTTCTTTCGAGTCTTTAGAAGGTTTCTCCTTGTGCTCCTTAGTTAATTTATGGGGCTTTGAAAAACTGTTGCTGCTGCTGCTGCTGCAAGTGCTTATAATCTTACTTGGGTCCTGCAACAATGGAAACCACAAAGTTAACTTATAATAATAATAATAATAATAATAATAATAATAATAATAATAATAATAATTTTTATTTTTTTCTGCTGCTCATCTGTCTAGGTTGCCCTGGCCATGCGGCCCCCAACAAAATATTAAAAACAAAATAAAATATCAGTCATTAAAAACTTCCCTGAACAGGGTTGCCTTCAGATGTCTTATAAAAGTCAAATAGTTGTTTTTCTGTTTGACATCTGGTGGGAGGGTGTTCCATAGAAAGGAATTTTTGCCTTTGTATTTATCTACTGCATATTGCTACTGCTTTATGAACAGCAAAATAGATATTTAAACAACACAACACTATTTTATCTAACAGGTTGGTGTTATTAAATCATAGATACAGCAAATAGGAACCCAGCACTCCTTAAATGGAACGTTTTATTTTAAGTTTTAGTTAACTTGCTAGATACCCCCAAGTTAAAGTTAGGTGGGTTTTCCTCTTATTGCCAAACATTTTTAAAAGGCAAAATCTAGCATGAAGTAAACTGAATTCCTTTGAAACCAATGAATTAGAATACAGCTCTGAATCTTAAATCCTATTGCTAAAATTGTGCACTTAAACTACGTGACCAGATATGACATAATTTGTCATATTTGTGGGCTGTCTACTGGAATGAATCCTGTAGATGGCGTAACACATACACATAAGACCAATTCGAGGGAACTGACCCTCCTTGCAACCTCGTGACTGTAGTTCATGAGATCCTCATGCAAGTCGAATGGGCAATCCATTGCATTCAATCACCATAACCACGCAGATAAAGTCATGGAAGAATTCGAGTAACTCGTGCATGTGTGCAAGATATTATATAATGAAGAGTTAATTCTTGGTTTGCTTTCTTCATCAACTACTTGCATAGCCAACCATGAGAAAAAGAGCTAAGCCATGCAACACACTGACAAAGCCACTTCCGACATAAGGAGGAGGTGGTGTTGCAGGCTCACGCCCCCAACAATCGCGCAGGGCTGAAGCCAGCCCTGCGCGACCAGGGGAATCCTCGGGCCGCATCAGCTCCAGGGCCAGCCAATCGGCTGGCTCCGGGGGCATGGCCTGGGTCATTTAAGCCTGGCGCGGCCCGGGGATCTCCCCTTTTCGTCCTTGCCGCAGATTTGGTTTCCCACCCACCCACCCTCCAGCCTTTCTTTCTGACCGTGCTATGGACTTCGGTTGGTCCCCGTCAAGGGGCCTAGTAGGATTTTTTTCCACTTGGCGAATTGGCACTGGCCATTTGGTTTTTTGCCTACCTCGTAGCAAATCGACACAACTCATTGGTTTTGGCGATTAGGCATTGGTAGGGGTATTATTATGTAGATGAGTTGGGGGGGAGGAGCGCCATCACCTCCCCAAATATTGAAGGGTAGTCCGGTAAAGGATTCCGGGGGGCGTTGCCTCGTCCAAAACCTATGGAGGCCAGGACCTAAAGCACGCCCCCGAGCGCTGACCCCTCGGGGAGTTCCTAGTGATGTGCATCTCAGGGCTCCCCCTGCTGGTGTTAACCCTTCCCGGTCTTCAAGCAATCAGGCTGAAGCCAGATAGTCGGATAGGACCAATGCCTAAGCCAATACCACTCTTACCTGTAACCAATAAAGTTGTGGCCAATTTTTGCCCATTAACCTAAAATAACGATGTCCTGTGTCTTATTTATTCCAACTGGTGGGAGCCGGGAATTGCCACACAATACACCTCCCAGGAACCAAAGAAACCATCGCATGTAAATGGTCTGCCAATTCTCTCTTCCAGTTGCAGCTGAAATCTAGCTTCTCCTGTTTTTAAAGCAATGCTTTTGGGGAATTCATGACAAGAATGGGGGTGTCTGAGATAAGGCTGGATCCCAACTTGGAAAAAAGTTGGCCAGCATTAGATATGAACAGTTCAAATTATGATCCGAACAGTCCAAATATCCGTACTAACATGCAATCTTATGATAAATTGACTTCACCACACTGAGGTGTAACCTTTTAGGAATAAAGCAGATGACTCCAATTACTACATAGGTTTTTTTAAAAAATAAATTTGAAAAAGCAATCAAATGCCACACATTTTAATGCAAAAATGACCACTAACAAGAAGAGCTTACAAATTTTCTTGGCTTTTAAGTTATATACAATTGATGGCATTCTTCTATTGTATTGCCTGCCATTTCTAACTTTGCCTCTTATCAAAACAGGCAACAGTTTAAGTTCAACACAGAAAACACCCAGCATATATCTATATCTATATCTATATCTATATCTATATCTATATCTATATCTATATCTATATCTATATCTATATCTATATCTATATCTATATCTATATCTATAAAACACAAATCCAGCTTGCGTTCCTCAAGCATGGATACATGCAATAGCTAGTTGGAAAACTTTTACTTCAGGAAGCCTACCAAGACAATTTATTTTTGCTATCTAATGTTTGTTTAAAGTTTTGCTGACTTCTTTGAGTTTTTGTTGGTAGTTTTATCATGTGCACCCCACAGAGAGTTTTCTGATGAAGCATGTTTAGTCCTTCCTGACAAATAAATAAATAGTTTGCCATTTGCTTGGACCTTTTCATAATGCTAAATCACTCCTAGCCATCTGCATTTCACATAGATTTGGAAAATAGCTCAGCCAGTAGAGCAGAAGACTCTTAATCTCAAGGTTGTGGGTTTAAGCCCCACCCTGAGCAAGAGATTCCTGCGTTGCAGGAGTTTGAACTACATGATCCTCGAGGTCCCTTCCAACTCTACAATTCTATGAAAATACTCTTAACAATTTATCCTACTGCAAGTTTAAGCGGTCTTGGCTACACAAAACACCCAAGAATTAAAATATTGTGCAGAAATGCTCTTAAAAGTGAAGATAGCTATTAATTAGGGGCTTAGCTCCCCGTAGTAGTAAAATCACAAGCTTCCCAGAACACAGTTAACATTCAGCTTTCCTCGGCATTTTATCTAATCTGATTTCTGTTGCTGAAAAGTGAAGTAGTTTGGAACTTTGTTTAATCCGCAAGAAAGAAGGGCCTTTTCGCTGGCTAGGTTCAATTCTAATCATTCTAACCTCCTTTGGGGTGGGTTTGGCAGAAGGAGACAGGATGTGCCCATGCGATGCCCACCTGGTGGAAACTCTAGCTCCCACGGCCCTTAACTGTAAAATGTATGGTGATCTCTGCCAACAATTTCTAGACCATCTATGTATTCCAACGTGGAAATCAGAGGTTATGCACTTCTTATTACAGGGGAGAGACCAGGAGCTCACCAAGACAGTAGCTAAGTTCCTCTATTTGATTTTTTGTCGCCGAAGTAGGCTACAGGATGCTGCCTTTGTTCGAAACCCTCAGAGATGAGGCGGATTGCTCGCTCCTTCTGCCCTTTGGCGGGTGACTGTGCCATTGGGGGTGGCGGAAAGATTGCACTGCCCTATCTATTCTAAATGTATTCTGAATGTTCTTATGCGATGCCAATAAAGGTTACTTGAATTAAGCTTTGCCTGGTCCTTATTGAGAAATGGGAGGAAACTTGTATACGTTCTATTACCAGACTTTCGTGGATGAATGAAAACGTACTTTGATGACTGCATTGTTCAGTTTCTAATGTATGTTATTCTTTAGGTTAGTGTATAAGGTGCAAAAACTATGTTCATGTTTGCACATTTAACATCTGCTAAAAAAAAATGGCCATTTAATGCACATAGGTTGAATGCACATAATTCACCTCACTTTGAAAGGCAAATAAATGGAAGAAAATCTGAAATGTTCAAGGGCGATAAATATATTCTAGAACTATGATTGGTCGTTCAGTCATCTGATTTAAGTATTGTTCTGAACTTGTCACTTGCTTCTTGGCCACACAGCTTTCAAAACCCTCAACCAACGCACATCCCAAATTCTGTTATCCTCCTATGCCTCTCACCTTTGGCCCATGAGATGATTTCTTCTTCACTTCAGAAAAAGACAGGGAATTACTGGGAAGGTTCAGGAGGTGAAGACTCTGCCCTGAAGCAGCCGAGGTTCCATCTGACATTACCATGATCTATTTTAAAATGGAAGCATTAGTAACATTTACAAAACAGCTGAGGATCTAAAGCAAAGTTCTTGGAAGTGGGCACTCAAATCAAACTCTGGTTTCTGCCGTTGGCATACATAATTGGCATCAATTTTAGTATAATTTGGAGTTCACCATCAATGGAAAGGACAGACTGACTGAAAAAAAAATCCGTATTAAAAATGCTGTTAGAAGAGCCCAGAGAAGCATAACTGATATATATCGTATTTTTCGCTCCATAAGATGCACCTGACAATAAGACGCACCTAGTTTTTAGAGGAGGAAAACAAGAAAAAAAATATTCTGAACGAAACAGTGGGTGTGTGATTTTTGTTGCTCATGCTGTGGCCACAGACATGATATGTGATTTGACGGTGAGTTTGGGGTAGCCCAATGCAAAAATCCTAAGGATCCATGTGGATCCGTGCTTTGTAACCACGTTTTTGCGCCATTGCGGCCCACGAAACAGTGGATGTGTGGTTTTTTTGGTGCAGGCTGTAGCCATGGACATGCTATGTGATCTGATGGTGAATTTGGGGTGACCCAATGCAAAAATCCTGAGGATCCATGGGCTTTTACCTCCCCCTCCCAGGCAGCCTCCTTTATCGCTAGCCTCCCTTATCTCCCTCCTGATCGCTTGCCAATCAGCTGCTTCCTTCCCTCTTGTTTGCCTTAGTGTCTTTTCCTTAACTGGAACAGTTTTTTGCTCCTCCATCTCTTCTAATTTCTCTCCTCATTGCTTGTTTAAGTATTCTTGTCTCCTCTCCTTGCAAGTTTGCTGTCTTTACCTCCCCGCTCCCTTGGCAGCCTCCTTTACCCACAGCCTTATCTCCCTCCCGATCGCTTGGCGATCAGCGGCTTTGTTTCAACACCCACTTCCCTCTTCCTAGAAAAAAAAGAAAAAAGCATGATCTGCTTCTTGCCCCTGGGCTATTCAGCCCCAGGGACCACGCATTCGCTCCGTAAGACGCACAGACATTTCCCCTTACTTTTTAGGAGGAAAAAAGTGTGTCTTATGGAGCGAAATATACGTGTGTGTGTGTGTGTGTGTTATTAATGAACACATACTGAACACATACTAATTCTAGCGATTTGGCTATGAGATGCCTCTTCCAGCTTGCTTCCCCATCGTCATGCAAAAAGAGAAAATGCTTGATGATGTTTTCTAGCTAAAAAATCAGGCAGCTCCTTCTCCCTAACACCTTCTCTCAATACTGCACAAGGTGATAGCAAGGTTATAAGTAGCAACTACTACTGTTCAGGCTTTAGGGCTGATTCAAGATTGCAGTTCATTCGATTTCTGTTGCCAGTTTTAGTCATTCAGCCGGCTAATAAGCAGTCCAGTAAAATGACAGAGGAACAGATAGCTACGTTGATGCCACAGCTGGGAACTTTTTGCACCTCAAGTATTCCTGGAGGAATCTAGGTCATGAACTTATCACCTAGCATACTGCTGGGAACTAGATTTAAGTACTGAGCATCTATGCACTCTAATAATATATGAAATCTAGATTCCAGAGTTGTGGTTCTGCTATGCTGGCCATGTTAGGGGGGAGCAAAAAAAAATCCAAACATCTAAGGAACTAATCCTTTTGCACTTTGAGTAAATTAAATGCATAACAATAGTCAATTTAAAAGCAGTGCATTTTCATTTCTTAAGGAGAACGTCTTTTAAATAATAGATAGGTAGCCGTGTTGGTCTGCCATAGTCAAAATAAAAAATTCCTTCCAGTAGCACCTTAAAGACCAACTAAGTTAGTTCTTGGTATGAGCTTTCGTGTGCATGCACACTTCTTCAGATACACAAAGCTCATACCAAGAACTAACTTAGTTGGTCTTTAAGGTGCTACTGGAAGGAATTTTTTATTTTGACTATGGCAGACCAACACGGCTACCTATCTACTACTGGAACCATGGAAGGCACCACATTGAGCCGCATGAAATGGAAGTCCATCAACCTGTGTATCTGAAGAAGTGTGCATGCACACGAAAGCTCATACCAAGAACTAACTTAGTTGGTCTTTAAGGTGCTACTGGAAGGAGTCTTTTAAATAAGTTTGAAAATGTAAGCAAAAACAAAAACAAAAAACAGCAAAAACAAAAAACAGCAAATTTTACTCTCCTAGGGGCAAGAAATCCTGCTACTTGCTGGAAGTAAAAGAAATAAACGTGAAGCCATTTTTATAATTTTTGGTTCTACAAGAAGCTAAATTATGAAATAGCTCTACAAGTGGGGGCACCTGAGACAGCTCCTTTCTCAGTAGCCACCGACCTTGTTCGGGATAAGGGAGGCACGTACAGAAAACACACCACCAATGTTCTTAACCCACGACACAGGCTGATGTGGAAAGAGAATGCTTTCAGGTGATACGTAGGGTCGTAAAAAGAAAAACACTTTGAAATGCACCCGGAAACAGACCCACAACCAGCCCAGTCCATTTAAGCACTGAATATTATGCTTCCTGGGATGCGGGTGGCGCTGTGGGTTAAACCACAGAGCCTAGCATTTGCCGATCAGAAGGTCGGCGGTTCGAATCCCCGCAACAGAGTGAGCTCCTGTTCTTCAGTCCCTGCTCCTGCCAACCTAGCAGTTCAAAAGCACGTCAAAGTGCAAGTAGATAAACAGGCACCACTCCGGCGGGAAGGTAAACGGCATTTCCATGCGCTGATCTGGTTCACCAGAAGCGGCATGGTCATGCTGGCCACATGACCCAGAAGCTGTACACCGGCTCCCTCGGCCAATAAAGCGAGATGAGCGCCGCAACCCCAGAGTCGGCCACGACTGGACCTAATGGTCAGGGGTCCCTTTACCTTTTTTAATATGCTTCCTACATCCTGTCTCTGGTTACTTACTGCTCAGAGAACCTAGCAGCCATTTTTTTTTTTAAGAAACTGGAGTTTCTGGGCATTACAGGAATCAACCCCTGGATGTTACCAAAGTAGGGATGACTGTGGCAAGTCTAGAAAAGGCCGAAGCTAACAGAAGGCTTTTTACCGATCTTGGGCCTCTGGCGACAAAACTTGATCTAGAATCAACCGCAAACTGAACAGGATCCCGTAGGAACAGTGTAGTCCTGTCTGCAACAGTGTGAGCACAATCTCACTGATTTTGGATCTTAAACTGGCCAAGCATTTTCAGAATTACTGCCTTACTTTATGGATATGAAATGCATGAATTGGTTCTACATTAGCTTCAAACTGATAGGCCTGTAAGTAGTAGTTTGATCTTGTGAGTGTCTGCTGGGCTGAATGTTGCACATTCCGTACTTATTTTTGCGGGTTTCAGGTCACTGGTGGAAAAAACGTATCTTTTTTACTCAAAAGCATTTTGGGCTAGGGGTGAGAAATCAAAATCTGCAATGCCAAGACTTTACTAAGGATTGTGCATACAGCCTCCTTCATACGGTTTCTGGACATACAGACGAGACTTACCCCTCCTGCTTTCAGCAACTTTCTTCTGAACTCTTCCGTTGGGTTATTGAATGTGAGCTTTTCACAGCGAAGATGATTTACAGGTGGGTGGCCTTCCAAATGAAGGAATAGGTCATAGTCAAAGCGGACTTTCTTCGGTTCTTCCTACGGGTTAGAAAACAGTCAACTATAGACAAACAAAATGGACACCACACGACATGCTTGCTTTTACGCCAGTTGTTTCGCTGATTCATTTCTTCATCTGTAGTGAAATACAACATTACTTTCATTAAGATCTAAAGATTACCTTAAGTGGAATCTTTAAAACTGAGCAGTGCCTACAAGTCCTAGGGCTTCCTAGCTTGAGTCATCACTTGAGAATGACTTTCAGGAAAAAGTTCCCCCAGAGCTGTTCTCTTCAAAGTGGGTAAAATAAACAGAAGTTTCATGGCTGAAAAGTCTCTCCTGGAGTAAATCTTCTTCATCCTAAACTAAGCTCCCCACCCCCTGCCCCCAACTTAGCATCAAGCTATTCTCCAACAAGGAAATAAAAATTTATTAAACCAAACTACTGTTTATGTAGCATTCATCTAGAATTCAGGAACTGGTTTCCGAATCAGATGGGTAGACATGTCAGTGCCCAATTCACAAATCATTTCTCCCCCCAAAATGAGTGTAAGTTTATGCTAAGTTATTGTCAGTTATTCATACAGCATGTTCTAAGTACTATTTTTTAACCCCAGGGGTTCGTTATTTTAACAAACTGTCAGGGATGCCCTTGGCAAATGTTCAGAGGCCACAGATTGTTCCAAATGCAACTAGAAGCACACTGCTGCCAAGCTGATACTGATCCTCTATAGTGTTCCAAGAACATTTCAAAGTGCTAGCTATAGTGTAAAAAAGGCTTGGTATGCCTGGAGATGAGGATATAACTTTGCTCTCATCTTCTTTCCTAAGACTCACTGCAATTATTAAGATCAATCAAGAATCCCTAACGACGATATAAAAGCTGCAATTTCTCTTTTTTACTTGGCAACACATGCATTTTCTGTCAGCATTTAACCACATTAACTGCTCAAAGTCTTTGATTAAAGAAAAGGACAAAATTGAAGCTGGGGTGTGTGTGGAATAAGCATATATGAGATTATAAAAATAAGAACCCAATATTACCAGGAGGCTGGTGCTTCCATTTTTTAAAAAGCAAAAACAGGGAACCAAGGCTAAAATATAGTGACTTCCCCAAAGTCTGGAATCTATGCCCCAATCCTGCATTTCTGACTAGTGAAGTGCAATCCTAAATGTTAATTCTCCTAGAATTTCTGCTGAAGGGCAATAGAGAAAATGTGGGAAAAAACCCTAATTACATAGAATTTGAAGCCCCAAATCAAGTTATGTTTCATTCCTCAACAGTAAAAAGATTGGGGCAAAGGATGCTGTGATAATGACCAGTGAACAATTTCAAACAACATTGTTCCTCTATGTGAGTGGCAAGCTCTGATCTCCACATAATGGTTTTAGGTGGCTAAACTTAAAACATGCTTTCCAATCCACTGAGAATGTTGTGGAAATTTTTTGTTCATGCTACTTCATGAAAAAAACACACAATGCTACACAATATATACAGTTTAATGGTTTGTTGTACCTGAGCTTTAGCAAAGATAGG
Source organism: Podarcis liolepis (assembly GCF_965112155.1). Taxonomy (NCBI): domain Eukaryota; kingdom Metazoa; phylum Chordata; class Lepidosauria; order Squamata; family Lacertidae; genus Podarcis; species Podarcis liolepis. The sequence continues at coordinate 14,762,327 of NC_139571.1, read as the reverse complement.
TAGAGCATTTAAAGAATGACCCGTATTTAAGTAGTTCTTCTAACAAAAGCAACCAACTTCTCACACACCAGGTCATTACATTGCAATTTGTAGTATCAGGGAAAGGAATCAAATGACTGCCCTGTTGTAAATATACAGTGGTGCCCCGCAAGACGAATGCCTCGCAAGACGAAAAACTCGCTAGACGAAAGGGTTTTGCGGTTTTTGAGCTGCTTCGCAAGACGAATTTCCCTATGGGCTTGCTTCGCAAGACGAAAACGTCTTGCGTTTTTTGCAAGTTTGTTTCCTTTTTCTTAACACCGTTAATACAGTTGCGACTTGACTTCGAGGAGCAACTCATAGAACGCGGTGTGGTAGCCTTTTTTGAGGATTCTGGTGATTTTTGAAGCTTTTCCAAAACTTTTCCGACACCGTGCTTCGCAAGACGAAAAATTCGCTAGACGAAAAAACTCGCGGAACGAATTAATTTCGTCTTGCGAGGCACCACTGTAGTATAAAATTTCTTAGAAGGCGAGGGCAGGCCAATTGCTGTACAAGGAAGGATAGCTCCTCAGGTAAGATAAAAATGCAGAGCCTCTCCTGCCTCTATGCCCTAGATTTTTACAATTTAAGTTGCCAAATAATGGAAGCTTTGACAGACACATCCACAAATGGAAACCTCATTTTCCAAGCAAAATTTGAGGACACATATAACTTCTTTCGAAGAAGGTTCTTCGGAGAAGAACAGCATTTCAAGGTCAGGTTCAGTGTCGCAACGAAAATAACACTGCCATCCAACAGCTATGGGGGGTTATCTTGAGGAATCAACAGTTCACTCACGAAAGACAGATTTTTCCCAGAACGCATAGCTACACACCCTGGAAAACAGCTACCCCTAATAATGTTCTATAACATCAAGAAAAACCATTAGCAGACTAGATCAGTTTGATGTTTAGGAAAGAACAAGACTTCATGCTTTTATACATAAGAATGAAATAATTCTTTTGGGGGGAAAGTAATTATTTTTCCCACTCTGTATGAAGCCCAAACTTCCACAATGCCCTGGAACAAACACTAAACGCCACATTTTAGAAGTTCAATAGTGAATAAATTGTGCACTTGTGTACAACTGCCTTTGTGTATTCCAAGATAATTCTGCTATGCTTCTTGGTCAAAGTCACCAGTTACTGGCAGGGATTTTTTTGTGATTTGTACTGCAAATCCTAATGCAATCATCATAATCATCATCTTGACAAGTAAGAAGAACTTAACAAAGAGAAAACACTTCATTTTAGCCTCATAGCTAATTCACGAATGTTCCTTGTTTTCCAATGGTTGCAATAATCTAGGCTAAAATGTACTCTCTCTGCATGCGGTGGCAGAACTTCAAACCCTCCATTCTCTTTAAGCTATGTTACATCTTCCTGAATTCTTAAAATTATATGCAGCATAGCTACCTGAGCAAACACTTTCAAACCAATATCCCTTTTTAAAAAACAAAACACACAGAGAGAGAAAACACATGCGAGCAGGTCTTGCAAATCTCATAAGTACCATTCTGACCCTACAAACCCACTAGCTCTTTAATTTTGTTTTATGTAAAGGAAATGCAAAAGCCAAATACCGTATTTTTTGCTCTATAAGACTCACTTTTTCCCTCCTAAAAAGTAAGGGGAAATGTGTGTGCGTCTTATGGAGCGAATGCAGGCTGCGCAGCTATCCCGGAAGCCAGAACAGCAAGAGGGATCATTGCTTTCGCTGCGCAGCAATCCCTCTTGCTGTTCTGGCTTCTGGGATTTTGGGATTCAGATTCCCCCCCCCCCTTTTCCTCCTCCAAAAACTAGGTGCGTCTTGTGGTCTGGTGTGTCTTATAGAGTGAAAAATACGGTAAATTAAGAGTTGCCCAGCACTGTAAAGAGCAAGTAAAATGGAAATCAAATTTCTGACAGGATGTATGCTTTTGTGTTGCACAGACGCATTGAAGAAGCAGGATTGGTCATTTTGTCTGGTCAAGCAGTCAGATACCTAAAGCATTAGTTCCAACTGTAAAAAAGAGATAATTGTGCCAATTACAAACACCCGAATTAGATAACCGTTGTTGTGAAATATCAACACTTCAAATTGTTTAGATCGAGCAAAGTTACACAGATGAACAAGATGAAAGAGATTGAACATTTCTTTTGCTTTTGTTCTAATATCCCAGGAAGAGCAATGACAAGTTGTTGTTGTTGTTTTAAAAAAGCACAAATAGCACATAAATCACAGTAAGACGTGAGGTCTGAACCTGATTATAGTTATAGGAGCAGGAAAGGGGTGCTTGTTCCTAAATTATATGAAGATAGGACAGTCCCATAACTTCTAAGAGTTGGGGGGCAAGGGGGCCTCTCTCCTCCCTTCGCTATCAGGGAAATTCATGATTAAATTTAAAAGACGGAAATAACTACCTAAACATGATAATTACTGGTTTAATGATATTAACTGTGATCAAACAGAAGGCAAGCAGCAAGTCAACCAGCCATGCACAAAAGTTAAGCTACTCTCATGCCTTCTAGAACTAAGAGCACTTCAATTTTTTTTGGAAATAATATTTTATACCAACATTTCTTTAGCTATTTTCAAAGGAAAAAAATCTAGATATATGCTGAGAAATTGAAAGAACAGTATTACACACCTTGTTCTTGAAGTAAACCTCTATTGGCAAAATGAAACCAGCATACCCAGATTCCTCAACTTTGTACGGTGGGTCTTTGCACACTGGGGGGGAAGAGAGAGAGAGAGAAAAAGATTTTGAGTCTTTACAATCGGCGTAATAATTCTATATATGAAGCCATTCAAACTGCCTGAGAAAAATGCTCCTTGGTTTTTAAACGATTTGGGGAAATGTTAACATTTCATAACATGATTCCTTCCCTCCGTCTCTCTCCTGATTCAAGAAAGGGGAGGACTCACCCAAATATTTGAACTCAGCCACTGGAAAAACACTGGCTACTGGATATCTTTAACTTATCAGCTTTCTGTTATTCAGTATTCTTTTTAATAATAAAAAAAGCACTCACTTCCCAAACTTTATAATCATTTACAGATAAACCTGAAAAGTTCATTCAAAGCTCTTGAGATCATTTGCATAATATTATTATCCTGTACAACTGATGTATTTAAAAGCCAATCACTTTGTGGTCAGCTCCCCAAATTTAAAGTTAACAGACTTGGCTGGTGAACTGTACCACGCAGATCTGGTACAGTCATACCTCGGGTTGTGAACACTGCGGGTTGCACGTTTTCGGGTTACGGACCACACGGAACCTGGAAGAACCGGAATGGGTTACTTCTGGGTATCGGCGCTTGCGCATGAGCGCTAATTCATACTTAGCACATGTGCAGAAGCGCCAAATCGCATCACACACATGCGCAGACATAGTGCTGCGGGTTGCGAACGTGCCTCCCACACGGATCACGTTCGCAACCCGAGGTTCCACTGTATTTCTTCCTCCTTCGTCTCATATACTCAAAAAGGTAACTGTATCCCCGTACCGAATTTAAGAAATTGTAAGCTCCTCAGTGCAGGGACCTGTCCTCTTGTACTCTAAACTGACTTTGCACACTGATGGAACCATATAAACAAGCATAGGAAAAGGCTATTTGCTATGCCCTGGATGAGTCCTTGAATTCAATCAGAATTAAATCCAATTGTTACAGATTAACATGACAAGGCTGTGAAATCACACACCAATGTCATTAGTTGCGCCTGCACAGAGGCTGCTTCCAGCACACTTGTAAACAATTAATTGCTTGCTTACTTATGGCTACTAAGAACTGGTTCAAGCACCCAGCAAGCGAATTTCGACAAAAGCCTTGCCCCCTTTTTGGTTGCATCTGACTGAAAATCTATATGCAAGATGGGGTAGAAAGTTTTTTGTGGGTCTGAAACTTTTGGACTGTTTGCAAGTGAAACTGCATTCCTTTATCCGTTGGAATGGATGCAAACCCAGACCTCTAATGGATGTCTCTCTGAATCAGTCAGAAACAGTGTTAGGAACTCAGATCTACAGTGAAACCTCGGTTTAAGAACAGCCCTGTTTACCAACTATTCGGTTTACGAACTCCACAAAACTGGAAGTAGTGTACCGGTTTGCGAACTTTACCTCGGTCTACGAACAGAAGCTGAATGGTGGAAGGGCACCCGTGGCGGTAGGCCTCATTAGGGAAAGCGCACCTCGGTTTAAGTACGGTTTCAGTTTAAGAACAGACTTCTGGAATGGATTAAGTTTGTAAACTGAGGTATCACTGTATAAGCTAGGTGCCAAATGGCTCCTTAAACCAAGGTTACAATCACCAAAACGGAATGCCTAGTTGCCACTTTAGGGCAAGATGGCTCCAGTGTCTTATTTTTCAAATGATGAACTGAGTGATTCTGAGTTAACCATCTGACAATCTTGAGCTGGGTTAAGAGCTTTCGGAACACTGGAAAAGGTACTATGATGCCTATATGGTGGAATTGTTTAAACATCAAACAATTTTGGGAAACAATAGATAACGAAATGAAAAAAAAATGTTCAGATATTCATTTAGGAAAACACCAGAAGGTTTTCTATTGGGAATAGTACCAGGAAGTCTAAAGGAAGAAGACAAGACATTATATTTATACGCAACAGTAGCCGCAAGACTATTAATTGCGAAAAAATGGAAAAGTGATATTATACCAACAAAAACAGAGTGGCTTGCCAAATTATTAGAGTATTACAATATATCCAAAACAATGGGAGAAATTGGAAGGATCTCAAAAGAGAAGATAGACAGGGACTGGAAGGTGTTTAAAGGATACTTGCAAAACCATATTGAAAAATCAGAACTCCTATTAGAATAAACAAGTTCCGTTTTAAATACTGAAATACTAAATAAGATGGATAACAATGTGTAATAGAAAAAGAAGCATGAAATTAGGTTAAAGGTGTGTGAAAGAAAGCAATAGAAATGGAAAGAAATTGCAGTTGAGTAGATTGGAAGTCTAACACAAAGGTGGGGTGAGGGGTGGTGGATTGTGATGGGAAAAGGCATTATCTGTGGGATTGGGTGTAGGTATGTTTGAACATTTTAAAGGATTGTATGAAATGTATGTTTGTATGTTTGTATATTCGCAATATGTGTGTATTAATGCTGAATTATTTTAATAATAAAAACTTTTCCAAAAAAAGATAATAAAAACTCCCCCCCCCCAAAAAAGAGCTTTCAGAACTTGAAGAAAAGTCACTTGATCAAGGGACAGTCCACATATATACTGGCCTATTCCTGCCTCTTTTTCTTAATGGTGACATGGGCCATTCATAACGTAGGGCTATTCTTCACAACTGTGAGCAGGGCATTGGGGTGGGGGAAGCAAAGACAAGCGACAACCTTTTGCTATAACATTGTTCACTGCTCCTGCTCAGGCTGCAAAGATGCAGCATTTTGGTTCCTGAAATTCATACGGTTGTGCAGATAAAATATAATAAACAGAACTCTACAGGATGTGGTATTAAGTGTGTAAAGACAGTCGAGAACCAATGATTCCCAGGCATGCACCTTCAGATGGTGGAGATGTCTGGCACCTTCATTTGGACTGGATCTAGACACATCAAAGAAGCATTTCAGTTAAATGTGTTGCAAACTTTTTATGAGAAATCGGGTAGGCAAAAACGGAACTCCACAGTGCCATCTGGTGTCACGGTCTTAGAATGCATAACAATGCACATAAAGCATTTTTTCTTTGCCAATGTAGCTGAGTCCTTAGTCATAAATGGCTAATAGCCTGGTGCCTGGCTAATTTCAAACACTGAGAAAGTACTGGGTACATAATATAGTGTAAAGGTAAAGGGACCCCTGACCATTAGGTCCAGTCATGGCCGACTCTGGGGTTGCGGCGCTCATCTCGCTTTATTGGCTGAGGGAGCCAGCGTACAGCTTCCGGGTCATGTGGCCAGCAGGACTAAGCCGCTTCTGGCGAACCAGAGCAGTGCAAAGAAATGCTATTTACCTTCCCGCTGGAGCGGTACCTATTTATCTACTTGCACTTTGTGCTTTCGAACTGCTAGGTTGGCAGGAGCAGGGACCGAGCAACAGGAGCTCACCCCGTCGCGGGGATTCGAACCGCCAACCTTCTGATCAGCAAGTCCTAGGCTCTGTGGTTTAACCGACAGCGCCACCCGCGTCCCTTATAATATAGTGTATATGTCCATAAAGATTAGAGGCACTGCAGGTTCTTGAAATTATTGCTCACTTGACTCACAGGAAAAAGGGTACCAACACAAGACAAACATCTCTTTAAAACCACCGGAAGAAAGGTATTATTAGTGGTGCTAAAACACTAAGTAGTACTACAATGGTAGTTAATGTTCAAGGAAGAAATATGGTTCTGTAACTTTGATATTGTACCAGCCAATACATTTAGATGCATTACATTATCCAACGTTGCTTACGGACTGCTATTGAGAATGGGATACTGAATTCATTATTTGTTCAGGTACATCTTTTTTTCACATGATTTAAGGTAAGTCGAAATTGGATGCCGGACAAGCAGCAGGAAAAGGGTTTGTTGACAGATTATGTGAAGGCACCTCATGAAATAGGTATACTTAAATTTCGTTATCTTATTGCAAAATGAGCAGGCCCAATAACTAAACGTTTTCTTTCATTCTTTTTAATACCTAATTCATTAAACAGCTGACTCTACCCAAACAACAAATTATCTAGGTGCCAAAGAAATTTTGGCAAAACAACCTCATCTTGACACAGATGGTATGTATTAGCTAATCCTCTGGGAAAATAGCCGTTTATTGAAGTGAAGAAGGGGAGGGGGGCAGGACACAGCATACTTCAGAGCCATAAGTGATTATTAAAGGGATTTTTTTTTTCCTGGAGGAGGAGAAAAGAACTGGAAAAACCTCTTAAAGTACTTTTTGGATGGCCACGCTTCAGGTATTCCAGAAAAATGTTACGTGGGTGCCAAAAGGCTTGGCTGTTCATTGAAATATTATACATCCCTCCATTATTTTCACAAAGGCAGCCAAAATAAGAAAGGTCTGACAATCCACAAATGATTTTTGGACTGTAAAAACCCCACATGCTAATGCATTTCTCCTTGTGCAAGGGTTTGTTTAAAATTTGCTCTTATCAGTGTCAACTGTCCAACAGATGGCAGGGAAGCAGATACAGTGGTACCTCAGGTAAAGCACTTAAATCATTCCGGAGGTCCGTATTTAACCTGAAACTGTTCTTAACCTGAAGCACCACTTTAGCTAATGGGGCCTCCTGCTGCTGCCACGCTGCCAGAGCACGATTTCTGTTCTCATCCTGAAACAAAGTTCTTAACCTGAAGCACTATTTCTGGGTTAGCGGAGTCTGTAACCTGAAGCGTATGTAACCTGAAGCGTATGTAACCTGAGGTACCACTGTATACATGAAAAGCAGAGCAGTGCAGTGAATAGCACAGACCACAAAAAGTCTGAAGGCATTCACTTCCAATTTAGACTAACCAGAGTTGGTTGTGATGTTCGAATCCCGACAAACTGTAGTCATAATTATGGTTAATGGGGGGGAAATCCACCTTCAAATCATAATCTGTGAAGCTGCCTTGTTTTCACAAACCATTATTAGAAGAGTCTATTTGGGATTCAGATGCAATCTAAAAATTGAAGCAGAAGTGAAAGATTGCAATCTCTTGGTGGCAAAACCAGAGGAAGTGAGGAGCTTGCTATGGCTCCTCCTTGCAATACTAAACCATGGCTTAGTGGCATGTGCAAACTGGGCGCTCGTAAACACTTCCACTTCTCGCAGGAAGTGGGCCCAAGCAGTTTTGCATTTGCCCCACAGCTTTCCCCGGGAAACCTGATCGCCGTAGATGGCATGATTATTTAAGTGCCATTTAAGTATACAGGTAACCCCCAACTGTATAGTTGTCTAAACTATGATTACCTGATTTTTTTCAGGGACATTTTTTTTGGGGGGGGGGGGGAAGCTGAGTAGCAACAGGGAATCAGTAATGGGGATGGTGAGGCAAAACACCCTGGGCCCAAGGACACATGCATATTGTATCAACGTACAAAGCCCTTCTTTTGCACCCTGTGAAACATAATCTCCTGCCCCCTTCCCCCTTTGTTTTGACAGATCGGGGGAGGCTTGGGAGTCACAGGTGGGCAGCCGTTGCCCAAGAGGGGCGTAAGGCGTGCAGTTTCTGTGCCAGGCAAGGTGCCAAGCCCTTCTTTCGCACCTTGTGAAACATAAATGCGGCAACGGCCGTCCGCAACTCCCGAGCCTCCCCCGATCAGTCAAAACAAAGGGGGAAGGGGGCAGGAGATCTGTACCGTCGGACGTCCCCTGTTCCCCCTCGGTAGTGGGGCAGCAAGCAGCTCCTGAAGCCAGCCAGAGCCAACTGCACTACCAGGCTGGCTCCGGGCTGCTGAGGCTGCCGCCGCCACATTTCCCGTGGACAGATTTGCAAATCTGGGGACATTCCAGGGACGGAATTTGTCCGGGGACAGATTTGCAAATCTGGGGACTGTCCCCGGGAACGTCTGGTAACCCTAGTCTAAACAAAGCAATCTGTGATGCAGGTGAAAAAGAATACTGGCTAACAGTCTCCTTTAGGATATCAAAAAGTTCTGGTGAAAGCGTTTAGTTGCTATCAACCGACAATTCTTGTCTCTTGGATGACCAACAAAGAACAGTTAATAGAAGTAGTCAAAGGTTTCTTTGGGTTGCAGCACTTTAGAGTGCATGAGAGTGCACGTCAATATTCCTTCATATAACAATATTCTCTGCACTCAGAAAAGAAAAAGAAAAAAACAGGTCAGGGAGAAGGCTGGCATTCTAAATTTTTGAAATTCAGGATATTTCCTCATTTGGAGGAACTTATAGTCAGTGGCATGTTCTCTGAAGTGATATAATCCAGACAGAAGTTCACCTCCGCAGCAAGATCTAAGCCCAAATCACATGTCAGACCCCAAGGGCTCTCTTTCCTGGGCACACACACCTGAGGATTATTCCGTAAAACCCTGGTTGCCACAGGGGTGCCGCTGAAAGAATGCAGTTGGTCAAGGGAGCCGTGGACTTGAAAAGGTTGAAAACCTCTCCTGCAAAACATTACTTCAATGCATCCCTCACAGAGATGAACGGGATAAGGAGAACATCGCATTGAACCAGTGGCTGGCAAATTCCAGCCTTTGTTTCAAGCAGTATTTAGGTTTGAATACATCTATACAAATCACTTCATATTCAACTTTCCCTTTAAGGAATAAAAACCTAAATGCAAAGTTAGTATTTTCTAACTAGCTCGACTGAGACACTTAGCCACCAACCGTCTAAAAGCAATGTAAAACTTCCCCCATGTTACCAGCAAAGAGGTAGGGTTTGGGGTGGGGGGCTATAACCAGATATTGCTGCTTGCTCAGTCAACATGCCAGCTATTTTTCAAAGATCAGTTTCTCACAGGTCAGCCTTTCACTATCACGAACCAAACGGGGTGGGGTGGAGAAACAGAAAGAAAGGTGCTTGCAAGTTAAATATTTACAAGCATTGCAAACAAATGACAAAACCAACTTTTGTTGTTTGGAAGCCACAGACGGTTCAAATAAATGCTCCGGAGCTCTTGTTTTCATTCCAACTATCGCATGTAACTATATTCTGAGTGCACATGCTTCCTATTTATTTGGGACAGCAAACCATTCCTCTCAGATCCAAGGGGAAGCCTGTTCATATCTAAGGGGTTATGTCCCCTGCCCTGCCCCTAATTCTAGTACACCAGCCTTCCCCAACCTGGTGCCCTCCAGATGCTTGGAATGAGAGCTTCAAGGTGATCCAAAACATCAGGTGGCAGAATCTGCTCTGAAGGCTCAAGTCTCTTCAAAAGGCATTTCTGTTTAAGGCAGCTGCTCATTTGCCCTCAAAGCTTTCTATGATTCATAACTTTTGGTTCAGTTTGCACATTCATACTTTGCCTTTCCTCAAACAAACTTAGGATGGCATAGCTGGTCCTCAACTCTCTCAGTACTATCTCCACACTATCCTGGAAGTAGGTTAAGGCTAAATACAGCAATTGCCCCAAAGTTCCAAACTGAGCTTCCATGCTGGGTGGGGTAATAATAATAATAATAATAATAATAATAATAATAATAATAATTTTTATTATTTATTCCCCACGCATCTGGCTGGATTTCCCCAGCCACTCTGGGCGGCTTCCAACAGAATATTAAAATACAATAGTCTATTAAACATTAAAAGCTTCCAAAGAAGAAGAAGAAGAAGAAGAAGAGGAGGAGGAGGAGGAGGAGTTTGGATTTAATATCCCGCTTTATCACTCCCCGAAGGAGTCTCAAAGCGGCTAACATTCTCCTTTCCCTTCCTTCCCCACAACAAACACTCTGTGAGGTGAGTGGGGCTGAGAGACTTCAGGGAAGTGTGACTAGCCCAAGGTCACCCAGCAGCTGCATGTGGAGGAGCAGGGAAGCAAACCCGGTTCACCAGATTACGAGTCCACCGCTCTTAACCACTACACTACACTGGCACCCTAGAGGTGCAATGGACTGAGCCCCCTCCCGTTCCACTACCACCAGCTCCAGAGGTGAGGTCTGGGCTTCCTTTGAACTTCTCCAATGGGAGAAGTTTAAAGGAGCTGCCAGCCAGCGCCGGCAGCCAAGAAAGGAACAAGCCACATCAGCCTTCAGTGGCACGAGGGCCAGAGCGCGACGGCCGTTTCACCTGGTGGTATATTGCGAGTGAAACCGCTGTGGCTTCCGAGTCCCTCTGCCACCAGCTCCTGGCTGCAGATTGCTTCTCCTTCGGTGCCCTGGGTGGCAGAGGGACTTGGGAGCTGTGGCGGTTTTACTCACAATACGCCACCGGGTGAAACCGCCATCATGCTCTGGCCCTCTTACTGGTCCTGGGTGATGCCTAGTCTTTGCTGAGTAGAACACCTCTTCTGTCTGCTAGGTACTTATTCAGTCGATAGAGCACAAGAGTTGGGATCATAGGCTCAAAGTCTACGTTGGAGAGAAGATTACAGTGTTGCACCCATAACCTTGTTGTCGGCAAGCATAGGGCCGGGAGACCAGCTTGCAAGCCCCAGCTCAGACGTCTCCTTCCATCGGCCCGTGCTCTGACATAAATCAGTGACCCGGGCTTCAAAGCCAGGGCACACTATTAGCAGAGAGAACTGCACACACAGAATAGGCGTGAGGCTTGTGGAAGCATACTACAGCTACAGATTTATTAATCATAAATCAGGACAAAGAAACATGTCGTCTCTCTCTCATGTCATTTCAGAGAGAACAGCTAAAAGGCAAAGCTATACACAACGGAAGCTCCCAGCATACTGTGCTGGAATGGAAACAGACATGTGACACGTAACAATCCCATGTCTGTTCCTTAAGGTGGGATGGAGATGTCAACATCGGTTGCCCTAGATCAGGCTTCCTCAAACTCAGCCCTCCAGATGTTTTGAGACTACAAGTCCCATCATCCCTGACCACTGGTCCTGCTAGCTAGGGATGATGGGAGTTGTAGTCCAAAAACATCTGGAGGGCTGAGTTTGAGGAAGCCTGCCTTAGATGACCCTGGTGGGTCTCTTCTATGATTCTAACTCTGCCCAGCCCTTGTCACTCCAAGGCTGCATGGCAAAGGGAGCTGAGAGAACTCTATTATAGTCCCTATCACTGGCTTTATCAGTAAGACAGATGAGCCTTGAATACGTGTACCAGTAATTAAGAATAAGGCCAACTCATGTGCAGTGTGCCTTTCCTTTATCAACAGAAACTGCAGCCTGTCCCCACACACTTAGGAACGGCGTCTATAAGATCTTCAAAACAAAGGATTTCTGTGTAAAACTAAACAACAGCAAATAAAGAGTTTCCCATCCACTTTATATTCCACATTAACCCAAATTACTGTCTTGGACTATAAGCTGCTTATAAAAAAAAATCACCTGAGATAGACAAAAAGATAAAACACTCATAAAACAAAAGAAAATCAATGAATGAGATCTAGAACTATTCTAAATGGAAGGACTGATGGATAGCCCTGCTTCTAATACAAGCAAGTAACACATAAACTAAAAAAATAAAAATAAAACAAGCAAACAACAGTTATATTAAGTCAATATGGGGGTGGGGGGATGTAAAGGGAAGACTTAAGGACTTGGCAAAGGTGGGCACTATGGGACTGGGTTTATGGATCCTGGGTGTAACATACTGCAACTTAGAGAAGCTTCTGAAACAGCAATGGAAGTCAAGAATGAAAGTACATGATAATGAGAAAATGTGTGTGGGCACCTGCACACTCAAATACAGATCCATCAAGAGGTTCCTCTTGGAACCTCATACTTATTCTTGAATTTCATCTTCCACCAACATCAGAGATCAACCTCTGTCTCCACTGGGTGAACCATAAACCTCATGGATCAGGCATCTCCCAGAGCTGCCATGATGGCCCCAAACCATGGATCTAAGGCCACAGGTCTTTATAGATCCTCACAAGTCATGAGGAGAGCATTGCCAAAGAGCTGCAGTGGATCAAAAATATCAGAAAGCAGGGTGTAGCAAAACTATCCTTATCATTTGACAGAATATTCCAATCAGCTTACCAATGATTTACATGCACATTATGTTAATTGAGCCTGGATTTCTACCTTACAAGTCAACACGTTAAGTTCTCTTTCTTAAGTTATTCTCAACTAACCTTCATCACTGGAGTCACTCTCTGAAGCTTCTTCCATATACATGTTTAATTATTTAGTACTCCTAGATGACACACCAAAATCTGGGAATATTCTCTGTTATAGTATCTATCTTGGAGGAAACTGGTTGTTTGGTCTTCTTTCGGAGCAGCAGATACAGCAGCCTAAACGTCCTAGTTCACTGGGATGAAAACAAAAGTCTTCCAACAATAAAACCAATGATAAAAAGGAAGGTCCACCACACTGTACCATCAAAGGTCACCAGAGGATATATAAAAAATGTGATTAAGAAAAACAACAGAAACGCTCCATTGTTAAATAAAGAGTTTCTCAGTGTTATCATATCTCTTTCGGCCCTAGATTACTTTAAGGGAGGGGGACAAGAGCAACCTTAAGCACAGATGTGAAGCACATAATAGTATGCAAATGAACAAAGCTCATTGTATGATGAACGCATGATGTAGCTTTCATGTCACAAAATCTGGCCAGCTAACCTTTAAGACCTGGCTACTTTGACAAAGAAATATACTAGATAGATTGAAAGCAGAGCGTTTCCCAGGAGCAACGCTGTCACCAGGACTCTAGAAGCACGACATCACACCTCTCCTGGCTCCAGACGACAACGATTGACACATGGACTGCAGACCCTTCAAGTGTCCCTATTTTCCAGGGACAGTCCCGGATTTACAGAAGCCGCCCCTGTGTCTGCTTTGATCCCGGTATGTCCCGCTTTTCCTTAGGATGCCCCTAATTTCATCAGAGAAATGTTGGAGGATATGGAGTTGTGCCACACCCAAGTTTAGAAAATAAGTAACTATGCAATGTGTAGAAGACATCTTGAAGGCAGCCCTGTATAGGGAAGGTTTTTAAATGTTTAATTATGCTTTTATATGTGTTGGAAGCCGCCCAGAGTGGCTGGGGCAAGCCAGTCAGCTGGACGAGGTCTAAATTGTTGTTGTTGAATAGAATGTCTCTATTTCCATCAGAGGAATGTTGGAGGGTATGAGACTTATGACAGCAAAGCCACTGGGCACCTGATCAGGTGAGTGAGAACAAGTATTGTACTACAAGACTGTGCTGGGCCCAAGGGTAACCCAAGAAACGTGGTCCAGGTCTGGTCCCAAATCCAAGGGTTCCACGAGGAGTCAGTCCGACAGGGCCAAGGCAGGACATAAGGCAGGAAACCAGGCAAGGACAGGTACAGGATCTCAGGCAGGATCTAGCATACAGCATGTTTCTCTCGCAACCTGGGGCGGGGTCCAGCAGTCTTTTATCTCTGTCAGGGTAATGGCCGGTCCTGATCCCCTGGAGACTCACCTCCCTGTTTCGCCCAATGGCGAGCACTCCTCCTGCGAGTACTCAGGTCTCTCCTTCTCTCAGACCTTTGTCTCTGCAGCTCGGGAGACGTCGGTGGGTTACTAGACCCAGGGGCCGCCTCAGCCTCCCCTGACCCAACTGGTAGTGGAGCAGCTGTAAGTGATGGCCCAGCTGAAGGCAACGAGGTCATCCCCACGTCTGGAGCCAGGGCAGGCTCAGGCCCCTGACTAGGCCCACCCTGTTGCTGCAGGGGAACCTGTGCAGACTGGGGCTCTTCAGGATCAGGCCCCAGACTAGGTTCAGATGCCGCCTGAGGCAGAGGATCCGGTGCGGACCGAGACTCCTCTGGCTCCGAGTCCAGGCCCAAGTCCCAGGCCATCATACCAAGAAAGGAGCACAAAGGAGGTCTCTTCAGACTGACTGTGGACTGCAAAACAAAATAGTGAGAGAATCCCAAGCTATATGCACTGAAGATCCTGCATTCAGCAGAAGGCTGAAGGTTCAAGGTCCATTTCAAACCTTTGGAAGAGGTCTGCAGCTATTAAAGAGTGGAAGCAGTCAAGCAGCATTACCAAAATAAGGTGGGATGTTCAAAAATGTGCTCAGAGGGATGAATGAAATGGACAAAGCTGGAATCACGGAAGGGAAATGTGAGAACCGCTGCAGGAAAATAGTAACAATAACAATAATAGCAAGCAAGTTTGGGCAAAGATTAGAACGCTGGGACAATGGCAGTTGGGCTCAACAAGCATCTCAAACATTAACGGGATACACGCCGCTGGGGGAAAAGGGTCGTTACGGAGCAAACCAGAGAACAACTGAGACGGAAGTGGTTGGAAATCAGCTGAGATATATAAAATCAACAGAGATCTATGAAATCAACTGAGATATATAATGCCTCTAGAAAGCCCACAAACAGGACAACAACAGGTATTAACAGGTAGTAACAACCATTTTTTTATATGCCTGTTGTTTTTGTCCATGGAGTTTTCTTGGCAGGGATACTGGAGTGGCTTGCCGGTTCCTGCTCCAGGTGGATCACGTTTGGTCAAAACTCTCTACTATGACCTGTCCATCTTGGGTGGCCCTGCACGGCATAGCTCATAGCTTCTTTGGGTTATTCAAGCCCCTTCGCCATGGCAAGGCAGTGATACATGAAGGATCACTTTCTTGGGCTCTATGATGATCACTGCAGATGGTGACAGCAGTCACGAAATTAAAAGACGCCTGCTTCTGGGGAGAAAAGAGATGACAAACCTAGACAGCATCTTAAAAAGAAGAGATGTCACCTTGCCAACAAAGGTCTGTATAGTTCAAGCTATGGTTTTCCCAGTAGTGATGTTTGGAAGTGAGAGCTGGACCATAAAGAAGGCTGATCGCCGAAGAATTGATGCTTTTGAATTCTGGTGCTGGAGGAGACTCTTGAGAGTCCCATGGACTGCAAGAAGATCAAACCTCTCCATTCTGAAGGAAATCAGCTCTGAGTGCTCACTGGAAGGACAGATCCTGAAACTGAGGCTCCAAGACTTTGGCCACCTCATGAGAAGAGAAGACTCCCTGGAAAAGACCCTGGTGTTGGGAAAGATGGGGGGCACAAGGAGAAGGGGACGACAGAGGAGGAGATGGTTCGACAGTGTTCTCAAAGCTACCAGCATGAGTTTGACCAAACTGCAGGAGGCAGTGGAAGACAGGAGTGCCTGGCGTGCTCTGGTCCATGGGGTCACGAAGAGTTGGACACGACAAAACGACTCAACAACAACAACCATTACTTAAAACAAATCAAGAGGGTAAGCCCAAAATAAACGAGAGTAGAATAAATCAAGCTTTTTACACAAGGACCAGGAAGCAGGTTCTCTGCTAGTAAATTTGGTGAGGTGGTTTTATTCTAAATGGCCAACCATCTTACTCAGAATATACTAAGGACCGTAATCAGTGAATTTCACTTTCCCCTCCATTAGCAGTCTCGTTGTATTGCTTTGTGTGCATTAAGTGTAGGTTTTGAACTTTTTCCAAATTAACATTTAAAAAGAAAAAGAAAATCATACATTTTTTGAACAGAAACAGCACAACTTTTCATAACATGGATACAGCGCATACGCGCAGGGGGTCAGAAATGCCCTGTTTTACCACCTCTCTTGTCTTTGTGCAAACAGAGAAGGGGAGCCAAATCAAGATCCTCCACACAAGGCTGTCAAAAAAGTGAGTGCCTTTTAGCAAGGTGAAGAAAATATGCAACGTGAAGTGAGAGGAGGCAACATGCAAGATGAACACTATGGCTGCCCTAGCTCATTATCCCAGAAAACTCTGGTTAGAGGGTGGCACAGAAATACTGTTGGAAATAAATGAATTAAGTGTCAGTAAAATCATCTTAAATTTCAAAGTTCTTTGCTTGAAATACTTAAAAGGAATAAAGGAGAGCTGGAAGAACACAACAAGAACTTGAAAAGAATAGATGCAAGAACAAGTTGTTTTATTAGCAGACTTGAAAAAATAGATGCTTTAAACTAAAGCAAGAAAAGTACTGTTTACATGTTTCTGTAATACAGTTTCAAACATTTGTGTAAATTGTTAAGTTAGTTTCCTTTTATCTTTTCTGAAAAACTAACTGAAACAATGAAAAATGGATGCACCTGGCATTTATAAATATTTTGAACCAACTTTCTAAAAACCATTTAATCACATGATCTTTTGCATATAAGGAGTGTTTGAAGGCAAAAAATCTGCTTTTTGATTTATAGTTTAAAAAGAGGGTGAGATGCAACAGAAAGACTAAGGTAAACTACTACACAAAATGCAGCAAATTTCCACGGATCTCTGCTCGTCTAATATATGGGCTTCCCCTTGCAAATTATTCTCAGAGGACAATAGTTAGAGTCTCCTGCATTCTCTGGGATGCAAAGCCTTATTCCTGCCTCATAAAAAATCCCCCTTTCCTCCCCTCCCCACCGAGCACAGGCTCCTTGTTTGAAATACCCCGTCCGCGTTATTTAATTGGCACCACACTAGGGACCATCACAGTTGCTGAGTAACATTCCTTACATGCCCCTCGTTAAAGGGACATTAATGACTGCAATCAGTCCAATTCCACTTCCTTGCCCAATGATTTAATTTCCTGTACAGTATTGCTTTCAGCTCCCTTTGAAAATTCTCCCAGCCAGCATTCTTTTCCTTTCAGACCTCTGTTCTCTATTATGTAACAGAAGGACCCGTACCAGCAGGTCACAGGCAACCTACAAGTTGTAGCAAATTGTGCCTCACTGCATTTCTCTGGTGTCTTGCTGAAACGGAAAGGTATAAACTTTGTTTAGAATCTGCTGGCCATCCTTCCTCGATAGCCAAACACTTAGGATCAGAAGCGAGTTAAGAGAATGGCAGAAAAAAGAAGGTGGATTTGGAAGTCGAAAACTCCCATTGCTAAGAGGGTCCTTAGCAATTCCAAGTACAGAAATGAAGTCCAGGTGCTGGCAAGAAAAATCTAATCGAAATATGAAAATATAAGCTGAACAGACAGTGGTACATGCAAGTTTTAATATGGCCGGTTCTATCAAACATGCTACAGGACGATACGTAAATTTATAGCAGAAGCAATGTTCTTCAATAGTTATTAACTACAAACACACTATTTGTTTGAAAACTTTCCTTCCCAAAGTCTTGGTTACCTACCATTTTTTAAATTATTATTTAAGGAGAATCAGGAGAATCTTTATTTGCATCAGCCACTAGCCATAGCAATAAAATAAAAGACTGAAGACAGAGGTAAAAACTTAACTATGCAAAATACATTTTGGAAGTATAATAGATCTTATTCTAATTGCCCCCACTAAAAGCCTTGCAGTTTTTGCTGTCACCTGATCATCTTGATCTGCTAAAGGAAAGGACACAGTAGTATCTTCTGCTTTAAAAGCATATTCAAGGGCTCAGCTTTTCCTTTAGAAACTCCTTTTGTACACGTTGATAGTATCTTTGTAATCTGGCTAGTGGCATAGGAAGTTTGGAACAATTCAAAACAGCATCAACTCCATCCATCCATCCATCCAGCCATCAAATGTATGTAAACTAGCACCGTTAAACATGTACCCATGGCTCTCCTGATGTTCTCCTTTGTTACCAACTTCAACAATATAATCACAGATTTGTGCAGTTAACTCAGTGATGCTTACATTTACTTATGTTGGCATCCCAGACATCCAAAATACTGCTAGAAAAAGCCTCCGGGGCTACCTTTGAAGGTGACCCGGAAACTACAATTAATCCAGAATGCGGCAGCTAGACTGGTGACTGGGAGCGGCCGCCGAGACCATATAACACCGGTCTTGAAAGACCTACATTGGCTCCCAGTATGTTTCCGAGCACAATTCAAAGTGTTGGTGCTGACCTTTAAAGCCCTAAACGGCCTCAGCCCAGAATACCTGAAGGAGCGTCTCCACCCCCATCGTTCTGCCCGGACGCTAAGGTCCAGTGCTGAGGGCTTTCTGGCGATTCCCTCCCTGCGAGAAGCCAAGTTACAGGGAACCAGGCAGAAGGCCTTCTCGGTAGTGGCACCAGCCCTGTGGAACGCCCTCCCACCAGATGTCAAAAAGAAAAATAACTACCAAACTTTTAGAAGACATCTAAAGGCAGCCCTGTTTAGGGAAGCTTTTAATGTTTAATAGGTTATTGTATTTTAGTGTTTTGTTGGAAGCCGCCCAGAGTGGCTGGGGGGACCCAGCCAGATGGGCGGGGTATAAATAATAAATTATTGTTATTATTAGCCCTCTGAATCAAATGGATCTGGAGCAACTACCTGTAGCTCGAAGAACTCACTAAACTGAAAAAGCATCTTCTTTTGTAGGATATTATTTGAGTGTTATCCAGAATGGTAAGCAAAATGCAACCAAGGATGATCACGCTCTTTTGGCGGTTACACCATCGCTCATTTCCAGCATTTTAATTTGCGGTTAAAGGTGAAACTACACTGTGGTGTCAAGTCACCTCCATACCTCACAAGCTTGTTCTGGAGATTAAATGAGGAGGAGGGAAATCATGTATCTCACCTTAAGGTCTCTGGAGAAAAGGTGGTCCATAATGCAATAAACAGAAGCAGTGAAGGAAGTGAAGGAAGGCTTGCTAATCTCAATGTATTGTTTATTTAATACCTTGAAACAGATGTCTGCAAGTCTTCTTTCATTGCTTTTGGCCAGTCTCAAAACCCAAGCAACTAAACCGCAAATGAACCAACTATCAATTGTTCTACTGCTACTACTTATCCTAAGGAAACGATCCATTCAAAAGCAGAATGACTGGCCAGAACTTGCAGTCCTGAAATGTACTACATATTCTAGAAGTCAAACACCCTGGGTATCCCATGAACAACAAAAAGTCTCAGAAAACCAGATGCATGATAGTATAATTTAGATGTGTTTTAAATGCAGAAATCTTTTCACTGGAAAATAAAGCCAATCCTAGGACTTGGATATACAAAATGAATACCGTGGTACCTTGGTTCTTGAACTTAGTCCGTTCGGGGAGTTCGTTTGACTCCCGGAACCATTCAAAAACCAAGGTGTGGCTTCTGATTGGCTGCAGGAGCTTCCTGCACTCAGTCGGAAGCTGCACCAGACGTTCGGCTTCTGGAAAACGTTCACAAACCGGAACACTTACTTCCAGGTTTGCGGCGTTTGGGAGTCTATTTGTTTGGGAGCCAAGCCGTTGAACAACCAAGGTGCCACTGTATTCCAAGGCCTTAACTTCAAGGACTGTCCTTAAAACTTTTATCTATGCTTCTAATTATAAAGCAGGGTGTCATATTCCAGGGAATTCTGCTTATCCTCAGCCTTCTCAGGACTTCTGCCTGTATTCTGGTCCCCTGAGAACCAAGGTAACAACAAACCACGGTTTAGCTTTTCAAAGATGAACCTGTATGAGCCTCACTGCACAACCCTCCCTTACCTCGGCTCCTCTAGTGATGAGGAGAAACTGAACTGGGAGACAGCAGAGGGTTAATTCTGAGAAGAGAAGGAGGAAGGTGGGTTTTCTGGGGGGGATAGGACACATCTAGGGACGCAGGTGGCACTGTGGGTTAAACCACAGAGCCTAGAACTTGCCGATCAGGTCGGCGGTTCGAATTCCCGCGACAGGGTGAGCTCCTGTTGCTCGGTCCCAGCTCCTGCCAACCTAGCAGTTCGAAAGCACGTCAAAGTGCAAGTAGATAAATAGGTACCACTCCGGCGGGAAGGTAAACGGCATTTCTGTGCACTGCTCTGTTTCGCCAAAGCGGCTTAGTCATGCTGGCCACATGACCCGGAAGCTGTACGCCGGCTCCCTCAGCCAATAAAGCGAGATGAGCGCCGCAACCCCAGAGTTGGCCACGACTGGACCTAATGGTCAGGGGTCCCTTTACCTTTACTTTTAGGACACATCTGGATAATCCTTAAACTTTGGGCTTTACATAATAACTACCGGGTACACATTGAATGCTAAAGACCTAAATACTAAAAGTATTTTATGAATCTTTTAGCAAAAGCTTCTTCTTTAAACCAGTTGAATAATTTTTGAGCCATTTTTAGCATATTAAAGATTTTTTTCAGGTAAGGCAATATGGAAGGTTCTAAGCTGTTAGTAAAGCTGTCTTTGCCTAGGCATTATCCAAATATGACAGGAATGTTTTTGCCCGCCTATGAGCAGAGCTGCCACACACAAAACATATTTCTACTGCTCCCTCTCTTGAAATCGTGTGCAAATGAAGTGTGAAGATGGATTGGATGAGCCTATAGTGCTTGTATCAAATACTAATGTTCCCTGCTGAGAACTCGCATGATTCTGTCCAAGAATTAGCTCTGTTCTAGGAAAATTAAAGGCATTTTTTAAATGTAATGAAGTGGTACTTAATGAGAGGAAAACCAGTGTACCTGGTGTAAATAACACAAGAGGAGTAGAATATTTTCCCCAATATGAAGAGAGAAGGAGGAGAAAACACGTCACGTCATTATGAAATAATGCACAATCTTTCTCTTTTCTCACCTTCTCTTTCTTTAGGTTTCCCCCTTTCCTTGTCTTTTATCCTTTCTGCCTCTGTTCTGTCTTAGACTATGTAGCTGTTTTATATCAGTATATTAGAAAAAGATACTTTGTATTTTTGTGTATCTCTGAACAAGTATCAATAAATAAATTTACACACACCCCCCAAAGTAATTATGAAATAACAGTAAAAAGAGCAAAATAGACATTGACAGCATCTAATTCATGTGATGGGAAACTATATGTAATCAAATATACAGTGGTACCTCGGGTTAAGTACTTAATTCGTTCCGGAGGTCTGTTCTTAACTTGAAACTGTTCTTAACCTGAAGCACCACTTTGGCTAATGGGGCCTCCTGCTGCCGCCGTGCTGCCTGAGCACAATTTCTGTTCTCATCCTGAAGCAAAGTTCTTAACCCGAGGTACTATTTCTGGGTTAGCGGAGTCTGTAACCTGAAGCATCTGTAACCTGAAGCGTATGTAACCCAAGGTACCACTGTAAAGATTAATCTTTCAGTTCCCTCCCCCCAAGTCCCATGGCCCTATGGATATCAGTTAGAAGTTTCTCATGATTCAGTGATGAAAAACTGATGTAAGCATGCAGGCAAGCAGGCAGGCATGCAGTAGGTAAGTAGGTAGGTAGGTAGGTAGGTAGATAGATAGATAGATAGATAGATAGATACACAGGCATGCATGTTGGGAGAGAAAGAATGAGACGTGCTGCCAGTTTATAAAAAGATATGCAGATCTCTGGGACATCAAGATTTAAATAGATACCCTCAAGCACCAGAAGGGCTTAAAAGCGATAACAAAGGATAAACATACAACATAAACTTGTGCCACTAAGGAATAGCAGCAGCTTAGGGCTGACCCACACGTAGCTTTCGCCCTGTGTTTTCCAGGGACAGGTCCGAGATTTAAAATCTCTCAGTGTTTGAGTGCTCTTTCTTTTGCCCCAGCCCTTCCTCACGAGAACCTGCTCTTTAAAGCTGGAGTGCAACAAACAGCAGTTCAGGTTTTCTGAGACTGCCGTTTGCTCCAAAACAGAGGTAAAGAGCAGGTTTTTGCAGGGAAAGCTCGGAAGCAAAAAATAAAAATAAGAGCTCCAACATGGAGCTTTAAAGCGCAGAGGAAAGGTGTCAATAAACCCTTAGACGAGTTATTTAAAATATGGAGCACACACTACATGTTACATGCAGTTAGATTTTCTATCTATGGACTGCTTGGGTTTTCTGTCTGTACACTGAGGGCACCCTCAGAGGCTTGAGCATGACATGGAAAAGGAAAGAGCTGCTTCTCCAATCAAAATCAGCTTCCTCAAGCTCTCTGCAAACAATGAGATACAGGACAGGTTACTGCTTTCTGGATATTTAGCACTGGGTGAGCTTTAACCCATATTTGGCCTCCGCTGCTGCTATTTGCATTGGCAGTGGAGCATTCATTGCACTGCAGCCGCTTAAGAAGTTGCTGTTGTTGTTGTTTTTAAATCATTCTAGCAGTTCCTAATTGAATAATAAATATCTTGTCTAGTTTGGCCCCCTAGCCACACACTTGGTCAGCAAGAGTCCACCTTAGCTCATTTTAAGAGACTGACAGGTGCCCTCAGGGTAGCAAAGCAAGAGAAGGTTGATACCTCCAGGTATAGGGCAGTATATAAATTAAATAAATAAGTAAAATAAAGGGGGCCCATGAATCTCCCAACCATGATTTGCCTGACAAATAAGGTTTGCTTGGGGAATATGGCTAGAGGCTTCTGTTTCCCCCAGAAGAAAACCAGTAGCACCCAAGGGATGACAGCAAACGCAAAGTGTCAAGGGCAAAACAAAAAAAACAACAACGCCAGAAAGCAATCCACAACAGACAGAATCCACCCCTTCCTAGCCTAATGGAGTCTGATGCCTAACTTTGGCTGGGTTGTGCCCGATTCCAAGAGACTTGGCATTTAAGAACAAACACAGCATGAATAAATTATCAAAACTCCATCAATGTGTAGCAAGCCTGCACTACTGTTCCTTCTTCTGCAAAAATTTGCTGCTTGCCAAAAGGATGTCAACACTTCTCCCCAAAGACATATCAGCCCGGCTTGATACATTGCCAATAGATAGAGAAAAAAAACATGCACAGAACAATGCAAGAAAAATCCTATTTAATATAATTCTACGTAAAGAGCTAGCTGGGATCAGATCTGTTACAGAAGTCTTTACTAGCTACAGAGTTGTCATGTTTAAATTAGTGCCAAAACTAATTTTATGTTTCACCTAAAACAACAACAACAACAACCCTATAAAATGCCTAAATTGATTTTTTTATTCCACATTTATAAATGTTTGTCCATTTCCTTAAACAGCTTCAGCTGGCGAGGCAGAAGAAATATTTTGGAGGTTTTTAAGCAGAGGTTGCATGGTCATCTGTCATGGATGCTTTAGTTGAGATTCCTTGCTAATTTCTAACACTGCGCAGAACAGAATATGCAAGTAGAGTTATCTAATGTGAAATAATTTCTCTTGAAAGAAATTTGTTCTGTTACAGTATATTCTTAAGAAAGTTGTGCATCTAAAAGCTGTTCTGATTAGATGCATTCTAACTGCAGCCATCAATGCATTTCATGCTTGTGGGAAGCATTTTATTTTAATATATAAATCTTTTTTTAAAAAAATAGCAAAAAAAAAATCACAAATTCAAAACTCAGAAGAAGAAAAAATGCCAACAAACTAAGGGACTGCCGCAACTGCTGCTCGAATTTTAATAGCCAAGAAATGGAAAACACAAGAATTACCAACTGTGGAAGAATGGCAGATGAAAATGATGGACTCAAAGGAGTTGGCTGACCTTACTGGAAGAATCCGCAACCAGAAAGAAGAGGAATACCAAGAAGAGTGGAAGAAATTTAAAGACTATTTGAATACATATTGTAATATTAAAAATTAGAAATTGCTTGAAAGTACCAAATCGGCCTAGGATTAAATTAGGAGTTAATTAAATAAATGAGATCTAGAACTTTAAGAAAAGTTAAGAAATTGGATTTTAATTGGAATACTGTGTTTTAATAATGGTATTAGAAAACTGCTACGTTCAAATACAAGGAAATTCAGATGGGAGGGCCGGGAGGAAGTCAAAAATATATTTATAAGGTTAGATGTTTAAACGACTAATTAATTTGTGTTGTTTATGTTGTTATGTGTTTGTTGTTATGTTTTTATCTTTTTCTTTTTGCCTATATTTGTGATTCTGTTTCTTTTTTGATGTTGTAGTATGTGTTATATTTGTAAAAAAACTAATAAAAATTATTTTTAAAAAACAAACTAAGGGACGGGCACTGTTCCATCTTGTGTAAATAACTTACAAAAGCAGCATTTCAACTTTCTAGTGAGGTGGTTAGACTTGTACCAGAAGACCGATGAGAGAAACAGAGAACTGATCCCACGGAAGCTGCACTCATTCCAATAATATCTGTGGAGGGAAGCGACCAATGGCAATGGTTACTGGGGGCAGGATGGCAGATGGACTCCAGTGTTTGACATTCGCCAGGCGCATTTTGCTACCGATATGGGTCCAATTGCAACTACATGGAGATCTCTAGGCACCAAGGTGGCAAGTGACATCTCCACTGAACTAGCTGACTGGCACGCAGTTCTCCATCATCACATCAAGGAAAGCAAGTGCAGGGCTGAGAGCCATAGATATTGGGCTGAGCTGCAGCCTTTCCAGAGGCCACCCAAATGGAACTCACCAACCAGTTTGTCTTGAAATATTGTTTGCCCAGGTGTGTCACCTGAAAGGCTCTCCAGGTCCTTTCCAGACGTCCCAATTGCTGTATCAATGAATCCCTAGGAGAACTTACTTCCAATGTTCATGCTCTGCGTAAACTCTGTCTGAAACTATGTGTTGTTGTTTAGTCGTGTCCGACTCTTCATGACCCCATGGACCAGAGCACTCCAGGCACTCCTGTCTTCCACTGCCTCCCGCAGTTTGGTCAAACTCATATTAGTCGCTTCAAGAACACTGTCCAACCATCTTGTCCTCTGTCGTCCCCTTCTCCTTGTGCCCTCCATCTTTCCCAGCATCAGGGTCTTTTCCAGGGAGTCTTCTCTTCTCATGAGGTGGCCAAAGTCTTAGAGTCTCAGCTTCAGGATCTGTCCTTCCAGTGAGCACTTAGGGCTGATTTCTTTCAGAATGGATAGGTTTGATCTTCTTGCAGTCCCCGGGACTCTCAAGAGTCTCCTCCAGCACCATAATTCAAAAGCATCACTTCTTTGGCAATCAGCCTTCTTTATGGTCCAGCTCTCACTTCCATACATCACTACTGGGAAAACCAAAGCTTGAACTATACGGACCTTTCTCAGCAAGGTGATGTCTCTGCTTAAATCTTGCTAATCCTCAGGGATGTGATACACCTTGACCTGCCGGAGCTACTGTAACCCCACCTCAGGAGCGATGTATTTCTGATGTTTTACCCTTGTGACATAGAAGTTTGTAAACAGGAATGTCCTTCTACTCCACGCCAAAATGCTATCCTCCAAAAAGTGGTGACTCACTTTGTGATCCAGCCTCAGCTCCTTCATCTCTGACTGATAATGAACTTGGGGACTTTGAGTCCCTTAACAGGGGAGTTAGGCCATTAAAGGCACCCCTCCCTATTTTCTGGTATCAATTGTTACTTATTGAATTGCCTACGAATAAACCTTTTATCGATTTTACTATAAATTACCTCTGATTTTGATGCCTACCTACATGTAGTGCCAGATTTATGTATAAGCTAAACAAGCTATAACTCTTGGCCCCCCCCCAAAAAAAACTTAAAGTAAAAAAAACCACTAGATGCACATTTCCAAAATATAAGATAAAAAACAAATAAAACTTACATACAGCAACAGTGTTTTGTGTTGTGTAGGCTTCTATTTGTTATGTGCAAATGGCTTTAGATACCCATTAGGTCCATAAATTACCAGATAGCATATATTCAACACAAAAACCAGCTACAATTTGTTGACAAAGGACAGCTGGACATATAAAGGGCCCCATTACCTTCAGTAGCTTAGGGCCTCATCAAACCTAAATCTGGCCCTTCCTACATGCTGTTTAATTATTGCAAGTAAATCAGATATTCGGTATTATAAAAATACTATGGCAGCTCCAAAATGTAAGCATGTGATCATTTTACTTTTTCTAATGAGACATTGCTTCATAAACTAATAACAGCATGAACGAGTATAATAACTGTCAAATTGGGCAGATTCAAAGTAGAATATAATGCTTAAACCCTGCTCAGGGTGCGAGTTGATGTGGGTACATCAATATCTCCCTTACACTTCAGAGCTCACCGGAGAAAGGGGGAGATTCGGGTGCTAAGTCGTGACAATCTGTAAAGTAGTCAATCACTTCTCCCCACCTGATTTTGGCAGACTTCAGTGCTCTCATCCCAACTTTCTTGCTCCTACCATTGAAGTTAATGAATGCAAACTTCCTCTTCTTTGCTGTTCACCTTACAAACCTGTAAACTACCGTAAATTTCGCTCTATAACACGCAGATTTTTTGTCCTAAAAAGTAAGGTGAAATGTCTGTGCGTGTTATGGAGCGAATGTGTGGTCCCTGCAGCTGACTCGCCGGAGCGCAGGGGCAAAATAGGCAAAAATAAGATCGGGCGGGCGGGCGGAGGGAAGAGGGAAGGCAGAAGCTTTCCTGCATTCTGCCTCAGGGTCTTACTGCCCACCCGTTTCTGTTGCTGCGTTTGCTCAAACTCAACAAAGAGCAGGGAATCCCCTGCCCTCCTGGCAAGCAGAGGGTTAAGGAAAGGATCCCGTCCTTCCTGCTAATCCTTCCCTAGTCACACTGCGTGCAGGCTCCAGCCCACCACTTCCTCCTCTCCGTGCTCTAGGGACTCCCAGGCAGCCGAAAAGCAAAAGCATGCAGGAGGGAGAGAGAGAGAGAGAGAGAGAGGGCTGGCTTGGGGGGGGGGAACGACTTTTGCTTTACAATGGTAGGTTTCTCATTTCTTTTCCAAAAGCAGAGAGCCCTGCCCCCAGGCCCCCTCCAAATTACAGCTTCTCCAAGCAATGTACTGCTGGAGGGAGACAGTATGCTTGTTTGGAAGAGAAACCCTGCTTCCCTGCTCGTAAGTAACAGCTGGCTGGATTGCAGAGTGAGACATGGAAATCTCTGGATTTATATGCTGTATATCAAATATCTTAATCTATACTTTCTACACGAGGCTGGTAAATCAGAATCTCCTGAGCCAGGAGGATTACAGCATCTCTCCTCTCCCCTTCATTAAAAGCCTAATACTCTTCTTTGAAGAAGTATAACGTGAGAATGTTTTATATATATATATATTTTTAAAGTTCTTTTCCTCATTGTGTGCTATACACTGATAATTGCTGCCACAATAACAATTGATTGAAAATGGAATTTAGTCTCCCCCCCCCCCATAGAGAGCTGTTCTTCAAACGTTTAGCCTTAATACAGTGGCTGATTCACTTCTGCTTCACTAGGCATTTTATATAGGGACATTAAAATTGATTTACCGTAAATAAAAAAGAAATCATACTTCGTATATCCTGTCTGGCTTGGGGGGGGGGGACTTTTGCTTTCCTTCCCTCCCCATTTAAAACGTGGTGACAAAGCACGGATCCACATGGATCCTCAGGATTTTTGCATTGGGTCACCCCAAATTCACCATCAGATCACATTACATGTCCATGGCTACAGTCTGTACCTAAAAAGTCACGCACCCACTGTTGCCTGGGGCTGCAATGGTGCAAAAACGTGGTTACAAAGCATGGATCCACAGGATCTTTGCACTGGGTCACCCCAAATTCACCATCAGATAACATAGCATGTCCATGGCTACAGCCTGCACCAAAAAAATCACACACCCACTGTTGCCTAGGGTTGCAGTGGTGCAAAAATGTGGTTACAAAGCATGGATCCACATGAATCCTCAGGATTTTTGCATTGGGCTACTCCAAACTCACTGTCAGATCACATGTCTGTGGCCACAGCATGAACCACAAAAATCATACATCCACTGTTTCATTTAGAATATTTTTTTCTTGTTTTCCTCCTCTAAAAACTATGTGCGTGTTATGGTCGGGTGCGTGTTATAGAGCGAAAAATACGGTAGTTAGCTCAAGATAAACTCATAGGAGGGGTGGAGGAAATGCATTTGTATGCAAAGAATGCAAAGTTTCCTAGTGCCACCTGTTCAAAGTGCCAGAAGGACACTGTGGGGCCCAAACTCTAGGTGTGATATTAGTCCTTGGCACCTCTACAGAAAAACATGTGACCGAATAGCTGCAATTTCCACATGTGACGGTATTTGTAAGACATTTCCCCCCCACCAGGTGCCGGCCTAATAAGGAGCTCATTTTACACATGCCGCTGAGCAGCTACTTGTTGGCAGAAACGTTTTAGCCACTATTCCCCGGACTACATTTCGACAGAAGGCTGGTGCCGTTTTCAATTACATCTTTCCTGGCTCCGCAGGTTCCATTGGTCGTTCCCATTCCCGCTCCTAAAGTTCTCCATTTATGTCAAACCTCTAAGAAAACTTCAAATTATGAAACACGAGATCCACATGGAAGAAGGACCGCCTGCTTGATGGATTGAACTGTTCTGCTTTTCGCTATGCAGAAACCTATTTAGTCCAAGAACAACAGAACGTATTAGGACTGTTATGGAAAAATCAGTCATGCCAAAATGTTAATAATTTCACTTTTGTTCTTCAGCAAGGAAGAGTTATCATTTAGTTTACTTGAAGAGGGTTTTTAAAAGATCTGCTGGGTTATACTAGGGATTACTGGGTTGTTTTTGTTTTTATTATGCATTTTGTGTTTGTGTTTTTATATTGTGATTTTATGTTGTAATCGCCCTAAGACCTGCAGGTATAGGGCAATACAGTGGTACCTCGGGTTAAGTACTTAATTCGTTCCAGAGGTCAGTACTTAACCTGAAACTGTTCTTAACCTGAAGCACCATTCTAGCTAATGGGGCATCCTGCTGCCGCTGCGCCGCCGGAGCCCGATTTCTGTTCTCATCCTGAAGCAAAGTTCTTAACCTGAAGCACTATTTCTGGGTTAGTGGAGTGTGTGACCTGAAGCGTATGTAACCTGAAGCGTATGTAACCCGAGGTACCACTGTATATAAAGTATAATCATCATCATCTTCATCATCTTGCAGGGAGCAGAACTCTGCAACTAAATGCTGCTGTGGTAGGAAGAGAAGAGGGTATTTTCACCAGTTTTCTCTTCCCCCTGTGAACCCTTTATGTCGGGAGAATTGGAGAATCTTCCAGAACAGCATGCAAGGTGACGCAGAGGGAGGGAGCCATCAGTGAAGACCACCGCTCTTCCTTCGGCCTCTGGAAATCTCTATTGGTGGAGCGTTAAGTCTAGATCCAACCCATAATGTTTTAGTTTTTTAAATGAAAGCTGTTCTGGAAAATTTATTTGAAAAGTTGGATTGAAGAAATGTTATAGATACACCACTGGCAGGCTTTTAAAATGAAACCACCACAAAAATGCCCACATAAACCTAAGCAGATTCTGAACTGCTGATGAACAACAAAGTGTTGTCACAATTCTTCACCAAGACTATATGGATTTTATTTTGTTTTGTTTGGGTAGTTGTTGAAGTATCAACAGATATGCATGATTACTTCAAAAGCTATCTGCTTATTATTAGGCTAATGAACATTATATTGTTCTGTATATAGTTGCATGCAACTTGCGAGAACCATTCCTTGTTTTTAGTGCAACCGGTGGGAGGGGACTTGCTTTCTTATCAAGATTAAGGAGTGAGAGGGGATTAGAAAACATCAACCACTAAATATAGCCTCATGATAGCGCAACTTAAAATCACTTCAGCACATAATTCAGGATTAGCCTACAGCTACAACTGCATCTTTGCTAGCGCTCCAATCACTATGCATATCTTCATTACGCCTAGTTAGGTTTAGAGTTTTCATGCCAACAATATTGCTCTAAGAAAAGTCCTTTGAAACTATGTCCATCTTTGTTTCAAACAACTCACCATAATAGTAACAATTTTGCTACTAGATACCCTCGACTTTTCGAAGCAATACAGTATAGCTCTTTTACAGGAATCTTGTTAGCTTAGCGTCTTTTACGAACCTATTGGCATGTTTCAGTTATAAAAATGCTCCTATCCAATGTTAGGGAGATTCCCCCTTTTGTAAGTTCTATTTCCTCACTGAAATATGTCCATATCAGTCAATTACTTCAAGTAGGAAGCATGAATGGCAAACCTTGACCCATTTATAACCTACAAAGTTTACACCTTGCAGGATAAATGTCAACAGTTTTCGATGTCAAACAAAGATAAACCTGCAATATGAAAACAAACTACTGAGGATTATTCACGCTTGTAGTTGAAAATCACAGGATCCGACCTCAAACAGCTTAAGAATCTTTAATCCAGGAGAGCATCTTTGCATTCTTGAATGAGGGCAAAAGTGGGTAGGTTTTGTTTTGTTTTGTTTTTTTTAAAAAAAACATTTGGGCTGCAGGTAGTCTTGCAGTTCAGTTAAATCTTTTTGTGTTGGCATAATTTACCATGTGCCGTGAATTATGCCAACACAATTATGCCACCATGGACCAGTCTAAACAGAAAGGACCATAAATGTGCAGAGCTGGGGTACAAAATCTGCTGTGATCCCAAGTCTACACAACAGCCAATCAATTGTTTGGCAACTCCGTTGGTTACATCTTGGTGCTGGTAACACCAAGGTTGCAGGTTTGATCCCCGTGTGGGGCAGCTGCATATTCCTAAATTTTAGGGGGATGGTTGGACTAGATGATCCCTAGGGTCCCTTCCAACTCTCTGATTCTATGAAACGGCAACTACTGCTTGTAACCGGATACATTTACCAACGTTGTCTATCTTCCAGGCAGTATTAGCTCGCAGCTTAGTGCACAGTGCTTCTCTTAATCTTCAATACAGGAATAAGCTTGGAGAAAAGTTCAAAAGCGCATCTTGAAATATCTAATACGGATCTGCACATACAGTGGTGCCTCGCAAGACGAAAAGAATCCGTTCTGTGATTCTCTTCGTCTAGAGGTTTTTTCGTCTTGCGAAGCAAGCCCATTGACGGATTAGCGGATTAGCGCTATTAGCGGCTTATCGGATCAGCTGATAAGCGGCTTAGCGGCTTAGAAAAAGGGGGGGGAGGAAAAAAAACCCGCAGGAACTCACAAGACATTTTCGTCTTGCGAAGCAAGCCCATAGGAGATTCGTTTTGCGAAGCACCTCCAAAACGGAAAACTCTTTCGTCTAGCGAGTTTTCCGTCTTGCGAGGCATTCGTCTTGTGGGGCACCACTGTAGTGAAAACCTATGCTGTGAAAAACTATGGCACCCAGGGCAAGGAATAAGACAAATCACAATGAATGGCTTTAAAAAAACAACAACAACACCCTAAGCAGAGAGAAGCCAAATGCAATCCAATGAGAACTGGGAATGCTCAGCATGAACGGAATGACGACTATTGGGTATGGAAGAAGCAACCCAGAACGGAATGGCCAACTGACTGGAACAATCCACACTAAAACGTTTTGTCACAAGTCTAACTTGAAAATAATAATAATAATAATAATTTATTATTTATACCCCGCCCATCTGGCTGAGTTTCCCCAGCCATTCTGGGTGGCTCCCAATCAAGTGTTAAAAACAGTACAGCGTTAAATATTAAAAACTTCCCTGAACAGGGCTGCCTTCAGATGTCTTTTAAAGATAGGATAGCTGCTTATCTTCTTCACACCTGAAGGGAGGGTGTTCCACAGGGTGGGCGCCACTACCAAGAAGGCCCTCTGTCTGGTTCCCTGTAACCTCACTTCTCGCAATGAGGGAACCGCCAGAAGGCCCTCGGCTCTGGATCTCAGTGTCCG
This sequence comes from Podarcis liolepis, assembly GCF_965112155.1. NCBI lineage: Eukaryota > Metazoa > Chordata > Lepidosauria > Squamata > Lacertidae > Podarcis > Podarcis liolepis. Next base: position 14,730,435 of record NC_139571.1, on the reverse strand, counting down.
GGCTGAATGATGGGGGTGGAGACGCTCCTTCAGGTATACAGGACTGAGGCCGTTTAGGACTTTCAAGGTCAGCACCAACACTTTGAATTGTGCTCGGAAACGTACTGGGAGCCAATGCAGATCTCTCAGAACCAGTGTTATGTGGTCCCGGCGGCCACTCCCAGTCACCAGTCTAGCTGCCGCATTCTGGATTAATTGCAGTTTCCGGGTCACCTTCAAAGGCAGCCCCACGTAGAGCTTGTATTCTCCTCCTCAGAAATAGCCAACTTTTCTCATTTTCCTGCTACAAGGCGGAGCTGCCAGTCTGCTCTTCTAAATTATGATGCCCAACACCTACACAGATAAAAGTATACTCCTCCACCTTCTATATCCCCCCCCCAAAAAAATACCAAAGAACAGATGAGGAGAATGATGGGAAAGAGAATCCAACATTTGAGGAAATGGATCCATTTAAATATCCATCTGCTTCCATATAAAGAGTCACATACGGAATACGGGAACAATAATGTGAAGTATCTTTCTTGCATCATTCCAGCCAATCTTGATATAATTTGCTCTAACTACTATTCCAGCAACTGACAAAGATTGAAAATTATTTTAGATTCTGCCATTATTATATGATTTACAAGAATTATCATTTATCACTTGCGTTTTAAAAAGTATTCCATCAAATGCATGGGTTGGATAGTTACAATGGAATGGTCTTTGGGGGGGGGTGCACATTCTATTCTTATTTATTTATTCTTATATTATATATATATATATATATATATATATATATATATATATATATATATATATATATGTGTATGTATTACGCAGGAAGTATTGAAGTATCCATTTTATTCCTCTATTGCTACCTTCAACCATTCCTTCCATCTTTTCCCATTCTCCTAATCTGCTTTTACTAATAAAAGTTAAAGAGTCCTTTCATCACAGAATTTGCCAGCTTTGATGTGTGTCGTAACAATGGTGGAATTTTCCGCATTAAAATGAATTTAAGATTGAGTGTGAAGGTAGTGCATTTTAGTAGCTGAGGCAACAAGGGTATGCCACTATCCGGGCCCATCATTAGTGCAGATCACAATCAGCCCTGATATGATTATGCCTTCAAAGCATCTGCCTTAAGGCAGATGGTACCCGACATATTAATTAATGAAAACAAGACTGCTTAGAAGAGGTGTTGGTAGATCGGCATATTACATTACAGACAGATTAAGCCCAAGTTTCCTCTTACACCTCAAATAGACAGGGACTGGAGTCCACCACCAGCTCATGAGAAGGAAAACCAACTTCTGCCTACATCAACAAGCAAAAGGACTTGGGCAAATAACTTTTATGCACACAGAAGTTTGTAAGGCAGACCAATGGACATGAGACTCTGGAGTGGCTTTGACTACAGTGGTACCTCGGGTTAAGAACTTAATTCGTTCCGGAGGTCCGTACTTAACCTGAAACTGTTCTTAACCTGAAGCACCACTTTAGCTAATGGGGCCTCCTGCTGCTTCCGTGCCGCCGGAGCACATTTTCTGTTCTCATCCTGAAGCAAAGTTCTTAACCTGAGGTACTATTTCTGGGTTAGCGGAGTCTGTAACCTGAAGTGTATGTAACCTGAAGCGTCTGTAACCCAAGGTACCACTGTACCTATATCTGAGCTAAAGGTAAAGGTAAAGGGACCCCTGACCATTAGGTCCAGTCGTGACCGACTCTGGGGTTGTGGCGCTCATCTCGCTTTATTGGCCAAGGGAGCCGGTGTGCAGCTTCTGGGTCATGTGGCCAGCATGACTAAACCGCTTCTGGTGAACCAGAGCAGTGCATGGAAACGCCATTTACCTCCCCGCCGGAGCGGTACCTATTTATCTACTTGCACTTTGACGTGCTTTCGAACTGCTAGGTTGGCAGGAGCAGGGACCGAGCAACGGGAGCTCACCCCGTCACGGGGATTCGAACCGCCAACCTTCTGATCGGCAAGTCCTAGGCGCTGTGGTTTAACCCACAGTGCCATCTGCGTCCCACATAGTTACAGATAAAAGTTTTCCCATTTACCCTTCATACGTGAAAGCAGGCTTGGAGAAGCAGTATCTTAAGTTTTGAAACACAATGGTCTGGTTGCTGAACATGATGCTAAGCAATGGTTTGTTTAACCAAAGCGTGGTTTTCATGCCTGAAGCCCAGAATAGCATAGTAACCATGATTTGTTTTCTGGTAACAAACCATGATGTGAAGTCGTGGTTTGCCATTGGCTTATGAACCATGGCTTGTTTTGACTATGGATTGGCGTTGTATCAGTCTTGCTTAGCCATGGTTTATTTGCCTACCTCACCTAAGATGCCAAATTATTATTTCCCAAGTGAAAAACTTTGGTGTGAAGGAAAGACAGAGAAGACTGAGCAGTCAAGGAGGAGGTTTTGCCCATTTATTGTAAGAGTTCGAAATATTTTACAACCAGACACATCTAAATGGCATGGCTCAGTGATTTCTTGCTAGACTTTTTTTTGGAGGGGGAGCAGGCTAAAGTCGAAAGAGATGCGGGTGGCGCTGTGGTCTAAACAACTGAGCCTAGGGCTTGCCGATCAGAAGGTCAGCGGTTCGAATCCCCGTGACAGAGTGAGCTCCTGTTGCTCTGTCCCAGCTCCTGCCAACCTAGCAGTTCGAAAGCACGTCAAAGTGCAAGTAGATAAATAGGTACCACTCCGGCAGGAAGGTAAATGGTGTTTCTGTGCACTGCTCTGGTTTTGCCAGAAATGGCTTAGTCATGCTGGCCATATGACCCGGAAAACTGTCAGCAGACAAACGTCTGCTCCCTTGGCCAGTAATAATAATAATAATAATAATAATAATAATAATAATAATAATAATAAATTTTATTTATATCCCACCCTCCCCAGCCAAGACCAGGCTCAGGGCGGCTAACAACCAATAAAAAGCAAGTTGATTGAAATGCAACTTAAAAAAACAAAATTAAAATACAACATTAAAACATTAAAATGCAGCCTCATCACAGGAGGAGAAAGGAAAAAGAAAGAGGGGGACGGAATCAAATTGTAAAGCGAGATGAGCACCTCAACCCTAGAGTCGTTCGTGACTGGACTTAACTGTAAGGGGTCCTTTACCTTTACCTTCTTAGGCTAAAGTCACAACACAACACAACATAAGCAAGGTTTAAGAAAACACCATAAAAGGACACAGCTTAACTTCAGAACAACTGATAAACTTTAGTAATATTTCCACGGAAACAAAAACTGTGCTTATCCTCAAAAACAGGTACCCTGTTACTAAGCTCCTTCTCAGCCAAAACACTTCAGCAGGCTGGATGCTGGCAGGCGACAGCGTGTTCTGCAGTGCTCCAGAATATGATGCAATGGGCCATCACTGCTCTCAGCCTGACACAGTCCCAAGTGAAATCAGGAAGACAGTAGGTCACAAGAGAAACATCACATTTCAAAGGGCTGCAAGAAAACTGCACCAGATCGTGTTCACAGCTGAGGAAGAGGTCTCTTCAACCACCAAACAGAAAGGTAGAATCAATGCGAGCTTGTCAAAACATGACTGGTTAATTGTAAACTAAAAAAACCCACATGCGATTAAGTGGAACCTTGGTTTTTGAATGTCTCTGTTGACAAACATTTCAGAACTCGAATTCTGTAAATGCTTCCGTTCTTTAACATGCCTCAGAAGCCGAATGCCTTCCGCTGAGTGTATGTGTTATTTTTCTCATTTTTCTCTATTAAATTTGCAGGCTGCCCTTTGCGCCTTGGTTTCTGAAAGTTTTGGAACTCGAACGGTCTTCCGGAACAGATTACGTTCAAAAACTGAGGTACCACTGTATTGTTTTAAATCTACTTATATATGTGTCTTTCTCTTTTTTAATTGTTTACATTGTTTTTCTTCATTTTTCAGAAAATAAAACTAAACTGTACTGATTTCAATCTCTTCAAATAAATGAGTAGTCTTTGGGTTTTTTTCCCATTCCCCCACCTGCTTTTTAAGACGGTGTCCTACTGAAGAGATTACTTTAGATACTGGAAACTGGGTTCAACCCCTGCTCATACAATGCCTAACCTGAGCCCACCCCCCAGTCAGTTCCACATCTGCCAAATGGGGATGGTAATTACCCTACCCTAAGAATTCTTTAAGTAAAGGAATGTTTGGTATTTTCTATGCCATGATTTGGTAAGCAAGCAATGCTACAAGAAGTACCAGAGCAACAATAAGCTTTTCCCATAGTGGCCAAATAACTAGATTTTCTTAATGCCAACATGAAGCTTTAAAAAGCAAGAATTCTCAACAGAAAGAGGCCAAAACTTTCTTCAATGCATGCAATTATCTCTTTTACTGAAGAAGAAGAAAACCTACACATAGACTGGAGCTAGTCTGTGTTCCAATTTGGCCAGGACTCCCTAATTTAAAAGCAATGGGAATATTCCATGCACGTGAGTGAGCAAGCAAACCCCAGCCAATTGCTGAATAATTTCAATCCAAAACAAAAATGCCAAGAACATTGGAACCAAATGCTGACATTTAAAGGTGTTTCGCAAAGCTTCCAAATTCTGAGAGTGTTTTAGCTGAAATTAATTGCGCAAAAGCTTCTGGCAAACTCATCTGTTCCGAAAATGGGCAAAAGTGTCCTTGATCAAAGGCACTAACAGGCAATCAGCAGGAAAGATGCAGACTTTGAAGTCCCATCAAAGTATCAGAAGCAAAATACACGCCTGCATTTGTGAACTGAGAACTACATCTTGTCATGTTATGCAAAGAGATCCAGCATTCCTTTATAGTGACAGAATACAACAGAAAACCTCAGATGGTACATCACACATATCTTTGATGCACAAGTAGATATCTCAGGGGTGCTGGCCACATTACTAAGACAAAATAACCAGATACAAATCTTTGTGCAGTGGTACCTTGGGTTAAGTACTTAATTCGTTCCGGAGCTCTGTTCTTAACCTGAAGCTGTTCTTAACCTTCAGCACCACTTTAGCTAATGAGGTCTCCTGCTGCTGCCACGCCACCGGAGCACGATTTCTGTTCTCATCCTGAAGCAAAGTTCTTAACCTGAAGCACTATTTCTGGGTTAGCGGAGTCTGTAACCTGAAGCGTATGTAACCCGAGGTACCACTGTAGTGAGAAAATGGCCAAAGACTAGGTTTGGAAAGACCCTAGAAACTTTGCTTGGGAAAAACTACAGTACTTACGGGTGTTTGGGGGGGGGGTGTTTCTAGATGCCTGCAGATGTACATGTTAAGAACAGAAATAGCTGGAGGAAGCAATCCCAAAGTACAATGCAGAGTAAAGGGCAACATCATAAGACATTGTGCCTGGAACATGAAGACAATGGGTACAGATGTGCCTTAAAAGTTTGAAGATTGTCTATGTTACAATTCTACTTAGCAACTGCATGCGTGCAGTGGGGTTTCTGGCCCAGTATCAGAGGTGAATTTGATTGCTGAGTCTGCCATTCACATTGCGTGGTTTTAGACAGCGTCTGGCCCTTAAGAACCAGGACCCCAGCCTTGTAAAAATGACAGAATTTCTTGTGAGAGATTTTTTTTCCTTAACGTGATCTGACAGATGATCAAAGTGCTTTGCTTCAAATAACCTCACCGTCACAACCTATTACGTGATTGATCCGCGGCTCTTATCTACTGTATGCCCAAGAGTGGTATCGTTAACTTTTCTCTTTTGTCAATTCAGAATAATTGATTTTTCATATCTTGAAAAGGAGAACCTAGCAACACATATCCTGTGTTTCAATTCAACAGCTTAAAAATGATATTTTTTAAAAAAGATATTCTGCACTAAAAAGGGAGTTGACAATTGAAGTCCCTTTACTCTTCCCATATTAGGAGAATAGACTGAACATCAGAGAACAGGAAATAATTTTAGATATCAGGGATTGTTGCTGTTTTAGTTATACAGTTTTATGGGGGGGGGATTTAATTGCTTGGGAGAAATATTAAGCCACCAATGATTCAATGTATAAAAAGGACTGCTAATGCATTAAAAACAATAGTCACACTGGAGACAAACAGCTCCTACAGAGTCCTAAAACATCAACAAACTGAAATTCATGTACTGCAACTCACTGAAGTTAATAGAACAAATTTTAAAACTCAAGTACTCTATAGTATCAGCACTTTCTGATCTGGTCATTTAGCTGAAGTGTTCCTCAATTTGACAAGTCCTATCCACTGTGGTCAATGAGGGCAGGTTCTGAAGGGGACAATTCAGTGATAATATTCATCGCTGTACAGTTTAACTGTCCCAGGGATTGCAAGCAGTCAAGGAAGGAGTTTCTTAGTTCTTTGAAGGCAAGGAATTAAAGGAGAGCATTTGGTCTGGGAGCTAATTGAGAAACAGAAGCAACTTTGGCTCAGGATATGGTTCTGTTTCTTGCAAGCTCCAAATGCAAGCTCCTTTTGCCCATCAGAGCTACATTTTGAAATGGAGTGTCTCATTTTCTTGTGCATTTGTAGCAGGAGACATCCAGGTACTACTCAGTACAAATAAAATAGCAAACTGCCTCCCTCAATAACTCCCTGTTGTTGAAACAGTTTTGACAGTTGTTTGTAAACATCTGCAGCATCTTGTAGCCCGTCATTCGTTTTGTTCCTTCTCTAATGAGTTACCGTAACTGCTCTTCTTACTTTTCCTCTTCAAGCCTGCATTTGGCAGGCTTTGCTCTTGCTGCCATAAATGTTTGACAAAAACGTGTGTGTGTGTGTGTGTTTTGTGGGGGGGGGGAGTATCTTGCATGTTCCACTCCGTTTGCAAATTTCCCTCCCATGCAGCAGAAAGCCACAGCTCACAAAATATGAGTTGTGAGTCCATCCAAGATTAATCAAACATGTCTTCCAGGGTCTGTAAGATCCCTCAAATATAATCAAACACTGCATTCTAGGAAGCTAAGCTCTTGGGCCACAGGAATAATTTTTAACTTCATCTTTAGAAAATAAAAGCTTCCTTTATCTCGACAGTTGGTCAAATCTTCTTCACGGTATACCCGTTTGAAAAGCTAAATGGCTAGCCATTAAATGCATTTTAAGCCATTAGCTCATTTATATAATAATGGAAAGTCCAAGATTTAGTTCAGAAGATGCCGTGGCAAGACTTTGCAAGGCACTCAGACATAGGCTGCATGTTTTCAAGCAATCCAAATTTCTAATTCCTCAACTTCCCAGTAAAGTTTCATCACTGATGCATATACCGTTTTAGTCTAAAAGAGCAAAGGGATTTAAAATTCTGCAGGAAGGGTACAATATTATGTTAGACTGAGGACGCGACTGGCCCCTATTAAAGCAACGTCAATAAAATGCTTCCTATAGATCGCTTCCTTTGCTCTTCTTTTTTTTTTGTGGCGGGAGAATGAGCTAAACAATTTGCATTTACAGCTTAGTTCCTCTGCCCCTTTAACTTCTTCTCCTCTTTTTATGGCGGATATAAATGGCACCAAATTGTCAACTCACATATACGCCCTGTGCTTACCGATACAAATAGGCCCATTTCTGACAAGCCATAAAACAATTGCTGCTGAACTCCCTATAACTTCCTTTGATATCCCAGCTTTCCTGCAGGGCTTCAAAGCCATCTTCTTTTACTAGTCTTGAGGTCCTGCTACAGGGGGAGGGGGGGTCTTCAACAGATGCAGAGGGAAAAAAGCATTTCTATTTTCCTGCTCAAAAGTACCAGAGTTTTTTGGGGGGTGTTTTTTTAAAAAAAATATCCACTCCTTCAATGCCAGGAGTGCATTTGAAGCAGTCATTTAGGTTCTTTGTTCCATTACAGTATTAACAAAAACAACCCTCCACACACATCTATTTGTATTGCACCTCATTTCTGGTTGCTTTTAAAACAATTTATTATTAAAATCATGTATTTCCAGTACAAGCTTGCACACGAATTGGTTGCTTTAACAATTAAAACATATCTTAAGACGCTATATCAGCTTACAAGTTCCTGTATTGTCAACATTCTCCAAGGTTTCAGAATGGAGTCTTTCCCTAACTGGTGATGGCGTGGAGACAACTGAGACCTTCCCCATTCAAAAGAGTTTATCAAACATGGGGCTTTACCCTTTTCTATGATACAGAATTCATATCTGCGGCAGTTCTCAAAGGGCACGCCACATTGGTGTGGCAGAAGAGGAAGGCAAGTGTGGCAGGAAGATTCAAGCGCAATCAATATTATATTTTGGGGGAGATTCCTGTTCTTGTTTTAGAATAAGAATAATTTATTTCTACCCCACCCATCTGGCTGGGTTTCCCCAGCCACTCTGGGAGGCTTCCAGCAAAAGATTATAAGTACATTAAAACATCAGTCAATAAAAACTTCCCTAAACAGTGCTGCCTTCAGATGTCTTCTAAACATCAGATAGAAATGTTTGTGTAAACATTTTACACATTCTGGATGTCCCAAGATCATATTATAAAGTAGTTATGCTCTATGTTATAAATCAAGCATTTCTAAGAGCTCTTTCTTTTTGTTTTGTTTTCTTTTTAACAGATATTAGGGTTTATGGGGGGGATACAAAACTTAATATGAAATATATTTTCTCCTTTTTTGTCCAAACTAAAACTTTGTTCTAAATACAATAAAAGCATAAAGAGGAGGAGGTAAAAAGGAAATAAAGAAAGAGATAGAGAGAAAGTATTGATATGCAGCTGAAAATAGGATCAATAACTGCCCTGAGCCCGGCCTTGGCTGGGGAGGACGGGATATAAATAAAAATTATTTATTATTAATAATATTATTAATAGGGCCCATGGAAGGGATGGAGGGGAAGTCAGGAGATTCAGAGTAATCTCGATATTTGGAAGTGGAATTGGTTTTGTTGTATGTTTATACTCTTGAAAATCAAATAAAAATATATTTCAAGAAAGAAAGAGAGAGCTAGAGAGTAATAAAAACACCCAGCCAGATGGGTGGGGTATGAATATATTATTATTATTATTATTATTATTATTATTATTATTATTAGAAAAGAGGCTAAAAGAGGGGGGGGGAATAAAACTCAGAAGGTAAGGGACTTCCAATTCTTCATCTGTCCGCTAAATATAAATATGACATTTAAGGATTTAAGCAGGAGAACACTCCCTCTCTCTTTCTCTCTCTCTCTCTCTCTCTCTTTCTCTCGGCACACATACATGTACAGTCATACCTCGGGTTACAAATGCTTCAGGTTGCGTTTTTTCAGGTTACGGATCACTGAAACCCAGAAGTACCGGAACAGGTTACTTCTGGGTTTCGGCAGTCGCACATGCGCAGAAGTGCGAAATCGCGCTTTACGCAGAAGCGCCGAATCACAACCCGCGCATGTGTGCAGATACACTGCTGCGGGTTGCAAGCGTGCATCCCGCACGGATCACGTTCGCAACCCGAGTGTCCACTGTATAGATACCAAGCAATATCACTTACTTTAAGAGTAAGCCCCCACAATTTTCCAGAAGCAACAAGTGACAGCTACGAGACAGAACGTTTCTTTGCCATATGGAAATGTGTGTCCGTGACTGGTTGACAGCCTAAGTATTAATTTGCCAATGTTAACCGTTTACCATGAACACTCAGCCGGCCTGCACTTCACTCCTCTTAGTGTGAACAGGGAGAATAAGCAATGATCCCTGAATCAGCATTGCGGTCAAACCAGAATCCATGGTTTGTTTCACTCCAAGGAGGGCAACCAAAATGGTCAAAGGCCTGGAAACGATGCCTTATGAGGAACGGCTAAGGGAGCTGGGCATGTTTAGCCTGGAGAAGAGGAGGTTAAGGGGTGATAGCCATGTTCAAATATATAAAAGGATGTCACATAGAGGAGGGAGAAAGGTTGTTTTCTGCTGCTCCAGAGAAGCGGACACGGAGCAATGGATCCAAACTACAAAAAAGAAGATTCCACCTAAACATTAGGAAGAACTTCCTGACAGTAAGAGCTGTTCGACAGTGGAATTTGCTGCCAAGGAGTGTGGTGGAGTCTCCTACTTTGGAGGTCTTTAAGCAGAGGCTTGACAACCATATGTCAGGAGTGCTCTGATGGTGTTTCCTGCTTGGCAGGGGGTTGGACTCGATGGCCCTTGTGGTCTCTTCCAACTCTATGATTCTATGATTCTATGATTCTATGATTCTAAGCTAACCATGACTGAAGCCAAGGTTTCTTCTTGACTTACCAATTCTGGTTTGTGCAAAACAAACTACGATCCCCATTCCTGCATCCTTCCTTTCAGATATCTTTACACTGCCTCTTGCCCCTTTTGGCTTCTCTCTCTTACCTGCCTACACTGTGCCCTTTAGATGTTCTCTCAGCTGCATGAGATCTGCAAGTGTATGAGCGGCTCCCTATGCAGCCAAGTGAACATTTGAAGGATCCAGTCACTTGGGCAGGGTAACGTTGCTGGATTCTCACAGAATCGGAGCCATCAGCACAGATCCATGATGCTGTCTCAACAGTGAGACAGCAGTTGTGGCTTTTAAACACCTAAGCATAGCATTCAGTTGCACACGAAACAGTCAAGCGCAGAAAAACTTTTCACTAAAAACACGAATCCACATTAAAACAAACTTATCTGGAAACATTTTGACACCGAAAATGATTGCGATGGAAAATAGTTCTTTTCGTTTTTCTGTAGGCAATCTTACTTTTCATGATCACACTCTTACTATTTTGTTTTCATCTGAATTTTTGCTTTTGCTAAATATAGAAGCTTCAGGTGGCGAAAAGAAGATCTACATCCCCATCTATAGTTTCCCTTTCTTTTTAAGCTGCTGAATCTGTTAATTGTACAAAACCAGAGAGTAATAATAATAAAAAGTTCTTACTTGAATGTTTAAATTTTTTGGCCTTTTTTTCTTCATGATATAATTATATAAATTGCATGAATTTTGTCAATCCATACAATCAGCGGCTTCATAAGTATAATCTTTAATTCAGATTTTGATAAAATGCTTTGATATTTGATGTGGTATTACCTTCAAAATACAATATTTCTTCAAGCTTTTTAGCAAACTTTTATGTCTCATCTAGCTAAAGTTAAGCAGCTTTTTTTATTCCCACACATTTCAAAGGGGGGAATTTACCTATGTGCTTAATTCTCCCCTTTTGAAATAAATGGACATGAAAAGTGCTTAACCGGCTGCACTGTGCACTTGGGGTTAGCAAGGTTAAACCTCAAGGCAGGATTTAATCACTTTTTGGCTGTAATGTGTGTCCTTTCCATCATCTAGAGCTGTCTTTTTGTTGCAAGCTGCAAAGTCAAACATAAAAAATTATACCACCCATCAATAAAAACTCCTAGGAAGAAATACAAAGCCTACTAAAATATGAATAATAATAAAACACAATTAATAAAATAAATAAATAAAAGCTTAGTGTCCTGGGCCTGGGCGTGACCCGAGTAACGTGGTCCAGGTCCTGTCCCGAATCAAAGGGTTCCGCTAGGAGTCAATCTGACAGGGCCAAGACAGGACACGAGGCAGGAAACCAGGCAAGGACAGGTACAGGATCTCAGGCAGGATCTGGCATACAGCAATGTTGCTCCTGCAACCTGGGGCATGGTCCGACAGCGGCCGGTCCTGATCCCCCGGCAACTCACCTCCCTGTTTCGCCCAAAGGCGAGCACTCCCCTTGCAAGTACTCAGGTCTCTCCATCTCTCAAACCTTAGTTTCTGCAGCTCGGGAGATGTCGGTGGGTTACGAGACCCAGGGGCCGCCTCAGCCTCCCCTGATCCAACTGGTAGAGGAGCAGCTGTAAGTGATGGCCCAGCTGAAGGCAACGAGGGAATCGCCGCATCTGGAGCTGGGGCAGGCTTGGGCCCCTGACTCAACCCAGCTGGTGTTTGCTGCAGGGGAACCTGTGCAGACTGGGACTCTTCAGGATCAGGCCCCAGACTTGGTTCAGATAATGCCTGAGGCAAAGGATCCGATGCAGACTGAGACTCCTCTGGCTCCGAGTCCAAGCCCCAGTCCTAGGCCATCACACTTAAGAACTAAAAGCAACAAATTCTTAAAAACAAACCCCTAGGCCATCACACTTAAGAACTAAAAGCAACAAATTCTTAAAAACAAACCAACAGGTCTAAAATTATGTCCAAATGGCCTGAGGAAACAGAGCCAGAAGAACGAAGTAGATGCCAGGTAGAACTATCATTGAACCTAATCTCCATCACATCCCAAGGAAGTCTCTGTCTCTGGTAGATACCTGTCTCATCTCAGAAGCAGGATATCACCTGCAAAGGTTATATTCAAGTTCTTAATGCACAGGCACCTATGAGGAGACAGGAGGTCCTGCAGGTACCCTTGTCCTAAGCTAGGAAGGGCTTTAAGAGGTCAAAAACCAGCACACTGAATTGGCCCCCATTAATGGATTAGATACAGGGGCCAGCAAACTTTTTCAGCAAGGGGCTGGTCCACTGTCCCTCAGACCTTGTGGGGGACCAGACTATTTACTATTTATACCCCAAACATCTTACTGGGTTGCCCCAGCCACTCTGGGCAGCTTCCAACATATATAAAAACATAATACAGTGGTGCCTCGCAAGACGAAAAGAATCCGTTCTCTGATTCTCTTCGTCTAGCGGTTTTTTCGTCTTGCGAAGCAAGCCCATTAAAGGATTAGCGGATTAGCGCTATTAGCAGCTTTTAGCAGCTTATCTGCTGATCGGATCAGCTGATAAGCGGCTTAGCGGCTTAGAAAAAGGGGGGGAGGGGGGAAAACCAGCAGGAACTCGCAAGACATTGTCGTCTTGCGAAGCAAGCCCATAGGAAATTTGTTTTGCGAAGCACCTCCAAAATGGAAAACTCTTTTCCATAGCGAGTTATCCTAGCGAGTTATCTGTCTTGCGAGGCATCCGTCTTGCAGGGCACCACTGTAAAACATTTAAAAACTTCCCTATACAAGATTGCCTTCTGACAGCTCGGGGGTCAGATAACTCCATACCCTCCAACATTTCTCCATTGAAAACAGAGACACCCTAAGGAAAAGTGGGACGTTCTGGGATCAAATCAGAAACTTCTCTAAATCAGGAATGTTCCTGGAAAATAGAGACACTTGGAGGGTCTGCATATCACAACCAGACTATATTTTGAAAAAAACTAATAATGAACAAATTCCTGTGCCCCACAAATAACCCAGAGACGCATTTTAAATAAAAGCACACATTCTACTCATATAAAAACACGCTGATTCCCGGACAGTCTGCGGGCCAGATTTAGAAGGCGATTGGGCTGGATCCGCCCCCCGGGCCTTAGTTTGCCTCCCCATGGATTAGAAGTCTCAGCAAGCAGCGTAGGACCAGCATAATACAGCCATAATTCCCTACCTCAGTAATTTAGCAGATATGTTCTTAACAAAGTGCAGTTTCCGAAAGGCAAACTTGTGGAAAGTGCATGGCATTAACTTTAAACCAGAGACTGGATCACTAAGGCCAGTTAGGATTCAGTTAGGGTTGAAGCTCATGCAGCAAACCTAATCTGGTAAAAAACATTCTGGACTATAGATGCAGCCAGTGTAAAAAATACTGGAGATGCTACATTTTACAATGCCTTGTTCAAAATCACCTTAATGAAGTTCCTCAGCATACCCAGAGAAAAATAGGAATAGGTTGTGCTAGCTGGAGCCAGAGGAGACATCATATTATTATTAATAATAATAATAATAATAATAATAATAATAATAATTTATTTATGCCCAGCCACTCTGGGCAGCTTCCAACAAAATATAAAAATACAGTAATGCATCAAACTTTAAAAGCTTCCCTGAACAGGGCTGCCTTCAGATGTCTTCTAAAAGTCAGATAGTTGTTTGTTTCCTTGACATCTGATGGAAGGGCGTTCCACAGGGTGGGCGCCACCACCGAGAAGTCCCTCTGCCTGGTTCCCTGTAACTTGGTTTCTCACAGTATGGAAACCTATCAGAAGGCCCTCGGAGCTGGACCTCAGTGTCCGGGCAGAACGATGGGCGTGGAGATGCTCCTTCACCTGGAGCAGCCTTTGTGGACTGGGATGGTGGTAGAGAGATGAGATGTTGGCACCCCAACCTCTGCATGTGCCTGGCGGGGCAATCGCTGTCCCCACACAGCGATGCGAACAGGTGGGGGAAACCTGCGAGACCCAGCAGCTAATCAGCACTCAGTATGGGATCCCGGGGGAAGAGCTCTGGTGCGGACCTGAGCGAATAATCATTTGGGGTGCACACCTCACCACAGTCCTCACTGCTGCAACACTGCGTCCTCATCTACAAGGAGGCCCTCTGCTGAAGTGGCATAGCTAGTCTTAAAAGGATGGTATCACCATATCGTATATTCTGTGACCTGGTACGCAGGCTAAGACCCTCCCTGCCCGTGGACTGCCTCGCCAGAGTGGTGCATGCTCTAGTTATCTCCCACTTGGACTACTGCCATGCGCTCTACGTGGGGCTACCTTTGAAGGTGACGCGGAAACTGCAATTAATCCAGAATGCGGCAGCTAGACTGGGGACTGGGAGTGGCCACCGGGACCACATAACACTGGTCCTGAGAGATCTGCATTGGCTCCCAGTAGGTTTCCAAGCACAATTCAAAGTGTTGGTGCTGACCTTTAAAGCCCTAAACGGCCTCGGTCCTGTAGACCTGAAGGAGCGTCTCCACCCCCATCATTCAGCCCGGACACTGAGGCGTCCAGCGCTGAGGGCCTTCTGGCGGTTCCCTCATTGCAAGAAATGAGGTTACAGGGAACCAGACAGAGGGCCTTCTCGGTGGTGGCGCCCACCCTGTGGAACACCCTCCCTTCAGATGTGAAGGAAATAAGCAGCTATCCTATCTTTAAAAGACATCTGAAGGCAGCCCTGTTCAGGGAAGTTTTTCATATTTAATGCTGTACTGTTTTTAACATTTGATTGGGAGCCGCCCAGAGTGGCTGGGGAAACTCAGCCAGATGGGCAGGGTATAAATAAATTGTTGTTGTTGTTGTTTCCCATTCTTCTTCAGTCTTAATCTCTTGCTGCTTTTTAAAAAGAACTTTGAAAATGTTCATTGCCCCAAAATATGGAACTGTACTAACCATGGGATCAAGCCTAGCAGCTTCCTTGTATCATGGGCTATAACTGACTTGGTACAAAGGGCCTTCTTTTCCTTTTCCTCCCCACCCCATGACCCTTCAGAGTGGTTCAGACAAGGGGTTGGGAGAATTTTGTTCATTTTTCAAGGATTGCAAAACTACCGCCGGCTGGAAGTCATGAATGGAAGTCATCCCTTGCCAAAGTGCTTCACCGTCAACACTATTCCAAAATTGGGAGTCATGGAAGCGTCTGCCGAGAAAAGTATAACGAAACAGAGAACAAAACTTAGGAATTCCGAACATCTTAGCCTCAGTTTTATATTAAAACTTATCAAGCTTCATTTATTCTGTGATTCTATTAGTTGGTTTTACAGCATCTAAAACGCTAGAGCTCAAAACAGATTTCAACAGACGATCAGAACACAGATGATCCACACATTTTTATATTTGTATCATCAATAGTTTCTGCAAATTTGCAGCTCCCATCATTATTGGGGGCGGGGGAGAGAAACCAAAACAGAACATTTTGCCCAGAACTAGCAACTATAAAACTATTAACTGTGCAAAATTCTCTGCTCTCCAGCAATAAAGATAGCACCGATTAGCTATGTTTTAATGCAAAAGCAAACGCAAGGAAGTGATTTAACACACCGTTCTGTTTTTTAGAAACCAGACCATAGTTATTTTATTATCCATTCCCTTTTGCTGAAATGAAAGCAAAAATTATTCCATGGCTTGTCAGCTTGACAATATAATTTGTGCGCTGTGCTAACTTTTACTGCCCTGAACGTCTTGCAGAGTTACTTTGTCAGGCAAAGAGTAACATTTAACTTTTAGTAGGAAATGTAACCATCAGGTATATCACGTTTATAGTGCTGTACAGCATACAAATCAAACTGAATAAAAGCACAGCCCATTTTTCTGTATCCGTTGTCTAAATATATCATCGCAAGAGTACATGAAATATTGCAATTACAACCAAAAATGTAAAGGGATTGTGAGACACAGTCAACTGATACACTATACGGTCACAATATACCACAGAGTTGACTTACTGGGAATCTTGATGATTCCATAACGCAAATCTTTATGCTGAAAATTATTTTGTGGTACAGCACGTTTAGATTTTAATCACTTAGTGTTAGACAACCAAATCAAATATGTGTATTAAAATGGTGAAATGAATTGTTGTAGAATGTAGCTGTGGTTTTTGAAAAGGGTAGTTTTCTTTTTTACTGGGAATATCTGTGAGGGTCCCACACTGTGAGGTGCACTCACAGAATAATGTAATTTTTATAGTGGTTTTATGCTGCTATGGCAAGTAGGGAGGGAGAATAAATTTGTTCCACATTTTAAGAAGAACGTATATAAAATGTGTATAATTAAAATGCAAAGTTTCTGTGTTTTTAAATTAACAAACAAACAAAACCCATTGAGGAATGGACATATGAGTGAGCACATGCAAAATTTACATTGAAAATAAATAGGTTGACTTATCTATCCATCCCTAATGGAAACTATGACATATTACACTGACATTGAATTATGTCTTAAGCAATTGTATTTAATTTGCTATTCTGTTTAAACATAATTTTCTTCAGTCAGGACCCATTAATCTCAAAGGTCTTTCTAAGGATAGCCAGACAATCTTGTGTGTGTGTGTGTTTTTAATCTGCAAGTGGCATGCAAATTAGTGTATTCACCAAGAAATTGAGCCAGGGCTACGTGTCCCAAATTAGGAAGAAGAGTTCGCAAAGAAACCTGATGAGTAATTTAGAAAGACAGAGCACTTGAACAATGAAAGGCACTGCACACTTGTAGGACAACTCTCTTGAGCAGACAAAGATTATATAATCCTTAGCCTAACCAGAACTAATTCCAGTTGGCAGCTGTGGTTTTTAAGGATATGTCTGGATGGGCAGAAATACAAATGATTGGTTTCAAATAGGTAATTATATCACATTTACACTAATTTTAAAAAACAGTACCCAGCATTTAACACATGGATGTGCATGTGCCTGTTTGTGTGCATGTGCCTGCACACACACCAAACCACTGTCAGCTGTAAGAATCAGCAATATCAGTATGCAAGTTATTGGGAGTAATCTCTGGTTGCTACATCATCAAGTTATGGCAACTGGTGTACAGAAATCTCACACGAAGTTCCTTCTCCCCCACTGAACCCCTCTGCCTGCCAACGTCGCTCAGTGAAAGACACAGAACTTGAACCTTCATTTCCTAGGTCTAATTCCAGCTCTCTGATTAAAAGGAGGCCGGGCCAATAACTTCCATCACAATATCCAGTAATCCCTTTGTGTAGAGATTTCCAAAAGGGATACATGACAAATCTGAAGAATCATGAATAGTGCAGGCTGTTTATGTTAGCCAGGTTTAATATGTTTTCCTCGATGATAGTAAGAGGAAGATATTTAGCTCTCCCAGAATCAGAACATCTCTGCAAATGTAGTAAACAGGAACCTGATACTTTGGAGCATATTTTCTTTTCTTGTGATTTTGGCATTTATGCCAGAAGACAATTATTAGCGGCCTTACAACACAATAGGCTCAACTCACAATAGGCTCAACTCAACAGCTACCAACGGTTCAGGACCTGCTCTCGGACAGGAATGATCAAATTACTTTAATAGTGGCTGAATTTTTGAGTGCTGTCCATGTAGAAAGACTGGGCCATTATAAAGAGATTTAGTGGTTCTTAATTGATTGGTGATGTGGTAATGTTGTATTATATTATTTATGCAAATTGATTTTCTCTGGAGTTAAAGATCTGACTGGGACAAACCTTGTTCTGTTGAGCTCGTATTTTGCACAATTTGTATACGGTGTCTGTTTGATAATGTGTGGCTTGCTATGCCTAATAAAGGATATTTGAATATCCAGTAACGCCCAACGTGAATCGGTGATAGCATCCGCATGGTGAGTTATCACATACCAACAAGGAGAGGGTTGGTTCTAAAGCATTCACAATCCTGGGTTCCAAGGTTTGAGAAAGAAGGAGGAGATGCGCACTTAGTCAATGTTATTCCTCATAGCAATTTGGTAAATTGCTTTTAAATGGACCCAAATCAATACAGTGGTACCTTGGTTCTCAAACTTAATCCGTTCCGGGAGTCCGTTTGACTCCCGAAATGGTTGAAAACCAAGGCGTGGCTTCTGATTGGCTGCAGGAGCTTCCTGAACTCAATCAGAAGCCTCGGAAATGGCGTCAGATGTTCGTCTTCCAAAAAACTTTCAGAAACCAGAATTCTCACTTTGAGCCAAACTGTTTGAGTACCAAGGTACCACTGTAGTGTTTGGGATCTGTCCCCCTACAACTCCAATAGACAAAAGTTTAACCCTTCAGTGCCACATTATTCCTCATGCACCACTATTAACTGTCCACACACTTATGACCAGCATTTGAAATTCGCCAGACCATTTGCAACCAAATGAAGATGCCCGGGAGCCAAGATGGCGCCTGATTCCTCCCCTATCTGGAGGTGCCTGTCTGAGGATTCTTGGATCTTGACTGTTTCCACACACCAGCAACATGTCCTAAAAATTCTATCCATTGTATTTCATCTGCACAATCAGCATGAATTTCAGGACAAAAAAGTCATATTGAAAAATAAGACTTTCAAGGCGTCTGGCCCCAAAATGGCAAGTAGACATTGCATTTTGGTGACTGTAACCCTGGCTTAGGGAGCCAACTTGGTGCCAAGCTTATATATCTGGTTTTCTAACACTGCTTATGGCTCTCTATTTTGGAATGATTTTCAAAAAGATGACAAGTGAAGCAGTTTGGGGAAGATGACTTCATCCCACTTGAGAGACAACCTGCAGCAGTTTTGATTAAGACTTTGGGCAGGAGGAGAGAAAGCCACATTGCACTAATAATAATAACAATAATTTTTATTTACACCCCGCCCTCCCCAGCCAAGGCCAGGCTCACGGCGGCTAACTAGCAATAATAAAAACAAATTGAATGAATGCAACTTAAAAACAAAATTAAAAATGACAGGAAGGATTCGAAACCTGCGGGACCAGAAATTTACAGAAGATTGGAAGAAGTATATTAATTATTTGAAGAGCAACTGTAATCAACAAATTACGCTAGTAGGACTACAAGAAGTTTTGTAAGGAGAAATATACGAAGTGTCACAAAGTAGGAAAAGATAGAGATATTGGTTATGAGTTTGAAATGTAATAGGGGGGATAAGAAATGCATACTGAGAGATTAGATTGGAAAATTTTCAGACAGGATTGATGGAAGTCAAAAATTTGAATAAGATGTAAAAGTATGTTTAATTACTGTTGAAAATGGTGTGTTAAAAAAAAACTAATAAAAATTATATTAAAGCAAAACAAAGCAGTGGCCTTGTTCAAATGTTTTATCAAGCTGAAACCATGACTCAGAGCACAGAGGTAAGTGGGCTGGATCTCAGAAAAGAAATTGCATCTTCTTTGGTCCTCTCCCTCATCATCCTGAGCCTACTAGCTACACTTTTTGGAAATAACTGAAGGTAATTTTCTTCCAACAAGCTTTCTCAGATGTATGACTAAGGCTCTGCCATAGGTGTGTACTTCATATTGCTTTTAAAAGAATATTCTGTTACGTTTTGTGCTGCTTTTATTATATTTTGTATATCGCCTTGGGATACAAGTGGAAGAGGATAAATAATAATACACACCAAGCAATGGTTTGACCTAGTTTGTCACCTGAACCTGGGCTCATGGTTTAGCTCTCCCATATAATCCATGAGAAACCGTAGAATCCATAGGAGAAACCTTGGTTATAGCTCATAGTTACTCTGGAGAAGCTAAATAGCCACAATCTCCTTTCCTAGAGTCTGAGTGTTCAGACTAAGCGATGCTTTGGCTTAGCGTGATGTGCAACCAGGCTAGAAACAGACAAACATAACGAAACCTGGTTAAATAAATTTAACTTTGATGCAGCATAACTCCTGAATTAACAAATCAAAATATGGCCTTTGCACTGTAGAAAAGGGATTGCCAAATTACTTCTCCCTGCCTGGCACTCTATTTGCCTGTAAGCTTAGAAGGTGTAGGTTTTAGATAAGGATTACTACAAATTATGGTTTGGTGTAATGTCGTAAATAAGCCAGTAAAGTTTGCATTTCAACAAAGATTGTCAGAAGGCTGTTCCACCCATCGTGCCAAGCATGCAAAAAGTTGCAGCCACACTTGACTCCCTAGTGAGTTCAGCTGTACAATGCATGAATTTGCATTTCTTAGAGTCTGACTTTACACATTCAGAGCAGGAGTGGGGAAACTGTGGTCTTCTAGATACTGTTGAATTGCAACTGCCACCATCCTCAACTATCCTGGCCACACCTGATGAGAGCTGGAGTCCAGGAACATCTGGAGGACCAGATATTTTCCTTTTTAGCTTGTTTATTTTTAAAAATTTGCTTACCACTTAACTGAAACAAAAGCCTCTATTGTTTTCTCATGCAAAAAAGTGATGTACTAGACTTTGGTATCTCAAACGCAAGAGTATAAGTCTGCCGCCATTAACAAAGGGGGCGAGGAGCAGCTGTATTCTTTAGGCTGCATTCAACGTAGCACTATAGTTAAGGTCCCATCAGTGCCTGAATTTGTCCTTGTACAACAGAATGTCCTGCCCTCTTCTCCCACCCTCCCCTAAATCTGTTTGGTGGGTTCCCCAATCCTCTGGAGCTGATTTGGGGATGGCCCAGGGCACCACCAACAGGGCAAAGTCCCAGTGCACTGTGATAATCCTTGTGTTCACACCATTATTTAGCTGAATCCTGCCCTCTGGTCTTATATCTGCAGTTTCGTGTTAAATAAGCCTAACAATAGCGAGGAACAATGCCAGCTGTGTTCACAACACACCACCCCAGACCTACAGAAGCAACAACCCATCATGCCAAATCAAATACCAAAACAGAAACTGCAGGCACCAGTGGTGAAACTTGGTGCCACGCCAACACCATGGTGACAGGGACATAGCCCTTGGGTTTAGCAACACCCAGGCAGCACGGTTCTTAATTGCGAAGGGAGTCGCCACAAGTAGAAATGTTATATAGTACAACTGCATCTTACCCAGGGGTTTGGTTCGTATACACGCAAACAAGTACACTTAACATCACCCTTTCAGAGCTGCCCCCATGCCAGCAGTGTTCAAAATTAGCCAGGCGCCAGGTGTGTTTTGCTACTGCCATGGTTCCAATTGTGACTCCATGGAGATTTATGGGTGCCAGGAAGGGGACCACAGTTTTAAAATCTCTGCCTTGGTCCATAGTTAATTCCATTTCCATTGTGTGTGTGTTTCTCCTTCCTGCATCCTGGGACAAATGACTTGTTGTAAGAGCAAGCTACAGTCAAGCAATGTATAGTGGTACCTCGGGTTAAGTACTTAATTCGTTCCGGAGGTCCGTACTTAACCTGAAATTGTGCTTAACCTGAAGCACCACTTCAGCTAATGGGGCCTCCTGCTGCTGCCATGCCGCAGGAGCACGATTTCTGTTCTCATCCTGAAGCAAAGTTCTTAACCTGAAGCACTATTTCTGGGTTAGTGGAATCTATAACCTGAAGCGTATGTAACCCAAGCTATCACTGTAGTTAAGATCACAGAGCTGCAGTGGTGTCAGGGATACCAAGGATAATTTAGTCCAAAACCCTGGCACCAGACATTCCGTTGTGGCAACTGCAACCCAGATTCAAGGTGCTGTTTGGTGCCTATCTTATATACCTGAGTTTCTAACACAGCACGTGAGCATCCCTAGAACTGTGGAGCTGGCACATCGAGCGACACCCAGTAAGCACCAAGTGGCTGCTATTTTCTGAATTTTTGGGTGCTAGCCAACACTCTGCAAGTGGCCTCCCACTTGCACAACAGGACTTCCCCTTCCTCTCCTCTTGCACACCCAAAATATGACCAGAGAATCCCCAACCTCTCTAGGGCAGATTCTGAGGAAGCAGAGGGGATTAGAGAGGAGAGGTGGGAGAATTTACCCCTCTTTGCCATATACTGTATGTCCTCTCGGCCCCTTCAATCTGCGGAACTGATACCATTACAAACACCACATTATACCTGTTCCACATCTGTAAGAAATCGAGCCTTTAGTGTGGTGGCAGCTAAACTTAAGATCCCCCTACCTATTTATAGTGAAGGCAAGCACCTTCACTGAACTCTTTTCGGCACCTGCTAAAAACATTTTTGTTTAGACAAGCCTACCCAGATACTGTATCTAGAATCCTGATGCATTTTTAGTTTGTTTGCTTTAATTTCTTGGATGTTTTGCTATTACTAATAAATTGTTTGATTCTGTTTGTAAACTGCTTCGAGGTTTGTTTGTTTTTTAAAAAAACCAATCAAGTAGTATATAATTTTTTATTATTATTTATAATATATAAAAAAGAATAAAATAATAAAAGGAAGTTCCACTGAACAAATGCAACAGCGTTTTGGTTCCCAAGCAGGTACCGGCTAGACCAAAACCTGTTAGCTTCAGCAAGGTGGTGGCCTTATGTGCCTTGAGATCATACCATAAAACTGCATGTTTTAAACAATCCAAGATGTTTTTGTTCTTAAGATTTGGCACCTGTAAACAGAAATATTCCCAGTGCTTGATCTATTTGTTTTATGGACAGAGGAGGGGGAGAACCAACTCTGCAAGGTGAAGAAAGAAGCTACAAAGCAAAAGCAATTCCTTGGGTAGAGAGATTCCCCTCTATTCTTTTTAACACCATTTACATTAATGAAGTACACTTTCTCCCGTGGTACAGCTCACAAAGTCTACAGCAAACCTAGACTTCATTAAATACTAATGGATGTTTTAAAAGACAATCATACAAAACCAGGCAGTATAAATTTTCTAAAAGCCACTGTGCACTTTATATTCAAGATGAAGAGTTGCTACATGCTTCCTGTTAAACAGGCAAAAAGATACACTAATGGCAACCTTAAGCATGTCTGCCAAATAGGTATTAAACAACCTCATCTTTCAGCAACGTCGTTTTATGAAGAAGACGGGCTTTAGGGGTTATTCCTACTTTTCTAGGGACATCATAAGTGGTTCTCTTCCTGTTGCGAAGACAAACCAAAGCCACCACTTTGCTAATTCATATTACCACCCTCACAAAACACGCACACAAAGTACGGTAACAGGTATTGCGGATCCTCTTCCATTTGCCAGTATATACCGTTATGTGCAGCAGCAAACAACCTCTTCCGTTCATGCAAGACGAAGCCTCTCAATTTTCTTCAACAGAATCAAGATTGCAAACCAATTATAACAGCAGTGCATTCGTAAGAGGCAGACAACAAGTGTAAACAAAAGATTCATTCAATCACAGTCTGTAATAAGTTGCACATTTATAAGATTCCCCACAAGACTTACAATGTCTTTTGATGCTAAGGGAACATAACACTAGTGATATTACGATCTACTGCACAATAGGAAAGTAAAATAAATGCCTTTCCTGAAGACAGAGCAAAAGCAGTCGTGTGGTTCTGATGTATCCCAGAATGCTTTGAAGTATGAGCTAGGAAGTACTATCATAACTTTGACTCATAAGAGGTCAGACATGGCCAGAAATCTTTCTGGCATCTCATTAGTTTTGTTAGGCCACAAAAGCTGAAGCCAACTGCGCAGGTGAGTGGCACATTTAGTACAGCTTTAACTCTCTGTTACATATCCCCAGTGAATAGAGAACAGTTCTCTTATGTTCTGAGTCATGCGTAATTACAATATGACTGAGTCCTCTTCCAGGCTATGTGAGCTGGCATTTTTCCTAGCAATTGTCACATGGAAAAAATCACACGCAAATAATAATAATAATAACCACCAAATCAGCATTACACAAGCATCTTCGAACAATGCCTGCAGGGAAGGAAACAAAAAATAGGAGGCTCAGCAGCGCCAAGTAGACATCCAAGAACTTTCTGCCGCCAGCAGCAGGCTTGCATCTCTTCGCAAACATGACACACTCCACACCTAGCAACAATCCCTACGTCTGCGCTGGAGATGCAACTTCCCTCAGGCTGGACAAAAAATAATAATTAAGCCTAGGAAACCCAAGCAGATAGGTGGCGGTGGTTTGTGACAGAACGCAAAAATTAGCTCTAAGATTAAGGCTGCAATCTTACAAGTATTTCTCTAGAAGCAAGTCCCACTTATTTTAAAAGGGTAAAAGCGCCCAGGATTATCCCATAAAGGAGAAAAGTCAAGCAACTTGCTGCCATCGGTTCAGTGCCTCGCTTCTTTTACGGCGCAGAAAGGAAAATAAACTCCATCTTATTGCATCCCGACATCCCCTTGAAATACATTTTTATGCACACATTGGTAGGGGTGGAGCGATAAAGAGAACACAAGGGGAGTGACTCTTCCACATGGATATTTTGAAACAGCAATAACAAAGGAAAATAAGGGTATAGAAAAGCTATCGGACAACGGGGAAAAAACCCCCAGGACCAACAGAATAGCAGAAATGAACCTGGAACTGTACAAGAAAAGAGGAGAAGCAAGCAAAATAATATTCAACAACTTTGCAAGGTTTCAAAGAGAAATTAAGCTGGTGGGGGAGCAAGGAGGAGACACCTTATACTATTTGGTGTATGGGAAACATTAAAAAGGTATCATTCAAAGTTGCTTTATACAAAGGCTTAACATGTTCTCTCTTTTCTCCTTTTTTAGTACTTCTGTGTTTTCAGTGTTCTCAAAGCAGCTCTAAGCAGAATAGATTCATTAGGACGCTATTCTAAGAGTTTGCAGGAGTTCTAGATGCCAATAAAGATTACAGATCAGACAGGAGATAACTACCAACCACCTAGTTTTCTTAGATAAACAAACCTGTTCACAAACAAAGTCCCTTATTGTGTTTGTACTGTTACCTCCACTAATCCAACTAAAACAGCCAAGACAACAGCTCGGAGGTCAAAGAAAACAGAACTGGAAACAAAGGCTTCCTAAACCTCTGAAAATAAAAGGAAATATCAGTCTCACCTCATTTAGCACCACTTAAGCATTTAGAATATTTCATTTAAGTGTATTCTAATGACCACACAAAGCCAAGACCACAACCCGAACGGCAAAGGTAGAAATAGGAGCTGAGCACATATTCATCTCAGAACTTGTAACATCCCACACTTTTAGGTCATTCTTCCCTCGATTTTCATAAGTATATTTACTTTTCAATAACAACATCTAAAATGTACAAAAGGTGGCGAAGGAAGGAAGAGACAGCAATAAACAAACAGCCTTAATCAAAATTATGCCTTCCAATGAGAGGTAGAAACCATAAACACTGTTAATGAGAGCAACAACGGGTGGGGGGGCGGGGGGGACTACAGCTCTCCAAACTGAACACAACCTTTGCCCAATGAAACTGCAGTCACGGGCAGCAGAGATTAAAGATCATTGCAGCCAGGAATAAATCGCATTGATAGAGAAAGACCAGGTGCCAGTGGCTTCACAGGGAAGCTCAAGTCTGGCATTGTTTCCCTGCCTGAAAATGCAGGGAGCCCATCAGCTGTAAACTTCAAAATCCAAGAGATTATCAAGAGAGTCTCTCTCTCCCTTGTTGCACCTGAGGGTCCTTTTCCATCAGGAAATCCTTCTCTGCAAAAGCTCCAGCCCTGGCTGGGATCCTTTGACCACCCCAGAACACGCAAGGAAAGTCAAGAGTTCGAAAGGTGATTGTTTCCTTTGCCTCCCCCCCTATGCAAACACATTAAAAGGGGATTTATCAAGACACCTTTGTGCCCGAAGCCCTACCTCTTTTTGGCCTCGGGAAGCTGTCATGCAAGTGAAAGACGACTTTCTCCACAAAGTGCTGAATGTTGCTATGCTCCGGTCCTCTGACGAACACCATCCAATCATGGGTAAAACCCTCCACGGTGGGTTTCTTCCTCACCTGGGCTCGGTGCCCCAGCTCCAGTTTCACCTGAACAGCACACTAGAGAGAAAGAGAGGGAGAGAGAGAGACACATACATAACAATGAGCAGGAGAGGGAAAACAAGGATCCACCACACCCCCACACCCCAACTCTTGCAGATTTCAAGCTTCCCCGGGGGAAAAGAAAGGGGACAAGAAGAAAACACACACAAAGAAAACAGCTTGTCCACTTAAGGTGGGTGCAACCTTTCGGAAGGCATCGCCACAGCTGGAACAGCTGGAATTGTAACGGAATGTAGCCAGCAAGACAAGGGCTGGGGATTGAATGGGTAAGGAAATAATAGGAAAGGGAGCCTGGATCTCTCTCTTGGAGGAAATTCATCCTGACCCTATTATATATATAACCTAACAATCACCATCCTGTGTCGGGCTCCCTCTTTGCATTCACAGTCGGGATGGCATTCTGCTTTGCATTCCGGTTGCACATTTAAAAAATCTGTGCATTGCCCAGCGAGGCTAGAGCTCGCATCCAGAATAAGAGCAGAACAATCGGAAAAGGGGGAAACGAAGAGGAGGAGGAGGCGCGGTGATTTAAGTAATGCAAATAAAAAGGAGAGAGGGGGGACGCTTCCACCTAGATATTGCACACACACACACACACACACACGCCTGGTTGCATGCAGGGGGGGAAGGGGGGAGTGCCCGGGGTGGGGTGCCGCCGGCTGTCAGAGAGAGAGCCACGCCGGGGCGAACGCACCATCCTGAGAGGCGCCTTCGGGAGCAGCGAGCCAGTCGCCTGCGCCCGGTACTCACGGCTCCCCCGGCGGATGGCTGCTTGCAACCGCGGCGGCAGCAGCCTGGCTCGCTCGCTCGCCTGCTTGCTGCTGCTGCTGCAGAAATATGGCTGGATTATTATCCGCCTCCACGGTGCGCGCGGGTGTGTGCGTGCATGCGCGCGCCCGGCAGCTTCGTGCAATTGCACAGAAAGAGCTGGAGGAGGTGGGGTGGAGGGGAGGGGGGACGGGGGTGTGCAAGGAAAGAGAGGAAGCCGAGGGGAAAGGGAAAAGGGGGGAGGAAAGGAAAAATTCCCCCGCCACCAACCTAATTGGCAAGCCCTAAACGGCGTCTGGGCAGCAGCAGCAGCAGCGCTGCAAGGAGGAGGAGGAAAGAAAAAAGAGAGGAGAGGATCAGGAAGGGGCTGCTGCATGTACTCACCGAACTGGCCATGCCTGGGGGCCCGGGGGGGTCCTCTGCTCTGCCCGCCCCCACCCCTGCGGCTCTACTTCATGAAGAAGCGGAGAATGCGCGCAGCAGAGGGGAGCCCATGGCGGACGGACGCGGGCTCTTTATTTCTGATTTTCTCCTCCTCCTCCCTCCTCCTCCTCCTTCTCCTGCGCCTCCTCCTTCCTTGTCTGCCTCTCTTGCTCGCTGCCTTCTTAGACGGAGCCCCCAGCAGCCCGGACTCCGGAGAGCCACCCAGAGCATGCGCCCTGCCGCCCGTTCCCAGCCCGGACACACGCGCGCGCGCGCGCGCGCACGCTCACGCTCACCACACCGGGCCAAAAAAAAGAGGAGGAAAAAAAGGGAAGGGAAGAGGCAGGCTGAGCCAATCAGAAAAACGCCGCCAGCCCGGATTTCTTTTTCTTTCTTTCCCTCCCCCCCCCCTTTTCCCAAGGAGAACCCCGCGCGCAAGAGAGGAGCGCAAGGCAGGCGGAGAGGGGCTCCCCGCGCGCAATGGCGCGCCTCCCGGGAACAGGTCGCTGCAAACGGAGGGGCGGCGAAGGAGGAAGGAGGGAGTCAGCCCCGGAGTGAAGGGCTGAGCTCTGACAATAAAAACCGGATTAAATCTGCTGGAATGTATCCAATGTCTACAACAATTTTAGCCCCCAGCTATTGTGGCGGGGGGGGGGGAGATGGGGGGTGGCCACTTGCGGGATGAGGCAAAGCGGCTGGAGTTTCCCTTAGCTGGGATTTGCGTGTGTGTGTTTTTAATGGGAGACAAAGATCTTTTCTTTTGAATAAGAAAGTGGAAAGAGTGTGTGTGTGTGTGTGTGTGTGTGTGTGTTTATGCATGCAACATTGTAGTTCAGTAGTTACTAATTAATATTTAAGTGACATTGAGAATGAAATGTTTGCTGCAGTGCTATTTAAACAGCTGTTTTTAGTCAAACACTAAGGAGCAACTCCTTTGGGAGGGAAGGAAAATGCCCTCGCTAGAAAGCAAGTACATGGGCGGGAAGTTCAAACAATGTGTAGTGTAATGTTCTTTATGAGATGCAACAGTCATAGAAGTATTGTGTCTTTAGATCTCTATGTCACAGATGTCCAAGCTGATCCAATTTCAGCAAAAATAAAATAAAATTTGGGCTTCCTTGAAAGTTTCTGTGGGGTAACAATATGAGGTCCAGCTTCAAATTCTACCTCTGCCCTAATAAAGCTCAGGGGCAGCTGCGAGTCAGTCCCTGTTGCTCGCCTTGGCCCACCTTATAAGGTTGTTGTGAGAATAAAAGGGGAATGATAGAAATAACAGGTATACCATCTCCCAGGAGGAAAGACAGGATGTATATTTAATAAAATAAATATGCTTCATCCAGCGTCCTGCAAATACTATCAATGATCCGATGGTCAGTTTCTAAAAAGAAAGGCTATGGGGCTCAAACGTCTCTCAAAGCTCACACCTTTTGAGTTATTCCTCTAGTTTCAATTATGTGGCAGTGGGTTGTGGTTGTTGGGCAGCAGGCAGGAAGCACCCTGTGCATGCTCGGAGGCTTCCTGTATGATTCATTTTCCTGCCCCAGCGCTTTCTAGCATAAAATATAGGTTCTGGAATCAAGGCCCAGTTCATAAGAAGACCTTGCTGGTTAAAGCGCCCTAAATGAGACTGGATTTGGATGCTGTTTACCTTTGGATCGTGTTATGGCAACTCTCGTGAGCAAACCCTCTTCGGAACACGTGCAGTGACGTAGCTGTCCCAAAATAGCAAATACAGCTAATTCTTGACTGTAATAGGTATAAACTGTATTGTATTAGAAACTTGAGGCGCTTTAGCAATCAGCAAGTGTAATCCATCTAAAGAGGAGTAATCTGGTTAAGTTCCTGAGGGACAAGGAGCTATCTGCTTCTCCCAATACTCTCCAGATAGATAGACAGTCAAGGCTGCTTAATGTCTGGTCTGTTGAGGTGGGGGAAAGGGGAGACAGAAAATTGTGGCAGCATTGTTTTGTTTCCAGAAGGGTTATCTTCCTGTGGGGCAGAATCAAGGCAACTTTCAGCCACTGCTTTACACTACCCAAGATTATATTTTGGTGTACTACCTAAAATTAACCCACAGTTTTGCTAACATAGGAATTGCCAGTTTTTTGATCCTTATATTATTTTGGTCATTTTAATACATTCTCTCGCTCTTTCTTTTTTTACTTCCAAAGCTACCATTTCTACAGTTGTTTAAATGTTCCACACCTTTAACAAATCTTTCCTTATCTCCATTTTTTAAGAGGTTCCACCTTATCAGGGATGCTTTGATTCGAAAGTCAGCAGTGGCAAAGGACCTTGTCTGAAAAACAGACGGCCACACTGGCGGTTCTCTAGAATGCCTAGTTGCAGAAGGGCATGGGTGCTTACTTAGAAAATAAACAAGAAATAGGGTGAGAGATGGGGGAGTCTAAGGTGTGGATAAATTATATGATAGGCACAATATAGATGTGATAAAGGGTATTTTTAGCTACTCTTATTCTTCTCTCTCTTTTTTCTATATATATATATAGAGAGAGAGAGAGAAACGTGCTAAGAGGAAGGCACGCTTGGCAAATACACACCATAATCAACTCCCACCCGGAATCCAACGTCCCCACTGTGGAAGGACGTGTGGATCCAGAATTGGTCTCCACAGTCACTTATGGACTCATTGTTAAAACCGTGTTCATGGAAGACAATCTTACTCGGCTACGAGTGATCGCCAAAGAAGAAGAAGAATACTGTGTGTGTGTGTGTGTATTCTTTATTATTTTTTCTTTTTCGGTGTATTTTTGTTTTCTTATAAATGCGTTTGAATTTTAGTCTTTAGTATGCTAAAAAACTTTCAAAAAAAATTATTGTATGTACAAAAAGAAAGAAATAAACTATAAATTTTCAAGCAGCCTCTACAGCTCATCTTGATTTCTTTGCTGAAACTTGCAGGTTCTCTAGGCTGCTTTTAAAAGAAAGAAAGAAAGAAAGAAAGAAAGAAAGAGGAGAGTATATGGTGTGTGGCCCTAAGTTCAAGCAGAGCAACAATAAGGCCTTAGAGTTAGTGCAAGTGTTATCTCAGCCAGCAGTGAATTCCTGTAAGTGCTCACACAAATGTTCTACTACAGCTTTTTCCATAACGGGGAAGGTAGGGAATCACAACATGCATTTTTTCCTAGTCTCAGCAGAAGCTCCCACATGCCCCCATTTCAGACATCAATTTCTAACATGGACAAACAAGTAGAAAAGCTTCCAAAATAGAATATGAGGCCCAGCCCTTAACAGTAAGGATGGGAAACCTCCAGATATGCTTGACACCCAACTCCCATCATCCTGGACCATTGACCGTGATGCTGGGGTTGATGGCAGATGGAGAACTTGGAGGGGAGAGGTGGGGAGTGTGAAGAAGTGTTGGAGAACAGAGATCTATGCGCCACTTTGCCTGCATTCCCTAGGGAGGCCTGCTGCCCTTGGATGAAGCTGAAGAACCTGTATGATAACCAGCGTTGAAAAACAGATTCTGCTGCCAGTCCACTTGGCTTCTTTATGTTCAACCAGCAGTGGGGAGGTGGCATAAACTTGCTCTTTGCCTCAGACATCAAAATATTTTGAGCCAGGCACCCCCACCAATAGCTGCAAAGCAGGAATGAAAGACTTGTAAAAAGACTGCTGGGAACCCCATGTAAACCTGCAATAGAAACTGAATTCATCATTCTGTAATAATGAATAGGAGCTGAAATTCACAACGAGTAAAAGCCATTTGGAACACGGGTGGGTTAAACCACAGAGCCTAGGACTTCCTGATCAGAAGGTCGGCGGTTTGAATCCCCGCGACGGGGTGAGCTGAGCTCCCGTTGCTTGGTCCCAGCTCCTGCCAACCTAGCAGTTCGAAAGCACGTCAAAATGCAAGTAGATAAATAGGTACCGCTCTGGCGGGAAGGTAAATGGCGTTTCCGTGCACTGCTCTGATTTGCCAGAAGCGGCTTAGTCATGCTGGCCACATGACCCAGAAGCTGTATGCCGGTTCCCTCGGCCAATAAAGCGAGATGAGCACCGCAACCCCAGATTCGGTCACGACTGGACCTAACAGTCAGGGGTCCCTTTACCTTTTTAAAATCCATTTATTCAGGATTAGAAAACTGCATAGGGAAGACGATCCTATGTGCATTAACTTGGGATAAATTATTGTTTACTGCATTTATATCCTGTCTTTTTCTCCAAATAGGTCAAGGTTCTCCTCATTTAATCCCCACAACCACCCTGTGGTGTAGGTTAGGCTGAGAGCAGGAAGAACCATGATTGGGTTTCACGGCTGAGTGGGGATTTGAACCCGCCTCTCCGAGGTCCTAGTCCAGCTCTCTAATCACTACACCACACATGTAATCATGAATAGGATTTGGTTATATAGTTGTTTACATTTCTAAAATTCAGAAGTGAGTCTAGGAATTTGTGCGAGAACTACCGTATTTTTTGCTCTATAAGACGCACCAGACCACAAGACGCACCAAGTTTTTGGAGGAGGAAAACAAGAAAAAAAATATTCTGAATCTCAGAAGCCAGAACAGCAAGAGGGATCGCTGCGCAGTGAAAGCAGCAATCCCTCTTGGTGTTCTGGCTTCTGGGATAGCTGCGCAGCCTGCATTCACTCCATAAGACGGACACATTTCCCCTTACTTTTTAGGAGGGAAAAAGTGAGTATTATAGAGCAAAAAACATGGTAGAACTTGAGAAGGGTTCAATAATCTAAGTCAAGGGGACTTTAGACTTCATTGTATCAATCACTCCCATTTAGCCTAGGCTGCAGTTCACTGTGGTTGCAGGTACTTCCCCTTTACTTCAGAATTCAAGATTAATTGAACTCAACACTGCAGCTTAAATTTGCAGTTCTGGCGAAAGAAATGTCTTTAGTCACACTGACTCAAATGAGACTTCTCTGGAATGAAGTGCCATGACTCACAGTATATGTTGATCCTGTAAACTAGCACACCAAAACTCCCTTTTCATTCACTGAAACTACTTTCCCAAATTAATTATGAAGTTGTAGATTCAGGGCTAAAAATATATGGCGGTATATTTTTAAATCTCTTCTGCTTTGCAACAACCCTGTAAAAGTGTGCTACTTGCCCTTCCCATCGATGGACTCCACAGGTCTTGCCCTTGGAAAGATCTACAATGAAAAGCAAATAAGAAAGCACATGAGTTTAAACACACAAAGGCAGGAAAGATTTTAAAACACACAAAGAGATGTTCGTGGAGAACCTGCAATACAGTCTCGGGAAACAAAGAGAAAGAAAAATGCAAGGAATGTGCTAATTGAATGAGCGCACCCAGCGATGATGGATCGGAGGATGAAAATAGCATATCCAATATTATTTAAGAACTGTTTGCCAGCTTCATCCTGACAGCCTTTGAAAGATCTTAATTTCCATCCCCCGTGTTTCTGTAAGTAACAGAGAGCTCCTGAATTGAGACACAGAAATGTTTCAAGAGAAAATCACACATGATATAGTATTCCAATATAAATCTATATGAGACATGCTTGTTTTGTTTTCATATTGAAAGAAGTATAGTCTCTCATCTGAATTGCAAACATTACAGTCATTTTTTAAAAATACCTTGAATAAAGTTTCAAAGAAGAAACTCTATTTAAAACATTGTTGTTATTATTATTATTAATAATAGTGATTCTTGGATGTGAAACAATGCCCTCTTGGGAAAGGATGTATTTTGCCAGCAGATGGCGTAAATAATCTTTGAGCTGTTGTCCTCACTTGACCTCTTCTGAAAGACCCTGAGTGATCCCAGTTTGCTGTGGTCAATTTGAGATTGAACTTATTCAAGAGGTAGCCATGGGTTGGTAAAATTAACAATTGGGTTGCAACAGATTGCCAAAGTATACTTATAGAATTCATTTTTGTGGGGATATACAGTAGACATGCTAGGAAAGCATGAACAAACATTGCTTTTGAATGTGGGCAGATGTCCATTCAATTGACATTTTGCGCGCACACAAACACATCTCGGGGCATTAGGACTAGCAACCTCATCCCACAGTTGTCCCTGCACTTGCCTCACTCGCAGCACAAGATCAAATTATGCTTTCTGCATGACCGTAGATGTTTGCACAGCCCACATTGTACAAATAACAGTGTTAACAAATAAGTGAAACGTCTGTGTTCACACTGTCAGCTACATGCACTTCTGGCTCTCGCACAAAGACCAGATTGAGGACATGGGGAGGGATAGGCTATAAATAAGTGAAACCCCACAAGCCAGTTCATGCTATGAAGATCCAAGCTACTTGGCATTCTTAATGCTTAATCCTACGCCCAATTGTGAACGAGGAGTGTCTTGCTTTGTGGAAACAGACTCCTCAGCACACAACAACATCCTTCTGCAGTTTTTGTTCTTCAAACTGGCCTCGTTCACAGGTTGCAGAATTATGGCTTACCAGGACAGGTATGAGGGCTTTGCTCCAACACAGGTGATATTTAAGCTGAGAACAAACTCATGGTTAACTTGTTGTTCTTGTGTTTCAAATTCCAACAAAAGTTAACGCATTTTCACAGTAGCTTGTTCAGCCTCTGTACACAACTGCATTTCAAAATCTGCCTTTCTTGTTCTATACCAAAAGTTTTTTTTAATCTAATTTAGATCTCTCTGCAGCTCACGGCTAATGAGGAGACAGTTTCACCACCATTCTGGGTTTAGATGATATACTAAGCCGAACCTTGGCTTAACTCAGCGCAGTGCGGGGTTAAAAAGATGCAGGAGAAGCAGCAGAGCTGCAAGCCCATCTCCAGGAGAACATGGTCCTGGCACACCCTGGCCTTGCCAGGATGTGCAAATCAAGCCACTATCATATTTAACTTGAAACTGTAATGCTGTGTACGCATACGTAGGAATAAGCCCCACTGAACTCACAGACTTGTGCTCTGAAGTTTATTTGGGGCATAGGTAAAGGTAAAGAGACCCCTGACCATTTGGTCCAGTCGTGACTCACTCTGGGGTTGCGGCGCTCATCTCGCTTTATTGGCCGAGGGAGCCAGCGTTTGTCCTCAGACAGCTTCCAGGTCATGTGGCCAGCATGACCAAGCCGCTTCTGGCAAACCAGAACAGCGCAAGGAAATGCCATTTACCTTCCCGCCGGAGCGGTACCTATTTATCTACCTGCCCTTTGATGTGCTTTCAAACTGCTAGGTTGGCAGGAACAGGGATCAAGCAACAGGAGCTCACCCCGTCGCAGGGATTCGAACCGCTGACCTTCTGATTGGCAAGTCCTAGGCTCTGTGGTTTAACCCACAGCGCCACCCGCATCCCATTTGGGGCATATCGAAACACAAAATCAAGATAAGCATCATGGAGACGGGGTTATTTATGATATTATGGCCAGCAATAGCTACAACCTGGCCCAACTGGTTGTACTGTGCCCAAATTCATGCCACATCACAGATACGGATGAGATAAAAGAAAAGAAAAATCAAGATTGCAATGGGCTGGAAAATCTGAAAAGACTCTCATCTTGGAGCCATAAACCTAAGTGGCTTGGAACACCCCTTGTTTGTACTGCCCTGTATTTTTGCAGGAGGGATGGGCAGGTCAAGCATGGGCGTAGCCAGGATTGCTTGGGATCTGCCAAAGTTGTTGAGCTACGCCCATGATGCCGAGGTATAGTATGATAAGAGGAATGTCCCTTAAAAAAAAAAAAGACATTCAATATATACAGAGCTTTAGTGTCAATCTTCTCTTTAGTGTCAGTTTCCTCCAAATTCATTTCCTCCAAATATTACCCTCCTTCAGCCATTCAGATCCTTGCATCTTTTCCAGCTGATTAAATGATTCTGAATACCCAATCAGTTTCCCTTTAGGCTCAAGAACTAGCTTGCTAATTATCTACAGAACAGTTTATTTTTTTCCCTTCCCATGCTGGAAGAACCAGAATGTTAAACAGTTGTTACCTCCAAGCCAGCTGGCTTCCCCACAGCTGCACGGTTGATGATCTTTACATCGACCTCAGCTGCAGCAAAGGTAGGGAAAGCCATGCAAGAACGTTTAAAAACCACACATACATTTCCTGATGTGTCATGTTGTAGCTTCTGAAGAAAAAATTAATGGTATAGCAATCATATGGTAATGTAGTAGACTGACATTGACAAGGTCTGAACACGAATAGGTTTTCATGTTTTGTGTCTCCTGCATTCCCCGGTGGGAGAAAGTCTGCAGAAAAATCAAAGCTCTGCTTCTTTTGTTGGCGACATTTCAAGAGCCAAACTATTTCCCGACCCCACCCACCCAAATCTACATAGGGAAAGTGCTTTAATCAAAGGCTATTGAAAGAACATATCTGAACTTCAGGAGTTCCCCAAAGAGCCATACGTTAACTCTTAGGTAAACAAAATGCAAGGGGAGATGTAATCTCTTCACTGTCTGTCTCTACAAGCAATAATAAGGCAGTAGGCAGGACGCGGGTGGCGCTGTGGGTTAAACCACAGAGCCTAGGACTTGCCGATCAGAAGGTCGGCGGTTCGAATCCCTGCAATGGGGTAAGCTCCCGTTGCTCAGTCCCTGCTCCTGCCAACCTAGCAGTTCGAAGGCACCTCAAAGTGCAAGTAGATAAATAGGTACCGCTCCGGCGGGAAGGCAGAAGGCGTTTCCGTGCGCTGCTCTGGTTCGCCAGAAGCGGCTTAGTCATGCTGGCCACATGACCCGGAAGCTGTATGCCGGCTCCCTCGGCCAATAAAGTGAGATGAGCGCCGCAACCCCAGAGTCGGCCATGACTGGACCTAATGGTCAGGGGTCCCTTTAACTTTAGGCATACTCCAGAGAGGAATGGGGAACCTACAACTCCCCAGATGTTATGGAAGCATCTCCCAGCCAGCATGGCCAATGGTCAAGGAACATGGGCATTGTAGTCTAGCAACATCTGGAGAGAGACAGGCTCCCATCCTTGCTTTAATTATTAGATGAGACAACAGTTGTCCAAGAGGCTGATAGCAAGTCTTTCTATACCCGTAGTTCCCAGCAGGGGGGCCATTTGATTTTTAAGGAGCACAATTTGGAAGCTTCTTTAGACAAAGTTAATGGCCTTTTAGGCTTCCTTTGTGTGATTAGAAGTTCACTTTTGGCATAATAAGAATTATACGTCACCAGGGGTGGGGGTGCGGGTGGGGAATCAGGATTTTAGATTTGCTTAGTTGGGGCATGGGGACGCGGGTGGCGCTGTGGGTTAAACCACAGAGCCTAGGACTTGCCGATCAGAAGGTTGGCGGTTCGAATCCCCGCAACCAGTGGCGTAGCGTGGGTTGTCAGCACCCAGGGCAAGGCAAGTAATTTGCGCCCCCTAACCCGTGGATTTGCGCCCCCTAACCCTAAGCCCCAGATGTTGCGCCCGGTGCGGCTGGCCCCCCCTGCACCCCCCACGCTACGCCACTGCCCGCGACGGGTGAACTTCCGTTGCTCGGTCCCAGCTCCTGCCAACCTAGCAGTTCGAAAGCACGTCAAAGT
Organism: Podarcis liolepis; assembly: GCF_965112155.1. Classification (NCBI taxonomy): domain Eukaryota; kingdom Metazoa; phylum Chordata; class Lepidosauria; order Squamata; family Lacertidae; genus Podarcis; species Podarcis liolepis. Next base: position 14,693,804 of record NC_139571.1, on the reverse strand, counting down.
GCAAGTAGATAAATAGGTACCGCTCTGGCAGGAAGGTAAACAGCGTTTCCGTGTGCTGCTCTCGTTCGCCAGAAGTGGCTTAGTCATGCTGGCTACATGACCCAGAAGCTGTACGCTGGCTCCATTGGCCAATAAAGCGAGATGAGCGCCGCAACCCCAGAGTCAGCCACGACTGGACCTAATGGTCAGGGGTCCCTTTACCTTTACCTTTAGGTGGGGCATGGCCAAAAAACGGTTGGGAACCACTGTTCTAGACTGATAGTCTACTTTTAAAAGAGGGGCACATACCTTGGATCAATTCTATAACTGCTTGGTTTTTTACGGAAATTACGTGGCTGGTTTTTAGTTGAGAGATTTGCAGTGCGGTGCTGTTCACGGCATTCCAGAAACTGGAAAACAAGTCACCATCACCAGCTATCCCAACAGCAGGAGTGCCAACTTAAATAAAATATTGGGGGGGGGAGGGAAGGTACATCCCACCCTACATAATGGTGGGATCACACGACTCGGCCCACGCAAACCATTTGAATGGCAATGGCCATCAACTTTATGGGGGGCTCAGCCCCCTCCTCCAATATTTTATTGGGAGGCTGAAGGGACCTTGGCCCCTAGGAGTTGGCTCCTATGCTCAAGAGTCCATCAAACTGAGAAACTGATCAACAATGCGGTGTCTTCTAACTCCCTTTCCAAGGTGGCTAGAGACCCACTTTTTATTTTTAAATTACGGCTCAGATTCTGGACCCCCTTGAAGGCAGGGCCCCCAGTGCGATTGTTCTGATTGCACAATTGATAATCCGGCTTTGAGTGATCGAGCTGACATGGATGTTTAACAACAGGCTGAAGAACAGCGAATGTAGACATCCATCCGCTCAATTGCTAGTCTTGTCATATAAAGCAGTCTGAGCAAATTTTACAAGATGTCAGAACGGATTTCTTCCTTCCTGATCTCCTAGCGCAGCTTGTATTCAAAAACATAGCCTAGTCTCCCGATGAACCAGATACTTCAGTTACAGAAATAAGGTACCCTGGCCTGCCCCAAACTACAGAATGTACCTTAAATGCTTATTGGAATCCTATGTCAAAATGCAGATGAAAAGTGCTTGGTCAAGCCATATGGATTGCACCAAAGAAGCAGCCGGGAAGGGAAGCAGGACTGTTCCATCAGCTCTGCTGAGAGGTCATGTTCCTTTGGCGTTCCCTCAATTGTCACCCACAGCCAACCATTCTGCCAGGCTACCTGAATGGTTTCCATCTCAGCTGATCATTACAGGCATCTGATTTGCTTCACATCCCTTTTTCATTTTGTGCCTTCGGATTGTACATTCGCAGGCAGAGATCATCTTGTTTTTAATTGTTCTTTAAGCCAATCTGACACCCTTTTCAGTTATACTGTAGGGTAAATATCATTTAAACAAATAATTTATATAAAAAAACAGTAAATGATGAGGGGCGCTGTTGGCTCTTTACACCCAAAATGAGCTGGGATCCTGCTTGCTAAAGCAGGAAGGGAGGAAGTTGGAAAAGTACAGTGGACGCTCAGGTTGCGAACAGGATCCGTGCGGGATGCACGTTTGCAACCCACAGCGTTTGCAACCCGCAGTAGCGAGTCTGCGCACGTGTGGGTTGCAATTCAGTACTTCTGCGCATGCGCAAAGTGCAATTTAGCGCTTCTGCGCATGCATGACCACCGAAACCCGGAAGCAACTCATTCCGGTACTTCCGGGTTTTGGCGGGTGCATGACCCCAAAAAACCACAACCTGAAGCGGCTGTAACCTGAGGTATGACTGTAGTGGGGCAGACCATCGTTCCCACATAATGTCTCATTGCCCTGGGCACTCACTGTTTTTACTGGGTTAAGATGTGGCAACTCAAGCTATGAACACAGAACCATAGAACTGTAGAGTTGGAAGGGAACCCAGGGGTCATCTAGTCCAACCCCCTGCGATGCAGGAATCTCAGCTAAAGCATCCATGAGAGATGGTGATGACAGATCCATCCAACTGCTGCTTAAAAGCCTCCAAGGTAGGAGAGGCCAGCACCTTCCAAGGAAGTTCGTGTGCTGGGCCCGGGGGTAACCCGTGAAACACAGTCCAGGTCTGGTCCAGAATCTGAAGGTTCCGCTGGGAGTCAGTCCAACAGGGCCAAGGCAGGACACAAGGCAGGAAACCAGGCAAGGACAGGTATAGGATCTCAGGCAGGATCTGGCATACAGCAATGCTGCTCCTGCAACCTGGGGCGGGGTCCGTCAGCCTTTTATAATTGTCGGGGTAGCGGCTGGTCCTGATCCCCCGGTGACTCACCTCCCTGTTTCGCCCAATGGCGAGCACTCCTCCTGCGAGTACTCAGATCTCTCCTTCTCTTAGACCTTAGTCTCTGCAGCTCGGGAGAAGTCGGTGGGTTACTAGACCCAGGGGCCGCCTCAGCCTCCCCTGACCCAACCGGTAGTGGAGCAGCTGTAGGTGATGGCCCAGCTGAAGGCAACGAGGGAATCCCCGCATCTGGAGCCAGGGCAGGCTCAGGCCCCTGACTCGGCCCTGCTGGTGTTTGTTGCAGGGGAACCTGTGCAGACTGGGACTCTTCAGGATCAGGCCCCAGACTTGGTTCAGATGATGACCGAGGCAAAGGATCCGGTGCAGACTGAGACTCCTATGGCTCCGAGTCCGAGCCTGAGTCCCAGGCCATCACAGTCCATTCCACTCCCAGACAGCTTTTACCGTCAGAAAGTTCTTCCTGATGTTTAGTCGGAATATCCTTTCTTGTAACTTGAAAACAGTGGTTCGAGTCCTACCTTCCAGAGCAGGAGAAAACAAGCTTGCTCCATCCTCCATGTGACAGCCCTTTAGATATCTGAGGATGGCCATCATCTCTCCTCTCAGTCTCTTTTCCAAGCTAAACATACCCAGCTCCTTCAACCGTTCCTCATCAGGCTTGGTTTCCAGACCCTTGATCATCTTGGTCTGCACACCTTCCAGCTTGTCAACTGCCTTCTTAAATTGTGGTGCCCAGAATTGGACACAGTATTCCAGGACACATTATTTCTTCTACCAACCCTCTCTTTTTTTCTTCTTCACTTAGACAAACTTAGAATGAACCTACAGCTAATTAGAATGGATAATATTTGAAGCTATTTTTGGATTCGGTTGGCTTTGTCTCTCTTACATGCCTTAAATAAAGTAAACACACACATAATGGGCAGCATGATCCCAAAATGCCATAGTAATGCAAGCACTATCAAAATTAATGAGCCATCCGATGGTATAGCAGACAGAGAATGAGATGGACTGGCAATCCAGAAACCGTTTGTTTTCTCCATTAACGAAGCTGTTTTCTCCTAATGCCCTAGGGGTGAGCATGCATCCAGTCTTCTGTGGCTTTAAGTGCTGCAGAAAGGGAAGCATTTTGGCTGGTGAACGATCTCCTATTAAAGTATTGCTGGGGAAGAAATGGCATTTGCTAAATGTTTTTTCCCTAGACAACTGCAAAAGTATTGGAGCCCAGTTGCATTCTGGATGTGGAAACCCTTCCTTAGAATCACAGAATTGTAGAATTGGAAGGGATCATGAGTTGATCCTCTAGCCGCCCCCCTGCAATGTGGGACTCAAACCCATGAACTTGAGATTAAGAGTCTCGTGCTTTAACAACAGAGCTATTAAGGCCAATCATTTGCTTGTGGCTTAAAACATTGGTATAATTCCTTGTTGAATACATTCCTATATTCTGCTCCTTTGCAACTAGTTGCAATGGTGTTGAATGACTAGACATCACTGAGAATATTGACCAGGCTTCCTGCGTGGATGCTGTAATAATAATAATAATAATAATAATAATAATAATAATAATAATAATAACAACAACTACTACTACTACTACTACTATTTATTTATTTATTTATTTATTTATTTATACCCCGCCCATCTGGCTGGGTTTCCCCAGCCACTCTGGGCGGCTTCCAACAGAACACTAAAATACAATAACCTATTAAACATTAAAAGCTTCCCTGTACAGGGCTGCCTTCAGGTGTCTTCTAAAAGTCTGGTAGTTGTTTTTCTCTTTGACATCTGATGGGAGGGCGTTCCACACGGTGGGTGCCACCTCTGAGAAGGCCCTCTGCTGTGTGTCTTTTTAAGGATCGGTGTCAGGATCTGCACCCTTACTCCCAAGGAACAATGAGAGAAAGCAATACCCATTGTGCCTGGTGGCTTCAGTATTACCAGAGGGCAGGAATGAAGGGGTCCATAATAGGGAGAGGGGACTGAAGGAGTTACCAGCAAGGATGCAACTCGTATTTGAAAACTTGGGAGCCAGGGAGCATCAAGCAGGTTACTCCTGACATAAACTTACTGGTATATTTATTTGAGTCATTTCTATAACAACCATTCGTACAAATGCATCCACAGGTAGTTCATCATAAGAATTAACACAAATAAATAAACATCCTGCAACACACACACTCAAAACCAAAGCACTTTCCATTAGCTAGACTGGTGACTGAGAGCGGATGCCGAGACCACATCACACCGGTGTTGAAAGACCTACATTGGCTCCCAGTATGTTTCTAAGCACAGTTCAAAGTGTTGGTGCTGACCTTTAAAGCCCTAAACGGCCTCGGTCCAGTATACCTGAAGGAGCATCTCCATCCCCATCGTTCTGCCCGGACACTGAGGTCCAGCTCCGAGGGCCTTCTGGTGGTTCCCTCACTGCAAGAAGTGAAGCTACAGGAAACCAGGCAGAGGGCCTTCCTGGTGGCGGTGCCCACCCTGTGGAACGCCCTCCCATCAGATGTTAAAGAAATACTATCTTACTTTTAGAAGACATCTGAAGGCAGCCCTGTTTAGGGAAGTTTTTAATGACTGATGTTTTAATGTACTTTCAGTCTTTTGCTGGAAGCCGCCCAGAGTGGCTGATGGGCGGGGTATAATTACGTATTATTATTATTATTAATAATAATTAGTAGTAGTAGTAGTATTACATCCTGTTGTCTTTGTCCATGGAGTTTTCTTGGCAGGGATACTGGAGTGGCTTGCCGGTTCCTGCTCCAGGTGGATCACATTTGGTCAAACTCTCCACTATGACTTGTCCCTCTTGGGTGGTCCTGCACGGCATAGGTCATAGCTTCTCTGAGTTATTCAAGCCCCTTCGCCATGGCAAGTCAGTGATCCACAAAGTCCTTGAGAGTCCCATGGACTGCAAGAAGATCAAACCGATCCATTCTGGAGGAAATCAGCCCTGAGTGCTCACTGGAAGGACAGATCCTGAAGCTGAGGCTCCAATACTTTGGAGGGCACAAGGAGCAGGGGGTGACAGAGGACGAGATGGTTGGACAGTGTTCTTGAAGCTTACCAGCATGAGTCTGACCAAACTGTGGGAGGCAGTGGAAGACAGGAGTGCCTGGCGTGCTCTGGTCCATGGGGTCACGAAGAGTCAGACACGACTAAACGACTCAACAACAACAACAAGTATTACGTCCTTCAGCTTGTTCTGAAGTGATGTACAGCTAAGTAAAAGCTACACCACCCGCTTGGTATGACTGGAATCTTGAATCCATTGGCTTTAGATTGCTTACATTCGCCTCTACCTGAGATGAACCCCATGAGGCCTATTACTTGATATGACTGGTGATGACATTTAATTTTTTAAAGACTATATCCTGCTAATACTAACTAGCATCCCAATTCTAGGTAAGAAACAGCTGACAAGAAATACAGGCACAGTAATAGCCAGCCCTTGCCACATATGACATTAGCTACGGAACTTTTTCTTTTCTTTTCCAAAAAAGTAAATAAAAATGTTATAGGCCTCTGGAGACAAATAAGGAAAGCTGTTCAGAGTGGAAAGTCTGGTTGAGAGACCTACAGGGAAGTATTTGACTTTTCATTGCCTCGAGAACATCTATGCTCTGGAGAAAACCTAGTAAAACAAACATAAACCTGGCTCAAATAATTCATTTGCTTCAGTAATTGCAAATATGCGACTGACAGAAAGTCATTCTGACCTGATTCTGATTACACTTTTATGCTAGGCTAGTTTAAACGTAATTAGTAGCTCTCTACCTAAGTTAATTATCCCAATTATTTGCTGAATTAAATGCTAAGTACAGAAGAGACTTGAGAAGCTTCTGCTGTTGGGGAAATGGATCAGGCTTTGTGGTTCTCTTGCTTTTAAGAGTAAACAGCAGTCTCACATCTCTATGCCCTGCAAACCTCCCCTAGCCCTCAGAGAATGGTCCAGCCAGGGATCTTTAATTAGAAGGTCTCAGGTAGCAGAATTAGAAAACCTCTGGCTCCAACCCACAAAGCCAATTAGGAGTCAAACTAAATGTTACTCAGTTCTATAATTGGAACTGCTCCCCATGTTTGTTTTCTTTCTTAAAAAGTAGCCCTAGGAGAAAGCGGGGTACAGGGAAAGAGATCCCATTTATGGCACCATCTATGGGGAAATTGTGGGACGTGGGTGGCGCTGTGGGTTTAACCACAGAGCCTAGGACTTGCCGATCAGAAGGTCGGCGGTTCGAATCCCTGCGACAGGGTGAGCTCCCGTTGCTTGGTCCCTGCTCCTGCCAACCTAGCAGTTCGAAAGCACATCAAAGTGCAAGTAGATAAATAGGTACCGCTCCAGCGGGAAGGTAAACGGCGTTTCCATGTGCTGTTCTGGTTCACCAGAAGCAGCTTAGTCATGCTGGCCACATGACCCGGAAGCTGTACGCCGGCTCCCTCAGCCAATAAAGCGAGATGAGTGCTGCAACCCCAGAGTCAGTCATGACTGGACCTAATGGTCAGGGGTCCCTTTACATTCACCTTATGGGGAAATTATGCCCTTGGTCCCACTTTTCATAAACACCAGTTTGTATATTTGTGCTTCTTTAATTTTTGTATCCTGCAGAACTCCCCGCCACCATAACTCAGCATTTTGCAATGTTACCCATTTCTGCTGCCTCCCATTCCCTCAGAATGCTTTAAAACCTCCTGACAGGCAGGTATGATTGTCACCAGCACTGCAGAACAGAACACACCATTAACTAAGGGCTTGTCCACATTTGATCAATATTTGGCTGTTAATCCACTTTCCAACATTCAAATTAGTTTGTACTGGTCCACATTCATAGACATGTAAATTTGTATATGAGGAGCTACTTCAGCCTTTCCCATTCATACCAACAGACGTTCCCTTTCGTGTGTATCCCTGCTTTCTAATCTGTTGGTTCTGTTATGACATGGGTCGGCAAACTAAGGTCTGCAGGCCGGATCAGGCCCAATTGCCCAATTGCCTTCTACGGGACCGCCTCTCCTGGTATGCCCCATGGAGGACCTTAAGGTCCACAAATGACATTTTGGAGGTCCCAAATCGCAAGGTGGTTAGATTGGTCTCAACTAGGGCCAGGGCCTTTTCAGCACTGGCCCCGACTTGGTGGAACGCTCTGTCACAAGAGACTAGGGCCCTGCAGGACTTGAAATCTTTCCGCAGGACCTGCAAGACAGAGCTGTTCTGCCTGGCCTTTGGCTTGGACTCAGTCTGATCCTTATGTTGCCCTCCCCTTATGGTCTTGATCTATGGGCTACTTTTAAAATGAGGCTGCATATTAAATTGCATTTTAACCTGTATTTAAAATTGGTTACCCCCTTCTTTCCCCCCTATTATGTTTTTACTGTGATTTTATTGGTGTTAGCCGCCCTGAGCCAGGCTCTGGCCAGGGAGGGCGGGGTATAAATAAAATTTATTTATTTATTTATTTAAATCCGGCCTGCGGACAGTCCAGAAATTGCCGCGTGGATCGAAAGCTGCACATTCTTTCCCTCTCCCTCTCACACACGGGGGCAGCGGTGGCGCCTCCTCCCTCCCTCCTCCTGGTTTCTCCCTGCCCTGCCTAGAGGAGGAAGGGGACTGGGCTTTGTTGGTGACAGCCCCTCTCCAGAGCCTTTTGCACGCTGCTCATCATCCCCCCCCCCGCCGCGAGGCCCTGCTGTTCGCAAGACATAGGAGCCGCAGTTGGCTAAGCGCCCCTCTCGAGTGGCCGCCATTCAAAGCAGCCCCTTTCCGGAGCCCTTTTGCGTGGCTCGCTCATTGTCCCTCATTCATCCCCCCCCAAAAAAATATAGTCCAGCCTCCCCCAAGGTCTGAGGGACAATGGACCGGCCCCCTGCTGAAAAAGTTGGAGGACCCCTGTGTTATGATGATTAAGTATCGACAGGGCATGTGTGCAGAGAGCTGTGCAATATCCAGTGTATTTTTTTTTTCTTTCGATCCCTCAGATTTGTGCAAAACCATGAAAGTGCACAAGCAAACCACATTAAGCATTTCTTGTTTGTGCAGGTTTTTGGTTTTGTGCAAATCTGAAGGATCAATGAGAAAATAAAAAAAGTTAAGGAGAGTGCCAGAAATGGTTTAGGAGCACAGTTGGAAAAGAAATGAAAGCTGTGAGGAAGTAGAGGGAGCAGAAAGGGGGGCGGCAGAAAGTGACAGTTGAGCCACCCATTCCCAAACTCGGGAATAACTCATCTGCAACCCCAAGTGGGAGTGATTTAGAGGCTGATTTCCCCTAATTAATCATATTATCCCTGTACAGTGGTACCTCGGGTTAAGTACTTAATTCATTCCAGAGGTCCGTTCTTAATCTGAAACTGTTCTTAACCTGAAGCACTACTTTAGCTAATGGGGCCTCCTGCTGCTGCCGCGCTGCCGGAGCACAATTTCTGTTCTCATCCTGAAGCAAAGTTCTTAACCTGAAGCACTATTTCTGGATTAGCGGAGTCTGTAACATGAAGCGTCTGTAACCTGAAGCATCTGTAACCTGAAGTGTATGTAACCCGAGGTAACCACTGTATTGGTAAACTGAATTTATGGGGGCTGGAAAGGAAGCATCAATATTGGTACTGTTTGAGGGGTATCTCATGTGGATTACACAAATGGGAATGCAAACAGCTGCAAACACACATTAAACTCTGGTGTGGACAAGCCCTGCAACTGTTTCTTAAAGGGATATTTTGCACATAAAGGGAAACATGATATTTACATCGGAGTCTAACATGTACTTGACATTTCTTAAGGGTTCAAGAGATGATGACACAAACCTCAAAAACTCTTTTACCTCTTGCTAAGTTCCTTAAGTCTCCATCCCACCCAAATTCACTCACAAGCTCTGGCTTACCTTGAGGAATTTTGGACATTTCACTGCTTTCCCTTGATAAATGTTTTTTTAAAAATAAAAAAATAAAAATTTTAAAAATCAGAAGTCTTGCAATTTCTTGCAAAGAAATTCTGAAATTTGCCTATGGAATTTGGTCATTCTTGAGATTTGCCACTATATGTCTGAACTGCCACTATATGTCTGAACTGCCTAGGTCATGGTGCTTATTTTGGAAATTTCCTGCTTAAATTAATATTATGCTGAGATAGATAATGTAAGTGAGGGAGGGACAAAATGTGGGATTTGACCATTAGCTTATTACATAAGAACCAGTTAGCTTATTGAATGAGAACCATACAAAAATTAAAGAGGTGGAATAGTTTCAAAGCTAGCTGCCATCTCTTTGCTGAATACTGCAAAGATAATTTATTCAAATATTCAGTTTTATACCTCCGTATATAAAAATTGTGATGGAAATTAGGATATGAAATTGCATGTATTTAAATGATGAAAATGAATTTAATTTTATGAAAGAGGTAATAGAAATGAGATAGGAATTTGGTCATTAGCCAAAGACGTGGATAGTTTACTTTTAAATATTGTGCTTCTTATCAGCATGACTATGAAAAGAGGGTTATGATTATCATACAAGTTGCTGCCAAAAAGCAGCATCTGTATCTATGGAAACCCAGGTTCTTCTAAGCCATTATTGATGTGAATGCATCACTAAAGGCATTCTGGGAGCATTGTGCAGATATAAAACTGATCATTTGAACTAGTGCTAAATATGGAATGCTCAAATCTTCTTCATTCAGAGATTATTTGTCCTTTATATTAAAAAGCAAAACAAAATAGAAAGTGCTTTTTTTCCTACTGAAAACTGATTTATCCCATTCAAAGTGTAAGTTTTGCTTTCCTAAGCATGGTTTTTTAGAACACAAAATCTTGATAATGAAAATGACAGTCTGCACAGTCTGCACTGCAATATTTGCATGAAAGCTTATATTCTCCATTTCAACATCTTGCATGATTTTATCTTCATTTCTCTCCCCCCCCCCCAACCCCCAGGCTGGCTTTCACATCTTTTTCTTTTGCCAGAATAGAACATCTTAGGCAGATTGTCTCCATGTCATTTAGCTGAAGCCCGTTGGGATTAGGATATCATTGATATTTGGAAACTTGCTACTGTGTTATTCACATTGTTATTATGTTGGTGGGCAATAGTGACACACCGTGGTGTAATTCTATTTATTTAGAAGGGAGAAAAATAAGTTTTCTCATCACACTTCTCAATTAAAACAGGAAAATGTAAGCCATTTCTGATGGGAGTCAAGAGAAAAATGCTATCCTAGCAAATGATCCACACGGTCGACCTTTCTCTCCATCGACATACCGTATTTAGAGTGCATTTTACTTTGTGCAAAAATACTGAAAAATAATGGAAAGGAGTACAGTGGTACCTTGGGTTACATACGCTTCAGGTTACATATGCTTCAGGTTACAGACTCTGCTAACCCAGAAATAGTGCTTCAGGTTAAGAACTTTGCTTCAGGATGAGAACAGAAATCGTGCTCCGGCAGCGCGGCAGCAGCAAGAGGCCCCATTAGCTAAAGTGGTGCTTCAGGTTAAGTACAGACCTCCGGAATGAATTAAGTACTTAACCCGAGGTACCACTGTATACCCACTCTATTGTCTTTTCAAAAATGTCCAAGTTGTAATGTAGAAGCCAGCAAAGGCTGATTGCCTAGTTCAGAAACGAACAGGGTCACTATTCATGACTGGTTGTTATGTTGCCAGTCCAGAACAGCCAGCTAATAGGAATCACACATATATGATCAGTAGTGGTACTTTTATTCGGAGACCTGAGATTATTAGAAATAAGAAATCTGGATTCAGGATTGGATTAACAGACATACAAGTTGATTTTATAGTTCCTTATTTGCATACAACCAAAAGCAGAGTCTTTTTCTCGAGAACGTAAGAACTCAACTAGTGATAAAACGTCTGGCAGACAAAATGGGAAGAGGCGAAGCTTTCCAAATTGTATTTCCATACTGGAAAAAGGCTTAACCTTTTGAACTTCTGTCTGCTACAATGAAAGCAGGGAACAGCCAGGCTGGCTAATGTAAGAGAAATCGCTTAAAAAGGTACCTACACATTTTGCTTCATAACTTTCTTTCTAAGAAACCTAAAGACTTCCTTTGGGTTTTTTAAAATGAAAGCTCCATGTCTGAGGTCCCTAGTACATCAGTCCCTGCCTCTCTGCGACCCTGACCAGATGGTTTGGCACATGACTTTGATCTTCATTCGTGATAGGTAAAGGTAAAGGGATCCCTGACCATTAGGTCCAGTCGTGACCGACTCTGAGGTTGCAGCGCTCATCTCGCTTTATTGGCCAAGGGAGCCGGCGTACAGCTCCCGGGTCAAGTGGCCAGCATGACTAAGCCGCTTCTGGAGAACCAGAGCAGCGCACAGAAATGCCGTTTACCTTTCCACCGGAGCAGTACCCATTTATCTACTTGCACTTTGACGTGCTTTCGAACTGCTAGTACCCATTTATCTAGGCAAGCCCTAGGCTCTGTGGTTTAACCCACAGCGCCACCCGCGTCCCTTTTTATTCGTGATGGAACAGTTTAAAAGGAGGTTTGTCAGTGACCAGGCTAGATCTGTCCAAACCAGCAGGGCATACTATTTCCCTTTAAACTGGGATGCAAATTTTTGCAAAACATACATAAGAGAATGAAGAGTAAAGCAAACCAACTTTGTATTATACAATTTTTCCAACTTATCTAAGAATGGGTGCTGCTCCAAATTCTCTGCTGATTTTCTTCCAGGTGGAAAAATCAAAATTGGAAACAGAATTGTTAGATCCAAAAACTAAGAATTTGTCAAGAATGTATAACTTGCTGTTGAAATGGAACACTCAGGATGAAACGGTGAAATCAGCTATGATTAAATGGGCACAAGATGTTGGACATAACATAATGATGGCTGACTGGGAACAGTTATGGACCACAGGTATGAAATTTACGGCATGTAATGCCCTAAGAGAAAATTTAATGAAAATGATTTACAGGTGGTAAATGACACCAGTAAAGCTTGAAAAAATCTATCATTTGCCCGATAATAAATGTTCGAAATGTAATGAGACTGAAGGTACATTCTTTCACCTTTGGTGGACGTGCCCAAGGATTAAGACATTCTGGGAGATGATATATAATGAAATGAAAAAGGTATTTAAATATACATTCCTTAAGAAACCAGAGGCCTTTCTCCTGGGCATGGTCGGCCAATTGGTGTTAAAGAAGGATAGAACTTTTTTTATGTATGCAACAACAGCAGCAAGAATACTCATAGCGAAATATTGGAAGACACAAGATTTACCCACCAGGGAAGAATGGCAGATGAAGTTGATGGACTACATGGAATTGGCGGAAATGACTGGCAGAATCCGAGACTGGGGGAAGAGTTGGTGGAAGAAGACTGGAAAAAGTTTAAAGACTATTTACAGAAATATTGTAAAATTAATGAATGTTAGAAAAATGTTGGAATGAAGTTATATGGCTTTAGTAGAAATGCTATAAGGAATTAAGTATAAATAGATTAATAGAGCTTTAAAAGGAAAAATATGGTTAGAATGTGTTAAGACAATTATAGGATAGAAAACAGAGGAAGATGGAAAGGAATTGCTGAAACAATTCACAGAAGTGGAATACAAAAAGGGAGGTGTGAGGAGGTCGAGGAAATAAGGGAAAGAAAGATAAGATGTTGAAATTGGATTGTGTTTTAAATGGTTTTTGTTTTGTTTTGTTTTGTTTGTTTCTTTTATTTTGTATTGTATTGTATTTTTTTTCCTTTTTGGTTTCTTGTAGTGTTGTGTTTAATTTGTTGGAAAACTAATAAATATTTTTTTTTTAAAAAAAAACAAATTCTCTGCTGATTTTCCCCACGGCTGCTTCCTTTCATGCACTACTCAAATAATGCTTTGGTCCTTACTATCATTATCCAAGGGATAGGAAGGGTGGACAGCGGTTGAGCCTCTCCCTGTCAGACTTCCACCTAAGGAACTTTCCCCAAACTTTTTTCTTCTAAAGGGCCTCTGTGACTGAAAGCAGCCCTCTGTTTACTATTTATTTAAAACCTTTATGCACCTCCCTTCATTATCAAATCCCAAGGCTTTACAATATACATTAAAACAACAAATTAGAATAACAAACACAGCAACCCACAGAAGAAGAGAACAAACGAACAGATAACAGTATCACTAAAAGCTAGGTATTAAGATCTGCAAATGCCTGGCTAATTTAAGTGCTTTTGCCTGGCTGGAGTGCATTCTTGAGCCATGATAATGCCTCTTTGCCTGGATGGAGCTGTGTGTGTGTTAGGAAGCCTTTGATTTTTGCATGGTTGGTATGTAGGCTACTGTATGCTCCATATACATGTTCTGCCTGCAGTGCTGCCCAACTTTAGCATGACGTCCCTAGAAGGTTGTGCAAGAGAGAATGTGCCACTTGGGACAGGTAACAACAACAACAACAACAACAACATAATAATAATTCAATATTTATACCCTGCCCATCTGGCTGGGTCTCCCCAGCCAACCTTTCCAACAAAGTATTAAAATACAGCGGTCTGTTAAACATTAAAAGCTTCCCTAAACAGGCTGCCTTTTAAAAGTCTGGTAGTTGTTCTTCTGTTTGACATCTGATGGGAGGGCGTTCCACAGGGCGGGCACCACCACCGAGAAGGCCCTCTGCCTGGTTCCCTGTAACTTGGCTTCTCGCAGTGAGGGAACCGCCAGAATGCCCTTGGCGCTGGACCTCAGTGTCCGGGCAGAACGATGTGGGTGGAGACGCTCCTTCAGGTATAAGGATCCTCTGGCATAAGGCTCCTGGACAATCTGGATGCCATCAGCAAACCCAGCCACCTCACTCCTTTATGAATAAGTGAAAAAGCACCTTTCTGCATGCAGATCCTTGGAGGACCCCACTTCCTAAACCCTGAAGGCATCCTTTTTTCACCGTGGACCAGTTTCCTGTGCATCTGTAGCTTTAGGAACATAAAGGGACCCCTGACCGTCGTGACCGACTCTGGGGTTGCGGCGCTCATCTCGCTTTATTGGCCGAGGGAGCCGGCGTACAGCTTCCGGGTCATGTGGCCAGCATGACTAAGCCGCTTCTGGCGAACCAGAGCAGCGCACAGAAACACTGTTTACCTTCCCGCCAGAGCGGTACCGATTTATCTACTTGCACTTTGACGTGCTTTCGAACTGCTAGGTTGGCAGGAGCAGGGACCGAGGAACGGGAGCTCACCCCGTCGCGGGGATTCAAACCGTCGACCTTCTGATCGGCAAGTCCTAGGCTCTGTGGTTTAACCCACAGCGCCACCTGCGCCCCCTTTAGGAACATAGGGAGCTCCCTTTACAGCAGGTTAGATGAGTAGTCTGGGTAGCCCAAGATTATCCACTCTCACTGGCAGGATCTCCCAGGCTTGGGGGGCGGGGTTACACCTTTCTCATCACCTGCTCCTGAGGCCTGTTGAAAAGCGAGATGCCAGAGACTGACCCACTGAACTGTGGTCCCTCCGCCTGCTTAGGTTTCCATAAGTCAGCACCAGGCAATGATGACTGCACCGATTCAGCAAATAGGCCAAGAGGTTGTTTGCAATTTTAAATGCAGCCTCATTTTATAAGTAGCTGATAAGACCATAAGGGGAGGGAAACATAAGGTCAGACTGAGTCCAAACCAAAGGCCAGGCCGAACAGCTCTGTCTTGCAGGCCCTGCGGAGAGATATCAAGGGCACAAGCAGAAGGGGACGACAGAGGACGAGATGGTTGGATAGTGTTCTCGAAGGTGCCAGCATGAGTTTACCAAACTGTGGGAGGCAGTGGACGACAGGAGTGCCTGGCATGCTCTGGTCCATGGGGTCACGAAGAGTCAGACACGACTAAACGACTAAACAACAACAACAAATGTGACTATATTTGGGGAAATGGTGCTCTATGTGTATGAGTGTAAGGACACCGTGGTCCAAGTAAAGAGCTTCTTCTCTAAACTCTCCATGGATGATTTTCCTAACAGAAAGAGGAAAACACATCTTCTTTCCTAGCAAATAATGACTTTAGTGACACTCTAGCCTTCCCAGCAGTGATACTGCAGTGCGGAGAGGGGACTTAGTTATAGGTTTCTATAAAAGCTTTTTCATCCCCTAATGATATGTAATGTGTGCAACGGTTTCTGCCAGCTGTCCGCATGAAGGCCACTGCTTGTGTAGATTTCAGTCTTATACAGCCGACTGCAGTTTAGGTTAAAAATGGCTGCACCTAAAAGTTTACTGTGTTTTAAATTACCCTTAATCATAGTAATAATGAAAGCTCTTTTGGTCAATTTACATTTTAGTGCCTGGATTTAGAGCTTTAAAATAAATATTTGTTTAAGTGGAAAGGTTTACTTTGACTGATTCCTATAATAAATTCTAAACTATGTCACTCCTATTCATGCTCACGGATTATTTTGTTAACTACAATTTTACATCAAGCGATATTTCAGGGAATACGAACACACAAAGCTTCCTTACTACATTGAGTCAGACTATAGGTCTACTTATCTAGCTTGGTTTTGTCTTTCTCTGACTGGCAGCCCCTTTTCAAAGTCTCCTATCAGCATCGTTATATATCATAAACGCCATTCATTCATTCATGAATTTGCTCTGCATTCGTTCATTTTTATTTTGCAACATTTATACCACTTAATCCAAAATATCAGACTTATATATTTCCCATCACTGGACTGGAAACTATGTTAGAAAATTAGAGACAGGTTACAAGCAGGCACCTTCAGCTGAGTGAATAGTTTTCTTCTATAAACGCATTCATGAATGTAAGCTCTATTTTTCCTTCACAAAACTGCCCATTGTACCACTTCCGAGTCCTCCCTCTCATCCTCCTTGGGGTTTTATGTGGGGTAGTGATCCAGAATGACACTTGATGTACTCCTTTCAGACATTGGAAAGGTGGCTGTTATGTACTGAGTTGAATAGGATCCAAACTGCAGCAGTCTGATTGGTCCTAGAACAATAGGATCCAAATTGCAGCAGTCTGATTGGTCCTAGAACAATAGGATTCAGACTGCAGCAGTCTGATTGGTCCTAGAACAATGCAGCAGTATGATTGCTTGGCAGGAACCACCCAATCATGCTCCAGATATAAGTGAATCCACAACCTGATTGGCTTACAGTAGAATTCCAGAATTAGCCAATCATGTGCAGCCCATTGTGTAAATAATGTATATAAAGCAGATACTTTGAGGGGACTTTCATTCATTCCTCCTCACCACTAAGAGCTGAATAAAGAGCATGAAATCACTTTGCGACTCTGAGTATATTTCAGTGGCAATGTGCTGAGAGCAATTATGAAGAAATAGCATTCATAAAGAACAGCCGATACTTGCTCTCTGCTGGATAGGAGTTCTTTATTTCCCAAGTCTAGGCTACGCAGCAGTGAAGTGTATGGTCACAAACATCTGCAGTTATGCATGGACTCATAATAATCTGTACTGATTATACTATGTTGTAAATAACTGGGATTTGATGTGAATGTTCTGTGGGGATCATTTTATTTTATTGCACTGTTGTTGTTTCTACTGGAAGCCACCGCCACAGAATCACTTGGCAGGTTGTGTGGACTATTTTTTTTAAAACAAATAACACACAATATTTTGTGTGCCTTGCAGTACTATTATTGCTTGCCATTTTTGTAGCGTATTTCAGACATGCAAAGTACTTCACACACATTATTTCAGTAGCAATCCCGCGAGGTGGGATGTACTATTACCTTCCAAATTACAAGTGGCAATTTGAAACTGAGGAGGAGGTGCTTTTTTCCTAAGACCACCTAGTGAGCTCATGCCTAAGTTGCAATTTTAACAACCAGCTTACACTTTTCAAAACCACGCCACACAAGTTTCCTGTTATAATCCGCTTCTCCCACATTTGATCCCCCAAAAGAGACACTCGTTTTTTAACAGAACCCCAAAAATCAGCAGAGCAAATGGGGTACTGCCCCCAAAATTCCAGCCTGTGCTCTGCCAGCCCCCAGCTGCCTCTCTTCTTACTTAGAGGGGAAGGATGATAATAATAATAATAATAATAATAATAATAATAATAATAATAATAATAATACTAATAATATCTTATTTATACAGTGGTACCTCTGGATGCGAACAGGATCCATTCCGGAGCCCCATTCGCATCCTGAATGGAACGTAAGATGCGACTGGGCGTCTGCGTGTGCCGAGTTTTGCCGCTTCTGCACATGCGCGTGATGTCATTTTGAGCGTCTGCGCATGCACGAGCGGCGAAACCCGGAAGCAACGTGCTCCGTTACTTCCGGGTCACCGCGGAGCATAACTTGAAAATGCTCAACCTGAAGCACATTTAACCCGAGGTATGACTGTACCCCGCCCATCTGCCTGGGCTTCCCCAGCCACTCTGGGCAGCTACCAAAAAAATATTAAAATACAGTGGTACCTCGGGTTAAGTACTTAATTCGTTCCGGAGGCCCGTACTTAACCTGAAACTGTTCTTAACCTGAAGCACTACTTTAGCTAATGGGGCCTCCTGCTGCTGCCGCGCCGCCAGAGCCCAATTTCTGTTCTTATCCTGAAGCAAAGTTCTTAACCTGAAGCACTATTTCTGGGTTAGCGGAGTGTGTAACCTGAAGCGTATGTAACCTGAAGCGTATGTAACCTGAGGTACCACTGTACAGGAATGCATTAAACATTAAAAGCTTCCCCAAACAGGGATGGCACTGCCTGACAGAATTTCCCCAAGGTGTGTTGCCTTTGCAGATCTCGTCAGGGAAGAGGATGAGGACAAAATTAAAATGAATCCCCAGGAGCCAGCAGGGTGCAAAACTTAGCTCAACTCTAACCAACTCAAACTGCAATTTTCCTTTGTTCCTTTTTCCCCTCAGACCTAGACAGCACTAGGGAGCGGGGAAGAGGAGGTTTGCTCCTATTCTGAACAGTCCAAGATGCTTCGCCTATTTCTGACCAACTGTTAAGCTGCCATTCTAGCGTTATTTTACCCTTCCCTGTCCAAACCCCCAAACCAGCAAACGTTTTCACCAGTCCACTGTGGGGGGCCGGACTATATATTTTTTTTTTTGGGGGGGGGGAGAATGAATTCCTATGCCCCACAAATAACCCAGAGATGCCTTTTAAATAAAAGCATACATTCTACTCATGTAAAAACACCAGGCAGACCCCACAAATAACCCAGAGATGCATTTTAAATAAAAGGACACATTCTACTCATGTAAAAACACCAGGCAGACCCCACAAATAACCCAGAGATGCCTTTTAAATAAAAGCATACATTCTACTCATGTAAAAACACCAGGCAGACCCCACAAATAACCCAGAGATGCATTTTAAATAAAAGGACACATTCTACTCATGTAAAAACATGCTGATTCCTGGGGCATCCGCAAGCCGGATTTAGAAGGCAATTGGGCCGGATCCGGCCCCTGGGCCTTAGTTTGCCTACCCATGCCCCAAACCCACAATAATATTCCAGTTGAGCGTTATAACCTGTGATCGATGGTGAGCAGATGGGAAAGCTGCAGTTTTTTCTATTCCACCTGCAAAATAGGAACAATAACAACTTATTATTATTATTATTATTATTATCATGATCATGTGTGAATTGTTGTTATTACTAATTCCATTTGTATACCACCCTTTATCAAAAGCTCCCAGGGCGGTATACTACATTAAAAATACATTACAGAACATCAGTGATAAAAAACATAGTAAAAAGCTGACAAACAGCCTAATAATAAAATAGTTGTCATAATAATAGTCGCTTCCCCCACACTTTTACAGCCCATAGATCATTTAATAGCCATAGGCCTGGGTAAAGAGGAATGTTTTTGCCTGGCGCCTAAAGCCATGTTATGATGGAGTCAGGCGAGCCTCTCTGGGGAGAGCGTTTCCCCATTGGGGAGCCACCACAGAAAAGGCCCTGCTCTCTTGCTGCCACTCTCCAAACCTCTCTGGGGTGGGGGGGACATAGAAAAGGGCCTCCAAGGACAAGTTCAGGGTCCGGGTCGGTCAGTTTAGAGAGAGGCGGCTCTTAAGGCATTGGGGTCCTGAGCCACATAAGGCTTTATAGGTCGACACTGGCCCTTTGAATTAGACCTGGAAACTAATCCCCAGCCAGAATGAAACCGGAAAAGAAAGAAAAGCTACTTCTTGCTTTGAATTCGTAATTTTAAAACAGCAAATCTTAACTGATGACCTGGATAGACCTTTGAGGACACTGGCTTTCAAACACAGGAACAGAAATAGGTGTGTGTGTATATATGTGTGTGATGTTCTACTATGTTACTATGGAAACCAAGCCTGATGAAGAATGGTTGAAGGAGCTGGGTATGTTTAGCCCGGAAAGAGGAGTCTGAGAGGAGATAGGATGGCCATCTTCAAATATCTGAAGGGATGTCACACGGAAGAGGGAGCAATGTTGTCTTCTCCTGGTCTGTAGGGCAGGACTCAAACCCATGGCTTCAAGTTACAAGGAAGGAGATTCCAACTAAACATCAGGAAGGGAAAGAGATGTTTGACAGTGGAAAGGTCTCCCTCAAGAGGTGGTGGCCTCTCCTTCCTTGGAGGCTTTTAAGATGAGTTTGTTTGGCCACCAGCCAGGGATGCTTGAGCTGAGATTCCTGCACTGTGGGGGGTTGGACTAGATGACCCTCAGGGGTCCCTTCCAACTCTAAGATTCTATTTCTTTTTTCCATATAGGTTTTTATTTGGTTTTACAATTAAAGTTTGCATTCAAATATGAATTAACATCACAAACAAGGGATTCCTCGAATCCTTGGACTTCCCTCTTCTCCATTTTTATTTTTATTTTTAAAAACCCTCCATTATATCCTTAGCTCTTGTTACATTACAAGAGTTGTTACAATCCTGCTAATGTTTTTTAGTTGTTTACAGTTTACAGTAAATATTTGTTATTTATTCTTCCTTAAAAGTATCCTCTCTTCTCTGAGGCGATTCTTCCCGCCCCTCCCCCTCCTCCGAGCGGCCTTCGAGCCACCTTGTGTCTAATGCGCATGCTCCCCCGGCTGCGAGCATGCTCGGAACCAGCATCGAAGCCGACGTGCCCTTACCTTGCCCTGATTTGTCGACGGCCGCGCGGCGGGGCGGGGAGAGAGAGAGAGGGGGGCGCTACTGCGGCTGCGCCGATCCGGCTAGTCGCCACGCTGCGAAGTTGCTGCTGCTGCTGCTGCTTGACAGGTGAGCCGCGCCTTGGAACGTTGGCGGCCGCGGGGTTCTAACCGCCGCAGGTCACTGACCCCAGGGTTCTAACCGCGGGGTAATAACCGCGGTGCACTAATTGCATGGTTCTAAACTGCGGGGTGCCGATTTCGGAGTTCTGTCTGTGGGTTCTAGCCACGGGGTAATCCTTGCAGGGTTCTAACCACGGAGCAAGGAGGGCAGCCTCGGAATAGGGAGAGGGGCAGGCCAGTCTCCAGACTTTCCTGGAACAGGGGCTGGTGCAGACCCGGCCATTGAGTGTTTTTCCCAAACTTGAGTCTCCAGCTGTTTCGGGACTCCCATCATCCCTGACCGCTAGAGATGATGGGAGTTCATACAGTATATTCGCCTAGCACATGGAAGCTTACAAAAGGGCAATACGAGTGGACTTTCCTACACCCTAAAGCACGGCAAAAAGACTTGATACTGATGAATTGGAAAAATAAAAACGCGGCAGCTCCTTTCTGCGATTGGATTGGAGACTTCTACAAACTTGCAACATATGAACAACTTGCATATAAACACAGACTTGCCATGGACAAATTCAATGATGTTGGAAATCCATTCTTACAAATACTGTAATAGGTTAAGATCTGGTAAAGTACAATAACTTTGCAAAGCGTAGTTTTGGGGTGTCCCCCCTTTACTTTCCCTTCTACACAGGTTCTGTTTCTCTTTCTCTTTTATTTATGTATAATTATGTACTTTTAAACTTTCAATAAAGATGTCTGAATTATTATTTTTTTAAAAAAACACCATAGGAAGGGTCCCAAAGGCCATTTAGTCCAACCCCTTCCAATGCAGGAAAAATGCAGGGAGACCCAAGTTTTGGAAAGCCTGATTTAGAGAGAGGGGCATGCACTTGGGAATACAGTGGCATGCCTTGGGGCCCTAGGGGGCCCCTGTTTCTCGAGCAAGTCCGTAGGGAACCCTGCATGTACAGATCATTGGAGCGAGAACTCTGAGTCAGCCATATGTTCAGAGTATGTACTTAGTCTTGAAGACGCTGCCCAGAGAACTATTTGTAAAGACTTTTACATAAATAAACTGTTTGTAAAGGCTTTTACATAAATAAACAAAGCATAACCAGGAACTAGGGACACGGGTGGCGCTGTGGGTTAAACCACAGAGCCTAGGACTTGCCGATCAAAAGGTTGGCAGTTTGAATCCCCGCGATGGGGTGAGCTCCCGTTGCTCGGTCCCTGCTCCTGCCAACCTAGCAGTTCGAAAGCACATCCATGTGCAAGTAGATAAATAGGTACCGCTCCGGCGGGAAGGTAAACGCCGTTTCTGTGCACTGCTCTGGTTTGCCAGAAGCGGCTTAGTCATGCTGGCCACATGACCTGGAAGCTGTACGCCGGCTCCCTCGGCCAATAAAGCGAGATGAGCGCCGCAACCCCAGAGTCGGTCACGACTGGACCTAATGGTCAGGGGTCCCTTTACCTTTACCTAACCAGGAACTGTATAACCGAGGATCCTATGATGACATAGTAATTGTAATTTATTATTTATACCCCAACCATCTGGCTGGGTTTCCCCAGCCACTCTGGGCGGCTTCCAACAAAAATTAAAAATACATTAAAATGTCACACATTAAAAACTTCCCTGAACAGGGCTGCCTTCAGACGTCTTCTAAATGTTAGGTAGTTGTTTATCTCTTTGACATCTGGCGGGAGGGCGTTCCACAGGGCAGGTGCCACCACCGAGAAGGCCCTCTGCCTGGTTCCCTGTAACCTCACTTCTCACAGGGAGGGAACTGCCAGAAGGCCCTCGGTGCTGGACTTCAGTGTCCGGGCAGAACGCTGGGGGTGGAGATGCTCCTTCAGGTATAGAGCAAGAATGAGGAACCTGTGCCCCCCCAGATGTTGCTGGACTACAGCTGCCATCTTCATGGTTAGCCAGGACTGACGGAAACATCTGGAGTCCTGCCACATCTGGAGGGCCACAGGTTTCCTAGCTCTGCCATAGAGTATCGTGGAGTAGCGCTCGCAAGTATTTGGGGACCATCAAAGACGTTCAAGGACCTAAATGCCTTTCAATTTTCTACGCGCAAAAGTGTAATGGAAACGTCTCGTTGACAACTGACTTTTGTCTGGGACAGATGCTGTACCTCAGGCCATTGCCTGGAGGGAAATGCAAGAGGTGCCAGATCAATAATGTGCTTACCTTTAGACTATAGAAGTGTGCAGCTTCTACCACTATAATGTCTAGATGAGTTACTCTTCCCATATGCTGACCAGTTTTCGTTACAGCATGTGGATCTCGTTAGAGTTCCCCGTTCAAGAGGCTTCTCATTAAGTTCTTTGTGGGGCTTTCGGGGTGCGTGGCCAGAGAACCTCATCGCAGCCAACTGGGAAGCAGGTCAGTTTGAGGTTCCTGGGAGCTCCCATTGGTGTACTGACACCTCGTTGCCAAATGTCGAGCCTTGACTTCAGCCGCGAGAATGATGTAAAGAGAATCGTCCATAAAATGGGCTGGGGAATAATCATGCTTCCAGTTGGATCCATGCATATAATCGTTGGATTATGGAGAAATTATAGAGATTATATGCGCTGGATTATGGAGAAAGCTAGAGAGTTCCAGAAAGACATCTATTTCTGCTTCATTGACTATGCAAAAGCCTTGGACTGTGTCGACCACAGCAAACTATGGCAAGTTCTTAAAGAAATGGGAGTGCCTGATCAGCTCATCTGTCTCCTGAGAAATCTCTACGTGGGACAAGAAGGTACAGTTAGAACTGGATATGGAAAAACTGATTGGTTCAAAACTGGGAAAGGAGTACGACAAGGCTGTATATTGTCTCCCTGCTTATTTAACTTATATGCATAATTCCTCATGCAAAAGACTGGGCTGGATGAATCCCAAACTGGAATTAAGATTGCCGGTAGAAATATCAACAACCTCAGATATGCAGATGACACAACCTTGATGGCAGAAAGTGAGGAGGAGTTAAAGAACCTTTTTATGAGGGTAAAAGAAGAGAGCACAAAATATGGTCTGAAGCTCAACATCAAAAAAACAAAGATCATGGCCACTGGGCCCATCACCTCCTGGCAAATAGAAGGGGAAGAAATGGAGGCAGTGAGAGATTTTACTTTCTTGGGCTCCATGATCACTGCAGATGGTGACAGCAGTCACGAAATTAAAAGACGCCTGCTTCTTGGGAGGAAAGCAATGACAAACCTAGACAACATCTGAAAAAGCAGAGACATCACCTTGCCAACAAAGGTCCGTATAGTTAAAGCTATGGTTTTCCCAGTAGTGATGTATGGAAGTGAGAGCTGGACCATAAAGAAGGCTGATTGCCAAAGAATTGATGCTTTTGAATTATGGTGCTGGAGGAGACTCTTGAGAGTCCCATGGACTGCAAGAAGATCAAACCTATCCATTCTGAGTGCTCACTGGAAGGACAGATCCTGAAGCTGAGGCTCCAAGGCTTTGGCCACCTCATGAGAAGAGAAGACTCCCTGGAAAAGACCCTGATGTTGGGAAAGATTGAGGGCACAAGGAGAAGGGGACGACAGAGGACGAGATGGTTGGACAGTGTTCTCGAAGCTACAAACATGAGTCTGACCAAACTGCGGGAGGCAGTGGAAGACAGGAGTGCCTGGCGTGCTCTGGTCCATGGGCTCACGAAGAGTCGGACACGACTAAACAACAACAAATAATCGTATTTGTGAGCAAATGCAAGAGGAGGGCAGGATCCTGATCTGGGGATCCTGGAAACAGAATGAGTATATGAAATGCATCCATCTAACAGTCATCTAAACAGAAAAGCTCCTTCAGAAGAAAGATGTACAAAACTGGCTTTCATTACCATTTGATTTTCTGATTATTTTGGCTGACATCAGATAATATGTATTGTGCATGTTTTGTTTTGTGTCGTTTTAAAAGAGAGAGAGAATAACAGGAGATTGATAAATTTATTGTCATTGTCCGTATGTACACAGTATACACAACAACGAAAATCAAACACCCACCCAAAGACCGGGTTCACATATACATTTGCACGTATCTCCGACACTCTCATCCTATTCAGACATAATCTATAAAACATAACATAGTCCAGAATATAGCATAACCTATTAAAGGCATAACATAACCTAAAACCTGTCTCATTCTTCCTACTCCCTGCTTGCTAAACCTTGCAACTGGCCTGAGATCATTATTTAGTGCAATCAGAGCTCTTGGATAGAAACTATTCAGAAGGCGTGTGGTTCGTGTTTTCATTGTCCTATATCTTCTGCCCGAAGGCAATAGTTCAAAGAAGTTGTGAGCAGGGTGGGTGGGATCTCTCAGAATATTATGTGACTTCTTCAAGATGCGAGACGTGAAGATCTCATCCAGGGTTGGTAGTCGGAGCCCAATAACATTCTGGGCAATTTTAATTGTTCTCTGTAAAGCTTTTTTATCCGTTTCAGAGCTGCTCCCATACCACGATAATATACTATAGGTTAAGACACTCTCGATGGTACTATGATAATAGGACAGAAGTAGGTGCTGGGATAGATTCAGTCCCCTGAGCATTCTCAGGAAATACAACCTCCCCTGCAAGTGTGTGATATTTCAAAGCAATGATGGGGAAGGTAAGGCACTAGAATGACTACAATCTGCTTAACAGTTGGACTTTGGATTCTTAGCCTTTGTTGATGTGCTTCGATTGTCTCTGTTTGCAGAAGCTGAATGGGTAGCAGGTGGAAGAAAGAGCCATGTCAGAAGAAATCAGAAAGAGACTTGATTTCCCTAACACCCTTATACAGTCACAGGTAAGAAACTGCATACTTTCCCCTTTTTGTTTTCCCCACCTGGACAATTTTAATGCCATCAGCAAACCCAGCCACCTCACTCCTTTATGAATAAGTGAAAAAGCACCTTTCTGCATGGAGATCCTTGGAGGACCCCACTTCCTAAACCCTGAAGGCATCCTTTTTTCAGTTGTTGATTCACTGTGGACCAGTTTCCTTTGCATCTGTAGCCTTAGGAACCCTTTACAGCAGGTTAGATGAGTAGTCTGGGTGGCCCAAGACTATCCACTCTCACTGGCAGGATCTCCCCGGCTTTGGGGGGGATGGGACTCCTGTCTCAGCACCTGCTCCTGAGACCTTTTGAAAAGGGAGATGCCAGAGACTGACCCACTGAACTGTGGTCCCTCTGCCAGCTTTGGTTTCCATTAGTCAGCACCAGGCAACGACGACTGCACCGATTCAGCAAATAGGCCAAGTGGTTGTTTGGGGCCTCCTTAATAATAATAATAAATTTTATTTATACCCTACCCTACCCTTCCCGGCCAGAGCCAGGCTCAGTGCGGCTATCACCAGTAAAATTACAGTAAAAACATAATAGGAAAAAACCACCTATATAAAATACAGGTCAAAATGCAGCCTCATTTTAAAAGTAGCCGATAAATCAAGACCATATGGGGAGGGAAACATAAGGGTCAGACGGAGTCCAAACCAAAGGCCAGGCGGAAAGATGTCAAGTCCCGTAGGGCCCTTGTCTCTTGTGACAGAGCGTTCCACCAAGTCGGGGCCAGTACTGAAAAGGCCCTAGCCCTAGTTGAGACCAATCTAATCACCTTGCAAGTTGGGACCTTCAAGGTGTTGTCATTTGTGGACCTTAAGGTCCTCTGTGGAGCATACCAGGAGAGGCGGTCTCGTAGGTACGTGGGTCCTAGGCCGCATAGGGCATTAAAGGTCAAAACCAGCACCTTAAACCTGACCCTGTACTCCACCGGGAGCCAGTGCAGTTGGTAAAGCTCTGGATGAATGTGATGCTGCAGCGAGGACCCCGTAAGGAGCCTCACCGCGGCATTCTGCACCCGCTGGAGTTTCTGGGTCAGCTTCAAGGGCAGCCCCACGTAGAGCGAGTTACAGTAATCAAGCCTGGTTTCTAGAAGCGCCTTGAAGCAGGTTGCAATGTGCAAAGTCGCAGAGGATGCTTGGTTGTGACCCTGTAAGACCACTAGCCACCCTGTCTGACTTTGCAAGGTTATCCTGGAGTCCAGTTCTTTGATTACCTGTTGCAGCCGTTTGGCACAGCAGGACGTCTCGAGTTGCCGCCGCAGGGCTCCGATAAGGAACATAAGACGGCAATTTGTGTTTCCTTCGTAGACGGTGGGCCATCTTGTCGCTGCTGTGCTGAAAGAAAATGTTTCGTCTAACAAGATAAGCCAGTCCACTAACCAGGTTTGTTTCGTTGCTTTCGCCTTCTCTTTCCCGCATCAGCCTGGCAGCTGACTTTATGGCATTACATGATTGAGAATCAATCCTGGAAATGTTAAATCTTTATGGCTGAATTCTTTGCAAGGTTTTGTGTGTGTGTTTTTAAATGAACTACTTAATAGTACGAGACTGCATAGCCATCATGACAGGCTGTCTGGAGAGATTGGGATCTGTGCACGCCATATAAATGCTGTGTAAGATTCGGCATGCTGATAAATTTTTCAGATACAGTCATACCTCGTGTTGCGTTTTGTTAGGTTTCTAAGGGGTTGCTCGAAAGCAAGCAGGCAAATACCTCCCTGCTCGGCTGTGAAGCCTTGCTTTTGATGCAAAATAAACTTTATCTGTCCCGTGGCTGACTCATTCACTGGCAGATTCCGTGAGTGGGCGGGGCTTAAACTTTTAAAGTAATTGCTTGACGCCCAATCTGCGCCTCCCCTCTCTGCGCGAAACCTTACAGCGCAAGGAGGGCGTGGGTAACGGTGGACCTCTCCCCTCCCTGCTTTGCCCAGGCAAGGTGTCCTGGCAACGCCTCGCCTCCTCCGAGCCCTGCAGCTCCTCTCCACTGGAGGCGTGGTTACTCTTCCCCCGCTGAGGAGGAGCTGCTTCCCACGATCTTTGGGGGCTCTTTGTAATCCATCCGGCTTTTCCTCTCTCCCTCCTGAACCAATGGCAGTTCCCTGGCACGTTTGCTTCAGGTTGAGCATTTTCAGGTTGCGTCCCATGGCGACCCGGAAGTACTGGAAAGGGTTACTTCCGGGTTTTGCTGCATGCGCAGATGCTCAAAATGACATCACGTGCATGCGCAGAATCGCGACCCGCGCACACGCAGATGCGCAGACGTGGGTTGCGTTCTGCTCATGTTGTGAACGGGGCTCCGGAACTGAAATACAATTACAGTGGTGCCTCGCAAGACGAAAAGAATCCGTTCTGTGATTCTCTTCGTCTAGCGGTTTTTTCGTCTTGCGAAGCAAGCCCATTGGCGGATTAGCGGATTAGCGCTATTAGCGGCTTTTAGCGGCTTTTAGCGGCTTTTAGCGGCTTTTAGCGGCTTTTAGTGGCTTATCTGCTGATTGGATCAGCTGATAAGCGGCTTAGCGGCTTAGAAAAGGGGGGGGGAGGAAAAAACCCCAGCAGGAACTCGCAAGACATTGTTGTCTTGCGAAGCAAGCCCATAGGAAATTCGTTTTGCGAAGCACCTCCAAAACGGAAAACTCTTTCGTCTAGCGAGTTTTCCGTCTTGCGAGGCATTCGCCTTGCGGGGCACCACCGTAATAAGAAGTATGCAACCAGTCCATTCAGAATGTAGGCACCCTATATATATAAATGAGCAAACTGCTGATACTTTAGGGAGCAGGCAAGCAGGCGGGGGCCATGACTTACATCCTAGGAGCCTACACAACACAAAACACTGTTGCTGTATGTAAGTTTTTATTTTATTTGCTTTTTATCTTGTATTTTGGAAATGTACATCCAGGTTTTTTTCCTTTAATTTTTTGGGGGGCCCCCAAGAGAGTGGGGCCCTAAGCTAGAGCTTGTTTAGCTTATATGTAAATCCGGCACTGGATGGGCGCCTGATGGGAGGGGTGACCTTGGTTAAAACCTTTTGCCACAACTTGAGGGAGTTCATAGAGCCAGCTGGTAAGTTGGCACCTCAAGCTGCAGCTGGAGAAGCTTCCCAAGGAACATCTGTCCTGTCCTTTTGTGAAGAGAAATAATATTTTCAGTGGTGTACCAATTTAAGGAAGCAGAAAGCGCTGGTAAGTCAGCAGTCTTGAAGGAGTGTTCTTGATTTCAGACCCCTGCCTTAAACTTGCTCTGGGAAAAGTGCTGCAGTGACAACGTGGTTGTCCGAACCTCGTGCTGTGAGGCTCTGGTGACGCTCGTCTCCCAGGATCACGCAGAACTCGGTTATGTTCTCAACGGAGCTCTCAACCTGATTCCTTCTGCCAGGTAATTTGCGGGTTGTTTGCATCATCCATGCCGTGCCCCTCTTATGCTTTAAAAAATAATTTAAAAAATGTTTCGATCATCTTTATTCAGCACATCTGTTCCAGCTTAGCTGCCTTGTACAGTGGTGCCTCGCAAGACGAAATTAATCCGTTCCGCGAGTCTCTTTGTCTAGCGGTTTTTTCGTCTTGCGAAGCAACCCTATTAGCGGATTAGCGCTATTAGCGGTTTAGCGGCTATTAAAGGCTTAGCGGCTATTAAAGGCTTAGTGGCTTAGCGGCTAAAAGGCTATTAGCGGCTTAGCGGCTTAGAAAAAGGGGGGAGGGGAAAAAATCGCAAGACTTGCAAGACTTTTTCGTTTTGCGAAGCAAGCCCATAGGGAAATTCGTCTTGCGAAGCGCATAGAAGAACGGAAAACCCTTTCGTCTAGCGGGTTTTTCGTCTTGCGAGGCATTCGTCTTGCGGGGCACCACTGTACCCAAGTTTGCACCATATTCATCACATGGTAATATGTGCTTCTCATAGGTATAGCCAGGATTTATGTGGAGTTTAGAGGGATCCTAAGAGTCATCTAGTCATCTAGTCTACCCCCTGCAATGCAGGAATCTCAGCTCAAGCATCCATGACAGATGGCCATCCAACCTCTGCTTGAAAACTTCCAAGGAAGGAGAAACTACAACTTCCCAAGTCTTTTGTTCTGAACGGGCTTTTTACTTAGGCTTTGAAATTCTAGAATTTGTACAGTTTAAGCTCTGGGACTCCTTGGAGTGACACTTCCAAGTTTTTCGCAACAATATAGAATATTGTGTGCTTTTCTTTTCTTTTTTAAAATCTGAAGACCAAGTTTTTGGCTGTATAGAGAATACTGTTTGTTGCTCATCTCTGTGCTGTTCAGTTATCATACTTGTATTTCTGCCCTTCCTTCAAGAACCTTAGTAGACTATGTAAGCTGCTACTTATTGGTCAGCCTAGAGAACTTTACTGCTGTCAATAGAAAAGGTGTTTTGTTTTTGTCCTTGACATGTCAATAATAATAATAATAGACATGCTAATAATAATAATAATAATAATAATAATAATAATAATAATAATAATAATAATAATACTTTATTATTTCTACCCCGCCCATCTGGCTGGGTTTCCCCAACTACTCTGGGCGGCTTCCAACCGAATATTAAAAACAATACAGAGCTCAAGATTGCATGCCTGTTTTTGGCACAGGCTCCCTGCTCTGGTGTCCCCACCACCCCCAAATATTTATTATTTCTTTATTTCCAATGTTCATGTACTACTGAATGACGAAAGTCCTCTGTGGGACTTTTAAAGTCCTGTTGCACAAATGGAAATCCTTGTGCCTACAGGATGAGGGAATTGGATACCGCCCGTCGTGGAAAAAGTCTCTCCACCCTCCTCCAGCCCCATGCTTTGCACAACAGTGTTGATATGAACTTGCACTGATTTTGCTTTTGATAGGAACATCCACGGTTTGGTAAAAATCCTTGTCAAACTGCTGCAGAGGCAGGCCTTGAAGATGAGCAAAAGCGAAGAGGAGCCGTTGGGGGAGTTCTATGCAATCAGGTATGTTTTATAAATGGTTCGATTTCTGAGTGCTAATTTGAATATAACAAGGACTCGTCTGGCACCTAACAGACAGGCAAATTTATTATTACAGTGGCCCCTTGGTTCTCAAACACCTTGGTACTCAAACAACTTGGAACCCAAACACTGCAAACCAGGAAGTAAGTGTTCCAGTTTGCGAACTTTTTTCGGAAGCCGAACGTGCTCCGTTTTGAGTATTACGCTTCTGATTTGAGTGTTACGCTGAGGTCTGTCTGTTTTTGCTATTTATTTTGTGGTTTTGTGGCTCTTTTTTGTTGTTTTTGTGACTGTGTGGAACCCAGTTCAGCTACTGATGGATTGATTGTGTGACTGCAGTACATTGTTTATTGCTTTCATTTTATGGATCAATGGTCACGTTAGATAGTAAAATTCATGTTAAATTGCTTTTGTGGGGGGTTGTTTTTAAAAATCTGGAATGGATTAATCCATTTTGCATTACATTCTATGGGAAAGCGCGCCTTGGTTTTGGAACGCTTTGGTTTTGGAACAGACTTCCGGGAACGGATTAGGTTTGAGAACCAAGGTGCCACTGTACATAAGTTTTCTTGGACTAAAGCCCACACCATCAAGTGTGGACTCCAATGTACAAATGCCACAATAAATTGTTTAGCCTTTTAGGGGGGCACATCCTAGGGTTTTTCAGAGGCAGGGGTGCCTCTCCGGAAACTCTGTGAATAAAATGGAGCAGAATTTCATCAGAACAGGGAGGAGTTTGAAGTTGCTGCTGATCTTGCATTGCTTTGTACAAAACTTTAAAGCAGTGAAACCTGTGTAATAAATATCAAGTGTTTGCTCTTTTTTAAATTTAAATAAATAGATTTTAAACATGTGTACAGCATAATCTATGTACTTCTGGGCATGCTTCAATGTATATTTGTTGTGTTAAATTAACTTCTGTTTACTGTAACAAAAACAACCCAAACCCTTTGAATTCAGTGGAGCTTACTTTCAGGTAAATGGGGTTAGGATTGCAACCTTAGTTGTTGAATTGTTATTAATTATTATTTTCCTTCCCCCCCAAAAAAAATTTTTTTGGTTTTTACAATATTAACAACAAACAAAAACACAAAAGGAACAATTATAACAAACATAAATAATAACCTTATTGAAAATAACAGTTATTAACTTTGTAAAGAGACTTCCTCGTTTCCCCTTAGTTGAATTTCATTGCATATCCTTAGAACGGTTTAGTCGTGTCCGACTCTTCGTGACCCCATGGACCAGAGCACGCCAGGCACTTCTGTCCTCCACTGCCTCCCGCAGTTTGATCAAACTCATGCCAGTAGCTTCAAGAACACCATCCAACCATCTCATTCTCTGTCGTCCCCTTCTCCTTGTGCCCTCCATCTTTCCCAACATCAGGGTCTTTTCCAGGGAGTCTTCTCTTCTCATGAGGTGGCCAAAGTATTGGAGCCTCAGCTTCACGATCTGTCCTTCCAGTGAGCACTCAGGGCTGATTTCCTTCAGAATGGAGAGGTTTGATCTTCTTGCAGTCCATGGGACTCTCAAGAGTCTCCTCCAGCACCATAATTCAAAAGCATCAATTCTTCGGCGATCAGCCTTCTTTATGGTCCAGCTCTCACTTCCATACATCACTACTGGGAAAACCATGGCTTTTACTATACGGACCTTTGTTCGCAAGGTGATGTCTCTGCTTTTTAAGATGTTGTCTAGGTTTGCCACCGCCTTTCTCCCAAGGAGCAGGCGTCTTTTAATTTCGTGACTGCTGTCACCATCTGCACTGATCATGGAGCCCAAGAAAGTAAAATCTCTCACTGCCTCCATTTCTTCCCCATCTATTTGCCAGGAGGTGATGGGACCAGTGGCCATGATCTTTGTTTTTTTGATGTTGAGCTTCAGACCATATTTTGCACTCTCCTCTTTCACCCTCATTAAAAGGTTCTTTAATTCCTCTTCACTTTCTGCCATCAATGTTGTGTCATCTGCATATCTGAGGTTGTTTATATTTCTTCCGGCAATCTTAATTCCGGCTTGGGATTCATCCAGCCCAGCCTTTCGCATGATGAATTCTGCATATAAGTTAAATAAGCAGGGAGACAATATACAGCCTTGCCGTACTCCTTTCCCAATTTGGAACCAATCAGTTGTTCCATATCCAGTTCTAACTGTAGCTTCTTGACCCACATAGAGATTTCGCAGGAGA
Source organism: Podarcis liolepis (assembly GCF_965112155.1). NCBI lineage: Eukaryota > Metazoa > Chordata > Lepidosauria > Squamata > Lacertidae > Podarcis > Podarcis liolepis. The sequence continues at coordinate 14,661,405 of NC_139571.1, read as the reverse complement.
CAGATGAGGTGATCAGGCACTCCCATTTCTTTAAGAACTTGCCATAGTTTGCTGTGGTCAACACAGTCAAAGGCTTTTGCATAGTCAATGAAGCAGAAGTAGATGTCTTTCTGGAACTCTCTAGCTTTCTCCATAATCCAGCGCATGTTTGCAATTTGGTCTCTGGTTCCTCTGCCTCTTCTAAATCCAGCTTGCACTTCTGGGAGTTCTCGGTCCACATACTGCTTGAGCCTTCCTTGTAGAATTTTAAGCATAACCTTGCTAGCATGTGAAATGAGTGAAATTGTGCGGTAGTTGGAGCATTCTTTGGCACTGCCTTTCTTTGGGATTGGGATGTAGACTGATCTTCTCCAATCCTCTGGCCACTGCTGAGTTTTCCAAACTTGCTGGCATATTGAGTGTAGCACCTTAACAGCATCATCTTTTAAAATTTTAAACAGCTCAGCTGGAATACCATCACTTCCACTGGCCTTGTTATTTGCAGTGCTTTCTAAGGCCCATTTGACTTCACTCTCCAGGATGTCTGGCTCAAGGTCAGCAACCACACTACCTGGGGTGTACGAGACATCCATATCTTTCTGGTATAATTCCTCTGTGTATTCTTGCCACCTCTTCTTGATGTCTTCTGCTTCAGTTAGATCTTTACCACTTTTGTCCTTTATTATGGTAATCTTTGTACGAAATGTTCCTTTCATATTTCCGATTTTCTTGAACAGATCTCTGGTTCTTCCCATTCTGTTGCTTTCCTCTATTTCTTTGCATTGCTCGTTTAAGAAGGCCTTCTTGTCTCTCCTTGCTATTCTTTGGAAATCTGCATTCAATTTCCTGTATCTTTCATTAGGTAGCTTTAACTAAACTGCTAATCTTTCAGTCCCATTTGCTTTCCTGGAATTTCTGGAATCCTTTACTTAAAAGAGATAGAAGACTGCAATGAGGGGGTGCTACTCTGCAGGGCTATTGTGAGAATTACTCTGACAACACATATGAAGGGTATTGGAAGTTCTGACTACATAAACAATGGTTTCCTAAATGCCTCACCGGATATGAACTGATCCCAGCATTTGAAAAGCTTATTTTTCCTCCCTGCTACATTCAGCTGATTCTTCCCTGGCCTTTGCCACCAAATTGTGGAATTAAAATTCAAGGCAGGAAGTTGTTGTTATTGAGTCGTTTAGTCATATCCGACTCTTCATGACCCCCTGGACCAGAGCACGCCAGGCACCCCTGTCTTCCACTGCCTCCCGCAGTTTGGTCAAACTCATGCTGGTAGCTTCGAGAAAACTGTCCAACCATCTCGTCCTCTGTCGTCCCCTTCTCCTTGTGCCCTCCATCTTTCCCAACATTAAGGTCTTTTCCAGGGAGTCTTCTCTTCTTATGAGGTGGCCAAAGTCTTGGAGCCTCAGCTTCAGGATCTGTCCTTCCAGTGAGCACTCAGGGCTGATTTCCTTAAGAATGGATAGGTTTGATCTTCTTGCAGTCCATGGGACTCTCAAGAGTCTTCTCCAGCACCATAATTCAAAAGCATCAATTCTTTAGCGATCAGCCTTCTTTATGGTCCAGCTCTCACTTCCATACATCACTACTGGGAAAACCATAGCTTGAACTATACGGACCTTTGTTGGCAAGGTGATGTCTCTGCTTTTTAAGATGCTGTCTAGGTTTGTCATTGCTTTTATCCCAAGAAGCAGGCGTCTTTTAATTTTGTGGCTGCTGTCACCATCTGCAGTGATCATGGAGCCCAAATTTACATCATAAATTTTACATAATAAATTCATAAATTTACCACATGTTAGGCATAGTTAGGCAGGAAGTAGCATGCTTTAAAAATGCATATGCGAAGTAGTTGAGTGTGGTGTTGTGTTATTGAAGAAATGGGCATCACGGCTGCAATGTGCGGAAACGCATGGCAGCCGCTGCCTCTGAATTTATGATGTAGATCAAACTGCAGCTCTTCTACAGTCGGAGACATTGGGGTGAGAGGGTGACCTGAAAGCCCCAGATATTTCAGATATTTGTGTCCTTTGGTGAGAAAGTTCTTTGTTTCTGTCACCATTCTGTTGCATTATTTTGGCTCACATAGGCAATGAAAGGCCACGCAATGAAAGGTCTCTCCTCTCCCTCTCTCTGAATGTGCGACCAGGCATTAAACTTGGGCTCTGGGAGCCATGGGTAAATTATAACTACCTTGAACACATCGTCAGAAAAGCACTCTATAAACACAGTAAATAATCAAATACAGCTGTAACATGTGGGCTTCTTCTTGTGGTGATAACCTGAAGAAACCCTTTCTGGGACCCCACATTTAAATTCTTCCCTGGTCTCCTTCCTGGCCCTAGTAGGACCAACTTGGCCAGTTAGCCCTGGTGATCATTTGATGTCTACTGACTGGGTTCCCCCTCCCCCCAAAAAATGACCCCCTGAATTCTTGCATTTTATTGATATTGATGGTGCATTTTATTTGTACTTTATGCTGTTTTATGCTGTTTTAAAGTCACATTTTAATCAGTGTTTTATATTTGCAGTTAGCCGCCCTGAGCCCGGTTTTAAAACCGGGAAGGGCGGGGTATAAATAAAAAAATATTGTTGTTGTTGTTGTTATTATTATTATTATTAATGAGTGTTACAGCTAGGTCAGTGGTTTTCAACCTTTTTGAGTTGACAACTCCCTTAAAAAACCACATTTTTGTGTGTGTGACCACTGTGGGAGCCACTTACCCACTGCGGTTCTGTTACAGGACACACGTAAGTGGGGAGAATGGGAATCTGGGAAGTGACTGGGAGGCAGCAAGGAGGAAGAGGAGGAGGAGAACTTAAGGAAGCATGGCCACTGGGGAGAAAGAGAGAGAGAGATTTAGGGAGATAAAAGGCTGCAAGTTAAATTCTGTCTCCCTTTGAGTGTTCCTGAGAGAGAAACAGAGAGAGATAATGCAGGAATTTATGGATCTTCTGGTGGTTCTCTCACAGTGAGAAGTGAAGCTACAGGGAACCAGGCAGAGGGCCTTCTCAGTGGTGGCCCCTCCCTGTGGAAATCTCTCCCACCAGATGTCAAGGAGATGAGTAACCAAACAACCTTTAGAAGGCATATGAAGGCAGCCCTGTGCAGGGAAGCTTTTTAATGTGTAAAGTCTTATTTTCCAGCTGGATGGGAACGGCATTCCTGATAGGGAAATGATGATGGTGATGAAAGGACTGTCCCTGGGTCTCCCCATGGCGCCACAGTGCACTGGTTGACAACCAATGAGCTAAGTGGTTTTAGACACGGATGGCGCTGTGGTCTAAACCACTGAGCCTCTTGGTCTTGCCAATCAGAAGGTCGGCGGTTCGAATCCCCGCAATGGAGTGAGCTCCCATTGCTCTGTCCCAGCTCCTGCCAACCTAGCAGTTCGAAAGCATACCAGTACAAGTAGATAAATAGGTACTGCTCTGGCGGGAAGGTAAATGGCATTTCTGTGCACTCTGGCTTCCGTCACGGTGTCCCGTTGCGCCAGAAGCGGTGTAGTCCTGCTGGCCACATGACCCAGAAAAGCTGTCTGTGGACAAACACCGGCTCCCTCAGCCTGAAAGCGAGATGAGTGCCGCAACCCCATAGTCGCCTTTGACTGGACTTTACTGTCCAGGGATCCTTTACCTTTACCTTTAGACCAGACAATGGGAATGGGCTCCTTTGATGTTAAGGTGCATGTCAAACAGCCCTGCTGTGTCGTGGTACGATTTGGCTGCGTGGGACCACAGACCTGTGCCCCAATGGCACTCATGAATGACAACTTGTTTTGTGGAGGCAGCTTGCAAAGGAAGCTGCTTAGAATTGTCTCCGCGCAGCTCCGTGTGTGTGTATTAGTAATTCCCAGGGCGAGTGCGGGCTGCTGGGAAGAAACACTTTCTCCAGCCTTGAGTGTGGTGTAGTGGTTAAGAGCTGTGGACTCGTAATCTGGGGAACCGGGTTCGATTCCCTGCTCCTCCACATGCAGCTGCTGGGTAACCTTGGGCTAGTCACACTTCTTTGAAGTCTCTCAGCCCCACTCACCTCACAGAGTGTTTGCTGTGGGGGAGGAAGGGAAAGGAGAATGTTAGCCGCTTTGAGACTCCTTCGGGTAGTGATAAAGCGGGATATCAAATCCAAACTCTTCTTCCGATTGCCTGGGGATGGGATAATCAGGAAATCATTTGTGGCTGATCTGTGATAACCTTGCCAGTCGATGAGATGGCGGGGTGTGAAACATCGTCTGTGCACACAATAATGGCTATAAAGTCCTTTGCTGGTGCTAAATGGCCTATGAGAATAATTAACAACAATTATAGCAGCGGGTCTTGCTTGACCGCTGTAACCCTAACTCGGTAAATCTATTCTTTTATAACACGTTTATCTTGATGGGGAATTTAGGAGTCTTTTTCTCAGCTGGGCTGGATCTAGGCAGATTTGGGGACAGGTCTGATGGGAAAGAAGTTGCTTTTGTTTTGGAAGCCATTTTCAGAGGATGGTATTGATTTCTGTGGTCTGGGAATCTCCCAGAGCCCTGCAGCTACGAAGAGTCAGCCAAATAGCAGTGACCTTTGAGTTTATGAGGTCATACTTGTCCATCTAGGGTAAGGTTACCAGATTTTTTTTCAATGAATCCGGGGACACAATACATACACACACACATACATACATACAACATGCTCGGGACGTTGATGCTACAGCGATGGTAGTGGCAGAGGGGCAGCCGCTGCCTTGACCTCAACGTTTCCCCTTCCTCCGAGGCTTCTATCTGCTTTCTCCATGAGCCTGGGCAGCCCCTGAGTTGTTGGTTCTACGGTGGTGGTGGGGAAGCGGTGCGCGGTGGGTCAGGCATGGAAGGCGGAGGAGGGCTGAGAGTCGCGGCGGCGGTGAGGCTCAGGCAGCACAATGCCTCCCTTCCCATCGAAGCTGCCCCAATCCCATTCCGACTTGCGTGCAAGTAGAAAGGGGCAGGGGTCCGTCAGCTGGGAAGGGAGGCTTCCCGTTGCTTAACTGAGAGATCCCTGCCCCCTCCTGCTTGCACACAAGCTCTGATAGGCAGCGGGAAGCCTCCCTTCACAGCAAGTAGAAGTTGGGAAGCTGCTCTGATAGGCAGCATGAAGCCTCCCTTCACGGCTTAGTTGCTGGGGTCAGGGAAGGTGGAGGCAGCCCGGAAGCTGAATCTTAGAGCCCCTGCACCACCATCATATGGGGACTTCTGAGCAGCTCCTGAAGCCAGCCAGAGCCAACTGCTCCGGGCTGCTGAGACTGCCACCGCCGCGTTTCCCGGGGACATTAGATGAAATCCGGGGACATTCCGGGGACTTATTCGCAAATCCGGGGACTGTCCCCGGGAAACGGGGACGTCTGGTAACCCTAAGCTAGGCTCCTTCCTCCAACAGGCAGGTTCATTTTTGGCATGTGCTTTCAGGATAGGTCCCTTCCGACAGTTGCCTAAAGAATATTAAGGACGCTAGGTACTGAATATATTGCAATCAGCTTGGGTAAACCTTTTATTTGGGGTAACAGTGAACATTTTGACTCCATAAAATGCACCCCTTATCTTAAGAAGATCACTGAGAATCTGAAAAGTACAATTGCAAGCTGTATCCAATTTGATTTCGAATGTACATTCATTTTATTTAAAAGGAATGTTGTCTCTGACAGGCTACATCACCGTCGTTGCAGAGAGTGTGGGGTTATGATTATCATAGCACAATCCAGACAAAGCTAAAAATCTGTTGACCTTCCATTGAAATTATGCTTAATGAAGATTGTTGGGGTTTTTTTTGTAATTGTTTCCTTAGTAAGTCTGGAGCCATAATGCAAGATCCTACTACTAAAAAAGCAAGATGCAGATAATGTTTCAGAATAGAAGCGGTGCTTTTTTTTCTGGGGGTACTCAAGAGCACAAACCTTTCTTTCTAGCACAAAAAGCACTGAATAGAAGTACGGTAATTCCATTTTGCAAGCCACCTGTAGGCAAAACTCTTTGACTTCTGCACTTTTCACTTCTTCCTCTTTATCATAATTGGGTTCTAATTCCTGGTTCTTGTCCCTGGTAAAACACTGTTCCTGGTTTTTACCCTTTTGGGAATGTATTGTTGATGCACTTAACCTCCATCTCCTGGGTCTCTGGAATTAAAATACCCAAGAGGTGGTAAGGCAGGGAGCAAATTGGCTCTTGTGCCTATGCTTTCATTGCATTGCTTCCGATTCCCATAACCATTGTACCAGTGTTATAAATTCAGATATATAAGCCAGGCACCAAATGGCTCCTTCAACCAAGGTTGTTATTGTTGTTTAGCTGTGTCCGACTCTTTGTGACCCCATGGACCAGAGTATGCCAGGCACTCCTGTCTTCCACTGCCTCCCGCAGTTTGGTCAAACTGATGTTGGTCGCTTCGAGAACACTGTCCAACCATCTCGTCCTCTGTCGTCCCCTTCTCCTTGTGCCCTCCATCTTTCCCAACATCAGGGTCTTTTCCAGGGAGTCTTCTCTTCTCATGAGGTGGCCAAATAGTGGAGCCTCAGCTTCATGATCTGTCCTTCCAGTGAGCACTCAGGGCTGATTTCCTTCAGAATGGAGAGGTTTGATCTTCTTGCAGTCCATGGGACTCTCAAGAGTCTTCTCCAGCACCAAAATTCAAAAGCATCAATTCTTTGGTGACCAGTCTTCTTTATGGTCCAGCTCTCACTTCCGTTCAACCAAGATTACAGTCGTCAAAACTGCCTAGTTGCCAGACGGCTCGAACGCTGCATATTTCAATACGACTTTTTGGTTCCTGAAATTCATTCTGAATGTGCAGATAAAATATAATGGATAGAATTCTACAGGATGTGGTCTTAGTGTGTGAAAATAGCCCAGATCCAAGGATCCCTAGACATGGACCTCCAGGTGGTAGAGACGTCAGTCAGCATCCTGGCACCTGGGCATCTTCACTTGGTCGCAGGTGGCTGATAGCCCAGTGTAAAATGTGCCTGGCTAACTTTGAACACTACATTACACAGATCTAAAGCGTGGCCACACTTCTGTCCAACTGTGGTCACCACAACTCAAAGAGGAAATTGCAGATCTGGAAAATGTACAGAAAAGGCCAGCCAAAATAATCTAGCTTAAAACATATTCTGTATTTCAGACTGTTAACTAGGTATTTTCATTGTGTGCCTTGAGACTTAATTAACTAGCCCCCCCCCCACTTTAAATAATATTTTTTTTGCAAATTTATTTATTTGGGGTTTTTTAATTAAAATTTTACAATAACGTATCAACATACAATATAGAAAAAAAGATTCCGCAGAATTTCCCGGACTTTCCTCCTCCTCTTTGTGGGTCCTATTGTTAGTCCTTTCCTCCTGCAACTTTTAGAATAATCCAAATCTTTTACATCTCCATTATGTCCAAAATTCACCATTAAACTACAAGTGTTATTCTAATCCCACTAACAAATTTACAATGGTTTTAAAGACAGATTCTAAATTTTCCCCATTCCTTATTGAAATTTTGGTCTTCCGGATTTCTGTTTCTTCCGGTCATTTTTGCCATTTCAGCATAGTCCATCAACTTGATCTGCCATTTGTCTCTGGTGGCTGGTGGGGACTTTTTCTTCTTTCCATCTCAAGACTGAATTAACTACCGTATTTTTCACTCCATAGGGCTCACTGGACCATAGGGCGCACCTAGTTTTTAGGGGGGGAAATAAAGGGGAGGGAATTATCCCCCCCCCCAGTTCAGGAACGGCGGCAAGATTGCGCAACCTCCCCGCCGCTCCCGGAGCTTGCGGGGTTAGGGACGGGGGAAGCCCGAGCTTCCCCCGACTCCAGCCCCCAGAACAGGCAGCTATCCGCAAGCCTTCCGAGCGCAGCGGGAACTCCCGCCGCGCTCAGAAGGCTTGCGGATGGCTGCCTGAAGCCTGGCGAGCGCAGCGGGAATTGGCGCTGCGCTTGCTGGGCTTCAGGCTGCTGTCCACAAGCCTTCGGAGCGCTCTGAAGGCTTGCGGATAGCTGCCTGAAGCCTGGAGAGCGAGAGGGGTTGGTGCGCACCAACCCCTCCGGGCTTCAGCGAAAGCCTTCATTCGCTCCATAGGACGCACACACATTTCCCCTTCATTTTTGGAGGGGAAAAAGTGTGTCCTATAGAGCGAAAAATATGGTAGTTAATTTGTTCAGGTTTGTATGTGGTCTGCTCTCTCTTTCAAAGGTAGCACTGCCCTGAAATGTCTCTCCTGCTCAGCCAAGGACTTTGCATCACTGTGTGTTCTCCTGCGTGTGAAATAAATAAGCAGAATTTTTTTTTAAAGCTTGGATTTATGCAACTTGAATGCAGTCACAACTTAATAGTAATTCTATATGAAAAACATGCAAGAAATGGGGAATGCCTGCACCTGCAGTTGTATTTGTTTGTAGGCTAGTCTGGCTTCCACATTTTCTTCTATTTAAGTTTTATTTATTAATTTCCCCCCAGGAACTCTCCTCATCCCTTGATCACCGTTCTTGAGAACAGACCTGACTGCTGGCCAGCTCTCCTGCCACAGATTACAGCCTTTTTCCAGCAGTGTCCAGAGAGGTAGGGAAGCCAGCAAAATCTACATTCACTCTCCAGGGATGGGAGATTTTGAAAAGGCCACATTGGGGCAACATGCAGTGCCCAAGCCATGTTTATGTGGCCTGTAGGTTCATGATTGAATTCAGGCTTTACAAAATGGAGAAAGAAAATGCGTGTGGGTTTTTTTGTGTGTGTGTGTCTTTGTGATGATAAGAGTTGATTTTTCCACGCAGCAAAACTGCTACAGAAACAGAAATTGAGAAGGAGATGGAAAGATGTACCCTCTAATTTTTCCAAGAAGTAGGAAACTCAAACCTCTGTTTCCTGCTGTTATTATATTAAACCAAGCACAACACAGGGGTGCCAACCTTTTTGTGCCCATGGGCACGTTTGTAAACTGGATAAACATTGTGGGCACCACACGTACCCGTTAAGTAAGCGCTTCACAACCTGATTTGTTGGCTACAACAGAATCCTCCTTTCTTTCTTTGAAACAATAAATATATATATTTATCAATAGAAATTTACAAATCAAATAATTTGTGTAATCATTTTGTGAGATTCTCTAAAACTCTTGACTTTCCCCCATCCCCTACATGGGTCCTTATTAAAATCATTAAGACTACATATCAATATGTTCTCCACTATTTTCATTTTTCCAGATTGTCCGTAAACTTTGTTACTTTACAAGTGATTCTTATAGCCCGCCTATGGTTTCCTAAGTAAATTGTAAATTTTCCCCATTCCTTTTTGAAGTTCTTGTCTTTTTGGTTCCTGAGTCTCCCAGTTAGTTAACAGAATCCTAATTTCAGTGGAGGGAGGGGATCCTGCGGCCTAGAGGAAAGGCCTTGGGGGGGGGGCACAGGTGGTGTGATCCCTGCAGTACTGTATCTGACCTGTTCCTTAACAGAAAGGGGGGGGGGTAAGAGAGCGCCTTTTGGTGGTTCCCTCAGTGCAGGAAGTGAAACTACAGGGAACCAGGCAGAGAGCACCTTCTCGGTGGTGGCACCCTCCCTGTGGAACACCCTCGCATCAGATGCCAAGGAGATAAATAATTATACAGCTTTTATAAGACATCTGAAGTTTAATGTTTGATGTTTTATTATGTTTTTATATGTGTTGGAAGTCGCCCAGAGTGACTGAGGCAATGCAGCCAGATGGGTGGGGTAAAAATAATAACACTATGATGATTAAAAGTGTGTTCGGCGTATTCCATATGCACCCATCTTCCCAAGGGTTTCATCCAATTGTGGTTTTGTGTTAGAGAAAGAAGTTTGTGATGGTTCAGGGGAGTGGTGGTGAAAACTTTGTACGCTGCCTTGTGTGCACAAACCCCACAGTTGGATGCAACCCGATTTCTCCCATTTCCTGTAAATCTCTTCAGTTATCTCAATTATACTGAAAATCGTGGGACCTCCGATGAAACCTCCATTTGTTTCTTCGCTGTTCTCTATAAGTTCACCAAATCGTTTTCTTCACCTGCAGTGCAGAGAATTCATGTGTCTCTGTAATGAGACCTTTCCTGCGATACCTGTACTGTGAGCCTTGCCAGCTGAGGGAACATGCGGAATTGCGAATGGCTCTGCTTGGAGTTTTGCTTCAGCCGCGTGGGCCTCAGAACAAGGAGAAACCTTGTGCCCTCGAGCGCCATCTCCTTCAGCTGCTTTGTGACTTGGTTCCACATTATCAGGTGAGGCATGGCTCTTTCCTACCTGACAGCATCAAAGCACTTCAATCCGTTGAGGAGGGGCAGATGCTTTGTGGCTTGAAGTGGAAAACAAGATGGCGTCGCCCCCGTTCCATGTTCAGAAGCTGAGTGGCCTAGCTGTTGTATCTCATTTCAAAGTGAGGTGCCGTCTTACACCTCACCGGAGGGCAGCAGGCTAGTTCAAGGGGTGCAGGGCCTTAGCCCCCCTGTCTCCTTAGCCCCCTGTCTCTCCCCCCAGCACCTTGTGGGATGTAATCCACTGGGAGCAGTCAAATACCACATTCCTTGTTTTCCTAGAGTGGACATGCAGGGAAATGTTTGGTTCAGCCTGTCAAAACTTCCTGGTCCTCCTGGCTGGAGCATCCTTCCTTTGCATGTGATAGAAGGGGTGTGTGACCTTACCTGTCCAGGTAACAAAAGGACGAGTCATGCAGCACTCTCTCTGTTTTTCACTCCCTTCGTCGTTTGACCAGCTTTTAGCTAAGACTGCTCTGCTAGCATTCAGCTAGCAGCATAGCTGTCAACTTTTCCCTTTTCTTGCGAGGAATCCTATTCAGAATAAAGGAATTTCCCTTAAAAAAAGGGAACCGTATGCAGCTATGGCTAGCAGAAGCACTGGGATTATTCCCCCATATGGGGTAGATCCACATGTAGATATTTGTAACTAATTCTGCCTTCAGGGATCCAACTCTGAACTGATGTAAGTAAACTTCTTGTATTGACTTTGAATAAGATTGTGGCGTCTTTATTCTTTTAAGAGGGATTCAAGGGAACTTACGAGGAACGTACAATTCAATCTACCGTAAATTTCGCTCCATAACACGCAAATTTTTCCTCCTAGAAAGTAAGGGGAAATGTCTGTGCGTGTTATGGAGCGAATGCCTACAGATGGCGGGGGAATCTGCTGCAGTCGTGAGCAGTCCGTGGCTCGCTTTGAAACAGCAAAGCGGGTGTAAGCGGCTCCTGTCAGCTAGCGGAGCCGGGAAGGAGGGAGAGAAGCAGAGCGGGAGTTGGCTGCTTTAAAACAACCCCGTGCTCTCTGTCCCTGCCTGCAGTTTTTTGCTGTCCGATTTTGGATTAGGCACTGTAGGGGCTGTGTGTGTGTGTGTGTGTATGTGTGCTTGAGCTATCGTTCTCCTCCTCCTGCTTCCCCTTCACTCTCCCTGCGCCCCTGTGACGTTAGAATTGACACTCTGTGTGTCTGTGTGTGCATGAGGGCTGCTTCTCCTCTTGCTTCCCCTTCACTCTCCCGACGTTAGAATCCACACTCTGTGTGTCTCTCTGTGTGTGAGGGCTCCTTTTCCTCTTGCTTTCCATTCACTCCCCCAGCGCCCCTGCGACTTTAGAATTGACACTCTGTGTGTCTCTCTGTGTGTGAGGGATCATTCTCCTTCTCTTGCTTTCCATTCACTCTCCCAGCGCCCCTGCGACTTTAGAATTGACACTCTGTGTGTCTCTGTGTGTGTGAGGGATCGTTCTCCTTCTCTTGCTTCCCATTCACTCCCCCAGCGCCCCTGCGACTTCCAGCGCCCTGCAACTTTAGGGCCAGTTCTCTCTCTCTTTCTGTGTGTGTGTGTGTTGACCTCACTGTGCTTGTTGGGGGAGAGTGTTGGTCGCACTTTTTCTTGATTTGTCTCAGAGTGGTTACTATCGTGGTTTCCTTGCTGGGGAGGAGGGAGAGATGCAGAGCCTGCTTGTTCTAAAGGAGCAAAGCCGGAGAGGAGCCTCTCCTGCATTATTAGCAGCACCCTTCTCCACACCCCCCCCCACGTGTGCTCCTTGTCCCTTGAGTGCTTTTCCTTCCCTCCCCACTTAAAACGTGGTTACAAAGCACGGATCCACATGGATCCTCAGGATTTTTGCACTGGGTCACCCCAAATTCACCATCAGATCACATAGCATGTCCATGGCTACAGCCTGCACAAAAAAACACACACGCACCCACTGTTTCATGGGGCCGCAATGGTGCAAAAACGTGGTTACAAAGCATGGACCCACATGGATCCTCAGGATTTTTGCATTGGGCTACCCCAAACTCACCGTCAGATCACATGTCTGTGGCCACAGCATGAACCAGAAAAATCATACATCCACTGTTTTGTTTAGAATATTTTTTTCTTGTTTTCCTCCTCTAAAAACTACATGCGTGTTATGGTCAGGTGCGTGTTATAGAGCGAAAAATACGGTATATAGACTGAATTGTATAATAGTGAGAGGCTCACACGAGCCTGCAACCAGCTATCTGCTGTGCAATTAAAAAGGGGAATGTAACTCTGCTAAGTAAAGGAACTTGCTAGCGCACGTTAGGTAGGATATTAATAAACAATATATCCTCTCCTGCTACACACACCTGTCACCTCAGGTGGCTTCCTCATTCTGCCTAATGGTAGAGGTGGCTCCGAAAGAGAAGGAAGCAGTATGTCAGACCACAGAAGTATATTTGAGGTAATCAGGTGTTCCTCAGGCAGGCCTGAGCTAGGGGACATATATTTTCAAAATCTTGCATTTGCCAACAAATGGATGTTTTGAGCTCTTGAAGTTGCAGGTTGAGAAATTGAGAGTGCTCTCAGCAGGGCGCATAGAGGGAAGTGAAAGTAGATGGAGGGATGCGCAGAAGAGGACAGGGTTTCTGTGCTTTCCGCAGCTGTGTGGAAGTGGGAATGTCTGACCCTCCTGAAGCACTGCGACCTGCCAAAATTCCCTTTCCTGCTCTTCTGTTAAAGCTTCAAGAACCCAACTGTGTTTTGCATCTAGTCCCCCCGTGTGGAACAGCTGCCCTCACTGTTCCCGTTTTCCACTTAAGACTAACATGGCTAGTCACAATCACTCGACTCACCTTGTAGGGTTGTTGTAACGAGAAAATGGGGAGCTGAAGACCCACGTTTGCAATAAATAAATGAATGAGTTTCTCAGTCGTTCTTCCTTCCTTCCTTCAGCTAAAAGACCTGCCGCAGGTCACAGAAAAGCTGCTGTTTTTGGAGCAGCTGGTCCGAAGTCTGCAGCGCCACCCCGCTTTCTGGAAAGCCCAGTTGCACCAGCTCTGCCTGCAACTTTTATGCATCTGTGAGGTTTGCTTGCAGGTCACTGGGGAGTGTTCGTCCGTGATTTGCTTACTGGAAGAAAATGCTGAGTTGCTGAAAGAGGTAGGATCTGGAGAGAGAGAGAGAGAGACCTTCCAAATCTAATGCTTCTTCCTTTCCAGTTTTATCCAGTCACTAATCCACACCAAACATGCACCCTCGTAGTACAATTTAAGCCTCGTAGTACAATTTAAGAGTTTATTTATTTTTAAGTGTGCCGTGTATTTTGGTTCCCAAGCTGCTTTTGCTTCATGTCCGCAACACTCTAGAACATACCAGAGCAATGTCACTCTTTCACGGTAGTAGACGTTAAGACACCAAAGGACACTGAGGATTGTTGGTTGTGTAACCAGGAGAACCTTGGGCCTAATTCTATGCCCATTTGCAAATTACAGGCACATTTGATATGTGCATGACTGCGTGTGTGTGCATCGTGCCGAACCCGAAAGTAGCCCAGAAACGACAGAGAGTCTTCTTCCCTTGTGGGTTCCTCAGCTGCTGCCCCCCACCGCTCACTCCTCTGCCTCTAGCCAGCCCATGGCAATTCATTTGTCCTATGCCACAGAGCAACTTCTTCTGTGATGCTAAATCGTGGCACCAAACTAGCCAGCACCTTAACAAAGGAACCGGTTTGGCAAACTTCATCTGATGCATTCTGCCCTCACAGATGCAGGGTCTCGGGTTCCAGAAGGGGATCCTGACTCATAGAACGATGTGATATGTGAGAACTGTTGGTGTTTCTAGCAGAACTGATACAAAATTAACTGCCTTCTCATCAAAATCAAGGAGTGAGCCAGGAATTCTAAAATGGAAATAAAAAATCTATGCAGATGCATTCAACATTAAGATTTTTAGACCCTTTTTTGTCAATAATTTTTATTAGTTTTCAGTTACAAAAAATCCAAAACAAACCTCATTATATGCATATTGAATCTAAATACCAACTCAAATAACAATTAATCAAATATACAATTATATGATTTGGATGACCTCCTACTTGCTGGATTACGGGTTCAGTAATTCTTCCTCCACTGCTTTATATATAGATATAGATATATACAGTGGTACCTCGGGTTAAGTACTTAATATATACCCAAGTACTTAATTCGTTCCGGAGGTCCGTTCTGGAACTGTTCTTAACCTGAAGCACCACTTTAGCTAATGGGGCCTCCTGTTGCTGCTGCACCGCCGGAGCACGATTTCTGTTCTCATCCTGAAGCAAAGTTCTTAACCTGAAGCACTATTTCTGGGTTAGCGGAGTCTGTAACCTGAAGCGTATGTAACCCGAGGTACCACTGTAGACCCTTTTCAGAGACGTCCATCTTTCCCAGGACACTGTTGCAGAAACAGTCCTGGGAAGGAGCTGCCTTTCCAGCTTCCCTTGTCAGATTGCAGACATCCCAAGTTATCTGAGAAGCACAGGAGGAAAAAGTCAGTTGCAGTTGCTCCCATGCCCCGAAGTAACATCAGAAGGGACCCTGGGTGATTTATTTTCGAAACTGGGCTTGGACACAGCCCACTGTATTCAACACGATGTGTTTTGGAAAACAGGGGTGTAAAACCTTGTCAAGGTAGTTTATCTCTACAAGCTGTTAGACTGAAAAGATTTCACCTTTGGTTGTATTCCCCTTGTTCTTTTAGGGCTTTCCATCGGAGATGGCCGTAATTGGATTAGGTTTGCTACTGCTTCAGGCTCCAGCCAGTCAGCAAAAACCAATCTTAAAGCTAGGTAAGGCTTTGTTGTAAAAGAAATATATCTAATAAAAATCCCCCGCTTCCAAATTGTTTCCCTTCATTTTGTCTTCTTGTTGTCTTTTTAAATCCAGAAACCTTACTTGGCATATCAAGTCTACTATATTTGGCTTTGCAGCCTGGTTTTATTAATCGGAATGGAAATTAGTGGTTTTCTTATTATCATTTTTTGAAGTGTAAAATTATTAACACCATGAAATGGTTTGTTTGGAGCAAAATAGTTCATTAGGGACAAGAAAAGGTTGATATACCTTTATAAAAGGCTGAGGAGGTTTATTTTTGTGTTTCCTTGGGCCTTTGGGGGTTCTTTTTATTACTTTTTTAAAAGTTTAATTTCTGTCTAAATTACAATGTAAGCCCATTAACCTGCCCCGCCTCTCTTTTTTTGCATCACCTATCTTATTATTTTTACATGTTTCACAAATTATTATGGAATAATAGTAACAACAATCTGGGTGTTTGGCCCAACACCCAGGATGCAGAACGAAAGAGTGTTGTGATTTTGGGCTTAGGCAAATACAGTGGTACCTCAGGATGCGAACGGGATCCGTTCCAGAGCCCCGTTCGCATCCTGAAGCGAACGTCAAACTTGACTGTGCGTCTGCGCGGGTCACTTTTTGCCGCTTCCGCGCAAGACGTCATTTTTACCGTCTGCGCATGCGCGAGTGACGAAACCTGGAAGTAACGCGCTCTGTTACTTCTGAGTTGCTGTGTAGCGCAACCCGAAAATATTTAACCGGAAGCGTATTCATCCAAAGGTATGACTGTATAGGTTTTAGATCACCTCAACAAGGGCTTGGTATTTCAGACTGCATGCGATAGTTCCTGAGGAACATTCCTGGTTTTGGAGCAGCATTGTTGCTGCCAAGCACCATAATCACATGTGAAGTAGCTCCCAGAAAAGGCCATTTCTGGTGTTGCCACCCTCCAGACCTTTCGAGGAGGAGGCACAGAAAAAAGGGCCTCAGAAGATCATCTCAGGGTCCAGTCAGGTTCATGGGGGGGGGGAGGCAGTCCCAGCAGTGGATCATATGCCCATGCTGCCCAGGACAGGGCGCTCCCGAGGGGGGCATGGCGCAGAGGATGCCCTCCCACGTGCGGGATAGCCGCTTGGGTCCCCGGAGCGGCGTGCGTGCCCTGCAGCCAGAGCAGAGTGAGCTGCTCACCGGGGCAGAGTGAGCCGCCCATGGCGGACATTTAGCACGCCACCTGCCCGCGACTCCCAAGCCTCCCCCAGTGTCACAGTCTGGTTCAGGGGTGATCAAAGTCTTGGCAGGGGACGTCAGGACTGGGGGCAAGATGGCAGGGTGGGAGCAGGAATGGGAGTCCAGGAGCCAAGAGTCCGAAGGTCAGAGTGCCGGGCGTCAAGAAGCCAAGAGTCCGAGGATCAAGAAGCAAGGAGTCACAAAGTCAGGGGTCTGAGGGTCAGGAAGTAAGGAGGCACAAAGTCAGGGGTCCAAGGGTCAGGAAGCAAGGAGTCACAAAGTCAAGAGTCCAAGGATCAAGAAGCAAGGAGTCACAAAGTCAGGGGACTGAGGGTCAGGAAGGAGGAGTCATGAAGTCAGGGGTCTGAGGATCAAGAAGCAAGGAGTCAAGGAACCAAACACAGCAAGGCAGGGAGTGTGTTGCTATGGCAAAGAGCCGAAGGGAAATGCTGACCTTAGATCCCTTCCTGGCTCTTGCCACCAGGTGCTGTGAGTTACCAATCTGCCTCGCCTGTGCGGCCGTGCCTTGCCTCTTCAGAACAAACTTAGGAAGGCCCCAGTCCTGCAAAGTCCTATTGGTCACAGGGCCTGGCTCCTACACGCACACCTGTCAAACGAAGGGGGAAGGGGGGGAATGCTGCTGGCAAAGCGGCGCAGCTCCCCCCCTTACCCCGACAGCTCAGGGTAGGCTTGGTAGTCACGGGCAGGCAGCGTGCCGAATATCACCCCCCTCAGTGAGGGCACCTGTGGCAACCCCCTGCCCCCTTCCTCTGCCCCTGGGCACTTACAACTTTGCTCTTGTCCTTGTAGCCATCAAGCTCCTTTCGTGCTCTGAAACCAAGATGACTCTTGCAGTTGCCCCCCTCCTGGCGATGCCTGCTCTGCAGATCTTGTCTTCCAGCGCCGCGCAGGGCTGCTCGATGGAGGAGGACGGTGGCCCCACTCGGCAGCAGCTGGCCATTAATCTTTTAGAAATCGTGCAGCAGGAAAAATTGCAGGAAGAGAAAAAGCAACCGGTGAGGCTTCCATTCTTCGTTTTTCTACTGGTGGGAAGTACTGTATTTTTCCGTGTATAAGACGAGGTTATTTTATTATAAAGGGTAAAGGGGCCCCTGACCATTAGATCCAGTCGTGACCGACTCTGGGGTTGCGGCGCTCATCTCGCTTTATTGGCCGAGTGAGCCAGCGTACAGCTTCCGAGTCATTTGGCCAGCATGACTAAGCTGCTTCTTGCAAACCAGGGAAACACGGAAATGCCTTTTACCTTCCCGCTGGAGTGGTGCCTATTTATCTACTTGCACTTTGATGTGCTTTCGAACTGCTAGGTTGGCAGGAGCAGGGACCGAACAACGGGAGCTCACCCCATCGCGGGGATTTGAACCGCCCACCTTCTGATCAGCAAGTCCTAGGCTCTGTGGTTTAACCCACAGCGCTACCCGCGTCCCTATTTTATTATAAAATTGTGCTAAAAATTGGGGGCCGTCTTATACACGGATAGCGGAGAGGTTGAACAGATGATTGGTGGTTCTGCGAGCAGGAGATTGTCAGCGGTGTTTTTGTGGGTGATTGGCAAGGTCCACTGGCTATTGGCTGCTGCGGCAATTGGGCGGGTGATTGGTGCTTGCTTTCGGCAAGTTTTTAGACAATTGGTTGCTTCGTCGATGTGTGAGCGATTGGCTGTGGCGGTCCTGCGGGTGAGCTATTTTTGGTACCCCCCCCAATAAAGCTCAACAACTCTGGGCAACCCCCCCCCCCATTTTCTCAATTTGAAGTCCCAAAAAAGAGTCTTATACACAGAAAAGTACGGTAAATCATAGCGCTGCACTCCAGCATGTACCTTGTCCCTTGCTTCCTGCTCCTCTTTGAGACTTGAAGCCACTATTCAAACATGGCTCATGGTGGTGATGGTGACTTAGCACTTACAAAGTGCCTCCAGTTTCCCCAGACGGACCAGATTGTGAGGGGGCCTTGCAATTTAGCCCCTAGCCCTGAGGTTGTCCAGTATTCTCTTCTTTATTCCTGAATCCAGCAGTCGACCGGAAGTGGCCCATGATAAATTTGGTCCTCTGTTGATCCTCCTCTGTTGAAGCCTTGCCTGCCTTTTGCCTCCCCAGCCTTAGAATGTGATAGAAGTTCCTGAGTTCGGAATAGAGCAATAAAAGATACCCGGGTGTAATTTGGGAAGCTAATCTAACTTGGAGGTGTCATTCTGAATATCTAACTCTGCAGCCCTGAGCATGTCAATTCCAAAGCGAGTCCCAGTGTAAACAGTGGGGGTTATTCTCTTATTCGTGGAAAGGATTTCAGCCTTAAGGACCAAATCTTACTCTGATATCATTCCCAGTCTGGAAAAAAACAGCTATTTGTCTTGTAAAACTGGGTTCCCGCAAAATAATCCTGTGGAATTTTCTCTACATCCCCCACCCCAGCCCCATATTATGCTCTCATACTGGGCAGCAGAATGAAAACAGTGGAAGGCAGTAGAAATCCTCTGGGAGCAGTGATTTTTTTTGGGGGGTGGGGGTGGGGAACGGGACACATTTACCTCTATGCGATCCCATCAGTCAAAAGTGCCAACATTGCAGGTGGCTGGATCTTAATTTTCCGCATGCAATAATTGAAGGTGATAAACAGGGGGAGGGGTAACATTTTTTTAAAAAAATCTTTTGCACGAAATGGCTTTTTAAAAGGTCAGGTAAAGTACAGGGGCATTATAACTCCCCATCATCCAAAATGAATTTACATTACATTGAACAATATAATTAAAAACGGCCGTGCGCCATTCCCTGGAACTGCTCTGGCAGCTCGTTCGTAAACCTCCTGGCCAATTCAAAACCTGAGAGCAAATTGTCTCCTGCCTTGAATCCAGTTTGTGTGTCACCTTAGCGATGCTGGGAATCGCTTGGCTGGTCTTGGGCATGGCTGCCCATAGTTCCCTGCAGCCCCTTGTCAAAAGGAAGAGGAGGAGGAAGAGGAAGAGACCCCTGACAGGCTGGTCCGCAGCATCAGTTAGAGCCGCTCAGGTACCCCCCCTCCAAGCCTGCCCATTCTCCCTGATGCTGCTTCCTTTGATGTCTCTCCCAGTTGGGAAACCGATTTGCACACCGAGGGCCACTTTCCCTTGGGAATAACCTTCTGTGGGCCACATGGCGGTGCTGGCATGGCCAGAGGCAAAGAGTGTTGGTGTTATGTACTGAAGTTCTCACCCTTGGCCAGCAGGTGGATACTGTAGATAGTTCAGGTCCACATATGCAAATAAGGGATCGAAAGTGATGTTCAGTGATTGGATAGTTACAGAAAACGGTTACTGTTGCATTCTAGTGGAGCTCTATATAAGCAGGCTGGCTGAACCCTTCAGTTCAGTTCTGTTCCAGCTTACAAATAAAGAGCTGCTTTGAAGAATCGCTGTGTTGTCTGATATGTTCACCCACAACTTAACAGTTGGGATGCTGCCTGGGAGACAGGGGCAATTGGCTGGCCCCCAGCTGGCTGCAGCCACCAGCCGGCAGCCGGGCGAACTCCGGTTCTCGGAACAGCATCAATCAGCGACTCGAGCCTCCGAAACGTTCTTATCACGCTCTTATCAGCGGAGTGAATAAATCTTCACAACGGAAGAGCATAGTTCAGGAACAAAGGGAAAAACATGTCTGCTTCCCTTTGTGTCCAAGCAAAACAGCCGTACAGCAAAAGCAATGTACAACGGAAGTTCCCAGCAGACTGTGCTGGAAGTAAACAGACATGTGACATACAACAACTCCACATATCTGTTCCTCTTAAGGCAGAACAGAACATCAATATCCTAACAAAGAGTGGGGAGGGGGCAGTAGATGCAACCACATCCCAGCCATTCCACTGCCAGAGGATTCTAGGAAGTTGCTGAGCTACAACCCACCCCCCAGGCAAGTGCGAGGCATCCTCAGAGTTCAGGCTGGACAGAAAAGCTTGGAGAAGGTGTGGAACAAGGCTAGAGAGGGCATGTGGCCTGGGGAGACTCCCTAAGAAAGACCCTTTATCACATTTATGTTGTGCATATCGTATCATCCACACAAGGCGTCATTTCCCACGCTGTCACCTGGGTGCTTAGAAGCGTGCTAAGAGGAAGGCATGCTTGGCAAACCCTCACCATGATCAACTCCTGCCTGGAAACCGACCATACTTTTCCGTGTATAAAACATGGTTCCTTTTTAAAAAAAAAATGTTTAAAATTGGGTGGTGTCTTATTCCCAGATAGTGCATTTGGGGGACGTGTGATTGGTTGCTGGGGCAAGGGCTTGTGCACTGTATTTTTCACTCCGTAAGACGCACCTGACCATAAGACACACCTAGTTTTTAGAGGGGGAATGCAAGAAAAAAACATTCTTTAAAGGGAGCGCTGAGCAGAGCCTGAAGAAGCTTCGTGTGGCTAAGCCAGAAGCTAGAACAGCGAGAGGGAGCGCTGCGCAGCGATCTCTCTTGCTGTTCTGGCTTCTGGGATAGCTGTGCAGCCTGCATTCGCTCCATAAGATGCACACACATTTCCCCATACTTTTTAGGAGGGGAAAAGTGCGTCTTATAGAGCAAAAAATACAGTAATTATTAGCAGCAGTGTCGGTAATTTATTTGAAGGAAATATATTTCACAGCTGTGAGATGGTGTCATTTTTTAAAAAAATTCTTTGCATGCTTTTTAGGCAAATAGCTGAGGAACAATTAAATTTTTTATTTCACTTATAGAGTACCTTATTTTGAACATGCGGACTTTCCTGGTTTGAACGTGCCTTTTCTTTTGCCTCAGGCCTCGTCCGAACCTTTCTTCCCCATCACCAGTGCTTATGGTTCATTGCATACAACCTGGAGGCTCCTGGGGCTCCTGAGAGAGACATCTTCCGTTTCCGACTGGCTGTCTTCTCTTAAATCCGTGCTGCCTATTACAACGCAAGTCCCTGCCCACGTGTTCCTTCTGCTGGCTTACCTCCTTGTTCAAGAAAACGGAGATTGCCTTCGTGACGTATTAGCTGCCACTACAGAACTCGCCAAAGCAGATTCGTCCCAGGTAAGAATAACCTGGACGTGTGATGGAGGGCCTGCAGCCAAGGCTGGTCTTGTCTCCTTCCAGTTTGGTCTGTGATGCCTTCACGCTGTAGCTCCTGGGTTTTAGGCACATCTCCTCTGCCAAGGTAGGAATGGAGAGCTGCTGACAGTTCATCAGTATGCAGATGACATCCAGCTCAACCTCTCTTTTAAATCAGAACCAGTGAAGGCGGTGAAGGTCTTTTGCGAGTTCCTGGGGGCGGTTGGAGGATGGATGGCAACTGACAGATTGAGGTTGAATCCTGACAAGACAGAAGTACTGTTCTTGGGGGACAGGGGGCGGGTGGGTGTGGGGGACTCCCTGGTCCTGAATGGTGTAACTGTGCCCCTGAAGGACCACGTGCACAGCTTGGGAGTGCACAGCTTTGGACTCACAGCTGGCCATGGAGGTGCAGGTCAATTCTGTCTACCAGCTCCATCTGGTACACAGGATGAGACCCTACCTGCCCGCAGACTGTCTCACCAGAGAGGTGCATGCTCTGGTTATCTCCCGCTTGGACTACTGCCATGCGCTCTCCGTGGGGCTACCTTTGAAGGTGACCCGGAAACTGCAATTAATCCAGAATGCAGCAGCTAGACTGGTGACTGGGAGTGGCCGCTGGGACCACAAAACACCAGTCCTGAGAGATCTGCATCAGCTTCCAGGACGTTTCCGAGCACAATTCAAAGTATTGGTGCTGACCTTTAAAGCCCTAATCCTGTATACCTGAAGGAGTGTCTCCACCCCCATTGTTCAGCCCGGACACTGAGGTTCAGCACCGAGGGCCTTCTGGCAGTTCCCTCATTGCGAGAAGTGAGGTTACAGGGAACCAGACAGAGGGCTTTCTCGGTAGTGGCTCCCGCCCTGTGGAATGCCCTCCCACCAGATGTCAAGGAAATAAGCAGCTATCTTCTCTTTAAAAGACATCTGAAGGCAGCCCTGTTTAGGGAAGTTTTTAATATTTAATGCTGTATTGTTTTTAACACTCGATTGGAAGCCGCCCAGAGTGGCTGGGGAAACTCAGCCAGATGGGCGGGGTATAAATAAAATAATATTATTATTATTATATGACAGGTCAGTGTAGCTGGATGGCCCAGTGGTCTCATTCTGTGTAAGGCAGCTTCCTATCCTCTTGTGTTCCACTTTCTTGGGATGTTTTAAACACAGTTTTGAGAGAAGTACTGGTAGTCCGTTGTGTGGTCTCCTTCCTTAACCAACTGACAGTGCTTGTTTGTCTCTGTTATAAGAATTTAAGGTCTCATATACAGTGGTGCCCCGCAAGACGAATGCCTCGCAAGACGGAAAACTTGCTAGACGAAAGAGTTTTCCGTTTTGGAGGTGCTTCGCAAAACGAATTTCCTATGGGCTTGCTTCGCAAGACGACAATGTCTTGCGAGTTCCTGCTGTTTTTCCCCCCTCCCCCCTTTTCTAAGCCGCTAAGCTGCTTATCAGCTGATCCGATCAGCAGATAAGCCGCTAAAAGCCGCTAATAGCGCTAATCCGCTAATCCATCAATGGGCTTGCTTTGCAAGACGAAAAAACCGCTAGACGAAGAGAATCACAGAATGGATTCTTTTCGTTTAGCGAGGCACCACTGTATATAAATTATATGTTCATAAGTGTACAAGGCAAACAAGTATATAAACAAGTATATAAACCACATGTCTGAAATAGTACAGGAGAAGAATCCTGAAACCATTTTGACTCTCAAATTGACCTCAAATAGGATGAAGGAAATGGGAAAAGTCTTCCAGTTGTCTTTGGACTTTAGGGGCTTATACAGTCTGGCAAGTATCTGTTAAGCTGAGCACACTCTCAATATGCGTAAGAGATTCCGGAACTAAGTATTTGCCATCTCCAAGAAATGGCCAGGCTACCCAGAAAAGGCAATCAGATAAGGCATTATCAGGTACAGTATTCAGAAGCAACACACTCAAATTTCTGCTGGGGACTACCTGCTTCTGTGATGTATGTATGACATTTTGGGGGATGGCCTTGAGCTACAGGGGAGGCAATTTCAAAAGTCTATATAAGGGCTTGCACACCAATGTTCTGTGTGGGTTGAACGGGGGACCTGTTGCAACAGTTTAATGAAGATCAGGCTTACTAGATGCTTTGTTTCTCAATATTCTCTGCTTCTTGGGAGAAAAGCAATGACAAACCTAGACCGCATCTTAAAAAACAGAGACATCACCTTGCCAACAAAGGTCCATATAGTTCAAGCTATGGTTTTCCCAGTAGTGATGTATGGAAGTGAGAACTGGACCATAAAGAAGGCTGATCGCTGAAGAATTGATGCTTCTGAATTATGGTGCTGGAGGAGACTCTTGAGAGTCCCATGGACTGCAAGAAGATCCAGCCTCTCCATTCTGAAGGAAATCAGCCCTGAGTGCTCACTGGAAGGACAGATCATGAAGCTGAGGCTCCAAGGCTTTGGCCACCTCATGAGAAGAGAAGACTCCCTGGAAAAGACCCTGATGTTGGGAAAGATGGAGGGCACAAGGAGAAGGGGATGACAGAGGACGAGATGGTTGGACAGTGTTCTCGAAGCTACCAGCATGAGTTTGACCAAACTGCAGGAGGCAGTGGAAGACAGGAGTGCCTGGCGTGCTCTGGTCCATGGGGTCATGAAGAGTCGAACACGACTAAACGACTCAACAACAATTCTCTGGTTAGCCTCTGTTATTTTTCCCTACCAATAGGGAACCTACATAAGGACTCTATACAGGCTCTTGGGTACCCCACAAGGGAAAGGGAGCAGTATTTCTCTCATAACAGTCTCTTCCAGAAAGGGTCTTGCTCATGAAAGCTTTTTTCAGATACAGGGAGGTGTCAATCGGAGCTTGGGTTTGGCTCTTGTATATATTGGTGCAATTAGAATGTCGTAATGTTCACATCGACTAAAATGCAAACGGAAGCAACAGACTAACTTACGGCAAATAACTTTTACAAGGACGGGCATAGGATTAAGAAAAAGGTATGAAATACTTCTTTATATGCTGGTAACATGTGCGTTTTTTGCTGGTTGGGGTGGGGGGGAATTAAAAGCCGCACAGCACCTTTTATAACGGCTATTTATGCACCGTGAAGTTGCATAAAAGAGTCTCAAAGGCCAACCAGAATACAGTGAAAGCAAAACACTTCTTCAGAAATCCTACAGCTGATCGCTGTATTTAATTTCCTTGCTTGTCTTATTGCTTTTTAATAACATCCACTCAAAATGCAAAAAGGCCCAAACAATGATAACCATGGAATCGTGCCATGCTGTTTGCAGCTCTCTGTGGGAACAGCTGCCTGCAGATGGTTTGCTGGGGATGCTTTTATCGTATTAATTCAAAACAGATAAATGGAAACTGCTTTACAAGGAATGGGGATCTTGGGAATTTTCTTTTCGGCCTCAAATGGCTCGGGTTGTCTTTGTTCGAGGTCTTCCATCGGAATAAAAAACAAGCTTGCTTTTTGGGGGAGCTAATGGGGGAAGTAGAGGGAACGGCAGAGAACGTGGTGCCAGTGGCTGTCTGCTGTAAATTATTTGCATAGTCATGGATCAGAATATGGCTTAACCCCAGGTCAACCACATTGACCATGGCAAAAAATGCATTTTGGATCTGTAAACTTCAGGTATTTGGCTTACCAGGAAGTTTTATGGCTGACTTTGTTACTAGCAGGAGAGTCATAGATTTTTTTGTAACAGATTATTTTTCAAAATTATTATTTTAGATTTTAGAAATTTCGATGATGAAGTAGGTTTCTCGAATGAAAATTCACGGCAGATCGTGACCCAGGTTCTTTTGGGACTCAGATTCTGAAATTTGAAAGAAGCCTTAAGGCATGTTCGTTACTTTGGAAAGTAACAAATATAGTTTGGGTGGTGTGAAACTGCTGATTGGAAAAATAGTCAATAATTAAACGATACGTGTAATATGTGAGATAATGGAAGACAGGTTTTTGGAAGACAAGGGTTGGTACAGGCAATTTGGCAGCTGCTTATGTTGCAATAAAGGGACACTGAGTTGTCCCGAGGTGATGATAAGTGTCAGGGAACTGACATCGCAGCCAGAGGCGGAGGCAAGGCTCCTGAGTGATGCTGGAGAAGGGCCCAGCAGGGAGAGAGGCAGCTCATCAGCGGGGGAAGGAAATCAGCGTAACACCAGGAATAAAGGGGGGCAGATGGGGGAATCGGCGAGGGGGCTCCAGGACTCCTCGCTGGAGACCAGCGGGGAGAGCACGGGTCCTCCGCTACCCACGCCCTCCCTGTGCAGAAGACTTCCGCGCAGGGAGAGTAGGAGGAGACTTGGCGTCAAACAGCTTTTATGCTGGAAAAGGTTTAAGAAACGCCCACTGACGGATTCTGCTAGCGACTGAGACAGCCACGAAGTGAAGGGCAGTCCAGACAGAAAAGTTTCAACCAGGCAACCTAGCCAGGAGTGGCGGCAACTTACGCACGAGCAACCCCTATTATTATTACAATAAGCACTCTTGGAATTAAGTTTTGTTTACATCTCTGGGCTTAATTTTCATGTAAATGCAGTTTGGGGATGAGCTGCATTCGAGATACCATTTTTTTGCTCTATAAGACTCACTTTTTCCCTCCTAAAAAGTAAGGGGAAATGTGTGTGTGTCTTATGGAGCGAATGCAGGCTGCGCAGCTATCCCAGAAGCCAGAACAGCAAGACGGATTGTTGCTTTCACTGCGCAGCGATCCCGCTTGCTGTTCTGGCTTCTGAGATTCAGAATATTTTTTTTCTTGTTTTCCTCCTCCAAAAACTAGGTGCATCTTGTGGTCTGGTGTGTCTTATAGAGCGGAAAATACAGTAATTGCTGTTTTATGTTGGAACAATATATGTCTTGATGGCATTTTTAATAGCAAGGATGACTAGGAGATGTGAAAACGATGGGTCTTAATTTATCGTTGTCACTTGTGGTTCTTTTGAGATACTGAAGAAGGGTTCATAGAATCATAGAGTCGGTCATTTAGTCCAACCCTCTGCAATGCAGAAACCTTTAGCCCAACGTGGAGCTCGAACCGACAACCCTGAGATTAAGAGCCTCACGCTCTACCGACTGCTGTTGTTGTCCAACAGGACAAGGGACAGTTTGGTCCAAAAATGGAGCAATTTTGTTTTTCTAGGGATGGGAGGCAACCATCCTTGGATTGCATAGAGGGAAATAAAATAGCTTCACTTAGTGCTTTCCCCCCCAAATATATATTTAGGGGTACTCTCATTTTCCTACTCATATTGAAATACAGTGGTACCTCAGGTTACATACGCTTCAGGTTGCAGACTCTGCTATCCCAGAAATCGTGCTTCAGGTTAAAAACTTTGCTTCAGGATGAGAACAGAAATTGTGCTCCGGCGGCGCAGCAGCAGCAGCAGGAGGCCCCATTAGCTAAAGTGGTGCTTCAGGTTAAGAACAGTTTCAGGTTAAGTACGGACCTCTGGAACGAATTAAGTACTTAACCCGAGGTACCACTGTACTGCCCCTCAATGAGGTCAAAATTGGATTCACAAAATGTTTAGGGGTATGCGTACCCCTGCTCAGTGGCGAAGCTGCACTGGGGGCGGAGAGCAGGCGTGGGCATGGCTGGGGCCCCCCTGGGGTGTGGCGCACGCCCAGGGGCATGGCATGCCGCCTGCAGGGGCATGGTGCGCATCCTGGGGGTGTGGTACGCCACCTGCAAGGGTGTGGCGCCTGGTGCACGCGCGGGGAGTGTGGTGTGTGCCCGGGGGGCCCACTTCGATGGCACCCTACCAGAATAGTGGTGCCGGGGGTGGTCCGCTCCCTCCGCACTCCCGTTCCTCCCCCAGTGGCCCTGCACACCCACCCCCCGAAAAAATATCCCTGGCTTCACTGAAATAAAATGGCTGCGAAGGCCATACTGACTTGGTCTGTTTGCAAAAGACTTTAATAGAGTATTCCTAATCGGATGAATTGACTCACTGTGCAAAAAAAGAGAAAACCCACAAAAACTGTTATTTCTTTGCATGTGAACCCAACCGTGCTGCAAAAAGGGGAGGAAATAAAATAAATTGTTTGAGTGAGAGGTCATTTGTGCATTGTAACACAAGATCTATTACCATTATTAGCGGATTATGAGTATCTTGGGGATATTCACCCTTTTATGGGCTATCTCAACTGCAGCAATAAAATATTTGCCTGGTATATGACACCCTTCTGGGAAATTCATCAGAAGAGAATGCTTCTTCAGTTCTTCGGCTTAAAAATAAAAGACAAAGAATACAGCAAATTGTGGCCTCATTTAGGTAGAAGTTTGAGTATTTAAAAGAAAAACCAATTATACAGTTGGTTTTGTTGATGGAGAAATGCCTTAAGCAATGATGACCATATTCTAAATCCTCTGTTCTTGGGAAGCAGGGAGTGTTTGTTGGGTAAATGAATGAAATGCCATGAACTCCTATTGGGTGTTCTTTAGTTGCCAGAAAATCAGGAGTTGAAAGTGGAACATCTTGAGTTTGACACAGAACAGAGAGCAATGGATGTGCGTTTTGCAGAACACACGTGATCCTTGAAAGTATCTGCAATCTGTAAAAATTTTCAAGTCTTCAAAGAACTGTGGTGCTGCAAGAATATAAATCAATAGCGTTTAAGTCTTGTTGACTGGAGATAGGACAGTAATGGCAGGTGTTCTCTACTGGGGTAGCAACAAAGAAGAGCCAATGGCCTCAGCCTTTGCTGCTTTTAACTTTGGCTGTACAGTGGTACCTCAGGTTACATACGCTTCAGGTTACAGACGCTTCAGGTTACAGACTCCGCTAACCCAGAAATAGTGCTTCAGGTTAAGAACTTTGCTTCAGGATGAGAACAGAAATTGTGCTCTGGTGGCGCGGCAGCAGCAGGAGGCCCCATTAGCTAAAGTGGTGCTTCAGGTTAAGAACCGTTTCAGGTTAAGAACGGACCTCCGGAACGAATTAAGTACTTGGGTATATATTAAGTACTTAACCCGAGGTACCACTGTATTGGGTGAAGAGAACACCAAGCAAGGATGAATACAGGGGACACCCCGTTTTCACAGTAGTTGTATTCTGGGTCCTTGCATACTTGCGTGAAATCATGTGAAATAATTATTTATTTATTTATTTATACCCCGCCCATCTGGCTGGGTTTCCCCAGCCACTCTGGGTGGCTTCCAACATAAGATTAAAAATACATTAAAACATTAGTCATTAAAACCTTCCCTAAACAGGGCTGCCTTCAGATGTCTTCTAAAAGTCAGGTAGTTGTTTATTTCCTTGACATCTGACGGGAGGGTGTTCCACAGGGCGGGTGCCACTACCGAGAAGGCCCTCTGCCTGGCTCCCTGTAACATCACTTCTCGCAGGGAGAGAACCACCTCGGAGCTGGACCTCAGTGTCCGGGCAGAACGATGGGGGTGGAGATGCTCCTTCAGGTATACTGGGCCGAGGCCGTTTAGAGCTTTCAAGGTCAGCACCAACACTTTGAATTGTGCTTGGAAATGTACTGGGAGCCAATGTAGATATTTCAGGACTGGTGTAATATGGTCTCAGCGGCCGTTCCCAATCACCAGTCTGGCTGCTGCATTCTGGATTACAGTGGCACCTCGGGTTACAGATGCTTCAGGTTACAGATTCCGCTAACCCAGAAATAGTACCTTGGGTTAAGAACTTTGCTTCAGGATGAGAACAGAAATCGTGCTCCTGCGGCGCGGCAGCAGCAGGAGGCTCCATTAGCTAAAGTGGTACCTCAGGTTAAGAACAGTTTCAGGTTAAGAACGGCCCTCCAGAACGAATTAAGTTCTTAAACCGAGGTACCACTGTAGTTGTAGTTTCTGGGTCACATTCAAAGGTAGCCCCATGGAGAGTGCATGGCAGTAGTCCAAGTGGGAGATAACCAGAGCATGCCCCACTCTGGCGAGACAGTCTGCGGGCAGGGAGGGTCCCATCCTACGTACCAGATGGAGCTGGGAGACAGCTGCCCTCGACACAGAATTGACCTGCGCCTCCATGGACAGCTGGGAGCCCAAAATGACTCCCAGGCTGCGCACCTGGTCCTTCGGGGGCACAGTTACCCCATTCAGGACCAGGGAGTCTCCCACACCCGCCCATCCCCTGTTCCCCAATAACAATACTTCTATCTTGTCAGGATTCAACCTCAGTCCGTTAGCCGCCATCCATCCTCCAAATCAGAAACCTACTGATGAAGCTTGAAGACACCCTACTCTGCCCCCATGTCTGCCCAGCTCAGGGAGGGAAGCGTGATGCTCATTCAAATGGCGTTGGGACATGTTGTGCATGATGTGCCCCCCCCCAATTGCCCTTGCAAGCTGGTGCCTCTGGCCCTGCAAAAAAATTCACTGATCTCTTCTGTATTGTTTTGGGTGGAACGGTTTTAGCTGCCTTCTTGACTATCTCTGATTTACTTCTTGTTACCCACCCTGGGACCTTATGAAGGGCGGGTAGGGTAAGGAATTTTATAGATAAAATAAATGAATTTAAAAAAAGAAATACTCTGGCTTGAAGGAAGATGAGCGATATCTGATGTCCGCCATCCTTAGAGTAGACCCTTCTGCCCTCTTCAATAAACATTTTTGCCTTCAGTGGGAGTGTCAGTTATGCATAACATTGAACAGGTATATGTTTTTCATTCCTCTTGAGTCCCGAGTGTTGTAGATGTATTTAATATATCAAGAAAATGCAATCTGGCAGCAGAAGTCTAAGCATGTTTACTTGGAAGCCAGGCCCACTGTGCTGAACGTGGCTTAGTCCCAAGTACCATATTTTTCGCTCTATAACACGCACCCGACCATAACACGCACGTAGTTTTTAGAGGAGGAAAATCCATAGGCATGCCACCCGTAGGCATTCCCTCCATAACACGCACAGACATTTCCCCTTACTTTCTAGGAGGAAAAAAGTGAGTGTTATGGTGCAAAAAATACAGTAAGTGTACATTGGACTGTGGTCTTCGTTTCACATATTTTTTAATATCTTTCTCATCAGCTTTCTAACAGAAGAATTCTTAAACCGAGAGAGTGGTTGTCTGGTTATATTTATTTGTCCCAGCCAATGGCATTAGCTGTTGTATTTGCTGCTGAACGAAAGACAAGTTGGAACCGTACGTGAAAGTTCCATTTTACGTGAAAGTTCCATTTTACGAAGTGTCAGATTCTGATACAGTCTCATCATCCGAAGAGCCGCCGTCGTAAATCTGTTTGCAAGACTGACTGTACTGAGACGCTAGTTGGTGGTTTTGAAATGCAGATTCCCCTGTTTTGTTTTGTTTTGTTTTGTTTTGTTTTCAAAAGAGAAATCTGGTAAAAAAAAACAACCTTTTGTCAGGCACTTAATGGGGAGGGTTGACCTAACTGCTAAATCTTTAGGGATGGAGAGGAATTGAAAATGCTGCGTTGCTAAGCAACAAATTTGCTGGCTTTCTGAAGGTGCTCAGATGCACTGAGAGTTAATGAATCTGCAGGGCGGCTCTTGGAAAACTGTCGGGAAAACCCAATGGAGACCAAATGTTCATTTCGCCCTGGCAAAGGATTCAGCCCTCCCTTACTTATGTTTTAAGTTGAGGGGCGGGTCTTCTTTGTGGTTGGAAAAACGAGTGTTATTTCTGAACAACAAACCATAGAGGGAGCATAGATATTTTCCTTTCAAAAGGAGGTTCCTGCAAGAGACATCTCTGGACTAGTTCACGCACACAAATATGGGTATAATTTTCTGTTCACGCCAACAGCCTTGACTGTCTCTGGGTATACGGCCTCATGTGGACATGTGTATTTATTTAAAACAACTTTATCTTGCCAGTTAGCCACTCTGAGGATAAATATACAATTTGGCAGGTATTCAAAAGCTGCAAGACTAATGGGTTGTCTTAAATTTTCAGCCAAAAGTATAAGCTCCCAAGATCAAAAGGATTTCAACTCCCAGCCCCGTCTTTAAAGACATAAAGTAGAGAAATGTAGCCTTAAAAATCCTTAGTTTTAATGCAGTATCAAATCCAACATGTTATGTAGCTAGGATATTGCAAAATAGTTAACAGAACTAGCAAGTAGACTTCCAACATTTCCTTGCCATATTTTTATTCTAAAGTCAGTTTTCAGAAGGAACCGTTAATGTCTCTTGCCAAGTTGAACGTCCTGGGAGTAGTCTTAATGGTTTTGGAACCATCCGACTTTGGAGTGTTTCATTTCTGTTTGAAGTTATGCTAATTTCAAGCAAAATGTTTATCATAGGAGAACTTTCGGAGATCAAAACGAAAGTTGCGTAAATCATCACAACCCGCTAATGTGATTAAAGATAGATGGAAGGGGGTGGGGGGAAATTCCAGAAATGTTGGCCAAACAACTACTCCTTTTAATCAAATAAAAACAATATGGATTTGTGAGGAACTCACTTTCTACCATACTTTCCTCCTCAGCTCTCCTCTTCTGCACCTGGGCTGAGCTTTTTTCAGCCTAATGAATCCCAGGTTTGCCCTACTCTTACTGGGAGGCAGCATCCAACTGGCTCCGGTGGAAAGAAATCGGAGGAGGCTGTTGAGAAAAACTGCCCAGCATCTGACTCTCAGATCCTCATGTGGGAAGATTATTCCTTCTGCCGAATATGCTCACTTACTTCCCTTGCCTCGTGCATATGCGCATCATGCCCTGCTTGTGGGATGTGATCCATGAGAGGCAGTCAAGTACAACGTTCCTTGTCATGTTAGAAAAGACACGCGAGGGAATGTTTGGTCCAGCCAGTCGAAACTTCCTGTTCCTCCTAGCTGGAGCATCCTTTCTTTTGCATGTGACTAAAGGTAGGCGTGACCTTACCTGTCCAGGTAACAAAAGGACGAGTCACGCAGCACACCTCCCTCTTTTTGACTTCCTTCTTCATTTGACCAGCTTCTAGCTAAGACTGCTCTGCTAGCTCTCAGCTAGCAGAAACACTGGGACTATTCCCCATTTGGGGAATGTACATACAGTGGTACCTCAGGTTAAGAACTTAATTCGTTCTGGAGGTCTGTTCTTAACCTGAAACTGTTCTTAATCTGAGGTACCACTTTAGCTAATGGGGCCTCCCGCCGCCGCGCAATGCTTGTAGAAGCATCCAAGTCAAAGTACCACTCACTTAGCTATTTATCTGTTGTGAACTACCATGGGATCTTCGGATGAAGGGTAGCACACAAATTTAATAAATAATCATGAATAATAATCACGAAATGGAAGAGAGTTCTGGTGATAACAGCTCCCCCTGCCTCTTCACGCTGTTAAATTGAGTTAAAATTACAGTTTTGCCGAAGGTTGATTGCTGTATAGATATCCAAATTAGAACAGAAGATGGCCTATTTTCAAAACAAGATTATATAGTAATGCTGAATTTATTTGCAACCAACTCTAAAAATACAGTCTTTTGGTACAATGGCAGCAAACTGCATTGGATTTAGTGTGAATTGAGCAAAATCTTCTGTTCATCCTTTGCTGCCTCCTTGTCCCTTTTTTCCTTTATCTTTTTCAAACTGTAGATTGTAAACATCCTTGGGGCAGGGACCTTTCTTCAGTTATGTTGTAAAGCCCAATGTTCAGTGGCAGCAAATCATCATGAAACCGCAAGGCTGACTGTGATGTCCCTTCTCATAACAAACAGGAACTTTTGGGTGCTTTCAGAATTTATTTAATTTCCATGCGTGCACAGGAACTGGCAAACTTCCTTAACATTTCAGAAAGGTTCAGAACCTGTTTGAGTTAATGGTCCTTGAAGGAATTTAATTTAAGACTGTGCAGACCCTTTTCAGTATCCGTATGCCCACTGGCCAATAAGTAAGTGGTTTGGTTTGAATTTGTTCTTTGGTTTCGAGCCAGCTCAAACGTCCACACTTGGGATCACTAAGTCAGTTCTAAAGTTACAGTAATTGGAGGTAACCGGGGAGCAGGGGAACCCTCCCTGAATAACAAAACTCAGGACAGAGCTTCACTCTGGAAGCAAATAATAAAACTGAGATGTAAATCCTTGCAATACTCTGCTGGAAGATGAAGGAACGGAATTGTTAAGAAATAAAAGAGCCTTGGAAACAATCGTCTGTACAATTCTCATACCCCTGAATTTTGTTGTATATTTCTGTGTTCGTATTTTTGTTTCTGTTTGTAACTAATCGTTTTATGAAGACTTGGAGAGCAGCTCAAAATGGCGGTGATGTTTATCATTGTTGTCCACACACAGAAGCATAGCAACCCATTTTTTATGGGTGTTATTTATTTTAGGTGCCAAATCTGGTTCCCGTCCTGATGTTTAAGTTGGGGACGCCGCTGGAGCCCACTCTGTGCCGGGAAATCTTGTATACTTTGCCTGCTTTGGGTGTTCATAAGGTCAGTACGAAATTTTAACTTTTCTCCGCTGGAAAAGGCGTTTTGTTTCTTAAAGGCGGATTTGCTTTCCTTTTAATTTTGGGGGGAAATGTTGAGAGCAATGAAAGCGCCTTGGTAGAATGTCATTTACCATCACTTAAACGGGTGGCATCTTGTTCCAAGAAAATGCTTTATCTTCCCTAGAGGAATCCATATGGAATATGTTACTTGCCTGGAGGCGGTTGGAGGATGGATGATGACTAATGGATTCAGGTTGAATCCTGACAAGACAGAAGTACTGTTCTGGGGGACAGGCGGGTGTGGGGGACTCCCTGGTCCAGAATGGGGCAACTGTGCCCCTGAAGGACCAGGTGCACAGCCTGGGAGTCATTTTGGACTCACAGCTGTCCATGGAGGTGCAGGTCAATTCTGTGTCCAGGGCAGCTGTTTACTAGCTCCACCTGGTACGCAGGCTGAGACCCTCCCTGCCTGCGGACTGTCTTGCCAGAGTGGTGCATGCTCTAGTTATCTCCCACTCGGACTACTGCAATGCGCTCTCCATGGGGCTACCTTTGAAGGTGACTCGGAAACTGCAATTAATCTAGAATGCAGCAGCTAGACTGGTGACTGGGAGCGGCCGCCAAGACCACATAACACCGGTCTTGAAAGACCTACACTGGTCTCCCAGTATGTTTCCGAGCACAATTCAAAGTGTTGGTGTTGACCTTTAAAGCCCTAAATGGCCTGGAGCGTCTCTACCCCATCGTTCTGCCCGGACACTGAGGTCCAGCTCCAAGGGCCTTCTGGCAGTTCCCTCCCTGAGACAAGTGAGGTTACAGGCAACCAGGCAGAGGGCCTTCTCGGTAGTGTTGCCTGCCTTGTGGAACGCCCTCCCATCAGATGTCAAAGAAATAAACAACTATCTGATGTTTAGAAGACATCTGAAGGCAGCCCTGTTTAGGGAAGTTTATTGACTGATGTTTTAATATATTTTTAATCTTATGTTGGAAGCCGCCCAGAGTGGCTGGGGAAACCCAACCAGATGGGTGGGGTATAAACAATATTATTATTATTATTATTATTATTATTATTATTATTATTACCACTACTACTACTTTTGTCCCTCATTCAGGCTATGGGTGATTGTCAAAGATGTGGATCTACATAGCCTGAATGCCTTGTAGCCGGGAACATTCGGATTGCAACAAACAGAAGCTCAGAAATAATATCTCTAATTGTAGGAAATAGAAGTAGCCCATAGCACTATATACTATGGGTGTAGCTCAGGTTACACTGTAGGAAATGTAAATATGCCTTCAGTGGAATAAAGATCTTTAAAAAGATTATCTCCCAAGGTTTCCAGAGAGGTGATTTATTTACAGTCAGGTGTGTTGACTGAATAGGCCAGCATGCCCCCCCAACCCGAAAATAGCAGATTAAAAGATTAGTCATTAACCCAGTGACAACGCAGAACTGTTGCCAAAGCCTCACTTCAGCACCTTCTCTGGCATCTAACATTTCTGCTTCTGCCTCCTGCGCTGCTATCATAATGCTAAATGGTGCTGCCGTCAAGGTGAAAAAGTTGCCGTCTGGATGTAGCCTTAGATGCCTGGCACGCAGAACTGATCGGCGCTTTTGTATCTGCCGCAAAATTAATCTCTCCAGACGTATTCTGCATTGTAAATGAATGTAGGGAAAGTTCTGTTTTTACAAATGAGCAAACGATCTCTTTCAGGTCTGCGTGGCTCAGATTTTACGTGCCCTACAGGTGTTGGGAAACACGCCAGAGCTTCAAGCTGTTGCATTACGCCTGATGACATCTTTATGGGAGAAGCAGGTTGTCAAAAAGATGGAAAGCAATTAATCTCTGTCTCGAAAAATCACATTTTGGGGGAATAATTGATCGTGCTGTTGCCTCTTGCTTAACAATGGCTGGTAGGAACGTTGTTGAGAGTGGCTGGGGCAAACCTGCCCAGATGGGTGGGGTATACATGATAAAGTTGTTGTTGTTCTTAAGAGCTAATCCTTCAGGCCACTCTAGGAGGGGAGTATGCAGAATAATTTGTTCTTGGAAGCTTTTACAATACAGTCATACCTCAGGGGTTGAACAGAATCAGTTCCGGAAGTCCATTCAACTTCCAAAATGTTCGGAAATCAAAGCGCGGCTTCCGATTGGCTGTAGGAAGCTCCAGCAGCCAATCGGAAGCCACGTCGGACGTTCGGGTTTCAAGGAACGTTCACAAACCGGAATAATCACTTCCAGGAGTGCGGCACTCGAGAGCCAAAACGTTCGAGTCACAAGGCGTTTGTCAAGCAAGGCATGACTGTACTGTTATCGTATGTGTACTGAGGTACTGCAGATTTTTTTAATGAATGAATCTTTTTTTAAAAAACAGAAATCAATTTTTCATTGAATTACCAATGCCGGAACCCAGTATTTTTGGAGTTCGACAGTGCACTTGGTTAGCAGGATGCTGTGCTTCATTCTCCTCTGCGTATCCTGGGGTTGCCATATTTTAAAAGTAAAAACCAGGATACCCCAAAAGTTGTTTAGCTTTTTAGGAAGCCCCTAAAATTGTTGAGCTTTTGTCAGATGCTGGTGTGGTTGCTCGAGAGTAAACAGGCAAGACTCTGACCTATCTTTTCCAGGCTTCATTCTTGGTGCAAACTATTTACAGTGAAGAGCATCGTAAGTTCATGTCTGGCTCAATCGCTAGCAGAATCCAGGAGTGGTCGGTTTTTGTACCTCCCCCATCATAAAAGTCACATCACTCCCAGCCTTTTCCGTCCCTCCCTGCGCCGAAACCTACTGCGCAGAATGGGCACTGGCAGGGGCGTGCTTCCCGCCTCTCCAGTTTGCTCAGGCGCGGTGTTGAGGCTCTCCCTAGCACCCTCTGGTCCTTGCACCTCTTCTTCACTGGAGGTGGGGTTTTCCTCCTGGACGGAAGAGGAACTGCTTTGCAAGATTTTCGGAGACTCACTATAACACAACTGCCCTTCCATCTCTCGCCTCTGAGCTGATGGCAGTTCCCTGACAGCTTTGTTTAGGGAAACCTGAAACTTAAGTTGTGTGGTAAGTGTGGTGGTAAGGTAAGTGTGTAAAGGTAAAGGTAAAGGGACCCCTGACCATTAGGTCCAGTCGTGGCCGACT
Organism: Podarcis liolepis; assembly: GCF_965112155.1. Lineage (NCBI taxonomy): Eukaryota > Metazoa > Chordata > Lepidosauria > Squamata > Lacertidae > Podarcis > Podarcis liolepis. Next base: position 14,624,628 of record NC_139571.1, on the reverse strand, counting down.
CTGGGGTTGCAGCGCTCATCTCGCTTTATTGGCTGAGGGAGCCGGCGTACAGCTTCTGGGTCATGTGGCCAGCATGACTAAGCCGCTTCTGGCGAACCAGAGCAGCACATGGAAACACCGTTTACCTTTGAACCTAGGACTTGCCCATCAGAAGGTCGGCGGTTCGAATCCCCGCGACGGGGTGAGCTCCCGTTGCTCGGTCCCTGCTCCTGCCAACCCAGCAGCTCGAAAGCACGTCAAAGTGCAAGTAGATAAATAGGTACCACTCCGGTTGGAAGGTAAACTGCGTTTCCGTGCGCTGCTCTGGTTTGCCAGAAGTGGCTTAGTCATGCTGGCCACATGACCTGGAAGCTGTACGCCGGCTCCCTTGGCCAATAAAGCGAGATGAGCGCCACAACCCCAGAGTCGGCCACGACTGGACCTAACGGTCAGGGGTCCCTTTACCTTTACCTTATCATCACTCATATTGCAGATGGGCAGAAAATAATAATCCGGCAACAGGCCATCAAACTGGGGATTCCAACCCATTGGGCTAGACCGGACATGTTCAACTTGTCGACCGCGATCAACAGGTAGATCCCCTGGGTCATCCTGGTCGATCGCGGGTGATCCTGGTCGAGCTCGGGATTAAATAAAGTGGGCAAGGAATGTCGCTGTCCCTAGTGCTAGGTCCCTCCCTAGTGCTAGGTGCCCCTGCCCCTTGTGCTAGGTGCCGCCGAAGTAGCAGGGGAAGCTGGGCTAGGCAGCAATCGCAAGTAAGCGCAACGGGTTCGAGTGTTTGCGTAGGTCAGGCTGTTGATTGATTTTCAAGAACTCTGGGCTATCTCACCCCGCTTCCAGTTAGCTGCCACCTTCCACACACCCCACACATGCTCCTTCTCCCTCCAATGAAAATGCCAGAATTTTTATACTGGGAGTAGATCGCAGTCTCTTGGGAATTGGATGTGCCTGGCCTAAACAATACTGACCTATCTCGGGTTGTAGGGATTAATATACCAGTATACCTGAAGGAGCATCTCCACCCCCATCGTTGTGCCAGGACACTGAGGTCCAGCTCCGAGGGCCTTCTGGCGGTTTCCTCCTGCAAGAAGCCAAGTTATAGGCAACCATGCAGAGGGCCTTCTCGGTGGTGGCACCCGCCCTGTGGAACGCCCTCCCACCAGATGTCAAAGAGAAGAACAACTACCAGATTTTTAGAAGACACCTGAATGCAGCCCTCTTTAGGGAAGCTTTTAATGTTTAACAGACTACTGTATTTTAATACTTTGTTGGAAGCCGCCCAGAGTGGCTGGGGAAATCCAGCCAGATGGGCGGGGTATAAATAATAATAAATTATTATTATTAGTAGTAGTAATGAAATACTGCATGTGACATCACTGGCAGAGAAAGAGGGGGCGGGCGGAGCACACTGCCTCCCACCCCACGATCCTGGTTGAGTGCCATCACGGCTGGGCCCCCCACGCTGGGTGTCATGCCCTCCTAGGTAGTGTGCCACGCCCCCAGGATGCGCACCAGCCACACCCCCGCCTGCTCTCCACCCCCGGTGCCGGAGCATGAAGCTCCGCCACTGTGTGACATGCTTTCAACACTTTACGACTATAGTTTTGTGAATGCTTGCTGTCGTTCTATGTTTGCTTAAGTTGCAGTATATTAACTACAGATGTACATGAAACCGCATCTTAATTGGCTTTGCAGCAGGGGGCACGGCACTTTGCAATGTAAATGACTTTAGGGAGCTGCGTAAAATAGAATGTTATCCTGGTAAATTTAAATTGCTAAACCTTTCCCCTTCCGTCAAATTATTTTTAGGATCGTGTTTACCCAGAACTGCAGCGATTCATGGCGATGTCGGATATGGCTTCCTTATCCGTTGGAAAAGATACTCAGTGGGAAAAGGTTATTGCCAGAGCTGCTTCTATCAGAGACATATGCAAGCAAAGGTAAACAACGGCGTCCCCCAAAGTGGTTGTTTGGGATTAAGTTGGTCCAGAACTGCAGAGATTTGTGTGCTTCATTGGATTCTTGGTGCTGTACCCGGGGCTCGGTCTCTCCCCATTGCAGTTACATCATTTTCTGGAGGGCAAGACTGACTGCTGGAAACACAGGGTAGTTTTTAGAAAGAGAAGATGAAATTATTACAGTGGTACCTCAGGTTACATATGCTTCAGGTTACATACGCTTCAGACTCCGCTAACCCAGAAATAGTGCTTCAGGTTAAGAACTTTGCTTCAGGATGAGAACAGAAATCGTGCTCCGGCGGCACGGCAGCAGCAGGAGGCCCCATTAGCTAAAGTGGTGCTTCAGGTTAAGAACAGTTTCAGGTTAAGTACGGACCTCCGGAACGAATTAAGTACTTAACCTGAGGTACCGCTGTACTTGTTCAGTTCAACTTTGCAAGACTATATAGATCAGGCACGTTCAAATTCCAATAGACAGCGATCTACATCCACTATAAATAAACTGGCAATGAACTACCCATTGGATTGACCAGAGTTGTTGAGCATTTTTGGGCGAGGATGAGCCAAAGTTTTCCAGCTTTTTTGGGTAGCGGCGTGATCAATCACGATCCTGCGATTGGTGAGGATCTACCGCAGACACCCCGCGATCGACTGGTATATCGTGATCGACCGGTTGGACATGCCTGATATACGGTATTTTTCGCTCCATAAGGCGCACCTACCTTTGGGGGGGGGGAATTCAAGAAAAAAATATTATTCAAAGGGAGCACTGAGCAGAGCCTCTATTCATCCCAGGCTCTGCTCAGCGCTCCCTTTCATGAGTCGCGTGGAGCGTGTGTGTGGCGCCTGCAGGCTTTTCCCCGTCACTGACGGGCTGCCCTTCTCCCTCCTCGGGGAAAAGCCCCCAAGAGCCACACATACACACTCACACTCCACATAGCTCTTGAAAGGGAGTGCGGCTCTTGGGGGCTTTTGTGGGTGGTGGGGGAAGTGAGAAAGCCTCGCTCTGTCCCTTCCCCCACATCCCGCAAAAGCCAGGGATAGCCGTGCGAAGCCTCCCCAGGGCAGCGGGATGAAGGCTTCCCGCTGCCCTGCGGAGGCTTCGTGGGCTACCCCAGAGCTGCTCAGGAGCTTGTCGGGGCTGGTGGGGGAAGCCCGTGTTTCTCTCCCCCAGCACCAAAAAGCAGCTCAGGGAGCTGCTCCCTGAGCTTGTGGGGCTGGCGGTGGGGCAAGCCCGGCTTTCCCAAAGCCCCAGAAAGCAGGTTGGGGAGCAGTGGAAAGGCTGTGCTCAGCCTTCCCGCTGCTCCCAGAGCTCGTTGGGGCTGGTCTGGGAAGCCCAGCCCCCCCCACAGCCCCAGGGACCACACATTTGCTCCATAAGACGCACAGATATTTCCCCTTAGATTTTAAGAGGAAAAAAGTGCGTCTTATGGAGCGAAAAATACGGTAGATCATTAGATAGAAGCAACCATTTGAGCCTATAGTTACACTTTTAGGTACAGTAGATTAGAACAAGTAACGCTGACCAAGTTCCATAAAATAGCAGGAAAGATATTAATAGTTGATTGTTAAAAATTGGAATAAAAAACGTTTATCTCTGGAGGAATGGAAAAGAAAGATATGGACCCATGCTTCTGAGCCACTATGGATTGTCTGTGCTTAAGCCTCTGAGCTTAAGGACAAAGGGGTGCACAGTATCAACTTCTGTGATTGACAGGCTTTGTGCAGCTTTTGGACTGGCTAGACTTTCTTTATTAGGAGCCTAGGCTTCTGACTTTGCTTTGTCCAAAGAGCAGGACCAACTTTAACACTCCAGTTTGCCACCAACACCCACGACATGCCAGTGTTCCTGGCTTTTGTTCCAGCATCTGGTTTGAAAAGTTATGCCAGCAGCTAACCAAAGGAGGGAAAGTTGTACAACTCTGGGTCAGACAGCATGGGTATATACCTCTGTACCTTATTTCTTGATGGCGATTCATTGTACCACACCCAGGATCTTGGCAAAGTCTCTTCAACTCTGTTTCCAACCATCCTGGACACAGGCCTTTTACATTGACCCAAGCTGTTTCGGGAGACGGTATTTGACTAAGAAGTGGAATGATTATGGCGATAATGATATCCCTATCTGATTAAGAAGTTGCCATGTACTACTATGGATAAATCAGCAATTGCTATCAGATGCGCTCAGATCAAATACAGTGATACCTTGGTTTTCAAACTTAATCCATTCCAGAAGTCCGTTCCAAAACCAAAGCGTTCCAAAACCAAGACACACTTTCCCATAGAAAGGAATGCAAAATGGATTAATCCGTTCCAGACTTTTAAAAAACAACCCCTAAAACAGCAATTTAACATGAATTTTACTATCTAATAAGACCATTGATCCATAAAATGAAAGCAACAATCAATGTTCTGTACTATAAAATAAATAAGACAGTATTGTAGATGACAAAAATTAAAATTATTTTTTTTCCTTACCTGCGCTGATGATAGTGAGTGTTTGGATGGGGAGCTTTTATCCATTTCTGCAGTCACACAATCAATCAACCAATGAACCATAAAACGAAAAACAAACCACAGTCACAAAAATGAAAAAGCCACACAAACAAAAATGCAAAAAATAGCAAAAACAAAAGCACAAAATATCACCTCAGAACACTGCAATCAAAACAGAAGGCTTTAATTACGATGGGGACTCAAATGAGCGGCACATGTTCAGCTTCCAAGGCAAAGTTTGAAAACCGGAACACCTACTTCTTGGTTTACAGCATTCAAGTTCTGAGTTGTTCGGGAACTAAGCTGTTCGAAAACCGAGGTACCATTGTATCTGACTGTTTGCTTTCTCTCTTTATGGAGAAAGGAAATATATTCGCTGTTTGGAGAATGTTGGGACGCTTGTGGCTCTGTGGGTTAAACCACAGAGCCTAGGACTTGCCGATCAGAAGGTCGGCGGTTCGAATCCCCGCAACGGGGTGAGCTCCCATTGCTCGGTCCCTGCTCCTGCCAACCTAGCAGTTCGAAAGCACATCAAAGTGCAAGTAGATAAAGAGGTACCGCTCCGGCGGGAAGGTAAACGGCATTTCTGTGCGCTGCTCTGGTTCTCCAGAAGCGGCTTAGTCATGCTGGCCACATGACCCGGAAGCTGTACGCCGGCTCCCTCGGCTAATAAAGCGAGATGAGCGCCGCAACCCCAGAGTCGGTCACAACTGGACCTAATGGTCAGGGGTCCCTTTACCTTTACCTTTATGGAATATTCTGTAACTACCAAAGTTAATTCTTGCATTTGACTAGGCCTTACCAACATGGAGCGGATATGTTGGCTGCAATTTCCCAGGTGCTGAATGAATGCACGAAGCCTGACCAAGCCACTCCGGCTGTCCTCGTGCTGCAAGGTCTCCATGCCCTTTGTCAGGCAGAGGTAAGCTTCCCAGAGCTCCACAGATTGTCCTTTCTCCTTCGCTTCGCCTGTTTTGTTCACCTTGGCTTTCAAGGAGCTGCCCTCGGGATAGAATACCATATTCCCTTCTGGTTAAAAAATAAGCCTCTCTGTTTTCCTCATTCATTAGTCATCCGCAGAGGCATGCAATGTGGCCGTTTTACTTCTCCAGATAATAAGTTGCGCTGAGACCTGCCAACAACGTGATTGTCACTTTATGACTAATTTATAGATCTCAGAGGAAGCAAAATTCCTCCCAAAGCATTATATTCCCTCCCTCCACTCTCTGTACAAGGTAAACACAAAGTTCTTTTCAGGATGTCTGTTGCAGAGATGTGTCATGTTGCTTATGATCTAAATATTGTTTTTGTTGTTATCTGTACTTCCAGGCCACTTTTTCTTTTTCTTCTTATCTACCTGGAATGTCTTCTCTTTGAGGCCAGGATTTTTTTGGGGGATAACAGCTGTTATCTTCATAGCTGCAGCTCTTGCCTCTGTCCTCAGTGTGCATGGTTTGAAAAGCCAACGGTGTGTGGACTTTGATTTGGATGGATGCAGCCTTCCAAATTAAGGCATCAGAACACAGTGCCCAAAATACCGTATTTTTCGCTCTATAAGATGCACCAGACCACAAGACGCACCTAGTTTTTGGAGGAGGAAAACAAGAAAAAAAAATATTCTGAATCTCAGAAGCCAGAACAGCAAGAGGGATTGCTGTGCCATGACAGCAGCAATCCCTCTTGCTGTTCTGGCTTCTGGGATAGCTGCGCAGCCTTCATTCGCTCCATAAGACGCACACACATTTCCCCTTACTTTTAAGGAGGGAAAAAGTGAGTCTTATAGAGCAAAAAATACGGTAGCAGGACTTGTTTTGGCGCAACATTTTTTTTATCTTGCTGTCTCTCTTCAAATAAATTAGTCACATTTAAAACATTTGAAGCTTAGGTGTTGTTTTTTTAAAACACCTGAATTAAGAACAACCCTTTGGTTCTATTTGGATACCCCTAAATCCTGTGATTGAAACCGTAATTCTCAGCAGATGAAGGGTGGAACCCAATGCTGACTGCCTGCAGATGAAAGAAATTTGGCAACAAATCGGGGAAGGGGGACAATCAGTGGCGTAGCGTGGGTTGTCAGCACCCAGGGCAAGGCAAGTAATTTGCGCCCCCTAACCCGTGGATTTGTGCCCCCTAACCTGTGGATTTGCGCCCCCTAACCCTAACCCCCAGATGTTGCGCCTGGTGCAGCCGGCCCCCCCTACACCCCCACGCTACGCCACTGGGGACAATTTTGGGCAATTTCCCTTCTTCTAGGTTTCTGCATCCCCTCCCATCCCCCAAATCTGCTCTGGTGGTTCCTCCAACCGTCCAGAGTATATTGGGCAGAAGCACACCTGGGTAAGGGGAATTGCAAAAAAAAAAAAAAAAGGCACCCCCCTCCTTTTTGCTGACTGTTTCCTTTGCAAACCACCCACAGGGTTTTTAAGAACGCATTTGAGTAACTTGTGTCCTACTTGTGGAAAGCGTCCGTAAGATGTGCTTTATGTCTATAATGATTCTGCTCCCATCTTAACATTCAAGGCACATGGATGACTCATTTGTATGTTGGGCTCTTCCATACAACTAGTCCAGCAGGTGGCTTAGACTTTCAGCTTCTACCTCCTTCGCCTCAGTGTCACCCTTGTAGAACTCACAAGGCAAGTGGATGAGGCCCAAACTATAGTTAGCTTCACGTCCTTCTGCCCTACCAGCCTCAATGGGGACCAGCCAACAGGGCTTTTTGGTGAGGTGCCATGACAGCCAGGACCCCATGGCAACTGTTTCTCTTCATGGTCCAACTGGGATTCAACCTGGGGAGGTCAGAAGGTGTTGGGGAACACTGGGACCTTTAAAGCCCTAAATGGTTTTGGCCCTGTATATGAGAAGGAGCATCTTCACATCCATCGTTCAGCCTGGACCCTGAGGTCCAGCTCCGAGGGCCTTCCAGCGGTTCCCTCCCTGCGAGAAGTGAGGTTACAGGGAACCAGGCAGAGGGCCTTCTTGGTGGTGGCACCCGCCCTGTGGAACATCCTTCAGATGTCAAGGAGATAAAGAACGACACAACTTTTGTAAGATATCTGAAGGCAGCCCTTACAGTGAATGCTCGGGTTGCGAATGTGATCTGTGTGGGATGCACATTCACAACCCGCAGTGGCGCATCTGTGCACATGCAGGTTGCGATTTGGTGCTTATGCGCAAAGCGTGATTTAGCTCTTCTGTGCATGCGTGACCGCTGAAACCCGGAAGTAACCCGTTCCGGTACAGTGGTGCCTCGCAAGACGAAAAGAATCCGTTCTGTGATTCTCTTCGTCTAGCGGTTTTTTCGTCTTGCGAAGCAAGCCCATTGAAGGATTAGCGGATTAGCGCTATTAGCGGCTTTTAGCGGCTTATCTGCTGATCGGATCAGCTGATAAGCGGCTTAGCGGCTTAGAAAAAAGGGGGGAAAGGGGAAAAACCCCCGCAGGAACTCGCAAGACATTTTCGTCTTGCGAAGCAAGCCCATAGGAAATTTGTTTTGCGAAGCACCTCCAAAACGGAAAACTCTTTCGTCTAGCGAGTTTTCCGTCTTGCGAGGCATTCGTCTTGTGGGGCACCACTGTACTTCCGGCTTTCAGCAGTCCGTAACCCGAAAAAATGCAACCTGAAGCGTCTGTAACCCGAGGTATGACTGTACAGGAAAGTTTTTTATGTTTGAGGTTTTATTGAGGTTTTTAATATTTTGTTGGGAGCCGGCCAGCGTGTCAGGGCAACTCAGTCAGGTGGGAACAACAACAACAACAACAACAACAACAACAACAACAATGATGCTATTGTTGTTGTTGTGGCCAGAGGCAGTGTCTTAGGTGGCTAGTTCTGACACTGTAAAAAAGCCAAAGAACAAAAGATGAGGGACTGGATGAAGGCAAGGTTGGTGATAACTATGAGATAGTCACTGGGTGGCTCATGCACTCCTCAAGGAGAGAAGGGTGCTCAGGACCCACAGCACCTCCCAGTCTTAAAAGGCACTGTTGTTTGAGACAGGAACACCCTAGCGTTTGAGGATGAAGGAACTGATGACACAGAAGAATATGGCTCCCTGCTATCCTTGATCTAGATCAGTGTTTTGCAAACTTGGGTCTGCAGCTGCTTTTGGACTACATTTCCCAGCATCCCTGACCACCAGCCCTGCTAGCTAAGGATGATGGGAGTTGTAGTCCAAAAAAAGGCTGGAGACCCAAGTTTGCAAAACACTGATCTAGATGGTGATGGGAGAGGGGGGAGAGATACTTGCATGTATAAGAAGTATGCTAAAAAAACCAAGACATCATTGTTTTAATTTTCAAGTTTCTTACAATCAATGAAGCGTTGGAGCTGAGATGCTGAAGCTAAAATCATAAAAGGACGCCGTGGTGTTTTATAAACACTTTCCACTTAAGAAGATCTCCGAGGGGGAAGGTAGACTGGAAGAGTTGCCTCTTGGAGCTTTTTTGAGAACATCCGTAGCACAAGATCTAAAAAGCAAACTCACAGAATAACTTTCAGCTTGAGTTAAATATAATGGTTGTCCTATATTAGAATATAATGGATTACATGAAGTAGGAAACACAGCAGATGAATTACTCATGTTGCTCCCGAGTCCAGGGCTTGCTTTGGGGTGATTTATGAAGACGGCTAAATCTTTTTGTGCTTTTGTATAATGGAGCCTTTTAATGAGACTTACAGTGCTCACTGGCTTGCATGTCAGGCCTGGATATTATATGCTGCAGCTCTTGCCAAGACCACATCTACTAATTCTTGGCAAATCTTTTGTTTTCGCCCCCGCCCCCAGCAAAATTCAACAGAAGCCAGCATACTTTCTGTGAGCCTATGCATCCTGCCTCATAATAGATTTCATGTGTGAAATGCGTCAGGCAAGCCAAGTAAGATTCAAAGATGAAAAGACTCAGCATAGTTTGGAAGGAGCTTTGTTTTGTTTCTGCTCCGTCCGTTTCTCTCTGGAAGCAATTCTGTGCCGTATACTCCCCGATTCCACATTTATTAGGCTTTGAGTAAAGAGAGAGAACTTGCGGAGCAGAATAGCACAGGGGAAATTATGAAGATGACAAATTATGCCGGTTAGTGAATTTGACAACTAAAAGAAAATGGTTCCTTGGGCATTCTTAAAATAACTTGGCTATTAAAGCTGAAGTGTTGTGTTTTTTTCTACGTACAAAAGCAGACATGCAGCTGTTTCTCCCCCCTTTCCTTGAAAATATTTCCTCCGAGGATTTACAATGCAGCCTTGCAAGATTTTATATTCCTTTGTGCTTCCGAGTATGGGACCTGGGTGGCGCTGTGGGTTAAACCGCAGAACCTAGGACTTGCCGATCAGAAGGTTGGCGGTTCGAATCCCCGCGACGGAGTGAGCTCCTGTTCTTCAGTCCCTGCTCCTGCCAACCTAGCAGTTCGAAAGCACGAAGTGCAAGTAGATAAATATGTACAGCTCCAGCGGGAAGGTAAACAGCGTTTCTCTGCGCTGCTCTGGTTCGCCAGCAGCGGCTTAGTCATGCTGGCCACATGACCCGGAAGCTGTGCGCCGGCCAATAAAGCGAGATGAGCGCCGCAACCCCAGAGTCGATCATGACTGGACCTAATGGTCAGGGGTCCCTTTACCTATGCTTCTGAGTAGGGTTGGCTGTGCCGTTTAAGGAGAGTAGCAGCCTCGCACCATGTTCTTCGGGAACCCCAATATTTCTGATTACTATGAAGCATGCAAAATGTCCACATCATTTGCTCCGTAAAGTTGGCATTTGAACTTGCTGTGAATCTTTCTCCCCTGATATTGATGTGTCTTTTTCCCTTTTCTCCCCCAAAGTGAAGCTGAACTGGAAGCCTTACTTTACAGCTATTTGGTTCCTCCAACTTCAGAATGCAATTGCGTCCTGAAAATTGAATGCATGCAGTTGCAAATTGCATGGGCAGTTATTGCATACTTCCAGGAATAAAGATCTCTCTGCTGAGACTGTTTGCCCCTCTGTTTCAATCTTTATACAGTAGATCTTCTTGCAAAGAAAGGAGCTGGAGTTGCACTCTTTGCACAGCATCAAAGCCTTTCTCCCTTTTTAGATGCTCCCACTGAACAGCTGATGGACCAGAGGGGATGCAAAGGGCTGGATAAAATCTGGCAGGCAGTATATGACCTGTGTGTGCTACTGGCATAGCCCATCCTAATAAGCTTAAGAACAGAGAATGTAGCTATTACCTGTGTAAAAGTTAGTGGAAGTCATAGGCCACAACTGTTGGAAGTTGGCTACAGATCAAAGTTGTGACTGATACCTGGCATCTATCAGATTCAGGCTTGGAACCTGGAAGGACAGAAGCTATTAGACAAAAGGCAGAATTTCTTTGCCCGATGCAGTAACCTTATTGGCAAGCAGCAGGGTTTGCAGGACTGCAGCACAGCAGGTTGTGGATGGCGCAGCCGGCAGAGTGTGAGACTCGTTAATGCCAGGGTCGTGAGTTCAAGACCCGTGAACTCCAGGTATAGGGTGGTGTGTGTGTGCATAAATAAATAAATAAATAAATAAATAATAATAATAATAATATTCCTGTATTAGAGCCAGTGTGTGTAGTGGTTAAGAGCGGTAGTCTCGTAATCTGGTGAACCGGGTTCGCTTCCCCGCTCCTCCACATGCAGTTGCTGGGTGACCTTGGGCTAGTCACACTTCTCTGAAGTCTCTCAGCCCCACTCACCTCACAGAGTGTTTGTTGTGGGGGAGGAAGGGAAAGGAGAATGTTAGCCGCTTTGAGACTCCTTAGGGTAGTGATAAAGCGGGATATCAAATCCAAACTCTTCTTCTTCATCAAGATGATGCTGTTGAACAGTAAAGATGAGGCCATCTCTTTAGAATAAAGTTCCTAGATCTTGCTTCTGGATTCCCCCATTTGAAACATCAGGTGCTTCCCAATCCTTCGCTCTCCACATCCTTGCTAGCTGAAAAAAGCCATTTTCAGCACCTCCAGATGAGCGGAAAGTTTGTGTCGCTGCAATGTATTGGAGGGAAATGGATTCAAAGCAAGTTCCGTGATAGAACCAGTAGTTAATTGCTCCTGGAAACCAACGCTCCAGTGTTAGCACTGAGAATTTGACGCAACCAGTTTACCCTGGATAAAGTAAATAAATCTTCTAATAATTCATACCTCGAATTGTGCATGGAAGCGTTCAAAAGGGGACTGACAATCGCCCTGAGACTGGCGAAGTTAAAACCTTGTTAATCCTTAGAGATGGAAATGATCTATTCATCCCAAAACAGCGACAAAGGACAGGACAATGGGCACAGAGTTTAAAACAAACTTACAAAGAGGGTTTGCACCCTGAGCCTTTGAACACTGTCTGGAGTTACAAAGATGCTTTCTGATCAGCAACTGCTCTGTTGTGTCAAAGCTAATCGGTGTCCCCCCATATTGTGGAGCCAAAGCCCTTTCATCTTCCGCGGTTCCTAGAGGGTGTTGTGCTCTCGAATAACAGCAATATACAACTGAGCAATAACTATCGAGACTCGGGGCATTTCCTGGGGATTCATGACCGAGGGAAAGAGTTCACCGCAGGCCGTTTATCACAAGGCAGAATCGGCCGTTCCCCCGGAAATGCCCCATGCCAAGATCATTAGTGCTGTTATTACCTTTGCATTTGTTTACTTTTTCAAAAACTTAGGTTGAGAGGAAAGCATAATTTTGTTTCCCTGCGGTTTTCTTTGCAACGCTACGGGGTGGCCGGCTCTCAATGGAGCCACCGCTGCGTTTCATTATTCCAGAGAATTCGTTTCTTGCAGAAGGAGCCAATCAGATGTCTGGAATTTTACTCTTGTTAAGGGTATAAAGATAATTTATTATGGAAATGCTCTCCAGTGTACTTGAGAGCCCCCAAGAAGCTAACTAGAATGGCCAGCTGTGTACAGTGATTTTTTAAAATCAAGTGTGGATTTTCACATTACATTCCAGCAATGTTGCACTTAAATCAGTGGGGGGGAGACCATGTGCAATGATGCTGTATTTAAAAAGTGGCCGTATTTTTCACGTTGCTGAGACTGCGCTTTCATTTCCAGTTTACGGAGTTTTTATTTGGGGCGTTTGTTAACGTAGGCATTGGAATGGGAGACTTGATGAGCCGTCTCCTTGCAGGACGAAAGTGCCCGCAATTTGGCTGAGGCAGAAGACCGTTTAAAGTTTAAAAAGTAACAACAACAACAATTTTATTGTTTATATGCCGCCCATTTGGCTGGGTTGCCCTCCAGATGACTACCACTTTCTGCCCTGCAAAGTCAAGCTGTTGCAGAGTTGGATGACGAAAGCCTGGCCAAGAACGCCAGTTACGAGAGTTTTGGGATTAATGCCACCCTAATCTAGATCAGTTTGCTGGTGGGCAGGATAGAAGGAGAGCCCTCTTTTGCCTGCTAGGAAGGAGCAAACGTGGGTAGAACTACAGGGACGCGGACTTATAAAAAATATTGGGGGGCCCCGGGAAAGCTCATGAATAATAAATAAGCTCATGAATATGCAAATAAAGTGGCGCCGCCTCCTCGTGAGCGAATAGGGGAGAGCGTGCTGCGCCTATTAATCAGCTCCAGAGCGGAAATTGGGTGGAGCTTTTGCTCGGGAGGGAGGGCAGGAGGCATGCAGCCCGACCCTGTGCATTTTGGGCTGGGGGAGGGGCGGCGATGGCGCTCTGCTGGAGGGGCGCCGGAGATTATTGGGGGGGCGGAGCCCCCCAAACGAATTTTTGAGGGGGCTCGGGCCCCCTCAAGCCCCATGGAGTCGGCGCCTATGGTAGAACAGCTCCAGTAGCAGTGAGGACATCACGACCAGTGCCAGATTTACGTATCAGCTAAACAAGCTCTAGCTTAGGGCCCCACTCTCTTGGGGCCCCCCCAAAAAACGTAAAGGAAAAAAACCTAGATGTACATTTCCAAAATATAAGATAAAACACAAATAAAATAAAGCCTTTAAAAAAAATAGTTCTAGATAATGCCAGTGATTTACTTTGTCTCTGCCAAACTCCAAGGGCACTTAGCTTTGAAGACTAGGGAAGTCTTGACTCTTTCAGTTACAAACAGGGGAAGCCAAGGTTCTGGTGAAGAAGGTTGGCTCGCTGGCTGCAAATCATTGTTGGCGAATGACCACCGCAGAGCTGGAAAGAATAACCGTGATAATGAGCTACCTTATCTTAGTGAATTCAAGTCTTGATTTAGCTTTCTGGTTTCCTTTTGTAAAGGGCGTTAATCTTGGGGTAGTGTTTGAACTTGGAAAACATGGAGTCCCGAAATGTCGCTGTGACACCCATCTCGCAGTTAGTTAGAGGGGCAAAGCCTGAGTTTAGAGCTGAGTTTGCGGTGATTTGAGCTAGAAGAAAAGCAGCAAGCAGGAGAGAGAGAGGGAGTCATGCCGGATCTCTCTCTGAATCCGAAACTGCAGTTATGGGAGAAACAAGACTCTTTTGGGGTGCTGGTGCTGTGAACCCCTTCATCGTGGGCTCAGTAACAGTAATAATAATAATAATAATAATAATAATAATAATAATAATAATAATAATAATAATAATTTATTTATACCCTGCCCATCTGGCTGGGTTTCCCCAGCCAGTCTGGGCAGCTTTCAACAGAATATTAAAATACAATAATCTATTAAACATTAAAAGCTTCTCTAAACAGGGCTGCCTTCAGATGTCTTCTGAACGTCAGATAGCTTTTTATGCCTTTGACATCTGATGGGAGGGCATTCCACAGGGCGGGTGCCACCACTGAGAAGGCCCTCTGCCTGGTTCCCTGTAACTTGGCTTCTTGCAGCGAGGGAATCACCAGAAGACCCTCGGAGGAGGACCTCAATGGGGGGTGTAGACGCTCCTTCAGGTATACTGGGCCGAGACAGTTTAGGGCTTTCAAGGTCAGCACCAACACTTTGAATTGTGCTCAGAAACGTAATGGGAGCCAGTGTAGGTCTTTCAAGACCGGCGTTATGTGGTCCCGGCGGCCGCTCCCAGTCACCAGTCTGGCTGCCGCATTCTGGATTAGTTGTAGTTTCCGGGTCATCTTCAAAGGTAGCCCCACGTAGAGTGCATTGCAGTAGTCCAAGCAAGAGATAACTAGAGCATGCACCACTCTGGCGAGACAGTCTGCGGGCAAGGAGGGTCTCATCCTGCATACCAGGCGGAGCTGGGAGACAGCTGCCCTGGATACAGTATTGACCTGTGCCTCCATGGACAGCTGTGAGTCTGGAATGACTCCCAGGCTGCGCACCTGGTCCTTCAGGGGCACTGTTACCCCATTCCGGACCAGGGAGTCCTCCACACCCGCCTGCCTCCTGCCCCCCAAAAACAGTACTTCTGTCAGGATTCAATCTCAATCTGTTGGCTGAGGTTGTCTATAGGGGTCAATAAACCACATACCATAAAGACACCACAGCTGCCGCTGTGCCTCATACCCAAAAGGAAACCCGAACCCTGGGGAAGCACCTGGGACCTGCGGAATCCCACACTCCTTGGAGATTGGGGTGCAACAATCCTTTGCAAACAGAGTGTCCACGTGCTGTGCTGGCTGGGGCTGTTCTAGTCCAAAACATCTGGAGGGCACCAGGTTGGGGGAAGGCTAGTCCAAGTGAAGGACTCCTGAGATGTCCTTTTGATTTTCTTGTACTTCTGTTTGTGAATCTAAGCTCTGCATCCTTCGGCCAAGACCTCTGAAGAAGCAGGCAGATGTTTCAAATTTTCTCTGTGACTTGCAAAGTTTTGCCAGATTTAACAATTTTGTTGTTGTTGTTTAGTTGTTTAGTCGTGTCCGACTCTTCGTGACCCCATGGACCAGAGCACGCCAGGCATTCCTGTCTTCCACTGCCTCCCGCAGTTTGGTCAAACTCATGCTGGTAGCTTCGAGAACACTGGCATTCGGGAGCCAAAAATGTTTGAGAACCAAGATACGACTGTATAAAAAAACAATTGGTCAAACATTTTCCCATCTACATTCCCTTGATAGTCGACTTCCCTTCCATGGTGTCCTTAAATTATCTATTGCTTCTGCATATTATGATTCATCTATTCCTCCTTTCCTCAACCTTACTCTCAGAATCCCTTTTACCTGCTAGTGTTTTAACATGTTTACAATTTTAAAAAATTAATAAGAAATCTACAAACATTTCCCAATCCTCCTTGGAGGTTCTCTCTTCTTGTTCTCTCATTTTGCTAGTTAAACTTGCTAATTCAGCATATTCCACTCATTTCAACTGCCACTCCTCTTTCGTGGGTTCTGCACCCTCTTGCCATTTGGGGGCCTATGATTCTCTCACTGCAGAAACAAGTTCCTTTGATTCTTTGGTACGTTAAATTCAAAGACCTTCTAAACCGTGTATTTGGTCTTGACATAAAATACAATAGCATTTGAGGCTCAACAATCTAAGGTGTGCATTTTTTCAGGACAGTGGTCATAATGTGGCTAGTCTGACTCTGTGGTCCTCACCAGCTTAATTTATTCGTAGTAAAGACATTTGGAAAATGCACATTACTTTTCCTTATTGATTTTTTTATATCTTTCTCAACTATAGTATAAACTCAGAGAATGTGAACATTTCATACAATCGACATCCCCCCCCCCGTCACAGGGTAAATTGATCTATCATTTCTCCCGTTAATTTGTAAATGCATATTTATGATCCCTCTGAAACACTGGATACTCTCTCTCTCTCTCTCTCTCTCTCTCTCTCTCTCTCTCTCTCTCTCTCTCCTGCAGATGAATTGTTCTCTCTAATTCTCGAGAATAGTATTCCTGAAAGTGGGGGTGGAGAAGTGTCATTTTCACTCAACATATAATCAGATTAAGTTTCAGTAGCTGTCATTATTAGTTACACTGGAATTGTATTCACAGATCTGCCTGTTCGTTAAAAGGATTTAACTCAATAGGCATTCCTGAAAGCTTTTTCTTTACAGTTTTTGAAATGGTCCCCTAAAGTGTTTTCACAACCTCTGAAGTGGCTGCTTAATTTGGCAATTACTTTTCTGATGCCCAGTATTCTGATTCTGTTTTTTTCCTTTTTTACCTGTGTGTGTGTGTGTGTGTGTGTGTGTGTGTGTGTGTATATATATATATATATATATATATATATATATAATATAATATGAATTTCATCAAGCAATCCCCGTTATGGAATGAGCTTCACAGGGACGCTGTCAGTTCATTTCTCTGCACGAATAAATAGTTGATTCTTCCATTTGGCGAAGGCACATCTGCAGCTTTGCTCATAACGTTGTATACATTATGAAACTTTCTCCGGCATTGACTTCCTTGGTTTTGAATATAAAGCAGATGTGAGACTCTTAACATGGCCCCCTGGTAAATCTTGGCTTGACCTTTGACTTGAGGACTTGCAACTGTTGAAGGAATTTATTTTCTGCGGCATTCTACTCATCATCCATCTAGGCACCCATTGCCATTGCAATGTAGACTCGAACAATGCAGAGCAATAGCAGATAACTAATCCTGGCAGAATATAGAGCGATGTCTGAAAAGTTGAAATTCTTGAAAGGAACTTTGTGCACTTATGTCAAAGATGGATCGCAGGGGAATCCATTGAAGTCTTCATTACAATGGTTTGCTCCCTACGGAGCTGTGGATCTTGGAAAACCAGGAGACACACTTATGGGAGAGAAGAAGGGAGAATTCAGCATTCATGTCTGTGATGCAAAAGATTTGATTGTCAGATTCATTCATTCCTACTATGACCTTATGTGTGGTGGACTTAACTCATTGCAATGGATCGGTCTGGCAGCTCTGTAAACTTCCTTGTGTTCCTTGAAAGGTTCAGCTATTTGTGGCATGAATGGAAGGTGGAATACAAGCAAGCCTATCTTCACTATAATTCTAAAATTGTTTCTACCATTACGAAGAGAAGACCTTGGTGCTTTAATTCTGGTAACAACATGAAACCTTCAAGAGCAAACATTAGCATGAGAGAGAGAGAGAGAGAGAGAGAGAGAGAGAGGTTGCATATCTGAGGTTGTTGATATTTCTTCCGGCAATCTTAATTCCTGCTAGGGATTCATCCAGCCCAGCCTTTCACATGATAAATTCTGCATATAAGTTAAATAAGCAGGGAGACAATATACAGCCTTGCTGTACTCCTTTCCCAATTTTGAACCAGTCAGTTGTTCCATATCCAGTTCCAACTGTAGCTTCTTGTCCCACATAGAGATTTCTCAGGAGACAGATGAGCTGATCAGGCACTCCCATTTCTTTAAGAACTTGCCATCGTTTGCTGTAGTCGACACAGTCAAAGGCTTTTGCATAGTCAATGAAGCAGGAGTAGATGTCTTTCTGGAACTCTCTAGCTTTCCCCATAATCCAGCGCATGTTTGCAATTTGGTCTCTGGTTCCTCTGCCTCTTCTAAATCCAGCTTGCACTTCTGGGAGTTCTCGGTCTAGATACTGCTTGAGCCTTCCGTGTAGAATTTTAAGCATAACCTTGCTAGCGTGTGTAATGAGTGCAGTTTACCTCTTTGTCAAACTCTCACCTCTTCCTCTCTTGCGTCCAGGTGTGGATTGTATGGGGCAAGATCCTATTGTCTTGCACTTTGTAAAGCTTCATGCACATTGATGGCCCTATATAACTTAATATACCTTTTAATAGGTTGAACACGGTTGATAGCTCCTTCCTGTGAAGGAAGCACCATGCAATTTACTGGATAGGAGCTCCACTTTGTGTGAAGTGGTTTGTATGCAAGTTTTTGAGTGTTGCACAGTGCCCTTCGTAATGTGGAAGAAAAAGAGTTTGTTTTTTATTGTTTATGGTCTGTTCAAGTCCTGAAGGGATCCTTGAAGAAACAAACATTCACATGTACTTAATCCTCATCCTCCCCACACTTCTCCCCCTTTGCCCATTCCATTATTCTGGGAACAGAAGGAAACAGTGTCTGCTTCTCTCTCTCTCTTTGTATAATAATTTTTATTAATTTTTAATTACAGTGATCCAAAAGAGCCACATGATCACAATACCAGATTACAATACAGTTAAATAGCCAATTATTCAAATACCGGATTAAACAATTTTGGGTGACTTCCCATGTGCTGGATTTCAGGGTACAAAGTTCTTATTTCTTTCTGCTTCCATAATCTTGATCATTCCAATTACAACAGCACTGATCTTGATCCTTTATTTTACAGCCACTGGTTTCATGACTTTCACTCGTAATTGCATATTCAATAAATTTTATTTCTGCAAGAGGAGTTTATGTATGGATTTTGGGAGGGGTTAATGCTTCATTGGAAACGGAGGAGTTACCACCTGCCCTAAAAGATGTACCTCGTCCTTAAGGAGACCTCTCTGGAACCAGAAGTGTTAAACAACCACCCAGTGGCAAATATCCCATTTCCGGGGTTGATATGAATTGGGAGTCGTACAACAGCCTCATTGACTGGTTCCATTCCTGTTCTATAAGGCACTCAGTGATCAAGTGCTTGATTCTATTGCTAACCTATTTAATAATCCCTGGAGCAATAGAAATATATAGAGAAGTCTCTCTTCTTTCTCTTTGGTGATCCCTCATAGCCAAGTAAGATTGTCTTCCATAAGCACGGTTTTAACAGTGAGCCCATAAGTGACTGTGGAGGCCAATTCTGGATCCATATGTCCTTCCACAGTGGGGACATAAGTTTCCGGGCGGGAGTTGATCACGGTGTGGATTTGCCAAGCATGTCTTCCTCTTAGCACGTTTCTCCCTTGCGTCCTGAGTTCGAGTGCCTTCAAAGCCCATGACACCTTTGGTAAAGGCTGTTCTCCAACTGGAGCGCTCGCAGGCCAGTGTTTCCCAATTGTTGGTGTTTATACTACATTTTTTTTAAAATTTGCCTTGAGAGAGTCTTTGAACCTCTTCTGTTGACTACCAGCTTTCCGCTTTCCATTTCTAAGTTTGGAATAGAGTACACCAAGCCCTGCTCTGATACGGATATTTGGCACTGTTGTGCTCATGTTACCCTTTGTTCTCTTTCCAGGTTGTCTGCATTCGCTCTACGTGGAACGCCCTGTCACCAAAGCTGAGCTGTGACACCCGGCCACTCATTTTGAAAACCCTGAGCGAACTGTTCTCTCTTGTGCCTTCCTTAACGGTGAACTCAAACGAGTATGAGGTATGCCAGATGACCTTCAGGGTCCCTTCCAACTCTACAGCTCTATGTCCCTTGGCCCCAAGGGATACCTCTTCTTCGGATATGTGGTAGATACTGTCTAGCATTTTAGGAACGTTCCTATAGCCTACGCTCCTGAAAACCTGAAATCAGCAGTTGTGAGCTGCTGTATCAGGAGTGGAGAACCTTTAGCCTTCCACATGTTGTTGGACTACAATAAAAATAATAATAGTAACAACAACAACAATTTATTTCTACCCTGCCCATCTGGCTGGGTTTCCCCAGCCACTCTGGGCAGCTTCCAACAGAAGGTTAAAAATACATTAAAACATCAGTCATTAAAAACTTCCCTAAACAGGGCTGCCTTCAGATGTCTTGTAAAAGTCAGATAGTTGTTTATTTCTTTGACATCTGGCGGGAGGGCATTCCACAGGGTGGGTGCCACCACCGAGAAGGCCCTCTCTCTGGTACCCTGTAACCTCACTTCTCGCAGGGAGGGAACCGCCAGAAGGTCCTCGGCTCTGGACCTCAGAGTCTGAGCTGAATGATGAGGGTGGAGACGCTCCTTCAGGTATATGGGAATATTGTGAAGCTCCTTGACATCTGATGGGAGGCGGGTGCCACCACCAAGAAGGGCCTCTGCCTAATTCGCTGTAACCTCACTTCTCACGGTGAGGGAACCACCAGAAGGGCCTCGGAGCTGGACCTCAGTATCCAGCCTGAACGATGGGGGTGGAGATGCTCCTTCAGGTCTACTGGGCTGAGTCTGTAGGGCTTTAAAGGTCAGCACCAACACTTTGAATTGTGCCCGGAAACGTCCTGGGAGCCAATGTAGGTCTTTCAGGACTGGTGTTATATGGTCTCAGCGGCCGTTCCCAGTCACCAGTCTAGCTGCCGTATTCTGGATTAGTTGCAGATCCATAAATGGCCATATAGCATATATTCAACACAAAAAAGTGACAATTTGTTGTTGACAAAGGACAGCTGGACATAGAAAGTGCCCCATTACCTTCAGTAGCTGAGGGCCTCATCAAACCTAAATCCAGCCCTGGCCGTTGGACTGATCTATTCTTAAAATTTGAGCAGGGAGGTCACAGGCCCCCCCTGCCACATATTATTTCACAGGTCAGCTATACTGGGGGGGGGGCTCCCTCAACATCATTTTATAGTGCAATATCTGCTTTTCACGTTGTACTGTGGAGCTCACCATGTACTGAATAAAAAAGATCACACCTCCCGGTTCTGGTGAGAAGCTGAGAACAATGTTTTGATAAGTGACTGGCATGCTTTTAGCGGGAGAAAATCTTTTAAAGTCCGTTAATGTCACTGAGACTACAAACAATGTGAATGGTCTACAAATTGCCCCTTTAGGAGCACTAAAAGGTCAGTTCCCTTCCCTCCCACAGAAATGGCACTTGTCTGCATTTTATTGTACATCATTGGATATTGGCTCTTGAGAGTAATTTTTGACCTTTTGAAATGCTCTCCGTTAGTATGCTAAGGTCCATTGGTCTGCATTTTTAACCCAGCTAAATTGCTCAAACCGTTCTGGTTACCGTAAATTGAGCTGAAAAAACACCCTTGGCAACTCCAAGCCCTTAACTCCTATTCTGAAGAAACTGCTGAGCCATAAACACCTGTTCTCTGAGGTAAACGTAATAGAAGGCCGAGATATTATTATTGGCTTGTATTGTGTACCTTGTTGCCCAGATAAGAAGGCGTGGTAACCTCTTTTTCTAATTTTTATAGAAATTCAAAGTTCAAGTTGTCAGCTTCCTGTGGAGCCACACACAGAGCAAGGTGAGAGACTAGAAAACGAGGTTTTTCCGATTTGAACAAAATGTGTGTCACAGATTTGGCACGGCTCCTGATGCCATGTGGCCGGGAGTGTTCAGGGAGGCAGAAGATATATTGTTTAATAATATCCTTCCCAACTGCGTTAACAAATTCTGTGATTTAGCAGAGTAACATTCCCCTTTTAAAACTTACACAGCGGATAGGTTTGCCAGGCTTGCATAAGCCTCTAAAATAAGTTTCTTGGTAATTCCTCTTTTCTTCCCTCCTAAAAAGAATAGACACAACACAGTCTTGTATACAAGTATAAAAGAGTTTACTCACACATTCTGTTCACAGATGGATCCCAGAAGGCAGACTTAAATTACAAAATATATAGACCTGGAATCTATCCCAAGG
This sequence comes from Podarcis liolepis, assembly GCF_965112155.1. Taxonomy (NCBI): domain Eukaryota; kingdom Metazoa; phylum Chordata; class Lepidosauria; order Squamata; family Lacertidae; genus Podarcis; species Podarcis liolepis. The sequence continues at coordinate 14,602,883 of NC_139571.1, read as the reverse complement.
GGGAGATAGTTCCTTTGTCCTCCCAAGAGAGCATCTCAGGCTGATGCTTCTTCAACAAAAGCAAAATGGAGACGAGAGAGAGATGTGGTTGCCAGCCCTGTGTTTTTGAAACATGCACAGGTGAGGTCATGCCCACCTCTCGTCACATGTAGAGGGAGTTTGTCCCAGCCCAGGAGGAAGCAGGAGGTTAAACTACTGGCTGGACAAACATCCCTCATCATGTCTAAACATGTCCACTCTAGGAATGTTGTATTTGACTGCTCTGTGTTTCACACCCCACAGTGGCCAGGGAGGAATTCACCCCGGGCTGCACAGTGCCAGCAGACGCCACACTGAGCAGCCCGGGCGGGTGAATTTTGCATTGGGAAGAGGCCTGATTGGCCTCTCCTGATGTGACAGTTGTCATTCATGCAACGTGTGACATCAAGCCCACATGCGTCATATGTGTGGTGTACACACACACAACCAGTGTCAGGCGAAACTCGGCACCTGTGCTTCTATGCTAGTATATACATTTATATGTTTGGGTTTGCAATGCTACTTCGGTAATGAATTGGACCTGTGATGGCACGCTGCTTCTTGACATATGTTTTCCATTCGTGGTGTGTTTTTGTTCTGCACTTTAAATCTAATGCGTGTGAAGAATGTTAAACTGTCAGACACAGCAGCTAAATACAGCACTGCATCTTGGAATAGTTACAGGGCAGAAAAGAACTCTAAGAGGCTCCCCGGCACTTAGAAACTTTGGTAATTAAGTAGAAATAGCTTAGATAAATAGATAATCACGTCAGCATGACCCCTATTTGTGTTCTTATTTTTTAAAAATGTCCTCCGTATTTCTTTTTGACTGCTGCTATTCAACTTAAAAGGTAAAGGTAAAGGGACCCCTGGCCATTAGGTCCAGTCGTGACTGACTCTGGGGTTGCGGAGCTCATCTCGCTTTACTGGCTGAGGGAGCCGGCGTAGAGCTTCCGGGTCATGTGGCCAGCAGGACTAAGCCGCTTCTGGTGAACCAGAGCAGGACACGGAAACGCTGGAGGGGGATTTATCTACTTGCACTTTGACGTGCTTTTCGATTTGAACCGCCGACCTTCTGATCGGCAAGTCCTAGGCTCTGTGGTTTAACCCACAGTGCCACCCGCGTCCCAGCTATTCAACTTACTCAGATTTTAAAAGGTGGAGTGCCATTCACAGTAGTGAGCAATTTGAAGGTGTGCCCTCAAATGCCCGCTTTCCTCTTTTCCCTGCCCAGGCAGGATACTTTGAGACCTGGTCTATATGTAACCCTTGCTATGGAGATCAGCATCTCGTGGGTTGTCAACGCTTTAGTAATATCCTTTGGTGCAAATCGCTATAACTTTACCCACTGGCAGCCCACATTTGCTGGCTGGAACTGCGAAAGTCATGGCACGAGTCCCCTGATTTATGTTTTATCTCAAATAAATGATGCAGCTGGTTGGGTTTTTTGTGTTCTTTTTTCTCTTGTTTTTACTGTTTTATTTTGGACTCAATGTTTGTAATTTTTGTTGTAATTTTGCAATGAAAATAAAAAATCAATTTTTTAAAAAATGATGCAGCTGGAAAACAGTTACCCCATGGGGAGGGTCAGGTATAGACAGGGTTAGGGAATCTGTAGACTCCGCCTCCCAGCAGCCTCAGCCAGCATGCCCAATGGTCAGGGACGATGAGAGTTCTAGCCCCACAATTTCTCAAAATCCCTACCTGGTAGAGATGAACTGTTGCTTTGAACCGCTCAGCTGAATTTCCACGTACAGTACAGTGGTACCTCAGGTTACATACGCTTCAGGTTACAGACTCTGCTAACCCAAAAATATTACCTCGGGTTAAGTACTTTGCTTCAGGATGAGAACAGAAATCATGCTCCGGTGGCGCGGCAGCAGCGGGAGCACCCCATTAGCTAAAGTGGTGCTTCAGGTTCAGAACAGTTTCAGGTTAAGTACGGACCTCCGGAACGAATTAAGTACGTAACCTGAGGTACCACTGTAATGCTACACTTCTCCACCAAGGATGAAAGCAACGGCCTGCTTTTTGGGTTTGTGTTCCCATCTGCATTTTTTATTGGCTGCAGGGGCGGAGGAAGGGGGTGCGGTGGGGGTGGGTCAACCATGTGTCACCACTGAGGGGGGTGACAAAATGCCAGGCAGCACTCTCTGCGGGGCCTGCAGCATGCCTGAGCCACGCGTCTCTCCTGGGAGTGACGTGGTGGTTTGGGTGCCCGCAGGCTACGGGCTGCCCCAAACGGTCTCTCCGCTGCCTCCCCCTAGCTATAGGGTGGCTGAGTGGGAGGAGGCAGGCAGACTCCTTGGAGGCCCCGCGGGCTGCTGGCCCCGCCCCTGGGCGCACGGCACGCACGCCACCCCAGACGCCCAATCGGCTTGCTCTGCTGCTGATTGGCTGCTTCAGTTTAAGCAAGTGTGCTGGTCCCGGAGGGAAGGTTACCGTGAGGCGAGGTCCAGGACCTGGGTCGAGGGTCTGTAGTCTGTCCTCCACGGGCGAGGCGGGGTCCAAAGCGAAGAGCCGGGCAAGGACGGGAACTCTGGAGGAACAGGTCTGGGTGCTGGCTGAAACAGCTCTTCAACGACGTTGCTCCCGCAACCTGGGACCGGGCTGACCGGCCTTTATCTTCTCTGAGGCCAGGGGCGGTCCCGGCCCCCAGGAGACCAGCCTCTCCTGGCCTTAAGGCGAGCACTCCTCCTGGGAGAAACCAGTTCCCTCCGCCTCTGCAGCTCAGGAGAGGCTGGAGGGTTACTGGACCCAGGGGGAGACTCACCTTCCCCTGACAGGGCTGGGAGAGGCGCACCTGTAGGCGATGTGTCCTAAATCACCTCCGGAGCCAGAGTGGGTTCACCTGGTGCCTGCTCCTGAGGATCCGGCACAGGTGCAGGCGCTTCAGATGCAAGGCTCTGCCCCAGCTCAGCCGGCCCTGGAGGCGGGGATTCCTGTGCAGGCCGGGATTCCTCTGGTTCAGCCTCTGAATTGGATTCCCAGGCCATCACAGCAAGGAGTTTCAGGTTCGATCCCTGTAAAGGACAGCTGCATATTCCTGCATTGCTGGGGGTTGGGCTAGATTATCCTCAGGGTCCCTTCCAACTCTCTTACCTCGTACCACAGGGATATATGATGTGATCGTAACTTCTTTCATCTCCAGGATCCACTCGTAGCCACATCGGCGTACAAATCTCTCTCTGAATTTAGTTCAGAAGAACACATCATTCTCCATCTTCCCGAACAGGTACACGTCCCTCCCTCCCTTCAAACGTAGAGGAAAAGTGATTATTTGTCAGAAATGCAAAGAAAGGCTGCAGAGAGATAGGCTCATATTTCCATGCATGGTGGAGTTGCATGTTGGTGCAAAGCCAGGCTGGGGAGCCATCTTAAGTTGAGGCTGCATAAGCCTTGTGGTGCATGTGATTCAGATTCTATTCAGTTGAACCTCTGGTTACAAAGTTGGTTGGACAGTGTTCTCGAAGCTACCCAGCATGAGTTTGACCAGACTGCAGGAGGACAGGAAGACTGGAGTGCCTGGAACAGGTGAGGCTGCAGGTCCCTTATTTTGGCTGCTGGTCCCTTATTTTCAAGGCTGCTGGTCCCTTATTTTCAAATCTGTACGTTGACAGAAGCTTGCTGCAGCCAATCAGAAACTGCGTTCTGGTTTTTGAATGTTTTGGAAGTCGAACGGACTTCCAGAACAGATTCCACTCTGCCTGGTATCCTGTAACTTCGCTTCTCGCAGGGAGGGAACCACCAGAAGACTCTCAGAGCTGGACCTCAGTGTCTGGGCTGAACGATGGGGGTGGAGACGCTCCTTCAGGTCCTTCCTTTCATAAAGAAAAGAAAACATGTATTTGTTTAATTGATGTCTTGCCCTTGCTTGGACTCTTAACTAATGTTCGCCTGCCCCATTGCTTCCTTGCTCACACAGGCAAGACCAGAATTGCCCCAACCAGAAGAGGTGGATATCAATGAAGAGGAGGAAGAGGAAGAGGAAGAGAAAGAGGTGGATCTCTCTGTTCCTGGTGCCTCCTATATAAAATTGTTGATGCTCACGCCTCCTCCTGTTCTACCAGGTATAATGCACGCAGAAACAAACAGATTTCTGGCCAGAACTTTGTATAACATTGCTTCCCTTCTGAGGAGTTCTTTAAAATTGCTGCTAAGTGATGAGAAGCAGGTGCCAGACATACAATTAAAATACGATTGTCATTGTTCCATACAGAACAATTAAATTGAAAAAAATCTACATCAGACGTTCAAAAACCAACAAGCCTGCTATCCCAGCTATCCCAGCCCGGTTAGCCCCCTAAAAACTCTGATACCCCATGATTAAATACAATATACTCCCATAGAGACTACTGTAAAGGTAAAGGGACCCCTGACCATTACGTCCACTTGTGGCCGACTCTGGGGTTGTGGTGCTCATCTCGCTTTATTGGCTGAGGGAGCCGGCATACAGCTTCCGGGTCATGTGGCCAGCATGACTAAGCCGCTTCTGGCGAACCAGAGCAGCGCACGGAAACACCGTTTACCTTCCCGCTGGAGTGGTACCTATTTATCTACTTGCACTTTGACGTGCTTTCGAACTGCTAGGTTGGCAGGAGCAGGGACCGAGCAATGGGAGCTCACCCCGTTGCGGGGATTCGAACCGCCAACCTTCTGATTGGCAAGTCTTAAGCTTTGTGGTTTAACCCACAGCGCCACCCGCGTCCCAGAGACTACCTTACACTGCGTTTAAAACCAAAATCGCATTTGGATAAAAACTGTTTCTCAGGCGGCTAGTCCTAGTCTTTATAACCCTGTACTTTCTTCCAGAAGGCAGAAGCTGAAAGAGATCATTTCCGGGGTGTGCACTATCCTGCACTATCTCTGCAGCTTTCTTATGGCACCTGGAAGCATAGATTTGATCCAAGGTGGGAAGAGTGCACCCAATTATTCTCTCCGCAGTCTTTACAACCCTGGACAGCATTGTTTTTTCCCTGACCTTGCATCTCCCAAACCACACACACAGACCAAATGTTGTAGTAAGCAGTCATCTTCGATCTCTGACGTTGGGGGCAAATGGCTGGAGATGGTGGAGTTTACCTTTGCAGATGCATCTAATGGACCAAAACAAAATGGTAGCATGATAGACCTCGGTCTGCTCCAGTGAGCTGGTTCTTAAGCTGTTTTCCTGTAAATGGCCAAAGCTGGATGTTACAAACTGTAACCAGCCAATGCATTCCTTCTGACATTTGCAGGTGTGCTTATATTCCTTTACCAGACTGTGACATTTTTATACAGCTAATGAGTTAGCCTCAAAGAATGACAGCAGAATACATAAAATTTAACGAACCCGGGCAAAAGTCTTCAAGAATATATGCTATATCGTGCTGAAAGCTGGTTGGAATGTTGGGGAGAGCCAAGGACTTTTCTCTTTAAATTATGCAGAAGTGTAAGCTAACAAAATCTCTTTTGAGGTGTTAAGCTGCGCAAATTGCCCATCTTGTGTAGCTGATGCAGGCAAAAAGATGACAATGCAAGATTCACGTACTGTGTAGACGAAAATGGCAAAATCTGTAAACAAGCTATCCTGCAACACAAACCTACGCTTTCTTCTCTGGTTGTGTTAAATATTTTTTTGTCTCTTTAGTGGATCCTGAATTATATTTGTAGGAGAGTTTCCCTATTTTCCTGTTAAATATTGAAGCCATTTTCATTATACTTCCTGCTGGAAGTATACACTCATATTTAAAGAAATGTAAAGGGGGGAAACTGAGAACATATTGGTGGGCGAGAGGCAGAAAAAAGATGAGGAAGGACTGGGGATAAAAATCGAAAAGTGTTCCAGAGTCTGTTAATTGATTCTGCGACACTTTGCATGCTTCTGGTTTCCCCGAGTGAGCATGTGAATGCTCTTTTATTCCATGTTTGCTGCAATTTAGCAGAAAACCCAGTGCTGTATTTGGTACAGGAAAAACCTGCATCAAAGCCACAGGGCTAATTTGAAACAGTTGTTATAAGCTCCCCTTTCGAGGAGAGTGGGGAGCAACAACTTTTCATTGTATAGTAAAAAGCGCTAAGCGGCCTGTTAAACCGACCAAGCGTTGCCAAACTTTGGCAATTCATGATAGCGAAAGAGTAAACCTGCTGTGGGCTCTCTCACTAATTTGTCTGCGCTACTACATTTTGCTTTCTGAAGTGTCTTGGCATGTTGAGAATTCTTTACAACTGTAGCAATGAACTCTGAGAGCGTTTTTTTAAAATATTAAAAACAACCTTTATTATACATCTGTTTACATTAATTTACATATAACTTAGACAATACACACAGTTCCCATCCCAACACTGACACACCATAAACACTAACTTCTGATTATTCTCTTTGTGCTATTTTATACTATACACACTTCATTCTTCTTATTTTACTTTCTCATTTAGCATCAGTAAACTTTTGCTCTATACATTCTCAGTATTCCAAGATTCGTTCTAGGTCTTGGAGAGCGTTTTAAGGTATTTGATCAATGTTACCTATCATATTTACAGGGACGCGGGTGGCGCTGTGGGTTAAACCACAGAGCCTAGGACTTGCCGATCAGAAGGTTGGTGGTTCAAATCCCCGCGATGGGGTGAGCTCCCGTTGCTTGGTCCCTGCTCCTGCCAACCTAGCAGTTCAAAAAGCACAACAAAGTGCAATTAGATAAATAGGTACTGCTCCAGCAAGAAGGTAAACGGCGTTTCCGTACGCTGCTCTGGTTCGCCAGAAGCGGCTTAGTCATGCTGGCCACATGACCCAGAAGCTGTACGCCGGCTCCCTCGGCCAATAAAGCGAGATGAGTGCCGCAACCCCAGAGTCAGCCATGACTGGACCTAATGGTCAGGGGTCCCTTTACCTTTACCTATCATATTTGCTGAGTATCGGTCACCATTTGTGGATGGTTTTGTTTGTAAGTGGCAAGAATCCTCATGGAGGTGCTGGCAAGGCTGCTGTGTTGGCCAAGGAAAAGGACGCTCTTGCTCCCGTTGTTCCATACCTGAGGCCAAACAAAGAGTGCATTGACCAGCATAGAAAGCCGCTCTGGCTGTTTGTTTTTCCTTCCAAGTTCGAACATCTGACACCATTTATTGAAGGTTTCCCGAGGTGACGTTTTGAGCGGGAGGCGAGCGTGGAACTGCAAAGGCTTCCCCGGGAGTTACAGAAACCGTGACCTTGGAGCTGTCAGCTGAATATGGAGTTACCAGTTATGTCAGCACAACATTCCTGGATAATGGCCGTGGTTCTACGTTGGTCTGGGTGGTTCTGGTTTCCTCAGTCAATCACCTTTTGTTTTCTTTATGTCTGCCCCGTTCTCTCCCCTTTTCACCCTCCCCTCAAGCGTTTGAAGAGTTCGCAGTATCGCTCGTGAAACAGGAGATGACCAGCATGCCTCGTGGAATATACCATTCTGCACTGAGAGGCGGTGCTGTCCGGTCAGACCAAGGGAAGACGGTGTCAGGCGTGCCAAGCTTTATGCTGAAAATGTACGAGAGAAACAAGCAGCCTGGACTGAAGCCTGGCCTCGCAGGTGAGATTTCTCTGGAGAGAGATGAGAGAACTTCATGTCGTAGTAGAACATCTCGGAATGGGTGAATGACATGTCTTCTGGGTTTTTTAACATGCCGACCCATTACCAAAGTGTCCTCAGGGCAGCTCGTATAATGAAAGCAGCAATTAAAAAAGAAACACAATAAAATGTGTGCTGGAATAGCTGTAAGGATGCACAATTAAAATAGCACCTAAGAGCCAAAGTGAGATTAAAAAGAGCAAAGAGTGGAGGACCGAAGAACAGAACTGAGAATAATTGTTAAAAGAAAACTACAGCAAGATTTAAAAACATGGACAAAAGGAGATATATGCCCAATGTCATAAAGATATAGAAGTACAAAAGTACAGTGGTACCTCGGGTTACATACGCTTCAGGTTACATATGCTTCAGGTTACAGACTTCGCTAACCCAGAAATATTACCTTGGGTTAAGAACTTTGCTTCAGGATGAGAACAGAAATTGCACCGCGGTGGCAGCGGGAGGCCCCATTAGCTTAAGTGGTACCTCAGGTTAAGAACAGTTTCAGGTTGAGAACGGACCTCTGGATCTCCAGAAGAAATTATGTTCTTAACCCGAGGTACCACTGTAGCTGATTGTCGTGCCTTTGTGGAGAAAAGTATCAGGGGCATTTGGACAAAGATCTCCAAAATAAATCCATGGGAAAAGGCAATCCTTCAGGTATTGGTATCTTCACCGTCATTTCTATACTGCTTTATATTTTAAAGAACAAATCTCAAAGCGGGTTAAAATGCATGGAAACATCAAACAAAACAATCCAGAATCAGACAAATTCTAGCTTCAAAAAAAATCCAAGTGACGTTTTGCTTTCCCCAGTCGAGTTGCCATCCAGAGACAGGCTCCACATGGCCACAATTAGGCCCCCGCCAGTTGCAAAACGCACCTGGCACCTGGCTAATTTCTAACATTTTTTTAAAGCAACACTTTCACATACAAACCAGCAATGAATCCCATTTCACTGTGTTTACTCTTAAGTTATCCACCTCTTAATTCCATCATTCCTTTTTAACATCCGCACCTCGGAATAAATTTGGCAGGTTCAAGAATCATGCATTTATAGCCCGAATGGAATTGAATGGAATTAAGGACCTCAGTAATGTTATTTTCACATCAGCCCCCCCCCCCAAGCCTGTCTCTTACATACATGTTTTTCTGCTGCTCAGGTGGCCACTGACATCCAATCACAGCTGTCTGGTTATCTTAACACTCAGTGTTTAAGCGCCTGGCAACTATTGCATGCAGCCAGCGCATGGGAGACGTTTCGACAGGGAAAGCCAACTTCTCAAACTCCCGCTACATATTGCGGCCAGCTTAATTTCCATGTGCTGGAATTCCCTTCTGTACAGAAAGGAGAGCCAGGCTACTGAATAAATGAGCCTAAGCTAAGCACCAAAGCTGTGAAGTTTTGAGGGAGCAAGCTTACCCCGTGATACAAGCAAAGGGAGGAACTCCGGTCCTGCGGTTTCGTCCGCTTGAAAAGGCAACTCGGGGCTCACCTGAGACAGGGTCTAACCAGCACTTGCAGCAGCCCAGTGTAGAAGCCGACTTCTCCTGAGATAAACCAGAAGCTGCTTTTTCCTTTTCCGGGAATTAATTTTTGAATTTCTACAAAATTGCATTCTTTCTTTCTTTTTTCTTCCAAAAATTTTATTGGTTTTCATAATATTATAAACAAACAAACAAACAAACAAACAAACACACAAGACAAACAAACATGACAAACATAAATCATAGCCTTATTGAAAATTACAGTTATTAACTTTGTTAAGTGACTTCCTCGCTTCCCCTTGGTTGAATTTCATCCCAAGCCTATTAAGTATCTGCAAGCTATTCCCGGTTAACTTAACTTAACAAATTTAACCAAATAATCATTAAATTTATTCCATTCTTCCTGATATTCCTCCTCCTCCTGGTCGCGGACTCTTCCGGTTAGGTCATCTTCATCTGCCATTCTTATACTGTTGGTAATTCTGCTGCTCGTACTTTGTTAGCTAAAAAGTGGAAAACCCAAGAACCCAAGAATTACAAAATTGCATTCTTTCGATTCTCGAACCTCAGTATTCTCTGTTTTGCAGTCATATTAAAACACAACTGAATTGTTATAAGCCATCTGTAATATCTCCCTTTAGCCGGCATATTGCTGAGTTACGATCTCCCAATCCACGTGGGGAAGGATGGAAAGCCTATCAGCCGATTTCTAGCCAGTAGGGGACGCAGTTTCCACCAGATGTTGATTGCTCTGCTCCACGAGGTAAGCCCTGCAGTGTCCCTTCCGCTTGTGTAGCCGTTCTGCTTTCTTCCATTCCCCCAACCTGAGTTTGCATTTGCCCTTTGCTCTAATTAGGAAATGGTAGCTGCAAGCTGTGTGTGGTGCTGTAATTTACTCTTAATTAAGTAAACTTGCTGCGAAGAACAATTAAGGAGAACAGGACGTATAAATACATCTAATAAAATGCTCTCTGCTCCGAAATGTTTTCTCCAAAGTTTGCCGGAGTAAATCAAGGCTGACGTTTTCCCTTCAACTCTGCCTAATCTGGTTACAGTTCTGTCAGATTTGGGCTTGTCTGAGAAACAATTAGGGGATTGGAACCTGGGGAGTGACCTCTACTTCCTTGTTACTGTAATAATAACGCAGCATATCTCTTAATTGTTCCCAGCACCCTGGGATATTGCATTAATGTAGCTGATTTTGTGTATTAAAGGTTTTGTAAACCAAAGCTTTAATCTCCTGTAGGAAATGTGAGGTGGGGTCAGGGGCAGAAGGAATTAGAAATGAACGTCCAATTAATCATTGTAGAATATAAGCGCAGCCTTGTTATCAAATATTTTCATTAAATAGAGCGTTTATAGCTCTTTCGGCCACTGATCTTCAGAAGCTGCAAACAGCAGGAACGCAGCCAGGAGAGAAACCTGTATGGGCGAGTGCAGATCATGAGTTATGGTTGCTCTGGCCTTCTTTGATGCGCTCTGCAAAATGAGCATGGCTGTGCTGCAAGAGCCATGGACTCTCTGCCTGACCTTGTTGTTCTTCAGAGCCACCCTTGATTTTTGTCCCAAAGGCAGAAAGCTCACATGAAATGTGTAACCACCTTATAATGGAACGGGTTCTAAGCGCTGTGATTATTCCATGCACTTAAGAGCGCACATATGTGTTTCTTCACTCTCTGACCCTTCCTTCCTTCCTTGGTGTCATGGTTTATATTTATATTTCCTCTTGCTGTCCTCTGAGGTTGAGAAGACTTCAGAGAATTTATTATTATTAATAATAATAATGCAATCACTGTTTTGAACACAGAGCTGGAAAAGTTCCTTATTTCAAGAAAACACAGATAAGGCTTATTTTGGTTATTACAGCTGTTCTTTCCTGTGTTAATTAATTATTCCCACTTCTTGTTTTTGTTGGATTGGTATTTTGAAGTAGTGTATTTAAGCTGAATTCCAAATGCATGCATTTTTTTTAAAGCAATATATATATATATATATATATATATATATATATATATATATATATATATCAGTGTGCTTCTTTTAAACACTTCAGTGCCCGAACCTCTTTGAAATGTAGATATAATATTGGGTTGGTATGGACATCAAATGATGTGCTTAATTCTAAAAATGCTTAATTTGAAACATACTTGGTGTGCGGAATATTATTCCCCAGTGCCTGACTTCGTATGTCTGTAGAATGTTAAACATTCCTAAGAAAAGAAAAGAAAACCTGGCTTAGCTAGTACATGCCATGCAGAAGAGCAAAATGTCTATAGGGATTATGAAAGGAATCCAAACATGTGGAAAAACAGAAATGCACCGTCAAAACTCCGGAGCAATGTTTAATTTTGTTATACAAATCTCCTTGGAAAATATGTTCATGGTTATTGAGTATAAAAGTTTTCTTAAGCATCACAGAATCCAGCACAGCACCATTTCTACATCCAGGCAGCCTTGAAGGCAGCATCTCCCAAATTTCTAAACAGCACCTTGTCCTGTGGAATTTAGCCCTCAACCAGGTTGCATTGGGGAGTGTCTGGCTCCCTCACACACATGAACAAGTTGACCATAGTTGCTGTCTTTGTATACGGCAGCCCCAAATAGTAATAATAATAATTTATTGTTTATACCCCACCCATCTGGCTGAGTTTCCCCAGCCACTCTGGGCAGCTCCCAACAGAATATTAAAAACACGACAAAACATCAAACATTAAAAACTTCCCTAAACAGTGCTGCCTTCAGATGTCTTCTGAAAGTCAGATAGTTGTTTGTTTGTTTGACATCTGATGGGAGGGCGTTCCACAGGGCAGGCCCACTACTGAGAAGGCCCTCTGCCTGGTTCCCTGTAATTTGGCTTTTCGCAGCGAGGAAACCCCCAGAAGGCTCTCAGAGCTGGACTTCAGTGTCCAGGCTGAATGATGGGGGTGGAGACACTCCTTCAGGGATATTGGAATATTGTGAAGCTCCTTGACATCTGACTGGAGGCGGGTGCCACCACCAAGAAGGCCCTCTGCCTGGTTCCCTGTAATCTCACTTCTCGCAGTGAAGGAACTGCCAGAAGGTCCTCAGAGCTGGACCTCCAGGCTGAACGGTGGGGGTGGAGACGCTCCTTCAGGTATACTGGGCCGAGGCTGTTTAGGGCTTTAAAGGTCAGCACCAACACTTTGAATTGTGCCCGGAAATGTACTAGGAGCCAATGTAGGTCTCTCAGGACCGGTGTTATGTGGTCTCGGTGGCTGCTCCCAGTCACCAGTCTAGCTGCCGCATTCTGGATTAGTTGCAGTTTCCGGGTCACCTTCAAATGTAGCCCCACGGAGAGCGTGTTGCAGTAGTCCAAGCGGGAGATAACCAGAGCATGCACCACTCTGGCGAGACAGTCTGTGGGCAGATAGGGTCTCATCCTGTGTACCAGATGGAGCTGGTATACCCTTTGAGGGATCTTTAGTTTCAGCTCCACGATGCTCAATGTGCAATGTGGGCTTTACTTACAGGCAACCCGTGCGCCAGGAGGCCCCGCCCACTGAATACACGTCTCTCCCATCGTTTTAGGGATGCTGGGGCCAAGTAATCATCTGAGCTGAACCAACGTGAATAAACAAGGGCGGAACAGAGAGCACATGCATATCCTCCAAAGTTTTGGGATGGGTACCAGCTTGGGTCAGTAACTGCTGTGTTCCTCAGGAGAAGTCCCCTGGTTACGGTTTAATATCTGTCAACATGAATAGAGAAAGATATAGAGCATTTGCCACATTTTTTATGGTTTCCTATGAGAGAGATAAAGATGGTTTCAATAAACAGTGGTCTGTTTGAAGTTGTGTATTGTTCAAGTTCCTATAATGGTTGAAGAGAGACCAACCAGCTCATCTCTAACTCTCTCTGAAGTCACAGCGTGCTGTTTTATTGTTTGGTAAATAAGACCTGGCAGACCGTCTTTGAAAGGACATTCCAGTAGCATAGACATTTGGGTGAGCTATTCAAATTGGGGGTGTCTGGAAAGGATCTTAAAAAACACACCCACCCACCCAAAGAACGCTCTTAAGATTGGGCACTGCTGTCTGGACCAGATTAGGCAACAATTATCTTTAGGCATTTCAGCAGTTAGAAGTAGTCTCTGACTTTCCTCTTAAATGGACTACTTGGAAGAAGGTTGTGTAGCATTGTGGGGTTTTGCCCTCAGAGTACCAATGAGGCTGCTCCAGACATAATATAATTTAGCATTATGAACAGAAGCTGTAATGAACCTATGGTTTGTTTTCTCTCCTCTCCCAGCATGTCCATGAAGGGGCGTGCTGAAAGTTTCACATCTATTTTAGGTTAACTTCAGTGTACCACGTTATCCAACCCTAGACACACACAAAATGTGGTTAATCTTAACTGTGGTTAGTGAAAACATGCCAAGTTCAAACCATAGTTTATGAAACTCTCTCGTGTTAAGGTTAAGTATGGTTTAGAGTTCGGATGATGACTAACTAAACTTCAGTTAATCTAAACCTCAGGTCCAAACTTCTGATCTTTCCATAGCTGTGGCAAAAAAGAAGTAATGGGAGAAATTTGTGAGCTCTTGACTTACGAACGCTTGTTTCATGACGTGAAACGAAAGTTTAGCTGGTTTAGCATTATGTCTGAAAACGTTGTTCTTTGGGTTTTTCACAACGTTGTGTGAGCACTATGGTCAAATTCCATAGAGTACCTATATGTGCATTGCGTGATATGCTGTAGCTCAGCCAGTCAATGATAGAACCATATGGATGGATCATGAAGTTTGAGTCCTTCCTATTCTTGTTGAGATACCTCAATTGTAATTGATAGATGCCCTGTAAATGTTTCAAGAGGTCCTTCCTTCAATTCTCCTGCCTTAACCACCAAAATTCATCCAACCAAATGTCTAGATCAAAGCATAATAGAGCTGGCAAGATAAGAATGTTAACTTGCTCTGAATGGTGAAATTGTTTAGGAATTGTAAAAACATTGTTGTTGTTTAGTTGTTTAGTCGTGTCTGACTCTTCATGACTCCATGGACCAGAGCACGCCAGGCACTTCTATCTTCCACTGCCTCCCGCAGTTTGGTCAAACTCACGCTGGTAGCTTCGAGAACACTGTCCAACCATCTCGTCCTCTGTTGTCCCCTTCTCCTTGTGCCCTCCATCTTTCCCAGCATCAGGGTCTTTCCCAGGGAGTATTCTGTTCTCATGAGGTGACCAAAGTATTGGAGCCTCAGCTTCACGATCTGTCCTTCCAGTGAGCACTCAGGGCTGATTTCCTTAAGAATGGAAAGGTTTGATCTTCTTGCAGTCCATGGGACTCACTGTAAAAACATAAAAAGTGTAAATATTATCAGACAGGATGATGGACAGCAGAGTGTTATAATTTGAAGTCCCAGGTTCTGGATAGGTTTATGGTTGTCCTGAGGTTCAATCTGACCTCCAGGAACACTTCCATCTGCCCCCAAGCCTCCCACCCCATGGCAATCCTCAGGACTCATCCTTCTTTGCTTTGTTAGCCAGTTTCTCTCTTGGGAGCTTATAAATGGACTTGAGCGCCTAGGGTAATAAAGGGAGGACTCTGGCAAAGAAGCTGTGTCTGCTCACACTTGCTAGGGGAGATGTAGTTAAAAGAGAAAAAACTGAGTCTCAGTGGGGCCTGCCATATTTCAAACAGTGAAAAATCCAGACACAATTCGGTTAAAGACTTGAGGAATGAGATTATCACCCCTCTTTTATTGTCCATTCCGGGTCGCCCAGCCACTGCCCCAGTGTCCTTTCTCTTGGCAGATGAAGATGAGCAGGTGACAGCAAAGTTTGCCAGGTTTTTAGCTGGGGCAATCAGAATAAGACACACTATTTGACTATTGATTCAAAACCCTAAAATGTATTTTATATCATTGACTTTTTGATTTTTATTCTTTGTATATCGTTTTGTTGTTTTATTGCTATGGCCGACGGCCGACGCATATAAAGATCCATTCATTCAAGACACAATCTGGCTCTACCCGGGAAATTCCAGACGTATGGCAACCCTAGCTCAGTTCACAAGGGAGTAAGTTGGTGAGCAGAGCCAGAATATTGGGCTCTTTGCTTCAAAAGATGGCTCCCGTGAAAACTTAGCTGCTGCCTAAGACAAAAGCATGGAACTAAAATTTGGAAAGTGGTTGTTATAGCAGATAAAACATCCAACAGGGATGAGAAGGCAGATTTAAATAGCAATTCATTCTGGCATTTTCTCTTTCTTTCTTTCTTTCGTTCGTTGTTTAACGACTAGCCTTGCAGAAGAATGAGAGAGAGAGAGGCCATCTGATGCCAACCTGGAATATTTTGGGTCCCACCCCCTAAATGTATTGAAGTAATATTGTCCTGGAAACTGCTGAGATCTAATAACTTGTTTTTAATAGGCTCCAAATGGCTGTCATGACAACTTTCGATGTTTTTGGTTGAGGCCAACAGTAGAAATAATTGGATACTGGAAACAAAAAACTAATTCTTTTGCCTGCCATAGAATATTATGAGACATTACAGTGCACAGCAGTCATTTTAATTACAGTGCTCTCTCTCTCGTTTTCTTTTTTCTTAAGCTGTTGGCTTTGAAGTTGCACTGCAAACAGAAATGATCTAGAGCGATGGTTTTCTTTTAAATTGCTATAATAATGACAACAGCCAGGATGAAATGTGGAGTTGTGTGTGTATTATGAATGTGTGTGTTAATGTGCTTCTATCGTCTTTTAAGTTATGCAATGAGAGAATCACCTGGTAATTCTGTGTTCAGCCAAAACCAAGGATTTGATTAATATTCTAAGAAGAGTTTTCTGTTTGTTTTCATTTTGGATAACTTGTTGGATACGCAATATAGATTATGTTTTGAACTGGTAAAAGCTCTTCATAATTTACACGTCAAATTCCAGCATAATCTACTAGGTTAAATAACTTGTATTTACTATGTGAGCTCTGGCTGGAATCCAAAATCTGCTTTAGGTACCCCCAAGGCCTTAGACACACTCTGTGAGATTTTTTAAAAACTTTGAACAGACTGCTTTTGAAAGGCCTCTCATGGTGCAGTTACTCACAAATAATCCCACTGAGTTCAATGGAAATTATTAGTATGATTCAGTTTCCAAACTCCATCTGGCATGGGAAGAATACAAGCTCAAATGATAGGTAGACTTTCAGAACTACTTGTGTAGTTCTTGTTGGTGGCAAGCAAAAAAAAAAGGGGGGTATAAAAGGAGTATTCCATGGATGCTAAGATCTTTGATGAGAAAACCCCAGCAGAGATATAAATTCACAAAATATGCAGTAGAAATATAAGCTGTTAGACCTTTAAAATGTGCCCTTGTGAGTTTCAAAACTCCCTTCTTCCCTTGGCATACAAAAGACCACACTTTAGTAATTTTAAAATGGTTTACTTACAAACCCTCCAAAGGTCAGGTTCATGTGCTTTTCCATACAGCATTCAGAAAAAACAGGCAGTAAAACTTGGCTTACTTGTAGCAGTGAAAGTTCCTAAATCATTGGTCTAGGAAAGCTGCTCCCCTTCCCAGGGGGGTAGGGTTGCAGGCAGGCCACAGGGGCTCCCCACGTCAGTGGGGGGGGGGCATGGCTTAGCCTCTCGCGTCACTGGGAGTCCCAGCCATGTCATAGCCCTGGCCGACCAATCTGGTTGGCTGGGGGGCATGGCCTACGCTATTTAAACTGCAGCGTGGCTGGGGAGGGGCTCTTCCTTCTTGCCTCTTCCCCTTAAAGGTAAAGGGACCCCTGATCATTAGGTCCAGTCGTGGACGACTCTGGGGTTGCGGCATTCATCTCGCTTTACTGGCCGAGGGAGCCGGCGTACAGCTTCCGGGTCAGTGGTTCGAATCCCCATGACGGGGTGAGCTCCCATTGCTCAGTCCTTGCTCCTGCCAACCTAGCAGTTCAAAAGCACGTCAAAGTGCAAGTAGATAAACAGGTACCGCTCCAGCAGGAAGGTAAATGGCGTTTCCGTGTACTGCTCTGGTTTGTCCAGAAGTGGCTTAGTCATGCTGGCCACATGACTCGGAGTTTGTACGCTAGCTCCCTCGGCCAGTAAAGCGAGATGAGCACCGCAACCCCAGAGTCGGCCACGACTAATGGTCAGGGGTCCCTTTACCTTTATGTTGGTTGTATGAGGCTGGTTATCTCACAGTTCTGGGGTGGATCACAAAGCCTGTGGAAGTGAAAAATCAGATATATGTTTACTAGTGCAATTTCTTTTTAAAACTGCAAAGTCCAAATAGTAATTCATAGTACAAAAGCAGAAGCCGTCGGTCAGCGATACTTCCATTCTAAATGTGTGTTCATACACCAGTGTGGTGTAGTGGTTAAGAGCGGTAGTCTCGTAATCTGGAGAACCAGGTTCGAGTCTCCGCTCCTCCACATGCAGCTGCTGGGTGACCTTGGGCCAGTCACACTTCTTTGAAGTCTCTCAGCCCCACTCACCTCACAGAGTGTTTGTTGTGAGGGAGGAAGGGAAAGGAGAATGTGAGCCGCTTTGAGACTCCTTAAAGGGAGTGAAAGGCGGGATATCAAATCCAAACTCTTCTTCTTCTTCTTCTTCTTCATTTGAGTTCTTTTACTACAACATCCAATTTTGTTCGGTGGTTTCATATGTGAATATGAAATGTTTTCCATGCAGGTCAACATTCAGCCTTCTGAGTGGCATCGCTCCCTGCTACTTCCCCAGTCCTGGGCCGGATTTATGGAGAGAAGCTATCATGCAATTCTACAAGTAAGTGGAGTTGTCTGAGTGTTGTTCTTTTGTTGCGTGATCTCAACACTCAGCATAGAGTAAATAGGGGAATGTGTCTGCTATATATAAGATGAAAAGGAAACAAAGTGAGCAAATGGCTTAAGTTCTCATATATAGGTTTGAGGAGAGTTAATACCTGCTGTTTAGTTTGTTTGTTAGCTAGCCTATGAACTCTGGACTAACAGAGCCTTACTTAGAAACGATGTGTAGACCCCAGACTTACCCCATTGATCTCAATAGCACTTAAGTTCAACTATCCTAGTCTAGATCCAATTTCTTACATAGGAATAATGTTGAAATAACTTTGTAGGACCCAAGTTAATCATATCTTTGGAAAAATTAAAGCCATTGTTTGTTCAAACCATAGTTCACAATTACCTTGACATTATGCGACAATGGTCAAATACACAGAAAGCAGCTGTTTTTCTTATAACGAAAACTAAAGCCCTTTTTTCATAGTTTCCCCCAGTTAGATTTCATAGTTCCCCCCAGTTAGACATTTCATCACTGGCAAAGAAGCAGTTTTCAACTAACTTTTCCTCAGCGTAGACCCATTGCAATTCCTGGACCTCAGTCATGAGCATTGATTTCCATGGGTTTACTCAGAGGTGAAAGTTAGTTGAATACAACCCAAAAAATTCAAATAACAAACTCTGGTTTGATCTGTTTCTCATCCAAATTGTGGGTAGTTTAACATGATTGAATCCCCTCCCCATAAACAATTATAATCCAAAATTAACTTTTTAGAGTATCGTGGTTAGATTTGCAAGATCACCTATTTTGTTCTTGTGTGCAGTTCTAATAGAACTAGATTGCAGCTAGATTCACGTTTAGTAATCTTCAGAAAACGGGTTATCTCTCATCATAAGATCAGCACATGTTCAAGCCTTCACAAGATTTGGTTAGCACAAGAATACCCAATCCTCATTGATTAGAAGGAAAAGTTGCTGGTGTGAATTTACCATAAATCTCTTACACCGTAATGGAAAGCATAATCTGATTTTTAGAGCAGTATCAAATGGTATTCATGAACATCCTACTTAATTAAGTAAGATGTATGACAGAGAAAGATTCTTATTCACATATGCTTTCCCACAAGGACTTAATAATGCACATAAAACAGTCATGTTTAACCTGTAGGTCACCGCACTACATTCAGAATAGATTCCAAGAAATTGTTTCTTCCCGTTTTCCTGCTGTCTTTGCTTTGCAAACTCCCTTTCAGATTTTAGAAGTGTAGCGTATAAAAAAACTCCTGTGATGAATTTCAGCGGGATCTTAAAGCAAAAAAAATTATTATTGTTAGGTGAACTGCAGGAGAAGGAACGCATAGCCAATTCTTGCTCAGTGCTAGGTTTTGCTTTTCCAACACTGCCGCATCCCCAGTGCCCAAACCTACACGCCTGCAGAATCATCCAATCGTTGCAAGGTGTCGGGACTGCCATCGGAAGAGGGGAGGGAGGCAGGGACGCCGCTGGGATACAGGGAGCCACAGAAACTCCTGAGGAGCAGTTACAGATAGGTAGCCGTGTTGGTCTGCCATAGTCAAAATAAAAAATTCCTTCCAGTAGCACCTTAAAGACCAACTAAGTTAGTTCTTGGTATGAGCTTTCGTGTGCATGCACACTTCTTCAGATACACTGAAACAGAAGTTGCCAGATCCTTCTATATAGTGAGAAGGTGGGGAGGGGTATTACTCAGAAGGGTGGTGGGAATGGGAGATTGGCAGATAGCTGAGATGAGCCTGTTGACGACTCTTAACGACTGCAATAGGTCTTACAGGTCTTCTCACCCCTTCCCTTTTCCTGTAAGACCTATTGCAGTCGTTAAGAGTCGTCAACAGGCTCATCTCAGCTATCTGCCAATCTCCCATTCCCACCACCCTTCTGAGTAATACCCCTCCCCACCTTCTCACGATATAGAAGGATCTGGCAACTTCTGTTTCAGTGTATCTGAAGAAGTGTGCATGCACACGAAAGCTCATACCAAGAACTAACTTAGTTGGTCTCCTGAGGAGCAGTTCCTCTTCCAGTGGTGGGCAAAGCCATACCTCCAGTGGAGAAGAGAGGGAAGGGGCCAGCCAAGCGAGGAAAGGGCTTGAGGATGCTGCTGAGAGCCCCAGGGCCTCACCTAGCCAGGCTGGCCAGGAGGGACGCATGCCACTTCCGTCGCCCAGCGAGGGGTGAAACGCAAGGAGGGGAGGCGGAGGTTTGGGGTGTCGAAATTCTTATGTTGGGGAAGAAGCCGGAAGAGGCCACTCCCGGATTCTGCAAGTGACTAAGACGGACATGAACTTGGTGGATCTGCACTGTAAATAGTTTGCACAATAAAACCTGTAAAAGACAGGTCGGAGTCCTGCCTGGTTACTCACGAGCAACCACCCCACAGCATCTGACACAAGGGATTTTAAGGATTTTAGGGAAGTACCTCGAGACAAGGTTTTATCCCGGCCTGCAGCATAGATGCACCCTCATTCCTCAAAAGTAAGAAACTCAAATTCCATCACTTAACACATAGTTCATTACCCTGGAAGGGCAATTTGATTTGAGAGCAGAGTGGACCTCGAGGGAAAGGTTACATCTGCTATTCAAGCGCTCCCCATAGAAACCCATGGATTGCTCCCCGTGTAAGGTCTCCTGCTGATTTATGCTGTGCTTGTGCAGGGAAGGCAGGCCGAGCTGGAGATGCAGTTAAAACACGGCAAGGAGGGACCCGAAGAAGTGCAGTACAAGCAATTTACAGCCTGGCTCTGGTAAGCGAATGACTGTCTGCTCCCCATCACTCGAAAAGGGCGGTGGGAAATGGGGAAGAGCGCTGCAGAGGCCACTTCAAAAGCTTCCAAGTGGCGAGTTTGCACTGACTGTGCAAGTGCCGCTGATGAAAACCAGATACGGCCTTTAGCTTGAAGGGAAACGGCAAAGACAAGGCAGCATAGGTAGGAGTGGCTTCATTTACCAGTAGCTCTTCTTTTCATGTGCTGGCTGGGAGATTGTGGTGATGGGGAAAGATGGTGCATGTGACAACCGGTTGCTTTGCCTTGGCGTAGAAACCTCTTCCAGAGCATGCAGTGAACTTATGCAGAGAAAAGGGCATTTTATGATCTGAAATTGGACTTTTAGGTGATGCTGATACCCATGCTTATTTTTATTATTAGTATCAAGAAATGCCCAGTGTGTCTGGATGTGTGGAACAGCTGTTGAAAGTCAGGCTATCCTGTCAGCAATAGACCTTACCAGTGCTATTTTTCTAGAAAAAGAGGTGCTGGAACTCACCACGAACACTTCTCTGCTTCTCTTAGAATGGCAATGGCGCCCACCTGAGAGGTGCCAGAACTGAATTCTGCCCATCTGCCACACTGGGCAGCTCCCAACGAAATATTAAAAACGCAATAAAACACCAGCCATTAAGAACTTCCCTACACAGGGCTGCCTTCAGATGTCTTTTAAAAGTCAGATAGTTGTTTATTTCCCTGACATCTGGTGGGAGGGCGTTCCACAGGGCGGGTGCCACTACCAAGAAGGCCCTCTGCCTGGTTCCCTGAAACCTCACTTCTCACAGTGAGGGAACCACCAGAAGGCCCTCGGTGCTGGACCTCAGTGTCCAGGCTGAACGATGGGGGTGGAAATGCTCCTTCAGGTATTTTGGAATATTGTGAAGCTCCTTGACATCTGATGGGAGGTGGGTGCCACCACCAAGAAGGCCTTCTGCCTGGTTCCCTGTAACCTCATTTCTTGCGGTGAGGGAACTGCCAGAAGGCCCTCAGCACTGGCCCTCAGTGTCTGGGCTGAACAATGGCAGTGGAGACACTCCTTCAGGTCTACTGGGCTGAGGCCATTTAGGGCTTTCAAGGTCAACACCGACACTTTGAATTGTGCTCGGAAACATCCTGGGAGCCAATGTAGATCTTTCAGGACCGGTGTTATATGGTTCCAGGGGCACAATTAAAATAAAGTGACCACTGGCTTCCTAGGAGGGATCTCTTTATTTTCATTACGAACAGGGCACTATGCATGGAGCACTTTTTAAGCGGTGCATAAAAAAACCAGAAAATTTATTAATGTACCTGTTCATAGTGCAAATAGAGTGTTGAGGTTTCTGAGTTTTGTTTTGTTTAAACAGACACACGACTAAATACTACCAGATAAAATAAATTTAGAGCGTAATCTCAGGAGCTGCTCGAGGGCTTGTGAATGAGCTGCTCTTTTTATTTAACTGATGCGACCGTATCATCTGCTCAAACTTCGCTTCAAAGCTAATGCCACTTCTTTCTTCGCCTCCTTCTTCAACAGGGTCAGAGATATGCTGACGGATGTGATCAAGGGCGCTTCCAAGTAAGATATTTATTTACGTGGGGTGCTCTTTCTTATGCGGTGGGGAGTATTATGGTCCTCCAGTGGTGTATCATGGGTTGCCAGCCCCCAGGCCCACACAGAGGTGGGTGGGAGGCTAACGCATGTGCATTCAACTGCCCAATGGCATCTGCTTGACCCAGGAGATCGTAGCTACAGAGATGAGAAGAGGTCACTTCCTGGTTTGCATGGAAGAGCTGTTTTCAACGGAGCCCAGAGATGGAAGCGCACAGTTGTATTGAGGAAGCACCCGCTGTTGAAATGTTGCGCCCCCTAACAATTTTGCACCTGGGGCAGCCGCCTCTATGGGGGCACCCATGTTATGCCACTGTGGCTGCCTACTTTGGGTTGTCCCTTCTCGTCTTGTTACACAGCATCTTCTGAAGGTGATGGGCACTTGAAGACTCCCTTCTCTGAGTTTAGGTCCTGTGAACTCAAGGGGAAAAGACCCTTTGCCTAGCTTTTCTTCTTCTTCCGGGGCTAATCCAAATCGGGGTACCCTTCACAAAAAGCATTGCTCCCCCCTACCCCGTGAAAAGCTTTAGAAAAGTGTTCATAGAATCCATCTCTCTATGAAAGTATATTCATGAATGTTCCACTTTATGACTAACAAACACAAAATAATGCTTGTTCTCATGTGTTTTTGAGTCTCACAGAACTTAGTAATTCAGGCAAAACAGTCATTCTTGTAGGTCGCAGTACCAAATTGAGAGTACAGTGGACACTCGGGTTGCGAACCTGATCCGTGCGGGAGGCACGTTTGCAATCCGCAGCGTTTGCAACCCACGGCCCACGTGTCTGCGCACGCGCAGGTCGTGATTCAGCGCTTCTGTGCATGCGCAAAGCACGATTTAGCACTTCTGCGCATGTGCAAGTGCCGAAACCCGGAAGTCACCCGTTCCGGTACTTCCGGGTTCGGCGTGATGCGCAACCCAAAATCGCACAACCCAAAGCGTCTGTAACCCAAGGTATGACTGTATAGTTTGTGAAACTGTCCATTACCCTTTAATTTGGACATGTGACCTTTTAAAATTCAGAGCTATGTGATCATTTCCATCCCACCCCTTGCGTTTCTGTTTGTTTTTCACCACCGATTCAATCATTTCCAACAGGGAAAGTCCAGTGGTCAAGGGGAATTGTATTCTAGCCTTAACAGGCCTTGCAGTTGCGGTAGCCAAGCACGAGAAAGGGCTTTCTTCAGACAGCGAAGAACAATTCAATGTGAGTTCAAACTATTTGACTCCTTTGTCATGATGTTTAATGAGTGCGCTTGAAGTAGCACCGAGGAGGAGGAACCCATTTTAAAGGAATCTGTACCTGGAATCTGGCAGTTCTCACCTGGTAATATTTTATCAGTGTTGGACATCTTTTTACATCAAGTGCCCATTGATGCCTGAGACACTTGTGCACTGTTAGTTTTTCTTTTCTAAAAAAAACTGACTAACTATATGCAAAATTATGAGTGGGGGGAAACTCCCTCATATTTCTGCAACATAATTGTGTACGTATTAATACAGAAGCATTTTTTATATTCCTTACTGTTTCTGTGCTGGTTATTTGAAGAAACCTGGCATATATGTGCATAAAATATGAATATAAAAATACATAAAATATGTGATACGTGTTTGTGTTTTTAGCAGAACTGGTAAAACAGTTTCTCATCAACATCAGGGAGTTAGACAGGAATCAGAACAGATCTGTATGGATAAGTTCAACAGG
Source organism: Podarcis liolepis (assembly GCF_965112155.1). Lineage (NCBI taxonomy): Eukaryota > Metazoa > Chordata > Lepidosauria > Squamata > Lacertidae > Podarcis > Podarcis liolepis. Next base: position 14,578,972 of record NC_139571.1, on the reverse strand, counting down.
GAGATTTTCGGGAAATTTCATCCCCAATGAGAAGTGTTTACCTTTACCATTTCAGATGTTTCTGTTCAAAGTTTATTTGTATGAAATCTCATTGGAAGTAGGCAGTTGACTTTTTGGGGAACAAAAGCTGGCATTCAATTAAGTTGTACCCAGAGTAGACTCACTGGAATTAAAGGAACTTAAGTTCGTTCCTAGCGGGACGCGGGTGGTGCTGTGGGTAAAACCTCAGCGCCTAGGACTTGCCGATCGTATGGTCGGCGGTTCGAATCCCCGTTGCGGGGTGAGCTCCTGTCGTTCGGTCCCAGCTCCTGCCCACCTAGCAGTTCGAAAGCACTCTTAAGTGCAAGTAGATAAATAGGGATCGTTTTATAGCGGGAAGGTAAACGGCGTTTCCGTGTGCTGCGCTGGTGCTGGCTCGCCAGCTGCAGCTTTGTCACGCTGGCCACGTGACCCGGAAGTGTCCTCGGACGGTGCCGGCTCACGGCCTCTAGAGCGAGATGAGCACGCAACCTCAGAATCGGACACGACTGGCCCGTACGGGCAGGGGTACCTTTACCTTTTAAGTTCTTTCCATTCATTTAAATAGGTCTGGTTTGAAGAAAACTTAGTTGAATTCTACCCAAAACTTGGCAGGCTAATCAATTAAAAAAAAAATTTGTTCAGTTCAAATGACAGTCTTAAATATTTTTTATCTGGAAGTACGTCACACTGACAAGAGTGGGACTTGTTTCTGAGCAACATGATTCGGATTGTTCTGTGAATCTCTTTCAAACAGAATTTCTGACGTTTACACCTCTTTGGTGCTGAGAAATGAAGGTGGAGGAGTTATATGTTGGACTATAACTCCTATGATACCTGTTCATGGGTGATGCTCTCTATTGCTGTTCGAACTCATCTCCTTTTGGAACATTTATTTATTTGTGTGTATATGTGCGTGTTGTCTTTGTGACGCCTGCTTCTTGGGAGAAAAGCAATGACAAACCTAGACAGCATCACCTTGCCAACAAAGGTCCGTATATAGTAAAAGCTATGGTTTTCCCAGTAGTGATGTATGGAAGTGAGAGCTGGACCATAAAGAAGGCTGATCGCCAAAGAATTGATGCTTCTGAATTCTGGTGCTGGAGGAGACTCTTGAGAGTCCCATGGACTGCAAGAAGATCCAACCTCTCCATTCTGAAGGAAATCAGCCCTGAGTGCTCACTGGAAGGACAGATCGTGAAGCTGAGGCTTCAATACTTTGACCACCTCATGAGAAGAGAAGACTCCCTGGAAAAGACCCTGATGTTGGGAAAGATGGAGGGCACAAGGAGAAGGGGATGACAGAGGACAAGATGGTTGGACAGTGTTCTTGAAGCTACCAGCATGAGTTTGACCAAACTGCAGGAGGCAGTGGAAGACAGGAGTGCCTGGCGTGCTCTGGTCCATGGGGTCACGAAGAGTCGGACACGACTAAACGACTAAACCACGTCTGTTCCTTTTATACAGATGCTCAGAGGATTGTCTTTTTAGCACTCCTAATAATAGTTTCTGGCTTTAAGAATTGCTTTAGTTTTAGATAGCAAAAGGTCGGGCTGAGCACTTATGCCTGCCTTTCCTGAATCACCTATTCAAGCTAAACAGAGGTGGTGGCAAATATTTAATTGGTCTTGGTCTTTCAAGTGCTCACAGTCTTTCTGTCGCTTCAGACCGAGGTGGACTTTCTTCTGACAAACCATTGGATCTGCATGGTGATAGAGACCCTTCTTAGCATCATCGACAGTCGCTATCGCCCTAAAGGTCGAGTCTTCCCGTGGTTCTATCAGGTAGGCCCAAGTCTATTTTACCAGTAAAGGCTGAAATGATCAGACCTGTACGCTTTGGGGAATGGGGAATGAATAGATCTGGATCTGTTATCATCTCTGGTATGTGGAACCAAGCATGGAACACACTCTCTGTTTCCCCTTAAAGTCTGAATGGGAGGAAAACAGAGCTCACTGCATAATCTCCATAATGCATCCCTCATTTTCATCTGAGAAATGTTGGAGGGTATGACACAGCAGTGAGGGAATGTTCCACTAGGAATGGGCAAACTTTGGTTTCCCTCCATTTCTAATGTTTCCAACCTTAAGTTCAGCTTGCATCTTTTTTTAAAGTTCTCGTGGAAATTTATCCACACTTCAGTGTGAATTTCTTCTCATTTGTATGCAATTTTGCCTAACAAGCACCTCTTTTTGCAAAACAATACCATGCATTTTTCTATGTTATTTTCATCAGCATATGCATTTTCATGCACACCTTATCTTAGTACAGTGGTACCTTGGTTCTCAAACTTAATCCATTCCTGAAGTCCGTTCCAAAACCAAAGCGTTCCAAAACCAAGGCGCGCTTTCCCATATAAAGTCATGCAAAATGGATTAATCCGTTCCAGACTTTTAGAAACAACCCCAAAACAGCAATTTAACATGAATTTTACTATCTAATGAGGCCATTGATCCATAAAATGAAAGCAATAATCGATGTACTGTACTATAAGTAAGACAGTATTGTAGATGATTAAAAAAAGGTATATATTTTTTCTTACCTGCACTGATGATAGTCATTGTTTGGATGGGGGGCTCTTATCCATTTCCGCAGTCACACAATCAATCAGTAGTTGAACTGGGTTCCACACAGTCACAAAAAACAAATTAACCGAAAGAGCCTCAAAAACAAAAAACACTAAATAAATAGCAAAAACAAAAGCACCAAATATAAGCTCCAAATATCACCTCAGAACACTGCAAACAGAAACAGAAGACTTGAATTACAATGGGGGGGGGGCACAAATTAGCAGGGCAACAGTAAAAACTGAAGCCCAGGACTCAAAATGGAGCATGTTCCGCTTTCGAAACAAAGTTCGCAAACCGGAACACAGGTTTGCAGCATTCAAGTTCCAAGTTGTTTGGGAGATAAGCTGTTTGAAAACCGAGGTTCCCTTGTATATGAATGTTTGTACACGTTATTTGCCTCGCCAAACTTGGGAAAAGTGCAAATCTCAAAGTGTTTCTGTTCATTGGAGGCTATGCAAGTGGCTCATTGCAGGTTTTTGCGAAAGAGCTGTCAGTATAGGCTTCCTGGCCACAGATATACCGTATTTTTTGCTCTATAAGACTCACAAGTAAGATGAAATGTGTGTGCGTCTTATGGAGTGAATGCAGGCTGCACAGCTATCCCTGAAGCCAGGAGAGCGAGAGGGATCAGTGCGCACCGATCCCACTCGCTCTCCTGGTTTCAGGGATAGCTGCACAAAGCCTCCGGAGCGCAGCAGGATTGCTCCTACCACTGCGCTCCGGAGGCTTTCTGTTGCTTTCGCTGAAGCCAGGAGAGCGAGATGGATCAGTGCACACCTTCAGTGCTGAAGAGGCGCTGCGCAGAGAGCGAAAGCTGCGCAGCACCCCTTCAGCGAAGCAGGAGGAGAAAAGGAGACCCTTCCATTTCTCCTCCCGCTTTGCTGGAGAGGCGCTCCGCAGAGAGGGAGAGAATATTTTTTTTCTTGTTCTCCTCCTCTAAAATTAGGTGCGTCTTATGGTCGGGTGCGTGTTATAGAGAGAAAAATACGGCAGTTGTGGATGCGGGTGGCGCTGTGGTCTAAACCACTGAGCCTCTTGGTCTTGCCAATCAGAAGGTCGGCGGTTCGAATCCCCGCGACGGGGTGAGCTCCTGCTGCTCTTTCCCAGCTCCTGCTAACCTAGCAGTTCAAAAGCACACCAGTGCAAGTAGATAAATAGGTACTGCTGTGGTGGGAAGGTAAACGGCGTTTCCATGCGCTCTGGCACTCATCACGGTGTCCCATTGCGGCAGAAGCAGTTTAATCCTGCTGGCCACATGACCCGGAAAGCTGTCTGTGGACTAACCCCTGAAAGCAAAATGAGCACCGCAACCCCATAGTCGCCTTTGATGGGACTTAACCGCCCAGGGGTCCTTTACCTTTTTACCTTTTACCTTACAGTTGGGCTGCCACCAGCTGTGCTGTAATGTGCGTTTTCAAATTTGAGCACTCTGGTGCATCTAAGTTTTGGAAAGCAAGTTATGTATTTAAAAACTGTGTTTTATTTGTTGTGAATTGCCTTGAGTTCATGGGAGTTGGTGGAAGGGTTTACAATTTTAAGAATAAATGATTTTCAAGTTTTGGAAAGCAAGTTATGTATTTAAAAACTGTGTTTTATTTGTTGTGAATTGCCTTGAGTTCATGGGAGTTGGTGGAAGGGTTTACAATTTTAAGAATAAATGATTTTCAACAAGCTTTAATCTCCTTGCATTTTAGACGATTCTGTGAGATTTGCAAATATTTCAGTCCCTGCTATCAGTGAATCATTTCATGGGAAATTCCAATAAAGCTGTAATTACGGAATTAATTAACATTCACAATTATATATCTATATAAGGAACAGGGTCATACAGTCCCATCTGTTTTTCCAAGTGCAGATTTGAATGTCTTTTCTCTGTAAAAAGCATATTATTTGCTAAAAAACAAAACAGTAGTAAACATAGCCTTGGATAATTCTGTTGCCAGATGAAGTGCAAATACAGTTGTTGTTTCTTTTTAAGATTTCCTAATGATGTAAAGGGCAAAGTCAATAACTTTGGGGGGGTTTGTTTTGTCTCCAGAAATCCTACTCTGGTGAAAACACTGCTAGTGTTATTGCCCGTTCCTGTGCAGCGACGGCTTTGTCTCTCTTGGTGCCAGTTTTTATTGCGTCCTACAAGGAAAAGGTTGAGGAAGTCCTGAATTTGCTGGTTGCCATGTTACCTGGGAAACCAAATGCAGATGAGTCTCAGGCTGTTCAAATTCACATGGGCCTTGCTTTGGGGATGTTTGTCTCGCGATTATGTGAAGAGAAAGTCAGGTATGGATTTCCTTGTACAGCAGGTGTGTAAATAACTCCCCACCCCAACCCCCTTCCCATGTGAGACATTTAAATTATGCAGAGCAACATATTTAGATTTCTGCACTTAACGACTCCCAAGGTGCTCTGCAAGAGGATTTCGTTATCTCTTGGCTTCCTTGACCTCCCATCTTCTTCCTCTTTGTGTTGTTTCTCTAAAACACATAGAATTAATTTGTTAATGCTACCTCCCTCAACCCACCAAATGTGCTCTGAGTCTTCCACCAACTCTGCTAGAGAGGGTGTTGGAGGCATGTGGAGGGAGCAAACAGGGCAAGTTCTGTTTCCCAAGTAGAAAATTTTTGCTCTGAGGGAATTAGTTAGTTGGATACCACCCCAAATCTTCAGGAGATTTCACCCTAAGATACCTGGTTTCCACACACACACACCACACCTCACCCCAAAAAAGCATTCTGTGTTCTGTTGCAAGCCGCCCAGAGTGGCTGAGGAAACCCAGCCAGATGGGCAGGGTATAAATAATAAATTATTTATTATTATTATTATTATTATTATTATTATTATTATTATTATTATTCCAGCGCTTGTCTCAAGCCTCCCTATTAAAAAGCAGAAGCAAATCAGGGCTCTGCATTCCCAAACTCATCCCAGTATAGAAAAAAGAGAAGGCAATGAACCATTCCCGCTGGCTGCTTATATCCATCCTTTGACAGTGTGTGAATTGCGCTGGGGTGTAGAAGGATGCCCTAACTGCGGGAGGCAGCGGAAGACAGGAGTGCCTGGCGTGCTCTGGTCCAGGGGGTCACGAAGAGTCAGACACGACTAAACGACTAAACAACAACAATAGAAGGATATGTCAATCAATCCTCCACCAGGCCCAGGGCCTTTTCAGTGATGGCTCCGACCTGGTGGAATGCTCTGTCCCATGAGACTAGGTGCCTCCAGGATTTAACCTCCTTCCGTCAGGCCTGTAAGACAGAGCTATTCCGCCTGGCCTTTAATTTGAATTCAGCCTGATCTTTTATTTCCCTCCCCTTCCTTCCCCCTCCCCTTTTATGAAGATTACCCACTCTGAGACCCCACAGCTAATTCTCCCCTGGCCTCCTCGCTGGCCCAAGTAGGACCATTTCAGCCAGCTAGCCCTGGGGATTATCTATTGCTTATTAGATGGATTTCCCCTAAATTGATTTCTGAACTTTGAATGTTATTGTTATTCATGTTTTTATACTGTATTTTATGCTGCTTAAGTGTTTAAATTTGTTGTTAGCCGCCCTGAGCCTGGTTTTTGAACCGGGAAGGGCAGGGTATAAATAAAAAATTATTATTTTTATTATTATTACTATTATTATTAATCCTAGTAGCCCAGTGGCTGTCATTGGATGAACGCGCCTTAATAATTGCCACTTACAGAGCGCCCTGAAGGAAAGCAAAAGGAAATGCAGTGGAATGTCATATTAATATCACACAAGTGTTTTTTTCCTCTTTTGGTTTGGTCCAGTGATGTCTCTGGAAAACAAATGGATCTGCTGTTGATGAAGTCCTTGGATGCCCTAGAGGGCTGCTGCTTTGACACAAGCCTGGAGTACAAGTAAGCGTGTCGTACAGTTCCCTGCATTTTGACTGGATGCGTTGTGCAGTACTATAGGGATTAGTGTTGGACTCGGACCACGGAGCGCAGGGTTCTGTGGGCACCAAGGCTGGCGTTTGTGTCTTACTCATAGTAAAGGCAAAGGGGGCCCTGACCATTAGGTCCAGTCGTGACCGACTCTGGGGTTGCAGCGCTCATCTCGCTTTATTGGCTGAGGGAGCCGGCGTACAGCTTCTGGGTCATGTGGCCAGCATGACTAAGCCGCTTCTGGCGAACCAGAGCAGCGCACAGAAATGCCATTTACCTTCCCCCCAGAGCGGTACCTATTTATCTACTTGCACTTTTGACGTGCTTTCGAACTGCTAGGTTGGCAGGAGCAGGGACCGAGCAACAGGGGCTCACTCTGTCACAGGGATTCGAACCGCCGACCTTCTGATCGGCAAGTCCTAGGCTCTGTGGTTTAACCCACAGCGCCACCCGCGTCCCTTCCCTTATTCATAGTAGCCCCACTGAAAGGAATGGACCTAACTTACTTGTGTTCATTAATTTCAGTGGGTCTACTCTAAGTAAAACTCACTGGCCTACCACCCTGAATAATAAGGTGAATTAAGGAGAATTCAGGGGTGTCCCCCTCGTTCCCAAATTGAAGTGTGATACCAGTTTTTAAAACCTCCAGTCAGCTTCCCACAAAGCCTTGTGTTACTCTGTGTTTATGTTGTTCTGTATTTCCAAATATCACTGGGTTTCTTCTCCATATGCTTTGGAAGAAGTGAGGCTGTGCAAAATAGTAAAAGAGCTCTGGATTGTTATTTGGTTAAAGCTCACCAGTGGAGTATATTTTTCTTTGGAAAAAAACACCTTTTTCTCCACTTGATCAACAACAGCAACAGATTACAGCTCTTCAGAGCTCTGAACCAGCGTACTGGGCAGCCTCACACTATTAAGCCTGTTGGAGACTTGTAAAAGCTTATTGGGAGGCCAGTCAAAAGCAACCCCCCCCAAAAAAAAAGACAGTGCAAAGCTTTAAAAAACGTAAAAGGGTACACACTACTCAGCCACCTCTCAATTATCAATCAGTTTCAAACTTCATTTCTGTCGCAGACCAGCATAAGATAAAACATACGGATAAACTGAACACATGAAACTTAAAACAGGTAAGGGATAAACACTAGTAATTAAAAGGTGATTACCGTATTTTTCACGCCATAAGATGCACCTGACCATAAGACGCACCTAGTTTTTAGAGGGGGAATGCAAGGGGGGGGGGAATTATTTAAAGGGAGCGCTGAGCAGAGCCTGTATCATCCCAGGCTCTGCTCAGCTCTCCCTTTCATGAGCCTCTTGGGGGCTTTTCACTGACAGGCTGCCTTTCTCCCTCCTTGGGAAAAAGCCCCCAAGAGCCGCACACATGCTCCAAGCGGCTCGTGAAAGGGAGCGCGGCTCTTGGGGGCTTTTCTGAGAAGTGGGGGAAGGGACAGAGCTGTGCGCTCTGTCCCTTCTCCCACAAAAGCCAGGGATAGCCCCGCGAAGCCTTTGCAGGGTACGGGAATGAAGGCTCCCCGTGCCCTGCAGAGGCTTCACGCGAAGCTAGAACAGCTAGAGGGAGCACTGTGCAGTGCTCCCTCTAGCTGTTCTGGCTTTTGGATAGCCCCGCGAAGCCTCCCTCTAGCTGTTCTAGCTTCTGGCTTAGCCGCATAGCCTGCATTCGCTCCATAAGACGCACACACATTTCCCCTTACTTTTTAGGAGGGAAAAGGTGCGTCTTATAGGGTGAAAAATACGGTATATCATACAAACTTTAAAAGATAGAAACAGGGATAAACAGTTCTAAGCGACTATAAGGGAGGGAGCGTGAAGGAGCACAGGTCTTGCAATTGGGGCCTAGTTCGTGGTGCAAACCATCCTTCGACAAAAATCCATCATGGGCGAACCACATGTTTAAGGGTTGGTCTGGCTAAGGGCAGAATGGAGTTGGTGTGGCAAAGCTCAATTCATCCTAGTGGACTGACTCCCACTGCTGCCTTGTCTGAAATTGGCAGGCTTAATCTACTCTGGAGGGGCTCCGGTGCCTGTAACTTTCATCCGCTTTGGCTAAAATGGAAAGAGGTTTCAGATTCCCACCAATAGTGAAAGGGAAAACACAGAGCATCTTGGAACCCTAAAAAAGCAGGTTGAAGCACAGAGAGCATACTCAAAAACAGATTAAAAATGCACAAATGCAGATTTAATGTGAATATTGGGACTTTTGCACACCCCTATTGTTTTGGTTTGTTTTTGTTTTAATGTACCGTATTTTTCGCTCTATAAGACTCACTAGACCACAAGACGCACCTAGTTTTTGGAGGAGGAAAAGAAGAAGAAGAAAAAATTCTGAATCCCAGAAGCAAGAGGGATCGCTGTGCAGCGAAAGCAGCAATTCCTCTTGCTGTTCTGGCTTCTGGGATAGCTGCGCAGCCTGCATTCGCTCCATAAGACGCACACGCATTTCCCCTTACTTTTTAGGAGGGAAAAAGTGAGTCTTATAGAGCAAAAAATACGGTAATTGCTTTTCTTTGTATACATGTTTCAATTTCACCCACATGTACATGCATTTTCAGGGTACATGTGCAGTGAAACAAGTACGTATATCTGCCCCAAATATTACAAGGTGAGCTCTAATAAGTACCTGTTAAAACTATGGTTTGTGGAGCAACTCTGACTGACAAGCAGGCAAGCAAGCAAGCAAGCGCAGTCACACACTCTGGAGTTCAGGCACTGGTCCTTGCATTTAAGGGAATTGGATTTATTTATTTGGGCCAATAAAAATGACTCTTCAAATGAGGTCTTTCGCTGCCTTTCACAGCAGCGGAAGTGTTTCATGGAAGCCGTTATTTCCATACAGCATGTGGGAAATTGCATCCATACAAACCTCGGGCTGCTTCACCTATTACATTTTCCCACACTGAAGTGTAAGGAAAACCACGTGTTCCCTATTATATGATTCCCCCCCCCCTTTTGCCATGAGCACACCGATCAGGAAATGTGCTTCAAGCAACAGATAGGTAGCCGTGTTGGTCTGCCATAGTCAAAATAAAAAAATTCCTTCCAGTAGCACCTTAAAGACCAACTAAGTTAGTTCTTGGTATGAGCTTTCGTGTGCAGGTATCTGAAGAAGTGTGCATGCACAGGAAAGCTCATACCAAGAACTAACTTAGTTGGTCTTTAAGGTGCTACTGGAAGGAATTTTTTTATTTTGCTTCAAGCAAGACACTCTTATTTTTGGTTCATGAGTAAGCCTACTGCCAGCTGAGGCAGCCCAAGCCTGGCAGAGGGAAAACAAACCTTTGAAACTGAGTTTGACTTATTCCCTGCTTTTCAACAGTGTTCGTTCCACCAGGCTGCCTTATTTGGTGCAATAGGGACTAGTTGGCATTGCAGCACAAAAGCATTGCATCTTGCTTTTGGCCACTTCAGAATTCGCTGGAAATCTGGACCTTGCTGGGAGTAGAATACAGTATCCAGCCATTCAAATGCATGCAAATATATGCAGATTCTGTGCTCCCTTGGCCCAGGGTTTAGATTTGTGTTTGTCACTGGGAATCTGCAACCCTCGCTGTCACCCAAGAAAAGCTTGGTTTGAGGTTGGATTGGCACGACTCTGCTCCCGGCCTGGCAAAGTAGAAGGGGCATATGGCAAAAGGAAGCTGCGTCAGCCGCGCCGCTTTGCAGTGCCCTCTGCTTCAAGTCGGAGTTCCTCCACAGCCCGAGATGAAAGCCTCGTGGCCCTCGCCAAATTAGCTTCCCCTGCCAGCCGAGAGCAGATGGAAGGACTGAGACAATGGTGCAGAGATGAAAGATGAAAGATCTTTCCCATCCTGTTTGAAGTGTGGGAAGAAGGGAAAGAAATAAAAGCCTCGGTTACTATGGACACGACGTGGCATCATCTCCTAGGTGGGAAAAGATTGTTAGTTTCGGAACTTCTTGCCCCGTTTCAAGGTAGATTCCGTGAAACTCTGAAAGGGGAGGAGGGCCCCAGTGTTTTAACTTGGCAGTGGGATGTCCAAGTTGCACAACCATCCCACGCTCAGCGTTTCATCACCGCCACAAGTGAATTTGCCTAATTCCTTCAGCCCCTGGCCTCCACCTCGTCCTCTGGCAGCAGATTCCATAACATAATTACACGTTGTGTAATCTTACACAAGCTTTTACAGTGGTACCTCAGGTTACATACGCTTCAGGTTACAGACTCCGCTAACCCAGAAAGAGTGCTTCAGGTTAAGAACTTTGCTTCAGGATGAGAACAGAAATCGTTCTCCGGCGGCACGACGGCAGTGGGAGGCCCCATTAGCTAAAGTGGTGCTTCAGGTTAAGAACAGTTTCAGGTTAAGAACGGACCTCCGGAACGAATTAAGTACTTAACCTGAGGTACCACTGTAATTTTGTGCTACCTGAATCTACAGCATTAAGAGAGAAACACCCCCTTTCTCCACACTATAACATGTTGGCATAATCTTCTGCCTTTTCCCCTTTGTTGCCTGTCTTTCTAAACTAAAAAGCCTGTTGAATTTATCCTCATCCGGAAGGTCCCTTGATCCTGTTACTTGCTCTTTTCAGCACCTACAAGATCCTTTTTAAGAGGAGACACCCAAAACTTTAAGCATCATTCTAAATCTGAGAGCCAAAGGGACCAAACCGTCTCAGTCATCCAAGCTTTGCCCTCTTCCAGAGCACTCTTATTTCAATCCCACCTTATCCCATCCTAGTTTCTCTCCCCCCCCCCTCAAAAATAAACCCCTCAGCATTTCATTCCTGCTCAGTCCTCATTGGGACGTTTCAGGGGTTCCCCCTTAGAGGTTTTTCCCCCCCAACAGCTCACATTTTTCAGTTCTTCAAACATCCTTGGCCAATGAATTGATGTTTTTTAATCTGCCACTTAGCTCCAGAACCCCCGAGGCATTTTCTGATTGCCTAAAAGACACGTCTCCCTGGTTTTCAGATGTATCTTGCATGGGGCCTGTGGAGAATGGGCAAAAGAGCTATCTAAGATGCACTGCTGCCATCTGGTGGGGCAAGAACTTCCAATGTGCAATTGTAATTTTGGGCTGCTACGCGATGAAATAGTTATGCCAGTGGGCATTTTGTCTAAAAGCCCGTTCATTCACAATTGCCTCCGTAGTACATTTGCTGTGAATCTGTGGGATATGTCATCAGAAAGCGAAATGCCATACTTTTCCATCTATAAGACGCCCCCCCCCCCCATGTATAAGGCGTCTCCTGTTTTGGGGGACTCAAATTTAAGAAAACGGGAGATGGCACAAAGTTGTTGAGCTTTTTTGGGGGGTGGGATTACCCAGGCTTGGTGAGCCTTTTTTAGGGGGGGGGGGTTGCACAAAATCGCTCACCCGCACACGTCGCAAAATCTGCCTCCCATCAAACCCATCGCCAGCAGAAGCTGCCAATCGCCCACCCAACTGTCGGAGTGCCAGCCAATCAACACCACCCAATCAATGCCACAACCAATAGCACACACAATAGCCGCTGACAACTGTGGCAGCAACCAATCAAACGTCCACCCTAGGCACTACCCATATATAAGACGACCCCCACTTTTTAGAATGATTTAGTAACTCTAAACTCTGTGTGTTTGTACATAAAAAACACACCAAAACCCACACACACAGAGCATGTAAACTTGCCCTTAAAAGTTCTGTGCATCTTTTCACATTAACTCATCTGAATGTGTCCATAATATCAATTTCTCATGTTCTTTTTTGTAGTCAGAAATGTTTTGAGAGCCAGTGTGGTGCCAGTGGTTAAGAGCGGTAGACTCGTAATCTGGTGAACCGGGTTCGCTTCCCCGCTCCTCCACATGCAGCTGCTGGGTGACCTTGGGCTGGTCACACTTCTCTGAAGTCTCTCAGCCCCACTCACCTCACAGAGTGTTTGTTGTGGGGGAGGAAGTGAAAGGAGAATGTTAGCCGCTTTGAGACTCCTTCGGGTAGTGATAAAGCGGGATATCAAGTCCAAACTCTTCTTCTTCTTCCTTTGTGGCTGCATTACTGAGTTGTGAAAAACCATTCCCCTGTTGTGCATATAACTAACGTATGGTTCCCAATACCTTTTAGACCTACTAAATTCTCCTCTGTTTTAAGCACCGGCTGCATCTTGGGTGTCGGCCTCGTTCTGTCACTGATGTGTCGCAGCAGCCCATCGGAAGGCCAGGCTGACATCTCTGCCTCCCTTCACAAACTGAGCAAATACTTGGATGATGCAGAAGACCAAAGCAGAACATTTCAGGAGGTAACACACTCCAGTTTCCTACATCTCCCAACCTCCCACCCCAAGTCACATGTAGTTCAATCGTCCATTAAAAAACCATCTCACCGACTCCTTTCTAAAATTATGTGTTACTCTTCCTGTTATCCAGATTCTTGCCTATGCGGTCGCCTGTGCCTGCATTTCTGCCTTTAGTGTTAAGATCATCGAGGCCACGGAGGCGGAGGAGATCATGAGCAAGCTGCAGAAATTAGCAGAAACTAATCAGCAGGTTGTATCGAGAGCTTGCCATCCATTTTACCAGGCATCGGCAAAGCTTGGCCCTCCAGATGTTTTGAGACTACAGTTCCCATCATCCCTGGCCACTGGTCCTGTTAGCTAGGGATGATGGGAGTTGTAGTCCCAAAACATCAGGTGGGCCGAGTTTGCCTATGCCTGCATTTTACATTTGTTCACAAATAAATGTTTATGCAATATATAGCATTGGAATCGTTGTAGAGTTGGAAGAGGCCATGAGGATCATCTAGTCCAGCCTTTCTCAACCTGTGGGTCCCCCAGATGTTGTTGGACTACAACTCCCATTATCCCTAGCTAGCAAGGCCAAAGCTCAGGGATGATGGGAGTTGTAGTCCAACAATATCTGGGGACCCACAGGTTGAGAACTGCTGATTCTAGTCCAACTCCTTGCAGTGCAGGAATATTTTGCTCAACATGGGGCTCAAACCCACGACCCTCAGAGTCTCATGCTCTACCGACAGCTAACAAACCAAAGGCGCGTCCCAAAAGCCTACAGTACCTGGTATTCCCAGGCGGACTCCCATCCAAGTACTAACCAGGTCTGACCCTGCTTAGCTTCTGAGACCAGATGAGATTGGGTGTGTTCAGGGTGGTATGTTTTATCACATACAATCTACAGTCGTAGGGATGCTGGTGGCGCTGTGGGTTAACCACAGAGCCTAGGACTTGCCAATCAGAAGGTTGGTGGTTCGAATCCCTGTGACAGAGTGAGCTTTCATTGCTCGGTCCCTGCTCCTGCCAACCTAGCAGTTCGAAAGCACGTCAAAGTGCAAGTAGATAAATAGGTACCACTCCGGCGGGAAGGTAAACGGCATTTCCGTGCGCTGCTCTGGTTTGCCAGAAGCGGCTTAGTCATGCTGGCCACATGACCCGTAAGCTGTATGCCGGCTCCCTCGGCCAGTAAAGTGAGATGAGCGCCGCAACCCCAGAGTCAGTCATGACTGGACGAAATGGTCAGGGGCCCCTTTACCTTATCTACAGTCGTACCTTGGAAGTCAAACGGAATCCATTCGGAAGTCCCTTCGAATTCCATAATGTTCGAAAACCAAATCGCAGGTTCTGATTGGCTGCAGGAAGCTCCTGCAGCCAAACAGAAGCCCTGTCGGACATTTGGCTTCCAAAAATAGTTCACAAATCGGAACACTCACTTCTGGGTTTGGGAGCCAAATTGTTCGAGAACTAAGCTGTTCGAAAACCAAGGTACTGCTGTAATACCTTTCTTACATTTTATAGTAATGCTGCAATGAGCACGCAAGTAGAAGAATAGGGTAAATCAGTCAATCTCTGTCAAGTAAACATAGTAATTATTAAAGCTTGCCACAGACCTACTGTTCGGCTCTGTGCTTTTTGCAGCTTTTGGTTCTATCCTGATGTTAAAACAAGAACATGCAGCACTATACTTGAAAAGTAGGGTGTGTTTTTTTCTTTTCTTAACACAATTCGTACAATTGCAGCTGGCCTTTCTAAACGCCTGCCTGGCCTACGTTTCTGGTTCTGTTTCAGACGCCTGGATTTGCCTTAGCATTGGGGAACATTGTTCATGGATTGTCTGCAAGCGGACATGGCAAAGCGGAAGACCTCAGCAACAGGCTGTTTCCTGCATGGATGAAAATTGTCCTTGCAGAGGTACGGGATTGTGTTTTGCTGTTGACAGTTTCAGGCAACAATCACCTGAGAATAGGGTGCACCATTTTCATAGGTGACCAAGCTTTAGAAATACATATTTTGGAAAACAGCTTTATTTGCTGCTTTAAACCATACCCCCAGCAAATAATAATAATAATAATAATAATAATAATAATAATAATAATAATAATAATTTGTATAACTAAAGGCCATAAAATATTTTAACATTTCTGGTCAGCTGAGATTGCTTTTGCTTTCAGTTCAGTGGTTTTCAGACTTATTAGTATTGGAATGTTACAAAGACTTTGGACATATCAGAGGACTCTAATTTGGATGAACTATAATATGCAGTTGATTAAGATATTTAAAGGACCCACAGAGTGGAGGAGGGAAGTCCTAAGATTCGGAAGAATCTTGTTTTATTTTAAAATTTAATTGTGTGATTTACTTTGTAAAACCAATAAAAAACTATTATTATTATTTTAAGGAATATTGCCCACATCCAAACCTGAGTGGGCTTGAACCACCAACCTTCTGGTTTCTGGTTAACAGCACAATGCTCTGACCCATTGTGTCCCTAAGGGGAGGGTCTAGAGGGCTATAGGTTCTTGTCAACTACAATTCCCATCGTCCTCAGACAGAATGGCCAGTTCCCAGGGGTGATATGAGCTGTAGTCCAAAACGCCTGGAAGGCACCACATTGATCTCCACATAGATTTTCTGTAATTAAAAAGTTACCTTTGTACTGCCACATGTTCCCGATCCCTGCTATGCACCAACTAACTTACCAACGTTCCACAAATGCCTGGAAAATAAATACATTCTGCACGATACATTTGTGTTTTGTTTCAATTTCAGGGAGGTCCTACAATGCAAAGGCTTGCAGCGATCCATGGGCTGGTTGCTGTGGTGGGTTCTGAAGGAGCCATGATACAGGTAAAATACTAGATGATTCGTGCCTGAAATGTGTCTATTTTTAAAGTGTATTTGAGGCCACTTTGTAAGCCGGTTATTTTGCTTCAGAAGAATTTTCTCAATCACGTTACACTGCCAACATGCATGCCTAGCCAATGGAAACCTGAATATGTTAGCACCATTTCCTTCGAAACAGATGAAAAATTATCCCTGTTCTAATGTTGTTGTTTTGTAAAATGGCAGCTGGGCATTGGGTTGACACGAGTGGCGCTGTGGTTTAAACCTCTGAGCCTCTTGGGCTTGCGGATCGGAAGGTTGGCAGTTCAAATTACCTGACCTGTTGCTGGCAACCTTGTGGCACCCTCATCAGTGGCAGCTTCCACAAACTCCCATCAGGGATGGAGAGCAGTTTTTTACCTTTCTGGCAAGGTTGTCTTCAAGTCTTGCATTTCCACCATGAAGTATAAATGAGGAGAAATCTGGTGGTCCCTGCCATTGGGAATCAAACCTGTTAATATGGGAATTATAGTATCCTGAGATCAATTTTCTGGGTCACGCCTATCAGCATTGGAGTGGCCAATCAATCTCTGTCTTTCTGTCCTGCCTTTCCCCACCCTATAGCTCCTTAAGCAATTATTTCATTGTTAGGCTTTGCCTTCAGTTGCTTATAGAGGGTTTCTTGCCTGCCATCCATCTCCCCTTTTTCTTTGACAGCTGAAATCTGAGTCCATCCAGTCTTCGCAGTTTCAGAGCAAACTTAATGAGGTCATCAGAATCCTGAGTCAGGTGAGAGTCTTCCGTTGGCCTTTTCGCATTGATATGCAAGCCAAGATGGCTGAACAGGTGTGCTTGGTCTTAGAGGATGACATTGGGCATAACTGAGACCTGGTGGAACAGCAATAACCAGTGAGACACTGTGGTGACATTCAGTCAGTGGATGAGAGGTACTAGGCCCGTTGTCACGGTCCGGTCTACGGGCGATCGAAGCCCCGGCTGAGGACGTCGGGACCGGGGGCAAGATGGCGGGGTGGGAGCAGGAATGAGAGTCCAGAATCCAGGGGTCCGAGGGTCAGGAAGCAGGGAGTCACGAAGTCAAGGGTCCGAGGGTTGAGAAGCAAGGAGTCAAGAAGCCGGGGTACCAAGGATCAGGAAGCAATAAGCCAAACGCAGCACGGCAGGAAACGTGTTGCTGTGGCAAAGGGCCGAAGGGAAAGGCTGACCTTATATCCCTTCCCGGCTCTTGCCACCAGGTGCAGTGAGTTACCAATCGGCCTCACCTGTGCGGCCACGCCTTGCCTCTTCAGAACAAACTTAGGAAGGCCCCAGTCCTGTGAAGCCCTACTGGTCACAAGGCCTGGCTCCTGCATGCACTCCTGACACCCGTCCCCAAACGTTCCCCAGAATGATTCTGACTAAACATTCGGAAAAACTTTCTGCCAGTAAGAGCTGTTTGGCAGTGGAACAGACTCCCATGAGAGGTGATGGCCTCTCCTTCCTTGGAGGTTTTGAAGCAGAGGTTGGATAGCCATCTGTCATGGATGCTTTAGCTGAGATTTCTTCATTGCAGGGGGTTGGACAAGATGATGACCCTTGGTGTCAGGGACTGGGCAGAAGAGGAATGGCGGAGACCGCCTCCCCATCCTGACCCTTCCAGGGAGGAAGAAGAGGAAGACAGTACAGACTTACAACAGGGATTTGAGGGAGTTCATGGCTTAGAGGCAGATGAGGGGAAAAGCTGGGAAATCATGGGAGAGGAGGAGCAGGCAGAACTGGAGCAGCTGGCTGACACGTTGTCACTAGAAAGTATTCCAGACCCTCCCTCTCCCAGAACCTGGTGATCCTTAAAAGTAGGAGAGCAAAGAGCTCAAAGGCAGAGGGAATGTAGCAGCACCCGTAGAGAAGGTGGTAATGATGACGAATGAGTGGGAGAGAAGGGGGTTGGAGATTCACTCCAGACAATATCATTATCCAAGAGGCTGGGGTCTATAGTAAAGTATGAAATGAAAAAAGACTGTAAGAAACTTATCCTTGTATTTATACTTTCCTGGGCAACCAGCCAGGAGCCGCTGACAGCATCCTGACACTTGGGTCCCTTCCAGAGAAATAATTCTCTCAATGAGAGATCTGCATTGGCTCCCAGTACATTTCCAAGCATAATTCAAAGTGTTGGTGCTGACCTTGAAAGCCCTAAACGGCCTCGGCCCAGTATACCTGAAGGAGCATCTCCACCCCCATCATTCTGCCTGGACACTGAGGTCCTCCTTTGAGGGCCTTCTGGCGGTTCCCTCACTGCAAGAAGAGAAGTTACAGGGAATCAGGCAGAGGGCCTTCTTGGTAGTGGCACCTGCCCTGTAAAACGTCCTCCCATTAGATGTCAAGGAAATAAACAACTATCCTACTTTTAAAAGACATCTGAAGGCAGCCCTGTTTAGGGTAGTTTTTAAT
Organism: Podarcis liolepis; assembly: GCF_965112155.1. Lineage (NCBI taxonomy): Eukaryota > Metazoa > Chordata > Lepidosauria > Squamata > Lacertidae > Podarcis > Podarcis liolepis. Next base: position 14,560,984 of record NC_139571.1, on the reverse strand, counting down.
ATTTTATGCTGTATTGTTTTTAGTATTTGATTGGGAGCCACCCAGAGTGGCTGGGGAAACTCAGCCAGATGGGTGGGGTATAAATAACATAATAATAATAATAATAATAATAATAATAATAATAATAATTTACCTGGGAGCAATTTGTCCTCCTTGGTCTTCTGTTAAATGCAGGAGTTGCTGGCCTTATGGGATTGAGCCACAGCAATCACCTCTTGGCAAGGGAGGAGGAGGTTGTGAATGTTGCATCCTTGTATAGCCAACCCATTCTGGTTATAGGGAATACAGAATATAAATTAAGTTTGTAATCTTACTGACACGTTGCTCAGTAATGCCTGCTCAGGCAATGGAAATTGAACCGTCGGCTCATATGTGATGGTTGCACCTGCAGATAATCAGCTTTTCTGGGGTGATCGGCCTTCAGACAAACGCAGCATGGCTGTTGGGACATTTGCATCTCTCCACTGTGTCTGCGACCCACAGTCGAACATCTGGTAAGCATTCTTGCAGAGAATTCCATTATGGGTAGTCAAGATGTTGAAGATGTTGTTGCAAAGTCTACCAGACTGCATTGATTGCATCCAAGATTGATTTGACTGTTGGCCTCCATTCAAAAGAACAAATATTTTTGTATTCTTTAGTCCTTTAGAGAGTCAGTGTGGTCTAGTGGTTAAGAGCAGTGGACTCGTAATCTGGTGAACCAGGTTCGATTCCCCGCTCCTCCACATGCAGCTGCTGGGTGACCTTGGGCTAGTTACACTTCTTTGAAGTCTCTCAGCCCCACTCACCTCACAGAGTGTTTGTGGTGGGGGAGGAAGGGAAAGGAGAATGTTAGCCGCTTTGAGACTCCTTTGGGTAGTGATAAAGCGGGATATCAAATCCAAACTCCTCCTCCTCCTCTTTCAAGTGGGGGGTCCTTTGGCAAATGAAAATCTTGGGTCGTATTCTGATGCAGTGAAGTTGACCTGAGTTAGGAACTAGTCGTTGGATTGTTTTGGCACATTTCCAAATAACATGCTACCACCTCCTTTTTCAATCCACTTCTGAAATTTCGTCATGGTGCTAAGGTAAATTGCAATTTATGGACGTCTTGAAGGCATCCATTGTTGAGGTCCATCTAAAATCGAATCTAAAACTGGCACAAATAGTCCTCATTTGATGGTAGCAACAGAGTCTGGATTTGCAGTACAATCGCTACAGTGACCTGCAACCATATGGCGTGTTCTCCACCAGCCCTATTCATAATGTTTAGCAGGAATTGTGAATTAAGCAGCTATCATATAGTTGTTTTCCCGCGTCAATCAGGAGACTAGACATGGAAGAACATTAGGACAGGATAGTTTTGACTCACGTGGCTTAATGTTAGGACTGTAGAATGTAAAACTCACCACATGAATTCCAAAGTTTGGAATAACCACCATTGGCTTTTCTGTGCGTATACAAAAAAGTGTGGCTGTTCTAGTCTACTTTTGAAATGTCACCGATAAAAGGTGGTGATGGGGGGCAGATGGAAAATAGAATTTCACCCATCCTTTAGAAGCTGCCCAAGAACGAGAAATATCTGTTGCTCAGTGGTAGGACAAGAATTTTACATGCAAAAAAACCAGCATCTCACGGTGGGACTGAGCATGTTCTCTGTCTGAAATCTTGAGCCACTGAAGTCACACTGAGCTAGGTGAATCCATGGTTTGGCTGGGTACACAAGGCAAATTCCTATCAACTTCTGAATGTACAACATGGCACAAGATTGGCATGATGGGCACAATTTTGTTTTCACAGTTCCGCCAGACTTTAGCTACCTGCCTGAGAAAAGTTTCCTGAGGGCAGCCATCGACTTTGTTATCGAAAGTGGGAAGAAAGGTAAAAAGCAAATGTCAATATTGGGAATACCGTGTTTTTCCATGTATAAGACGGCCCCTATTTTTGAGAACCCCAAATTAATAAATCAGTATTTATTGAACCGTTGAGCTTCTTAAAGGGGAGTTAGCCAAAGCTGTTGAGTTGTTTAGCTCAAGGTGTGTCTCGTTTTTTACTGGCGCACTTTGAGAATGTCTAAGCTCACACACATTTGTGAGGAAAACTCTCACCATACTTAACACCCTCCTTTTGCTTTCTTTTTGGTTGGCTGCTATAAAAGATAATGTTGTATTTGGTTTGCTTACAAAAACAGATCAAAGCCTTTAAAAAATTTGATTTGGTATTCTTTTATATATATATGTTAGAATAATCCCTCTAGTACGCCAAACTTCTGCATTGCTTTTGAAATGTCCTTGTTTATTTTGAGGGTTGAGATGGGTCGCATTCATTCAATGCACCGATGATAATTCTTCTTTTCATTTCTTAATTCTAATAAAGGGTGTGCTTCCTTTTAGTTTTGGGGGCACAAAATGGTTCAGTTTAAAAAAAACAACCCAGTAAAATTTAGTTAAAATTCCATGAAAAGGTTTCCACTGCTAGTATTTTTTCTTCCTGGGACTTTAGTTGAGACATTTTAGGAAAATTTTCTTTAAGAAACAGATAAAAGTCCCTGGAAATTTAAAGAAGGTTCCAGAATTTTCTTTAGTGTGTAGGAGTGGCACTCTAGGTTTGATTGATGTCAGCTGGAGGTGCAAATAAAGGGAGGAAGTTGCAGGCTGCAATTTCCACACGAGGAAAGCGCGCATGCACACACACACACACACACACACACACACTGAGATTATACCATGCTGGAGAGATAAAGAATGAATGTAAATAGCTTGTATATAATAGTAGCAGAAATCCTTGTGCAACCAGTCAAGCAATAAAGAAGCTCTTGACTGTGAATTTGAGTATGACTCCTGTTCTTGTCCTCTGCCTTTGGGGAAAACTCTGCTACAAACAGTCAGAAGTGGTTTTACCGAGGTGCCACCACACTACCAGAAAATCCATGTTGTGGTTTGGCATTCTGTTTCAGGCCCTGAACAAATTCGGCCTCACTTGGTCAAAGCAGCTATGGCTCCCATAGCATTGAATGGAGCAAGCTACCAGTACCCACCTGTGAACTGGGCATCGATTCTTTCCCCTCTCCTGAGACTAAATTTTGGTAAGTTGTTTTAAAAGCATTTTTTAAATAATAATAATAATAATAATAATAATAATAAAGTTCACCGGACTCTGTCTGTGTTTCCTTTTGTGAATAAGATCTATTTGTGATTCGAGGACCCACCCCCTTAGCTTGGGATAAGAAAGACACATGGACACAGTATTTTAGGTTTATGGGCTAGAAAAAGGCCACAACTTTATTGATTACAGCATGTGAGAAGTATTGGCTTAGGCATTGGATTAACAGCAAAATTGACTCCACCCACTCAGTGAGGAGTGAGTCTAGTGGGGGTTAATCACCAGTAGGGGGAACCTGTTGATGCAAATACAATTATAAGCTCTCATCTGATGTCACCGGGGGTCGTGCCATGGCCCCCAGCCCCAGCAGGGCATCGGACAGGATCCACGACCGCCGGATTCCTTTAACGGAATACCCATAAGTGAAGGGGTAGGCGATGGCCACACCCTGCCCTTCCATACACCAACCACACGTTCCAATGCCTAACCGCCACCCGAGCCCAAGGCTCGCCGCCAATACCCTCACAGCTGCAACCAGTCCCTGAGGCTTCTGATGATATCGGCCAGCCATATGTCATTGCTATTATCTGAAAGATGAACACTGTCATCCCAGAACAATGACTCATCACCAATTCGAATGTCACCGTGCGGAATAACTTGGCCATTTATATAGCGTAATTTGCACGCAACCACACGATTTATGAGTTTCCTGGACTTTTCAATAAGAGCCACGTAGCGCAATGAGGGAAAGGGGCTGCCGCGGCCGCGTTTAAGCAGCTAAACCCCGCCCCCGAGCCTGCCGCTGATAGGCAGGCTTGTTGGGGGTGTGGCGCGTCAGCGGTGACGTCGAGCAGGGGCCGGAACGCCCCCTGCTCCGTGCGGGAACGGCTCCCGATCACAACGCCTCCCCTCCGTGAGGAGGAGAGGATTTGTAAAACTACATTTTTGTGGTATGGTTATGAAGCACTTAGTTTGTTGCCAAGGCTTTGTGTCTAACGACTGCATTTGTGAGATGTCTCCAATATGCAGCACAGAATGCTCCAGTAATTATGTTTTGCTTCCATTGCAGTGTTTAGCACTTGCGTTTTGTGGTTTCAACTTAAATTGAATTTTATTATTATGTTACAGAACAGCAAGCATCCTTGAAGATAGGTCTTTAAAAGCAAAACAAACAAAAAACCCTGCAATAGAAATAGGTACATAAAAGCAGCAGAGTTCTGCTCCGTTTAGCAGTTTCAAGCTCTTTTAGCTTTTGAGCCAGGTCAGCCCCACAACAAGAGAGGTGATCTTCTACTGCAGAAAGTTTTCTTTATTTCCTGATTTGAGGAGGGTTTCAACCAAGGGGTGGTGGTAAATCACCCCAGCAGAGACTTTATTGCTGCTTCAGGTGCAACCCACCCCACCCCCCAAAAAAATCTTCTATGTTTTCCCAAGTCAAAGTGTATAGGAATGTCATGGGAATCGTGTGACATCCGTTGTGGTGAATGGTGGTTTTCAGTTTTGGTTTGGACTGTGTGCCAATCTGATTTCTTCCTTCCCTCTGACGTCAGCCTTTGCTCTCCTCGTGTCTTTTAGGAGTAGAGATACAGCAGCTGTGCCTTGAAGTAGCTGTGACCCAGGCCCAGTCGTCGCAGAACGCTGCCATGCTTTTGGGCATGTGGGTAGCCCCGCCTCTCGTCTACAGTCTAAGCGTACGTGTCATCACTCTGTGGGCCGCCACGCCCAATGGCTGCCCTCCTCTCTCTTTGCCAGGCTCATAATCAGCACTTAGAAGTTTCCGTAAAACGGGGTGTCTAAGATCCCAGTCAAATGGGGTGTAGGGAATCATCTTGGTTAAGCCATGCTCATCTGCCAGCACCGGATGTCAAAGATGATGTCGGGTGCCAGCAGGGGAAAAGGCAAGTGGATGGGATCGAAAAAGGCTTCTGAAGAACCAATAATCAGCTGATCATAGGGAGTCCAATGTACAGCACAGGACCATAGCTGTCAACCGTCCCTTATTTGGCGGGAAACTCCCTTATCCCAGTGCCATGTCCCACTGCTGTCCCTGATTGATGATGTCCCTTAAATTTCCTGGGTTTCAAGGGAAGCAGCTCTTCTCCCTCCCTCCCTGCCGGCCATGGAGGAGAGAGGCTCCAACTGTGTTTCTTGGCTGCCTGGCCTGCCCCCCTCCGGCCTCCTCTCACCAGCCTCGGCCCCTGGGAGTCCCTCCCCGGCGGGACTGAGGAGCCTTGAGAGGAGAGCGAGGGCAACCATAGAGAAAGCAGTTCAGAGAGAGGAGGTGGAGGCGGCGGCGCTGGCAGGGGTTCCAAGGGCTAACCATAGAGGAGGAAAGCGGAGGAAGGACCGCAAGCGCTTCTCCCATAGATTTGTAGTGGTAGACTAGCATAGATAGTCTGATCTGCAGGTTTACTTCGGGCGCTATTTTCCCGCCTCTCTTCCTCCCGCCCTGCCTGATGGAACTGAGAGCTGCAGATGGAGCACAAGAGAAAAGATACAGAACTGCAGCAGCATCTTCGTAGCTTGGACTTCGTTTTGCGCGAAAAGTGGTTGCTGCTTGTAGTTATTTAATTGCAGTGTTTCATCAGCTGGTGTCTTGAGCAGCGACCTCTGGAAACGAAGGGCTAAAAACCGGTGCTGCTCTCCAAAATTATCAGGTCCCTTTTAACTTCGTATTTCAGCTGGTTGACTAAAATCCCTTATTTTGGCTGCTGATCCCTTATTTTCGAGGCTGCTGGTCCCTTATTTTCTAATCTGTAAGTTGACAGCTATGCACAGGACTCTTAGAAGTCACTTGCAGAGATCCCTTTCTACGGAGGCGTAGTGGGAGGGTGTTGCCCTGGGCACAGTTTTGGGGCTGGCTCCAGTGCCTTTTTCTATCTCCCCTCCTTCAAATAATAATTTATTATTGAACAAATTTAATGGGGCATTATCAGTCCAGTCCAATTCCTGTGGACACGACTGAGAAAAGATTTTGGATTTGTAGGTACTTAACACTCACAAAAGATCATTAAAAGTTGTGTGTTGTTGTTTTTTTAAAAAAATAACCCTTAAGCAACATTACTATTCCTGTAATAGAATATCACCTTCATTTACGCGTGGTATGCATACAGTCAAACCTTGGTTCCCAAACACCTCCATTTTGGAACGTTTTGGCTCCTGGATGCCGAAAACCCGGAAGGAAGTGTTCCGGTTTTCAAACATTTTTCGGAAGCCGAAAGTCTGACACAGCTTCCATTTGAGTGTGTGAAGCTCCTGCAGCCAATCGGAAGCCGCGTCTCAGCTGTCGAACATTTCGGAAGCTGAACGGGCTTCTGGAATGGATTATGTTCGACAACCGAAGTTTGACTGTATCCTTACAAAGAGGATGTTTGCCAAGAATATTAAAGTAAAACAAGCCATTGGGTCCAATAACATTTTCCCTAATGCTATGAGACAGTCCTTGTTGGGGTTCCCTAATACCTTACTATCTGCACTTTAGGCACAAGCCAAGAGATACCTTTTCACATCCTTATCTGTATGGATGAAACATGTAGCAGAAGACAGATTGCAGGCTTTCACAGAAGTCTTCATGGTGCAGCATTTTGAAGCAAAAAACCAGCCGCGAGACCTGGATCTTTGCTGGAGTATTTTGCAAGGGCTCAGCCAAGCCATGAAACTGCCTAGCTCTGCCCAGTACAGCTGGAGCTGCCTTTGCAGGACTGCGGAGAGGATATTTGAACTTCTGCCAAATGGGATTCGGGTAAGGAAAGTAAATATTTAAAGTATTAGGACGGTGTTGAAAAAGGGGCTCCTTTTAAGACAGTAAAAATGACTGAAGAACTGGGACAGCTACAGGGAAAATCTTTGGCCATGAAATCTGCCGCTATGCATGGGACAGTTAAAAACAGGGTTTGTGCACAGAAATACTGCATTGTGGTACAGTGTCCTGGTGGATTGTTTTGTGTGTTTTTTTTAAAGAAAATGTGACCAATTTGAGAATAATATAAACAGCATTAGGAATGGAATCTGCTTCGCGGATGATTATGGAGTTGAAATAGACGATAAAATCTGGTTTCCGTTGCAGCAAAATGTCAACATTGTCGTTAGCTAGTTTTACTGTGTTTCGCTTTTAGATTACGCACTGCGGTGAGTTCATGGTAGAAACTGAAGTACAGGGTAAATAAAGAAAAAACAAGTTTTCTTTGGGACCCCATGCGGGTAATACAAAAGGGGAAATGGACTTACATGTCCAGTAATCACGTATTATTTAGTGTAAAGGTAAAGGGACCCCTGACCGTTAGGTCGAGTCGCAGACGACTCTGGGGTTGCGGCACTCATCTCACTTTATTGGCCGAGGGAGCCGGCGTACAGGTTCCAGGTCATGTGGCGAAACCAGAGCAGCGCACGGAAATGCCATTTACCTATTTATCTACTTGCACTTTGACGTGCTTTCGAACTGCTAGTTTGGCAGGAGCAGGGACCGAGCAATGAGAGCTCACCCCATCACGGGGATTCGAACCACTGACCTTCTGATCGGCAAGCCCTAGGCTCAGTGGTTTAACCCACAGCGCCATCCGTGTCCCATTATTTAGTGTAGGTGAGGATTAATTTGAGAATGATGGTACTTTTGCAGGGCCCCCTAGGGGTCTTCTGGTCTCATTTTCCATTGATATGTTTATCCACAATGAAATGCTTTCTGCTAATCTGTTGTTGAAAAGACAGGTGGCTGTTATTCCAATTTCCATCTATTTGAAAGTGTTTAGTGGGTGGTTAGGGTAAACGAATATATATATATATATATATATATATATATATATATATATATATGCCTTCCAAGTTGAATTTAGAAAGTTTGAAAAGGGAAGTGTTGGGGGATGCTACTTTTATGATTTATTTAGGCTGTTGGCTTTGCTTGGTTTTAAAGCACACATTCGTTTTTATCTTTGCAGCCAAGTGAAGTGAAGATGTATATACACGCAGCAAAATGTCTCTCGGAAATGGCAGACACAGAAATTGACCGAATTACCCAAGTTTCAAAGGTAACTGCAGTCTAGCTATCTAGATCTTTTTCCAGAAAAGGAAAACCTTTCTTTGTAATGTTCTACACTGCATTGGCATTGCAAGACATCAGGGCACACTGCACATGCAATTTTGACTTAATCTTCCCAGTAGTTATTTTTCTTTTGCAAAAGTATTTTATGGGCCATCTTTACAACTACGCCCTGTCAGAGTGAAACTTGTGGACGCTACGGAATAAATCAAATAAATCAAATATTTAAGCAGAGGCTTGACAACCATATGTCAGGAGTGCTCTGATGGTGTTTCCTGCTTGGCAGGGGGTTGGACTCGATGGCCCTTGTGGTCTATTCCAACTCTATGATTCTATGATTCTATAAATTATAGCCAGCCATAAAGAAGATCAACAGAGACCTCCGTTCCAGAAATACAAAATGTCTCTACTTTAGTGTGAGGGAATTCTTCTCCTCTTCACATAATAGCTAGTGAGAGAGTCGGTTTCCTATTTCTCATCTACTTCATGGCTTGTTTTGCAGAATAATTTGGAAAAGGTCACATTTGTCAAAGTTTATATAGTTTCCCAAGGCAGATTTCCTTTGCTGAGATGGAACGACGTGATTAGTATTGCCGTTGGGTGCCAGCAGAAAGAAACCATTGTGTGGATGTTGTTGCAGAGCTTCTACCATGCGAGAATTGTGAGCCACGAAAACACAGGTAAGAGCTAATAGCAAAAGAGACTGTGTGGCCCGCAAGCTCTCATCCTTGATATCTGTATAAGAAGCGCCCAGTAATAAAATATCTTTATCCCCATTTACTGCTTGTCCTCTGCACACTTGTGAGTTCTTCTATGAGAGGCCTGCAGAAATTAAAGCCAACCCACCAGTTTTTGCAGTCCCAGGCAAAAAGCAGGGGGCGGGGGCGGGAAAGAGGTTTACCTAGCCGCTGTTGAACTGCATTTGGCTCAATGGGGCACAAGTTGTGTTGGCTTGCCGCATGTGAGAGTGTAAATCCCATGTCTATATCATTCATGTAGCTCTGCGTGGGGCTACCTTTGAAGGTGACCTGGAAAGTGCAACTAATTCAGACTGCGGCAGCTAGACTGGTGACTGGGAATGGCCACTGACACCATATAACACCGGTCCTGAAAGTACAGTGGCTCCCAGTTAAAGATGAGAAGGCCTGGAAAAACCCAGGTTTTTTTCCGTTTTTTTGGGGGGGTGTTGGAAAAGACCCAGGTTTCCCCCCCATTTTTTCGGGGGTCTTTGCAGGCCTTCCCATCTCTACTCCCTGTACGTTTCCAAGCACAGTTCAAAGTTTAAAGCCCTAAACAGCCTTGGCCCAGTAGACCTGAAAGAACGTCTCCACCCCCACTGTTCTGCCCGGACACTGAGGTCCAGCTCCGAGGGCCTTCTGGCGGTTCCCTCCCTGCAAGAAGTGAGGTTACAGGGAACCAGGCAGAGGGCCTTCTCGATAGTGGCGCCTGCCCTGTGGAACGCCCTCCCAGCAGATGTCAAGTTAATAAGCAACTATTTTACTTTTAAAAGACAACTGAAGGCAGCCCTGTTTAGGGAAGCTTTTAATGTCTGATGCTGTATTGTTCTTAATATTCAGTTGGAAGCCGCCCAGAGTGGATGGGGAAACCCAGCCAGATGGGCGGAATATAAATAATAATAATAATAATAATAATAATAATAATAATAATTATTATTATTATTATTATTATTATTATTATTATTATTATTTCAAGTCTCTCTTTTTTGGTGGGGTGGCTTTGTTTTACCATATTGTTTGGAAACAATGGTGGTGAAATGGTGAAAGTATTCTTTTGTTTATATAGTTACGTTTTTGCACCCATCAACTCTTAATTCTGAATGCCTTCGCTGGGGAGTGGCTGGGGAACTCAGCCAGATGGGCGGGTATAAATAATAAATTATTATTATTATTATTATTATTATTATTATTATTATTTCTTAGTTGAGCACATGGGCAGTACTGAAACTTAGAATAAGGATGGGGAAGATTCCCTTGTTATCTTTAAAGTGCTTCAAAATACAGGTGCATTTTTGCCATTACAGGAGTCTTAAAGAGAATGGCGTGGCTCTTGGAACTAATGGGATATATTAAAAACATTTCCTTGAAGACAACATCCATACAAAATGTGGCTCCAAAAGAGGTACATTCCCAAAATGTATAATTTTTTGTTTTTCATAACAGTGGGGAAATGACTTTATTCATGATATATGCCCCTTCCTGTGGAACATGTGGAGATTTCTTCCCCTCGTAAAAGTCATCTTATTACTTTCGTAATGAAAATGTCAGATTGCTGACAAAATATATCAAAATGGTTGTTCAGAACACATGTTTAAAATTTGGAAATTGACCATATGGCCTGCCTGAATGTAAAAACAGTGATGGAATCTCAAAAGAAAATATCGCTGTAGATATACATCTACTGCAGTTTTTTTTTTAAAAAAAGTTTTTTGAGCACTTATAAAGCCATCTGTGTAATTTGCTAGATTCAAATAATTCAGATGGATTGAGCTGCTTTCCTTGCTATTTCTGTGTTGTACAGCAGAAGCTCTTGGAGAGATGCGCAATAAAATTCCTGATTCAAAGACTGCTCTGCTGCAGCAAATCTTATGGATGCAGTGCTTTTGTGTGCACTAACTTTTGTGTTTGTGCACCTAACAAAAAACGGCAAAGCAGACCTCTCCAATGCCCATTTTACAGGTGTGCTGCTCCATGGCTGTTCAGGAGGTTCGTAGCTGAGTTGAGGTTTGAACCATGGCCAGATTCCAAAATAAAACAACAACAACAACAACAAGCCACTGAAATTCTTTTGAGCTTCTGAACTCAATTTTCTTTCCAAATGGCTGCCTTGGCTTCATAGCCCTTTCCAGGCGTTGCAGAGCCCGTTAGCAAAAACTGCATCTGTTTCCTGTCTAGGCGGTCAGCTTCCTGTTGTGGATCTTTGCTGCCTCCGTGGTGGCCTGGGCTGACCACTCTGCGCCGCTGCTGCTTGGCCTCAGCGCCAGCTGGGAAGGGAAAGCAAGATCAGCGTTGCCTGCAAATTATTTGGGCAAGCGCCCGGGAGATAATCTGGCTGCGCAGGAGACCCTCGCTCTTTTCCCAGGCAGCCTGCAGAGTCTGTTGGCTAAAGAGCCTTGGAAGGAACAAACACAAAAGGTATGTAGCTGGCGTTCTGGTTAGAGGAACTTCTATCATCAGTGGACTCGTACTGAGACTTACGTATTTCTTATTGATTGGATTAGTGTAAATGTTGTTATGAGTACTGTGCAGACAGAACATAGGCCATGTCCATGTGTCTATATTATTATTGGGTCTTTTTGTACATAGCTGTTTTGGCAATTTGTAGCCTGAGTCTTATTCAGCGCACTTAAGGTGATATTTGCATAAAATCAGCATACAAAATTATTACCTGGAACCAAACATGCCGTAAAAACAGACATTATTAAAAGCGACTCATAAATATAAATGAGAACTCTGTCAGATACGAGCAAAATGGGATAATGAAGATGTCTCAAAAGCCATCTATGCAAACATTAAGCTCCGGAGAATGCTGGGAAAGTTTCACATTTAGTCATGGTGTTATTTCTTTGTTAAATGGACAAAGCAAGTGTAAGCAATGGAGCTTAAAAACAGATCAGAAGTGTGGAGAAGGGAAATTAGCTATTTCCTTCCTTTAATATAGTTATCACTACACTAAATTTCATTGCATTATAACACTGGGGTCTGACTTTCCCTTCTATTTTCTGTGCATTTGGGGTTTCTTGCACTGATATTGCATAAAAAAGTACCCGTAAAAATTGTGCTGTAATAGAACTGTACACCATATGTAGTAGAAATGAAGGCTTGCACAACTTTTTACGTCTGTGTTTGAGCTAATATTTCCCATAATATTTTCACTAATATATGCACTCGTATGTGCATTTTGGTTCTTGTCTGGAGAACTACATTGCAAAATTCAGAGAAGTGCAAATCTCAAAGAATGGCTCTCTTTCTGTTTGCATATAGTTTGGCAAAGTGTGAATTCAGCCAATTTGCATTTAAACGCAAACTGCAACTAATCTCTCCATCATCCTTACCTGGGGAGCAAATTGCCGCCTCTGTGCATTTATACTAAGCCATGATTGGATTTGGTTAGCATTGCATATATGAACCAGCTCAAAGTCTGAATATCTTAAGGTTAAGTATTGTGGTTAAGGATTGGCTGCAAACCAGGACTTGGATTTGAAGTAGATTGCAAACTGTGGGTAAGTGTTAACACCTATTTTGGAGCAGACCATACTGAAGCACAACAAAGGTCCATATAGTTAAAGCTATGGTTTTCCCAGTAGTGGTGTATGGAAGTGAGAGCTGGACCATAAAGAAAGCTGATCACCGAACAATTAATGCTTTTGAATTCTGGTGCTGGAGGAGACTCTTGAGAGAGTCCCATGGACTGCAAGAAGATCAAACCTCTCCATTCTTAAGGAAATCAGCCCTGAGTGCTCACTGGAAGGACAGATCGTGAAGCTCCAATACTTTGGCCACTTCATGAGGAGAGAAGACTCCCTGGAAAAGACCCTGATGTTGGGAAAGATGGAGGGTACAAGGTGAAGGGGATGACAGAGATGGTTGGATAGTGTTCTCGAAGCTACCAGCATGAGTTTGACCAAACTGTGGGAGGCAGTGGAAGACAGGAGTGCCTGGCGTGCTCTGGTCCAGGGGGTCACGAAGAGTCGGACACAACTAAACGTCTAAACAACAACATACTGAAGCACGTTTCTCTTTCCTCGCAATGCGATAAGCAGATCTCACTGGTGGCCCTCTGGACATGCTCTCTGGCACTTGTGTAGCTCACAAGCTCCACTGAACATTTGCAAGTTTTACCAGACTAGGACAAGGAAATGTGGTTAGTGTGCTAACTAGAGCTAAGCATTCTGTTTCCAGAAAGGCAAAAGTGTGAAGCCTAATAACATGTATTATGAGATCATCACATCTATTTTGCATCATTCCCCAAAAGTGCTTTCCACTTTTCAGTGGAATGTGGAAAAGGTACGTTCTGGTGTTGTTTCTCTCCCCATTGGTGCTTGCCCAAAGTAACTTTTTAAAATTTCAAAACAGCCATTGGGTTACCATTACACGTCTTTGCGTGAATTGTATAGTTTGGGCTTCCGATCAGAGCAGGTGTAAGCTTAACAGTGGTAATGTTTTTTTCAACCTGAACTTACTCACCAATGCTGATTTAAGGTATGGCAGTAAGTAAATCATACTAGCGTTTTAACTTTTGATTTCTTCCTAGTTCATTGACTGGCTATTTAACCTGATGGAGAGCTCAGACGAAGTGCTATCCCAGTCTTCTAGGAATCTTTTGAAAGGTATTGTTGCATTTGTTGCATTTACAGCTTTTCAAATTGGATAAATATCAACATTACGTTTCAGAAGGAGGGTTACGCTGTTGACTTTTATAAATGTGCTTTGTTTAGTGATCAGTATTTGGGATGTAATTGCATGCTTCACTTAAATAGCAACTCACATCCCTTTCTCCCATATGTATTGATTCATCCATCAGCTTAGGTTAGAAAGGAAACTGTCTTAAAATGAAATCTTGGCTTCAGTTTCAGTGGCAAGTTGGATGTAGTCTAGTCTAGCCCTTAGTTCCAATACCCACAGTACCTTGATTTGGGTCTTATGTAAAGAAGTATGTAGATGCTTAGGTTTTAGCACTGGCAATTGAACGCTTTTACGTTTTCCTCCTTCTTGTCAGCGTTCAACCTTGCCGCTGCTGCACATTGATCTGTTTAACAAATTGCACAGAGAGTCTGAATGTAATAGTTTGGGGGGATGTTTACACACACACACACACACACACACACACACACACCCCAGCACTGTTCAACGTATACATAAATGACAATGTCCAGTGTCTAACAACCCCAGAGTATCATGCCCCTAAACTGGCCACAAAACCCATCTCAGTTCTACTATATGCAGATGTCTATGCAGGTGTCCCTAACAAAAGTAGGCCTAAGAAGACTGATCAGAGCATTTTCAGGCTATTGCCAGAGAGAACAGCTGGCAGTGAAGTACAAGAAAAACAAAATCATGGTTTTCTCAAGAAATTATAGGCCCCACAGTTGGCGTATGGACAACCAATCGAACAGGTCAAATCGAACAGGTCAAAGTTTTCAAATATCTTCGCCTTTTTTTCATTTCATTTCACCCACACACCAGCATATCCTTAAAAACATAATTGTGGAGGAGCAATTGCGGGGTTGACTAATTGCTGTGAATGTTCCTTATTTTTTCAGCGTCTCTGCTGGCTCTGCGGTCTCTCCCAGAGTTCAGGAAGAAGGCAGTATGGACAAAGGCTTATGGCTGGTAGCCTCCTGATGTCGTCTTCGCATGTGAAGCTATTGTTGAGATACGAGGTGCCCAAGAGGTGTTTTGTGGTTACACTAAGATGTGTTGCGTGTTTTCCGTTCCAGAAAGATTGTATCCGGATAGAAAGTTTTGACAGTGCAACAAAAGCTTCGTGATACATTTGGGCGAGAATTGTCTGTTCCAGAGAGATGGTTTCCGTTACAGAAAGAGTAGACCGTGCAACCCAGTATCGTGATGCATTGGATGAAATTGTCTACAGCTTTGTGATAGAAGTTGCCTGGAAATCTTGCCTGTTTGGAATCCAGGTCAAAAAATATGCTACAGGGTATTTAATAAATGCAAAGAGTTTGAATCCGAGGAAAATAACTAGTTCTGTGCAACCATTTACTCGAGACTTTGTATGTATTATTCAAATGGTAGACCCCGTCCGCTGTGAAACAGTTGGAAAATGGGACTCATTGGGGTTCTTCTGTTGAAGGGTAATGAGTAAAGCCTTTGGGCACTCTGAAAGTAGCACGTTGGATCCAGGCTCATACAGTGGTACCTCCATTTGCGGACGGGATCCGTTCCAGAGCTCCGGTCGGATCCTGAGGTTTTCGCAATCGGAGGGACTGTTTCTGCGCACGGCATGGTAGAGCGCTTCTGCGCATGTGCGCAGGGCAAAACATTTCTGGGTTTGCCGCTTTCGCAACCCAAAGTTTACGTTACCCGAGGGTAACGTAAGCCGAGGTGCTACAATATATGCCTGTGTATGGATTATAGCATGTGTTGGTTGGCACCCTTCTGTTTAGGAGACAATGGAGTGTGTCTTTAGGGCTGAAGTCAAACTACTGGAAAGTTACAGCACCTGCTGTGGATGGAGAGACTGATAAGGGAGACGCATTGGTGGTTTTGGTTGGGGGGGGTATCTGAACATATGGGAAAAGAGAGTATCAAAAGAGAATGGACCACTAAATCTAGAGGCCTGCCAGGCACACAGCAGAATGGAAGATGAGGAGAAGTTTACATTTTCTCCAGCCTGATTTTATTTATGAGGCTCCCATGGACTGTAGGATTAACAGTGTTTAATCAGCTCAAGTATTATCTTTTGCCCTTTTCCCAATCTTTACCTTTGACTTTTACACCACTTTGCACCCCCTGGAGCAGTTTTTAAGGGGTTCAGAGGGGAAAAGCAGAAATTTTATGGACTAGTGAGAGTTTGTTGTGCGAGTGGAACAGCAGGCATTAGATACAAGCCATGCGGTATTATAGGTGAAATGCAAAGTCTGAATTTCCCCTGTAATATCACATGGTTTGTATCTAATGTTACTGTTCCACTTCTACAACAGACTTATACATCTCCAACAAAAGTACTACCCTTCTCTCTCCCCCCCCCTTAAAAACTGCTCCAGGAGGTTGTAGGACCCTCTGGAACAGATTTTGGGACCACACAGGGGGAGAAGATGAATTGGACATTCTCACAGTGGAAGCAGAAGTCCTCTTGCACAAGTGACACTCCATCCATACAGCACTATGGAATCATATATTCTCTTGGTTTTAGATATACTCGCTGCTCCATTTTGCATATATATAATTACAAATCTTTAAACTTCTAGGTTTCATTACATAAATGTGTCGAAAGAGACAAAGATATCCTTTTTTTTACATTTAAACAAAAAATATGTTTCCAGTGGCTAGAGGTTCATGAATGATTTAACCAGAAATTCCAATTATGTGGGAAAAGTTAAGACAAACATTCCAAATCTTAAACATTTGCACCAATATATTTTGCCTGTGTTGGCTTTGAGGCAGTTTCCACTAGGATGGTAATCCAAGTCTGGCTCTTACCTTCACAAATCGGCGGCTCATATTATGCGATGTTTCTCCATTTGGGGAAGGGCGTAGAAATATTTGTGTACATCAATAACTAGTGTGTTGGGCAGAGAAGGCTAGGCTTAGTGTCCTCCTCCCTGCTACTGGGCCAGGCTTCAGAACACAGCATCCCTGCGCAGTTGCCCAGGACCCAGGCTGGGCTACTGGTGATTTTTGCTCTGGGCCCCTTTTAAGGTCCCCACCTTGAGGGCTAACCCTCAGAATCCGCTCTATCGCAGCTGAGTGTTCTGTGGCTCCATTTCCCCCACAATCCCAGCCCCAAAGTGTGCTTTAAAAATCACAATTCTGCACCAGATTTAGGGTTCTGCTGCACACACAAACACTTCTCACGCCATGTGTGTCATGGGATCTATGTATCGAGAGCGTGTGTTGCCGTCTTTAAACCAAAGTTATCCAAATTACTGTCTCATGGTACTGTCTCATGGTACTGTCTCGTCTTCACTCCTTAAGGAAAAGGTAAACTAGCTTCTTTTGGCCTTGACGGTCCAGCTTCCCACTTGAGCCTTCCGTTCCATGTAGAGGCATCGGACAATGAGGTACGCACCTAAATTCAAACCAGAACAGGCTGTGAGTGCAAGAAGGTAGAAACCAATATGGAGAATGCAATGGCATCTTGTCCTTATGAAGCCCATTCAGGTCCCTCTATGATACAATAATCTTTATTGTCATTTTCCCATACAGAACAACAAAATTGAAGAAATCTGCATCAGACATTCAAAAACCAACAAGCCTGCTATCCCAGCTACCCCAGCCCCCTAAAAACTCTGATACCCCATAATTGAATACTGTATACTCCCATAGAGACTACCTTAAAAGGTAAAGGGACCCCTGACCGTTAGGTCCAGTTGCGGACGACTCTGGGGTTGTGGCGCTCATCTCACTTTATTGACTGAGGGAGAGGGCATACAGTTTCCAGGTCATGTGGCCAGCATGACTAAGCCGCTTCTGGGGAACCAGAGCAGTGCACGGAAACACGTTTACCTTCCCGCCAGAGCGGTACCTATTTATCTACTTGCACTTTGATGTGCTTTTGAACTGCTAGGTTGGCAGGAGCAGGGACTGAGCAATGGGAGCTCACCCCGTTGCGGGGATTCGAACCGCTGACCTTCTGATTGGCAAGTCTTAGGCCTTGTGGTTTAACCCACAGTGCCACCCGCGTCCCAGCAGAGACTACCTTACACTGCATTTAAAACCAAAATCGCATTTGGATAGAAACTGTTTCTCAGGCGGCTAGTCCTAGTCTAGGATCTTCCAAGCTCTTTCTCCCTCAAAACATTTGCTAGAGTTGTGGTTATATTGTGAACATCCCTGAGACCTGCGGGCATAGGGTGGTATACAAACTTAATACATTTAATAAATAATAGTAATACAGTGGTACCTTGGTTCTCGAATTTAATCCGTTCTGGGAGTCCGTTCAACTCCTAAAACCATTCGAAAACCAAGGCGCGGCTTCCAATTGACTGCAGGAGCTTCCTGCACTCAAACGGAAGCCGCGCCGGACATCCGGCTTCCCAAAAACGTTTGCAAACCGGGTTTGGCGGCGTTCAGGAGCCGATTTGTTTGACAACTAAGCTGTTTGGGGACCAAGGTACAGTCATACCTCATGCTAACGTTTGTTTCAGGTTGAGCGTTTTCAGGTTGCGTCCCGCGGCGACCCAGAATTAACGGAACAGGTTACTTCTGGGTTTCGCTGCTCACGCATGCACAGATGCGCAAAATGACGTCATGCGCAGAAGCTGTGAATCGCAACCCGCACACGCACATACGCGGGTTGCGTTCTGTTCAGGTTGCGAATGGGCCTCCGGAACGGATCCCGTTCGCAACCAGAGATACCGCTGTACCACTGTAATAATAATAACAGAGATGCCCAGATATGGTTGTGACATTATGTAGCCCCAGTTCTTCACTTGTGGAAGACTGTACAGTGGAACCTCAGGTTAAGTACTTAATTCGTTCTGGAGGTCTGTACTTAACCTGAAACTGTTCTTAACCTGAAGCACCACTTTAGCTAATGGGGCCTCCTGCTGCTGCCACACTGCCAGAGCACAATTTCTGTTCTCATCCTGAAGCAAAGTTCTTAACCTGAAGCACTATTTCTGGGTTAGCGGAGTATGTAACCTGAAGCGTATGTAACCTGAAGCGTATGTAACCCGAGGTACCACTGTATTCTTTTGGTTCTTTTGAGCGGCACTTGCTTCTTTCGCCCCATGGAGCCTCGCCATTGTCCTGCGGCCGTCGCCACTCCCTCCTTCCCGGCCGTCGCAGAGCATCACGGGCATTGCCAACCATGCGGTTTGAATTGACCAATCTGTGGCGGCGTGGGGGGCGTAGCTAGGGGGAGTGGACCTGAGGGATGCAGTCTTCCCTCAGGTCCACTCCCAAACAAGAAAAGTGGGCTGCTCTCAGCAGCACAGTTGGCCCAAGAAATAGAAGAGGGATATATACAAACAGCTCCTAATTCAGTCCCTACTGAGAGACTTGGGGTACAATACCCCAGGCTTGCCAAACTCAGTTTTTGTGTGTGTTTGCCAAGAAACTAAAAACTTACCTCCAAACAACATCGCCATGTATATTTTTAGTACATAGGGAAAGTAGACGGGTATATCAAATGGTAAGGGCAGCTGGGTTGAGTAAGTGCCATAGGTTTCAAAGTGAGGTAGCGATTCATATATGGCAAACTCTGGAGAGGGGGAGGGGAAATAGATAAAAAAAATGATTTAGTGGCTTGTAAGTGAAAAATCTCCAAAATAGCAAAATTAAAGGTCTTAGGCCTTCCTTTATGATAAAAAGCTATAATGGATAACTTAATGCAACGTAAGACCACCTATAATTATCTGCTCCATGTCAAGCACAATGGACAGGCAGGATTTCAACGGCATATAAAAGTCAATTTTTAGCAGGGCAGATACTCTGTACTTTGGATGGAGTGTAATGTAGTCACCAGAAAGGTTTAGTGCTTGAAATGCATAATAAATTATTATTATCATTATCATTATCATTATTATTATTAAATTTATATACTGCCCTATACCCGGAGGTCTAAGGGCGGGTCACATTAAAAGGATCACAGTATATAAAATAAAAACAATAACAATAACCCAATAATACACCCTCCCCAAAAGAGCCACATTTTAAAAGGGTACGGGATGTTGATCAGGTCAACCAAAGGCCTGGTTAAAAGAGGAATGTTTTTGCCTGGCACCTGAAGGTGTGCAATGAAGGCGCCAGGCAAACTTCCCTGGGGAGAGCATTCAACAGGGAGCCACTGCAGAGAAGGCCCTGCTCTCGTGTTGCCACCCTCTGGACCTCTCGATAGAGCCTTAATCTGCAGCTACGACAGCACAATAAATCAAAGCCTCCATTCAGCCCAGGCTCCCTGAAATAGGAGCATAGCAAATCTACTGAGTCAGATCTTTGGTCTGCAGCTCTCTCTCCAGGGTTTCAGGATGCTGGAGGTTGTAAGTGGGAGAGAGCAGATTTTAAAAGTCTTTTAAAACCCATTGGAAAGTTGGAGGAAAGTTGGTGATAGTTGGGAGGCAAAGAATGGCCCACAGTCCATGGTGTGCAGGGTTTAATGTTTGTCACAGATGTGCTCTGTGGAGAATTTGGATATTTGAAATTCTGTCAAGATTTTTTTATATAATTTTTTTTATTCCATTTTCCATTTCCCCCAATATTACATCATAACAATTATTATTATTCACAATTTCAGAATTTCCCTATTCCTCCCAGACTTCCCTCAACCTCCTTCTCTGGTTTATTTCACCATAATATTATGCCTGCATATTGCCTTTCCCCCCTCCTTTTTTAAATTTTAACTTATAAATTATATAACTTTTGCTAATTAACAGAGCGGCGTCGAAATAAGGACAAAAAATCCTTCAAGAAAGACTGGGAACCATTTTTGGCCTGCATGCAGAATCAATGCAAAGACTTGAACTCATTAGCAGGTTCTGAATAATCACAATTCTGTCAAGATCTTTTAATGTTTAGTACACAATTAACTATTCTGAATGAAGGTTTGATGGTGTTCCGTCTCCTTGCAGCAGACTGTGTCTATTCAGATATTGCCGAATTGCTGCTCCCATTTTCCCCAGCCATCGCTCATCCCGACTGGGGCTTGTGAACATTGGTTTGGAGACTGCATCACAAAGGATGAGAGCAAATTTTGGAGGATAGCTCTGTTGCAATTTGCATCTTGCATTTGCAGCATTGCAAAGTGAAATATACTCAGTCGAGTATGGATTTCATGCTCTTTATTCAGCTCATAGTGGTGAGGAGGAATGAAAGTCGCCTCAAAGTGTCTGCTTTATATACATTATTTACAGAATGGGCTGCACGTGATTGGCTAATTCCGGAATTCTCCTGTAGGCCAATCAGATTGTGGATTCACTTCCATCTGGAGCCGGATTGGGTGGCTCCTGCAGATCAATCATACTGCTGCATTGTTCTAGGACCAATCAGACTGCTGCATTCTGAATCCTATTGTTCTAGGACCAATCAGACTGCTGCATTTTGGATCCTATTGTTCTAGGACCAATCAGACTGCTGCATTTTGGATCCTATTGTTCTAGGACCAATCAGACTGCTGCATTTTGGATCCTATTCAACTCAGTACATAACACAAAGGGTCTTCTTTAAATGTGTGTTGAATTGAATTTTTCCTCCACCTCTACTCAAAAGTAAGCCCCTTTGGATTCAATGGGCATTACTCCTGAGCAAGTATGCCTAGGGTGGTAGCCTTAGAAATCAGGCAGGATTCTTCACGTGCCCTCCCTCTGCCTTTACCTTCAGCCAAAACCGACAGAGGATACAAAGGAATCCATAGCGTATAATGGAGCCACGTCAATTCTTGAAAGTATGTTCCTGTTACTGCCAGCATACAGTAAGTATATCTAGAATAAAAAGCAGGTGAAAAGAGGGTGAGCCACGTTCTGATTTTTCACTGCTGAAGACGCTGAATAGCTGAAGTCTCCTTTTAGTAACCAAACAATTAAACCACTGTGTTGCAAAAAATTATCAGTAATATCCAAGGCAACACAATGACCAAGTACAACAATGCGATGTCAATATGAGCTCTTTATATAATCTATACAGAACATTGAACGGTATGAAATATATGAAATATGCACTCTCTGCAAAACCAAATAAACAGAAATCTTACAAATCTCTGAAAGTCACAAAAAATGCACTCTTGATGGATTCTCTTGAAAACATAGAACCATACTTATGTTTATTTGGGTCTGTGTTTTCAAGGGGACGCGGGTGGTGCTGTGGGTTAAACCACAGAGCCTAGGACTTGCTGATCAGAAGGTCAGTGGTTCGAATCCTGTGACGGGGTGAGCTCCCATTGCTCGGTTCCTGCTCCTGCCAACCTAGCAGTTCGAAAGCACGTCAAAGTGCAAGTAGATAAATAGGTACCAGTGCAGCAGGAAGGTAAACTGTGTTTCCGTGCGCTGCTCTGGTTCGCCAGAAGCGGCTTAGTCATGCTGGCCACATGACCCGGAAGCTGTACGTCGGCTCCCTCGGCCAATAAAGCGAGATGAGCGACGCAACCCCTGAGTCGTCTGTGACTGGACCTAATGGTCAGGGGTCCCTTTACCTTTACTATGTTTTCAAGAGAATCCATCAAGAGTGCATATTTTGTGACTTTCAGAGATTTATAAGAAGCCTCCTTTTAAGCAGCAACTTGACTGCTGAGATAGTTCAGTTGGTGGAAGTTCAAAGGTGTCATTTCACCAATCCTGATCCCCAAAATGTGAGGAAGATAGGAAGCCAAAGAACAAGGGGAGCCATTGTTGTGGTGCCTTCGAGATGTTACTGGACTCTATCGCCACAGCCAGTGTTTATTGGGACTTCACAGAGACCCAGTGTTGCTCTTTTGTATTTCTGCTTTGTTTGCAAGCTAAATCACACAACCCCAACCCAACTCGCATGGGGGTAAGCCCCACTGGGTTCAATAAGACTTACGTCTGAGTGAAACTGCGCAGTTAGCCATCTGAAAACTCCTTACATTAATTTTTTTCAAAAAATTTTAACAAATAAACAATTCTACAACATTTCAAATTTGACAATTAGTCATTCCACCTACGACTTCCCCTCCCTCCCTGATTCCCTCAAAAATTCAATTCACGCTGCATATTATTCTATACCTTCACCTTATCACAAAAGAAAAACAAAAAGTTCACCCCCAGTGCTGTTCTTACTCAAATCCTATTTGTGTTTTAACATATTTACATTGAGTTTTTACGTCTCCTACAAACATTTTCCAATCTCCTTTAAAATCAGTCTCTTTCTGATCTCTAATTTTACACGTCAAACTTGCAGATGCTACATATTCTGTCCATTTCAGCTGCCATTAAATGACCCACGAACTCTGGGGCTTCTGAAATGATCTTGTCCTCTCTCCCAGTAGGAAATAGACAGACAGGCAATGTCTAAACTTGATTGTCCACATAAAAGATAACCACTCAAATCTCTAAGGGCTGCTGTGTTTGGAAGGCGAGAGCACCCACCTCTGTTCTCAAGAGTTCTATGTTGCTTGGATTTACTAGGTAGTTGACTTTGTTTCCCTTTGCTTGCTTTATCTCTGTTGCCTCAGGTAAATAGCAGGAACCTTGAAAAACCAGTTTGCTCACATTTTTTGCTCTTCCGACAGAACTGTGCCCCCTTCTCTCGGTGCAGCCTAAAGCTGTGGCCTTCAGCTTTATCAGACCTGGGACCCACCTTTATTCCAAACAGGAATATGCAGACCAATTTCTTGGGCTTCTTGCCATATATACACGTATGGTGATAAAGTTGCTCTTGCAACCTGCCTTAGATCAGACCGCGATCTGGTTGGGGGACCCAAGGTAAAGGTAAAGGGACCCCTGACTATTAGGTCCAGTCGTGGCCGACTGTGGGGTTGCAGCGCTCATCTTGCTTTATTGGCCGAGGGAGCCGGCATACAGCTTCTGGGTCATGTGGCCAGCATGACTAAGCCGCTTCTGGCGAACCAGAGCAGCGCACGGAAACGCCGTTTACCTTCCCACCGGAGTGGTACCTATTTATCTACTTGTACTTTGACGTGCTTTCGAACTGCTAGGTTGGCAGGAGCAGGGACCGAGCAACAGGAGCTCACCCCATCGCGGGGATTCAAACCGCCGACCTCATTGGCAAGTCCTAGGCTCTGTGGTATAACCCACAGTGCCACCTGTGTCCCTTGGGGGAGGGACCCAAGCAATGGCCCAAAGCAGGGGTCTGCAACCTTTAAGACAAAAAGAGCCACTTGGACCCGTTTTCGATGAAAAAAATACCTGGGAGCCGCAAAACCATTGCGACATTTAAAACAAATATATCTTCGGAGCTGCGATCTGACAGTGGGCGGGAAGGTGACGTCAGGACGGTGCGTGACTAACGCACGCACCGCCCCCACGCGATGTCACAGCCAGTACAGCGCCCACCACAGTGGGGAGTGTCAGGGTACACAATGCGCCTCCTCCCCTCGCTAGTATCCGCCCCGGAGCCGCGGCAAAGGTGTAAAAGAGCCACATGCGGCTCCGGAGCCGCGGGTTGCAGACCCCTGGCCCAAAGCAACCAATTTAATCCACACAGTTTCTGTGTATCTCTCTGTTTCTAAAAATCTAGGAAAATACACAATTTGTAGACTGCAGCTAGCAGCAAGGCCAAAGCGATAAGTAAGTGAGGGAGTGCCCACGCTTTGTCCTTTTTCTAGTCTTCCTAGGATTTGCTTTTGCAGGAGAAGCAGATCAGATAATGAAACTTAATTGCCTGCGGAATGTAGATATGGAAGGCCGAAAGAAAAACCATTTGGTTTACTTTGGAGTGGCGTGCATGTCTGTGTTAAGTTCTTACCTGACCACATCAAGGAAACTCCAGAGGAAGAATAAGATGCACACAACACATTTTCCTTGAATTTCTTCTTGACTGACAATCACAACAAATAAGATGACGATTCTTTCTGCGATCTGGAAATGCGGGAAGAGCAGAGGATAAGGTGATGAATTGGGTTCTGCTTCCGCAGCTGTAGCCTCTGGTTTGTGTGATGGGGAAGGTACGTGTGAGATTCTGGGTGCTTCCGGACGGCTGGTATTTTGGGATGGGATTCAACCACATACTGGCGAAACCCATTTCCTTGAGAGATTCAACTTTTTGCGACAGGGACGAGGGCAGCAAAATGCCCTGGAAAGTGTGAGTTGACACTTGGCTCAACACGACGCCATCTAACCTCCCCACAAACAAATCAGGAGAAATAGCTCATTAAATAGCACCATCTAATCTCCCTGCAAATAAAAATCAGGTTGAATGCTCAATAAACAGGTCATCTAGAAGCAGCCTGTTTTAAATGAAGGAGGAAAACAGCGCGCATGGCAGCAGCCGTGTTGCAAAAAGAATCAAGGCGATAGAAGCATTTCGTACAGATGCCCACACAGAGACAGTCACACATTCTGTGTTTTACGGCTGCGTTCTGTGGTCCTGCCTCTCCTACCTTATTCGCCACCCAGTATTTTATGCAAAAGCCTCTCTTTGTAACCACCTCTTTCCATATCAACCTACCCGAACCCTGAGATCATCTTCTGAGGTCTTTCTTTGTGTGCCTTTTCCATGTGAGGTCTGGAGGGTGGCAACTCGAGAGCGGGGCCTTCTCTGCAGTGGCTCCCCGTCTGTGGAATGCTCTCCCCAGGGACGTTTGCCTGGCGCCTTCATTACACATCTTTAGGCGCCAGGCAAAAATGTTCCTTTTTAACCAGGCCTTTGGTTGATTTGATTGACATCCTATGCCCTTTTAAAATGTTTTTTTGGGGGGTGCCTATTGGGTTGTTGTTTTTATTATTATTAGGTATCTTGTGGTTTTATATCTTGATTTTATTCTGTGAACCGCCTTGAGACCCCCATGTATAGGGTGGTATATAAATTCAATCATCATCATCAACAACAACAACAACTGTTGCCCTTAGTCACTGGATTTGCATGCTCAGCAGACTCTTACGATACCGTTGGAATTAATTTTATTTTGCATCCTTATATACCGCTTATTACCAAAACAGTCCATAAGCAGGGTAGAAGAAATAGCCAGAATACCTCCCCCCTGCCGGCAACATATAAATCTGTATGATGGAGCTAAAAGAATGTGCTGCCAGATAAAACAATCCCCCCCCCCCAAAAAAAAGAAAAAAAGAAACATAGCAGCATGCTTCAAAAATGTCCAGGGAAATGTTTCATCAGCCTGGCCACCCGGTACTTGCAAGGTGGGAGGAGGACTGGAGAGAGGTTGTCATCTGCTGCCATCTGGACCCCACCCCCTGCCATCTGCAATGACTTCTACCCGCCACCCCCTGAGTAAAAGCACCATCTGCTTCCTCTTGCCAAGGCACATCCTGATTCACAACATGCAACACTTACCTGACAACATGTGCACATCACACCTCATTTGGCCTGTCCTCTACTCCAGATCTATTCCCACTTTTCCCATTCAAATCATTTGCGCTATGCAAAGACCAACCCTGCGCTGCCCATTACTCATCCAATGTGGCCCGTTCCTCTCTGCGCTGACACTTCTCACGTGCCCTCAATACTTGCAACTCACCATCTACCCGATCTCTCTGACATTTCCCTCTCAAGCACCAAACCAATTGCTGTGTCTGCCCTGCTAACATGTGCCAGGTAACACACACACAAACCACCCAGTAACCTGGCTCTTGCCGAGGTTGCTTTCTTCCACCCAAGATTCTCAGCCAACTGAATTAGGGCCTAGCTACATATGATGTAGCTACATATGATGTAGGGAGGTGGGTGGCGCTGTGGGTTAAACCACAGAGTCTAGGACTTGCCAATCAGAAGGTCGGCGGTTCGAATCCCCGCAACGGGGTGAGCTCCCGTTGCTCGGTCCCTGCTCCTGCCAACCTAGCAGTTTGAAAGCACACCAGTGCAAGTAGATAAATAGGTACCACTCCGGCGGGAAGGTAAATGGCATTTCCATGCGCTGCACTGGTTCGCCAGAAGCAGCTTAGTCATGCTGGCCACATGACTCGGAAGCTGTACGTCGGCTCCCTCGGCCAGTAAAGCGAAATGAGCGCCACAACCCCAGAGTCGGCCACGACTGGACCTAATGGTCAGGGGTCCCTTTAACTTTACCTTTACATATGATGTTAATTTGATGAATGAAATGGATGCATTTCATTTTATAAATTGCAGGTACAATCAGGTGGGGTTCAGAATCAGGACCAAGGCATGTGAAAGGAGGGTTGAAGATCTTTCTTGTTCCAGGGAAAATGTTCCAGGGAAAACATCCCGGCATCATTCTGAAGCTCCTATATTAGCCCTGAGCAGAAAGGTCCCATCAGCTTTGGGGGGGGGGTGTCTTGCTATTTTCCCCCTCCCTCACACAAAAAAGGAAGTTGTGTATCTTCCAGCACTTTTGCTATTTCAGATCCTCTAGTATTCAGCTGTAATTTTAGTAAACCACACTGGCCGTAACCACAAAACTATTAGATATACTAAAATGAAAAAATAAATGGATGTGTCAGTTTATCCTTTTTTTGCTGGAAGGCAGGATTTCCTTTGTCAAATGACTTTGCTAGATGGAAAGAAATGCAGACCACTTCCTGAAGATAAAAGGTTCTGGTCACGGAAAACTGATCAGCTTCTTAGCTTGCAGGACTTTCTGTAAACTTTCAACACATTAACAGCTGCCTGAAAGTGGGTGGGGACAGAGAGTGTGGTTGCAGCTGAAGAAAGTAGGCTTGAAACATACATTTGGAGAACCCGCATTTCCCCTGAGATATGACCCTGGAGGAGTCTCCTCAACAAACCGCATAGTCTCAGCTTCACCTTCCTCATGAGGAGAAAATGAAGCAAGGCTTACTTGCAACTTGACAGTGATGTGTGCTGGGCTGAGCTATATATGGCTGCCGAGAAAATATAACACTGGTCCTGAAAGACCTTCATTGGCTCCCAGTACGTTTCCGAGCACAATTCAAAGAGTTGGTGCTGACCTTTAAAGCCCTAATTGGCCTTGGTCCACTAGACCTGAAGGAGCGTCTCCACCCCCATCATTCTGCCCGGACACTGAGGTCCAGCGCTGAGGGCCTTCTGGCGGTTCCCTCACTGCAAGAAGGGAGGTTACAGAGAACCAGGCAGAGCGCCTCCTCAGTGGTGGCGCCCGCCTTGTAGAACGCCCTCCCATCAGATGTCAAGGAAATAAACAATTATCTGACTTTTAGAAGACATCTAAAAGTTCTATGTTTTCAAGGGGATGCGGGTGGCGCTGTGGGTTAAACCACAGAGCCTAGGACTTGCTGATCAGAGGGTCGGCTGTTTGAATCCCTGCCACGGGGTGAGCTGCCGTTGCTCGGTCCCTGCTCCTGCCAACATAGCAGTTCGAAAGCACATCAAAGTGCAAGTAGATAAATAGGTACCGCTCTGGCGGGAAGGTAAACGGTGTTTCCATGCACTGCTCTGGTTCTCCAGAAGCGGCTTAGTCATGCTGACCACATGACCCGGAAGCTGTACACCGGCTCCCTCGGCCAATAAAGCGAGATGAGCGTCGCAACCCCATGAGTCGCTCACAATTGGACCTAATGGTCAGGGGTCCCTTTACCTTTACCTTTGGGTTTTGAATGTTTTATGCAGATTTTTCAATTTCATTGTTCTGTATGGGACAATGACAAGAAAGATTATCGTATCGTATCAAAGAGGGAACAAGCTTATTTTCTCCTGCTCTGGAGGGTAGGACTCGTACCAATGACTTCAAGATACAAGAAAAGAGATTCTGACTAAACATCAGGAAAAAACTTTCTGACAGTAAGAGCCGTTTGACAGTGGAACAGTCTCCCACTGGAGGTTGCGGGGTCTTCTTCCCTGGAGGTTTCTAAGCAGAGGTTGTATGGCCATCTGTTAGGGATGCTTTAGCTGAGATTCCTGCATTGGACTAGATGACCCTTGGGGTCCCTTCTAATTCTATGATTCTATGTGCTTTGAAAACACACATCATACCCTTTGCTATGTTGTGGTTAGAGTGACGAAAGAATTGGGGGCATGAGGTCCCAGATAGCCAAGATCTTTCCTCCTCACTCCATATTCTGATTTATGGTTTGGTCCTGTAGAAATTACAGGCTGAAATAAAATTAATAATAATAATAATAATAATAATAATAATAATAATAATATTTATTTATACCCCACCCTCCCCAGCCAAGACCAGGCTCAGGGCGGCTAACACCAGATATAAATACAATTGATTAAAATACAACTTAAAAGCAAGATTAAAATACAACAGCCTCATTTCAGTAGAAACTCAAATCAAAAACTTTTTGGGGATGAAAACGTCAAATCTTCACCAAGGCCAACTATCCAGACTGGTCCTACGTAGGCCAGAAAAAAGCCAGGGAAGTCCCCAAGTAGGGGTTCCATCACAGAAGGAGAAAGGAAAGAGGGGAAGGGAATCAAGTTGATTCCAAGCCAAAGGCCAGGCGGAACAACTCTGTCTTACAGAAATGAGGTGCAAGATGAGTCCTGAGAGCAAAACCCTCAACCAATAGGGCTGTGTTCCAAGCCAAAGGCCAGGCGGAACAACTCTGTCTTACAGAAATGAGGTGCAGGATGAGTCCTGAGAGCAAAACCCTCAACCAATAGGGCTGTGTACACATTTCCACTTACTCTTGCTCCAGCACACTCCCACCAGCCTGTTTGGCATTTGTGTACACATGGCTTTACCAGCAATGCAAAGCTATCCTGTAGTTTCAATTCAAAAGGAAAACCTACGCCATGTTGACTCCGCAGTTAAGCAGAGATGTATAAAGCTGAGACAGCCATTGCACATCCATGGATGACAGCTTCATGAATAGGAGCTTTTTGGGGTGGAGGGTTGCAGGAGTGCAGAAAACAAAAAGGCATTCCTGCCATTTGTTTGGTGTGTACATAAACCTGTAAATGCAACTTAAAACACAGCAGGGGAAAAGAACCTCACTGCATTTTAGGATGCAAATGTTCACATAGCCCAGAACAAAGAGATTTTTGCTTAAGTAATGAAAGGATGTGGTCTCTAAAGTTCTCCTCCGCTTTACTCTTGGGTCAAAAATAAATTTAAGTCCGAAAGCCTGTGCCCTCGCTTCCGAAAGCAGAAATTGAAAGCCTGTGCAGTCATTTTACAAAATGTAAACAAGGAGGTTTTGTTTTTCATTTGTGCTCTGTGGAATTTCCTCCTCTCCCCGCTCCCTCTAACTTGACAGCAGCTCAGTTTCTGTGAAATAACACAAGTTAAATCCATAGAAGACCCAAAAAAGTGCATTGCCAAATCACAGCTTCTCTAGGAGATCACAGATGTGTGCGCCATGTTCTGCTCCAGACGGGAAAGAATTCTTTCCCTTGCTCCCCGAAGATGAAAAATGAAACCCAGACACAGTCTAATCCACAAATGACATTTTTTTTTTTAAGGGGGTAAGATATAAACAAAGCAGTAAATGTATGACACACAGCCTTTCTTGTAGGGAGAGAAGGGGCCTTTCCGGAATCAGATAATGGAAAATCAAGGCCAGCCCAATAAATTTTGGTGCCTGAGGCAGATAGTCCAAATAGTTCTTGGATGGCTTTAAAAGAGGATTAAACAAATTTGGGGAGAATCTGGCTATCAGTGACTGCTAGCCGTGATGGCTGCGTTCCACCTTCACTGTTGAAGGCAATGTGCATCTGCATGCCATTTCCTAGAAATTACAAGTGGTGAGGATGCTGCTGCTTGTGAATTTCAAAGAATCATAGAGTTGGAAGGGACCATAGTAAAAGGTAAAGGACCCCTGGATGGTTTGGTCCAGTCAAAGGCGACTATGGGGTTGCGGCGCTCATCTCGCTTTCAGGCCAAGGGAGCCGGTGTTTGTCCACAGACCGCTTTCCAGGTCATGTGGCCAGCAGGACTAAACCGCTTCTGGCGCAACGGGACACCATGACGGAAACCAGAGTGCATGGAAACGCTGTTTACTTTCCTGCTGCAGCGGTACCTATTTATCTACTTGCACTGGTGTGCTTTCGAACTGCTAGGTTGGCAGGAGCTGGAACAGAGCAACGGGAGCTCACCCTGTTGTGGGGATTCGAACTGCTGACCTTCTGATCAGCAAGCCCAAGAGGCTCAGTGGTTTAGACCACAGCACCACCTGCATCCTAAAGGGGCCATGAGGATCATCTAGCCCAATGCTCTGCAATGCAGGAACCATCTGGTTGGGAACTGTAAGAACAGCCTGCTGCAATAGATGACTCAATGTGTTCCTTCCTAGGAATGCTGAAAAACTCATGCGGCCTTCATGACCTCATATTATCTTTAAGAACAGTATTTTCTCCTCCAGGTTCAGCAAAAGCAGACTTGCTCTTATTGCAGGGGTAAAGAGATTTTGTGATCCACCCCTTTCTTTCTTTACCCTCCCATCATCATCATCATCATCATCATCATCTAGAGCAGAGGTTCTCAACCTGTGGGTCCCCAGATGTTGTTGGACTACAACTCCCATCATCCCTGAGCTCTGGCCTTGCTAGCTAGGGGTGATGGGAGTTCTTGTTCAACAACATCTGAGGACCCACGGGTTGAGAAAGGCTGATCTAAAGGAAGGCACTGGGTGGAGAAGCTGCACCAGATTTTGCTGTATCCTGAACTGAATCGGACCACTTTGAGGGGGATCCAGGCTTGGGCAGATTGGATCAAGATAGACCTGGTGTGACTGCAGGTTGTCAGGGGTGGGTGCATTGGGTGGGAAGGCTGCAGGGCTATGCTCTGCTGGCACGTTTCCTGCAAGGAATGACAGCTTTCCGGGTCATGTAGCCAGCGTGACTAAACTGCTTCTGGTGCAACAGAACACCATGACGGAAGCCAGAGTGCACAGAAACGCCGTTTGGTACCTTCCCGCTGCAGTGATACCTATTTATCTACTTGTTCTGGTGTGGTTTTGAACTGCCAGGTTGGCAGGAGCTGGGACAGAGCAACGGGAGCTCACCCCATCATGGGGATTCGAACCGCTGACCTTCTGTGCCCAAGAGGCTCAGTGGTTTAGACCACAGTGCCACCCGCACACATAGCAGAACTGAACCCTCCTGCTCGAGGCTGGATCCAGGGCTGGTTCCTGAGTTTCCTGGGTTGGCCCAGGGCAGCTTGGAGTGGAAGACAGTCCATAACTCCACTAAGCACTTCTATGCTCCATTTATTTCAGTGGGAGAGTTAACAAAGCCCCTGTTGTGAAGTTCTGGTTTCACACGGTCAGTCATTGTTAATATTGTCAATGCTTATTAAAATATAGATGTTCATTAAAATGTAGTTAAGGAAGCCACTGGTTGTTCCCTGCTATGCATAACAGAGGTCACCGCTGCAGATAGCCTCCACGAGGGCAGTGGCGTAGCGTGGGTTGTCAGCACCCGGGGCAAGGCAAGTAATTTGCGCCCCCTAACCCGTGGATTTTAGCACTCGAGTGCAAGCGCCCCCCCAGATGTTGCGCCCGGCCCCCCTGCACCCCCCTCGCTACGCCACTGGGGCTGGGGGCGAGCGAAGGAGCCAAGGACCCCCCCCAAAGGCTCAGCAGGAATTTATTAAATTTATTATTTGCGGAGCCCCCGCGGGCCGAGGCAGCCGAAGCCCCCTCCCCTCGGGCGCCTCCCCGCCCCCTCCTCTCCTTGGGCTGTAGGTGGAGCTCCAGATCCGGGTTTGGCGAGCGCCTCTCCTCCTCCCAGCCGGGTCGGGGGCTTCCAGCCGTGCTCCGTCCTCGCCCCCCCCCCCGTGGCTGAGACTTGCGCTGAGAGCCGGAGCCAGCGGCGCCCCCTTCTGTCGGGAGACCCTCGCCCGCCCGCCGGCTTCCTCTCGGAGGGTTTTGGGGAGCGCAGGGCGCGGCGAGGCCCCTCGGAGCTCTCCTCCCTCCCAGTTGGCAGAAGCAGCCGCCGCCTGTGGCTGGGCCGAGGGGATGCGTCGGGGTGCGGAGGCTGCCCGTGCCCGGCCAGGCGTCGGTGGAGGCAGCGGCAGTGAGTGGAGCGCAGCCGCAGCGGCGGCGGGGCGCGTGCGCTAGGGCGCAAGGCTGGCGGTGGCGGCGGGGAGCCCGGTGGAGGAAGGAACTTGTCCCTTCCCTCTGGACTCGCGCCCCCCCCAGATGTTGTGCCCGGTGCGGCCGGCACCCCTGGCACCCCCAAGCTACGCCACTGCACGAGGGACAGCCTCCTCACCATGAAGATGACGAGACGAGACTCCTGCATTTGAAGGGGGTTGGACTAGATTGCCCTTGGGAATCCCTTCCAACTGTGCAGTTCTGTGCTTCTTTAAAACGCTCCGTTCTATATCTCCAACACAGGGTTCGTGGACCTCCAGATATTTTTGGGCTCCAATTCCCATCAGCTCCAGTCAGCCTGGCAAGTGGTCAAAGATTATGGGATTTGTCGTCCAAAAACATCTGAAGGCTCCCAGTTTAGCTCTAATGGCGTTGACATTGCACAGGCTCTCCATATGCTACTATAACCCTAAATCCTGCTGAAACCAAAGGTACCGAAATGGATAGCGATGTGCTTTTTGGTGCTATGTACTCTATGTGGAGCTACCTTTGAAGGTGACCCAGAAACTACAACTAATCCAGAGTGCGGCAGCCAGACTGGTGACTGGGAGCGGCCGCCGAGACCACATAACACCGGTCCTAAAAGACCTACATTGGCTCCCAGTACGTTTCTGAGCACAATTCAAAGTGTTGGTGCTGACCTTTAGATCCCTAAACAGCCTCGATCCAGTATATCTGAAGGAGCGTCTCCACCCCATCGTTCTACCTGGACCAGTCCAGTGCTGATGGCCTTCTGGCGGTTCCTTCCCTGCAAGAAGTGAGGTTACAGGGAACCAGGCAGAGGGCCTTCTTGTTGGTGGCGCCTGTCCTGTGGAACGCCCTCCCAGCAGATGTCAAAGAAATAAACAACTATCTTACTTTTAGAAGACATCTGAAGGCAGCCCTGTTTAGGGAAGTTTTTAATGTGTGACATTTTAATGTATTTTTAATCTTTGTTGGAAGCCGCCCAGAGTGGCTGGGAAGACCCAGCCAGATGGGCGGGGTACAAATAAATTATTATTATTATTATTATTATTATTATTATTATTATTATTATTATTATTATTATTATTATACTTATATCCTATACAAGAAGTCCTACACAGTGCAGTGGCTGGAGTCACTGCCAAGTAAGAAGACCTAAGATCTCATTTGCTGTCTTGGGACTAAGCTCCACTGAATTCAGGGCAACTTGCTGCTGTTTTTGTTGCTGCTGTTGTTTGCTGGATTGCACCCAACCAGTTATCTGCTTTTCTAGTCGTGACTGAGCAGCAGGGGGGATAACTGGAAACATAAGCTTTTCTAATTTTCTTTCCCTGAAGAGGAAGGGTATATTCCTAAAATTCTTCTGAAAGGTCAGAACTTGTTCAGTCTTGTGGAATGTTGATCCTATCGCCTATCCTGAGTGTTCTAACAAACATGAACTTTACCCCACGAATTCTTATTCCATTGAATGATTTGGCTTGCTGGTCTCTAGCCAGTATTTCGAAAGGTGGATTTGCAGTGGCCAAGTGGCTTACGCAGGAGTAGCACACTGGTATATGCCGAGAGTGTGCATGATATTTGTCTAGTTTGTCGTTCTTTTCAAAATATGCCTAGGCCTCTTTTTCTGCTAACCGGTCGCCCTACTGAATGATTTGGTAGAGTGGGAAACCCGGGTTCAAATCTCTACTCAGCCAAGATTTAGAACCACAGGTGACCTTAGGTCAGTCCCCAGTTCTGGATTGTATCTAGAGTTGCTGTTCCATTCCTGCAACAGACTTCGGCTTGTGCTGTGGAAGTACCATCTCTGCTCACCTGCAGAGCAGATTTTGGGGGCATGCAAGGAATGGAAAGGAAAATCCTGTTGCATGTGTGGAGCTCTGCTTCCACCAGGTTTGAATATAACCCTCTCTGTGATGCCCACATCACAGGTTGCCGTGAAGATAAAACAGAAGGTGGACCATGTACCCCACCTTCTGCTCCTAAGAGGAAAGGTGGGATACACAGGTAATAACCAAATCTCTGAATTTGGCCACCTTGACCAGGACTGGCTCCATGTTTCTGGGAACCCTTGGGCACAGGATATCAACTGTCCCTTGGTCCCCCCCCCTTTTCCTCCTCAAACCACAGGCCTCCCTCTTGACCCCACCCATTTAAACTAAAACAAATTATGACAAATATGGCACAAGAAAACACAAACGTTACTATTTTGCTTGTTGCCTTTTGATTTTTTTGACAACTGTAGAATTTGAAGGTAAATGCAAGGAGCACATACGAAGTTCTCTCTCTCTCTCTCTCTCTCTCTCTCTCTCTCTCTCTCTCTCTCTCTCTCCCACACACACCTGCGCTTCTTCCTTCTTTCCCTTTTTCTCTTTCATACACATAGACCACATGCCTCCCTTACTTTGCAAGGTTAGCAAATGTTCCAGCTTGAGAATGGAATTTCTTGTGGGATTTAACCCCCCTAAACTGATGGCGATCCAAGTGTTGACCCTTGTCTCCTTTCATGCGATTATTAATTATGCGGTACCTGCAAAAGCCTCGGGAGAAAATGGTCTTCCGCAATGCTGAGCCGGATATGCAGAAGTTCCAGGATAGACGAAGATTGGCAAACGCGCATCACAAGCCCAATGGAATAGAAAGTATCAGCAACCGAATCTTCACCCCACAGAAAGCAAAAGAAAACATTGGATTATCATTCTATTGCAGCCTCTTCATATTGGACTCTCCCACTCCCACTCATCATTAAGAGATCAGGGAATTAAAACGGCCACTGTTTCCTGGCACTAACTGTGTTCAGTGGTATGGTACATTTTGCCAGAAGACACTGCCATCTTGACTGTGAGTCCTGGAGGACCTGTTCCCTGACTTGCAGATCTTTTTCCACCTGGACGGTAGGACCTGACTGACTCCAGCTACAAAAGCTAAGGCTGCTGAACAGACTCTTGGGCTGGGAGAGTGTTGTTTCTGTCATTGATATTAATTTTTATATCTTTATTTTGGATCTTATTGTGATTTATGTGGACAATGCGGTTGTGTACATTTCCATGTTTTATTTATTGTCACGATTACTTGTATTATGTTTGTGCTTATGTAGATTTTTTCATGTTGTAAGCAGCATTGAGCATGATTTTGGCAATGGAAAGGCAACGTACATGTGTTGCATACAATAAAATGTTGCGTGTGTGCATTCTGAACATGCTCCAACCACAACTGAGTGGCACAGTTACTATTTATAACAAAGAACATTGTGCAAGATCTTTTGCAAACTTTCTGAAGGAAATGGGCTGTATTTAGGCAGTGACCCTTGTTTCCATGGAACAGCATTTGGGCGTTTTAATTTGCAAAAGGTGCAGAAAATTAGCACAGAAACAACCTAGGATCAGCGTTGCCTTATGTGTTTTGACTAAATCTCCAGACAATTCTAGACCAAAGACTAGACTCAAATAAATGTTCCCTTTGGATTTGCAAACTCTTTCTCTCTCCTGATGTCTTTCTTGTTTGGTAAACATCAGGTCACCGCTATGAAGACAGCATGTTTTGCGGAAACGTGTAGATATGTGTGAGATCACATGTGGTCCAAGTAATGAGGTTGATTTCCCCCGTCTCTTTTTCTTATAAAGTTTTGTTAAGACTTTCTCCAATACAATAAAGAACAAACTAATCTAAACCGAAAATAATAAAAAAGAAAGAAGAAAATAAAAGAGAGAGAAGAATACAGCCCGTCTTCAAAGACACCACTAATTATCTTCTCCTACTCCATGCCCCTACAGGGTACACGGGTGGTGCTGTGCTCTAAACCACAGAGCCTAGGACTTGCCGATCAGAAGGTCGACGGTTCAAATCCCCGCGATGGGGTGAGCTGCTGTTGTTCGGTCCCTGCTCCTGCCCACCTAGCAGTTTGAAAGCACGTCAAAGTGCAAGTAGATAAATAGGTACCGCTCCAGTGGGAAGGTAAATGGCGTTTCCGTGCGCTGCTCTGGTTCGCCAGAAGCAGCTTAGTCATGCTGGCCACATGACCCAGAAAAACTGTCTGCAAACAAACACCGGCTCCCTCAGCCAGTAAAGCGAGATGAGCGCCACAACCCCAGAGTCTTCCACGACTGGACTTAACGGTCAGGGGTCCCTTTACCTTTTTACTCCATGCTCCTACAGAGGAGAGTCAAGCATCTTCATATAACATCATTGGGGATAGCTCAGTCGGTAAAGCGTTAGACCCTAAATCTCAGGGTTGTAGGTTGTGGGTTCAAGCCCCACGTTGGGCAAAAGATTCCTGCATTGCAGGGAGTTGGACTAGATGACCCTCGTGGTCACTTTACAGTTTTATGATTCTATGAAATATCTAAACTTTTATCTTTTTCAATGCAGTTGAAGACTGCTTCTTCCTATAGCATACTGCACAATGTCTTTGGATCATTAATTTCCACATTTCACAGAAGGGAACTGAAAGCTGACAGGCCTCGGTTTTTCTCAAGCCATTAGTGGATTAAAACCCAGCCCTCTAGCACTAGTCCTTCCCTGTGGTTCCAGTTCACCTTACGCTTGTGCAGAAGAAATCCCATTTTTGGCCCATGTGTGTTGCTGCTGGCTACTCTCTCAGTCAGACCCCATTTCCATGGAGAGGCTGCTATTTGATCGATCAAATGGCAAAACAGCATAGACTTACCTTCCCCAAAAATCAGGAACCTGATGATCATATTGATAAATATCCAGGAATGTCCGCAGAACTGGATTAAATAATAGCAGAAGATGTAGGGGTTCATTGTGCAGCTGTGAAAGCAAGAACAGGGAATTCAAATATCAAAGTCTAACCGGAATGACAGGTAAAAAGGTAAAGGGACCCCTGACTATTAGGTACAGTTGTGACTGACTCTGGGGTTGCGGCGCTCCCCCAGGGACCGAGCAATGGGAGCTCACCCCGTCCCGGGGATTCGAACTGCCGACCTTCTGATTGGCAAGTCCTAGGCTCTGTGTTTTAACCCACAGCGCCACCCGCATCCCTGGAATGACAGGAGCAATGGGCATTTTGCTACTAGACCATATTTAGAGCTCTCTGTTGGCTAGACAAGATACACCTAGGAAGAAGATAGAAAAGGGATCGCATTGTTGGGATCGCATATCAGAACCTTGGAGCAATCTCTGTAAAAGGGAATTGAGCATGGATGGGACCTACTCTGCTTTCTTCAACTGCCACTTCACCTGGTGGCCATGATCCAGAGAGCCTTGCATGCAGAGTAATCCCCTTGCCTGCTCCTCATCACAGAGGGAGGCAGGTGAGCGCAAGAGGATGCCAAGGTTGTTTTCTACCACTTTGTTTCCTTTTATACCACCAATGAATGCAAGCCGCCAAAGGCCAATTTATTGCCACTGGTGCGCTCTGTGGAACTGAGCCGGCTAAAACAGCGGTGTTATCACTGCCCTTCATATGTGGGCCTTTTCCCGTCATGGTGGTGGGAGCAGCCCACAAAACAAACAAACCTAAAAATGACTGTACAAAGCTGCCCATTCGGCCATTACAGTGGTACCTCGGGTTAAGAACTTTATTTGCTCTGGAGGTCCGTTCTTAACCTGAAACTGTTCTTAACCCGAAGCACCACTTTAGCTTACGGGGCCTCCTGCTGCCGCCGCGCCACCAGAGCACAATTTCTGTTCTCATCCTGAAGCAAAGTTCTTAACCTGAGGTACTATTTCTGGGTTAGCGGAGTCTGTGACCTGAAGCGTCTGTAACCTGAGGTACCGCTGTATAGGCCAATGAAAATTGCATTTAACGTTTCAGTTTTCACCAGGTGGAGGCAAAGCAATAAGGGGGAGGGCAAGATTTGCTGCCAACCTCAAAGGTCTGCCCCCAGATATAGTCAAGATTAAACAACATTTTAAGAGAGCTTCTTGCCATTATTTTCTTTTTATGCTCCTTGACAGAACAACATTATAAACAGTGTCAAACAGTCATTTTCTATTTCCCCTCTCTAAGCAAAGAGATTTGCTTGGCATGGTTTCTACTTTTTATTATTATATTCATTGCAAATATTTATATACTATTTAATGTCAAGGCAGTATATAAGTGGTTTAACAAAACCAACAAACATGACAGAAAGATGGAGATAAAATATGCTATGACATGATGATGTGAGATACATCTATATTGATATGCATCAATGAAACTGAAAAACTACAATACCAAATAAATCAATAAAATCTCCCCAAAGCCAAAACAAGGCAATGCCAAGCGAACTAACTGAGGTTGACCTGGTTGTGGAATTTGCTATGGCATTTTCTTTCTTTCTTTTGACTAAATTGTATTAGATTTTATAAAGAGAGATACAAAGATTATCTTTTTTTATACAAACCAAGATGTTTATCTAGGTAAAATAAAAATATAGATCCAGAGCAAAAGGGGGGGAAGAAAGAAAGAAAGAAAGAAAGAAAGAAAGAAAGAAAGAAAGAAAGAAAGAAAGAAAGAAAACTCATCCACTCCAATATAACACCCAGCCCGACTACTTTCAATATGTTTGCAGCAGGAGCAGGAAACTTGATTTTAAGAAATTGTATTAAGTTAAAGTAACTTGGTTGGATTTGTAATAATTAAAAAATTGGGAAAATTAATAAAAATAATAAGAAAGAAAGAAAGAAAGAAAGAAAGAAAGAAAGAAAGAAAGAAAGAAAGAAAGAAAGAAAACTTCCAAGTCTTCGTCTGACAGCTATATAAACATCATTCAACTCACCCACTCCAATATAACACCCAACATGACTACTTTCAATAAACCAACAATATCTTCAGGAGTTTGTTATGGCATTTTCAAGTGGCTTCACTTACTTTCTGATAAGAACATAAGATGGTCAGTGATGGGTCGGGTCAGTGGCCCGTCTGCCCCAGTGTCCTGTTCTCACAGTGGTTAACCAGATGGTCATGGGAAGTGCTCAAGGAAGACCAGAGACAACAGCACTTGCGTTTCCCAGCAACTGGCGTTTGGAGGTTGATTGCCTCCGATAGTGGAAGCCGTTCTACGTACAGCCAAAGAACTTACAAAGGGGTCTTAACACATCTCTCATGGCAAAGAAAATGACCTTGTGGTTTCTCTGCAGCACACTATAGGTAAAAGGTCAAGGACCCCTGGACAGTTGCAGCGCTCATCTCGCTTTCAGGCCGAGGGAGCCAGAGTTTGTCCACAGACAGCTTTCCGGGTCATGTGGCCAACATGACTAAACTGCTTCTGGTGCAATGGGACACATTGACGGAAACCAGAGCTCATGGAAACACCGTTTACATTCCTGCCACAGCAGTACCTATTTATCTACTTGCACTGGCATGCTTTCGAACTGCTAGGTTGGCAGGAGCTGGGACAGAGTGTCAGGTGTGCGTGCAGGAGCCGGGCCCTGTGACCAGTAGGACTTCGCAGGACTGGGGCCTTCCTAAGTTTGTTCTGAAGATGCAAGGTGCAGCCGCACAGGTGAGGCCGATTGGTAACTCACAGCACCTGGTGGCAAGAGCCGGGAAGATCCCTTTGGCTCTTTGCCACAGCAGCACGTTTCCTGCCTTGCTGCGTTTGGCTTATTGCTTCCTGATCCTCGGACCTTGGCTTCTTGACTCCTTGCTTCTTGATCCTCAGATCCTTGGCTTCTTGACTCCCTGCTTCTTGATCCTCAGACCGTTGGCTTCTTGACTCCCTGCTTCTTGATCCTCAGACCCTTGACTTCATGACTCCCTGCTTCTTGATCCTTGGGCCCTTGGCTTCGTGACTCCTTGCTTCTTGATCCTTGGACCCTTGACTTCGTGACTCCTTGCTTCTTGATCCTTGGACCCTTGACTTTGTGACTCCTTGCTTCTTGATCCTCGGACCCCTTACTTCGTGACTCCTTCCTTCCTGACCCTTGGACTCTTGGCTTCCAGACTCCTGGCTTCTGGACCCCTGTTCCTGCTCCCACCCCGCCATCTTGCCCCCGATCCTGATGTCCCCTGCTGGGTCTTCGATCGCCCGTGAACCGGACCATGACACAGAGCAATGGGAACTCACCCTGTCACGGGGATTTGAACTGCCGACCTTCTGATCGGCAAGCCCAAGAGGCTCAGTGGTTTAGACCACAGTGTACCATTGGCTTAAGAAAGATGCACAAGGACTTCTGACAATTGTAAGATACCACACCAAGGCTCTTCATAATCTGGGATAGTAGACAGTTCCCAATGGTCTGAGACATGTTGCTACCCAAAGCAGGGAACTGCCTCGTTCGCTCCTACATAGGACCAATACTTTGAAAAGTCTTGCTGCCCCATTTAGATATCTATTCATGCTTTTATCTATGGCCTCATCCACACTTTATGGTGCGCTCTGAAGCAGCTTCCTTCACTTTGC
The DNA here is from genome assembly GCF_965112155.1 of Podarcis liolepis. Lineage (NCBI taxonomy): Eukaryota > Metazoa > Chordata > Lepidosauria > Squamata > Lacertidae > Podarcis > Podarcis liolepis. The sequence goes on along the minus strand of NC_139571.1, from coordinate 14,520,270 downwards.
CTCCTGGTGGGGAGAGCTGGTTCCAAGTGGAGACTTCTCTGAGGTCCTCTCTTTCAGACTAACTCACCTCCCATGGTGGTTGCAAGGATAAAACAGGGCTTTGCCCACATGTCCTGGCCTGAGCTTATAGTCGGATGCGTTGCACCCCACAGGAGATCTCAACACCCCCACCAGAAAGCAGCGCTTGCTGTCCTCCTGAGCCCCTGAGATCAGGTTCCTCAGTCCTTTTCCTTGATCTCGGTGCCAAAATGCCGATGAAGCAACTCTCCACCGAAACCAGAAAAGAGGAACTTCCCTGTTCAAGGCGAGCTTATTGGAATGAAAGCCTCTGTCTGGTACACTGGGCAGCCTCTGCCTTCCCCACGGCAGGAAGAGGACGCTGAGGAGATCCCTGCCTAGACGACAGCTGGCTCCCAGCATTTCATTGCTTCTACCATCCTGGTCTTACCTTGGTTCAGTTGCCCCTGCTCCAGCTGCTCAAGCCAGCCGAGATCTTCAGAGCTGTCTGTGCTTGTTCCTCTTCCTCACAGCTGCAACAGCTGGGCTGAGCCCAGAGAGATCTCCCCTCCTCTTTGCCTTCCCTTCTTCACCACGTCAGGCCAGCATTGCAACACACACACACACACACACACACACACACACACACAGCGATACTTTCTGAAACAGCAGCCAAGTTCAGCAGCGAAAAAGGTTTGTCCTGTTCCAAAAGGCACGTTCCAGAGTTGCCAGGAAGCTGCTGATAATGATGGAATTCAAGAGTCCTTTGTGGAGATACGTCCCTGGAATTGTGGAAATCTGCCCAACAGGCTGCTTAGAAGTCAGGGCTGGTCTTTGGCATTCCCTTTCCATTCTGCTCACCTTTTAAATACCTTGGGTTTTCCTTTCGTTTTAAACTGCGCTTGGAGCCCAGTTCACAATTTGCATATGTGACGTCCCTGTCGTTTAAGCTATTTCAAATTTTAAAAATAACGTGCATGCCTCAGACATATCATGCCCTCCCACATTTCTCCGATGAAAATAGGGAGTCCTGTAATAATAATAATAATAATAATAATAATAATAATAATAATAATAATAATTTTATCCCACCCATCTGACTGGGTTGCCCCAGTCACTTTAGGCAGCTTCCAACGTATATACAAACATAATTAAACATTTAAAAAACTTTCCTATACAGGGCTGCCTTCAGATGTCTTCTAAAAGTTGTGTAGTTACTTATCTCCTTGGCTTGGGGCGGGGGTCACATAACTCCATACCCTCCAACATTTCTCTGATTAAAACAGGGACATCCTGTTCCAGGATCAACTCAGAAACCAGGATGGCATCTGTAAATCTGGGACTGTCCTTGGAAAATAGGGACTCTTGAAAGGTCTGGCAGCACCAGAGTACAGGTTCATGTCACCACTTTTACAAGTGAAAATGAACTCCTTGTGCTATTTGTCTCAGCTGTTGTATGGCTGCTCCTTGGGAGGACTTTGGTGTAGCCCTCCAAGCCTAATACCCCATGCGATCCCCTCTAATGCCTGCCCCAAACCCAGACTGAAAAGGCAGCAAATGGTTAATGTTCTTGTATTTTTACTACTATGATGAGACGGCAAAGCAGACGTGAGTTGTTGTTGTTGTCATTATTATTGCTTTTTTGTAGCTGGGATTCACCTGAACTCATTTCTGGCACATCTCAGGTGGGCGCCATCGCCATTTTAAGAGAATGAGGGAGGGATCCATTGTGAGTTCCAGCACCTCTTATTGTAGAACAATAGTACTCCTTCTCCTTCTCCTTCTCCTTCTCCTTCTCCTTCTCCTTCTCCTTCTCCTTCTCCTTCTCCTTCTCCTTCTCCTTCTCCTTCTCCTTCTCCTTCTCCTTCTCCTTCTCCTTCCCCTTCCCCTTCCCCTTCCCCTTCCCCTTCCCCTTCCCCTTCCCCTTCCTCCTCCTCCTCCTCCTCCTCCTCCTCTTCTTCTTCTTTATTAGATTTATATATTGCCCTTCATCATAAGATCTCAGGATAAAAACAAGTAAATACCATAAAGGGACCCCTGACCATTAGGTCCAGTTGTGGCCAACTCTGGGGTTGCGGCGCTCATCTCGCTTTATTGGCCGAGGGAGCTGGCGTACAGCTTACGGGTCATGTGGCCAGCATGACTAAGCCACTTCTGGCAAACCTGAGCAGTGCACAGAAACGCCGTTTACCTTCCTGCCAGAGTGGTACCTATTTATCTACTTGCACTTGACATGTTTTCGAAATGCTAGGTTGGCAGAAGCAGGGACCGAGCAATGGGAGCTCACCCTGTCATGGGGATTCGAACTGCTGATCTTCTGATCGGCAAATCCTAGGCTCTGTGGTTTAACCCACAGTGCCACCCGCGTCCCAGTAAATACCATGTTGTTGTTGTTGTTTAGTCGTTTAGTCGTGTCTGACTCTTCGTGACCCCATGGACCAGAGCACACCAGGCACTTCTGTCTTCCACTGCCTCCCGCAGTTTGGCCAAACTCATGCTGGTAGCTTCGAGAACTCTATCCAACCATCTCATCCTCTGTCTTATCCTATTTTTAGCTGTTTATTGTCTCTCTTGTAAACTGCTTAGAGACAGTTATAATTAAGCAATTGTTTACATAAATAATTTGATTTCTATGTGCCAGTTGAGCTCATTTCCACCAGCAAGCATACCGCTGTCCTGTGTCGGCTATTGGTGAGGACAGTAAATAGCTATTATTGTGTCCACTTGACGATTGCTTGGACTGGAGAATTGAGAAGATGTGCTCTCTTTTTGTGTGTGTGTAATTGGAAGAACGTTGTGAGTGCTTAGGTTCCATTCAACTCAACAGCTGGATGCCCACTGGTGTCTCCAGGTCTCCTATCTTCAAGAAGGAACTCTCTTGGTGAGTGCCAACAGGTTGTTGTTGTTTAGTCATTTAGTCATGTCTGACTCTTCATGACCCCATGGACCAGAGCACGCCAGGCACTCCTGTCTTCCACTGCCTCCCGCAGTTTGGTCAAAACTCATGCTGGTAGCTTCGAGAACACTATCCAACCATCTCGTCCTCTGTTGTCCTCTTCTCCTTGTGCCCTCCATCTTTCCCAACATCAGGGTCTTTTCCAGGGAGTCTTCTCTTCTCATGTGGTGGCCAAAGTATTGGAGCCTCAGCTTCACGATCTGTTCTTCCAGTGAGCCCTCAGGGCTGATTTCCTTCAGAATGGATAGGTTTGATCTTCTTGCAGTCCATGGGACTCTCAAGAGTCTCCTCCAGCACCATAATTCAAAAGCATCAATTCTTCGGTGATCAGCCTTCTGTGTGCCAACCGGACTGTAGCCCAAACAGGGCCACTGAAAAACAAGAAATGCAAGGAGAGTTTTTTGGGGGGATCCCTCAGAGGGCATTCCCCCTCCAGTGCTGCAAAGCACACCAGGGGATTCTGGACAGGCTCAGTGACCGCAGAATGTGGCGTGTCTGTCTGGGGTGGGGGAAAAGAGACTAGAAAATTGGTAATGGGCAGTAGAATGGAATAGCCTGGCACAGACCATGGCTAGCTGGCTTGAACCCTGAACAGCAGCATCCCACACAACCACATTCTGTTACAGGTCCCATTTGTCCTTTCAAATTTGTTCATGCTAGGATACAAATTTTCAGCAGGGGCAGCTGTAGTCTCATGTTGCCCTCTAGCGTCCTGTATAGGAACACAGTGGAATATTGTAGAAAATTGCAAGCAAGATCTACAACCCATTGGGAAAGGACTTCTTTAGCACCGAAAATAACTTTCCTAGAAGTGAAGCAATAAAAAAACCCCAAAAACATCAAAGAAACCCTACCATTTGACTAACAATAGCTGTTTTAATTGACTGCATGTTCTAGCGATAGAGCATGAAGACTGTTTCACTCTCGTTTTCGGAGATTGCATCTCTTACTATAGACTTGTAACAACACTGGATCAGTGTCACCTTCCTTCCATAAACGTAGGAGCAAAGCTTCAAGGTTTTGCCCATCCCCAAGTGCGGCCTTGGCAGCAAATGCTGATCCTAGTAAGCTAGTTCATTTCTGCTCATTTGGGTACATTGGTTTATCTCCCAATTGAAGTAAGAAGCTTTGGTGGTCTACACCAGGAGTGGGGAACCTCCAGGTGCTGCTGAAGCCCATCTCCCATCATCCTGACCATTGGTTAAACTGACCATTGGAGTCCAACAGGATAGGGAGTGCCAGAAGTTCCCCACCTTTGAGCTTGTTGTTGTTGTTTAGTCATTTAGTCGTGTCCGACTCTTCATGACCCCATGGACCAGAGCACGGCAGGCACTTCTATCTTCCATTGCCTCCCGCAGTTTGGTCAAACTCATGCTGGTAGCTTCGAGAACACTATCCAACCATCTCGTCCTCTGTCGTCCCCTTCTCCTGTGCCCCCCATCTTTCCCAACATCAGGCTTTTTTCCAGGGAGTCTTCTCTTCTCATGAGGTGGCCAAAGTATTGGAGCCTCAGCTTCACAATCTGTCCTTCCAGTGAGCACTCAGGGCTGATTTCCTTAAGAATGGGTAAGTTTGATCTTCTTGCAGTCCATAGGACTCTCAAGAGTCTCCCCCAGCACCAGAATTCAAAAGCTTCAATTCTTCAGCGATCAGCCTTCTTTATGGTCCAGCTTTCACTTCCACCTTTGAGCTACACTGTCTATATTAGTCTGTAGAGGTCTAATCCACACATGATTGCTTGCATCTATCAAGGGCCCTTTATGGATAACATCTGAATAGCCTCTGTCCATAGGTGCTGATTCCTAGGGCCTGAAGGGACTAAATATATTAGGGTGCCACCTCCTCCCAAGTTAATGGTCATTGCCATTCAAATGGTGTTTGTGTACCGCGTCTTGTGATCAATTATGTGGGGCAAGGCTTACCTGGGGGCCTCCCCAGTAATTTATTCAAGTTGTCATCTCTGCTTCTGTTGTTTCAACTGCATACAAGTGTTCCTATTTTCCAGGGACAGTCCCAGATTTACAGAAGCAGTGATTTGATTCTGGAATGTCCTGGTTTTTCATAGGATGTCCCTATTTTCATTGGAGAAATCTTGGACAGTATGGAGTTATGCAACCCCCAAGCCAAGGAGATAAGTAACTAGACAAGCTTTAGAAGACATCTGAAGGCAGCCCTGGATAGGGAAGTAGTTTAGTCACTCTGGGTGACTGTGGCAACCCAGTCAGATAGATGGGGTATTATTATTATTATTATTATTATTATTATTATTATTATTATTATTATTATTGTTATTATTATTGTTATTATCATCATCATCATCATCATCATCATCATTAGAATATCCCTAGTTTCATTGGAGAAAAGTTGGAGGGTATGGAATATGGGACACGCGAAAGGAAGGAAGGAAGGAAGGAAGGAAGGAAGGAAGGAAGGAAGGTGTAGCCTGCTTGTCAATAAAATATTTCTGAGACTGGGAAGAGTATAACCAATAAAATAATAATAAGGCAACAAAACTAGAAAGAAGGGTCAGGTGAACTATCAAAGAACAATTTCCAATGAGAGAAAATCATCAATTGCAGTTCTCTCTAGAGCACCCAGAAGCTACAAAATTCAACCAGGGGGGAATTGGGATTCCATTTCATAGGAAAACATTTATTACACAAAAACATATAGAAAAATAAAGTCACTTTAGGAGTTAAAGCTATAACACCTATATAAATAATACCTGAATATTAAATGCTTGTTTAATAAATACAGTTTTAACCAAAATATAATTTAAACAAATAAATAGAGGTGGTGGCAAATATTTTTAAAAAATATATAGCAAAAGTCAGGTAACAGTTAAATATCAAGTAGCATTTTTCTCAAAGGTAACTTGAATCTTGTACTAGGCTGGCTTGCACCCCAATGGATCCTTAGAGCCAGAAATGGTGGTTGTGTTTGCTTGTATTGAATTGAACGGGAGGCTGAAACGGACTGTGAAGAGATCTCTTCTAGAGCGCTCTCTTCGGACAGAGTCTATTGTATGGCAGCCTCAAAGTTGTCTGGTGGGCTTCAAAATTTTCCATCTGGGAAAGGTCCCCCCACCCTCATCTTGCTAGGCAAATCATTCCTCCAAGTCCACCTTGGACATAAAACTGATTCATATCGATGGAACTTGTGTGAGAGATCGTCTTTCCAGTCAGAAGCATTTGAGACTTGACATTCGACAGGTGATGGAGTTGCTCTTCTATGAAAAAGGTGGGTTTTCCAGTGGCCTTCCATGCTGCTCTTTTCTGTAACTTGATGAGATGCTGTTTTCAGTCAGTTCCAGAATCTCCATTTGGACCTTCCGGCTTCTGAATTTGTGAAAGCAATTGTGGAATGTGTGTAGATAACAGGAATGTTTCCAATGAGATAAAAAGTGCAAATTTCAAGTTCAAGTTTTTCCTCCTTATCCATTTCTTTCTTTTGCTAGAATAAGCAGCGGGTGAGATGAATACTTTCCATAGATGAAACAGTGCATTTTGAGCAGCTCAAAGACCTCTTTGAACCACTGCCTGCAATGCAAAAGAAAATGGGACATTTTATCATGCTTGATGGACATGTAAAAAAGCATTGATTAATTGATTGGATACAAATACATCCACTAATACAGAGAATTTTTAAGATTACCTTTCAACTGAAACCAGAATGGATATACAATTAGAAAATGACTATGGAACTTGGTTTCAATATATGATTACGGCAGCTAGACAATTATATGCACAAAGATGGAAAGATTCATCATTACCAACAATGGAAGAATGGTTGTTAAAATTAACAGACTTATCTGGGATTGCAAAATTGACATGTTTTGTCCTTGTCAACATTGATTAAAGATAGGAAAACTCTCAGACTTTTTGAATGAAAAAGAAAAAGAAATAAAGACACTTGGATTTGGGGGTTGAAGGTAATGTTTGTTTATAGAAAATGGTTTTGTTAGGTGTTATATTGGAGTGACTGAAGTGAATATTGCTTTTTATATAATGAACAGATGAAGAACCAGAAGTTCTTTAGTTTCTGAACTTTATATTTTCTATGTTCCCTTTTAAACCTTTTCTATCTCTTTCTTCTTATATCTCTCTTCCCTTTTCCTTTTTCTCTGTTTCCCTTTTAAGCTTTTTCTATCTCTTTCTTCGTATCTCTTTCCTTTTCCCCTTTCGCTACGTTTTTATCTTATTTAGACTAATGTTGCATAAAAAGATATTTGATATTAAGTTTTTATTTTTATCCATATACTCATAACAAAAATTATTTTAAAAGAAAATGAAACTTTGAAGACCATTGTCCATAGAGTAATGATTTTCTTCCCTGAGGTGAGGACACATTGTACAGCTCTGAGCTCTTTTACCGATCATATTTCAAAAGTTACAAGACAACTCTGAATGCACAGGTCAAGGAAGCAATAACCTGTTGTCTATGGAATGGTCTACCTGGGGAGATGATGGGCTCTGCATCACTGAAGGTATTTAAGCAGAGGCTTTAAGGCCATCTGTCAAGGATGCTGAAATTGCAAAATTCCCAGAATCAGTGGGGTTTGGACCAGATGACCTCCAACCCCAACCATACAATTCTATTATTTAGGAGGTACTGGGAACAAAGAACAGGAAGCTATCTCCATCAGAGCCTGCCCACCCATGATGTAGATTGAAGCTCCTGCCTCAGGCAACAGAAATGCAAGAGACGGCACTCTACCCAACTACCCCACCACACATAGCTGTCAACTTACAGATTTGAAAATAAGGGACCAGCAGCCTCGAAAATAAGGGATCAGCAGCCAAAATAAGGGATTTTCCAAGCACAGGTAGGTTCAACTTCTGAGCCCCTCCGAGCCAAAGGCAGAAAGCCCAGCCAGCAGCCAAACGAAGCCTCAAGCGGTGGTTCCCACAGCGCAGCAACCCAGCAAAGGGGATGCAGCAAGGGAAACCACCGTCACCTCTCCGCTGGGAAGCACTGAGCAAAAGTGAGTCCCCAGGCAATGTGGCCGATTTGATCAGCACAAGGCATGCAAGCTCCACCCCCCAGTCGTTCTTAGACTCCTTATTGGGTGAGCAATGCAGCCAAGCAACACAGTTGGAGCCTCCTTCCTCCCTGGCCGGCAGGGAGGGAGGGAGAGGAGCTGCTTCCTTTGAAACCCAGGAAATTTAAGGGACATCATCAATAAGGGACAGCAGCTGGACACGGAGCTGGGATAAGGGATTTTCCTGCCAAATAAGGGACGGTTGACAGCTATGCCACCACATATGCCACTGAGCAGAGGTGCAAGCTTTGCTCCCACTGAGTTTAGTGGTGGCAGTGGGGCATGGAGGCGTCAATTCCTGTTGCAGCAACGGGGTGTGTGTGTGGAGGCTGGGTACCCACAGAAAAAAAATGGTGGGTGCCTGGGCCCCCAGTGCCCCTTACAGTTGGTGCCCCTGTGCAAAGCTAACAGGATTTAAACCCCATCTGAAAATAGTGAGAGAGATGTTTCCAACTGGGGCATTAATAAATGCCTTGCATCAGTCAATGAATTTAAGACAACTTGCAAAGAAATGGTTTGCCTGTGTTGTACAGTCCATGATAGTTGCCTTCATTTTAAAGAGGAACGAGGCTTCAGATATTGTTAGTCAAAAACATGCTTTGCCTACCTGGTGCCTTCTGGCTGCTTTGACGACAACTTCCACAAGCCCTAGTCATGGTGACTGAGGCTGATGGGAGTTGGAGTCCAAAAAGATTTAGAGGATAATTATGTTGAATTGATGCTTTTGAATTATGGTGCTGGAGGAGACTCTTGAGAGTCCCATGGACTGCAAGAAGATCAAACCTCTCCATTCTGAAGGAAATCAGCCCTGAGTGCTCACTGGAAGGGCAGATCCTGAAGCTGAGGCTCCAATACTTTGGCCACCTCATGAGAAGAGAAGACTCCCTGGAAAAGACCCTGATGTTGGGAAAGATGGAGGGCACAAGGAGAAGGGACGACAGAGGACGAGATGGTTGGACAGTGTTCTCGAAGCTACCAGCATGAGTTTGACCAAACTGCGGGAGGCAGTGGAAGATTGGAGTGCCTGGCGTGCTCTGGTCCATGGGGTCACAAAGAGTCGGACACGACTAAACAATAAACAACAATCATTGAAAAGACTAGATGGTTAAATGACCCAAACTACAGGCTAATCTAAACAAATTACATGCACCTGTGTCATTACTTTTTCCACGAAATGTATCCTTTTTGTATATAAAGTGCCTAACTTACCTTAGTCGGAGACAGATTTGAGCAGCTGATCAAGAAGAACCAAGTTGTTCACCGAAATAGTATTTCGCACAGCCTCCCATGCACAAAGGCTGTATTGTTTGTCTCTCAGGAACGTTTGGAGTTTCCTGAAGTATATCATCAGGTTTAGTTTTACACGAGGATCTTTCAGTCTTGCCTCTCTCCCAGTGTGTGCAACAGAACACCTCTCCCACCATTGACTTTGTTGGTGGAGCTCCATTTGGAAAAGTTCTGTGACCGTTGTGTTCCAGTTGGCTTGGGTGAAATTCAGCTGAAAAACACGGAGGGTCTCCTTGAAGATCAGCCCTATCGCCATCCTTGCATCCTCTTTGCTGGGTCTCGAGGTGCTTCTTATGGGGGAGCCAAAGTCTGGCATACCTGTAATTGGGCACTCTGGGGGAGATGCTGGTCCTCCAATCATTGCTTCCAGAAGCTCTTTGGTCTTCCTTAGCTCACCTTTTTGATGTTGCACAATTTCATCACAGTTCAGAGTTACAACTCCAGAGGCAAGCAGAATCAAGAGGCCAACTTGTTGCAGACCCATGGTGGCCATTGGTGGGCTGTATGGAGAGGCTGGAGGGCTAGAGCGTCTTCAAGACCTTCTTGAGATCATTGTGCTGTAGAGCCATGCCTGTGAATTTATGTATTGGGCTGCAGTACAGTTTCTCTACCTCATTTCCTGAAACTTTCATTTTCATTTTGTATTGAAAAAGTATCTGGTACTTTTGGGCACTCTGGGGCACCATTACATACATAGATACATACAGTGGGTTTTTTTCTTTCTTAAAAATGTTTAGGGGTACTACTCATATTGAAATACTGCCCCTTGATGAAGCCAATCTTAGATTCAGAAAACGTTTAGGGGTATGTGTCGCCGCAGAAAAAAACCACTGGATACATACATAATTTTATTTGCACGCCTCCTTTCCACACATCAAACCATGCTCAAGGTGGCTTACAACATGAAAAAAATATATAACTGCAACTTAACAAAAGTATTCATAAACAATAAATAAAGAATATACAGTGGTACCTCAGGTTAAGTACTCAATTCGTTCCGGAGGCCCGTACTTAACCTGAAACTGTTCTTAACCTAAAGCACTACTTTAGCTAATGGGACCTCCTCCTGCTGCTGCGCCGCCGGAGCACGATTTCTGTTCTCATCCTGAAGCAAAGTTCTTAACCTGAAACACTATTTCTGTGTTAGTGGAGTCTGTAACCCGAAGTGTATGTAACCCGTGGTACCACTTTACATCCAAACTGAACAATTTCTACATAAATCACAAGATCTAAACTAAAGACAAATAACCAACAGCAACAGTCCCCTTTCAAAAAAATTGCACTGGGCATCGGTGTGCTTAAAAAATTGTTTAATTGGGCAGGGGTGTGTGTGTGTACATCATCAGTGCTATTTTTCTAGAAAAAAAGAGGTGCTGGAACTCGCCATGAACGCCTCCCTTGTTCTCTCACAAACTAATCCAACTAGTTTAACATGCTCTGCTTGCTGTAGTTAGTTTAACTTTCCTTTTATAATCCTGCAACAAGGCTTTGCAGGGTGGTCTGCATCACTTAAAAAAATGTATTTGTGTATCATTTGAAAACCAGGAATGTTTAACTGTAACGGAGCCAGGAAAATCAGAAGAGTAGAAGAAAAGCATTTTCTCTTTCAATTAGGAATGGTAAATTCCCACTATGCTAAATGGAATAAATTGGGATTTGGCAATGGCAAATTAAAATACAACACACCGCAGAGAAAATCCGACAAACAGGGTGTGCATATACTGTGGCTTAGAAAAAAATAAGGAAAATGTTTTGCGGTGCTTTATCAATGCTAGATATTTATCAGTTTTTCTGTCTGCACCATCTCGGCAAAATTATTAGACAATCCATCCAGGGAGTCGTGTGCCCACATGTGTGTGGTTGGGAGCTGTGGCTCAAAGAGTTTCTTCCGCACGTGTTTCAGATGATGACTCATGGAATGTGTTTTCAGAATAAAAGCATCTGTAATCTGGTGGAGTGAGATGTCATCATTTCTGTTTTCTGCTTGTCAGTTTTGGTTTTTCTCACTGTTTCCATCCATATACTTGTTGACTGTGCTTAATTTCTCTCTGGTCAAATTTCACTTTTAGTTTGTCAGATGCTGAGTTTGGGGAGGCCTTGTGGAATTTCCACAGCTTGAGAGAATTGATCTGCCTCAAGCAGCAAAATGTCTTCGGTCAATAAAATAAAATAAAAAACCCTACTACTGCTGATGGTAGAGGAAAGGTAAAGCAAAGAATGACATGGGAAGTGCACCAGTTCAGAAGATGTTGGTTACCCCAACTGAGCATGGGAAAGTGTACCTCCTCAGCTGTAGCTTGCTTTTATTTTCAGAAAGGTAACCAATTTATACCAGCTGCCGTTCAGATTTTTCAAGCTAAAGTGTTGTCTTTTTGGGATCCCAATATGGATACATGCATATAATAGTGATTTGGATAAGATACATTCAAGTTTCTTGAGACATATCCTTGGGCTCCCAAATTCAATCAAGTATGAGAAAATGTGTGCAGAATTCGGTATACACATGATGGTATATTGGACATGGACTAGCACTATAAAATACAGGCTGCGTTGCTGTTTTCGTTCCCACCCTTCAAGTCTGCTTTCCGATTTACTTAAGGACTCCTATAAATCCAGACGGCTCCAGCTCATAAACAGAAAAAAATAGATCTATTGGTATTGACTTGGAATTATTGTATAATTCTAGTGAGCAATGTATCCAAATTAGATTAAGGGATATTGAAAAACAAAACATTGAGTCAGCTGTAAATAAAATCTGCTCCCCCAAGTTCTATGGTTTTCATACAAACGATAACAGGATCACTTATATCTCAGAGTTTATAATTCCAGCCCAACGCAGGACATTTATGTCAGCCAGACTGAATGTTTTTCCCTCAGCTTTTGTTAAGGGCAGATATTTAAACATCCCTAGAAATGATAGACATTGCAGATGTTATTTGAGTGTGCTGGACATGGTGGAACATATTCTTTTCTGCTGTCCACTCTACAACCAGCTACGTAAATGTGTGTTATTCCCTTTTTGGGGTAGTTTAACATCATGGCACTAAGAAAGGTTTAAAGAAAGAAAGACGAAAGGAAAGGGAAAGGGGAAAGGGGAAGGGGAAAGGGGAAAGGGGAAAGGGGAAAGGGGAAGGGGAAGGGGAAAGGGGAAAGGGGAAAGGGGAAAGGGGAAGGGGAAAGGGGAAAGGGGAAAGGGGAAAGGGAAAGGGAAAGGGAAAGGGAAAGGGAAAGGGAAAGGGAAAGGGAAAGGGAAAGGGAAAGGGAAAGGGAAGGGAAGTAAAGGAAAGGAAAAAGGGGAAAGGGGATAGGGGATAGGGGATAGGGGAAAGGGGAAGGTGAAAGGGAAAGGGAAAGGCAAGGAAAGGAAAGGAAAAAGGGGAAAGGGGGAAGGGGAAGGGGAAAGGGATGGGGATGGGGAAGGGGAAGGGGAAAGGGGAAGGGGAAGGGGAAGGTGAAGGTGAAGGTGAAAGTGAAAGTGAAAGGGAAAGGGAAAGGGAAGGGGAAGGGAAGGGAAAAGGGAACAGGGGAAAAGGGAAGGTGGAAGGGGAAGGTGAAAGGGAAAGGGAAGGGGAAAGGGGAAAGGGGAAAGGGGAAAGGGGAAAGGGGAAAGGGGAAAGGGGAAAGGGGAAAGGGGAAAGGGGAAAGAAAGAAAATAGGAAAGGAAAAAGGAAAGGGAAGGGGAAAGGAAAGGGAAAGGGAAAAGAAGAAGGGAAAGGGAAAGGGAAGGGGGAAGGATGAAGGAAGGAAGGAAGGAAGGAAGGAAGGAAGGAAGGAAGGAAGGAAGGAAGGAAGGAAGGAAGGTTCTTTCAAGAAGCATGAAATGAAAAAAACAGAGGTGGGAGCAGAGGCTGGTGAGAGCCTGCTAAGCCATACCAACACTGGCAACTTGAGCTCAGGGCTCATGTTAACTCTTTCATGCACACAAGGGTGGGTCAATAACTGTATAGTACAACAGACTGGTCCATCAGCAGCCATCAAGTGGGAGCCAGGAACCAAGAATCAGTCTTGGGATGAGTGGACTTGAGTCAGGAAACTATCCAGGGGTCAGGATTTGCCAGTGGCAAAAGGAAGTGCTATTGCCGTGGCCAAGAACTCCAGACTGTTATAAACCTTCCTGTTGGGTCAAGCCAACAGTGAGCCTGGGCAAGTATCTGGTAAGAGGAAAAGAGACTCTTCTTCCCAGGTTTGCATTTAGACCAGAGTCTTCTGCAGGCATTCAAAGTAAAGGCAGGAAGAGGAAGTGGAAGGTTCCTAACTCATACCTGTGCTCTTTTGAGCACTGTGCTCTGTTTGTAACATGGCAAGCTTTCCTTCCAGTCTGAACAGCAGGTTTGGGTAGGTGATCTAGATGGAACCAAATTGGGAGGGCAAAGACTTAAATGCCCTCTGCTGCTACCAAGTTCCCTATATGGATTGGTGTCCTGCAATTAACTATTCAAACTCAAAAGCCATTCATACAAGGGTTAGTTTCATGAATGGGGGCATGTTTAGTTGGGCCCCCAAATGCTTAAGGTATGTAATTTTGGCAGGAGAGGCAACCTCTCTTGACCATCTGGTGACAATACCATGAAGAATAGTTAAGAGATGCATTTTGCAACATTGCATAGGCTGTTCTTGTTAGTTTTCAGGTGCTAGGGGTGTGGTAAGCTAGTTCAGAGATTGTTGAATTAGTTGGTAAAGTTAATAGCCAGTGTGGTGTGGTGGTTAAGAGCAGTAGACTCGTAATCTGGTGAACCGGGTTCGCTTCCCCGCTCCTCCACATGCAGCTGCTGGGTGACCTTGGGCTAGTCACACTTCTCTGAAGTCTCTCAGCCCCACTCACCTCACAGAGTGTTTGTTGTGGGGGAGGAAGGGGGAAAAGGAGATTGTTAGCCGCTTTGAGACTCCTTCGGGTAGTGATAAAGCGGGATATCAAATGCAAACTCTTCTTCTAATAGCTCAGAAGAGAGCAGACCTGTGCTCAGAGCAGAACCACTGAAATTAATGGGCACAACTAACTTAATGTTAGTGTATTTGCTGAAAGTTTTAAGCAGCTGGAAACAACTGATTATATGTGATGTAAGTGAAAATTGATGGGTCTGTTGGGAATGATTGTTGTTTTTAGCTCTTTGCAAGTATGTTTTTTTTTTTGTCCTTTATCACTTAAGTAAGGCTTTATTGTCACATTGCATCTTATTATTTTTAACTTTCTGAGACTATTCAGAAACAAATGAGGCAGAATAGGAAACTGCAGCTGTTTCACTTTCTGGAGAAGGTCCTACAGATTCATCCAGCTGCTTTCATTGCATCACTGATTGCAAGTTGAGCTGCAGGAAAAGAAATAATTAACATTCAATATTTATTTTGAAATATTTATCTTTTGAAATCACTCCAATATGTGGTTTGTTGGTTTGCTTTTTTAAAAAAACAGAGCACCCAAGCTAACAGGACTAGTGGTCAGGGATGCTGGGAACTGTATTCTCAAAACATCTGGAGGGCTGAGTTTGCCTATGCCTATGACTTTTGATACAGACACCACAGAAAATTGAAGCCTATTTTTCTACACAGCTTTCTGGTGATTTGATTAGAATAACTGACTTTGTTTAGGGGTTGCAATGAGAATTATCAACATGTTGCATTTGCTGAACTATGTATCTGGTTCAATAGTGTTTGATTTGCATTGAATTGTCCAAACAACAACAACAACATAATATATAAATATAATAATTTATTAAATAATAATAATTTATTAAATAAAGGCAATAAATAAATGCATATATCAAAGTTGACCAGCAACATGACTACAATATCAAAAATGGGCGATCAAAAATGGACAGTGGGGGGAAGAAGCTTACTGGGCTTTGGGAAGAAGGTGCCAGGCTTCTGACAGGACTTTGGAGCCCTGCTCCTTCCTTCCCAAAGCAGGGCAGTCTTTGCGAAGGTGAAAGACCCTGTTGAAGCATGCTCTCAACGCAGCATAAGAGCAGTGAGAGATACTGGGGAAAGTGGTTCAGAGAAACTTCAGACTTGACAATTTCTTCCCTATTTCTCCAATTCCATTCTTCTCATTCTATGTTAGGCTTCAATGTGGGGCTGAATATTTCAAAATTCTGTCTCATCGTTTTCTGCTAGTTTCACGGATACAGTTAGTAACAGATGACGTAGAGCAGGAAACAGTAGCTGTTGGGCTTTCTAGCAATGTTTCGCTGTGGCAATGGAGGGAAAGTGGAATCTTCTGGTCACGCTCTTCGGCTTGCAGTTTCCTTCTGCTATTTTTGTTGCCTCGCCAATGGCAGGTTAAGCTGAAAGGAAGAAGGGAAGACATTAACATTCCTCACGCGTCTGAAACGTTTCTGTGCTCAGCTGCTTATGACAAGAAGGGAACATTATAAACTGAAACCCAATATTGAGATGATTCAGAACATTGACCCATAGTTTCCTTTAAAGGTATTGACTGGCTTTTGAAAGATACATGTGGAAAATGTAAGAGTCTAGATTAAAGATTGGTCAACCAGTTCCTCTGCAATAAATCTTATTTTGCTAGTTGTGCTCCCCTGTTGCTGGTCTTGCATGAGAACACAATACTGTGGACCAAACAGGTGGTACCTCCATGATGCTAAGAGGAGATGGGTAGTATGTAAAAACCCACAGAATCTGCCCCACCCACATTGTTCTTTTGTGCAGAGTGTTCCCATTCACATAGCACGACCTTGCGGATTAAGTATATTTCTTGCAGCAACAAAGAAGAAAGCCTAAATCACCAGAATTCTGAGGAAATCCACAACTTCTTCAAGAAGAAATATGAACATTGCTTAGTGGCAAGTGAGTGCGGGTTAGACATTCTGAAAAGGTTGCTGAGAAACTAGCTGTTTTTCTCATCTAGTTCTAATCAAGTCCTATGTATATATATATTTTTAAAGTGTACAGTACCTTCATTAGAGATCCTTTTGATGAGTTGATCTGTCAGCACAAAACATTGCCTAATCTGGATCTGGACAGTTACCCAAGCACACTGGCTGTACTCTTTATCTTTCAGGAGATCGTGGAGTATTTGGAAGTATCTTTTCACTCTCAGTCTGGTGAGCAGAGTTTTCTGACCTCTTGGAGATGTGGGGCCACGCTCCAGCTCTGCACTCCAACATGTTTCCAGCTTCTGAATTTGCTGGTCCAGTTCGGTCTGGAAAGCGGTTGTGGAATTGCCATCCCAACCCATTTCAGTGTGGTTTTGTCTGAAGACGTGCAGAGTCTGTTGGAGGATCTCTTGTATAGCTGCCTTGGCATTCACCACTTGGACTTCATTGATGTTTGTGAAGATTTCCTGATTTGTTGAGAGGTCCATTTCTTCTCCTATGCATTGAATAGGAATGGTTGTTCCCATTTTGTTCTTCAGAAGCTCCAAGTTGGCCTTGTTGGCTTCATGTAGCCAGCTGTGAAACCGGTTACAGTCCAGAGATGAGATTTTGGAGACGAAAAGCATCATTAGGGCTACATGCAGCAACCATCCCTTGGTGATCATGGTGGAGATGAAGGAATGTGGTCTTTGGTAGAGCACTGAATCTGGAAGACTGTGTCTTGAGGAAGATGTTCTGAAGTCTGTTCCATCTTTGAACCATGTATTTAAACGGCTGGGGAATGCAGTTTTCTTTTGTGCTTTCTAGTTCCTTGTGGTTTTCTACCTCTTCTGAAAATGCCCTACTTTCACTTTCCAAGTACAATTTACAATTATGCAGACAGGACCAGAAATCCTGCTTTCTGTTGGGATGTCAGTATTTGGAAAACTGACTTTTATTTTCATCTATTCAGACTTAGAATTGATAACGATTTATGATGTTAATGAAAAATCAAATTTTCTTACCTGTTGACTCTGTTCTTTTCAAATTCATGTTATCAGTTTCATCAGTTTGTATTAGAAATTGCAAACTACTTGAATTTTGTATATCATCACATTGGCTAACACATGTGGAAGAATGTGATCACACACTGCTCCAAGAAATGCTTGTTGTTGTTTAGTCATTTAGTCGTGTCAGACTCTTCGTGACTCCATGGACCAGAGCACGCCAGGCACTCCTGTCTCCCACTGCCTCCCACAGTTTGGTCAAACTCATCCTGGTAGCTTCGAGAACACTGTCCAACCATCTCGTCCTCTGTCGTCCCCTTCTCCTTGTGCCCTCCATCTTTCTCAACATCAGGGTCTTTTCCAGGGAGTCTTCTCTTCTCATGAGGTGGCCAAAGTCTTGGAGCCGCAGCTTCAGGATCTGTCCTTCCAGTGAGCACTCAGGGCTGATTTCCTTCAGAATGGATAGGTTTGATCTTCTTGCAGTCCATGGGACTCTCAAGAGTCTCCTCCAACACCATAATTCAAAAGCATCAATTCTTTGGCGATCAGTCTTCTTTATGGTCCAGCTCACACTTCCATACATCACTAATGTTTACAGCTTACAGCTGTTAAAACATACATGAGTATCATTTGGTTCATCACTTGGCTGAAAGTGTGGACCCACTCTATTGTTTTTGTATTTGAAGTGATATGAATACCCTGTCTATGGTATTTGATCTATGGTGTCTCGTTTTTGCATCACTACAGCACCCAAACCATAAGCAGTTGTTACCCTAGGCAGACATTTAAACTGCTTACAATGTATGCAAGATGGCTGGGGACTGGGCCACACTCAGTTGAGCCTTTCCATATAACTTGCATTCTTTATGGGTGTAGGGTTCTCTACATACATTTGGAAATCCCAGAAAAGCAGAGCCTATGGCCATGATATCTGAGCCCATTGCACATACCGCTGAATTATTTGGGACTCTTTATGGATCATTATTTCTAGCCAAAACACCACCATAATCTATCAATTGCCTTCTAAGCAACCATCTCAAGGCTATTTAGGCATAAGATTATACATAAATTGTTAAAAACACATGCAAAAGCAAATACATTTAAATCAAGACTAAAACCGAAACCAATGTTAATTGGGTCCTCTACTCAGAGTTCAGATTTGCTCATTAGGATTCCAGCATGACTGGGAGAAAAGCCTAGCCAGTGAAAAAGATCATACTCAAGATTGTAGTTGAAAGGTTTGAGTCAGTTTATTGATGCACCACACTTCAGTTAAGGCATATTGTTCTCTTCCTATAGAAGGTGATATTATGAAACTTGAATAAAGCAACTTATACAGTGTAATGTGCGATGAAATGCCTCAAGGAAAGTGATCAATTAATTAATAGATAATATATTTCCTTTAGAAATATTGTGTTTAAATGGCATAAGAATAGCAGAGAGAGAGAGAGAAATTGAACACATTTTATAATGATCAGGAACTGAATAGCAAAGGTTGAATTTGACATCAATTTCAATATTCATGGGGTTGAGCATATGCAAGATACAAACCATGGATTGAAAATAATCTATCCTTTCCACTCTTCAAGTGATTACTGAGAGAGGGAGTGATCTACACAACATTTAGGGCACTGGGTTCTGTACAACCCTAGTTCTGAGTGTACTATAATGTGCCCCATTTATTTTGCCTCAATCAACAAAACCTAGAAGACACCGGACATAAACAGAGAGAGTCCAAAATAGCAGCTACAAGTCAAGGGTCAAACTAAACATTAGCTACCCATCTGTGCCTTGAAGTGCAGGGTGCCATCGTAAAATACAAATTGCATGCATGGATCCCCCTTCTCCAGATCACAACCAGTGGTTGGGGGTTGTAACAATTCTCTTTATGACAGAATCCTAATCATTTTCACATCATGAGACATTTCAACTCTATCAATTTGATGCACTAGATACTGACAGTGTAAAGGTCCAAGAAGAATGTAGTTCACCTTAATTTAAGTTCCGTTTCAACAACAAAACACCTGTTTTCCAAATCTTCAACATCACTTTTGGTCCTGTGTGATTTGAAAATTCAAAGGGAAGGAAAAACCCTGAAACTAGAGTATTTTCAAAAGGAGGAAGCCCATCCCCACCAAAACTGAAAATGACAAGAGAAAACTTCAGCCATGGAGCATTTAAATACAGGGACATGGCTCAAAGATGGAACAGACTCCAGAGCATCTCCCTCAAAACGAAATCCCTCAGCACTCCAGCAAGGATCACGTTCCTTCATCTCCACCATGATCTCAAAGGGGTGGCTTCTCTGCTTTGGCCTAGTGATGATGCTCTGCTTCACTGAAATCTCGTCTCAGGACTGCAGCCAACTTCGCAGCTGGCTAAATAAAGACAACTTGAAGCTTCTCAACAGCAAGATGGGCTCCACAATTCCCCTACAATGCATCGGCCATGTGGCCAATTTCTCCAACAACGAAGGAATCCACAGCCACGAAATCCAAGGGGAGGATGCCAAAGTAGCCACACAAGAAATCCTCCAGCAGACCCTCCACATCTTCAGGCAAAACCACAGTGAAATGGACTGGGGTGAGACTTCCATAGCTGGTTTCCAGGCTGGTCTGCACCAGGACATTGAGAAGCTGGGACGGTGCTTGGGTGCAGAGAAGGGCAACAGCATCCGACAGCGGGTGAAAAGCTACTTCAGAAGAATCAACGACTACCTGAAAGATGACGGGTACAGCCTGTGTGCCTGGGAGATTGTCCAGATGGAAGTCCGGCAATGTTTTCTGCTCATCGACCAACTCCTCAAAAGGACGGGAAATGCAGGTACTTTCACTAAATACTTTACTATTTATAGGAACAAATATGAGAATTTGTAGATTTCAGAGTCATGCCCAGGAGTATCCATTGGTACTGGGATTGGTGAGAATTGTAGTTTTCAAATGCTTCCAGTTAAATGAATGAGGCATTCAATAATACAATTCCTGTGTATCTAAGCAATAAGAATGATTCTCCTCAAATTCAGGAGAATGTAGAATGAGGACCTCTTCTCTTCCTGGTCAAGTTCTCCCCACTGCTTGAGTTGTGCCCCGCTTTCCAAGGGTTTCTCTGTTAGTTTCTCGAAAACATTTATTCCACCCAGAATAGGTTGTTTTGCGGGTTTGAAATACATTTGGTTGGAAAAGTGCACCCCTGGTTTTTTGAATCAGAGAGCATGGAAAAAGAAAGTTTTATTACAAGTTGCTAGGACAGAACATTCAATGTTGCTGAGTGACAGATATCATCCATAGGACAGCTTAGCTCAAAATCTTCATGTAACCTTTGATCTGGTCTTGTGTAAATGAATGCAGCACAATCCTGATGCATTGCATCCATTTCTGTTAGGCGCAATTCAATATCCAGTCTTAATACTATCGAAATCAAGTTGGAGAGTTGCATCAATTTCATAGGGACCAGAGGAATATTTTCTCCTTTAAATTGTCACCAGGATCAATCGTTAAAGGCTTTGCAGAGTACCATCATTCTGTTTTCTGAATGTTCTGAGAAGGCAGTATTCAAAAATCTACTTTCTTGTGGTTCAGAATGTTCCATATTTGAAATAAAGGCTTTTTCAGGGAAACTATCACAAACTGAACAGGGAATGTTCAATTAATCACTTCTCTGCTTCGTTCCAGCTTAACCTGCCATCAGTGATGCAATGAAAGCAGCTGAATGAAACTGCAACTTGAAGAGGGCATCAAATTATTTCAGCTTTCACTCTCTTTCATCATCAACGCATTCCTCAAAAGCAAAAGAGCTGCTTCCTGTTCTTCTTCCTCATCTCTTCAGCATTATTTCACTACTTTTACAATGTGGTTTTCAAATATGCAGGGCTACAACAAAGCCTTGCAGAGTAGATAACGGTTAAAAAGTAGGAGAAAGCCCCAGAAATTGTGCAGCTGGAAGAGTCTCTGACACAGTCTCTCCTCGTATTGCAGCTCCTCTCAAGTATCATTAGATGGATGCATCAATACCTTCAAGTGATCTTTGCCCATTTCCCACTAGTCACCTCCTATCCTGCTCTGGAGGGGCATTTGAGATTTGAGAGTGGGGCACAGGAAGAGGAAATGTGTGAAAATCACTTTCCAGGAGTTGGAGTTACCATCAGCAGAACTCGGCTCACAGTCTATGAAACAATTCCATAATTTGACATACCTTGTAATAGCAAAAAGTCCACGATTTGTTATTGAAGAAGGCTTCATGTGATGACAGAGTTTCCAAATCTGAGGGTGGGGAAAGCAATAGCATTAAGCTGCAACATTCCAATTCACATTATTACTTTGGAAGTCTACAAATGGATGCTAGTTTTTAAATTATTTCATATCTTACAATGCTGTGAAAATGATATTTATATTTTAGAAGTGTTGTTACTTTTAATTTTTATTTATTATATTTATTAGTGCCACCATTTAATGTTATTTATTGTATACTTTGGGTGACCATTGTTATTATTACCATTCATTTATTTGTTTATGTTTATTACAAATGTTTTTATTAAAGACTGCAACTCCTGCCCACGTGGTTCGTTTGGATGATTTGCCAAATATGATTTGGCAAAGTGTGGGAGACATTCTAATAGAGAGTTCTTCTGTGAATTATGGCAACATACGATGTCAAATTACACAGAAGGTAGACAGAGGAAACACAACCCATTTATGAATGAGGTTTTGGGCTTCTGTAAGAAGGAAAGTCTGCACCTCCTATATCAGACATGTGGAACTTTTTTTGAGCCCAAAGACCACATTCCATTGTGGGCAACTTTCTGGGAGCCAGGTGTTGGTGTGGGCAGGGCCAAAGGCATTATGAGGGAGCCCGCTGTGGGGGTGTCTCATTGCGCCCCCTCAAAACTGTGCGCCTGGGGCCATGGCGCCTCTGCCCCCACCCCACTATGCCTCTGCTGTCCAAGGCCTTTCAATTCTACAACTCTATGGTTCTGTGATTCTATGATTCATGCCACCACAACACAACCATCGAACCAGGATATTCACACCTTGCTCAAGTGCTAATAAGCAGGAGACCCAAATCCAATATACCTACCAAAGGCTCCCTCCTGAAGCCAAGAGCAACAGATCATCACCAGGAAATACAAATCTGGGATTGATGGATAACCAAAACAGAAATTCCACTATGTTCACAGAACCAAAATGTTGTCAACAGGGCACATAGTCATATGTGGTGGGAATGTCCAAATGTTTAACAAATACAGCTTGAGATATCTCTAGAAATTTAAACATTTTAAATTAAAGACAGTATTCAGTTCTCTTCAAAACTTGATTTACTTTTGATATTTGTGGGAATGAGTGAGAACATTAAATCCAAAGAGCTGCTTACCTTCCTGATTCTCACAGCAAGACCACCCATAACTCAACAATGTAAGTTTTTTTCTGATATCAGTATCACAGATTGATGGAATAAGGTTTGGAACTTTGCTCTTCAAGAAAAAACTTAAGTGGCATAGGTAAAGGTAAAGGGACCTCTGACCATTACGTCCACTCGCAGATGACTCTGGGATTGCGGCACTCATCTTGCTTTACTGGCCAAGGGAGCTGGCATACAGCTTCCGGGTCATGTGGTGAGCATGCCTAAGCTGCTTCTGGCGAACCAGAGCAGCGCACGGAAACACCGTTTACCTTCCCACCGGAATGGTACCTATTTATCTACTTGCACTGTGTGCTTTCAAACTGCTAGGTTGGCAGGAGCTGGGACCGAGCAACGGGAACTCACCCCGTCGCGGGGATTCGAACCGCCAACCTTCTGATCGGCAAGCTGATTGGTTTAACCCACTGCGCCACCCGCGTGGATTGATGGAATAAGGTTTGGAACTTTGCTCTTCAAGAAAAAACTTACATGGCATAGCAGATCCCTAAATGGAAAGGCAAAGCCAAGTTCTTATTGGCAGCCTGGTGAGAATTTTTAGATCTCATTAAAAACCATCAAATACATCCACTTCTTCCTCCAACAGCTATGAACATCTGGGACAAGTAACTTGTTCTATACTTACCTCAGCCAGAAAGAAACACAGCCATAAACTTCCTCCATATTTGACTCTCAACTTCTTACATGTCAGCTTCATCATACTGATTATCAACAACGGTCATTACCCTATGCCTTACATTGGTTTTTTCTGTTAATGTATTTACAAAATATTTGTTCTGAAACTCCCAATAAAAATACAAAAAAGAGAGCCAAAATGCTAACTGTTCCCCAGAATTTCAAATTTAATGATACAAAGCCACGATGGGCAATTGCACCGTAGAACTGTTACAGAGACTTTAGGCTATCCCAGGTTGTAAAGACTACAAAGAGAAAGTGGGCAGTCCCAAAGGCCAAATCACAAAGGCTCGCTCCTAGTCTCACTCCTGCAGCTGAGAGGAATGAGGCCATAACCAACTTGGATGGCCAACAAGGTCATCCAATAGCCATGGAGATGTGATGGCAGAAGAGCCACAGCTGAAGATTGGTCATCAGCTGACTCTCCAGTGTGGGATGCGAAACACAAGAGCAGTCATGTACAACATTCCTAGAGTGAACATATTTACACATGGGGAGGAATGTTTGTCCAGCCAGCAGGTAAACTTCCTGTTTCCTTCTAGGCTGGGACAGACTTCCTCTGCATGTGACTAGAGGTGGGCGTGGCCTCACATGTGCAGGTAATGACAAAAGCACAGGGCAGGGCAGCCATCTCTCTCTCTTTGACTACATGCATCAAAGAAGCAACATCTGCTTAGCTAAAGATGTTGGCTTCCAGCCAAGAGAGGACAAAGGGACTGTCTCCTTCTGAGATAGTTTCCAGGTGTATGTTACTTTTCTAAGCTAAGTCTGCCTTCTGGGATCCAATTGTGAACAGAATGTGAGTAAACTCTTTTTATACTTTTATAGAAGACTGTGTCGTGTCTTATCTTTTATGTGGGAATAAGGGGGAAATACCAGAACAGTTATTATAGAGGCTTTAAGCAAGCCTGAGCAAACGCAGCTGCTGCAAATTTAAAAGGGGAATGTTACTCTGCTAAAATTATGAACTTGTTAACACAAGTTGGAAAAGCTATAATCAAACAATCTATCATCTCCTGCATCCCTGAACATTCCCACATGCAGAAGCACCAGGAGCAACACGCTCTCAAGGTATGGAAGAAACCTCAACCCCAAAGAGTGGATATACAGCATGTCACACAGTAGGAGCAAGTATTTAGCCCTCTAAACCTACCTCCCCACTGGAAACATCTAGAGATATTTCCATGTTATGTTTTATTGGGGAGGGGGAAGAAATGTAATGTAGGCATTATTGACTGAGTAAAGCAAAAAGGGTAAGGGACCCCTGGACGGTTAAGCCCAGTCAAAGGTGACTATGGGGTTTCTGTGCTCATCTTGCTTTCAGGCCGAGGGAGCCGGCATTTGTCCACTGACAGCTTTCCAGGTCATGTGACCAGCAGGACTAAGCCTCTTCTGACACAATCGAACACTGTGACAGAAACCAGAGCCCACGGAAACGTTGTTTACCTTCCCACTGCTGCAGTTCCTATTTATCTACTTGCACTGGTGTGCTTTCGAACTGCTAGATTGGCAGGAGCTGGGACAGAGCAACGGGAGCTCACTCCATCCTGGGGATTTGAACCGCTGACCTTCTGATCGGCAAGCCCAAGAGGCTCAGTGGTTTAGACCACAACACCACCCGCGTCCCATATTAACTGAGTAATATGAGTAATATTAACTAAGTACTGTAGTACCTCAGGTTAAGTACTTAATTCGTTCCGGAGGTCTGTTCTTAACCTGAAACTGTTCTTAATCTGAAGCACCACTTTAGCTAATGGGGCCTCCTGCTGCCACCGCGCCGCTGGAGCCCGATTTCTGTTCTCATCCTGAAACAAGGTTCTTAACCTGAAGCACTATTTCTGGGTTAGCGGAGTCTGTAACCTGAGGTACCACTGTATTTCAATTTAAAGTATTTCAATATGTTCTACACACACCTATGTATTCAGGCAAGCAAGAGGAATTATCACACAGTTCAAGGACACTAGCAAAGCACTCAAGCAGTGGGGTCCATGAGAGATATTGCCTATGGAGGTCAGGGTCTGAGGAGAGGCCTGAGGCCCAGATAGAGAGGCCTGGGGTCTCTGGGCCTGAGGTTCCCAAGGACACTGGGATAGGAGACATAGAACTTCCTCCCCATTCAAGGAAGCACCAAATATCTTCCTCAAGTTGGTCTTGCTTCCTCTGTCCCCACCATTTACAGCCTAACTCTCTGATAGAATGTCCCCCATACTTCATATCATTGAAATAGGCAAAATCACCCAAATGACCCAAATTGCTGAGCTGTGCATTTTTAATAGGAAGACTGTTGAAATGGTCAGTCAATGAAAGGATACAATAAATAACATTAAATAAAGGAACTTCATAAATATAATAAATACAAATAAATATAAAGAGCAAAAAGTGTTTCTGCGATATAAATAACATCATCGTCAACGTGGATTCTTTTTTCCTTTGGATCTCTAACTTCTGCGTAAGACTTCATGGTAGCATGGCATTTCTTGGTTACAGAAGAAGAGGGACAGGAAAGGGCAGCTGTTTTGATTTCTAGAAATCTCTCTGAGGAATCGAGCGAAAGTTGAATGGTTGTAGTTGTAGCTTCATTCTCCTCTTTCCAGTACAACTTAAGCTGAAAGGAAGATGAAAAGTGGTTGAAATTCTGCATTCATTTTGAAATACCTTGCTTTTCATTTCAAAATATGAAAAATTATGAATCATAAGCACTAATATTTTTAATACAGGCTCCTCAGAAGAATCAGAAAATGGAAAGGTAAGTTTTATGAAAGCTTCTCAGACCTGATTAAAGTACAGTGGTACCTCGGGTTAAGTACTTAATTCATTCCGGAGGTCCGCAGTTAACCTGAAACTGTTCTTCACCTGAAGCACTACTTTAGCTAATGGGGCCTCCTGCTGCTGCCATGCCACTGGAGCACGATTTCTGTTCTCATCCTGAAGCAAAGTTCTTAACCTGAAGCACTATTTTTGGGTTAGTGGAGTCTGTAACCTGAAGCGTATGTAACCGGAAGCGTATGTAACGCGAGGTACCACTGTAACTGTCTTTCTTGATTGTGATGACATGAGAGAATATGTATTTAATGATATGTGTAAAAGTGAATCCTTCTATATTTTTGGCTTCTGATGTTGCATGGAATCTGATTTTTCTGTGATATGGTCCCTTGTTGCAAATGAACAATGCTGTGCACTTGATAGCTCTTACGAGTATTCCCGTTGGTTCCCTCCATGTTGCCAGCAGGGTATTGTTGATAGCATGGGAAAACCACCAGAATCTGCTTCACCAATATGGATACAAACAGCCCACTACACCATATGAAATCAAATCAGAGATCAATCCAATTTATCATAGCAGGAACTCAATGGGAAGAAACATCTACAATCTGTCCCATCCATGTTGGTCTTTCATGCAGAGTGTCCCCATTCACATAGCATCACCTTGCAGATTAAGTCTTTTTCTTGCAGCAACAAAGAAGAAAGCCAAAATCACCAGAATTCTGAGGAAATCAACAACTTCTTCAAGAAGAATTATGAACATTTCTTAGTGGCAAGTGAGTGCAGGTTAGACATCCTGAAAAGGTTGCTGAGAAACTAGCTGTTTTTCTCACCTAGTTCTAATCAAGTCTTATGTATTTTTTAAAAAAGTGTACAGTACCTTCGTTAGAGATTCTTTTGATGAGTTGATCTGTCAGCACAAAAGATTGCCTGATCTGGATCTGGACAGTCAACCAAGCACACAGGCTGTACTCTTTATCTTTCAGGAGATCATGGAGTATTTGGAAGTATCTTTTCACTCTCAGTCTGGTGAGCAGAGTTTTCTGACCTCTTGGAGATGTGGGGCCACACTCCAGCTCTGCACTCCAACATGTTTCCAGCTTCTGAATTTGCTGGTCCAGTTTGGTCTGGAAAGCGGTTGTGGAATTGCCACCCCAACCCATTTCAGTGTGGTTTTGTCTGAAGATGTGCAGAGTCTGTTGGAGGATCTCTTGTATAGCTGCCTTGGCATTCTCCACTTGGACTTCATTGATGTTCGTGAAGATTTCCTGATTCGTTGAGATGTCCATTTCTTCTCCTATGCATTGAATAGGAATGGTTGTTCCCATTTTGTTCTTCAGAAGCTCCAAGTTGGCCTTGTTGGCTTCATGTAGCCAGCTATGAAACTGGTTACAGTCCAGAGATGAGATTTTGGAGACGAAAAGCATCATTAGGCCTACATGCAGCAACCATCCCTTGGTGATCATGGTGGAGATGAAGGAATGTGGTCTTTGGTAGAGTGCTGAATCTGGAAGACTGTGTCTTGAGGAAGATGTTCTGAAGTCTGTTCCATCTTTGAACCATGGCCTTGCATTTAAACATGTAGTCGCAGAAGTTTTCCTCTGTCTTTTTCTGTTTATGTGGGATTCCCCTTTCTGAAAATACTCTTCTTTCACTTTCTCCCCTTTGTACAATTTGTAAAATCACAAAAGACCAAAAATGCTGTTTTCAGTTGGGATACACATATTTAGAAAACTTACTTTTACGTTTCATTTTTGACCAAAAACACCCTTAAATTAATGTGAAAATGATTTTTTTTTAATAGTGAAAACCAAAATCCATTGTTATGTTGACTTTTTCTCAAATTCATTTTATCAGTTTAAATGTCAAACTGCTGGAATTTCTCATGATGTAACATAGACTGGCCAGGAACATCAGTCTATGGCTGCTCCATGCGGAATAATTTTAACAGGTTTGGAGTGATCCCAGCGATGCAGTGTTTAGAGCTGGTTCCCACATACATGGACATAATTTGGTTACTCTTCCTTTGGTGAGCAACAGCTGAATGTGTGAACCCGCCCTGTTGTTTTTTAATTGAAACGATTTTAACATCATGTCAGCAGTCTTTGATCTGCAGTCTTTGATTCTTACAGCAACTGTATACTAAGGAGTAGCAGTCATTCATATACAAACATTTAAGCTGCTCACAGATCATGAAGAGGGATGTTTGTGAAACTCCTTGCAGGCATTTAATGCTATGTGTTTATTAGCTATTAGCTGCCATTCACATAAAGGTCTCAGGACAGCACACAACACAATAAAAACAATAAAATGCAATTTGTTCACAACTGCACAGTTAAAACATAATCAGCCAGAAAATCATATACAGAGACCAACAACCATCACATCAGGTGTATCCAATGTGGTGCCTTTAAGATCTTGGTACACTCATAGGAGGTTAAGGTGTGTAATGCTTTATCTTTTTACCCGCACTTCCAAATACCAGTTGCTGGAAACCACAGGAGGGGAGAGTTGCTCATGTTCTGCTCCCTGGTTTCCCACAGGCATCTGGTTGGCCACTGTGAGAACACGATGCTGGACTAGAGGGGCCACCGCCAAGAAGGTCCTCATGTGCTGCTGCTCCCACCCTGACACCTGAGGATGGTGGAACAATCAGCTTTGACTACCAATCTTAAGTCCTGGGCCGGTCTGTAAGGGAGAAAGTGATCTTTCATGTATTTGGGATGTTAGAATTCCTGATCCATGATTGCAGTCATGGGACTTTTGTCTTTCACATGACGGTGTATGTTTTGACTCCATAGAGTGGGAAGTGACAGAGACAGGATTTTTGTGTTCTGTGAAGTGGGACTATTGTCCTTTGGTCTGTTTCCTCTTTGTTGTCTGATGCTAGAGAGAGAGGGAGCCATGTTGCAGTGCTCCATGTGTGTTTATATGTAAATAAAGTAGATTAGCCAAAAAGCTGAGTTGCTGAGGTCTGTTACACAAAATGTGCAAACTCTGCAGATCCCTAAGTATGCTGGTGTCGGTTGGCATCAGTCGCTGTGATGTTCAGGCTGAAGAAAGCTGTTGAAGCTCCCGAACGATCGACAAGGAGGGAGAGAACATGCCAGTTGGGCATGTGTCTCTGCCAGGGTCCTACTCGAGTGTAGGCTGAACTCCTGACATGGGACCCCACATCCAATCTGTCAGCAGTTAGACTGTATACATTTCTTAGGTGGGAATAAGCAACCAGTGCAATTTTCACACAACTAGTGTAAAATTTGACCTCCTGGCTGCCCTGATCAATAGTCCAGCTGCTTCATTTTGCAGTAACTACAGTTTCTGACGCCTCTTCAAAGAGGCAAGGCACAACCATCCAATCTGGAGTTTGCCAGAGCACAGACAGTACCACAGCCTTGATCACAACTGGATCACAGAATGTAGATAGATCATCCTGTTCCCTGAAGGGCTATGGCTGGCAGGGTCTTGGCCAGTGAGATCACTAGAGCCCCAAGTAGCTCTACACTTTGGACCTGATTTCTCCAGTGGGGGGCAACCCTGTCCTTGACAGACCTCCTCACCACTTACTTGGCATACATAATGCCTCCATCTAATCTGGACTCAACTTGAGTTTGTCTGCCCTTATCCAGTCCTGTACATCCTCTCCTGATTTGGATGGAATGGGGAGATTGAGCTCAGTGCCATGTGCATACTGTTGACACCCCACTCCACCAGTTCAAATATAAGGTGAATAACAGGGAATACAAAACGGAACCCTGCGGAATATCACAATGGGGCAATTCACATGGTGTTCAGCAGTTGCCCCCACCCCCCATATCATGCACTGCGCTGAAGCTGAACTTAATTTTTGCATTAATGGAAGTTCCTTTTCAACAACGAAACACCTGTTTTCCAAACCTTCAACATCACTTTTGGTCCTGTGTGATTTAAAAATCCAAAGGGAAGGAAAAAACCTGAAACTAGAGTATTTTCAAAAGGAGGAAGTCCATTCCCACCAAAACTGAAAATGACAAGAGAAAACTTCAGCCATGGAGCATTTAAATACAGGGACATGGCTCAAAGATGGAACAGACTCCAGAGCATCTCCCTCAAAACGAAATCCCTCAGCACTCCAGCAAGGATCACGTTCCTTCATCTCCACCATGATCTCAAAGGGGTGGCTTCTCTGCTTTGGCCTAGTGATGATGCTCTGCTTCACTGAAATCTCCTCTCAGGACTGCAGCCAACTTCGCAGCTGGCTAAATAAAGACAACTTGAAGCTTCTCAACAGCGAGATGGGCTCCACAATTCCCCTACAATGCATCGGCCATGTGGCCAATTTCTCCAACAACGAAGGAATCCACAGCCACGAAATCCAAGGGGAGGATGCCAAAGTAGCCACACAAGAAATCCTCCAGCAGACCCTCCACATCTTCAGGCAAAACCACAGCAAAATGGACTGGGGTGAGACTTCCATAGCTGGTTTCCAGGCTGGTCTGCACCAGGACATTGAGAAGCTGGGACGGTGCTTGAGTGCAGAGAAGGGCAACAGCATCCGACAGCGGGTGAAAAGCTACTTCAGAAGAATCAACGACTACCTGAAAGATGACGGGTACAGCCTGTGTGCCTGGGAGATTGTCCAGATGGAAGTCCGGCAATGTTTTCTGCTGATCGACCAACTCCTCAAAAGGACGGGAAATGCAGGTACTTGTATGCTTTTAAAAATAATGTTTGTAGTTAGAACTAAAGAAATAGAAATTCCAGGGCAGCCGCTCAGCAGATACTACTTGCTGCGAACAGAGAAGACTAAGGTTCCAACTAGTTCCCAGTTAACTGAGGAGGAAACCACACCCAGAGAAGAGAGGTTGTGTCTCTTAAAAAGAAAGGCCACGTCTCCTACTGGGAAAGCATTTCAAACTGGATAATTAATGTATTCTCTTCTTCATTCCAGCTTAACCTCCAGTTGGTGCTGCAACGGAAAAAATGGGATGAAACAGCAGAATGGAATTGTGGCTTGAAGAGGGCATCCCAGTTACTCAGCTTTCATTAGATTCCTCCAGCAATGCATTCCTGGAAAGCAAAACAGCTGCTTCCTATTCTTCTGCACCTGCTACTGTTTGCCAGATGCAAAGTGGTGTCTCTAGGACGGAAGTCTGTGTTTTCCTCGGTATCAAGAGAGTTTCTCTTCGTGCAGAAAAAGCACTCCGTTCCTCCAGCAATGTGTTTCTCAAAAGCTAAACAGCTGCTTCCTCTTCTGTTTCATTTGCTGCTACATTGTTTTGTTAAGTTATAGCTAGTGAAGTGTGATTTTGAAATGTGAAAATGCTACAGAGAAGCCTTACGCGGAAGATAAAGGTTCAAAAGGGAAAAAAGAATGGCTTCAAAATTTGTGCAACAAGAAGATTATCCTGTACTGCTTTTCTACCCTCCGCAATCTTCTCTTGTACTGCCAGAGGGATATACTTTATATTTCATTAGATTGATTTTCCCTTGCAATGTGTTCTAGGTGGTATTCTCTGTTCACACGGGGCGCTAGGACAGGCATGGCCAATGCTACAAAAAGACCAAGGATTTGCCCCAGAATCTTCACAAACATGATGAGCTTCTAAGGCAGAGGTATAGGTGTTCCTTGACAGAATATTAATTTTATAAAAATCACTGATCCTTATTCTTAAACATCTGTGTTTGGAAGGGCTAGTGAACCAGTGGAGGCTGCCAATCACAGAAACTGGTCAAAACAGATTGGGGGGGCACAGGAAGCTACACAGTGATGGGGGGGGGAATTGGGGGGAAAATAACATTTTACCCCTTCCATAAATGAGAGTTTCCATGCAACAACACCACTCGTGGAATCTCCAATGTACCCATAATTTAACGCATTCTACAAAAGCAATAAGTTCAGGATTAGGTTGGAAAGGCTACATACAAGCACAGATTTTCCAAACCTAGGGCAAAATTCGTAGTACGGTAATAATTTATTTGCTAAAGGAACACAGTGATTTATGCAGGTCAAGCAGTCAGAGATGCAAGCATCTTAAGTGGGACAATTATTCTTCTAAGAAGTGTGCCAAATGAAATGCACTATAGACGTACGTGATTTCTGTTATTTAAAAAAATATTTATTTTATTTATATAATGCGTGTGCTACTTTTATTTTATATTTATTTATTATTCATCTGGCTATGTCATGTCTTTTATTGTATCTTTTCTTCACCGACTGGAAATATCAAATGTTCTTCCTATTAAAAGCTGCAACATGGGTCAATGGAATGATTTTGCGTGTTTGAAGGGCATGATGTGCGGGAGCTATGAGAGTTTGGCTGCACATGATGGGGACCTCATATGTCATGTGTCAGGGAACTGCCATCAGAGCCAGAGGGAGAGGGAGGGCTCCAGAGGGATTCCGGAGAGCGTCCCGAGAGGGAGAGAAGCAGCACATCTTCTGGGGAAGGAAATCAGCGTAGCACCAGTGGAGAAGGGGGGCAGATGGGGGAATCGGCGAGGTGGCTCCAAGACTCCTCGCCGGGGACCAGCGGGGAGAGCACGGGTCCTCCGATGCCCACACCCTCCCTGCGCAGAAGGCTTTCGCGCAGGGAAAATAGGCGGAGACTAGGCGTCAAAGAGCTTCTTTGCTGGAAGAAGTTCAAGAAACGCCCACTGACGGATTCTGCCAGCGATTGAGACAGCCACGGGCGAGTGGCTGTCCAGACAGAAAGGGTTCACTCAGGCAACCCAGCCAGGTGTGGCGCTGATTTATGCACGAGCAACCCCTAGAACCATTACATCATGTTGCAGAGGAAGATGGGCAGTGGAAGCATGACTGATCTGTAGGTGAGGCTTGGTGCTTCCATCATGTAAGGTCTAAGGAGAAAACTCTGTGCCTTCCTCAACAGTGAGGTGGGTGACCTGATGAAGAAGGCACACCTTGCACAAATTCCTTCCAGAGGGATGCTCAGATTCCTGTTTTAAGCATTACAAAGGGAAGACAATTTCCTTGTTCTTTGTCTCCCTTCCCCATGTTTGTAGCCATTCACAGTACACGTAAAATGGATAAGGCTGCAATCTTAGTCCCCATATATCCAGGAGTAAAGGGACGTGGGTGGCACTGTGGGTTAAACCACAGAGCCTAGGACTTGCCGATCAGAAGGTCAGTGGTTCAAATCCCCGCAATGGGGTGAGCTCCCGTTGCTTGATTCCTGCTCCTGCCAACCTAGCAGTTCGAAAGCACGTCAAGGTGCAAGTAGATAAATAGGTACTGCTCTGGTGGGAAGGTAAACGGCATTTCCATGTGCTGATCTGGTTCGCCAGAAGTGGCTTAGTCATGCTGGCCACATGACCCAGAAGCTGAGATTAGTGCCGCAACCCCAGAGTTGGTCACGACTGGACCTAATGGTCAGGGCTCCCTTTACTTATCCAGGAGTAAGCCCAATAGAATTCAGTAAGACTTATTTCTAAGTGGACATGGTTAGGATTCCTGCTGCAGTCTTTTAAAATATCTTTTAAAACTCAATGATAGATTGATATTATTTTAAAAACTACTACAGATAAATGGGGGGGGGGAGGTGAAACAGGATGAATGTGTCATTTTCTTTAATTTTCAAGATTTTATCATGAAGTTAAAATAACAATCCAGTAAGAAACATGAAATAAAATGGAGAAGAAGAGAAACAGAGACAAAACACTATTTTAAACAGCCAATGCTTACCCCCAAGTATTCTGGGGTGCTGAGGGTTGCTACGGAACCCCTGTTTCTCTCAGAGAACTACAGAATTGACCAATCCATCCCTCTTCACAGAGATCTCTGGGAATTGCAGTTCTGTGAAGGGAATTTGGAGGGGGTGTCTCCTAACCACTCTTAGCCCCCCTGACAAACTACAGCTCCCAGAATTATTAGGAGGGGAAATCATGACATTTTGAAGCAGTAGTTTGGGACTTTATATGTATGAGGTGTCAGAGAGAGAGGAGGAGACCTACGTGGGGAGTGGGTTGAGGACATAAACTTCCATTAAAATTGCAGGTAATAATTTCATTTATAATGCAAATTTAGCGGGGGGAGACGTTGACCAGGTGGTCCGTGTGCTTGAAGGAAAAATCCATCAGCCCCTGCTCTTAAGAGCTTTTGACCTTTAAAACAGACAGCCCTTCAAATATAGACTGTGCCTTTAAAACAGAGGAATATGACCCCCACAACAGGAAAAAGTTCCTCATCCTTCTTTGACAGCAATGCCACACCATGACGTTTTTCCGCAACAAATGACGCAGTGCCTGTTTCCGCCACCAGATGGCTACACCCCTACATCCCCACCCACCCCAAAAGTTATGCTTAAAGTTTTAGAGGCTGGAGGGGGGAAAGCAGGGCTCCGCTTGCTTCATAGAGTCCTCCCAGATCCTGGCGCAGAAACCTTGCACACCTTTCTAAGCCCGGGGTTTCTGGCCCCGTCTTCAGACGACCAGGTGTGAGAGATGGGAAGCGAGTCGACAGCCCACCTTCAGCCCAGGTGATCCCGGATGCGGCAGGAGCTCGTCTGAACGCCTCCAAAAGAAGAAGAAGAAAGAACCCAAACCCAGGAGGACTGGACAAAAATCAGGAGGATGCAATAGTATCTCGCACATTTAAAATAAAAATTTTTCCTTCCAGTAGCACCTTAGAGACCAACTACGTTTGTTGTTGGTATGAGCGTTCGTGTGCATGCACGCTTCTTCAGATACCATGCACACGAAAGCTTATACCCAGAACAAACTTAGTTGGTCTCTAAGGTGCTACTGGAAGGAATTTTTTTATTTTGTTTTGACTGCGGCAGACCAACACGGCTCCCTACCTGCAACTCGCACATTTAAAAAAGCGGGCGGAGGGACGACTCTAAGCGAAGGGGGCGTGGCAAGGAAAGAGAGCCATTTTTTATTTTTTTTTAAAGGTTTCCCAGTTATCCCGGCCTGTTGCTAGGGGACTTACTTCCATCCAAATCCAAATTCCACCAGACGCAGCAGCGTCGGCTCAACATCGCTGGGGCGAGAGGTCGTTGCGCCCCAGGCGCATCTCCGGGTTGCTGAGGCTCCGTGGATGATTCTGCTACATGGATTCTGGCTGCTGAAGGGACCCCTCCGGGTAGACGGTTCTGATGCAGGTAATACTCTGCATTTTATTTTTCCACATTCCCCCTTCCCCTTTTAATTCTCTTAACCATGTTAACTTAGATAGCCGTCCACCCATTTCTCCCCATCTCCTCGACTTATTGCGCGATAGTCCTTGGGTGGAGCAGACATCCTGCGCCAAGGGTTTCTTAAAAGAGGACCGCAGCGTCCAGATCCGTTTGTAATTCCTGAGCAGAGCTTTCCTCTTCCCTACCGAGACAGTGAAAGGTACACACGTTTAAAGCACACGCACACACACACACACACACACACACACAATCCTAGGAACTCTAGATTATTAAGGGTGCTGGGAATTGTAGCTCTGTGAATTCTCTGAGCTGAACTGTGCTTTAAAAGAGTATGATGAATTCCCTCATGTTTAAGAAAGACTCAGTGTCCAGTGGGTTCTTGAGCCTGGCATGGGGGAGTGATGCACCCCATCTTGTCCTTCACTTCAGCAAAATGCCTTGGGCTGGTCCTGGTTCTGACACCCTTTATATTTTGCTTTCTCTGCTCCTTGCTCAGAAGGGCTGCTGAAACAGGACAGACCACCCAATTCTTGTATTATTATTTTTTGCATTTGCTAAAACCTTTTCATTAGGCAAGCCTACCTAGACATGCACACCCTGCATGTATTTTGACATGTAATTATATATTGTAATGTGTGTGTTTTTTACGCTGTTGGTTTTATATTTCTGAAAAAAATTAGATCAGCTTGTGTTTTAACCTGCTTTTGTCCGCATCTGTCTTGTTTGTTTTTATTTTGCGTAAACCACTTAGACGATTAAGTGCTATCTAAGTAAGGTAAAGGGACCCGTGACCATTAGGTCCGGTTGTGGCCGACTCTGGGGTTGCGGTGCTAATCTCGCTACATTGGCTGAGGGAGCCGGCGTACAGCTTCCGAGTCATGTGACCAGCATGACTAAGCCGCTTCTGGTGAACCAGAGCAGTCCACGGAAACGCCGTTTACCTTCCCGCCGGAGCGGTACCTATTTATCTACTTGCACTTTGACATGCTTCCAAACTGCTAGGTTGGCAGGAGCTGGGACCGAGCAATGGGAGCTCACCCCGTTACAAGGATTCGAACCGCCGACCTTCTGATCGGCAAGCCCTAGGCTCTGTGGTTTAACCCACAGCGCCACCCCTAAGTGCTATCTAAATCCTCTTAAATAAAGGCCAGAGGTCTGAACTGAACACTTGCAGTGTGGCAGATGAGTGTGGTTTGGGAAAATCCGGCCTGTGGGACAATTTGGGATCTATTTAGACCTGTGGACTAGAGCGCTCCCACC
Organism: Podarcis liolepis; assembly: GCF_965112155.1. Lineage (NCBI taxonomy): Eukaryota > Metazoa > Chordata > Lepidosauria > Squamata > Lacertidae > Podarcis > Podarcis liolepis. The sequence goes on along the minus strand of NC_139571.1, from coordinate 14,483,923 downwards.
ACTGCTCTAGGGTTGCAGCTGCTGGAATCTCTTCAGGTAGCATTCATTCAACTCAAGGTGTCAGGTAAGATTTCCCTTTTTGATGTAGCGCTAGATTCGCTTGCTTGCACTATAAGGCAACCAGTGGGTATTCACTGAATTAACTGAAGCCTTTATTGTGTGCTGATGGTGCAAAGTTTATTTTCTAAACCTGAATCTTCTCTTCACGATGCAAACAGAAAACTGTCATGCTTTTCTGGGTGCAGAAAACACTGGCAAAGTCTCAGGAAGAGTGGATTAAATTTAATGATTATTTAGTTAAATATGTTAAGTTAAATTGCCGTATTTTTCGCCCCATAGGGCGCATCAGCCCATAGGGCGCACCTAGGTTTTTTTGGGGGGGGGGGAATAAAGTAAAAAAATTATTTCCCCCCCAGGTGCAGGGCTGGGGCAGGGGAAGCCCGAGCTTCCCCCAACCCCAGCCCCCAGAACAGGCTGCTATCTGCAAGCCTAGGGAGCCCGACGGGAAGTGCGGATAGCTTCCTGAAGCCTGGAGAGTGAGAGGGGTCGGTGCTCGCTCTCCAGGCTTCAGCGAAAGCCTGCATAGGATGCACACACATTTCCCCTTCATTTTTGGAGGGGAAAAAGTGTGTCCTATAGGGCGAAAAATACGGTAACTGAAAACAGCTTGCAGATACTTAATTGACTTTATTTAAGTGATGAATTAATATGTTTAATTTCATAATGTGAAGATCTAAGGATGTTTAAGTTAAATTTTATAAGAACTGCAATTTGGAAAACCGTTAAACGGATATGCAATGAAATTCAACCAAGGGGAAGCGAGGAAGTCACTTAACAATGTTAATAAGTGTAATTTTCAATAAGGCTATGATTTATGTTTATGATTTATATTTGTTTGTCTTATGTGTTTGTTTGTTTGTTTATAATGTTGTGAAAACCAATAATTTTTTTTTTGGGGGGGGGGAAACAAAACACTGGCAAAGTCAGAAGTTTTGTTAACTGAAACACCTTCTCCATATTACATCAAGGGGCTTCACATATTGATGTTCTCTCCCATGCATTCATTGAACCCGGGGGAGGTGCCCACCCACTCCCTATATTCATGCATTTGGCATTAGAGTGAAAGGGGACTTGAATATGTGAAGCTGCATAGAGGAAATGATGATGATGATGATATTTCTATGCCTAGGAGGCGGGTGGCACTGTGGTCTAAACCACTGAGCCTCTTGGGCTTGCTGATCAGGAGGTTGCCGGTTCGAATCCCTGCAACGGGGTGAGCTCTCGTTGCTCTGTCCCAGCTCCTGCCAACCTAGCAGTTTGAAAGCACGTCAGTGCAAGTAGATAAATAGGTACCACTGCAGCAGGAAGGTAAACGTCATTTCCATGTGCTCTGGTTTCTGTCACGGTGTCCCATTGCATCAGAAGCGGCTTATTCATGCTGGCCACATGACCCGGAAAGTTGTCTGTGGACAAAAGCCAGCTTCCTCGGTCTGAAAGTGAGATGAGCGTTGCAACCCCATAGTCGCCTTTGACTGGACTTAACCGCCCAGGGATCCTTTACCCTTTTTTAACCTTTATTTCTATGCCACCCATCTGACCTGTTTGCCCTAGCAACTCTGGGTGGCTTCCAACAAATTAAAGCACAGTAAGGCATCAACCATTAAAAGCTTCCCTTCAGATGTCGTCTACAAGTCAGATAGTTGTCTATAATATTACATAGTAATACATAGTAATACATAGGGTTCACCTGCCTGATTGGGAACTAATTGCTAATTAGTTGCTAATTGCTGAACTAATTTTTGGATTCTGTGATTCAGAAAAACTTTATATCCCTCCTCTCCTTCCCAGTTTCTCCTCCCTGCCCACCGTTTTGCTACTTTCCCTCATGAAACGTTCCAATGGAAAGCCTCAGAATGAAAGTGAAGCCAGATGTGTTCTTCAGCTTTGAGGCTAATGCAGAAAGATGACCAGCTGTGGGGAAATTCAGAAATGACGTGTGAAAAATAAGTAGAGAAATCTAAATGAGGAAATGTGATGTAAATTAATAGGCACACACCCCTAGCTCAGTAATGCATCACTCTGTGATATTTCTTTGCCACATTTTACTCCGAGTAAATGATCTGAGGGATCGTTCAGCGTGCAACTTAAGGGTTTAATTCTGCTAGTGTCTATGTCAACTTGCCAAGAGGGTAATAGGAGGAGTTGCTTCACCACCAGTCAGAGAGCAACATTCTATTTGCTGAGGTAGCACATGTTCTGATTGGCTGTGTAGTTCTAAGGGAGTTTTCCTCCGTATGTTTGGTTTTATATCTTGCCGCTACGCACAAGGCCTGAAAGAAAGACAAAACCTCTTAGTCTGTTTCTCTTCAAATCATGCCCTGCTTTGTTCAGTTTCTTCCGTAAAGTGGTATCTCTGGACTCCATCTGTGTTATTTAAGCAACTTTGCTAACAAAAGCTCCGTTCCATTGCTTTACCTTCCTGCAAATAGAAACTGTAACTTCAGAAACGTCCATTTACCAAAGGCTGGCACTGAGCAACACAGACATCTTTGTTAGACTGTCTTTTTTCTGCTACAAAAGTGGGCAGCTTTGGGTCCCCCCCCCCCACGCCAGGAGAAGCCTATATTCTAGGAGTATATAATAATGGCATCACATCCTTGAAACTGAATCTGTTTTTTATTTTTTTAAAAATCTACTCTATTAAATATTAAATCGGGAAGACCTTTGTGCCATTTAAAGGGCTTAACATTCCCCACACCCACCCGCCTTGCCTCTCCTGGAAGCAATTAACAAATGACAAAGTTGAGCCAAATCAATACTAAAGCCTTTCGTAAATGACTTGAAATCAGATAGCAGAGATAGGTGCCCAACGTGGGCCAGAGAGCAATGAGGTTGCTGAAGATATAATAGCACGTCATTGGCACAGTTCTAAAGGCTATGAGGACAGGTGTCTCGTTACCTCAAAGGGCCCCTAATTTGTGCAAATCACCACTATGGAAAGTACATTTAGACTACAGTTTTGGACTACTGCAATGCGCTCCACGTGGGGCTACCTTTGAAGGTAACCTGGAAACTACAACTAATCCAGAATACGACAGCTAGACTGGTGACTGGGAGCGGCCGCCGAGACCATATAACATTGGTCCTGAAAGATCTACGTTGGCTCCCAGGACATTTCCGGGCACAATTCAAAGTGTTGGTGCTGACCTTGAAAGCCCTAAACAGCCTCAGCCCAGTAGACCTGAAGGAGTGTCTCCACCCACATTGTCCACCCCAGACACTGAGGTCCAGCTCCAAGGGCCTTCTGGTGGTTCCCTCCCTGCGAGAAGTGAGGTTACAGGGAACCAGGCAGAGGGCCTTCTTGGTGGTAGCACCAGCCCTGTGGAATGCCCTCCCTTCAGAAGTCAAGGAAATAAACAACTATCTGACTTTCAGAAGACACCTGAAGGCAGCCCTGTATAGGGAAGTTTTTAATGCTTGATGTTTTATTGTGTTTTTAATATTCTGTTGGGAGCCGCCCAGAGTGGCTGGGGAAACCCAGCCAGATGGGCGAGGTATAGATAATAATAATTACTACTACTACTACTACTACTACTACTACTACTACTACAGTTTTATAAGGAATTATTTTGCACACCATTAGGGGCCTCAGATCCTGCCCAGGGCGAGAGCCTGTTGGTGAAACCTGCCCCCCTGGGTTAGAGTGTGAGGTGAGTTTGTGTACCCTGGTGAGAGGAGGAGGTGGCTTTGAGCTGCAATTGGTGGTGGGAAAGGTGTGAATATCGCCATACCTTTGTGACTTTCAAGCTGCAAATGTTCGCTACCTGATTTTGCCTAAAATGCAACCCAATTTTGAATTCATAAGACCCCCTTGGATAGATGGAACATCTGTTGCAATCTTGAGAGAAGTTGTTGTTGTTGTTGTTGTTGTTGTTGTTGTTGTTGTTAAAAACAACAACCAGAAGTCTGAAAAACAGTCAGTCTTGGTTTGATACAACCTTTCTCTCTGCCAGTGGGGGGAGGTGCTTGCTGGGGCAATTGACCCAGGTACATGGGGGGCGTGGGATGTGCTGGTCATGCCACCCTACACATTTCCCCAGTGAGGTCCATAAAGCACCAGGCTATGTTTCAGTCCATGAGTTAAGGCTGCCATCTTTGATTCATTATGTAGGAGAGTGAACTGTACCTGTAAAAAGTCTTGCGCAGCCTTATCTTGTGTCCTTTTGGAGTCACGCCAGGCTAGTTCAATACCAATGTAAAAAAAGGATACATATTTCTGCAGTTTACTACTTACCTGCCAGGGCTGAATGGCATATTTTGAATTACGACACCTTTTAAAAGCACTTATTTTTGAACCACGGGCTTTGAGTGCCTCCTTAACCCCCTGTATCACTGGAGGAAATATAGCAATGGCACCTTTTCAGAAATCTAGACATGTAACAGTTGTCACCTAAACATTGCCACAAATGCTTATTGTGAAGCTGTGAAGTGGATGCTTATGGTCTCAGAGATGAATGGAAGAGTGTGTTTCATGAAGCTCAGTCAATGGAGAGAGGCTTTAGAATCCATGAGTAGTGTTTCTTTAAACTAACAATTGAGATTGTACTTCGCAGCACCTTTATAGGATCTGACTAGTTCAGATAGGTGTTGCTGGTGTGACGCTGAAAACGCCTCTTTGAAACAGCGGGTCCTGTGGAATCTTCTTTCTGGTCAGAAATTATTTGTATTAACTTTGGTTTGGGCAAATCTTTGATATCTGTGGACGTTCAGTCTTATATCACTGTGGTTATAGATGGAACAGCAGAAGTGGGTTTTGCATGCCTTTGTAGTGTGGTGGTGGTTGTTTACTGAATTTATATACCGCCCTATACCTGGAGGTCTCAGGGCGGTTCACAGAATAAAACCAAGATAAAAAACCACAAAATACATAATAAAAATAAAAACAACAATCCAATAGCCCCCTGGTGCCAAAAAACGAACACATTTTAAAAGGGCGCATAGTGCCTAAGAGACTTACCTTGAAAGGACAAACTTTAATTCACTGCCCTTTCTACATTTGAACACAGAGCATATCAGGATTAGTCTTGTTTAGATGCCTGTTTGGATGCCTGGAGTGCCTCTATTAATTCTGATGTTTAAATCAGCATTGATGGAATATCCTTATTGTTACAGTCAGCCAGTGGCGTAGCGTGGGTTGTCAGCACCTGGGGCAAGGCAAGTAATTTGCGCCCCCTAACCCGTGGATTTGCGCTCCCAACCCGTGGATTTGCGCCCCCTAACCCTAACTCCCAGATGTTGCGCCCGGTGCGGCCGGCCCCCCCTGTACCCCCCACGCTACGCCACTGCAGTCAGCTGACAATTCCTTTTGTGTTTTCTCGCTTTCTGCTTTAGATCCGCCCCATTTAGAGCATGGTGCTGGTGATGCCAAGGTTGCACGGGACAGCTGCCTATTCCTGCAGGGCAGAGGGGTGGACTGGATGACCCTCAGGATCCCTTCCAAGTCTATAATTCTGTGATCCTCTTCTCCCAGGCCTTGGGCTAATTAAACCCCCTACGGCCTTTTAAACTGTGTGAGGAGGTATTGCTTTTGTTTGTTATCATGTTGTGCATTTATGTGTATTCTATTTTGCAACCCACCCTGTGATCCTCAGATGAAGGGCAGTATAAAAATTTAATAAATAATTATAATAATAAATGATCTATGCAAATAAAAATGGGAAAGAAACAGCAGGAACACAAGTTTGTCTGTGAGTGAATAATGCCAACTACATAAATCTACAGTGGTACCTCGGGTTACATATGCTTCAGGTTACACACTCTGCTAACCCAGAAATAGTGCTTCAGGTTAAGAACTTTGCTTCAGGATGAGAACAGAAATCGTGCTCCGGCGGCGTGGCAGCAGCAGGAGGCCCCATTAGCTAAAGTGGTGCTTCAAGTTAAGAATGGACCTCCGCAACGAATTAAGTACTTGACCCGAGGTACCACTGTATTATGTAAAACTTCACTTGCTAAGGCTGCAATCCAAACACACTTACTTGGGGGGGGGGGTTTACGCCTTGTTGACAACTGTGGGGCTGCCCTGCAGACATGCACAGGAATTCTTCTGTTATGAATGGCAGAGCTCCATCTTGGCTTCTGAAAGCTAATGCAACAAAACGTAATGATCCCTAAAGCGTGTTCGTCTTTTGATTCACTGTAGCAGTACGTAAGTATCTGGAACAGATTGTACCACCAGCCTCTTTAAGGAATACAATATTACACGTCCGCAATCTCTTTACGGTGCCCCCGGTGAGAAGGCATGCAAGGAAACAGAGTTACACAAAACCAGAGGGAGCTGCCGTGCACAGTGGTACCTCAGGTTACATACGCTTCAGGTTACAGACTCCGCTAACCCAAAAATAGTGAAAATAAAAAAATTCCTTCCAGTAGCACCTTAAAGACCAACTAAGTTAGTTCTTGGTATGAGCTTTCGTATGCATGCACACTTCTTCAGAAGTGTATCTGAAGAAGTGTGCATGCACACGAAAGCTCATACCAAGAACTAACTTAGTTGGTCTTTAAGGTGCTACTGGAAGGAATTTTTTTATTTTGACTATGGCAGACCAACACGGCTACCTATCTGTAACCAGAAATAGTGCTTCAGGTTAAGAACCTTGTTTCAGGATGAGAACAGAAATCGGGCTCCAGCGGCGCGGTGGCAGCAGGAGGCCCCATTAGCTAAAGTGGTGCTTCAGGTTAAGAACAGTTTCAGGTTAAGTACGGGCCTCCGGAACGAATTTAAGTACTTAACCCGAGGTACCACTGTATTGTTGTTCCATCTAGCCCAGTAATTGTGTACTTGCCATCACCAGCACAAGTGATTCACTGCGTTCAGGTGCCAACCAAGCATTCTGGCTATGGCGCAGACTCTTCCCACAGTCGGTGCAGATCCTGCTTAATCGGAAAGTTGGTCATACATATAATATCACGCAATGATATTGGGGTGGGGGTGGGCATGCAGTGAGCAGGTTTGTACATATGCTGCACTGAGCCTCTACGGCTTGTCAGGAGGTACACCTGCCTTTGCTCATCTGGCAGAGACGAAAACACACAGGTAAAAGTGCAGGTGAACCTGGGACTGTGGCAGATCTCCAGGGCGCTCTTATTCATGTTTACTTGGAAGCAAGTGTACCTAGCTCACTCACAGGCAAGTGTGTAGAGAAGAAAAAGGGATTCTGCTCTTGGGGTCAAGCTCCCATGAGCCTCAGTCAGGGACAGTGATATAAACTGTACTCTGCTTACAATTTATACCATTGTCCCCTGACCCTTAGGCTATGCCTATGAGAGGCCCTGGTATATGGTATACCATCCATGAAGCCCTCTGTGAAAGGAAGATGAGGAACAGGTAGCTCATACCATCAGCTCTCGAGGGGGAAACTCATACTCTGAGACAATGTTGTGATTTGCTATCCCTTTATTATTTTAGTATATATTTTATTTTGAAATAATTTTTATTAAAGATTTACATGAACTACAGTGGACGCTCGGGTTGCGAACGTGATCCATGCGGGAAGCACGTTCGCAACCCGCAGCGTCCGCAACCTGCAGTGCCACGTCTGCACACACGCGGGTCGTGATTAGGCACTTGTGCACATGTGCAAGCGCCGAAACCCGGAAGTCACCCATTCTGGTACTTCCAGGTTTGGTGCGGTGCACCCCCCGAAATTATGCAACCCAAAGCGTCTGTAACCCAAGGTATGACTGTACAAAGAACGTGCAACGTCTCTCACTTTTTTCTTTCTCGATCAGATTATAAAGTCTTTAGGTTACGTTCAATGCAAAATGTATGATATCCAAAGGTAGGGGAAAGAGGGTAAACCTACAAACTATCTCATCGTTTTTGCCAACTTAGTACATACATGAGGTTTTCAAGTCAGTGTCAATTGAGTAGGTTTTCTTTCTGTATATTTATTGGCTTACATTGACATTGAGAGAACATTGGGGGCCAGGCTGTTTTTATTTGCCATTTATCACCTCTGATGAACTGCAGCGAGTTTTGCTTGTGGTTGCAGAAGGAGGGGGATGAAATATTAGGTCAAGTTAGCCATATTGATCTGTATGCTGTTGGTAGATTCCTGCTATCACTGTTGTCAGTTTGAGCTGTGTGTGAAATAAAAGGGAGCCATACCGAGGTGAAGGTGTCCTCTTTCTATTGTCCTCGTGTCAGTTTGTTTCTCAGTTAACTTTTCTAATAAGGCCGTTTCCCCTACAATTTGGTACCAATGGACTGTACTTATTCCAGACAAGTCTCTCCAGTGTCTGTCTATGACGTTTCTGGCTGTTGAGAGTAGGTGTAAGTCTTGGAAAATATTTAACAGGGTCAATTCTGGAGTGGGTTCCAATACCTGCTTAGTTATGTTTTTGTAGGACTGCTGTCCAAAAGGGTTGGATTTGAGGACATTCCCATCACATGTGAAGGTATGTGCCTGTGGAGGTACAGCTTCTCCAGCATTTTGGTAAGGTTCCTGGATGCATCGACGCCAATTTCCTCAGTGTCAGCTGCCATCTATAGATACCGTATTTTTTCGTGTATAAAACGCCCCCATGTATAAGCTTAATTTTGAGCCCAAAATTAAGAAATAATTAATTGCAACTTTCCGTGTACAAGACAACCCCCCAATTTTAAACTTTAAAAATTTGGAAAAAATATAGTCTTATACATGGAAAAATACAGTAAGTTTCAAAGTGAGTTTCCCTTCTTTTGGCTGAGATGGATTTAGAGGAAGGCTTGGACCAAATTGTGGTCCACTGGGTAGAGTTTCTTTCGTAACCTTAATTTTAATGGTGGCTTGCAACAAAAGGAAGTTAGTGCAACAGGTTCTCCATCCCTGCAGTGTAGAGAAGTAGTCACATTGCTGCAGATGATCCCTTCCTTTCTCCTTGAAAACATATTCTACAAACACCGATGAGGTGGATTTAGAAACAAGCCGAAGAACGCCAGCCATCATCATCTACCACCCCAGCTGCAAAACAGTCCATCAAGTCTTTATTATTTGAACAACAGTCTTAGTGAGCACCATCACTGCATCATCCATGGTCAGTATTTTTACTGGCACCAGAAGTAACTTTATTTATTAAATGTATTTGTGTACCATTCCTCAACCAAAGGATTCCATGAACAACATAAATACATAATTAAATTATACTGTTAACAATGGGCAAGTCATTAAAAACATGCAGCCAACTAAAGCATTACAGAAATTAAAATGCCTGGGATTTAAGCGCTAGTGTGGGGGAGGGGTTGTAATGCAGGTGCCAGGCACATCTAAGTCCAATTTTTAATCATTTGCAGCCAATGGACATTGCTATATAGCTTACAAAATGCATGACAGCTAAACGAAGAGTAAGCTAAGCAGATAACACATTTTCACTTCTTTAGGGAGGGTATTGCATAATTGGGGTGCCACTATCAAAGATAGTCCCACTACAAACAATTAAGAAGAGATTTACACATTCACAGAATGCAAGTGTCTGGAAATACAGGCTGCCAGGTTCTGGAAATGATAAATGTGGCATGACTTGGTTTTTTTGGCAATTCTGTGAGCACAGCTACAAGCAGAGAAAGTGAGCCTGTCGACTCCAACTCCCAGCATCCCTGAACATTGGCCACACTGGCTGGGGCTGATGGGAATTGGTGTCCAACAAAATGGGGAGGTCCACAGGTTCCTCATGCTTGACTTATAAAGGTAAAGGGACCCCTGACCATTAGGTCCAGTCGTGGCCGACTCTGGGGTTGCGGCGCTCATCTTGCTACATTGGCCGAGGGAGCCGGCGTACAGCTTCCGGGTCATGTGGCCAGCATGACTAAGCCACTTCTGGCGAAACGACGTTTACCTTCCCACTGGAATGGTACCTATTTATCTACTTGCACTTTGACATGCTTTCAAACTGCTAGGTTGGCAGGAGCAGGGACCGAGCAACAGGAGCTCACCCCGTCGCGGGGATTCGAACTGCCAACCTTCTGGTCGGCAAGTCCTAGGCTCTGTGGTTTAGCCCACAAACAAAATGCTGAGGAGTATTTTTAAAAAATAATCAGGAAAACTGCACAGGCGTGCCTTTGATTTTCTGGCAATTGCCCTGAAACCAAAGCCCAACCTAGCCCCGTTTTTTCTGGTCTGCTGACAACCCTAGGAAACAGTGTCTTTCAGAGCAAAGGCAAAGATTAGAGGCAGTCCTTCATTTTAATCTCTGCCCCCCACACACACACACCTGAAGCATAGTAAGCAGATTACAGCTACACCAGCATCTATCATGTTGCAGCCTTGGGCTCCTTTGGGAAGAAGGGCAGGATGGAAAGCTAATAAATAAAATAAAAATGGATCAGGAAATTCCCAAGCAACTTACACTGACTTCGCTGTAGGCAGGAAAATCTGATTTGGTAAATCCATTCTTTGTTGCAGAGAACCTGGAGAATTCACCTCCCATTTACTTATTGTGTAGAACAACAGCATCTAATAAGACGATCACCGTGTGCCGTTTTCGAAGTCTCGCACTCGTACACAGATAGGCTTTTGGAAAGCACCTAATCCCCTTGGAAGCTTTTGAAGCAAGCAGACAGGAAAGAGGGCAATATGTTGGCATAGCAGGTTCTTAACTCATCAGCTATGCCAACATCTTGCCTCCTCTCCAGCTCTGAACAAAGGAAATCCTTGTCAAATGGCTACCGCAGGAACACACAATCCTTTATTGAAGGTTGCTTGGCCTAGAAAGAGAAAGAAGATACATTTACCATATGACAGCAAGCCAACAAACCTGTAAGCATTAAGTACAGACACAGAGACAAACCTAGTTTATAGCCAAATGGCGTTAATGGGACCAATTATGTATCTGACAAGGCTTAATCATTAACTGTTAATGGGATGCTTTCTTAGGTTCTGATGCAGGAACTGCAATTCTGACTTTGAACTGAGAGCCTGATAACAGTTCCCTGCCAAACAGGTCTATGCCACAAGGTCCAGTACTAAGTTAAGGTTATAAATTTATAAGATTAAGTTCCAGAACTGAAGTTTGGCTTTTTCTGTCCTGCTTCACCAATAGGCACAGATGTCGGGAGGCAGCAAAGCGAGATTAAGACTGGATTGCAGAGCAACTATGAAAATAACATGAGGCAGCTAACTCTGCTTTCTAAGGCTAATACAGTATGACACATATCTGCTCTTATCCATTTCCGGTCGATAAATTCCTTTCCCCATCTATGGGGAAATCAATAAGTCCCTTCCCCGTCCACCTCATTTTCAGAAACATTGTTTACATAAGTCAGGGAGAAAAATAGCATTTATCTAAAATATTTAAAGTCTCTAGGGGGTAGGAAAAAAACGCCTGATAGAAGAAAAAGATAATCATATAAACAGATTTTAAACCCAAAGAGAAATCAAGTCGCAATAGTGTCCAAACCTACATGAGATCTGGGGGTGGGAGATATGTTTTTGTAAGACATATGAAGCAACTGATTGATGATGCTCCATGTATTTACCGAGGAAGTTTCAGGGAGGGAGTTAATGGCCTTATTTAACCAAGTAATGATACACCATATTTTTGTGATTTTCACATAAGACATCCCTGCTAAATATTGAGGAAGCAGCCCTAAACTCCACTAAATTATATAGGATTTACCTCTGAGTAGACATGGTTAGGATTCCAGTGTTAGCCAACTAAAACCAAACACACCGCGGCAGCCAATCATCAATTCAGTGTACCGTCTGTATTTTAAACTACCAAAATATTTTGTTTGTACTGAAAAGAATTAATGAACATATGGAAGTATCCGATGTCAACTCTGATTATTAGTGGGGAGGAAATAGATTTCTCTTCTTTTCCAACATCTGCACATTTCCCAGAGAAGTGCATTGCTTTAATTATTCTTATCAAGAGAAGAAGTGTTTTGAGTGGAAGCCCTTCCACCTGCATGGGTTTGAACGAAGGGAAGGTGACAGTACAGAACAGCACTTTGCAGGGGGAAATATTTCTGGCCTCTCTTTTGCAGTGACTTGAGGTGCCCCATTCATTTCCACCTGCCTGCTTCCTGAGCACCGTGCACCCGCAAGGATGTGTGTTGGGTCATCGGAATGCAAATGATTATCGGAATGTGATCTAGACCTGGCAGAGCCCTCTGAGATATGTTTGGCAAGCCTGGGGAAATCAACGGACAGACTGAGGGAAAGTTCTTTACGGAGGTGTGGAATGGCGTCTGTCCTTATGCGATATGATTTTTGGAGAGTGTAAAACCCACACAGAGGATGTTTGTTTTCAACCCGCTTGTGAAGACTATCAGAGATCGCAAAGAAAGGAATATATGATAACAACAAGAAGATGAGGAAAGTAACAAAGAGACTATCTGGACAGAATTGGATAGAACTGTCTAATTAAAGCAGCAATATAAGTGATGTTTGGACCCCTTTTCGGAGCTTGAAGTATGGGTACCCCCAACAAAAATTTTAAAATCTGGCTGTATAATTTGGAACTAATGTGATTTGGAAATAATGTGATTTGATTGGCCTCTTAATAAAAATTATATTTTTTTAAAAAAGGATGTGTGTTGGCTGCATTAAATTACAAACTATTAAAAATCAGATTTAATTAAACTACAGATATGCAACAGCTTCTGAAGTTTCAGGGCAGCACAAAATCCAGAGGTGATTCCACGTGTATAGACTGGTGATATCCTCAAAAAAAATGCCAGAGGTGTGTTTGCTGATTGGATTTTTGCTTTCTAAATGCGAAAACCCTTCGGGGGCTGTTCTATCTCAGCGGTTAGCACAGAGTGTGCATATTCAGACGTTTTACAGTAGAGCAGGGCTTGTATAATTATTGTGGCAAAACATTTCCCAAAGCTGTGTCTGCACCCAGAGTGGCTCTCCTGGAAAAGTTTTCCCACTGTCACACACACACACACACACACACACACACACACACACACACTCACACACACCATCTTAATTCTAGAAATGGCGTCAGTCGTGGGATCCCTAGCATTCTGCTTCCAGCATTCCTTGGCTGCCATTGTCTAAACCTGGTTAGAACAGATTTACACAACCATCGGATGGTCAGAAAAGTGGGAAGGGGGAAGAGAGAAATTAATTTTCTATACAGCGAAACAACTCAGAACTGCAAGTTGCTGGAACCGGTCACGCTACCAGTGTAATAATGAAGGTTCTTTATTAGCTTGAGGAAGTGGCCAGAATTCAAATGCCTCCTTCATCAGAATCCACTGGCTGCGATTCTAAGAACACTTATTATGGAGCAAGTCCCACAGAATACACTAGAGCTTGGATCTGAGTAAAACAGAACACTGAACACAGTAGGATTTGTTTCTTAGAGGGGTTTTTTCTTCAACACCCCCCCCCCAATTAATTCATTTATACCCCACCTTTTAAAATTACCTCACCAAGCAGCTATATCAGTAAAAATATCAAACACAGTAAATAATGTGCTGAATATGGCATTTATGTTCCAACTGTGGGAATGTTCAGGGTGGCAGGAGAGGATATATTGTTTATTAATAACCTTCCTAACTTGCGCTAGCAAGTTCCTTTACTTAGCACAGTTTACATTCCCCTTTTCATGCACAACGGATAGCTGGTTGCAGGCTTGTGTGAGCCTCTCACTATTATACAATTCAGTCTGTCTCTGAATGAATTGTATAATTCCTGGTAAATTCCCTTTAATCTCTCTCAAAAGAATAAAGACACAACAATCTTATTTAAAGTCAATAAAAAAAGTTTACTCACATCAGTTCACAGCTGGATTCCTGAAGGCAGGCTTAGTTACAAATATTTACACGTGGATCTACCCCATATGGAGGTATAATCCCAGTGCTTATGCTAGCTGAGAAACTAGCATAGCAGTCCTAGCTAAAAAGCTGGTCCAACAAAGAAGGAAGTCAAAGAGAGAGAGAGTGCTGCGTGACTTGTCCTTTTTGTCCTAGTCACTTGTCCTAGTCACATGCAAGGAAGGATGCTCCAACCAGGAGGAACAGGAAGTTTCAACTGGCTGGACCAACATCCCCTTGCATGTCCACTCTAGGGAAAAAAGGAATGTTGTATTTGACTGCTCCCAGTGGATTACATCCCACACCAACTCCCTGAAAGGCAAGATTCCAGGGACATAAAATGTTCAAGAAATGCTTATCCAATGCAGATTCAGATCAACAGCTGAGATTGCAGGCCAATTTGTTGTTTTAAGGGAACGGTTGGGCATGAAGACCCCTCATTTGAATGCTCCACTGTGCTACAGTCACTTGGGAAATTCAATGGGCTTGGAAGATCTAAGAGGCAGTAAACTCAGATTTTGATTCATGGCTCTAGTGAGGCAGAGCCCAGAAAAACGAGCCTTAAAAAATAAATTTTGGTTGTCAGTATCCACCCTTAATCTTGAAGGACAGTCTAGATCATGGTTGGGCAGAAGGGAAACCAGAATCTACTGGTGGGTCTCTGGATCATTTGCAGTAGATTGCCAAGGATTCCCAATTATTTAACAACATTACACATTACTGCACATATATCTAACTTAGGTTCTGAAATGGAAAGAGCTGGGGGTGAGCAGTTGTTTTTCTTCCTGCATGGAAGGTCTGTGATCTCAGTTAATTTCTGATATAAAGATTCCTGGGCTCAGTAGCTGCCATGCCATGGGTGAAGTAATGCCTAGACCATCTCTTTCTAAACTCTAGAAAAAGGAGCTCCATGTCTTTGCAAGTACCTGGAACTAGTAAAACTGACAGATATAATAAGGAGAAAATCCAAAACTATGGTTATAAAGCAATGGGAGTTCTTAAATGATTATTTACAAAACCAGGGCTCGACTACAAAAATCTGGTTGTGTTTAGAATAATCTCGTGCGTAATATAAAAAATACAAAGTGAGACATTAAGGAAATTCAAAGGGAAAATATGAAGAACAGAGGATCTGACGAACGGATTATTAAAAACGCGTGAGGCAAACGGTGGAAGTCTTTTTTTAAAAAACCCCACTTTATTTAAGGTAGATAAGGACAAGATGAAATTATACAATTGAATATAAATATAGATGGGAAACGGCTATGTATAGTGAATACTTATCTACTTTAAAAAAAATTCACCCATTTTTTTTCTTTTACTTTATTTTTTCTTTGTTCTTTTTTTCCTTTTTTCTGATATCTTATCTTTCATTTCACTCCTTTATTGTGAATACCATTTTATAGAGGTATAAATAACTGTATATATGAAAAGAGACAAAGTATTCCCTAATTTTTTTCCTTGGTTATATATATTTTCTTTTTCTTTTGTACTGTATTTTCTTTTGTTGTAAATATATAAGTTTTCTAATTTGTACTTAAAATTTTTAAAAAAGGAGCTCCACGGTTTCCCCAGGCATTTGGCCTTCTTGCCATACCTTTGCATGCCTTAGTAGCTACCCAAACTGTGTCTTACTGGAGAAGTAATTGTACCGTTTCTGGACTCCGTGGGTCTTTTTTTTTTTTAAGGAACATTTGGGATGTTTAAATTACAAGTGTCCCTGATCAACAGTTCTTGTGTAGATGGCCATGGAATGCCAGAGCACATTGTCACAAATTGATCTGAAGATGCTGTTTGTATTGGAATGTCATTTTTACCCAGCCCCAAGTAACTTAACACCAAGGAGGAAATGGGTGTACGTGACTATTTCTTAATTATCCAAGGGCTCATTTTCTTTCACTCACCACCCTCAGTCATTGATCTTACTGGTTGACAGGCAACAGATAATTAAATGAATTAGAGGGAGCTGCAATTCTGGTACCAAAGACTGTGGGGTGGAAAATCTTCCACTTCGTTAGTTCATTAGAAACAATAAATTGATGTCAAATGAAAATACAACAATAGGCAACCTTGGCAGTTTCAAAGTTTTTAAGATTTGCGTACTGGAATACGAGCAAAATAAGCATGCTAAATTCAATTACTCTGTATAAAAAATTCCACTAAGACGAAAAATCTGGTGTATGTTACCCTAATTTGCATAGGATTTTTTTCCAAAACAATGTTTTCTGGAAAACCCATTAAGCCACTTGTTACACTCAAAAACTATTGGGGTGCTGATTTTAATTCCCAGTAGGAAGCAAACAATAAACTAAGAATTGATCATTCTGTGCACTCTTTTCTTCAGAGCTTACATGGAGCAAAGCCATTAACCCAAGAATGCTGTTTTGATTGCTTTGCCATATTAACAGGCTTGTTTTATTGTATACGTTAATTGTGGATATTTATATTTTAACGTTTCTGTAATTGGTTTTTATACTTTGCAAAGTACAGTGGTACCTCGGGTTACATACGCTTCAGGTTACATAAGCTTCAGGTTACACACTCCACTAACCCAGAAATAGTGCTTCAGGTTAAGAACTTTGCTTCAGGATGAGAACAGAAATCGTGCTCCGGCGGCGCAGCAGCAGCAGGAGGCCCCATTAGCTAAAGTGGTGCTTCAGGTTAAGAACAGTTTCAGGTTAAGAACGGACCTCCGGAACGAATTAAGTACTTAACCCGAGGTACCACTGTACCTGGAAGTCTATTTTGCCATTAATGGGTGTGTGTATATAATGCAATTGCTGATCATTATATGTAAGCCATGGAAAACACTGTCTTCCCAGTGCTAGAAACTCAGATATTTAAGGTAGGTGCCAAACGGCTCCTTAAACCAAGGCTATGGTTGCCAAAACAGAATGCCTAGTTGCCATTCTGGGGGCCAGACAGCTTGAAAGTCATATAGTTCCATGTGACTTTTTAGTTCCTGAAATTCATTCCGATTGTGCAGATAAAATATCATGGGGGAAATTCTACAGGATGCGTTGTTAGTGTGTGAAAGCAGGCAAGATCCAAGAATGCGCAGGCTTGCACCTCCAGAAATGAGAGTCGTCAGGCAATAGCCAGGGGCAAAACGCGCCTGGTGAATTTCGAACGTTGCATCTTCCTACACCTAAACTGCACAATGTAAATTCTACCCCACTTTCATGCCCTCTTCCCAACTTATATATCTGATTCTAAGTTGATGGAGGAGGTGGAAATATGGCAACTGTTATGTACTGAAGTTCTCACCCTGGGCCAGCAGGGGGATACTGTAGATAGTTCAGGTCCACATATGCAAATAAGGGATCGAAAGTGACGTTCAGTGATTGGATAGTTACAGAAAATGGTTACTGTTGCGTTCTAGTGGAGCGCTATATAAGTAAGCTGGCTGAACCCTTCAGTTCTGTTCTGTTCAGTTCTGTTCTGGTCT
This sequence comes from Podarcis liolepis, assembly GCF_965112155.1. NCBI lineage: Eukaryota > Metazoa > Chordata > Lepidosauria > Squamata > Lacertidae > Podarcis > Podarcis liolepis. The sequence goes on along the minus strand of NC_139571.1, from coordinate 14,466,668 downwards.
GTTTGAAGAATCGCTGTGTCGTCTGATATGTTCACCCACAACTTAACAGCAACCTACTAAATAAATCCTCCACAACCTTACCAATGGGCTTGCGAAAGCCTTTTGATTCTTGCCCCACACAACAGCTCCATCATATCACAAGCTTACGCACGTCTTGCCATGAAGTTGGTGAGTGCTAGATGGGAAAATGGGATGTTGTTTGGGAAAACATGATGATCATGAAAAACAAGTTTCACGGCACTCTTGATATGACCCATAACGCAATGCACAGGACAGGTGTCGTTGCCCAATTCTACACATTCGAAAGAGACTTTGAAACTACTTCCTGAAAGTATTTGATGGGTTGCAGCAATATTGCTCCATCATACATTTTACAGTGGTGCTCTGTGCTCACCTTTTCATTTTTTTAAAAAAGATATCCAGTTTCCTAAAGAGTCCTCCCACCCCACCCGGGAAGAATCAGTTGTGCTTTCCCCACATTCATAGTAAGATGGCCTTATGGCTTGGTTGGTCCAGCAGCTTTCTACATATTGTAACATTTTGCAGGAATTGCAAAACCAGAACTCACATCACTTTCTAAGTTGGTAAACAGGCGGTGCAGACTACGTGGCCAAGGCCAGCATGAAACCAAAATTTATTTATTAAATTGTATACCACTTTTCAACTGTAGATCTCGGGGGGTTCACAACATAAAAACACAATGTAAAACCACAAAATACGTAATAAAAGCAAGAACAAAAAAAGCCCCAAACAAACCAATAAGCACATTAAAAAACCTAAATGACACTCCAAGGACCAGCCTCCCAAACCAGATAATGTAGGACTCCAACTCCCACCAGCCCCAGCGAGCATGGCCAACAGCCAAGGATTATGGGAAGTGTAGTTCAAAGTGTGTGAAGGTTGGGGAATGACTGTCAAAAGAGGAGGGAAACAAGATCGCCTTCACGTTATGCAGAAAAATAAAATGCTTTTCTGAACATGGCATGATTTCCATGCAAAGCTTCACCGTTCTGATCTAAGCACTTTGCAGAGCAGGCAGACATGCTACCAGCCCAAGAGACTATCCTCCTTTAGGGAGAGGAAGGAAACACACAGATGCTATTTTCACCACCAACCACATGCGTATCATCATGCTATGTTCCAGTCTATCATTATGGACTGGTTCACATATCACACCACGCCAAACCATGGCTTAGCATGAACTTGTTAGTCCCGGGAGAGGAGATAACAGTAACTGTGGTCCTTCCTGGTCCTCCTGCTGCACTCAGCAATGGTTTGGGATGTTATCAGAATCATGGCCCTTTTCTCTCCAAACCAACCATGAATGTCTTAGGGGTTTGTCCAGGAGTACCAAAAGGTGACCCCAGGTTTGGACAACATGCTATAAGGATCATCTCAGCACAGCAGTAAGATGATGGGGAATCATAGAATTGTAGAAAGATTTGCCCAATGGGGGGCTCAAACCCACAACCCTGAGATTAAGAGTCTCATGCTCTATTGAGGGAGCAATTCAGGAATATTCTCTTCTGGAGCCCATGAACTCATGCGTTCCTTTCTAAACCATAGCATAATGTGGAAACCTGAGCAATCTGAAAGACCACCTCCTTCCTAACAGATCATTTCAGGTCTTAAAATTAGAGGGCCCTCTTGGTTGTTCCACCACCCTCAGGAACTCGGAGTGTGGGTGACCCAGAAGAAGGCACAATCTGTGGCAGCCCCCAGATTGCGGTACTCAGAGATGTGTATCTGGTACCTTCATTATAAAGCTTTCTGTGAAAACTGAAGTTGGACCTCTTTACCCCATCCTTTGATACCTGAGGGGTATATTCTTAAGGAGGGGGTGCAGATGGCGCTGTGGTCTAAACCACTGAACCTCTTGGGCTTACCGATCAGAAGGTCGGCGGTTCAAATCCCCATTGCAGAGTGAGCTCCCATTGCTCTGTCCCAGCTCCTGCCAACCTAGCAGTTTGAAAGCACGCCAAAAAGTGCAAGTAGATAAATAGGCGGGAAAGTAAACAGCGTTTCTGTGCACTCTGGTTTCCGTCATGGTGTCCCGTTTTGCCAGAAGCGGTTTAGTCCTGCTGGCCACATGACCCGGAAAGCTGTCTGTGGACAAACGGCGGCTCTCTCGACCTGAAAGTGAGATGAGCTCTGCAACCCCCTAGTTGCCTTTGACTGGACTTAACCGTCCAGGGGTCCTTTACCTATATTTTCAGGACCCAGTTTATTTACATTAATTTTAAGTTGTTTAATTGTTGATACCTGCTCTGGGACCTTGGGGTAAAGAGTGGCTAATGGATTGTAGTAGTAGTAGTAGTAGCAGTAGTAGTAGTAGTACCTAGCTCAAGTGAGGCAGAGCAATCTACATCCTCTTGCATTAGTCTTCATAGAATTATAGAGTTTGAAGGGACCCCAAGCAGAAGAGTGAGGGAACTGGATTGATTGGAGTTGCCTCTCCACTCTGCCCTGCTGGTCTCCAGTGGCCTGTAGGATGATGCCAGCATCACTACAGTGGTGGAAAGAAGAAGAGGAGGAGGAGGAGGAAGAGGAAGAGTTTGGATTTGATATCCCACTTTATCACTACCTGAAGGAGTCTCAAAGTGGCTAACTTTCTCCTTTCCCTTCCTCCCCCACCACAAACACTCTGTGAGGTGAGTGGGGCTGAGAGACTTCAAAGAAGTGTGACTGGCCCAAGGTCACCCAGCAGCTGCATGTGGAGGAGCGGAGACGCGAAACCGGTTCACCAGATTACGAGTCCACCGCTCTTAACCACTACACCACACTGGCTCTCCCTCCCTCTTCCACTTTCCAAATATGCAGATGACATCTCCCTCAGTGGCAAGCCCTGAAACGGGGTGTTTGGAAGGCAAGGAAGGGATGGGCTGGACCAGGATCCATTGGGTGCCTAGCCAATCCCACTGCCTGACATTGGGCTCAAATTGCATCTGATCACTGCAGCTGCAGCAGGATGGCACAGCCATCTGCCTGCTCCTAACTTTCCATCCTGGCTGCTATGTGAATCAGGACTGGAGGGCTCCCACCAGGCAGCAACCTGAATTGCAAATGCTCTTTTCAACTCAGTGGAATTTCCCCCCCAACGTATCTCAAGAAGAAGAAGAGAAAAGTTTAGATTTGATATCCCGCCTTTCACTCCCCTTCAGGAGTCTCAAAGCAGCTAACAATCTCCTTTCCCTTCCTCCCCCACAACAAACACTCTGTGAGGTGAGTGGGGCTGAGAGACTTCAAGGAAGTGTGACTGGCCCAAGGTCACCCAGCAGCTGCATGTGGAGGAGCGGAGACGCAAACCCGGTTCCCCAGATTACGAGACTACCGCTCTTAACCACTACACCACACTGGCTCTCATATCCAAGGAGAAAGTTTTCAGCCCTGCCCTCTCCCTCCTCCCCACGAAATAATGTTCCTGATGCCAAGTATTCATAGGACTGCAGTCCCTGAAGAATCCTAATGAACGGTGTGCTTTTTAAAAGAATAACCAACTAAATAAATAAGTGCTACTCTTGAGGAAAAGAGACTGGAAGGCCTAGCGTATAAAAATAATCACTGAAGTGCCTGTATGGATTAACAGGGTTAACTACCGCTTGAACTCAAAACACTTTTTGACTTCCCTGAGTTGTTGATGGCGTTCTAAGAGTTATTCCAGGCTGGCCCTTTTTTTTAAAAAAATCTTCTTCTTCTTGTAATGAGTTTATGAACGTATGTATGCAAAAATGGTAGGAAAAGCCATGGAACTGAAACAACTAGAATGACACTGGAGTACTTTTGCTTGCTGTATGTACTTCCAGCTACAATTATGTGTGATTTTTCTCTTTAAAATTATTAATTAATTACTATTATTATTAACAACTGTGTTAAGAATAAGAGTCAGTCATTAACTACACTGTGATCACACGACTGGTTTCGAAGTCAAGAAACAGGCCTAATATATAGCTTGCTACACTGTGGGTTAAACCACAGAAGGTCGGCAGTTTGAATCCCTGCGATGGGGTGAGCTCCCGTTGCTCGGTCCCTGCTCCTGCCAACCTAGCAGTTCAAAAGCACTTCAAAGTGCAAGTAGATAAATAGGTACAACTCTGGCGGGAAGGTAAATGGCGTTTCTGTGCGCTGCTCTGGTTTGCCAGAAGTGGCTTAGTCATGCTGGCCACATGACCCGGAAGCTGTACGCCGGCTCCCTCGGCCAATAAAGCGAGATGAGCACTGCAACCCCAGAGTCGGTCATGACTGGACCTAATGGTCAGGGGTCCCTTTACCTTTACTATTGTTTGCTGATTGTTACATTGCAGTGGGTTGGACTAGATGACCCCCGGGTTCCCTTCCAAGCCACGATTCTATGATCAATTCAAATAAAAGCTGCAATTAAAACACGCCTGAATCTTGCTCACTTGAAAATCTCTCACTTGTCAAGATAATTTGTCACATTTTGCATGAGGAGTTCACAGGGCTACCGCACCACCAGGCAACCGCCTACAAGAAGTATTTTTTGTATCAAGCCCACCAGGTTTTTTAATCACTTAATTAGCAAATCAAGGCTGCATTTTTGAGCATGCTTACTTGGAAGTAAGTCCAACAGAAAGACTTCCTTCAGAGTAACCATGGAGATTTTGAGCCTAGTGCTAACCAACTTCGCTCACTGTTAAGATGTTATCCTGCACACATTTCAGAGTAACAGATTGCCAGGGTAGCAAGAATATCAATTGCAAAGGGACCGGACGTGCAAATTTCCCCACAAAAGACATAGATAGCAGCAGTGCTCTTTTTTCTGGGGTATTCAAGAGTACACAGTACTGGTACCATATTCCCCCCCCCCAAAAAAATGTGAAAGGTATGGAACTTGCTGAAACAACTTCATAGTGAGTACTGCCCCCCTTTTTTTTTTCAAAAAAGCACTGGATATAACAAAAGAGATGAGAGAAGGACTGGAATTTTGATCCCCCCCAACTCTTCATGTGGGCTTAGGCTCACATAGGAACAGGCCCCACTGAATGCAACGGAACTTACTTCCAAGTAAGAGGTAAAGGACCCCTGGACAATTAAGTCCAAAGGCGACTATGGGGTTGCAGCCCTCCTCTCAGGCAGAGGGAGCCAGCGTTTGTCCACATGCATCGGATCAGGCACTCAAACAGATTCATTTTCAAAACAAGGTACCAGCAGCCAAACAAAAGTACGTCTAGCCTGTCAGCCCTTGTGAAGGCATCCAGGGACTGTTCCATCAACAAAACAGATGGAATTTTGCTGTGTGGTTTATTTCTATATACACTGCTTAGAAATGCTAATGATTAAATGATATATAAATACAATAGCTAAATAAATACAGTGGCACCTTGGTTCTCAAACGCCTTGGTTCCCAAACGCCAAAAACTCAGAAGCAAGTGTTCTGGTTTTCAAACGTTTTTCGGAAGCCAAACATCTGATGCGGTTGTCGGCTATTGTTTCCAGGACGCCTACACCAATCAGAAGCTGCGTCTCGGTTTTTGAATATTTCGGGAGTCAAACGGACTTCTGGAACGGATTAAGGTTTTGGTTTTGCTATTTATTTTGCTATTTATTTTGGAGGCTTTTTCGGTTCATATGTTTTTGTGACTGTGTGGAACCCAGTTCAGAACTGACTGATTGTGTGACTGCGGAAATGGATAAAAGCCCCCCCACCCAAACAATGACTATCATCAGTGCAGGTAAGAAAAAGTATTCATTTTAATTTTTATCATCTGCAACACTGTCTTATTTATTTTATAGTACAGTGCATTGATGATTGCTTTCATTTTATGGCTCAATGATCTTGTTAGATAGTAAAATTCATGTTAAATTGCTGTTTTAGGGGTTGTTTTTAAAAGTCTGGAACGGATTAATCCATTTTACATCACTTTCTATGGAAAAGCGTGTCTTGGTTTTGGAATGGACTTCGGGAACGGATTTAGTTTGAGAACCAAGGTGCCACTGTATGTTGGAACGAATACATCCCAAGGGTCTGTGCGACTGCCAAAAACTTGTACTACCTTGGTGACTGCCAAAAACTTGTACTACCTACTTGTTCTACCAAGGTAGAACAACCTGTACTACCAAAATTATTAAGGTTTTAAATGACAATTTTAGGTTATATTTTAGTGATTAAGGTTTAACTTATATATTTTTAACTGCTGCTATATCTGTATTGTCCCTGTCATACCCGGTTGCAATTCAATGTATCCCTATCGTGTTTTATTATTTTTCTGATATTGTGAGTGAGCCGGAACTGGTCTGTGACGGTAATAATAAATTCATTCGTTCATCCTAAGGGTGCCTCCTGACCAGCATTTTTTCACTCGACCTGCTACTGATTTTCTTTTTTATTATTATAAATATTTATTAAGTTTTCACAAAATTTTAGAAACACATGCAATACACACAATACAAAAATACACATACAATGACAAACAAACACGTATAATTTCAACTCCTTTTTTTTTTCTTAAACTTACGTCATCGACTTCCCCATACCTCCCCTTTCTGCATTCCAATTCCCAAAATTATTTCAGCAAGTTCTTCCCCTTAATTTTATCCGATTTTTCCCTTTCTTTTCTTTTACTTAATCTTTAACAGCTGTAATCCCTTACTTTGGATAACCACAACATTTTAACATTCATTCATTTTGCAATATTTCTTAAGATAAATTTTAAATTTCTTCCAATCTTCTTCCGCCGTCTCTTTCCCCTGGTCTCGGATTCTGTCAGTCATTTCAGCCAGTCCCATGTAATCAATCACCTTCATCTGCCACTCTTCCAAGGTGGGTAGATCTTGTGTCTTCCAATACTTTGCTATGAGTATTCTTGCTGCTGTTGTAGCATACATAAAGAATGTTCTGTCCCTCTTTGACAGACCTGCTACTGATTTTCAAGAAAATAGACTGGATCCAGTGGTTTGCTACCTTCCATTCAGGATCCGTTCAGGGAGAGCCTCAATTATCTGTGTGATAACTGCTGTTGCATATTGTGCTGAAGACCCCTAAAGGGCAAAGACCCTGGGACTTTATATGTTTGAACTCCCTGCCTGGTATTAACAGTAGCCAGTGCGAGGGGGTCAGTTGCTATTGTCAAATTTCTCCATACAGTCATGTGAGTGAGCAACTGGTAGCCTGGAGAAAGAATAATGCGAAATAGTCTTGCCACTCTGTGAGCTGGAAGATATCGGCAACTGTGGCTGCACTTTTTTAGCAGCTACAATCATTAAAAGAGCTGCCATTGTGTGAAAGTCCTGGTGCAGGCCAATTTCTTTCCCCCATGCCGTCACATGCGTGGAAATAATCTAGCCACTTTGATTTATTTATTTTACTTTATTTACATACTAGATTTATATACTGCCCTTCCTTGTCAGAGCTCAGGGCAGTTCACAGAATAAAATAAAGGATAAAAGCAAGGAAATAAATCAAATCAAAATGGCAAAAGAACCCCTGCTTCCCAGGCTAGAGAATATTCATCAGACAAAGGTCTGGTTGGAGAGGAAATTTTTTGCTTGGGTCCTAAATATATATAACAAATGCGCCAGGTGAGTCTCCCTTGGGAGAGTATTCCACAAATGGGGTAAAGGTAAAGGGACCCCTGACCATTAGGTCCAGTCGTGACCGACTCTGGGGTTGCAGCGCTCATCTCGCTTTATTGGCCGAGGGAGCTGGCATACAGCTTCCGGGTCATGTGGCCAGCATGACAAAGCTGCTTGTGGCGAACCAGAGCAGCGCACGGAAACACCGTTTACCTTCTCACCGGAGCGGTACCTATTTATCTACTTGCACTTTGACGTGCTTTCGAACTGCTAGGTTGGCAGGAGCTGGGACCGAACAACGTGAGCTCACCCCGTCACAGGGATTTGAACCGCTGACCTTCTGATCGGCAAGTCCTAGGCTCTGTGGTTTAACCCACAGCGCCACCCGCGGTCCCCACAAATGGGGAGCCACTACAAAGAAGACCCGTTTTTGTGTTGCCACCTTCTGGACCTCTTGTGGAGGAGGCACACACAGAAAGACCTCAGAGGATGAATGCAGAGTCCGGGGCGGTTTATATGGAGAGGTGCTCCTTCACGTATTTATGGCTTCCAGGTTTGGTCCCCAATAATTATCTGACAGCATAGAAAGTATTACATTCAGGCAGAAGAGACATTTTTTGAAAAGAAAATGTATGATGGACACCTTGAGAGTCCCTGAAACTGGACTGTGGGATGGGGAAATATTTGCCATTTCGTCTGCAGGAAGCACACGTAATATAAATTAGTACAGAAAGTTCAAGATGGCATAGGGATGGGCAGTGCCAATTTGTTTCTAATTCCTGCCCCGCAACATTCCCATATCAGTTTGCATTTTTTTAAAAAGTTCATCACAAAAATTCACCAGCATTTTAAAAGGCATATCATTGTATGTAATTGTGCCTAATATACACATTTTTTTGCAATGCAATTTTCTCTGATATAATGCATTTTTAGGTTATTTTCACTAATAGGCATTTTAATGCATATTTCACTCAAGTATGTGCCTTTCTGTGCACGGTACTTGGCTGCAGAACTGCGCCACAGAATCTGGATAAGTGTGAATTTCAAAGGATAGTTGTTTTTCAGTTGTTACATTGTTTCCGGAAATGTGAATTAAGTAAGTTTGCCTTTAAATGAAAACTGAATTGAATTCCCCCCAGTCCCTATTCAGAAATCTCTAAGGGGCTTTCTTTTCAAGCTGTTTTTTCTTCCACTGTACTCAGAGGCCCCTCGTAGAGTATAAATGTGTGGTTTGAGCTGTATCTACCATAAAACAGCATTATGAGCTAGGCTTTTCCTGCCTCAAATGTCTTCATCTAAGCAAAAGCTCCAATCTACCATATTCTTGCACCTGAAGCTAATAGTTAAAATTTCTAAAGCCAGCAGTGGTCCGGACAAACATCATGAGAAAGCAAAACATGTACCAATCACACTAACACACACCCCAAAAGTCAAAGATTTGGAACATGAGCATAATTTGGCTTACAAGCTCATTTCTTTGAATACACTAATCATGGAGAAATCAGTCTTGGAGCTTTTGCATTTTTTGTCAGTGGCTACAGATTCTCTTCAACTGCTTTGTGACTGATAGCATGAAATTCTGGTATTCCCTTCCAGGTTATGGCAAAGCGGGCAGGTTATTGTTTGCCAACATGAATTCAGATTCCAATCTCTCTATTTGTCATTCCCTCACTTGGAATCTAAACCACCTCACAGGGCTATTGTCGGATCATAACGTCGCTCTATAGTCCTTAGAAGAAGGGTTGAATCGAACCCCTCCACACAATGAGACCTCTTAGTAGGATATCACATATCTAACTTTGAAAATTTAACCACAGTTTGCCCAAAATACAATCATTAGTGATTTCAATGGGAAAATTCCATAGTTTAGACAGCTACGATTTAGCGAATCCCTGAAAGATAATTTTGTTTTAAAAACTGCTCCAGTTTTAAAGAAGTTGCCCATCTTACGCCTTTGAAACAAAGTGTAATACAACCATATATGATGCACATTTAAAAACTGCTGTATTGGTTCAGATGATTCCGACCCTTGATTGTAAAACAAACTTCCCTCCAACTTTGTGTAACTGTTTAGCAAATAAGCACTTCCAACCAATTCAATCTAGATCTTTCCAAACACACATGATTTTCAAACTTACAACTATTTTATAGGCTGACATCACCTGTATGCAAACAGAAGATTATGTTTCAATATTCCAATACTCTTCCTATATGATAGCTATTAGCATTATCAGATATCATAAAGCTGGCATTTTTAAAATAGGAAAAGCGGCCAACTCACATTGCAATATCGCAAGGTTTTGCATGTAAACTAAATGACCATTTTAAAAATTAATTCTTCATATACCAAAGGAAAAGTTAAAACCTTTACTGTTGCATTGCTGCTAATCTCGTAAAGAACTGTTTCCACAAATGACAGATCTCCTTCACTTGAAAGTAAACACAACAGAGAACGATGTGGCTCTTTGAAAAAGACTAACAGATTTATTACACAAGAAGTTCTGATAAAAGTTATGCCAAAATAAAATGTGGCAGTCCTTAAGATTCACAGGACTCCCATTTCTCAAACAAGCATGGCCACACATATTTCTCAAAAGACAGAATTACTTTGTATAAAATACTTTTATTTTCCAACAGAAAACTCCATTAGAACTGCAAGTGAATTAAGATATTTTTTAAAAAGACGATTAAACTGTTTGTGTATGTAACGACAGCATCTAGGATTCTTTATGCACAAAAATGGAAGAAAGAAGAAGCTCTCACCACAGAAGAATGGATATGCAAGGTGGTGGACTTTGCAGAATTGGCAACGCTTAAGAGCCAAAATAAGAGAACCTAATGATGACTGTTTTATGGAGGAATAGAAACCTTTTTAAAGAAATATTATAGAATGATGAAGTCACGATCAGGATTTTAACTATGAGCAACAGGAGGAATTGGAGATTATTGTATTGTTGTTATGGTATAAGAGATAGAAGGCAGGGTGCAGTAGAAGGGGAGGAATAGAAACACCATGGAAAATGGGGTGGGAAGCCAACAAAACAAAATAAAAATTTACTATCTATTGGAGTACATATGGGATTTTATATTTTGTTTTTTGAAAATTTAATGAAATATTTTAAAAAGAGAGATTTATAAATATTTCCCTGTGTATCTCAAGAATGCCATTCCAGTTGTGATGTGAATATGAAGGAGAAAGAAACAGAAAGTGTTTATTTAAAACATAAATAAATACGGAGAAAATGGAAGTTGTCAAAATGGGACATGAAAATTCCTTTTAAATACAGTCATGGTTATTGATACATCACTGGATAAACCTGCACAGGAAAAGTTCTTATTTTAAAATAAGAATTGATCAGGCCCTTCACCTTCAAAAATAAATCAAAATCAAATCTTGCCCTCTTTAAAAGAAATGTTCAGACATGCTTTAACGAAAACAAAAGGTCAAAGGTTCTTTCCTCAGGCATACTGATTCTAAAAACTGTATTTTTAGAATTGTAACTGTTCCACCTGAGCTACAAAGCGAATGAATACCCCAAACTTGAAACTTTAAATCCTGAACACTGAAGGCATGATGTTTTTGAAATTAATGGGCATCTAAGTCCTATTGCATTCAATGGAAGAATTAGGCACGTGTGTCAAGCTGCAAAATCGCTCTTTTAGAAATTAGTTTCATAGTTTCAGTTACGGTAAGTCACCTAAGTTAACTTTTTCACCTATGCCTCTTTGACAAAGGGTGTGAAACTGAGATATAAATTCAATTAATAATGATAACAATAACAACAACAACAACTCAGTTTTAAAATTACTTGATTAAACCCAAAGCCCGAAGTTCTGAATTTAAACCTCTCCTTTAGGGGAGCTCAAACATTCTTCTTTTTAACTTGCATGTTTTGACAGCATAATTTTCCAAATCAAATTAGTTTTGAGCTTTAACCCGAGGGGGTGGGGAATAAATGAAAACTTTAATTTTCTTGTTAGCTGTGATAACCACAATCTTTCATTTGGAAACAACAGTGGATTTGAAGTTTGCATTTAAAAATGCACTCAGGATCGGACTGTGCCAACAAGAGTCCACTTGCCTGGCAGTGTCGTCAGTTTGGAAAATGAGATGATACTTTCACGGCCAATTTTGAATGAGAGAGTTAAAGATCTGTATATGTACGGGATCAATTAACTATGCAATGCATTTTATTTTATTTCTGCAATTGCTCTTGCTTCCATTTTTCATCAGAACTTCGTGACTGAGTTGTTCAAGAATGAAAACTGGTTTCTTTTGAACTGAATTAAGTCCTGCTACAACACTGAGAAAGATACATTAGCTAAGTATTTTAATATAGAAGAAAGAATCGGACATAGCTGCCTGATAGCCAGAAATGCAGGCTTCAAATCCATCTTTGCAGGATGAATTTATTCTTTAGTATTAAAGGTTAACAAAAAAAAACAAAACAAAAAAAACAAACTGAAGCAAAGTCTGTACAGCTCTTGCAGGCCTAGAACCAAATTAATCTGGCTACATTTGTTCTGACCAGATCACTGCCAGCTTCTATTTTATTATAAGAATATTCCTGAGATATACATCTCTTAAAAATGCACTTTTGCTACATGAATGTATACCACGCTCAATCCCGCCTCAAGAAGAGAAGTTTGCCAGCCATAGGAAAACTTAACACCCAACTATCCACGTCCCAAGGAACGCTTTTTGGACAGAGGGGCTGGTAAGGTTAAGCAAAAGGAAAGCAGAGACCATTATCCCACATTACGAAGGAAAGGGGAAGAAGAAGAAGTAGAAGAGGAAGAAAAGACATGATTGGCATTAGGATTAAAATGTAAGGTGTAAGGTTGCTGTGCCCTGAAAGGAAAGGTTTCAATATGAACAATTTGGAGATGGCGTCTCCAAATCCTAAGGAGAAAGGCATTGTACCCGCATGTCCGAAGATGAAAGTCACGCCCGCGCTTTCCCCATATTAAAAAGAGCGAAGATCATTAAACTTGCATTTAGGCACAGAGAGAAGGAACTTCGCGTTTTCTGGCATACCAGGACATTGGCTCGGCCTCATGGTAGCCTGGTCATCTATCTAGCCCGCGCTCAGCCGATTCTGGCGCGCAACGGGCCCTAAGAGCCAGATCCTGCAGCACAGCTGCAATCCTATATGCAGAGTTAGGCCGGGAGCGAAGGAGAGCGGGTCCCCTTCAGCTCGGCGGGACTTAACTTCTGGGCAAGTCGGAACGGCGTGCAAACGAAGGGGAACCCGCGAAGCTCCTCCGGCCCAACAAAAAGCACTTGAGACAATTTGTACACCGCCTTCCCATACCGCTGGCACGCGAGGCGGTTGACAAGCTCCGTCGGCTCCAGCGAGACACGGATCCCGCTCCACTCGAGGGGCCAGAGCAGCTCGGCCGAAGGATCGGGCGCGCCGAGTTGCCATCCCGAGACATTGGAAGAGGAGGGGGGAGGGTGAGAGGCGGCCATTCGAGGACGCTCGCCCGGCCAGGTGGTGATGCCTGCGTGTGCGCGCGCGCGTTTCGCACCCAGCGATTTACATAAGCGACGAGAGCGCAAGAGCTCCGCCGAAGTCGTGGGGTGGGGAGACGAGGGAGTGGAAAGAGCCCGGACTTCTCCCTCCCTCCCTCCCTCCCTCTCCAGGTGCGAGATCGGTTTCCCTTACCTGCTGCAACGCTTCTCTCGCTCCGAAAGGCGACCGGCTCTTGCGGAACCACCAGGTCGGCGAGGCGAAGGAGGACACACTTTCCCCCCCCCTGCTGCAGCCGAAAAGTCCTCTTTCTTGGGGGGCTACTTCCACCCCACCCCCTTTCACCTGCACGAAGCTGGTCCCCCCAGTCCCTGCCCCCCCCTCTGCCTGTCCTGTCTCCCCTCCATCCTGGTGCAGAGCGAGAAACTGCGCCAGGCAGGACACCCTCCTCCTCTGTGCCTCTCCGCCTTGCAGCCAGGCGGGATGGGGGGCGTGCGCTCCGGCAGCCTCCCCGGGACCCCTCTCCTTTCGGCCGGGCGATCGGAGTGTCCCGGGCGGACTTGGGGCTCCGGAGGCTTCCGGTGGGCCGGAGAGCGCGACCCCTTCCCCGTCCCCGATGGAGGGCGAAGCGAGGCGCAGCGGGCGCGCAGGGAAGCCGCGCTCTGCCTCCCTCGCCACCTGCTGCTCTACTGCAGCAGGTCGGCCAAAGGGGAGGACTCTTCAGCGCGCCGAGGCCAATCGGCGGAGAGGCGCCTGGACTGGACCCCCCCCCTGCCCCAATCCCAGTGTGGCCCCGCCCACCCCAGCGAAGGCCCCGCCCCGAGAGAGGCAGGCGAGCGCGACGCGCGCAGGAAGAAGCTGCGTCCTGCTTGCGCAAAGCGGGGCTGGAGGAGGAGCGGAGGCTCCGCGTTGTCCCAGCGAAGCTGCGAGGGCGAGGCTGGTTCGGGGCGGGCGAGACGCATCTGCGCATCCTTCTCCGGGGAGAGCCACTCACCGCTTGGAAGCTCTGGCGCCGAGTGGCGGGGGGGGGGGGGCGAGAGAGGGAAGCCCCCTCGGGCCCCAGGACGGGTCCGAGCCTAGCGCGCTCCTGCTCGCCTCTGCCCCCGCCAAGCGCCTCACGGGGAGAACAAATGCCCAGCCCGAAGGGGTGCCAACGTGCATCAAATTTTGGGGGGCCCAGGTAAGTCCTTCCATGGGCGTAGCGCAGGGGGGTGGGGGCGGGGGGAAAGCTGCCCCCATCAATACAGATCTGAGGTTCTGCCCCCCCATATCAAAAGTCTGCTGCCCCAACAATAATCCTGGCTACGCCCATGAATCCCACCTGGCAGAATCGATCACAGATTTCAGCACACAATTGAATGGCAATGGCCAGCCCCCTCAAATTTTTTATTTTTTTCAAATATCTGTATTGAAACTTAACATACAGTATATACATAATAACCAAAATACCCAATGTTCCCTCACATAAAGTATAATATCTAAATTACAATAGTTGATAATTATAAAACCCACCACCCACCCTCTACTTCCCTCCACAGCAATTCGACTTCTTTATATTTCTTTCTACCTTTCCCCCCTTGCATTCTATAATAAATTATTTTTGTTAAGTTTTGATTTTTACTTCTTTGTTTTGTTATTGCTTACATTTTTTATTCTAAGCCTATTAACATGTCGTTTTTAGAACAATATTTTGACATATAATCTTATACTTCCACTCCATTCTTAACTTTTGATTTGATTGATATCTTAGAATTGAAGTTAATTTTGCCAATTCTATATACTCACTTAATTTGCAAATCCACTCTTCCTTTGTTGGTATGCCCTGAGATTTCCATTTTGTGGCAATCACTACCCTGGCAGCTGTTGTTTTTTTTTATCTTTAATATGGTCAGTGACCAGGAAGCAATTTATAAAATATGACATTAAGAGTAATATTGTGCTACCAGTAGCAGTAAAAATATGGCCAATTCTCAGAATTGGTGCTTATATTTATGACCAAGTTTTGAGTTTTAAGTTTTTAAAATTCAATTCAGGAGTCGCTACTGTTTATTATCGTTCCTTTGATGTTTACAGTTTGGCCTCCTTTGTAGACATCATTGCTCATCTTATTCTTGTTGCAATGTAACAGTACTTTGCCACGGACATGTTAATTTCGGGCTCTCCTGGCAGCTGTTGTTGCATATAAAAAGATGGGTTTTTTCCATAAGTGGTTTGTCTTTGCCCACCAACCCTAACAGATAAGCTTCAGGATTTTTTATCAAGTTTTTTTTAAAAGCATTTTCTTAAGTTCCTCGTGTATTATAGTGGGGGAGGCGAAGGGACCTCACCCCCCAGGTGTTGGCTACTATGCCAGCCCACTCTCCACAGGCACACCTGGCACAGAAAGTCCCATGGAGGATGCCCTGGGCTTCTGCCCCCAAGGCCTCCCTGTCTGCACAGCCCCCACAGCAGCAGGCTTGATCTGAAGCACAGGAGCCAACTCCGGGGGGCCAAGGAGTTCTTGCTGCCCCCCCCAAATGTTTTGAGGGGGCCTCCTCCCTCCCAAAGGTGATGAGCATTGTCATTCAAATGGTATGTGTGCACTGTGTCTTGTGATCAATGATGCAGGGAGGACTTACCTAACTCCCCCCCAACAAAATATTTTATTCAAGTTGGCACCCCTGATCTGAAGGAAACAGCCTGAACTTGGACAGAAATCCCAAGGAGCTCTGTTTACTTCAGGCTGTCCTGTAAACAGGGCTGGGTTTGTGCGCATTTTTGGTAGGTGATCCCAGCTGAGGAAGGCAAGTGGATCATCGTACCCTTACCCACCGGTCACTCCCTTTTACCTGGTTTTATTTGTGTCAGGCTAAAACTCACCACAAAAGGGACGCGGGTGGCGCTGTGGCTTAAACCACAGAGCCTAGGACTTGCCGATCAGAAGGTCGGCAGTTCGAATCCCCACGACTGGGTGAGCTCCCATTGCTCGGTCCCTGCTTCTGCCAACCTAGCAGTTCGAAAGCACGTCAAAGTGCAAGTAGATAAATAGGCACCGCTCCAGCAGGAAGGTAAACGGCGTTTCCGTGCGCTGCTCTGGTTCGCCAGAAGCGGCTTAGTCATGCTGGCCACATGACCCGGAAGCTGTACGCCAGCTCCCTCGGCCAATAAAGCGAGATGAGCACCGCAACCCCACAGTCGGTCACGACTGGACCTAATGGTCACGGGTCCCTTTACCTAAAACTCACCACAGATATAGAAGGCAAATTCTCCAGTTTTGTTTGTTGGCATGGAAGAGAGGGAGTGTAGAAGCCTCGGTTTTTGGCAGGTTGATCTCTGCTATCTTAAAAATGTATCTATAAGAGGTAAGATTTAGGTCTTCCTCAATGTTCTCCCTCTCCCCATGTGTGTGTTTAAATTAACAGCGAAAAATAGTGATTTGATACTGGCTTTCAAAATCATTTGTTTGGGGTTTAAAAGGTCCAATTGGAATCCTGGTGTTTTGTGAGATGTGCCCAAGCCTTCATTTCCATTCCAGGGTGGATGTTTTTGACAACAAAATTGTTCTCAATAATTCCAGGTTGCCAAGATTTTGGTTGGGATTCAGTCACAGGCAAATTCAGTTTTGCCAATTAAGGTTGGTTTGGAGCTCTTACTACAAACCGATCTGAAAGCTGTTTGATTAGTAAGTTCACAAATTTATGTCCGAAATGTGAATAAGGAGACCAGGCATTGCTAATGTTGGACTACAGTTCCCATCTTCCTTGACCATTCATCATGCTGACTGCAACTGGTGGGACTGAAGTTCACACTTTTGGATCCCCCATAAGCAGTGCCAGATTTAAGTATAAACCAAACAAGCTATAGCTTAGGGCCCCACTCTCTTGTTCCCCCCCCCCCCGAAAAAAATATTAAAGGAAAAAAACCTGGATGTACTTTGATAAAATACATATTTTGTTATGTGTGAATGGCTTTAGATACCTATTAGGTCCATAAATTACCATATAGCATATATTCCACACAAAAAGCAGTGACCATTTGGTTGTTGAAAAAGGACAGCTGGACATAGAAAGGGCCCCATTACCTTGGTAGTTTTGGTCCTCGTCCAACCTAAATCCGTTGGTACTCCTCATGCAAGGGAGAGTCCTGACACTCTGCCAGAACATCACTCCCCCCTCTTTAAGTCGGACAGAAACTTCCTGGGCTTTGGGAATGAGGTAAGAGGCTCTGATTTGGGGAGAAAAATGTGCCAGGACTGCACATACAGTACCACCAGAAAAAGCACCGCCCATTACAACCCAACATTCCACATACACAGTTTGGCAAGACGTTGAATTCAGAATGCTTTTCCTTTGACAGGAAAGCAGCACTGGCTGCTGCTTGTGGATACTGTTGTGCCCAAGTGGGCAAAAATACAGATGTGGCCCTTAAATTACTTATGGGCTGAGGGTGCTCTGCTTTTCCAAAGAGCCAAGTTCATAGTCACAGAACCTCTGGCTCTCCATTTCCTATTGACCACACTGGCTGGAGCTGAGAGGAGGTGGAGTCTGACCATCTCTGGAGAGCCACAGGTTCCCTCTGCCTGCTCTCGTTCAACAATACTGGCAAGCTGAGCAACTTTGAAATGGGCACTGGAAGGTGACCGTGAATTCAGTGAGGCATCGCTGGACCTCAGACTTTGCCAGATTCAACATAAACATTTTGCTCTGCCTCCTATTCACGTTCTCATTTTATGTCTATATATTCTTCATTGAAAGATAAAAAGTAATATATAATTGTAAGTGCACAGGGTTAAAAAAAATGTGAAAAGGTGTGTGTGGGGGGAGAAAACAAGGACAAAGGAAAACAACAACTCCAACACAACCTTAATTCAGAGGGTGAATGTTGTGGCATCCCATAAATGGTTGCTGAGTTTTGGCACGAACTGGAGCACTGTATTAATTTTGTGTTCATCAATATAGCCGCCGTTTAATAATTTGGCACTGTGTTAAATTCTAAATACGAAATGCAATGGGTTTAATGGACTTCACTGGCATCAAAAGCATCTCATGATACACCACTGGAAGGTTAACCACTCTCTTGCTACTAAGATAGTTCTATTTGTATTTTAATCCATTGTTTTTATACCTGGTGTTAGCCGCCCTGAGACCGGTCTTGGCTGGGGAGGGTGGGGTATAAATAAAATTTATTATTATTATTATTAACACACAGCCAAGCCGTTGGCAAAGGGAGTGCTGGAGTTCAGTCTGCCTTCTTGAAACACGAAAAATACTTCTGAGACTTCCATTTTTAATTGGCCCTCAATTAGCATAGATGGGCAGTGGTGGGGCTGCGCCATTGTAAGAACCAACCAAACTGTCACAAAATGTAACAGGCTTTCAAATTCCCAAGAAGTGTCCTTTTGGCAGAAATTTGTGGGTTTCTGCTGAAACTGCTGTTCTTCCATTTGTTCTGGAACGAGGTTTCTCTGGCTGCATACACACCACACATTGAAAGCCATAGCTGTCAACATTTCCCTTTTTTTAAGGGAAATTCCCTTATTCCGAATAGGATTCCTCACAAGAAAAGGGAACAGTTGACAGCTATGTTTAAAGCACACACACATTCTCCAATTAATCCCAGGAACTGTCGCTTTCCTCTCACAGAGCTACAATTCCCAGACTCCCTTTACAAAAAAATAAAAAAAAAATACAGTTCTCAAGATTCTTTTTGGGGAGTGTTTTAAATGCTTGATGATGTGTCTGCCACCTCTCACTTGATAAAAACCATAGATTTTATCAAAGTTTTAAAAAGATATACAAAAGTTAATATCAAATATCCAGTATCTTTTTGGAATATCAAAAGTAAAAGAAATTAATCGAAATAAAAACGCAAACCGAAAAGAGGAAAAGAAAAGAGAAAATAAAGGAGAAAAAGTGATTCTATGATTCTATGAAAAGAAATAAAAAGGAGAGAGAGAAAACAGATTCTCATCCAACATTTTCTATTTTCACACCCTGGGAGTTTGCACTTTCTTTATTTCCTTTTGTTACGGGTGAGTGTGGGTGCAATAGATTCTTGTTTGATTGTTCATATTGAGTCAGTTTGTAAAAAAAACCCAAAACCCTGTAATCAGTACAAAATCTGTAGACGAAAAGTAATTTTTTAAAAGCAAGTGTGGTATTCTTTAAAGTTCTAAACTTTGCGCAGTTACATAAGGCTTTGCAGCTCAATGAACATTATCAAATCACCTTAAAACTTATTATATATAATACTGTATTTTTTGCTCTATAAGACTCACTTTTTCCCTCCTAAAAAGTAAGGGGAAATGTGTGTGCGTCTTATGGAGCGAATGCAGGCTGCGCAGCTATCCCAGAAGCCAGAACAGCAAGAGGGATTGCTGCTTTCACTGTGCAGCAATCCCTCTTGTTGTTCTGGCTTCTGAGATTCAGAATATATTTTTGTTGTTGTTTCCCTCCTCCAAAAACTAGGTGCATCTTGTGGTCTGCTGCATCTTATAGAGCGGAAAATACGGCAAGTTCATGTCATATATAAACTGTGCATGTCAGAGTAAAGCTGTGTTAACATTACCAGCTTAAAATGCAGCTAATTCTTTTTCACTGTTTGAGTTGAAGCCGGTTTAGGGGAAAACACATCAAATTGCAGCATTTCCTAAGAAACAGCAGGGTATATTTGTATGCTTCCTGAATCAGTTGGGGGGAGCACACTGGATGCAGTTAATGGCTGTGCATGCACAAGCTAAATCCCATTGAGTTCAGTGGGCCTCACTCCCAGGTAAGCATCATCCTAAATCCTAAAAATGCAACCAAAGTCAGACCAGTTGCACTTAGGGCATCATAAACCAAAGACAACCTAAATATGTATTTAAGATAACAATTTTTTTTAAGTTGTTTTGCCTTAAATAGGTCAAATCTTTATGTGGGTATTGGAATGGCTGTTTATATGTTTGGCAGGTGTAAAGAAGCCCATAAAACATTTTAAATCCAATTTGCCATATTTTTCCGTGTATAAGACGCCCCCATGTATAAGACGACACCTATTTTTTTGAGCCCAAAATTAAGAAATAATTAATTGCAACATTCCATGTATAAGACAACCCCCAATTTTAAACTTAAAAAAAATGGGGGGACATATAGTATGTCACTTGCTGGAAATCTGATCGAAATTAGTACTGCTAAAAAAGTGCTCAGTTGAAGCTGTCCTTACTTTTATATCATCTGATTTTATTAACGCTGATCTGAACTTCAAACGGACTCCCTTCCCCAGTTATTTTCAAGACATGTCATTTTGCTCACCTCTGGAAATTCCTGTATGCAGAAGGCAAAAATAAAAAATAAATCGTTCTGTTTTGTTTTCTGACAACCATAAAAATGCAAACATTACATTCGTATGAGCAAACCTCTTAATTATACGGGATAATCCTTTGTAGTCTAGAACTGAAGGAGAAAGGAAAGCACTCGTGCACTTTAAGAGAGAAAAGAAGCCAGTTCTCAAAGAAAACTTTTGGTTCAAACCATCAGCTCTTCAAATGCTCCTCTCCTAGGAAACCAAAAAATAAAGAACAGATTCCTTCTACGGGACCTCCATTAAACTAAGTTATAAGAAGACTGTATCACCTGTGTTTATTGCAGCCATCAGGATGTCATTCCTACAATTTTGAGATTATTTTAATCTCAAATTACACAATTAATTAATTACACAATTATTTTTGTGTATGTGTTCAGACATTGGCTACCCGACAATGCATTGTAGAAAAGAATTTTCCTAATTTCTCCCTATCCCTCCCTTTCGTTTGTTTGTATAATTTTTAAATTTATTTAACAAAGATTAAACAACTACGTACTGTCATAGAGTCACCTCTGAATACAACACAGACCCTTGGTCAAAGTGTATCTGCGAAAATCATCACAATCGTAACAAACATACAATGATACACAATAACCTTCCTTGCTTGGACATGAAATGTAAAGATATATTGTATCTGCACCAGTCCTGGTCTGCAGGGTTGATACAAAGGCAGGAGGAAAGAAGAAAAAATACTAATTAAAATATGTGCTTAATGCATGTCAAGCTGTGCTGTGGAGCATAGGCTGTATGCCTCAATATTTGTATAATCTGAAGTCACCCTAGACTACGTAAAAATTAAATGATGATGATGATATAACTGACATGGAAATTGAAGGTAGCAAGAGGGGAAAAGATTATCTTTTTATTTTATTTTATATATCTTTATGAGCATGGAATGAATTTTTCAATTAGAAAAAAAAATCTTATACTGCTACAAACCAGCATGCTAATGCTACCAAAAATACCCCATTCTGTTTCCTTTGTGCCTACATAGTAAAAAGAGATTTTCATTTAAGAGGAATTTTCCTAGGATTTATCAGGAGTTACTGTTTTCATTCCTAACTTAAACTGATCCGACTTCTCTGCTGATCCCTTTCACAAGTTCACCAGAGATGGGTAAAAACATATTGTCCCCGTTCTTTCAAAGAGACCATGGGCAGAGTTTGTGGCAGAAACACTCCCCAGGCACTTCTGGGCCACATGTCTAGGGGAACCCACTCCCTTGATCCACCAGACATCAGCCACAACATAGAAGTCTCCGGAACCCACTTAGAGACTTGGAAAGAAGTGTAACTTCATCTTTACGTGACTTCCAAGTTTTTTGCGCACCTGTGTGCTGAACTGCAGATCTGCTCTGCAGGCACACTGCAGAGGCTAGTTCTCACATGCTTGAAACGTCACTGAATGACTCATCACTTGATGACTCAACACACGGTGACTCATAGATGGTATGTGAACTGGCTCCATTGAAAAATCACTGCCACAGAGGCGGCACAGGAGATTTATGTTTGGGCTTAGGGAGGTTTACAGCAACTTTGAGAACCTTTATTCCAGAATCCATGGCCTGCAGCAAGAAGCTTGCGAAAGCACGGAACCTCTTCCATCTCAACCAGGGTCACGTTACAGCAGTGTTTCCCAACCAGTGTTCCGCGGCACACTAGTGTGCCGTGAGAGGTTGGCTGGTGTGCCGTGGGAGGGAGTGGGGCGGTGAGAGGCGGCGGCGGCGAGGATCCGCGTCGAGCCGGGGCCGCTCCGCGGTGGTGGTGCCGAGGTTTCTCTCTCCATTCTCCCCTCACACACACACACACACAGGAAGATCAGCTGACAGGACCCAGCCAATGGGGCGGCGGCGGGGCAGCGCGTGCAAAAGGGAGGAGCGCGAGACAGCGGACGAGGAGGAGGCCGGCATGTCCGGGCAGCAGCAGCAACAACAGCAGCAGCAACTCCCGGCGACGGCTCCTCAAGCCCCGGGCAACCCTACTCCCTCACCGGCCTCGGCCGCCCTCCTGCTCCACCCGCCACCGCCTCCCCCGCCGCCGCCGGCCACCTCAGCCCCGCCGCCGCCCCCTCCTCCGCCCGCTATCGCCGCCGCCACCACAACAGCCGCCGCCGCCTCAGCTGCCGCCGTCCCTCAGTCCCTCGCTTTGCTGCGCTGCCTCCTCCCCCCCCACCCCCAAAGCTTGGAGGTTCCCCGGCAAGGGGGAGGGGAAAAAATGAAAACTTTCACTTTCGTGCGTCCCTCCCGGCGTGACGCTGCGCGCTGACGTCACGGGGCTGTAATGGTGGTGTGCCGCGAGATTTTTTTCTTCAAAAAAGTGTGCCTTTGCCCAAAAAAGGTTGGGAAACACTGCGTTACAGAGCTTACTAGGTGAGCAGTGGTCAGCTTCTTTTGCCAAGAGAATCAATGACGTATAAGGTGGCGTCATTCATATGCAGATCCACCCTCTCCTGCCTTGGGTGGTTTTGCCTCTCATCGATTGAGCCCAGGTATCAGTCCAGCAGGGTTTGAAAAGAAGGTGGGGCTGGCTATGTTAGGAACATGCAAAGTCTGCTCCAATGAATGAGCTGTCAGTAGCACCATTGTGCCAGAAGCTGTCAACTTCTGCCCAAGGTTTCATAGAATGAAATTAATTACCATGCAGATCAGATGAGACCCGGCTTAGATCTTGCAGTAAGGGGGGGACTGAAGGGGGAGCCAAAGTGTTGTCCTCCAGATGTTGTTGGAATACAACTCCCATCCCCCTGGCTGGGGCTGATGAGAGTTGTAGTCTGACAACATCTGGAGGGCTCCATGTTGCCTACCCAGGAAGTACTGTGTTTCTTAAAGCAGTGTTTCCCCAAAGTAGGCAATATCGGGGGCAGGGGCGGGAGTGGAATGATCATGGGGGGGCAGTGGTAGCCTTGGGTGCAATTGGGAGGTGTTGAATAAAAATAAGGAGGCAGTGGAAGCGTAAAGAAAGACGATAAAGACATTGTGCAATGACGCTTTCCAACGTAACACAAGAGTTAAAGTTGTAGTGGTTATTTTCCAAATAAATACAGAAAATGTAAGTTATAACCAATCTGTGGTCAAGTCCGCTGACAGGTCTTAAGAATGTAGAGTTCCAGGGGGGATCTGAGTAATTTCTTTTTTCTTGAAAAGCATGTGGTAGGCCAAATAAGTTTGGGAACCTCAGGTTTAAAGGGAGACCAACCCAGAGTTGGCATTGAGTAACCTTGGGCAGTTACTAGCACCCCAGCACCCCTCAGCCTGGCACACTGAGCAGCCTGTGCTATCCGGCCATCCCATAACTTCCCAAAATTTCTCTCACCTACCATCACTACTAGGAATTGTTGGAAATTTAAAGTGTAGGTGGTGTTTGGAGAGCCACAACAGCAAGCTCAGTCCACCAGCAGCCACTGAGAAGATGAAGACATTCACCAGAAGACTCTTTTGTGAAGGCCCTCTTAAACCTGGAGCTCACCTTGCTTAAATCTATCTATATTAGAAAATGATAGATTAGATAGATAGATAGATAGATAGATAGATGATAGATAGATGATAGATAGATAGATAGAGATAGATAGATGATAGATAGATAGATAGATAGATAGATAGATAGATAGATGATAGATAGATAGATAGATAGATAGATAGATAGATAGATGATAGATGATAGATAGATAGATAGATAGATAGATAGATAGATAGATGATAGATAGATGATAGATAGATGATAGATAGATAGATGATAGATAGATGATAGATAGAGATAGATAGATAGATAGATAGATAGATAGATAGATAGATAGATGATAGATAGATGATAGATAGATAGATAGATAGATAGATGATAGATAGATAGATGATAGATAGATAGATAGATAGATAGATGATAGATAGATGATAGATAGATGATAGATAGATAGATAGATAGATGATAGATAGATGATAGATAGATGATAGATAGATAGATAGATAGATAGATAGATAGATAGATAGATGATAGATAGATAGATAGATAGATAGATAGATGATAGATAAATAGATGGTAGATAGATATAGATAGATAATGCTTCTGAAAGCAGTATGCGCACTAGCTGTTTCCAAAAGGCTTCATTCAGAAGTTCTAATAAGCAGCAGAAAGCTTTTCTCACAAAAATCAATGGATTACGTATTATGCTAGCATGAAAATAACTACAAGAACAACAACAATAATCATCATCAGGAGCACGTAATGATTTCATAAGCAGCCACTTCCCTGCATTAGTTTTTTTAAAAAAGGGTAAAGGTAAAGGACCCCTGACAGTTTAAGTCCAGCCACAGACGACTCCGGGAATGCGGCGCTCATCTCGCTTTACTGGCTGAGGGAGCCGGCATTTGTCCACAGACAGTTTTTCCAGGTCATGTGGCCAGCATGACTAAGCCACTTCTGGTGAAACCAGAGCAGTGCACAGAAACGCCATTTACCTTCCCACCGGAGTGGCACCTATTTATCTACTTGCACTTTTTGGCGTGCTTTTGAATTGCTAGGTTGGCAGGAGCAGGGACCAAGCAACGGGAGCTCACCCCGTCACGGGGATTAAAACCGCCGACCTTCTGATCGGCAAGCCCAAGAGGATCAGTGTTTTAGACCACAGTGCCTCCTGCATCCCTATCCCTGCATTATTATAATACCACTATTCAGTATACAAAAAAGATTTATAAAATGTGCATCATTTGTAAACCGCCTTGAGGTTTTATTGCAATCAAGCCTTATACGAATTTTGTGAAATATAGACCCACAAAGCTGGCCCAGGACTTTTTCTTGCCTGATATTTGCAATCTGAAAATATTGTACCCACATCTGCCCCTAAAAACACAAGTTCATAGTACCCCTTGTTGGTCGGGTTGCTTTGGCATCCAAAGCAGAAAACCACAAATGTCTGTCCTTGAGGGTAACAATTTCCTCACCCTAGTTTGTTCATCTATATCAATTCACTAAGCTCATTAAGGGGTTACCAGCACATTGTGCTAAATTGGCAGCTGGTTCTGTGAACTATCTACCTCTGGGCCTTCAATCAATATCAGCCGTTGATTGATTTTGTGTTTGATTTTGTATATTTCAGTCTCTCAACCTAGAGCTGTCTGAGCAAGTGGCTGCATTGATCCTTCCTTCCTATTTAAATCCTACAGGATTGCAACAAAAGGCTTTGATCATGCCGATCCCTGGATGACTCACTTTCTCTGAATGTTGGATTGCGCGATCCCTTCCGTCCATCCTCAAATTACTCTAGCATTAAGGTCGCTAGTCTGTCATTCAACCATACAAATTCAGTACAAAGTCCGATGTACAAAATTGGAACAAATCATGACTTGTGTCAAAGGGAATTTGAGAGAAATCGTTCATTAATTCACAGCTCCTTAAATAAAAAAGAAAACATTTATCTAGTTCAGGTGTCAGCAACCTTTTTCAGCCGTGGGCTGGTCCACTGTCCCTCAGACCTCGTTGGGGGCCGGATTATTTTGAAGGAAAAAATGAACAAATTCCTATGCCCCACAAATAACCCAGAGATGCATTTTAAATTATAGGCAGTGGCGTAGCGTGGGTTGTCAGCATCCGGGGCAAGGCAAGTAATTTGCGCCTCCTAACCCGTGGATTTGCGCCCCCTAACCCGTGGATTTGCGCCCCCTAACCCGTGGATTTGCGCCCCCTAACCCTAACCCCCAGATGTTGCGCCCGGTGCGGCCGGCCCCCCCTGCACCCTCCACGCTACGCCACTGATTATAGGGCACATTCTACTCATGTAAAAACACCAGGCAGGCCCCACAAATAACCCAGAGACGCATTTTAAATTAAAGGGGCACATTCTACTCATGTAAAAACATGCTGATTCCCGGACTGTCCGCAGGCCAGATTTAGAAGGTGATTGGGCTGCATCCGGCTCCCGGGCCTTAGGTTGCGTACCCCTGATCTAGTTTTTCCCTTTTTTGCCCACATCATCTCTATTCATGCCAACCCCTCAGTCAAGGCCTAAAAACCACCACTAAAGGAAATCTGATGTCTAGTTTCTGAGGAAAACCTAGAACATATGATTGAACTAAATGCATAAAATGAGCATATGGATTGTGTGATCCATGCTGTGTGTTGCCAAAAAAATTAATAAATAGAATATCAGAAAATTATATTAAGGACCCACATGACCGTGAGTACAAACTCTAATTGTGCTGTCTCCTATGATACATATTTTTTTTTTCCAAATCCTGAGCCTCCCTGGAAAAAAGGGAGGGAAGGAAGAAGTAAGCATGAGTCAATATATATATCATTAAAAAGCAAAAAAAGAAACATTAAAAATTAACAGCACTAATACCAGCTGGTTAAATATAACTCATGTTTAAAGGTTAAAAGCACTTCACTGGGATTTTGCTTGCCATTAGCCTGTTGGGCATCAGATTTTATCAGAAATAATCCCCAAGGTGTTTTCCTTTAAGTCCAGCATGAGTTGGAGGAGAATAGAAACTGGTTCATGGGCAACTCTCTTCAAGAGGGTGGTGGCTTTAAGTTCAAAGGAGGAGGCAGCTGTGTTGAATGATTAATTTAGACTCTGTTTCACTTCTACGTTGGCCAAGTAGCTACATTATGTTTCCAATTTTCTTGTTCTTTTTAAATTAAATTGCAGCAAATCAGCTGGCAGATTGCTTGCTTTATTAATTGCAGCCAGGAATCCTGTAGCACCTTAAACCGAGTGTGGAGCTAGCTTTTGTGGGCTTAAATCCCCTTCGTCAGATTCATGAAGTGCCGTCTTCAGCTGACGCCGTATACAGACACAGATATGCAGGGAGGGGGATATTAACCGTGGGTTCAAATGCTATGAAATGCTAAAGGTACACTTTTAAATTCTAAATGAGTGTGACCATTCACGCTGTGACAGCAGAGCCATCTTAGCGCTACTAAGCTAATGAATAGTTCAGCGAGACAGGAAACCGTTGTCCTTATTCCTCCCCAAATGGATAAAATCAAATGTTCTAATAAATTACAATTTAGCAGTTTCTCTTTGCAATTCCTTTGTAGGAGATTTGTAACCTTGGGATCAAAACAGGGAGATCCCAATGCTCCCCTGTTGTTTTCTGAATGTTGCCATTGCCGATGTCAAATTTGAGTTCATTAGGGGTTTTTCTTGCCCTATGTGGAACACAGAATGGCATTGCTGGAAGCGGACAGCATAGACACTGGAAGAGGACTAGGCAATCTCAACTGAGTGGCTCTCAAGCCCTCTGGAGTCCGTTCAGGAGAGCCACATAGTCCACTCCCTATTGCACTTAAGCTGCGCATTTGTTGCTGATGCATGAAAATGTTGGACTGGGAAGATGAAGACAGATACTCATAGACCACGCTGGTGGACTGGAAAAGCAAACAATGCTCATTTCAAGTCTCTCCCCAGATGTGAACTCACTAGATGGACTTCAACAACGCTGTATTCTCATTCTTATCCCCAGCCCATGCAATAATATAGTAGTAGTAGTAGTAGTAATAATAATAATAATGAATTTGTATTTGTATCCTGCCCACCCCAGCCAAAGCCGGGCTCAAAGCGGCTAACATCATATAAATCAGACAATATGCATAATACAATATACACTATGCAAATAAAATAACATTCCACATTCATTAAAATACTAATATAGAATATTAAATATGGCAAATCAAAATGGAGGATTTTGCAACACTGAACAAGATATCTTTGATTTTATGGGTAAAGCAAGAAGAAAAACGTTTTAAAGGATTTGAACAAGAATGAGCTGCTTTTTTAAAAAAAAAAGGAATGAAAAATAATGGGAGATAATTTACAATGTTAACCATTTTGGGGGTCTCTAAGAATTGTAATTAAGAAAATTAGCAATAGGGGACTAATATTGACTTGCCTTACAGAGTCATTGGAAAAACAGTTATTTATTAATATTATGAAATGTTTTAAAGCCCCCTTCAACAACGGACTCTGTGTATCTAATTTGGCTCTCTCCCCTCCCCCATTTTCTCCTCACAATGACCCCATGAGGGGGTCTCAACTGGGAGAGAATGACTGACCCATGATTCATGGCTGAACAAGGATTTGAACTCAAGTCTTCCTGGTTCCCATCCAGCATACGGACTTCATTCTCACCGGCTCCTGCGTAACATGTGATGTACGGTACCTTGTACAGTGGTACCTCGGATTAAGTACTTAATTCGTTCCGGAGGTCCGTACTTAACCTGAAACTGTTCTTAACCTGAAGCACCACTTTAGCTAATGGGGCCTCCTGCTGCTGCTGCTGCGCTGCCGGAGCACGATTTCTGCTCTCATCCTGAAGCAAAGTTCTTAACCTGAAGCACTATTTCTGGGTTAGCAGAGTGTGTAACCTGAAGCGTATGTAACCTGAAGCGTATGTAGCCTGAGGTACACTTTCCCATGCAACATAACTGCCAAGGCACCTCTTGAAAGCTTTAAATTTTGACTGATTTCAATTTATACCTATTCCTGCACAAACCCATGTTTTTTTATTGCATTTATCTCTGTTGCTTATCTATACCCTGCTTTCCTGTGGTGAAACATTCTCAAGGTAGCTGACAACCCCAAGGTTGCAGGTTTGATCCCCTAAGGGATGACGGCATAGCCCTATATAATCTCAGGGTCCCTTCCAACTCTTGGATTCCATGAAAATTATACTGAATCACATGCTTGCACCTTGACGTGATTCCCAACATGCACACCGTGTTTTGTCCTAAAGGGCCAGTCCTTGCATTCAGTGATTCAACACACCTGGACTCTATTGATTGCAAATGGGCCACACCCAATCATATCAAGAAGCTGTTTAGTTTCCGCAGCTAATGCAGTTTCCAAAGGTAATAGCCAAAATAAACACTCTCTGGGCCCACATTACCAAACGCAGTGATTGTATCTTTACAGCTGTAACCACTCCCTCATTTGGAGACAGTGTCAGCTGATAACCTGTCCCACGTTCAGGTTATTTTAAATAATTAGAACAAAAAATGAAATGAAATAACACAGCAATGTGCAGACATATGCCTGCAGCTGAATTAGGCGTCTCAGTCCCTGTGTCTACGTGCCAGCCAGGTTACTTGCAAGTTGCATTTTATCAAGGTTGTGCTAAAATTGTGCGCCGAGGCAACTCACATTCTGTGCAAGAAAATCCCAATTAAAAGCTTATTTCTGTAAATGATGACGATGATAATTTATTTATACCCTGCCCATATAAAAGTATATAAATCAAGCAAATATATTAAATTTCTCTTATTTAGCATCATTCCTATGCCATGTTTCTATTTTCAATAATTTATTCTGGATTTGCTATTTCTGGGAAAGGGCAATTTGAGATTTCAGCAGACATTACCCACTGGCCCCAATACGCCTCCAAGCACCTTCATGATGTAAAGGGCTAGAAGCATGCTTTGTTTTTTAAAAATCAGAAAGACGAATTCTGTGCATGATACCACAGTCTCTAGGCTTGCAGCATTCACAGGCCTTTGGTCTAGTAATACAGTGGTACCTCGGGTTACTTACGCTTCAGGTTACATACGCTTCAGGTTACACACTCCGCTAACCAGAAATAGTGCTTCAGGTTAAGAACTTTGCTTCAGGATGAGAACAGAAATCGTGCTCCGGCGGCACAGTGGCAGCAGGAGGCCCCATTAGCTAAAGTGGTGCTTCCGATTAAGAACAGTTTCAGGTTAAGAACGGACCTCCGGAACAAATTAAGTACTTAACCTGAGGTACCACTGTACAGTATATTAGAGCAGCGGCTCCCAAACTTTTTTCACCACAGACCACTTGAAAATTGCTGATGGTCTTAGTAGACCACTTTAATGATTTTTCTGCCTGCTGTAGCAACTATAATGCACTGTGCTGGATGGTTTTGAATTGCCTTTTTATTGCTTATTTTATTTCCTGTATTGTGATTATACCATTTGCATTCCACAGACTTCAAACTGCAATACAATAAAATTCCATATAAGAAGTAAAAGGGGCAATGAAAGTACAATTAAAAATCAGGATGAATATTTAACGCAAACATGCGGCAGACCACCGAAAAGAAGCTCACATAGCGCTAGTGGCCCAGGAATTATAGCTCAGGAACTGCTAAAGGGCAGTGCTAGAGGGCATTGTTATCGGACTATATGGAACTGGCGGAAATGACTGGCAGAATCCGAGACCAGGGAGAAGAGTCGGTGGAAGAAGATTGGAAGAAATTTGAAGACTATCTACAGAAATACTGCAAAATTAATGAATGTTAGAATAATGTCAGAATGAAGCTAAGTGGTTTTAGCAGTAATGTTATAAAGGTGTATGTAAAAATGGATTGTTAACAGGTGAAAATCCAAAGCTATAATATATTAAGTTAAAGGATTAAGACAAAAACAAAGAGGGAAAGGAATTGCTGAATTAACTAACAGAACTGGAATACAAAAAAGAGAGGTGTGAGGAGGTCAGGGAAGTAAGGAAATGAAATGTAAGGCATGGAAAGATTGATGTGTTTTTAAGTGTTTTCTATCTATTTTGTATTCTTTTCCTTTTTATTTCTTTTTCTTTTTTTCTTTCTCTTTTTATTTATGTAATTTTTTTGAAACTTTAATAAATAATATTTTTTAAAAAATAGAGGGCATTGTTATCTAAATTTGAGAAAAGGAGGAAAGAACTCAGCTGGTAGAGCATGAGGCTCTTTAATCTCAGGGTTGTGAGTTTGAGCCCCACGTTGGCCATATGACTCCTGCATTTCAGGGGCTTGGAAACATCCTGGGAGCCAATGTAGGTCTCTCAGAATCTCCTCCACTAGTGGAAGTGCAACCCTATCCAGTTCTGGCAACTGAGCAATTTCTTGGATGTACACCAGTGGCCAAAATGGTGGAAACCTTTTGGGGAAAGTGTGTTTCTGAGGTTTGATGGCTCATAACATCATTTTTTTTTAATTTGAGCAATATCATAAAATTATATATCAATGGAAAGCTACTGCATATCAACCTAAGCAAGTTGTGCTTCCTTTTTCTGGTTATTTTGCTATAATTTTTGATAGAGTACAGATAACTGAACAAACTTTGTTGCATTACATTCTTCATTAAATTATGTTTCCATTGATAATTATGATTATGGTGTTATGGGCCATCAAACTTTGGAAGTACACTTTTTCCAAAAGGTTTCCACAATTTTAGCCACTAGTGTACCTACAGTGGCTGTATACCTGAAGGAGCATCTCCACCCCCATCATTCTACCTGGACACTGAGGTCCAGCTCCGAGGGCCTTCTGGTTGTTCCCTCCCTGCAAGAAGTGAGGTTACAGGGAACCAGGCAGAGGGCTTTCTCGGTAGTGGTGCCCGCCCTGTGGAATGCCCTCCTGTCAGATGTCAAAGAAATAAACAACTATCTGACTTTTAGAAGACATCTGAAGGCAGCCCTGTTTAGGGAAGCTTTTAATATTTGATGAATATTCATCAATATTTGATGAATTATTGTATTTTAATATTTTGCTGGAAGCTGCCCAGAGTGGCTGGGGAGGCCCAGCCAGGTGGGCGGGGTATAAATAATAAAGTTGTTGTTGTTGTTGTTGTTGTTGTTGTTGTTGTTGTTGTTGTTGTTACAGAGGCTCTGCCTTGGCCTTTGCTCATCAAGATGTGAGAGCTAAGTGTCATCAGCCTACTGACAGCATCTTATCCCCAAATCTCATATCCACATACTACACCACAAAACACACACACACACACACACACACACAGAGAGAGAGAGAGAGAGAGAGAGAGAGAGAGAGAGAGAATGTTTGTTTGTTTGTTTGTTTGTTTGTTTGTTTGTTTGTTTGTTTCAATAATATATTAACTGGAGGGAGGTCATGGCTGTGATCCTGTGCCTACTTACCTAACAGGAAGACCTTAAGACAGACCTGTTGGTATATCCATCTCAGTACACTGCCTGGGGCTTCACACAGGGGCAGAAGTGGTTCATTGTGTGCAGGGAAATCCACTATGCTAGCTTCCCAACCGGTGGCTCACTCTTGTTTACCAGGAGCGGCGATGCGATGGGGAGGTAGGTGTGATGCCAGCGCAACAGAAGGGTCTCCAGTTTGGCTCTGCCAGTGCGCTACACTGTGCCAATTCTCTGCTGCCTTGCCCCTCCATCTTTCCTGGTCAACGACAGTGACTCACCTGCTGTGACGCTAGCGCAGGGTCTCCCTTCCACCAGGTGAGCTACTACAGAACAGTGGTCCCTCCCTGCTTTACCTGGAGATACTGGGGATGGACCTGGGAACTTCTGCATTCAATGCAGATACTTTGCCACGGACCTACAGCTCTTCCTCAGTTGAACTTTCTTCATAGTAAACATGTGCAGGATCAGGCCGCTTGAGGTGGTGTGATTTTTCCTTGTTGCATGAGCAGCATATGGTAGGAGAAGATCCTTAACATCTACGCAGTGCCTCTCTGCAAACCAATGTTCTTGTATTTCATAATTTCTAAGGGCTGTTTCATAAATTACAAAAAAGGGAGAGAGTGTGAGTCATCTGAATGCAAGGTTTTCATTCACCTGTGGATTATGCAGCTTTCAAATTTTTGTTACTTGAATATAATTTCCACCACATTTTGTTGGTGGTGGTGGGAATTAACCCAATATAAACAGATCCAATTATATTTTAATCTACTACCAGCCCTCGGCTCAGCCACCAAATGTCAGAAACGTAAGCCTTTCAAGCCCTGCCGATATTCCTGAAAGAAATAGTCTGCACAAGCCTGAGCAGGCTGAGTCAAAAGTCAATCCCACCTTTTCCAGTTAGGTTTACTGCCTGGTAAAAATGGTTAAGAATTCAGCCTTAAACTTTGTCACATCCTGTTACAATGCAGAAATTGTTTCCCTTCAAGCAAAAGTATAAAACGGACCCCAAGAATGAAATCCAAGAGTAAAATGGCAAATCAAAGACGATACAAAAATGTTTCAAGGTGATTTGCCGCTATGATCTCAGGCAAAACCTTTAGAATTTGTTGCTCCATAAATGACATTGTACACAGAAAAATCACACATTCCCAGCTATGTTTTGAAGGGACGGACACATTTGCTTAGGGCATTGGTAGACAAAGTGGTGACAGCGTAGTGTGTGCACACTCAGAGGATAACATCCAAACCACTCTAAATATCTCCACAGAAGCTTACAGAAAGCTTGGCCTATTGCTCAACATCCAAAAAACCAAAGTGCTGCACCAGGGGCCAGCAAACTTTTTCAGCAGGGGGCTGGTCCCCTGTCCCTCAGACCTTGTGGAGGGCCGGACTATTTTTTTTGGGGGGGGGGGAATGAGCAAATTCCTATGCCCCACAAATAACCCAGAGATGCATTTTCAATAAAAGGACACATTCTACTCATGTAAAAACACGCTGATTCCCGGACCATCTCTGGGCCGGATTTAGAAGGCGATTGGGCCAGATCTGGCCCCCAGGCCTTAGTTTGCCTACCCATGTGCTGCACCAACAAACACAAAACAACCCATCTGCAGCACCACAAATCCAACTTAATGGTGTAACGTTGGAAAATGTCAATCATTCTCCTACCTAGGCTGTTATCTTTCCACAAGGGCCAACATTTAAGCCGAAATCCAGTATCATCTGAGCTCTGCGAGTGCAGCTTTCTGTTCTGCCTGATTATTGTCTTCCAAAGCAACTGCTCTATTCCCAACTTAAGAATGGAAAGCATAATATGCCGGCGGACAACAAAAGAGGTTTAAGGCAAATCTTTAGAAATGTAGTATAAACACCAACAACGGGGAAACACTGGTCTGCAAGTGCTTCAGTTGGAGAATAGCCTTTACGAAAGGTGTCATGGGTTCTGAAGACACTCAAACTCAGGATGAAAGGGAGAAACACACTAAGAGGAAGGGACACTTGGCAAATCCACACCGTGATCAACTCCCACCTGGAAGCCTATGTCCTCACTGTGGAAGGACGTGTGGATCCAGAAATGGCCTCCACGGTCATTTATGGACAAATTGCTAAGACCTTATTCATGGAAGACAATCTTACTCGGTTATGAAGGATCACCAAAGAAGAAGAAGAAGCCAGTGGCCATAATCTCTTTTCGCTAGCCATTTGCTGGGACTGCTGAGTGTGATAACCCAACAACATGTGCACCCCTTAGAGACCTCAGCAATGAAGCAGCATGTAAATGTCTTAAATAAGCAAACAACTAATACATCTGGAGGGCACTGTGTTGGTTATCTTTGGCTTAGGACATATTTACATTATTAACTTGTATCTGTTTTATTCCAGTTTTATTGCTACCATTTGCGTGTCGAGGCCCCCAGGGCCACCCCAATAACTCACATATCACTCAGAAATTTTTGTTTAAGGTTTTTGGCATAATTTTGGCCACAACTTTATTAAAATGCAAAAATGTGAGTGGTTGCTTAGGCATTGGTTGCGACTATCTGCACCCCAGTGGGGGACAGACTGACATTCCGCATGCCTATGAAAGTCAGAAAAGAGGAATACACTTGGGGGTGGCGACAGAGCAGGGAACCTGCGCTCAGCCCTCCCCAAATGCAACCAGGAGCTCTTGCAATGGCCCGAGCCCCCTTGACAGGGTCGACAAGCAATAGTGAGCCTCTGTATTCCTTTAACGGAATCCCTTGCAGCAGCAGCATTAGAGGGGCAGGCACAGCCAATCCATGCCCCTCAACCAACCAAACCATAAACCAATGCCTAACCGCAACCTTACAAGTTGTGACGATTTGCTACGCAGCAGGCAAAAACCAAATGGCCCCAGCCAATCAGCCAGATGGGCAAAATTCCTACCGGGCCCCTGCCCCAAAAGCAGACGACCCCATGACAGGCATAGCAAGGTCAAACACAACAGCCCTAAATTAGGGAGGGTGGGCGGGAGATCCGATGCACGGGGCGAAAAGAGGAAGCTCTACGCCTCGTGCAGGGAGTTTTAGCATTTCTGGCTGTCAATCAACAAATGGCAACATTAATTTCTTCCCAACAACAAGGGAAGCCCAATCGCATCAGTGGCCAACGATCAATTAGCCCGCCCCCACAACTTTGGAGTGTCCTGGCGGCCCCCACCACAACACGTGCTCTCCATGAAGGAGAACACGCTTTCCCACACAGAATCCTGGACAGTGTTATCTGACGGCGGTTCTGAGGCTGTTGTACCCCTAAAACTACATATCCCAAAATTCCATAGAGATGCAAAAACTAAGAAGATAGTTTAAATCTATAAAGAGCATAAACACACACACACCCTTGATGTCAGATTATCTTTTTGTGACAATCTCCTGACAGAACTGGACTCCTGAGTAACAGTTCAGCAAAATGATCCACGCACCCGATATTTAATTATCTATCTATATATATATAAAATACTTACATACTTCCAACTCATGAAAAATCTCAATGTGGTGTACAACAATATGGACAATAAAACATTAAACCCCACAAAATCAATAGAAAATAATCATTAAAATGGCTAGCTCGTGGAGAAAATTTAGACAGCCACCTAGGCTTGTTGGCATAAAATAGTTTTCAAGAGATAGCTGTACAGTGGTACCTCAGGTTAAGTACTTAATTCGTTCCGGAGGTCCGTTTTTAACCTGAAACTGTTCTTAACCTGAAGCACCACTTTAGCTAATGGGGCCTCCTGCTGCCGCCACGGCGCTGGAGCACGATTTCTGTTCTCATCCTGAAGCAAAGTTCTTAACCTGAAGCACTATTTCTGGGTTAGCGGACTCTGTAACCTGAAGCGTATCTAACCTGAAGCGTATGTAACCTGAGGTACCACTGTAGTCAGTAGTGAGGTTGCCTGCCAAACTTCTGCTGGAAGAGTGTTCCACAACGATGCTAAGTGCTTAGCTTACAGTTGAAGCCAGTCCGGCCTCTGTAAAATAGGGAACAACTAACTGCTCCTCTGGGTCGTTTTATTGATCCAGCTGGGGTTTAACGGCTCAGTTGTTAAGAAATCCCAGACTCAAGTTGTTCAGAGCTTTGTATATTACCACAATATGATACCTCATCTGAATGTGGGAGAGGGGAGGAGAAGGAGGAGACGTCGAGGGGGAAAGTAGATTTTGGGAGGTCCATGATAATTCATTCTGGTTTTTTAGCAGGAAATTGAACTGATGTTGCCTCAAAGCAGGTGTTATCCCACACTTCCCGGTGCCTTTTCCCTGTCCCTTTCCTTCTCCCCTAAAGTTCAATATTTGAGGAGAATGGGTTTGTTGTGTAAGACCTGCTGATCAACTATAATTGCCCAACATGTATTTGCCGGTGTGTGATTAAATCCCACCTGAAAACAACGACAATATGGAAGTGCCTTGGGTGAAAATTGAGACTGTGCATAATCTCTCAGATTTAAAGGTTGTGGCACAATTGATGCTGCATTTAGTTGTTGTTTTTTAATAAAATTTTTATTAAAGTTTTCACATATTTTTAAGACAAACACAAAAACACAAACAACCACAACCACAACACAAATAACAAATATAATTTTAAATCCTTAATTTCTTAACCACTTTCCCTGACTTCCCCACACCTCCCCTTCCAATAGTTAACTCAGCAAGTTCTTATCCCCAACTTTTACCTTATTAATATTTTACTTAATTCATCTTTATTAACCAAATTTAACTTATAGACCTCAGTTAAACAACAGTACTCATCATTTACGCCCTTTTCTAAGGTCGACCCAAATTCCCTTCCACAAATTTCCCAATTTTTATATTAATTACAAAACAAAATAACAAAAAACAACATATAATTATACACCCTTTGGATTCCAAAACTCTCACCCCCCCCTTTCCCGGTTTCGATCCCCCAAAAATATCCACCAGTCTATCAGTTATCAGCCTGGAGCTCTCACGTCCGAGGCCATCAAATCTCTCTCAGTCCCTCTCTGCTGGTTTTGTTGGTACATTTAGTTTTGTGTACAACAACTAGCCACAAAAGTGGCCGTTTACAGCTAGTCTCCGAAGGAGCTCCATTTTTTGTTTGGCTACCTTTCCAGTTCCTTTGTTTTTATACAAGTTTCCGTAATGGAAAGCCTTTATGGAGAGCTACTCTCAACTTGCACATAGAAATCACAGAAATCTCTTCCCAAATATTTTCGGTAACCTGTTGCTTAGTAAATGGATCTTTGGATTTAACGCAGTTAGAAAGGGACTGTAATTTAATTGAAGTCGAGATGCCTGGGCTTGTTTTAATTTCTACCCAGTGTTTCTGGGGATCCGGGTGATACGGTTTCTTTGTGTGCCCAGGCAAATATTTTGATACGAATGCCAACTTTATCACAGGTAAATGCAAAAGGTGCTCAGATTCGATTCTCCTTTTAAACAGTTTACTGTATTCACAGTTCATCCGTGATAAAAGCTTGTTCTTACAACTTGGGCACTTCCAGATTGTCGCTGTCTTGCGGGTGGGATTCAATAATATGTTGCCAAATCTGTGAATGCTTTAGTTGAGATTCCTGCATTGTGTGGCGTTGGACTAGATAACCCTCAGGGTGCCTTCCAATTCTATAATTTTATGAATTCAGGTTCTGTAGCTGAAGTGGATCTGGCACTCTCATGCAACAGACTCGCTCCGCGCCACGCAAACCTGGACCTTTTTGCGATATGAAAAGTTTATATTAACTTTAAAATAAAATAAAAAATGCTGTCTGTAAGTACCCTGTCCTACCCCTATTTCTAGTGAATGTGCTTAAAGTTAACTAGGCTCTCAGATCAGCCTTAATATCTATGAAGACTGGAGAATTTCATTTATAAAAGCCCACTATTAATCTTTCAGACCTATCAGGCTTTGGTACAAAAACATGCTAATGCAGGAACAAAAATAAAAGACATTCTGTGGACTAACCAGAACATAAGAAGGTCCATTAAATTAATTAATTCAGAATGTATAATTGGCTTTTTAAAAATTTGGATATGATGTGGCAAGATTTGATATGTTATTAATCGGAACGTTATTAATGAAAAATGAATAAAAAATATTTTTTAAAAACCACATGCTAATGAAAACTGCTATCTAGAATCTCTTCAGCTCTTCTCTTTGAATACTGGCCCCAGATTTCTGTTTCTTTCAAAATAAAGTGTTGAAAGGGTTCTTTTTATCATGTGGTGATCTTGTAGCAAGGTTAAAGCTTACTGGGAAATGGTATAGAATGAATTAAAAAAGATGTTTAAAATAGTGTTTGTAAAAAAAACCCAGAAGCTTTGCTTTTGGGAATTATAGGGACAGAACTATCCAAACTATATAGAAATTTATTCATGTATGTGA
This sequence comes from Podarcis liolepis, assembly GCF_965112155.1. Taxonomy (NCBI): domain Eukaryota; kingdom Metazoa; phylum Chordata; class Lepidosauria; order Squamata; family Lacertidae; genus Podarcis; species Podarcis liolepis. The sequence continues at coordinate 14,428,092 of NC_139571.1, read as the reverse complement.
CTATAATGGCAAGAATGTTACTTGCCAAAAAATGGAAAGAAGACGAAGTCTCAGCAAAAGAAGAATGGATACAAAAACTTATGGAATATGCAGAAATGGCAAAAAGTACCGGAAAAATAAGAAATCAAGATGATAAATTTTTTATAAAAGAATGGAAATGGTTTATGGAATATTTACAAATAAACTGTAAACAGATAAGAACATTGGCAGGATTATTGTAATAACCTGCAGTTTTATAAGAGTATATATTTAAAACAGATCCATAAATGAGTAAATTAAGTTAATTTGGAATATACAGAAAATACTAAAAATAAATGTAAGGAACCACAGAAAGAGGGAAGAGGAAGTTGAGTTTTAAAATGTTAAAGTGATTGTAAAATTACTGAAATGTATAAAATTTTAAATCATAAAAAATCATAAAAAATAAAGCATTGAAAGGGTTATTTTTGGCTGATAGTAATTTCAGCAAACATCCCTTGCCTGCTTTGCGGAGCTTTGGGTGAAATGGAAAAGCTGTGTTCTCCAGAATCTCATCTAATAATGCTTATGATTGAAATTGATCCAAACTTGGGACCAACTGGGTTTTGTAGTAAGATAAAGCAAAAGTAGCCACCTTAGAGCATCACCCCAGGACCTTAGGATGATGGGTGAGTAAATGATCATCATCTTCATCATCATCATCGCTTCAAGACCTGCTTCTCAGGATGCCTATAGACTCTTGCAGTGGGCTATGGTTTTCCCAGTAGTGATGTATGGAAGTGAGAGTTGGACCATAAAGAACGCTGATCGCCGAAGAATTGATGCTTTTGAATTATGGTGCTGGAGGAGACTCTTGAGAGTCCCATGGACTGAAAGAAGATCAAACCTATCCATTCTGAAGGAAATCAGCCCTGAGTGCTCACTGGAAGGACAGATCCTGAAGCTACGGCTCCAATACTTTGGCCACCTCATGAGAAGAGAAGACTCCCTGGAAAAGACCCTGATGTTGAGAAAGATGGAGGGCACAAGGAGAAGGGGACGACAGAGGACGAGATGGTTGGATAGTGTTCTCGAAGCTACCAGCATGAGTTTGACCAAACTGTGGGAGGCAGTGGAAGATAGAAGTCCCTGGCATGCTCTGGTCCATGGGGTCACAAAGAGTCGGACACGACTAAACGACTAAACAACAACAACAAATTGTTTTGGAGTTCTTGTTAGGGCTGTTAATTTTGTTGTTATTGATACTAATTTTGTATCTTTGTTAGGTTTTGTATCTTTCTTATATTATTATGACTTACTTGAGGATTGTACTTCAGTCATTGAGACAATTCCCTGGAAGTCTCATTTCAATCAACTGAGTCAGAGTTCACACAGTCCATTTCAATGAATGTTTCTAAGATTGCAGCCTTCGTTTTGATATCGCAGGTTTATTTTACTTGGGGTACGTTGAACAGTGGTGTGTATGCGTGCAGCCATCCTTGAGTGTCCTAACACATTATCCAAATCGGGATCTGAGTTTGCACATCGTTTTAATTGGTGTTATTTAAGGCTTTAGAGAACAAACCATACATTCTGTCTGTTTCGTTCGGGAAGGAACAGATCAATACGGTCCCTCTCATTAGCTCAATTTAAAAAAAGAGAGGGGGGAAAAGAGTTGCCAGTGTTGAGCCATTACGTCCACATTAAATCCTGAAGGGAAAAGATCAGGTGTCTTTCTTTTATGGCCACATAACAAAAAAGTTGGGGGCTGGGGAGGACAGACAGGCTTGCTTTATGTAGCAATGTCTTTTGTGCAAACTCTGTGTGAGCAATTGTACAAGGTGAGGTCTTTGGGTGAAACAGGATAGTGTCTTGAAATTCAAAGGAAAAATACAGAGCCACTGTCGCTTGGCACCGTAATTAAATGAGTCTCTCAGCTCAAGGGGAAAGCTGGCCTTTCAGCAACTCAATCTCCCGCATGATAGTTTTGGAGATATTTCTGGTACCCTAAACAGTGGCCGATTGGCAAGATTGTAATTTAGGTCACGTCTACCTGCACTACCGATTTGATCTAGTTTCGCACTGGTTTAAGAAGAGGAGCTCGCTGGAAGCAGACAAGAGGGGGGGGGGAGAGGGGGGGAGAGAGATTTTGAGAGGATTGATAGTGGCGCAAAAGAATCATCACCGGTGTCTGCAATACACATGCCTTTTCCCCACTCAGCTGCCATCTTTGATCAAAGAAATGTCACAGGTTGTTGCGCTCCTTGAAACCTATCTAACCAGAGATTATAGCAGCAGAGAAGGACAAAAGAAATCAGTATGTGTTGACCCCACAACGGCGACTCTATTAAACTGCATTCCGTTCTCAGGGACGGTAAGTATTGTCTGCCTCCTCCTCTATGGCCATCAAAACCAGTTTCCAACTAGTGTCCTTCAGCCATTGTTGCAGATGCAAACTATAAGCTTTATCCTGTAAAACCTGATAAACCCAACCAAGCAGTATATGAATTTTGTGAAATAACAACAACAGCAATTTAATAATAATAATAATAATAATAATAATAATAATAATAATAATAATAATAAATTTATTATTTATACACCACCCATCTGGTTGGGTATCCCCAGCCACTCTGGGTGGCCTCCAACAAAATATTAAAGATATAAGAATATTAATATAATTATCATCAGATATACTCCTGGTATTGAGCACAATTATAAAATTTATAGAAAAGAAATTTAAAACTGACTTCCAATTAATCTCACTGTACTTAGTCTATCCATTACTTTATACCGCACGGTTACATATTTCTTATATCATTTCTTTTTACCTCCCTACAAACTTATATTTATACAATGCAGGGATCAGTCTAATTCTGCCAAGATGTTTTCTTTTATTCCATAGTTTTCTAAATATTCTTTAAAGATTCTCCAGTCCTTATAGACTTTTTTTTTGGTTGGCCTCTTACTCTTCCTGTCGCTTTCGCGACAGTAAAGTAAGCTATAAATATAGATATTGGATATAGGGATATAGATATATAGATATATAGATACTTCTGTGTTTGTGTGTGTGTGTGTGTGTGTGTGTGTGTGTGTGTGTGTGTGTGTATTCAGAAACCCTGACTAACAGGAGCTCATTGCATCTTCAGTTTTGTACCACTTCCTCTGGGACGAATTAGTTTCATGCAGGGGTGGTTGCTGATTACAATGCAAGCAAGTCTGCAGTTATCCCTTTGTGACGCTCTCACACATGACATTTAAAAATAACATAGCCCAGCTGCTCTAGCACCATTTGCACATGTTGTTGATAATGATAGAGGACAGAAACTTGAATAGTTGCATTTTCAAGGGACTTTGCAGTTCTAGAAAATGCAGGCACTACGTTCAACTTCCAGGCTCGGGAAAGGCAAATTAAGCAACTGAACCTGCACAGAACAGAAAGGTTCCAACAGGACAATAGACACATGTATTTATCTATGTGTGGTGCAGTCCCACAACTGCAAGTATAATTATCAGTCTCCCCTCCAACGGCTGCTGTCTGAATTTTTTCTCACGTGTACATTAAGAGCAAAGGCACATGCAACTTTACACCGGAGGTGCCTTGCGGTGTTCAAGTGCATGCATTTACATGCACAAGCACTCAGTCCAAGATGCATCTGCTTCCTTTCAAAAATTTCACGTCTAGGGAGGCTCAGGGAGTGGGAGGTGCTAGCAACATTTTAAGGGGCCTTCCCAAAGATCTTCCCCCAAAGCAAAGGCAGGGACAGGAGCCCCAAGCCTGGCAAATAGACACATGTGCTTCTTTAGTCCATGGGTAGGCAAACTAAGGCCCGGCGGCCGGATCCAGCCCAATCACCTTCTAAATCCAGCCCACGGACAGTCCAGGAATCAGTGTGTTTTTACATGAGTGGAATGTGTCCTTTTATTTAAAATGCATCTCTGGGTTATTTGTGGGGTATAGGAATTTGTTCATCTTTTCCTTTCAAAATATAGGCCAGCCCCCCACAAAGTCTGAGGGACAGTGGACCGGCCCCCTGCTGAAAAAGTTTGCTGACCCCTGTCCTAAAGTCCCCTACTTCCCATTCCAAAGTCCCAATCTAGATCAGACCCTTTGCATTGCCTATTTGTGGAAGAAAATTCTGACACTCAAGAATAAACCAGGTGATCAAAGTAAGCCTGTATAGTTTGACCCTCATCCCCTTGCCTGAAGGGAAATTACGTGGAGCTAAATGGAGCATAGCCATATCTTCTTGGCATGGAAACTGAGGTGCAAGGAACAGCCATACAGGTCAGGAAAAGCACCAGGAGAGGTCACTTCTATCTCTCAATGACAGACTCCTACCTAGACAGTTTAACTGTGCACCAGTAAAATGTGCACCACTAATATCCATTTTTAGAGGGACGCGGGTGGCGCTGTGGGTTAAACCACAGAGCCTAGGACTTGCCAATCAGAAGATTGGTGGTTTAAATCCCTGTGACGGGGTGAGTTCCCGTTACTTGGTCCCTGCTCCTGCCCACCTAGCAGTTCAAAAGCACGTCAAAGTGCAAGTAGATAAATAGGTACCACTCCGGTGGGAAGGTAACCGGCATTTCCGTGCGCTGCTCTGGTTCTCCAGAAGTGGCTTAGTCATGCTGGCCACATGACCCGGAAGCTGTATGCCGGCTCCCTCGGTCAGTAAAGCAGATGCGCCGCAACCCCAGAGCCGTCCGCAGCTGGACCTAACGGTCAGGGGTCCCTTTACCTTTGATATCCATTTTTATCCCTGATTGGGCATCCTGAATGCCACTTTCACCCCTCCATGAGCAGAACAGAAGGATATACCAACTTGGCGTCATAAGATCCGGGACACATAAAAGAACACAAGAGGAAAGATGCATAGCAGACTCTGCCCTTACCTTTGTGCTGTCCTTATTGTGCCTCGAACTTCAAGTGAGCCTCATCAACACACTTGCATGTACACAGCCCTTCCTTCCCTCTCCCCTGCTCCCTAGCTATCAAAGTGTTTTAAGAAGCCAAGTTCAGGTGAGTTGAGTAAATCTTAAATGTCAAGGAACAGGATCTCCCAGGGAGAAAAGTTATGGGTTTTCCCACCCCTGCAGGACACGCAATCTTTACTCAGTCCAAGTCATTGTCACCACACCCCCATTGGCAGTCAAATTTGTGTTTTCTTTCTTACTAACCCCATTTTGTAGTTATTCTAAGGTAATTGGGGCAAGGTATAGAAATGGATGAGGGGAAAACCCAACCCTACGGGCATTACTTTCCTTCCCTCTTTCTTCCCCCATTTCTCTCCCCTCACCCAGCTTTCCGTCCATAGAAATATCTACGTAGGTAGAGCACAATGCAAAATACCACCTGAAGTGACTCATATCCTGGGTTGGCGGGGCACACCTCGCTTTACACCCACAGTCATGTTAATAATGTCAAATTCTGTGACAGGTTCCGGGCACTTTACACTTGAGAAGAAATTGGGGTGTTCTGTGCTACTGCGTAAATTGGCCAAGTGTTCTGAGAGAGGGAGAGGGATTTGGTGTGTCAGTTTTCACCAGGTCCATTTTCCTTTCCAGTTTAAAGTACTTCCTCCACAGTCTTCCTTTGAGGTTCTTTTTTTAAAAAAGGAAAAGACATATCCTAGATATCATTACAAGGATTTGCTCACATACCAGGTCCTAAAAGACCTACATTGGCTCCCAGGACATTTCCGAGCACAAATCGAAGTGTTGGTGCTGACCTTTAAAGCCCTAAACAGCCTCGGCCCAGTATACCTGAAGGAGCGTCTCCATCTCCATTGTTCAGCCCAAACACTGAGGTCCAGCTCTGAGGAACTTCTGGCAGTTCCCTTCCTGCGAGAAGTGAGGTTACAGGGAACCAGGCAGAGGGCCTTCTCAGTGGTGGCACAGATGTCAGGGAACCAGACAACTATCTGATTTTTAGAAGACATCTGAAGGTAGTCATGTTTAGGGAAGTTTTTAATGTTTGATGTATTTATTGTGTTTTTAATATTCTTTTGGGAGTCACCCAGAGTGGTTGGGGAAACCCAGCTGGATGGGCGGGGTATGTATGTATGTATGCATGTATGTATGTATGTATGTATAAATAAATAAATAAATATTAAGGCAGTCATGGGACACCTTTGGCCATCCAAGTTTTTGCTGAACCATGACACCTGTCATCCTTGACCATTGGTCATGCTGGCTGAGTTGTGGATCAACCTGAATGAAAGAGAAGTAACCGCTCTTAGTTTGAAATCTGTCTCCCAAATGGGGGGAAAACTGAGCAACAGTTTCTGATAACAACTATCTTCCTAATTTGGGGAGCCCGGCTTTTATAGACAATTGATAGCTATTTACCGTATATGCTGTTATTTTGAGACCTTAATTCATACCGAACCTCTAACAAGAAGGTTTAAGCCTCAGTCTACCGTCTAGACTTCCAAAATGATCTGTGGCTGAAGAAAATTGCATAAATATAAGATCTTAGATAGTAATTATTCTCTTTTTCCCTTTCCTTGGTCAGAAAGCAGTTTCAGGATGGCAATTCTGATAAGTTATACTCACTGTCTTATAATAACACAACTCAAGGGCTGTGGGATTTAATGCTATGGTAAGTCACACAGTGTGGAGATGGCCTCACGTTGCATAAATAAACAGGAAAAGTGAGTGATGTTCATGAGTTTTCTCAGGTCCCATTTAGAAAGGGCTTTCCCTCCTAAAGATGTAGTTGTGGCTTGTGCAGGTAAAACAACACACAAATAAGTATTTATGGCATATTGGACATTTAATGGAAAGGTGAGGTGTGAATGTTTTTTCTCCTACAGAGAAGCAGCTCAGAGCATCTTGTAGCCTGAGGCAGAGGAGCAAGGCCAGCCAGGTTTGGGGGGCACTTGGGGCAGGAAATCCTTCAAGCAGTAAAATATATATAAAGTAAAAACACAGTAAGCAGCTGTGGTTCAGTGCTGGAGCATCTGCCACTGCCAGCCAGGGTCTACACTACTGAGCCAGAAAAATCAACCGTCAAAATCAGGATAAGGCGGTTTTCTATGTTTCCTGGCAACCCAATTGTGCTGCCTGGGGTGGCTGGCCTTTCACACACACACACACACACACACACACACACACACACACACACACGCTATTCATCTGTGCTTCTGCACCTCACTGAGTAATTTATTTGTACCTCCAGAGGGTTTATTCCGCAACCATGCAAAAAGCAGTCCTTAAGATAGTTGTAACTACATAGCACTGTCGTGTCAGCCCTAGGAATAGAAAAGTGTTATCACCATACTAACCATGATCCCCCTCTCCCCATTACATCCTATTAGGGATGCGGGTGGCACTGTGATCTAAACCACTGAGCCTCTTGGGCTTGCCAATCAGAGGGTTGGCGGTTCGAATCCCCACGACGGGGTGAATTCCCGCTGCTCTGTCCCTGCTCCTGCCAACCTAGCAGTTCGAAAGCATGCCAGGGCAAGTAGATAAATAGGTATCACTGTGGCTGGAAGGTAAACGGTGTTTCTGTGCACCCTGGTTTCCATCACGGTGTTCCATTGCACCAGAAGCAGTTTAGTCATGCTGGCCACATGACTCAGAAAGCTTTCTGTGGACAAACATCGGCTCCCTCAGCCTGAAAGCAGAGTTGAATTCGACTGGATGTAACCGTCCAGGAGTCCTTTACCTACATCCTATTATTCCCTAATATTCATTATGCCCTTTTGAAAGCAGCAATATATTTCTGCCCCAACTGGGGGAAACATTCCACTTTGCAACTCTACCACCTCATTCTTCTGCATGTGTAAAGGTAAAGGTAAAGGGACCCCTGACCGTTAGGTCCAGTTGTGGCCGACTCTGGGGTTGCAGTGCTCATCTCGCTTTATTGGCCGAGGGAGCCGGCGTACAGCTTCCAGGTCATGTGGCCAGCATGACTAAGCCGCTTCTGGCGAACCAGAGCAGCACACAGAAACGCTGTTTACCTTCCCCCCAGAGCAGTACCTATTTATCTACTTGCACTTTGATGTGCTTTCGAACTGCTAGGTTGGCAGGAGCAGGGACTGAGCAACGGGAGCTCACCCCGTGGTGGGGATTTGAACCGCCAGCCTTTTGATCGGCAAGTCCTAGGCTCTGTGGTTTAACCCACAGCGCCACCCGCGTCCCTTCTGTATGTGTAGACCAGACCTAAATCTGCTTGGGATATTGGGGAAACCCATAATGATATTTCCCTACATGCCAAGAGGTGTTTTTTTGTTTTGCTTTTTAAAGAGCAAGAGAAGGATTCAAATGTGTTGTGCCCACTCCACCAACACTCTGAAATGGTACAGTCCTGGGAAGTCTTCCCTTCCCTAATTAGTGTGTGAGTAGATTTGTCTAACAAATTGAACGGCACAAACCCTCTCCTTCTTCCTCTCTGTACAGGAGATACACCATCATATAAATCTCTCATCGCCTGAAATGCTTTTCAAGTCTTCTCATTTGATGGGTGTTGTCATTTTATTCCGAACACTGTGAGCCTTAAGAGTTTGTATTAATTGTCTGAAAGGTAATGAGTGTGCCGTTTTACTGTTGACATGATGGCTGACGAGGGAGACTTCATCAAGAGGGGTTGAGTCATTTTTTTTTTGGAGGGGGAGTAGATTTACATTGAGCAATTAACTACTCTTTGACCCACTTTCTGCTCTCTTAAGTGCTTGGCTGCAGGGAGGTGAAAAAACAAAGAGATAAGAAAACAGCCCCCACAGTGCGAATAGGCTTCCAAAAAAAGAGAACAGCAGCTTCTTTCTAAAAATGAAAAGGAAATTGATTTGTTTAGTTTTGTCTCTGATGTTTTTGATCAGTTTTATATCCGTTTTATGGTTTTCTTTTGCAGGCCATCTTGGAAATCTAGATTAATAAAAGTATTGGGGGGAGGGGAGAGGAAATTTGGTTGTGGCTGGGTGGAGAGGAAAATGTATTTCATTACTGTTATGTACTGAAGTTCTCACCCTGGGCCAGCAGGGGGATACTGTGGATAGTTATGCAAATAAGGGATCGAAAGTGACGTTCAGTGATTGGATGGTTTTAGAAAATTGTTACAGTTACGTTGTACTGGAGCTCTATATAAGCAGGCTGACTGTACCCTTCAGTTCAGTTCAGTTCAGTTTTGTTCTGGCCTGTGAATAAACAAGAGCTGTTTGAAGAATCGTTGTGTCGTCTGATATGTTCACTCACAACTTAACAATTACTCTTAGCATCCTGGCAGTATCCATAGCAGGCAGGGAATACTACCCCCAAACGAGGTAGCAACAACCCAAGAAGGGAGTGTACAGGAATGACCTAAGGACCGGACAGCTCCTAGGGCTCAGCATTATTTGCATGCATGTGCGAAGGGGAGTAGAGCTTTGGAGAAGCCTGCCAAGTAATCATAATCATAATCATAATAAATTTTTATTTGTATCCCGCCCCCCCCCGGACAAGGCCGGGCTCAGAGCGGCTAACATCATAAATGTGGCCCAGGACCCATGTACCCTGGTATGCCCTGCAGAGGACCTTAAGGTCTACAAATGACAACATTTTGGAGGTCCCACGTCGCAAGGTGGTTAGATTGGTCTCAACTAGGACCATGGCCTTTTCAGCACTGGCCCCGACTCGGTGGAACGCTCTGTCACAAGAGACTAGGGCCCTGCGGAACTTGACATCTTTCCACAGGGCCTGCAAGACAGAGCTGTTCCGCCTGGCCTTTGGTTTGGACTCCGTCTGACCCTTATGTTTCCCTCCCCTTATGGTTTTGATCTATGGGCTATTTTTAAAATGAGGTTGCATTTTAAATTGCAATTTATCCTGTATTTTAAATTGGTCCCGTCCCCCGCTATCATATTTTTACTGTAATTTTACTGGTGTTAGCCGCCCTGAACCCAGCTCTGGCCGGGGAGGGCGGGGTATAAATAAAATTTATTATTATTATTTATTATTAAAAACACCACAATATGCAATAAAAACAGGCATCAATTAATTAAAATACATCTTAAAATTAATTCAGACAAGTTAAAATCTGGGCAGGTGGCAATTATCAGGTTGGAATTGAGAGTGATTTGCAGGAAGTCCTCAGATGCAGGTTGCTTTCTGTCCTGCAAGTGAGGTGGATTTGTATTGAGAACACACCTCCTGGCAGCAGCTGTCTTGACTCCCTGTCTTACATTCTGCATTCCACCACCGATCAAGGGAAACGCAAGCTTCTCCGCTCTTTCTTTGTTTAACCTCCCCTTGTTTCTGCATTAGAAGAATGTTGGTGTGAACAGCAACATGAATTATGTAGGAATGGCGACATCTTTAATATGGCATACTGCCAGGACAATCTAGTGCTTTTGCACAACAAAAATGGAACAATAACAACAACAACGAAAGGAACACCTGTGGTTAAGAAAAGTAACAGCATTTCAGTAGGAGGCTACATACCACACATGGTTCACTAAGGATGTGACCATCGCAAATGTTTTGGGGGTGCAAACTGTTGAAGAAAAGCAAGGACATTTCCTTCTTCTGAACTGCATGTTAATGCATGTATTACCTTGAACCACACAAAACCACTGTTTGTCTGGGATCTAGCCACCCCTTGCTTGTAGTCTTTGCTTTATCTAACTCCACCCCTAAAAGTGGAGCCATTTTGTTTGTTCTCTCCAGACAAGATATCTACTATTTCTCTTTTTATGTCTACTCATCCTATAAATAGTTCCTGCATGAATAAAGCCTTTTAACTCTAGAAACTTTAAGTGATTCTTCCAGTCTAATTCGCCCACGCTTCAAGGTCTGCTAACACAAATAACCTTGAATGAGGGAGCGCATGTGACACCCCGATAGCTTTAGGAACACATGTCATCCTGCAAATGCATCTGGAGGAACCCTAAAACTGTTGATGGCACTACAAGCAGGATCTTTGCAGCTTAAGGCCCAGGTTGTTAGAGTGATAATAGAAAATGCAAGGTGAGCTTTTGTGATAAATCAAAAGTAGCTGAGTAAACTTCAGTGTTGGAACCTTTCCTCTCCTTTTCCCTCTCTCTCCCTCTCTCTCTCTCTCTTTCTTTCTTTCTTGAAATACATTACGTCCTGTTAATTTTTTGGTTTTTAATCAAATCTACCATCATGCCATCTTAGACAGTGTTTTGCTTTTTGTGGTTTGGATTATGAAGGTAATAAATGTGAAGTGCTCTGCACATTTAAACATGTTGCTTAAATATTAAATATTATTATACACAGGTAAGCGGTTTCATGATTTCTGCCTACCGGTAAATGTTAAAGATGGTATCTTTCACAGGATAACAATCAGGGAAATGAGCACGCTAGTACTATGCTTAAAAAGTAGCTGGGTGTCAAAAGCGGAGTATCTTCTGTTTGTTGTGTCTCAATATATTAACTAATGGAGAGCTACAGAGGAAGTAGAAAAAGGGAAAGAAAGATGCTACAGACCTGATCAATGATTTTATTCCTTCAACCCTGTCCCACAACCAGAAAGCTGCGATGAGGTATTGGCCAAATTCTACAAGACACCATTCACACAATCATGTTAATGGCTGTTAAGAAGCTAAATGCCCTGATCCAGACTGAGACCCTGTTAAGGTGACCATGTACTCCTTTGCCCTCCACTGTGGTCCTGATCCGGACCCAAGGCACTTGCTCCTTACTTTTCAATCGCCTTTCCCACAACTGCTGATTCGGTGAATGGAGCCTTGTTTGGGTTGGGCCAGGGTGGCCATTTACGCATTGCCAAGAATCAGAAAATCCTAAGAAAGGGGATGCAGATCTGCATACAATTTATGTATGCTCCTTATAGGCATAGGTGCCAGTTTAGAAATAACGTTGCTCTACTATGAATTTAACACATCTCACTATATACAGTAGGGAAGACTGTGAGTGGGTGATTCAGCGTGGTGTAGTGGTTAGGAGCAGTAGACTCGTAATCTGGTGAACTGGGTTCGATTCCCCGCTCCTCCACATGCAGCTGCTGGGTGACTTTGGGCTAGTCATACTTCTTTGAAGTCTCTCAGCCCCACTCACCTTACAGAGTGTTTGTTGTGGGGGAGGAAGGGGAAGGAGATTGTTAGCCGCTTTGAGACTCCTTAGGGTAGTGATAAAGTGGGATATCAAATCCAAACTCCCTCCTCCTCTAATTCAAGTGCTAGTGGCTACAACAGCCCTCCTGCTCTCCTTTCATATCGTCCTTTAACCCAGACTTGACATGGACAGCTCATTGAACAGAAGACAATTTGGGAAAGGCACACTTCCCTTATCAGAATAGGCTCGCTAAGGGCCGCATTGGCTGGCTGCCCCCCTCCCCGAGTGGGTGAGCAGGTGGAACACCATAGCCCTGTGAATCCTCCATGCTCTACACCCACCTGGCGGCAGCAAGTGTTGGGCTGGTGTAGCAAGTTTTGTTCACCCTCCACCCCCAGCCCCTGGTTTTTCCTGGTGCATGCATGCGCACATGAACTCTGGGCACCAGCAAAGGACGCAACACCACTGCACCACACTACCTTCCCAGCAGGTGGGTTGCTGTTGCTTACTGAAAGTTGACGGAGAGAGGATCCAGGGAGGATGACGCAGTGCAGGAGCACCAAATTGGCTCTGCTGCTGTGTTTGCACTAGGCTGACTACCCTGCCTGTCCCCCTTGACCCTTCAGGTAAGCCACAATGACCCACTTGCTGGGGAGGTAGCATGGCGGCTCCATACCACCTGACAAGCTGCTTCTGGCTCTGTCTTAATTCCCCCTGCACAGTGTCAGCGGCAGAGCTAGACGCTCGGGCACCCAGAGTGGCGCAAATGCCGTGCACCCAGGGGTCGGGCGATCCGCCCAGGGGGACAATCGCTGCGGTAGTGATCTGCCTGTCGGAACTCCACTTGGCCAAGCCGATAAGGCCTCATCTTCCTCCGAGCCGAGCCTTTGAAATTGCCTCCGACGTGTTTAATGACCTGAGCCTTTGATAAGGCCTCAAGCACATTCTATCCAGCAGGGTTCCCAGCACAGGGAAGAGACAAGAGGTTTGGCTACATTATAAAGAGTTTTATTTCTAAACTACGCAGAACAGAAAAGACATCCTCTCTCTGTGAAAGCAGAGAGCAACTGAAACAAAGGAACAAAGGAATCAGGAAACCACTAACGTCACATCCTGTCTCCATTTTCGTGAGACTTCCAAGAGTCTGGACTGTCTCTGGAATGTAAACAGAGTCCTGTGACTCCCAGCAGCTGCACAGTGAGAAACAGAAACTAACACTGCCCAGGGGGCGATCAGCACAATGCCGATTCACCCAGGAGGCATTTGGCATGGCGGCGATCCACCCATGCGGAGTGGTGGCGATCTGCTCAAGGGGTGATTGGCGCGGTGGCAATCCACCTGGGGGCCAATCGGTGCAGCAGCGATCTGCCCAGGGGGAATTTTGTCACCCCCCTCTGGAATGATACCCGTGGCAAACCGCCCCCACCGCCCCTCCTTCCTACGTCCCTGCCCAGTGTTGGCTGAAGGTCATTGGGACTGCTGGTCAGAAGGCAGAGAGGGCAACAATAGGCGAAGCCGTCAGCCTATATCAGGCTGAGCCAGCTGGTTCCAGTTTTGGTCCTATCCGCTTCCCTGATGAGCTCTCCAAAGGCAACACAGAGACTAAGGTGAAGAAGAAGAAGAAGAGTTTGGATTTGATATCCTGCTTTATCACTACCCAAAGGAGTCTAAAGCAGCTAACATTCTCCTTTCCCTTCCTCCCCCACAACAAACACTCTGTGAGGTGAGTGGGGCTGAGAGACTTCAGAGAAGTGTGACTGGCCCAAGGTCACCCAGCAGCTGCATGTGGAGGAGCGGGGATGCAAACTCGGTTCCCCAGATTACGAGTCTACTGCTCTTAACCACTACACCACACTGGAGGAGAGAGCTGGCAGGGAAAAGGCAAATACGTGGGGGCTGGCTGATGGCCGGCTGGGGTTGGTGAGGCAGGGCCCCATATGCCAGGATGCTTGAGCCTCTGCTCTCTTTACATCAGTGGACCTAGGTCATTACCTTTGATGGATTCAGGTTTTCTGCTATTTTCATCTTCCTCCTGCAAGCAATGGCAGTAGCGTTAAAGCAATGCCTTGGCATGTCCTTAAAAAACAATTCACAAAGAAATTTCCTACATGCCCAACAGCTCCTAAAAGTATTCATCTGTTTTTTTCTATTTTTTATTTTTTGCTTCAGACAGCTGGCACAACTCAGCTTCCTTGAAAACCCTAAAAATTGAAGCTGCCTGAACCCCAGGTAAACTATTGAAACAGGGGCTGAAGAGGGGAAATCCCAGCAACTAAATTAAAAAGGATGAGTCAGAGAGAACGAAAGTTAAATGTAAGTGGGTGATTATAAAACAGGGGAAGGTTTTTGAATGAGAGGGATATGTGAAAATGCATTTGCCTTCACATAGTGCATTGCAATGACATTTCAGCCTCATGAAAGGGTTTCAAAGTTGTTAATCACCCAGAAGCATAGCTGGGGACTTGGTGCTGCAAATTCCTTAAAATGAAGAGCAGAAAATCTTCCATTTTCCTATCTTTACATTCTCCAAGAGTGCAATCCTATACAGAGATTGATTGTGATGGATCATCTCGTCCAAGTCCTTGCGATGCAGGAACAGGTACCTATCTGGTGATCAAACCTGTGACCTTGGCGTTATCAACACCACACTCTAACCAACTGATCTAACCTGTCTACTCAGAAGTAAATCCTATTAGGTCCAGTGGGACTTATTCCCAGGTACATGAGTACAGGACTTCTGCCTCAATATGCTGCTAAAACTGAAATCTTATGCCAAAATAACTCAAGAGTAAGCCCCATTGAACTCAATGGAATTTCTACCTGAACAGACATGTATAGGATCGCACTGCAATCTGCTTTCTGTTGATAAACTGTCTTTCCCCTGGGGCTTGGTGTTGTGTGGTATTATTTCGGTTTTTTACTTCCATACAATGCTAATCACTGGGAAAGGCTGAAAACAGGTTTAAAATTAGAGCAATCAGCCTTGTAAACGGCTTTTTGTAGTGCTCATTATCATCACGAGTGCAACTCTGCAATTTATGCACCTTCTGGCAAAATATCTGTCCCTTTCTCCCCAAAATATGCAAACCCACAATGAGCACTTTCACGCAATGCTTGTTTCAGGGATCACCGGTTCCCCACCCACCTCTGATCCCGAGAATGAAGATATATTAGTTTATCTCTATCTATAAACAGATAGGCATAATAAAACCCTGCTGAAATAAAATACAATTCTCTCTCTCTCTCTCTCTCTCTCTCTCTCTCTGTGTGTGTGTGTGTGTGTAACTAAAAAGCATTGCTTACACAATTTGTATATAAATACGCATATGTATGCACATGGTGGGGAAATCTCAATGCATTTAATGCCAGGCTCCCAATTATCTTTGCAAATCAGATGTTAGGCTGAATCATAGATCAGCTCTGACTTCCTTACTCTGGTAGGTTTTCTCGTCCCCCCCCCCCCTCCTGGAGCATGAACTAGCTTCTGGGCTCTTACAACATTTTCTTATGAGCCGAATTCTCAAGATGAGTGGATGATTTCCTTTCGGTTCCCACAATTTATCTCCTCTTCACATGGCTCCGGGATTTTTCGCTGAAGGTAGGTCTCAACTGCCTTTGCGTTACTAATCTCTTAGGATATTATTGGTAGAGTCCTTCTCTTTTGCTCTTGGAGTTGAAAAGCCAGTGGGTGTTGCTGTGTTTGTGGCTGGCACAGAGACGCTTGGGGTTTTCATTAGACTTTTACAGTGCAATTTGCCTTATATATGTTCGCTTGGAAGGTAACTCCGCTGTGTCCAATAGCCTGTGCGTTGGGGATTGTCCCCTGAAGGATAAATAAGCTGACTCATTTAGAACGAGGTAATAAAATCAGGTGCACTCGCATTCTCCCTGCGTTGTTTTGTGTGTGCAATATTTAGTCTGGAAGGGATTGTATAATATAATATGTACTTAAAGACCTATTGCTTAATGAAATAGACATACTAACTTTTGAATCTCAGAAAGAGATTAAAAAGATGCTATCCTGCCTTGACGAAGCATAGGCAAGGTGCATGTGTGCCGTTTAGACGTTTCGCAAGCTGCTATTCCCTAAGGAATATTTGCAAGACATAATGGCCTCAATCTAGATAAAGATTAGCTGAGATGATGCTCCATTGAAAGCAAAGGGATGTTCATCATAACCTGTCTAACCCCCATTACATTCAATGGGACAGCCCAATCCCATGCTTGTTGGCTTGGATTGACAACTGACAGTGTTTCCTGCGACTTACTCTCAGGTTGAGTGTGCACAAGGTTGCAGTCTTCTTTTTTTAAAAAAATATATAATTTTTATTGATTTTTACATATTAGTTAGCATTCATACAACAGAACTTCGCATCTTATACAATCTTTTTGGACTTCCATCAGCCCCTCTGATGGTCTTCCGTTCTTATCGCTTACTCTGCATTTCTTAAATTCCTATTGCCTTTAATTATCTTAACTAACAGTCCCCCTCGTTATCTTTTTTTTTTTTTTTGCAATGTTTCAAATAGTTCACCTTACAAAACTTCTCGCAAACCTACGAACGTAATATGATCCTCACAATTACTCTCCAAATAATCCGTAAATTTATGCCAGTCTTCTGTGAATCTCTGGCCCCGCAGATTTCAAATTCTTCCTGTTAATTTATCTAGTTCTGTATAGTCCATCAGTTTCATCCTCCATTCTTCTTTTGTCAGTAATTCTTCTTGTTTTCAATTTTGTACCAGTAATATTCTTGCTGCCGTCATTGCATATAGAAATAATTTACAATCCTTTATTTTTATATCATCTCCTACAATGCCAAGTAAAAATGTTTCTGGTTTCTTAATAAATGTATATTTCAACATTTTTTTCATCTCGTTATATATTATTTCCCAGAAGTTTTTCACTTTTTTACATTCCCACCACATATGGTAAAATGTTCCTTCTCCTTTTTTACATTTCCAACATTTATTACTCACTTTAGACAACAAGGTTGCAGTCTTAGTCACTACTTGCCACAGCCAGATCAGAGCTGGAGAACTGGTGAGAGGGTCCCGAGAAGTTTAATCTGAATAGCTGATTTTGCCCTGGGAAAACTTGTTCAATCATTAGCCATTTGTTTCATGATCTGAACATTAAGAGGAGCATGTGGAGGAAGAAAGTGCAATTCTCCCTCTCCTGTCTTACTTCCCTGAAAGCTTCAAGATCATTTGAATTCCCCCTGCCCTGGCCAGTCTGGATCCAAACACTGAAATCAGCTGGTTGGAAGAAAAGTACTGGAGTGATTAATATTGTGTGTGTTTTAGACTACCCCACAATCTCACAAATATACATGGTTATAGAGCTGTAGTTGCTGCCACTAGGTCTGGGAGAAAAAATTGGTTCACTTCAAATTCTAATTCTAATGTGAACCTATCCAATTCAGACTTTCCCAAATGATGTGTGAACAGAGCTATCCTTCAAAATCTGCATTTCTCTGAATCCTATGGTGGAGCACCCCAACTAAATGCATATAGCAAGAGGGAATTGTGGCTATGTAAGTGAAAATAACATTGGTGTGAATCAGGCAAATTTCCATAGGAAAAGGTGCCTATTAGGATAAATTTGCATTAAAATGTGAATTTTCGCGAGGACTTAAAAAAAAAAAGCAAACTGATACAGAAATGTACAGAGCTGAACTGAAGGCTGCAAAAATGAGAAACTGAGATTCATAGATTTGCCTATCTACCTTAGCTCTCCCTTAAATTGGGGGGGGGGGGACCATCACTAGAACTGAAGGCATCTTCTCCGTATAGTAGCAGCAGCAGCAGCTGGTCCTTGTCTTCTGACATGACTCCTGCTTGTTTGCTCTCATTCCTACTCCTGTTTTGCCTCTTGGAAAGATATGGGGAGTGATAATTAAATTATTTATTAGTGAATAAGCAAATACACGCACTACAGAATCTCCCCTGTTTTTTTAGAAATTTAATTTTGTTTGGGAGGGTGGAAGGATGCACATACTGTAAATGTACAATCCCAATTAACCTTTTTCTCTATGTGTTTTGTTCCCTTCTTCTTCTTCTTCTTCTTCTTCTTCTTCTTCTTCTTCTTCTTCTTCCATAAATTTGCCTTTTGGGGGTGGCCTTTGAAAAATGCCATTGGGTTTGAGTTGCTTAGAGTTGCCATTCTTTTTTAGACTAGCGATTGGAAGACTTCGCATTGGGATCTTATTAAAGAGAAAGAAAGGCACCTCGTTGCAACATTTTATTTTGTATAATTACTTTTCTGTCTTTTTCTCTTTTTAATCCAGGATGGATTAAAATGAAACTTGAGTGTGGCATGGGAATGTTTGCCTTTTCTCCCTTTCAACTCGAAAAACATTTTCCGCGTCCAACATTTAATTTAGCAATGAGTTAATTGCAGGCTTTCGCTCATGCTGATCAGTTGATATTCTAACCTCCTTGGGAGAAACAGCTCTTTGTAGGTGGTACGATTTTTATCATTGTTCTTCTTTGGGCAACTTAAATATATATATATTTATATTCTGGGAATAATTGGGTTGTATAATGTTAGTCATACTTAGAGTAGAATGGGCAGGACTATGGCTGCAGCCCTAGGCTCCTCGTTACCTGGGAGTAAGCCCCAGTTGGATTTATTTCTGTGCAGATATGGTTAGGATCGCATTATAACTTAGGTTCATTCATTTCAATGGGTCTACTCCAAGTATCATTTAGTTGGATGCAACCCATTATATTACAGCTAGCACAGTTTTATATATTTTTTGTTTCCATCCCAACTTTTCTCCCAAGGAGGACATGATCTTCCTCCTCCTTTAATCCCCACAACTGCCCTGTGAGGTAGATTAGGCTGAGACCAGGCCCAGGATCTGGCCCAGGGTCACCCAGTGAGTTTCCTGACCTAGTGGAGATTTGAACACTGGTCTCCCAGGAATTAGTTCAACACACTAACCAGTGTTCCACACTGTCACAGACATGGGTACAGGGCCGGATTTAGGTTTGATGATGCCCTAAACTACTGAAGGTAGTAATGGGGCCCTTGATATGCCCAGCTGTCCTTCGACAACAACAATTTGTCACTGTTTTTTAGTGTTGAATATATGCTATATGGTAATTTATGGACCTCATAGGTATCTCAAGCCATTAGCCCATGTTGCCATGCAACCAGTCCATGCAGAATGTAGGCACCCTATATATAGAAAGGAGCAAACCAGTGATATTTTAGGGAGCAGGCAAGCAGGCGGGGCCCATGACTTACATTATAGGAGCCGACACAACACAAAACACTGTTGCTGTATGTAGGTTTTGTTTTATTTGGTTTTTATCTTATATTTTGGAATTGTGCATCCAGGTGTTTTTCCTTTAATTTTTTTTTGGGGGGGGGCAGGAGAGTGGGGCCCTAAGCTATAGCTTGTTTAGCTTATACAGAAATCTGGCACCTCACGGGTGTTTGCCATAACACTGAAAAAAGAAGAAGAGGAATTTGCTTGTTCTTGTTTGCCATGTGATTATTACTAGGGTGCAAAGCCGAACAGGTTTCCTGCACTGCTGTACCTACTGAAATCCCCTTTTCTACAGAACTACTAACACCAACAAAATGGAGCCCTGTTTTCTTTTGCATTTGGAGACACTAATGGAAGCACATATTTTGGTCAGAGAACCACATTACAAAATTCGGAGAAGCACACATTGCAAAGGATAGCCATGTTTCGGTTGCAGGATAGATTTGAGACATGCGAATTAGGTAGGTTTGCATTAAAATGCCGACGGAACCAAATTGCATTCCCATCTCTAAAACGGATGGATTTATAAATTTGTAACATTTTTCTGCTTTGAGAACTGGAGAGGGAAGTGGCCAGAGAATACCTGAGGATGTTAACTCAAGCCCCAAAGTTGAGAGTAATCCTTTGGCATTGGCCAAGATTTTGAATCCTTTGTTCAGATCCCATTCCCCCCCCCCCTCCAGACTTATTGGATGAGCTCTTAGACAAGCCACTTCCTCATAGCCTTAGCAACCCATCCGTTATTGGGGAATAATAACACTGGCCTCCCTTGCAAGAGTGTTGTTCAGATTCCTAAAGTAATGTACATGAAGTGCTTAAAATGTGTTATATAAACAGCAATTACTGGTATATGTTGGAAGGGTCAGATAACAAATATGAGAAATGTATCCTGCAAAGCCTCTGAGCTTTTCCCAAGACATTTCATGCTTCTCAAGTTGAAAAAAATACATATATTTGCATCCAGTTTTCTGATGTCTTCACATATGTGATTTGGGAGCCAGTGTGGTGTAGTGGTTAAGAGCGGTAGTCACGTAATCTGGGAAACCGGGTTCGCGTCTCCGCTCCTCCACATGCAGCTGCTGGGTGACCTTGGGCCAGTCACACTTCTGTGAAGTCTCTCAGCCCCACTCACCTCACAGAGTGTTTGTTGTGGGGGAGGAAGGGAAAGGAGAATGTTAGCCGCTTTGAGACTCCTGAAGGGGAGTGAAAGGCGGGATATCAAATCCAAACTCTTCTTCTTCTTCTTCTTTGCTACATTTTCTAACTTAGGATAATTCAAGACATGGCTGAGTTCTCTCAGGTCCAAATCCAGCACCGTGACTTCTAAGAGCTTATCCCGTTACAACCATAAGCATTGTTCTTTTCCTACCCACAGCACTTTTTTGCAACTTTTCCAGTCGTGCAGTATCTATTTTCTGAATACCTAGAGAGGCTGCTGACGTTTCCCCTTATCGCTTTGATCAGTTTTCAGCTGAACTTTATTGTGTCCTTGATACATTTCCTTAATATTGGAAATGGACCTGATGTCTTTCCTGTTGCTGTTTAGTCGTTTAGTCATGTCCGACTCTTCGTGACCCCATGGACCAGAACACGCCAGGCACTCCTGTCTTCCACTGCCTCCCGCAGTTTGGTCAAACTCATGCTGGTAGCTTCAAGAACACTGTCCAACCATCTCGCCCTCTGTCGTCCCCTTCTCCTTGTGCCCTCCATCTTTCCCAACATCAGGGTCTTTTCCAGGGAGTCTTCTCTTCTCATGAGGTGGCCAAAGTATTGGAGCTTCAGCTTCACGATGTGTCCTTCTAGTGAGCACTCAGGGCTAATTTCCTTCAGAATGGATTGGTTTGATCTTCTTGCAGTCCATGGGACTCGCAAGAGTCTCTTCCAGCACCATAAGCATCAATTCTTCAGCGATCTGCATTCTTTATGGTCCATCTCTCACTTCCAGCTCTCACTTCCTTTCCTAGTGTGTGCTAAATTTGGAAATTCTTAATATACTGGAAGTGAAGTCTATGCTCTGGCTATACAAATACAACTATGCACACTTTGTATGTTTTACGCTGTATACGGCTTCTACGCATTAGGTATGCTGCTGCGGATTTTGAATCTATATAGCTGCTATTGTTAAATATGCATTATGTAGTCTAGCAGCACCTGAGGTAAGCAGATAATAATTTATTTTGTCAGACTCTCAGGGGTTAAGTAGTGGTGTTTATTACTGGGCTGACTTTGTGAATAATGTGCTAGTGGTTCTTATTATGAATTGGTAATTATGACTATTATTTATATACTTGCTTTATTTGATTTATTTTTTGTTATTTTATGGCTATTATGTCACTTGTGTACATTGTTGTTTATTATGTCACTAAACAGCCCTATGGTCTTTGACTAAGGGCAGTATATAAATTTCTTAAACTAATAATAATAATAATAATAATAATAATAATAATAATAAAGCAGTTTCTGAGCTGTAAAGAAATATATATTCTGAAGTCAGTATTTCCAAACATCTTTGGTAAGGTATAATTCCTGATATCATAGAAATGAGGGTGCTTGTTATTGAGTTGTTGTTGTTTTTATTTTGATTATGTATTTTTTGGTTTTATATTCTGATTTTATTCTGTGAACCACCCTGAGACCTGGAGGTATAGGGGAGTGTATAAATTCAATAAATAAAAATAAAATACAGTTTGCCTTGTTTACCACATGCCCACCCTGGTCACGCAACAAGTATATTAGTTGGCATCTATGTCAAATATTAGCAACTATGCATTTCAGCTCCATTCAAATGAATATATCATTTGCCATTGACCTCAATGGGATTCAAACTGTGTACCAGACATGCATGGGTTTTTCTTCCTTTCATATAGGGCCATATTTAGGTTTGATGAGGCCCTCAGCTCCTGAAGGTAATGGGACCCTTTATGTGTCCAGCTGTCCTTTGTCAACAACAAATTGTCCCTGTTTTTTGTGTTGAATACATGCTATATGGTAATTTATGGACCTAATAGGTATTTGCACATAACAAAATATGTACATTTGCACATAACAAAATACGTATTTTATCAAAATAATTGTTAAAAAGTCCATGCAGAATGTAGGCACCCTATATATAGAAAGGAGCAAACCAGTGATATTTTAGGGAGCGGGCTAGCAGGCGGGGCTCATGACTTACATCATAGGAGCCTACATAACACAAAACACGGTTGCTGTGTGTAGTTTTTATTTTATTTGTTTTTTATCTTTTATTTTGGAAATGTACATCCGGTTGTTTTTTCTTTTAATTTTTTGGGTGCCCCAAGAGAGTGGGGCCCTAAGCTGTAGCTTGTTTAGCTTATACGTAAATCCGGCAATCTGTTGAAGCCAGCACACAGTTTATCACCAGTGCTTTCTACAGCCCTATACCAACCGTAACCCACCCCTGGCCAGATTCTTTACAGTCCATCCATTTTTGAAAACAACCATTGTGAGCCACATTATAAGTCCGACTGACACTCTTTGACTCGGTCGGTCAAAAGTTGTGCAGGCCTGATATAACACAGGAGTCTGAAATTACCAAAAGACAACACTGTATGAAAATGATCGCTTCGTAATAGCAATGACATTATTCGTTACTCTAAATATAATAGTTTTTGGGAATTTTTGAAGATCAGCAAGTTAAAGAGTTCTTTAAAAATGTAATCACAGCCCCAGATTGACAATATCTTGCTTTAAATCAAGCAAGAGTCTTTCTTCTCAACCCTCGGGTAATGAACGCTGTGCATTATGATAGATGTTCTGTCTGCTAAGCTTCTGCTCACGGTATTCTTCTTACAAATCAGTTTCTCTGTCAGCTAATCTTGCCCAGAGGCCACCATCTCCTGGGATAATCTCTTGCAGATGAAGCCCCCATTGCTACGAATGGAAGCTGTAGCAGTTAAAGTCCCGTTCATTTAAATAAAACTACCACAAATGACTGTCACAGAGGATGGTGCCAGTCTAAAATCCAGACATGTACCATCGTGTGGAAGAGTATCAGTCAATTTATTATTTTTATTTTTATTTTTTAAAAAAAATCAATAGCGACAATACTTAAATTTCTGGACAGCTGTGCCAAATATGGGGAAAGCCAAATATAAAATTATTGTATTAACAGTGTTTATAGTCTTATTACCCTGTAATTATATTACATCTCTGGCTGTTTTTTCTTTCCTTTTCATGCCTCCTCTAGCATACTGCTGCCTGAACTTGTTTGAAAAATGCAAAGTAGGTGAAGCAATCTCTTTTTATTGGCCAAGCTTGTATTTAAGGATTTGGGAGCCTTTGGGATCTTGCAGGGTTCTTTCTTAGACCAGGAGTTCAGAGAAAAGCACTATAGGGCATGCTCTGGTCCCAAGTTTAATAGTTTTAAGTCCCGTTGACCCCACTGGGGGAGCAGAGCTCATTCTAACATTTCTCCCATGGAAATCAGAGGGAGTTGAAAAATCCCTTAATCTCTGGTCCCATCATTCAAGTTCCCAACTTTCTTCAAAGGCAGGAAAAGATCAACAACAAATGCCATAGCATTCACTTAAACTGGGGGACAATAATCCACCCAGTTCCAGTGTGGATCTTTCCACAGATGGTTGGATGGTCAGATAAATGTCCCGCCTCTCGTGGTCACATGACTCAGGAGGGCTTCCTGTCACGGGCTTTCTTCCTCTTCCTGAATTTGAGTTCCCATCAAAGGCTGCAATCCTAACCCCAGTTACCTGGGAATGATCCCTGTTGAATGCAATACGACTAAGCAGACACAGAATTGTGTCGGAGAAAGAGAATTCACCACTGTAGAAAGGTGATTTTAATGTCTACCTTTGCAGCAGTGCATCTAGAGATGTTTTTATCTGGGCTAGAGATCAGAAGGCCTGGGGGGGGGACCAGAAAAATGGGGATGGGGGACCAGGTTTTTTTTCCGTTTTCCCCCAAAGCCATTTTTTCCCAGGAAAATTGGAAGGAAAAAAAGTCTGTGCAATATTCAAACTATCAAACTGGTTGTTTTCACCCCAAAATTTCCAGGAAAAAACGGCCTTGGGGAAAAATGGGAGGGAAACCCTGGTTTTTTCCAATCTTTCCGGGGGGGGGGGGGGGTTCCAGGCCTTTCCACCTCTAATCTGGTCCAGTGTAGAAGTCCAGGTAGCAGAAACATCTGCAGTGGAAATCTTTTCAAACAATGTGGTGATATGGATGAGTATCCCATTTCTCATTTTAATTTGCATTCTGGGACAGCCTTTTTTGCAGCGCAATCTGATGCATATCTCTTCAAAGGTAAGTCCCATTGAGCTCAGTGGGACTGACTTCCAGGTAAAGACCGGGGAGTTAATTAAGTAGATTTCAATGGGTTTCCATAGAATGTTTGTGTTGTGTTGAATCCTTATGAATAGGTCTGCAGTCTGCGTTCTCCAGGAACATGCATGCAGGAAGCGAGGGCAAAGTTCTTCAAGAATGATAACCACACAGCGCATATGATATTAGACAAGGGATCCGTGCCAGTTTCCTGTCTGGGCATATTCAGTGTGTGAGTCACTCGGAATACTTTGCGCTTGTAGTCAGATTGTGACTGAGAACATAGGAATGTTCAGCCCACCTCACCCTGGGTCCTGTCAACCTCTTCAAGCTTCCTTCAGGTGGAAGCTAGTCTTTTATAAGGGAAGCCACAGGGAACCCCCACTTGGGTTGAGGCTGCCATGTGAGGGGAAAGTAGGATCCGACACCTTTTCTTCTCCCACAAAGCCAACCCAAGGATTATCTCTCCAGAGCTGCTATGAACCACAGAAGGGGAAATTTGCAATCTTATAAGTGCAAGCTCCCACGTTTCTCCCTAGATAAAAGGTAAAGGGCCCCCTGACCATTAAGTGCAGTCGTGGCCGACTCTGGGGTTGCTCATGTCGCTTTATTGGCCGAGGGAGCTGGCATACAGCTTCTGGGTCATGTGGCCAGCATGACTAAACCGTTTCTGGCAAACCAGAGCAGCGCACAAAAACGCCGTTTACCTTCCGCTGGAGTGGTACCTATTTATCTACTTGCACTTTGACAGGCTTTCGAACTGCTAGGTTGGCAGGAGCTGGGACAGAGCAACGGGAGCTCACCCCCGTCATGGGGATTTGAACCACCGACCTTCTGATCAGCAAGCCCTAGGCTCAGTGGTTTAGACCACAGTGCCACCCGTGTCCCTTTCTCCCTAGATAAAGGTAAAGGGACCCCTGACCATTAGGACCAGTCGTGGCCGACTCTGGGGTTGCGGCGCTCATCTCGCTTTATTGGCCGAGGGAGCCAGCATACAGCTTCTGGGTCATGTGGCCAGCATGACTAAGCCGCTTCTGGCAAACCAGAGCAGCACACAGAAACACTAGCAGCAATTTAGGAGTACTATCTGGCCCATCACCTGGGGTGAAAAAATAGGTTCTCCTATGAAATAGTCCTGTCCCACCCCCATTGCCATGACTCTAATCCAAAATGGGGTTGTGCTGCTTTTTCAAAAATAAAATTACTTTGGAAGTTCCAAACATGGAGCTCCAATGTAATATAGCTGAACTATAAGCTCCTCAAAGCAGAGATCTGCCTTATTTATCTTGTTTCTCAATTATGCTGGTACATTAATAGTGTTAAGGAGCTTACAAACAAGGTTAAACCAGGTTTCCTCAACGGCGGCCTATAACTCCCATGATCCCTAGCTAGCAGGACCAGTGGTCAGGGATGATGGGAATTGTAGTCTCAAAACATCTGGAGGGCCGAGGTTGAGGAAGCCTGGGTTAAACTGAGTTTGTGTGCATAGGATTGCAGCAATTCGCATTCAGCCATGGCGTCTTACATGATTTGTAAATTCAGTCTCAATTAATAATTGACCTTAAGGGTCAAAGTACATGTTTTAATACAACATCAATATGCAAAGGCAAGAAAATGCAATATAAGCCAGAAAAGACCTGTAGTGATTATTATACAGCCATGATTTTATTTGTGGCAATGATATGGTTGGTTGGTTGGTTGGTTTGTTGGTTGGTTGGTTGGAGCACTCATAACAATGCCACAGAGCCCACTTTACAAATGTGTAACAAACAAAATAGAGAATGCTGTTGAATATGCTGGCTGATCATCCTTTGTTGGGCTAGCTCAAGATGACTAGCTCGATGTGAGTTAATTGTGTACTATTCCTGACAGCTTTATCTCTAGCTTTTGGGATGTAATACCCATCAGCACCTGTTGTCTTTGTCCATGGAGTTTTCTTGGCAGGGATACTGGAGTGGCTTGCCGGTTCCTGCTCCAGGTGGATCCCGTTTGGTCAAAACTCTCCACTATGACCTGTCCATCTTGGGTAGCCCTGCACAGCATAGCTCATAGCTTCTCTGAGTTATTCAAGCCCCTTCACCACAGCAAGGCAGTGATCCATGAAGGGGATCATGGATCCATGAAGGGGATCCATGAAGGGGATCATGGATCAGTGATCCATGAAGGGGATCTTAAAAAGCAGAGACATCACCTTGCCAACAAAGGTCCGTATAGTTAAAGCTATGATTTTCCCAGTAGTGATGTATGGAAGTGAGAGCTAGACCATAAAGAAGGCTGATCGCTGAAGAATTGATGCTTTTGAAGGAGGAGACTCTTGAGAGTCCCATGGACTGCAAGAAGATCAAACCTCTCCATTCTGAAGGAAATCAGCCCTGAGTGCTCACTGGAAGGACAGATCCTGAAGCTGAGGCTCCAGTACTTTGGCCACCTCATGAGAAGAGAAGACTCCCTGGAAAAGACCCTGATGTTGGGAAAGATGGAGGGCACAAGGAGAAGGGGATGACAGAGGATGAGATGGTTGGACTGTGTTCTCGAAGCTACCAGCATGAGTCTGACCAAACTGCGGGAGGCAGTGGAAGACAAGAGTGCCTGGAGTGCTCTGGTCCATGGGTGTCACAAAGAAGCGGACATGACTAAACGACTAAACAACAACAACCCATCAACACCTAAAGGAGAAGCAGAAAAACAATTACTTTTACGTTTCACTTTGGACAGAGATCGCTACAAATAACCTGATGCTGAAGCATTTGGGCTGGGATGGCTTTTTCCTGTGGGCTAGAAAAGGTTTCCCATCCTGACCCATTTGCTTCCAGCATTCTCTGCTACCATAATTGTGGATCAAGCAAATATGACAAAGATAGCATAATTATCAAGTACTGTATTTTCCCCATGTATAAGACTATATTTCCCCCCAAATTTTTTAAGTTTAAAATTGGGGGTCATCTTATACCGGGAATGTTGTAATGAAATATATAAATAATTTTATTTCTTAATTTTGGACTCAAAAAATAGGGGTTGTCTTATACATGGGAAAATACAGTAAAGATACTGAAAGTGTTTAGGGGTGGAGTTTGAGGCTGTCCAATATTAAATTAGATTCAAAAGGGATACTGGCAGGACCGGAAAGTCAAAGTTCATGAATACTTCAGAATGGGAGAGTCGCTGTTTGTAGCTGAGCCTCTTCCCTCTCAACCTCAGTTCTGTCTCTTTTTCTTTTCTACACATTAACTGCCAACTCTGTTGGTCTCCTCTCTGCAGTCTGCAAAGCTCTGCTCCCATGAAACAGAAAGAAAGAAGTTGTGGCTGATTGCTGAGTTTAGAAAACTACCACTACTTCCTTGTTACCATTTGATTACAAAAGCAGTCTTTCTCTCTCTCCTAATCAGGGCTGGATTTAGGTTTGATGAGGCCCTCAGCTACTGTGGGTAATGGGGCCCTTTATATGTCCAGCTGTCCTTTGTCAACAACCAATTGTCACTGTTTTTTTGTGTTGAATATATGGTACATGGTCATTTATGGACCTCATGGGTATCTCAAGCCATTTGCACATGTTGCCCTGCAACCAGTCCATGCAGAACGTAGGCACCCTATATACAGTGGTACCTCGGGTTACATACGCTTCAGGTTACATATGCTTCAGGTTACAGACTCCGCTAACCCAGAAATAGTGCTTCAGGTTAAGAACTTTGCTTCAGGATGAGAACAGAAATCGTGCTCCAGCAGCACGGCAGCAGCAGGAGGCCCCATTAGCTAAAGTGGTGCTTCAGGTTAAGAAGAGTTTCAGTTTAAGTATGGACCTCCGGAACGAATTAAGTACTTAACCTGAGGTACCACTGTATAGAAAGGAGCAAACCAGGGATATTTTAGGGAGCAGGCAGGGTCCATGACTTACATCATAGGAGCCAACACAACACAAAACACTGTTGCTGTAAGGAGGTTTTATTTTATTTGTTTTTAATCTTCTATTATGGAAATGTACATCCAGTTTTTTCCCCTTTAATTTTTTTGGGGGCCCCAAGAGAGTGGGGCCCTAAGCTAGAGCTTGTTTAGCTTATACGTAAATCCGGCACTGCTCCTAATATTAAACTCCCTGGGCACCTGGGCACCTTAGGAAGCCCTCCTTCTTACAGGCTGTCAGTTTATTGTTATATTTTCCTCCCGACCAGCTCTGATCACGCTTTTCTTTGCTGCATTTTTTTGTGATTTTAAATCTCTCCTGGGGTTCTCTCTCCAAAGAGTAGATAGATTAAAAAACTTTATTCGCATTAGCCAATGGCCATAGCAACAATAAAACATTACAGTATACGCAGAAAGGGAAATTTGATATAAGAGCACAATTTAAAG
The DNA here is from genome assembly GCF_965112155.1 of Podarcis liolepis. NCBI lineage: Eukaryota > Metazoa > Chordata > Lepidosauria > Squamata > Lacertidae > Podarcis > Podarcis liolepis. The sequence continues at coordinate 14,399,195 of NC_139571.1, read as the reverse complement.
TCCCGAATCAGCAGTCAGTTAGTGGCCCTTATTCTGATTGCCCCTGCTATGAACCTAGCAACCTTTGCTGTTATCTGCTCATTTTGATCTGATAGAAGAAAGGACATTGTGGCAGTGGTTGAGCGCCCCGGGATGGTCAGTACGAGTGGGGTGATAATCTCATTCCTCAGGTCCATAGCTGTCAAGCGTCCCTTATTTGGCAGGACAGTCCCTTATCTCAGGGCCATGTCCCGCTGCTGTCCCTTATTGATGATGTCCCTTAAATAAGCTACTGAAGGTAATGGGGCCCTTTCTATGTCCAGCTGTGCTTTGTCAACAACAAATTGTTGCTTTTTTGTGTTGGATATATGCTATATGGTAATTCATGGACCTAATAGGTATCTAAAGCCATTTGCATGCAGCAAAATATGTATTTTATCAAAGTAATTGTTGATCCCTTATTTTGGCTGCTGATCCCTTATTTTCCAGTCTGCTGGTCCCTTATTTTCAAATCTGTAAGTTGACAGCTATGCTCAGGTCTTTGTAGAGAGTGCAAGACAGGAGGACATTTCGATGCTACCATCTCCACAGGGGCAGACGTTTCTGAGGCTGGATCTTCTGGAATCTCCAAAGAGTTCTTTCCCCAAACCCAGATCTTGGCATCCAGGGAAATTCTGCATATATTGCACCAACATTCCCGGCCTGCCTCCTGAAATTGTTCAGTCCCTGGAGGACTGCGAGATGCATTTTCAAGTGATTTGACCGTGGCTGGAAATCTGTACATGCAAAAGTAATGGGGAAGGAAGTTGCTACAGAAAAGCAAAATGTATTCCACCACCTAAAGTGGTTTGCTGCAGTCGTACGTACCTGTGACTTCCAAACTATATTGGCTTCTTAAACAATGGTGAAATATTAAGAAGAAAGATACATAAGAATCAAAGAAATCTCAACAAAGATTTTTATGACTCTTGTGCTGTTTCTGTGATAAAAGGTTGTTTGCACTGAATCATGGAAACCACAAACAGTTCTGACATGCGCCCAGAAACGTCTCAAGACCTTTGTTCTAATTTCATACATTCTTCGAAACAATGGCTGAGTCCCTGTTGAGGAGAAAAAAACGCCACACTGTCAGTTTACTTGTTTTATTTTCCTCACAATAGGCTTTGATCACATTCTGATTTTACTTTCCATAAGGAAATATTCCTCTTCATTACTTAATTCAGCTCTCCTTAATCATCAGTAGCTAAAATGGCACTGTTAAATAAGAGGCATTATTAAATACAAATTTATGATTCATCCATGACATTACATTGCTATTTTTTTAATGGCAACCATGACTTTTTCTATGGCTTCATACCAAATCGATAGAACCAGTAACTTCAAATCGAAGCAACGCTTGATCATGTCAATGAATAATTTCTAATTATAGCTTAATTTCTCCAATATCCCCCCGCACTGCCACCGCCGTATGAACACTGTTCCAACATTACAAAAGCTATTGTTACAATGAGAATCCTAAGTATAAAACATATTCTGGAAGTACATGTGTTTTGGGGGTTCAAAGAAGCCTGGGTTGCTTACCCTGTAAACTCTCAATTTCAGGTGTTTTACTAAAGTGACTTATACCATATGAAGCTATCTTATGCTGTGCTGGGGGACAAATTCACTTGGCTGACATTTTATTGCACATCTGCCTAATTCGCACTTGCTGAAGCAGTATGTCAAGTGAAGCACAGTATTCCTTCAAAATGCGATTCCCGTCCCCGCCCCCCCGCCCCGATTTTGGTGGTGCAGTTCTCCAGTCAAAAATTGCATTCCAAACAATCATATGTTAGAGGAAACTGCAATAAAAATGTGGGGAGACCCAGTACAGCATTCAGAAACTGGAAGGGAAATATTTTAGCAACTCTGTTACTGGTTTAAAGGGCCATTCGTGAACAAATGATGTGAAATTGCTAAATTGCAACTTGTCAAAGAGGTTCAATTCTATCACTGGTGGCCTATATAGGAATGACAGGGTGTGTTGTGCAATCAAGACTGCTTTGCAAATGGTTGATACAATTTTCACAGTCTGTATTTTATTTTACCGTATTTATTTAATTGCATTTTGTTTGCTTCTCACATTCGCTCCCCAACTTAGGATAACACTTTGTTCATCTGATGAAGTGGATTCTAGTCCATTGACGTTTATTCCTTAGTTAATTTGCTACAGGTTTTAAGGCATGGGTAGGCAAACTAAGGCCCGGGGGCCGGATCCAGCCCAATCGCCTTCTAAATCCGGCCCACGGACTGTCTGGGAATCAGCGTGTTTTTACATGAGTAGAATGTGTCCTTTTATTTAAAATGCATCTCTGGGCTATTTGTGCGGCATAGGAATTCATTCACCCCCCCCCCCAATATAGTCCAGCCCCCCACAAGGTCTGAGGAACAGTGGACCAGCCCCCTGCTGAAAAAAGTTTGCTGACCCCTGCTTTAAGGTATTCAAAGTTTCACAAAGACTCACTGATGTTTTTGCGGCGGCTGCTCTTGTTTATTATTAATATCATGCTTGCCGTGCAGGACGCAGCGACTAGCCGCTTCTGCTTAAAAAGGAAATATTACTGACAACACTTTGAGAAATCGGAAAATCTGATTTGTATAGAGGTCATGACGAATGTCCACAAAACCAAGTAAAATAATAATAATGTGAAATATTCTTCTTTTATTTGATGTGAGAGGGAGATAAATTTAAAACCATGCATCTGAGCTCGATTTACTTCGGCAGATCCTTCCAGTGGATGTTTTAACTTGTCTGTGCACAAGTTTGCATTCTTGAGAGTTACTATTTCTCCTGGGCCAAATTGCATGTGATGGCAGGCGACTGATGGCTTTAAACGGGACGGCCTCAATTATGTATTTAAAGCAGGAGTACAGTATGTGATTAAGGCTGCAGTTTCCCCCACTTACCTAGGAGTAACAGTGTCACGCAAGACATGTCTACTTTCACTATAGCTCAGTCGGTAGAGCATGAGACTCTCCATTTCAGGGTTGTGGGTTCAGGGCCGGATTTAGGTTGGATGCGGCCCTCAGCTACTGAAGCATAGCTGTCAACTTTGCCCTTTTCTTGCGAGGAATCCTATTCGGAATAAGGGAATTTCCCTTAAAAAAAGGGAAATGTTGACAGCTATGTGAAGGTAATGGGGCCCTTTCTATGTCCAGCGGTACTTTGTCAACAACAAACTGTCGCTGGTTTTTTGTGTTGAATATATGCTACATGGTAATTTATGGACCTCATAGGTATCTAAAGCCATTTGCAATTAACAAAATATGTATTTTATCAAAGTAATTGTTGAACTGAAATACAATGAAGAAGAAGTATATTAATAGTGAAATACAGTTAAGAAGAAGTATAGAAGTTTAATAGTGAAATAATTATTAAGCTTGGTTTTGGAACGCTTTGGTTTTGGAACAGACTTCTGGAACGGATTAAGTTTGAGAACCAAGGTACCACTGTATATAGAAAGGAGGAAACCAGTGATATTTGAGGGAGCAGACGAGCAGGTGGGGCCCCTTCCTTACATCATAGCTAAATAAGCATAGCTAAATCTGGCACTGCTTGTGTTCAAGCCCCACACTGGGCCAAAAGGATCCCTGTGGTCCCTTTGTTGCAGGAAGGAACCCCCCCCCCAATCATTCAGTTTGTACAAACACCACACACACACACGACATACACGACGTTTCAGTTATAAATTCATAGTAAATCAACCATACATCGGATTTACACCGGTCCACTTTTATTTTACTCCATGAAGGAAGGACTATCAAAGGGGGATGGTTTGATACAGGATGGCCATAATCCCTTAACCATATCAGCACATACACAGGAGCCTTATCCAGTTGGCATGACAACCTTGATGGTCCCAGACAGAAGACCATCAAGGTCACAAAGGACTTGCATATGGGAGTGGATTCAACATGGACTGGAACAAAGGACAATGATCAGATCTTCCCTCTGGGGGCAGGAAACTGCCAGCTCCCCTTTGTCTCCTGGAAGTGACTCATGGGGAGGCTGAAAGGAGGAACCAGCCAGGTGACAAGACACTCAGTTTACCTCCACAACTCCTCCCTCAACCCCTCCTTTTTGTGATGTGTCAATAATGTAGTCATGATGTAGTTGTGATGTAGTTCTAGGGGTGTAGTTTGGGGGATTAGTAACTAATAAAAGTTAGGGTTCTCTTTTGTTCGGGGCTTCCATTTTGTTTCACCTGGTGGCAGGTGGGAGTCCTGTCGTGACAGTCTTCAATAAAGACCAAGCCTACTGGCTGCTGTTTTGCTCTGGTATTCCTGGCTGGTGTCCTTGTCTTTTTGTCCAAGGGAGCCCTCGGATTTTTCCGTTAACACCTTCCAGACGTATGATGCTATGATTCTACTTATTTCATAAGGCTCATTGAGTCGATAGGACTTCCCCATAACATTTTATTAATTTTCCAACAATAACAAAAATACGGCACTGGTTCTGAGGTAAAGCCAAAGCAAATATCACATTTGTCCCTTTGTCTGCAGTACTCAGAAACTTCGATTTTCAGTCCCGACGCCCAACATTTTGTTCAATCGTCTGGAAGAGGATGCTATTAATGTACACCTGTTTTTCTTGTCCTCTGAGGAGTCAAGGTTCCGACACGTGTTCTAGAACCTCCCATTTTATTATGAGTCAGTCTCTTTGTGGCAGAGGCCATGTGAATTGGTGGACACCTTCAGGTTTGAGCCTGCTCCCCAGCCCAGCCTTTATATATGTTGGCAGAGCTTGCTGGCCCGCAAGGCAGCCTCATCATCCCCTTTTGGCAAGGGGACCAAGGCTAATGACTAGCAAATGGGAACAGTGAGTAATCCATCAAGGAGCCAACACGTCCAGCCCATAGGATCATTCATTTCCATAATGAAAATTCAGCATCCGCTTTGGTGACTTATGGTCTTGAACTCGCAAGTGGGTCAAGGTGGGAGATTCTCTTGAGAGTTCCCGGAAATAATAAAAAAAGTCAACGTGAATTTGAATATTTTTTATGTTCTTTGGAAAGTAACACATATAAAATAAAGTAACATGCAAACAAACGTTCGTGGGGGAAATATCCGATTTCAGTGCCTAAAAATCGTCTGGTTGTTCATTATTGTAGGGTTTAAGAATGTGGAATTTCCCTAGCTTTTTGTGTGTTGTTTTCTTTTTTTTATAAGATATTTATTAAGATTTTTTCATACATTACAATAAAAATGGAAAAAGAAAAAGAAAAATGCAAAATAAAAACAGTTAAAAACACATTAATTTTCCGTTTCTTATTTTCCTTAAGTTTATTTCCCCGGACCTCCTCATACCTCCCTTTTTTGTATTCCACTTAAATTTATTAGTTCAGCAAATCCTTACCATTAAGCTTTTACCCATTTATAGACCTTTGTTTATTATTCTCTTAAAGCATTACAGCTAGAAACCACTTAATTTCTATCCAACATCATTCTAACATTCATTAATTTTACAATATTTCTGTAAGTAATCTTTAAATTTCTTCCAATCTTCTTCCACCGACTCTTCTTCCTGGTCCCGTGTGTTGTTTTCATTTATGATGTTTTTTTTAGTTATATTGCAAACTGCTTAGAGATTTCCCCCTGAAATACACAGAGTATATAAGCTGTCCAAAAATTAAAAGAAACTCCCTAGTCCTTTCTCTAATACTGGAAGCTCGTGTGTGCTTATTCTTTGAAGACACCATCTGAACAAAAAGAATAAATCTGGCAATATGTAAACGTACACAGAAAAAGCAGTGACCAAGTCGAAGTGGGAGCAGATGGGAGCAGACTGACAGCCAAAAGGCTCTCCAAGAGGCTTTGAAAATATTCTTGCATTCAAATCTGGCATCGGAAACAGAAATAAGATGCTTTTCCTATCATGCTAGAATTATCTTGATGGCATTTCTTGCCTGGGACCCCGTTCAACCCTGGCGTTACCCTTCAGCCTCTCTCTTTTAGGCAGCAGAGCCTCTTGGGATCCATTAATTAATGAATTAATTAACATACTGCCCTTCATCCATAGCTCTCGGAGCGGTTTTCTCTGATTCCAGAGAGTGGGGTGGATTGTGTTCATTCCACGCATGAGCCCACTGGAAAGACTGGGAGTTGCACAAAGGCAAAGCAGTACACATTTCAGGGGGGGATTGGGCCCAAAGGAAATTACTCTAGAGTCAAGTGACATTCCAATTACTTGTGTAATTACACAGTTATCTCCTCTATCTTCACTAGTGTTGGTAAAACAATTTCTGAACCAAGCAATCCCTACATGACAACGTCCGTTTTTTGTGGGAAATCTCCGTGAGTTAATTATCGTTGCAAAACAGATCGCCAGCATTGATTGTGTGGGAATGTTTTCTTACTAGGAAACCCAGATTACTCCAACAAACCACGGAACGAGGAGATAAAAATGAAAATGAACAGCCATCCTTGTGCAGTTGTGATTTTTACGATGGTCTGTTAATGCAAAATCCTGTTTGCATTATCCCAGCACGGCAGTTGATCAGTAACTGTTGCTTGAGTCATCTTTTAATTCTACCAAATATGACATTGTACTGAAGATAAAGGAAACTATTTTTTAACTATTCCTTTTTAATGTGTACTTTTTTATATTGCTATGGATATTTATGCTTATCCATACTGGATAATCTCAACAGATTGCATCTTCAAAGGAATTACAATTGGGCCTGTGAATGTGACTAACATGACTGGGGGAATAGCTGAAATCGGGTTGGCCCCATTCAGGGGTGCCTCAACTCAATTGACTCATAACACAGAAGGGCTATAACTCAGAGGCAGAGCTTCTACCAGAGCCAGTGTGGTGTAGTGGTTAAGAGCGATAGACTCGTAATCTGGTGAACCGGGTTCGCTTCCCTGCTCCTCCACATGCAGCTGCTGGGTGACCTTGGGCCAGTTACACTTTGAAGTCTCTCAGCCCCACTCACCTCACAGAGTGTTTGTTGTGGGGGAGGAAGGGAAAGGAGAATGTTAGCCGCTTTGAGACTCCTTTGGGTAGTGATAAAGCGGGATATCAAATCCAAACTCTTCTTCTTCTACCTTACATGCAGGTCTCAGGTTCGATCCTTTCCATCACCAGGAAGGACTGGGAAGGACTCCCTCCCTGAATCCTTGGAGATCCACTTCCAGTGGATCTGAACTATATAAATACATGATCTGACTCAGTAAAAGGCAGCTTCATGGGTTCATATAGCAGCTCTTCCCTTCCCCAGGATCACAATTTCATCCACTATGCTCACAAGGCAACTTGAGCCCTGCTAATGATTCATACCAAGTTATTTCAAATTCACCAAGAAGATAATCTCTCCCCTCCTTCTCTGAGGACATACTATATATTTGCTCTATAAGACTCACTTTTTCCCTCCTAAAAAGTAAGGGGAAATGTGTGTGCGTCTTATGGAGCGAATGCAGGCTGCACAGCTATCCCAGAAGCCAGAACAGCAAGAGGGATTGCTGCTTTCACTGCACAGCGATCCCTCTTGCTGTTCTGGCTTCTGAGATTCAGAATATTTTTTTTCTTGTTTTCCTCCTCCAAAAACTAGGTGCGTCTTGTGGTCTGGTGTGTCTTATAGAACGAAAAATACGGTATGTCTTTCCAAAGCAGAGAACGGTTCCCTACTGAATGAATTCCAACAGCCTTTAGTTTCCCTCAAAGAGAAAATGCAAAATATCTTCAATATGTCAGCCTCAGATTTATACATGGCATACAAACCACAGGGGCAGTGATTTGGAGAGATCAGAGGCAGTCTTCTTCCCATTTATGTGAATTTTTAAACCAGGAACATCTACCTCTGTGGCTTACCCTGCACTTCCACACACTAAGAAGTTCTCACCATAAACAACTTGCTGCTTCATGGCCAGCGCTGCTTGGGAAATCTAAGAAACCCAAAGAATTTGTGGTTCAAATCAGTACGGCATAGTTTTGAAAGGTTCAGCCTGCCGTGTTGATTCAAAATGGCATCCAATTGCATCCAAGTAGATTTCAGGAACTGTCATGCAAAACTGGATTCTGCGTTCTTAACAGGTATCCAAATATATAGCAAACAACTTTGTGTGAGTCTCCTAATTCGGCCCTTAATCTTGAATAAATTCAAGAGCAGACTTTCAGACCTTGCTCTGAAACGTGTGTCCCCACACTGCCTATCAATTCATTGCTTCCCTTTCTAAAACCGTTCAACCATCGACTGTAGCCTGGGGATTTGATTTACACCTAGTCTGTGGGCAAACTACTTTTTCCTTCCATCTTCAGGAGTTCAACGTCAGTAGGAATACTCAGGTGCCAGTTAATTCAGACTCCCTGATCATTCATTCGCTTTCCAACTTGCCAAACTCTCTGGTTCTTTACTCTGTTGCCAAGAGCCTGAGTCACAGAGTTCTCCCCCCACCCCCACTCCGCTGCTTCAAAGTTTGCATATTCCCCCAGCTCCACCCCATGCTAACAAGGTGGAAAAATGAATGATTATTGTGTAGAGACCTCTCGGTATTGTATTCAGATGAGTAACGTGCAAGAGACCCAGAGAGAGTTGAGGCAAGTCTGTACGCCTTCCTTCTCCGACATGAAGTTAATTTGGCAGGGTTTTTCTTCCAAAGTAACTTGCAATCAGTGATGTTGAAGGGGGGGAAGAGAGAGAGAAAAAAAGAGACAGAGAGAATGTTTTAATGTAATAAATATTTTGACACTTCACCCAGTGGCGTCCTGTAGCCACTTTCAGCATTCTTACCAATGCACAACTGTTGCATTTTTGCAGGGCTTGCATAAATTTCATAGGCCCAAGGAAAGGAGCAGATGCAAAATAAACACAGACACGCACCGTCTCATTAGTAGCTCCTTATGAAAGATTTCACCTTGGGTTAAATGACTAATGCCCTATTAAACCTTCACAGCCACAACAAATGTTGGGCTGCAATCAGTCAAGGAGAGCATGAGACTCTTAATCTTGGGTTCGAGCCCACATTGGGCAAAAGATTCCTGCATTGCATGAGTTCCAACCCTACTATTCTATGATTCTATAATTAAAGAAGAGAAAACACCTTTTCCAATGAACCATCAGCATGTGGCTTATTCTGAGAAGAAGATGACCAATGACCAATGTGGTAGGAATTGGGTGTTTCAGCATCCCATCTTCAGGTAACCATCTGACAAAGTCATTATCCCGTCAGCCCCTTTCAGGTGTTCGCTGTGAATGCACAGAGTGGGAGTGATGTTGCAGTGGCACATGCGCCCGCCATCTAAGTGTGCTCATGGAGCCATGGGGCCACCTAGCTCAGCAGTGTTTGCATTAGGGAGGGAAACACCTGGCCCACAGGTCACATGTGCGCCACCACTCAGTTTCATTTGCCCTGTGGCCCAAGCCAGCTCCACTCGCCACCTGCCACATTTCAAAGGAAAATTTGGGGTGGGCTCAGAAGCTCCAGAAGGGATGCAGGAGAGAAAGGGGGGATAGCTTTGCATGTTCACCTTCCCACTGCCATTGGGGAAAGCCCATTTTCATCTTATTTCCACATCTGTTGCCTTCACCAACCAAAAATAACTTCTCCTTTGGCGATCCCTCGTAGCTGAGGAAGATTGTCTTCCATTAACACAGTTTTAGCAATGTGTCCGTAAGTGACTGTGGAGGCCAGTTCTGGATCCACACGTCCTTCCACAGTGGGGACATTGGTTTGCAGGCAGGAGTTGATCACTGTGTGGATTTGCCAAGCATGCCTTCCTCTTAGCATGTTTCTCCCTTTCGTCCTGAGTTTGAGTGTCTTCAAAGCCCATGACACCTTTGGTCAAGGCTGTTCTCCAATTGGAGCACCCGCAGGCCAGTTGTCAGTGTTTATACTACATTTTTTTAAAAAAAAATGCCTTGGGACAGTCTTTAAACCTCTTTTGTTGACCACCAGCATTACGCTTTCCATTTTTAAGCTTGGAATAGAGTAGTTGCTTTGGAAGACGATCATTAGACATCCACACAATATGACCAGCCCAACGAAGGTGATGTTGAAGAATTGTTGCTTCAACACTGATGATCTTTGCTTTTTCCAGGACACTGGCATTAGTTATCTTCTATGCTTCTTTGCTTAGAAGATAACTAATGCCAGTGTCCTGGAAGAATTCTATGCTTCTTTGCTAAAAGGGACGCGGGTGGCACTGTGGGTAAAACCTCAGTGCCTAGGACTTGCCGATCGTATGGTCGGTGGTTCGAATCCCCGCGTGGCGGGGTGAGCTCCTGTCTTTCGGTCCCAGCTCCTGTCCACCTAGCAGTTTGAAAGCACACTTAAGTGCAAGTAGATAAATAGGTACCGCTTTATAGCGGGAAGGTAAACAGCGTTTCCGTGTGCTGCACTGGTGCTGGCTCGCCAGAACAGCTTCGTCACGCTAGCCACGTAACCCGGAAGTGTCTCTGGACAGCGCTGGCCCCAGGCCTCTTAAGTGAGATGGGCGCACAACCCTAGAGTCGGACATGACTGGCCCGTACGGGCAGGGGTACCTTTACCTTTACCTTTACCTTTACCTTTATGCTTCTTTGCTACGCTTTCTTCCCATACCTTCCTTCCCTTAACCTATGTCTCAGCGTTTTGGAAGTTGCCTTACACCAAGTCAGATCATTGGTGCATTTAGCTCAGTTCTTTTATGCTGACTGGCAGCTGCATTTCAGATGGGAAACATTCCCAGCCCTACCTAGATGTGCTGAAAATTGAACAGGGGACCTTTCTCCATGCGAGGGAGATGCTGCACCACCAAACTGTGGCCCTTCCCCTAATGAGGGAATCCCTAAACACATACACACAGGTCATTCATTTTCACTGTATCTGCCACGTTTGTTATTAACAAGCTATTGCCTACGTGTTATTGGGGCTGGCTCAAGAGCTTTCATTACCCAAGACACCTTTCAGGCTTAGAGCCAAATGTGGGCATAGTTGTGGGGAAATGGAAAGACTCTGCAGAAACAAATATATCATGGCTCAGCTTTTGTGGGCTACACAGACATGCTCTGTAGAGTTTGTGCTGGGCCCGGGGTAACCTGTGAAACACAGTCCAGAATCCGAAGGTTCCGCTAGGAGTCAGTCCATCAGGGCCAAGGCAGGACACGAGGCAGGACACAAGGCAAGGACAGGTACAGGATCTCAGGCAGGATCTAGCATACAGCAATGTTGCTCCCGCAACCTGGGGCAAGGTCCGACAGCATTTTATCTTTGTCGGGGTAACGGCCGGTCCTGATCCCCCGGCGACTCACCTCCCTGTTTCGCTCAATGGCGAGCACTCCTCCTGCGAGTATTCAGGTCTCTCCTTCTCTCAGACCTTAGTCTCTGCAGCTCGGGAGACGTCGGTGGGTTACTAGACCCAGGGGCCGCCTCAGCCTCCCCTGACCCAACCGGTAGTGGAGCAGCTGTAAGTGATGGCTCAGCTGAAGGCAACGCAGTAATCCCCGCATCTGGAGCCAGGGCAGGCTCAGGCCCCTAACTTGGCCCAGCTGGTGTTTGTTGCAGGGGAACCTGTGCAGACTGGGACTCTTCAGAATCAGGCCCTACACTTGGTTCAGATGATGCCTGAGGCAAAGGATCCGGTGCAGACTGAGACTCCTCTGGTTCCGAGTCCGAGCCCCAGTCCCAGGCCATCACAGAGTTTCACACCTCACAGCAAAAGTCAAACAAAAACAGCAACGCATTGCCACCCTTGACAAACCAAAATAAAAATACTCTGAGCATGTGCAGTTTCACATTTTAAACTCATTTTCACTTGACTGACCATTGCTTTTTCTGGCTTCCTTCCTGGGACCAGCCACCAGCTCTCAGCTTTGCATGCAAGATGGGATTTCTTGGGTTGCAGGGCCACAGCTGTGGAATGCCCTCCTGGCAGAAAGTGAATTTTGGTTTTCCTGCCTTCGCTTTTTGATCTCTTGTTGCTGCTTCGTGACTCTTGCCTTTCTCCTCCGCCCCTCTGTTTAGGGTTTCACACTGGAATGTGAGGCCTGTTTGGAGAACCAGAGCTTCCTTGCACGTTCACTTATTATAAGGGGGCGGAGGAAACTAATTTCCTCTAAGCTTGGAGTTGTTGATTTCAGCTCAAGAACCAGGACATTTTGAGATGTGTAGATAAAAGGCTGTGGAGGGAGAGAAAGAAAGTTGAGAAATTATATGGGGGGGGGGATGAAGTTAGAAGTGAGGTTAACCAATAGAAATGATAATATGTCACCAATATAGATGATCAGCTTTGATAAATCAATTTCCCCCATATTTGTGAGAGTCAGAGATGTCCTAATTTAATTGAAGAAAATTAAAATGTGTGTTATGGTGAAAATCAGGTACCAATGTTAGTTTAGTACAATTTTAGAAACTCATTGCTTCGATTAATATCTTGTGTTATCTGTCAGTTAATTACACCACGGAAGGTAGTGAGCACTGGCGGAGGAACAGGGTTGGGGGGAGTGTACCACCCCTGGCACCATCAGGGGGGTATCATCGCGACCGTCCCCCCCCCCGGACACGCACTGCACACACCCCACCGCACCGGGTGCCACGCCCTTCCAGCCTTTCAGGTGCCTTCCAGCTCTTCAATTCTATGGTTCTATGACTTTTCATTTCACTGATCCATTTCACTCTGCTCGAAAATTCAGGGAGCAGAGTAGAGATTTGTAAAGGTATGTCTATGCTTTGCTATTCCACTTTAAAACCAGCACTAGGTTTTAGTGCAAACTATGGCTTCTGGTGCTGTGGGTTAAACCACAGAGCCTAGGACTTGCCGATCAGAAGGTTGGTAGTCCCATACCACTCCGGCGGAAAGGTAAACGGCGTTTCTGTGTGCTGCTCTGGTTCGCCAGAGCTGGCCACATGACCCGGAAGCTGTACGCCAGCTCCCTTGGCCAATAAAGCAAGATGAGCGCCACAACCCCAGAGTCGACCATGACTGGACCTAATGGTCAGGGGTCCCTTTACCTTTAGGACATATACAGAGTCTATGTAAAAGAACCCTGTCAAAATATCAATCTGTTGGCAGGTTTTGATTGAGTTTCTGTGTGTAAATAGGATAACTTTATAAAATATAAAGTAAGTTAAACAACATGGAGAAAATAAAGTTAAGTGTGTATTCAAGGAATCTAATTCGGGAACATAGTGGGAAGATCAGAGGTCAGGTTAAATTTAATTACAAAATTATGTACAAAACAAGTATCAATTAAGGAATGGATGATTGTTTATTTTTATTTTGTCTTTGACGTCTATTCACTATTTCTGTTGCAGTTTTAAAACCAAAAAAGCATTCAAAAGAAAGAAAAAAGTACAGTAGGACTTATTACCAGCTAGGCAAACGTAGGACTGAAGTCAGTCTCGATGTAACAGATGCATGCAAGTCTCTGATATTACTGGAACTTAATTTCACATTTGTGTTTAGAATCTATGGGAGATGTGCAAACTTTTTTAGCACTTCCTGCTTTGATATATTCACTGCACAATCCTAACCATGTCTACTCAGTACGAAGTCTTGTTGAATGCAATGGGATTTACTCCAGGTAAGGGGAACCAGAACAATTTCTTTTATTTTATAGACCGGTGAGTTACTTAAGACCAATAGCATAGATAGACTGCTAAGCTGTAAACAGCCGGGATGCTAAAGTCCCAATCAAGTCAATGGAACTGAGAGTGCAATCCTATACATCCCTACTGTAAAGTCCCATTGAAGTGAATGGGACATAAGATAATATCCTAAGGCAGCAATTCGAAGCACTTTGCTTCCTTAGAAGTTCGCCTGTCCATGGACCTTCGAGCAAAGGTGCTTAGAACTGGATTGTACAGCAGCCTAACTGCCAAAATAATAATATTATAATAAAAATATAATACTAGTCAAACTGATTCTCAACAGTTGACTTTTTTTAAAAAAAAAAAAGTTGAACAAGGAGCCAGATTTGTGAACTCTCTCATTTTGTTTTTATTTTTTATTTTATTTTTTAAAAAAGATTCTATAATGTGATGTTTTCAAGATAAATCCCAAATTGTATGAGTAAAAAAAAATATTTGTAAAATTTTCCATTCGCTTTGTATCCCTGTCACTACTTTTTCTTCATTTCTTTTGTCTCTGGTCTGATTTGTCTGATTGTAACTTCCCGATAGACTGAGACACGTTTATTTCTCAATGTGGTAGAATTCATATATGCTGTGATGATGATGAAGAAGAAGAAGAGTTTGGATTTGATATCCCGCCTTTCACTCCCTTTAAGGAGTCTCAAAGCGGCTAACATTCTCCTTTCCCTTCCCACTTCTGGTTCCATTTTTTTATATATATTTATTTTTTTGAGGGGGGGCATGTTATTCTAAACTTGAGCTCTGGATTTTCTTTATTTCATATCAATGGCTCTCTTCAAGGTTTAAAGAAGATCGTTGTTAACTTTCCAGGTCTACTGCTGTAATCAGTCCAATCTGTTTGGCATTTAAATATCTTTTCTTTCCAAAGTTTCTAATAAGGACACACTGTTCACTTAGGTCTTTTTCTTTTCTTTTCTCATCATAATCTTTGGAACATTTGTTTGTTTTATATCAATCTGTTTGTAATTTTTAAAACCATTACTATTTCATTTAGGAATTATTTCTAATTAAATTTCCTGAATTATTTAGGTTTGTAACAAAAATAACAGTTTTCAGGGGTGAAGAAAACAATTTTAGAACTAAAAATAAATAAATTACATGGCACCTCAAAGATGAACATTAGGGTTATAACTATTTTTTACAATCTTATGTTCCTGTAGTTTAATTAGATGAACATTTGCCTCAAAACAAAGGAATGAATGGCCATTTCAAAATCTTTTGGGGGGAAAGTCACCCCGAAATCAATAAATCGATTTCTATATATGCAGCTGGATAATGTATGATGTAATATGCACAGCATGTATTATAATACAGGAAAAAGAGAGCGTGTAAATTTTATAATACTTGTACATGTTTTGTACACTGTACATCACTTCTTATTGCTTAGAATAAATTGAGTTTGCGGTTTGCCTTTGTTTCTGCTGCAAACACCATTAAGTTCCCACATCACTTTGATTGAATGTTCTTTCTATATACCAATATTTGGATTCTTCTAAAAACATTCTAAGCAGTTTTAGGAAGTTCCAGACAGCTGTAAAACTTCTAAACAGTTCCATAAATTTTTAAAAAGTGTTAATACTTATGAGTACTGACATTACATATATGGTGATTCCAACTTTTCCTTTCAGGGTGAACTTCTTTCACAATTGAGAAGAATTGGTCCCTTTTTCAGTGTTTCCAAGCAAAAGTTCATCCCTTTATGATACAGGAAATTTTTTTTGGAAAGGAAAAGAAAGTCAAAAGTTATAACCTGAATGACACACCCTCCAACATTTCTCTGATGAAAATTGGGATGTTCTATTCCATTATCATCATCATCATTCCCTGCCCATCTGATTGGGTTGCCCCAGCCACTCTGAGAAGTTTCCAGCATATACAAAGGCATGATAAAACGTTAAATTTCCTATTTTTTAAAAAAATAGTTCCCTGTACAGGGCTGCCTTCAAAAGGTTGTATAGTTACTTATCTCCTTAACTTGGGGATGGCATAACTGCATACCCTCCAACATTTATCTGATGAAAATAGGGACGTCCTAAGGAAAAGTGGGACATTCAGGGATCAAAGCAGAAACCGGGACGGCTTCTGTAAATCCGGGACTGTCCCTGGAAAACAGGGACGCTTGGACAGTCTGTAATGAACACCCTCTCAGTTTAAAAAATAATGATGATGAGGCTTTAAAGGCAAGGTCAGCAGCCCAGGGAACTGAGGGGAGCTGAACAATGAAGCATGGTGTCTTCTAAAGGATCACACAACAGATGTGCAGGATTCCTGGCCAGGAGTTGTAGTCCTGAACAGTGCCGGATTTACGTATAAGCTAAACAAGCTCTAGTTTAGGGCCCCACTCTCTTGGGGGCCCCAAAAAATGTTAAAGGAAAATACCTGGATGTACATTTCCAAAATATAAGATAAAAAACAAATAAAATAAAACCTACATCCAGGAACAGTGTTTTGTGTTGTGTACGGTCCTATGATGTAAGTCAGGCATAGGCAAACTCGGCCCTCCAGGTGTTTTGGGACTACAACTCCCATCATCCCTAGCTAACAGGACCAGTGGTCAGGGATGATCGGAGTTGTAGTCCCAAAAAATCTGGAGGGCTGAGTTTGCCTATGCTTGATGTAAATAATGGGACCCACCTGCTAGCCTGTTCCCTAAAATATCACTGGTTTGCTCATTTCTATATACAGTGGTACCTTGGTTCTCGAACTTAATCCGTTCCGGAAGCCTGTTCCAAAACCAAAGCCTTCCAAAACCAAGGCGCACTTTCCCATAGAAATAAAACAAAACCTACATACAGCAACAGTGTTTTGTGTTGCGTAGGCTCCTCTGATGTAAGTCATGGGCCCCGCTGGCTAGCCTGCTCCCTCAAATATCACTGGTTTGCTTCTTTCTATATATAGGGTGCCTACATTCTGCATGGACTGGTTGCATGGCAACACGGGCAAATGGCTTGAGATACCTATGAGGTCCATAAATTACCATATAGCATATATTCAACACAAAAAAACCAGTGACCATTTGTTGTTGACAAAGGACAGCTGGACATAGAAAGGGCCCCATTACCTTCAGGAGCTGAGGGCCTCATCAAACCTAAATCCGGCGCTGGTCCTGAAACCAGGTTGCTGAAGGCTGCAATATGGAGAACATTCCCAAGAGATTAAGAAATGTGTGAGCCACTGACCTAGCAGTTAAAGAGAAAATGATGTTAGCCTACCAGTCAAGAAAAGGAGGCAGGCCGGCTCAAGATGAATGAGGATGAATGATGGAACATGCATTTTCAAACCACTAATGATTCTATGTCTCATCTGTCAAGGCCCATTTCAGCCTTCTACAATCAGTGTTTCTATGCTGAATTGTGTCAGACCATTGCACTTCGGGAATCTAGGAGCGATGATGCACTTCTAAGCAGTATTCAGAGAACCAAAATTACTTGATGTGACCAAACTTGTTCTTCTATTGTAGCTCATGATTAAAGCATATTTTACCACATATTTTTTTGTAAAAAAAAAAAACCTCAACACTAATCCCCTATCCGGCTGACTCATACCAGCTGCTGAATAACTAGATATTTAGGTAAAGCTGAACACCACCTATAAATCAAAACATGTAATATAAAATAACAAATCTCTCCCGGCACAAAATGCTGCAGCTACAATTGTTTGGTTTATTTTATGCTGACTGGGTTCTAGTAGATTCCTGAATGGCTTTATCATCATCACCACACACAAGGATCTTCACAATGGCTTTACATGCTACAGGGATGGATTGGCATGTATGATCACAGGAGACAGTATGTTGGGGAAAGTAGTTTTCCTAATTGCAGAATTCTCCTTTCCTATGAAGCCAATAGCCCTATTCAGACGCCACCCCCAACATATAGGGCATATTGATGGGCTGGGAGGTCATACACACTTGGCCCTAACCCAATCTCGCTGAGCTCATTCTAGGGCCAAGGGACAAATTCTGTTTGGTCTGACTTTTCACATGGATTTACCTGATTCATGCTTTCTGAAACAATACATGCGGCTTAGGCCCTTCGTATCTATGGGACCGCCTCTCCTGGTATGCCCTACAGAGGACCTTAAGGTCCATGAATAACCATAGTTTAGAGGTCCCGGGCCATAAGAAACGCAGACTATCCTCCACCAGGGCCAGGGCCTTTTCAATGATGGCTCTGACCTGGTGGAATGCTCTGTCCCATGAGACCAGGGCCCTTCAGGATTTAACCGCCTTCCGTCGGGCCTATAAGACAGAGCTATTCCACCTGGCCTTTAATTTGAATTCAGCCTGATCTTCTTTTTCCCTTCTCTTCCATCCCCCTCCCCTGTTATGAAGATCAGCCGCTCTGAGACCCCACAGCTAATTCTCCCCTGGTCTCCTCGCTGGCCCAAGTAGGACCAATTCAGCCAGCTAGCCCTGGGGATTATCTAATGCTTATTTCCCCTAAACTGATTTTTGAATTGTGTTGTTATTCATGTTTTTATACTGTATTTTATGTTGCTTTTATAATTAAGTGTTTTAAATATGTTGTTAGCCGCCCTGAGCCCGGTTTTTGAACCGGGAAGGGTGGGGTATAAATAAAAAATTATTATTATTATTATTAAACCACAGCACAACACTTTTGATATTCCCACTCCTCTGAAGTTTGTAATGCAGTTCTGCAACCAAATAATGCACACCAAACCAAAAACAAAAACCAAATAATGTGCATGTGTGAGGCGAAAGTGTTCCTGAAAATGGACTGGAAGCTTGCCTGAAAGGAATAAGCTGTTGCTGTTGAGTTAAAAGCGTTATTGTGTTTTATTGTCTTTTTTCGAAGCCTTTGCTATTGTGTCTGTTATTTTTCTGCAGAGAAGCTGTGTTCTGCTGTTTGTTTGTACATCTGGGGACAGATGTATTCTTCTGCGGGAGGGGGTGGAGTGTAACGAGTCTGGGGGAGGTAGGCTGGCTCTTGTTGTTGTTGTTTAGTCATTTAGTTGTGTCCGACTCTTCATGACCCCATGGACCAGAGCATGCCAGGCACTCCTGTCTTCCACTGCCTCCCACAGTTTGGTCAAACTCATGTTAGTAGCTTCGAGAACACTGTCCAGCCATCTCGTCCTCTGTCGTCCCCTTCTCCTTGTGCCCTCCATCTTTCCCAACATCAGGGTCTTTTCCGGGGAGTCTTCTCTTCTCATGAGGTGGCCAAAGTATTGGAGCCTCAGTTTCACGATCTGTCCTTCCAGTGAGCACTCAGGGCTGATTTGCTTCAGAATGGATAGGTTTGATCTTCTTGAAGTCCATGGGACTCTCAAGAGTCTCCTCCAGCACCATAATTCAAAAGCATCAATTCTTCAGTAATCAGCCTTCTTTATGGTTCAGCTCTCACTTCCATACATCACTACTGGGAAAACCATAGCTTTAACTATACGGACCTTTGTCAGCAAGGTGATGTCTCTGCTTTTTAAGATGCTGTCTAGGTTTGTCATTGCTTTTCTCCCAAGAAGCAGGTATCTTTTAATTTTGTGACTGCTGGCTCTTGAGCCCCCCTTCTAATTCCTGCATCCAACATGGATTCAATTCCAGAAATAGCTTCCTGATGAGGTAATGGGCTATTTAGGTAATAAAGGAAATGGCTTGGTGCCAGAGGGCGAATGGGTGCATATAGAAGGCAAATGGGTGCATTTATTGGTGAGCCATATGTCATAAAGACACCCCAATCTCCAAGCCGTGCATGATTCCAGAACCCAGAGTTCATGTTTCCTTTTGAATGAGGTACAGCAGAGGCATTGGTATCTTGATGATATATGATTTACACATATATGCAACCTGAGCCTACGATGGAGGGGTTCACAGCATTAACACCCCAAGAGAGTCCTGCTTCTCCCATAGCTACAGTCTTGGATTTGAGCGGAAATCAGCTGTGGCTTTGTCTCCCAACTGCCCAGTCTACATTCTTGCTTCTAGCTTCTAACTATGTGGACAAACGCCGGCTCCCTCGGCCTGAAAGCGAGATGAGCGCCACACCCCATAGTCGCCTTTGACTGGACTTAACTATCCAGGGGTCATTTAATGGTTTTGATTGGAAAGGATACTTGCAGGTTGAAGGGGACCATTGCTTGGTCTTGGAGATTGAAATATACTCAGAGTCGAGAGTGGATTTCATGCTCTTTATTCAGCTCATAGTGGTGAGGAGGAATGAATGTCCCCTCAAAGTATCTGCTTTATATACATTATTTGCACAATGGGCTGCACGTGATTGGCTAATTCCGGAATTCTGCTGTAGGCCAATCAGGTTGTGGATTCACTTCCATCTGGAGCTGGATTGGATGGCTCCTGCAGACCAATCATACTGCTGCATTGTTTGAGGACCAATCAGACTGCTGCATTTTGAATCCTATTCAACTCAGTACATAACAGAGATGGATGCTATGGAGTGCAAAAGCATGAAGGTTTCCATTAATGAAACTGTTTCATACTTTGGCGGGCGGGGGGGGGGGGAGATAAGGATAGGAACTGGGAACCAGGAACTCACACGAGGCCTTTGTCAGATAGTCACTGATTTTGGCAGGCTGTCCTGCAAGCCCCACTGTGACGAATGGCATTTGTGGAGGTGTGTTGTCTTTTCATTTTGTAATCCTTTCTGGAAAGGCTTTGCTGTCTGTTTTCCTTCCTAAACTGTTTCTGAAGCGCATGGTTTTGCACATTCTTCTTTGGGTCACCTGAGGCCATTTTGGAGAAGCCAAATTGCATCTGAAAATTGTCTATCCATTTTAGGAAATACGTCACTCCAGGTGCTGAAATTTTAATTTTCAGTTTCCCCGAGGGACAGGTGGAGACAGCAGCATCAGATTTTATTTTTTCTTGTCTCCCAAGCTCTCCTGTCTCCCTGTTGCTGTTTCCTTGTTTAGAATGCTATTACTCCTGGAGATGCACCCATTGGTGCTTCATTGTGCATCTAATTCAGGCATGGCCAAACTTGGTCCTCCAGATGTTTTGGGACTACAACTCCCATCATCCCTGACCACTGGTCCTGTTAGCTGGGGGTGATGGGAGTTGTAGCCCCAAAACATCTGGAAGGCAAAAGGCATGACTGGGGAACTTGTGATTCTTCAGATATTATTGGCCCAAGTAGTGAGGCCAATGGTCAGAGATGATAGAGGGTACCATGTTGGTTTTCCCAACTGTATAGATAGTTCCAGGCATCTGAACAAGTGAAGTTGTTTTCCATGGATGTTCTAAGAACCAGGGGTGCATGAGCATCCCAGTGTTTAGCCCCCGAAGAGATGAACCTTTGTAGGCACATGACTCAAGAGAGCCAGTTTGGTGTAGTGGTTAAGAGCTATAGACTCGTAATCTGGTGAACCGGGTTTGCTTCCCCGCTCCTCCACATGCAGCTGCTGGGTGACCTTGGGCCAGTCACACTTCCCTGAAGTCTCTCAGCCCCACTCACCTCACAGAGTGTTTGTTGTTGTTTTTTATAAGATATTTATTAAGATTTTCAGAAAAATTACAGAATAAAAGAAAAAAAAAGGAAAAAGGAAAAATAAAAATAAAAAATAAAAATAGTTTAAAAAAAACAGTTCAATCTTTCTATCACATATTTTTCATTTGCTTATTTCCCGGACCTCCTCACGCCTTCCTTTTCTGTATTCCAGTTCCAATTGTTAATTCAGCAAATCCCTCCCCTCTTCATTCATCTTAATCTTCAGTTTTTAAATATTATAACATTATTATTTTTTTACCTATTAATAACCATTTTCTCATATTCCCTTATAGCATTACAGCAAAAGACCAATTAGTTTCTATCCAACATCATTCTAACATTCATTAATTTTACAATGTTTCTGTAAATAATCTTTGAACTTTTTCCAATCTTCTTCCACCGACTCTTCTCCCTGGTCTCAGATTCTGCCAGTCATTTCTGCCAGTTCCATATAGTCCATCACCTCTCACAGAGTGTTTGTTGTGGGGGAGGAAGGGAAAGGAGAATGTTATCCGCTTTGAGACTCCTTAGGGTAGTGATAAAGCGGGATATCAAATCCAAACTACTACTACTACTACTACTACTACTACTCTTCTTCTTCTTCTTCTTCTTCTTCTTCTTCTTCTTCTTCTTCTTCTTCTTCTTCTTCCACTTATAAAAGCTTACAGGTGCTCGCAGAGCCTGTCCTGACTAACTCCACTGCCTTCCCCTGTGCCTTTGTGTGTTGTGCATGTGTGTGCAAGTTTGCATGCAGATTTTCAGTCTGAATTCAGATTTTCATTATTGTAACTGGTTGGAAGCGTTTGCTGGTGACGAGAATGCTCAGCTTGTCTTTACTAGTTCAACCCTCCCAGCCTGGTACCTTCCAGATGTTTTTGAACTACAACTCCCAACATACCTGACCTTCTCTCTGTGGAAGTTGGGAGGTGAAGTCCAAAACTTCTAGGACAGCACCAGTTTGGGGAAGGTGGCATTAGCAGGATACAATCTTTCAGTCTAAAAAGCTAACCTCGGTGAGTACAAACTCTGTCTGTACACTGAATTGCTTGAAGTTCATTTTATAAGGCATGTTTCTTAACAATACCATTTTCAAAAATCTGCAAGAAAAAAGCACCAAAAAATCATCATGGCAGGCAAAGCCTGTATGAAACATGCAAAAATATCAGGTTGGGTATTCGTGTCTGTTTCCTACTTAGAGTAGACCAGGGCTTTTTTTCAGCCAGAACTCACCAGAGTTCACTCAGGTGGGTGCCATTGCCAGTATAAGAGAACAAGGGACGCAGTCGTGGTGAGTTCCAGCACCTATTTTTCTTTTTTGTATAATATTTTTTATTACTTTTCGGTTACAATAACCCAATAAAAGCCTCGTTGTCGATACCAAATTATAATACCAAATTATAATACCAAATTATAGTACAATTAATAATGTCAATTCTTCAGATGCCAAATTATATCATTTTGTTGGCCCCCCGAATGCTAGAATTGATGATTTGATCATTAACTCAGCCTTCTAATAACTTACAAATTCCAATTACACACCAGTCAGAATAGCAACCAGCACCTCTTTTTCTATAAAAATAGCACTGAAATCAATAGAACTCAAGTTAATCATGGGCTGAAATCTCACTAATTTCAATGGATCGCCTCTAAGCATTGAAACATTCACCTTTAAAAAGAATTTAACACCGAAACATTTTTTGTGTTTCGTAACAATAACCTGGCAGCATGTAGAAGCTGAAGAGGTAGCTTTAAGCTGCAGACAAAGCTTCTGAGCTGTGTTCCAAAGCTTAGGTCACTTACAACCCTCTAAGATCCTTTCTATAAATAGGAGGGGAAAGCTTTTCCCTTAGAATTTGGCCTTTGGAGACAAAGAGTTCTGTAATAGTCCCCTTATCGGAATTACAGAAACTGCTAAAAACCAAAAAAAGTAGCTTTCACGATCCTAATGTTCAAATGTGTGCACACTATCCAGATCTCACTATTTTAAAATGCACCAGCAAGTTTCCTGTGAGTTTCATGGCTGAGTCGAGATTTGAACCCAGGTCTCCTAGTTCAACACTGTACCACACTCGGCTCTCTTTTGTGATATATGCCACCCTGAGCTCCTTGGTGCCCTGGGTGCATAAAAGTGCCACAAATGAAATAAATAAATGCTTTCTAAATTCTATCCCAGTTAGAGACACTTTTATCACACTGCTATACAAAATAAAAAGCTCTAGAAGGTGACGCAGGTTTTCACCATTACCACTGCCCAAAGTTCCCCCACCCCGCAGTTCGCAAACCGGTGCAGATCTTTTTCTTATGGTTATTTCTACACACACACACACAGTCACACATTTTATCTAAATTTGCTACTGCAACATATTCCGTTTGCTTTGATCTATTGTTGCTTCCACTTAGCTACAGACCCCCATTTCTAAACAAGGTATCAATTCCATATCTAAAGCCCAGAGAGACAGAAAGTAGCTCTCTTGCATGTGTAACAAAAGGTATGGATCAGGCCAGATTAGGTAAACTGATTTGTTGAAAGAGCTGCCAGAGGGAAGAATTCTTCAGGTACACCTGAACGTCTCAGCGCACCAATCTGCCCAGTTTTTTTTTTTACAAAGGCAAACAATTTGCCAAAGCAAAGATTGGATTACATAACGTGAAGCCTGCAATACAATAGTAACAAAAGACAGGAAATGCAGATCAAGGTATCTAGTATTGCACGTCATCTGTCACGAATATTTAGGCTGCAATACCGAAGGCATTTTCCAAAGAAGTACGTCCCATTAAACACAGCATGACTTTATTACTAAGCACACAAGGAGAGGATTGCACAGTATTTCATATTTTTTTTAATGTTATTTTTTGAAAAAAGAATTTTTTAAAAAAATTACAAAGAAAAAAAAGACAAAATTACAAAAAAAGACAACAGCAGAAAAATAAAAATAAAAAATAAAACCATCCTTTTCAGATTCTCCACTTTCATTACCTTCTTTCCATGACCTCCTCCTCCCATCTCTTGTATCTTGATTAATAATTGTCACAGCAAATCCTTTCCATAATTCATAATATTCTGTCATTACTTTACCTTACTCTATTTTCATCTTATCTTATATAAAACCTTAAAACTTAAATCTTATTTTTACCAGCTTCTCATAACCATTACCTTTTTACCTAATTCTTTAAACATTTTTACAAGAGCCAAGTAGTTTCATTTCAACATTTTTCCAACGTTCAGAAAACATTTCTAATGATAAAAAAGAGAGAAAAAACAATCCAATCTTCTTCCAGCGTCCCCTCCCCCCGGTCCCGGGATTGTCAGTCCTTTTTATCCCATTAGTCTGGCACATTAACCTGGTGATCTTATATCCGAGGAGGATTGCACAGTATTTCAAACCATATTAAGCCACTGCTCAGTTGCGCAAAAGCTTGGATCTTTCCCGTGACTGAAGTTTTGCACTGCCCATATTCCTTTATCGATGGAAACTTTTCCTCCTTTTAATGCTGACTTTGCACCATTGAACTGGTGCTTGTGCCACCAATTTTTATTTGTGTGCTGGATGCTGTTGTAGTTAGAGCATCGGACTAAGACCTGGCAGATCGGGGTTCAAATCCCCAGTCAGCAGTGGAGTTCACTGGGTGACCTGGAACCAGTCTCTCAGCCTCACCTACCCCTGTTGTGAAAGGGAGTCAAGGAGAACCATATAGGTCACTTTGAGCTCCCTGATATAATACAGTGGTACCTTGGGTTACATACGCTTCAGGTTACAGACTCCGCTAACCCAGAAATAGTGCTTCAGGTTAAAAACTTTACTTCAGGATGAGAACAGAAATCATGTTCCAATGGCGCGGCAGCAGCAGGAGGCCCCATTAGCTAAAGTGGTGCTTCAGGTTAAGAACAGTTTCAGGTTAAGAACGGACCTCCGGAACGAATTAAGTACTTAACTCGAGGTACCACTGTATTGAGATAAAGAATAAAATGTTTTAAGCAGAAGCCAGGCTTGGCAACTTCTTGATTGTCCCTCAGTTTTCTCCATCCTCCATTTGAGAAACAGGACCAAATTGTATTGTTAGCCCAGAAATGGAAGCAAGAAGAAATTCCAACGAAAGAAGAATGGCAGACAAAATTAATGGACTACACAGAATTAGATAAAATGACAGGAAGGATTCGAAACCTGTGGGACCAGAGATTCACAGAAGATTAGAAGACATATACGAACTATTTGAAGAGCAACTGTAATCAACAAATTACGCTAGTAGGACTACAAGAAGTTTTGTAAGGAGGAATATATGAAATATTGCAAAGCAGAGAAAGATTAGAGATATTAGTTATGAGATTTAAATGTAATAGTGAAAGTAAGAAATGTATATCAAGTGATTAGATTGGAAAGTTTTCAGATGTGATTGATGGAAGTCAAAAAAATTGTATAAGATGTAAAAGTATGTTTAATTATTGTTGGAAATGATATGTTAAAAAGCTAATAAAAATTTATTTTTAAAAAAGACAAACTGGGCCAAATCAGCAGAGGTTGAAAGAATTCAGGCTGTGATCCTGTGCACACATAGCTAGTATAAAGTCCCACCAAAGGCAGCGGGGCTTGCTTCTGAATCAACATATATAGGATTGCACTGTTGCTGTTTGTTGTTGTTGTTAACGCTGTGTACAAACTTTAGAACTGGGACACCCAGGGACAAAATGCAAATCAGAGTTTTAATCTGCATATTATGTCAGGAATAGCAACATTAGGAAAGCAGGCTGTTGAGGGGGCTGGCGTGACGAGAGACATGTGTGCACCAACGTTCATTGCCCCCCTCCCCACCCAAACAAGATATATCGGGAGACACCTGGCATCTCTGCATGGGCACAAAAATTACCATCAGCTGCTAGCATATACAGAACAATAGAAAAAAGACAGTGGTGGAACTGAGAAATTGCACAAAACAAATGAAATACCGTGAAAATCCCTGAAACGAGAAGTAATCGACTAGAAATATTATCTTGTGGAAATAAACTAAATAATAAGAAAACTCAAAAAGCTTAAGGGGAAAAAATAGGAAAAAAATTAACGGGAAGGCTTTGTTCAGTTTTAGGTTGTTCTATTTTTTTTCTTAAGCTTTTTGATTTTTCTTATTGTTTAGTTTATTTCTACAAGATAATATTTCTAGTCGATTACTTCTCGTTTCAGGGATTTTCACAGTATTTCATTTGTTTCGTGTATACAGAACAAGCTGCAGCTGCTGGCCCACGACCGAAGACTGGGGGAAAGGGAGAGGAAAGAGTTGGCAGTCCTAACCTAAGAACAGATAGGTAGCCGTGTTGGTCTGCCATAGTCAAAATAAAAAAATTCCTTCCTGTAGCACCTTAAAGACCAACTAAGTTAGTTCTTGGTATGAGCTTTCGTGTGCATGCACACTTCTTCAGATACACTGAAACAGAAGTTGCCAGATCCTTCTATATACCTTCTATATTACCCTTCTGAGTAATACCCCTCCCCACCTTCTCTCTCTATAGAAGGATCTGGCAACTTCTGTTTCAGTGTATCTGAAGAAGTGTGCATGCACACGAAAGCTCATACCAAGAACTAACTTAGTTGGTCTTTAAGGTGCTACTGGAAGGATTTTTTTTATTCTAACCTAAGAAGTATTAGTTTGAAAAGTCTTTCCAAAAAGTAAAGGGTAACAACTTGGAGTTACAGCTGAAAGCTGGGACACGGTCTTCCTCTGACCTGTTTATGGCTGCCCAACAGCTCAGTTCAGTCATGACTGTTTTGTATCCCTACCAACTTCTTCTTCATTTCAGGTACTTTTTTTAACAATCCCGATGAGTCAATGGGCTTTTTTGGTCAATTTCTGTACTCAGTGGCTGACCTAAATACCTGCAGAAAACTAGCCTGTGAGAAAAGCCCACGGCAGGGGGGGGGGATATTAAGGACGGTTTGAATAAAGAGGACAGAGAGCAACCTCTCTTTATGCTCACAAGGTCTTTTCATTGTCTCTGGCAAAAAATAAATGTTTCTTTTTTTAGTTGCTTCCTACTTGCAGCCTGTTACAGGCTCTCAAAGAGGTGTGCTTTCTCTGAGAATATTTTACAAACCATACGGCACAGAAATGCATTGCAAAGGGAAGACAGATGGATGTCCATTAATTTTAATGGGTCTACTCTGAGTAAGGGCTAGCACTGTATACAACCTAGTGTTTGCTTTGAAAAATGTATGTATACTATGTTTCTCTGAATACTAAAAGCAGAATAAACTAGATAGAGGAGTGTTAGCCCAACAGTTAGGAGCCCATCCAAACCTACCTATGTGTTATATACTGACTTGAATAGGATCTAAAAGGCAGCAGTCTGATTGGTCCTGGAACAATAGGATCCAGAATGCAGCAGTCTGATTGGTCCACAGGAGCCACCCAATCCAGGTCCAGGTGGAAGTGAATCCGCAACCTGATTGGCCTACAGGAGAATCCCAGAATTAGCCAATCATGTGGGGCCCATTGTGTGAATAATGTATATAAAGCAGACATTCTGGGGTAACTTCCATTCCTCCTCACCCCTATGAGCTGAATAAAGAGCATGAAATCCACTTTCACTATGGATAGGGGCATTATGGTCTGGCAGGGCCATGGTCTAGTCCAGATCTCTGCCACAGCTAGGGGCTAGAACATGGGCTGGAGGACTTTGCATGATTGCTGTCTTGTGAGGCCAGTCACTCCAGCTGAGGTCCCAGCGGATCTCATGCTAGAGTTGTTCAGCGGAATCCCTGATCTGGACCTCATGTAGAAAGAAGTTAGCTTTCCACCCCAAGAATGGGTTCCAAAGCTTTACTGTAGAAAACCGAACGTGAAAAGAAGGGCTGGATTTAGGTTTGATGAGGCCCTAAGCTACTGAAGGTAATGGGGACCTTTCTATGTTCAGCTGTTCTTGGTCAACAACAAATTGTCGCTGTTTTTGTGTTGAATATATGCTATATGGTGAGTTATGGACCTCATACGTATCTCAAGCCATTTGCGCATGTTGCCCTGCAACCAGTCCATGCAGAATGTAGGCACCCTATATATAGAAAGGGGCAAACCAGTGATATTTTAGGGAGCAGGCGAGCAGTCAGGGCCCATGACTTACATCATAGGAGCCTACACAACACAAAACAGCGTTGCTGTATGTAAGTTTTATTTTATTTGTTTTTTATCTTATATTTTGGAAATGTACCTCCAGTTTTTTTCCTTTAATTTTTTTGGGGGCCCCCAAGAGAGTGGGGCCCTAAGCTAGAGCTTGTTTAGCTTATACGTAAATCCTGGGAAAACGAGAAACTGAGAGAAGCAGAAATTGACGCATTCATCCATCGCTAGTCACAAAGGAAGATCGCAAGTTGAGTTTGGTCCTCACATAGGAAAGTTAGATTCTCCCTTCCAGCCCTACACAAGGCTGGATTGTTTCCTGGCCAGAGCAGGGTGGGCAGGCAGGGGCAACGGCAGCGTGGGATCTTGGCTTCAAATCTTCCACCTGCTTCTGGCCAGCAGGACTGAGACAGCACGTAAGCGCGATGAACCTCAAAGCCAGGGAGAAAGTCATGACTCAGCAGGTTGGAGTTGGGTTTATTAAACTGCCTTGCAGTGTTCCTCTGGAGGAGATAATGATTTTTTCTCTTTTTCGCCTTGTTCTTTGCTCAAGGTGGTGCTTGGCTTTGCTGGCTGGCTTTTAGCCTACTCAACAAACAAAAAGGATCATACGATTCAGAAACAATACTTTTATGCTAGCGGCATTAAGGACTGGCACTATTACAAGGGCCAAATAATATACACTCTGCACTTGAGAGAAACTGATCTTTTAGTGTGGCAGCATCTATTCTCTGCAACTTCCTGCGTGCTACTATTAGACAGGCGCCTTCTTTGTACTGCTTTTGATGCCTGCTGAAATCTTTTTGGTTTAGGCAAGCCGAAACGTGAAATTTTTCTTATGCACAGTAATTTTTTTTTAAAAAAATGCTTGATTTTATCTATATTTTGATAATTCATTACGTCTATGCATCTTGAAGTCTATTTATTGCAACTTCAAGTAGAATTTTTGCACCGTTTTATGTAAACCGCTTAAAGAGAGAGAGAGAAGTTTTATTGGGCAATATATAGATTTTGCTAAACAAAATAAATAAACATAGCCAATATCTGCTGGAACAAATGCCAGCAAGCCTATGGATTGGCTGCCAGACCCTGAGCAATTTATTCTTCCTTGTCTTGTATGATAAGCACTTTGGTTGAACAGGTGATGTTATGAATCTTTGTGCTCCAATCATGGCTGGTTGAATTAGACACATCCATCAGTTCCTTGCTTGTAGAAATAAGATTAAAAATAATCAGGGGACTATTGTAAGGTTGTTGCTTATACGATCTTGTCAGGGCTTTTTTTCAGCCAGAGCTCACCAGAGCTCCTCTCCAGCTCCAGAATCCTCTCCAGCTCCAGCACAGACTCATTCAACAATTAAAAGAAAATATACTGGATTGATACAAAAGACTTAAAACATTTATATTATCAAAACATTACGTACTCTAAACAGAGCTATAAAAGTACCCCAATGTACAGCTCAAGCCATTAAACAATAAAATTCATAAGCTAAAATCATCACATGAACAACAACAACACAACCCAGAGCCCTTTCTGTTGGGGATAATTCAAATGGAAATTCCCAGATGTCAAAAAAGGTTATTTATGTATGTTACTACTGCGGCCCGTGTTTTGTTAGCCCCAAAATGGTAAACTAGCGAGGTCCCAACCAAAGAAGAGTGGCAACTTAAGTTGACAGAATATGTACAGCTTGCGGACTTAACATGTAGAATAAAAGAACAAGAAGAACATACGTTTAGAGAAGGTTGGAAAACATTTATTGAATATATGAGAAATAACTGTGTACATCTGAAGATGCTGGCAGCATTAAGATAAATTCAACAGTGTAAATAAGTTTTGGAGGGAGTAATAATGGAATACTGAATGGCCTAGTTTATATAAAATATGCAGGGATTTCTATTATGTAAAATGAACCACGGAAAGAGAAGAAGGGAAGTGATTGATATTTTAAGGTTGTTTAAATGAGTGTTTTAAATTGTAAAACAGAAAATTTAATAAAAATCATGTAAAAAAACAAGGAGTCAAAGCAATTAATAGGATGATGCTTTTGATCTCACCCAGCAGCTTCCCTGAACTGCCTTGTTTTCAATAGATTATTAGTTTCCTTTACTGTCTTCAACAAGCCAAGACCAACTGCTTGACCTGGTCTTCAGTGTATATAAGGGTTAGCTTCCTACATCCCCTGTGTTTATAGAGATTCAACTAGCCTCCAGGCATATAGGTTTATCCCAATCCCAATCTGCGGATCCCCCAATCTCTTTCCCCCAGTGCCCCGTGGTTTAAAACTGAACCGGAACAAATGGCAGCCAGGTCTTCCTTGGATTGCTGTTTGTTCTGATTAACACTAAAGAGCTGGTTTTCCCAAGGAAAGTGGCCGGGCAAAGGCAAAACTGCTCAGCCCTGTGCCTAGAAGGCATGCGACCAGTGGAAAACCACTTGGGCCTGTGGTCTCTAGGCATGTGTCAAGGGTCTGTCAGGACGATCAGGCCATTCACAGGTCAGAGAGAGATGCGAGGCGAACATGCAGTTAGTTTCTTTATTAAGGAAAGGGGGGGAATACAAGGAGGTTTGTTAAGGGCAAACCTTTATTTTGTTATCTGGATGTTTCTTTTTTGTAATTGTTTTAAAAATGCAATAAAGTAAATCTCTTCCAGCAGAGATTTGGGATGCATCTTCTCTTTTGACTTCCAGACATTTTCGTAAAGTACTTTTTATGTACACAGACTTCTGCAACTCTTTACCTTTTTTGATCGCCCTAGTCCTTTGAATTGCTTTTATTATTATTATATTTTATTGTAGATATACTGCCATGTTACATTCTATGAACGCAAGGTTGACTTCAGCCCGAAAGACGCACTCCTCCATTGTCTCCCAAGATGGATGGACGCCAACCAACCAAAGAATTGGAGCTATAGAAATACTTGTATTAATTTAAGTAGAGAGCAGAAAGAATTTTTCAACAGCCGCTACGCAGGGGAGCCGGTGAAACTGGAAGCGGCGAGAACAAATGTTAAAGTCACTGTGGCTTTGGTTTGTCTCTCCTCACCTCCCATAAAATAAAAATTTTAATGTGTGCATTCTTGCTTTGAACTAACCCTCATGCAAGCATTCCACTGGGATGCTCAGTACAATTACATCTCCCCACTATCTTTTGATTTGGCTATGACAATAAATAATAATAATATTAATAATAATATACCTGGCTCTTTTCATCTTCAAAGAGTCTGAGGAACATCTGACTGGGTAATCCACATGCTTTTGAAATCTAGGAACACGCTGTTATTATCCTCATTGCTTTATGGATGAGAAAAGGGAGGGAGACGGGACCGCAAGGGATTTGCTTGCAGCCGTCGCGTCAACAAGAATCAGCATCAGCTGGAGGATGAGGGCCTCTGGGAGTTCTTGGAGATGTTCTTCAGCCAGTATTCTTGTGCTGATACTTTCTGGAGGCTAAGGTAGAGCCTGGTTTCATAGCCA
The DNA here is from genome assembly GCF_965112155.1 of Podarcis liolepis. NCBI lineage: Eukaryota > Metazoa > Chordata > Lepidosauria > Squamata > Lacertidae > Podarcis > Podarcis liolepis. The sequence goes on along the minus strand of NC_139571.1, from coordinate 14,367,563 downwards.
TGGGTATTCTAGAGCAGCTTTACTCCAGATTACTGCCCTCCAGGCATTTTGGGCTCCAACTTCCATCAGCTCCAGTCAGCACAGCCAATGGTGGGGCATCATGGGAGTAGCAAGGCAACAACATCCAGAGGGCACCAGGTTGGGTGCCTTAGAATCTCTACTAGAATCTGCTTCTGGGAAGCCTTCCATGGTCTATGCAGAACAAGGTCACAGAAGTTGTGACCTATTGTCAAGGCTTCAGGGAATCCTATTCCTCCCACGGTGGCAACCAAGAAGCAGAGGAAACAAAGGAGTTCTTACCAAGTGATTTATTCAATGTTCACAGAAAGAGAGAGGAAGGAATGCGGTGTCCCAAAGACAACGGCGTTGCTCCAAATAAAATCCCACTCCCTATCTCTCTCCTATTCTACATCGCCCCTGTGTTGGCTAATCTGGGCTTTCTGCCTCTGAGCTTTCTGTTCTACTCCCCTCAATGCTCGCCTGGTCCTGGGGGGTGGTCAGGAATGCTTTCCAAAGACACTGGGTCTTTCAGCTGTCGCTCCCCTGGTGCTTCATCTACCTGCTGTTCCTCTTCCAATATTTCCCAGCTTCTCCCCTCTGCAGCCTCTGAACTATACCCTTCTGCAAACCACTGTTCTAAATCTATACTGTCCTCCTGTTCTCAGGAAGGTTCAGGAGAAGGGGAGAGTGACCCCCACCATCCAGCACTTGACATCTACTAAGCCAAGCACAGCTCAGCAGCCATCTTTTGTGTCTTGTCTGCAAGACTTGACAACCACTCAGCTCTGGCAGTCTCCCCAAAATAAGACAGTGACTGCATGTTGCCATGAATGGGTCATTATATTTGCCTTGGTGGCACAGAAGTTGTGCAAACCTAGTGCAGAGACTAGGAAGGAGTTGGATGCGTCTCTTCAATAGCAAGAGGGACCAGGAGCGGTCCAAGGCATTTTGCTGGTGACTGCTACCCGCCTCTGGATTTCACGTATAGTACCCAGCCCCACTGGCTGCTGTCTCTTACTTAAACACTCACAACAAGACAATGAACTCCACTACACCTGTGGGCAACGGGCTACAGTTGTGAATGAGGAGCAGGCAAGCAGATGTTCATAGAATCATAGAATCATAGAGTTGGAAGAGACCACAAGGGCCATCGAGTCCAACCCCCTGCCAAGCGGGAATGTTGTCGGACTCCAAATCCCATCAGCCCATGCTGGCATGGCCAATTTCCAGGGGGTGATGGAAGCTGTAGTCCAGCAAATAGCTGGAGGGACAGAGGCTTCCAATTACTGCTTTAAATCAAAATAAATAAAAGAATTGTCCAGTAGCACCTTAGAGGCCAACTAAGTTTGTTCTAGGTACAGTGGTACCTCGGGTTAAGTACTTAATTCGTTCTGGAGGTTTGTTCTTAACCTGAAACTGTTCTTAACCTGGAGCACCACTTTAGCTAATGGGGGCCTCCCGCTGCCGCCATGCCGCCGGAGCACGATTTCTGTTCTCATCCTGAAGCAAAGTTCTTAACCCGAGGTACTATTTTTGGGTTAGCAGAGTCTGTAACCTGAAGCGTATGTAGCCTGAAGCATATGTAACCCGAGGTACCACTGTATAAGCTTTCGTGTGCATGCACACTTCTTCAGATACCATGCACACAAAAGCTTATACCCCGAACAAACGTAGTTGGTCTCTAAGGTGCTACTGGACAATTCTTTATTTTTTTAAATTTATTTTGACTGCGTCAGACCAACACGGCTACCTACCTGATGCTTTAAATCAAGTTACAATTCTAAGAGCATTCTCTCCAATATTTCTCCAATGGAAATAGGGACATCCCATTCCATAATACTAATTATTATTTATACCCTGCCTATCTGGTAGAATAAAACCCTAATAAATAATTTAATAAAACATTCAACTCTCTTTTTTTTAAGCTCCCTGGACAGAGCTGCCTTTAAGATATCTTATAAAGGTTGCATAATTACTTATCTCCTTAACTTGGGGGTGGAATAACTCCATCATTCAAAAACTTCCCTGTACAGGGCTGTCTTCAGATACAGTGGTACCTCGGGTTACATACGCTTCAGGTTACAGACTCCACTAACCCAGAAATAGTGCTTCAGGTTAAGAACTTTGCTTCAGGATGAGAACAGAAATCGTGCTCCGGCGGCGTGGTAGCAGCACGAGGCCCCATTAGCTAAAGTGGTGCTTCAGGTTAAGAACATTTTCAGGTTAAGTACGGGCCTCCAGAACGAATTAAGTACTTAACCCGAGGTACCACTGTATCTTCTAAAGGTTGTATCTCCTTGGCTCAAGGTATGCATAACTCCATGACTGATGAAAATAGGGACATCCTAAGGAAAAGCAGGGTATTCTGGGATCAAATCAGAAACCAGGATGGCTTCTGTAAATCTGGGACTGTCCCTGGAAGATAGGGACACTTGGAGGGTCTGTGTTAGTTGTATTCAACTAAGTACTGGGGAGAATGTTCTGGAACAGAATGTTCTTTCCCTTCTCCCCCTGAATGCCCCCTAAATATTTTCTATGGGTTTTCCCCGAACCCTCCAGAGCAGAACTGGGGACAGATTGGAATACATGCAAGAAGGAGAGAGACTGAAAGTCTTGCTTTGCTGGTGCTAATTCTTGCAGTTGTACAAATATCTAGTTGAACACCACCCCTAATGTCCTGAACGGCAAATATCCAATAAGACATTTTCATCATCATCATCACCACTTTTAATTTGCATACTGTCTTTCTATCATACAATACCTAAGGCGGTTTACAAGCTGAAGAAACAAAGAATGTACACCTTACAACAATCTAATGCAATACAAAAACGTGATAATACAACATAGCTTTAAAATAAGCAACCTACATCAAATAAAGTAACATTCGACAACCATTAGAATACAGTGGTACCTTGGGTTACATACGCTTCACGTTACAGACTCCGCTAACCCGGAAATAGTGCTTCAGGTTAAGAACTTTGCTTCAGGATGAGAACAGAAATCGTGCTCCGGCGGCGTGGTAGCAGCACGAGGCCCCATTAGCTAAAGTGGTGCTTCAGGTTAAGAACAGTTTCAGGTTAAGAACGGACCTCTGGAACGAATTAAGTACTTAACCCGAGGTAACACTGTAGTATATAGAATACCGTAGATTCCCGCGTATAAGACGACTTTTTAACCCCGGAAAAGAAGTTAAAAAGTCGGGGGTCATCTTATACGCCGGGTATCGCTGTAGTGGGCGGCGGGCTCCGCTCTGCGCCGGAAGGAAGCCGCCCAGTGATGCTAAGCCAGTTTCGCTGGGCAGCTTTCTCCCGGCGCAGAGTCCGCCGCCCACTGCTGCTGCCCAGCAAAGCTGCCGACGCGTATAAGGCGACCCCTCAAATTGGCAGCTGCCAATTTGGGGGGGGGGGGTCGTCTAATATGCCCAGTCACCTAATACGCCGTAATCTACGGTAATAATATCAGCATATAAAAATTAAACAGAAATCCACGCTTAACAATTACAGTAAATAATTTCTAAACTACAATCAATAAAACAACGGCTATCCACAGTGCATAAAAATAATATAATACAAATTGAGAAGCAGAAACTGGAGGGTGGAGCAAGACTGGTGGAAGAAAGCCTTGCCTGGTGAAGTCTCTCCCCTCACGGTTCCTTTACGTGCTCCTTTAACTTCCCAGCACATTTGCCAGAGAACAGACTTTACAAATTACAATCTACAATAATATTTAACATTGGAAATGCGTTCATGGCACTGAATGGATTTCACAGATATCATTTATAAAAACTGGAATGCTATACAATGTTTGGCAGATCTAGGAATAATTTGTAGTTTTCTCTCTCGTTTTCTATAATATACATGTATTCTAACATTTAGCATGTGTTTTTTTAAAAATTATTCTGATCAATGAATTTTGCACTCAGGTTCCAAGTACAAAACATATGTCTTCTCTTTATGGGGCTTGTGATATTATAAATCTACCAAAAAAAAATTAAAGAAAAAGATTATCTCTGTTAATCTCATAACAAACCATCTGAGACTATACAGTCATCATCTCAGCAAATTCTGCTGCGTCAGTAGTTTTAACTGCCAATTTGCAGCTCATGAGAAATCCGGGTTGTGACAAAGTGCTGAGTAAAGCTATAAAATGCAACTGTGGGGGGGGGGGGGGAATTGAGCAACCACAATTCTGAAAGCTGAGATTGAAGTTCCTTAAAGGCATATGCTGAAGAACTAATCTATATTATGACCAGAATGCCAGTATGCCTATAGCATGATTTTTACATCACATGTATGTTATTCTTCAAGGTAAAGGGACCCCTGACCATTAGGTCTAGTCGTGACTGACTCTGGGGTTGCGGTGCTCATCTCGCTTTATTGGCTGAGGGAGCCGGCGTACAGCTTCCGGGTCATGTGGCCAGCATGACTAAGCCACTTCTGGCAAACCAGAGCAGCGCACAGAAACGCCATTTACCTTCCCACCGGAGCGGTACCTATTTATCTACTTGCACTTTGACGTGCTTTCGAACTGCTAGGTGGGCAGGAGCAGAGACCAAACAACGGGAGCTCACCCTGTCACGGGGATTCAAACCGCCGACCTTCTGGTTGGCAATCCCTGGGCTCTGTGGTTTAGACCACAGAGCCACCCGCGTCCCTATGTTATTCTTAGTTAATCTCAATTATCTACCTAAAATAATTTCTGAATATTCACCCAAAAAATAGATTATGTTTCCTGCCTGGCGGTTCTCTTAGTGCACCTCTTCCATTCCACCCATATTTATTTACAGTTCTCAAACTTAATCCGTTCCGGAAGTCCGTTCCAAAACCAAAGCGTTCCAAAACCAAGGTGCACTTCCCCATAGAAAGTAATGCAAAATGGATTAATCCGTTCCAGATTTTTAAAAACAACCCCTGAAACAGCAATTTAACATGAACTTTACTCTCTAACGAGACCATTGATCCATAAAATGAAAGCAATAGACAATGTACTGCAGTCACACAATCAATAAATCAGTAGCTGAACTGGGTTCCACACAATCACAAAAACAAAACAAAAAAGAACCGCAGAAACAAAAACACAAAATAAATAGCAAAATCAGACAGACCTCAGCGTAAGTCAAAACAGAAGCATGGCATTCAAAATGGAGAATGTTCAGCTTCCGAAAAATGTTTGCAAACCAGAACACTTACTTCCAGGTTCGCAGTGTTTGTGTTCCAAGTTGTTTGAATACCAAGGTGTTTGAGAACCAAGGTACCACTGCACATAATTCATTATTGTCCTATTCTTCCCATCCTCCATTCTGGAGCAGAGGGTGGCTAATCATCAATGAAGCAACAATACAAAACTGAGGGGGAAGGGATGGGACGTTGACACAGCTGAAATTACAAAAGTACAATAAAAATAAAGCTGTGATAAATACCTGTAGAACCACATCCAAAGCGCCCACTCTAAGCTCAACGTCACATTGGCACTGTTTAAGATATGCCCTCTCCCATATTAGTTTGGATAGAATCTCCCTTTTGCCACATTCTCCCCTGGTATAAATAAAGCACCTAGATTTTACTGAGATGAGTTTCCTCTTAGCTTAAAACTATGTGTGTTTACTCAGTCCTCCTGTCTTTAATTGTTCAAAGTAATTATTATTATTATTATTAGTAGTAGTATTTATTCAATTTTTACACCACCCTATACCCGGAGGTCTCAGGGTGGTTCACAAACAAGACGACAACATATAAAATCAAACCAAAAACATTAACCCAATTAAAAACAAACAAAAAAAGAAGCACATTCTTAAAAGGTGTTGGGTGTCGGTAAGGTCAACCAAAGGCCTGGTTAAAAAGGAATGTTTTTGCCTGGTGCCTAAAGGTGTATAATGAAGGCGCCAGGCAAACTTCCCTGGGGAGAGCATTCCACAAACGGGGAGCCACCACAGAGAAGGCCCCGTTCTCGTGTTGCCAGACCTTCCGAATATCTCGAGGAGGCACACGAAGGAGGGCCTCAGAAGATCTCAGGGTCTGGGTAGTTTCATATGGGAAGAGCCGGTCCTTGAGGAATTGCAGTTCTGGGCTAAGTGTGGTGTGTACAGATTGCAACCATAGGTTCTGCCATGATCTTAATCCCCAGCTGTTGCACCTGGCAAACCTACCTGAAAAGGAGACAATGGAACTTAGTTCAAAGCAATATGCACAGGATCATTTAACACAAAATGTCCTTTGAAAGGGGAGGAGGCTAGAAGTCTTGGCAGATATTATCCTATATGCCGTGGCCATACAGAGGAAAGAGATTGAACAAATAAAAAAGTAAAGTACAGTGGTACCTTGGGTTACATACGCTTCAGGTTACAAACTCCGCTAACCCAGAAATAGTGCTTCAGGTTAAGAACTTTGCTTCAGGATGAGAACAGAAATTGTGCTCCAGCGGCGCAGCAGCAGCAGGAGGCCCCATTAGCTAAAGTGGTGCTTCAGGTTAAGAACAGTTTCAGGTTAAGTACGGACCTCCGGAACAAATTAAGTACTTAACCTGAGGTACCACTGTAGTTACATCTGGTTCCTTACTGTCAAAATATAAATCTTACATATCCCAAAAAAGTATAGAGGACTTAACATTATAGCATTATAACTGGGCAAAGATAGGATTTTTTTACAAGTTTTTTTTATTTGGGGAGGAGATAGTATTGACTAATATGCAAGCTAAGATGCAGCTAACAAATTTTATGGCAAATAGCTGCCGGGCTTTCGTTTAGAAGCCTGGTAACATGTGAATGTGCTGCCCCCTGCAGGATATTCATTGGTGTTAATTTATAGCTGTTGTAAATAAGATTGTGCCTCTCAACTTTCTGACTGGTCTGGAAGTACCTTAGTGATTGGGGGTGCATTTTGAGGCCCCTTCGAGGAAGAGGTGTGCAAATGGAATGCTATCTCCACTGCAAGCATCAACTGTCAGGGAAGCCTTGTAAACAATACTGAAACCAACGAGAGAGTTTGGACCATCTCATTTGTATCTATAAATGTACCGTATTTTTCGCCCCATAGGACGCACCGCCCTATAGGACACACCTAGGGGCTGGCGTGGGGGAGGCAGCTCTGCGCGACCCTCCGGAGGCTGGCGCGGCTTGGCGCCGGGCTCCGGAGGGTTGCGCAGAGCTTCCTGAAGCCTGGAGAGCGAGAGCCTCTCGCTCTCCCGGCCTCAGCGAAAGCATGTATTTGACCCCATAGGACGCACCCACATTTCCCCTTCATTTTTGGAGGGGAAAAAGTGCGTCCTACAGGGCGAAAAATACGGTATCTATTTGAGGGAGCCCTAAACGACCTCAGCCCAGTAGACCTGAAGAAGCGTCTCCAATCCCATTGTTCAGCTCGGACATTGAGATCCAGTGCTGAGGGCCTTGTGGCAGTTCCCTCGCTGCAAGAAGCCAAGTTACAGGGAACCAGGCAGAGGGCCTTCTTGGTGGTGCCACCTGCCCTGTGGAACGCCCTCCCACCAGATGTCAAGGAAATAAACAACTACCTGACATTTAGAAGACATCTGAAGGCAGCCCTGTTTAGGGAAGTTTGATGTTTTATCATGTTTTTAATATTCTGTAGGAAGCCACCAAGAGTAGCTGGGGAAACCCAGCCAGTTAGGCAGGGTATAAATATATTATTATTACTATTGTTATTATTATTTAGAGAGAGAGAGAGAGAGGAGGGGGTGCAAACCTGCAGTCCTTTATTCATTTGTACATGTCTTGCCAATCCTTGGCATGAGCTCAGCACACTAGACAGGGACTAATGTAAAATGAAGCATTAAGCCAGATACAATTTTAGGTGAGTGTCCCAGGGGTAGCAGTGTATGTGTGAAAGCCCACAGGTTATTTGGGGATACGTAGCCCCCCCCCCCTTCTAATGTGTTTGTGTGTACAACAGGTGGCATGGCAACACAACACATCTCTTAGTCTCCCAATGGCCTGGATGTGACATTTAGGGTGTCCCAAAACTTTATATGTTTAAAGTACAGTGCTCTAGTTATCTCCCGCTTGGACTACTGCAACGCGCTCTACGTGGGGCTACCTTTGAAGGTGACCCGGAAACTGCAATTAATCCAGAATGCGGCAACTAGACTGGTGACTGGGAGTGGCCACTGGGACCACATAACACCAGTCCTGAGAGATCTGAATTGGCTCCCAGTACGTTTCCAAGCACAATTCAAAGTGTTGGTGCTGACCTTTAAAGCCCTAAACGGCCTCAGTCCTGTATACCTGAAGGAGCGTCTTCACCCCCACCGTTCTGCCCGGACACTGAGATCCAGCGCCGAGGGCCTTCTGGTGGTTCCCTCATTGCGAGAAATGAGGTTACAGGGAACCAGACAGAGGGCCTTCTCAGCAGTGGCGCCCACGCTGTGGAACACCCTCCCTTCAGATGTGAAGGAAATAAGCAGCTTTCCTATCTTTAAAAGACATCTGAAGGCAGTCCTGTTCAGGGAAGTTTTTAATATTTAGTGCTGTACTGTTTTTAACACTTGATTGGGAGCCGCCCAGAGTGGCTGGGGAAACTCAGCCAGATGGGCGGGGTATAAATAATAAATTGTTGTTGTGGTGGTGGTGGTGGTGGTGGTACCTTGGTTTACAACCATAATCTGTTCCAGGGGTCTGGTTGTAAACCAAAAGAGGTTGTAACCCAAGGCGCGTTTTCGCCAATGGGGCCTCCCCCCCCCAAAAAAAAGGGTTGTAATCCAAAAAAAGGGACACACACTTCTGGGCTTGACGTGGTTGTAATCCAAAACAGTTGTAATCCAAAACGGTTGCAAACCAAGGTACCACTTTACATTGCTTCTACCAAAGAATCCTCGGAACCGTAGTTTATTCTTCACAGAGCTACGATTCCCACCTACCAGGAACCAACTTTAGCCTTGTGCATTGTGTTTTTAAGCATTTGCACCGGATCCACACACTATTGCTATTACTACTACTGAAAAGAATTACATGCGATCACAATTTGCTGCTGGAAGGAATCCCTGCTCCCTGTTGCAATGCCCCCTTCCACCTGTCCTAGGGGGCAGGCCCACACTCACCCTGAACAGATAAAAGGCACCTGGGAGGCCAGAGGGACATTGCTGGAACAACTTTTGGGTTGGGGCAACTGGCTAAAATGTTTTAAACGCTTCTAATTTTGGTTCCTCTGTTTTGTTTTTGTCAGGTTGGTGTTAGTTAAATGCTTAATTGGGGTTGGCAGTTATTTAAATTTTGGCATAACTGTAAACTGTTTATTATTGTCATTATGGGCTGCTGTTCATCCTGGAGGGGTGTTTCCAGCTTACACCCCCCCCCCATTGCCGCCGCCCATGGAAGCCTTGTAAGAAGCTGTTGCCCCAGGGAGACTGTGAGCAACATCATGGGAGAGATGTTTCTAGGATTAAAGTGAAACTGAGAATCCTAGAATTGGAAGGGACGTCCGGGCAGGGTCGTCTTTACCCGGGGGTGCAAGGCACCTGGCCGCCAAATTCTGGGGGGAGCCAAATGTATACCTACTGTATACTGGTCCCTCTCGATTGGTGGCTGTGAAAAGCAATGGAGCGAAGGTCCCCGCCCCCCTCCTCTGTCGCTCTTTTACTCTGTAGCGTCAAATATTCCCAAAGAGTCAGGAAACAAAAGCAGTTTTTTTTCGCTGCTTCCTTGTTACATGTCAGTGATCCCCCCCCCCCAAAAAAAACCTCAATAATTTGGGGGCAGCTAAACTAAAATTTTAAGGGACGCGGGTGGCGCTGTGGGTTAAACCACAGAGCCTAGGACTTGCCAATCAGAAGGTCGGCGGTTCGAATCCCTGCAAAGGGGTGAGCTCCCGTTGCTCGGTCCCTACTCCTGCCAACCTAGCAGTTCGAAAGCACGTCAAAGTGCAAGTAGATAAATAGGTACCACTCCGGCGGGAAGGTAAACGGCGTTTCGATGCGCTGCTCTGGTTCGCCAGAAGCGGCTTTGTCATGCTGGCCACATGACCCGGAAGCTGTACGCCGGCTCCCTCGGCCAGTAAAGCGAGATGAGCGCCCCAACCCCAGAGTCAGCCACAACTGGACCTAATGGTCAGGGGTCCCTTTACCTTTAAACTAAATTGGGGGGCACTGGGCAGATCTTTGCACCCCGGCTACGCTAAAGACGGCCCTGCCTCTGGGGTCACGTAGCCCAATCCCCTGCAATGCAGGAATATGCAGGTGGCCCCTACGGGGTCCCAATCCTTGGCGTTTTCAGCACCTTGTTATCAGCTCCCTTGTTATTTTTTGCTATGGATGCTGCATATAATCTTGCTATATTTATAGCATTGGAATATGCTGGGGTTTTTTTCTCCTGTTCTTATATTTGCTAAAGTTTTGATATGTTATTATGAACTTGTTGTTTTCTTGTTTCGCTCACTTATTACGCTTCTGTGGTGTTTGCTGGAAGTGCCCCCCGTTTATCTGAATTGCAAGCTGCTTCCAGCATGATGCAGTTTGTCTGTGTGAGAGAGAGGAAGAGACAGAGAGAGAACATACCAATCAAAGAATAAATGGCTGACTTGGGGTGGCCCCGCCGCGCTTTGCGCAATTAACGCGGCACAGCCGGATCTATTGTGGGGATCACGATCATGGCCAGCAATGATCGCTGCGGTCGGCTTGCTCGGGTGTGTTTTTTTTAACCTGGCTTCTTCCCAAGGTTTCCACCTAGATTCCGTGTACTGCCTAGGAAACTGCAGCGACAAATGACACTTGTAGTTTAAGGGCGAATTTTGGAGACGTAAAGGATTTGGATGTTTAGGAGGAAATGATTGATAACAGGACCCACAAAGGGAGAGGGGAAATCCAGGAGATTCTCTGGAATCTTGTTTTTAAGTTGTATGTTGGATATGCGGTTGTAAAATTCTAATTTGAAGAACGAACTAACTAAATAAATGTATTAATTGAAATAAAAAAGGGAAGGGAACTGGAGCGACAAACGGGAACCCCTTGGCTGGCTGGGCGGGATCCCCGCGCTTTGCGCTTCGCCTCCTGCCGGGGGCGGAGAGCCGGTGGGCGCGCCTGGCCAGGGACCGCCCTCCTCTCCGCCGCTTCTCCTCCCCGAGCAACATGGCTGCAGCCGCCGCCGCCTGCCCGCCCGTGAAGGTAAGCGAGGCGCCTCCCTGCTGCTGCTGCCGCCTCTCCCGGCTGGGGACGCAGCTCGGCGGCTCCCTTTCCCCGAAGGGGCGGCTCCCTTGGGCTCCCGGGGAACGGGAAGGGGGCCTGGGCGTGCGCGGGGCCTGAGCGCGCGGGCGCGGCGGCGTTGGTGTGGGCCGGGAGCCCTTGGGGATCTCCGTCGGCCTGCACAAGTCGTGCGCCTAGGCGCCTTTGGCGCGCGTAAAGGCGCCTTCCCCAGCAGTGCTGGAGCCTGGAGGGTGTGTGTGTGCGCGCGCGCAGTCCCCTGGGTGCACTTACCCGAGAGTAAACCCCGCTTGAGCGCGAGGAGTGCCTGGCGACACGCCGGGCTTTGTGCACAGGCGACGGTGGGTTTCTGCAAACATGCTCGGGGACGCTTGGCCAAGTGTCCCTGGCTTTTGTTAAACCGAGGATTTTGCCTTCGGGGTTTTCTTCTTCTTCTTTCTTGGAAAGCACAGTGGTTTAGAAATACCGCACACTACAGTATTAAGAATCCCGGAATGAATACCCCCCAGATTTGTGCGGCAAAGAAAACAGTTGCCCTGTGAATGCGCTTTTACCCCTGCCTCCACTCCCCTTGTTTGCTGCCCCATAGGACCATCCAGAGTAATGGATCTGCTGTAAGTGATCTGGAGTCTGAGACATGTGCTGAGTTCTCACCCTCTATTTCTTAATTATTCAGATGAGTTTCCTCTATTAGTCACAGAGGGTTTTTCCACCATGTGCCGCTCAAATATAGCTAATCAACGGCTTTTAGAAATCTGGTGAACTGTCGTGCATTTAGACACCTGTATCATACAATCCTAGAATAGTAGAGTTGAAAGGGACCCCTGGGGGTCATCTATTCCAACCCCCTGCAAGGCAGGGATATGCATCTGTCCCATAAGGGGACTGAACCTGCAACCTCGGCGTTATCAGCCCCAAGTTCTAACCAACTGAGCTGTGAGTCACACAACCTGTTCCTTATACAGGATACCACATTGGTTTTTAGGGCACGCTGAAATACCATGAGCGGCCTGTTTGCATTCTTTGGATAGTTCCAATCCACGTGATTGATATTCCCTAGTTTGCCATTTCTGAAAGTGATTGTATCTGTTGATTTGACAGAATGAATGCACTTAGATACACACACAGCAGCCGCTCCTCTTGAGAAGAGCTGTAGAGGTAGAATGTTTCCTATCACAGTGATACCTCGGGTTACATACGCTTCAGGTTACAGACTCCGCTAACCCAGAAATAGTGCTTCAGGTTAAGAACTTTGCTTCAGGATGAGAGCAGAAATCGGGCTCCGGCGGCGCGGCAGCAGCAGGAGGCCCCATTAGCTAAAGTGGTGCTTCAGGTTAAGAACGGACCTCCGGAACGAATTAAGTACTTAACCCGAAGTACCACTGTACAGTGAGGAAACAGTGAGATCTTGCTGAATTTGATCTCGTCTCTTTCATGCCTTCATTGTATGTATTATTTTTAACCTATCTTGAGTTGTCCCTTTTTAAAAAAATTATTCTGTGTGTCCACAAAGTTTGAATGTGTCACACGTAGCCGACAGGAGTTAGGGTTTGTTGAAGCTATAAGTACAAACCGTTTCCGACTTCATGGGGAAACCTATAAAGTCATTCAGGCTTGTGATAGGTGATTGCGCCAGGGGGTGGATGGGATCAGGGCGAAACCTTGCCTTTTCTCCTGACCTCCAAGCTCAGAGAGAAGGGCTGGAGCTGGTCACTGTTCTGCTGCACATGAGAATCCCAGTTCTTTCTGAAAAGCTGGGGGGAGGGATCCCCTCTGGAACTGCACTGGGCTTCCAAGACTTTTCCCTAGTCTTCATTCTGAATGTGAAATTAGGAAGAAAATTGGCAGAGGCGGGGGATATTCCTGAAGTCACAATGGCTGGCATTCATGTTCAAAATTCACCAGGCGCATTTTGCACCGGGATATTGGCTACTCGCGGCCTAGAGGGAATGCCAGGATGGTATCTACCATCTGGGGGTACATGCCTGGGGATCCTTGGAGCTTGACTGTTTTCACACACTAATGACACACATCCGTTGCATTTTATCTGCCCCATCAGAATGGATTTCTGGAACCAAAATACATTTTTGGTGCAACCTTAGCAGGAGTTGTGAAGAAACTTACAGCAATTTTGTTGTTGCTTGTCTTCACTTCTCCCACCCCAATGCCCTGCTCAAAGTTGTGAAGAATATTCTTACATTCTTAATGGCCCGTGCCACCATTAAGAAAAAGAGGCCAATACAGTGGTACCTCGGGTTACATATGCTTCAGGTTACAGACTCCTCTAACCCAGAAATATTACCTCGGGTTAAGAAATTTGCTTCAGGATGAGAACAGAAATCGTGCTCCGGCGGTGCGGCAGCAACAGAAGGCCCCATTAGCTAAAGTGGTGCTTGAGGTTAAGAACAGTTTCAGGTTAAGAACGGACCCCCGGAACGAATTAAGTACTTAACCCGAGGTACCACTGTATATATGTGGACTGTCCCTGGGTCAGGTGACATTTCTTCTTTAAGTTCTCAGATCTCTCAACCCAGCTCAAGGTTGACATCTGAACTAGCCAGATGTTCAACTGAGGGTCAGCCACATTGAGTCCATCTTTCGAAAAATAAGACTTTAGAGCCGTCTTGCCCCAAAATGGCAACTAGACATTCCATTTTGGTGACTGTAACCTTGGTTTAAGGAGCCATTTGGCACCTAGCTTATGTATGAGAGTTCCTAACACTCTACCCAGATAATAATAATAATAATAATAATAATGTATTATTTATACCCCGCCCATCTGGCTGGGTTTCCCCAGCCACTCTGGGTGGCTTCCAACAAAAGATTAAAAATACATTAAAACATCAGTCATTAAAAACTTCCCTAAACAGAGCTGCCTTCAGACATCTTCTAAAATCCAGGTAGTTGTTTATTTCCTTGACATCTGATGGGAGGGCGTTCCACAGGGCGGGTGTCACCACCAAGAAGGCCCTCTGCCTGATTCCCTGTAACATGGCTTCTTGCAATGAGGAAACCGCCAGAAGGCCCTCGGTGCTGGACCTCTGTGTCTGGGCTGAACGATGGGGGTGGAGAAGCTCCTTCAGGTATATTGGAATATTGTGAAGCTCCTTGACATCTGACAGGAGGCGGGTGCCACCACCAAGAAGGCCCTCTGCCTGATTCCCTGTAACTTTGCTTCTTGCGGTGAGGGAACCGCCAGAAGGCCCTCAGTGCTGGACCTCAGTGTCCGGGCAGATCAATGGGGTGGAGACGTTCCACCGAGTGAAGGTATCTTCACTTGTGACCACAAGTGGCCAGTAATCAGGGACAAAATGTGTCTGGCTCCTGGCTAATTTCAAACACTGGCCAGTGGGAATAGAGTTGCAGCTGTAGCTTCCCTGCAATGGAGTTGCTACCACTTTGGTAGGGGGGCGGTACTAGCCAGGTGGTGGTGAGATAATGGCTGCGCAGGTGCCCTGATAGAGCTTATCTGGTGTTTCTGCGTGGGGCATCCGCACAACTCTGGCCTCTCTGCTGCATCACCCCTCCCCTCCTGAGAAGTGGCAAAGACCCCCACTGATGGGAGGCAATTGCTACAGTGGTCAAATTGCTCCTCTTCTTTTCCCTTCCTTCATCTCAAGCACTTATCTTCCCTCTGGCCAGTCTTCAGCACAACGTTGTTGTTGTTTAGTCGTTTAGTCATGTCCGACTCTTCGTGACCCCATGGACCAGAGCACGCCAGGCACTTCTGTCTTCCACTGCTTCCCGCAGTTTGGCCAAGCTCATGCTGGTAGCTTCGAGAACACTGTCCAACCACCTCGTCCTCGGTCATCCCCTTCTCCTTGTGTCCTCCATCTTTCCCAACATCAGGGTCTTTTCCAGGGAGTCTTCTCTTCTCATGAGGTGGCCAAAGTATTGGAGCCTCAGCTTCAGGATCTGTCCTTCCAGTGAGCACTCAGGGCTAATTTCCTTAAGAATGGATGTGTTTGATCTTCTTGCAGTCCACGGGACTCTCAAGAGTCTCCTCCAGCACCACGATTCAAAAGCATCCATTCTTCGGCGATCAACCTTCTTTATGGTCCAGCTCTCACTTCCATACATCACAACGTTAGGCTCATTTAATCCCATTGACTTCAACTGGCTTAACAGTACGAACTCGGTGCTGCCTACAGATTCAGAAAACTTGAGGCCTGTGCATTTTATCCTTGCCTGAAGAAAGCCTCTCTCCGTTTTGCATAGGTGTAACATTCATTACTAAGCAGTTGGAGCGAGCACATAGATAGATTGCTTTTGCAGCAAAATGGGATCCAGCTGATCACAGCAGAACATAATGTAATTGAAACCCAAAAGCAGCCAAACTCAGAAGCCCAAGTTGGTAGCTCTGGCTCTTGCGTAACAGCGAGGGTTGCCAGATAAACTTCAAGGTCCGTTCCAGCTCTATAATTCTATGTGGAAGGGATTTGGTTGCCAGCTGGGTACAGTGGTACCTCAAGTTACATACGCTTCAGGTTACATACGCTTCAGGTTACAGACTCTGCTAACCCAGAAATAGTACATCGGGTTAAGAACTTTGCTTCAGGGTGAGAACAGATATTCATGCTCTGGCAGCTTGGCAGCAGCAGGAGGCCCCATTAGCTAAAGTGGTGCTTCAGGTTAAGAACAGTTTCAGGTTAAGAACGGACCTCTGGAACAAATTAAGTACTTAACCCGAGGTACCACTGTATTTGTAATGTGGAATGGTAGCTTCAGTTGCGTGACACAGGAACCTTTTGATGGTAACATTCAGGCAATATTATTCCAGCCTTCTTTGATGCTTTTACGCAGGGTGGATTTGATTTAAATCAAATCAATTTAAATCATTTCTTTACAGAAAGACTCGTTCTTGCTGGTATAATCTTAACATTTACAACCAGATGAAGGTTTCATTTTTGGAATAATAAATTTTCAGAGTGGTTTTTACAGTTATATAAAAAATTACTGATTTGGTTATACTATTAGAAATACAAAGACAGGCAATTATGAAATTATTGTTTGTATCTGGACAACTTTTCTGCTGTACTTTATTGGAAGGAGAAAAACAACCATTTCCTTAATAACAATTTAAACAATTTATTTAACTGAAACAATAACATTATAGCATATGTATCCATGTTTGTTAACTGAGGTGGTTAAATGATAAAAAACAACCTTAGACTGATGAAAAACTTAAAACAAATCCTTATTTCCTGATGATTAGCCGTTGGACTATAATGTAACTTAAATAGAAAACTATCTTTAGAAAGATTTTCCCTCAAAAAGCATTTTATTTTAAAAATCCGATTTAAATTTAAACAAATCCAATTTTTTAAATTTATTTTTTTTAAGCATTGATTTTTATCCACCCTGCTTTTAGGAGCACACTGGAAATTGCAAATGTCTCTTCACTTATGTTGCACCCAGTTTGCCTGCACTACCACTTCCATGCCACAGGATGGCAGCAAATCACAAAGAATGTGTGTTTCTGTTCGCTGGTACTTGGCAGGTTCTTCCAAGCTATGGCATGAACTTCAACCAGAGATTTGGACTGATCACAAGAACCACATAGCCTTAGCCTAATGAAATAAATGTTCCTATTATAATTGAAAGTGAAGAAAGATCTTTTTAAATAAAAAAGAGGTCCGTCTTAAAGAAGTAGGCATGGGAGGGAGTGTTTTATGTCTGTTGCTGTTTATTTATTGTAAGTATCTGGCAACACAGATATTTATCCCCCACAATGGTTTACTTAATCCAGTGGTTTTCGAGCTGCGTCTCAGGAAAACTCGGGGTTCCTCGAAATCTCCCAGTTATTTATTTTTAAAATAAAATGCTTTTGGAGGAAAAATCTTTTTAAATATTGTTGTTGTTGTTTAGTCGTGTCCGACTCTTCGTGACCCCCTGGACCAGAACACGCCAGGCACTCCCGTCTTCCACTGCCTCCCGCAGTTTGGTCAAATTCATGTTGGTAGCTTCGAGAACACTATCCAACCATCTTGTCCTCTGTCGTCCCCTTCTCCTTGTGCCCTCCATCTTTCCCAACATCAGAGTCTTTTCCAGGGAGTCTTCTCTTCTCATGAGGTGGCCAAAGTCTTGGAGCCTCAGCTTCACGATCTGTCCTTCCAGTGAGCACTCAGGGCTGATTTCCTTCAGAATGGATAGGTTTGATCTTCTTGAAGTCCATGGGACTCTCAAGAGTCTCTGCAGCACCAGAATTCAAAAGCATCAATTCTTTGGTGATGAGCCTTCTTTATGGTCCAGCTCTCAAATCCATACCTCACTACTGGGAAAACCATAGCTTTAACAATAAGGACCTTTGTCGGCAAGGTGATGTCTCTGCTTTTTAAGATAGTTTTCTATTTAAGTTCCTAAGTGAAACCAGCATCAACAGCCAAGCTTGCTTAAGAGACAACTCATTCGATGTTCTTAAACTTTACCTGAGGTGGTTATTTTAAGGCAGGTCCAACAGGCCTGACATGTAACTTTTGCAAATTCTGGGGATTTCCTCCCAGAAATTCCTGCAACGTGGGGATTCCACGGTAGACAAATTGATGTGGAAAGAGTTCTCTGCAAGTAGAAAGCTATTAGATGTTTAAAGCCACCCCTACGGTGCTTTAATTTTTGATAGTTACAGGGGAACTTCATTTTTTGACTTTACAGTCGTACCTTGGTTCTCAAACACCTTGGTACTCAAACACTGCAAACCCAGAAGTAACTTCCAGTTTGCAAACTTTTTTCGGAAGTCAAACGTGCTCCGTTTTGAGTGACACACTTCCGTTTTGAGTGTTATGCTGAGGTCTGTCTGTTTTTGCTATTTATTTTGCGTTTTTGTGGCTTTTTTTGTTTTTGTGACTGGGTGGAACCCAGTTCAGCTACTGATTTTTTTAAAATATATTTTTTATTCGTTTTTATACATGTCTTCCAAACATTACATCCCATCTTAGAAAACATAACAGACCTTTGGCTATCACCGCCTAGGACTTCCATCAACCTCGACTGGCGGTTTTCTAACTTCCTTTCTAATTTTGCATTTTATTTTAACAGTTATTGCTATGAAATCCAAATCCTAAACAAACTCCTTCTTAGTCCTCTTTCGCAATAATTCAGATAGTTCTCCTTACAAAACGTCTTGTAACCCTACAAGCGATGTCAATTGATTGCAATTGTCTTTCAGATATATCGTGAATTTCTTTCAGCTACTGATTGATTGATTGATTGATTGATTGATTGTGTGACTGCAGTACATTGTTTGTTGCTTTCATTTTGTTAGTAAATTTCATGTTACACTGCTGTTTTAGGGGTTGTTTTTAAAAGTCTGGAACGGGTTAATCCATTTTGCATGACTTTCTATGGCAGGGATCTGCAACCTTTAAGACAAAAAGAGCCACTTGGACCCTTTTTCCAAAGGAAAAAAAACTGGGAGCCGCAAAACCGGGAAGGTGACGTCGGGACAGTGCATGACTAATGCACGCACCGCCCCCATGCAACGTCACAGCCAGTACAGCGCCCGCCACAGTGGGGAGTTTCGGGGTGCACAATGCACCTCCTCCCCTCGCTAGTATCCGCCCCGGAGCTGTGGCAAAGGTGTAAAAGAGCCACATGCGGCTCCGGAGCCACAGGTTGCAGACCCCTGTTCTATGGGAAAGCGCATCTTGGTTTTGGAACGGACTTCCGGAATGGATTAAGTTTGAGAACCAAGGTACCACTGTACTGGAGTTGTTCCACTCGCTAATGGAAGACTTAAACCTTATTACCTAGAGCATGGGTAGGCAACCTAAGGCCCGAGGGTCGGATCCGCCCCAATCACCTTCTAAATCCGGCCCGCCGACACCTGAGAATCACTGGCCTGCAAGTGCTCCAGTTGGAGAACCGCCTTCACCAAAGGTGTCATGGACTTTGAAGACACTCGAACTTGGGACGCAAGGGAGAAACGTGCCAAGAGGAAGGCACGCTTGGCAAACCCTCACTGTGGAAGGATGTGAGCATCCATAATTGGCCTCCACAGTCACTTACGTACACATTGTAAAGATCACATTCATGGAAGACAATCTTACTCGGCTACGAGGGATCGCCAAAGAAGCAACAGCAGCAGCTGCAGAACAAACATCAGCTGTGCTCTAGGAACAGATCTGCTCAGCTAGGGCAAAAGTGAGACCTGTCTGGCTTCACCAATGCCCAGCACAAACTGAGTGCCTGTTTCATTCCTCAGACTCCTCTACAGTGGCAAAAATGACAGAAAGACGAAGAGAAAAAGACAAGTTACAGATAGGTAGCCGTGTTGGTCTGCCATAGTCAAAATAAAAAAATTCCTTCTAGTAGCACCTTAAAGACCAACTAAGTTAGTTCTTGGTATGAGCTTTCATGTGCATGCACACTTCTTCAGATACACTGAAACAGAAGTTGCCAGATCCTTCTATATAGTGAGAAGGTGGGGCCAAACCTTACGCCAAAGAATAAACGGACATAAATCTGACATCAAGAATCACAAAACAGAGAAACCAGTAGGAGAACACTTCAATCTCCCAGGACATTCTATACAAGATCTCAAAGTAGCTGTTTTACTACAAAGGAATTTCAGAAATAGACTGGAAAGAGAAGCTGCTGAATTGCAACTCATTACCAAACTTAAAACCATGGAGAGACCTGGTCTGAACAAAGACATTGGATTCTTATCTCATTATACATGACTAAGCCATTTTTCACCTTCTCACCCCTTGCCTTCTCCTGTAAGACCTATTGCAGTCGTTAAGAGTCGTCAACAGGCTCATCTCAGCTATCTGCCAATCACCCATTCCCACCACCCTTCTGAGTAATACCCCTCCCCACCTTCTCACTATATAGAAGGATCTGGCAACTTCTGTTTCAGTGTATCTGAAGAAGTGTGCATGCACACGAAAGCTCATACCAAGAACTAACTTAGTTGGTCTTTAAGTTGCTACTAGAAGGAATTTTTTTATTTAGAAAAAGACAACAGAGACTTTGAAAAAGATTGGGAACCATTCATATTATATTTGCAGAAACAAAGAAAGGCAGTAGACTTGATGGCAGGATTTAAATAAACATCCACATTATTAGCATCAGAAAATGTTTGGAAGATAGTGAAATAAGATGATGTATTTAATTTTGTTTTTATGTTTTTAAGGTTTGATGCTATGTTATTAATAACTTTTTCTGTTGAGAGATAGCAAAGCGGGTGAAAATAGAAACAAACCAGAAACGCAATTTGGGGGAAGTCTTGGAGGGGAGGGAGGGAGGAATATATACCGTATTTTTCGCCCCATAGGACACACTTTTCCCCCACCAAAAATGAAGGGGAAATCTGTGTGTGTCCTATGGGGCGAATGCAGGCTTTCGCTGAAGCTTGGAGAGTGAGAGGGGTTGGTGCGCACCAACCCCTCTCGCTCTCCAGGCTTCAGGAAGCTATCTGCAAGCCCTGGGAGCCCGGTGGGAGTTCCCGCAGGGCTCCCTAGGCTGCAGATAGCAGCCTGCTGCCCAGAGCGCGGGGCACGCTGAAGCAGAGCGCCCCGCGCTTCGGGCAGATATCCGCAGCCTGCTGCCCGGAGCGCGGGGCGTGCTGAAGCCGCGGGCGGGGGGGGAATAATTATTTTTTCTTTATTCCCCCCCCCCCAAAAAAAAACCAGGTGCGTCCTATAGGGCGAAAAATACGGTATGTAATGAACAAAAATGAAAAATGATTTTTTTAAAAAAACAAAAAATATAAAGAATCCTCTACAGTGGCAAGAGTTCTAGGACATGGCTGGGCAAACTAAGGCCCGGGGGCTGGATCTGGCCCAATCGCCTTATAAATCCGTCCCGCAGTCGGCCCAGGAATCAGCATGTTTTTACATGAGTAGAATGTTTCCTTTTATTTAAAATGCACCTATGGGGTCTTTGTGGGGCTTGCCTGGTGTTTTGACATGAGCAGAATGTGTGCTTTTATTTAAAATGTATCTCTGGGTTATTTGTGGGCCATAGGAATTCGTTCTCCCCCCCCCCAAAAAAAATAGTCTGGCCCCCCAAAAGGTCTGAGGGACAGGGGACCGGCCCCCTGCTGAAAAAGTTTGCTGACTCCTGACCTAGAGCCAATTACTGAGGCTGGGGGCAGGGGATGGGGGGGTTGGTTGGTTTTCCATCAGTTCCATTCATACCTATTTGCTGTTCTCATCTGGTTGAGGCGGAAAGCCCCGGACTGGCACACTGGCTGCCCTCTGCGGAAGGAGGAAATGCGTGTGGGTGGCAGAGTTTTCCCTTCCCTATCCCAGCCAGCTGTAAGGAAGCTGCTTAGGACTAAAAATAGGGTGATTGGTTTTTTCCATTCCTGACCTTAAAAAAAACCACAACCCAGCACAAGAATGGTTTCATTGTTGTAGCAGGGATGCCCAAACTCTTGAGGAATCATCCTCCCTGGGTCTGGCAGTTCATTTGAATGACGTAAACTGGCTCAGTCACAAGTTGTCAGGCTCCATCCTAAAGTGACGCTATCTGCCCGCAAGCCGAGTCCTAACCATGCGCTCGCTGGACACCTTAAAATCATCACCCACTCTTGGAATAACAGCTTTGGAATTGCCCAAGAAATATGGGCAAAAGATGGGCTAAAAAAGCCAATGCAATTCTGGGCTGCATCAATAGGAGTATAGCATCTAGATCAAGGGAAGTAATAGTGCCACTGTATTCTGCTCTGGTCAGACCTCACCTGGAGTACTGTGTCCAGTTCTGGGCACCACAGTTCAAGAAGGACACTGACAAACTGGAACGTGTCCAGAGGAGGGCAACCAAAATGGTCAAAGGCCTGGAAACGATGCCTTATGAGGAACGGCTAAGGGAGCTGGGCATGTTTAGCCTGGAGAAGAGGAGGTTAAGGGGTGATATGATAGCCATGTTCAAATATATAAAAGGATGTCACATAGAGGAGGGAGAAAGGTTGTTTTCTGCTGCTCCAGAGAAGCGGACACAGAGCAATGGATCCAAACTACAAGAAAGAAGATTCCACCTAAACATGAGGAAGAACTTCCTGACAGTGGAATTTGCTGCCAAGGAGTGTGGTGGAGTCTTCTTTTTTGGAGGTCTTTAAGCAGAGGCTTGACAACCATATGTCAGGAGTGCTCTGATGGTGTTTCCTGCTTGGCAGGGGGTTGGACTCGATGGCCCTTGTGGTCTCTTCCAACTCTATGATTCTATGTAAAATTATTTTTGTATGCCACAGCTGCTGCTCCTATTTTGTTAGCTAAAAAGTGGAAAACCCAAGAATTACCAACAATAGAAGAATGGCAGATGAAGATGATAGATTTTTCAGAGCTAGCCGACCTAACCAGAAGAGTCTGCGACCAGAAGGAGGAGGAGTACCAGGAAGAGTGGAATAAATTTAATGATTATCTAGTTAAGTTTGTTAAGTTAAATTAATTGAAAATAGCTTGCAGATACTTAATTGGCTTAGGATTTTATTTATGTTAAGTGGTGAATTAATATATTTAATTCCATAAGGTGAAGTTTTAAGGATGTTAATGTTTAAGTTAAATTTCATAAGAATTGGGATTTGGAAAACCGTTGAAAGGACATGCAGTGAAATTCAACCAAGGGGAAGCGAGGAAGTCACTTAACAAAGTTAATAAGTGTAATTTTCAATAAGGCTATGATTTATGTTTGTTTGTCTTGTGTGTTTGTTTGTTTGTTTATAATATTATGAAAACCAATAAATTTTTTGGAAAAAAATAAAATCATCACCCGCTCTTGCTACACCCCAGCAAACAACTTCATTTGGCCACCAACAATCCTACTAAACTTCGAACCACGTTGGATTTCTCCAAGGTCATCTCTGCACAAAGCCCCTCCTGATGGTTTTGCAGCCTTCGCTCACCTCTCTCCCAGGCAGAGTGCCCAGTGGTCAAGGATGGTTGAAGTCCCACCGGTTTCCCATCGCTGGCACAGGGATTTCTGCAGGAATCAGGGTGGATAAAAATCAATTATTTATTAAAAAAATAATTTGAAAAGTCACATTTTTATATATATATACATCGGATTTTTAAAATAAAATGCTTTTGGAGGGAAAATCTTTCTAACGATAGTTTCCTATTCAAGTTAAATTATAATCCAAAGACTTATTCATCAGGAATAAGGATTTGTTTTACGTTTTTCATGTGTGCTAAAACTCAGTCTAAGTTGGGGTTTTTTTTAAAAAAAAATGTTTAACCGCATCAGTTAACAAACATGGATACATATGCTATAGTGTTATTGTTTCAGGTAAATAAATTGTTATTAAGGAAATGGTTGTTTTTCTCCTTCCAATAAAGTACAGCAGAAAGTTTTCTCATGTTATTTGTATATCACAAAAATAGCATAATAAATGTGGAAAAATATCTACAACATATGTTTCATTATTAGTGGTCAGTGTATTAGTTCTTGATTCATGAATTGGTTTAAACAATTAGGAGGAAGAAGAAGAAGAAAGGGGGAGAGGGAAGGGGGGAATGCCGAGTGGGGTGGGGGCAGGTGACAACCAAACACTATTGTGGTGTAGCATTTAGTAATAGTTTCAATTGTCTTCCAAACTAATGCGTGTTTCTTGTGCTCAAGATTGGAATTATCGGAGGGACCGGTCTGGACGACCCAGACATATTAGAAGGACGAACAGAAAAATACGTTGATACGCCTTATGGAAAGGTAGGTACCAATAGCCTTTTGGATAATTGGCTTTTTTTAATTCAGTTTTAATTTGGTATTGTATTAATGTGGCTTTTATTGGATTGTTTTAAATGAAAATAAATAAATAAATAAATAAATAAATAAATAAATAAATAAAAAGAATCTCCCCCCCCCCCCCGCCCCCTTAATCATGCCTAAATAGCAATTAAGATTGTTTAAAATTCACAGTTGGCATTCTGTAATGTGTTGTCTTCCATCCCTGTCTTGTGTTATTTCTGTTTTTAACTCTAGCCATCAGATGCTCTGATTTTGGGGAAGATAAAAAACGTTGACTGTGTGCTTCTAGCCAGGTAAGAATTCCTTAAGCATCACTTGTATTTCTCTTCTACTGAAAAATTAAGGTTTGCCGTAAATGTATTAAATCAAGGCATCTAACCTGCTAAAGATGCACGCTAAATGCTGAGAATTATCGCCAGCATTTCAGTAAATTTTAATTGGTTTATAGTTCTTGATTGGCTTTATTGAGTTCTCTGCCTTAAAAATTGTTCCTCTTTCTTTAGAACTTCCAAGTTCAGTTAATTGTGTTGGACAACACATATGCTTGCTGAAAACTTACCTGTTTCAGCTGGCCTGTGCAGACACATTATTTTGTTTCATCTGTACTTCAGTTTGTTTTATTGTTTTTAACGGATTTTTAAATGTTTTGAATATGTTTTTATTCTTTTTTAAATTGTGGAGTTTTGTTTTTAATCACAGAAGTTTTTGCTTCCCTGTAAGGAAGGTTGGGATATAAATTTAACAGATAGGTGCAAATTAAATGTAAACTTTCCTGAGAGTTTGGGACAGAAGAATACAGAGACATAAAAAATTATAAAATCTACCTGTCCTAAAAACCTTAAAATCCCAGGCCTTGAATCCCAGGGCTGAGGATTTGAACCAGAAACTATATGTAGAAAGGGAAAGTGAAAGGACCCCTGAATGGTTAAGTCCAGTCAAAGGCGACTATGGGGTTGTGGCGCTCATCTCGCTTTCAGGCCGAGGGAGCTGACGTTTGTCCACAGACAGATTTCCGGGTCATGTGGCCAGCAGGACTAAACCACTTCTGGCACATGGAGGACCATGACGGAAACCAGAGCACACGGAAATGCTGTTTACCTTCTCGCCGCAGCGGTACCTAGTTATCTACTTGCACTGGTGTGCTTTTGACCTACTAGGTTGGCAAAAGCTGAGACAGAGCAATGGGAGCTCACTCCGTCATGGGAATTCGAACCGCCAACCTTCCAATTGGCAAGCCCAAGCGGCTCAGTGGTTTAGACCACAGCACCACCCGCTCCCTTGATTTAATATAATCAGCCTATAAACTGCTTATAAAAAATCACCTAAGACAGACAAAAAGATAAAACACTCATAAAACAAAAGAAAATTAATGAATGAGATCGAGAACTATTCTACATGGAAGGACTAATGGATAGGTAAAAAAGGTAATGGACCCCTGGACAGTTAAGTCCAGTCAAAGTCAACTTTGGGGTTGCGGCGCTCATCTCTCTTTCAGACTGAGGGAGCCAGCGTTTGTCCACAGACAGCTTTCATGTGGCCAGCAGAACTAAACCGCTTCTGGCACAACGGGACACCATAATAATAATAATAATAATAATAAATTTTATTTATATCCCGCCCTCCCCAGCCGAAGCCGGGCTCAGGGCGGCTAACAACAATAAAACAGTATAAAAGTATAACATAAACAACACTCTAAAATCATTCATTGTAAAATTAATTAATTCAGGCCACTGGCAACCATTGGGCCAGAGCTCCGCGAAGATTGCCGAGGGAGGGAGTCAGGCTGTGCCCTGGCCAAAGGCCTGGCGGAACAACTCTGTCTTGCAGGCCCTGCGGAAAGATGTCAAGTCCCGCAGGGCCCTGGTCTCTTGTGACAGAGTGTTCCACCAGATCGGAGCCACAGCCGAAAAAGCCCTGGCTCTAGTTGAGGCCAGCCTAACTTCTCTGTGGCCTGGGACCTTCAAGATGTTTTTATTTGAAGACCGTAAGTTTCTCTGTGGGGCATACCAGGAGAGGCGGTCCCGTAGGTACGAGGGTCCTAGGCCGTATAGGGCTTTAAAGGTTAAAACCAGCACCTTAAATCTGATCCTGTACTCCACCGGGAGCCAGTGCAGCTGGTGTAGCACCGGATGAATGTGATCTCGCAGCGAAGACCCCATAAGGAGTCTCGCTGCGGCATTCTGCACCCGCTGGAGTTTCTGGGTCAGTCTCAAGGGCAGCCCCACGTAGAGCGAGTTACAATAATCCAATCTGGAGGTGACCGTCGCGTGGATCACAGTGGCCAGGTCAGGGCGAGAGAGGTAAGGAGCCAACTGCTTAGCTTGGCGGAGATGGAAAAATGCCGCCTTTGTTATAGCTGCAATCTGCACCTCCATGGAAAGGGAGGCGTCGAAGATTACACCCAAACTCTTAACAGACGGTGCTGGCACTAATTGCGCCCCCGCAAGAGATGGGAGTTGCCCCCCCAATCCCATATCGCCCCGCCCTAGCCACAGGACCTCTGTCTTCGAAGGATTTAGCTTCAACCGGCTCCCACGTAACCATCCAGCCACAGCTTCCAAACATCTGGTCAGTGTGTCTGGGGCCGAGTCAGGATGGCCATCCATCAACAGATAGAGTTGGGTGTCATCGGCATACTGATACCATGATGGAAACCAGAGTGCACGGAAACGCCGTTTACCTTCCCAACGCAGCAGTACCTATTTATCTACTTACACTGGCGTGCTTTCCAACTGCTAAGTTAGAAGGAGCAGGGACAGAGCAATGGGAGCTCACCCCATCGCGGGGATTTGAACCACCGACCTTCCGATCAGCAAGCCCAAGAGGCTCCATGGTTTAGACCACAGCACCACCCGCTCCCTTAGAAACTATATGTACTAAACCCTCATAGCTTCTGGCACACAAGGTGTATGACATTTGTCCCTGAAATGGGAAAGCAAGTTGAAGCCTCTGGATTGGCCAGATCTATTGGTCCTGATCCCCAGCTACTCTCCTCACACCATTCTTACATAAGTAAATTGCTTTTAAAGAGGTGGTGGAACAGAATAAAACCACTGTTTGGTGAATTCATTCCTAACCGCAACAGCAAACGCATCTTTCCCTGAGTTGTTTGCTTCCCCCAACCCCGTCTTGAATTTTAGCTTTGCTGTTTTTCCCCTCCCCTCTTTCTCTACGTAGGCATGGAAGGCATCACACCATCATTCCGACACATGTCAATTACCGTGCCAATCTGTGGGCTCTGAAGGAAGAGGGCTGCACTCATCTGCTGGTGACCACAGCCTGTGGTTCTTTGAGAGAAGAGATTCAGCCTGGAGACGTTGTCATAATAGATCAGTTCATAGACAGGTAAAAAAAAGATGGAGATCTTATATGAGGAGCTAGGCTGGGCAATCATTGAATTAGATCTTGGGCTGGAGCAGAAGCTTTATTCCCAAAGCATCCCTGCTTTTCATATATGGATTATATTAATGGGGTGGTGAGGGGTTGTAATGAAAATACTGATTTGTGAATCTGGAACCAAAGACAACTCGTTGTTGTTGTTGTTTAGTCGTTTAGTTGTGTCCGACTCTTTGTGACCCCATGGACCAGAGCACTCCAGGCACTCCTGTCTTCCACTGCCTCCCGCAGTTTAGTCAAACTCATGTTTGTAGCTTTGAGAACACTGTCCAACCATCTCATCCTCTGTCATCCCCTTCTCCTTGTGCCCTCCATCTTTCCCAACATCAGGGTCTTTTCCATGGAGTCTTCTCTTCTCATGAGGTGGCCAAAGTATTGGAGCCTCAGCTTCACAATCTGTCCTTCCAGTGAGCACTCAAGGCTGATTTCCTTAAGAAGCGATAGGTTTGATCTTCTTGCAGTCCATGGAACTCTCAAGAGTCTCTTCCAGCACCATAATTCAAAAGCATCAATTCTTCGGTTCTCAGATCACACTACACATACTTGATTCAGGGGAAACCTAAGTGTGGGAATGTTTAGGAATGTAGGACAGACAGCCCATGGGGGTTGTTTAGCCGGCCCACGAGCCGCCCCCGAACCAAGGCTCCCGCTCGGCGAGTCCCTATGTGCTGCACTAAACCTGCGCAGCATGGGGACTCGCTTCCACGGCGCCAGAAATCACATCTGCGCAGACAGCAAAAATTGCAGGCACACAGATGCAGACACCGGAAATTGCAGGTGCGCAGACTCCAGAAATCTCTGCTGGAGGAATCTCTGCTGCAGTGAACCAGGCCAGGCGAGGTAAACCTTGCTGACCCCTACTCTACTGATCTTCTGTCGGCTCGCAAGATGGAAAAAAGAGGCAAATGGGTGGCATTGATACTACAGTGACTGAACATGCTGACCTTTCCTTGCCAATCAGGTGTTTTTTAAAATTTCTAATCAATTTTTTTCCCCACCCACAGGACCAACAAAAGGCATCTCACCTTTTATGATGGGAGCTGTCCCAGCCTCCCGGGAGTCTGCCACATCCCTATGGCAGAACCTTTCTGCGCCAAAACTAGAGAGGTTTGTGGATCTTCGCTTGTTGAGTCCGTCGTCTGCGGCTGGAATCTCAACAGCCTGTACATCAGCAGAAAGTGCTTATGAATGTATAGGAAGGGGGTGAAAGAGAAACATGTTGCTGGTTTTCCTTTCCAGTTTTATCCCCTCCTGTTTCATTTAATGTTGATATGGGGGGGGGGGGGTTGCCACTTGATAAATGCTGAGCCACTTCCCTGTTCTTCCTGCAGATTACTTTATCATTATAATTATTAGAAAAATAATTATAAAATTACAAAAGTACACAGAGTAATATAAGATAGTACCCATATCATCATCATCAAACCTTTTATTGGCATCACATACAAACATCCAAAACAAATCAATGCAGAATTACCACTCCCCCAGTGGTAATTTGTACATTACAAAAAAAAGGATGGGGGGAGGACTTGTTATTGTGGTTAACCTGCATATTACTTTTTAAAGAGGTGCATTAAAGGGCTGGTGCCTTGCTGCTGCTTCTGTCGTAATTCTTTGTAAACAGATCATATATATAAGGTGGGCGGTTCGAATCCCCGCGATGGGGTGAATTCCCGCTGCTCTGTCCCTGCTCCTGCCAACCTAGCAGTTCGAAAGCATGCCAGGGCAAGTAGATAAATAGGTATCACTGTGGCTGGAAGGTAAACGGTGTTTCTGTGCACCCTGGTTTCCATCACGGTGTTCCATTGCACCAGAAGCGGTTTAGTCATGCTGGCCACATGACTCAGAAAGCTTTCTGCAGACAAACGTCAGCTCCCTCGGCCTGAAACGTCTGCTAGGTCCCTGCTCCTGCCAACCTAGCAGTTCGGAAGCACGTCAAAATGCAAGTAGATAAATAGGTACCACTCCAGCAGGAAGGTAAACAGCGTTTCTGTGCGCTGCTCTGGTTTCTGTGTCCTGTTGTGCCAGAAGTGGTTTAGTCCTGCTGGCCACATGACCTGGAAAAACTGTGGACAAACGCTGGCTGCCTCGGCCTGAAAGCAAGATGAGCGCCGCAACCCCAGAGTCGTCTGCGACTGGACTTAACTGTCAGGGGTCCTTTACCTTTTAGGTAAAGGTAAAGGGACCCCTGACCATTAGGTCCCGTCACGGATGACTCTGGGGTTGCGGCTCTCATCTCGCTTTATTGGCCGAGGGAGCCGGCATACACCTTGCGGGTCATGTGGCCAGCAAGACTAAGCTGCTTCTGGCGAACCAGAGCAGTGCACGGAAATGCCGTTTACCTTCTCGCCAGAGCGGTACCTATTTATCTACTTGCACTTTGACGTGCTTTTGAACTGCTAGGTTGTCAGGAGCAGGGACTGAGCAACAGGAGCTCAGCCCGTCACGGAGATTCGAACTGCCGACCTTCTGATCAGCAAGTCCTAGGCTCTTTTGGTTTAGACCACAGCGCCACCCGCGTCCCTCCCTTTACCAAAATAGATTTTAACAAGACTGCTAAACTAAATTTGGGGGGCTGGGCGGATCTTTGCACCCTAGCGGCACATATGCTAAAGATGGTCCTGTCTCTGTGTGTCCAGGTCCTTATGGATGTGGCCAAGAAGCTTGGCATCAAGTCCCACTCCAAAGGGACCATGATCACCATCGAAGGGCCGCG
Organism: Podarcis liolepis; assembly: GCF_965112155.1. NCBI lineage: Eukaryota > Metazoa > Chordata > Lepidosauria > Squamata > Lacertidae > Podarcis > Podarcis liolepis. The sequence goes on along the minus strand of NC_139571.1, from coordinate 14,337,622 downwards.
TTTCAGTTCCCGAGCTGAGAGCCTCATGTTTCGCAGCTGGGGAGGCGACGTCATCAACATGACTACGGTCCCCGAAGTGGTTCTTGCCAGGGAAGCTGGTCTCTGCTATGCAAGCATTGCCATGGCCACAGACTACGACTGCTGGAAGGAACACGAAGAAACCGTGAGTGACAGCTGCTTCTCGCTTCTAGGTTTGGTTGCCAAGCGGGGATCCTTAGGTAGCTAAAATGGCGCCATACATGCAGAAGGGGCGAGGCGCTACCAGAGGCCTTTCTTCTTGGAATAACAGGTTTGGAATTGCCCAAGAAAGATGTTAAATTATTTTTGCATGCCACAACTGCTGCTCGTATTTTGTTAGCTAAAAAGTGGAAAACCCAAGAATTACCAACGATAGAAGAATGGCAGGTGAAGATGATGGATTTTTCAGAGCTAGCCGACCTGACGGAAGAGTCCGCTAGCAGAAGGAGGAGGAGTATCAGGAAGAATGGACAAAAATTAATGATTACTTAGTTAAAAATGTTAAGTTAAATTAACTGAAAACAGCTTGCAGATACTTAATTGGCTTAGGATTTTATTTATGTTAAGTGATGAATTAATATGTTAAGTGATGAATTAATATGTTTAATTTCATAATGTGAAGATCTAAGGATGTTAATGTCTAAGTTAAATTTTATAAGAACTGCAATTTGGAAAACCGTTAAAAGGATATGCAATGAAATTCAACCAAGGGGAAGCAAGGAAGTCACTTAACAATATTAATAAGAGTAATTTTCAATAAGGCTATGATTTATGTTTGTTTGTCTTATGTGTTTGTTTGTTTATAATGTTGTGAAAACCAATAAAAAAATTGGGGAAAAAAGAAGAAGGGGGGAGGCGCTGGCAGGTTTGTGGTGACACCCCAGTTTTACGGAGATACGAAAAATATTCAGAAGGGACCCCCCCCCCTTTTTGGCAGAGATGAAATTTTTACTACACTTTTAAATCTTTACATATAAATTCCAGATTTCAAATTTGTTTTACATTTCTCTTTAAACTTTTGACTTCCCGCCTTTCCTTCCACGCTGTTCTTAATCCCATCCTATTTACATACTGCACCTTGAGAAAATTTCACCTACAACATATTCTTCCATTTCAAATACAGTGGTACCTTGGTTGACGAACTTAATCCGTTCCGGGAGTCTGTTCGGCTTCCAAAAAACATTTGCAAACCGGAACACTTACTTCTGGGTTTGTGGTGTTCAGGAGCTGATTTGTTCAGGAGCCAAGCCGTTCAAAAACCAAGGTACCAGTGTATTATCATTTTCCTTCCACTGCTTATATTTCAAATCCTGCTTGCGATTTCATCTGATCATGGCATTTTTTCAGATATTCCCAAAAGGACTTCCATTCTTCCAGGAATCGTCCCACATGTCAGTTTCATAATTTTGCTGTTAGTTTCACCAGTTTTGCAAAACCCATTCTAAGATCCATTCTTCTTTCATTTGTGTTTCATCTTCTTCCCAGTTCTGCTTATTTTCTTTCTTTCCTTTCACCACTAAAAATCAACATAGTTGCCCCCTGTTTTCAGGGGGAGGAGTATTTTGGGGAAACATGGAGGAAGATTTCTCATGTCCCCCTGCGTATATTTTAGCAGTACAGTGGTACCTTGGAAGTTGAGTGGAATCTGTTCTGGAATTCCATTCGACTTCCAAAACATTCGGAAACCAAGGCGCGGCTTCCGATTGGCTGCAGGAAGCTCCTGCAGCCAATCGGGAGCCGCGGAAGTCACATCAGACGTTTGGGTTCCAAAGAGCGTTTGAAAACCAGAACAATCACTTCCGGTTTTTGATTATTCGGGAGCCAAAACATTCAAGTTCAAAGGCGTTTGGCTTCCCAGGTTCCACTGTAATGCATTTGATATACCATGAAGTTTGCCAGCATCTCTCTCTTCCTCCCCCCTTCCTCTCAACAGTCAGCTGCAAACTCAAATTTTTGAATTCAATGCATCACAAAGTTTACCTGAGACCAGGGGTCAGCAAACTCTTTCAGCAGGGGGCCGGTCCCCTGTCCATCAGACCTAGTGGGCCGGACTATAGTTTTTTTGGGGGGAAATGGACAAATTCCTATGCCCCACAAATAATCCAGAGATGCATTTTAAATAAAAGCAAGCATTCTACTCATGTAAAAACACACTGATTCTCGGACCGTCTGCAGGCCAGATTGAGAAGGCGATTGGGCTGGGTCTTAGTTTGCCTACCCATGCCTGAGACATTTAAATATTGTTTTAAACTTCTCCAGTATGCAATCCTATACATATCAACTCATAAGTATATGGGTGGTGTGTGGTTTTTTTTTAATTCAGTGGAATTTGCTTTCATTGTTGTTGTACTTCCAGGTTTCGGTGGATAAAGTGTTGAAGACATTGAAGGAAAACGCCAATAAAGCAACAAGCTTGCTCCTGACTACTATACCCCTGATCGGTTCCATGGACTGGGCAGAAACCCAGCAGAACTTGAAAGTAATATATTTTGAATTCCTCCCAATATCTTTGTGTCTGAACTCTTTAAACGTGCTTCAAAAGTTAGTGTGTAGCGAAAGGAGAGCAACAGATATATGTGTATGCTTAATGTGTGTTTGAAAACTAAAAACCAGCAAATTAAAAGAAGGCTAGCTGGACAAAAAGGCCCCAAAGAAAGCTGCAGAATTTCAAAGCAGGAAAGGGAAAACAGAATACTGAGTTGACCTCTGTTTTTCCTTTGCCTGACATTTTTACTGGTGCCGGAAGCTCGTGATAGATAGACCAAGAGATTGCATTCGGCAGAAGAGACACTGACCCAGAGAAGTTATTCTCCTCTTACCTATTGATGTGGGTGCCGCTGCAGAAATAATAATAATAATAATAATAATAATAATAATAATAATAATAATAATATTTGTACCCCGCCCATCTGGCTGGGTTTTCCCAGCCACTCTGGGCGGCTTCCAACAAAGATTAAGAATACATTAAAATGTCACACATTTAAAATTCCCTGAACAGGGCTGCCTTCAGATGTCTTCTAAATGTCAGGTAGTTGTTTTTCTCTTTGACATCTGGTGGGAGGGCGTTCCACAGGGCAGGCGCCACACCGAGAAGGCCCTCTGCCTGGTTCCCTGTAGCTTTGCTTCTCGCAGCAAGGGAACCGCCAGAAGGCCCTCGGAGCTGGACCTCCGTGTCCAGGCTGGACGATGGGGGTGGACAATACTCCTTCAGGTATACTGGGCTGAGGCCGTTTAGGGCTTTAAAGGTCAGCACCAACACTTTGAATTGTGCTCGGAAACGTACTAGTAGCCAATGTAGGTCTTTCAAGACCAGTGTTATGTGGTTCCAGCAGCCACTCCCAGTCACCAGTCTAGCTGCTGCATTCTGGGTTAGTTGCAGTTTCCGGGTCACCTTCAAAGGTAGCCCCATGTAGAGCTCATTGCAGTAGTCCAAGCGGGAGATAACCCGGGCATATACATAGGAAACAGGCAAAACTATATTAAAACACGTTACCTTTGTTCCACATAAATGTGTCCTTTCCTTGTATGGGCAACATAGAATAATATAAATTAAGCATCCACACATGGAGGAAAACTGAATATATATGTGTGTGTGTAGAGAGTTGGTTAACTCCTGGTAAATCTAGAATTGCTCATTTTCGCTGAGAGAAGAGGAGGGTGCTCCCAGGTGAGACCTGGGAGGACACACCTTTCACTGTAAGAAATTTGTTGTTGCTGTTTAGTCGATTAGTCGTGTCCGACTCTTCCTGACCCCATGGACCAGAGCACGCCAGGCCCTCCTGTCTTCCACTGCCTCCCACAGTTTTGTCAAACTCATGCTGGTAGCTTCGAGAACACTGTCCAACCATCTCATCTTCTGTCATCCCCTTCTCCTTGTGTCTTCCATCTTTCCCAACATCAGGGTCTTTTCCAGGGAGTCTTCTCTTCTCATGAGGTGGCCAAAGTCTTGGAGCCTCAGCTTCACGATCTGTCCTTCCAGTGAGCACTCAGGGCTGATTTCCTTCAGAATGGATAGGTTTGATCTTCTTGCAATCCATGGGACTCTCAAGAGTCTCCTCCAGTACCATAATTCAAAAGCATCAATTCTTCGGCGATCAGCCTTCTTTATGGTCCATGCAATTAGCATGGCAAATTTATACTTTATGAACTTCCTTTGCCTTTAGTGGGAAGGAATTCTGCAGCTCCCAAGAAATGGCGTTTGATACAGAGAAAATGTGTCCTGCCTTCCTTGGATCCCTGTCCTTCTTTGCTTCATGTATTCACTATAGGTCATGGCATTCCAGATGTAGAACAAAAAACGGAGTATGTAGTAAAGTAAGAGCTAAAGCCCAAATAAATCCCTCGGGACTGAGGATCTTCTGTGTGAGTGTGGGTTGAGGTCCATAAAGGTCCCTGGTGACTTGAACTTTTAAAAGTGGTAATAAATGCCAGCTTCATTATTGTGACTCTAAATCCTAAAATTACTTCCATGACTTGATTTACCTTTTAACCAATATTTTGCTCCTTTACAATTCAAGGGAACTCGTTTATTTTGCCTTGGAGGAAATTTTTGGGGGAAGTTAGCTGTCCAAAATTTAGAACAAGTTTGTATAAAGCATTTATACCTTTGAACAATTAAAAGCTTTAAACTGTATTGAAAAGTAATCCTCTATTTTCTTTTTCTTTTTTCATTTTTGTGTTTCAGAATACTCTGCAGCTGTCAGTTATGCTACCAAAACATTAAAAGCATGGCAAGATGCTCTGAAGCTGGTTTGAGAAGATACATCTTTTGAGAGCATAGCAATGCCCTCAAATTATATGGTTAAAATACGCAGCATTTTCATTCTATCTGCTAATACTTTTCGTTTCGGCACAAAACGTGTAGAGGTTAAGGAGTGGAACATGCCCACCAGACTGGGAATTTAATTAATTGCGGGAACTGACTACCACCCAATAGGAATTATTAGCAAACATTTAATAATCTTGTTTATAGACATGGAACAAGAAAATAAGATGTCATGGTATGCAGTTCTGACAAGTTCTTGGCTCATCACCCATCTCAAAGATGTCAAGGCATAGGCGAGATGACAGCCTATACTCTTTAACTACTCCAGACAGGGAGGAAAACAACCCAGAAACCAAAACCCAAAATCTTGTAAATCAGTGGAATTGATATGTCTTTGTTCAGTGGCATTTTTTAAAATGCAAAGAAACGGTTTTTTTGAACTGTGGTTCTTTTGTGTTTTTTATATTTTTTAAGACCTTTTCAGACTTTTTTAATATAAATTTATTTACGTTTTTACAAAAGTGGTTGCCTTCTAGATGGGAGCGTTTGAATGGTATCTGATGAACGTGTTGCTAACCCCCCCCCAACCCGGTGCTGACAGTGGGTCATGGAATAACTCGGTTAGACATTCTAGTGCAGGCCACCAGCAACATGCTGCCGCTGCTCTCTGCGCATGCTCCATGTCCCAAGTATGCTCACTTCAACCGGAAATCCTTCCGACCCTTCTCAGCTGTTCTCTTCTACAGTGGTACCTCTGGTTGCGAACGGGATCCGTTCTGGAGGCCTGTGCGCAACCTGAAAAGAGTGCAACCTGAAGCAGCATATCTGCGCAGGTGTGCGGCGCGATTTAGCGCTTGTGCGCATGCGCATAGCGTGATTTAGCAGTTCTGCACATGTGCGAGCGGTGAAACCCGGAAGTAACCCTTTCCGGTACTTCCGGGTCGCCGCAGGACGCAACCTGAAAAGACGTATCATATTTTTTTCTCTATATGACTCACTTTTTCCATCCTAAAAAGTAAGGGGAAATGTGTGTGCATCTTATGGAGTGAATGCAGGCTGCGCAGCTTTCCCAGAAGCCAGAACAGCAAGAGGGAGCGCTGCTTTCACTGCGCAGCGATCCTTCTCATTGTTCTGGCTTCTGAGATTCAGAATGTTTTTTTTCTTGTTTCCCTCCTCCAAAAACTAGGTGCGTCTTATGGTCTGATGCGTCTTATAGAGCGAAAAATACGTAACCTGGAACATCCATAACATGAGGTGTGACTGTATCCAGGTCAGCAAAAACACTGCGTTCCAGGGACCTTGGTGGGGGCCTCCTGTTAGATGCCCCCCCCCCCGCAAAGGGCCAGAGTTTCTCCTTGAAGTGAGCATGTTGCGCCATGGCTGAGCATGCGGAAAGAGTCGCATTGGTTAGCTGCCAAGGGTGGCGTCGCGAGAGAAGGGAAGGGTATGCTGGCTTCTAAGGGGACCATTGGGATTGCACAGGCGTCGTGTTTGGGAAGACGTTGGCCTGCGCTAAGAGAATTCTGTACCAAACCATTTCACCTGCCTTGCTGTGTTGTGACGATCTGCTCTATTCCTCCGAAGAATGCGTTGGCTCCATTCCGGTTCGTTAGAGTGGCGTCGGTGAATGTACGCGATACGCACAGATAATATCCCTGCGGTTTATTTCTACACTGTGTTTGTTTTAACGCCCACACTTGCCTTTAAGAAAAAGAATGTGCTTCTTCTATCTAATAAAACCAAACGTAACCTCCTGTGTGTAAGCGAGACTTCTTGGGGGGGGGGGGTTAGAAAGAATTCAAACTGAATGGTTTTTCATGTGCAAGTGAGAGGTCAGATAAAATGAAGAGAGATTTCACTCACCATAAAAAGAAATGTGGACTATGGCTGCTTTAAGATGATGGCAACTTGGATACTATCAGCCATATTACTGGGCGGTAAAAAAAAATATGGCTTGTTTTGCTTTGCCAAGCACAATTCCTACAGATAGTTTTAACACTTTATTCCAACATGGCATATTTTGGAGCAGGGATAGAATCACAGGATTGTGGAGTTGGAAGAGTCGATCCAGTCCAACCCCATGCAATAATAATAATAATATAAATACTTTTATTATTTATACCCCGCCCATCTGGCTGGGTTTCCCCAGCCACTCTGTGTGGCTACATACAGAACACTTAAAACAGAATAGAACTTCAAATATTAAAAACTTCCCTAAACAGGGCAGCCTTCAGGTGCCTTCTCAAAGTCAGATAGTTTTCTGTTTCCTTGACATCTGATGAGAGGGCGTTCCACAGGGCAGGTGCCACCACTGAGAAGGCCCTCTGCCTGGTTCCCAGTAACTTCGCTTTTTGCAGGGAGGGAACCGCCAGAAGACCCTCGGCGCTGGACCTCTGTGTCTGGGCTGGATGATGGGGGTGGAGACGCTCCTTCAGGTCTACTCGGCCGAGACAGCTGTCTCCTACAGGGATCGAAGCTGCAACCTTGGCATTATCAGCACCATGCTCTAACCACCTGAGCTATTCAGGATGAGGAACCTAATTTTTGTGTGTGTCCAGGGACCATATTTCCTCGTGAGCAGCTTTCTGAGGGGCCATGTAGCAGAGGTGGGTGTAACCATATGCAAAAGTATGTTTGACCTTCAGGCCTGAGGCTTCCCGCCCCCGCCCTACGCCCACCAAATATTCAGCTTATATTTACAAATATTTTTCTTCTTCTTGGAAATAAAGAACACATAGCTCTTTAAAATCCAGTTCATAAATGTTAGAATGGATACCTGTCTTTGTGGCGAAAGTTATTTAATTAGTATTCTCTCCTAATTGCTCTGAGACCAAAAAAACAACACCCCACCTTGCTTTCATCACAGCACCTAGGAACTGCTACCGCTGTTTCTGTTGCTCACCAACCTTGCCTACCCCCACCAAACCCCAACCCGCCATTCCCTCACATCTTCAATCCCCCCCACACAGCTTCTCCAAGGCCCCATATTCTCACAGCCCCTTCCAGCCCCACATCCTCTCAGCTCCTCCAAGATCCCCATAACCTTCCAGCTCCTCCAAGAGCCCCCCTCCAGTATCCTTACAGCACATGTGTACCTTTATTCAGACCTCTTTTATTCGTTTAATCTGCCATTTTAAAACCTGCCTTCTCCTTTGACCCTCTGCCCTTCCCTGCCTTCATGCAAATCCAAGGGGCGTGGGGTGGCACTACAAATCTTCCAATGAGGCCTGTGCGACGACAGTCTTGCGTTTCTACATATATAGGAAGATAAACGAATGCCAGCATTATACCTGGATTGCTCTTTGCAGACTGCAGGAACTGTTTTTGTTGATGCAGCCGGCTCTCTGGGTTTTCCCTAATTTGTTTGGCGGAAGGAAAGTTGCTTAATACACTGCATGCTTGGGCAACGAAGGCTTCTGACTGTTGGTTGTGAATCCCCTTCTGACCTAATTCCTATAAATCCAAACATTTCACTTGGCCTGGGAAACAAGTACAAGGCTGAATGCTCAGGTTTGAAGTTCCAAAAGCCAACATTTTTGGTGCCACCCTTGTCCACAAATAGGAAAGATTCTCTTGTCAGTTGCCTTTACTGATTATTAAAAAGAGACCTGACGAATCAGACAAAAGCCTTATCTAGCCCTGTGTGCCTGTTGTCTTTGTCCATGGAGTTTTCTTGGCAGGGATACTGGAGTGGCTTGCCGGTTCCTGCTCCAGGTGGATCATGTTTGGTCAAAACTCTCCACTATGACCTGTCCATCTTGCACGGCACAGCTCATAGCTTCATGAGTTATTCAAGCCCCTTTGCCACGACAAGGCAGTGATCCATGCAAAGGTCCGTATAGTTAAAGCTATGGTTTTCCCAGTAGTGATGTATGGAAGTGAGAGCTGGACCATAAAGAAGGCTCATCGCCAAAGAATTGATGCTTTTGAATTCTGGTGCTGGAGGAGACTCTTGAGAGTCCCATGGACTGCAAGAAGATCAAACCTATCCATTCTGAAGGAAATCAGCCCTGAGTGCTCACTGGAAGGACAGATCCTGAAGCCAAGACTCCAATACTTTGGCCACCTCATGAGAAAAGAAGACTCCGTGGAAAAGACCCTGATGCTGGGAAAGATGGAGGGCACAAGGAGAAGGGGATGACAGAGGACGAGATGGTTGGACAGTGTTCTCGAAGCTACTAACATGAGTTTGACCAAACTGCGGGAGGCAGTGGAAGACAGGAGTGCCTGGCGTGCTCTGGTCCATGGGGTCACGAAGAGTTGGACACGACTAAACGACAACAGCCCTGTGTGTTTTCCCCCCTGCCAGTGCCCAAGCAGATGTTTTGGGGAAGCTCACCAGAAGGGGAGCAGGGCATTAGTCTTCTTGCTTGTATTCCCAAGCAATGGGCATTCAGAGGCATACTTCCTCTGAGCTTCGCTGGCCTCATGGCCAGCAGCAACTTCATTCTGCACAAATAAAAAAATGGGTGACTCTAACGCAGAGGTTTTCAAAAGGATATTCTGTGGAACTCTGCAGCATTGATACTTCCTAGAGGTCCTTCAAAGACTTCTTCTTCTTTGGCGATCCCTTGTAGTCGAGTAAGATTGTCTTCCATAAACACGGTTTTAACAATGAGTCCCTAAGTGACTGTGGACGCCAATTCTGGATCCGCACATCCTTCCACAGTGGGGACATTGGTTTCCAAGCAGGAGTTGATCCCGGCGAGGGGTTGCCAAGCGTGCCTTCCAGTGTGGTGTAGTGGTTAAGAGCGGTAGACTCGTAATCTGGGGAACCGGGTTCATGTCTCCGCTCCTCCACATGCAGCTGCTGGGTGACCTTGGGCTGGTCACACTTCTCTGAAGTCTCTCAGCCGCACTCACCTCACAGAGTGTTTCTTGTGGGGGAGGAAGGGAAAGGAGAATGTTAGCCGCTTTGAGACTCCTTCGGGTAGTGATAAAGCGGGATATCAAATCCAAACTTCTCTTCTTAGCACATTTCTTCCTTTCGTCCTGAGTTTGAGCGTCTTCAAAGCCCATGACACCTTTCGTAAAGGCTGCTCTCCAATTGGAGCGCTCGCAGGCCAGTGTTTCCCAATTGTTGGTATTCATACTACTTTAAAAAAAAAATTGCCTTGAGACAGTCTTTAAACCTCTTTTGTTGACCACCAGCATTACGCTTTCCATTTTTAAGTTCAGAACAGAATGGTTGCTTTGGAAGACTATGATCAGACATCCAAACAACGTGACCAGTCCAACAAAGTTGGTGTTGAAGAATCATTGCTTCAACACTGGTGATCTTTGCTTCTTCCTGTACACTTGTATTAGTTCACCTGTCTTCCCAAGTGATGTGTCATTTTTTTTCAGAGACACCGTTGATAGACTAGATAAATAATGGTGTGCAACCTCTTCTGAAGCACAGCTTACCCGTCACTACTAACCTTCCCCTGTAGTGTGTAGCTGCGGTGATCTTTGCTTATTCCAGTAAAAGGTAAAGGACCCCTGGAGGGTTAAGTCCAGTCAAACTTGACTGAGTGCAACACTCAGTGTACTGGAAAAAGCAAATATCAGTGTTGAAGCAATGATTCTTCAACATCAACTTAATTGGACTGGTCATGTTTGGATGCCTGATTATCATCTTCCAAAGCAACTACTCTATTCCTAACTTAAGAATGGAAAGCAAAATACCAGTGGACAATAAAAGAGGTTTAAAGGTGCTCTCAAGGCAAATCTTTTTTTTAAAAAGTGTTATAAACACTGACACCTGGGAAGCACTGGGCTGCGAGTGCTCCAGTTGGAGAACAGCCTTCACCAAAGGTGTCATGGACTTTGAAGAAGCACAAACTCAGGACAAATGGGAGAAATGAGCTAAGAGGAGAGCACGTTTGGCAAACCCTCACCATGATCAACTCCCATCCAGAAACCTATGTCCCCACTGTGGAAGGACGTGTAGATCCAGAATTGGCCTCTACAGTCCCTTACGGACTCATTGTTAAAACCGTGTTTATGGAAGACAATTTTACTCGGCTACGAGTGATCGCCAAAGAAGAAGCAGCAGCTGCGGAACAAACTTCAGCTGTGCTTTTGGAACCGATCTGCTCGGCTGGGGCAAAAGTGAGACCTGTTTGGCTTCACCAGTGCCCGGCACAAACTCAGTGCCTATTTCATTCCTCAGAATCCTCTACAGTGGCAAGAGTTTTAGGACATGGGTGCGCAAACTAAGGCTAGGGGACTGGATCCAGCCCAATCGCCTTCTAAATCCAGCCTGCAGACGGTCCAGGAATCAGCATGTTTTTACATGAGTATAATGTGTCCATTTATTTAAAATACATCTCTGGGTTATTTGTGGGGCATAGGAATTCATTCATTATTATTTTCCAAAATCTAGTCCGGCCCCCACAAGGTCTGAGGGACAGGGGACCGGCCCCCTGCTGAAAAAGTTTGCTGACCCCTGTTCTAGGACATACAAGCTAATGTGGAAAAGGTTTAAAAATCACTGTTTTAAAGCATTGTGTTTAAGTCTTATTTACTCTGGTGGAAGTAGTTCTAAAACCATTCTCTCTGTACTGATTGAAGGTGCTGATTTAATACGTCTGCGTAGACAAAACAGGGCTATTGAGGGACAAGCAAGGTTTTCAAAAGTTGAAACATCTGTAATTTCCTTTGTTTGTTGAGTTCAGGAGTGGGTGCCAATCCTTGTGTGACCAAGAGAAAATAAAAGGGGAAATCCGTGTATGAAAGAGAGGCCTTAACAGGCTTGGAGGACTTCCAGTGTTTGCATAATTATTATTTTTTTTACTTCTGGCAAATGATGTTACGTGTAGGTAGAAGCAACCTTTGAGGTGTGTCTGTGCACTCTCCAAAAGTGTGCTGGCAAGATAGTAGCTGTAGAATTTAGGGCTGATGCACTCATCATAAGAGAAATATTCACTGAGTCGTCGGTGGCAGAAAAAAGCCACTAAACCGTAGCCTACTGCAAACCATTCTGGACCTTCAGGCACTTGTGACTTTTGGTTATTAGCCGTGACCCCCGCTAATTGATTTACGAACCTCGATTAGCGATTTATGGCTGCCCGGTCCGGCGCGCTTCCCTCAGCTGCGCCACTCAGTCACGGCTCAGCAGAGTTTCGCACAGCGGTGTAGAACTGTCACCAGCTTGTTTCAGCTTCCAGACAAACACACAGAATCCAGTTTGTCTATTTACAGCTTTTTATTCCGACATTCCCCCAGGGATTTCCTGGGCTCCTCTCCGCCATTACAGGCTACGTCTTTTCCCCACAGAGTACAGAGTGGGACTGACTAACTCCTCCCAAACTCCTCCCAGCTTCGAAAGCTGACGTCAGAATGCTGAGGCACCATGGGAACAACTTAACCAGTTAAGTTCCAACTCCCACACCCCCTCTTGCATCACATTCTGACAAGACCCTCTGAGTTCAACACCTTCCCCTTTGCCTTGTGCCCCTTCCCGGCATCTTTCCCAGGCACCTGTTGAACCCCTTCAACACTCCCAGAATCACACTGTGCGACACTTTTCCACGCACCTGTGACCTGATACCCTACTGACCCATTAGGGCCAGCAGTTGTGTCTTCTCCGTCAGACTCTTCCCCCTCTGACTTGACAACCCTTCCGTGAGCTTTCTCCATTACCGGAGATGAAGCCTCACACCTGGACACTCCTTTCACAACCCTTGGAGATGCCCAAACCTGCCCTGAACCCTGACCCTGGACTTGGTCCCCATCACCGGGTTCTGAACCCTGATTCTGGACCTGATCCCCATCACTGGGTTCAGCCACAGCCTCCCTTCTCCCTTGAGAAGACTTTGCACCCGTCACCTGGTGACGTATTCCCTTTTCCTTGAAAAATTCCTCCAGAGCAGACCCAGTAAACTGTGACCCTTGGTCGCTCTTGACCCCTTGCACCCTGGTGGAGAACCTTAGTTCCACCTCCGCAACCCAATCCTGGAACAGTTGCGCCACCTCCCCCTGTGATTTGAGAGAGAAACACCAGCCAACCTGGCTGTGGTCACCTGTCAGCGACAGCACATACCTGGCCCCACCCAGACTCTCAGACCTCTTGGGTCCTGACAGATCTGTGTGAACCAGCTCAAAGGGCTCTTTGGTTACTCTCCCAAACCCGGGAAAACCAAGCACCTTTGCATCTTTGCATGCCCTGCACCCTTGGGACCTCCCACATTGTGTGATTTTACACCCTTTTGTGCACCTGTGCAACTTTTGCACATCTTTGGGAACCTTAGCACACTGCGCCTGTGCTTTTTCAGCATTCCCACCACCCTCCATAGGTGACTCCAGAACAAAGACGTTGTTCTTGCTCTTCGCCATGTTGACCCGTTGTCGCCCCCCTCTGAAAATGGAACAGGTGTCATTTTCAAAGCACATTTTTGAACCCCTGCTTCGTTAGAGCAGATACAGATAACTGACAACTATTCAGTCCCGGCACAACGCAGATCTCTAGCTCCTCCTGTGAAGGAGAGAAAAAACACGTTAGCCGCACCACAGACTGCTTTTTTGTGCTCCGTCTGTGAATAAAACAATTGTTCCTGTTGAAAACAGCCCTGCAGTTCCGCAGCTTGCCTATCAGGTGCTGCCTGATAGCAGAAACCAAAACACCCAGCGTGTCATCGTGTCCTGACTGGAGTTGTTTTTCACAGTCGCCATAGAAGCAACAAACGTCCTGCTGCCTCTGTCCTTGGCAGCGTCCGAAAACCGCAACATCCTGCGTTGCTCTGGAGACTGGACTTATCTCAGAGTTCCCAGACAACTCTGCAGCACGTATCTCCCGCTGCAGCAGATGGCTGGCCTTGAAGCCTGTAGCAATGACGAACTCCAGTGGAAAAACACTGCTCCGGGGCTCCTCCCAGCTGGCCTCCTTCTCCTTCTTCCGGAAAAGCACTCCTTGCCAGCTCCGCCCCCTCTGAACCTCCACTTCATTCCAGCACGTACAGTGGAAAACTTTAAACGTGCCTTTGGAAACCTTCCGCCCCCCCGACCTGCTCAGCAGCACTCCTTGTGGCTAAAGCATCAGGGACAGGGGCTCCAGCCATCTTTAGGCTTTTGTATTCCTTCTCCAGGGCTCTGGCCTCCTGCTGAAGCTTCACAGCAAACACAGCAGTACATTTCCAAGTGCCAATAGTCCCTTTGCCCCCCCTCTGGGGCCCACAGCCTTTCCCAGCTGTGCACCGGCTCTCACGTAGGTGATCAGCGCCATCTTGCCTTTCTGTTCTGAAGCAGCCATCTCCCGGCCCTTGCTTTCCGCCTCCAGCCTCACAAACACCCTGGAGCGCTGAACGGCCTCTGGCTTCCTGGCACCCAGAACAGTAGACTTCAGATCAGCAGCCAGGTTGCCCAACTTCTTAAAGTGAGCCTCCCACAGTCCTCCAAGACCTGGCAGCCTGCCATCCTCTTCCGTTCTCCCAAGGGGCCCCAAGCTGTACTCACAAGATCACCAGCTCATCCAGCACCCGTCCGGAGAAACGATTCCCTGCTGCTCTCAGCTCCTTGGCTCCACAGCAGTCCTCTGCGTTTTTCAGCCAGCTGCTTTCAAACTCCGCAGCTGCTCCTTTGCCTCTTAACACCAGGCAAAAAGTCCTTCCGCCTCCTGCCGGCCCCCTGCTCGACACCGCAGATCAAAGCTCCCGGCAGTATCTTCCGTGACAGTTTTACAAGCGATGATTTAGGATCCATAACCTGTGACTTTTGGTTATTAGCCGTGACCCCCGCTAATTGATTTACGAACCTCGATTAGCGATTTATGGCTGCCCGGTCCGGCGCGCTTCCCTCAGCTGCGCCACTCAGTCACGGCTCAGCAGAGTTTCGCACAGCGGTGTAGAACTGTCACCAGCTTGTTTCAGCTTCCAGACAAACACACAGAATCCAGTTTGTCTATTTACAGCTTTTTATTCCGACATTCCCCCAGGGATTTCCTGGGCTCCTCTCCGCCATTACAGGCTACGTCTTTTCCCCACAGAGTACAGAGTGGGACTGACTAACTCCTCCCAAACTCCTCCCAGCTTCGAAAGCTGACGTCAGAATGCTGAGGCACCATGGGAACAACTTAACCAGTTAAGTTCCAACTCCCACAGCACTTCCTTCTCCTTGGTTGGGGTTGGGCTGTACTTGCAGACACAAGTGCCAACTCTGCCTCTGTGCTTCTCTGGCATCACCATTTATAGGACCCAATAATGCAACCCACAACAGCAGGGGCTCCTCACCCTCATCGTCCAGTGTGATTGTTGTTGTTGCTTAGTCTTCTTCTGCGGGAGGGGGTGGAGTGTTGCGAGTCTGGGGGAGGTAGGCTGGCTCTTGTTGTTGTTGTTTAGTTGTTTAGTCGTGTCTGCCTCTTCATGACCCCATGGACCAGAGCACGCCAGGCACTCCTGTCTTCCACTGCCTCCCGCAGCTTGGTCAAACTCATGCTGGTAGCTTCGAGAACACTGTCGAACCATCTCGTCATCTGTTATCCCTTCTCCTTGTGCCCTCCATCTTTCCCAACATCAGGGTCTTTTCCAGGGAGTCTTCTCTTCTCATGAGGTGGCCAAAGTACTGGAGCCTCAGCTTCAGGATCTGTCCTTCCAGTGAGCACTCAGGGCTGATTTCCTTCAGAATGAATAGGTTTGATCTTCTTGCAGTCCATGGGACTCTCAAGAGTCTCCTCCAGCACCAGAATTCAAAAGCATCAATTCTTCGTGGATCAGCCTTCTTTATGGTCCAGCTCTCACTTCCATACATCACTACTGGGAAAACCATAGCTTTAACAATACGGACCTTTGTCGGCAAGGTGATGTCTCTGCTTTTTAAGATGCTGTCTAGGTTTGTCGTCGCTTTTCTCCCCAGAAGCAGGCGTCTTTTAATTTCGTGACTGCTGTCACCGTCTGCAGTGATCATGGAGCCCAAGAAAGTAAAATCTCTCACCCACCTGCCAATTTTTGCTAAACAAGAGGAAATAAATGTACTAAAGGTTGTTTGTTGGCATCTATCTGTCTTGAGAGAGAATGGAGTGTGCATCCAGGCATGAAGTCAAACTAGAGAATCACAGCACCTGCTGTGGCTGCAGAGACTGCTAACTCATAACTACTGCCTCCCGCCCTGTTTCTGCTGCATTAGCTGCGCTGAAGGGACCTCCCCAGAGTGCAAGCCTGGCAGTGTGCCTAAAGGTCCTAGGCTGCCTGTCAGGGACAGGACATTGGAGAAGGAAACCTTCCCGAGAAGAGGAGGACAGTATAGATTTACAACGTTGGTTTGCAGAGGGTCACAGCTCAGAGACAGAAGAGGGGCAAAGCTGGGAAATAATGGGAGAAGAGGAGAGGGGAGGAGCAGAGTTGGAGAAGCTGGTTGGCATGTTATCACTAGAGAGCATTCCAGACCTCCCTTCTACCAGAACATGGTGAACAGTGAAAGAAGGAGAACAGAGGGCTAAGAGGCAATTGGCCTTCAGCAGCCTTCGTAGGGGGGCTGGTGCTATTGACGACTGAGAAGGGAAGCGGGGAGGAGATTACTTGGAGCAACACCATTACCCCAAGAGACGACATTTCTAATCCTCTCTCTGTGAATGTTGAATAAAAGACATTGGTAAGAACTCCTTGTCCATCCATTACTGGCAGCCTGCTGTGAGGGAGGGAGATTCCATGAAGCCTGACACCAGGGCTGGATTTAGGTTTGATGAGGACGCGGGTGGTGCTGTGTGTTAAACCACTGAGCCTAGGACTTGCTGATCAGAACGTCAGTGGTTCGAATCCCCGCGACGGGGTGAGCTCCCATTGCTGGGTCCCAGCTCCTGCCAACCTAGCAGTTTGAAAGCACGTCAAAGTGCAAGTAGATAAATAGGTACCGCTCTGGCGGGAAGGTAAACAGCGTTTCCGTGCACTGCTCTGGTTTGCCAGAAGCGGCTTAGTCATGCTGGCCACATGACCCGGAAGCTGTACGCTGGCTCCCTTGGCCAGTAAAGCAAGATGAGCGCCGCAACCCCAGAGTCGGCCATGACTGGACCTAATGGTCAGGGGTCCCTTTACCTTTAAGCTCCTGAAAGTAATGGGGCCCTTTATAGGTCCAGCTGTCCTTTGTCAACAACAAATGGTCACTGTTTTTTTGTGTTGAATATATGCTGTATGGTAATTTATGGACCTCATAGGTATCTCAAGCCATTTGCACATAACAAAATATGTATTTTATCAAAGAAATTGTTGAACTGAAATACAATTAAGAGGAAGTATATTAATGGTGAAATACAATTAAGAAGAAGTATATTTGGGGGGGCAAGTGAGTGGGGCCCTAAGCTATAGCTTCTTTAGCTTATACGCAGTGGCGTAGCGTGGGGGGGTGCAGGGGGGGCCGGCCGCACCGGGTGCAACATCTGGGGGGGCGCGCTCACACTCGCAGCTCTCTGCCCCTACCTGGCTCACTCACTCACTCTCACTGCAGTGCTGGCTGTGCAAATCCGATCCGAGCCGCTGGGTTGCCGCCCACTGTGGAGGGGGTGGGTGCCAGGCGTGCAATGCGGAGAGAGAGCGAGGGACTATCTGGGGGAGGGACAGTGCAGCGGCCGCCCAGCGCAGCACTGAGCGCGGGAGAGAACCACACCAGACCAGCCCGGGCAGCAGCAAGAAGCTGGCAGCGGCAGCAGGTTAGGGGTTAGGGGGCGCAAATTACTTGCCTTGCCCTGGGTGCTGACAACCCACATTACGCCGCTGCTTATACGTAAATCTGGGACTGCCTGACACTGGCCAGCCCCTCCTCCCAGCCTCAAGCAGAGCAATACATGTGGCACCAGCTTGGCTGCAGAAGTTGCTGGAAGGAGGCATACAAGACGCCATCCAACCATCTGGAACTCTACTGGGGATTTGTCTTGGGTTTCCTCCTTAGCCTCTTCTCCCAAAGATGCCCCACAAGGCAGGGGGTACAATTTTTTCTTCCGGGTTTGCTCCTGAAGGCTTTCTCACAAAGGAATATAGCTGCAAGGCATCAGAGGTTATGGGGTAGAGTTTTCCTTCTCCTGGATGGTGTCAAGCCTTAGCCAGGTTGTTACTCTCCGGAAGGTGCGTAATGACTGCTGTATGGTACAAGTGGTGCATGTCTGAGCAAAAGGCCAGCAGAGACTTTTTTTGTGGTGGGATAAAATATGTGTGCCTCTTTTACTAGGTCTGCTATGTTCAGCTCTTTTAACTGCTCTTTGCTGAGTTTTGGCACGCTTTGGTTTTGGAACGGACTTCCGGAACGGATTAAGTTTGAGAACCAAGGGACCACTGTAATGTAAAACCACTATAGTTGAGACATTTCATTTCAAATCCACTACACAGAGCCAGACAGATGATGGCGAAAGGAGGGTGTCCTGCCTCCCCCCCCCCCCCAAATTAAATCCTGGCTGCGCACCTGCACCCTGGCTGCGCCCCTGCATCCCTTTTCCGCATCCCCCACCTCCTTTCCCCGGCAGTGGACGCCAAATAGCCCCCCCCCTCCTTCCCCTCTGCTACTGAGCCCGGCCTTCCTCTCTTCAGACTTGCGTGTATTATTAGCAATTGTATTATTGGTATTATTTCTGTGTCGTTAAAATGAACGGGAGGGCGGGGACGCACCTGTAACCGCCGCCCTCCCCGCTTGCCATCTCAAAGTAGGAAGAGATCCTTCGCTTGCAATGACAGGGACCCTCCTGGAGACGCCCTGTCGCCATTCAGACGTTTGCGCCCAGAGCACAGATAGAGGCAAGGGGCGGGGCCTCTGTGGAAGCCCCTCCTCATACACTGCTTTGTTGTTGTTGTTTACATGTATCGCCTAAAAAAAAAGCGCATCTCCCAAGTAAGGAGGAGAGAATCGTGGTCTCCCAAAGGCTGGGAAGGAAGGAGGCGCAGGGTCTGTGCCAAAGCCCTCCTCGTTCCTCTTGGCAATCGCAGCCGCTCCTTTTGGTGGAAAGGCAAAACGAAACAACGGTCATTGGTGGCTGCGGGGTTTTAAAAATTCCGTTCGGAATCCATGAGTGTGGAAACGACATATGGGAAGCAAGATCTGTGCGTGATAACAAGAAAGATTGAGATCTGCAGTGGCCCTGTGTGTGCTTGTGTGTGTGTGTGTGTATCAATTCTCCTTTTGTTATGTACTGAAGTTCTCACCCTGGGCCAGCAGGGGGATACTGTAGATAGTTTTCACTCAGGTCCACATATGCAAATAAGGGATTGAAAGTGACGTTCAGTGATTGGATAGTTACAGAAAATGGTTACTGTTGCGTTCTAGTGGAGCTCTATATAAGCAGGCTGGCTGAACCCTTCAGTTCAGTTCAGTTCTGGCCTGTGAATAAACAAGAGCTGTTTGAAGAATCGCTGTGTCGTCTGATATGTTCACCCACAACTTAACGCCTTTACCAAGCACGGAGAAAATGAGAGCTCTCTCTGCAAGATCATAGAATTGTAAAGTTGGAAGGGACCCTAAGAATCATCTAGTCTAACCCCCCGCAATGCAGAAATATGCAGCTGTGCCAGACGAGGATCAAACCTGCGACCTTGGCCCTATCAACACCACACTCTTAACCAGATTTTGACATTTTTTTTCTCTGTTTCCAATAATCTTTCCGAATGCAAATATCCTTTTCAAGTCTTCTGGTAAAAGCTTAGTGAAAAGTAGGCGCCTGAATAAGACATCTAGTTTGTTCACACCCTATAGCAAAACACACCTGTCAACCTATAGAGCTACATATATTCATTTGCCAAAAATGCAGGCCTTTGTTAGCCTTCTTAGTTAAACAAAATTGGTGAGATATTTTTGCCTGATGCATCTGTGTGTGGCTGGCGAGAGAGAGAGAGAGAGAGAGAGAGAGAGAGAGAGATGGTAGGTAGGTAGATATAGATAGATAATATAGATGATAGATAGGTGTATTTCCCTAAAGAAACGGTTGACTGTCTTTCTTTCTTTCTTTCTTTCTTTCTTTCTTTCTTTCTTTCTTTCTTTCTTTCTTTCTTTCTTTCTTTCTTTTTCAACCCATTCGAAGCCGGATCAATTAATTAGCGTGGTGGCATAATTATCTTTTTCGCCCCTAACGAGGTTTAGATTTCCATAACAATCAGAACTATGCATAGTCCCACTTTTTTGTTTTTACTCCACTCTGGTTGAAAGTCCGGCTGATCAAAGGCATCAATCCTTTCCCTTGCCCGATCCTTGCGCGTGAACAATCATTCCTTGATAGTCCTTTGGCTGGAAAAGGGACGGGGCTATTGACTTAATTTTAGTCCACCTGCCAAAGGATAATAAGTAACAAAATAGCTTCATTCTCGACAACGGTTTGTCGCTCTTGCACTTGACCGTAGTCTAGAGACTGACAGTGTGTGTTTACGTTAGCTGCTTAGCGTGAAATTATCATTCCTCCTTTCCTTGATCGTGTGAAGGGGCTCATCCAGCGACTGTCATCTGCTGCTGGTTCGCCTTACACGGCACTTCTCTAGAATTAATAATATCGTGGGAATGCTCAATAGGAGGGAGGAGTGGGAGGCGGCGGGGTGGAGGGTTGTGTGACATTGTTGTTGTTAAGAGAATAAATTATTATTATTATTATTATTATTATTATTATTATTATTATTATTTAAGATAACGCTGTATATCCCCAGAGCTCAGGGCGGTTCACAATATAAAAAATACCTAATACAAAATAAG
This sequence comes from Podarcis liolepis, assembly GCF_965112155.1. Lineage (NCBI taxonomy): Eukaryota > Metazoa > Chordata > Lepidosauria > Squamata > Lacertidae > Podarcis > Podarcis liolepis. The sequence goes on along the minus strand of NC_139571.1, from coordinate 14,317,212 downwards.
AACAAGAACAACCCTCAATTTAAAAGGACATCGGATGTCAGCATACTTAGACAGTTCCCCTCCACTTATTCTGCGTTGCGCTCCTGAGACGCAGTAAAGAGGGTTTTTTTTTAAGTAAATCAAGTGGAAATAGCATAGTACAGACATTTTTTAAAAAAATTAAATAAAGAGGAAATAGCATGCACGCCACAGCCATAATTCAGAAATGCGCGTTGAAACCATTTATTTCAATAGAAATTTTAAGTGCGCATAGTTTTGTATGTGGCCTCTATTTTGACTACGGTTAGCACAGTTAGCAGCCTTCGGCCCATGCGAGTAGAGAGGGGAGAGCGACACGTGTTAAATATGTATCACTCTACTCGTGATCAGCGGTGCCTCCTAAAGAAAGGCTTTCTGGGAGAAACTATACTGTATTCTAAATAAATCCTCTCTAATTTTATTTACGTCCTTAAGATGATTTCTAAACCGCTTGTGCAAAGAGCTCTCTAAGCCGTCCACAGATAAATTTGTAGAGGAAATCCACAAGGAGATGCTCCCACCAGGGAATTCGAGTCGAATTCCCCACCGCCTGGATTTCCTCTCCGTTTAATCATGATCTGGACCTTGGAAGGCCAGACAATGAGATCCTCTCTACTAAGATGTTTATTCCCAGATAAGCGTGTTTTGCACTGCTGGATCCTATACACGTCTACTCCCAAGTAAGGCCCTTCGCTTCGACTGCCAATAGGAGTTTGCTCGCCCCTGAATGCTTATGCGGTTGCAATTTTACAAACTCTACTTTCTGCAATTCAAATCCGCGTCAGGCTTGGTGTGGAGAACAAACGTCATATTCCAACTGAGTTATTTTAAGTATTATAAACTCCTCCTTTTTCCTGCCCCTTAACTGGAACTCATTTTTGTGTGTGTGCCTTGTATCGCAACTGCAGGCACAAAGGAGAGCAAATGAACAGCGTGAGCCTGATATTTTCCCCAAAAATATATTTTGCAGCGTTTAAATGGGGGGGGGGGTCCTCTCTACATGTGTGTCTTGCTCTGAAACAAGCATTGGGAACAGTAGACCCTCCGGCTGTTGCTGAGAAAGGAAGGAAGGAAGGAAGGAAGGAAGGAAGGAAGGAAGGAAGGAAGGAAGGAAGAGGCAACTTACTGCAAAAAAAACTTTATTTTTTGACAAAGAAGACCCATGCAAAATAATGCAAGGGATAAGTGCTACCATAAGCATAAGCAGCATTGACCATAGCGTTAGATCGTTGCTGGATTATCTCCAGGATTCCCCGATCGCCAGCCGGGCCAGATAACGCACGACGTGGCGGTGCCCATTCTCTTCAGCCACGTCGACCGGGAGGCGCCCTCTGCGGTCGGGCAGGTCGAGTCGCGCTCCACCTGAGCGCAGCACGCGCAGCGTGTCCAGGAAGCCTTCCCGGGCCGCGTCGTGCGCGGGGCAGGAGCCGGTGGAGGGATCGGGCACGTTGGGATCCGCTCCCCATCGAAGCAGCAGCTCGGCCACGCGCGGGTCCCCCATCCTCATGACCTGGAAGGCAAAGGAGAAAAGATGCGTCGTCAGTCAGGCGCCAGCGCCGCGCTCCGCCTAGGATTGCCACTAGCTGCGTGGTCCGATTCTACGTATTCCATTTTCGGTGTTCTGAATTAAAGCGGAAGTACCCCCACGACCGGGAAGGGGAAGAAATGGAGGCAGTGAGATTTTACTTTCTTGGGCTCCATGATCACTGCAGATGGTGACAGCAGCCACGAAATTAAAAGACGCCTACTTCTTGGGAGAAAAGCAATGACAAACCTAGACAGCATCTTAAAAAGCGGAGACATCACCTTGCCAACAAAGGTCTGTATAGTTCAAGCTATGGTTTTCCCAGTAGCGATGTCTGGAAGTGAGAGCTGGACCATAAAGAAGGCTGATCACCGAAAAATTGATGCTTTTGAATTATGGTGCTGGAGGAGACTCTTGAGAGTCCCATGGACTGCAAGAAGATCAAACCTATCCATTCTTAAGGAAATCAGCCCTGAGTACTCACTGGAAGGACAGATCCTGAAGCTGAGGCTCCAAGACTTTGGCCACCTCATGAGAAGAGAAGACTCCCTGGAAAAGACCCTGATGTTGGGAAAGATTGAGGGCACAAGGAGAAGGGGACGACAGAGGACGAGATGGTTGGACAATGTTCTCGAAGCTACTAACATGAGCTTGACCAAACTGCGGCAGACAGTGGAAGACAGGAGTGCCTGGCGTGCTCTGGTCCATGGGTTAACGAAGAGTCGGACACGACTAAACGACTGAAAAACAACAGCACCCCCACGACCGAGGGGCTGCTGTAAGCTACTCCGGGTTCATCTCCTTAAGGGATGGATCCAGACTTGGCATCAAAATAATAGCAGGAGATAATAATACAGGACTGAAGAGGTGGAAGGGAGCTCACCCAGCGCCACAGAGAGAGTGAAATAATAATTCAGCCCTTGGGGTTGGATGCAGATTGACAGTGCAATGCTACAGTGCAAGAGAGGTAGTGTGGTGTAGTGGTTAGGGTGCTAGGCTAGGATCCGGGAAACGAGGCCTTAAATCCCCATTAAGGCAACCCCTACACCAAACAAAGCACACGGCAAACCAACCACGCGTGGGACCTCTTGTTTCCCCGCCGCCGCCCCAGCCAACCATAAATAAAGTTAGCGTTTATGTGATACTGACACAAAAGCTTTCCTGATATACTATGTACAGGAATGAAATTTTAATTCCTTCCTCTTTCCTCCCCTCTTCTCTTTTCCCTCAAGCCCATATTGCCTGTAACAGGAATGTCTCACTATGAATATGACTGATTTGTTTGAATCAGTCTCTGAAAACAAAGTGTATGTTCTATTGTGGCCCTAGAAAACCATTTAATAAAAACGTATTTTATATATATGTTTTTATATATGTATTTATGTATATGTATAAAATATAAATATATATTTTATATATTTATATATATTTATTTATATATGTATACACACACACACACACACACATATACAGAGTGTGTGTGTGTGATTTTATTAAATGATTATCTTGGGTCACGATAGAACACACACACACGTGTGTGTGTGTCTATATCTATATCTATATCTATATCTATATCTATATCTATATCTATATCTATATCTATATCTATATCTATACATATATCTATACATATATCTATACATATATGTCACTCCCTCTCAACCTAACCTACCTCACAGGGAGGAGATGTACTTCACCCTTGAGGTCCTTTGAGGAAAGTTGGGGTGTAAATGTAAATTGTGGGAGTGGGGATTGTCGATATGTTCTGTTCTTATTTTTATTCTGTACTTTGTGGTTTTTAATATTGTAATTTTATGTTGTGAACTGCCCTGAGATCTACGGATGAAGAGTGGAATAATAATAATAATAATAATAATAATAATAATAATAATAATAATAATAGAAAACCACTCTCCAAATAAGCCTCATTAAGCAGAAAGGTGTTTACTCCCAGGCAAGTGCATACTAGTTCAATGAGATTTACCGCAGAATCCTAACCAGCTCTACTCAGAATCCTATTAAATTTAGTGGGACTTATTCTCAGGTCTGTAAGGGCAGGATTGCAACCTTAAATTTCACTAATCTTTTGGCGTAGAATTTATTTATTTATTTTTTAATTGTCCAGTAGCACCTTAAAGACCAACTAAGTTTGTTCTTGGTATGAGCTCTCGTGTGCATGCCCACTTCTTCAGATACACTGAAACAGAAGTCACCAGACCTTAATATATATAGTGAGAGGGTGGGGAGAGGTATTACTCAGAAGGGTGGTGGGAATGGGTGATTGGCTGATAGGTGTGGTAGACCTGTTGACATTTTAGAATATTTTAAATATATATTTCTACTGCGTCAGACCAACACGGCTACCTACCTGAATCTTTTGGCATAGGTATTTCGGGGACGAGGGAATGGAGACCTAGCGAGTCTTACTTCTAAGTGGACAGGCTCAGGACGTAGCTGTCAACTTTTCCCTTTTCTTGCGAGGAATCCTATTCGGAATAAGGGAATTTCCCTTTAAAAAGGGGGAAAGTTGACAGCTATGGCTCTCAACTTTAGCGCAACCTTAGATGGATTCTGCCCTTGAGCACTGTCAAAAAGAACAAATGCCCAGTTCCATTTGATAATTCTGAAAGCACCGCGTGTCTCTTACGGTAGTGATTTTGGTATATCACTTGTACTAACTGGATAATCAAACTGAAATCAAGAAACAACATCCATCCACCGCTGTCTCTCCGTTGTGTCAATCGGGGAAACCTCAATGGGCGATTCGACTGCCGTCGGAGTCGAGGAGGCTTAAGATCGCTCAGCTGTAGAGCAGCTCCTGCCGACCCTTTCCCCGTACCTCTAAATAAGTAACACATTTTTTAAAAAAACTTATAATGCGAAATAATTGACTTAGGAGTGGTTTCAGTTAGTGGGACTTTATTAACGCGAGAATCTCAACGTTAGATTGAGTAGATTTATTGATGTCAAGCCTCCGTTTTACACCCTCCTCCGCAAAGGAATCGAACTGAAAACCACAACTGAATTCAGATGGATTGTGATGAGGAGCGGGGGAGCAGTTTGCCTTGCAAGGGTCGCTGTTTTGAGAAGGAAACGGAGGGTGCTGGTCTTACTCACTGCTGGGAACGCGCCTAGGCGTTGGTCCATCCTCCGTCAAACCTCTGGTCCATCTAGCGAACCCTTTCTTTACACTGACCTGGCATGATCGTGATCTACCGGTAGATCCTGGTAGATCTTTGGTCCCTCAGTGATCTCCCCCCCACCAATAAAAATAGGGGGGAACTTGGGCTTCCTAACAAAAGCTCAACAACTTTGGTCCACTGTCAGGTTTTTTATACAGTGGTACCTCGGGTTAAGTACTTAATTCGTTCCGGAGGTCCGTACTTAACCTGAAACTGTTCTTAACCTGAAGCACCACTTTAGCTAATGGGACCTCCCGCTGCCGCCGCGCGATTTCTGTTCTCATCCTGAAGCAAAGTTCTTAACCTGAAGCACTATTTCTGGGTTAGCGGAGTCTGTAACCTGAAGCGTATGTAACCCGAGGTACCACTGTACTGTGAGCAGATCGCAGTGTATTTGGAGTCGGCTCTCCAGGGTTTGAGCCAGCGATTTCTCCAGGACAGTCAACCCCGCCACGCAAATATTGTGCTGTACCACCGAGGGACACTCTTTCTCCATACTGAGACACGTGCTGATGGGACTATATGGTCGAACTTTTATCAGATTTGAAAGATGGAAACAGTTGTGGGATACATTCGGCAACGCCGGTAGCTATATAATTCCAAGAACGGTTAGGAGCAAAAATGAAAATAAAAATCGGAAAATAATTTACAGCCCTGCCCAAGCCTAGCCATATCTTCTCAGAAATACTTGAGTTCCATATAATTTGACCTGCACTGTCCTGCTCACGAGTAAGTACCATTAAATTCAATAGGGCTGACTCCCAGCTACGGACTCGCGTTGTTAAAGGTGTCTTTTTAAAAAACAAAAACAAAACAAAAAAAATCGAGAAAAAGATCATTCATAGCGCATGCCTATCCATGTCTACTCAGAAGCAAGTGCTACCGAATTCAGTAGGGTCCTACTTCCAGCTAAGTGCGCACAGGATTGCAGCCTAAGAATCAGCTCTTCTGCGCAAAGCGTTGATCGAGAGCTAGACACCCCCTTCCCCTTTCTGGTTATAATGTTTTTTAGGAGCATTTCCGGTTTCTGATTATTATTATAAAGGAAATATAATATATACTTTTCTCCAGTGCTGAAACCTCGCGGGCAGTCTTGCGCCTCAGAGGCTCCCCACCCTTCAATTTTATTTTTGCAAAAGTGTCTGTTCCTCCTCCAACAAATTAATACAGAAATCAGCTTTGCAAAAAGATAGGTTTCACACAAATTCCTGGGTGTTTCTAACAGTCGCCATCCACAGAGAAGCCAGCCATTTTGGGAGGTGGGCAAGAGCATTTTGCTGAGATGTAGAATAATGCAGATTAAAATGGAGGTCCGTCGGGACGGCTGCGAGGCAACCCGGATTGATCAAAGGCGCGATCGCCTCGCGTTTGCGACCGGAGTTTGACGCTCCATTCACGCCGGCAGTTAAGAAATTCTATTTATTTCCTGGGTACGTGCCCTCCCCGGAAAGCCACGTGCTGAAGACCAATGTAAGTTAGAGAAAGCGCACGTCCTAAACGACTCCTTAAGAGAAGATGATAATTGCTATTTAATATGGGGATTCGTTGAGGAGGAGAGGATATCTCTCGTCAGAAACGAAAGCAGATATATAACTTTGAAAAGGGAGAAATCCCTTGAAGCGGAAATATATTTCAGAAGGTGCTTAGCAGAGCTAGGCTACTCAGAAACGTTATAGGAGTGTGCGTGCGGGCGCGTGTGCAAACCCTTCTGCAGACGGAGAAAAACGGTGCGAAAGAGAAGAGAAATCCTTTTATGGGCAATTTCCTAAATCTGTCCCCTTGACAACGACAAGGAAAGTTTATTTGTCCTGTTCTCCAAAATCTTTCTTGACAGCAGCAGAGGTAAGCTCGCAGATTCCCCCCCCCCCCCGACTCTCCCGCTCTCCTATTACCGACCCATCCACCGGGGTTCCGTTGCAACGTTTCCAAGCGCGCTTTGGGCACCAGATGCGTGTCCGCACTTGGGACGGAAAGCCGCGGTTTGAGCACTTTTTTTTCCTTTCATTGTCAAACAGGCAGCCCGTTCCGCCCTGACCACTACCTGGATCGCGCTTCTGCCAAAGCAGTTCAGGCCATTGGGGTCCGCTCCCGCGTCCAGCAGCCTGCGCGCTTGTGCCAAATTCCCTTCGGCGGCCGCGCGAGTGAGCGCGTTGGCTTGCTGCGTCCCCATTCCGAGTGCGCCACGCGTGTCCACGAGGCAGGCCGACGCGATGCGGTCCCACCTCGATCGCGCGCGGCTGCCGTGCGCGCACTGCTGATCCAATTGGGTGCAGGAACTTAATGCCAGCACCCGCCCCGCCCCGGACAGCAAATGACAGGCGCACTTTCAGCGAGAGGGGGGCGTGGCTCTTGGCCCAGCTTGGCCCGCACAAAGCCTGCAGAGCTCTGCTCGAGGGCGGAAGGGGGAGACGGGCGGCATTGCCAAGCTGTTTTTTTTGTAGAGAGAGTTACTGGGTCGTCTCGCCTGAGCTTAAATGTTAACACACGTTACATGAGCGTTCGGATCGTTAGATTTACTATAGTGGCAAGCTGTAGCTTCAAGCCTTTTTAAAAGTCTCCTTGCATTGCCGCGCCTAGATTGCTGTCTCTAGATGCCTAGATGCATTGAGGCGAGGGGAAAATGCTTTGTGGATATGGGTTGACTTAGATGAGATCAGCTCGAAAAGCGCACGTGGCCTTTCCGGTGGGTAAAAGAGAAGTCTCGATTCATTCTCTGCCCAGAGCCCTTTCACTTGCAAATACCTAATTCTCCCTGAACAGGGCATCTCACTCCTTCTGCAACCCTTCCAGACCGTAAAGAAACTGCGGAATGGCTGTATGGATGGACTCGCGAGTAGGATTTGAACTATGAGCAGCAGAAGGAATTAGAGATTAAAGTATTGCTGTCATGCTATAAAAGATAGAAAAGAAACACCACGGGAAACGGGGTGGGTAGTCCACGAAAGAGAAAGAAAAATTATTATGTATTGGAGTGTATATCACAGAATCATAGATTTGTGGAGCAGGAAGGGACCCTGAGGATCATCTAGTCCAAGCCTCTGCAAGGCCGGAATATGCAGCTGTCCCATACGGGGATGGAACCCGCAAACTTGACGTCATCAGCACCTCGTTTTAACCAACTGAGCTAACAAGAGGATCATATGTTAAACTTTTGAAAATGTAATAAAATATAATTTTTAAAAAGATTTGCACAATGTAGGTAGATTATAGATAGATAGATAGATGATAGATAGATAGATGATAGATAGATAGATGATAGATAGATAGATAGATAGATAGATAGATAGATAGATAGATAGATAGATAGATATAGATATGAAAGGGGTGGGGATCAAGTTATGAATGGAAGTCAGATTCTCCTCTACTCCCTTCCTCTTCCTCCCCCCAGAAGTGTTGAGCCTGCTTCTAGTCGCTCATTGGTAAAGCAAAGCCATTTTAGACACAAGACACCTTATAGTCTCATGCACTTGGACCCAAGTCTTAGAACTGGGAGTCCTTGCCCCGGAGAGCTCCCTCAATGTGAAGCAGCGGTCTAAATCTTTATGTTTGCTTGCGCAGAAGCAAGTTCAATGAGGCTTACTCTCAGATCATGTACAGGTTATGCAGCTGATATAAAGAGCCATATTCTTTTGCCGTCAGTTTCTCTCCCGCCCCCCTTATAAGGATTTTATGTTCAAATGATTTCTTCTGTTCTAAAGGATTGTAGTTTACCACCCTGGGGGAGTTCTGGGTGAAGGGCTGGACTATAAATCTAAATAATAATAGCACCATGCATAGAACTGAAACCTCAGAAAAAGACGCATCAATGTCCAGAACATCCTATATGCATGGCTATAGTTCTATGCGCGATGATGTCGGAGGAAATCTCACGGAAGCAGGCAGCGAGATTCGCTTTCCAATCAACCAGACGCAAGGCAACGGCCTAAGAGCCATAGGAAGGCGCCTGAACTGAACTCGGCGATATTTACTCCGAAGTAAACTTGCTTAGCAGGCCGAGGATGGGCAGCCTTTGATCCTGAAGGTGTACCGCCCCCCCTCTCCAGTCCCTTGGTCATGCTGGATGAGTCCAGACAAATCTGGAAGGGCGCCGTCCCTCATCCTGGAGACTTCAGCCTGCAACAGTGTCCCAGGACCCAAGCCCTGATGCGCACAGGCGGCGGCCGCTCAGGTTTCCATGGAGCTCGACGGGACTGTTTTTTCTCTCTCTCCACGAGCGTGCCTATCCCCTCTCTCTAAATCTCCCACTACTCTTTCCACACTGCGTCCCCATTTGCTTTCCTCCCTCCTTTCCTTGACGGCTGGGGGCGTAGAGAGCTTCTAGGTTGAGGAAAAGAAGCCACTCCACAAAACCACGTTGAATCCCAGCTTCGGAGAACGGCAGGATATAATGACTACTGCTACTAATGTGTACAGTATTCGTGTGTACCGCTTGACCGCTGCTTTTCACCCTAGCCTACCCCGCAGGGTTATTTGCGGATGAAATGGTGCAAAGACCAAGGACGACTGCTAGAGAGCTCCATTATTAGGGTTCACAAAATGAATCAGAAGTCCCCAAGTACTCAGTGGCTTTCCCTAGTTTTTTTTCTCTCTCTCTCTTTCTTTTTTAAATGTCTCTCTAAGGCTTCCTTGTGGTAAAGGCATCTCCAGGCTTCTCCACACGCTGTGATTTCAAAGCAACTTCCTTAGGCTGAATGCTATACGCACTTACCTGGGAGTAAGTCCCATTGAACACAGTGGAGCTTAGTTCTGAGTAGAGGTGTATAAAATCGCGCAGGGTGGACTCGCTGGAGCTCCTTTCTTGAAGAGCAGAGGGAAAGCCGAGGCATTTGCTGACGAGCGGGGACAGACCAAGCCAGCACAGGCTTTGCTTCAGGAGCCCAAGGGATGAGACAAGATTTCATCGCCCAACATGTGGTCCCGTGTGCGAGAGACCGATTAGGGTGAAATGTACCTCAATACCCTTTTGCATTTTTGCCAAAATAAATCTGATTGCCTGACTTTTTCGTTGTTTAGCTTTAGGCTGGAGGGGGGATTTCAAGGTTTTGTTTGTGTTTACTTATTTAATCCCAAATTTTGGATTGCTTTCCATAACACACCTCGAAGCGTTTTGAGGGGTGATATGATAACCATCTCCAAATACCTGAAGGGCTGTCAGATCGTGGGTGATGGAGAAAGTTTGTTTTCGGCTGCTCAGGTGGGTAGCAATGGATTCAAATTACAAGAAAGGTAATTCTACCTAATTTTAATTTGGTGTCAGCAGTCACGAAATTAAAAAGACGCCTGCTTCTTGGGAGAAAAGCAATGACAAACCTAGGCAGCATCTTAAAAAGCAGAGACATCACCTTGCCAACAAAGGTCTGTATAGTAAAAGCTATGGTTTTCCCAGTAGTGATGTATGAAAGTGAGAGCTGGACCATAAAGAAGGCTGATCCACGAAGAATTGATGCTTTTGAATTCTGGTGCTGGAGGAGACTCTTGAGAGTCCCATGGACTGCAAGAAGATCAAACCTATCCATTCTGAAGGAAATCAGCCCTGAGTGCTCACTGGAAGGACAGATCCTGAAGCTGAGGCTCCAAGACTTTGGCCACCTCGTGAGAAGAGAAGACTCCCTGGAAAAGACCCTGATGTTGGGAAAGATAGAGGGCACAAGGAGAAGGGGACGACAGAGGACGAGAGGGTTGGACAGTGTTCTTGAAGCTACCAGCATGAGTTTGACTAAACTGCTGGAGGCAGTGGAAGACAGGAGTGCCTGGCATGCTCTGGTCCATGGGTTAACGAAGAGTCGGACACGACTAAACGACTAAACAACAACAACAATTCTACCTAAACATCTGGAAGAACCTTTCGACAGTAAGAGCTGTTGGACAGCGGAACGGACTTCCTCCGAAGGTGGTGGACTCTCCTTCATCGGATTGTTTTTAAACAGAGGTTGGACGGCCGTCTGCATTTCAGATAGTTGGGTTATATGACCCTCAGAGTCCTTTCCAACCTTAGAATTCTCTGGTTCTGTGAATTCACACGCAAATTTCAAGCGTGATAGAAGAAATCACACTTTTTAACCTCTGAGAAGCTCCTACGTATTAATATTTTTCCTTTGCGAACATTTCTGGGGATTGGGCGAGGGTGAAAGAGAAGGGAGGTGATGAATTATAAACCATGCAGTTTCTCAAAACTGTCCCGAAGTAAAATGAATTGTCTACTCTACCACACATATTTGGTGCGGGTTCTGAATGCAAACCTAAAGCAAACTTGCAAAGTCCTTAGCCAACAACAAAAAAAATATGATTTGTCCTCGTTAATTTAGCATTTTTTACTCAAAAGGTTGCATTAGAAATACGTTGCCACCAGCAGCAAAGATCTTCTGTGGAAAAGAATCTAGAGTTCGCTTTCGGGCTAATGTGGCGTTCACGCGTTTTGTTAATACTCTTAAATCAGTAATTCCCAAACTTGGTTTGTCCCACAATGGTGTGTCTGCAAGAGAACTGTGTTGTTGTGACAGAACGATCCTGCAGCTTTTTTTCCAAGTAGGCCTATATTAAGAGTAGAAAATACCTTTCGAAATCGTGCTCGCCTTCGGCGTCCGGACAGCTCCCACCCTCCTGCTGCAGTCTCGAAGGCGGAATCTTTCAGGACTTTGCAGGGGCTCCACGTGGAGAGTAGGGTGAGGGGAGACGAGGAGGGTCACATCCATTGGCAGGCGGATCACAGGTCTTGGGCATAACCAGGGGTGCAGGGGGAAGCTGCCCGCCTCCCCCAAATCAAGTAAGTAAATAAAAATACTTAACTGGCTGACCGATTGCATCGCAGATAACTCGGTTCTGCCCCCCTCCCAACATAAAGCCTGCCCCCTTAAAATACATCCTGGCTACGCCCATGTCATTGGACCTGTGGCTTGGGTTATCCAAGGGATATAGTGGTAGCTTGGGTTACAGACGCTTCAGGTTACAGACGCTTTAAGTTACAGACTCCGCTAACCTAGAAAATAGTACCCAGGGTTAAGAACTTTGCTTCAGGATGAGAACAGAAATCGCGCGGCGGCAGCGGGAGGCCCCATTAGCTAAAGTGGTATCTCAGGTTAAGAACAGTTTCAGGTTAAGAATGGACCTCCAGAACGAATTAAGTTCTTAACCCGAGGTACCACTGTACTTGTAGCTTACAAACACACACACACACACACACACACACACACACACACACACACACCATAAGAGCCGGCTAGATCAGACCAATGTCCCACCCCGGCCATTGACCAGCCAATGAGAAACCCTCAAGCAGGTTTTGAGTACCAGAGCCCTCTCCCCTCCTGTGTTTTCCAACAACTGGTCTTCCGAAGCTTTGTTGCCTCTGACGAGGGAGGCAGAGCCGAGCCATCGTGGCAGCTAGCCACCCATCGCTCTCTCCTGCCTAGGCTTGCCCAATCGTCTTTGAAAGTTGGTGGCGATCTCACGGCCTCCTGCGGGAGCCAGTTCCCTAGTCGGACCGCGCGCTGTATGCGCCCCGAAACGCCCAAAATTCAGCTTCATGTCCACGAGTTCTGGTGTCAAGAAAAGAGGGAGGGGGAAAAAACCTTCCTCTTTCCCCCTTTTCCATGCCACGGTGAACTCCATAAAACTTCTCCCATGACACCTCTCAATTGCCTTTTCTGAAACCGCTTCACCTTGGTTCTTAAGACGGGCGCTTCAACAGTAAGAAAAAAGAAAAAAAGTACCCCCCCTCGCTCGCAACCCCCTAGCCACACTCCCACACCCCACACTAATGCAGAGTTATAGCCAGGGGTGCCAACTTCAATAAAATATTGGGGGGGGGCGGGTAAACAGCGCCCCACATAATCAATCTCATGGCACAAGGAAACTATTTGAATGGGAATGCCCATTAACAAGAGGGGTGGGCCGGCCCCCTCAAATATTTTATTGGTTTCTATGGTTAAAGCTGAGACGGGACCCTCAAGCAGCAGCAGTTACTGGGGAATTTCCTAAGGCATCTGAAACGCTCATCTGCCAATGAGAGAGGCCTGAAAGGTCTCTTCAGCTCCCCAGAGGAAGTGGGCAGAATATGATGATCTTTATCACCCAACATACTTGGCGTAGCCGAGGGGTGCAAGTAAATCAAGCAAATCAATAAAAATACTTAACTGAGGTTCTGCTCCACCTGTTGTTGTTGTTGTTTAGTCGTCTTAGTCGTGTTCGACTCCCCGTGACCCCATGAACCAGAGCATGCCTTGGAAACTCACTTTTTTCTCAAAGCTTCTCCTTTTTTATGTCCATGGAGTTTTCTTGGCAAAATACTGGAGTGGTTTGCCAGTTCCTTCTCCAGGTGGATCACATTTAGTCTAAACTTTCGGCTATGACCTGTCCGTCTTGGGTGTCCCTGCACAGCAGAGCTCATAGCTTCTCTGAGTTATTCAAGCCCCTTCGCCACGACAAGGCAGTGATCCATGAAGGGGTCTGCTCCACCTACCCCAACATAAAGCCAGGCAACGCCCATACCTGCATACGAAGAACAGGCAAGTTCTCCCAGCACTAGCCAAAAGGGCACCATCCAGACACACGACAGAGGAAGCAACAAGCTTGGGGGGACCCAAAAGTTTGTACAGCTACAAACAATCAAATAATATTTTGACTGTAGGGGGACCCTCAAGCGGAATCTACACCGAGGAAGAAAATGCACGCTCATTGGCCACGGAATGCCTTCCGCTTCTTTAAGGGCGGGCGAGGGAAGGCAAAAAGGATTGCTGGATCGGGGGCGGAATGGCGTGCCTTAGAAAAGGGCAGGGCTGGCTAGCTGGCACACTGAACACGAGGTGCATTTCATATTTCAACATTTCGAGGTGACTCCCACTTTCGTCAGCAGTTGTAGTAAACAAAAACCAATCAACAAATGGAAGAAGAATTATATATGAAGAGCTGTTTAGCGTCTCTAAAGTAAGAGGCATCCGCTTCCAACAGCGAATAACCCACAAATACGTCAGGGAGGCTCACTGGAAGGATAGACCCCGAAGCTGAGACTCCAAGACTTTGGCCACCTCATGAGAAGACTCCCTGGAAAAGACCCTAATGTTGGGAAAGATTGAGGGCACAAGGAGAAGGGGACGACAAAGGACGAGATGGTTGGACAGTGTTCTGGAAGAGACCAACATGAGTTTGACCATGCTGCGGGAGGCAGTGGACGATAGGAGTGCCTGGCGTGGTCCATGGGGTCACAAAGAGTCGGATATGACTAAACGACTAAACAACAACAGGTCAGGGAAGCGATAGTCACCCTTTAGAACTAATGTCAGTGTACTGGAAGAAGCAAAGATCACCAGTGTCGAAGCAATGATTCTTCAACCTCAACTTCGTTGGACTGGTCATGTTGTTCGGATGCCTGATTATCATCTTCCAAAGCAACTACTCTATTCCAAACTTAAAAATGGAAAGCGTAATGCTGGTGGTCAACAAAAGACGTTTAAAGACTGTCCCAAGGCACTTTTTTAAAAAAAGTAGTATAAACACCAACAATTGGGAAACACTGGCCTGCCAAGGCTCCAACTGGAGAACAGCCTTTACCAAAGGTGTCATGGACTTTGAAGACACTCGAATTCAGGACAGAAGGGAAAAATGTGCTAAGAGGAAGGCATGCTTGGCAAATCCACACCGTGATCAACTCCCGCCCGGAAACTAATATGTCCCCACTGTGGAAGGACGTGTGGATCCAGAACTGGCCTCCACAGTCACCTACTGACACTGTTAAAACCGTGTTCATGGAACACGTCTAGGAGGGATTGCCAAAGAAGAAGAACATCCATCCTTTGCCATTTGCGTGTCCCAACCCCTGGCAGCCCGGCAGCCTTTGAACTCTCTAAAAGGAGCCATTGAAATAAACATGGCCAAGAGGCCCGTCTCCTACGAATTCGCGCCTTTCCAGTCTCAGTCCGTTTCCTCTAACCCAACCGCCATCCCAACCGCCTGGCAGCGAATTCCAAAAAGGGGTTGTGGGAACGAGCGCGGCACTGCCCTCCCGGGATGCGGTGCGATATGTAGTTTAGCTCCTAGGCCTCCCTGGAGAGAAAGGTTTGAGTTGAAGCAGTAGGCCTCTCTCAAGCCGAATGAGTTTGAGAGCTTAAAATTAAAATGGCAAAAAGAAAACGAAAGCAAAAACAAGCGCTTCCCTACACAGCCTTGGTTTTGGAGAGAGGAAAGGAAAAGTCTTCTGGCATCCCATGTGAAACAACCGAAGTGCCTTCATTCAGAATGGTCCGCCTTGTCAATTGCCAGGGGAATAGGAGCCCCAAACCCGTTAAGCCTGGTCAAGTTCAACAGCAGCGCTAAAGACGGTGGAGGCTCTGTTGAAATGTTTTAAAACAAACTGTTCTTTATTTACTGCCTGCTTTCTAAATGCTGTTTGATTATTTGATGTTTTATATTCTTATTTCATTAAGTCTTTTTAATTGTGGAATATTCTGAGAGCTTGTTATTATAAAACAGTATATAAATTTAAGGAAGAGCATGCAATTTGTAATAGAGAGAGAAATATTATCTTCAGGGGAGGGGGGGAAAGACGGTGACTTTGAGGTCCCCCCCCCACCTTGCTATCAATTTATTATCATTATCATTAAATGGGATGAACACCCAAAGAACACTCCTGCCAAGTGTTTAGGCTTTCCGGGCCTACAAAAATGGTGTTTAAAGCGACTGTAGAGATAGAGAGATCCTGGCGCGTCAAGCTACTCCGACGGCAGAGTTTATCTGTCGTCTGCGCGCCGGTCAAAAGAAGGAGCCCTATTGAAATCAGTGGGGCTGCTGAGACCAGAGCGAACGCAAAGACTCTGAGAGCCGGATCCAGGCCACGTTCGCTCCGCAGTGAACGGCACTGGTTTAAAATGCCCTTCATTCGCAGCCAAGTCGCCCAGCGCCCTGCTGGTGTCGGTTTGAATCAGGGTGTAAAGAGTCAGGGCACAGGGTACAGTGATCACTGACCTACCCATCCGTGCTGGATTGCGCTTTAAATTAAAGAGGACAGACACCTGGGAACGCAGAAACTGCCTCATACAGAGTCAGGCCAGTAGTCAATATATAGGTCAGTATTGCCCAACACTGACTGGCAGCAGATCTCCGGGGTTTCAAAGAGGGTGTTTCTCCCAGCCACACCTCGCGATTCACCTTATCGAGACTACTCTGGAGAAAGGGAGCCAGGGAGGGAAGAATTTCACAAGAACAGAGTTCTCTGCCACCTTCTCTTGAGAGTAAAATAAGCAGCCTTTGCTTTTCAGTGTATGAGGAGATTGCAGGATCCGAGACAAAGGCGGCTTCGCTGACCATCTCCTTAAGCTCACGCAGGCGCCGTTGAAATACGGCCTCTTCCTCTCTCGCCATTGACAGACGGGGAAACTGAGGCAGACCGCTACAAACAGCTTAATGCATTCTAGGAGTAAATAAGTAAATTAATTAATTATAATCCACTCCCTGTACGTTTAAGAAGGGACCCTTTCCTGCCTTTTCATAGTTTATTGTCCCAAGATTTGTTCCAGGCCCACTCTGGAAAACCTTGCTTTTATTTTTCATATTAAAACCATTCTAATAAAAGAAGAGCTGTGCTCCATTTTGATCCTCCTGAAGGCAAGGAGGGAGGACATCTTGCTTGCAAGGGAGGATTGCGCAACTTCCTTTTTTGGGGGGAAAAATATATATACATACAGTATGTGATAGTGGTGTTTGTTCTATCAGGAGCTCACTCGCCTACCTCGTTCAGCAACGACTTCATTTCTGAAATCTCCAAGTTCCTGTTTTCAATTCCTCTGCTAACAGGAGCAACCCTCTTAAAAATCAGGGGCAGGGCCGGTTGCCTGCGTGCCCAAACAATCCCGCATCTCCCCATACAGGTGTCATAGAATGATTGGTTGGGGATAGGCGGGGACTGCTAAGTCCCCTGGGTGCGCGCGATCCTGCAGAATATCTCCTGCAAGGCCACGCGCCGCTCTTCGCCTCTCACAGGCCTTAGAGAGGAATGACCAGAAGGATGCGCGCAGGCGTGCTGCTTTTACCTGTGGCTCGTTCTGCGTGCAGACCCGCCGGCGTCCTTGCTCCTCGCCTCCCTACACCCCAAATGCTGGGCCCCGCTCCCCGAAATTCCGACAGATTCCCGAGGCTGGCAAAGGGAGCCGCGCAGCCCTCTCTCCCACCTGCAACGAGACCCCCTCGAGCCCCCTCCCCACCAGAGAGCACTCTACAGAAGTGAATGGGGTGACACTGCGTTTGCTCCAAACGCGCCGCTTGCGCTCCGTGCCGGGATGCTCTGGGCGCGCACTTTGGATCGGAACCCTTAGGAGGGCTCGTCGGGCCAGCCGCTCCAGCTGATCAACAGCAGCTATACTGTTGGTTCAATTGTTGCGGGACGCAGGCGTGTGGAGCCCGGTCCTGCGCTCAGAAGTATGTTTACTCAGAAGTAAGTCCTACTGAAGTCAAAGCGGGTTTACTCTTGGGTGAGCAGCGCTAAGGCTGCAGTTTTAACTCTATTTACGTGGGAGTAAGATTGCAGCCTTACTTCTCAGGACTGCAAAGGCCCAACCCAGGCTTACGAGGGAGTAATTCTCACTGAACACTCTGGGATCGTCGCTCAGGATTGCGTTGTAAGGCGGGCAAACTGGGCGGGATCCGAAGATCCTAGTTGGGGGGGGGCGTTAAGGATGGCCTAAATCTGTAGAGATCTGGTCTGACCAGAGCGCACCGAGCTACAGCGGATGCAAACGCATCTGGTTTGCATTCCAGCTTTTTTTCTGAGGAGGTTACCATCGTCGGAATTCTGAGAAGAGACATAACTGTAACAGGAATCCAGTAGATTCCAACGGGGAAACCCAATTCCTTTACTGCAGCGAAGAATCTCGCAGCACTCTAAAATGCTTACTGCGCTCCTATGTGCTTAACCGGAAGGAAGGCCTATGGCATTCAGCAGCGCTTACTCCCGTGTAAATGCACATAGGATTGCATGCATAGGGTACAGCATAAGCGTGCGGGGGGGGGGTGCAATAAACGCCTGGTAGCATGATCCGCGCAGGAAAACCCGAATGAATTCAGTACCACTTACTTCTGAGTAGATGCGCGTAGGATTGTGCCGCAAACTTGCTGCTTTGGTGACCTCTAATTCTAGTCAGAGTTGAGAAAATAACGGTTCTCCATTATAATAAAATATTTTGCAGAGGGGAGTGGGTTGAAGACAGACCATGCGCATTGCTGTTCTAAAGCGGCAATTGCCAGAAGGCGAACCAGGCAACCACGAACCAATGCAGCTATTCCAAGTTATTAGCTCAACCATTTCCCTCTTCGCTTTGCTCTTTAGCTTGCAATTTTAGCACAGTGAAGTCCGTGGGAGGTGCCTGTTGATTTTTACGTTTATTTTTTAATATTCAAACTGGGCCAAAGTGCTTAATTTTGCCTTGTCCTCGCCCCAACGGTGTTGCTCGACATGATATACTTTTGGCAGGCTCGGGCCCATAAAAACTGCCCAGAGATTCTCTGCAAATGATCGTAATGATTACAACTATTTTTTTTAATGTGAAAGCACGAGAGAGAGAGAGTTTATTAAAAGTGGAATAGAGAATTCATTACTTTACGAAATTCAAGAAAGTTCTTGAAAAACTACCCAAAAGGAGTGTGGCTTCAAAAACGAGGGTCGAGACTGTAAAATGCATCTGCCTTATCTATAAATCTTCCTATTGCGCAAGGAATATTTATGGTGCATATTTGAACTTATTAGTTGTACAATAGTAATATTAAAAAAAATCAGTGTAAAATAACTGTGACAGTTTCCTTTCAAAATATCCTGTGTTAGTGCTAAACTCTTGTCAATTAGACTCCAAGGCGTCTGTTCATCCGCTGCATTTCCCAATTTGCCTTTCTGTTTTGATCCCAGAATTTCATGCTTTCGGCAATTAATGTCGGAGATCGGCTTTTCAGCGAAATAAACCTCAAAATATTGCACGTTTCTTTGTTTCGCAGAAGGAAGCCACGCTCCGAAGGAGCCCACACACACCAGGCGAGGATAACGTTTTGCTCTCTTCTAGGAAATTAATTCGCGTAGCTAATGCCCAGATATCATTGGGAATAAATATTGCCCCATTAAAAAAAATCATTTCTAATATTATATAGTGTCCCCCACATTGGACAGTATTGAGTTTTTATTTTTCGTACAATAAGGAGTTTTGTAAAGTGAAAGTCAATATGCAATATAATGAGCTCTTTGGAAAACAAACATGCAATTGTACGTAATAGCAACAAATTTGAACAGAGGGGGTGACAAGAGTTGACATTTTCAGATCTATTCCTAGCTGAGCACCTATAAAATGTAATTAAGATAGATACTGGATTTTGGAAAAGATTTCTCCACACACACCAGTTGCAACATACATACTTTCAGCTTTGCACAGTTCAGTAACTCCGTTTTGTGCCCTCACAGCCAAATAATAAGTACTAAATTTACAAAGAGCCCCCTAGAATATAAACGATTGTGGTTATTTCAAGAGACTAAATGTCGTGGTCCACAACCACCGACAATTTCAGAAGGTGCAGTGCTGCTTTAATGTGCATAGGCCTACCTAATCTAGGAAGAGAAAACAAAGAAGCAGGCCGGATCTTCGAGGCCTATTTTTTATTTTTTATTTATTAATGCAATCTATTTATTTTGCATTGAAATATTATGCAAATTATCTGTAATCTCATTTCACTCCTTAGTCAACCCTAGGGAGATTTCTCGATATGAATGTTTGGTGGTGTTTTTGTGAGATTCTTCTCTCAAAATGATTTGTCCCCATTTAAGCAGCCTTCTATGCAGTTGAATGTGCCGACTAATTATTTGTTCTGCTTCTAATGTACAAAGATATATGCCATTCATCTACCTTTCTGCCGTTTGTTTTACCTGCGAGTCTCATCTTTCACCGAAATGAGCCCCCCCCATACATAAAACACATGGAATCTCTCATTTATAAAGCACACAAATAAACATACTCCAGATCTCTTTCTGCACATACATACATACTCTGGGGCATTTCAAGGTAAAATTAGCCTCCAACAAAAGACAGAACGATTACGGATGAGCTGTCTGCTCCTTTCAGGACTCCAGACTAGGGACATGATGAAGTTACTTTCGAATTAAAGATGTCCGCAGTTCTAAACCTAACCAGCGTAAACAGATTCCAGGAGTTCTAACAGTGCGCTCCCCACTTGGGGGAAGAAGGGGAGACTTGGCCGATGGAACTTTCCTGGCTTTTGTTCACTAGGAAAATGAGTTCTATAGAATAGATAGAACACACACACACACACACACACACAGAGAGAGAGAGGGGGGGGGAGGGAGGGAGGGAGGGAGAGAGAGAGGCAGGCGGGCGGGCGTCTAAAAGGGCTTCGCCATTCCCTTACCTGTTCCGGGCCGAGGTTCCAGGCTCGGCGGGCTGGCATGGCTTCTTCCGCACGATCAGCACCAAGGAATGGTGGAGCGGCCTTCTCCTGCCCGGGCTCCTCAGGAGATCTCGGATGAGCTTCACCAGAAGGGGCTTGAGGAGACGCGGCAGCTTCTTGGGCCTGGCGCAGCGGATGGTGCATTTGACGCGGGTGCCCATCGGGCCCGTCGCTCCGGGGGCGAAGCTGCGAGGGGTCCGTTGGAAGGGAGAGCGCACGCGGATTCTCCTTGGCGCCCGGGGGTTGGGCTGGCTCTGGCATCCGGGGGAGAAGAGCAGCGTGTGGCGAGGGGGGGGGGAGCGGAGAGGGAGGGTGGCTGGAGGAGGGGAGCTCCTCTCTCCAGAGCCTAATGTAAGCAGGTTCAGCTCCCTGGCACTCTGCCAAGGAGGTTTCACGTTGCCCGCGTCCCCACAGGCGCAAAAAGTTACTCCCCTTCCGTTCCTCCCCTCCCGTCCCGTGTAGATGTCCTCCTCCTGTTCGTTTGGACCACACCATGTTTCAGTGAAGGGGAGGAGGAAGAGGAAAAAAAGAGCTTTAGAAGGAGATCGCTCTGCACTCTTCCCCCCCCCATCATCATCATCATCATCACACCCCACGGCCATCCCCTTTTCTCCTCCTCCAGCCACTGTCTCTCCTCCCCTTCTGTTTCCATTCGAAACGTCAAAGAAGAAATTGCTAGGTGGAAAACACGCACCACCATCTGACCCGACCGTGCAGCCAATCAGGAAGCCGCTCGGCGTTTTTGTTTGTTTTAAACGGGGCTGCAGCTGAAGCCACTTCGCTTTCGGCCCGCTGCGCTGCCGGGGAACAGGCGCGCGTGGCGCAGAGGGAGCGGGCGACTTCTTTTCGGCCCAAACCGGTCTCCGCTGGTGAAGGGGAGGGAAGGGAGGCGGGCCGAGAGCGGCCCTATCGGGGCAAGGCTGCGAGTAGCGCGCAGCCTGAACAGGAGAGCTCGCTTGCGCGTATCCGCTGCGCGCATTTCCGCGTTGAGGGCGGCGCTTGGAAGGGAGACGTTGCTGCTGTCAGGCGATCGGCAGACGCGGCGCAACAGCCCCCCTTTCGCTTCCCCGGGTCGGATAAGAGTGAGATCATCTCTTGTGGTGGGGGGCAGGGGCGCCAACTTGAATTAAACGTGGAGGGGGGGGGGGAGCAGGAAAGTCCCGCTCCACATAACCGATCACAAGATGCAGCGCATGTATGCCATTTGAATGGCAAAGCTCATCAACTTTGGGAGAGCCTCGCCACCTCAATTATGTTATGGGGGCGCAACAGGACTTCGGCCCCTAGAAGTTGGCTCCTTTGGTGGTGGGTGTGGAGAGCAGGAGCTGCGGAGGCGCTTGCCAAGCTGGGCTTATCTAGCTTTCCGTTGGAAGCCGGCCTCCCCAGCCGTGTTTTCGTCCCAGGGCGTCGTCAGCTTCTGCCCGCAGAGCCCCGAGGACGTCAGCATCCCGCTAGCCGAAACGGAAAGCAAGGGAAGCTGGCCACGCTTTTTCCTGTTAAAAATAAACAAAAATAAAACGATTTTTACTTTGTGCTAAACTAGCAAGGAGCCCGAGAGAGATCTCTGGTCGCCTGAGGTTCAGCCTTCTTCTCGGGAGACCTTACCTCGCCCGGGCTCCCCAAACCACACTGTCTCCTTGCGCAGATCCGAAGGGGGACGCTGAAGGATCGCCAAACCGTCTCGACTGCAACGTGAAGAAATCATTCCCCGTTCTGTGTGGAGGTAAGGGACGCGAATACGCCAGTTTAGATCCCTCAGCTCGCAAGAAAAGGCCCAAGCTGTTCGTGCAAGATGGTTAGCAAGAGAGCCAGCGCATTTCCTGCTGCGCCGTGGCACGTCCGTTTCGGTTTCGGGTGAATCTCAATAACAGCCCCGAGAGCGGTGGAGTCCGGTGTCCGTCCGACCGCCTTCAGAAAAGGTTTGCTTTAGAATTAAGCGAGACTGGCAGAACCGAAGAACTTCCTGCTCCTCCTTTTTATCTGTCTTCTATTCCCACGACAGCAGCTTGGGCGCACAAAAGAAAATATTTCAGAGCCGCTCTAAAATATTTTGCGTGCCCCAACCGCACCCCCATGAGACCTGCGGTTTGCCCGAAGCGATTATTGTTAACTCTAGTAGAATAGTATTCATTGTTAAATTGCAACAGAAACAAAAGGAAGGGTGCGATCTCCCTCACGGAGGAAACTCATTCTGTGTCTAATGGCTGAAGGGCCATTTCAGCTGCCAGCAGTAGATCCCAGGACTACAAGGAGAGGGATCTGAAACATCTTCTGCTGCTCATCCCAGGTTATTTTCCTTGAGGAATAACTGTCAGTTGTCCTGTCTCTCCATTATCTATGGAATAATCTGCTTCTGCACATTGGAACTACTGGAGAGCTTGTGGGACGGACTGATTACGAGTGTAAGCAGAGTAGGATCTGGGAGACCAGCATTCATATGGCCACTAGGTGCCCTTGGACCAGTCACTGCTTCTCAGCCTAACCTACCTCACAGGGTTGTTGTGGGGTATAAATGAGGAGAGGAAGAACGAGGACACCACCTTGGTCTCATTGCAGAAAAACGTGAGATATAAAAGCAATAGATACATCTAATTCTGTAGGATTTAGTGGGGGGGCTTGGGGGGAGGGGAGTTGTTTGGCTGTTGTTTTTATTTTGATTATATATTTTGTGGTTTTATATTTTGATTTTGTTCTGTGAAGCACCCTGAGACCCCTGGGTATAAGGCGGTATATAAATTCAATTATTATTAATAATAAAAATAATCATGAGTTAACAGTACTTAAAAAGTCTCACCTGCTACATTCCTTCTGTTCACCTGCACAACCTTTGCTTTCATGTCTCTTTTCTTTCCCTTCTGAGTAGCATGCTCTCTTTCATTATACTTAGTGAGGATTAGTGCCTGCATGCCCAAACTGTCTGCAGATATTGTGTAGGTCGTGTGGGGCAGGGGAATAATAATAATAATAATAATAATAATAATAATAATAATAATAATAATAATAATAATAATAATTTTATATCCCAACCATCTGGCTGGGTGTCCCCAGCCACAAAATATTAAACATACAATAAAACATCAAACACTAAAAACTTCCGTAAACAGGGCTGCCTTCAGATGTCTTCTAAAAGTCTCACACAAGGCTGCAGCCACAGGGTTCCTGCATGCTGGAGTACAACTAGTCAGCCACATTATGCAAGCAGAGGAAGGCCTGACACAACTCCCTCCACCCTCTTCCATTTTGTTTCCTCCTGCTTTCATATTAAGCCGTTAAGTCCACCATAGTTTGTCTGCTGCTGTTTTGTCCATGTGTGATAGTTTACTCTGGTAACTGCTATCTGTCACTCTTCTGGAAAATCAAGGATACCCAGAAATCAAGGATACCCAGAAGATAAAATTGAGACTCCTGTGGATGAGCTCCTTGGAAGAATGACAGGGTCCAAATATGATCAAATTACTAAATCATAACTGACATTCATTATTGTTATTGTTATGAATGTGTATATCACCTTTTAACCATAGATCTCAGAGCGGTTCACAACATAACATTACAATAAAAACAACTAAAACCTAGCTAATAAGCTGTTACTTTTGAGATGGCTAGTAGCATTTTTTTAAAAATATATGTTTCTGTTTGACTCCTCCTCCTCTCCCTGAATTGGGGCATTGTCCTAAGAATCTTACACTGGCGTAGGAAACGAGGCAACAGTTTCTCTTCTCATTCTTCCTCTGAGATGACTTTCTCTATAACAACTTGTTGGCTGTTTTGTTTGTGAGGCATTGTGATGTAATAACATGAATATAAAGGATTTTAATCTAGGGTTTAAAACATGTATGAATTTCAACACTCTAAGAAAAAGTTTATCCCAGTACTGCAAAGTGTGATATAGCAACTATTGATGTCTCAAGGAGAATCCAATGGAAAGGGCTCTATTTTAAATGGAAGTGGCCCTGTTTCAAAGAGAAGGGCCTATCTTACCAATACAATAGTAGTCCTATAGTAACTTACCACAGAACAATGTAAAAATACAATAGTACTCGATAGCAGACACACAATTGTGTTAAATAACTTGCAATAATAAGTGAAATAAGTATAGGCTGGGGAAAATACCCATTCACATGGGAGACAAAAGTGAAACAATAACACATTTCAAATGTCTAACGTATTTTGAGTTCAAAACCAGCACGGTCAAATTAACTTTGCCATTTTTAAAATATGTTTTCAGCTCTAAGCAGTTAGCAAGTTCTATAACATTCCCCCTTTAAATTCATGGTGGTTAGCTTGTTGCAGGCTAGTTTTAGCCTCTCAATATAAGATTCCTGGTAATTCCCTTATATCCCTCTTAAAAAGAATACACATGACACAATCTTGTGTAAAAAGTATAAAAGAAGTTTACTCACACCCATTCACTTCACAGATGGATCCCTGAAGGCAGACTTCAGTTACAAAATATACCGGTATACACGTGGAACTATCCCATATGGGAGTTAGTTCCAAATGACTGCAGGTAGACAGGCAGTCACTGCTGCTCACATGTCGAAAGCAAGATTGAGAAGAGACAGTGTGCTGCCTGCCTTGCCCCTGTTGGGCCTGGGCAGGTAAGATCAAGCCCACTTCTAGTCACATGCAGAGGAAGTTTGTCCCGGCCCAGGAGGAAACAGGAAGTTTTCTACTGGCTGGACCAAGCATCCTCTTGCATGTCCACTCTAGGAATGTTGTACTTGACTGCTATGTGTTTCACATCCCACATCACGTTGTCTCCCTGTGTGCATGACATACTGTTTGACCATAGTTTGGAGCAGGTAAAGGTAAAAAGGTAAAGGACCTCTGGGTGGTTAAGTCCAGTCAAATTTAACTATGGGGTTGTGGCACTCATCTTGCTTTTCAGGCCGAGGGAGCCGGCATTTGTCCACAGACAGCTTTCTGGGTCATGTGGCCAGCAGGACTAAACCACTTCTGGTGCAACAGAACACCATGACGGAAACCAGAGCACACGGAAACACCATTTACCTTCCCATCGCAGTGGTACCTATTTATCTACTTGCACTGGCATGCTTTTGAACTGCTAGGTTGGCAGGAGCTGGGACAGAGCAATGGGAGCTCACCCCGTTGTGCAGATTCAAACTGCCAACCTTACGATCGACAAGCCCAAGAGGCTCAGTGGTTTAGACCACAGTGCCACCCGCGTCCCTACTTTGTTGTTGTTGTTTAGTCGTTTAGTCGTGTCCGACTCTTCGTGACCCCATGGACCAGAGCACGCCAGGCACTTCTGTCTTCCACTGCCTCCCACAGTTTGGTCAAACTCATGCTGGTAGCTTCAAAGACACTATCCAACCATCTTGTCCTCTGTCGTCCCCTTCTCCTTGTGCCCTCCATCTTTCCCAACATCAGGGTCTTTTCCAGGGAGTCTTCTCTTCTCATGAGGTGGCCAAAGTATTGGAGCCTCAGCTTCAGGATCTGTCCTTCCAGTGAGCACTCAGGGCTGATTCCCTTCAGAATGGATAGGTTTGGTCTTCTTGCAGGCCATGGGACTCTCAAGAGTCTCCTCCAGCACCATAATTCAAAAGCATCAATTCTTTGGCGATCAGCCTTCTTTATGGTCCAGCTCTCACTTCCATACATCACTACTGGGAAAACCATAGCTTTTACTATACGGACCTTTGTTGGCAAGGTGATGTCTTTACTTTTTAAGATGCTGTCTAGGTTTGTCATTGCTTTTCTCCCAAGAAGCAGACGTCTCTTAATTTCGTGGCTGCTGTCACCATCTGCAGTGATCATGGAGCCCAAGAAATTAAAATCTCTCACTGCCTCCATTTCTTCACCTTCTATTTGCCAGGAGGTGATGGAACCAGTGCCCATGATCTTCGTTTTTTTGATGTTGAGCTTCAGACCATATTTTGCGCTCTCCTCTTTCATTCCTCCTCACTTTCTGCCATCAAGGTTGTGTCATCTGCATATCTGAGGTTGTTGATATTTCTTCTGGCAATCTTAATTCCGGCTAGGGATTCATCCAGCCCAGCCTTTCGCATGATGAATTCTGCATATAAGTTAAATATGCAGGGAGACAATATACAGCCTTGTCATACTCCTTTCCCAATTTTGAACCAATCCGTTGTTCCATATCCAGTTCTAACTGTAGCTTCTTGTCCCACGTAGAGATTTCTCAGGAGACAGATGAGGTGATCAGGCACTCCCATTTCTTTAAGCACTTGCCATAGTTTGCTGTGGTCGACACAGTCAATGGCTTTTGCATAGTCAATGAAGCAGAAGTAGATGTCTTTCTGGAACTCTCTAGCTTTCTCCATAATCCAGTGCATGTTTGCAATTTGGTCTCTGGTTCCTCTGCCCCTTCGAAATCCAGCTTGCACTTCTGGGAGTTCTCGGTCCACATACTGCTTGAGCCTTCCTTGTAGAATTTTAAGCATACCTTGCTAGCGTGTGAAATGAGTGCAATTGTGCGGTAGCTGGAGCATTCTTTAGCACTGCCCTTCTTTGGGATTGCGATGTAGACTGATCTTCTCCAATCCTCTGGCCACTGCTGAGTTTTCCAAACTTGCTGGCATATTGAGTGTAGCACCTTAACAGCTTCATGCAAGCAGTTTTAAAATTTTAAATAGTTCAGCTGGAATACCATCACTTCCACTGGCCTTGTTATTAACAGTGCTTTCTAAGGCCCATTTGGCTTCACTCTCCAGGATGTCTGGCTCAAGGTCAGCAACCACACTACCTGGGGTGTACAAGACATCCATATATTTCTGGTATAATTCCTCTGTGTATTCTACTAGTTACCTACTAGTTTGGAGCAAAAAGGACCCATCTTTAGGTCAAGTAAGTGGGTTGCCCTTGGTATTTTGGTCTGCACCTGGTCTTGCATTTGCATTTTCCTGTATCCCCATTCATGTAGGGATGTCCACATGATGCCCTGCTCATCCTAATGTTGCCCTTGTGGGATGTAACATCACGGAAGCAATCAAATACAACATTTCCTGTTTGCCCAGAGAGGACACACAGGGGAATGTTGCTTCAGCCAGGAGGACTTCCTGTCACACCTGGTCTGGAGCCTCTTCCTCCTGTGTGTGACCAGGTAGATGGGTGTGACCCTGGCAGACCCTGTAAAAGGGTCAGTCACGCAGCCATCTTCCCTTCTTTTCTTCATTTTGTTCACTTTTGCCGTTTTGCTTTCTGCTGACTCTTAGCCAACAGCACATGCCTCATCCTTACAGAGGATGAAGCCACACTTTGTATCTCTCTAAATGTAACTGCAACTATAAGCTAAAGCCTGCCTTCAGGAAACTACTATGAACTGAATGTAAGTAAACTTTACTGTTACCTTTAATGAAGACTGTTGTGTTATTATTTTAAGAGGGAAACATAAGGGGAAATTTACCAGGAACTATCCAGACTGGGCAAGCCAGATTGGATTGCTTAACTCAAATGATTCTCACGAATCCATCAACTAGATTCCAGCAATGTGCAAGGGAATGTGCTCTGCTACTTACTCACAAGCCTGAGTGAGGAGAGATAATATTTCATCAATATATCCTCTCCTACATTTCCTCAACATTCTCACAGCCCTGGACCTGACCCCCTCCTTTTAAATTTAGAGTTTGTTGATCCCAGCGATTTCATAGTTTCCAATGAAAGAAACCCCACATTTAAAGAGGGAAGGGTCGAAAACAACAATGAGATTGGGGGTGTCACATGGAGGCCCCTGCATTAATGGGGAGACAGAAAGGTGCAAATCTACATTTTGCTCCAGGATGAACAAACCCTGTGGCTCACTGGGAGAAAGTCCTGACTCTGGTATCTGTGCATGGTTTAATTTCTCAGACTGCATAAGGGCTAG
Source organism: Podarcis liolepis (assembly GCF_965112155.1). Classification (NCBI taxonomy): domain Eukaryota; kingdom Metazoa; phylum Chordata; class Lepidosauria; order Squamata; family Lacertidae; genus Podarcis; species Podarcis liolepis. The sequence continues at coordinate 14,289,215 of NC_139571.1, read as the reverse complement.
TCAGTTTGAAAAGTCCTAAGATCATGTGGTTAAAATAAGGAGTGGTTTGCAGATTATTGGGGCCAAAAAAAAAAAATCAGTCCCCACCCCTGGAAGCTGTTTCAATTTGAAATAGACCAAGGGGGAAATGTAGGGGAACAGAAGAGACCAGGGTATCACGGGATAACTGAGGAAACCCTTCTTTAGTGAAAGGTTCTGCATCTTTTTTTGGCTCAAAGAGTTCTGTGTGCTTCAGCCTTCATCACAGTTGGAATGAGGGTGAAAGTATAATAGCCGAAGGTCTCACATAAAAGTTGGGTTTGGAGGAAGGATTTCTGGAAGCTGGGGAGACACTGAATTACTATGTATGCACTTTTGTTAGGGAGAAAAGGCCTATTTCAAAAGCTGTTAAGAATTCTGGAGCATGCTCCCAGGGTTATTAATTTGTGTTGTTCATGTATTATTTCTTCATGCTCTGGTCTTTACTCACCAACAGGGATAAAGATGGAAAGAACCAACTCAAACATGTTGAAAGCTGTGACTTTGGGTCAGCTTCTGGGGTACCTCTCAGCAGAAAGAGCAGAAAGCCCCCTCATTTCGAAGTAAGTGGTGTTTTACATAATAAAGGTAAAGGGACCCCTGGCCATTAGGTCCAGTCGTGGCCGACTCTGGGATTGTGGTGCTCATCTCACTTTACTGGCCGAGGGAGCCAGCATACAGCTTCCAGGTCATGTGGCCAGCAGGACTAAGCCGCTTCTGGTGAACCGGAGCAGCGCACAGAAATGCCGTTTACCTTCCCGCCGGAGCGGTACCTATTTATCTACTTGCACTTTGACATGCTTTTGAACTGCTAGGTTGGCAGGAGCAGGGACCAAGCAACGGGAGCTCACCCCGTCGTGGGGATTTGAACCGCCGACCTTCTGATCGGCAAGTACTAGGCTCTGTGGTTTAACCCACAGCACCACCCGCGTCCCTTTGGTGTTTTACATATTGCCACCTAAAAAGGACCCTGTCCTGTGAGTCTAAGTCCAGATGCTAAAATGATCTAACTGGAACCACTGGTTAAAATACTTGTTTTTAAAGTACAGTGAAAAAGCAGGCCAGCACCTGGAGATCATCATGAGCTGTCTTCTATAGTCTTAAAGGCCTATTGGCTCAATATTGTCTACGATGACTGGCAGTACTTCTCCAGGGTTTTAAAGAAGGAATCTCTTCCAGCCCTATGTGGAGATGTTGGGGATTCACAAGATACAGTATGTGGTCAGCTGCTCTGAGCACATGGGGAAATCAAAGGGGTTGGGCTTTTTGCTTTTGTAACAGCAAAAATGTGAAGCTCTAGTGAGAGCCAGTGTGGTGTAGTGGTTAAGAGCAGTAGTCTTGTTATCTAGGCTAGGGAACCGGGTTCGCGTCTCCGCTCCTCCACATGCAGCTGCTGGGTGACCTTGGGCCAGTCACACTTCTTTGAAGTCTCTCAGCCCCACTCACCTCACAGAGTGTTTGTTGTGAGGGAGGAAGGGAAAGGAGAATGTTAGCCGCTTTGAGACTCCTGAAGGGGAGTGAAAGGCAGGATATCAAATCCAAACTCCTCTTCTTCTTCTAGTTAAATAGATTGTTAACAGTTGGGCAGTGGTGTAGCGTGGGTTGTCAGCACCCGGGGCAAGGCAAGTAATTTGCGCCCCCTAATCCGTGGATTTTAGCACTCGAGTCTCTTCCACTAGATTAGTTAAAGAAACCCTTACCCCCTAAGCACATGTATTGTTTGTTATGAAAATACTGATGTAATTAAAGTAAAATGCATCTAAATACAAGTTTATTTTCAGAGAGTGAGTGAGCCAGGTAGGGGCAGAGAGCTGCGAGTGTGAGCCTGCGCCCCCCAGATGTTGCGCCCGGTGCAGACGGCCCCCCCCTGCACCCCCCACGCTACTCCACTGCAGTTGGGTAAGCTTGCAACTTCTTAAAAGGTTGCTTTTCTGTTCTGCTTTTAATTAATAAAGCACTTGCTTTACTGTGAATTAATCTAATAAAACTGATTTTATAGTTCACCCTGAATTTAATTACTTGACTGCTGAAGAGAAGAGGCACTGGATAAAAACAGATGGGGATTCTTTTGAGCGGTCCATTGATACTTTTATTTAAATAACATGAATACCAAACAGCAGTAAAACAAGTCAGTAAAGCCCAATGGTAATCTGTCACAGGCTAAGAAATACTAACTAGTCCAAGTACTTGATAGATTCACTTCCCCCGGAGCCTGATCCTTCACAGAGCTCTACTCAGAAGTCCCATTGAGTTCAATGGGCTCAGAAAGGTAGCATCATAACCATCCCATTTGGGCTCTCTGATCCAACCGTTAATTCCTTCACTTAGAATATGCTTCCATGATTATCTACAGATCAAACATTTTCTACTCAAGTCCTCTATACTTAATGACTATAGAATAATTCAGCAGTGACCCTTCCACCGAAACCTGCCAGAGCTGGAGCACATATCACACGTATTACTATTCAGATGTTGCTGAAAATTGGGATGACAGAGGCTAGTTTTCAACTTGCAAGCTGCACATGAATAGTACCGAAACAGTCCGTTACTATGGGAGATATTCAAGTAAGTTTTTATCAGATACATTGAAATCAATGGGCATAGCTAAGTTAGGTTCGTTAATTGGAGCAGCTCTACTCTGAGTCCAGCTTACTCGAATACCACTTCATATGTCTGAATTTCTCAGCCGTCACCCATGGATGTCTGTGTCAATCATGTACACGACACATTCTGTGGATCATAACGTGTGAATGGAAATTTCACTATTTCTGGTTCATGGCCAGTGAAAGAGAGAGAGAGAGAGAGAGAGAGAGAGAGAGTGAGTGAGTTTTGGTTCTAAGCAAGGAGGCTGAAGAAATCTCAGTCTTCCTTATTCAGCAAGCAGAACCTGCAGTAGCTCTCTGACTACAGATGACATACTCCTACCCAGGGCCAATTTGAAAGGGAGCCAGGAAAGCCATTTGACCTGGGCTTCAAGCTCAAAGGCACCACTTTGAAGATTTTTTGGCACGTGATAAGTTTCATAACTTGTTTTTGTGCACATCAGATGAAAATGAGACATACCCACTCAGGGTAGAGCTGCAAATTTAAGCTAATAAGAGATGTGATTTGGTAGAAGACTTGATTTCTTAACTTATAAAGAATAATTTCATATTAAATAACTTACTTTTTTGCATAACTACTCATAAATATATATTGGTTATGGTGGCACAAGATTAGACTGTAATTAGTGGGGCTCCCTTGACATATAATTAGCTGATTATATATAAGCAAGCAACTCACTGTTTTGGGGGAGTGCCTCGTTTTGTTTCAATGTGTCATCATTTTTAATTGTTATTATGACTAAAGGCCTCAAAATCTGGAAGAGGCCCAGGCCTATGTAGACCTCTGTGAGGGCCTGTCTCTCCCTGGCTGGTACAACACTTCAATATTTCCAGAATATTATTATTAATTGCACTTAATAGTTGCTTTCCTTTGCAACATGTAACCCAAAGCAATACACAAAACGGTGCAAAGATTAAAAGCACAACAGAAAACATGGGGAAAAACAATTTTCATTCATACATGTCTGTGATACATATATCCGTAAGTGGGGAGCCACCATGAAAAGGCCCATTTTCATGTTCCCACCCTCCACACTTTCCTTGAAGGGGGCACATAGATGCTGAATGTAGGATCCTGTTTGGTTCCGCAGCTAATTCTCCCCTGGAGTCCTCGCTGGCCCAAGTAGGACTAATTCAGCCAGCTAGCCCTGGTGACTATCTAATGCTTATTGGGTGGATTTTTCCCAAATTAATTTTTGAACTTTGAATTTTATTGTTATTCATGCTTTTATACTGTATTTTATGCTGCTTCTACAATTAAGTGTTTTAAATTTGTTGTTAGCCGCCCTGAGCCCGGTTTTCTGAACTGGGAAGGGTGGGGTATAAATAAAAAATATTATTAATTAATTTATGATTATTCCTAGATATCTCCTTAACAACTACCGGTAACTTACACTTCCTGAATCAAAAAGTTGCCTTAAATAGTTGTTAGCGGTGATTTCCTTTTACAGGGAAGGCTTAGGGTATAATGATTTGCTTTCCTAGACAAAGCCCAGTGCAAGTTAGGTGTGTACCAATCTTTATTAAACAACTGGGAATTAAATGTCTAACTTCGTCCACGGCTTCAATGCAGTCCTGAACTTTCTCTGGATTCTACACCATGTTAATAAAGTTATCTGCTTAAAGCCAGTGTACAAATGCAAATAAAATGAATTACGCTCTCCCATTTCAGCCGGTTTGACTAAGGTATCCAGAATACCTATTGAGTATGTATGTTTTTTTATAGTGGTCACACAATGCTGTTGGCATACAAATGGCAATCTCTATCCTCACTCACTTTTAATCCAGATTTTTCCAGGAAAAACCAGATAAGTGAAAAGCAAAAAACTAAAACTTGTTGCCAATGACCCATTTGCAATATATTCAGTTTCTGTCTGGAAGCACCCTGACTGCATATTTAACATTTTCAGGGTCTCACATTTATTCAGGCATTGCTTCCTTGAAACCTGATTGCATGGCGTTAATAAGGATTATCTATCTCATATAGTCAGATTGAAGGATTCATTTTGATTCAATTCGAAAGCGTTTGTGTGAACTTCTTAAAAAGAAATTGGCGGATGAATTAAAAAAACCAAGGTGATGTGTGTGTTATTAGCATTAGCCTCATAATTATATTGCACAGGCCATCCTTCATCCTTTTGTTCCTCTGTTAATTTTTCCCTTGGGGCCTTCAAGGAAAAACTAACAGGCATAACTTGTGCAAATGAAAAACCATGGCAACAGAAGCAGAGTGCATTTAGGCAAGAGGTGACAGGTTGGCACAATCTTCATTCTCCCCAATAAGGTAAAGGTAAAGGGACCCCTGACCATTAGGTCCATTCGTGACCGACTCACTTTATTGGCCGAGGGAGCCGGCGTACAGCTTCTGGGTCATGTGGCCAGCATGGCTAAGCTGCTTCTGGTGAACCAGAGCAGCGCACGGAAACGCCGTTTACCTTCCCACCAGAGCGGTACCTATTTATCTACTTGCACTTTGACGTGCTTTCGAACTGCTAGGTTGGCAGGAGCGTGGACCGAGCAACGGGAGCTCACCCCGTCGCAGGGATTCAAACCGCCGACCTTCCAATCAGCAAGCCCTAGGTTCTGTGGTTTAACCCACAGCGCCACCCGCGTCCCCAATACTCCCCAATACTACATTTCAAAGTGCTATTTACATTTCACACAAGGAACACTGTTAACATCCATAACACAAAACAGAGCAGAGCTTCATAATCTGAGACGGGGGCTCTTGCAGATGGGGTGTGTGTGTCTTGACTCTTCATCTCAGGCTCCTGAGTTGGACCCCACATTAGGCAAAAAGATTTCTGCAGTGCAGGCGGTTGCACTAAGTTAGCCTTTGTGGGGGCTTCCAACTCTACAATTCTATGGTTCTATGGCACCCTGTGCAAGGCACCCCGGAATGGATCTTCTCAATTTTGCACCCCCTTGGCTCAGTGCCCTGTGGGTGGAGTGGGGTGGGTGTGTCTCCTGCCCACACTGCCCTAAATCCAGCACTGCCACACCAACCCCATCCACTGTGGGGAATCATGGTCAAGGATAAATGGGAGTTGTTCATCCCGCAAAATCTGGGGAGCCATAAATCCCCAACCCCTGGACTATTGTCTCAGTTTCCTTTTAGAACATCATTGTACATGGGAGACTGGCATGGGTGAGAGACCAGGAGACACTGTCCCACGAACCGACATACCCACTCTCCATGCGTAGTGGAAGCATGTAAACATCTAACAAGCCACATTTCAAACGAAGCAGGAGCGTAGAGTTTATGCTGGCGCCGAAATTGTAGCTCCATCTCGCTTGTCTCTGACGCGTGGCGTTCAAGAGCCAAGTCAAAGGGTCTTAAGTTTACGCACCCGCGATTCTCCTCCTCCGACGGCGGCGGGGTTGGGAGCTCTCCCCTTGGGCCTCTGACTTCATCCCGGATCTCAAGTCAAGAGAGTTTCAGCCCGATGCCTCTTGGAGGTAACTGACCACCCGGCTCTGGCCACTTTCTTCAGCCAAGTCCAGCGGGCGGCGTCCCCAGCGGTCCCGCACGTCGAAGCGAGCGCTCCCTCGGCGCAGCGCCCGCAGCGTGTCCAGGAAGCCTCCGCGGGCCGCGTCGTGGACCGGGAACGTGCCCGTGGACGGGTCGGGCCGGTTGGGATCCGCTCCTCTTTGCAGAAGCAACTGAGCTACCCCGGGGTTCCCCATCATCATAACCTGGAGGGAGAGAAGGAGAGGAAAGTCAAGGCTTGCGCATCTTTACGCTTTCCGTCTAGGCGCTTGGAGCGGCCATGTTCTGCGGGCTGAAATAGCCAAGATCCTGACCGCCACGTTGCATTAATTAGCTCCTGATAATTCTAATTAAATATTTTTTTGGGGGGGGGGCCAATCTGTGTACTGTTCATAGGAGCCAGCTCCTATGGGTCGAGGCGGCTTTGTCCCACCAATAAAATATTTGAGGGGGTCGCCCCCTAAAGTTGATGGATATTGCCATTCAAATGGTGTGTGTGCACTGCGTCATAGGAATATGTGATCCTGAATTGTTGTACCCTAAGTTGGATCTGAACTTTAAAAGGCGCGGTGTAAAAGTTGAAAAGACAATCATACGATCATATTATTATTATTATTATTATTATTATTATTATTATTATTATTATTATTATTATTATTATTATTATTTGCCCACCCCTCAGTCTAAGGTCCCAGGGGTTTCCCAACATTAAAGCGATATTAAAGAGAGTTTAAAATAACTTAGAAACACAAAATAAGGCGAGTCCTAAAAGAACACACGTCAAGTTGCAGAAGCTAGGGATAAAGAGGGTTTCCTTGGGGCGAAGCATCCCACAAACGCCTCGGAAAGTCTGGTAAGGACACCGCTAGGCTTTATCCGGCTAAAGCTGCGTTTACACCGCGCCCTTCGAAGGGACCATTTCGGAGAAATTGGCAAGAGGCTCTTTATTGGAACTGGGCAAATCTCAAGAAACGGAAAGGTTTCTGATAGACCTCTCTCTCGGGGATGGAGTAAGTAGTAGTAGTAGTTTTAATAAGTTTAATAATCAACAGTAATAAGATTTTTAAAGGTGGTATCCGGTTGAGTCATTCATAGCGTGACACCTAGAATGACGAACGGTGCATACCATTCAATTTTTGGGGTTGGAAACGCGTCCCATAAAACTGAAAATGGCGGGACATGCTTCCGAATAATAATAATACATATTTTTGGAAGCACGCTCGGCTTTTATTTTAATACTTTGTTGGAAGCCACCCAGAGTGGCTGGGGAAACCCAGCCAGATGGGCGGGGTATAAATTATTATTATTATTATTATTATTATTATTATTATTATTATTATTATTATTAATAATAATAATATAATAATTTAGTATTCTTTCTTTCGAGAGAGTTATTCAGAAGGATCCCAGCTGGAGATAAAATGATCCGTGTCTTCTCTCTCTACCGAGGCGAACGTATTCGCTTCTGCTGCTTCTTTCCCATCGAGAAAGACGGCTCCCACGGAATCAATCTCAGCCCAAAGTGGCGCGCACGTTGCGCTTGCTTCGGAAAGGCGGGGTTGCAAACTCTCCAGATGGGCTGTAGTGAGGGGGGCGGTTCTTGAGCAGCAAGGAAAACCAGGGAGACGAAACGAGCGAGGAAACCAAGCGAAGAAAGAAAAGCTGAACTAGCAGCAGGGAGTGAGCGCAGCTACTCTTATCAAATGCCAAATATTGACATTTTTAATGTTATAAGAAATAAATGTTTACCAAAGGCCTGGATCTTCAGGTGGTGGTTTTCTTGGAAGGAAGTCGGAGTCTTTTTTTAAAAAATAGAATAAAATAGGCCTTTTTATATCTGCAAGGTTGACGTTTGAATCTAATGCTAAATTAAAAGTTGCAGCCATCTCTAGAGACGAGCGCGAAGCTGGACGGACGCAAACGAAACCTCTGCTTGACGAACCATTTTGCCTCAGACCCTAAAAGGACTAAAAAGCAGTATTAATTTAATTTAATTTGTGCATCCTTCCGCGTTGCTCTCTGTTCACAGCCCAGCTGAGGCGGAGTAGGTAGAGTAAATCGATTCACAAACGCAATGCAACAACTGCTGCGTGGTTGTGATTTGGAGAGGGAACGAGCTGCTACAATTGGGAACATGAAAGCTGCCCTTTTTCATTCAGTCGGGCTAGCACCATCAAAGAAATGTGGATGGGCCGCCCCACTTCAGTTTAATACAATGACTGACTGGCGTTAGTAACAAAGGTATCATTTCTAAAAGAGGCGCAGTGAAATAAAAGTCTACCAGAATTCACTTTTCTTCCCGGAAGCCGGATCAAACTATAGACACGAGGAGGAAAAGTGAAGACGCGTCACAGCAGAAGCTTTAAACCAGGCATAGGCAAACTCCGGCCCTCCAGATGTTTGGGACTACAATTCCCAGCATCCCTGACCACTGGTCCTGATAGCTAGGGATGATGGGAATTGTAGTCCCAAACATCTGGAGGGCCGGAGTTTGCCTATGCCTGCAGTTTAAACCAAGGATGTGGAATGTGTGGCCCTTCAGACGTTGGAATTCCATCATGGCCAAAGGTTAGGATGCTGAGAGGTGCAGATTCTTGGAAGGAGTTAAGCGCCTGATTGTGCTAAACCGGCACCATTTTAAAAACAACGCATTTGAAAAAAAAATAATGAAAAAACACGACCTATTGCTCACTCCGCTGTAAAAGAAGGGATTATCCGTGCGGGTTGTGTTTTTATTTTTATATACAGACTTATTGTAATTCTAATTACCTATACCCAAATCTGGAATATAGTACTGTGGTACCTCGGGTTAAGTACTTAATTCGTTCCGGAGGTCTGTACTTAACCTGAAACTGTTCTTAACCTGAAGCACCACTTTAGCTAATGGGGCCTCCTGCAGCTGCCGCGCCGCCAGAGCACGATTTCTGTTCTCATCCTGAAGCAAAGTTCTTAACCTGAAGCACTATTTCTGGGTTAGCGGAGTCTATAACCTGACGCGTATGTAACCTGAAGCATATATAACCCGAGGTACCACTATACTGTACTGATATCTCTGGTCCTCTTTTTGCCTCGCTCTGCTTCGAAATGTCATGCCCGTTTTCTGCTTGACAATTCCGTTTTCTGCTTGATTTCGCGCGTTGATAAAATCAAAGAGTTACGATTAAGTGCAGCTGCCTAAGAGCGCGAACGTATAATCCGCGATCACTCGAAAGTAAGATCCATTGAGCTTAAAAACGTTGGAGGTTTCGGGGCAACTCAGGTTGCCGAAGATGAGCTTGCAAATCTCAGTTTAAAAAACATGCAAGGCTGGAAGGGAGCCTTACAAAATCCAGCGCGGGGCTTAATGCGGTTAGAATCGCGGGGGGGGGGGACTTGATTAAAATATTGGGGGGGGGGCAACTAAGCCCTGCCCCGCATAATCGATCACATGATGTGACACACACACCATTTGAATGAGAATTCCCCTCAACTGGGGGGGGGGTCGTCCATGGGCGTAGCCACGATTTATTGGGTGGGGGGGCAGAACCCAGTTATCTGTGACACAATTGGTCAGTTAAGTATTTTTATTTATTTACTTAATTGGCCCCTCCCTGCCTCCCCCTGGCTACGTCCATGGCAGCCTGGGCCCCTCAATATTTTATGGGGGTGGGGGCCCGAAGGGACTTTGGCCCCTAGGAGTCGGCTCTCATGATTGCATGTAATACTCACTTTACATGAGCGCTAGCCTTCTGTTAACCTCAATGGGGCTTACTTCTGAGTAGACACGAATAGCATTTCATACCCGAAGTCTTTTCTCTGTTTCGCTAGCTCATTTCATGCAGGTAGGTAGCCGTGTTGGTCTGCCGTAGTCGAAACAAAACAAAACAAAATAAAATAATTCCTTCCAGTAGCACCTTAGAGACCAACTAAGTTAGTTATTGGTATGAGCTTTCGTGTGTGTTCATGCAAAGAACTTTAAATTAATCGGTCAGTGAGGCTGAGTTGCCGCCGTCGGTTGAAATCTGAGTTGGATTTCTCGATCTCCAGCTACGGAATCAAAAAGTTAGAATAAAACCAGAACAGAAAAGGGGAGGGAGTTTTCGAGAGATGTGTGACCCCCCAGGTGACTTTTAAAAGCAACTTTTCCCATTGTGAAAAACAAAGAAACCCCAATGAGGTTAAATAAGAGTACAGTATAGCTGTCATCTTTTCCCTTTGCTTGCGAGGAATCCTATTCGGAATAAGGGAATTTCCCTGAAAAAAGGGGGAAAGTTGACAGCTTATGAATAAGAGTGAGATGAATATGTATATGGTTCCAGTAGTAGATAGGTAGCCGTGTTGGTCTGCCATAGTCAAAATAAAAAATTCCTTCCAGTAGCACCTTAAAGACCAACTAAGTTAGTTCTTGGTAGTTCTTGATACCAAGAACTAACTTAGTTGGTCTTTAAGGTGCTACTGGAAGGAATTTTTTATTTTGACTATGTATATGGTTGATGATTAATTCTAGATTTTAGTCTAATGTCTCCAGTCATTTCGGGGTTGCAGTGATTTTTCATTCTCTCTTCTCAGTCTAGGCAGACACCATATATTTGAAGCACACGACTCCAGCCCACCCCCCACCCCCAGTCTGTAGTTTCGTGTAAAACCACACATCTCAGGATTCGGGGGGGGGGGGAGTCATGTGTTTTAAATGGTTGCGTTTTATAAGGTTGAGAAGACGGACTTTGGGAGGGTCTCAAATCGTTTTGAGAATAAAACAGGGCACATTCTGGTAACTGAAGGTATTATTAGAGGGCTGTTTCTCCTCACTTGAAATGTTAATATTTGGTATTGAAATCTGTTTCCGAAGTGGGGTTCTGTTCTATACAGTACAGTGGTACCTCGGGTTACATACGCTTCGGGTTACAGACTCCTCTAACTCAGAAATATTACCTCTGGTTAAGAACTTTGCTTCAGGATGAGAACAGAAATCGTGCAGCGGCAGCAGGAGGCCCCATTAGCTAAAGTGGTGCTTCAGGTTAAGAACATATTCAGGTTAAGAACAGACCTCCAGAACGAATTAAGTTCTTAACCACAGGTACCACTGTACTTCTGTTACGTAAACATAAACTGAAACAAGATCCTTAATTAAATATAGTATTTTCCAAAGACGACACTGTGGTTGCTGTTGTTTGGCGGTGGGCGCGGGGATGAGAGTCCGAACCTGGGACAGCGATTGCTCCAATAATTTTATTCTCCAATCATTTTGTTCACCTTTCTATTTTATTTTATTTATTTTTAGTTTCCTCGGACAGGGCAAGCTGCGCAACATGGACCCAAACTTGGGGGTGGCAGGAAGCCAATCCTCCAGCGTTTAGGGTTCATCCGAACAACTTTTCTAACTTTTCATGGATCCATTTGCCACTGATGGACGTTAAAAGGGTGGACGTTAAATCCTGCCCCCCCCCCATTTTAAACAGGCTGCTCGCTCGCTAGGTCAGTCAGCAGCACACACAAACTGTGATTAATTGCTGTATTTCGGATCTGGGTGTAATCTGGTTTGACTCCTCCTCTTCCACCTGAGTTTGGGTGTGGTTATTTTTTGGGTGGGGGGGATGATCAGTCCTGTGTTTTGGAACGGGCCAAATTTGTAGGTTGCATCGTGGGCTGAGACTAGGAAGGTAAATTCCAGTGCCATCGAGGGGACTTCCGAGCAAGCATGTTTTGGATCAGGGCCCTGCATAAGCCTTCTACTTCCAGGAAGGTGATTTTAAAGCACACCTGGGTTACTGCGTGCACGCCATACAGTTCGAAGCACACATACCCCTTCCAAATCCTGGGTACCTTAATTCACCCCCTCCCAGAGCTTCACTTTGTGTATTTATTTACTGCAGCTAAATCCCACCTTTTTCCTCCAAGGAGTTCAAACGGCCTCTGTGGTTCTGCCCCTCCTTGTTTAATCTTCACAAGGACTCTGTGAGGTAGGTTAGGTCGACAGAAGGCAGTGACTAACTCCAAGGTCGCTACGAGTGAGCTTCAGGGCTGAGTGAAGATTTGAACCCTGGGCTCCAAGGTCCAAGTCCAGCACTCTAACCACGGTACTATGCGGGGTCCTCAGCACCCTTAAAAACTACAGTTCCCAAGTTTCTTTGAGAGGGATGGATGCGCGTTAAATGTATGGCGTGCGCATAGCTAGGAATGAACAGCTACTAGGATCTGACTCTCACTGGACACGGGTTGACTATGGGTTGTTAAAACTAACCCCCCTCCCCAAAATAAGCCCCTCTCCGCAAAGCCCCCAATAAATCTAGTTTAGCCCCCGAGTGGTACTCATACTCCGCACCTCTAAACCTCACGTTTAAAATTTCAGCCATGGGCGGGATCAGGGGGTCAGCTGCCCTGACCTAAATCAAATAATAATAAAAAATACTTAACTTAAAGTAGAAATGATCAGAATATTTGAAAAGTTTTGACCATTTATTTCCTGGCCACTTAGAGTGAAAAGCAAGTCAATTGGTGTGGAGACATTTCATTCCAAATTTGGTCGACAGAGAATGGCGACAGGTGGGTGTCCTGCCCGCACCCCAACTTAAATCCTGGCTACTCCCCCCCCCCGCAGTCTCTCACCCACCTATCTATGGCTCTCCGGCCTTCCTCCTACTGTCCCCGGACGGACCTACCTGGATCGGGGCCCTGCCGAAGCGATTCACCGCGTTGGGGTGCGCCCCACCATCCAGCAGCCGCCTCAAGGTCTCCAGGTCTCCCCGGGCAGCGGCGTTGGCCAGCTCATCCGCCTCGCCGCGGCCGCCCCCTCCATCCATGTCCGAGCCGGGGGCAGGATCCATCCCACGAAGCCGAAGACCTCACGGGTTGTCAGTAGGGCATCTATGCAGCCGGCCCCTTGGTGCCCTGCTGCCGGGCTCCCTCAAAGGATCCGTCAGATCATCAGAGGGATCCCTCCCGGCGTCCGCGCAAGTACGCAGCAGCGATCTCCCCTCCTTCGCCTGTGACCAGGACTCGGTTCTCGGTCGACGTTGCCCGCTTCCCGACGGCGCGGACGCCCTTCGAGCAGATCTTCCCCGGCGGGCGGAGCCGTCCGGTCCACTCTTTTCCTGCGCTGGGTTGCGTCTCCCTTCGTCCTTTCCCACGGATCCGCAGGTCTCTATCCAGGCCCGCTGGCTCCCTCTCTCGGCGGCCCGACGTCGCGATGAGGAACAAGCCTAGGACCGGGACAGCGGAGGCGAATGTGCAGGAACTTCCCCATCAAAAGTGGGTCACTCCGAGAACGGCAGCTGGACTTTCGACCCGCCTGTGCATCCGCTCCCCCTTAAGGGCTCTCTGGGAAGAGGTCCTCGCCTGTAGCAAGCTAGCATAAAGCCTGCCACCCTGCTTTTCTGCATGCACAGTCCAGGGGGTCGCCAAGCTGTGGGCGCATCTGGCATTTTGAGAGTGCTCTGTGCATCATCGTCCCCCCCCCGCCTCTCTCTCCTCCCCCCACACCCCGTTCTCGCATTCCTCACATACAAACATACAGGAAAGTCTTCATAGGAACACCTCTCTCACACACACACACAGATTAGCTGTGCACACATCACACTGTAGTTTGCCCCCCGAAAAGCTACAATTCCCAGCACCCTTAACAAACTGCAGTTCCCGGGATACGTTGTGCTCTAAATGTATAGTTTTGGTGCAGTCATTGTTTGCTTTTCCACAAGGGTCTGGCAAAACGTTTGCTGTGATGTTGAATCCCTCTGGTTTTACACCCCGCCGCCCCAAAAGCCAGAAGCAAGTTGATTTACATTAATAGCAAATAATAATAATAATTCAAAGATCCGCTGCTGGCAAGCACCACAAAAAGACTAATCGGAGGTAGGATTTTTACGCAGCATGGCTGCAAAGCGCACAACCCATCTCTGGCCGTAGCGGGTGACCTGTGACTTGATGGTGGTTTTGAGGAGACAGTTTGTTAAAAAAATATATGGGGACCCGCAAGGACTTGGATCAATGCTTTTGCACCATAGCCCGGCTGGGCAGCGCAAGACCGGTTCAGAGCGATGGAGAGAGACGTGCTCTGTGATTTGATGGTGGTTGGGGAGCGGGGAGGGAACCCGTGAAGAAAGTATCCTGTTTCAAAAAAGAAAAAAAAAATCTGGGCATGATGTGTGCCCTCAGCCTCGTCTTTTCTTTTCTTTCCCTTCCTCCTCTACTTTCTGACTCCCGCGACACCTCACTTTCTCTGCAAACCTGGCTGCGTATGCGCCGTATGTTTGGAGTACACGATTTCCCCCAGAGGATCCTGGGAACTGAAGTTTGTAAAGGGTGCTTACCTGGCGTTGTAGCTCTCTGTGAAGGGTCCACTAAAATCCCCAGAATTCTTTGGGAGATGCCACCTGCCTTCGATGCACGGTGCGTTTGAAGCCTCTGAACCATTTGTAAGTGGCAAAGCTCCTTGTCATCTGTTTCACTCCAGACAGAGAATATGTATTCGCTAGACAAGCCTAGACTTGCCTCCATTTAGTATGTTCCGTAACAGGGAACCCTCTCAGAACAAGCCTAGACTTGTCCTGTCATATGCTACAGATTCATTCCCAGAAACGGACTTGTGCTGAGCAGTCAGTTTCTAGACTCCTATAAATATACAGCTGACTCTTTTGTTAGGGCTGCAGCAGAAGTTGTGCTCCCTGAACTCCATCTTCTTCCAGGGCAACAGACGGGGACTTGGGCTTTTTACTCAGAGCTGCTGCCTTTGCCCATAAGATGGGGCAGAATCATTCCTTCTCTTTCCAGCGTTCAGAGTGCTGTTGTTTAAGCAGCCGAAACAGTACTACCCACACAAAAATGGCGCAAGTATCAGCAAATCCCGAGGTGTGCAGAAATACATAAATAAAAACAGCCCCAAGAGCTGTGCTCAGTTGGCCACAGAAGGCAAATGACAGAAAAGGAGGGAGACAAGGAACAGAATGAAACGTTCTATTCAGGACTACTCCATACTGCAATATTTGGCTGCAGGCCTGTCTTGCGATTCTGTTTCTTTGTGTTTGTTTGTTTGTTTACAAACCTGATGCTTCACTTAAGTAAGCCTGTGCTTTCTGACATTGGTGGTGAGAAGGTGCTATCTCATGGGTAGGCAAACTAAGGCCCAGAGGCTGGATCCGGCCCAATCGCCTTCTAAATCCGGCCCACGGACGGTCCAGGAATCAGCGTGTTTTTACGTGAGTAGAATGTGTGTTTTTATTTAAAATGCATCTCTGGGTTATTTGTGGGGCATAGGAATTTGTTCTCTCCCCCCAAAAAAATATAGTCTGATCCCCCACAAGGTCTGAGGGACAGTGGACCGGCCCCCTGCTGGAAAAGTTTGCTTACCCCTGCTCTAAGTTATCTGATTTTGTATCATGCATTTGTTTTCTCTGCCAGTTTATTGGGAATTGCCTTCCAGATGTTGAGGCCTACAGCTCCCAGCAGTTCCAGATGGGCTGGTCCATAGTCAGGGATGATGGGAGTTGTAGTCCAAGAACATCTGGAGGATGACAGGTGCCCCATCACTGGAATATCTGAAAGGCACCATGTTGGCTGCTCCTGCCCTAGGAGTTTGCATAGGCAAACTCGCCCCTCCAGATGTTTTTGGACTACAACTCCCACCATCCCTAGCTACCAGGACTAGTGGTCAGGGATAATGGGAGTTGTAGTCTCAAAACATCTGGAGGGCCGAGTTTGCCTATGCCTGCCCTGTTGTTGTTGTTTAGTCGTTTGGTCGTGTCCGACTCTTCGTGACCCCATGGACCAGAGCATGCCAGGCACTCTTGTCTTTCACTGCCTCCCACAGTTTGGTCAAACTCAGGTTAGTCGCTTCAAGAACATTGTCCAGCCATCTCGTCCTCAGTCGTCCCCTTCTTGTGCCCTCCATCTTTCCCAACATCAGGGACTTTTCCAGGGAGTCTTCTCTTCTCATGATGTGGCCAAAGTATTGGAGCCTCAGCTTTAGGATCTGTCCTTCCAGTGAGCACTCAGGGCTGATTTCCTTCAGAATGGAGAGGTTGGATCTTCTTGCAGTCCATGAGACTCTCAAGAGTCTCCTCCAGCACCAGAATTCAAAAGTATCAATTCTTCGGCGATCAGCCTTCTTTATGGTCTAGCTCTCACTTCCATACATCACTACTGGGGAAACCATAGCTTGAACTATTTGGACCTTTGTTGGCAAGGTGATGTCTCTGCTTTTTAAGATGCTGTCAAGGCCTTGTTGGACAGCCACTTTGCTTTCTTGCATTTCCATTTCATTGGGATGTGTAATGGGTTTAGGGGTTGCTCGTGCGTAAGTTGCCGCCACTCCTGGCTAGGTTACCTGGTTAACCCTTTCTGACTGAACAGCCTCCAGCATCGTGACTGTCTCAGTCGCTGGCAGAATCCGTCAGTGGGCGTTTCTTAAACTTCTTCCAGCACAAAAGTTCCTTTACGCCAAGTCTCCTCCTACTCTCCCTGCGCAGAAGTCTTCTGCGCAGGGAGGGTGTGGGCAGTGGAGTACCCATACTCTCTCCGCTGGTCTCCAGCGAGGAGTCTTGGAGCCTCCTCCCCAATTCCCCCATCTGCCCCTCTTCTCTACTGGTGTTACGCTGATTTTCTTCCCCAGCAGAGTGGGCTCCCTCTCTCCCTACTGGGACCCTCTCCGCCATCCCTTTGGAGCCTTCCCTCCGCTTCCAGCTCCGATGGCAGTTCCCTGACAGGATGGTTTTCATTGCTGCCTCCTCTATAATGTTACGAGCCTCCATCCATAGTTCTTCAGGCACTCTGTCCACCAAATCTAAATCCTTAAACCTGTTCCTCACTTCTACTGTGTATCCATAAGGGATTTGATTTAGATTGTATCTTACCAGCCCAGTGGTTTTTCCTACTTTTTTTGGTTTAAGCTTGAATTTTGCTATAAGAAGCTGATGATCTGAGCCACAGTCAGCTCCAGGTCTTGTTTTTGCTGACTGTATAGAGCTTCTCCATCTTTGGCTGCAGAGAATATAATCAATCTGATTTCGATGCTGCCCATCTGGTGATGTCCATGTGTAGAGTCGTCTCTTGTGTTGTTGGAAAAGAGTGTTTGTGATGACCAGCTTGTTCTCTAGGCAGAACTCTATTAGCCTTTGCCCTGCTTCGTTTTGAACTCCAAGGCCAAACTTGCCAGTTATTCCTTTTATCTCTTGACTCCTTACTTTAGCATTCCAATCCCCTATAATGAGAAGAACATCCTTCTTTGGTGTCATTTCTATAAGGTGTTGTAAGTCTTCATAGAACTGGTCAATTTCAGTTTCTTCAGCACTGGTAGTTGGTGCATAAACTTGGATTACTGTGACGTTAAAAGGTCTGCCTTGGATTCGTATCGAGATCATTCTATCATTTTTGAGATTGCATCCCAGTATGGCTTTCGCCACTCTTTTGTTGACTATGAGGGCCACTCCATTTCTTCTACGGGATTCTTGCCCACAGTAGTAGATATGATGGTCATCTGAACTGACTTCGCCCATTCCCATCCATTTTAGTTCACTGATGCCCAGGATGTCGATATTTATTCTTGCCATCTCATTTTTGACCACATCCAGCTTACCATTGTACATGGATCTTACATTCCAGGTTCCTATGCAATATTTTTCTTTACAGCATTGTAAAGAATTTCCTTTCCTTTCGCTTCCAGGCATATCCGCAACTGAGCGACGTTTCAGCTTTGGCCCAGCCATTTTATCAGCTCTGAATATACTTGTACTTGTCCTCCGCTCTACTTGTCCATGCCTGCCCTAGGGGAACTCATTTAGAAACTGGAAGCTGGCAAAGTTTCACTCAGTAGTATCACAGGTAGAATTCTCTACTGCTGTGGCACCCCTGCAATAAAAACAGCTACAAGGGCAAGAATATGTTTTTTTTAAAGAAGGAAACTGGCATGTGGATTCACAGGTGCTTTTTCTTCAGACTTAGACAGCTACACGCCCTACATTTAAAGCACATGGCGTCCCTGAAACAATCCTATAGTTCATTTAGGCTGCTGGGAATTGTAGCTCTCTGAGTGGTAAATTACAGTTCCCAGTCTTCTCTGTGGGAAGAAGTGTGCTTTAACTGTACACAGCCTTTACACCTGACAGTTTAAGCGTGCTTTTCGACAAGTCACATGACTTTACAAAGTGATCCTTAATGGTGACAGGATAAGGACAGGAATACTGTGTCCAGTTCTGGGCGCCACAATTTAAGATGGATGTTGACAAGCTGGAAGGTGTGCAGAGGAGGGCGACCAAGGGTCTGGAAACCAAACCTGATGAGGAGGAGTTGAAGGAGCTGAGGATGTTTAGCCTGGGAAAGAGGAGGCTGAGAGGAGATATGAGAGCCATCTTCAAATATCTCAAGGGCTGTCACACGGAAGAGGGACTAAGCTTGTTTTCTCCTGCTCTGGAGGGTAGGACTCAAACCCATGGCTTCAAGCTACAAGAAAGAAGATTCCAACTAAACATATGGAAAAAACCTTCTGACAGTAAGAGCTGTTAGACAGTGGAACAGACTCCCACAAGATGTGGTGGACTCTCCTTCCTCAGAGGTTGGATGGCCATCTGTCATGGAAGCTTGAGCAGATATTCCTGCATTGCAGGGGGTTGGACTAGATGACCGTTGAGGTCCCTTCCAACTCTACGATTGTATGACTCTTCAGAAGAGCACAGAACAGGGATAGGCTTGTTACAATGAAAGGCACCCACCTGGGAAACCCAGCCAGATGGGCTGGGTATAAATAATAAAATACTAATACAGTGGTACCTCGGGTTACATACGCTTCAGGTTACATACGCTTCAGGTTACATACACTTCAGGTTACATACGCTTCAGGTTACAGACTCCGCTAACCCAAAAATAGTGCTTCAGGTTAAGACCTTTGCTTCAGGATGAGAACAGAAATCGTGCTCCGGCGGAGCGGCGGCAGCGGGAGGCCCCATTAGCTAAAGTGGTGCTTCAGGTTAAGAACAGTTTCAGGTTAAGAACGGACCTCCGGAACGAATTAAGTACTTAACCCGAGGTACCAATGTAATAAGAAAGAATGAAGCTCTAACATCAGGCTCACAGGAGGTGAGCTCATGAATTACCTGAGGGGAAACCCCCCACTGTGATAGGAAATAAAGGCAGGTGCTTCAAGGTCCCATCAGTGTGAGCAGAGCCAGCACTACCATTGGGCAACGTGAGGCAGGCTGATGTAATTGCTTTCAGAGACATCAGAAGCTTGCTAGAACAGGGATGGGGAACCTGACGTTATTGGACTCCCAGCAACCATCTCAGCCGCAGCCAGTATGGTCAACAGCCAGGGATGACCGGTAGGGGGGGTGTAGCTAGTGCAGCAACTTCTGGAGAGCTTCAGGTTCCACATCCAAGTGCTAGGAGATAAAGATGGGAGCTGCACAGGAGGTCAGCTGGCTTGCAACTGGTTACTGCAATCAGGCTTTTGTGAGGATGGTGCACATAGCCAAGCCTCCTGGTGCTTTTGAAGACATGAAAAACATATAGGAAATCATTGCAACAGACGGCTCCCGTCTTTACATGCTCATCAGGAGTTGGCAAGAACAAAAGAGTGCTGTGTCACCGGTGTTTTCCATTTCGTCTCAGCCCAGCTCCTCCTCCTATAGGGAGATACTCACCTGATATCACTGTCAACACCTGCCTGTATGTGGAAATTTCCCTTGCGGTACATTTTGCCAATTTTTGAAGCAGACTGTATGTCTGCCACTTCTCACTACAGCTGGTGCAACTGCATTGAGCAACTGGAAGATGGCAAACTTTTGCTCTGTGTTGGGAAAAGCTTCACCACTGAGCTCTCAAAGCTCTGCTGAAGGCACAGGAAGAAGACAGCCTAGTTTTTCTTTTCTTATGCCTTGGAAATTTTACTCTCTCCCTACAGTGGGCGAGTGAATTGTGGGAATGTTCAGGGATGCAGGAGAGGATATATTGTCTGATAATAGCCTTTCTAACTTGTGTTAACAAGTTCACAACTTAGCGGAGTAACATTCCCCTTTTAAACTTGCAGTTGGATGTGTTTGCTCACGTTCGCTAAAGCCTCTATAATAACTGTTCTGGTATTTTCCCCTTATTCCCTCATAAAAGATAAGACATGACACAGTCTTCTATGGAAATATAAAAAGAGTTTACTCACTCACATTCTGTTCACAATCGGATCCCAGAAGGCAGACTTATCTTAGAAAAGTAACATACACCAGTGTATCTGAAGAAGTGTGCATGCACACGAAAGCTCATACCAAGAACTAACTTAGTTGGTCTTTAAGGTGCTACTGGAAGGAATTTTTTTTATTTTGACTATGGCAGACCAACACGGCTACCTATCTACTACATACACCTGGAAACTATCTCATAAAGAGACAGCCCCTTTGTCCTCTCTTGGCTGGAAGCATCTTTGGCTAAGCAGAGAGCATCTTTGGCTAAGCAGATGTTGCCTCTTCGATGCATGTAGTCAAAGAGAGAGAGGTGGCTGCCCTGCCCTGTGCTTTCATCATTACCTGCACAGGTGAGGCCATGCCCACCTCTAGTCCCATGCAGAGGAAGTCTGTCCCAGCCCAGAAGGAAACAGGAAGTTTACCTGCTGGCTGGACAAACATTCTTCCCCATGTGTAAAGATGTTCACTCTAGGAATGTTGTACTTGACTGCTCTTGTGTTTCACATCCCACATGAATCTTGTCCCAACCGTGTCTCTGTCTGACCCCCTCCTTGTTGTCTGCACCCCCTCCTGTCTGCACCCCTCTTACTGTTTATTATTCATCTGCCTGTATATTCTTCTGAGATTAAATGGATTGTTCCTAAATCTCTGAACTTCCAAAATACAAATAAAAAGCCTCAATGTGTTCATTAAGTGAAGATGAAGAGTGAAGCTTGGTGCTGATCATGCCAAGACTGCAAGTTCAAACCCCCAATGGGACAGCTGCATATTCCTGCATTGCAGGAATTTTAACAGCATGGAACTGGCTTGTTTTTCTGAGTTCTACTTTGGCATGAAGAGACTTAGGAGATTGCAGTAGTTTGCTTTTCATGAACCGCACAGGTCCTGTTTTTCTTGTTCTCAGAAATGAGGTCTAAATTCCCTGGCACACTGCCCGTGGCCGATCAAGGGTGCTAAAGGTAATGTAAATTATGTCAGTGCAGAGAAATGTGATAAGGGAGGGGACTGTCATGGGAACAGCTGAATTAAGCCCAGAGGCCAAGTCACCATCTGAGATCTCAATGTCATATTCTCAGGTGGTACAGTGTTTGCATAACACACGAAGGAATAATGCTTTATGCGGGAGTGGATCTGTTCACAAAAAGAGAGAGAAGTTTGCTAGTGAGGACCAGGAAACAAGTTTTTAAAGCCCCATTTTGGAAGTTGTTTTCTGTGTAAGGCAAGAAATTTCTGTAAAAAGAGGCACAGAATATAATGGAGGAATATGACAATGCTTCACTGAGGCCGCTGGGACTTGTTTCTGAAGCTGTGGCTTCACTAGGTTGCCAGTTTGTTTTCTTTATTCCTGTAATCCAGCTGTAGGCAAGGATATAAATTTAATTGCATTAAGGTAAAAGGTAAAGGACCCCTGGATGGTTAAGTCCAGTCAAAGGTGACTATGGGGTTCGGCACTCATGCTGCTTTCAGGCTGAGGGAGTCGGTGTTTGTCCACAGACAGCTTTCCGGGTCATGTGGCCAGCAGGACTAAACTGCTTCTGGCACAACAGAAACACCGTGATGGAAACCAGAGTGCACAGAAATGCTGTTTACCTTCCTGCCACAGTGGTACCTATTTATCTACTTGCACTGGCATGCTTTTGAACTGCTAGGTTGGCAGAAGCTGGGGCAGAGCAGCAGGAGCTCACCGCCGTCGCACGGATTCAAACCGCCGACCTTCTGATCAGCAAGCCCAAGAGGCTGAGTGGTTTAGATCCCAGTGCCCCCTGCTAATACTAGGCTGCCTTCTCAGAGGGTAGGTTGTTCTACTGCATCTTTGCAAGAGGAGGGATTGAATGAGCCACACGACCTGATGTGGAAGAACGTCACCGTGTAAAGGCAAAAGGCAAAGCAATAGATTATGCAGAGAGACAGCGGGCAGCACCTCTTGCCAGTGGGCACTTTGATCTGTTTATGTCTCAATGCACATTAGCAGATCTCTCGTGACTTGCTTGAGTTCTCGCTGCACACAAGCTTGCCTGTTACCGAATTAGGGTGCAGCGTTCCCTCTGTCTCAAACCTATAGCACCAAGGACAGCTCCATTCCTGCTAACACTTTAGCGGGAACACCTAAAGACTATGCCAGAAATATGTGTCAACCACAATGTATTGGTGGTCTAGGCTACATTCACTGGGTTGTTTGAGCAGGGCTAGCAGTAGGAAAAGTATTGCCTTCTTGCTTTTCTTTTGTTTTCTTTACAAAACTTAAATTTTATTGGATGTGAAACCGCCTACAGAGGTATGATTCCAAACCACAGCACCTCACCCCACTGGGGGGTACATTTACAAAGCCAAGGTTTCATTGTAAATCATTGCCAAGGCACCCAGGAAAGCGACGTATTCCTGGAAGTTCAACACTTCACCCCCATTGTGGCTCAGATATTTATTCAGTGCCTGTATCTCTCTGTCTCTCTTTTTTTAAAAAAATTTTTTACTAGGAATTTCAAATTAACAGTTTTTCAAAGAAACATCATCCACATTTCTTCCCCTCCCTGGAAAACAGAAAACCCTACCTCCCCTCCCCTCCCCCCAGACTTCCCCCAGTTCCCCTCTCTGTTTTTTCAGCATTTGTTATTCTCTGCATGTTACAGAATTGTACAGATCCTTAATTTATCTATCTAAATGTTATCAGTAAAAAGTTTGTGTATGTTTATTCAAAAGCTGCCAAGGAGTCCAGTTCATTTTGTTGTTTCTCTAAGTACTTTGTAAAGGGTTCCCATTCATCTTTAAAGTCACAGTTATCCTTGTCATGTAATTTATGTGTCAGTTTTGCCAATTCTGCGTAGTCCATCAGTTCCTCAGTTCTTTGGTCGGGATTTCTTCATTCTTCCATCCTTGTGCTATTAAAACTCTTGCCGCCATTGTCGCATACATGAAGATATTTTGCAGTTTCCTTGGCAGGTCTTTCCCTGCAATCCCTAACAAAAATGCTTCAGGTTTTTAAACAAATGTTAGTTGGAACATTTTCTTCAATTCCTTATATATCATTTCCCAAAATTTTTAATTTTGCTACAATCCCACCACATATGATGAAAAGCAGTGCCTGTATCTCTCCGTCCTGAAGTTTTAGTCCAATGGCCAGCTTGTTCTCGATCAGCTCCTTCAACTCCTTCTTACATAGGCTGCTCTTATCACCATCCTTGCCCGTGTATTTGTGGAAGGTGACAACCAGCAGACCAATAGCTTGGTCAAGAGGTGCTGCCATGGTGAGAGATGTGCTGCAAGCTGAGCGATGAAAGGAGGAGAATACTCTCTTGTCCCGACCCACATCAAGGCAGCGACTCTCTCACTGAGCTGCCTGCAGGCCTTCTCCTGAAGCAAGATGGCGCAGTGCTGAGTGGCAGGAAGAGATGGGGAAAGAAGCCACCTTGTTGTTTTTCTGACACACCAGGCCTCTACTCTAACTTTTTACAGTTGGAGGGGTGTCCTAGAGGGATAGTGAGAGCGGATATCTCAAATCAATAGGCTTGTTTGCATGTTGCACTGACACAAGTCCAAGTTGTCTGTGACACAAGTTTTTGTGCGAAAGACAGTAAACTTAATTTTGCAGCTCAGCTGTTGTGTACACAGGTTGTATACTTCCCGAGTGTAATGTGTGAACACCCTGACTCTGAATCAGCAGAAGGGAATAACGGTGTGGCATGAGGGTGAGGGTGTTGGATCAGGGCTAGAGATGTTCAGGTGAAAATCCACAAAGCTTGCTGAGTCACCTTGGGCCAATCACTATTTCTCAGCCCATCCTATATTGCAGGGTTGATGTGCTGGACAAAGTGGGTGGCTGCGGGAGTCGAGTCATGTAGGTGGGAGAGTAGGATAAAAAATATGTAACAATACAAAGGTAAGTGTGAAATGTTTAAAGTTACATAATTTCTTAGTTTAATCTGAACTGGATTTCCAGCACCAGCTGTCCAAGTGCTCAGGTAGGACCAAGATTTTAAAGGATGGCTGCTGATTTCTATTCCAGTTGAATCAGAAAGGTTATATGCCTTTCCAGTGTAGCATATATACATTGGCATGACTCAGACATGAAACAACCTCATGCATGACAGCAGGAATAAAATGTCATCAGCTTACATCATGGGTAGGCAAACTAAGGCCCAGGGGCCGGATCCGGCCCAATCACCTTCTAAATCTGGCCCACGGACTGTCCGGGAATCAGCGTGTTTTTACATGAGTAGAATGTGTGCTTTTATTTAAAATGCATCTCTGGGTTATTTGTGGGGCATAGGAATTTGTGTCCCCCCCCAAATATAGTCTGGCCCCCCACAAGCTCTGAGGGACAGTGGACTGGCCCCCTGCTGAAAAAGTTTGCTGACCCCTGGCTTACATGCTACATAATACAGTGGTGCCTCGCAAGACGAAAAGAATCCGTTCTGTGATTCTCTTCGTCTAGCGGTTTCTTCGTCTTGCGAAGCAAGCCCATTGACGGATTAGCGGATTAGCGCGATTAGCGCTATTAGCGGCTTTTAGCGGCTTTTAGTGGCTTTTAGCGGCTTTTAGCGGCTTTTAGCGGCTTATCTGCTGATCGGATCAGCTGATAAGCGGCTTAGCGGCTTAGAAAAAGGGGGGAGGGAAAAAAACCACCAGGAACTCGCAAGACATTGTCGTCTTGTGAAGCAAGCCTATAGGAAATTCGTTTTGCTAAGCACCTCCAAAACGGAAAACTCTTTCGTCTAGCGAGTTTTCCGTCTTGCGAGGCATTCGTCTTGCGGGGCACCACTGTATAGCACAAAACTATAGTGTTTTGTGCAGGACGTTCTCTAGCTTGTGGCAGTCTATGATTTGTGGTGCCCTAAAGCTTATTATGGGATGTTGTCTTCCTCCTCTTATTTGCATCAGCTGGAGTCATCACGTATTAAAAACTTGGTTTTGGTTAGAGAGAATTGTTGTGGATCTTGAAGGGATGGAGATATGGGGGTATGGAAAATCCAGTGACTTATTAAGGCTGCTCATTCATCTGAAATTTTCATGGGATTAAGGAACTGGGAGGTGGAAACCAACCACAGCTGCCTTTTCAAAAGGGACTCACTGTAAGAAACTCAAAAGAGGAAGGAAAATGAAGGCAGAGAGGGCAATCGTCAAAAATATTCCAGGAGGCTGGCAAATTGGCATGTCGCCCTTTGGTCTGGGGTGTGTCAGGGTGTTCAACTCACTGAACTATAAAAACACACACTGTGTTTGCTTCATGAAATTAGTTCTTTTGTCTGAAGACTTATTTCAGTGCTCATTACTCATCACTTATGGAACGACTGCAGATCTTTCGAGATGTCCAAAGACAAGGCATATCTGCTGCTAAAGCTCACACCAGCAGAAGGTTGAAATGGTTTTGTGGAAATCTAAAACAGGAAGGAAGTATGCCTTACTGGAAGAAAGTGTGTACTTTTTTGAGGGGGATATGGTGACTGCTATTACAGACTGCTTATGGATTTTGCCAGGGACACTGTTATGTACTGAGCTGAATCCTAGAACAATAAGATCCAGAATGCAGCAGTCTGGTCCGCAGGAGCTACCCAATCCAGCTCCAGGTGGACAGAATCAGTGGCCTGATTGGCCTGCAGAAGCAGCCCATCAGACTTCTGGATGAAGTGAATCAGCATCCTGATTGGTCTGCAGGAGCAGCCAATCAGGCTTCTGGAGGTGGTGAATGTGCAACCTGATTGGCCTATAGGAGAAGCCTGGAATTAGCCGATCACTCGGGGCCCATTGTGTAAATAATGTATATATAGGCTAGACGTTTTGGGGAAAGATTCATTCATTGCTACTATGAGCTGAATAAAGAGCCTGAAATTCACACTTGACTCTGAGCATATTTCAGAAACACAAAATGACACTTAGCTTTCCACCTTCTTGGGTGGCCTCAGACGCAAGAACTATGTATGGGGAGAGATGGGAAGGTTTTCTGCCTCCTTGGTTTATCTTTCTTTAAAGAGCAGTGCAAAGGGCTTACAAGGAAGGGGTGGGCGTGGCTTACACAAGCACATTTGGGGATAAGAACAGGACAAAGGGAGGCAGTGGAAGTGATAAGCTGGTGCCCATCGTCTACTCAGGAGTAGGATGAGAGTTAAGAAGCTGAAATATACGGCTTCTCCAAATTTCCTGGTTACTGAGCATCAACTCACTTGTGCCAAGCTTAGCTGGTGCTTAGATTATAGCCAGTCTTTATTGATTTGTTTATGATAATGCTTTGAGTCAATTTTTAAGAGTACAGCAGCAACAGCAACAACAACTTTTTCTATGAGCTCAACATAAGAAAATGTGGACATTTTAAGCCACAATTAGGCATTACTAAACAGAGTCTAGGACTTGCCAATCAGAAGGTTGGTTTTTTGAATCCCCGCGACTGGGTGAGCTCCCGTTTTTTGTCCCAGCTCCTGTCCACCTAGCAGTTTGAAAGCACATCAAAGTGCAAGTAGACAAAGAGGTACCGCTCTGGTGGGAAGGCATTTCCGTGTGCTGCTCTGGTTCACCAGAAGTGGCTTAGTCATGCTGGCCACATGACCCGGAAGCTGTCTGCAGACAAATGCCGGCTCCCTTGGCCTATAGAACGAGATGAGCGCGCAACCCCAGAGTTGTCTGCAACTGGACCTAATGGTTAGGGGTACCTTCACCTTTACCTTTAAACCTCCAATGGTGATTTTTTTTGTATTGCTAGTGATGCTCTGTTGAAACAGCCACAGGTGATTTTTACAATTTAAAAGCAGCAAATGAGCTACATATCTAAGTTATTTCTGAAATAAAGCAAATAATGTTTAGAAGGAATGAGACTGAACAGAACGTGCTAAGTCACAGAGAGTTGTTTTTCAGGAACAATATATAAATAAGATTCTAAGAAGCATCATTCTCCTGGAATTACACGTCTACTGAGTGTATTCCTAGAAACCCACTTTTCTTTGGGTGTGGACTAGCTGCAGAAAATGAAAGACAAAATGCTCACCAGTTATGCTATTTGCTTATTGCTTAAGATTTGTTAAAGGAACAAAAATTATATGCTGCTTGATTCTAGGAAATATTTATATCCCGCCCTCTTCATAAATGAATGCCTACGCGTCCCACTGCACAGAGGGTGCCCTGGATTGTGAGGGCAGTCAGTGGGCTGTGTATGGGAAAGAGCCCTGTGTCTAAAGGCTGCTCTTTCAGTGTCCAGTTTCAAGATAAGGAACCCTAAGAAGGGAGACCTGCAGTGGCCATGAAGTTGTCCATCAATAGTTAGTACCAGGGCAGCAGTCTGAGAAAGCATGCAGTCTTCCCCACTATTGTGAGATGTCTTGAGATGTCTCTCCGTCTGTCTTGAGAGATAACCGAGAGTGCCTCTGGAGCTGAAATCAAACCACTGGAGAATCACAGCACCTGTTGTGGCTGCAGAGACGAGGAACTCATAACTGCTGCATCCCATGTTGTTTTTGCTGAATTAGCAACACTGAATTGACCTCCCTGGGGCGAAAGCCTGGGCAGCGTGTCTGGAGGTCCTGGGCTGACCAGACAACAAGACCTGCCTCTCAGCCTCACTGATGTGGTCCAAAGGGAAACAGAGCAATATTGAGAGCCAGTGTGGTGTAGTGGTTAAGAGCAGTAGACTCGTAATCTGGTGAACCGGGTTTGCGTCTCCGCTCCTCCACATGCAGCTGCTGGGTGACCTTGGGCCAGTCACACTTCTCTGAAGTCTCTCAGCCCCACTCACCTCACAGAGTGTTTGTTGTGGGGGAGGAAGGGAAAGGAGAATGTTAGCCGCTTTGAGACTCCTTTGGGTAGTGATAAAGTGGGATATCAAATCCAAACTCTTCCTCTTCTTCCTCTTCTTCTAGGCCAGGTGGACTGAGACAGGGCAGGGCCCCCAGGCTCCAAGCAGCTCAGTCTTCTCTCAGTTTACTGCTCTGGGGCCCTGAGCTAAAGGTAGGTCACCCCCAGGTGTGCCGACATGCCCCCGCATTTGAGGGGGCCAGCGGCGTAGCATGGGTTGTCAGCACCCGGGGCAAGGCAAGTAATTTGCGCCCTCTAACCCCTAACCTGCCGCCGCTGCCAGCTTCTTCTTGCTGCTGCCTGGGCTGGTCTGGTGTGGTTCTCTCCCGCGCTCAGCGCTGTGCTGGGTGGCCACCGCACTGTCACTCCCCCAGATAGTCCCTCGCTCTCTCTCCGCACCGCACGCCTGGCACCCACCCCCTCCACAGTGGGCGGCGACCCAGAGGCTCGGATCAGATTCGCACAGCCAGCACTGCAGTGAGAGAGAGTGAGTGAGCCAGGTAGGGGCAGAGAGCTGCGAGTGCGAGCGCCCCCCCCAGATGTTGC
Organism: Podarcis liolepis; assembly: GCF_965112155.1. NCBI lineage: Eukaryota > Metazoa > Chordata > Lepidosauria > Squamata > Lacertidae > Podarcis > Podarcis liolepis. The sequence continues at coordinate 14,260,650 of NC_139571.1, read as the reverse complement.
GCCCGGTGCGGCCGGCCCCCCCTGCACCCCCCACGCTACGCCACTGGAGGGGGCTGGCACTGAGCGACGTGCTCACACCACGCTCACATGCCGTGCAATGCACTGATGTGTCTCTCACACACACACTGAGTGGCTTGCATGCATGATGTGAGCATGTCACGCGACATACCCGAGTGATGTGAGTGCATCACATGACATGCCCCTGCAGTGTGTGCACATCATTGCAGGATTATTGAGGGAACCTGCCCCCTCCTTGAAAATTTTGGGGGTCTCAAGGCCCCTCACCCCCCCGATGGTGTCCCTGCTCACCCCACAATGTGAGGTGTAGTTAAAAGGTTCCTATTCCTCAGAGTTGTGGGAACCTTTCCTGCTGTTGATTCCTTTATATAGATCCCATCACCCAAATGCAGAGCGTTTTAAATAAAAATGTGCTGCCTCTGAGACTAAGAGGAGATTGTGAGGAGGGTGAGCAGGATTTTAAATCTGATTTAACGGATAGCTGCCTTCCAGTGAAATTTAAATATGCCAAAGTTAGGGAAAAGAAAGGGAAATAATTATGGTATATGTATAAAATAATGTAACTAAACTGATACATTGGCAGGCTTTGACTGCACATTTGCAATCTGCAAAATTGGGATAAAATGAGAATAATAACAATAATTAATGAAGTATGCGTATGGAAATGCAAAAGAATTTTTGTTAATATAAGGAACCAGAAGAGGGAATGGAGGGAAAACCTCGAAGAGATAAGGTTTTGAAATGTGTTTGTGAATGGGGGGGGGGGATTTGTCTTTTGTAGTTAACTGTGGAAATTAATTGTGAAAAAACCAATAAAAATGCATTTACAAAAAAAAGGTAAATAAGAATGTGCTGCTCATTTAAGACTCAAAACAATTGTGGTTATGGCTCATCATCCTGGTGTGTGTGTGTGTGTGTGTGTGTGTGTGTGTGTGTGTGTGTGTGTGTAAAGGTTTCAGGCTTCTTCTTCTCAAAAAGAAGCCAGCTACCGATGAATGAGCTTTTCCCACCCTGTCCTTCTGCTAAACTGCTTTCTGTTCTCTACTGCCAGCTCCTTTTTTTTAAAAAAAGTCACAAGTTTGGGCTGCCAGTGCATTCCTTGTATGTACGCAAAATAAATGTTCCCTGCCAAGGAGGCTTTTGCTGAATCAATTTGCAAATATTCAAAGTATCTCCTGTTAACGATGCCAACCCATGGTGGAAACAAAGGCCACAGCTGCACACCATGTGCCTCCAGTTCTGCGCATTTGACACAGGGCTTAAAGGGTGTCGGTTGGCCGGGGTCAAAGGCAAGGCCATTTCCTGATGCCGATTTCAGGGACCACCCAGTTAGCACCCAACATCCAACTCCTTCCAGATCTGCTGGAAATCAAGCTTTAAGGAGAAGTGATCACCGAAGAATTGATGCTTTTGAATTACGGTGCTGGAGGAGACTCTTGAGAGTCCCATGGGCTGCAAGAAGATCCAACCGATCCATTCTGAAGGAAATCAGCCCTGAGTGCTCACTGGAAGGACACATCCTGAAGCTGAGGCTCCAAGACTTTGGCCACCTCATGAGAAGAGAAGACTCCCTGGAAAAGACCCGGATGTTGGGAAAGATAGAGGGCACAAGGAGAAGGGGACGACAGAGGACGAGATGGTTGGACAGTGTTCTTGAAGCTACCAGGATAAGTTTGACCAAACTGTGGGAGGCAGTGGAAGACAGGAGTGCCTGGCGTGCTCTGGTCCATGGGGTCACGAAGAGTCAGACACAACTAAACGACTAAACAACAACAGCCAGCTTTTAAAAATACAGTTCTTGATTTTCAATGCACACAGAGTCCTATGTACTGCTCAGGACCATCAGGGACATTGGCAAGGGAGGAGGGTAAGACCAACAGGCCCTCTTTTCTGTGAGGATTCAGACTCAGTGGTCTGAGGGAAGAATGGTGTGGAGCAGGAGCTGCCTTGACCTCCTGGCCTTGCCAGCAGCTCTGTTCCTGGTCTGAGGGGAAGAGCACAACGAGGGAGGGACCTCTCGATGTCAAGGGCAAGGCAACTGGAACCACCGCTGTCCTCGGATGCTCCTTTAAGAACTGGCATTTGAGCTTGTTTACTCCTTTTCCCTCCCCTTGCCCCTTTCCTTGTGTGCCATGCCCTTTTGGATTGTGAGCCTGAAGGCAGGGGCAACTTTAGGACTTGTTTTTCCAAGGCACTCTGAGAGACTTTTGGGCAGGAGGACAGGGCATAAATGCCTCACCTCTGATACAGAATATAATTTGAATCCAATGGCAAACATGTAGTGCAGTGGTTAGAGCGTGGAAACAAAGTCCTGGGAGACCAGGCCCAGCTCACAGAATGACCCTGAGGACACGCACTGCCTATCAGCCTAACCTACCTCACAGGGTTGTTGTGGGGATTAGAAAGAGGTGGGATATCGATGCCGTAAGTGAACCCATAAAAATAAAATATCTGTATGTTCTTATCAGCCCTCAGCTAGCTTCTTCTTGCTATGGCTCTCAACCCTCCCATTCCAGTTGGCACATCTCTTTTGCCTGCCCAGTCCATTCAGCTACCATCTGCAACACATTTCCTACTGACGATATCATAGAATCATAGAATCATAGAGTTGGAAGAGACCACAAGGGCCATCGAGTCCAACCCCCTGATATACAGTGGTACCTCGGGTTACATACGCTTCAGATTACATACGCTTCAGGTTACACACTCCACTAATCCAGAAATAGTGCTTCAGGTTAAGAACTTTGCTTCAGGATAAGAACAGAAATCGGGCTCTGGCGGCTCAGTGGCAGCAGGAGGCCCCATTAGCTATAGTGGTGCTTCAGGTTAAGAACAGTTTCAGGTTAAGAACGGACCTCCGGAATGAATTAAGTACTTAACCCGGGGTACCACTGTATTGGAAATTGTGCTGCCTCTATAAGGGCAGCGATCGAAATGGAAGTGCACAGCTGCAGACATCATCATCATCATCATCATTATTATTATTATTACCCCGCCCATCTGAATTGGTTTCCCCAGCCACTCTGGGTGGCTCCCAACAGAATATTAAAAACACGATAAAACATCAAACATTAAAACTTCCCTGTACAGGGCTGCCTTCAGATGTCTCCTGAAAGTCAGATAGTTGTCTGTTTCCTTGGCATCTGATGGGAGGGCGTTCCACAGGACAGGCACCACCACCGAGAAGGCCTTCTGCCTGGTTCCCTGTAACTTTGTTCTTGCAGTGAGGGAACCGCCAGAAGGCCCTCGGCGCTGGACCTCAGTAGCCAGGCTGGATGATGGGGGTGGAGATGCGCCTTCAGGTCTACTGGGCAGAGGCCATTTAGGGCTTTAAAGGTCAGCACTGGAAATGTACTGGGAGCCAATGTAGGTCTTTCAGGACCGGTGTTATATGCTCTTGGGAGCTGCTCCCAGTCACCAGTCTAGCTGCCGCTAGACAGCACCCATAACTGGTTTCTTTCTCATTCCAGCTCATGTCAGTGACAAGGTCACCTCACTCACACCCAGATCTCAGGAGATACGGTGAAGAAATGTTCCCCCTTCTTCTTCCCCATCTATAGGAACAACATAACTGGATGGGGCAGGCCTGACGGAAGAACAAAGACTCGAAGACAGATTCTTTGCAAAAAGGCTTTGATGTTGCACTACTGTTGGCAGAAGGCAATATGCAGAGTTAATCCTAAATTCAGCTGCAACAAAGGCAGGCACTCTAACTGCCACACCTTTAGATGTTACACTGTCACACCCCCCCCCCCCTTGCTATCAAATATATAGGACAGGTGGGATCATCTTAGGGCACTGAGTGTTTCTGCAATCTCTCGTTACAGATAGGTAGCCGTGTTGGTCTGCCATAGTCAAAATAAAAAAGTTCCTTCCAGTAGCACCTTAAAGACCAACTAAGTTAGTTATTGGTATGAGCTTTCGTGTGCATGCACGCTTCTTCAGATAAGAAGAAGTCATCTGAAGAAGTGTGCATGCACACGAAAGCTCATACCAAGAACTAACTTAGTTGGTCTTTAAGGTGCTACTGGAAGGAACTTTTTTATTTTGCAATCTCTCGCTATGCCTAGTAGGGGGAAACCTCTGTTCCCTTCGCTTTTGGCTCCTCCTGAACCCAGGGGGGGGGGGGAGTGTCTCTGCCTCCTGAGAGGTTGCCACCACCAGTGAGAAACCTCCCTTTGGATAGAGCTATGTCCAGTATCTGATGGTGCGGGGGGGGGGGAGCATATCCATGGGGACAGATGAGATGAAAGAGCAGGTAAATGGAGCCCCTACACCCTCCCCTAGCAGACTACCACTGGATTTGACCCTCTTCTGGGTCCTTGGCCAGTCCTTTATCGGTAACATCCAGACTCGGCCAGCCTGTCACATCAACGTGCAAGACCTGGGCCTAGCGATAGGGCTGTGGCAACTTTGCAGTGTGGAAAGTCATTGCTTGGTCCCAATTATTTCTTGACCAGAGTCTGCAGGGGTTCACCCAACTGGAAGAATTATTTCTATGTACAGTCATACTGTCAGAGAACTGCCATTGACTCAGAGGCCAGAGAGAAGCAGCACTTCCTCAGCGGAGGAAGAAAGCCCCGCCTCTAGTGGGGAAGAGCTGCAGGGCTCGGAGGATACAAGGCAGTGCCAGGACACCTTGCCTGAGCAAAGCAGGGAGGAGGGAGGTCCCCCTTTACCCAAGCCTTCCTTGCGCAGTAGGCTTTCGCGCAGAGAGGGGAGGCGTCGGCTGGGGGTCAAGAGACTACTCTGCTGGGGAAGGTTTAAGGACCGCCCACTCTCAGATTCTGCTAGTGAGTGAGCAAGACATGGAATAGAGACGTTCTGCATTGTAAAGGTTTTGCACCAATAATAAAGCTTTTGAAAAGACCAGTGAGGGATCTTGCCTGATCGCTCTCGAGCAACCACCCAATAGCCCTAACACATACCTTGGATCCCAAACGCCTTGGTACTCGGAACGTTTTGGCTCCCGGACGCCGCAAACCCAGAAGTGAGTGTTCCGGTTTGTGAACATCCTTTGGAAGCCAAATGTCCGACTGGGCTTCCTGCAGCCAGTCAGAAGCCACGCTTTTGTTTCTGAACGTTTTGGAAGTTGAACAGACTTCCGGATCGGTTTCCGTTCGACTTCCAAGGTACGACTGTACTTGATTGTCATTTTTATAGTAGCACTTCCTCCCACATGACAGCAGTATGTGGGGTCCAGGGCACAGGGTGTGCGAGGCACCTCTTTTCTGTTCCTAGGTTTCTGACACCCTGTTTTCTCTCTTTCCACTTCTGACACCCTCTTTTCTCTCTCCCACCAGCCTTGGACAGGGGATTGCAAATGGCCCTGGGTAGCAGCAGCTGCATTCTAACAACATGTTCTCTGTAAGAGAGAAATGCATGGTGTTAAATTCCCCATGCTGTGATCTTAAAAAAAGAAAAGCCAAGTGATTGAACTACATAGAAAGCAACATAAAGTGACAGGTGTTGTTTTTTTTTTAAAGGAAGGAGAGGAAGAGGGCATGGCAGCTGAATGATCTGGCAGAAGTTTTAATTCCCAAGACTAGCAATTGCTAAAGACAAAACACAATTTAAGGATTTGTTTTCACTTTAATCCAAAGATGGAAGAAAAAGCATGCAATGGAAAAAGCCAGGAGTCTTGCTTGCCTTGTTGTAGAAAGAGGTCTCAGTGCTTTCAAATAAGAACTGCAGACTGCCCAAGGGCGCAGCTCCTGGCCGGCTGGCAGATTATCTCCTTATTTTCAGTAGTTTTATTTCCCTGCCACACACCCCACTTTTTTTAAAGAGTGTGGTTTGTTTGGAAATATAGTTTTTAAAAAAGCCCTGTGCAATGATATATAAGGGACAGGCCCCAACATGTCCAGGGAAGCTCCTACCAGCTATATCTTTCCACAGTGAGGACTTTGAGCAGGAGCTAAAATGACAGGCGAATCCTCAGTAAAATAAGCAGCAATATCGATACGCCTCCAATAGTCATAACTGGGGTTAAAAAAGTATTGAAAACAGGAGATTAAAACCTTTCCCCTGTTCATAGCTAAGTCCAAATAGGAACAAGATATTCTCTATCACTGGCAACAGAAACTAGCTGTTTACCAGAGCAGGATCTTCTCAAAGTTCCCTTTTCACAGCTATCGCTAAATATGAGCAATATATTCTCCTGCTATGACTGGCAGTGGAAACCAGCTGGTCACAGGACTAGAGTGGAATGTGGAACTTTTTTCTTGAGAGCTGAACATGAGGAGATCCTTCTATCACTCTGGCAAAGTGACCACGAAGCAGAAGACTTTCAAGCGTGCAGCCTCTCGCATGGGCGCCACACTTCTCCAGGCCTTGCCACATTCCTCGGGTCTCTTGAGGTTGGCTTGAGAGAAGGAGGCTGCATTTGCATCATACCGATTCCTCACATTCCATGTGAGCAAAGTCTCGGATACATGTCCTCTAAGATCTTTACAAACTGGCACAGATCCCAGAAGCTTCCATTAAAATAAACTTTTTGAATCATTGGGTCTTCTCTTTGTATTGTAACTGTACTGTGTTTTCACATTATAATTGAATCAAAACATGTCAGGACTGTGGGAATGTTCTGGGGTGCAGGAGAGGATATATTGACTAATTATATCCTTATCCAACTTGTGCTAACAAGTTCCCAAAATATCAGCAGAGTTTATATACATTCCCCTTTAAGTACGCAACGGTAACGTGTGCACAGGTTCGCTAGAACCTCTATAATAATTACTCTGGTAATTTCCCCTTTGTTCCCTCTTAAAATACAAGACACAACACAGTCTTTATAAAAGTATAAAAGAGTTTACTCACGATCTGTTCACAATATGATCCCAGACGGCAGACAGGCTTAAAAAGGTTACATATACTTAGAATCTATCTTGTTGCAAGATAGACCTTATCTCCTCTCTTGGCTGAGAGCCAAGAGGGCATCTTTAGATGTTTCCTCATCGAAGGAAAATGGCAGAGAGAGAGAGATGGCTGCCTGCCCTGTGCTTTTGTCATTACCTGCACAGGTGAGGCCACACCCACCTCTGGTCACATGCGGAGGAAGTCCGTCCCCAGGAAGTTTACCTGCTTGCTGGACAGACATCCTTCCCCATGTTGTAACATGTACACTCTAGGAATGTTGTCATTGACTGCTCCTGTGTTTACATCCCACATACCCCTTCTCAGGCAATACAACATATACAAAACATAAACAACTTTATTCAACCACCCAGAGTCCCAGCTTGACACGTAGATTCTGGAAACTCTCTCTTGGTAGGGGTTTCGTCAGGATGTCAGCAGTCATCTCTTGGGTGCTGCAGTAGGATAGCTCCACAAGTCCATCCTGGATCATCTGGCGTATGTAGTGGTATTTAACCCCAATGTGTTTTGTTCTGGCCAGGAACTTCTCACTCTGCGTCAGCTTCAGGCAACTTTGATTGTCCTCTAGCAAGCTGACAGGCACTTTTCTTACCAACCCAAAGTCCTTTATGAGTTGATCAAGCCAGGCGATCTCTCTGCAGGCTTCTGTTGCTGCAACGTATTCTGATTCTGTGGAAGATAATGCTACACAGCTCTGTTTATAACTGCCCCATGAAACAGGTCCATCCCCAAACATGAAAACATGACCACTTGTTGATTTATAATCAGCATTATCCCCAGCCCAATCAGCATCTGTATACCCAACCAACTTAGGGTCTTTGACGGCTGGTAACCTTAATTTACAATTCATGGTACCCTTCAAATATCGCACCACCCTCTTTACACCTGCCCAATCATGCTCAGTGGGAGAATTCACTTTTCTGCTAAGAATCCCCACAGCATTAGCCAAGTCAGGTCTACATGTGGTAACTAAATACAAAAGTTTACCAATCGCCGACCTGTAGTCATTGTTGTCTGGCAACTGCTTCGAATCCTGCTGATTCTTCAGGAAGTCAGTAGCCATCGGTGTAGCAACTGGATGTGCGTCTTGCATCTGCATGTGCTCAATTAGCTCGTGGATCTTCTGTCTTTGGCTGAGAAGAAATGAGCCGTCCTCTTCTCTTTCCACCTGGATCCCGAGGTAATACTGGACATCTCCTAGCTCCTTGACCTCCACCTCCTTGCTAAGGTGTTTTACTATCTGTGTATAGTCTTTCTCACTTGCTGTGGCAATAATCAGGTCATCAACAAATGCTAGGATATATGAGAATTGTCCATTATTTGACTTACTGTACAAGCACTTGTCAGCATCGCCTTGCTTGTACCCAAGTTGCGTCAGCATTTTATGCAACTTCTGGTTCCAGGCTCTGGCAGCCTGTTTAAGTCCATAAAGTCCTTTCTGCAGTTTGCACACTAGATGTGCCTCATGTGGTTTTACAAAACCTTTGGGCTGCTTCATGTAAATTTCCTCTGAAATCTGCCCATGTAGAAAAGCGGTAGCAATGTCTATGTGTTTCACCCTCATTTTCTTGGAGGCTGCAATGCTTAAAAGCATTCTTACGCTGCTGTACCTCACAGTTGGTGCAAAAACTTCATCATAGTCTTCACCAAAACGCTGTGAAAATCCCTGTGCCACAAGTCTAGCTTTGTAGCGCTGCACTTCTCCTTCTGACCCCTTCTTAACCTTGAAAACCCATTTACTGCCAATGGCCTTCTTACCGGGAGGCAGCTCAGTGAGTGTCCAGGTCTTGTTCTGATGCAGTGCATCAATCTCCTCCTGCGCGGCCTTCCTCCAGAGACTGGCTTCTGCAGCTGGCATCTCCTGTATCTCTTCCCAAGTGGAAGGTTCCTGTGGAAACGCCGACCCTGCAAGGTAGGACAACCGTACTGGTGGGACACCTTTGTTGGTTCTGGATGAGCGTCTGACTTCTGGTTCTGCGACCGCATCAGCTTCCTCATCCTCCTCCAACGCAGGCATGTCCCCATCTGAGTCCTCATCTTCGTCTCTGGTGCCGCCAGGGTTCTGGTCCTCTGCGTCTTCTGGTGCGTCGCCTGTAGGGGGCGCTGTAACACTCGAAGGCAGATAATTACTTTGTGGGGTCTCAAAAGGGAAATATACAAACTCTTGAGTCCTTTCCGACTCATCTGAAGAATCCACAACAGTGTTCTTAGTGTCTACTTTTCCATATTCATCAAAATAAACCGCATGGTATGCATTTGTCTTACCAGTTTGTAAGTCCATAATTCTGTATCCTTTGCCTCCAGAAGCATATCCCACAAGGATACCTGCTTTTGCCCTGGAGTCAAGCTTGTGTCTGTGTTCCTTGGGCACGTGGAAGTAACACGGACTTCCAAACACACGTATGTGCGACAGATTGGGAGCTTTCCCATGCCAAAGTTCAAATGGTGTGCGCTCTGCACCTTTAGTTGGCAGTCTATTCTGCAAATAGACTGACGTGTACACTCCTTCGGCCCACAGCTTTTGTGGCAAACGTGCATCCTTTAGCATGCACCTTGTCATGTCCATAATGGACCTAAACTTTCTCTCAGCTATGGCATTCTGCTGTGGTGTGTAAGGAATTGTGGTGACGTGTGCAATTCCTTCCTTGGCCAGGAGAGCCTGCATTTCATTTGAGCAGTACTCACCTCCATTGTCGCTCATTAACACAGCTGGAGCTCTCTGGAATTTATTCTTGACCATGGCAATGTATTCCTGGAGCTTGTCCACTGTCTCACTCTTCTCTTTGAGGAAATATACAACACAAAATCTTGAAAAGTCATCCAGAAATATTAAAATGTATCTATTCTTTCCCAGTGAGGGAACATTCATGGGTCCACATATGTCAGTGTGCACTATGTCAAGCACTTTGTTGCTTCTTTGTTCTGCACAACGTGGAAATGAAGGTTTTACAGCCTTCTCAGTAATACAGCTTATGCACTTTGCTGGAGCTTTGTTGCTCTGCTTTACCTGCAAACCTCTTACAAGATTTCTTTTCTGTAGATCCAGAATGACGTTGGTGTCCCTGTGTCCAAGCCTTCTGTGCCACAGGTCCAGATCTGCTTCATCCTTCTGGCTGGAATGTGCCACTTTTGCAGACTGGTTCTCTGAAAGATCAAGCTCATATACACCATTTATTAGCTTTGCTTGAGCAAACACCTTGCCATTTCTAGTCACTTTACATTCTCCATTTCCAAATGTGACCTGGAAACCTTTCTTGTCCAAAGTGGACACGCTGATTAAATTGCAGCTCAGCTCTGGAACATACAAAACTCTAGAGATTGTGTTCTCAATGCATTCATTGTTTATATTGCATTTCAGGCTCATGGAACCTGCACCTTTTGCTTTAACAATGTTGCCATCTGCAATCTCAATTTCAGATCCTTCTTCATCATTTATCTCATTAATCTCATTAAAATGGTCCTTTTTATATGAAAAATGCGAACTGGCACCTGAATCTAAAATCCATTTATTACGTTTACTTTCACGATTCTGGACAGCTAAATTCCTTTCTTGCAGTAACCATGTGCATTCACATTTCCCCTTCTTTTCCCCTTTTGGCTGAAAGGGGTGGGGTTTCTTGGCTTTAGGAGCTCTGCAGTTCTTTGCAATGTGTCCTTCTTTGTTACAATTGAAGCAAATCACTTTCTTAGGCATCTCTTTGGACTTTATACATTGCCTAGATGCATAACTGCTGTCCTTGCTTCTAGCATTTCTCACTGGAGATTCAGCTCTATCTCTGCATTCTTCTTTTAAATAACCAATCAAGTCTTTAAAAGTCAGACCTTGTCTATGATCCATCAAACTTACAAATGCGCTAAAGCGTGGTCCAAGTGATGATAACAAAAATGCTATCTTTGTATCCTCATCAAAAGCTTTGGGAGTCAGATCAATTCTTTGAATAATCTCAGTAAACTTGTTGATGTGCTCTGTGAATTCCTCTTTTGAATTCATCCTCAATCTGGTTAATTTACACACCAAGTTTCTGAAGCTGTTTATGCTAGATTCTCCATACACGCGCTCAATATCTCTTAAGATTTGAGATGCATCATCTGTGCTATTTATTAATGATAGCTGCTCATCACGAAGTCCACTCAAAATTATGTGTCTAGCTTCGCTGTTCATGCGTTTCCAAGCACTTATCTTGGCTAAATCCTCCTCAGACGATCCTGTAGGCTGAGGCTCTAAAGCTTCCAAAATGTGCTTATAATCTAAACATGCTATCAAGCGCTGCTTCCAGTGCATGAAATTGTACTCATTCAGCACAGGCATTCCTAGCTTTGCATCACTATCAAAAGCTGCTCTAGCCATCTTAAAATCCAAAATTTGAAAATTCTTCAAAATTTCAAAATTTCTCAAAATTTTAAAATCAAAATCTCAAAAATCTCAAAATACAAAACAATTCTTCACTGCCTTGGGTCACTGTGAACTCTGAGGGAAGGGGGGGGGTTGCTTAATCCCCACTGCACAATGGAACAATGGACCATGTGCTTACCAGGAAGTTAACTCAGAAAAATACTACTCAACTCAAAATCACAATCCAATGCAATCCTTCAAAAATACGCAGAAATATGCAATACTGGGGCCACTAACCCTTTGTGGGAATGTTCTGGGGTGCAGGAGAGGATATATTGACTAATTATATCCTTATCCAACTTGTGCTAACAAGTTCCCAAAATATCAGCAGAGTTTATATACATTCCCCTTTAAGTACGCAACGGTAACGTGTGCACAGGTTCGCTAGAACCTCTATAATAATTACTCTGGTAATTTCCCCTTTGTTCCCTCTTAAAATACAAGACACAACACAGTCTTTATAAAAGTATAAAAGAGTTTACTCACGATCTGTTCACAATATGATCCCAGACGGCAGACAGGCTTAAAAAGGTTACATATACTTAGAATCTATCTTGTTGCAAGATAGACCTTATCTCCTCTCTTGGCTGAGAGCCAAGAGGGCATCTTTAGATGTTTCCTCATCGAAGGAAAATGGCAGAGAGAGAGAGATGGCTGCCTGCCCTGTGCTTTTGTCATTACCTGCACAGGTGAGGCCACACCCACCTCTGGTCACATGCGGAGGAAGTCCGTCCCCAGGAAGTTTACCTGCTTGCTGGACAGACATCCTTCCCCATGTTGTAACATGTACACTCTAGGAATGTTGTCATTGACTGCTCCTGTGTTTACATCCCACAAGGACAAGCTCATGTAAGATAGGGAAGGATGAATCAGTGGTTTTTTCCTGGCGCACGCCAGTTTCACATGTGTTCAGTCAGAAGTCTGTTTCACCCACTTTCCTGCATATTAAACAACAACAACAACAACAATACACATGAAAAATTGCATATAGGGAGTGTGTCAGGGGAGGAAGAGAGCAAGGATCAGGTTAGCTGGTATCCCACAGGGATGCGGGTGGCGCTGTGGGTTAAACCACAGAGCCTAGGGCTTGCCGATCAGAAGGTCAGTGGTTCGAATTCCCGTGACGGTCCCAGCTTCTGTCAACCTTCCTAACAAGGTATTTATGACTAAATGACTATGTTGTTGTTGTTTAGTTGTTTACTCATGTCTGACTCTTCATGACCCTCTGGACCAGAGCATGCCAGGCACTCCTGTCTTCCACTGCCTCCCGCAGTTTGGTCAAACTCATGCTGGTAGCTTCGAGAACACTGTCCAACCATCTCGCCCTTGGTCGTCCCCTTCT